>NC_091789.1:106543355-109043355 GCF_029378745.1 Bos indicus
CAAAATCTCAGCAACTAAGGAAGCCAGGGAATTAGATGCAATAAAGAATAATAATAGAATCATTAAGTTACAATCATAACAAAGGTTCTTATTTATTAACTACGAATTATACCTTAGCACTCTAGGAATCCTAACAAAAATCTCATGTTATCCTTTTAACAATCCTTTAATGTTTAAAGACACTGAACCTTGAAAATCCCATCCTCTCACCTACCCAAACAATTCTCTCGTTTTTCTCCTGTGTTAATTTCCTCACATTACCAACTCAACCTGTAACCACGGATTGATTCACACTTTGATCACAGTCCCTTCCTTGAAAGACTTGGCTTTAAGGGCATCACTCATATTCTCCTGTATCTCCTATTATCCTCACAAGTCACTCCTCTTCCAGTTTTCTTTGTTAGTTTTCCAATTTTCTAACCTAATATGTTGGAATGCCCCAAGGCTCAGTTTTGAGTTCTCTTTTTTCCCCTATCTATTCTCACCCCTTGGTGATTTCATCCAGTCTCCTTCATCTTCCCTAGTTTATCAGGCTAGCTTAGACTCCCGTTTTTCTCATACCCACTCTATTACCTAATCCTGTTGGTTCTACACCCAAACGTACCCAATAGTTGACCATTTCTACTGCTGCCACTCTGGGTTGAGCCGCCACCATCTCTTAACATGGATTATAACAGTAATCTCCAAATGGGTCATATCATTTGTACTTTTGCCTCCTTTAGCCTATCCACAGTGTACTGGAGAGGATCTAGTCAGACTACCTCACTCCATTCAAACCTCCCTATAGTTTCCCATTTAACTCAGAATAAAATCCAAAATCTTTATACAATGGCCTACAAGGCTGAAAATGATTTAGCTAGCCTGTGTCCAAATTGGAACACATCTACCTCTCATCCTGCTCAGCCATGCTTTTGCCACCTTGATAATCCCTAAATATGCAAAACACACTCCAGCCTTAGGGCCTGTTGCTCCTTGTTGCTCCCTAAACCTGAAACACTCTTATTACAAATATCTTCAAGTGTGTGTGTGCATGCTCAGCTGCTAAGTTGTGTTCAACTCTTTGTGACCCCACAGACTGTAGCCCACCAAGCTTCTCTCTCCATGGGATTTTTCAGGCAAGAATACTGGAGTGGATTGCCATTTCCTCCTCCAGGAATATCTTTAAGGCTCACTTCTATAACTCTTTCAGGTCTTTATTCAACTACCCCTTCCAGTGAAACCTTCCCTGATATTCCTATTTATTAATGCAACTCCTCTACCATCAATCTCTAGTACTCCCCAGCTCCATTTTCTAGTATATTATTCCAGAGAACTAATGGTAACATTACCTTATATTCCATATGTAATGCCTATTTATTATCTGTTTATGTACATGAACCAAGACATTTTAAAAAGTTCTTAGAAAAAGAACTTACTTTAGTTTTACCAATAGTAAGTCAAATATTTCCTTGTAGTAGACTAATAAAAGTATAAGCAATTTGGCAAGACATATTTGCAACATTTCTTTTAAAAGCTCTTTGACCCTTCAGTCCTGCTTTGGTGCACCTGCTCCATGGAAACAATCCAAAACACAGGGAAAACTATGAGGATAAATATTCAGAAGTAAAAACTTTTCCTCCCACCAGAGTAAATACTTACCACTTAGAATAGCACTTGATCTAAGTAGGCAATATTTACAGAAATGAACTAAGAAACATTACTATAAATGCTCAATATGCCATTGTAAACTAGCAGTGAGTTTTGGGGAATTGTATGATCTATTTTCTTCTTCTTTTAGAAATTTCTAACATTACCTATGTGTGTAAATCTTATATGAGGAAAAAAAAAAATCTATACACAATACTGAGTCACAATGTAGTAATCACACTCTAGTAAAAATGCTTATAAAAAGTTTCCCAAACTTTTATTTCTCCTCTCAACATGCAGAAAATCAAATAAAGACAACTATTATGTGAGAAGCCAACAAGGCAATTAGTCCTTCTATTACCTGAGTGGAGTTAGATAGTTGGTTTTTCCACGGCTCCTCTGCGCTGCTGGTCAGGTTTGTGCGGTTATGAGGTAGAGTGAGTGCGTTTCGCTGCAGGTAAGGCACGTTTCCATTACTTCCACTTCCTGTTATGTGATTATTGCCTATCAAAATAGTGTCTGTACTTCCCAGCGTTCTTGATGTGCTACAGGGAACATGGCCTGCAGAAAAGGGTCCATTGGCCAAAGGCTGCCCAGGGCAGGCAGGGCGGACTCCTGGCTGAGACACGCTAGGCACTCTGGTCAGAGCAAGCTGTGGCTGCTGGCCAGAGACTGAGTTTGTAGGCAGTGATGAGTCAGCTGATGGCCCGTTAGGAATTCCAGTAGATCGTACCTGTGTAACTCCTGTTTGTCTCATCTGTCAAAAAAAAAACAAATAAAAATCAATGCTGCCTGTGTGGCCCATAAGGGACAGGATCAGAATATGAAGATACATAACCAGATAATCTCTGATTTTACCCTAACATTTAATTTCTCTAGGTTAAAAAAAATCTTTTTAAGACAAGCAATTGTGTTTCTTCACATTTAGATTAGCTTCCTCAGAAAAGCAGGAATCTACTTAATCTTAAGAAATATCCTTTTAGTAAATGACAAAAGAAATCAGCTGAAAATTATGGAAAAGAAATCATATTTACAGGTCTCTTCCCCATCACAAAATAGGGGATCTTAAAATTCCATTTTATCACACTTATATGCCAGATTCTCTGAGTTAAACAAACTTGAAAGAACCTCGCCTGAGTTTAGGATGTAGTTTGTTAAATATTACATGCAAAATAACACGTAAATTAATAAAATACTGTCATGTTCAAAATCAAATTTATAGCTAAAAATCTCTGTCCATTATCAGTATTTTAAGAAGCACAGATAATTAAATCCCACTAAACACTAGTCTAAACTAGAGGTGGGCATAAACATACTCTCTAAAATGATATTCCGGTCAACAAAAATATTCAAATGCTAACAAATTTTAGGGGAAAAACAATGCTGTACACACTTGGTGTTGCTGCATTAAGACAAACTGACTTTCCAGCTGTTCCAGCATCAGTTTCTGTGCTGGATTTAAATTATTTCTATTTGCACGGAGCTGTTCCAAGTGCTAGAAGAAAAAGAAGAATACAGTCAAAGACATATCTAAGAAACAAGCTCATTATTCTAAGCAACCTTTCTATAAAACTCTGAACGCTGTCTAGTCAAAGATACTGATTTCTGACCAATGGCAATCAATCCCAAGATTAAGTCCTTTAAAAAGTTTGAGAAAGTTGGGAATAAACATTTATCACAGAAGGTTTACTGTAATGGGATCTTTGAGATAAATGGGCATGAGATTTTACTCAAAAATTATCAGGATTTACACAGTTCTTTAAGCTTAAAAATGCTTTATGACAAGTACTCTCTAAGAAGCACTGTATGGAATAATAAAGTCTGAAGACAATCTGACTATCCAAAACTAGTAATTTGCCTAAGTAAAAGTATGACACCTACATAAAGAAACACGATGTAGTCACAGAAGAATTAGGAAGCTCTTAATATATTGACATGGAAAGGTCTGCATAATACACTAACAGTATATACAGCATTTTATCATTTGTATAAAAAGAGAAGAAAAATAATAACATATGAGAGAAAGGAGATGAGTATTTGCTTGGACATGCATGACATCTCTTGAAAGATAGATAAGCAACAAGTTAATACTGGTTTTCGGTTGGGAGGGGAACTGAGTGAGTAGGGATAGAAGTAGGAGAATTTATTCTATATACTCTAAACTCATACTTAGATGGTTTGAACCATGAGAATATATTGGGGGGTGGGGCAGAGGTAAGTGGGAAAAAAAAAAAAGAATGAATTATCTCTATTACTCTGGTAAATGTGGGCTCATTTTACTTATGTACCTATTAACTGAGTTTACTGCCATTCAGTTTTAAGAATTAATACTTAACAAAACTTAGAACTTTAGTACCTCTACTTTTAATAGGAAAAACAATCTGTCAAAAGCATGTTTTACATACCTGTAATTTCTGTGGTGTCAAACACCATGAATGACCTTGTTGCTGTACTGGAGGATGTGACACTGCATGGCCACTACTCCAATTATCAGAAGTATTCTGAAGAAAATTGATTTAAAAAAAAATTAAAGAATATTTGGTTAAATCCATAGAGTTAATATAATGACTAATGGAGGTCAAATGACTATGAATTGGAATATTTACATATAAAAAAGATGTTATGACATTTAGTTCTTTTAAAAGTAATTTTACATGCATAGTAAATTTGGGAACTTAAAACTTAAGAAAATATTGATTCTTTAATTAGCCACCCAAAAAGGCCCACCCCTAAACTATGGCCCAAATGACTAACCTAAATACCACACTGTCCACTAGGTTCAATGTTAAGTTTATTTTAATGTCAGTAGAAAGTGATGATGAAAAGTTGTGTTGAGATCTTAACGGCAGGGAGATGAATAAAATGATTTGATGAATGCAAATTTATCCCTACTTTCCATATTTAATATGATACTAAGAATTTGGAATGAAAAAACTCAAGCCTTTCACTCATTGATGTCCACAGATTTAAAATAAAGGACAGGAGATGTTCAAACTGCACAAGTTCAGGGCAGTTAGGAATTTCTTTCTTGACTGGGATTTTCTATTTCTCTAAAATATATACCTTTGTTGGACTAGATGTTCTTTTCCTCTTGGCAGGACTGGACAGGTCATCTACTTGGCTAGAAGGAATCATGTGTAGTGGCAAGGATTGCTGTGAAATTGGTGTCTGACTGAGGCCTAATACAGGTTCAGTATTTGGATGATGAGGTTTACATGCCTAAGAATCACAGAAGGAAGACAAAAATAGGGTTCTATATATTCTTAATTCATTCCTTCAAATTATACAACTTTACAAGCTGCATACTTTTCAAATCTATGTGGACATCGCTGAATGGTAATTATTGAAAATCAAATGAATCATCAGTGGAGTAATGTGTACCTTCCTTTGAAAAACTTGTTTCAAAAATTAAATAAACTGCAGCATTATGTTAAGAAATTTCCTTCAAAACCATGAAAATGCACAAAGGTTCTAAACTGGCACCCCAAAATTTCTTCCCGTATCAGAGGGAGTTTTAATTTGATCTAAATTCCCTTCACAATTAAATCAAGAGTCTTTTCATTAATAAAAGCCTCCTGTGCTTAGTAAAATACGCTTGACTACTACAGATTGAAAAGAACCCTTAAAGCTGGGCACCTGCAGAACATAACCCAACTTCTCACCTGCTGTGCTGTGTTCATGGCACCCTGCCTGGAGGTAAGCTCTGCGGGGATTGGTAGGCTCCACGCCTCCTCAATACTAGGAAGTAATTTAGTTTTATTCTGTAGACTACCTTGTGGAAGGTTACACAACTGAGCCTAGGAAAAATTATGTAAAAAGCAAATTTAACACAAGCCTACTTGAGTAAGAGCAAGTCCACTAAATCTTCCTAAATGCTATAACTAATTGTTTTTAAGAAAATAGATCCTTAATTTGGGGTTTCAGAAAGATACTAAGTATAATGAGGGAAAAAGGAATATAAACCTTTGTGAGAATTAAAACAAAGCTGAGCTCTGTTTTCAGAGTTCTTATAGCTGTCTTCTCATGAAACTCCAAGCAAGAGTGAAAGACAGTGTTCGTGTTCTTTTCTCTAAAATGCTATGACAACTTAAAAATGTAGACAGTACATAGAAAAAAATTATGTAAATTAATATGCATTAACAGGGTAAATGCACAAAAGAGCATCTTTTAAAATACTGTATATCTTACTTAAAATGAAAAGTAAAATAATATTACAAGCTATGGTATGTTTACAAAATATGGAAACAAGTTATAGACATCAAAAGACAACTAGACAAACTTCCCAGCCACCCTCCTCCTGCCTGAGTGTCATGGGGAAACATGTGCCTTTAAAAAACTGCGATTTAAACATTTTACCTGTAAATACTTAATTCGTGCTGCAAGTGCAGAGGTATTACTACAACTTTTGCTTCTGGTTGCATTTAAGTAGCATTTAATGGCATCCTGAGGCTGGTTGCAGGATTCGTAGAGTGTGCCTAGGTCCATCCAGGCTGCAGCATGGCCATGGTCCAATTGTACAGCACAAATATAGGCCTGTAAAGCATCCATAGGCTGATTTTGCTGTTGATATAGCACGCTGGGACGAGAAATTAAGAAAAAATAAGTCGACTAAAAAGAATGGCTTAGCTTTACGAAGTCCATTATATGTGACGCAACTATCTTTGTGTATGAATTATACCATTATTTCTAAACAAAGTCTTACCCTATTGAACACCATGTATCTGCACTTGCTTCTGACTTATCAATAGACTGCCTGTAAGATATAAAGGCATCCTGAACTTTCCCAATACTTGAATAGCACCTAAGAGGGGAGGGGAAAAAAATAAGAAAATATGATTAATATGCATTGATTAATGTGCTGAAAGACTGTCAAAGCAAATAAAAATCTAATAAGAGAACAAATTTATGTGAAGTGTGAATATACATGTCAATAACACTATAATTAACCCTTCAATAAGCTATATTATAGACTATCTGATAGTGTTTAATAGTGCAGCATACTTTAGCACCTATTAAAATAGTTAAATGCCATATCACTTCAATATAATAATATTGAGAGATATATACACACCACTATACTTATACAACTTGATCTCTGGTTTTCCAAAGAGTAAGAAATTAGTTAAAAACCAAGAAAAACATTCCATGCTGGTAAGACTTGCTGAATCAGATTTCAGTTTTCCTTTCTTAAATAATAAAAATAAATGCAACAAATCTTTAATATACACAAGACACAAACATATGAAATAATATCAAGCCGACTATCAAAAATAGTATAAAACAGGATTAAGTACAGTAGTCAAGTCATTAAGGGTACTTAATGACTAGTAAGGGTAGTAAGGTATGATTAAAGTTTCAGGGAACTGCCACTTTTCTTAATGTAGATGTACCTGATGGATATATAAAACAGCAGCTAAAATTATAAAAATACAGAAATTATATTCTTAATGTTTGGCACTAAGGGAAAAAGGAAAAAATAAAACCCAGTCCATCGTCAAGGAGTTTACAATTCAGCTGAGGATTGAAGACACATTATGAACAGCATGATGCCGTTATCAAATGGCTACCACAGATAATAACTGGTCTGAAAATTTAGGGTAGGGTAGAAGAGACCACACTACACACTACTGGGTTTAGGAAAGATAAGAAAGGAAAGGGCAAGAGTAAAGGATCTGAATGTGTGTAGATGCGTATTGTTTAGATCAGTGATTTGCATTTACCAGCTAGTTTACAGCAATTTGGTCAAGCAAACAAAATGGGAAAAAAAGACATATACAAACATACATACATACATTTTCCATTAAACCAGTATCTGTATTGTAATTGACTTACTCTGAAATACTACTAACTGAGTAAATAGCAAAAAAAAAAAAAGGTAAATGTCAAGTAATCCAAAAGTCTGAGAACCACTGAGTCAGGCAGAGACCTTGAGAAAAGGCATTTTGAAATGTTGCTTGAATAGCATGAGCAAAACTTATATAAGCTGCATCTTATATCATACATATATTTTTTACATATATATGATATCTCATATATATAAGATAGTATAAACGGTAGAGAATTTTAAATCCAACCTAAGAGTATCCCGAAGTTTCTTCTAGCAAGGGGAATGGCATGATGAAAGTATTTTATGGGAATATTTATTTGCTAACAATGTGTAGCAATAAACCAAAAGCGAAAAAAATTATAGACAGTAGAAAAGAAGGCAGCTATATTTACTGGCTTGGAATAGGCCCAAATTAGGGTGAAAGTTGGAGAAGGCAATGGCACCCCACTCCAGTACTCTTGCCTGGAAAATCCCATGGACGGAGGAGCCTGGTAGGCTGCAGTCCATGGGGTCGCTAAGAGTCGGACACGACTGAGCGACTTCACTTTCACTTTTCACTTTCATGCATTGGAGAAGGAAATGGCAACCCACTCCAGTGTTCTTGCCTGGAGAATCCCAGGGATGGGGGAGCCTGGTGGGCTGCCGTCTATGGGGTCGCACAGAGTCGGACACGACTGAAGCGACTCAGCAGCAGCAGCAGGGTGAAAGTAATGGAAGTGACAACAAAGAAAAAGGAGAAACAATAAACCAAAACACAGATAAAAACTTTGTGACAGACTGATTAGATATTCATGGGGGCAGGATTATAATTTAGTTTTTAAGTCTGACAAATGGGGGGGGGATGGTGATATCATTGGCAAAAATAAAGGAGAAGAAGCTGGTTCAGAGAAGAAAATGATGAATGTAGTTTGAAATATGCTGATTTTGACATGCATATAGACATTAAAACAGGTAATGTTAGGTAAAGAATAGGAAATATTGTCCTGGTGTTTAATACTTTGAAGTGTAGAAATCAAGATTTGGAATTCATCCATCTGAAAGACAGGATACAAGAACACAGGATACCTACAAAGGAGAGGTAAAAATAAGCCTGAAAAGTGAAGTGAAGTAAAAGTTGCTCAGTCATGTCTGACTCTTTGTGACCCTATGGACTATACAGTCCATGGAATTCTCCAGACCAGAATACTACAGTGGATAGCCTTTCCCTTCTCCAGGGGATCTTCCCAACCCAGGGATTGAACCCAGGTTGGATCCAGGTCTCCTGCATTGCAGGTGAACTCTTTACCAGCTGAGCCACAAGGGAAGACCATGAGATCACTAATCTTGGGGTTGGGGCAATATAAAGAAAGGTGAGTGACAGAAACAGAGGCAGTGTCAGAGAGTGTCTGTAAACTGTTTTATGAGGACAGAATTCACGACAAGAGGGCATTAACAATGACAAACAGGGACAGACACCACAAAGAAAAGAAATGTTTACCCAACAGTAGAAAACACGCTCTGTTTGTTTTCTTAATTAAATCAAAGCCAATCTCACATTTATAGAGCAAATTCACCTACCTGCTGGGAGGAATAAGCAGTAAATCCCACAACCTATGTTTTCATACTTGATTTCTACAAAGTGAAAGTAGGGAACCAGTGTGCCCAAATACAAATTCCTCAATCCAACTATCAAACACTTTTCCTCTAATAAAACTTAACCAGGCTCCCGTGAGACAGCACTGTGTAACTGAAAAAGCTCTGGGTGTTGAACCAAGGATCTAGTCCCTGCTCTGCTACTAATTACCTGCATGATTGTGACCTTGGACAACATTTGACCCCTCTGAGCTCCCTTTCTAAAATGTGCAAAATGACAAGGTTTACAGGGTGAACTAGGTGACCTCCTGGTCCCTCCTAGCTCTAACATTCTAGAATTCTGTGATAACACAGTCAATAACAAAGTGCTAGTTTAACAGCATTACCACATTACACTTTCATTATGATATACACATGCCAAACGACAAACAAATGCAATCTTCAACACAAACCTGATGCAGAGATAAGTAACAAAGTGCCTCAGAATAGGGTCATCGAATCCCAATGACATTTGAGATCTTCCTTCAGAGCTTTAATAATTTCTAAAATCTAATTTATTTATAAGTATTTTCTCATGACAAAACAGACTTGAAGCAACACATTAGAAGTCAGTAAAAAGGGTAAGAAATGTAAACATCAAAGAAAAAAAGTCTAAAACAGTCCTCAAATTATATTACAGATAAAAAATACTGAACACCAACATGATAATCTTGAACCTCCAAACAAGTTAAATTGGAAGACGTATCCTTTATCTGAGAAGTCAGCAAAGTGTATTTGGAAAATTCTATCCAGAAAGGTTCAAATAAAAAAGTATCTCAACGATTTCAAATGAAAAACCACTTTCGGAGTAGGAGGACGACACACCTCCTATGGAATAGTGCTCACTAAGCTGAAAATTACAGAATTACTAAAGTAGTAATTTGGGAGAATTCCCTGGAGGCCCAGTGGTTAGGACTCTGGTCTTTCACTGTGGGGGCCCAAGGTTTGATTCCTGATCCGAGAACTAAGAACCCACAAGTGGTGTGGCAAAAATAAAAGACAACAAAAAGTAATTTTTGATATTTCAAAATTATATATTAATTTTATATGCATAGAATTAAGAAAAAAATATATTAAAAAGACATCCACACTATTGTGCTATATTAAACTATTAATCTTAATCTTAGATCAAAAGAAAAATACTTTCTGGTACACATTCCTTTTAATCTATATTAACAGAAATTTTCATATATAAACATTAACACTAGAGGCAATGACTAAGCAAGACCCTACTTTGTAGTACTAGAGCTCCTTTTTGGTCACTATACGAAGCCTCTCACCGCACAATATTAACCGTAGTAACAGAGAGAGCTCCAAAGGCAAATGGTGTTCAATTAGATCATTCATTCCATTTACTAAATAGCCATTTACCAGGTAATAAGATACAAAGATGGTTAAGATTCAGTTTCTGCCCCCAAAGATCTTTAATGAAAGAGAAAGACAAAGTTTGGACTCTCAAGCTTTATTAATGAGCAACTGAATTTAGATGGCTTTATAAGCCTGGCAAGGAATTAGAAAATTACTACTAAAAATAACTACTTTTCCACTCAACTATTATAGGATATTATTAATGAATAATAAAAAAAATTTGAAACATCTTAATATTATTCCATTTCATACAAATATACTTTGCTAAATTTAAAGGAAAAAAATACTTTGCTAAATTTAAAGGAAAAAATGAAATACTAAAATATAAAATATTAGAATACTAAAATTAATGTGACTGTACAAAATACTAAAATTTAATGTGACTATATGGCTAACTCAATCAAAGTAAAATACTCCTATAGAAAAAAAGAATGGGAAAAAGTTTAAAATTAAAACAAAACAGGGTAATTTCCAAAGAAAACATAAAATTAAAACCTTTAGCATGGGAAGGTTACCTAAGAGATCTAACCCGAGGCTTCTCAACCTCAGCACCATTGACATTTTGTGCCAGGTAACTTTTTACTGTAGAGAACTGTTCTAGTAGCATTCTATATAGTTGTGATAACCTAAATCTCTCTACAGACATTATGAAATGTCTCCTTTGGGGCAAAATAGCGCTTCCCATCCACCCTACCACTATTGAGAACCATCGATTTAATTCTCTTATCAACAGAAAACTGAAGCCTCAAAATGTTTAATTGTTCAATCCAAGATTCCACAAATAGTAGCCAAGACTTGAATCCAAGTATCTCAGATAACTCCTAGTAGACTGATTTTTCTACCATATTGCAAAAGCTAAAACCAATTAAGAACTAAAATACAATCAGATAATGGTCCAAAAATATATTCTATCAGATACATATACATGAGATATATTTCAGATAATCACTAAGCAAAATTCAGACATTCAAAGTACAAGAAAAGTTTATAGACTTGCAAAAAAATTTTTTTCACTAATGTCACTTCTCCGTTCCAACAAATTGAATAATAATGTATCTACTTTCTCATTGTAAAACTTCAAATACAACTATGATTTGAAATCTGCTATTAATGTCCATTCTATCGAAGGTAAATATCACTAATAAAAAGGATAATGGGCAAAGTTCCACTAACTACTGGTAGTCACCAGGCAGAATGAAAAATTAATTCTCTGTTCTATTTAAATAGACATATGAACACTAGAAATCAAAAGGAAAGGCATTTAAATACCTGACTGAATAATTAGTATCCGCCAAGAGTTTTTGAAAACCAGCAATAATTTAAGTCAAATGAAAATCCAATAAGCAAAACAAGAAATATCCTGATGGACCAGATGATGGTATAAGAAAACTACCACATTCAGAAGTTCTTTTATTTTTTATCTAGAAATCTTCATTATAAAATATTTAAAAGGGAAAATATACTGATCACATTATTAGTAAACTGCTATTTCAGATAATTTAAAACTCTTAGCTGCAATAAACAAAAGCAAAACCTAAGTTTCTGATAAATCAGTCTTACCTTCCAAGGAAATACCAGGACTGACCAGAATTAGGATCTGCTTCCAAGGACTTTTGGAGATACTGAATAGCATAGCTTTCCTTGGTGGCTTTATCTCCCAGGAGATCCACAGTATGATGCATCCATCCTATAGTAAATGATTAAAAATATTTACATAAATGACTTAATTACTCTACTACTTAAAAGAATACAGAGCAGAAACAAATAAAATAATACTCTCAACCTCAGTCATAAAAAAATACTCTTTTCAGTCAATTTATTCATTTAGCTTGGCATACACACTCCTGAAATTTAGAACCATCAATTCTGTCCTAAAAAAGTTTGTCTTTAAGGTACAGTCAAAGCAATGAAGAACTTTCATTCCAGAGAAATTAAAACACTTTTAAGTATTGACTTGTCACTTAGTAGATTACAAACTGCAGTTCTATTCTTCTCTAATTTTTGTATTTGAAAAAATTTCAAGATACAAAACAAAGAATATAAGATAAATCTTATTTACTGTTTCATGTAAAACTTAATCTGCATTTAAAAATCTCTATTAACACAATGTTTACTTCCAAGGAGTAAATATAAAGCCATATCATCAATGACAGTTCAGAGTAGGACACACAACATACAATCCTACCTTACTGGCACTGGCTACATATATTCACAACTCATGTAAAATAAAAATTACAATCATTTGACAGTTTTTTTTTTTTAACTCTAAGACTATAAGAAAAAGTCCATTCAAAATGCTGCAAATAAAAATGGTACAAAATGGGTAACACAAATCTTTACTAAACAAATTTAGATGGTATACATAATCTCACTTATCTGTGGAATCCAAAAAAGTCAAATACGCAGATGCAGGGAGTTGAATGGTGGTTACCAGGAGTGGTAAGATGGAGGAAATGGGGAGATGTTGGTCGAAAGAAACAAAGTTGAAGTTATGTAGGATGAGTAAATCTAGAGAACTAACATACAGCATTATGACTGGATGAGAGAATAGATTTGAGGTGCTCTCACCATAGGGGAAAAAAAAGGTAACTGTGTGAGGAGATGGATATGTTGGACAGCTTGACTGTAGCAATCATTTCACTATGTACAGGTATATCAAAACATCATCTTGTACACCTTAAATAAAACTGTTATGATAAAACAAACAAACAAGCTGACCATGTAAGTAATCAAAACACTAGATCATGGAATACTAGCACATGGAATAATTTGACTTAATTTGCTAGGGAATCATATTTCAATTGTGGTTCAATTCAAGTTCACAAAATCAGCTGTTTTTCATGTATAGTTCACAGTACACAAAACAAACAAGGACCTTTATTTTCTGATATTTATTATAGTTGCTGTGCTCCAAAGAAAGAGGGCTGAGTTATCATGTTTTATGGAAATATAAGTCAATCTCACCCTTATTCATCTGTTCCTCCCTTACCTCTCCCACTATTACTACTAAAAACAGGACCTAGAGTAACAGACTCTAAAAGGAGTTGCTTAAGCAGCAGTGACAAGCAAGTAGGAAGGACTGATGTGCAGGCATAAATTAGACTCAATAAGGCTAAGTATTTTCCCTTTCAAAACCATGAAAAGTTTACCTATACATTCAGCCAAAGAGGACAGGTTTGTGTGCATTTTTGCTACTGACACATTCTTCAGTGCAGCTAAAATGCATAAAAACTTATTTATAAATAATGTGAACTAAAAAAGTTTATATTCACATTATTAGCTGAATGAGTAAGCTATCAAGGCATCACTTTTCTTTTTACCTAAGAACACAAAATGTTTTTTGCTGTACTAATAAACTTATTTTAACTTAAATATACCAATTCACATTATTTAAACTCTGCATGCAATCATTAAAAACAAATACTTGACTATAATTTTTTAAAATATGGATAACTCATGGAAATTCTAACCAGAGATTAAACACAAAATTAAAAAATGAAAGTTTTATAGTTTTATATGAAAGCAGTGTTTTTATTTTGTATAACTGATCACATAGTATGCATTAGTATCATGAAGTGATAAAAATTTAAGCTTAAATAATTTTACAATTACATTAAAAACAGTAATGCTAACAACTATATTCCTTCATCTTCAACATGACAACAGAACTGCATGTATAGAGAATCTATACTTTAGATGTTCCACATTTCTTACCTAAAGATGTTTTAGTATTATTGACAGCGCTATGAAAGCAAGCTCACCAATCACTAAGAGACTTTAGGTAAATCACTTAACTTCATTGAGTACTAATGGTATCTGGCACCGAGAAAGCATTCAATCCCCCTCACTCGTGGTTAAGTACCAGTGTATAATTTTGAGCATTTAAAAGAAAAGTTACACTAAAGAATTGTAATAAGATTGACTGTGAGATAGACAATAATCAGCAGAAGGTGGAAATATGATAAGTTCAGATAAAGTCCATCAACTTTGGAAAAGGAAGGAAAAGAAATAGGATACGTAAGTCATGTATTTACCATCAGTGACATGTAAAAACCATAAAGCAATGTACTTATAACACACTAAGTGAATATTATTACATACCCAACTGTTGTAAGACAGTTGCTTTTACTTGTGCAGAAAGGTTTTCTGTCTGCAAAAGTTGTTCATAAGCTTCCTTTGCAGAATGATACTTCCTCTAAAAAGCAGGAAAAAAAGATTTAAAGAAAATAAATTAACATCTTTAAAGAATTAGCTCATGTTAAGTCTTATACAATACTGATATTTCAGCATATTTTAAAAAATCAACTGAAAGATGAAAGTGCATTACTGAATGTTCCTCTAACTCTAGACAGTTATGGTTAATAGGCCATGTTTCAGAGTATCTAACACCAATAAAACATTCAATACAACAAAGTATCATTAAAACATGACCTTGGAGTACTTCAAGTTGAAACCAAAGGATGTGAAATAGCATCACAACTATTCAGTAGAAACTTTATTTCAAATTTTGATCTTTCCCTAGGCTAATGATATGTGACATAATACTCTCTTGTAATGCTGGGCAGCAGTATTGAGCCACAGCTCACAGTCAGTTACAAGATTATGAGGGTAAACAATCGATACCCTTCCAACCATTCTGTATCCATACAACCATTTTATTTTTCACCTCACTTCAGTATTTAATAAGTTACATGACATACTCAACAACAACAACAAAAATAGGACCTTTAAGAATTTGTCAAATCTTAATAGTTACAAAAGCCAATGAAATCTAAGTTTAAAAGATACAATCACTGGTATATAATATATCCTATGAAAAAACTATAATACATACATGATTTTAAAGACAAACTCCTCATAACTATTGTCTAATGATGTTTATAATATTTAAGATTCCATGGGCAAAACTCTAAATGAAACCATTTACCCACAGTTCTTACCCCAAAAGTACTAATACGACTGAAACCCATTATTGCTACAGTCCGAAAGCTGAACACAACTCCTCCCCATCCCTCCAAAAGGGGGAAAGTCAACAAGAGAAAACTTCATAAATATTATTTTTAGAAAACACTTGGCAGAACAATGGATTAAAGTGGCTTTCATTCATATCACTGATAGGACATAGCTGGCTGAGCAAACAAACCTTTCTCCCCCCAAAAAGTAGAGACATAAAACTAGCTGTGTGAGCCTCAGGCAAATCACTTGAACAATGATTCAACATCCATACAACAGATGTAATGCCTGATCTTTCTATCTAGAGTTCTTCTTAGGATTAAATGAGATAAAGAGCTATGGAAATGAGGAGCTCTATGAATACAGTATGTCAGCACGGGGAAGAATTGCAAGAACGTCCATTGAGATTAATAGTTATTACATAAACTTTTATTCATCAGGTATATGACTTCCCTTTAAACATTAACCTGATCTGAAAAAATAAATTAGTTAGTGAAGGATAATGATCAGTTATTCAACTCAGTTCCTTCAACTGGTAAGTATTTGTTGAATACCTAACACATAACAGAAATTGCTGGGACTACAGGCAAGAATACAGATATGAGAACAAAACTTATTGTACTGTGTACAATAACAATATTGTACACAGTTATTTCCTAGAAGCAGACAAGCTTAGGGTACTAGCAGATTGGGCAGAAAATGCAGAGACAAGCAGACAACTTCACAAAGACCTTCCTAAACCATGTTAAAAGACTGCAGACTATATCCTAAGACAATGGGCTACCACTGAAATGAGTTCAAGCAATATAATCAAATTTATATTTTAGGAAGATCACTTTCTGGAATTACCTCAACAAATGCTAAAAGATACTTCCAAACACTAGTAATAATGATAATATTAATAATAATAAACCATCATACCTGAAAAACTGGATGGAGTATACTGAGAAACCAAGTTTTATTTCTACCTCATACTATATACAAAACTGGCACCCACATTAAAGACCTAAATATGAAATGCATTAGTATATAACTAAAAGAAGAAAATGGATAATATTTCCTTGAGATGGGAAAAAATTTATTCGACTTGGCAAAAACCACATAGATCAGGAGGAGGAAGGATCTGACTTGAAACACATAAGGAGAAAAATAGGCAATGGACATAAAAACCAACATGTAAAAGGTGAAAAACATGTAAAGTATAAACCTTGAGAAATCAGAAAATGCAAATTTAAATGAAATACTAGCTTCTACCAATTAGACTGGCAAACATAAAGTTGGGTAGTTCTTAGCATTGTGGGGATATAAAGGGAAATACTCATGCCTTGCTGAAGGGGATTTACTCATGGAACTAGGTGTGTAAATATGCTACAATCTAAACATCTCATTCTTGGGATATATCTATACACCAAAGGAACCTTCCCTAAATGGTACTATTTGTAGTATCCAGGAGATGGACAACTAGGTCTATCTCACTAGGTGAGTGGAAATGTAAAATATGATGGATGTTTACAGTAGAACATTAAGTAGCGATCAAAAGTAGTATACAAAAGCAACACGAGTTTATACGTAAAGGTATTTAGTAAAGTTTTGCCTCTGGTAATGCTGTAGTAACATTTCACAGACAGCATTAAATTCTGGATAAAATACAAAGGTCAACTATCTATCAGAAAGCACTGAAAAGAAAACAAAATTAGGCAAAACCAGAGAAGTTAAGACTTAGAGGAATGGAATGGCACTGGTTCAGTAACCCCATTTTTCCAGGATGTTGACCTGAAGGCAGGCCCCAACTTGTATCTGATTGGCTAGACCTCAAACAGAAATCAGCAATCTTACCAGCTTGAAAAATAAGAGGGAAGACTTTGAAGCTATCACAAGAGCTAAAAGTCAGTGAAGAAGAAACAATCCCAGAAAAGAGAGAGAGAGAATATCAACTTCTGCAATTAAACTGCTCAAATTCCTGGTTGACCACTGAACTACACAGGAACACAACAGACATCCAGCAGCCTAAAAGAACTAAAGAGAGATTTAGCTGCTGTCCACCACAGGGATGGCAAAGTTTAGTAGTGTGACTTGAGAAAAGTTAAAACTGCCTAATAAAACAAAAAATCAATTTCAGAAAAATATAACAAAGTCACTCTTCACACAACACATTATTCATGATACCCAGGATAAAATTACCAGGATTGTAAGAATCAGGAAATTTTTACTCATGTTCAAAAGAAAAAGAAATCAATGAAAATCAGCCATGAAATGACTCAGATGTTGCAATTTGCAAATAATTTAAAAGCAGCTATTTTAAAGAAGTTCACAAATGAAAAAGAAAACAACCAATAAGGAATGGACAAAAAAAGCCAAAGCACAGAAAAATAAAAGACAAACAAAAGGAAATTCTCGAACTGAAAAATACAAATTTGAAATTTAAAAAAAAGAAAAAAGTCACTGAAGGACTGACTAGCAGATTTAAGACTTTAGAAAAATCAACAAATTTGAAAAGAGGCTGGCAGAAAGTATCCAGACTGAAGCAAAACAGACAAAAGAGAAGGAAAAAAAAAAAAGAGCCATCCAAGATGTACAAGACAATAACAAAATATCTACCATACCCATAACAGGAGTCCAAGAAGGGCAGAAAGAATGGGGCAGAGAAAATATGGACAATATAATGGCTGAGAACTTTTCAGAATGGATGAAATTAAATCCCATATCTAAAAGACCAGGAAAAACACTGGTAAAACTAGAAAGGAAAAACCAATACCTAAGTACATCATAGTCAGATACTTAAGAACCAAATGTAAAAAGAACCCTGAAAACAGCCAGAGAAAAACCACAAAATACAAAGGATACGACAAGAATGATAGTCAACTTTATGTAATCATATCAGTAATCAAATTAAATATAAATGGACTAGATATTCAAACAAAGAACAATAGAGACCGACAGAACAGATTACAAAAGTGAAAGAAAGCCATAAACATAAGAACTGTAAGATTTGCACTTTTTCCTATAAGGACTCAAATAGACTGAAATAAAAGGGTGGAAAACACACGATGTAAACTCTAAATATTAGAAAGCTGAAGTGATTACATTCAGATCACATTAAGAAGGCTTCAAGACAGAGCACTGCCAGAGATAAAGAGGAATATCTCATAGTGATAAAGGACGTATCAGGATGACATAACAACAACGCTTTTAAAAAAATGAGAAGACTGACAGATTTAATGCTGATAAAATACTATTTGTCTATAAAGTTTATTCCAATTTCACCAACTGTCCCACTTTTCTGGTCCAGGATCTAATTCAAAGTCCCACACTGTGTTCAGTTAGCGTGTGTCTTCACCATCTGCTAACCTGACACTCAGTCTCTGACTTTTCATTACCTTGATATTTCAAGTACTAGCTCATTATTTTGAAGAATGTACCTTTCAAACTAGTAAGTACCTTGTGGAAAGATATTCATCATTTCTCATACATTAATTAAAATTCCACAGGAAGAAAGAGGTGTCCCCTTTCCATTTATTTATTAAATTATTCATTTATAGCAATATGAGCTAATATATTTTATTCTGTACTGTACACCATTATGATGATTATTTGTTCCTAAACTTGTGTCCAATTTGGTGATTAGAAACCCTATTCCACTCAAGTTGGCGCCTGAATCTTTTCACACGCCTCATCATTTTTTGAGCGCTCCCTTACTTTTTGGCAGGACTTCCCTGGTGGCTCAGACGGTAAAGCGTCTGTCTACAATGTGAGAGACCTGGGTTTGATCCCTGGGTTGGGAAGATTCCTTGGAGAAGGAAATGGCAACCCACTCCAGTACTCTTGCCTTGAAAATCCCGTGGACAGAGGAGCTTGGTGCAGGCTACTATCCATGGGGTCGCAAAGAGTCAGGCACGACTGAGCAACTTCACTTTCACCTACTTTTTGGCACCATGAAATATTCCAGGGCTCATCTTGTAGGTTCCCTCCCTAAGCTCTGGAATCACACACTTCTCCCCAAGAACTCTTGATTTCTTTTACTGAAGAATCAAACTTAGAAACAAAGATCTGGATGCTAGAACATTCACTGCTGTGGAGGGGGGCACTCACAGCAAACAGAGCTGGGAAATATATTAATGTATACACAACACATACATACATACTCTTCCATTGTATCTATCTCTACTCAACTCTTAATTTCCGTAAATAACCGTATGTTTAGTTTTTACTCCACTTCCAATCCAATAATACAGAGTTCAGTCTAGCCTTTCTTCTTCTTACCTGTATGTTCTCTGACAGTGAAAACCTAGTCCTCATTATTCACAATACATTTACTTAGGGATAAGCAATATCCTTATTGCCAAATTCAAATTCCCTACTGAAGAAAGTAGGGAAAACCACTAGACCATTCAGTTCAGTTGTTCAGTTGTGTCTGACTCTTTTCGACCCCATGAAGGCAGCATGCCTGGCCTCCCTGACAATCACCAACTCTCGGAGTCCACCCCCTTACGACTATACAGTGGAAGTGACAAGTATATTCAAGGGATTATATCTGGTAGACAGAGTGCCTGAAGAACTATGGACTTGAGGTTCAAGACGCTGTACAAGAGGCAGTGATCAAGACCACTCCCAAGAAAAAGAAATGCAAAAAGGCCAAACAGTTGTCTGAGGAGGCCTTACAAAATAGCTGAGAAAAGAAGGGAAAGCAGAAAAGGAAAGATATACCCATTTGAATGCAGAGTTCCAAAGAATAGCAAGGAGAGATAAGAAAGCCTTCCTCAGTAATCAATGAAAAGAAATAGAGGAAAATAATAGAATGGGAAAGACTAGAGATCTCTTCAAGAAAATTAGAGATACCAAGGGAACATTTCATGCAAAGATGGGCACAATACAGGGCAGATTTGGTATGAACCTAATAGAAGCAGAAAACATTAAGAAGAGGTGGCAAGAATACACAGAAAAACTATACAAAAAAGATCTTCATGACCCACATGACCCAGATAACAACAATGGTGTGATTACTCACCTAGAGCCAGACACCCTGGAATGCCAAGTCAAGTGGGCCTTAGGAAGCAACAATATGAACGAAGCTAGTGGAGGTGATGGAATTCCAGTTGAGCTATTTAAAATCCTAAAAGATGATGCTGGGAAAGTGCTGCACTCAATATGTCAGCAAATTTGGAAAACTCAGCAGTGGCCACAGGACTGGAAAAAGTCAGTTTTCATTCCAATCCCAAAGAAAGGCAATGCCAAAGAATGCTCAAACTACCACACAATTACACTCATCTCACATGCTAGCAAAATGATGCTCAAAACTCTCCAAGCCAGGCTTCAACAGTATGTGAACCGTGAACTTCCAGATGTTCAAGCTGGATTTAGAAAAGGCAGAGGAACCAGGGATCAAATTGCCAATATCCATTGGATCATCGAAAAAGCAAGAGAGTTCCAGAAAAACATCTATTTCTGCTTTATTGACTATGCCAAAGCCTTTGACTGTGTGCAGCACAACAAACTCTGGAAAATTCTTCAAGAGATGGGCATACCAGACCATCTGACCTGCCTCCTGAGAAATCTGTACGCAGGTCAAGAAGCAACAGTTAGAATTGGATATGGAACAACAGACTGGTTCCAAATCAGGAAAGAAGTACATCAAGGCTGTATATTGTCACCCTGCTTAATTTAACTTATATGCAGAGTACATCATGTGAAATGCTGGGCTGCAGGAAGCACAAGCTGGAATCAAGACTGCTGGGAGAAATATCAATAACCTTAGATATGCAGAAGACACCACCCTTACGGCAAAAAGCAAAGAACTAAAGAGTCTTTTGATGGCATAAAAGAGGAGACTGAAGAAGTTGGCTTAAAGATCAACATTCAGAAAACTAAGATCATGGCATCCGGTCCCATCACTTCATGGCAAACAGATGGGGAAACAATGGAAACAGTGAGAGACTTTATTTTGGGGGGCTCCAAAATCCCTAAAGATGGTGACTGCAGGCATGAAATTAAAAGACGCTTGCTCCTTAGAAGAAACGCTATGACCAATCTAGACAGCATATTAAAAATCAGAGACATTACTTTGCCAACAAAGGTCTAATCAAAACTATGGTTTTCCAGTCATCATGTGTGGATGTGAGAGTTGGACTATAAAGAAAGCTGAGAGCCAAAGAATTAATGCTTTTGAACTGTGGTGTTGGAGAAGACTCTTGAGAGTCCCTTGGACAGAAAGGAGATCCAACCAGTCAATCCTAAGGGAAATCAGTCCTGATGCTGAAGCTATACTTTGGCCACCGGATGTGAAGAACTGACTCATTTGAAAAGACCCTGATGTTGGGCAAGATTGAAGGCGGGAGGAGAAGGGGACGACAGAGAATGAGATGGTTGGATGGCATTACCGACCTGATGGACATGAGTCTGAGTAAGTTCCAAGAGTTGGTGATGGATAGGGAAGCCTGGAGTGCTACAGTCCATGGGGTCGCAAAGAGTTGGACATGAATGAGCAACTGAACTGAACTGAATATTTACATAAAAGTTACAGAATTTCTATCCATATCCCTGTGAGAAAGTAACTGTAGTGGAAGATTTGTTTACAGTTCTTTTGTCTCTAGCATCTATGATGATGATTTGCTTTTACCTTTAGCTCTATTATTACAAAGCATGATATTAACATATTTCCTAATATTCAATCAACTTTGTATTCTCTGAATGAATACCACTTGCTCATAGTGTATTTGTTTCATGAGGTAATAGATTGTTTGCTAATATTTTATTTAGTATTTTTATACCAACATTCATCAGTGATAACAGTGTGTACATTCATTCTTTTTTGTAGTGTATCAGGTTTAAGTGTCAATGTTATATATACTTTCATCAAAAATGAATGAGGGAAAACAGTGTCAAAGTTCTTCAGAAATTTTAACAGAATTACCATATAACTCAGTAATTCTACTTCTGAGTCTATATCCAAAAAAAGGAAGAAAAAATGAAAGCTGGAACAAAAACAGATATTTGCACACTCATGTTCATAGCAACAATATTCATAACAGCCAAAAGCTGGAAATCAACTGACAGATGAATGGATAAACCAAATGTGGTGTATACATACAATGAAATATTACTCAGCCTTAAAAAGGAATGGAATTCTGGCACATGCTATAGTATACACAAACCTTAAAGACATTATGCTAAGCGAAATAAGCCAGACACAAAAAGACAAATACTGTACCATTCCACTTACATGAGGTACCTAGAATAGTCAAAACTCATAGAGACAAAAAGTGGAATAGTGGTTGCTAGGGGCTGTAGGGAGGGAGGAATGAGGAATTATTCTTTATTGGGTTCAGAGGTTCAGCTTGGGAAGATGATGAAGTTTTAGAGAAGGACAATGGAGACAGTTGCACAATAAAGTGAATGTACTTAATACCATTGAACAAATGGTTAAAATGGGAAAATTTATGTCATGTATATTTCACAATAAAATAAAAAAGACATCAAAGAACTATGGTCATATAAGTGATTTTTAGAATCAGACTTTTGTTTCTATTATATCTCAAAAATACACAACAGAATCAGTAAGTGCAGAAAGGACTTTATGATCAAATACATGTCTCTCAAGGTCAGACAGAAAGCTATTTATAAGCCCCCGACTATTCTGTTCAAAAAAAGGAGAAAGAAATTAGAAAGTTTTTCTCCTTTTCTAATGTTCTGGAACAATCTACAGAGTACTAGAATTATCTGGTCTTTGAAGGTTTGGTAGAATTCCCCTGTAAAACCAACTGGGCATGGTACTTTCTGCATGGCATTACTTTTCTCTTTTTATGAAAAATGGCTTTTTATAACTTTTCTAACTCTAATGAGGTTAATTTTGCTAGTCTGTACTTCCCTGGGAAACAGTCTACTTCATTTAAGTTTTGAAATCCATCCACATAGAGGTCTGCTAAGTAGTCTCATATGATTATTCTAATTTCTTCTGTACCCATGGTCATCTTATTTTGTGTATCTGTGGTTTATCTCGTTTATCCACTTAATCAAGTTAGTCTGTGATTTATCTATTATTAATTTTTTCTAGAATAAAAAGATTTTGACTTCATTTAATTAGATCTACCATTTTTCTCTTTGAATACCATTAATTCCTTTAAAAAAAAAATCTTTCTTCCTCACAATATTGTTTTCCTTACATTGATTTTTGTTTTGTTAACACATTTCCTTACACCAAACTAACTTTGAATTCATGGAATAAACCCTAGGCAATCAGGACATACTTACTGCACCTTTAAACTTGAGCTTAAATTTTTCTTTCTTTAGAATTTTTGGATTCCTATAATATGAAAAAATGAAACCAGTCTATAGTGTGTCAGGAATAACTATGGCTGGATAGTTAGAAGGCAAGGTTAACAATGAAACTAGTAATTCTTACGAACAGTGTTATTCATTATAACATTATTTATAACTGTCTCTCACAGGAGAATACTTATATTAGTTACACTACATCTCTGCAAAGGGATGTCATGTAAATCAACACGTATTAATAGGGAATGATTTCCAAAATATAATACTAAGTTTAAAAAATAAACCAATTTAAACAAGATCAAGAGAGAACATACATAATGGGCTATTATTTCAATAAATATGTTCAAACATACATATAGATTTGCTTATATATACAAGTTTCTCTGGAAGGATATAAAAACACTGATAATGGTAGTTGGTAGCTTTTGGCAGGAGAAGGCAATGGCAACCCACTCCAGTACTCCTGCCTAGAAAATGGACAGAGGAAATGAAAATGCTCCTCCTGCCATGGACAGAGGAGCCTGGTGGGCTGCAGTCCATGGGGTCACTAAGGGTCGGGCACGACTGAGCGACTTCACTCTCACTTTTCACTTTCATGCATTGGAGGAGGAAACGGCAACCCACTCCAGTGTTCTTGCCTGGAGAATCCCAGGGACAGCGGGGCCTGGTGGGCTGCCGTCTATGGGGTCACACAGAGTTGGACACGACTGAAGCGACTTAGCAGCAGCAGCTTTTAGCAGGGGACTAGATGGCCAGGGAAAAAGAGTGAGAAGGATACTTCACTGTGTATTCTTTCAGGCACTTTCATTTTGGATTATCTATTCAAAACTAAGTAACACTAATAACAAAATTAAAAGGGAGAAATCCTTTACCTTTAAGTTTATTTAGAATTTAGATGGTGACCTATTCATTTCATAAATAATCAAGAAAAATAAATGAAAGCCATTAATACTATTAGGAAAAAATGGTACTGTGGGGGGAGGGGGTCCTCAGCTAATAAAATGAGAAAGATAAATTAAATAAATGATATAAATATCTAAGAGTAAATCATAATAATTAAAAGATGTTTGTTCCTTGGAAGGAAAGCTATGAAAAATGTAGACAGTGTAATTAAAAGCAGAGACCTCACTTTGCCAACAAAGGTCCGTATAGTAAAAACTTTGGTTTTTCCAGTAGCCATGTACAGATGTGTGAGAGCTGGACCATAATGAAATCTGGCACCGAAAAATTGATGCTTTCAAACTGTGGTGCTTCAGAGTCCCTTGGACTGCAAGGAGACCAAATCAGTCCATCCTAAAGGAAATCAACCCTGAATATTATTGGAAGGACTGATGCTGAAGCAGAAGCCCCAATACTTGGACCACCTGATGTGAAGAGCTGACTCACTGGAAAAGACCCTAATGCTGGGAAAGATTGAAGGAAAGAGGAAAAGGGGGCAACCAGAGGATGAGATGGTTGGATGGCATCACCAACTCAATGGACACAAGTTTGCGCAAACTCCAAGAGATGGTGAAGGACAGGGAAGCCTGGTGTGCTGCAGTCCTTGGTGTCACAGAGAGTCCGATACAACTTAGTGACTAAACAACGACAAGGATGAAAACAAGTGTCTGTCTACAGATGGGATTGAGAAAATGTGGTATATAATTACAATGGAATGGTATTTCACCCTTAAAAATAGAAGGAAATCTTGTCATTTGTGACAGCGTGGATAAACCTGGAGGGAATTATGGTAAGTGAAAAAAACCAGACAATGAAAGATAAATGCTATACAGTATCACTTCTGTGTGCATTCTTTTTAAAAAGCGGTGAGGTGGGGGCTTGATCTTCTAGAAGAGGGGATATGCAAGGGTCGACAGGAAGTGAGAGAAGAAAAAGGAAGAGGTCGGTAAAAGGATACAAACTTTTATTTATAAGATAAATAAGGTCTGAGGATCAAACATATAATATGATGACTACTGCTGATAACAATGTATTGTACAAGTGAAGTTTGTGAAGAGAACTAAAATGTTCTCAATGCTCCACTTTGAAGACGTGAGGTGACGGGTGTGTTAATAATTCAGTGGGGGGAAATCATACATATATCAAATCATCACATTGTACACCTCAGATAGGTAGGTAAGTCTTTTTGTTTTCCTTAATTTTTCACCTGAAAATAAAAATCCTTGTTATAAGTACTGAAGTGAAGAAGATTTTTCAATCCTTTCATATGCTTATAGTGTCAGCTTCTTATCATCTAATAATTACATACTCTGCCTAGCACGCATTTTTTCGATTTGTTTTGTTTAATCTTAATGGGCACTAAAATTTATCAAATGAAAGAATCAGTGGGGAAAGGGCCCTGTCCCCACATTACCTTCATAAAATTCAAAACAATACCAACAGACAACCTACCAGAAACAATGAAAACCAGAGGACAATGGAATGTAAATTTTAAAGTGGTCATACAAAATAATAAAATAGAATTCCATCTCCAGCCAAAAAACACTCATTAAAAAGAATGGTTAGATAACATCTGTTTTACCTAATCACTAAGAGCTATGAAAGCTGGGGGAAAAAAATCAGAGCCCATCTTTTAGAAGGCAGCAGAGATCTCCTGAGGCAATGAAAGCAGGAGCTAATACTCCAGAGAAAGAACTTTGGAGAAACAGCTTATGTCTATAGCTGCTTTGACCCTGGGGCCTTGACTGATTCAGCAGTTGACAAGGAGGCAGTGATTAGCAACGGCAGGTAAAGACTCTGCTCCACAACATGCACAAGATTCTCAAATGCACCCTCTCAAGCTGGATGAAATCCCTAGATCAGTAGAGTATCCAAACTTGAGTGTGCATCAATTCTGACTCAGTAGACACAGACACACCTGTGTGCATGTACGCAAGGAGGGTGGGGGGAGAAACCACAGCAGAAGGAGGCGTCCAGCAATCAGATGTTAATTTTTTTTTTAGACCACCTCATGGTGGCTCTGAAACAAAACAGACCTTAGAAATTATCTAGAAATATAACAGTACTTTATTTTCCTAAAAAGCTGTTATAAACTGGGTAAACTATGATTATAGCAGGAAACGGCAACCCACTCCAGTATTTTTGTCTGGAAAATCCCATGGACAGAGGAGCCTGGTGGGCTACAGTCCATGGCGTTACAAAGAATCGGACATGACTGAGCAAAGCACAACAGCAGCAAACTATGACTACCTAATATTTAGCCTCATACCAACTTACGCTTGATTTTCCATACCACTGCCTGTGCTGTGCTTAGTTGCTCAGTCGTGTCCGACTCTTTGTAGCCCCGTGGACTGTAGCCTATCAGGCTCCTCTGTCCACAGAATTCTCTAGGCAAGAATACTAGAACGGGTAGCCTATCCCTTCTTCAGGGGATCTTCCCAACTCAGGAATCGAACCCAGGTCTCCTACATTGCAGGCGTATTCTTTACCGACTGAGCCACCAGGGAACTCCAAGAATACTGGAGTTGGTAGCCTATTCCTTCTCTGGGGGAATCTTCCCAACCAGGAATTGAACCGGGCTCTCCTGCATTGCAGGTGGATTCTTTACCAGCTGAGCTACTAGGGAAGCCCATACCAAAACTGCTTACCTAGACTAAATGATTATGTGTTATACCCTATATCATGTAACTAAGCAAATTCTGCCATATATAAAAATATGTTCTAAAACAGCTTTTTAAATATAGCAGCCAGGGCTTCCCTGGTGGTCCAGTGATTAAGACTCTGCACTTCCACTGCAGGGTGCACAGGTTCCATCCCTGGTCAGGGAACTAAGATCTGACATGCCTTGCAGCACAGCCAAAAAAAAAATTAAATATAGCAGCCATAAAAGTACTGGTAATGACATCAAGAGGTTACTAATAGGCTTTTCAAATGGTGATATATGGAAGGGATATTTCAATCTTAATAAAAAGTGAAACTAAGAACAATGCATTGTAACAACCATCTATAACATTCTGAAAAGAAACCTAGGCATTTCACATCAAGAATATGAGAAAGCTTCTCAAATACAGCCATTTAAGGCTGCAGATAGTTTGAGTTTAATGAGTTCTTTGTACACAATAAGAACTCTGTGTAATAACTGTAACATGAATGCAAAATCTTGACCACATTTAATTAGTATTATGTAAGAAGTAGTGCCCAGAACTTCATTAAATTATCTGTGTATCTGATTCCACTTAAAATGGTATGAGTGTTTTAAAGTAAGCTAAGTTAAAACACTTACCTGGGTTTCATATAAGTGGGCAATGTGAAATTGAACTGCAAAGATGAGAAAATAAGTCAACAACTGTATTACAGTAGTGTCTGGATAAATATAAGTAAGAATATAAAATGTAAAATATAAACACTATCTCTGCTGCATAGATTTAAGTAATTTCAGAACATAACTTATTCTTAATAAAATATACAAGCATACAAGAACATGATAAGAAACTACATGTATTCATTATTGGTTTATTACTAAATTTAGCCAATGTAATTATTAAAATTAACATTAAAATCTGTAGCAAGTGAGTATAAGTTCAAATGGCAACATTAAACAGATATAAAATATAACTTTTATAATCTATACATTTCACAACATGGTATTTAAAAACTGAGTTAAAACTCAAACAAGAAAGTCAGTATTTGATTAAAACAATGAAAAATACTCTTTTTAGTTATATATTTTATTACATATTTCATACTAATGTTTACAAAGATGTCATAGACAATAAGTTGCACTTCTCTGTCAGTTCTTCAAAAAAAATTTTTAAAAGGTCAAACCACTTGGAAAGCAAGAATAATAAAGAACATCAACATTAACAAGTACCTCTTGAAAATAAAAAATATACATATTTCAGCTTTTATTTTCAGCTCTTCCTCATATTGCACCACCAGAATATGAATGTTCAATGAAAGCAACAATAAATCAGGAATCAAAACTGGATTCTGGCTTACTTAAATAATGATTTTCATCCTCCAATGACAAATCGTTTTTAAAAATGTTCGATTTACCTGGATTTCATAGTTAGATTTCAAGGAGTCTGGGAGCCTTTCAAAATTATATGCACAATATGTATCTGGATCTTTAAAAATAAGATCTAATAGCTATCATCAAGCTCTCATTGGTATCATAAACTTAACTCTCACACTAACTCCCATAACTGTAAGATTCACCTGAGATGCTAGTTAAAAACAGAGATCCCTGAGATTGTATTCAGTGAGCCTGGGGCAAGACCCGGAAAGGTACCTTTTTATTTAGTTCTGGGATTAACAAAGGATTTTGACACCTGTTCCCTAGAGCAGCACCTGAGAATAAGTAAATATGCATAAAATCCAAAACAAGATATATAATGAATTTTAAAATCAAACATTTTTGGATCGAAAGTACTGCCCTCTTCATACATAATCATTAAATATCATAAGCAGAGATGAGACAAAATAAAAATATCATTTTTAAAAGATGAAAATCAACTTTTTGTGAAAAGTACATCATCATAATAAAAAAAGTTCTACAGATATAAATATCCTCTCCCTTTACCTGTATCTGTTAAGTGGTTTTCTTATTTCCTAGTCCCCCTTTTCAACACAGCTCTCTTTGAGAGGTCTAGTCCAAATCTCACCTGACTACATCATTAGAGAATGAGGAAGAGATGGAAAATGTATTTTCATCCCCCCTCCTCCCCGCCCCCGTCTTCTTACTCCTCTAAGAAAGGTGACATGGAAAAAAAGATTAGTAGCAGTAAGGTAGCATTCTATTTCCATCCCAAAGTTCCTCCAGGCTCAATAAGGGCTTTCCTATACTAGAAGTTACTAAATCCAGTATCATCTTTTGTGGTGTGAAAATCAATTTATATTTAAATTCTTAAAAGTCCTCTTCAAAGTGGAAGATAACTATAAAGATAAGAAAAAGCTCCACTTGGCAAGTCTCAATTAGAGGTAGAAATTTAACAAATATTGCCATAAAAGGTTCTGAAATTAAACTTTATTCAGAAATTAAGACATTATTTTTAGAATTAATTAAATCTAGAAGAAACAATTTTATCCCAAGGGGCAATCGTATAAGTCTCTCATCACCATGATTCTACTTTTCAAAGCACAAAGTCCAATTAACCCCTCTTAAAGGCTCTGGAAGCGGCAAGTATATGTGTTTTTCTAATGCATAAATGAACTGTGCAATAAAACAGAAATCTCTTACAGACTTTAAAAGCTCACTTCACTTTCTAAAATCTTCGGACCTTTGTAGTATGGAGTAGTAGTAACATGGATTTCAAAAAATAGTCAAGTCTGTGGCTTACCTAAATAGGTAATGATATTAAAAAATCCAGAGAAGTTTTTACAAAGATGATAAAGAGTCTGGTATTTATATAGTAATAATGTGTACCCAAAGTGAGTATTCTATATTTGAGAGTGCTCTGTGAGACACCAGCCTTTATGATCATGGTTATCAAGTAGTTATGAAGTTATATAGTTAAAAATAAACTACCCACATCAACTGAACTATAATGGTGTAATGTCTCTAAATAAAGCACATGCCTTCCATTAGAGTGACAAACCTTTCAGCACTCAAAGTTCTGAGTCTGGGGAAATCCCTCAGTCCTGTGTAAAGCAGGACACTGGTCATTCCTCCTTATTTCCTTTCTCAGCAATCAAGAGAAAGAGAGCTGTGGTAAGCTCAAAAATGTATTCATGATTGTTAGAACTGTCCTCTACAAATTCCACAACAAATATCTGCCCTCTGGTACTCATTTTACAGAGGTGTTTCCCTCTTAGGCGCAATGATCTACAAGTAAGATTTCAGCTCAAGTAGAATAAAATAAGGATTTACAAAAATATTTAGTTTGAAAGTTATGAAACGTCCCTCAAAAGTTATCATTCAAACTGACAAGTATGAATGAAAGTTAGTTTCTAGGCACTAGACACAATCAATTAAATGAAAATCAGATTTTTCCTATTCCTATAAAATAATTTTAAAAGGATTTTAGGGGTTTATATTTTAGATGGTTTATATAACTTGGATGTAAAATTAAGGATACAAAAATAAGTTAAAAAAAAAGAACACTTCATAAATTAATATATTAATGAGTTAAATCCTTTTTCTCATTTAACCTCATCTTAGAAGTGAAAACAGTGCTGCATTTGTTACCTTTCCACCATTTGTTCTGGAAATACACTGATCAGTACTAAATCCTAAGTTTCATTTAAAGAAAACAGAATTCTTTTAAGTTTTCTCAGAAAATTGCATTTAGTAGAATTATAAGACAATTAGTCTGGTCTAGATAATGATTTAATCGGAACAACAGAGGATGAGATGGCTGGATGGCATCGCTGACTAGATGGACGTGAGTCTCAGTGAACTCCAGGAGTTGGTGATGGACAGGGAGGCCTGGCGTGCTGCGATTTATGGGGTCGCAAAGAGTCGGACACGACTGAGCGACTGATCTGATATGATATCTTATTTCATCTTATATGCAAGTTATATTCAAATTTCTACAGTTTTTTCACTGAGTCAATCATTTGGAGGCATTTTTACCACTATGACTACTAACTCTTCACTAAACTCCTTTCTATATGCTTAAAAAAAATGAAGTCGCTTATAGCAAACTACTGACTTTGTAAAATCTAGAATCTTTTGATTTATCTGAAATTTTCATGAAGAATGATTCAATTTTTATACACTCTAATTAATTGAAAAATCTCACCACAATCTTTATGTATGATGTTTAAAACTATAATAGAAAGTCAAAGTATATCCTCATCATTACCAATAATTTTAATTCACCAAGTATGAATCAGTAAACTAACACATGAATCTTTGTATACTCAGATTTCTGAAAGGACTGGCAATCCTGTTTTTAACCTCCCCAAGTCACCTACAATGTAATTAATATACAAATAATCAATCCTGTTCACTAGTACAGATAATTTTAATTCAACAAACCCAGTTCACTAGCATATCTATTTTAGACACACACTGTTCACAATAAATAACTGGTCTCACATGTTCCATTTGTACAAATAGTTATGGCAACAAATATAGTTAGATTCAACAATTCCAGGGGAAAAGTTACACAGGATTCATGACTATTATCTGCCATGAAGTGATCTGAATACGTGCAGAAAACAATGGTACTTAATAATACTTACTTTCAGCATTGGACAAAGTGCAGGGATTACAGTCAACCAAAGCTAACTGAAAATGCTGCAAGAAGAGAGAAAATTAACGCACTAAAAATCAGTCATACAAGATACTTTTCAGGTATATAAGGTTTAATATAATTATGAAACTATGCTATGCAAATATAACATATTATACAACCAACTAGCATTACTTTGAATATTTATTGCTGAGAACAAACAGACTGCTGCATTACTTTCTTTGAACAGTTGAGAAAGAGATTTGGCATAAGAATTAACTTGATATCAAGTCATCCTATGTAAATCTATTTATATGGAAAAAAGAATCAGGTTTTTAAGTCTTCTAGTACATAGGAAGTGTTAGTTACTGAACACTTCAAATAGAACACATAATTATTTTAAAAACTGAAAGTAAAAGTTCAATGGTATTAACGGATTAAATACCACTGCTTATCTCAAAATGATATACACTTTTTTTTAAATGACCATGAGAAAAGGGTAAAACTATTTGCCCTGATTTTTCAATAATTATTATAATTAGAGTCTGTTAAAATATTTGAAGTATCACAAAGAATGTACCAAATAGCCATACAAAACCATCCCACATAAAGAAAACCACTGGTTTTCTAAACCTAAAGGGAGATGAGGGACTAGGGTGGGGATGGCATGACCTCATAGTTTCATTTCTAGTTATCTAAACCAGATGCAAAACAGATGTACCTACTAAGATATTAAGATATCAACTATCAATAATGATCACCAACCCCTAAACCTGAAGCCACATTAGAAAATATCTAGCACACATCCTTGCAACCGACAGAAAACAAATGCAATTACCCTTTTAGGATATATACCCTATTATATGTGTAGGCAGTATTAAACCACTAATAACTTACAGCATCCACTTGTAATAATATTGCATAAGCCTGTCCCCTTGACAAAAAAAAAAGAAACAAAAACAAAATACACGTCAAACTCAAGGCATAATGCTAATCTTTAAGAATGCAAATCATCAAGAACATTGGGTGATGGGGACTTCTCTGTTGCTCCAGTTAAGACTATGCTTCCAGCGTAGCGGGCCTCAGGTTTGATCTGTGGTCTGAGAACTCAGATCCCACATGCTGTGCAATATAGTCAAAAAAACCAATGGGGTGCGATCTGGCATCAAGTTTATCAACACTGAACTGGCTATATAATTAGGAAAAGGCAAACCAGTACTATAGTTAGTATGGAATATTTAAAAAAAAATTTTTTAAGGTGGGGCTTCCTTGATAGCTCAGCAGGTAAAGAATCCACCTGCAATGCAGGAAACACAGGTCTGATCCCTGAGTCAGGAAGATCCCCTAGAGAACTAGTGAGGGTCCATGAGCAGCAACTACTGAAACCTGTGAGCCCTACAGCCTGTGCTCTGCAACAAGAGAAGCCCTCTTCTCTTGCAATGAGAGGGTAGTCCCAGCTCACGGCAACTAGAGAAAAGCCCGTGCAACAGTACAGTCAGAAACAAATAAACAAATAATAACAAATAAAAAAGGTTAAGTCTCTGAATTCTTCTAAAAGATATTTCCAGAAATACATATTCAAAATTTCCAAGCCTCCACAAATTTTTACCATTAAAAGTAATCAAAAGCCAAAAGTACAAAACAATTTTCTAAAAATCATCATTTCTATCCACAAGCCAAATGCCTAAAGAATTGTCTTTTTTCAACTGCTGGAAAAACTGAAAACTGATACATATAATGACAACTTCTAGATGTAAGCCCGAAAGAAACTTAAAACTTTCTATATCAAGGGAGAGAGTCATCAGCAAGCTTTTAGTACTGTATTTCAACATAGAATCAACAAAACTGCACTTGGTCAACCAGAGCCCTCAGTTAACAAAAATAAACTAATGTCAGTTACCCAGTACTACAATGAAACAAAGATTAGAAGGCATAATTTCATATGAACTAGTAGTTATTCACAAATGTCTGTTATATGCATGCATAATTACTGTAGCCTACATTTGCAGTACTCAATATTTAGAGGTTGTAATATTCTTAATGAGCAAGCTACTAATGAGATGACTATGACCCTTAAATATTTAATCCATTCAACGACTACTTCAAGACCCTATAATGTCCTCAGGACAATGAAGATACTAGGGACACAATGACAATCAAAAGTGAAAAAATATTTGCCATCATTTACAGAATGGGAAAAAAAAAAACCAACATCTGAATACTTTGAGAACTGCTTTTATTCTCCCCTGACCTACAAAGCAGATTGTATGTCCTTAAACATCCTTTTAGTGTGCCACCATAGCAATAGAAAACAGACTATTTTAAAAAGTGAGTACTATGAAAGCAAAGCATATTTTATAACCAGTTGTTTTCCTCTAGATAAAAAGAGGCACAGCAGCCACACATTCAGATTGTACTGCATTTCAAAGTCTAATCTATCCTGCCAACATTAATACTTAGATAAGACAGGGGCTTCTCTAGTGGCTCAGTGGTAAAGAATCCGCCTGCCAATGCAGGAGATGCAGGTTCAATCCCCGGATTGGGAAAGAAGGAAATGGCAACCCACTCCAATATTCTTGCCTGGAAAATCCCATAGACAGAGGAGCCTGGCGGGCTATAGTCCATGGGGTTGCAAAAGAAGTCAGCCAGCAACAAAACAACAAAGACAGAGTTAAAAGATGCAAACTGCCCGGCCAAGAAAACACCATTTAAGATGGCAATATTTTATTTTCACTATTTCACTCAAATCTCACAAAGAGCAGAGAGATGCATAATTCAAATCGCCCAATCTACATTTCATCTATCAATACTGAAGGTCCTGTAATGAAATCGGGCAGAAGTTCTGGACTACATAATTATTAATCGATCTTAAAATCAGCAATGAAGTCACTGATGCACCAATTCAATCCCAAAACATCATGAAATGTCAAACATTTCCAAACCACAATGATACACAAAAATTAACTCTGCAAGACTGTACATATTCAAAAACAGGCGTGAGAATGAAAAAACTTACAGAATAACTGAGTTTAACAAACTAAGAACAGCCACATAAAACCACCCCACATAACAAAAATCACTGATACACCTTTGAGTAAACTAAAGGGAGATGAGAGACTAGGGTGGGGATGGTATGACTTCATTTCTAATGTCTAAACTGGATGCAAAATAGATGTATTTTTAACACATAAGTCAGCAAATAACTATCAACTATGACAATCAGCCCCAAACCTGAAGATACATGGTAAAATACCTAGCACCCATCCTTGACCAATAGGAAGAGCTAGGAAATGTACCTCATACTGAAATACTGCAGTACTGAAACTGACTGCTGCTGTGTGAAATAGTTACCACCCAACTTATTAGCTTCTGCAGTTCAAAGACTATCCCAAACCTCAAGGCAGAAAGCATTCTACAGAAAACTAATTTCAAAGCAAGAAGATTTACCTACAACATTTTTTCCTAATGTTCCTTTTAATAGAGCCTTTCTGGTCCAATTTAATACAAGGTTCAATTCATTACAATTTCTGTTGACATCGTTCTCACCAAAGTAACTTTTTCTTTAAAAGCTTTTGACTTGTTCAATATTTCAAAGTAACTTTTCAGTACTTTGCTTCCTATAGACTAAGGAACTAGATTTTCCCCTTCAGATAGAGATGAAAGTTGATGTAATTAACACATAAAACACCAATTTCAAGACTTAATTTCCCTTTTAAAATGTTTTACTTCTAGTTGAATAATCTGTGATTATCTTACCATCTTTTCAGTTGTAGAACCCTTCAACTATGTTCCCAAACCTGAAGATAAGCAGTGAGATAACTTTTCATTATTGACAAGTTATGGTTGTATGTATAAATTATTAATTTGGAGCAACGTGTGGATTCCAGATTCAATCTCAGATGTTCTAATTCAATGGGTTGAGAACAATACCCTATGAACCAGATAAAACCCCCTACAACTTATTCCAAGGCACAGTCAGGGTTAAATGCCAATACTTAAAACTTGCAAATTGTGTGCTTACCCCCAAAAGCCTTACTTCAGTCTATACTGCTGTCTATTAAAGCAAATGCTGCTTCTTAGTAGTAAAATGTTTGCAACCTATTTTTACTCTACACCAAGCACTCTGTTATGACTATGCGTGTGTATGTTCTCAGCTACATCCAATTCTTTGGGACCTCATGGACTGTAGGCCGCTAGGCTCCTCTGTCCATGGGATTATACCTGTTAAGAACATTGGGGTGGGTTGCCATTTCCTCCACCAGGGGATCTTCCCAACACAGGGATCAAATCTGCATCTCCTGCATTGTTAGATTCTTTAGCACTGAGTCAGCAACTACGCAACTGAATAAAAGGCTCACTGAAATTAATGTTCTAATAAAAGTTTAAAAGACAATTCCATAGCAGAGTCTAAAAGATATAGATGAGGGAAGAAAAGAGATCCTTCAAGCTGAGGAAACAATGTCTGTTTACACAGCGTTTATGAAACAAGGATTTATGAACCATTTAAGTGGGAGAATGGAAGGTTTGTCAGGTACTCTTGCAGGTCAAAGGCAAATTATTTTTTCTTTTTTTTTTACAGATTGCCAGAATTCTGAAAGTATGAATTAAAAAACCAACAAATTTCATTTCTAAAACTAGGGAAAATGCCTTAGAATGCGATGGTAATTACTTTAGGAATTTGGTCTCTGAAAATAAGATACCAAACTAAAACTGGTAAGTTTCGGTAGCATTTGTGAGCCATGATGCCTGGCCAAGTTGATCTGACTGAGATTCCCTCAAAGTTCCCAAACTCAGTTCTTGCGTTCTCTTTGTAATTCAAGATTATAACACTTTCAAGGAAGAACTCTACTGCACCAATGACTAATAGCTAATGAATCCTAGCAATCTTCACTCAAAAAAGAGGCTCCTTCTTTCAAGTTTACCAATATGGTCTCTTCCAAAACTGTCTTTCACACACACACACACACACACAAAAATAGTAAGGCAAAAGACATTCTATACTGAAGATGTTCAAAATCTAATTTCCAGCCCTTCTTTTTGGCTCCAGACTTCCATCTATACCAACATCTGATATCCCTCAGGTACTTCCAACTCAATATACTCCCAAATGACCCATTTCCATTTGGAGGCTTTTCATTTCCCAATCCCCAAACCTGTTGTTTTCTTTATCCCCTGCTTTATTAACAGAAAAGTCAGTCAAGTCAATAAATGGGGACTCTCTACCCACACTTATTTGTCAATAAGTTAACTTCTTTATTAAGACTCCTTAAGATCTCTAGGATGTGTTACCTTTTATTCATCCATCTATGCATCCATCCTGAGAACCAATTTATTCTACAGATCTTGCTCACCTTTCTTCCTGTAACTGTGTCCAACATAGTTCTCAAATTTCTCCTTTTTTACAGGTATGCAACTGATTAGAAACTTTAAAACACTGGTTCTAGCGTATGTCAAATCTATGTACAGAAACAATCAGAATATGTATTGACTGAATTTTCAAGTTCTTTAAATCTAGTATACAATCTGTGTTCAAATCAAAATAAGACTAACACGCACATAAATAACAAAGTTAACATAATATATATTTTATAAAGGATAATGTTACAATTTGCATTGTAAAATGTTGTTTAGAAACATAAGCTTAAAAAATCGTGACACTGAATACACTCAATGTTTCATAAAGCTGCATTTGAAGACTGAATATTTATAACCACAAATTTAAGTAGTCATCCATAAACACCAAAAAGTGTTTTTTGATTAGAAATGACATCTTGTAGTTAAAATATATTTGAGGAGAGAAACCTGACACAGGAAACCTGGGCTAATCCCAACTGCTCAGTATCAAGAAAGGATGGTTACCGAACATCTATGAGCAGTCATGTTCTTTTCAAAAATGTATTTGAGGAACTGAAGTTCTTCTACTATTTATACTACTTTGCACTTACAGGTATGTAATAGAACTCAGGGCAGAAATAAATACCAAAAGGAAAAATAAAACTGGGCAGGCAGATTGAAGTGGAGAAAGCATTAGTGGACAGATAAACCAATGAGCAGATCACCTCATACCAGATAATACACAGAAAGTGCTAAACTGCTAAGTCACTTTCAGTTGTGTCTGACTCTCTGCAACCCCATGGACTGTAGCCCACCAGGCTCCTCTATCCATGGGATTCTCTAGGCAAGAATACTGGAATGGGTTGCCATTTCCTTCTCCAGGGGGTCTTCCTGACCCAGGGATAGAACCTGTTGTCTCTTATGTCTCCTGCACTGGCATGCGGGTTTTTTATCACTAGCGCCAGCTGGAAAGCCCCAGATAATACACAGAAAAGATTAAAAAGTACAGTTGATGAACAGTAGAAAAATGAAAGAGCAGGGAAAAGATTTCTGTCCATAAATGAGGAAAAATGGACAGAAGACAAAGGGCAGTGACCATTCTCTGCCCAGACAGTGACATTATACTCAGGAGAAACCAAATTCCACTACCAAAATGGGAACTGGGGTGGTTGAAAGGTACAAATGTGAAACTAGCAGATAACTAGATTACAGTATAGAGATTACTGTATCAACGATACTGTACTATAAATTTTGAAGCTAAGAGACTAGATCTTAACTGTTCTCACATACAAAAAAAAGATAATTATCTGGCATGACAGAGATGTTATTAGGAAATGCTATGGTGATGATGATAATGTGTCAAATTGGTGGTGATGATATATGGTGATGGTGATATATGGTATGGTGATGATATCAGATCAGATCAGTCGCTCAGTCGTGTCCGACTCTTTGCGACCGCATGAATCGCAGCACGCCAGGCCTCCCTGTCCATCACCAACTCCCGGAATTCACTCAGACTCACGTCCATCGAGTCAGTGATGCCATCCAGCCATCTCATCCTCTGTCATCCCCTTCTCCTCCTGCCCCCAATCCCTCCCAGCATCAGAGTCTTTTCCAATGCGTTAACTCTTCGTATGAAGTGGCCAAAGTACTGGAGTTTCAGCTTTAGCATCATTCCTTCCAAAGAAATCCCAGGGCTGATCTCCTTCAGAATGGACTAGCTGGATCTCCTTGCAGTCCAAGGGACTCTCAAGAGTCTTCTCCAACACCACAGTTCAAAAGCATCAATTCTTCGGCACTCAGCCTTCTTCACAATCCAACTCTCACATCCATACATGATCACAGGAAAAACCATAGCGTTGACTAGACGAACCGTTGTTGGCAAAGTAATGTCTCTGCTTTTGAATATGCTATCTACGTTGGTCATAACTTTCCTTCCAAGGAGTAAGCGTCTTTTAATTTCATGGCTGCAGTCACCATCTGCAGTGATTTTGGAGCCCAGAAAAATAAAGTCTGACACTGTTTCCCCATCTATTTCCCATGAAGTGATGGGACTGGATGCCATGATCTTCGTTTTCTGAATGTTCAGCTTTAAGCCAACTTTTTCACTCTCCACTTTCACCTTCATCAAGAAGCTTTTTAGTTCCTCTTCACTTTCTGCCATAAGGGTGGTGTCATCTGCATATCTGAGGTTACTGATATTTCTCCCGGCAACCTTGATTCCAGTTTGTGTTTCTTCCAGTCAGCATTTCTCATGATGTACTCTGTATATAAGTTAAATAAACAGGGTGACAATATACAGCCTTGACGGACTCCTTTTCCTATTTGGAACCAGTCTGTTGTTCCATGTCCAGTTCTAACTGGTGCTTCCTGACCTGCATACAAATTTCTCAAGAGGCAGATCAGGTGGTCTGGTATTCCCATCTCTTGAAGAATTTTCCACAGTTTATTGTGATCCACACAGTCAAAGACTTTGGCATAGTCAATAAAGCAGAAATAGATGTTTTTCTGGAACTCTCTTGCTTTTTTGATGATCCAGTGGATGTTGGCAATTTGATCTCTGGTTCCTCTGCCTTTTCTAAAACCAGCCTGAACATCAGGAAGTTCACAGTTCACATATTACTGAAGCACACATTGTACAAATTAAACTTACTCAAAGTTGTATGTCAATTCTATCTCAATAAAAAAAGTTTTAAAATTTTAAAAGCCTAAAATTTTCAAAGTGCCAATAAGAAGAGTTAAGTTATTTAACAAATAAAGGAAGCAGGCCAGGAGTGGGTATAGAGAAATAACAGCAACTTTTATTATCTTTAGACAACTGAATGAATAAAAATATGCAGTTAAAGCTTCAACAAAAAATACTACAGATATATCTTAGAAACTTAAGGCCTGATTAAAATTAATTTAATAGCTGGTATTGAAATTCTGAGCAAATATTTTTATAATTCATAGTATCTCAATTAAATGAAGGAAATGATTTATATGAGTAGAATAGTAAAAGACAGGAGGTATTTCACAGATTCCAAAAGTGGTTTCTAAAAGGAAATACACATCATCATGCCTTTACTCATTCTTTCTGCCTTAATTTCTTGGAATAAGAAAAAAAAAACAAAATTCCTGAGTCTGAAGTATGATATCAAATCAGATACCTGGAAATGAAGCAGTTTCTGGAGAAGAGTGTTTTTTAAAAAAAACGTAAAATGCTATTTCACTCAGAAGCTTCATGTGAGGTATGATAATAGAAGGGAGACAGCAGAACGAACTGGTGAACAGGGGGCATCTAGAGAAAACTGCACTGTCAGTTTGTGTAGAAGATGACAAATACAATCAGCCTCATCTTTTCTCCCCAATGTTTCCAGCCAATCTCATGAGAGGCATTTTGTCATTTTATTGCCTCTTTCATTTTATTAAGCTATCCATTCAAGAAACACGAAGCACCTGTTGTAATGCCAAGCTAACACACAAGTCTCATTTGAGTTCAACCCATTTCCTTTGAATCTCCTCTTTCAATTCTCATCTTCTTAATCCCTTCATATTATTCCCTTCAATCTGCACTTATCATCTTCAAATATCAAATTATAAGGGGACTTACACTGGTATTCCAGTCAACAATCCACAAGTTCCCATAAAAAAAAGCCACCTTCTTTATCTACCTTTAAAAAAAATATTGAATGCTGCCATTATTTCAGGGGAACTTAAATATCTAAATATCAGGGAGAATTTTTATATGAAATTCGTTAAATTAAAATAGATGCATTAACTGACCAAAGAATATGGGTGATATTACATCCTATTTTGCATTTATTAGCTCCATATGAAGGAAATAATTTTAATACTCTGCCAAGGTGTAAAAATTAGAAGCATCATATAAAACTACTTGTCTAAACTGGCATGCTTTTCTGATGCAGCAATAGCACACTGCCTCAAATACATAACAAATGTAAGCAATTATCATTAATATCATTAAAAAATAATGAAATAAAATTCTGAATTAATTATATGGAGGTAAATAGGCAACTACTCCCACCTGAGGGTGTATTATATGAAGCAGAAAAGCCATACAGTATCATGTAGAAATGTCACCCTTAAATGGACTCTGGTTCAGATATTACTAAACTAGTTAATAAACTAAGAATAGGTACCTCCATCACTCAACTAAACATGTGAAATCTTTACTGACCAATTTAATGGAAAAATAACACCACTAGTTGAAAAGTAAGGTGGGCATTAACTTCATATTTCTGAGGGTGGGCAGTATGTCAAAAATACAAGTATTAAAATTTAGGACAAGAAAATGGATTTCATACAAACAATATCTAATACTGGCCCCAAATCAGAGTTTTAGATATGGTAAAACTGAGAACTAAAAAAGAAGGGCTAAAAAAACTTATTTAACAGAGACTTTGATATATATATTGTTTAATCTTTGTGACAATCTTGTGGAGTAGGTAGTTATTCCAGTTCTACAGACTGAAAGGGGATTCCCTGGTACCTCAGTCGGTAAAGAATCTGCCTGCAATGCAGGAGACCCGGGTTCGATTCCTGGGTCGGGAAGATCCCCTGGAGAACGAAATGGCAACCCACTCCAGTATTCTTGCCTGGAGAATCCCATGGACAGGAGAACCTGGCAGGCTATAATCTGTGGGGTTGCAAGAGTGGGACACAAGTGAGCAACTAAGCACACACACACAGACAGAAAGAGGATCAGAAAAGTTAGGCACATTGCCCAAGTCACACAATTAGTTTAGTGGCAGGGTCAAATTTTAAAACCAAATTTGCTTGCTCTGAGAGCTATTTACATGGTACCAAAACAGAATGAATCTGTTTCAAAAGTACATTTTGGGAGAAAAGTTATTACCAGAGATAGAAATAAAACAGGAGGCCCTGGAATGCATTTCATGTGTGGGTGAAAAGCAGGAATCTATTATGAAAATAAACTGCATTTTATTTAAATATTTTACCATCTAAAACATACTGTATATGTTGTATCTCTATCCCTGAGAGGGAAAGAAAATGAGGCAGAAAAGACTAGATCTGTAATGGACAGATTGTATGCACTACCCCCATATAAAAACACTCTTTTTTACCCACCCCTCACTCTTCTATTTGATAGGAAAAGCATGCTTAGGAAATTGAGCTCTGCTCAAAACAGGACATAACTGATCCAAAGAATAGAACAGAATAACCAAATCTTTGATAAGGAATCACTGAAAATGGCCATGTGGTCTAATTTTGGCCAATGAGATGCAAAGTGTTCTTGAAATGATCAACAAAAAGTAAGGATCTTTGTCCTCTACAACACAATAAATCAGGTATTTACTGAGTACTTACTATATGCCGGCACTACACTAAGCACCTATACCATTACCATATAATGCTTTTCTTTATGAAATATGAAAAAGAAATCATTTCACTTTGATCACACCTGGAAACCAACCTGGAGCCACCATAAAATCTGATTTGCTAGTATACACTGCGACTGTCCAACAGGAGGTCAAAATATGCAAGGTGTTTCAAGTCCACTCACATGCCAAAATACAGTTTGAGACAGGCTGCTTTAAGCTTGAGGAAAACTGATCAACTTCTCCACATTACTTACATTTGCCCTAGGGCCTATTCCTCAAACTGTACTCACCTTTGACAAATGTGTGATCTGAATATTTTCACAATCTACTTACTTTAGTGTTTTGGGGTGTATACCTCTCTTTCATACCAACAGCACTATTCTGTATAAACTCATGGAAGACAGAAACGGTATTTGTGAAAGTGTCTACTTTACAACTCTAGAGCAATTAGGCATTCCTAAGTACTTTTTTAAAATTTCAGTAGTTCCTTATTAGTGAATTCAAATTACAACCTACTGTAAAGCATTATCTTTTTTTATCTCCCTCCTGACCCTTCAGCATGAAGACAGCATACAATGGAGATATTTAGAACATGGCAACCATCACAGCCGTAAACTCACAAAAAATTAAGCTTTTCCTAGAACTTCTAATCCTTTCAAAAATCAATACTTTTGTCAAGCAGGGAAGCACTATTTTCATGAAAAGCCCAGTAACACCTAGTCATGGCATAAATAGCACAGGAAACTCAAATGAAAAACTTGAGAAATGTAATATTTAAGCAATGATGTGCTATTTTGCCCAACAATGTTTATACTCACAAACTAGCAGTTGAAATGACTACCGAAGAACACCCTTTTTTAAAATAATTTAAGATATGGGACATGCTCTGTTGGCCTAGTGACACCTAGTGAGACCCATACAAGTAAATGGTCAAAAGATGGGGTCACAGATACAGAATCACTGAGCAGCTGGTTCTGACCCATCACTAACAGTGGAGTGATTCAGGTGTTCAAATCGACGTTGAAACCTTCGCCCTTTCCTGATGACGGACCACAATTCAAACTTTAAAAAGAAAAGAAGTTTACTGATATAATTACTTGCTTATGTCTTAGCATAATGTACTCCGAAACCCAAACATATGCATCTTCCAGTTCATGGCTGATAAAAGTTCCTTCATCTAAATTTTCAAATTTTCTTTTGAAGTACCAATACAAATTCCAACATTTCTCAATGTTCTAATATTTGACAACCCCCCTCAAAAGCACAAAAAATGAAACACTGTATCTTTGATAAAACCCAACAACCTACCTTTAAACTAGACTCATAGTCTGTGTTCACTTTGAACATAAGCCCAAGCCGTAAATGAATTTCCTTGGCTCGACAAAAGCTGGGATCAACATAAAGCACCTCCTGAAATGCTTTAATTGCCCTGAAAGAACATAGACAAAAGATATCTTTACTTTTTAACAATTACATGAATTTTTTCATGGTAACACAGTAAATTTCTGTTTTATGCAATTCTGTTTTAAAGGAAATGCCAGTTTTATAAAACTGATGTCAATGGATAGCTTAAAAAAAAAAGACTGAGAAGGGGTTCTTGGGTTTTTTATGTTAAGTGTATAATATAAAAAGAGAAAAAAAGGAAGATAAGTTGAATTAATTCTTAATTATTCAAATAACATTTTATGGCTTAATAAAATTCTCAATGTTAATAACTGATTTCACTGTTTCTGGAATTTCCTGAGAGAGAGAGAATAGAGCAGGTGGATAGTTTTGTTTTTAAGGGAGATTAATCCTGTTTCTAGTCTACTCCATAAAATGAAGTCTTCTTTTTTAAAACTTTTTATTTCTTTCATATTTAGGTTTGCAATCCATCTATACTTTATTTTTTATATAACGTTTTCATCTTTTTCTATACAAATATTCGATAGCCCCTACATCATACATAGAAAAGACCATCCTTACCACAGCTCTACAGAGCCACATTGCTCTAAATCAAATGTCCTCATCAAACATCTTGATCTGTTTCTGGGCTCTCTATTCTGTCACTTGATGTATTTTTACCCCAAATTCACATTTTATCACAAAAAGTCTTAATGACCAGTAGAACTTAATACAAGGATGAAGAAGGAACACTTTTCACTGAATACATTTTTTATACCATTTAATTTGATCACATGAATGTTACTATGTACTTAAAAATGAAATTAAAATTTTGACAAAGAAAAATGTCTAATTTGAATTTTAGTATCAGATATATAGTATCAGATACACAGTATTTTAGGCATCATTTTATATCTCTCTACATGATTTAAGGCTTATTTCAAGTACAGGCTAATAAATGCTTTGCAAAGCTTTTAATCAACTATTCATTGCTTTTATTTAATCTTAAAGGAGGCTACCTGGAATCTTAGATAATTCCAAAATAAAAGTCAAACTTTTACATAAAACTTCAAAATATACTACCATAAAATAGAGCAAAACAATATGCCCTATGTCTTTAAGCAACTTTATTTTGACTTGTATACTATCTATTCCACCTCCAGAAAAACTATGTATTTATTACAATATTAAGGGTCCTGAACAGTAATATTTATTGTGAGGAGTGGGGGCAATAGGTCTGGTATCAGATACCTTTACATCTGGCTAAATAATTTCTTCCTGAAAAGGAGTTCAGCATCTCTGTGTTACATGGGATTTCAAATGGGTTGGGTTATTTATGTATTTTGCTATTTAGTGTGTATAGACAGAAGAGGGGAGTCAAAGACATGGTATGAAAGAATTCATGTAAAAATTCGAAGAAAATTACCTTTCTTATTCAAAGGTGGCTTCCTGCTCCTCTCAATCAGACTTCAAGATACTCATCTGCATACTGCTAAGAAGGTCTCTGTACTTTTCTCAAACCTTTCTCATAAGAAGAGGTGCAGTTTCAGCCTCTGTATTCTCTTGGTCATGTCTAGAGGCACCTTTTTCTAATAGAACAGATTGTGTGCTCAAGCAAGTGCATGTGTGTGTATGTGTGTGCCTGTGAGAGGGTGTGTGTATGTTGGGGGAACACAACTCACATGTTGGGGGAGAGGCATAAAAAGGTTAGGAGGAGAATAACTGTGGCAGTAAATGATACCAATTAAAAGGTAAGATGTGACTGGGAACAGGAATTCAGGGGCTTCTGGAAGCTTCTAGGGCAATAGTAGAAGCTTCTGGGTCAGGAAGATCCGCTGGAGAAGGGATAGACTACCCACTCCAGTATTCTTGGGCTTCCCTTGTGGCTCAGCTGGTAAAGAATTCACCTGCAATGCAGGAGAGACCTGGGTTTGATCCTGAGTTGGGAAGATCCACTGGAGAAGGGAAAGGCTACCCACTCCAGTGTTCTGGCCTGGAGAATTCCATGGAGGTCACAAAGAGTCAGACACTACTGAGCTACTTTCACTTACACTTCAGGGCGATAGTAATTTTTTATTTCTCAACCCAAGTGACATTTCTGTTTATTTTTATAAATAACATGTAAAGATGTATAGTTAAATGTGTGCAATTTTAAGCATTTATAATAATAATAAATACTTCATAAAGTCCTATTAAAAATCCAGACAGTAAAGAATGGATATATGTACACACACACACACACACACACACTGTACAGCTGAAATTGACACAACCTTATAAACTATATAGTCCAGTAAAAATTCAAAAAAACAAAACCAAAAACACCCCACCCCACCCCCCAAAAAACCGAGGCAGGCCTGAGACATATACAGGAAAGGAGGAGGATGGAAGTGGAAGGCAGCAAAGGATAGAAAGATCAAAGGAGAAAAAGAAGATAGGAAGAAAAACAGTCCAAGAAAGGATGTATGTGAAAGGGAAGAATGAAAACACAAAGCATCAACAGCAACCCTTCAGGAAAAATATTTCCTACTCCATCTCAGTTTCTATTTCCATCCTTTGCCCAACCTTTGGTAAATGTGTTTTATTTTATACATGCCTTTAGTTATTACTTTGAAATGTTACACAACTACAAAGAAAACAAGTTCTCTATATAGGTTAACATACTGGGAATTTTTTTTTTTTTTTTTTTAATTAACCTATCAGCAAAAACACATGTTCCAATACACTAGTCGGGGCTACACCTTACTGCTCTTTAAGGACTATTACAAGTGCCTATGACAAGGTTGAACTATACATCTATTCGTCAAGTTCTCCAGGTTGTTTCCAAGTTTCCCTCGACTTCAATACTTCCAGACTCAATCTTCAATATCTCATTAGTAGATAACTGAAAGACTCCTTAAAGACTCCCCTTGCTCTGCTCTGGCTTGCCTATGCTTCCTCAAATATGTAGCTCCTATGATGGCCTACTAATAACCATGACACTCAAGTCAAATGCTCCATGTCGCATTTAAGGTCTGTGAACACCCCATTCCCAGTCATGCCCTAACACTGCTCCTCTTCAACTGTGAGCTGGCGCATCTCAGGAACTCCTTCATGTAAATATTGGCCCTCTTGCTTTCACTGCTTCTCCTGAGGATAGTCTCCTGACCTGAAATATTTTCATTCTTCTGCTTCACTCTAAATGCAATATTACCTTTAAGACTCACCACCCAAACTCAATACCATTTTTTTTTTTGCTTAGTATTAACCAGCAGTTAGGGCCACTCTATAATCAAATCATTTTATTCTCTACTTACCAGTGTGCTATCTCCAGTTTTTCCAAGTGGTCTATTCCTTGAGGTCTACATTCCTCTTTTATTTTCAAATACTCTAGACATTACAGGAAAATGTCTAGTATCTGTTTACTGGTGTCATCACTTTCATAGCTAGCAAACTGGATTTCTTGTTGAGGGGGTGGGAAGGGACACTCCATAGTCTCTTTACTGATCAGAGTTCCCCTGAGCTAACAAAATAGATTAAGTTCATTTTCATTTCCTTTTCTGAACTTTTCCCATCTTCCTCTCCTATATGTTGCTTCCACCCCTTGGGGGTGAGAGAAGAAACAGAAAAAAGAATGTGTTTGTGTATTAGAATGGGGAGAGCGCTGTGTGGAGAAAACAGGTACAACTCAGACTAATTTTGGTCATCATTTTAATACACTCATATCTCACCAAACCACATGCAACCAGAGTATGGTCTCTACAGTGCAAGTTAGACTACACCACCAACACATACAAATTCTGCTGACATTAGTATTCTGATCAACAGACAATTTCAGAACATGAGAAATGGCTACTTAAAACCATAAAATACTATTAATGATATAATGCTTAGAAAGGCTTACAATTTTCAAATATTAAAGCATAATTTCTACCGAAATAAAAGTGCATATGGTATGCATAACTATTCATGCATTTTTTCCTTAAAATCTAAAAACGGTTTTTTAATCACCATAATTATACCTATAGATTTTCAGTTTAAAATTTTACATTTGTTAGACACTGCTAACAATTTTTAAAAGAAAATTATAAAAAACTAAAACCTTAATAGTACTACCTACAAAAAACACACACGCTGACTGTATTTTAAAGCAATGTTCATTTTTAATAAGGTTTCTAGAAAGTCATTTTTTAAAAAGCCTCCTTTAGAATTTTACCAAACTATAGAAAAATGATGATATTAAGTAAACACCCTGGCACAGTTTGAGCACATTTAAAGAGACAAAATAAAACTTTAAGTTCTCTGGAGCTAATAAAGGTGAGTCCAGAGATTTCCCTCAGGCATATCTGACAGGATAAGGGAAGTAATTTCACAAGTTTAGCCCTAAATCAGTAATAACACATACACAAAACAAATAAATACTTCGATACACACACACTTAGGAAATTTAGACGTTCCATCTAAATGAGACAATTAGTAAGATTTAATGAAGAACTCAGAGACAGGTAAGATATTTAAAGGTAGAGATGGAAAGAGAAGGAGACCAAACAAAGTAAATGGCATAAAACAAGTTACATGGGTGAAAAATGCTCAAGACATTTTCAGTGAAATGTTAATACAGTAGTGACTCACACAAAGAATCTATTTAGGGGAACAATAAGGTTAGAAAGATCATTTGAGGTTGAAACAGAGAGAATCTTAAATGTGAGGCTAAGTTAGACGTATCATACACTGGTTTATTCACATTGACATTTGCTAATGTATTACCTCTTGGGTCTTTTGCCCTCTTCAGTCAGCTTCATTTCATCACTGCAGACAGTGGGATTTTTTTCTCCTCTCCATTGTGAAGTTTATATTTATATTCATAATTTCCCTGAGGCTTAATCAGTCCAAACCCTTCCAAATTCTCTCTGGCAATCTATGTGTCACTGGTAAGCATGATTTTACCAAAACTACCTATTTATCTGCTAGTTTTTTCCAAAACAGAAGCAAACAGAATAAATTCAACCTATGTTAACATCAACTGCTTTATTTTAATAGAAATATACTTAAACTCTGGTCTAAGATAATTAGTTTGCATAATGATAGCTCAGAAAACATATATTAAATATTAAGTTTTTGCCTGACTCCATGTTAAACAAGCCTCAAGGTCAATGGTGGTTATCTCTAATACATTAGGTTTATGTTTATGTTTGCACTCAAAGCAGTGACTTTACAAGGCAAGCAAAGATTACTATACCCTTAAGAACACTTGGTAACTGGTACAAATAATTGGTACACTTCTAATTGGAAATGAATCCTGGAGAAAATTCACTTGTAACGTGTTAACATCTGTCTTTTTGAACTCACCTGCATCCCATTACCCTACTCTTTGCTGATGTCAACATAATAATCACTACATTTCCTTACCAGGCCTTATCAATCAGATTTGGGAAGGTAATTTCCAAAATCCTCTGCCTCTGGCAAAGAATTATGTAGCTGTTAGATTTGCTACCATAAGATCATTCTGATATTGATCAGTGGGGATACAAAAGGTTACAAGCTAAAGAAAGAGGAATGGTAGGATTTTCAAGGGGGTATATTCAGAAATATGGCTACAAGTTATAATAATTTACTACTGTACATGGTTCAATTTTTTTCGCTCAAAGATATAAGTTTCTTATTATAAAGGCAAGGAAAAGCTCAGTTCAAGATACCCTTAGCTATTTGCCACCCTCATGAAGTGAAGGCATGGGCATAAACATGGAAAGGAATGGCTTTATAGATGCTGGTTCTAGCGCTCTGCTGCATGTATTTTACTCTGGGCTTCTATGTCTTCCTTTCTTCTTCTGGATATATAATTTTTAAGTCTGGTCACAAGTTACTGTGTATGATAATAGTAAAATTAAATCATTATGATAAATCTACTAAGAATTTAACAGTTGCTCTGTTTCTGACACTGGGTTCCTCAAACTCAAAGTAGAAAAACTGACCAAGTTACTGAATTGACTCAAGAGGCTAACATCAATTCAAAAGTAAAAGGTGTGGGGGGGGGGGGGGGGGGGGGGCGGCGGGGCGGGGAGAGGATGCAACATAATAGGGCAAGAAACAAGACAGATTAACAAGATAAAACCCATAGTTGATAAAATTGCTCTTAATAATTTATTAGGTCACTATCACCAACTCCAACACACATGTTGGTTGCATGCTTTCTTCTCAAATACTTAATCTAATTAAATACCAACAGACACCATTTCCAAATATTAAATTCTACTTACATTATAAATGTTCCAGAGCTAGACCATTCTGAGCTAACAATACAAAAAAAGGCATGCCATACCTTTCTCTGCAAATATTTTTTCAACAAATCCCAAAGCACTTAAGTGTGTGTGTGTGTGGGGGGCTGCTCCCAGAAATTAATAGCTACCTATAAATACAACAAACAAAAAAATCCCCACACAAATTTAGTCTTAACCTAGGAAGTTCCTATTCATTAAGGCTATACTCTAAAACTCTCACCAAGCACCTACTCCAAGCTTTCTAATTTTGTGGCTGTTCAAGTAATAATGAAGTAAGTGAAAGCAAAATTGGGGGCAGTTTGTGAAAGAACATTTGATCAGGAAAACAGAAAATATGCATCCATGAAGGATTAAGAGAGAGTGTGAATGACTTCCTTGGTGGTCTCGTGGTTAAGAATTCACCACACATCCCCTGGAGCAGCTAAGCCCTCACACCACAACTACTGAGCGCATGTGCCACAAGTAGAGAGCCTGTGTGCTACAACTAGGACTCAAGCAGATAAAATGAATAAATATTTTACAAAAGAGAGAAAAGGTGTGAGATATATCACTTTAGGGAGCAGCTAGAGCTGAAACTTAAGACATGAGAAAATGGTAACCAGGACAGGATCAACAAAACAGAAGGCACTTCGTAATTCAGAGATTGTATCATTCTTATATAGTTTCATTAAGGCAACTGAAGGAACCAGAAATCATATGTAGATAAAGAATCAAAAGATACAGTTTTCCACACTACAAGCCCCCTAACTTGACATGGTCACACACTTTTTAATGCAATCCAGTTTTGAACTGATGATGGTTTCACCTCATTATTGATTTTATGCTTTTATCTGTGATCTACAGAGAGTTCACAAGTTATCACAGGTAGGTAAAAACTAACTCCTGTGAGGTATACCTGTCCATTTCTAAAAGTGTAGCATTCCTTGTCTTGAGTTTCACCTAAATTATTTCTGGCTGGCCATAAAGATTGTACAAATGCGCCCAGAAGAACAATAATAAATACTGATTAAAAATAATGGCCTATCAATCTTCAAACTTGCAGACAGACTACAATAGACTAAATAATTAGAGTGGGAAATCTGAGCTTGCTTCCGCAACCAATTACATAATACTGAGTTACACACACACATACACATCTCTTGTTTTCTTCATCTATAAAATTAAGGGAGAAAACTAATTAATCTCTAAGGCCATTTCTGGTTCTAAAAGTTTTCTATAAATAGGATCTTTAAGAACCTAAGAGATTTTAAAACACTCCTAATCTACTCTTGATGATACATGATACACTGCATACAGAGTTAGGAGGCTTAAATTTTAGATTGTTCTACAACAATGTATAATTTAAAAGAAAAATATTACAAAACTTCTTTATAAAGACCAATTATAGCTTTGTAAAGTTTACCATGAAAATGAACGATTTGCATAATACTCTATCCACACAGATGTTCTCTAACAATGCAGTGTTTCCATTGATGATCAAAAACCAACAGGACCAAAACCAAAGAGGAAAGAAAAGGCATCTGGGAAAAGTCATTCATACCTGAAGTTTCCTCTTTAGAGCAATCATATCACATCATTACCAATGCACATTGAAAAGCTCTGTAATAAATATCCACGGTGCCCATCAGGTATATGACAGGGTTATAACCTTTGGTAAAAACGTTCCTCTGGACTTTCTAAGCACTCACTCAAGCTTAAAATTATGGAGACTAGAAAGGACTCTGACAAAGTTGAATACATTTCCAAAAAAAAAAAAAAAAAAAAATCTACATAGGGCTTTACAGTTTACAAAACGTACATTATCTAATTTGATCATCAAAACTCTATTAGAGTAGAAAAGACAATTAACTGCAATGTACCTAAAACACACACACGAGCAAACAGATCAAACTAAAAGTGCTGAGAACAGAATACCAATCTGTCAATTATGTTCTTTCCACTAGAGAATGCTACTGTCTTGTCTGGTAAACAGAAAAACAACAAGGGGGCAAAGGCCATAGTAACAGGATCCGATATACTTTACTGTTTATAAAATCTTACATATTTCTATCATATTTAATGTCTGACTCTGAAGGTGGTACCATTATTACTATTTTACAGAAGAGAGAACTGAGAGTTTAAAAATCTAGTCCCTAGCTACAAGAAATTGGAAAGTACTAGTGTGTGTGCATGTGCGTGTGTGTTTTGGTGAAGGAGGAAGGGAAGGAGCAGTCAGCATGTCTAAAAGTCTGAAAAGCAAATACTGGTCATCATGCATCACTTAGCCACAAACCTCGAGAACAGAGAGCACAATCATTCCCCCGTTCAAATAAGCTAGGGACCACCAGGTATAATAAGTAACAGAAATTCCAAAAGCTTTCTAATCTAAGTCTTCTTTATACCAGATTCTTTTAGGAACATATACATTTTTAATTATCTAAGGTGGGGTCAATATCTCTAAAGGAACAAAGTAATAATTCCAAGAGATTATTGAAAAGTGTAGGCTTATTGATATTAAAATATTTTGTATTTATTACACATACATACACACACAAACAGAAAAATGCAAACAAAAGCTATATACTAGAAACAACTGGAGTTACTAGTTTTACATCAACTTACCACTGAAATGCATTGTAATGGAAGTAGACCAAACCAAGACCATATAAAAAGGCAGCATTCTGAAAAGAAAGGGAAAAAAAGAGACTTTTAAGAAAGGCATTTATGTCTAATACATATGTTATTATTATAAAATATAGTATCCACGATGTTTTAAGTTATTAACACTCTATCCTGCAGTACAATATATTTACAATATATCTTTAGAACACCAAAATAGCTTAAGAGTCAACAGATGGCACAGAATCCAATCAACTTGGACAGATCCTGTGGTTTCTTTTCAATCAAACTTGTTCTGAAGTAAAAAATCTGTCAGCAACATATAGATGGCCAATGGACATATGAAAAGATGCTCAACATCCGTCTATGGGGTCGCACAGAGTCGGCCATGAAATCAAAACTACAATTAGGTATCACCTCACACCAGTCAGAATGCTGCTGCTGCTAAGTTGCTTCAGTCATGGCCGACCCTGTGCGACCCCATAGACAGCAGCCCACCAGGCTCCCCCGTTCCTGGGATTCTCCAAGCAAGCATACTGGAGTGGGTTGCCATGTCCTTCTCCAATGCATGAAAATGAAAAGTCAAAGTGAAGTTGCTCAGTCGTGTCCAACTCTTCGAGACCCCATGGACTGCAGCCCACCAGCCTCCTCCGCCCATGGGATTTTCTAGGCAAGAGTACTGGAGTGGGCCAGTCAGAATGGCCATCATTAAAAGTCTATAAATAACAAATGCTGGAGAGGGGGTGGAGAGATGGGAACCATCCTACACTTCTGGTGGGAATGCAAGTTGTTGCATCCACAATGAAAAACAGTATGGACACCCTCAGGAAACTAAAAGTAGAATTACCATATGATCCTGCAATCCCACTCCTGAGCATATGTATCTGGACAAAACTAATTCAACAAGATAACGTGCACTTCTATGTTCACAGGAGCACTACTCACAATAGCCAAGAGAGGGAAACAACCTAAATGCTCGTAGACAGATGAGTGGCTAAAGAAGATGCAGTACTTATACACAATGGGTTACTACTTAACCATAAAAATAATTTCATTTGTAGCAGTATGAATCCAACTAGAGATTATCATACTAAGTGAAGTCAAGTCAGAAAGACAAAGACTATTAAATAATTTATAATGTGGAACCTAAAACATGACACAAACGAACCTATGATATAGAAACAGACTCAGAGAAACAGAAAACAGACTTGTGATCGCCAACAGCAGGGGTAGATGGACTGGACGTGTGGGGTTAGTAGATACAAACGATTACATCCAGAATGGATGGACAATAAGATCCTACTGTATAGCACAGGAACTATATTCAACCATATTCGAAGTCCTGGGATAAACCATAATAGGAGATATTAAAAAGAATGTGTATATATATATGTACAACTGAGTCACTTTGCTATACAGGAAAAATTAACATTGTAATTCAACTATACTTCAATTAAAAAAAAAATCTGTCGGCAGAATTCCATAGGTAAAACTAAAAGAAAAACCTATTTTTCAGGAATAAGAAAATGCTTGAATTATGCTATCTTATTCTCTCTAGCTTGTATCTCTGTACTCTTTCTCTGGTTCTTTCTGACTGGATTTAATTTTATGTTCAGTGTTGCCAGGAAGGTAGTTAGAATTCAAAGTAAATGCACAATATAAATCTATAACCTATAATTTTAGTATTAACAAAAAACCCACCTGCTAAAATGACACCTAGTCACTTACATTTGGGGCTATAAACATCAGTGATTCCTTTTGCACGCACTACAAAACAGAGATGCTTATCCAGACTCAATACAACCTCCGGCCCCCATACAGGAAACTAGCTAGTTACTCTCTTTTTTCTAAAAAGGGCAAACAGCTGAGTACCGACTATATGTTATCCAAATTCTATATTCCAAAACTTAAAAATTCCAAACTCTTACTAAAATATATCTTACTGCATTATTTTAAGGTTATATTTCCTCAGAAGTACACCCTGAGACAAAAGGTTTTAGTATAAGTATTTTATTTGGGAAGTTACCCTAGAAAACACCAGTAATGGATTTGGAGAAGTAAGGCAGGGAAGGTAAGGAAGCTATTAGGGTGTAGTATGGATGACTATGGGCTTCCCAGGTAGGTTCAGTGGTCAAGAATCCGCCTGCCAATGCAGGAGACATGGGTTTCAACCCTGGGTCAGGAAGGTCCCCTGAAGAAAATGGCAACCCACTCTAGTACTCTTGCCTAGAGAATCCCACAGGCAGAGGAGCCTGGCATGCTACATGATATCACAAAAGAGATGGACACCACTTGGTGACTAAACAACAACCACAACATGAATGGCTATGCAGCTGTGGCCAACAGGGACTCAATCCTACCGGGAATTTCTAGGAGACAGTAAAGAACATTCTCAGAGTCATTTTGTGCTAGGTGTGAGCCAACTATAGTTCTTATCCCACAACTGCTGTCATTCAATGACTGCAGAAAAGAACCAGTGATATTTAAAGTCCAAAGAATAATAAACACCTGGGCGACTTATTGGTATGCAGTTATTCTTTTTAATACTAAAATCTGTTCTAGGGTCATATATTTCCTTTGCATTCTATATACCCTTCTGGAAGCAATGAAAAAGTTTTCTTAAGTATATCTTAAAATGCAATAAATATGCAAATTTAATTTCATTAGATCCTCATTACCAATTCTCTGAATAAGATAACTACATGCTACAGGGGTATTCACAAAGATCTCAGAAAACATCGGATTCAAAAGTTCATATTCAAATTTTTAAAATTTAGTTGAAAATGGCTTCAATCAGGATCACTCCTTTACCACCCCACCCTGTCGCTGAAATAAAGTGAACTTTTACTAAGTGTCAAGGACAATACTCAAGGGTTGAACAAGCTGAACTGATTAAAATGTACTCTCTCCCACACTCTACTTACTGTGTATGTAGAGGGGGGAGGTATGATATTCAGAATACAAGAGTAGTTAATTCAAAATGTTCTACCCAAGAAAGTCTACATTTGAATCACAACTGTCTCCCTAGGTGGGGGAGGTGGAGGGGAAGAGACCATGGTTGAATAACAATAGACAGCATCTTTCACCAAATCAGGTAACTGCCCAGAGAACGTAGTGTGGTATGTGGTGGAAATATGAGTTTATCGAGGAATCTTTCTGCTTTCAGTACATATCCTACATTCTCTCAATTTTCTCTGTTCATAGTTCATCCTTCGCCTCTAGGAAAACTTATTGTCACCACCCGTGCCACTGTATAAATTCTATCAGTCCATCTAGACCTATTATGCCATTTTCCCTATGGAGCTTTGTTGCTTCTCCCACCTTAAGCCAGAGGTAATCTTTACAACCTCTAAATTTTGCCTTAGTACAATGTCCCTAGCATGCGACATGGTACAACAGTAAGAACTTAATTTTATGCAAAATGCTAACATCATTTCTTTAAAAGGTTCTAATACGCTGGGCAGTGCATTAAAAAGTGGAGACATAACTTTGCCGACTAAGGTGCGTATCGTCAAAGCTATGGTTTTTCCAGTAGTCATGTATGGATGTGAGAGTTGGACCACCAAGAAGTCTGGGCGCCAAAAAACTAATGCTTTCGAATTCTGGTGTTTGAGAGTCCCTTGGATTACAAGTAGATCAAACCAGTCAATACTAAAGGAAATCAACCCTGAATATTCATTGGAGGGACTGATGCTGAAGCTCCAACACTTTGGCCACCTGATTTGAAGAGCTGACTCACTGGAAAAGACCCTGATGTTGGGAAAGACTGAAGGCAAAAGGAGAAGTGGGCAGCAGAGGATGAGATGGTTAGATACCATCACCGACATGAATTTGAACAAACTCCGGGAAGACAGCTGAGGACAAGGAAGCCTGGAGAGCTACAGTCCATGGGGTCTCAAAGAGTTAGCAACTGAACAACAGCTCTTTGAAATTAAAGAACCAAGAGAAATTAAGCAAACTGCTCCAAGAGACAGTGGCAGACACAGGAACTGAATCTAGGTCTGCCTGCAGAGCTGACTCTTTCAACTACTGTATTTTTGTTATTTGAGTATTGACTAACCTCCATCCCATCAGACAAAAATGTAATCATCTCTGTATACCCAGTTATCACCTAGCATGCACGGTGCTCTCCACCTAGCAGATGCCCAAAGGTTTAGCAAACTTCATCACCCAGTTCGGTATCAAGTTCAGTTCCCTGGGTGACACGGAATTAGTATGAGGGATAGTCTCTATTAATCAGGAGCTTATAAATCTCAGCAAGAAGGCAAGTCTCATTTTTCCATAATAGAAGACAATGTGATTTGAACATTTATTGAGCACCTATTATGAGTCATAACAGAGTTCCTGGTACTGGAAAGACAGAAGTGAACAAAACAGACAAAAACTCCTACCATCAATGAATTTATAATCTAAAGACAAATGACTATGAAGTTACATGAATAATGTATTCCAAGCTGTTAACCATTTAAGAGTTAATTAAGGATTATATAATAAAGACTAGGAAAAGAGGTAGAACTTCAGTACTGTATCTTAAGGATGATTAGAAAAGGAGAAGGAAAAACAAGCCACCTCAGCCAGTGGTTCTAATTCACACATTTTTGGAAATAGTGACCTGGGGCTGTGAATGGCTACATGCCCTGATAAAAATGTATTCCCTCCCAATGTATAGTCATCAAAAATGCCAATAGCAGCCCCACTGAGAAACATGGGTCTAGGCAGAAGGATGACCTGAGCAAAGGCACTGATAGGAAAATGAATTTAAATGTGATGAAGTCATTCTTCAATCTACTGTGAGAAGTTAGGGGAGTAGCTTTCTGAGAAATGTATTATTTATGAAACAAACTCCTGCTTCAGTCCAAATCCTTAGAGGTTATTAGAACATCTCTATCAGGTATCAGCAAACTATGGCACATGGGCCAATCCAGCCAGCCATAGATTTTTGTAAATGAAGTAGTACTGAAACACAGCTACACCCACTCATTTACTTGCTGTCTATAGCTGCTTCCAGATCCAACAGTAGAGCCGAACAGTTACAACACAGAGACTATCTGGCTTATGAAATCTAAAACAGTTACTCTGTTGCCCTTTACAAAAGAAGTTTACTAACTTCTGACCTAGACTGTATTACAGTACTCATCACAATCCCAAATTAAGAAATTATAACAGTAAGATTACAATTCATTTATATTGAAGGCTTTTATACTATGTCTAAAGTTATTCTCAAGGATGTGTGGTTCATTAAGTCAGCAGTTGGCAACCTCATATAAGTTTCTCTTACTGCCAAATTTTCTTAATCCCACAGAAGCCACTGTCATCAATACCCTTTTTCCTGGCTACTTCCACTGAAAAAAAGTTGGTGACATAAGAGCTCTTGCCAGTGAGATTTCTACCATGGGGTTTCTTTGCATAAAGAACAGAAAGTTTTTGCTTTCTTCTCCTTCCACCTCCTGTTAATATGTCATGGTCACCAGAGTGAGGAAGGTATTAACAGTCAATCAAACTGGGTACTCTCCACCTGTTGAATGTACTACAAATAGCTGAAACTCTATGAATCTTACATTGTATGGGAGACTCTGAAGCTACAATGATAGCAATCTCACCAGTTAACCGAGCCGAAAAGTAATCCTCCTTTTCCTCTTACCTCCTCCCTACCAATAAGCCAAATTCATTCTTTTCACAAAGTTCATTTTGCGTCTCAAAGCTTTTGAATCTATCCCCTTCTCCATTTTTACTGCGTTTCTCTAGGTAATTTAGGACTTTGCCTTTGTCTACTTGGCCTGTTTCAACAGTTTCCTAACTCAGCTCCCAAACCTTAGCCTCCCCTTCCATACCCCTGCCCCCTATCCTTTTCAACATACTTTCCACACCACTGCCAGAGAGCTTGCAAAAACTCAAACATTTTTAATTCTTATTTTAAACTCCTTTGAAGATTCCCTATAACCTAGTCTGACTATAAAGGTCTTCATTTTATGACTCTTGCTCAACTTTCCCAATCTCAGAGCCACCACTTCAACTAGGACAAATGACATGCAGACCTATAAATAAAATATGCTCTTACACATTTCCATGATTTTAAACACATTTGCTTCCTTTGCTGAAAAAGCCAATGCCATCATTCCTTCAACTATTTCTCAATTTGGCAAATTCCTATCCATCACACTCATCACTCATCTCTTCTTTCCACAAGTATCATTATTATCTGACACATTCCCAAGTGCAAACAGAGTTAAGCTTTTTGAAACAAGTTTCCAAATGAATACTCATGTCTATTACAGATAGGCCCTTTATCTCTTCCATTAGAAATGAGCTTGTAAAAAGGTAAAGACAGAACTCAAGACATCTTTTGATCCCTATGGTAAAGTAACAAGCATATAGAAGTTATTGGGGAAAGGTATACTGCTGAATAAATCAGTACCTTACAGCCTTAAATAACTTGTTACACATTTTCATCAAAGAATTTAATTGCTCAATCAATTTATGCAGAATTGTTTCCTTAATACAGTCCAAACTACCTTTTGGACACCACAGTTCCTAGTTACAATAATATATAGCAAAAGAGGTTGTTAAAGCTCATTACATCAATCAGGTTCAAAGTTATAGCAATAGAGCAGAAGTTCTGCTTCCCTGAAATTAATACAACATTGTAAATCAACTATACTCCAAAAAAAAAACAAAAAAAAACTCTACTTCCAAAATCTAGGCATAGTATTGTATAGTGATCATGAAATCAGGCTAGAGCAGCCATCACTCTAGCCATTTGTCACATCACATTAGCCGCTTGGCTTGTCACCACTGACTCACAAAACAAGTTAACGGAGTCATAATTTCATAGGGTTATTTTGAGGAATTAAGATCATACATGTAAAATACTTAAAATAACAACCTGACACTTGGGATATTTGTGAGAAGTAAAGGAGGCAATGTATCTATCACCAACAACAAAACATATCTTGTACATGGTAATTGTTCAATGGATAGAATATGATACATAAAATTCTAAGTCTCACATGCTGTAAAAAAAAAAAAAAAAATTACACATTAAAGATAAGAAGATTCAAAAGCAAAAGAGAGTTGTGGACAAGACTACCCAAATCCCATGCAACATAAGCAGAGGATTTCAGAAGTAGTAACCAGAACCTGGAGACAGCCTGAATCACTCAAGCAAGAAGCTCAGCATAGTGATAGGCTGTCATGGTCGATATTCAAAATGAACAATGAAGTTGCAATGCTGGCAATCATTTAATTAGAGCAGAGCTGGCAGGTGCTGAAATAATGAAAATAGCTATGGATGTGCCTTTCTAAGGAAGAGCCCTGGATAAAGATACTTGTGTTTAATTTTCTTAAAATCTAGACTACAGAACTCCTGCTACCAGTGCAGCAGTCAAGCAGAGAGTTTTTCCCTTTCCTACTTAAGTTCATACTTACACTCCCCATTATCCAGGGAAAAATTTTAAGTGAAACAACAAGGCTTTCACAGCATACAGACATAATTCCCTTATTTACCAATAATATGAATTGATTTCTTTTTTTTTTTTTTGATTTCTATTATTAATATAGTCTATTTTGCAACAACATTGTTTGCAGTCCTATTATCACGATCAGACAAAATAAGACATTTCTCAGCCTCTCTTGCAGCTGCAAGTTTTCAAATTACTACGTTCTCGTAAGTGAGATGTCTATGAAGGGATATGTAAAATCTCATGATTCCCTTCAAAGAAAGGGCTGTTGCACTCTGCTTTCTCTTCCTCTGACCAGGTCCTTGGAATGTAGAACCAGATCCTAGGCATTAGATAAAGACAACTCAAGAAAGAAAAAATATAGACCAATTTCAATTATGAACAAAGATGCAAAGATGTTACATATTAGCAATCCCAATCCAGATATAACTAACAACAATAAAAACTTACTGCTAATTTGAATTTACTTAAGAAATGCAAGACTGATTTAAGGAGAAAAAACATAAAATTATCTCAAAGGATACCAGAAAAGTATTTTCATACAAAATAAAAATGCTGACCTTAAACCAAAAATTTTTGAAGTTAGTTGTCATTAGAGTAAGGATGTTCATTTCCATTCTTAGATTGTTATTTACTAAAAGAAGAAAACTTAATCATACTTCGAACATTTAAAGTAATATAAATTACACCTCAAAAGAGCTGGAAAGAAAAATCAGCTATTTTTGTGGAGTTAATTAGTTTATATGGAAAAACAAGCAACAAAGAAAGGACAGTCAGGGAAACCCTAAAAACAACAATGGGGAAAGGATGTTGTAGCAGTACCATATACATACTGTATATGTAGTATATAAACATGAGCTTCCCTGGTGACTCAGACGGTAAAGAATCCCCCTGCAATGTGGGAGTGAAAGTGAAAATCGCTCAGTCATGTCCCCATGGACTGTTATAGTCCATGGAATTCTCCAGGCCAGAATACTCGAGTGGGTAGCCTTTCCATTCTCCAGGGGATCTTCCCAACCCAGGGATTGAACCCAGGTCTCCCACATTGCAAGCGGTTTCTTTACCAGCTGAGCCACAAGGGAAGCAATGTGGGAGACCTGGATTCAATTCCTGGGTTGGGAAGATCCCATGGAGGAGGACATGGCAACTCACTCCAGTATTCTTGCCTGGAGAATCCCCAGACAGGGGAGCCTGGTGGGCTACAGTCCATTGGGTTGCAAAAAGTAGGACACAACTGAGCAACTAAGCACAGTGTAAACATATTGCAAACCTTTATAAGTAAAATAGTATAGTATTAATTCATGCACAGACTAATGAAATAGACCAGAGAAACTATAAATAGACAAATCTGCATATGAAAATTTACCATACAACTAAGGCAACATCTCAAATTAGTAGGGAAAAGATGAATTTTTTTAAACAATATATTGTATTGAGATAATTAACCACAGGAAAAGAATAAACTTAGATGTTCCTCACACTACAAATTAGGGATAAATCCCAAATGGATCAGACTTAAATTAAAAACCTAAAACCATTCAAGTACTGAAAGAAAATGTAGGTGATCTGTCTAACATCTGGAAGTAAGGAAAAAACTATCTTATGATTCAAGATGCGGATGCAATTTAGGAAATACTGAAAAATTTGACTAGACAGAAATAACTTCTGCATGGGCAAAAACAAACACAAAAGCAAATTAAAACAAGTGGCAAACTGCAACTTTTATCACAGATAAAGGATAAATACGCATCATACATAAAATACAGCTATATAAAACGGAGAAAGAAAACAACAGTCCAACTGAAAAACTGGGAAGAGAGATGAACAAATATTTTAAAGAAAATTCGAATAGTCTTTAAACTTCAATTAAAAATTCAATTAAGAAAATGCAAGTTAAAACAACTAGAGACATGATTTCTCATTCATCAGATTCCACAGAAGTCTGACATGGATTTTCTTAGTTAAGACCAAGGAAAAGCAAGAGATCTGAGATGAGTGGTTCACACGGTGTGTACCATCAGGAAGTTCACAGCAATCCCACTAATACCAAAGAACCACTAACAAAAATACAAAAAGAAACTTGTACTATTTATTGCAGTACTACCTGTACCAAAGAAACTGACTGAATAAACAATGGAAGAAATCACCATGACATGAGATTAGGCAAAGGTTTCTTAGCTATAAAACCAAAAGCACAAGCAATGAAAGAAACAGTTGAAAAACTGGATGTCATCACAATTTAAAATTTTTGCACTTCAAACTATACTGTTGAGACAGCGAAAAAATAAGCCACAGATTTTGAGAAAATATTTGCAAATTATATCCAATAAAGGCTTATATCCAGAATGTACAAAGAACTCTTACAACACACTAATTTAAAAAAATGTAAAAATCAGCAAAGGGTTTAAATAGGCATTTCATCAAACAATATATACAAACAGCTAATGTGGTCGTTAAACAATGCTCAACAACAGTCATTAGGAAAATGCAAATAGAAACCATAATAAGATACTATTCCCTATCCACTACGAGGGCTACACTCAAAAACTGGACAATTTCTGGTGCTGATGAGGATATGGAGAAACCAAAACCCTCAAACACTGTCGGTGAGAATGTTAAATGTTACAGCTACTCTAGAAAACAATTCTGGCAGTTTCTCAAAATGTTAAACATAGATTTACTTTATAACCTGGCAATTCTACTCCTGATTATTTACCAAAGAGAACTGAAACTGTATGTCCACACAAAAATTCGTATACAGATATTCACAGGGGCAGTATTCACAACAGTCAAAAAATGGAGACAACTAAAATGCTCATCAACTGATGAATAAAAAATATGTGGTACAGTCACACAATGGAGTATTAATAGATAATAAAAAGGAATGAAGTATTAATACATGCTACACAAGGATCAATCTTAAAAATGTATGCTTAGTAAAAGAAGTCAGTTACAAAAGACTGCATATTATGATTCCATTCATATGAAAATACCCAGAAAATACAAATACATACAGAGAGAAAGTAGATTAGTGCTTGCCAGGGACTGGGCATGAGGTTTCGTTACGGTGAGATGGACAAGTCCTAAAATAACTTTGGTTATGGCTGTACAACTCTGGAAATTTACTAAAAGTCACTAAATCGCAAAATTAAAGCAGGTGAATTTTGCAGTATTTAATTATACTTTAATAAGCTTTAAAAAGACTAGAAAAGATATCTTCAATACATTTTTTTAAATTATCAAAATACACTGTTAAAACCTCTACATGTCAAAAACAAAGATAAATTAGGCAACATAAAAAAAATAAAATCCACCTTAAAAATCTGAAATGGCAATTCAGATGAAGAAACCCCACTGATCAGTAAGCTTATACTTAAAAGTAAATATGATATGAAAGATTAATCTGTCCAGGCACTGCTTAAACTAAGAAAATAGATTATTTCATTGCTGTGCGCAGTTCTTCATTTAGGTATCAGGGGTTGGGTATGGGGGACACATGTACACCCGTGGCTGATTCATGTTAACGTATGGCAAAACCCACCACAATAGTGTAAAGTGATTAGCCTTCAATTAAAATAAATAAAGTTTTTTTTTAAAACGGTTAGCTTCAGTTGTTCTCAGAGCTCCAATTACAGACAGACCATAGCAATAAAGATTTTCATTTTGCCTTCCCTTTTCAACCTAATACACCCATCTTCAAACTTCTTTTCTACCTAAGTACCAACTTAAGGAAACCGAAGAATCATTTGTTGCCATTTGGTTTTGCTGGCTTTAACTTCCACACTTTGGATCATCTTTGGCCAATAAATTAATTCAGAATAAACTAATTATTTTAATACAAGGTAATCAAAATCACTGCAGATGGTGACTGCAGCCATGAAATTAAAAGACACTTGCTCCTTGGAATTAAAGCTATGACTAACCTAGACAGCATATTAAAAAGCAGAGACACTATTTGCTGACAAAGGTCTGTCTAGTCAAAGCTATGGTTTTTCCAGTAGTCATGTATGGATGTGAGAGTTGCATTATAAAGAAAGCTGAGCACCGAAGAATGGATGCCTTTGAACTGTGGTGTTGGAGAAGACTCTTGAGAGTCCCTTGGACTGCAAGGAGATCAAACCAGTCCATCCTAAAGGAAATCAGTCCTGAATATTCATTGGAAGGACTCATGCTGAAGCTGAAGCTCCAATACTTTGGCCACCTGATGAGAAGAATTGACTCCATGGAAAATACCCTGATGCTGGCAAAGACTGCAAGAGGGAGGAGAAGGGGACAACAGAGGATGAGATGGTTGGATGGCATCACCAACTCGATGGACATGAGTTTGAGCAAGCTCCAGGAGTTGGTGATGGACAGGGAAGCCTGGCGTGCTGCAGTCCATGGGGTCGCAGAGTTGGACACAACTGAGCAACTGAAATGAATCATATAAGACAGAGCAAACCAAGAACACTCGTTTTCTTTTTCCAATCACTTTTCCCTAGAATAGTTTCAATTAACAAAACAAAAAAGCAAGAGCACAATATGTTTTGAGTATAACCAGCAGTGATCTGCCAGAGAAGAGAAGGGGAGGGAAGAGAAGGGTAGGGGCATGCAAATGTGCACTAACCTTCCAGTAGTCAGATTGTAAACTGTAGTACCTCTGGTATGCAGATAATGCTGAAAGAGAGAAAACAAGCATGAGTCATAATTCTGTCCCATTTCAAAATCAATTAATACAAGTTTCAAGAAACATTACAACAAAACTCCCATCGTAGCCACCTCCGAGCAGACATTGATATTTAAAATGAAACAATTTAGAACTCTGAGGCATCCCTACTCATCCTCAGACAAGGTAACAAATGTCAAATATATGGGAGTTCAAGGAAGTAAAACCATGGTCATGTTTCTTGAACAGAATCCAGGCAACCTCTTGAATCAACCTGACCTTCCTCAGAGACCAAATCTGATAAATGGATTAATATTCTAGAATGTGATGGGTCATTTGTTCTAACAAGTAATCTCACTTCCAAAAGTGACTTAAGAGCTCAACCACCTCAAAGAGCAAAGGAACTACAGTTGACTACTGAACAACACAGAGGATAAGGGGCACTGACCTCTGCACAGTAGAAAAGCTTCATATAACTTAGAATCGACCCTCTGTATTCGCAGCTCTGTATCCTTTGACTTAACCAACCACAGATCATGTAGTATCTGTAGTATTTGCTACTGAAAAATTTTCATGTGTAAGTGGACCTGTGAAGTTCAAACCCCTGTTGTTCAAGGGTTGACTGTATTCCTTTTGTGCTGTTTCCTTTCATATTATCAACAAAAAACCCAGTCCACAATCACCTTACTCTAAACTCCAACTCTATTCCAAAATAGGGCATCTCATACCCCTAAATCCATCTCAAGGTTTAACAGGCTCTGGAAACAATTACAGTACAGTTGTCTTTTGGTAGCTGCAGTGAATTAGTCCCAGGACCACCAAAGATAACAAAATCCACTGTGATCAAATCCCATAGTCAGCCTTGCATGTGCAGACTCCACATCCACAAGTCATCAACACAGCAGTACATATATGTACTGAAAAAAACTCTCATGTAAGTGGACTTGTGTGGCTCAAACCCATGCTGTTGAATGGTCAACTGCAGCTCTCATCAATCCAAAAACTCAGTGTGAAGTGAAAGTTGCTCAGTCGTGTCTGACTCTTTGTGACCCCATGCTATACAGTCCATGGAATTCTCCAGGCTAGAATACTGGAGTGGGTAGCCGTTCCCTTTTCCAGGGGACCTTCTCAACCCCAGGGATCAAACCCAGGTCTCCTGCTTTGCAGGCAGATTTTTTACCAGCTGAGCCACCAGGGAAGACCAGTAAGGAGGAGGTAAAATTATACATGCACATTAGAATTAGGAGAGAGACCTTTTTATAAAGAACTCATGAGCAGTAGTCATGGGGATGTAATGTACAGCAAGATGACTATAATTAATAATACTATATTGCATATTTGTAGCTACTCAGAGTGAATCTTAAAAGCTTTTGTCACAAGGGGAGAAAATTGTAACTGTATATGGTGACAGATGTCAACAAGACTTCCTATGATCATTCCACAGTATATGCAAATATCAAATCATGTTATACACCTGAAACTCAGTTATATATAAATTATACTTCAATCTTCAAAAAGAATTAACATTTTCAAATAAAATTTTCAACAAGTGCAATAATTTTGTGTGTGTGTATGGGCAGGGTGGGCAGGGGGAGTTTCGAACAGAGAAAGGTTTATTGCAGGGCCAAGTAAGAATAGGGCAGTTCATGCTCAAAAGACCTGAACTCCCTGCCTTTCCTTGTTGTTGTATTTTTTTTTTAATTGGAGGATAATTGCTTTACAATAGTTTCTGCTATGTAACAATATGAACCAGCTGTAAGTATACGTGTATCATTCCCTACCGTCTTGAGTCTCCCTCCTACCCGCTCCCCACATCCCTCTTAAGTCACCACAAAGTAAGTAAGATTTCCAACAAGTGTTATAAGATTCTGTACTGATAAAAATGGGGTAGGTAGAAATTAATATTACCTAAAATCCCAGGTATAATGTTTTCGTACTGTTTATCAATAAGCTTCCAAAATGAATACCATATACAGAACTTTCTGAATATGTACCAATTAGAGAAGCATCACCCCAAACCATCATCACATATTTGAACAAATAACTCATTTGAATAATGTTCATCTTTTTTGCACAAAGATGATGCCAACCAACCACTAAAAGGACATTTAGTTTGTAATTTTTCCAGCTTTGAGAAGAGTTGATTTCAAGCCATCTTCTGTTTTCTAGTTCTTCATACAGGAATGTAGGTAGCTCATAAAGATCAATGATTAACTGTTTTCTAAAAAGAAAAGCAAACCAACTTATCAGGCTAGACAGAGCAGTCAAACAAGGTTTGACTGACTGATTTTATAGAGGACAATCATGGAAAAGGTGTTTTCTCTACTAGATGTGAACAAGGAAGCATGTGTCACCAACTGCCACCACAAGGGAAACTGGTCTTAAGGTGAAGCCCATAGAGGATAGCAGTAAGATGGAAAGTACCGGGATACTTCTAGACTTCAACTTGCCTATGAACTTTCAACTTCACATGTGAGGAAATAAATCTCCCTATTGTTTAAGCTAGAATCAAGTCTTCAATATTTTTGCCTAAAAACATTCTAACTAGGAGAAGTCAAGGTCCCTGATAATTTTGTGCAGTCACCATACCAAACCTGGACTGCCCCTTTAAAGGGAATTTCAACAAACTCGGAGATGTTTCCAATAATCTGAGTTACAATATATATTACATGATTTCATAAAATACCCATTTTTTAGAATTTGAAGAGCCCTTACAAAAACAGTACGATGTCCTCCAAAGTAACTAAAAGTGAAGTATAAGAAGCCCCTGTGATTACCAATTGGGAGATGATGAACTGAAAAATTAATACAAGCCCTCAAGTTCAAAGTAACAAACGTAAATGCTCCAAACTGGAAGTAGAGATTTATAAGACACTTCTTCAATGAACATTTGTTATCTTTCCATTCATTTACACAGTTTTCAACCATGGCGGGGGGGGGGGGGGGGGGGGGGGGGGGGGGGGGGGCGGGCAGTGGCGGTGTGTGGTGTGTGTGGTGTGTCTAAGCACTATGTTCAGTCGCTCAGACGTGTCCAACTCTATGCGACCCCATAGACTGTAACCTCCCAGGCTACTCTGTCCACGCAATTTTCCAGGCAAGAGTACTGAAGTGTGTTGTTATTTCCTACTCCAGAGGATCTTGGCAGGAGGATTCTTTACCACTAGTGCTACCTGGGAAGCCCCCTCAACAATTATACATCGCTCCAGTAGGCCTAAGATCCTATTTTAAGGAAAGACTTTAACATATTAAACACGTTTCCTAATCCAAACAAATCATTAAGACTTTACAAGTACCCATCACCATAGTCTCTCTAGTGAAATTCTTTTAACTAAAGCACAATCCTTATTTCTAATCTTTAAGTCAGCTACCTATCATGAAAATAAATTCCTACTACACTACAACTAGATTTTCCTGAACTCCTTAATAGAAAATGCGGGAAATTATTTATTTGAACATCCTTATATTGCTTAAAAACCAGTTTCAGGATTGTAGCATACGTCTAACAGCTTTTCCTTCCCTAAACCACCTAATCTTCACTTTGAGATTCTAAGTTATTTATTGGCTTAAGAAGTCCTCGTTCATACCACTAGGAAATCTTTTTAACAATATTTTAGGCCAGACTGCCGTTTTCTTCTGCCACTTAACCAAGAATGGTGTCCTCAAACATATTAATTTCAACTCTCTATCAACCAATTTCCAAAGCTCAGATCTTTTTAATCCTCGAAATCAAGTTCATTTACAGACTTAAAATTACTTTTTAAAAATAATTTTGAATTTTACTTTTAAATAAGTCCATTTAGTCTCTGTAGATTATTTAAAAGGGGAAAAATATAATGAACTTAAATTATTATAGAAAACTGGCAAAATTTAACAAAGGAACCAGGTCTTAAAAAAGTAAAAGCAAAAGAAAACAAAAAGAAAAAAATAAATGCAAATGAGAAGTTAAATTTAACTTTTATAACAACTTAACGGTTCTGTAATCTTTCTCATTCTATTTTGTCCTTTACTTCATAAAAACAGGAGGAAGAGTGGAATCAAACAAGGAAATTGTCAAGGATAAAAGAATCACCTACACAGTTGGGAGAAGTGCTACACACAGTCCTTCAACTACACCTGCCCTTTAGCTTCACAACTGTGCTGTACCATTTTTATGTATGAAAATGATGAAATTAAACAGTAACAGTAATACTCTGTAGTGTTAAGAAAAATACTCAACAGTGGCAAGAATTCAAGAAAATAAGCAGTTTATTATTCTACTGGCACTGTAAGTATAAATTGGCAAAACTTTTTGTAGCATAATTTAGCACTATCCATCAAAACTGTGTGTGCGTGTGTGTATACATGCTTTCACTCAGTAAAATTTACCAAGCTATCCTTCTAAGAACATAAACACAGAACTTTGCAAAAAGTTAGTTACAAGAACAGACAACAATGAGTATATAGTCTACATGTTCAATAGGGAACTGTTCTACCTATATGATAGAATACTATGCAGGGAACTGAAATGTAAATTACAAAGCATGTTTTTAAGACAGAGATTAACCTGATACACTACGCTAAAGTTGCAGCATTTAGTTCAACTTTAAATATTCAAAGCTTACTGTTAATAGAAAAGCCTCTGAAAATTTATATCAAAAATGTTTTTTAGGACTTCCCTGGTGGTCCAGTGGTTGGGAGTCCAGCTGCCAATGCAAAGGACAGGAGTTTTATCCCTGGTCTAGGAGGATTCCACATGCTGCAGAGCAACTAAGCCTGCGCCTCACAACTATTGAGCCTATGCTCCGCAACAAGAGAAGCCACCACAATGAGAAGCCTGTGCACTGCAACTAGAGAAAGCCTGTGTGCAGCAATGACGGCCCAGTGCAACCAAAAAAAAAATAAATTTTTAAATTTCTTTTTTAAAAAGATTTGCCTTGGCAGTTCTCTGGTGACCCAATGCTGAGGACTCCATGCTTCCACTGCAGGGGGCACAGGTTTGACTGCTGGTTCGGGAACTAAGATCTCACATGCAACATGGAGTGCCCCCCCCCCCCCCCCAAAAGTGCCTATAGTAGTGTGGCAAAAAAAAAAAAAAAAAAGCCTCTAAATGATAAAATATAAATGAGCCATTAAGGCATTCCTATAATATTTCTTAATTATTCTTAGATAGCTTGCACCAAGCTAGATGCAGTGAAATACATGTAACAAAATACACGGTTCCTGCTCTCAAGCTGTTTACTTTTTATGGTTATATGTATTCTAATGCTTTTCTGTAAACAATGAACATATTATTTGTGTAAATGTTAAAAAAAAAGTGTACTTCTTGTGTTAAACTTAGATGGTCAAGATTACCAAATGAGGGTCACCAGAAAGGCCAACAGGATATGGTAGGGAAAAAAGCCATTTTAGGTAAACTTGGTTCTAATCCTGACCTCACTGCTTCCTATAAGACTGACATCAAGGAATCTAATTCAAGCTATTTCCTTACAGTTCACAGGCAGCCCTGAAGTTTGTCAGTAAAATAGAAAGCTGTAACAAAGAACAAAAAGAGAAGTCCAAAGCCGTATTGTAACTCATCTGGAATTAAAGAAAGATCTAGAGAAATAGAGCTGGAGAGTAAAGAGGGTCAAGAAAAAAATGTAGTAGGTGACAGAGAGTTTCTCATGCTTGGAAATATTATGGCTCTGAGGTAAGACTGTCAAAACAAGAGAAAGAGGGTGCACGCGATGACAAATTCACACAGTACAGGAATGAAAAGAAACAACAATGTAGGTTAAGAGTGACAGCTTTGCCTGAAAAAACAAGAGTCTTCTTCAGAGTGAGATGCAAAAGAAATGCAAGAAGATCTAAAATTCAATCTATACTCATATTAGACTATATACTAATTGCAGGCAGAACTCAGCGTTTCTCTTTTCATCCCTAAGCTAATGTGTAACACTATAGGCAGCAGGTTAGCTGCTCGTGGGTGAGTCTATGAGATGGAAGGGAAGGGAAAGGAAAAAAGTACAAACAAATCTCTCAGTTGAACTGACTGCCATCTTTAGGCCTAAATAAGCTGTGATTGCCTGAGATTATTATTATTAGGTCAACAGATCTTTGGTTTATTTTTTATATCTGAGGCTGAACTAAAAAGCTGTATTTATAACCTGGGATAAAAGAGACCTCAGAAAGTTTATACTATTTCACTGTTTATAAGTGACTGATGCACTGAGCTCTCTAGCACCTTTCTGCCTTCTCAAATCTATGACTGCCTTAAACACATCTTCTCCTATATGTAGCATTAATACACATTAACATTTGAAAAACCATTTGGATAGCATCCAACATAACAGACCTTTGTCCCTAAGATTAGAGACAATCGAACAGGAAGCTGGAAAAGCGAAGAAACAAATGCAATCCTTTTACTCCCTTATCAGCATCTTTACTGAGGTTTTCAAGTCAAATTAATACATTTAGTGAAATCTCAGATTTACTACTTCTTCATTATTAAAGTAATATACTCTTCGAGATCTTTAAAATCGCACATTTGGTTTACAAGAATCATCAAGTAGCTGTCTTATTTGTAGTCCTTCTATCTAGTCCTTTAAGTCCTCTCTAGTTCTTGAAATTACTACAACTTTTGCTTGTTGCCTAGATATGGTGTTCTGATAACCTGGCTTATGGTCACTAATTTTCTTCCTTGAGTTATTTCTCAATTGCATTTTCTAATTCTAAGCCATAAATGTGTGTGTGTGTGTGTGTGTGTGTGTGTGTGTGAAGTCGCTTCAGTCGTGTCCAACTCTTTGCAACCCCATGGATTGCAGCCTGCCAGGTTCCTTGTCCATAGGATTCTCCAGGCAAGAATACTGGAGTTGGGTTACCATGTCCTCCTCCAGGGGATCTTCTGACTCAGGGATCAAACCCACGTCTCTCACGTCTCCTGCATTGGCAGGCGGGTTCTTTACCACTAGCACCACCTGGGAAGCCACAAATAGACCGAACAAAATCAATGATTCTCAAATGGTGTGTGTGTATGTACACACACACACACACACACACACACGGATGGAGTGGAGTGTTGACACACACACACACACACGGATGGAGTGTTGTCATTCCACCCAGGAAACACAGCAATCAACAATGACTGTTCTCTCATAATTTTCCATGCTGCTGCTAAGTCACTTCAGTTGTGTCCGACTCTGTGTGACCCCATAGACAGCAGCCCACCAGGCTTCCCCGTCCCTGGGATTCCCCAGGCAAGAACACTGGAGTGGGTTGCCATTTCCTTCTCCAATGCATGAAAGTGAAAAGTGCAAGTGAAAAAAAAAAAAGAAAGAAAAAAAAAAAAAAAAGTGCAAGTGAAGTCGCTCAGTCGTGTCCAACTCTGTGCGACCCCATGGACTGCTGCCTACCAGGCTCCTCCGTCCATGGGATTTTCCAGGCAAGAGTACTGGAGTGGGGTGCCATTGCCTTCTCCATACATATTCACAAATATTTACATATAATTTCTATTAATTAAACTGTTCCTATAATCCATCACATATATTCACAAGAATATATACACCTGTCTTTAAGCCCTGGTCTCTCAGGTGTTCTTCAACCCAAAGAAGAGAAATCACAGTACCATCTACATGGCTTAAGTCTATCTGACAGCCCCATGAGCTGTTTAGTTCAGCTGAGGTTGATGGTTTAGCTATGGGTGTAGGAGTGGAAAGGAGGTATGGTAGACACTTAAAAACCATTCGAATCCCATTTCAAGGAAGACCTGTTGGCAGTTATACATACAAAAGACAGCTTCTAGCAGTGACTGCTCTAAGCTGCAGAGAGCAACCCTGAGGTCACACTCCTTTCCACGTCCAATATGGAATGATGGAGTATAAAGGCATGAAGGGACTTCCCTGGTGGTCCAGTAGTTAAGAATCTGCCTCGGGGAGCACATGTGTACCTGTGATGGATTCATTTTGATGTTCGGCAAAACTGATACAATTATGTAAAGTTTAAAAATAAAATAAAATTAAAAAAAAAGAAAAAAGAATCTGCCTTCCAATGCAGGGAATGCAGGTTCAATTCCTGGTTGGGAAACGAAGATCCCGTGTGCCTTGGGGCAACTAAGTCCATGAGCCACACCAAAAGATCCTACATGCTGCAACTAAACTAAGACCCCCAATGCAGCCTAGATAGACAGACAGACCGACCGACAAGATAGATAGATGAAAAAAGGCCTGGTCATCATGACCCAACTTGTGATAGCTTTCTGAAAGACCATTCTAGCTCCAGAGCTCTCCATGGAGTTGACCAAGGCTGTCACAGCTTAACTTCTCCCTCTGTCCAATTCTGGTTCCATTTCCCACCTTCCACATAAGTGTTGATCCTAAAGGTACTCCTTTCTAAACATCTTGTAAGCTAAACTCACTTCAGAGGAATCCAACCAACATGAGGCTAAGTGCAATGAGCCTCCAGCCTCCATTTTCCCACAATTCTCTAACCTATTACTTTTTTAGGATAAATTCCTAGAAACCAAATGACCAAATCAGGTGACAGAATTTTTTTTAAATTCTTCATAAATACTACCAACCACAGGAGTTAAAAAAAGGGCCTGTTTTCCATCTACTCCAAATTCCTCTGAAATGACAGGAAAGATAATTTCTAATGAATAAATTCATAACAGAAATGATAACCAAAGTATGCTATATACAGATCAGAAATTTTTAGAAATTCATCCTATCTTAATGGAAGCAGATGAGATCAGAATAAGAAATAAGGGCAGAAAAACCAAAGTACAAAATATTCACAAAACAGGTTCTACCATTTTCTACTCCAAAAGTAGAAGCAGTTTTTCATAAGGAACCCCAAACTCAGAAAACTTCACATACAAGAGGACTCAGAACAATATATAAAGAACTGTCCCTCAGAATAAACAGGGCTAGTAAATATCCTACATAAATACATCTGAGCAGTTTACTCACACGTTCACTGAGTGGTTTATGTTTATTCCCCAAGAAGTTATGGTTTATAATCTGTTCTCTAAAAACAAACATTTAGCTGGAGCTGGGGAGGTTCTCATTTTGCAATGCTTTCAATGAAAAAAGGAGGAAGTAGCCTTCAGGTAACAAATGACTCCATAAATTTGTGGTGACGGTGACGGTGTGTCTAAGTGGTTACTAGACACTGGCTCTAGTCTGGGACTTACAGGAAGACAGTGAAGAGAATGGATATAAAGAATTCAGTAATTAAGTATTTTTAAAGGATTTTTTTTTAAGTGGGAAAGCGGTCAATAAAGCCTCAAGGATGAATTCAAACAACTCACATCTTATTTCCTAAGAAGCCATCAGCTTGAAATCTGAAATACAAATGTATGCCTCTGCATCCATTCTCTCCTTCCTCTTCTTCCTATTACAATCAACCTACTGCCTATCTATCAATGGCCAGTTCATCTACAAAGTAAGCAAATGGGTCACAGAGTAGATTTTTTCAAAGGCTTAAATCCTTAGGTTATCCTTCTCCTCTCCCATCTATTTAGATTATTCCTACCAACTAGGTTGTCAAACACTGTCTAGTTGCAACATACCCCCATCCCACCTTCAAAACAAATATCCCTAGACTTCTCATTACCTTCACAGCCAAACATTTTATAAAAAGGAAAATGCAGCTAAATCCACAGATGAATGAAGTTTTAAAAGCTAATTAAATAGTTTTTAAATGACCACTAAGCAATAAGGACATACAGACTCATATGCAAACCTAAGTCTGGGTCTCTGTCTATACGCTGTAAAACTAGTGTAGTCTCCAAGCACAAAGTGCAGCATTGAAAAATAAAACTGCACAGAACTCTGTATTATTTCCTTTGTATAATGGTTTCCTTTACGTAACCGTTTTAATTAAAATTAAAGTATCCAATAGACTAATTGTTAATACCTATTATCCTGAAGTCATTTTTCTTAAGTACTAACCAGTTTCACAGAGGAATCCCAAAACACCTGAACAGCTAGTACTTCCTCCCCTCCTTTTACAGATTATAGACAGAAGCTTAGGGATATTTATATAATCTGTTAAAAGTAATGCAACTGAACCGTAGAGCTGACCTGGGAAACAAATAAGCCTAACTTCAAATTCCATGGTATACCTGTCTCAAAGTAAAATCACATTTTCATTAGGAAAGTATTTGACCTATTATAAAAGAGGCATAATTAAACATCAACAATCTTTTGCTCTAGCACTGAAATAACCTTCTAGTTTTTCAGCCTACTACATACATTTGTGGAAAACAAGCATAAGTCCATCCACTCCCATTAAAATGTTTACTATCATCAAACTGTTAAAATGTTATTGGTTATACAATGTTACTGGTTTGCTATGGATTTTTGCCTTTGGTATTGAAGTGTATGGTATTTGCAGGTGCTTTTAACTTCCCAAGTGGATAGTGGCCTGTGTCAGCAGCATGGTAGCATAAAAAGGATGTATCTTGGGGACTACCTTCAGTTATTTAACTCACTTATTTCCAACAGGAAAAAAAACTTCAAATGAATAAAAAAATGTTTTATCCACTGCTCAAGCTCATGTGTGACCATCTCTGTTACTTACCGTTATAACATGGCTACAGATCAGATTTTCATTCAAATATTTTCAAGCTAAAATGTAAGTTAAAAGATAAAGAAAAGAAATGCAAGGTTTGTGTTACTTTTCCAAACTTGTCCATCAATGGCTCACTTTCTATTATGGTCAAGCCTTTAAAACACAGGCACCTTTCACATGGCAAAATAAAACAGCAGTACACGGGTAGTTATCATTTAGCTGAATAGTCAACCTGCTGATTTACATGGAGTCGTGTGAACTTTTCCCATTTCCATTTTTTCTACTTTTTTTTTTTTCCTCATTGTTTAGGGGTGTTCATAAGCTTGCAATTTCTTAGAAGTAAGAATAGTAATACCTTCGATAGAGTACGATTACAATTATTTTGAATACATATATAAATCAAACAGTATTTAACAAGGGGAAAAATTACCTTTTGGATAATCTTCCAATAAGAGGTTGAAGTGACCTAATTGACAAAAGAAATCAGACTCCACTTTTCCTTCAGCTTTTAAGATTAGAGATTCGTAGCAGCGAACGGCCTAGAAAAAAAAACACAAACATTTAAGAAAAAGACAAAACCCTAAAATGCATTTCCTTCCTGAGATTATGCATATAATCCTCCATTCAATCACCCAAGAAATCAATATACTTTATTTCTATCTCAGATACAGCCAAAGCATCAATCTTCTAAAACACCTACATGTTTATTAAAAGAGCCACTAATTATGGCATATCCTTTTCCTATCTGTAAGACGGAAATATTTGCCAAAGAAGATAACGAAGGAGCACTTTGATAGCTTTATTCATTAGCTGTAAATCTAAATTTTTACTGTGGTCCGTGTTGATATAAACAAATATATCCAAAGATGGGAAGAACTTTATTTATGTGAGAATTCACAGAATCTCCAGAGTAATAATAACTACCATTTATACTGAGGAGCTACTTTTTACCATAACCTTTACCCATTTAAACTACCATAAACTGTCTTTCAATTATCTTAACAATACACTTAAAACCCACCAACTCTTAACTCTATTCCAAATTTTACCCCCACTCCAATACATGCATATGCACTCAACTCTCACTGCTTCTTCCCTGAAGAAAATCGTATTTTAAGGATATCATTCTTTTTTTGTAATGCAAGAGAGTACAGGGCAAAAATCAATGATGGAAAGAAGCGAATTCTGGAGTTTGACAAATTCCAGTTGTCATTAGCTACAGGAGATCCTAGGGAACTTATCCTCTCTGATTTTCAGTTTTAATAACACTCAAAGGGCTTGTTACAGAATTAAAATCAGAAGACTTCTCTTAAGGGTTCATCACAGTGCTTAGCACTTAATAATTGTTTCTCTACCTTCCACTTAGGTTAAGATAAAAAAAAACGAACTCTTTCAAGATTGTTTCAAGCATCCCAATAATCTTGTCAAAATTTCCCTCCTAACAGTCTACTCTATAATGCTGTTACGTGTTAGTTTTCTGGAGTCGATAAAAGAAGAAATGTGCATGGCTTCTCAAATGTACGAGTATATTCTAAGGTTTGGTATACCAAAAAAAAAAAAAAAAAATAGTTTCCATTATCAAAAGTTCCTTTCACCACTGCTTTAAGAGCTTTTGATGGGATAAGAAAATGTGATGTGGGGCAGAGTACCCACTTAAAACGCCTTGATTTTTCCTCTCCTGTAAAATAAAGAGCCTTTGGTGAAGAGTTTCAAAATTTACATCCTAAAAATTTACCTATCCAAAGCACATACACAAGTATTTATCAAGTTTAGAAAAGTCTTCCTAAACAAAGCAAATTTGGGAATAATTCTACCATCCTTAAAGTCTAACACTTATTAAAAAGACTGTCTTCTGTTCCTACTCTACTCTTACCTATCTACATGTGCATATGTACCAAATCACTGTCACGGAAAATTTATCACTGTTTCCCTATAAAAGAGTCTGAATGCTACACTGACATCTCAGAAATTACTATAATTGGTAAGAATGAAATTTCAAGATCCTCTTTTATTTAAGTCATATATAATCTGATATGGCAGATGGTTAGAGTACAAAAATATAATTTACTTCTGTGTTTTTAATACTTTACTTTTGTGTTTTTAGTATCAATGAAATTTATAAAATTATAGGACTGTGACAATTCTTAATTTTACACTAAATAAAATGACTTTTTAAAGCTAAAAATGACATTATAAATAAAGCTAGTTATACTCTGTTTTTTAAACTCTTAGTAAGATATTTAGAAACTTTTGCTACTCCTCTCTGATAATTTCTTATGGATAATTAGCATTAACTTTACAAGCAAATAAAGTTTCATGGTGAAAAAGGATTCAAGACATAAACACGAAGTTTTAATAATCTAAGCAAAAAGATGGCACAGTTCTATATGGCCTCTTATCACCAAACATTGATTCCACTACCATGATACTCTATTACCTATCTTCCACTTCCCAAAAAACAAAGGAACACATCTACAGTGAGTACTATACACAACTCTGATCATCACAAAACACACCAGGTAAAAAGGAGAATGAACAATTCATGTACCAATACACTTGGACTTGATGAAGAGATTCACAATAATTCCCAACAAAGCTAGCATGTACCTAAACCTACCAACTAAATGTTGATGGTTGAAGATGATGCTGACAGAGCCAAATATCAAACGAAATGAAGATGAGCAGAAAGGCAGAATAAAGATTCCAAGCACCCGTATCACCATTTCACGGTGAAGCCTCATGAATTTATTTGAAGTGTTTGAGGTAAACACTGACATTAGATACAGGCAAACAATTTTTTTAAAGCATTTAAAGGAAAATACATAAATGGAGCAAGTTTCCAATACTACTAACTCATAAAATAATCTAGAATGAAACAGTATTTTTATAATAAAAGTTTCAATAAAGGGCTAATTTTAAACACAGAAGATATGCAGTTAGTTTAGATTTAGAACAAAGTTCAGACAAACTTCTATTAAGTAAAAATATTTGTTAAAAGGGTTACTTTTATATTCTCGCCTTTAAAAAAAATTTTTTTTAATGTGCACAAGTAAAATCATCCCCTTTCCTCTAGGATTCATAGTACTTTCAGTGTAAGGATACTCAGAAATTTGAATGAAAACCATTTTCCCCAGATCAGCATCATTCAATAGAGCGTGTTCTGCAATGACAAAAATATCTCATAATTTGTTCTGCCCAATACGGTAGCCATTAAACATATGTAGTTATCGAGCACTTGAAACATGACCAGTGTAAGACAAGCAAATTTTTAAATTATTCCACTTTAATTTGTATTTAAATTATACACATGGCTACATATAGACACATGTAGAAACATGGCTACAAAAAAAAAAAAAACATGGCTACATATAGATGCATGGCTAATGGACAGTGTAGACTGGATAATTTTTAAAGCTTAAAAACAATAAATTCTCAACTCATATGCTAACCACTAAGAAAGCAAAAATTTCTTATTTTTATAAGTGAAAAACCTATTAAAAAAATAAGGTATATCTTGCACTAAGGGATGAGCAAAACCCTCCATAAAAATCACTTTTAAATCCTATAGTTGTTTATAGTTAGGTGCTTATATACCTGTAATCTTTACTAATTACTAGAAAAAAAAATTGAGATGGAAAACAAAGTTAATCATTAAATACTAGAATCAAAGGAGAGTCAAGATTCTCCCAGGCTTCCCAGGTGGCTCAGTGGTAAAGAATCTGCCTGCCAATGCAGAGACGTGGGTTCAATCCCTGGGAAGATCCACTGGAGGAGGAAGTGGAAACCCACTCCAGTATTCTTGCCTGGAGAATCTCACAGAAAGAGGAGCTTGGTGAGCTATAGTCCATAGGGTTGCAAAAGAGTCAGACATGACTTAGCCACTAAAAAACAACAAAGATTCTCCCAGCTAAGCAGAGAGACCGGATGTCTTCCTCTCACTACAGTGCTATTATCCACAATGTTCAATATAGTTTGTGCTTGGTAGCTGCTTTGCTTTTATTATTTGAAAAAAGTCTCAGAATACTAATATTATCATTGTCCTCTATTTCTAAACTCTCTATTTCTAAGATTAGAGCTCATTAAAAAAAAAAAAGACAAATAATTTGCCTTTTTATGTTAAGCATTAAAGTACTTTATGATAAGCTTGGTAAGTGCCTAGCTAAAATGAGTTGTTACTATTTTAGAACTGTAAAGTATAGGCAACATCTAAACAAACAAATCTGAAAGATTAGCTAAGTACCTGAACATACAAATGGTAGAGAAAACTAACGTACATTTAAATACCTCAATGGTTTCCCGTTTTTCTTTCTTTTTCATTCTTTCTTCTAGCATTCTTTGCATGCTCAGTCATGCCTGACTCTTTGTGGCCCCATGGACTGCGGTCCTCCAGGCTCCTCTGTCCACTGGATTCTCCAGGCAAGAATACTGGAGTGGGTTGCCATTTCCTTCTCCAGGGGGTCTCCTCCACAGTCTCCTGCATTGGCGGGCAGATTCTTTACCACTGCGCCACCTATCTCAACACAGTCCTAGTGCGGGGGTTCCCATTCTGAAGCCCTTCCTCTTCTATCAGGCTCCCAGATGCTTACTGCCTCCCCTACCTGTAAGCTCCATCAGGGGAAGGGCCATATCCCAACCCATGATCACATGACAGGGACTTAATAAATATTTCTTCAATTAATGAAGCAATGTCATGTTATTATTTTAGGTTCTCAAGTGACCTTCTCTTTGTCTTACATTTCCATTCCTTAAGAGCTGCAAGTCAGGATGCTAAGAATTAATCTTAGTAGTTAGTTAAACTCATTCCCATTAAGATATAAATCACTGATATGTTAAATGAACCAATGGTTTTTAAATGAACCAAACTTTTAGGTTGAATATAATAAAAGCAAACATACAGTCCTGCCCACAATTCCTAAAACCAGTCACAGACATAAAAGACAATTTAGTAGCTGACTACTTACAAAAGATTAAGGAACTGAAGCCGACTACAGGTCAACATGTCATCCATGAAATAGGGCTATTAAAAATGTATTCATGGTCCAAAATAATGAAGTACATTATACAGAACAACAACAATAATCAGCTCACCAAAGTCTGCTCTGACCAGATCTCTAAAATTATCTTTAAGTTCTGTGTGCCACACTTTAACAGGTGGTAACATAAAGAAGGTTGTAATTGTGGTGAAAGATGAATAAACTATCATATGAAAATTATTTTAACTGAGTTGAGCTGAGGAGAATCATCAGGGATGCTTTAACTTTACTTGTATTTTAAAAGCTGTCACTTAGGAGAAAAGATTAACTGCACTCTGGATAACTCCAGACATCAGAACAATGAATGGGTATAACTAACAAGCAAATTTAATTTCAGTTCAATCAGAAAGGAGTAACACTTAATGTACCAAAAATTAAATAGGCCACCTTTGGGCGGGGGGGGGGGGGGTTTGGCCACACCATGTAGCTGTGGGATCCTAGTTCCCTGACCAGAAATCGAACCAGCACCGTCAGCAGTGAAAGCTTTGAGTCCTAACCACTGGACTGCCAGGGAATCCCCTAAATGAAATGGGTCATCTTTCTTTGGCTTATATTAATGCAAAAAATTAAAGAATAAATTACTAAGGTTATCTTTGTCGGGGTAAAAAGGAGACTTCTTACTTTGGATACTCTGCATTTTTTAAAGATTCCTTGGGCTTCTCGAATATAAGCACACAATGTGTAGTATTATATATAATACATACCAACAGACAGACGTGTGTATATGTGAATGCATCTCTCTTGACTTAAATCCATGATTGCAGTTTATTCACTTTGAATTTACAGAATTTCTAAATAAATACACTATCTTGAACTTCTCCCCCAAAACCATAAAAATGTCTGCTTCATTAATGCTTCTCAGTCTTCTCAGAAATCTGTCTCATAAATTAGAATTCTTCCCCTTCCCAGACACTCAGTGATGCCTTTACCCGTTTTTAAAATACCTTAGGAATCTGAAAGGTTGGAAGTACCTGAGTCTAAACCATTTTTTGAAATTTCAACACACCATATATAAACAAAGTTACACAATTAAAATGATAATCTTAAGTATTATTGATTCTTAATGACATCTATTCTTGAACTTATATATCAGACTTTCATACTTCTCTTTTTAATTTCATTTACTTTTTAAGTTAAAATTAACACATTACCAATTCTAAAGGGTATGTAGTAAAGTCTCACAATCCTGATCCAAGCCATCCAGGCCCCTTTCCCAGAAGCAACAAGTGTAAAAAGTTCTTATTATATTCAAGATTATTTTGTGCAGATGCAAGCACATATATTTTTCCCATTTTAGTGTTAATATTTAGATACTTATATGAACAGTGTTTATATAAACTTGCTTCAGATTCTAGGTGTCCTTGATATCCTTTCTCTTTTCATCTGTTAACAGAACCTCTAAATTTAATTAGACATATGCTGACACAGAACACTGGGGTCCCCAGTCATCGTTGTGGTGTGGCCTGATGATTAAGTTCTGGCCAATGGGATCCCTAGCTGGAAATTATCCAAGTGGTAAAAGCTACAAACTGAGGATAGAAAGTAGGAAAACAGGAGCCCAAGTTCCTGGAACAGTAGAGTTCCTGAGCAGCCCAAAACTGATTGCCTCTGAGAATTCTTTTATACAAGAAATAAATGAGTATGCAGCCTTCTTTTCTCATTTAAAACAAACAACCAAAAAAACCAGTCTAATGAAATAATCATTAACACATACCAACAGGATAAATGAAAATTAAAAGAAATCTAGTTAACTGTCACCTATACCTAACATTTTAAAGAAGATAAAAGAACCTACACATTTGTTACTCTACACTACCTCCCTCACTCCAACTTTAAATTAATACCCATCTTTTGCATGAAAACAAAGTCAGTTAACCAAATTTAAGCCTATCAACCTCGATTTTGAATTTCTCAGCCTCTCTGGACTCTGCATTCAATAAGAAAGCATCACTCAAGAAAATATCATAGCACCTTAAGTACCATTCTTTACAAATAAACTATTGAAAATGCTTTGCTATTGCAAAACATTTTCAAAGAACTACACTACTGAAATCAAACTAGATAATCAGATCAGATCAGATCAGTCGCTGCTGCGACCCCATGAATCGCAGCACGCCAGGCCTCCCTGTCCATCACCAACTCCTGGAGTTCACTCAGACTCACGTCCATCGAGTCAGTGATGCCATCCAGCCATTTCATCCTCTGTCATCCCCTTCTCCTCCTGCCCCCAATCTCTCCCAGCATCAGAGTCTTTTCCAATGAGTCAACTCTTCGCATGAGGTGGCCAAAGTACTGGAGTTTCAGCTTTAGCATCATTCCTTCCAAAGAAAACCCAGGGCTGATCTCCTTCAGAATGGACTGGTTGGATCTCCTTGCAGTCCAAGGGACTCTCAAGAGTCTTCCCCAACACCACAGTTCAAAAGCATCAATTCTTCGGCACTCAGCCTTCTTCACAGTCCAACTCTCACATCCATACATGACCACAGGAAAAACCATAGCCTTGACTAGACGAACATTTGGTGGCAAATTAATGTCTCTGCTTTTGAATATGCTATTTAGGTTGGTCATAACTTTCCTTCCAAGGAGTAAGCGTCTTTTAATTTCATGGCTGCAGTCACCATCTGCAGTGATTTTGGAGCCCAAAAAAATAAAGTCTGACACTGTTTCCACTGTTTCCCCATCTATTTGCCATGAAGTGATGGGACTGGATGCCATGATCTTAGTTTTCTGAATATTGAGCTCTAAGCCAATTTTTTCACTCTCCACTTTCACTTTCATCAAGAGGCTTTTGAGTTCCTCTTCACTTTCTGCCGTAAGGGTGGTGTCATCTGCATATCTGAGGTTATTGATATTTCTCCCGGCAACCTTGATTCCAGTTTGTGTTTCTTCCAGTCCAGCGTTTCTCATGATGTACTCTGCATATAAGTTAAATAAGCAGGGTGACAATATACAGCCTTGACGAACTCGTTTTCCTATTTGGAACCACTCTGTTGTTCCATGTCCAGTTCTAACTGTTGCCTCCTGACCTGCATACAAATTTCTCAAAAGGCAGATCAGGTGGTCTGGTATTCCCATCTCTTTCAGAATTTTCCACAATTTATTGTGATCCACACAGTCAAAGGCTTTGGCATAGTCAATAAAGCAGAAATAGATGTTTTTCTCGTACCTCAAGTGCTGATAACTAATATCTGAGCTCTTAATACGTACCATGCACTATTCTAAGCACTTTACATATACTTATTCATTTAATCCTCACAATTACTCTATAAGATAGGGAGACCGTACTTCACAGATAGGGAAACTGAGGCATAAAGTAAACCCTTGCTCAAGGTCACAGAGCTAATAACTAGGAGAAGTTGGATTCAAACAGGAGAGTTCCAGAGCTTGGAGTAAGGTGTTAAATTCAGGCCATGCCTAGGACCTAAAGTCATTTGCAACAAAGAGGACCTGCATAAACAGCTCTTCCTCTTAACACTCCAACACCCAGTTTCTTCTACAACTCTACGTTCACACCAAACAAAAGCAACACACAAGACCACTACTTCCTGCTCCCACCATCCCACAAGGAAGATTTAGCCTCAGTTCTTTACTATTCTTTCTTACCTTGCCTTATTTTAAACCATATAAAAAGCAATCATATCTCCTCCTCCCCAAAAGACATACACACACAACAGCAAAATAAAACCAAAAAATCAAGTTCCCATATTCAAAAGCCACCTGTGACAGAAAAACACTACTGCTCATATGTATAAATGACTATGTATGTATGCATGTGTGTGTACTAAGTTACGTCTGACTCTTTGTGACCCCATGGACTGTAGCCCGCAGGCTCCTCTTCCCATGGGATTCTCCAGGCAAGAATATTAGAGTGGGTTGCCATGCCTTGCTCAAGGGGATCTTCCTGATCCAAGGATCAAACCCGTGTCTTCTGCATTGGCAGGCAGATTGTTTACCACTGAGTCACCAGGGAAGCCATTTGCCTTATACACACTGCTAAAATAATAAATGCACATAAAAAGGAAGGAGTTACACTTCATTGTGGGAGTGGGGGCATATATTACATTCATGATCATGAGCTCCACTGAAAATAATCAACCTTGAATTTTTAAACTTTTAATATGCAATAGGCACCTAGAATTTATTAAATAAATGAACAATCTCAAAACTAGAAAAACTACAACACAGTAAAGGACCCTCCCCAAAGATAAGTGTTTTAAAGAAAAAAACTTCTAATCTATCTCAATATACTCTTTCAGACTTTGTTCTATGCATACAGTCGTGAATGCAGAACTTGCTGATATGAGGGCCAAACTGTATTATTCCATTTTATCTAAGGGAATTGAGCATCTATGGATTCTGCTATCTGTTGGGGTCTTGAAACCAATCCCCCTCGGATATGGAGGGATGACTGTATATGCAAACAGTACAAATCTTCGTATGCAGTTTATAAACTATTTCTTTCATTCTATATATCACTGCTTACTGTGTCAAAGTGTTTAGATTTACACCAAAATTAACATCTTCACATCATTTTAATAATGGTTAAACAATAATTTGTATCTACTGAAGAGTATCTGGCTGTTAACCAAGTTTTTACTATTATCATTAACCAATGAACGTAATTTGGCCTATTTACATTTTCTCAAAGTAAGTTCCTCACAGTTGAACGGAAAGCACAATTGAAGCTTCTGATAGTCCCACGAACAAAACTAAACTAAAATAATGTTCCACAAGCAGTGCTCATTTTCAGTTCTCTAATTATTTTTCCAAATATTTATTGGCTAAAGTTATTACTTCTTTCATGAAGTATCAATCTGTTTATTGATTATACATACACATATCTACTGGATTATCAACAGTTTTCTCCTAAATGATGTCAGGTGCTATTCATATATAAAAGATTCTTATATAATGCTATCATAGAATACCTCTTCCCAGTTTGCACTTACCAATAAACTTTTTACAGTTTTTAAGGTAAAAGCTTCCCTATTTTCTCAAAACCAACCACCACTTCTTTTACAGTATGTTATGTTCAGAATCAGAAATCTCAGCCCCTGGCTTAATAAATATTCACCAATATTTTATTCTAATGAAAAGAAAGAACCTAATTACATTTTTTCCTGTATAATTTTGTACTGACACAGCAGGATTCAAGATCTGTAATTCCCCCATTTCTCATGAACTAAAAAACTTAATATACACATAACAGCTCTGTTTCTATGGTTTATATTCTACATCCAAAGCTTTCAAACAAATGTACTAGGAATGGGTAATAGGACTGCTAAGACAGAGAAGACCTCAGCCCCTGGGGCTGAGAAAAAAAAAAAAAGCCAAAGTACCAAAGCAGCCTGAATCTCTCAGCCAGAGAGCCCTTCTTTATGTACCATCCCCAATCCTGAAAGTGAAAGTCACTCAGTCGTGTACGACTCTTCGTGACCCCAAGGACTGTAGCCTGCCAGGCTCCTCTGTCCATGAATTCTCCAGGCAAAAACACTGGAGTGAATAGCAATTCCCTTCTCCAGGGGATTTTCCCAATCCAGGGATCGAACCCAGGTCTCCAGCACTGCAGGCAGATTCTTTACTGACTAAGCCACCAGAGAAGCCCACAGCCAATCTTAAGTGCCTTCAAGAGTTTCTCCTGGTTATCAGTACAAACTATCATTTAGAAAATACTGGGGGAAACTTGATATGACTCTGTGATCCACAAAATGAAATAATAAGCAATAATGCAAAATACAATGAAATTATGTGCTGATTAAAAAAGATCAAGGGGCAAATAGTTGCATTACCCATTTCTTAGATAAGTCACAAGGGCTGACGTCAACTAAACCACTAGAAGATAACCCCGCTCTATCCTACCATAACTATAAATTTTTTCAATGACTCAAAAGGCTTTTGGCTCAGGAACTTAAAGGAACTGACATAAAGGATCGAGCAAATTCAAGTATTTTCCCTAACTAGTGGCCCTTTTAACAATCTGTTTCACTAAAAAGTTCATCTGAAAAACCAGTCCTGAAAGAATATTTTCCCCAAAACCTGAATTTAAAAGAAAACCAGCTTAACACTAAATAATCACATAAAATATTTTTATATACACTATGAAGACTTCCAAAATACTATTTCAAATTAGCTTAAGTTTCTAATAAGCTCATATTCAAATTTCTATTTTAAATCAGAGAAATAAATATCAGCCCATTTGTCCATGAGAAACCTAATGTCTAGTTTCCCCATACAAGACACACGCTTAAATTACTGGAATGACATACTTCTAGACATCTCAATCTTCCATTCTATATGGAATTTTGAGATTTAATTTCTTAAGTCTTTGAACTTCTGCTTCTTTCCAAGATGCAGTGAAACAAACCAAATTTATTTCTGAATGAAATAACTAAAAAACTGGAGTAACTAAATGAAAAACAAAGGTTTTCACCCAGTGAATATCAGAGAACACATGACAACAGTCCTTGAGAAGGGAAAACAAATAATGTGAGCCTAAAATTACCCCAAAGCTTACTGCTTTTCAGGCTGCAGCACAGCTATGTGAAGTTTTCTTGCCCAAATCAATGCATTCTAGAACAAAGTGGAACAACATCTTTACAGTTACTGAAAAGAAAGTAAATTTGTCAATCTACAATTCTACACTCAGTAAAAATACCTTTCAAAAAAAGAAAATTAAAATATACTTATTCACATATACAAAAAAAAAAAAAAAAAAACGATGAAAGAATATATAGTCTTTGAAATGTTTTTTCCCTTAATTCTCAGGTGGAAGCAAAATTAAACCAGAAACAAAACTTTATACACAGTCCGGACAGAAGAGCAAAAGAAATAATAGCTGCACAACTAACTATGAAAGATATTTTTCTTATTTTTTAATGTCTTAAAACAAAACTGACCCTAAAAGTCTACTTGGGGGGATAAAAACACTCCTAAAAGTAATAAGCGAGTTCAGGAATGTCACAGGACACAAAATCAACATACAAAAAATAAATTAGCTCAGCTGATAAAGAATCCACCCGCAGTGCAGGAGACCCTGCCTGGTTCGATTCCTGGATGAGGAAGATCCCCTGGAGAAGGGATAGGCTACACACTCCAGTATTCTTGGGCTTCCCCAGTGGCTCAGATGGTAAAGAATCTGCCTGCAATGCAGGAGACCTGGGTTCGATTCCTGGGTTGGGAAGATCCCCTGGATGAGGGCATGGCAACCCAGTCCACTATTCTTGCCCATAGTATTCCATGGACAGAGAAGCCTGGCAGGCTTCAGTCCATAGGGTCACAAAGAGTCAGATTTGACTGAGCGACTAAGCACAATGATGAATTGGAAATAAAAAAATTTTAAGACCATTTATAATAGTTCCAAAAACATGGTAATATGCAGATATAATTCTAACAAAGTATGTGGAGCAGAATATGTATGCTGAAAACTACAAAACACTGATGAGTTCAGTTGCTCAGCCATGTCCAACTCTATGCGACCCCATGGACTGCAGCACACCAGGCCTCCCTGTCCATTACCAACTCCTGGAGTTTACTCAAACTCATGTCCATTGAGTCAGTGATGCCATCCAACCATCTCATCCTCTGTCATCCCCTTCTCCTCCCGCCTTCAATCTTTCCCAGCATCAGGGTCTTTTCAAATGAGTCAGTTCTTCACATCAGGTGGCCAAAGTATTGGAGTTTCAGCTTTAGCGTCAGTCATTGGAATGAACGCCCAGGACCGATCTCCTTTAGAATGGACTGGTTGGATCTCCTTGCAGTACAAGGGATTCTCAAGAGTCTTCTCCAACACCACAGGTCAAAAGCATCAATTCTTCGGTGCTCAGCTTTCTTCACAGTCCAACTCTCACATCCATACATGACCACAGGAAAAACCATAGCCTTGATTAGACGGACCTTTGTTGGCAAATTAATGTCTCTGCTTTTTAATATGCTGTCCAGGTTGGTCATAACTTTCCTTCCAAGGAGTAAGCACCTTTTAATTTCATGACTATAGTCACCATCTGCAGTGATTTTGGAGCCCCAAAAAATAAAGTCTGACACTGTTTCCACTGTTTCCCCATCTATTTCCCATGAAGTGATGGGACCGGATGCCATGATTTTAGTTTCCTGAATGTTGAGCTTTAAGCCAACTTTTTCACTCTCCTCCTCCGCTTTCATCAAGAGACTCTTTAGTTCCTCTTTCTGCTATAAGGGTGGTGTCATCTGCATATCTGAGGTTATTGATATTTTCTCCAGGCAATCTTGATTCCATCTTGTGTTTCTCCCAGTCCAGCGTTTCTCCCAGTCCAGCGTTTCTCATGATGTACTCTGCATATAAGTTAAATAAGCAGGGTGACAATATACAGCCTTGACGTACTCCTTCTCCTATTTGGAACCAGTCTGTTGTTCCATGCCCAGTTCTAACTGTCACTTCCTGACCTGCACACAAATTTCTCAAGAGGCAGGTCAGGTGGTCTGGTATTCCCATCTCTTTAAGAATTTTCCACAGTTTATTGTGAGCCACACAGTCAGAGGCTTTGGCATAGTCAATAAAGCAGAAATAGATATTTTTCTGGAATTCTCTTGCTTTTTCCATGATCCAGTGGATGTTGGCAATTTGATTCCTGGTTCCTCTGCCTTTTCTAAAACCAGCTTAACATCTGGAAGTTCACGGTTCATGTATTTCTGAAGCCTGGCTTGGAGAATTTTGAGAATTATTTTACTAGCGTGAGAGATGAGTGCAATTGTGCGTTAGTTTGAGCGTTCTTTGGCATTGCTTTTCTTTGGGATTGGAATGAAAACTGACCTTTTCCAGTCCTGTGGCCACTGCTGAGTTTTCCAAATTTGCTGGCATATTGAGTGCAGCACTTTCACAGCATCATCTTTCAAAAGAGCTCAACTGGAATTCCATCACCTCCACTAGCTTTGTTCCTAGTGATGCTTTCTAAGGCCCACTTGTCTTCACATTCCAGGATGTCTGGCTCTAGGTGATTAGATCCCACAAATTTATCCACCTTATAACTGGAAGTTTGTACATTTTGACCAACATCCCAGCTCCCTCGGCATACCAATCTATACTCTGCTTGTGCATTTTTTGACATTTTAGGTTTCACATATAGCAAGATCATTCAGTATTTATCTTTCTCTGTCTGACTCAATTCACTTAGCATAATGCCCTCAAAGTTCATGACATTTTTTTTTGAGAAAAAATTGGTGTATAATATTAAAGTTACAGGTGTACAACATAAGTGATTCACAATTTTCAAGGCTATAATCCATTTATAGTTATTATAAAATATTGGCTAAATTCCCTATGTTGCACAATATATCCTTACAGCTTATTTAAAGTTCATGAAAATGTTAAAGTATGACAATACCACATGTAAATGAGGATACAGAACAGCTAGTAAAAATGCAAAATGGTACAGTCACTCTAGAGCACAACTTGACAATTAAGTATGAAGTAAAACATACATTTATCACAAGACCCGACTATTACATTCCTAAGTATTTACTCTAAAGAAGGAAAAACTAACATTCATACCAAAATCTATATATGATGTTTATATTAGCTTTATTCATTAGCAATGAAATCTGGAAACAAATACTCAACAAATGAATGGATAAACTGTGGTACATCTATAATACAGGATTCTGTTTAGCAATATAAAAGAATGAATGAATTGATATAGCATGGATGAACCTCACAGATATTAAGCTGAGTAAAGGAAGTCAGTCTCAAAAGACCACATGGTGCATATATTTGTCAAAACTCATTGAACACAACATTGTAAATGTGCAATACTTCAATAAAATATTTTTCTAAAAAGCTCAAACGCCTATAACAAGTGAAATTGAACAGATACAAATTATACCTTAACAAAGTTTATTTTTAAGCTGTTTAAAGTAAAAAACAGTAACAATGTATTGTGGGGTTTATAACATGTATAAGCAAAATGTATGACATTAATACAAGAGACTAGGATGGGAGAAAAGGAAGTATATTCTTTTAAGTTCATACTATGCATGACATGGTATAATTTGAAGGTAGGTATGCTGTGATTAGCGAAAATTAAAAATTTTAAACTACTACAACTGGTAAGTGTAATATTCAAGGTCAATGTACAACTTACATTCCTATATACCAACAATGTTGGAATTTTGGGGAAAAATTTTTAATGCCATTTACAATAATACCTCCCAGGCTTCCGTGGTGGCTCAATGGTAAAGAATCTGCCTGCCAATGCAGCAGACACAGGTTCGATTCCTGGTCCAGAAAGATCCCACATGCCACGGGGCAGCTAAGCCTGGGCACCGCAACTACTGAGCCTGTGCTCTAGAGCCCAGGAGCCGCAACAACTGAACCCACATGTTGCAACCACTGAAGCCCATGTGCCTAGAACCCGCATTCTGCAGCAAAGAAGCCACCACAGTAAGAAGCCTGCACACTGCAATTAGAGAGTAGCCCCTGCTCTCTGCAACTAGAGAAAAGCCCTCACAGCAATGAAGAGCCAGCACAATCAAATAAATAATTTAAAAAAATAGTACCTCCTCCTAAAATGAAGTGCTTAAGATATAAATCTAACAAAATACATATAGGATCCATGTGTAGAAAAATCACAAAATGTTGATGAAAAGAAATCAAAGGATATCTAAGGGATATCTATATCAGAGAGAAATACCATGCTCACAAAACAGAAAACATTAATATATCAATTCTCCCTAATTCAAGGCTGGTGCTGCTAAGTCGCTTCAGTCGTGTCCGACTCTGTGCAACCCCATAGATGGCAGCCCACCAGGCTCCCCCATCCCTGGGATTCTCCAGGTAAGAACACTGGAGTGGGCTGCCATTGCCTTCTCTGTAATTCAAGGCAACCCCAATCAAAATCCCAGAAAGTTTTGGATATACCAACAAGCTAATCTACAAATTTTATGGAAAGAAAAGGAATCAGGATAGCCAAAATAATGCTGAAAAAGAGCAAGTCAGAGGATTCATACTACCCAATTTCAAGGTAATAAAGCAAGCAACAATAATCAAGACAGTGTGGTATTGAGGAAAGAACAGAGACCAATGGAACAAAATCGAAAACTCTGAAACAGACCTATACAAATAAAGGCAACTGGTTTTGACAAGATACAAAGATAATTCAGTAGAAAGGGAATTGTCTTTTCCAACAAAAAGTTGTGAAAAAATTGGAAGCCCAGTTGCAAAGTAACAACAAAACCTCAACACATACTTAATAAAGTGAAATAAGAACATTTTGAATATATCAGACCCATATAAAGAAAACAAAAATGATCTCTAATGTCAGATTCAGAAAGAAATGACAAGCAAAATGTTAAAACATGTGGGTGACAACTTTAATAATATGTTGTGTTTAAAACATGTCCAGAATTAATATATTCAACAACAATGGAATGAAGGAGATTCCAAGAATTTTCATTGCTCAAGAAAAAAGAGCATCTATTAGTTAGGCTTTAATAGAACTTACCCATGGCCCAGCTGGTAAAGAATCCACCTGCAATGCAGGAGACACAGGAGATGTGAGCTTGATCCCTGGGAAGATCCCCTGGAGGAGGGCATGGCAACCCACTCCAGTATTCTTTCTTGGAGAATCCCATGGACAGAGGAGCCTGATGGACTACTGTCCACAGGGTCACAAAGAGTAGGCTTTAATAAGTAAAAAATGCATGCTATAACCCCTAAGGCAGCAGTTCTCATTAAAGTGTGGTTCACAGACAACTGGGAGTCTCCTAAACACTTCTGGGAGGTTTGCTAATGTAAAATTATTTTCATTATAATACTAAAGATATCATTCTTTTTTTTAACTCTATTGACATGCATACTAATGATGCAAAAGTAACGGTGAGTAAAACTGGTTGGAGTAAAACTGTTTCAGGAAAGGGGACCCTTTCCTGGGCCCAAATGGGGCTCTTGTCTAACACTCATAAATGAACTCTCAGAGAAGACACACATGCTGACAAAGCAAAGAGATTTTATTGGAAAGGGGCACCCGGGTGGAGAGGAGTAGGGTAAGGGAACCCAGGAGAACTGCTCTGCCACATGTCTCTCGGTCTCTGGTTTTATGGTGATGGGATTAGTTTCTGGGTTGTCTCAGGCCAATCCTTCCCACTCAAGAGTCCTTCCTGGCGGCACACACATTGCTCAGCCAAGATGGATGGCACCAGAAAGATTCTAGGAGGTGGTCAGACATGTGGTGTCTCCTTTTGACCTTTCCCAAACTCTTCCAGTTAGTGGTTGCTTATTAGTTTCAATTTCTTACCAGGATGTCCTGTCCTAAAACAACTCATGCAAATGGTTACTATGTTGCCTGGTCAGGGTGGGCAGTTTCAGTCAGTGTGCTTCCCCTAGCAGAACTACTGGCACCTCTGCAGGAGTCAAGGCAGACACATCAAACTTAACTTGAAATTACATACTCTTCACCATCAAGCACTTTCAGGGTTTTTTAAACAACAGTTTCATATAAATATTCTTGATGAAGCAGTAAAAAGCATTTCATTAAATGTCACCCTTGAGCACACATTGTTTTTAATAATCTGGGCTGGCAAAAAGCATTCTCCATATTGAAATACAATGGCTACATTGACTGGTAAGTACCTGACTGACTGTTTCAGTTCTAAACTGAACTAGCCTTTTTTTCATGCAACACCATCTTTTACTCAAAAGAATGACTGACAAACTATGTTTACTCAGACTTAAGTACTGGAAGACATTTTCTCAAAAATGAATGAAAAGAGTCTGTCATTTCAAGAAAAGCAACGAACAGTAATTTGTTGCCAATGATCAAACTTGAGATTTCAAACAAAAATCAGAATTGTGGAAAACTTTAATCTACCTCCAAAGAGAACTTGACAGCTCCCCAAAACTGAAAATGTTTTTCTGATGAGATTGGTGTAATATTAATGAATACAGTTTTTCGATATTTTATAATAAAATGTGTTGACTTTTGTACTAATTGGAAGTGCTCTCCTTAAGAATTGATGCTTTTGAACTGTGGTGTTGGAAAAGACTCTTAAGAGTCCCTTGGACTGCAAGGAGATCCAACCAGTCCATTCTGGAGATCAGCCCTGGGATTTCTTTGGAAGGACTGATGCTAAAGCTGAAATTCCAATACTTTGGCCACCTCATGCGAAGAGTTGACTCATTGGAAAAGACTCTGATGCTGGAAGGGATTGGGGGCAGGAGGAGAAGGGGACGACAGAGGATGAGATGGCTGGATGGCATCACTGACTCGATGGACGTGAGTCTGAGTGAACTTGGGGAGATGGTGATGGACAGGGAGGCCTGGCGTGCTGCAATTCATGGGGTCGCAACGAGTCGTACACAACTGAGCGACTGAACTGAACTGACTGAACTGAATCCACTAACATGTCCTCCCTACTATTCAGGGGCTACAATGTCATTTCAGTATCTACCAAATAGAAAAGAAATCTTACAATGTAAGACAGGGATAAAGGGAGTATGGTATATTCTAAGCAATATCTTACTGAGTAAAAAGGTCAACCAAACTCTTTCTCCTCTTTGGACAAATTTGGCCCTGGGTTCTTTTACTTCTTGGAATGTCAACTGTGTTACTAGCAACACTAATTATGATAAGTGTTACCTGACTGATGAAATAAATCTAGAGTGAGAATACTGAAAATGAACTATTAATATCTGGTAGAATGCCAAAGCTTTGAGAATCCCTCAGAATATAGCGACTCTTTTAGTTGGGCACGTTTCTACAGACACTGCCCGGAGAGTGTACCCATAAAATTTAGAAAACATATTGGTTCCTATTTGGGATGTAGATGTGGAGGTATATGTGTGTGGTGTGGTGTGTGAGTGTATGTTCTAAACCAGGTGTGGTGGACTGAAATCAGAAGATGACCTTATGTGGTGTCATTAGCACATTACTGGTTTTTGAGAAGTGCTAAAACAGAGACAAACTTTACACTAAAATTTCCTAAACACACTTGGTCCACAGAACCCATTTGTTGTGAAAAAACCAATTAAAATTTAATGGGATATCAGTGTTCCATGGAATGAAAGTAGAAAGCCCTGAACTAAAGCATGCATTAACCATAAATTAAATGTATGGCCTCAAAACTAGAAATATTTGTGTTTGCATTAAGGACACTGATTCTATGTGACACCTGATCTAAATTATTTCACTCTTACACCATTCCTTACTCCCTTTCATGGCACATTACTCTATACTTCACATATTAGCCAATTTAAGCAAAAAGGCATTCCTGGGTTAAGGATAAATGAAGACTTGTCCTTAATTTTACATAAGCAGATTTAAAACAAACACAAAATCAAAACTACAGATTTGTTAAGGATTTCTTCTAATGGAAAAAACAGAATAAAGGGGATCATATTTACTCTGCTACTTTAATAAACCAAGCAAAATACGTGAAACAATGTCTTTGGACACTGGACAACAAGCAATGCATGGCAGTGATCCCTTTGAGAGGACAGGGACTTCTCTGGTGGTCCAGTGGTTAAGACTCCACACTTCCAGTGCAGTGGGCCTGGGTTCGATCCCTGGTCAGGGAACTAAGATCCTACATATCACAAGGCACGGCGCCCCCCCCCCCCAAAAAAAAAGCCTCCTTTACCTTTGCGAGGAGAAACAAATGAGGTAACTCCGATAATTGCCCCCAGTTTACTCTTTGGACTGAGTTGCCACGTAAAGGCAAAAGGGTAGAGAAATGCAGGCAAATTGCAATCTCCCAGAGTTAAAAAGGAGGAGCTTGGAATTTGGGTAGGTCAAGGCACCAAGTATACACAAGGTAAGAAATAAGAGAGAAGACAGGGCTCCAGAGATCTGTACAGGTCCCCCCTTGGGTCCTCAGATGAGTAGCACTGAGCATAGAAAGATGAAGAAATTGCCCTAGAAGCACCTGAAACAAAACAAGTGGAAAAATCTACCTGACTCGAACAGTGCCAAAAATAGTTACTGTTCCCACAAGTCAGAGTGAAAAAACTTCATAAAACAAGGAGCATTCGGAAGAGTCCTTAGAAGAATATCACCTCAATAATTGAACAAAATTGGCCCAAGACTGCTCTGTTTCCAGCTAACATAGTGTACAAGCAAGCCTCAAAATGATCAAACTAGTTCCAACTAGCTTAACTGCACACCAGAACAAAGTTCAAAACTGATAATAATATCCAGACACTAGCAAGGTAACTATCCAGACACAATGCAATCAAGAAATTATAACTCATAAAGAGAAAAACCAATCAAATAAAAATTAATCAGTCACACCAGTCAGAATGCTGCTGCTGCTAAGTCACTTCAGCCGTGTCCTACTCTGTGCGACCCCATAGACGGCAGCCCACCAGGCTCCCCCGTCCCTGGGATTCTCCAGGCAAGAACACTGGAGTGGGTTGCCATTTCCTTCTCCAATGCATGAAAGTGAAAAGTGAAAGTGAAGTCGCTCAGTCGTGTCCGATCCTTAGCGACCCATGGACTGCAGCCCACCAGGCTCCTCCCTCCATGGGACTTTCCAGGCAAGAGTTCTGGAGTGGGGTGCCATTGCCTTCTCCACCAGTCAGAATAGCCATCACTTAAAAAGTCTACAGATAACAAATGCTGGAGAGGATGAGGAGAAATGGGAACCCACCTACACTGCTGGTGGGAATGTAAGTTGGTGCAGCCACTACGGAGAACAATATGGAAATCTAGATCTACATAAAGGAAGATGAATGGAAATAGTAAATATGTGACTAAATGTAACTTTTTCATGTTTAATTAAATCTCCTTAAATGATAACTGTTTATGAGCAAAAATAATAACAATGTACAGGGGCTGTTAACAAATACAGAAGTAAAATGAATGACAACAATAACACAAAGTTCATGAAAAGTGAAATGGAAGTGTACCTTACTAAGTTTCTTATAGTATTAATAAAAAAGTATATTACTACTTGAATGTAGGCTGTGTTTACTTGAAGCAAACACATATGCTTAAATCCGAAACTACTTAAAAAACAGACCAATTAGCTAAAATAAGCTACACGCCCCCAAAAAAAGAATCATAAAAACTATTCATCCCATCCATTAATCCAATAAAAGGCAGAAACACAGTAAGAGAACAGAAAACAGAACCAACAGAAAACAAAGAGCAAGATTATATATTCAAATCTAGCCATAGCAGTAATCTCATTAAATGCAAATAGTCGAAACATCTCAATTATGGCTGCTGGTTGCAAGGCAAAATGGCACACACTAACTTCCCTGCTACTCCCTTATAAACCCAAACACCTAGAAAATTATTCAATAAACACCACTAAAAGAACTCCAGAAGCTTTAAAGAAGGTGGCAGACTGTCTATGGACCTTAGGACTTGAGGAAAGAGGACACAAACTCCCTGGGTTTTCTTTTTTTTTCTCCCATGTATCCTGCTAGAGACATGCAACCAAGAACCAACAGGCATGGAAGAAAAGGAAGAAAATCACAACTGGTATACAAGCGGGCAGGCCAATTCTCCCTCAGCACCAACTAGGAAGCCCCAGACTATCCCAAGCCCACCCTTACTCCCCAACCCCCCTCGCCACCCACAACCACATACTGGTGGGGGGGGCCTCATCCATCTCCAGAGGCAACAAAACCCATGGCCAATCCAACTTCTGCTCCACAACCAGGAAACCAACAGATAATCTGATCCACCTGCAGCAGCAGAGCCATATCGAGACTAAAGAACTTTCAAAACTCAACATTTAAAAAATAATCAAAGGAGAAAATGGGCAAAGATGTAAACAGACATTTTTACCAAAGGGATATACAGATGGCAAATAAGCACATGGAAAAATACTCAACTTTTTTGACTACGAGAGAATGCAAACTAAAATCCCAATGAGTTATCACTATACATCTACCAAAATAACTTTTTTAAAAAACAGTGATGACACCAAATGCTGGTAAAACTGGACTGCTCGTACATTACTGATGGTAATGTAAACTGGCATAGACATTCTGGAAAAGAGTTTGGCAGTTCCTTTAAAATCTAAAAATGGATTTACCACTAAACTAGTGATTACACTCTTAAATATTTATCCCAGAGAAATGAAAATTTATTTTCACACAGAAATGTAAATGCAAATGCTCAGAGCAGTTTATTTGTAATAGCCAAAAAATGGAAACTAAACAATGTCCTTCAATGGGGAACGGTTAAACAAATTCTGGTACATCCATACTATAGAACACTAGGTGGCTCAGAGGTTAAAGCGTCTGCCTGCAATGCAGGAGACCTGGGTTCGATCCCTGGGTTGGGAAGATCCCCTGGAGAAGGAAATGGCAACCCACTACAGTACTCTTGCCTAGAAAATCCCATGGACGGAGGAGACTGGTGGGCTACAGTCCACGGGGTCCCAAAGAGTTGGACATGACTGAGCAACTTCACTTTCACTCAGAAAGGGGAAAAAAAAAGGGGGGAAGACTACTCATATACAAAATTATTTGAATGAACAACAAATAAATTACACATGTCAAAAGGATGCATGCAACTTGATTCTATTTATAAAATAGTCATAAATAATGATTTCCAGGAGTTAGGGATGGGGGGTGGGGGGCGGGGTGGTATAGCTACAAAGAGGTGGCACAACGGAGTCTTGTGATGGAGTAAAAATCTTGGCCGTATACACATGATTAGACTGCAGAGGTATACATACACACACAAATGAATACACACACACACACACACACACATCTAGTGAAATCTGAATAAACTCTATAGTCAATTTCCTGGTCTTAGTAGTCACACAAGATTTATTAACACTGGGGGATATTAGGTGATAGGTACACAGGGCTTCCCCTGTATTTACTTTCCTACGAAGTCGTAATTATTTCAAAATAAAGTTTTAGAAAAAAGTTCTAAAAGTAAAGATCATTAGTTGGATATAAAAGTAAGACCCAACTACATGCTACCCATAAACAAAGTTTTCTTTAAAGACACAAATAGGTTATAAGTAAAAAGATGAAAAAGATATACCTTGCTGACACTAAACAAAGAAAACTATAGTAACAACAGTAAAATCAAAGTGGATTTCACAGAAAAATCTGAGACCAGGAATTAAGAGAGGGTCATTTCATAAAGATAAAAAGATCAGTCCACCAGGAGGCTATAACAGTCTCAAACATTTACCCACCTAACAACAGAGCTTTGAACTATATTAATCAAAAATGACAGAACTGAAAGGAAAAAAAGACATAACTACAATTACAGTCAGTGAACTCAATCCTTTTTCAAAGACTGATAGAAGACTAATAATTATAAGCATATCTCAGAGACACTGCAGGTTCAGTTCCAGAACACCACAATAAAGCAAGTATCACAATTAATCAAGTCACACGAATTTTTTGGTTTCCCAAGTGCATGTAAAAGTTATATTTATATTATACATACTGTAGTCTATTAAGTGTGCAACAGCATTATGACAAAAAAATGTACATACCTTATTTTAAAATACAAAACAAAGACAATTATAATAGTAACATGAAAGATCAATGACCACAGAACACCATAACAAATATAATAATGAAAAGGTTTGAAATATTGCAAGAATTACCAAACTGTGACAGAGACACAAAGTGAGCAAATGTTGCTAGAAAAATGGGGCTGATAGACTTGCTTGATGCACGGTTGCCACAAACGAAATACATAGTATCTGCAGAGCTGACAACAAAACAAGATATCCCTGTATCCCTGTAGTAGGGTAGAGAAGACTTGAGAAATGCAATCAACCTAATTGACCTAATTGACATTTTTGCCATAGAATATTTTCTTTTCAAGTGCACAGGGACCATTCATCAATGTAGATCATATTCTAGACTGTAAAACAACTTTCAAAATTTTTGAAAGCAGTCAAATCATACAAAGCATATTCTCTGGCCAAACTAGATTTAAATCAGTAATATGTGGGAAATCCCCAAATATCCAGATACTAATACCCTAGGCACCCCTCTTTAAAAATCCTTCGGTCAAGGCAGAAATCAAAAGGCAAATTTGAAAATATTTTTAAGAAAATATAAATGAAAACACAACACACCGAAATCTGTGGAATGGAGCTAAAGTACCACATTAATAAATGGAGAAGAGACAAATCTCCTTGCATAAGATTCCCAAATAATTTATGTAGATCCTCTACCCTCAAAAGGAGGGAGGAGTAAAACTTTTGATACGATATGATAAAAATGTTACTTTACTTCTGTATCTTCCTCTGAAAACCCCATAAATCCAGTCAAATCATGAGAAAAACACCAGGCATATACCAATAGAGGTGCATCCTACAACATACCTGACTGACCACTACTCCTCAAAACTAAGGTCAACAAAAAACAAGAAACGTCTGGAAATTCCCTGGTGGTCCAGTAGTTAGGATCTGGCACTGTCACTGCCAGGAGCCCAGGTGTGATCCCAGTCAGGGAACTAAGATCCTGCAAGCCACACACTGTAACCAAAAAAAGAAAAAAAGGGAGGAAGGGAGAGTCTCAGAAAATGTCACAGCCAAGAGAAGCCTACAGAAATCACAACTAAATACAATATGGTATCCTCGGTGGAATTCTGGAACTAGAAAAGGACATCGCTAAGTTGTGTCTGACTCATCGCAACCCCAGGACTATAGCCTGGTTAACTTAGAATTTTGAGATACTTTACAACTGTGATTTCTTTAAAATCATTCTAGCTTATTAAGTTCATACTGATAATTCAAGTACATAAAAACTGTACAAACACAAAATGAGATCTGACTTATATACTATTATATAAGTTAGTTTTTCAAACTGCAATATATGTATTCTCTGGAATCCTAAAAGTCCTTATGGAAATTTTCAATTGCTTTTAAAAATTTCTATGATAATTCACAAGTGACTGACAAAACATTCTCAACCATACTGATGACCCAAATCCAAACACTGACATCAATGCTAACTCTCATATTTACTTTCACAACTATACTGATGCCAAGAAAGCAACTTTTATCAGCAAATTATTTATTCCCCGAAAGTGAAAACCAACTGAGACAGGGTACAAAATATAACAGGGTTTCAGTCAAGTTCTAAGAGAAAAACTGTAAGAGAATGAAATCCCACAGCACATAGCAGTACAGGTATGCTAGAACTTGTGATATCATAACCCTCAACTCAGTCAAGTGATCCATTTTGACAAAATAATATCATCTACTGTATTAGTGTCAATTTCTTAATTGGCTTTAGTTATTTATAAATGTAATTTTTAGCTGTGATCTGTTTTTCAGTTATGGCAAAGATACGCGTAAGGAATTTACTTGGAGATGTCTGAACATTAAGTAACAGTGACTGACACTATAAACCCATAAATGAAAAACTACATTTACTGAAGAATAGGTCCAGTGGTACTCTTGTTACCCAAAAGCACTCTAATACAGACACTACTTCACAGTTTAAGAGCTCTAATATTTAAACATAACTTTAAAGGCAAACTTCAATTTTGAACATTACGAGAACATAAAATTTTGATTTATCTAGTTATTATTAACTGAACTTTTAAAGCACAAATTAAAAATAATACTCAAGTACTTAAGCCTGTGTTTAAGCCCCAGCTTCATATTTGATAACTGTAGGATCTTAGTGAAGCTACTTAAAATGCTGGGCCTCAGTTTCCACCTGTGTAAAAATCAGAATACTATCTGTTCTACCTATCTCACATAAACAAGTGTAAAATGAATAAAACCAATCCACATTACCAATATGCTTTCTTTTCCTTCTGGACAGGAAGAATCAATTAATAGAAACAGTTCACTTCAGAAGTACATCAAAATATAACAATCATGTCATCATTTTTCAATGAAAAGGTTTTACCCTACATTTGAACATTTACTACATGGCTACAATACAGACATTATTGGGAGAAGGCAAGAGTGGGATGATTTGAGAGAACAGCACTGAAACATGTATATTACCATATGTGAAATAGATCATCAGTCCAGGTTCGAAGCATGAGACAGGGTGCTCAAGGCTGGTGCACTGGGATGACCCTGAGGGATGGGATGGGGAGGGAGGTGGGAGGGGGGTTCAGGATGGGGAACCCATGTACACCCATGGCTGATTCATGTGAATGTATGGCAAAAGCCACCACAATATTATAAAGTAATTAGCCTCCAATTAAAATAAATTTAAAAAAATAGACATTATGATACACTGAGAAAATACAAAACGAATCAAAAACCATGCTCTCAAGGTATGTGGCAGGGTGGGGAGGTGGGTAGGGTAGAGGCACTTTAAAAAACAATTCTAACGTGTTGTCATAAATATGATCAAGAAACACATAGTACTATGGAAACTATAGTACTGGGCAACTGGGGAGTCAAACTGCTTTAAAGATTTAAAATGTTATTCAAATATAAGTTAGAAGTGATAAAAGTAATTCCTTATTGGGTACTTATTATGTGGCAAGCATGTACTAGGTAGGTGTGTGTGTGTGCTGCTAAGTCGCTTCAGTCGTGTCCAACTCTGTGTGACTGCACAGACGGCAGCCCACCAGGCTCCGCCGTCCCTGGGATTCTCCAGGCAAGAACACTGGAGTGGGTTGCCATTTCCTTTTCCAATGTGTGAAAGTGAAAAGTGAAAGGGAAGTCGCTCAGTCGTATTTGACTCTTAGCGACCCCATGGACTGCAGCCTACCAGGCTCCTCCATCCCTGGGATTTTCCAGGCAAGAGTAAATGGAGTGGGGTGCCACTGCCTTCTCCGGTTCAGTCGCTCAATCATGTCCAGCTCTTTCTGACCCCACGGACTGTAGCCCATCAGGCTCCTCTGTCCATGGGATTTCCCAGGCAAGAACACTGGAGTGGGCTGCCATTCAGGGAATCTTCCAGACACAGGGACTGAACCCTGGTTTCCTACACTGCAAGTGGATTCTTTACTGTCTGAGCCACCAGGGAAGCACTGGTGCAATCTAAGGAAACATACAATAACAAGGGGAGAAAATGCATTTTTCCTTTATATTTTTAATCTTTTTCAAAAACATAAAGACAGCCAAAAGACTGGAGAGAATTTTTTAATTCAAACAGAAAGTTCAGGGTTTCCCTGGTGGCTCAGTAGTAAACAATCTGCCTGCCAATGCTGGAGACACGGGTTCCATCCCTTGTCTGGGAAGATCCCATATATCACGGAGCAACTAAGCCCATGCACCACAAGTACTGAACCCGCATGCCACAGCTCCTGAAGCCTGTGCGCCAGGAGCCCATGCTCGGCAACAAGAGAAGCCGCTGCAATGTGAAGCCCGTGCACAGCAACCAAAAGAACCGCCCCTCGCTCACTGTCACTAGAAAAAAGCCCTTGCAGCAACGAAGACCCAGTGCTGCCCAAAATAAGTAATCTTTCAATTAAAAAAATAAAGTTCAGGGTTGATAAGTGAATTGAAACGCGATAAATTGAAATTTATCTCTTACTTCCTCCCCTCAAACATTACTACAGAAACCCATATTCACCTTACAGTACTGTATTACAGCACTCATCATGGCACAGTCAACAGGGGCAGAAGTATTTACTCCCCACAGAGGACAGGGAACTTACTATCTTTAGCCTGCATGGTCCAAAATGAACATTAAATGTTTATGAGAAATTCTCCACCCTTTTTGGGGATGAAGCATAAACAGCATTATAAAACAGGTCAACTGTACCTCTCTGCTACTCTGCTAAGGGAAAATGACAGCAAACATTTCTTATTCCCAGCAACAGGCTAGAATACCAGAGGGTAATGAACAGAGACAGTGAAATTGGGCTTGATTTCAGAATGAGAGAAAAACCACTTTTTCCTCGTACTAGAACAAAGGCATATCATTTTTAGCCAGTGCTAACATTTTCCAAAACTACCCTTTCCTCTAAATTGTTTATTTAAAGAGAAACAGCAAGTGTGAAGAAGGGATGCATTGGGAGTTTGGGATTAACACATGTAATCTATTACATATAAGATGGAAAAATAGCAAAGTCCTACTGTATAGCACAGAGAACTATACTCAATATCCCATAATCAACTATAATGGAAAAGAATATGAAAAAGATATATATATAACTGTCATTCTGCTGCACAATAGAAGTTAACACAACATGGTAAATCAACACACTTTAATAAAATTAAAAAATGAAGAGGCAACATAAATTCATGACCAGCAAAAGGTTAAAGTAAATAATCATTTTTCTACAGACCCACCACATCACCATCATACACAGAATTTTTATACTGAGCAGACGACTCCTGACAAGGAAAGAACTCAGAGCTAAGTTCAATGCCTAGGAAGCACACACAAAGTGGAACTGACCAAAGCACTGTCAAGTTTCTGGAAAAGCCGAGTAAAAGCTGCAGAATGTTCCTGTCAAGAAAGTATGCAGTAGGACAGAGAGACATCTTAATTAGGTTTACTGTTGTGGGTTAAAATTTAACCCAAGAAGAGAGTGTAAGACGGGTTAAAATTTAACCCAAGAAGAGAGTGTAAGACAGCAGCTTTAGGACTTTTCTTAGCTACAGAATGTTGTTACTTCATATTCACATGATTAGCTTTGCTAATACCATTCACTTTTTCCAATTACTTAAAACAGCATATAAAATGCAAACTCTTAAGAAGTGATGTTATTAGCAGAAAATAGAAATCACAAACTTTAGTACTTTCATTAGTAGTTAAGTAATCTATCTGGGGTCTCACAGCTAATGAGTGGCAAGATCTGGAGGCTGAGACAGGGAAAGATCTGAAGAAAAAACATTTCAAAGTATACCTAGAACTCACAACCATCAGAAATGTGTGTGCTTAGTCGCTCAGTTGTTTTTGACTCTTTGCAACCCTATGGATTGTAGCCTGCCAGGCTCCTCTGTCCATGGGGATTCTCCAGGCAAGAATACTGGAGTGGGCTGCCATACCATCCTCCAGGGGATCTTCCTAACCCAGGGATCACACTCAGGTCTCCCGCATTGCAGGCAGATTCTTTACCATCTGAGTCACCAGGGAAGCCCATGAATACTGGAGTGGGTAGCCAATCCCTTCTCCAGGGGATCTTGCTGACCCAGGAATCAAACCGGGGTCTCCTGCATCGCAGGCGGATTCTTTACCAGCTGAGCTATCAATGCTACCATTCCTTTCAGTCTGTTCCTCCAAATCAAGTAACACCCTTCTCATGATTCACTCTTGACAGTGCTCTTCCTGAAATTTCTTCCATTATCTGCCTAAATTTGGGACATAAACTTCTGCATCAACCAGACATCATTCTAATATACCCTACTCTTGGTCACCAAGAAGATTAATAAGAACACTACTTATTAAGAACACTAACTTCTAAACACTGTGCACTTTTCATGCATTAACCTCATTCAATTTATACAAACCTATGTGTTAAGTACTAGCATCCCTATTTTACATATGAAAAAAACCTAAGGCTTAGAAGTGCTAAAAGACCCATGGGGAGGGGGAGGAAGGAGAGGGTGGGATATATGGAGAGAGTAACATGGAAACATACATTGCCATATGTAAAATAGACAGCCAATGGAACTTGCTGTATGACTCAGAACTCAAATCAGGCCCTATACCAACCTGAAGGAGTGGAATGGGGAGGGAGGTGGGAGGGAAGTTCAGGAGGAAGAGGACATATGTATACTTATGGCTGATTCATGCTGATGTTTGGCAGAAACCAACACAATACTATAAAGAAGTTAACCTTCAATTAAAAATGAATTATTAAAAAGACAAAGCAGGCAGATAATGTTGCAAGGTTTCGATAAAACACACGGTATACTTATTTTTACCATAATTATGTATTAATTCACATCCAGGAATAAGAAATGCTACATTATAACCAACATGAAGGGGTGGAGCCTGACAATCAGATAGACAAAAGCTCTTAGGAGAAAACAACTCTTGAAATTTTGTACCTATTTTAAAAGGATAATAGTAGGAAACTGCTTCTCTCTCAAGTGTCTGAGGGCTTTTGTACCTAGTATATTCTTCTGAACAGCGCTTTCCACAGTCTTCCTCAACTCTGTCCAGTAGCTCATTAGTTTAGACCCCACTTATACACAATTCTAGATTAATTCCAACTGAAGAGAGATTTACCTTAGCATTCTGAAGCACATTTTCCGAAGTTTTATGAAAAAGAAACTTCCCATTTATAAAAAATATATGTTGCACAGTGGCTCACAATGTAAAACACATTTCTTCCCACTGTCATGATGGAAAAAAAACTTCTGATAAACACTGCTCTGAAAATTCCCTGAAAGCAGTTACCTTCATTCCTATCTTATATTAGAGACTGAGACATTCCACTGAGATTTAAAGCATGCTTCCACTATGCTACTTTTTAAAACTATGACGAATATCATCTCTTCAAGATCTCATCTCCCTAAAACAGAGTAAACACAATTCAGTTTCTTTGCCTAAATAATTTAGCCAATTATTAAGGGAAAAAAATGATTACACTGTGGTATATTAATAAAACAAGGTCATTAGGAATTCATCCTAAACAGCCTTAAATTGCTATGCTTTTATCTCCTCTGTTCTTTTCACACAGTCACCTGATTCTGCCTACCACACTATCTGACATCAGTATGAAAGTTCTCTAATTCTTATCTTCTAATCTTTGTAGGATAGGAAAACAAATTAGTAGCCATGTTTATGAGACTAGCACCTAAAATAAAAATGAATAAATTCACAGTACATGCACTGAGAAACATATTCTGGTTTAGAGCCTTTTCCTTTTGACTTACTTCCTGATTTCATAAAGTCAAGAATGGTAAAGGTCCTCCAGACAGTGGAGATATAAAAATATAAACATAGGAAGAGGAAGAGAATTAAATTAAAACCACAAACATAAAGAAAAGCTATTAACTGAAACCTAAAAGAGACAACTACACAAGTAAACAAAAATGAGAATGAAGATCCATAGAGAGTTTTAACCATCATGGAAGACATCAGCAACAAAATGTGTCAGTTCACTTCAGGTGCTCAGTCGTGTCGGACTCTGTGTGACCCCATGGACTGCAGCACACCAGGCCTCCCTGTCCATCACCAACTCCAGGAGCTTATTCACACTCACGTCCATTGAGTCGGTGATGCCATCCAACCATCTCATCCTCTGTCGTCCCCTTCTCCTTCTGCCCTCAATCTTTCCCAGCATCAGGGTCTTTTCCAATGAGTCAGTTCTTCACATCAGGTGGCCAAAGTATTGGAGTTTCAGCTTCAGGATCAGTCCTCCCAATGATTTCCCTTAGGATGGACTGGTTTGATCTCCTTGCAGTCCAAGGGACTTTCAAGAGTCTTCTCCAACACCACTGTTCAAAAACATTAATTCTTCGACCCTCAGCTTTCTCTATGGTCCAACTCTCACGTCCACACACTACTGGAAAAACCATAGCTTTGACTACATGGACCTCTGTTGGCAAAGTAATGTCTCTGCTTTTGAATATGCTGTCTAGGTTGGTCATAGTTTTTCTTCCAAGGAGTAAGTGTCTTTTAATTTCATGGCTGCAGTCACCATCTGCAATGATTTTGGAGACCAACACAATAAAGTCTGTCTCTGTTTCCATTGTTTCCCCATCTACTTGCCATGAAGTGATGGGACCAGATGCCATGATCTTCGTTTTTTGAACGTTGAGATTTAAGCCAGTTTTTTTCGCTCTCCTCTTTCATTTTCATCAAGAGGCTCTTCAGTTCCTCTTCACTTTCTGCCATAAGGGTGGTGTCATCTGCATATCTGAGGTTATTGATATTTTCCCCAGCAATCTTGATTTCAGCTTGTTTCATCCAGTCCATCATTTTGCACGATGTACTCCACATATAAGTTGAATAAACAGGGTGACAATATACAGCCTTAACATACTCCTGTCCCAACTTGGAACCAGTTCACTGTTCCATGTCTGGTTCTAACTGTTGCTTCTTGATCTGCATATAGATATCCCAGGAGGCAGGTAAGGTGTTCTGGTATTCCCATCTTTTGAAGACTTTTCCAGTTTGTTGTGATTCACACAGTCAAAAGGTTTAGCATAGTCAAAGAAACAGAAGTAGATGTTCTTCTGGAATTTTCTTGCTTTTTCTATGATCCAACGGATGTTGGCAATTTGATCTCTGTTTCCTTTGCCTTTTCTAAAACCAGCTTGAACGTCCGGAAGTTCTCAGTTCACATATTGTTTAAGCCTGGCTTGGAGAATTTTGAGTATTACTTTACTAGTGTGTGAGATGAGTGCAATTGTGCAGTAGTTTGAGCATTCTCTGGCATTGCCTTTCTTTGGGATTGGAATGAAAACTGACCTTTTCCAGTCCTGTGGCCATTGCTGAGTTTTCCAACTTTGCTGGCATATTGAGCACAGCACTTTCACAGCATCATCTTTTAGGATTTGAAACAGCTCAACTGGAATTCTATCACCTCCACTAACTTTGTTCACACTGCTGCTTCCTAAGGCCGACTTGACTTCACATTCCAGGATGTCTGGCTCTAGGTGAGTGATCACACCATCGTGGTTATCTGAGACATTAAAATATTTTGTATAGTTCTTCTGTATATTCCTGCCACCTCTTCTTAATATCTTCTGCTTGTTAGGTCCATATCATTTCTGCCCTTTATTGTCCCCATCTTTGCATGAAATGTTCCCTTGGTATCTCTAATTTTCTTGAGATCCCTAGTCGTTCCCATTCTATTGTTTTCCTCTATTTCTTTGCACTGATCACTGAGGAACGCTTTCTTATCTTTCCTCGCTGTTCTTTGGAACGCTGCATTCAGATGTGTATATCTTTCCTTTTCTCCTTTGCCTTTAGCTTCTCTTCTTTTCTCAGCTATTTGTAAGGCCTCCTAAGCAACTATTTTGACTTTTGCATTTCTTTTTCCTGGGGATGGTCTTGATCCCTGCCTCCTGTACAATGTCACAAACCTCCATCCATAGTTCTTCAGGCACCCTGTTTATCAGATCTAATCCCTTGAATCTATTTGTCACTTCCACTGTATAATTGTAAGGGACTTGATTTAAATCAGACCCGATGGTCCAGTGGTTTTCCCTACTTTCTTCAATTTAAGTCTGAATTTGGCAATAAGGAGTTCATGATCCGAGCCACAGTCAGCTCCCAGTCTTTTTTTGCTGACTGTATAGAGCTTCTCCATCTTTGGCTGCAAAGAATATAATCAATCTGATTTTGGTGTTGACCATCTGATGATGTCCATTTGTAGGATTGTCTCTTGTGTTTTTGGAACAAGGTGTTTGCTATGACCAGTGCATTCTCTTGGCAAAACTCTTTTAGCCTTTGCCTTACTTCATTTTGTACTCCAAGACCAAATTTGCCTGTTACTCCAGGTATCTCGACTTCCTACTTTTGCATTCCAGTCCCCTATGATGAAAAGGACATCTTTTTTGGGTCTTAGTTCTAAAAGGTCTTGTAGGTCTTCATAGAACCATTCAACTTCAGTTTCTTCAGCATTAGTGGTCAGGGCATAGACTTGGATTACTGTGATATTGAATGGCTTGCCTTGGAAACGAACAGAGATTATTCTGTTGTTTTTGAGATTGCATCCAAGTTACTGCATTTCAGACTCTTGTTGACTATGACGGCTACTCCATTTCTTCTAAGGGATTCTTGCCCACAGTAGTAGATATAATGGTCATCTGAATTAAATGTGCCCATTCCAGTCCGTTTTAGTTCAGTGATTGCTAAAATGTCAATGTTCACTCTTGCCATCTCCTATTTGACCACTTCTAATTTACCTTGATTCATGGACCTAACACTCCAGTTCCTATGCAATATTGTTCTTTACTGTATCCGAGTTTATTTCCATCACCAGTCACATCCACAACGTGGCATTATTTTCACTTCGGCTCAGCCTCGTCCTTCTTTCTGGAGCTGTCTCTCCACTCCTGGGCACCTACCGACCTGGGCAGTTCATTTTTCAGTGTCATTGCCTTTTTGCCTTTTCATACTCTTCATGGAGTTCTCAGGCAAGAATACTGAAGTGGTTTGCCATTCCCTTCTCCAGTGGACCACGTTTTGTCAGAACTCCCCACCATGACCTGTCCATCTTGGGTGGCCCTACTCATCATGGCTCACAGTTTCATTGAATTAGACAAAGCTGTGATCCAAGTGATCAGTTTGGTTAGTTTTCTGTGATTGTGGTTTCCATTCTGTCTGCCCTCTAGTGGATAAAGGCAAAGGAGAAACCCCAACAAGATGGTAGGAGGGACGAAATCATGTTTAGAATCAAACCCCACACCCGCCAGAGACACTCGGAGGGCTCAAACAAAACCTTTTGTGCACCAGGACCCAGAGACCCCACAAGAGACTGAGGCTGACCTGGCTTTGAGTGTTTGAGTGGCTCCTGCGTAGGCATAGCTCAACAGCAACCTGCCATGGGGACAGGGGCTCTGGTTGCAGCAGACCTGGGAGACAGTGTGTGAGCCCCAACACAGAGTCACCAAGCAGACAACCCACAAACTGGAGAACAATTATACCAAAGAAGTTCTTGCACTGTTGCGAAAGTTCTAGGGCCCACAACAGATTTCCCAACCTGGGGATCTGGCAAAGGTACTGAGAACCCCCAGGTAATTTGACTTTGAAGGCCAGTGGGATTTGATTACAGAACTTCCACAGGACTGGGGAAACAGACTCTTGGAGGACACAAACAAAATCTTGTGCACACCAGGACCCAGGAGAAAGTAGCAGTGATCCCACAAGAGACTGAGCCAGACCTGCCTATGAGTGTCCAGGAGTCTCCAGCTGAGGCGAGGATCAACACTGGCCTGCTGTGGGGTTAAGAGGCACTGAATACAACAGTACTGGCAAGAGTCCTTTTGAAGGAGATCCACTATCCCTTACCCTACACATCAAGAGAAAATTGGATTAAATATTTATTGAGCGTGGCCCCGCCCATCAGAACAAGACCCAGACCCCCCCCACAGCCAGTCCCTCCCATCAGGAAGCTTCCACAAGCCTCTTATCCTTATCCATCAGAGGGCAGAGAGAATGGAAACCACAATTACAGAGAACAAAATGGATAAATAAGTTCAAATATATTTATGCTGGAATACTATTCAGCAATAAAACTGAATGATGTAGTGCTTTACATGGATGAATCTCAAATATGTTCTTCAGCAAAAGCAATTGAGACAAGAGTACACATGATTCTATTATATAAAATTCAAAAATAAGCAAAACTAACTTTTGATAACAAAGGTCAAAAGAGTGGTTACTTCTGGGAGGAGAATGGAGATAATAGCTGGGAAGAGGCATGAGGAGCAAGAGTGTTAAAACTGTTCCATTTCCTGATTTGGGGTGGTATTTACAAAGTGTGTTCACTGTGAAAATTTACTGAACTGCCAGCACACTTAGGTGAACTCAACTGTATTCATGTTATACTTCAATGAAACTAAGTTTACTTGAAAACAAAATTCATTACGCAAGGGACTTCTGGTTAAACAATTCAGTTGAACAACTGAGTTTATCTCTGCTCTCATCCAACACCTCTGAAGTAAGAGTGAAGAAATTAAAAGACAGCCACCCTTAAGAACAAACAAAAGTATGGCAGACCATACTTTCCAACACTGACCACAATAATAACCCCCCCATCTCACACACTTTTCTGCAATCTCATCTTACCACTCCCTCACAGAAATGGAGTTTCTGTCCCCTCTCCTGGTTGGGGCTTGTGACTGTCTTGACCAATAGATTATGGCAGAAATGGTGCAGTGTGACTTGAGGAAAGATCATAAAAGGACATGCAACTTTCACCAGATCCTAACTCTTGAGCTGCCAGGTAAAAAGTCTGCAAGATAAAAACTGCCTCAAGGACACCATGCTGGGAAAGCCACATGTAGCTGAGCCCAGCCTTCTAGCCCTGCTTGGCAAGGTGCCACAGGTCTAGTAAGGTAGCCACCTTGAAAGCAGATCCCAGCTTTTTGAGTTTCCGTCTGCAATGAGTCATCACAACTGAGGCCCCAAACATGGTGGGGGGAAGACATCCCTGCAGTACTCTCTGCAAGTTCCTGACCCACAGATTCTATGAACATAATATAATGCTGGTTTGGGGGTGGTTTGTTATAAAGATAACCAGATGAGAGAGAGAGAGAGCAAGCACGCAATAGACAAAGCAAGTCAATAAAATTTTGAAAGACAATGCTAAGTGTCATAGGTTTCAGACAAGTCAGAAGCCCATTCAAGCAACAGAACCCCAGAAAAGTATGTAAGAAATGGTAGCAGGGGTTGAAAAGAGGAAGATTATGAAAAAACTGAATGAGAACTAGTTAAATTCCTAGATCTGCTCCTCCAGGTCAGGCTGCCAGGGTACACTCTTTCCCATAATATCTCCTCCCCAGACCAAGACCAGAAATTTGACTCTAGAGATGCTGGACAGAAACAAACACCAAGATAGATCAGGGTGAGGAATGGCCACATAGTCCATTTCCCTATTTTGGCTACCAAGACACTAGCTTATGTGTCTTGCAGCACCAGGATGAGGGTAAGAGAAGTCCCAGAATGCTAGTTATCCAACAGGCCTAGTGGCCTACACAGTGACAGAAATCTCTGAAGGATATGACAAATTTTTTTTAAAAAGGGGGAAGGGGGACTATAAATTACCTGGTGTCCTAATGTGTTTGACCATACTGATGCTACATACATGAAAGACACACAGAAAACTAAAACAAAAAGCCAATTTACTCCTTTAAAAAAAAAAAAAACTGTGTGCATAAAAAGAAAAAATAATCACACTGAACAGCATTTGTTTCTACAGTCTTCATAATATCTAAACACTGATTTACTCCAAAACCATAACACTACGGAGGAAGCAGAAAATACGGGGGCAAATGGAGCACATAGATGGGTGGCTATCTACTACTGCAGAAAAATCTCTAAAATTTCAGAAATCATGAAATAGCAGCACTGGAAATATAAAATGCGATGATACACACCACACCAAAGAACTGAAAGAATGAAAAGGGGATGCTTTAGAGGAACGGAAGCATTCTTATTTAAAAATATAGCAGAATTTCATGTGCTGTGCTTAGTTTAGTTGCTCAGTCATGCTCCACTTCTTGTGACTCCCTGGACTGTAGTCTGCCAGGCTCCTCTGTCCATGGGATTTTTCAGGTAAGAATACTGGAGTAGGTTGCCCTTTCCTCCTCTAGGGGATGTTCCCAACCCAGGGATGGAACTGCCCACATCTCCTGCACTGCAGGCAGGTTCTTTACTGCCAGGTAGAACTCTATACTTGATGTGAATTATGTATCAATAAAGCTGTCACTAAAAGAATGAATTAAATTCTAAAAGAGAAAAGATTCTGGAAGCACAAAAAACAATTGGTTCTACTTCTACAGATTAAGGGAAAGCTTCGTAAAAGAGGGGACCATGTGACCAAAGTCTTGAAATGCAAAATAAGGAAGATGGAGAAGCACAGAGAATGAAGTTAAAAAGTTTTTTGGGGGGACCCAAACATTGAGGAACATCAGATGCCACTCCAGTCAATAGGAAGAAATCAAAGGTTTTTGAGTAGGAAGTTATCAGTTTGAGCGAAGTTCAGAGAACGATTCTCTGAACAGACCAAAACCTAGAAGTGTTGAACTACTACAATACCTAAGCAAATCAAGAGGCAGAGAAAAAGAATTATAGCCAAAGTACAGACACAGAAATGTCTGTGTATTTGTATGTCTCTAATTTTTTAAAATAAAGCTATAAAGTTGGAATTTTTAAATGGTCAGAGGGAGAATATGATGGTAGGTTTGATTTTAGAACAACATAATTATTTTTTAACCATGTAAATATTTTAAATATTAACACTGTAAAAAAAAGTTGTAAGTTAAAAAAGTAATCCCCAAAAAGCCAAAAGCAAAATCAAACACACAAACCTTAATGCAAGGGGTTCCCAGGTGGTGCTAGTAGTAAAGAATCCACCTGCCAATACAGGAGGAGCTGGAGATATAAGTTTTGATCCCAGGGTCAGGAAGATCCCCTGGATTAGGAAATGGTACCTGACTCCAATATTCTTGCCTGGAAAATTTCACGGACAGAGGAGCCTGGTGGGCTATAGTCCATGGGGCCGCAAAGACTAAGCGAGTGAAAGAAAGAAAGTGAAGTTGCTCAGTCGTGTCCGACTCTTTGCGACCCCGTGGACTGTAGCCTGTCGGGCTCCTCTGTCCATGGGATTCTCCAGGCAAGAATACTGGAGTGGGTTGCCATCTCCTTCTCCAGGGGATCTCCCCAACCCAGGGATGGAACCCGGGTCTTCTTCATTGCAGGCAGATGCTTTATCCTCTGAGCCACCACGGAAGCACACACACACAAACCTCAGGGCGCAGCCAGTCAATAACATAACAAGACCGAATAATTATTTCAAGGAATTTTAAAACACAGTAATTTAAACAAACATTCCCGTGGAAGATACCTTAAAGACAAAAACAACAACAACAATAACAAAAAATCCTCAAGCAACAATTAGCAACCATAGTAGTGTTGATACTGTAACTCTAACACCATTAATGTGTGTACTCTGTGATAAAGCAATGGAGTAATTACGCTACTGTCTTTGAGAACCAAAATTTTCAGCATAATAGAAAGACATTTTTTTAAAGATCAATGACAAACATTGTAGTTCCAAATATGAACTGAAAGTTCTGCATGAAATCATAAATTTACCTTTAAAAAAGAACGCTGAGTGACATCAAGGAAAACATTGGAATTGGACCCCCACCAATTCTCCAGTAAGAAAACTGACAAATAACTCTAGAAGTCAACCAAAACCTTTCAGCAATCTGGGCAGGATTTGCTCAAGAAAAATGGCTGAATCTTGGTAAAAACAGAGCTTTCTAGCTTTTTAACTTGCTCTGGTCCCAGCCTCCCCAGTCAACTCCACAGTAGACCTGAAAACTAACAGCACAGATTTGCAATACAAACCCCAACCTGAAAAGCCAGCAAAGAAGGCTGAAGCTCTTTAAAGCTTCATTTCCAGGAAATTTGTAATTATTTGACTTGTCTGATGGTTCCCTGAAGACCCTACTTACAAGGCTATTTGTATTCAACCTGATTTGGGGCTTGCCCAATACAAAGGCATTTTACTCCAGGGGCATTTGTCAAAAACTATTCCAGGAAGCTGTTTGACTGTGGTTTTCTGAAGCAGTGAATAACAACTGGAGCAAACAAAAGAATAAGCAAAAATCCTAAAAGGAAAAGCGGGGCAATGAGATGTCCCTAACAGCTTTGAAAAGGGCCAACACATATAAAAACCCTGAGACTCAAGAAAGCAAAACACAGACGTAGGCTTTGCACATATCCACAAAAGACCTGAGAAGTCCCTAGGCTCTCTCTGACCATGAGGCTCTACACAATCATGAGAGTGAAGGTTATGGCAGAGCTGTCAACTGCCTGCACACAGACCACTCTTAGCAAAGACTGGGAGATTTATTGGTTCCAGACAGTTACCTAAACACTGAAGTACACAGAGATTTCAGTGGCAATACAGGACAAAGAATACAAACTACAAAATTAGTTCAGAAAGTCACTGTAAACAACGAAACAACTATTCCACTAGACAATAACAACAGCAAATGCTGCAGAGGGGGAATAGTCTGCTTTCCAGAATTGCTGTGTCGTATTAAAATGCCCAGTTTTCAACCAAAATTTTTAGATATGCAAAGGAATAAAAATAAGTACAGTCCATCCACAGAACAAAGGGCAATCAATAATAACTGTACCAGAGGAAGCCCAGATGATATGCTTACTAGACAAGACTTTAAATCAGCTATTTTAAGTATGTTCGAAGAATTAAGGGAAGCTATGTCTAAAGAACTAAAGTGAAGTGTATATATAAGAACAATGTGTCAAACAATATCAATAAACAGAGAAATTACATATATATATATATATATAAAAGATCAGAAGGAGAAGAGAGCATCAGAGGATGAGATGGCTGGATGGCATCACCAATGCAATGGATGTGAACTTGGGCAAACTTCAGGAAATGGTGAGGGACAGGGAGGCCTCGCATGCTGCAGTTCATGGGGTCACAAAAATTTAGACACGATTGGGCGCGTGAACAACATAAAAGATCAAGTAGCAAGTATGATAACTGATATTAAAAATACACTAGAAAGGCTCAAAAATATATCTGAGCAGGCAGAAAGAATTAATGAACTTGGGAATAGATCAAGTAAGATTATTCAGTCAAGCAAGAGAAAGAAAAAATAAGAAAAATGAACAGAGCCTCAGAGACCTATGGGAAATCATGAACAACAAAATGTGCGAATCGGAAGTCACAGAAGGAGAGTTGAGAAAGGGAAAGAACATTTAATGAAAAAATGGCTGAAAAGTTTCCAAACTCAGTAATTTTAAAATAATAATAATCTCACAGCCAAAATGCTCAATGAACTCCAAATAATTAAATTCAGACCTACACTAAGAAGCACTGCAAACTCAGAAAGAAAAAAAAAAAAAGAATCCTGAAAGCAACAAGAAGTGATCTATCATATATAAGGGATCCTCAATAAAATACCTGATTTCTTCATCAGATACCACAGAGGCCAGAAGGCAATGGGATGACATGTTAAAGTGTTGAAAGGAAAAGCTAGTCAACCAATAACCCTACATCCAACAAAACTATTCTTAAACATGAAGGAGAAATCAAGAATTTGCCACTAGCTGACATGCACTGAAAGTAATACAAAAGGTAATCATTCATGTTGAAATGAAAGAAAGACAATAACTCAAACACACAAGAAAAACAGCACCATGAAAGGTTAACTAGCTAAGTAAACAAATACATTTTTGGTTGTTAAATTAATTTTCTTCTATGTGAAGTAAAAACACCCAAGTAAGGGACTTCCCTGGTAGTCCACACTCCAAATGCAGGGGGAGCCCAGGTTCGATTCAATATCTGGTCAGGGAACTAGATCCTGCATGCATACAGCAACTAAGAGTCTGCATGCCACAACTAAAGATTCCACGTGCTGCAAATAAGACCCAATGCAGCCAAAATAAATATTTTTTAATGTTAAAAAAAATGTTTAAAGAAACACGCAGTAGGGCTTCCCTGGCTGCTCACTGGTAAAAAAAATTCTCTACCACCTCTCTCCTACTAAAAACTTCTCAATCATGTTGTCTGTTTTAAGTGTTTTCAAATTTGGAAAATGTTATGTTGTTCTGCTGGCCTTAAAATGGCAAGCGAAGTAGAATGTTCTATTTGTATATTTGTCTTGTGAATCTAAAGAGTTAACTGTTGTTTGATGGCAAATCAAAACAGTAACATTCTGCTATAATCCAGCTTATCTTTCCATTTCTTGCTATACATCTAAATATATGCTTCCTTTAAAAAGTGTAACAGAAACTATTTGGGTCAAAAGCAAGCACTGTAGTTATTTAAACCTTGTCCCCAAAATAGTAACAGCTATAGGTCAAGCCCTGATACAAGGAAACAACTTTGTAATGCAAATGTTATGATCAAATATGTTATGATGGATATTTTCAAATTAAAGATTTACCTATAAATTAGATTTTTTTAAACACTTACTTCATATGATAGAGTATCTTGAGGCAAAAATTTTCACAATCCAAACTTGAATTACCATAAAAGTCAATGGAGGACTTGAAACACCACCAAAATGGAGTAACTTCTGTCCTCTCAGGTATACCCTCTTAGAACTAAAAAAAAATCCTGGATGTAAACGGCCAAAGATAGGAGGCATCTGAAAGATGAGGAAAAGCAGTGGACTTCTTAGAGACATCAAAACTGGAGGAATGACAAGGCAGTTAAGTTCCCTGGGTTTTACTGTCTCCCTTATTTCCAGGACAGAATGCTGCTTCACCATCACAAGTCACAGGCAAATAAGCCCCAAGAAAAGGCTTTTTCCTCCCAACCCAAAGAAATCTTTTCAGTAATACCCACCACACTCCAGCCAAACCCCAATGGAAAACCCTCCATGCAAACCCTTCAGTTTCAGGGACGTCAAGCATGCAGCTAATCTTCCACACTCTCTTCCTCTCAGCCAGACTGGGGAGCAGGTGGTGTCAACCCAAGTCCCCTACTAGGATAGTGTTGGCAGAACAGAACAGGCAGTTGATCTTCTATCCCTCACATATCCCCAGTTCTCCTGCCAAGATGGTATGGATGAGAAAAGCAGCAGCAGATCTTCCAGGCCCTGCAGAACCAGAGGGGTGGCTCCAATACTCCTGTGCTGGGTTACAGCAAAACTCAAAGACAGCTTATCTTTTTTCACACCCAATGGTGCTGAGATTCACCCATTTAAGGTAGTGTCAGTGGGGTCAACGGCAAGCTGGGCTGCCGAAACCACCACCCAAAAAGCTGTGTGAGGCAGGATTAGTCACCACTACATTGGAATACACACACACCTGGTATCAGCAAGAACCAGATAAGAGCTGAACCAGCACTCTATCTGGCATCAACGAGACTGAACAAAGTGTTGTGAGTTGGAGCCAGTCAGCAGTCCACTTTCTCCCCATCCCTGGTGTCAGCAGGGACTAGTGAAAGGTGAACCTCCACACCCAACGAGCAGTGAGACTGAATGAAGAAGTCAAGAGATGACGCAGCCAACAATCCACTTCACCCATTCTCTGGGTGCCAGAGGTGCCCAGAGGGAAATGAGCTCCCACCACCACCACCACTTGGCATCAACTCAGGGGAAGTGGTACCAAGTGGGGAGCTTATGCTCCATCCTGCAGCATCAGAGTGCTGTGAGTTAGCCCTCCACTACTTCTCTCTTGCTGAGAAGCATGACTCATCAGGAAGCTGTTCTTATACCCCCTCTACTCAGAGGCAACAAAGGGGTGTAAACTGGCGCCCAACTTTTGTCAGGAAGATTATCAGTGAGGCAGCTGTTGAACTTGCATCCCATCAGTCTATACCAAGACAGTATGAGTCACTGCTTTACTTTTCCCAGGGTGGTTGTCAGTAGGGCCCAGTCAGAAGCTGAATCTACACAGCCACCCAGTCCTGGCATTACAGCTTAACAAGGATTTTTACCTATTATAAAAATAGAATGCAATCTAGAATTCTCATAGTGATATCAAATATGCCCAGGATACCACTGAAAATCACTCCCCATACCAAAAGCCAGAAAACTATAAAGTGAATGAGAGAAAACAACAGATTCAACACTGAGATGAACCAAGTTTTTGATAAACTATCTGACAAAGATCTTATTTAACCAATCCATTTTTTAAATTCTTGACATTAACAGAACTATATTGAAGTTTATTAACATTCCACTCTTAAATTTCTTATCGACAAACAGGGATAAAACTCCTAAGCCAAAACCCTCAAACAAAACTAAAAATAGGGAGAAGCTTATAAAACTAAATATGGATTCCAGCATTAACAGCTGAACAGAGAATGATTTTTAAATTAGTAGCGGATGATAAAGTTGTGCAGAAATTGAACACTTACAACTTATCTAAAACTTGGAATCACTGACCAGAAATTACACAGTTGGATCATGGGAAAACAGCAGAAAGAGTTACAAGTAAACCTACACTGTTCCAGCTGCACCCCATGCCGTTCTCAGAAGAAAGCCTGGCACTGACTAGATATTGGGCCAGACTAATACTGGCAACAGAACCAGTGATAGTAGCCTGCCTACTAGAAGAGCCTTCCATTGAGTTGGCAATTTTGATGTGGTGGATCTCACTACTGTTGGCACCTTGGTGCCCGACTATGCAGGAAAGTTAAGTTATTTGGAATGGTGAGTTTATGGGTGGTTTGAGTAGATACAACCAAATTTGCCCAATAGCTTTTCACCTCTGGGGAGCTGGAGTCAATTATGGTGAATCCAGTCCTGCCTTGCATCATAAGTCTGACCAAGGTTTTAGTCAATATAAATGCTTCAACAAGCTATTTTAACTGCTCTTGAAACAAATTAGAAAATGCTAAGTCTCAGGAAAGTTGTTTTATAAGAACCAAGTGGAAATTACAAAACTAAAAAATATAATACTCAAAATAAAAATTCTCTGGACAGGCTAAGCAGTAGAATGGAAGTGTCAGACAACAGACACAGCAAACAGATCAAAACAATTTAGCCAAGCTAAAATTGAAAATGGACTGGGGAACTGGGGGTGGAGGACAGAGTTTCAGGGACCCAAAAACAGAAGCGCTAAGATTCTTATCAGAGTCCCAGAAGAAGAGAAGGTGGGATTGTAAAAGTATTCTAAAATATATTATCTAAAAAATTCCAAGCTGTGGTGAAACACATTAACTCAATGAAAGAAACCCACACCAAGATAAATAAAACTAAAGACATCCACACCAAGATACATCGTAACTTAATTTCTGAAAACTAAAGGCAAAGAAAAATTATTGAAAGCAGCCAGAAAAAAACAATAAATTACTTACAGGGGAACACAGACTCCAATGACAACAAATTTCTGATTTGAAACCACAGAGAACAGAAGAAAATAGCACGATTTCCATGGCTAAAAGAAAAAGAACGGTACATTGTGAATTCTATATACAGCAAAAATATCCTTCAGGAATGAAGGGAAATAAAGTTATCCTGAAAAAATGACTTTAAAAGTTCTCTAAATAGAAAGGAAATGAAAGCAGAAGGCTGGGACTTCAGAAAGGAAAAAAGAACATTGGAATATATAAGATCATGAGTAAGTATAATAAGATTATTATACAATGCATGAGTTTCATAAATCATATTTGCTGGTTGAAGCAAAATTTATCACACCATCTGGTGTGATGTTCAATGTTACTAAGAGAAAACACTTAAGAAAATTATATTTCATAAGAGGGCAGACAAAAGTACCTAAATGGAAGTAAAGGACTGCACTTCACTGGAAGTAGTAAAACATCCACAACAGAAGACAGTGATAAATTACATATGAATATTCCAGTACCGAGAACCACCAGTAAAAAGTCTATACAAAGAGATACACTTAAAAACACTACTAATCAAGATGGAATCAAAAAATATATATCCAGATAACCCACAAGGAGGAAAGCAGCAAGAATGAAAGAAACCAGAAAGAGGAACAAGCCATAGTACTAAGCAGACTTGAAGTTCTAACATATCAACAGTTACCTTAAGTATAAACAGTCTATACCAATTAAAAGAGACGGGAAGAGTGGTTTTTTTAAAATGATATAACAATATGTTGTACTCCCCCCCCCCCCCCAAAAAATCCATCTTAAATACAACAGGTAAAGTTAAAGTATGGAAAAAGACATACCATGTAAATATTGATTTTTTTAAAAAAAGCAGAGTGGCAATATTATTATCAATAAAGTAGACTTAAGAGTAAATAAAATTACTAGCAATTTTAGCAAGAGCAAAAGAGACACTACATAATGATAAAAGGAACAACCCACCAGGAGATATGACAAACTTACGTACACATCAAATGACAAAGCCTCAAAGTACAAGAAGTAAAAACTGATAAAAGGAAAAACAGACAAATCCACAATTACAGTTGGAAATCTAGAAATACCACACTCTCATTAATTGGTAGAACTACTAGACAGAAAATCAGTAAGAATATAGAAGAACTGGACAATAAAATCCACCAAAAAGATCGAATTCTCATGTATATAACACTCCATCCAACAGAATACACATTCATTTCAAGCACACATGGAAGGGTCATCAAGATAGACCTCATCCTGGGTCATAAAACACATGTCAACTAAGAGAATGAAAATTATACAGAGTAAATGTCCTTATCATAATAGAATCAAGCTAAAAAGTCACTCACAGTAAAACTAAAAATCAGTGACAGTGAAAACAGGAAAATCTCCAAATACTCAGAAGCTGCGTAACACACTACTAAATACTAAATATTCCAAGGACTGAAGAGGAAATTTAAAAACCCATAAAACTGAATGAAAATACGAGAATATGTGGGACACTACTAAAGCAGTGCCGAAATGAAAATATAAAGTACTAAATTTGTACATCAGAGAAAAAGAAAGGTCTCAAATCAATAATCTAAAAGACACGAACAGACATTTCACCACAGAGGTGAATATTTCCTTCTGAATACAGAAGGAAAATAAGGACATGAAAGACATTCAACATCACTGGCCTTTGGAGAAATGCAAATTAAAACTACAATGAGCTATCACTCACTACACAGCAATAACACCAAATGCTGGGAAGGGTACAACAAAGCTAGAACACTGGTGGAAACTGCTGATGGGAATGTAAATGGTAGAGCTGCTCTGGAAAACAATTCGGCAGTTTTTCATAAGACTAAACAAGCAACCAGCAGCAACTGCACTCTTGGACATTTATCCCAGAAAAACTTAGGCTCACAAAAACACCTGTACAAAATGTTCATAGCAACTTTATTTACAATAGCCACAGACTAAAAATAACTCAAAGTATCCTTCAACAAGTAAATGGTTAAGGAAACCATGGTACATCAATAACACGGAGGAACAAACTATACATAAGGATACATACGCTGATCCCACCTATATAACTTTTTTTCAATGACAAAATTATAGAAACAGAATAGATCAGTGCTTGCCAAGGGTTAGAAACTGGGGGTGGGGGGGTGAATATGGCTCTAAAGGACATGATGGATACTTGTGATAAACAGGTCTGTATCTTGACTATCTCAATGTCAATATCCTGGTCATGACATTGTACTGGATTTCTTATTACTGACAAGTGCATGTGAATCTATAATTTTTTCTAAATAAACAGTCAATTTTTAAAAAGCAAATAGAAAAAAATTGCCATTTACAGAAATATATACACTCGATTATGAATCAGTCATGGTATTGTCCACTTCTATAAGGACAACCGAATCCAACAAAGAGGATCCAGCTACCTCTTTTCACAGAATCCTGACTAAGGGTGGAATCATCTTTACGGATAACAGTAAACATTATCCTTTGATGTCTGAATGCTGTCTACAACATTCTGGCCAAGTAGTGTCAATGAGCAAACTTGAATATCTTCAATGACAGAAGACTCACTTATCTATCCATTTATAGATAAACACTTTGAAAAAGTGTTACAGAAGAAGTTTCTCCTTAAGAGTTATACTCTGAAACTAAGGTACAAACTTCAGACCTATCTTTTTGACTAGCAAGCTTAGAGTAAACATATAATCACAATATACTCATACATATACACACACAGAGCCAAATTCAACAATAAAAGTTCACAGTCAATAGATTGGAAAGCGCCTCAATTAATGCCAATTCTTGCTACTTTTAGGGAAACTGAGGGGCCTTACCATCTGTAACACCCAAATATCTGTACCTAATAGTACATATTTACTGTGACATTTCTTATCAATTCATGTCTGACAATTCATTTAGCCCTGTCATGAGCTCCTAATAAACAGGTAAACACACAGTAATTATACCCATGTTCTAGAATTAGAAACATCAGATCTGACCTAAGAAATAATTCCAACTATAAAAAAGTAGTAGTTTGGAGAAGTCAAAACACCATTAATAAATAAGGCTAACTTTCAAATCAGTCCAAGACTAACTGAATAATTTATCATATTAGACTAACCAAAACATACAATTCTCAGTTACATTATGTACCTGCATTCATTTCTGGTCTTAAAAGCTTGAGGCTGAAATCAAAGAAAATTACAATCCAGAACAAAGTTCCATTGTGCCCTCCTTTTGGATCAAAATCTCCAAAATTGAATCAATCCTAAAAATTCAAATGAACCACCACCTAGAATTCTGACGCTAGACAGTCACTTTGGAAATTCGTAATCAATCCCAGGGACGGGGGAGCCTGGTGGGCTGCCGTCTATGGGGTCGCACAGAGTCGGACATGACTGAAGCGACTTAGTAGTAGTAGTAGCCCTTCATGTTAACAGACGGTGAAACTGGGACCATAAAAATTAAGCAAGTTGACAAAGTAGGCAGCAGACTCAAACACTGGTCTTCAGTTTTCTGATCCACTGTTCTTTCCAGTTTATCACACAGCCTTCCAATCAAGCAAGTATTTTGAACACCCAGGCTGAGAAACAATTCTAAGGCCTATTAACTATGTTAAGGGAGCATGTGCTTAAAACAATTTTTCCAGTTAGAGCAGTAAGTTCTCTAGGGATCAGTTCACATTCTCTTCCCCTAGCACCCTTGTAATCAGCAGAGGAGAATTTGAGAGAATATGGGCAGTGATCATGGAACACCACAGAACAGTGTGATATAAACCATGGCATTTAAGCCTAACCAATCCAGTGGTATTAACGCTTTTCATTCCTCTCAGCACACTCCTGTTGTTAACACTTCTACCCAAGAATAGAGAAAACTAAATAGCTGAAAACAATGGAGTCCACAGTCCGGCTTCAAAGAAAACCACACACTCTCCAAAATCATATACAAAATGTCTACAGCTACACTGGCCCTCAAATGGTTAATAACCTCAAATAACTAAAGTACCACCATTCCAACTCCACCACCAGTCAATATATAATGAAAACAAAGGTATTCTGCTACAAGTTAGTAACACACTAGAGAGCTTCCCTGGTGGCTCAGACAGTAAAGAATCTGCCTGCAATGCAGGAGGTCTGGGTTTGATCCCTGGACCAGGATGATCCCCTGGAGAAGGGAATGTTAACCCACTCCAGTATTCTTGCCTGGAGAATTCCACGGAAGGAGCCTGGCAGGCTACAGTCTGTGGGGTCACAAAGAGTTCGACAAGACTGAGTGACTACATAAAATAACATACTAGTAGTGTTAATTGCCCAGTCACGTCCGACTCTATGCAACCCCATGGACAGTCAGGCTCTTCTATCCACAGGATTCTTCAGGCAAGAATACTGGAGTGGTTGCCATTCCCTTCTCCAGATCTTCCTGACCCAGGGATGGAACCTGTATCTCCTGCATTGCAGGCAGATTCGTTACCGTCTGAGCCACCAGGGAGGCCCGTAACAAAACATTAAGCCCTGTACTGTTTATGACTAATCAAGAATACAAGTTTACCTATTTTTCTTTTTCTATAATAAAAATCAAGAATAAGTCAAGAAGGTGAGTGACTCCTGCAAATATAAGATATTAAGTGGTATAAACTATGGCTACTTCTTTAAACATTCAGGGAGTAAATTAAATCAGTATTCACGGAACCTCAGAATCAGTGGTACCAATAAAATCAAAATATGAAGGCAAATTTTGCCAATTACTTCAACTGAGTTCACAGCATATAAAATTAAGCAACTGCTATCGTAGGAAAAGACATGTGAACATACTTTCAATTAAAACTTTTGCAGTTGAAGAATTTCTACCTTTTATACCATATATAAAAGTACTAACAGGGCTTCAAAGTAACTTAATCAACCAAACCAACCTCCTCACCAACATCTCACTATTTGAATGAGAGAACTCTCAAGTCCAAGACAATTCAATATAAAAACAAGTAATATTTTCATATGGCAAGCAGCAAAATTAACAAAGCATTTTAACAACTTAATGTAGTATGGTCTCATTTGCCTGGAGAATCCCAGGGACGGGGAGCCTGGTGGGCTGCCGTCTCTGGGATCGCGCAGTCAGATACGACTGAAGCAACTTAGCAGCAGCAGCATTTGTGTGGGAAAAAGATATATAATAGAATATACTTGTATGTGTTGAAATATGAAGTTACCCAACAAAGCTTTTATCAGTGGCTGCCTGAGATTAAGAAATATATAACCCAGAGATGGTGTGGGAGATTCTCTTTTTACTGCAACTTCCTCTATGTAATTTACAATTTTGCACTATTCCAAGTATACCTATTCAAAAAAATCTGCATGCAAGTATTTCAAAAGTCAAAGATCGGATCATGGCTGCAATTAGAATGGTGGCATCGAGGATGGAGAAAAACAAACAGATTTGAAATTTAAGATGTAGAAATGTCAAGATTTGGTGACTATTAGGACTTGCTAAGAAAAAAAAGGAGTTAAAAACAGCTCTAAGGTTTCTGGCAAGGGAAATGATAAGTGCCACTTATTAAGACAGGGAACATCAAAACCAAAGATAAATTCAGCATGCATATGTTCAGTTTAAGATGTCTTCAAGATACCAGGTAAAGTAATCAAGTTCAGTCAAGCATACATGCAAGTTGGGAGCAGACAGAGTAAAGATCTAGAACAGAATTTCCTTGCAAAGCAGACTGGGATGCAGAAAGCCAAAGTAGTCAGATGTTAAGAAAGTCAAGGAAGAGTGTTTTCAAGAGATCTCGAATCTGCCTCTGTCTCCCCCACCCCTTTCCTAAACTATAGACTCACTTTTAAAACTGTCTTTTCCGAGATGGTAACATTATCTTGTACTGAGCTCCTTCCACACCAGGCCTACCTACTGCCAGGCACTTTACATCTCTTTTTTCCCTAACACAAAATGCTATAGCCTGACAGAAACCTATTACCACTTCCATTTTACGGATAAGAAAATTGAGCCTCTGAAAGATAAAATAATTTGCCCAAAGATCATACATCTAATAAGCAGCAGCAGAATTCTATTCTAAAATTCATGTAGTCTTATCTATCCATCAATATTTAACAACTGGATCCCTTTCCTCTCCACTTTATCCCTCTCACGGGAGTCAATAATATCCTGGTCATGTCACTTCCCCTGATTAGAGAGTTGAGTTCAGTGACTCCCCAAAGCTTCCTATCATCTACAATGATGGGGGCCACACGCTCAATTACCTCCTCCCTATCCCATTCAGTTCAATTCAGTCGCTCAGTCGTGTCCGACTCTTTGCAATCCCATGAATCGCAGCACGCCAGGCCTCCCTGTCCATCACCTACTCCTGGAGTTCACTCAAACTCACGTCCATCAAGTCGGTGATGCCATCCAGCCATCTCATCCTCTGTCGTCCCCTTCTCCTCCTGTCCCCAATCCCTCCCAGCATCAGGGTCTTTTCCAATTAGTCAACTCTTAGAATGAGGTGGCCAAGTATTGGCGTTTCAGCCTCAGCATCAGTCCTTCCAAAGAAATCCCAGGGCTGATCTCCTTTAGAATGGGCTGGTTGGATCTCCTTGCAGTCCAAGGAACTCTCAAGAGTCTTCTCCAACACCACAGGTCAAAAGCATCAATTCTTTGGCGCTCAGCTTTCTTCACAGTCCAACTCTCACATCCATACATGACCAATGGAAAAACCATAGCCTTGACTAGATGGACCTTTGTTGGCAAAGTAATGTCTCTGCTTTTGAATATGCTATCCAGGTTGGTCATAACTTTCCTTCCAAGGAGTAAGCATCTTTTAATTTCATGGCTGCAATCACCTATCCCATTAGGACAACCTTAATCTCTCTGGGTCCACACTAAATTATTCACAATTCCCCAAACACCATTCAACTTTATACCTCTAACTCTCTGCCCTCTTATTCTTCTTGCTCAAATTCTATTCATGTTTGATAAACAAGACCAAAATGTAACATCTTTCTGCAGTTTCTCTTACCCACTTCTCCAGCCTAAATTAACTGCTCCAAAACGTTGGGAATTTGTAGGGATAGTTTAAACTACCTACAATCAAAAGTTTTAAATGTTTTAATTGCTCCATCATTTGAGAGCTCAAAGAACTCTATATATACACCTTGATTACGGCACTTACAATATCAAATAGTCATTCTGTCCATCTCTCTCCACAGATGCAGGGGCAGAGGCCAAGTCTTACTTGTTGCCCCAGGACTTGGGAGAGTCCCTCACTCACAGCAGTTTAGCAACTATTTCGCAAACCAATCAAGCAAAGTAAAAGCTTTTCTGGTTTTCATTCTGACACCTGAAATTCTAAAACCTAAAATGCTTAACTATTTTATCTTAAAAATAAATTGTCCCTAAATAATAATAAACTATCCAGACTCAAACAACCAAGATTCACAAAGTTCTTCGAAAAAATTATCTTATCATTATTGTATCTATTAATATTACAAAGTTCTACCACAATATAATACAAATTCACATATATTCAGCTAAATATCTGTTCGCTACTTATTTCCCAAGCAACTAATTCTTAACTTCCATAAGGCAAAAAAATTAAGACTCAATCATATTTGATATTAAGAAGTTATTTTAAGCCCATGCCCCACAACAAAGAGTAGCCTCTGCTCACCACAACTAGAAAAAGCCCGCATGCAGCAACGAAGACTCAGCACAACCAAAAACTAATAAAAAAACAAGGCATTTTTATGTGTAATAAAGGCATTGTGGCTATGTTTCAGTCGCTGTCGTCGTTTAGTCGTGTCCAACTCTTGCAACCCCATGGACTGTGGCCTGCCAGGCTCTTTTGTCCATGGAATTCTCCAGGCAAGAATACTGGAGTGGGTTGCCATTTCCTTCACCAGGGTATCTTCCCAATCCAGGAATCAAACTCAGGTCTCCAGCATTGCAGGCAGATTCTTTTCTGACTAAGCTATGAGGGAAGCCCTATGTTTCAGAGACAAGCTGAAATATCTATGGATTAAGAGATTTCCTTCACAATAATGGCAACACAGGGTAAAATACAGATGAAACAAGACAGATTATGAGCTGAAAACTGTTGAAGGTGGGTAATGATTGGTGATGACTGGTTGATTTTTTCTGCTTTTCAAAATACTGAAACTTTCCTCTAATACACTGTTTTCTTTCTTTCTTTTTTTTTTAAAGAAAAAGATCCAGTGAACACAATACAATAGATCTAGTGGGAAAACAATCCTTTATCTTTATCTAAGGATTCCTTAGATAAATTTATCTTAAGAGTCCTTTATCTAATGGTTCCTTCCATTGCTCTAAATTAAAATAAACTAGATGATCTTATATAATACACTTGCCATGGGGATTCTCCAGGAAAGAATACTGAAGTGGGTTGCCATGCCCTCATCCAGGGGATCTTCCCAACCCAGGGATTGAACCCAGGTCTCCCGCATTGCAGGCGGATTCTTTATCATCTGATCCATCAGGGAAGCCAGTATAATATGCTTAACTACAACAAAGCCCAACCTTGTTCATGAGAATAAACTTAGTAGTAGTATATTTTATTTATTATAACAGACAAAATACTACCACACAGACTAAACCACAAAAATACAAGGACACATTCACAAAAGAATGATGACTGTATTTTGAAATGTAGAGAAGTAAAGATAAAAGAAAGAAATGAGTGAGAGAAAATAAGTGAAAGCTTACAGAAGTGGCAAACAGCCCATAATTTGGCTGAGAAACCTAAAATTCTCTAAATAAGGAATTACTCCCACCCTTCCAGGTTATAGTTTTTAATTAGGTCCCAAATGTCATCCTGGGCCAAATTAAACCCAAAAATAAAGTCATCAGTGAAACAGATGCTAAAGATCAAAATGAAGAAAGAGTACAGCCATGTAAATAAATGCAAAGAAACAGGACCAGGGTGAGGGTGAGCAAAGAAAGAAATGGGACCAAACAGTATACACATCTCTACTTCATTTACCCCTATCCTGACTGAAGGCCCATGAAGATGAGAAGTATCCTAACCCGACAAAAAAGACTTGACAGGTGTCTCTAACTATACACACACTAGTATAAAACCCATCTTTAATCAGTCAAAATATAATTCTTGTATACTCATTATCAGCGTGCTTATTTATTTTTAAGGTAATGCACATCTAAGGTTAAAATACAAACTCACAACAGCGGAGAAATCTAGTTTACAATCTCCCCTCCTCCTCACCCTAGGGCTGTTTTGTACTACAAACATGATTATTATTTAACTACTTCTTGAATATCTTACCAAAACTTGGTCAGAAAATTCCTTAAGTTGACCCATGAACGTTCATTCAAGGATCTCAAGTTAAGAACTCATAACAAAGGTAACCATTACTACAAAATGAGAAGAGTGAAAGAAAACACAGTAGATGACAGTCTGAACATCTGCTAAAAGCAAAAATCTGATTGTAAACCATGCGCTCCTAAACAAAATTAAAAGATGCCTTGCTAATAAAGAAGTCAAGAAATACCATCTCCAATAAACACAATCAAGAAACAAGCCCAATCCTATTAATAGGAGACATTCTACTAAGGCCCAATGGCAGGTAGAACTTTGAAACTGAACTCACAACTGCCCTAAGAGTAAACTGAAAATGGGGATCCGAGAAAGCAAGGAGTGCTTCTGCGGGAGCCATCAATGTCCTGCCCATCTCCAGCACTACCTATCTAGGGAAAGAAGGTGCAGATTACAAGAGTCCCCAGGTACGAGGAGCTAAGAGCCTGGTTTGTCTTTCTCTACTGGGGTCTAGTGTTCAAAGTACATAATTTGTTGAAACAAATGACCAGATAAATGGAAAAGGGTGTCTGTAAATCAAGCTAGCCCAGAAGCCACTGTGCAATTATCTCACAAATGTGAACACCCCTTCCCCATTTAACTCATGTATTGTAAAATACTAATGAAATAAAAAAAAAATACTAATGAAATAAATGAGTTTTAAATGTCTGATACAGAATATGTTACATAATATAAATTCTCATTAAATGTTTCAAGAAAAAAATGAAATATATCAGGATATGCTAAGTCTCATGCGCTTTCATTAATTTTAACCTAGCAACTATTAGATAATTTTTCAAGTTAACTCCAATAATCTAAAATCCAGGGGTTCTTAGTTAACTTTTGAAATTCCCAAATCAGGAATATACAGTCCAGAATAGTTAAATCTACAAAGAAGAAACCTGAGGAAGACAGGAGCCAGGACAGAACCCTATAAAGCCAATGCTTCTCCTGCCTTTACTTTAGTCAGGAGAATGTGTTAGGAAGCATAAGGAATGTCAGAAGTAAGTTTTCATTAGTGCAGTGAATGATATTCAAGTTAATGTGGCTTGGCTCGAAACACTACAAAGGCATCTCCACTTTTGCATAAAAGGGCCTAAGAATCAGCAAATCCAGGATCCCAATACTGTCCACAGTGCACACACAGCCGAAGAGTCCCATCCAGCCCTGTGTTCCACCACTGATCAGGTGATTCTGGGGCTAATGTCTACTGCTGGCAACACTGCATGTAACAGGTGCCACCAAAGCACCTTTCCAGCAAGGCCCCTGATAGACACTGGTACTCCGTTAAGCTTCACAAACAGGTTCCTGTGACTGCTTTTGTGCATGCTTGCTAATCAATGTTTTTATGGATGGCCAAAAAAAAAAAAAAAAAAAAGCCTTTCTAACTTGTAAATTGTTAAATTGATCTGTATCGTAAACCTTCAGGATACTCCACTTTCCTACCATCACTGATGTTTTTGTGATAGTCCTCCTCATACTTATCTCACCCTTTAAGGGAGCTGTAAGTTTTCAATGCAAACAAGGGATATCTTCATTATCTCCATATTTCCTGAATAGACGACTTGTATTCAGTGTACTCAAATATTTGTTGCTTTAATTTACCATTGACAAATTACAAACCAGTAGAGAAAACTGACAGAATTGTATGTGAGGCTTTGTTTGATATGAGTACATAAGACTGTCGATCATGTATTCATTCAGTTCAGTTCAGTTCAGTCGCTCAGTCGTGTCCGACTCTTTGCAACCCCACGAATGGCGTGCTGCCATGGCCAGGCCTCCCTGTCCATCACCAACTCCGGGAGTTCACTCAGACTCACGTCCATCGAGTCAGTGATGCCATCCAGCCATCTCATCCTCTGTCGTCCCCTTCTCTTCCTGCCCCCAATCCCTCCCAGCATCAGAGTCTTTTCCAATGAGTCAACTCTTTGCACAAGGTGGCCAAAGTACTGGAGTTTCAGCTTTAGCATCATTCCTTCCAAAGAAATCCCAGGGCTGATCTCCTTCAGAATGGACTGGTTGGATCTCCTTGCAGTCGAAGGGACTCTCAATTAAACTTCATTAATTAACTAGTTTACAAATAAATACATGTGGGCCTTAAATAACCACCATTTCAATTCTTTGACAACCTAGTGGTGTTTTTGTAACATAAATTAGTTCTCTGGATACATTTCAAAAATATTAATTCACAGTGTTTTAATTCATTAACATCAATTGCAAAGAGTTCAAAGCATCACAATGAGTTTCAAAGTAAGCTTAACCAAAAGTAAACTTTTTCAAATCTGCAAAATAATACTATTATTACATATATAAAAACTAAATGTTACATAATCAAGTCATAAAAAGATATTTTTACTCTGTAGCTAGCCAAGCACTGAACCTTCACTTTGGTTCAAAGTGCATAGCCCACCATTCCACTTTACCACCTACATCACAAAAACTCATCTCTCACAGTTTTTAACAACCTGAAATGTACAGAGGTGGCAGTTAAATGTTCCTGTGTCATTTCAATTTGTAATTGAGTCTACAAAAAGAGTTATCCGGTGAGGGGAAAGAATTCAGAACTTTAAGTGCATGTTTATATATTCCTGCAATTCTAATGTGTGGCCAGATAAGCAAGCACTTTCTATAATCTCTTACTATAGCTTTATTACCAGAAATGTATCAAAATCTTAGGAAATGTATAGCAATTGCCTGAGACTTTGTCCAGGTAAATAACAATGACTATAACTTACAAGACAACTTTCCAAACTTAAAAATACTTTTATAAGATGCATCAAATTAAAAACCTAATTTTGAAACAGAGAAGTGTGACATTATTCTGCGGTTACTTTTGTAACCCAAACACTCATCTCTTTTAGCGGTGGAAATGAATATATTCCTTTAAAAGTGCCAGTAAACAAAACACACACATAGAATATAATTTTAAGTATCAACATCCAAATATTATAGTATAAAAAGTCACCTTCTACAACTGACCTAATAATTTTCCCTTACCATATACATTGGGCTTCCCAGGTGGCGCTAGAGGTAAAGAATCTGCCCACCAATGCAGGAGACTTTAGAAACGTAGGTTCAATCCCTGGGTTGGGAAGATCCCCAGGAGTAGGAAATGGCACCCCACTCCAGTATTCTTGCCTGGGAAATCCCATGGGCAGAAGAGCCTGGTGGGCTACAGTCCATAGGGTCGCAAAGAGTCGGACACAACTGAGCACTACCACAGTGGTAGTTTAGTCACTAACATGCAAGCAAACCAAATTTAGGAAAATATATGCTTTAATGGATCTTAACCTACTTCCACTACCCCCGGAATTTTAAATTCCAACTATTTTCATGCTAATTATCTCCTAGGAAAAAGAAGAACGTATTTTTTTTAAGTACATACATTTTAGCCACCATGGGCCTCCCTGGTGGCTAAAACAGTAAAGAATCTGCTTGCAATGAGGGAGAGATTACTTCCAGGTATTCTACATAATCTATTGATTAAAAGAATTACAAAAAAAAAAAAAATCCCAAGAAGAGTATTTAACACAAACTTAAAAATGATATAAAGGTACTTCAAAGTGAACAACTATGTATTTTAGCATAGTTTCTTGACAAAAGATTCCAACCCTTTAGCACTATATAATTACTATAAATACAAATGTAGTATCACTATCAATATATTCATGCTCTATATTAACATATATTTTAACGCAAATCCTTATTAACTGAAAACAAGAATAACCCAAAAGATTTTTTAAAATGTGCTAAGTCACCATAGTTAATTCCTGTTAAAATGTTTCACTTCTTAATTACTTTTCAGTAACTCCACTGTAATTAAAAAAATAAGAGTCTTGAATTATGATAACAAAAGATGGTCAGCATTAAAGAAAAAATTGGTCAAGATCATGCTATATTTCAAGAACTCTGATTAAGCAACCACTTGCTGTTAACAATCTTTTAAAGATATTTTAAAGGTACTACTACAAAATAATACACTGTACTACTAATTTCTCTTTAATCCAAACCCCCAAGCGTTGTATATCAAATGGAAATCATTCAAACAGAAATTCTTTCAATGACTCCAATATAAATTAGTCTGACAAATGCATTCAGCTACTAAAAGAAAGCAGTTTGGATAAAGTATCCTCCCAACTAGAAAAGGAACCTACAAGTTCCGGGGAAAGAAGAGATACTTATTAGTAAATGTTTTAAACTTACCAAATCTTTTAGGTCAAGAGTCAACCTTTTTTAAAACCTAATTTAAAAACTTGAAAGAATATTCAATATTGTATATGAATAAATGTTAAAAGCAAGTAGTAAGAGCTAAGTTTCTGTCAGAAAGAAAAGTTATACAAGGTGCCAACTAAATTTGATGGGCGGACGGCCAGATGGGGTAATGACAAAAATCATAGCTAAAGAGTCCTGTGATTTATTTAATTCCAGTATCTGCCCTTAGGTAAGTAGCCTGAACCTACCCCAACAAAGAAAAGCCAGCTCTCATTTTTAAGACTTTCAGGGAATAAGAATTCTGAAACCAACACAGCTCAACATTTCACAAAAAAACATACTGTTTACCAGGGCTGTTCAAAAGATGGATGAAACTAAATAATTCAATACTTCCTATAGCAAGATTCCAGCTCATTCATTCTATTCAGAATCCAATTCAAACTCATGGTGAGAGATCATAAAATATCAAGCTTTACATTACACATTTCACTGTTATGTTCAAGCTCACAAAGATGCAACCAAGAACTGCTTGCGGTTGCAAGCACATACTCTAGAATGTTTTATTTTAATGTTAAGGCTAATGAGTCTTGACCTAAATAGGACCTCACAGGCATGGGGTCTGAAGTAATGAAGATTTTTTCTTCTCCTTTAGCTCAACAAAATACTTAGTAGTTTATCAAATTACCCAGTATTTGATGAAGCCTTCATTCTGCCACAAAATATAATGAACCTTAACAAGTTTCTCATTTATGTTACTGCAGTCAAACATCAAGAAAGTAAAGCACATTTTCACAAATACTTGAAAATGTTACTTTACAATTTAAAGTCAGTAGTGCATAATAACTACAGATCAATATTACAATCTGAAATACAATGTTAAGCACGATCCACTCACTGTGAATCCACCTAAATACAAGCATTCTGAGACATAAAATCAACTAGCATTTTACACATTATCCACGTATAACATCAGATTCCATTTATTTTTTCATTATCCTAACCAAAACAATAGATTTGGCCAAACTATTCCAAATGTATTATATTTGCGGACCATTTTACCAACCCCCTACCAGACCGGAGATAATCACTCCAAAATACAATGCTTCTTAAATTTAAATATTTTCCTTAATCTTTTGGAATGACAACTTTGACAGTAGTTAAGTATTTTTAAGTAAAATATTTTAAATACGCAGGTTGAAAAGAAATTTCAAGGTTTAAATCATTTATGCTTAAATCATTTCAGAGCTAGTCGCTATTCATTTTTCCGGCGATAGTTTTAATGAAGCCAATTAATACCTACATAGTCAAAGTTTAATTCAACTTTTCTCTATGGATCAAAGGGACTGAGCTTACTGAAAAGGATTATTTCAATCTAGCTTTTGGGTCATTATTGTGTTCGAAACCCCTTACACTTAAGTTACTTTGAAACAAAAACAGAAGTGTAATTACAGATAAAAGGAATTAGTGACTCCAAACTGCAGACAAAAATTCGAGATAACCGTATTTTTTAAATCAACTTAAGAATAAAATGCAAGGCTTTAGTTATTTCAAACTTCCTTCTCAATTGCAACAATAAAGCCAGGTATCAAATGCAAAGCTACTGATTTCAGCTAGAAAAGAAAATGTTTAATGGATGCAACACCTATCGCGGCACACTCCAAGTTTCACGGTCCCAATTAAGAACCGAGCATTCAAATATCATTTCGATCAGATTCTGGTCAAGAGACACAAACTGATGCAGACAGATCGAGACTCCACTGCCTTTGTTCAATAGCTTACGGATGGATAACTAAATGTGCTACAGGTTGATAAGCATTTACCAGGCTTATGAATGCGGCTCCCAAGCTTGAGAAAGGTGCAAGAATGCTAGATGCAAATAATCTTGGATAATTTTTATTAATCACCCACCGAGTTACACACTCCGAAGGAGAGGCCTATTCATCGCTACTATTTATTTCCATGTTTACCTCTCCTCCCTCCCCCAAACCCCCCCCTTCACTTTCTCCTCCCACCCTGTCCCGCCATCTTGGGCCGACAGGAGCAGCCATTACTTAACTAAATGACAGTGCCAACAACTTTCCACACAAATAAACAGAGACTGCACCCCGAATTTCCCTCGGCCTCCCCTGTGAAAAACACAGGGAACGAGGCTCCAAGGAGAAAACACATTCATAAGTAACTGCAAGATTTCTAGAGCAGAAAGACTCAAAAAGTAAACAAGTCACCCAACTTCAGGTAAAACATCGTACCCCTTGAGATGCCTGTCAACAGCCCCATGCAAACTCTTCACCGCCCTAAACTACGTGCAACTTTCCTTCTGGGAGCGGGGACACAAGAAAACCCCAAACGTTGGGTTAACAGTACATTTCCCGAACAGCCTACCTGGAGAAAAAGAAGAAAAACCAAGGGAGGCAAGTAAGTCGGAAATGTGGGGAAATCCGCACACATTTACGAGCCTTTGATCCTAAACAGGCACCTCGGAGAGATCATCGGTTGACCCTCCAAAAGCCGTAAAATAACAGGCAGTTTTGTCGACCCAGTTGAGCTCGGCCCCAAAGCGCTGCCGTCTCTGTTCCTCCAGCTACGAGAGGAGAGAGCGATTTCGCAAGGGAGCAAGCGAGGGATCCGGTGGTAAGGGGAGACCAAAAGCAGAAAATAGTTTTCCGGAAGCCCCTCGGCCCTCGTTCGCGGCCACAATGAGCGCCGGCCGAGTCGCGGGGCCCGGGACGAGCGGGGCGCCGGCCGGGGAGACCGTGTCCGCACTCCAGCCCGCGGCTGCCTTACCTTGCCCAGTAGGGCCTTCGTCCTGGCGCCATCTTCATGAAACCTTACGAACCCGAAGAGGCGGCTGTGGGGAGAGACACACGCGGCTCGTTAGAGCTCCAGCAACCCTCCCGACCCATCCCTGCACGATCCCGAGGCCCCGGCGGCGGCGGATACGGCACCGAGAGCGCCAAGCCCAGGTGCCCGCCCCGCCGCCGCCAGAGGCGAACCGCGCTCGGGCCTCCCCGGAGAGAGGCGCCAACCGTCCGGAGCAGACCGGGCGGGTGGGTGACGGCGACCCATACCTATCCAGTCCGCCGAGCGCCTCTCTCTCCTCGGCTGTCAGGCTCGGGGACGCCTCCTCGCTCTCCCCGCTCGCTTTTCCCGCCGCCATTTTCTTTTCCTCATCACCGAAAGCGGCGGCGGCAGCGGCGGCGGTAGCGAGCGACACTCCGCTGGATTTCATGGAAACGCAGCGAATTCACAACTCCGACGCCGACACCCCCCCGCGGGCCGGGGCCCGCAACGACGCCCCCAACCTCCGCGCGGGACCCGCACACCAACTTTATCGCCACCTCCTCCTCCGCCGCGGGCGGCAGCGACGAAAAATCCCAACGCGGCGGCGGTGAAGGCGGTGGCGGTTGGGGTTGCGGAGCCCCCGGGTCGGCAGCGGCGGCGGCTCGGCTTGTTGGGTCACATCGCGGGGGCGGGCGAGGGGCAGCCACGGGCGGGGGCGGCGGGAACGGCCGGAGCGTGCGGGGTTGAGGGATGTGGGGGGAATTCGTTGGAGAAACAAACTTCCCCGGCACCAGCACAAAGTTGTTGTAATTGTGTCACACAGCGAACCCCACGCCGCCGCCGTGACCCCCCCTCCCTGCCCGGCTGATGCAGCCAATCGAAATGCCCGGCTCGCTTCACGTGACCTTTGTTGACTCACGTCAGCCGTGGCTCCACTCAACTTGCTAGCTGCCCGAGCCCCGCCCACCGAGGCCACCACCTACAGGGAGCAGGAGGCCCGCCAATTCTGACCGATGGTTGGCTGCTGGGTCCGTCTGTCCGGGTGAAGGGTTGTCACCGAGAGGGAGCATAGGGTTAGGTTGTGCCAGTTAAATATAGTGGGGCAGAGAATGGAGGGTTCGGACTGTGTCAGCTCGCGAGCCGCGGCGGGCTCGGGAGGGGGAGGGGAACGGTGGGGAAGGGCGAGGTCCGTCATCGCCCGCGGCGGGCGTGAGCAGTGAGCTAGGACGCCATGGACGGCCTTTGGCTGCCCAGGAGCTCCGGGGTGGTCCCCGACCGCGGCTCCGGCATCCTGTGCTCCGCGTGTCCCGGGCCCTGGAGGGTCTGTTAAAGGTCACGTCGCCAGGAGGCGGCGCAAGGCTCCTGACCTCCGCCCTCCGAAGAAAGCATACTTTTTGCACTGCTGGAAGTAATGGCCTCCGCGAGGAGCGCCCTCGGAGAGCAGTTGCCGGCCCCGTGCCCCGGGGCTCGGGCGCCGCCCTAGGCCAGGCCTGCGCTGCCGGCCCGGATCCCCTCGCTCGCGCTGCAAATGAAGGGGGAAAGGCCCCCTCACCCCCGGCCAGAGGGATTGAAGAGTCACCCACGGGGATCTGGCTCGCAGACCACGGCTCCCCACCGCCAAAGGTCTGTTGGCAGCACTTTGGAGCCAAATTTTCCATGCTACCGGTGTTTTATCAGTAGTTCATTATAGTATTATAAGAAAAAGCAGTGACGAAAATTTGTTAAGCAGTTATCTCCAGAATGTTGCTTTCTTTTGCTGTGATCTCAGTGGGGCTTTCATGGGAAGAGTTGGGACTGCTTGTAGACAGGCCTGAGAGAAGACAAAATTAAGATCCTCAGGGAAGCTTTGAGCCCAGAAAACCCTAGACCACAGTAACACCTTCTTCTGACCGTGTCTCGGATGCAAATAAAAGTCACTAGTCTGCCTTTCAATCCATAGTATAATTGGGAAAAGAAAACATGCCTACGGTCTGTTACTCTTTGCAAAAGATAAATTTAGTAAGATAAGTTTCATGTAACAGATCTGTTACAGTGCACACCTCCAGTCTTCAGGGATAGGAAAAAATTAATGGACAGATGAAAACAAGGTTTCCTTCATAAACATGGACTCTCCATTTTCAATAACGTAACCAATAAACAAGGTATATTTAGTTGGATTTCAAAATATAAGGAAGACAATTCAGTGCTGACTCAATAATCCTAGCAGTATTCAGTGAGAAGCTATGGAAATCCCAACTGGTTTTGCACACCAACACAGTTTTAAATTGTTTCCCTGAGACCAGTAACTAGACTTAACAAAATATAGTTTTATATGGATTATGCTTCATGTTTAATCACCTTTTCTAAAACACCTCTTCCATGCTTTACAGTATTCCTTCCATTTTACTTGAATGAGTGAGTATACAAGGCTGAGTATTTTCTACAGCTAAATTAATACATTCATTGTAAACTTTCTCACAACAGATGACCTTCAATGCCTGGGAGATTTTGACACCACTATCTCCCCTCACACAGCACCACCACCACACACACACATACACACACACACACACACTTAGACTTGCACAAGCAGAGATAGAAATTCTGCCAGTGTTTGACAATCTTGTGGGAGCTGGTGGTTCTTGACTCAGGCTGTTTCCAAGAATTACGAGGCTGCCTACCTCCAACCCCTCAAAACCTTCTTTTTCACTACATAATCATTACTTGGTATTAGCTGCAGAATTGCATGGAGTAGATGCTGTGGGTGGGGTCGAAGTCAGGCAGGCCTGGCTGCAAATCATTTCTCTGCACAGGCTATGTGTCCCTGGGAAAGTTACTTATCCTCTAAGCCAGAACTCTTTGTCTAGTTCAGTTACAGATATGTGTCATCCATCATGAAGCATGAGATATTTTTTATACAGTAACACAGTCCTTATATCACTACGTAATGTTTTCGGTCTAGCATAGTTTATATCATATGTACAATAGGTATGTAGCCTCTAAGGTTTAGGTCCTTCACTGAAGAGAGAAATGGGGAAGTAGGATAGATGATTTTTTAATAATAATTTCTATGAAAAGTGGCTCTGAAAACCCATATAGAAGGCAGAGCAATTGAACCAAAGGAGCATGAACTGTGGAATCATGCAGATCTAGGTTCAAATCCTAAGTCTGTCACTTGATAGCTGGGTGACCTTCAACAAGTTAGTCTAATTTGAGCTTCAGTTCCCTCATCTGAGAAAATAGAGCCACTTTACAGCATTATTTTGAAGATTAAATGCCATAAGGTAGGTAAAGTGCCAGATACATCATATGCATTCAAAAACCTTGAAAGAATAGGAAATTTCGAATTTCTAAAATCCTTTCTAGCTTTCACATTCTGGGTTCTATGTTGATCACCAGTTTACCAATCACTTTCTCCTATCCCTCCCAACTTCCCCTATAAGCCCAACACATAGGCAGTCCTAATATACTTTTTGGGGAGGGTTTCAGTTCAGTTCAGTCTCTCAGTCGTGTCCGACTTTTTGTGACCCCGTGAAGCACAGCACGCCGGGCCTCCCTGTCCATCACCAACTCCCAGAGTTTACCCAAACGCAATTCCGTCAAATCGGTGATGCCATCCAACCATCTCATCCTCTGTCGTCCCCTTCTCCTGCCTTCAATCTTTCCAAATGAAGAGTCTTTTCAAATGAGTCAGCTCTTCACATCAGGTGGCCAAAGTATTGGAGTTTCAGCTTCAACATCAGTCCTTCCAATGAACATTACATCTCTCCTTTATTCTGAAATTAAACCTTATATCACTTAGTACTGATTCTTATTTAATAGTTATAACTTAATAAACTATAAGCTGGGGAGAATAATTTGAATTTACTAAGTTGATATGATTAATATATAATGTAGATAAATCGATATTTTAAAAATATATAAAATTTGTATTATGCTGAGTCAGATTATGGACTAGTTAGTACATCATTTGTAGCGGCATTGTGTTAATACTTATGCAGGTACCATCAATTACTGTCAGAGGAAAAACCCACTCAATTATAAGAAAATAAATTTAACTCCTTTTAAACAACTAAATTCTTAACCTGAACTACTTAGGAATATGTAGTTCATTTATAATGTCAGTGCCACATAACCTATGCTGCTGCTGCTGCTAAGTCTCTTCAGTCATGTCCGAGTCTGTGCAACCCCATAGACGGCAGCCCACCAGGCTCCCCTGTCCCTGGGATTCTCCAGGCAAGAACACTGAAGTGGGTTGCCATTTCCTTCTCCAATGCATGAAAGTGAAAAGTGAAAGTGAAGTCGCTCAGTCGTGTCCAATTCCTAGCGACCCCATGGACTGCAGCCTACCAGGCTCTTCCATCCATGGGATTTTCCAGGCAAGAGTACTGGAGTGGTTGCCATTGCCTTCTCCGACATAACCTATGCAGATAATAATAAGTCACATAACAGTCATGATTTATTTAATCTTGTAAATAGAACTATACTTATCCTTTAAATCAGGATCAGAGATAAATTTAGCCCTTCCCACACTTACTGGCATCAAAAAAATTATCCAACTCATGTCCAAACATACTGATGACAAAAACAAATACAGGGTTAGAGTTGAGGAGAGATTGGGAGCCAAGTACAGACAGACTTTAACCTGTTACAAAAACTTCAGTTGTCAGAATAGTTTTGGGACTTCTAGAAGAAGCCTTGACTCCCACACCCACCAGAAGCCTAGACTTCTACCCTTGCCAATCTGTAAAGAAGCACCTCAAATCCTACCCCACCACCACCAACTACACTGGGGAACCTAGATTTCCATACCCACCCAGCATTAATGAGGCATCACTTCCCTTCCTTGCTGAGGACCTACTGATGAGTCAGAACTGTCACCACTGCCCAGTGCTAACAAGGCCACCACTCCTATGGAAGCAATGTGGGGAACAGTAACGAGGCACCTACACCTCCAGACAAGCTTCCCTGGTGGCTCAGTGGTAAAGAATCCTCCTGCAAATGCAGGAGATGCGGATTCCATCCCTGGGTTGGGAAGATCCCCTGGAGGAGGAAATGGTAACCCTCTCCAGTATTCTTGCCTGGAGAATCCCATGGACAGAGGAACCTGGCAAGCTGCAGTCCATGGGGTGGCAAAGAGTTGGACATGACTAAATGACTGAGCTCTCACATGTGTGCACCTTCAGATATGGTGGTCTCAGTGGAGGCCTAGGGGGGAGCCAGAACTTCAGTTCACACCCAGTAGTAACAAGGAGACCCTCCACTTCCGTCAGTGTTAATCAAGTTTGAGTGGGGAACCTGGACTTCTATTCCTGGTGGTAACAAGGCAGTGCTTTCCCTTCCCCAACAGAGTGATATCAGAAGAGACCTGCTAAAAAAGAATATTTAGATGAGAGCCAGAGTTTCATAATACCCACAATGTCCAGGTTTCAATGAAAAATCACTCATATGAAGAACTAGGATAACCCAACATTAATTAGACAAGACAATCAACAGATGTGAACAATAACGTGAATCAGATGTTCATGTTCTCTGACAAGGATTTTAAAGCAATCATAAAAAATGTTTCAATGAGCAATTATGAATCCATTCCAAACAAATGAAAAACTAGAAAGCCTTAGCAGAGAAATAGGAAGTGTTAGCAAAGAAATAGAAAATACAAAGAAGAACCAAATAGAAATTTTAGAACTGAAAAATATAATAACCATAATTTAAAACAATGTATGGGTTCATCATCAGAATGGAGGGGACAGAGGAAAGGATCAGAGAACTTCAAGACAGAGCAACAGAAATCACCCAATTTGAACAACCGAGAGAAAATAGATAGGAAAAACAGTAGAGCCTCTGAGACCTATGGGATGGTAACAAAGGATCTAACATCTGTGTTATCAGAGTCCAAGAAGGAGAGGAGAAATATATCAAGGCCCAAAAAGTATGCAAAGAAATAATGGTTGAAAACTTTCCAAGCTGATACAGTCCATGTCCTGAACTCTTTCTTAACTTGGAGAGTTATATAAATAAATTTTATCCTATAAAATAGTGATGAATGCTATGAACTTTACCCAAATTTCTGTGGATGCTCATAGAAGAGGCATCTTTATCAACCTAGAAGTACCAGATAAAGCACCTGGAGAATAAAAGATGAACTGTTGGGGGCTGGAGGATGGTTACAGTAGTGAGTGTCTTCCCAACAGAAGCTGCAACAGATCTGCCAAAGCACAGAAGCCTAAGAACTTGAGAGTTCTGGTGAATTCAAGAAGTTGAGTATGGCTGCGAACAAAAGGGGAAGGAAAGAATTGGAAGTGGAAGTTGGAAAATTAGGCAGAACCATGAAGAGCCTAGTAAGGCTTACCTAAAGAACCATACCAATGGTTATTGTGTTTTAGGCACAGAAATAGTAGGGTTGCTACTGGTGTCAGTGATACTGCTTTGAACAGATTTCCTTTCACCTGGGCTCGGTAGCTGGCACCAAGCTCAAAGAATATATTCTTAAAGCATTTTATTTGTTTATTTTTCGTTGCACTGGGTCTTTGTTGCTGTGCTCAGGCTTCCTCTAGTTCTAGCAAGCGGGGGCTGTTCTTTGACCTGGTGCACAGGCTTCTCATTGCAGTGATTTCTCTTGTGGAGCACAGACTCTAGGCACCCGGGCCTCAGTAGTTGCAGCTTGCAGGCTCAGTAGTTATAATTTGTGGGCTTAGTTGCTCCAAGGCATGTGGAATCTTCCTGAACCAGGGATTGAACCCGTGTCCCCTGCATTGGCAGGCAGGTTCTTATCCACTGTGCCACTATGGAAGTTTGTCAAAGAATATTGACTATCTGGCTAGACCAGGGATCAGAAAACCGTAACCTACAGATCAAATCCAGCACACCACCTATATTTGTACAGCCATTTCATCACACATTAAACTTACATGAAATTCAAATTTGGGTGTGTATAAATAAAGTTTTATTGGTACACATTCATGCTCATTCATTTATATGTCATCTATGGCCACTTTCACAAAGCAACATAGAGTTGAATTGTTGCGGTAGAGAATGTGTCTCATCTTACAGATTGCTGCTTTGTGCCTTGCAAATCACAATGATGCTGTGTTTCAAGTTGGCAGTGTTTCAAGTACCACACATGTAACACCATTACTTTTTTTTTATTACCAGTACATACCTATAAGTCAAAACCAGAAAACAGAGAAAAAGGACTTCATATGCTTATAAGGCACAGTGGTGTGTGGACTATTTTGTTACCATGCAATAAGTATAGTTTTACTGAAATAATATAATATATGTCAATATTATCAGACTACATTCATCACAATATTCCCAACTGACAGGAAAGCAACAGTGAGAACAGTTAGAGAATTTAAAGTGGAATATTTCATCATAGCAGAGTTTCTTCAGAAAAATACAAAAATGAATATGAAGCTTCAACCAAAGTAATTTCTGAGTGGCTCATTTCTTAGCCAAATAAGCAAAGCAAGACTATTAGACTTTGAGCTAGAACAGTTGCTTAAAGAGTTGAAGACATTGAGAGCAGTGTCAATAATCAGTTTAAAAACAAAGCAATTACTGAATGGTTTTCCTTCACTCTTTATGAGTTAACAGGTAATACTGATACTACTCAGTTGTTCATTTGAAGAGTCAAGGCCTTGTTTGAAATAACTGAAGAATTAACTTCTGTGACTAGTCTGAATGGAACAATTACAAGGGAAAATATTTTTAAAGAAACTGAAAACAAACTGATGCTATATAACATGAAGAGGAACCTGCTAAGATGTGTTACAAGTGATAGTAGTAAAAATATGTATAAAGTAGAAAAATGCTTATTTGAACAAACAACAAAGCTTATGAAAATGTAAGGTGTTTAAACCCTGTGGCTATTTATTGTATTATTCATCAGAAATTAGTTTGTGGTAATATTTGAACTTATCATGTGTTATTGAACCAGTAGTAGCAATGGTAACTTCATTCATTCTTATGGCTTTAACCATCATCAATTCTGTGAATTTTTATCAGAAGTAGAAACTGAATATCCTGACTTCTACCACACAGCAGTTCTTACTGTTTGATTGTGATTCTTTTCAGCTCAAGAGCAAAACTAAGAATTATTGAATAAGAAGAACAGCCTTTAGCCTCTGTAATCAAGCTATGAATGGCTTTGGAAATTAGCTTTTGTGGGAGACTTGATAATATATCTTAATGAATTTCACCAATTACAAGGTAAAACAACACTTATACATGAAACTTAGACTTTAGTACAATCATTTTGATGATGAGTAGCGTTGTCTGAATTCCAAGTAATGTCAAGCTACTTTATACATTTCCATGCTATCAAAAGTTAAAATAAGAAACATATTATCCATTCCTATAGAAATTTGCAGTAGATATATTTTCCAAGCTCAAACTGCAGTTCCAAGCAGCATTTTTTAGACCTCAATGCAAATGCAAAGGAAATTTCTATATTTCAAAATTAATTTAACTGTGCAATTGAGGAGTTTCTACCTAACCATCAGTTAAAAATGATTAATCTGTAATGTAATAACATACTAAAATACAAATATCAAGAGAAGAATCTAATAGAATTCTCTAAATGCCTTCTATGCAATGAATATACTCAAAATCATATGCTCGTGGATTGATGTCATTGTTTGGCAGTGCATTTTTTTTTTCCAGAACATGGAAAGACATTTTCAAAAATGAAATACATAAAATCCCATTACAGATCAGCTTTAACAGATGAACATTTGCAAACTAATCTGATGATAGGGAATACTAATTTTGAACCCTAATTAAGGAAAATGTATTCCAAAAACAAAGACTCCTATTCTTCTAATTAGTAGACATGTATTACCAAAAACTGCACTCAGTTATTACTATTACATTGTAAGCATCATCGATAAAATATTTGTTGAAATTTGTTTCATTATATTAGTATCTACAGAATATCTTTAATTTTGCCCCTTGACCTGCAAAATTTACAATATTTACTACCTAGTCCCACATAAAAAAGTTTGCTAACCCCTGACCTATCTACATGGTTCCATGCACACATTCAATTCAAAATGATACATTGCCCTTTGCCCCCAAATATATCCTGGCCTAACTTCTCCAAACATTCCCTCAAATCTAGAAAAAAAGAAGATTTCACAGTATCAAAGACTAAAACTGACAGGTAACCTAAGGTTTGGATCTGGGTGAAACTGATGTCAATTATGAGGCAGATGGCCCTGAATGGCAGGATTAAGAAAATCCCACTCATGAATTACCTTGGCTTCATTTCCTCAAACACACTAAGTGAAAAAGGTAGTAAGCCACTTATTTAAGGCCCATACTCTATCCCCTGATGACCCACCATCTGCCTCCCAACTTAGAGTTGGTGTCTAAATCAACATAAGATGTCAATTTCTTAACCTTTCAAGTGTGCTCACCAGAAATCTGATCCTCACCCCCACCTCCACTCTGTATCCTCTAGACCCCTCTATTTCCTATTTAGGCAGATCAACAAAACAAGCAGGCAGGGAAACAGCAGGGAGATTGGGAGGAAAAGGGAGGAGACTTATATTTAAGAAAGTGCAGTTCCCATAACCATGGGCAGCTTCATGAGTGTGCAACCTATACAGCTGCACAGGGCCCTGTCATGATAAGAAGGGCCTCGTATTTGTTTAATGCTCTGTTGTCACTGCCTTGAAATTCTTAATATTTGAACAAGGAGCCCAACATTTTCATTTTGCATGTAATTTTCCTGCAGGTTATGTAGCCTATCCAGCTCAAAACTTTAAGGAAAGGCCAGCATCTTAAAGGTTCCCAAGAGAAGTCTGTGCTGGGAAGTGTACTGTGCTGTGTATCACATTAGTAAAGAAGAGATAAAAAAGGTAAAGTCAGACTGCATGGACATCAGTGTGCCTTCTAGCTACAGACTTGAGATGGAGATCCTGCCACTGCTTCCATAGACATATGGTAGGTTCCAAGGTAAACATCTCAGTCACTTGTAGATGGATATTGAGCCGACAGAAAGCCTTGTCTTATTTGAAGATAATGAGAATAATCAACCCAGAGCTAGAGGAAGTACACAGCATCTGGAAAAAACAGGACAAAATGAGAACTCTTCCTCACCAGGATGATCCAGGAGAAAATTTTAGAAACCTGTTACCATCCTTAAAGTTTCCACAAAATAGAAACAAAAAAAAATGAAGAGGTGGGACTGATATGAAAATCTAACAAGATGAAATGAAAACTGAAATGAATAGGGTAAGGAAAATGAGCAAGTACTCTAAGACAAGCAGGAACAAAATTAAAGTACACACTGGAGACAGTAACAATGATAATTCATCCAGCAGAAAACAGAAATTGGTGTCAAGAACTAAGCTGATGCTAAGATATAGAATGGAGTGGAAAAAGAGATGAAAACAGTGAAAGAACAAAGATAGCTGTGGAGAAAGAATGGAGAAAATGGAGAACCAACTTATGGTTAATTTGAGTTCTTAAAAGAAAAGCAAAGGCAAATGGAAGTGACATAATAAAAAATAAAAGCAGAAATTTTCTCTGTTAAAGCACAATGTATGTTGATTGAAAGAGCCTGCTATATTCCAAGCAAAGTCAGTAAAAGAGGACTCACAATTGGACACATCATGGCAAATGTTTTAATCTACAATATTAAAGTATCTATAATTGTTCAAGCAAAAAAATGAGATCATATTGCCCAGATAGAAACAAATGTCAGTCTATCTGACTTCTCATATCTAGAGTAGTATTCATCTGAGTTGCTTTTCAGGTGTAAAGATGTCAGAAAAACACTCTCTGCTAGTTGTGTGTGTGTGTGTACATGCACTCACTCAGTCGTGTATGGCTCTTTGTGGTCCCATGGACTGTAGCCTTCCAGGCTCTTCTGTCCATGGAATTTTCCAGACAAGAATACTGGAGTGAATTTCCATGCCCTCCTCCAGGGGAGCTTCCCAACCCAGGTATCAAACCTATGTCTCTTATATTAGCAGGAATGGCACCACCCGGGAAGTTGCTTCTCTGCCATCTAAGGGATCATAAAATAGATCACCTTCTTGAAAAAAATAGGTTTACAATATTTTTCAACCAACAAAGAGATGAAATTTAAAAAATAAAATAAAAAGCTCAGACTTCCCTGGTGGTGCAGCAGTTAAGAATATGCCTGCCAGCATAGAAGGAATCCACCTTAACATAGTAAAGGCCATATATGATAAGCCTACAACAAACATTATTCTCAGTGGTGAAAAACTGAAAGCATTCCCCCTAAGATCAGGAACAAGACAAGGGTGTCCACTTTCACCACTATTATTCAACATAGTTCTGGAAGTCCTAGCTACAGCAATCAGAGAAGTAAAAGAAATAAAAAGAATCCAGATTGGAAAAGAAGTAAAGTTCCCACTGTTTTCAGGTGACATGATACTGTACATAGAAAACCCTAAAAATAGTATCAGAAAATTATTAGAGCTGATCAGTGAATTTAGCAAAGTTGCAGGATACAAAATCATTACACAGAAATCACTTGCATGTCTATATACTAACAATGAAAAATCAGAGCAATTAAGGAATCAATCCCATTCATCACTGCAACAAAAAGAATTAAATATCTAGGAATAAACTTACCTAAGGAGACAAAAAAAATTCAACACAGAAAATTATATGACACTAATAAAAGAAATCAAAGATGACATAAACAGATGGAGAGATATTCCATGTTCCTGGGTAGGAAGAATCAATATTGTGAAAATGACTATACTACCAAATGCAATCTACAGATTCAATGCAATCCCTACCAAATTACCAATGGCATTTTTCACAGAACTAGAACAAAAAAATTTCACAATTCATATGGAAACACAAAAGACCCTGAATAACCAAAGCAGTCTTGAGAAAGAAGAATGGAGCTGGAGGATTCAACCTTCCTGACTTCAGATTATACTGCAAAGCTACAGTCATCAAGACAGTATGGTAATGGCACAAAAACAGAAACATAGACCAATGGAACAAGATAGAAAGCCCAGAGATAAACCCATGCCCCTGTGGGTACCTTATTTTTGACAAAGGAGGCAAGAATATACAGTGGGGCAAAGACAGCCTCTTCAATAAATGGTGCTGGGAAAACTGGACAGCTACATGTAAAAGAATGAAATTAGAACACTTCTTAACACCATACACAAAGATAAACTCAAAATGGATTAAAGACCTAAATGTAAGACCAGAAACTATAAAGCTCTTAGAGGAAAACATAGGTAGAACACTCGATGACATGAATCAAAACAAGACCCTCTATGACCCACCTCCTAGAGTAACAGAAATAAAAACAGAAGTAAACAAGTGGGAACTGATTAAACTTAAAAGCTTTTGCACAGCAAAGGAAACTATAAGCGAGGTGAAAAGACAACCCTCAGAATGGGAGAAAATAATAGCAAATGAGACAACTGACAAAGGATTAATTTCCAAAATATACAAGCAGCTCATACAACTCAATACCAGAAAAACAAACAACCCAAACAAAAAGTGGGGAAAAGACCTATACAGACATGTCTCCAAAGAAGACATACAGATGGCTAACAAACACGTGAAAAGATGCTCAACATCGCTCATTATTAAAGGAATGCAAATCAAAACTACATTGAGATATCACCTCACACCGGTCAGAACAGCCATCATCAAAAAGTATAGAAACAATAAATGCTGGAGAGGATGTGGAGAAAAGGGAATGCTCTTGCACTGTTGGTGGGAATATAAATTGATACAGCCACTATGGAAGACTGTATGGAGATTCCTTAAAAAAACCAGAACAAAACCACCATATGACCCAGCAATCCCACTCCCAAGCATATACCCTGAGGAAACCAAAATTTAAAAAGACACATGTATCCCATTATTCATTGCAGCACTATTTGCAATAGCCAGAACATGGAAGCAACCTAGATGTCCATCAACAGATGAATGGATAAAGATGTTGTGGTACATATATACAATGGAAATATTACTCAACCATAAAAAGGAACACATTCGAGTCAGTTCTAATGAGGTGGATGAACCTACAATCTATTATACAGAGTGAAGTAAGTCAGAAAGAGGAAGATAAATATCATATTCTAACACATATATATGGAATCTAGAAAAATGGTACCGAAGAATTTATTTACAGGGCAGCAATGGAGAAACAGACATAGAGAATAGACTTATGGACATGGGGGGAGGGGAGGAGAGGGTGAGATGTATGGAAAGAGTAACATGGAAATTTACATTACCGTATGTAAAATAGATAGCCAAGGGGAATTTGCTGTATGGCTCAGGAAACTCAAACAGGGGCTCTGTGTCAGCCTGGAGGGGTAGGATGGGGAGGGAGATGGGAGGGAGTTTCAAAAGGGAGGGAATATGTGTATACCTATGGCTGATTCATGTTGAGGTTTGACAGAAAACAGAAAAATTCTGTAAAGCAATTATCCTTCAATAAAAAATTAATTAATTTTAAAAATATATGCCTGAAGAGCCCAGGAAATGCACTGGCATGAGGGATGCATCTAGGTGAGGTGTCAAAATTCTGTAGATTGACTTAAGAATGAGGGCCTGATAGAGTTCACATCCAGGGAAGTGGACTACAGGACCAGGGTTGCCTTATGATTTTTGCAGGCTTTGGGCACTTTTGCCTTTGTGGGGAAAAAAATCTTAAATATTGTAATTTTACTACTGCATTGGAATAAAGATGAATATAATCCAAAAAAAAAAAAATTATCTGCCTGCCAATGCAGGAGACATGATTTTGATCTCTAGTCTCGGAAGATTCTGCATTCCTTGGGGGCAATTAAGTCCTTGGGCCACAACTATTGAAGCTCACACGCACTGGAGCTCATGCTCCACACCACGAGAAGCCACTGCAATGAGAAGTCTGTGAGTCGCAACTAGAGAGCAGCCCCTGCTCCCCAGAACTAGAGAAAAGCCCTTGCAGCAATGAAGACCCAGTGCAGCCAAAAATCAATCAATCAATAAATAATTTTTTAAAAAACGCTCAAGGATGGAGAAGTCATGGAAGGGAGCCTTGTCAAGCCAAAATAGAAGTGCATCCAAATAACTGCATCATATAAATCTCACTATGTTTTCTCAAATTGTGTTCTGAACTTTTTAAATAAGAAAAAACTATGTGAATCTTAAAACCTGCATTAACATTTCAATGAGTTAGATTGTAGAAGGAGGTAAAGATCAAATGTACTAAATTCTGTATCTCAAAAGCATGATTCAAAACATGCTATTTCACTCTGAACCCAGCAATTAGATAAAAATAAGTTTAGAAAAGCTTTTGAAAAACTTAAACATCCATGCCACATAATATATATACTATATCAACTCAGCAAATAGAAAGGTATAGTAAAAAGTACAAGTTGCCCCTTCCTCCAGGTAACTGCTTTCAACTAATAGAATAAAATGCTTTCTAAAACAATGGAGAAGATAAAAACAAAACTGAAAATAAAGAAAATGGCTCAAGAATGTTAATAAATGTCACAGAACAAAATGGCATAAAATGAAAGTTTTCAGGATTTTAAAATGTAAACCCTCTATTAAAAGACTTCCTGAATAGAAGAAATTTAAGTATAATCTAGTTACAAAAGACAGTATTTTAAAAATGACATAGTCATAAAACAATTATACTCCAATAAAGAAATTTTTTTAAAAATTTAAACAAAAAGTAAATAAATAATAATTAAAATAAAAAATTTTAAATGATGTAGTTTGCTACAAAGTAAAAAATAGGCAAAGATATATTCGACAAATACAGACTAAAAATAAATGAGAGGGAGAGGAGTTGGCAATGTTACTGAATCAAGATAAAAAGCATTAATGAGGCAAAGAGAGCTTTATATTGGTAAAAGGGTACAAATAGAATTCTCATTGTGTTGATGTTCAATGCCAGAATATCATTCTATCAAAATATATAATCAAAATTGTATTAGTCAAGGTTCTCCAGACAAACAACACAATAGAGAGAGATTTATTTGAAGGAATTTGCTCTTGTTATCATGGGGACTGGCAAGTCCAAGGTCTGTATATCTGTAGGGGAGGGCCAACAGGCTAGAAACTCAAGTAAGAGTCGATGCTGCAGGCTACATCCCAAGATCTACAGGGAAGGCCAGCAGCCTGAAAATTCAGTCAGAGTTTCTGTGTTGTAGTCTTGTGACAAAATTGCTGCTTCTCTGGGAAACCTCAGTCTTTGCTCTTAAGGCCTTCAGCTGATTGGAAGTGGCCCACCCACATAATGGAGGTAAATTGCTTTAGTCAAAGTCAGCTGACTACTAATGTTAATCCCATCCACAAATACCTTACAGCTATATCTAGACTAGTGCTTGACCAGACAGATGTGCACCATAGCCTGACAAGTTAACATGTAAAATTAACCATCCAAGAAATATCAGGAGAAATTGACATATAGACAGTAGCAGTATAAGACTAACATACCTCTTAGTTATTGGACATATCAAGCAGACCAAAAACTAAATTAAATATAAGGAATATGAATACTATTAACAAACTATATAATATACTATGGATTATAGATAAACTGTATATGAATATAACATATACTTTTTATATTATAAATTCTATAAATAGAATAGTGGTAGCAATCTGAAAAAAATGTAATGTTGGATCTGTGTCTCACACTTTGTATGAGAATATATCCCACAGAGATAAATATTTACATGTTACTTGGAGATCAGTGATAGACTTTTTAATGTAATTTTGAAGTTTGGAAAGGCTTTCAGGGAGTGATGCAGAACCGAAGTCATACAAATAATAAATAAATTTGAATTAAAAAGTTATCTCTGCCTGGCAAATCCATTCTTTTTTAATTGAGTTCTTTTACTTTAAATGAGTCCTTACTGAGCTGTAACCAGTCTTCTGTATTCCCATTTGGCCTGTGGGACCTTAGTTCCCTGACCAGGGTTTGAACCTGCACCCTCAGCAGTTAAAGCACAGAGTCCTAATCACTGGACCACCAGGGAATGCTTAGGCAAATCCATTCTGTTAGTCACTCAGTTGTGTCTGACTCTTTGTGACCCCAAGGACTGTAGCATACCAGGCTCCTCTGTCCATAGAATTCTCCAGGCAAAAATACTGGAGTGGGTTGCCATGCCCTCCTCCAGGGGATCTTCCCGACCCAGGGATAGAACACAGCTTTCTCACATTGCAGGCAGACTCTTTACCAACTGAGCCAACAGGGAAGCCCTTCTAAGCAAAGCCAAAAGACAAGTGAAAAATCGGAGATAATATTTGAAATTCTTATCACAGATGCTTTATTTCTCTGAGTTCTTACAAATCAATAAGAAAAAAAGGCCAACAATGTAATAAAATACTGATACTAGTAGCATGGCTTAGACAGTAAAGAATTTGCCTGCAATACAGGTGACCTGGGTTTGATCTCTGGGTTGGGAAGATCCCCTGGAGAAGGGAATGGCTACCCACTCCAGTGTTCTTGCCCGGAGAATCCCATGGACAGAGGAGCCTTAGAAGGATACAGGAAAAACTCATAACATTAAGTGCTTTTGGGAAACAGAACTAGTTGGTTAGAGGACAGAGATGAGACTTTTCACTCTATATGCCCTTAGGTACCATTTGAATGCTGAACCACAAGTATATTACCTATTTAAACATTAAAATTTTTAAATGATAAAAACATGTATTAGAATCCTACCCATAAATAATACACTCACTATTCATAAGACAGGTAATAAGAAAATCTCAGTGCTCTAAAAACAAAAATTATACAGGCCATCTTCTGTGACCACCATGCAATAAAGCTGGATATGAATGCAAACTCTCACTGTCCCCAGCGCAGACATACCTAAACTTGGAGCCTCAAGGGTTCAATCAAATTTATCACATATGCCTTCTAACTCGGTCAAGTTCTATGCTCATTTTTTATTCCTTCATCATAGAGTCTATTGAAGAAAGAAGCCAACTGTGAGTCCAAATTCTAACACTGTTAAGCCCTGTTTCAGAAAGTCTTATTAAATACACTTTATGAACACAGATACCTGACTGAGACCTTGATACATCTCTCCAAATGGAGAGGACCTGGCAGGGAATCTGGCCCAAGCACCAAAAGTTTACCCTAAAATTCATGTTTCCACTGCCTTCTCTCCCCTTACTAGGCATTTCTCAAAAGGTGATCAAGAGGTCACTTCTCCAAATGCCTCAATCTCATGAACAGGGAAATAGTGAAGGTGTACCAGAAGGACACACACAGGTAGCTGAAGATGGACTCTCAAAGACCCATAGGTAAACATAACCCTCTTATTTTATATATTTACTTCTTTACCGCAACAGCATAGTCAGAACGGATAGTCATGTGATGTCACAGATGTCTCTTTGGTAATGTAACAGATATGATGGTAAACGCTGTAGCAAGCAAAACTGTTTGAAAAATTGAATGGTAAAGAGTTGAATGAGGGTGTGTTAGTATGTGTGTGTCAGTCGCTCAGTTGTGTCCAACTCTTTGTGACCCCATAGACTACTGGGCTCCTCTGTCCTTGGGATTCTCCAGACAAGAATACAAGAGTGGGTTGCCATTCCCTTCTCCAGGGGATCTTCCCAACCCAGGGATCAAACCGTAGTCTTCTGTATTGCAGGCAGATTCTTTACCATATGAGCTACCAGGGAAGCCCATACGTTAGGATACTAAATTACAATTTTATAATAGCATGAGAAGTTGGAATTAAGATACACAAATTTCAGAAATAAGATCAATACTTTACAGATCAAGTTTCACATTCTGGGTAGATGATCTTTTATTTAAATGTTTATATGTGTAGAAACACATACAGTGTGTTCTATTTTTGCTTTTCAGTCCTCTAATACCTGGTTAAGCTGTTTGTTTGTTTTTTAATTGGAGGAAAATTGTTTTACAATGTTGTGTTGGTTTCTGTTGTACATCAGTGTGAATCAGCTGTAAGTATATGTATATTCCCTTCCCTCTTGAGCCTTCCTCCCACTTGCCCATCCCACCCCTAAACAGTTCTTTATATTAGATTTTCTCTGATGAAGTAACTGTTATGGTTTCTGTTCTCCTGATTCAACCTTGACCAATACCCAAGAAAACAGTAATTTTGATTAAAACTACCATAACTATTAAAATGATCCCTTCAGAAGAGAAAAAGAAAGAATCTAACAATAACAACAGCAAAAAGCCTCTGAAGAAGAACCGCCACTGTGGGATTGAGGTGGAGGGGGAAATGTCATTGGTCTATCAAATGTTACAGCCTATTATGAAGCTGCACCAATTTTAAGGAATGTGATACTGGCACAGGAAGAGATAGACAATGTAACAAACCAGAAGGAACAAGTTCAGTTCAGTTCAGTTGCTCAGTCGTGTCTGACTCTTTGTGACCCCATGAATCACAGCACGCCAGGCTTCCCTGTCCATCACCAACTCCTGGAGTTCACTCAAACTCACGTCCATCAAGTTGGTGATGCCATCCAGCCATCTCATCCTCTGTCGTCCCCTTCTCCTACTGCCCCCAATCCCTCCCAGCATCAGGGTCTTTTCCAATGAGTCAACTCTTCACATGAGGTGGCCAAAGTATTGGCGTTTCAGCCTCAGCATCAGTCCTTCCAAAGAATACCCAGGACTGATCTTTAGGATGGACTGGTTGGATCTCCTTGAAGTGCAAGGACTCTCAAGAGTCTTCTCCAACACCACACTTCAAAAGCATCAATTCTTCAGCGCTCAGCTTTCTTCACAGTCCAACTCTCACATCCATATATGACCACTGGAAAAACCATAGCCTTGACTAGACGGACCTTTGTTGGCAAAGTAATGTCACAAAAGCAGACACAAATATTTATGGTCGTTTTGATAGCTTATGGTGAATGATGTAGGATTTGTGATCTCCGAAGAAGAAGATTTAGCTTCAGGATCAGGAACCAGGCTTGATCACTCAAGAGCTTTTGTGTAGCAGAGTTTTATTAAAGTAAGAAAAGGGACAGAGAAAGCTTCTGACATCGACATCAGAAGGGGGATGGAGAGTGCCCCACTCACTAGTCCTAGCAAGGGAATTATATACTTTTTAATTTGTTATTACAATAAATCAAAAGAATGTCTCAAGGTTGTAAAGATCTTACTAGACCCACTCCTATAGTATACATTTTAAGATAACTGAAGTCGCTCAGTTGTGTCCGACTCTTTGCGACCCCATGGACTGTAGCCTATCAGGCTCTTCCGTCCATGGGATTTTCCAGGCAAGAGAGCTGGAGTGGATTGCCATTTCCTTCTCCAGGGGATCTTCCCGACCCAGGAATCGAACCTGGGTCTCCCGCATTGCAGGCAGACGCTTTACCGTCTCAGCCACCAGGTGGGGTATCCTATAATATACATTTTAAGATAACAGGATTAGCCAGAAGGTTTTCAGGAAGGAGAAACATATCCTCAAGCAGGATACATTATTGTTATACAATCGTTACTAAGGAATGTAGAAAAAAAATGTTTGTCCTTTCCTTCTTCTTGAGAATTCCAGACCCCTATCTCCTCCTTGAGAGTCCCAGACCCCTTTTTCCTCCTCAGGGACCCTGGACTTATTATCAACCTGCCTGGGAATTGACTTTTTCAGTTTTGCAACATCTCAATCTACTTACCTTAGTCTCAAGAGAAATGCAGGAAAAGAGAACCCCATCTGCCTGTCATCTCTTGACTCCTGAGCTGTTGCTGCTTTGGGCAAAGTCTTTAACCTCTTGGAACCTCAGATTTCTCATTTGTAGGATGTAGATAATAACTACCACGAAGGGCTGTTGAAAAGACTTGAGATATTGTCATAAAGTGCCCAGTACTATGCATGGCATATAATAGCTTCCTAATAAACAGTTGTTATTATTTTCTTTCACTATAACTCATAGTCTACTTTTAATGGTTGCAGTTTTTTTTCCAAGTGACATGATCCTTTTCTTCTCTGTGTGTGTCTCTCTGTGTTAGAGCACTTTATGCATACTCCCCCCAAACTAGAGACAACCTTGCTATGGATTGAATTGTATCCTCCCCCTAAAATATGTTTAAATCCTAAACTAGCCCAGAATGTGGCCTTATTTGGAAATAAAGTTGTTGCAGTTGTACTAAAGTAGAAGGAGCCCAAATATGACTGGTGTCCTAAAAGAAGAGGGAAATTTGGACACAGGTATGCCCAGAGGGAAGACAGACACATAGCCATGTGACCACAGAAGCAGATACTGGAGTGATGCATCTACAAGTCAAGGAATGTTAAGGATCACTGGCAACAACCAGAAGCTAGAAAGAGACAAGGAAGAAATCTCTCCACTTCCCATCCTGCACGCCCGACAGGTCTCAGAGGTATCATGTCCCTGAAGAGACTTCCATTTAGGACTCTGGCTTCCAGAACTGTGAGAAAATAAATTTCTGTGGTTTTAAGCCACCTAGTTATCAGTATTTTGTTACAGCAGCCCTTAGGAAAGTAATACAAACCTAAATAATCTTCACAGGTGAATGCAAAACAAACTGTGATACATCCATACAATGGACTACAACATGGGTAAATCTCAAAGACGCAGAAGCCAGTCTGTGGAGGGAGGGGTGGTATCAATGGAGGTTGTATCCTGTATGATTCCATTTATGTGAAATTTTCTTAAAAGCAAGTAAATAGGATGGAGAACCAATCAGTATTTGTCAGAGGCTGAGTGGGGCCAGAGTTTGACTACAAGGGAGACATGAAGAAAATTTCTAGAATCATGAAACTGCTCTGTGTCCTGATTGTGACAGAGGTTATACAAACATATGCATTGTTAACACTGATAGAACTGTATGTTCAAAGAGAGTTAATTTCATAGTGTGTTAGTGAAAGTGTTAGTCGCTCAGTCATGTCCAACTCTGTGTGAGCCCCTGGACTGTAGACTGCCAGGTTCCTCTGTCCATGGAATTCTCCAGGCAAGAATATTGGAATGGGTTGCCATTCCCTTCTCCAGGACATCTTCCTGACCCAGGGATCAAACCCAGGTCTCCTGCATTGCAGGTGGGTTTTTTACCATCTGAGCCACCATGGAAGACATGTTGTGTTAAATTAGGTATTAAAAAAAAAAATGAAAATGGGCCTTCCCTGGTGGTCCAGTGGCTATGATTCCAAGCTCCCAATGCAGGGGGCCCAGGTTTGATCCCTGGTCAGGGAACTAGATCCCACATGCTACAGCTAAGAGTTCTTATGCTGCAACTAAGACTCAGCACAGCCAAATTAATAAATAAAAACATATTAAAAAATAAAAATAAAAACACATGCATATATATATATATATAATATACCTAAACAAATTGCTTTTCAAGATACTTGAAAAGAGATTTTTCTTCTGGGTTTCTGCCACAAAGGCTGCTTTGGGGGAATTCTGCCACACTAATCCTGGTCTTCTGGGAGCCAGTCTTTCCATCTGTAGAAGGAGAGGATCCAACTAGAGCAGAGGTTTTCATAGCAACCCCCCTCCACTCCCCCAAATTGTATCCCTGGGCACTCCTTTTGTGGAAGTGGGAGTGAGGGTCGGTTTGGAGAGAAAGGGCATTTGGACTCCACTGTGGTATGAACCCACAAGTCTACATCAACAGTTGTGCTTTCTGACTCATATATATTTTTATGTAGAGTAATCAGGATTAGAATAGCTGCTACCAAGCCAGAGTCATATACCTAGGGAATTTAAACAATCCTAGATTTCAGGGCCTACTTCTGGGGCCCACTCAATTGTCCCTTTGGCAAGTGTCCCCACGGATCCTAGTTGATCCCAGGGCTCTGGCTCTAATGGTCAGTGATTCTAAATGAGACCTTTGGGTGCGGAACAGGGGGCCCTGGAATAGTGCTTCTTGTTTTCACACGGATTAAACACAGTGATACAATGGGAACGCTGAAAGGGCTCTGAATCTAGGCCTCCTGTGAGATAGGGTCTGAAAGAAACTTACCCCCATTTGTTTTAAAGGCAAGATAACTTTTAGAAAGAGAATTCTGTAGACAAAAAGGGGCCATACACAGATGGGGAAAAGGCCCTTATGAGGATGGGTGTGCTGACCTCCAACTGGCAGGGCCAACGAGTAACCTTAATAACAAGAATAGCCTTTTCCTCTAAGCAGGAAACCATCTGCTTGCTAGGTCTCACGCTAAGGAATCTAATCCTCACAACAACCCTGGGAGAGACAGGCTGTCATTACTTTGACAGGTGAGGAAATAGAGGCTCTGAGGGGCCCCAGTCATAAGGGGTGGGGTGACAGAGTTGAGTCCTGGCCAGCAGCTCCAACCTACTAAGCAACAGCCCATGAGAGCAACAGAGGCCTGGTGTCAGGCGGACTTTCTCTGTTTTAGCAAGTGCCTTGGAGAAAGGGGGCTTCCTTGGTGGCTCAGACAGTAAAGAATCTGCTTGACAGTGCAGGAGATGCAAGAGACACGGGTTCAATCCCTGGGTAGGGAAGATCCCCTGGAGAAGGAAATGGCAATCCACTCCAGTACTCTTTCCTGAAGAATTTCATGGACAGAGGAGCCTGGCAGGCTGCAGGCCATGGGATCGCAAAGAGTTGAACACGACTGAGCTACTAACACTTTCACTTAGAGAAAGGGATTAATGTTTATTTCTCACAAAGGCTGGTGGGGGTTGCTGAGGGCACTTTGGGCCCTTGCCATATAGTAGATTACTGGAAAAAAATATTTTTATATGCTTTATATAGTGGCATTGGGGCTTCCCTGGTGGCTCAGTGGTAAAGAATCTCCCTGGCAATGCAAGAGACTCAGGTTCAATCCCTGGGTTGGGAAGATTCCCTGGAGAAGGAAATGGCTACACACTCAAGTATTCTTGCCTTGAGAATCCCATGGACAGAGGAGCCTGGCTGGCTACGGTACATGGGGTCGTAAAGATTCGGACACAACTGAGCGACTAAGGACACAGTGGAATTTTTTTTTTTTTTTTTGAAAATTATTTTATATGCAAATTGAATTTAGAAAGCCAGAGTTGGGTCACTGTGGTTGAAGGTGGGGGCAGGAGTACCCCGGGGCTCCCCCAGGACTCCCGGCGAACCCCAAGAAGGCCACTTATCCAGTAGGTTGGCACTTACTGCAAGAAGCATGCACAGTCAGAGACATATACCATGTCTAAGGCTCTGGCTTTGGGTTGGGAAGAACCAGGTGGGGTTGGGGGTGGAGGTGGGAGGGGACACTCACCCCTGGGTTAGTCAGCCTCTGGCTGGTCCCAGGCTACAGGTTCATCTGAGCTGGACACCAGCTTGCCCACCCTCCCCTCTGGCCAGGCCCCAGCAGTCATGACCGGCCACTCACAGGATAAGAAGCATTGTCACCATTTTCCATTTAATGAATTTTATCCTTTAAAGATAAGCACACTAAGATAAGAACTTCAGCCTCCTCCTCCCCCCCTTTTTGCTTGCCCATGTAAAAAGGGGTTTCTAGTTTCTTTATCAATAAAAGTTCAATGTTCACCTCAAAGTTGGTGCAGGATCTGAAGCAGAAGTTAGGAGCTGTCCGGAATGACTCCCATCAGCGTCATCAAACAGATTTCTTTCTCATAGACATCAGGAATCATCCCCATTGAGGAACTGATCATGTGAACAGTGTTCTTGCTAAACAGCTTGAATTCATAATAGATAAGCTGCTCCCAAAAGCCGTTGTTGGGCCGGATGGTGGGGCGGCAGGACTTGGTCCACGTGTGGGCGTCCAGCAGCGACATGGAGTGGTACTTCATCAGGTAGGCGAGGCAGAAGGTGGCAGAGCGGCTCACCCCGGCAGCACAGTGTAGCAGCGTTCGGCCTTGCTTCATCTCCACGCTGTGGATGTGATCTGCAATAAAGTCAAAAAAGTCATAGAGGCGCGAGTTGGGAGCATCCGCCAGCGGCACTTTTACGTACTGGATGTCTTCTAAGAACGTGTCGGTCGCCTCCATCGACACGTTGATGACAGTGGTGATGTGGTTGGTAGACAGCATGGCTTTGTCCTTGGCTGCCACAGCGTCGCTGAGGTACAGACTCTTGGTAATCTGGGAGAGGCCATGGGCCGCGGGCTGCCGGACAGCTTGAATCGGAAACGGACACAGAGGCGTTGTCATAGAGGCGGTGGCACAGCAGTCTCTGCGGTGTCCCGGGAGTGAGTGCAGGAAGCAACAGCTCTGTGATGTCTCTGGAGAGGCTCTGGGCGACAATATGCTGGTAACCCACTGGTCACCCTCCTTCTTCACTCCGCCCCTCGATTCCCCTTCCCCACCCCACCTCCCGCCCCTCGAGGGCGTCACAATTCCCCACAGCCCTTCCCATTGGTTCCCATGGCAATGGCCGCTTGCAACATGGAGGACTTGGCCGCAGAGCCAGATCTTCAGAGAAACCCCAGATCTCTCTTTTTAATCTTTCTTCATAGTTACTTATTTTCAGAGCTTATGTCTCGATGTTTTAATGTTCTGTTACCAGATATCTCTTTTATGTTTCAATTATTGGACCACTCTGTACACAGTCTCTATTTTATTAGTGTTGAAGAACAGGGCTTACCCTTGTTCTGCAAAGTAACAGTATCATATTTTACATTGGGGCACAGCATTTGGCTCCTTTGATATGCTAATCTTTATAAAACTGCAGAGAGGTAGGGGTTTCCACTGGCCTTGGTGACCTGGCCTGATACTTCTTTGTTGATTGTAGCCATAGAATTATGCTCCTGCTCTCACACTCATCAGGACTGTTTATTATAAGGGAACATTGCTGATACATAGCCCTTTATGGTGAAGTTGGCCTGTGGTGAACAGTTGTGATTAATTTAGCTATGTTGCTGTCCGTTTGTGCATACGGCCCGAATGATTTACCACCTGATTCTGCTTTATTACCTGAAACAACAGCTCAAATTATCTTGTCTGAAAGTGAAAGTGAAGTCGCTCAGTCGTGTCCAACTCTTTGCAACCCCATGGACTGTGGTCCACCAGGCTCCTCGGTCCATGGGATTTTCCAAGCATGAATACTGGAGTGGGTTGCCATTTCCTTCTCCAGGGGATCTTCCCAACCCAGGGAAGATCTTGTCTTGCCAATCTTGTCTACATTATCCCAAAAGAATGCCCACCTGCTTTGTAAACAGCACATCATTTTGACCACTACTGATGGTCTCTTCCCAGTAATGTTAAAAATTCTGGAGCAAGTCAATGCTATGTCATACCTGGGCCAAAAATAGATTTTTAAAATGCTCCCTGAGATTTGCATTTCGTCTCAGCTAAGATTTTTGTAGGATTTGAAGATTTGAAATAACTATAACCTAAAACTAACAAATTATTTCATAGAGCAGCTCTGAGATCCATTACTTCCCCATCATTCCTTATCATTTTGGGTTATGTGCAAAGTTTGCTCCTTAAACTTTAAAAATGTTATAAAATTATTGGGGGAGAGGGCCTCCCCTGGTGGCTCAGTAGTAAAGAATCTTCTTACAGGAGACCTGGGTTCGATCTCTGGGTTGGGAAGATCCCCTGGAGAAGGAAATGGCAACCCACTCCAGTATTCTTGCCTGGAGAATTCCATGGACAGGGGAGCCTGGCAGGCTACAGTCCATGGGAGTTGCAGAAGAATCGACTTAGCAACTAAACAACAACAACAAAATTAGGGGACTTCCCTGGTGGTCCAGTGGTCAAGACCCTGCCTTTCCAATGCAGAAGGCTTGGGTTTGATCACTGGTAAGGGAAATAAGATTCCACATGCAGCGTAGCCAAAAGATATTTTTTTTAATGTAGTAAAATTAACCAAAAGAATTCCATACACTATTCTTAAAGACAAGTGTGGCTCATATTAGATTCATGTATTTTTCCAGTCAATATTTTGTGATGCCCTTTCATCTGAGGGATGTTGGATGTCTTCAAACTCCACTGTAGATCTTTTCTTGGATGGATGAGGAGATCATGTTTCCTCCTCTTGAGTTTGGAAACTGATCACTTTCAAATTTCCACTTACCTTTACTTTTTCTTATTATTTAGGGGGGAAAAATGTACAGGGGACTCGCTTAAGAAAATACTCTCTACCTGACACTGGGAAAAGACCCTGAGTGTCAAGAATCAGTTAACATTCCGATTTCTCTATTCAGTAGTCGAGGCCCCTTCCTTTTTGATCTAAGCCTGCCTTTCTAATCTCATTCATTCATTTACTCACTAAATTTTTCTTAAGAATCTATTGTGTGCTAGGCATTTTCACTTTTATAAATCTTCAGTTCTGACCAAACAAATCAAATGTTCGTGGTAATTGCAACATACACATTCCTGCTTTCTTACCTTTGCTCATGCCATTCCTCTTGCTTGAGAAAACATTCTCACTCCTGCCTGTTTACTGAATCCTTTCCAGGCCTCAAGAATGAGCTTGATTAATTAAAAAAAAAAAATCAGCTGAGCATCCAATCTGTGTCAGGTACAGTTCTAGCATTGTGTAAATCCAACACAGCGCACCCAGGCTCAGATATCAAAGAACTTATAGTTTAGTCTGAGAGATACATAATCATGAAAGAGTCTAGAAGAGAGGATGATTCATTGTTTTATGTGTGTGTCTGCTGGGACTAGGGGGTGGTGGGTGAGGGGGGCAGATATCACGAAAGGCTTCACAGAAAACATGACCTGGAACAAAGCTTTTTTGTTCATTTGTTTGCTTTTCTTATTTATTGTTTATTCTGTTCACGTTTTTGTTTTGAAAAATTTCAAACCTACAGCAAGGGTGCAGAATAGAATATGAGTGCCCGTTCACCCTTCACCTATAATTTCTCTATTGTTAACACTCTGCCATCACATTTCCAAAGACACCCGTATTTATCTGTTTGCTTGCTTTCTTTTTGCTGAGGCATTGCTAACTGCAGATAGAGCAACACTTCAGCCCTTTCAGCACATCCTAAGAACAAGGACAGCCTCCTCTACAACCAGAATACAATGACTATATTCAGGAAATTTAACATTGACCCGATATTATTATCTAAAATATAACCCATATTCAAAAATCACCAATCCTCCCAATAATGTTATTTGGAACTGTTTTATTTTCCCTTTGATTCAGAATGGAAACAAGGACCACATTGCATTTAGCTGTCATGCTTCTTGAGCACTATTTAATTTGGAGCTGTTTCTGAGCCTTTTGTTTTGCTTTGGTTTTTCCTGGCCGCTGATGTTTTTCAAGAGTCCAGGCCAGTTTTGCAGAACATCTTTCCATTTGGAAGTGTTTGATCATTCCTTCAGGATTAGATGCAAGGGAACTGTTTTTCACAAGAATAGTACCAGATTGTGTCATTCTCAGTACGTCTCATTGGGAGCAATATGATGTCTGTTTGTCCCATTAATGATGATGATAAATTTGATCACCTGGTTAAGGTGGCATTAGTTAGGTTTCTACATTGTTGTTGTTGTTCAGTTGCTAAGTCTTGTCTGACTCTTTGCAACCCCATGGACTGCAGCCCACCAGGCTTCCCTGTCCTTCACCATCTCCTGGAGCTTGCTCAAACTCACATCCATTGAGTCGATGATGCCATCCATTCTACATTGTACTCACATCCATTGAGTCGATGATGCCATCCATTCTACATTGTAAAGGTAGGTTTTCCTTTTTGTGATTAATAAAGAATAAGTAAGGGTGGTACTTTGAGTTTCTGGGAATATCTTTGGAACAGGACTTGAAGGATGAGTAGAAGTTTTCCAGGCAGATAAGAAGGGGGGAAAAGGAAGTATGAGCAAAGGCATAAGGGTATGAAATGATGTCAGGAAGGCAGAGAACAACTCAGGATTACTGGAACAGACAGAGCGAGGCAGAATTGATAGGTGGAATGGCTACAGGAGTGGCAACAGAGATCACAGAGGGCCTTGTGCTTCATCACTTGGGCTTCATCCTGGTGGCACTTTGGAGTATTTTATGCAGAGAAATGGCATAACAGAATTAATTTTAGGATACTCACTTCAGCTATGTAGGTGAATCTGTAGATCAGAAGGTACAGTGGGGAGAAAGGCAGCACTTGAGGGAGTGAGAGCTATTGCAATAGTCTAGATGAGCAATGGCACATCCATTACAGACTCTTTTCTGCCATGGAAGCTGGATCAAATCCAAATAGAATTTACCTCCTCAGATGTACACATGGCCCAGGCCACATAAGAGAATGGAATATCAAACTTTCTGTGGGTCAGTGTCTGGAGAGTTTGGGAGTGGGGTAGACAAGTGAAGGCAAGAGGCTGAGGATGTAGGTAATATATTTATATTGAAGAGTGGTGGTGATTTAGTTGTTGTGTCTGACCCCATAGACTGTAACCCACCAGACTCCTCTGTCCATGGGATTTCCCAGGCAAGAATACTGGAGTGTGTTGCCATTTCCTTCTGCAGGGGATCTTCCAACCCAGGGATCAAACCCAGGTCTCCCACTTTGCAGGTAGTCTCTTGCGTTGCAGTTGGATTCTTCACTGACTGATCTACCAGGGAAGCCCTGAAGGGTGGTGGTGGTAAGAAAACCTAAAAGAATATGGGATGAGGGCACAGGAGAGCTAGTAGCTAAAAGGAGTTGCATGTTATGTTATCCGATGGACAGATAGGATAGGTAGTCTTGAACAGAAGACTCTAGGGCAAAGGTGGGAGTTGGCTTCCCTGAGTACCAAGAGTTGTATATTAATTCCATTTCCCCGTGGGGCAGAGTCAGTTATATCACTGTATAAAGCCCAGCAGCAAGTCAGCTTCCCAGAACTTGTTGCTGGGCTCAGTCTGGTCCTTAGTTTCTGGATGGTGAAGGGAGACAGATGGATATGAATGTGGAATTCTTCAAATAACACTCTCCAGTCCAGAATACAGCTATTATGAGAAAAAGATTGTGACTTATTTGTTAGGTGAAAAAAACTAGTTTATAAAAAAAGTTGTACTTTTTTTTTGTAAAGGTGAAATATATACATATGTATATTCATCATATATATGTATTTTTTAGATATATATATCACATGTATATTAAATAGCTATTAATGAGTACTGTTTGTGGAAATATTAGGTATCAAAAGCTGCCCTAGGTATATATGGAGTAAGAATTTCACAAATGTCAGATATTACTTGGTACTATATTTGAGTGGCGGAGAAGGCAGTGGCACCCCACTCCAGTACTCTTGCCAGGAAAATCCCATGGACGGAGGAGCCTGGTGGGCTGCAGTCCATGGGGTCGCTAAGAGTCAAATACGACTGAGCGACTTCCCTTTCACTTTTCACTTTCACACATTGGAAAAGGAAATGGCAACCCACTCCAGTGTTCTTGCCTGGAGAATCCCAGGGACGGGGGAGCCTGGTGGGCTGCCGTCTATGGGGTGGCACAGAGTCAGACACAACTGAAGCGACTTAGCAGGCTTAGCATATTTGAGTGGTGGGATTAAAGGCAATTCTTTTCTTTTTGTGTTTGTCTGTATTTTCAAATTTTCTAAAATCATTTGTGATATCTTTATAATTAGAAAAAATCAAAATGCATTTAGACATCATCAACAGATATCCTTTTTTTTTTTGCCTAAAAATTTAGTAAAGTTGAAAAACTAGTAATACTTCATGGTGACAGAATTCAGAGAAATAAGCGCTCTCCTACATCACCAGGGTCGGAGATGAGGGAGAGACAATGGCCAAACCACGTGGTGGGGAAGATGTAGAGCAAAGAAAACTCTGACACTACTGGTAACAGGGAAAGTTGGTACCACCAGTTTGGAGACCAGTCCAGTAAAGTTGAAGATGCAGATAGCCTATGCCCCAGCAATTCCAGCCCAGGTAAAGACTCTTGCTCATAAATGCTAGAAGATGTTTCAGTTCAGTTCAGTTCAGTTCAGTCACTCAGTCGTGTCTGACTCTTTGCGACCCTATGAATCACAGCACACTAGGCCTCCCTGTCCATCACCAACTCCCGGAGTTCAGTCACACTCACGAGTCGGTGATGCTATCCAGCCATCTCATCCTCTGTCGTCCCCTTCTCCTCCTGCCCCCAATCCCTCCCAGCATCAGAGTCTTTTCCAATGAGTCAACTCTTCACATGAGGTGGCCAAAGTACTGGAGTTTCAGCTTTAGCATCATTCCTTCCAAAGAAATCCCAGGGCTGATCTCCTTCAGAATGGACTGGTTGGATCTCCTTGCAGTCCAAGGGACTCTCAAGAGTCTTCTCCAACACCACACTTCAAAAGCATCAATTCTTCGGTGCTCAGAGAATATTTATTGCAGTGTTGTTTATAGTAGTGAAGAAATGGAGACAATGTAAATGTCTACCAAGAAGCAAATGAAAATTTGAGGACAGTCATACAATGAATACCATACAAACAGCTATGAAAACAAATGAAGTACAGCTGCCTGTGTAAACCTGGATAAGTCTCGAAAGTATAATGTTGTACAGAAAAAACAAGAGGCAGGAAAAAATGTGCAACAAGAAATTTAAAAACAAGTAGAATAGTACCATACATTGTTTACACTTGCCTATACCTATACATGCATATATATATATATATGTTAAAAACCTACAAGCAACTGAGAAACACCAAGTTGAGAACAGTGATTCCTCCATGGAAAGAACTGGATCTGGGTGTGTGAGATAGGGTGTTTCAATATGTCTTAATATTTTATTTTCTTAAGATAATAGATCTGAAGCAAACATGACAAAATGTTAAGGTCTGACAAACTGGATGTTGGGTATGCAGGTATTTATTATCATATCCAGCAGACTTTAGGATTGCTTGAAGTATTTCACAATAAAAATGAATGGGGCAAAGTCCACATGTGCTTGGAACTAGCAATTTCCCTGCTGGTAATTTACTTATGTCTTCTAAGGAAGTCCTCACAAATGTGTGCAGAGATTTACCTACCAATATGTTCATTGTAAGTATTATCTACAATATAAAAAGCTGGAGAAAACCTAATCTAGGAATAAGGGCTTCTGTAACTAGATTATGAAATCTTGGTAAGGTAGAATATAATGTGGCTCTTAAAATGACTACCTAGAAAAATATTTATTGTCTTGGAGAAATTTCATACTATCTTGTTAATAGAAAATGCTATAAAACAGTTCGATCTCAATAAAGCTAAGTAATACTTTTTATCTCTATATATGGATTCATAAATAGAGAAAAGCAAATAAGATATACACCAAAATGTCTACAATCATTATCCCTGAGCAGTGTTATTGCAGATGATTTTTATTTTTTTGGATGTCCCAAATATGTATATGATAGATATGTAATAGTTTTATAATTTGAAAAATTATATAGTTTTAAAAGAGACTAATAAAATAGTTTTGATGAGACGTAATATGAAATCGGACAAAAAAGGCAGCAGCTGCAGGATGAAGAACAGACAAAATCAAGAGTGATTTAGAAGGTATAAGTGACAAAATTTTCTACCAGATTAAGAAGGGAGTGGGGGAAGGGAGGAACATCATGGTGACCTGCTACTTTCTGACTTGGGCAGCTGAGCAGCAAAAGAGATCATTCCCTGAAGTAGGAAATGCTTCAAAAAGATCAGATTTTGCCTGAAAGATGAGCAAGGAGTTCAGTTTGGAACAGGATGACACTGACAGACTGCAGGACTAGCATTCACAGTGGGGGACTCCTATCCTGGATTCGTTCTTTCCTGTCTACTCCTCAAACAAAAGCCATCATGTTCAGGTACTTGCCCCTTTGTACATAACCATAGGCTTCAGGGGAAACTGCCCCCTTTTCCAGTTTCTAGAGTGGCAAGGAATGGATTCTGATCATTCTAAGCCAGTCATGCAAATCCATTCCTCTTGTCAGTGACTGTTTTAGGGATGGGCAACTTACCAAACTCTGGCAAATGATAAGCTAGTGGAACCAAGCACTTCAGTTTGGGACTTGAACCCACAAGGCCAGGACTTGAACCTGACCAAAACTCTGATTGGGATTTGAACTTATGGCCTTTTAATTAGAATCATTTGCCTGGTGTCTGGACTTACAGAGGCTCAGGTTCTTTGAGTCTCAGTGCTGAAGGAATTCAGTAAGAGGCAAAGTGATAGGCAAGAAGTAGATTTATTAATACAGGACACTTGTAAGGGATACAAGCAGGCTGGCAAGGGGGCTCTGCCCCAAGAATTAAGTGGCTACATTTTTATAATCAAAGAAAAGTGAAGGGAGGGTAGAAGACCACCTTCTTCCTTATTCTTTGAGTAGACATCAGGCTTACATCACTAACTCCTCCTTGGCATCAGGCAAGAGAGTGTTTGACCCTGTAAGGTCAAACTAGAACTGTTATGGTGCTTATTCAAATTAGCAGAAGGGTGGTAACGTATGCTAAAATATTTTAAATTATTTCAGGTTCTAGTAAAATGAAGGTCTCCTACTTTGAATTGTCACCTTTCCCTTATATTCCTGTCCTTGGTTTTAAGGATCATTATTTTGCTGGACTTGACCAGTAGAATGCAGTTCTCATTTTTTCACTTAATGGCTTGGGCCATATCTTGTGCTTTTATTGATGACTTTATGGTTAAACGTTGTTGTTGTTGTTGAGTGCTAAGTCTTGTCTGACTCATGGACTATAGCCAGGCTCCACCCCATGGATTGTACACCATCAGGCTCCTCTGTCTTTTCTTTGCTTGTCCCAGACAAGAAAACTGGAGTGGGTTGCCAAGCTCCTCCTCCAGGGGAGCTTCCCAACCTCGGATCAAAATCGGGTCTCCTGTACTGCAGGCAGATTATTTAGCATCTGAGCCACCAATTAGGGGAAGCCTGCTGGAAAGGTTTCCTGGCCCCTAAGGAAGAGACAATAGTACTAGACACGGCTTTTCTTCCTCAGAATGGCTTGTTTCTAGATGTCATACCCAGATCTCAGCAGTTATTTTACAGCCTTGTGGGAAAGCAGCCTGAGAGCAAAGCCAGCATCCAGAAGATGCATTTTGAGTCAGAATTTTCTGTCACTCACAGTATTCATCTAAAATAATATAGATAATACTGTGGAGGTGTCCATGAGTAGAGCAAAAGCTTTTGAGAGGGAAAACTTGCCTGAGGTTCTCAGTGGCAGAATCTGGATACCACTGAAAACCTCAGGCAAGTTATTTGGTTGATTTAAATTGTCTTGAAATCATAAGTGTAGTATAAACTATTATATGAGCTATGAACAAAGCTAGTGGAGGTGATGGAATTCCAGTGGAGCTATTTCAAATCCTGAAGGATGATGCTGTGAAAGTGCTGAATTCAATATGCCAGCAAATTTGGAAAACTCAGCAGTGGCCACAGGACTGGAAAAGGTCAGTTTTCACTCCAATCCCAAAGAAAAGCAACGCCAAAGAATGCTCAAACTACCACACTCATCTCACACGCTAGTAAAGTAATGCTCAAAATTCTCCAAACCAGGCTTCAGCAATACGTGAACCGTGAACTTCCAGATGTTCAAGCTGGTTTTAGAAAAGGCAGAGGAACCAGAGATCAAATTGCCAACATCCACTGGATCATCAAAAAAGCAAGAGAGTTCCAGAAAAACATCTATTTCTGCTTTATTGACTATGCCAAAGCCTTTGACTGTGTGGATCACAATAAACTGTGGAAAATTCTGAAAGAGATGGGAATACCATCTTGAGAAACCTATATGCAGGTCAGGAAGCAACAGTTAGAACTGGACATGGAACAACAGACTGGTTCCAAATAAGAAAATGAATACATCAAGGCTGTATATTGTCACCCTGCTTATTGAACTTATATGCAGAGTACTTCATGAGAAACACTGGGTTGGAAGAAGCACAAGCTGGAATCAAGATTGCCGGGAGAAATATCAATAACCTCAGATATGCAGATGACACCACCCTTATAGCAGAGAGTGAAGAGGAACTAAAAAGCCTCTTTGATGAAAGTGAAAGAGGAGAGTGAAAAAGTTGGCTTAGAGCTCAACATTCAGAAAACTAAGATCATGGCATCCAGTCCCATCACTTCATGGCAAATAGATGGGGAAACAGTGGAAACAGTGGCTGACTTTATTTTTCTAGGCTCCAAAATCACTGCAGATGGTGATTGCAGCCACGAAATTAAAAGACTCTTACTCCTTGAAAGGAAAGTTATGACCAACCTAGATAGCATATTCAAAAGCAGAGACATTACTTTGCCAACAAAGGTCCGTCTAGTTAAGGCTATGGTTTTTCCAGTGGTCATGTATGGATGTGAGAGTTGGACTGTGAAGAAAGCTGAGTGCTGAAGAATTGATGCTTTTGAACTGTGGTGTTGGAGAAGAGTCTTGAGAGTCCTTTGGACTGCAAGGAGATCCAACCAGTCCATCCTAAAGGAGATCAGTCTTGGATGTTCTTTGGAAGGACTGATGCTGAAGCTGAAACTCCAATACTTTGGCCACCTCATGCGAAGAGTTGACTCATTGGAAAAGACTCTGATGCTGGGAGGGATTGGGGGCAGGAGGAGAAGGGGATGACAGAGGATGAGATGGCTGGATGGCATGAGTTTGGGTAAACTCCGGGAGTTGGTGATGGACAGGAGGCCTGGTGTGCTGTGATTCATGGGGTCGCAAAGAGTCAGACACGACTGAGGGACTGAACTGAACAGAATACTTCATTTATATAAATCCAGACTTATTTTATTTTAAATCTAATAATATAGAAGTTTATAAAGTGAAAAGTGAAACTCTCCCTTCCACTCACGCACCAAACCTATTCCTTTATTCAGAGGTAACTGCTGAGAATAATAGATACTGAACACAAGTTCATGTGCCTACAGACAGTGAGGCCAAATAAACCTAAATGTGGGAGTTTGGAGCAGAGGAAGGGTTATTGCAAGGCCAAGCAAGGAGAATGAGTGGCTCATACTCAAAACCCCTAAACTCCTTGATGGTTTGGGGGGAGAAGTTTTTATAGGCAAAATTTGGGGTGAGGGCTGCAGGATGTATGACTTTCCTCTGATTGGTGGGTGATGAGGTAACAGGGTGGTGCTCCAGAAATCTTGTTCTCAGCCTGAACTTACCATCTTCCACCTGGGTGGGGACCTTAGTTCCTGCAGAAGAACTCAAAGATACTCTGATATATATTCCTTGAGCAGGAACCAGGATGCTGCTTTAAAGCTGCACTATTGTTTCCTGACTGCTCCTCCTTTTTTCTGCATTCTCTTACTTTCCTGATGATCAACTGTTTGAATCTTCACTTTGGAACTCTGGGGAGGTCTGGAGGTTGAATGAAGACTATTTCCTACAAACAAGAAACAGAGGACATAAAAAGAATTTGTAGCCAGGGAAGCCCACAGGTTCCTGCTCAGTTTCAGTATAATGAATGTATAACTTCAATGCAGTATAACTTCAATGCAGGAGACCCAGGTTTGATCCCCGGATTGGGAAGATCCCCTAGAGAAGGGAATCGCAACCCACTCCAGTATTCCTGCCTGGAGAATTCCATGGACAGAGCAGCCTGATGGGCTCCAGTCCATGGGGTCGCAAAGAGTTGGACACAACTGAGCAACTAACACTTTTTACCTAACACAGATTTTTACCAAAATTAGAAGGAGTATTCAAGATGGTCTAAGGTAAAACAAAGGCCTTGAGTCACACCTGTAATTGCTCTGGTTATGCAAAGAGACAAGGTAGTCATCTTCCAGACGAGAGAAAATAATATGTCAACTGGCCTATGGGAATGCTGGGCAGGAAATACAGACTTAAGGATTGAGATGGTATGTTAGGAGAAAACAAAAACACTTCAAATCAGAAGTCTTGACATCAGACTTCAATTTTCAAGTATTTCAGGCTTCCCTTGTGGCTCAGCTGGTAAAGGATCCGCCTGCAATGCAGGAAACCTGGATTCGATCCCTGGGTTGGGAAGATCCCCTGGAGAAGGGAAATGCTACCCATTCCAGTATTCTAGCCTGGAGAATTCCGTGGACTGTATAGTACATGGGGTCACAAAGAGTCAGATACAACTGAGCGACTTTCACTTTCAGGCATTGATTTCTGAGAAAGAGACTTCTCATGTGGGCAATTCAATGCAGCATGCTCTGATGAGTTGTTTTGGAACATCCTCCAGGATTCTTCAGGATGAGTTGTAGTACCAGAAATTTATTTGTTTAAGGATGAGTAATATAGGAGTAATATAGGACAGCAAGGAGATCAGGCCAGTCAATCTTAAGGGAAATCAACCCTGAATACTGGTTGGAAGGATTGATGCTGAAACCGAAGCTCCGGTATTTTGTTCATCTGATGTGAACAGCCGACTCATTGGAAGTCCCTGATGCTGGGAAAGATGGAGGGCAGAAGGAGAAGAGGGCATCAGAGGATGAGAAGCCTGGATGGCATCACCAGTGCAATGGACATGAACTTGGGAAAACTTTGGAAGATGGTGAGGGACAGGAAAGCCTGGCGTGCTGCAGATCATAGGGTCACAAAGAGTCAGACACAACTGGGTGATTGAACAACAATAATAACAACAATATAGGAGTAATGCCAGGGAAATTAAGGAGTAACTTATTTATGTAATTACACTCTATGTATTAGTCCACAATTTTTCTCACTTGACAATATATCTTGGGTATCTTTTTTTTTGTTGACCTTATTCTTTTGTCAACTGAAAAAAAAATGCACAACCTAAAAGTTGACAATTATGTTTTATGCAGTGGATTTCTGAGGACTTCAAGTCTAGGAGACAGCCTCTCAGATAGCTCTAGAAAAAAATACTCTAAAGAGGTAAGGGAGGAGCCAGGATATATAGGAGTTTTGTACAAAAACCAGGTAGTCAGAATATCAAAAGATTACTGTAATTAAAGAAAACCAAACATCTCAAATTAATGGATACAGTGCTTTTCTATGTAGGAAGAGGCAAAAGTCTGGGCCCATTGAAATTGTTCCTTCGATATGTACCTCAGCTATCTGGGGCTAGTATCCTGTGTTTTCCTATTCTGAGTCTCCCCAGGGGGTATCATGGGGGAGTGGATGCAATGGCTGATTGCTTGATGGAGGGCATCCTGCCTCCATCCTGAGTTCCCTCAGGGCTCATGATGGAGGTAGTGGTAGTGGCTATAATGTGATGGCTTGATAGCTGTAACATCCTTTGTTTACTGATAGGACAGGCAACATTTTTCTTTCACTTTTTTTTTTTCTTTTTAATAACAGAATCCTAATCACTGGACCACCAGGAAATTCCAGACAGGCAACATTTTTCATTCACACTTTTTAAAGGCTGTGTGGTATTCCACAGTATGGTTGTATCATATACTATTTAACCATTACCACCTTGATAGATGTTTCAAATGTGTAGATGTTCACAATATGTCACCTTGAATGTGCCACTTTGGCATATTGATTATTTTGAATTAAAGGTTGGGCTCCAAAATCACTGCAGATGGTGACTGTAGCCATGAAATTAAAAGACATTTGCTCCTTGGAAGTAAAATCATGACCAACCTAGACAGCATATTAAAAAGCAGAGACATTACCTTGCCAGTAAAGGTTCATCTAGTCAAAGCTTTAGTTTTTCCAGTAGTCATGTATAGATGTGAGAGTTGGACTGTAAAGAAAGCTGAGCACAGAAGAACTGATGCTTTTGAACTGTGGTGTTGGAGAAGACTCTTGAGAGTCCCTTGGACTGCAAGGAGATCCAACCAGTCCATCCTAGAGGAAATCAGTCCTGAATATTCATTGGAAGGACTGATGCTGAAGCTGAAACTCCAATACTTTGGCCACCTGAAGCGAAGAGATGACTCATTTGAAAAGACCCTGATGCTGGGAAAGATTGAAGGCAGGAGGAGAAGGGGACGACAGAGGATGAGATGGTTGGATGGCATCACCAACTTGATGGACATGAGTTTGAGTAAGCTCCAGGAGTTCGTGATGGACAAGGAAGCCTGGCATCCTGCAGTTCATGGGGTCGCAAAGAGCTGGACATGACTGAGCGACTAAGCCCAAGAAACAGCTGGTACAAGAACACTCTGACCCTCTTTTGTCCCTCAGACAGCAGAGATAAATCTCCCATGTGAAAAATACCCTCCTTGTACCAGGAGGGTGGAGAGCATCCTTATCCGTATCATCAGAGATAGGGAATTTAAGGCAAAAGACTATATAAACAAACCTGGTTTCTACTTCACTGTAGTATTACTCTTACTTGTTAGTTAATATCCCTTGTACATTTTTCTCTAGTGTTCTATTGACAACCTACAAAAACTCTTAATAAGGGTTTTAGATTTTGTCTGCTAAAAATTCTCCTGATCTTTTGTTCCTGTTTTTCAACTTTGTTTTTAGGAGCTTTTGCCATGTGTAAACTTAAAATTGTTGTGTTGTTTAATGTGAATCTTTCCCTTTGAAGCTTCTGGGTTTTTGCTTGCCTTGGGAAGACTTTACAACACCAAGATTTAAACAAATGTTCTCTTTTATTTACTTCCAGTATTTCATAGTTTTGTTTTTTTATATTGTTTTTTTTTTTTCCTTAAAAGGGCTTTTTATTATGGAAAATCTGAAAATACTGTAATTTTATGACTGACAATAGGAAATATATATTTGGTCTTCATCCCTGTTTCTGGCAGTGAGCTCTTAAAATCCTTGGAATTTCCTAAATAGTAAGAGTGATAAAGGTGTAATGGGTGACTTTTGTTATTCATATAAGCACACCTGAGTTTATGTTAATGACTTGGCTTTTGGAAAGCCCCTAGGTAACCTAAGGAGGGGAGCTGGTTGCCAGTGGAACCAACCTAAAGATTGAAAGTGAAAGTGTTAGTAACTCAGTCGTGTCCTACTCTTTGTGACCCACCAGGCTCCTCTCTCCATGGAATTCTCCAGGCAAGAATACTGGAGTGGGTTGCCACTCCCTTCTCCAGGGGATCTTCCTGACCCAGGGATCGAATCAGGGTCTCTCACACTGCAGGCAGTTTCTTTACTGTCTGAGCTACCAGGGAAGCCAACCTAAAGGTTCAGTTCAGTTCAGTTCAGTCACTCAGTCATGTCCGACTCTTTGCGACCCCATGAATCGCAGCACGCCAGGCCTCCCTGTCCATCACCAACACCCAGCGTTTACTCAAACTCACATCTATCGAGTCAGTGATGCCATCCAGCCATCTCATCCTGTTGTCCCCTTCTCCTCCTGCCCCCAATCCCTCCCAGCATCAGAGTCTTTTCCAATGAGTCAACTCTTCACGTGAGGTGGCCAAAGTATTGAAGTTTCAGCTTTAGCATCATTCCTTCCAAAGAAATCCCAGGGCTGATCTCCCTCAGAATGGACTGGTTGGATCTCCTTGCAGTCCAACGGACTCTCAAGAGTCTTCTCCAACACCACAGTTCAAAAGCATCACTTCTTCGGCACTCAGCTTTCTTCACAGTCCAACTCTCACATCCATACATGACCACTGGAAAAACCATAGCCTTGACTAGATGGACCTTTGTTGGCAAAGTAATGTCTCTGCTTTTGAATATGCTATCTAGGTTGGTCATAACTTTCCTTCCAAGGAGTAAGCGTCTTTTAATTTCATGGCTGCGATCACCGTCTGCAGTGATTTTGGAGCACAAAAAAATAAAGTCTGACACTGTTTCCACTGTTTCCCCATCTATTTCCCATGAAGTGATGGGACCAGATGCCATGATCTTAGTTTTCTGAATGTTGAGCTCTAAGCCAACTTCTTCACTCTCCACTTTCACTTTCATCAAGAGGCTTTTGAGTTCCTCTTCACTTTCTGCTATAAGGGTGTTGTCATCTGCATATCTGAGGTTATTGATATTTCTCCCAGCAATCTTGATTCCAGCTTGTGCTTCTTCCAGCCCAGCATTTCTCATGATGTACTCTGCATATGAATTCAATAAGCAGGGTGACAATATACAGCCTTGACGTACTCCTTTTCCTATTTGGAACCAGTCTGTTGTTCCATGTCCAGTTCTAACTGTTGCTTCCTGATCTGAATATAGGTTTCTCAAGAGGCAGGTCAGGTGGTCTGGTATTCCCATCTCTTTCAGAATTGTCCACAGTTTATTGTGATCCACACAGTCAAAGGCTTTGGCATAGTCAATAAAGCAGAAATAGATGTTTTTCTGGAACTTTCTTGCTTTTTCCATGATCCAGCAGATGTTGGCAATTTGATCTCTGGTTCCTCTGCCTTTTCTAAAACCAGCTTGAACATCTGGAAGTTCACGGTTCACGTATTGCTGAAGCCTGGCTTGGAGAATTTTGAGCATTACTTTACTAGCGTGTGAGATGAGTGAATTGTGGAGTAGTTTGAGCATTCTTTGACATTGCCTTTCTTTGGGATTGGAATGAAAACGGAACTTTTCCAGTCCTGTGGCCACTGCTGAGTTTTCCAAATTTGCTGGCATATTGAGTTCAGCACTTTCACAGCACCATCTTTCAGGATTTGAAATAGCTCTACTGGAATTCCATCACCTCCACTAGCTTTGTTCATAGTGATGCTTTCTAAGGCCCACTTAACTTCACATTCCAGGATGTCTGGCTCTAGGTGAGTGATCACACCATCGTGATTATCTTGGTCATGAAGATCTTTTTTATATAGTTCTTCTGTGTATTCTTGCCACCTCTTCTTAATATCTTCTGCTTCTGTTAGGTCCATACCATTTCTGTCCTTTATCGAGCCCATCTTTGCATGAAATGTTCCCCTGGTATCTCTAATTTTCTTGAAGAGATCTCTAGCCTTTCCCATTCTGTTGTTTTCCTCTATTTCTTTGCATTGATCACTGAGGAAGGCTTTCTTTTCTCTCCTTGCTATTCTTTGGAACTCTGCACTCAGATGCTTATATCTTTCCTTTTCTCCTTTGCTTTTTGCTTCTCTTCTTTTCACAGCTATTTGTAAGGCCTCCCCAGACAGCCATTTGCTTTTTTGCATTTCTTTTCCATAGGGATGGTCTTAATCCCTGTCTCCTGTACAGTGTCACGAATCTCCGTCCATAGTTCATCAGGCACTCTATGTATCAGATCTAGTCCCTTAAATCTATTTCTCACTTCCACTGTATAATCATAAGGGATTTGATTTAGGTCATACCTGAATGGTCTAATGGTTTTACCTACTTTCTTCAATTTATGTCTGAATTTGGCAATAAGGAGTTCATGATCTGAGCCACAGTCAGCTCCTGGTCTTGTGTTTGCTGACTGTATAGAGCTTCTCCATCTTTGGCTGCAAAGAATATAATCAATCTGATTTCGGTGTTGACCATCTGGTGATGTCCATGTGTAGAGTCTTCTCTTGTGTTGTTGGAAGAGGGTGTTTACTATAACCAGTGCGTTCTCTTGCCAGAACTCTATTAGTCTTTGCCCTGCTTCATTCCGTATTCCAAGGCCAAATTTTCCTGTTACTCCAGGTGTTTCTTGACTTCCTAATTTTTGGCCTCCCCATCATCACCTCTGGGGAGGGGAGAGGGGTTGGAGGTGAAACTAATTACCAGTGGCCATTGATTTAATGAACTGTTCTTATGTAATAAAGCCTCCGTAAAAATCCAAATGGGGTCACACGGAGTTGAAAACGACTGAAGCGACTTGGCAGCAGCAGCAGCAGCAAAAATCCAAAAGGGTGGGTTTCCAGGTTGGTGAATGTGTGGAGATTCAGGGTTAGTGGTGAGCTCAGAGAGGGCATGGAAACTCTGGGCCCTTTCCCCATACCTTGCCATATGCTTCTCTTCCATCTGGTTGCTCTTAAATTATAGCCTTTTTATAATAAACTTGTAATAGATTAAGTAACTCAAATGTTTCTCTGATTTCTGTGAGCTGCACTGGTGAATTAATTGAACCCAAGGAGTGGGTGGTGGGAACCTCTGATTTATAGTCAGATCGTCAGAAACACAGGAGAAAACCTGGGCTTGTGATTTTGGAAATTCTCTCTGCAGCTCCCTCGTATCAATCTCATTAACTTACTCAGAGATAAGTGTTGATAAGTTTCCTTTTAGATCTTTGCCAGACATTTATACACACGCATTTTACCAAAATTAGAGGTGTGATATAAAATTCATATTTTATGGCAAGACAAAAAAAATTTTTTTTAAGAGATTCTTCTCTGCCTTTTCACCTCTTCTTTCCCCAGACGGTGTGTTGTTTATCTGCGTTTTGTGTCAATCAAACCTCTCTCATGGGCAGGAATACCTGTGAACCATAAAGAGCAACATTCTTCTAGCATCAACAAGACAACTCCTTAAAAGATAACATTCCTCCTTGATCTCATAAGGGGTCACATGACTCATCACAATGATGACTCTTAGATCTGGATTATGTAAACTGCCAAGAATATGTCATTTGATGTACAGCCCTCTGTCTCAGAAAACTTGTATAACTGGGCCTTGACTTCTAAAGTGCAGAACATTTTTCAGAGCTTTCTGAGGTGCTCTTCCTGCTCAAATTTGGCTTGAATAAAATTTTCCATTTCTTTCTCTGATCTACTAATTAATTTTTCATTGATGTGGTGGTTAGTGGCTTAGTCACTAAGTCATGTCCAATTCTTGCGACCTCATGGACTGTCGCCTGTCAGGCTCCTCTGTCCTTGGGATTCTCAATAAGAATACTGGAGTAGGTTGCCATTTCCTTCTCCAGGGGATGGATCTTCCTGACCCAGGGATCGAACCTGCATCTCCTGTGTCTCTCATGCATTGCAGGCAGATTCTTTACCCACTGAGCCATCGTAAATAAACTGAAGGCAGGTTATAGGATATTATTTATTAAGCAAGCTAATAAATAGTATCTGATGATCCCTTTGGTTTCATATAAAAGGAAAACATTTTACTTTTCTCCAAAATGTGTAATCCTTAGATGAATAATAGCTCAGCTGGTAAAGAATCCACCTGCAATGCAGGAGACCCTGGTTTGATTCCTGGATAAGGAAGATCCCTTGGAAAAGGGATAGGCTACCCACTCCAGTATTCTTGGACTTCTTTGGTAGCTCAGCTGGTAAAGAATCCACCTGCAAGGTGGGAGACCTAGCTTTGATCCCTGGGTTGCGAAGATCCCCTGGAGAAGGGAACAGCTACCTACTCCAGTATTCTGGCTGGGAGAATTCCATGGACTGTATAGTCCATGGGGTCTCAAAGAGTCGGACATGACTGAGCGACTTTCACTTTACAATGTATCCAAAACACTATTCTTTTAGCATGTAATTAATGTAAGAAATCCAGAGAAGGCAATGGCACCCCACTCCAGTACTCTTGCTTGGAAAATCCCATGGACGGAGGAGCCTGTTAGGCTGCAATCCATGGGGTCGCTAAGAGTCAGACACAACTAAGTGACTTCCCTTTCATTTTTCACTTTCATGCATTGGAGAAGGAAATGGCAACCCACTCCAGTGTTCTTGCCTGGAGAATCCCAGGGACGGGGGAGGCTGGTGGGCTGCCGTCCATGGGGTCGCACAGAGTCGGACACGACTAAAGTGACTTAGCATAGCATAGCAATGTAAGAAATCATTGAGATATCTTACGTTTACTAAATCTTTGAAATCTAGTATGTAGTTTAGACTTGCAGCTTATTTCAAGTCAGATGTTAAATTTTCATTGAAAATACTTGATTTCTGTTTTTAGATGTTGCGAAGTTTAGAGCTGACAAAGTAGCTTCACATATTCAAGTTGTTCCAAACACTCTTAAAAATTTCCAATAACTGGACTGAGTGGCAATTTTTAAATTTGAATTGCGCTAAGTTAAGTTAAATTAACATTAAAAAAAAAAAATCAGTCTCAGGAATTCCCTTGTGGTTCAGTGGTTAAGGCTCCATGCTTCCATGGCAGGGGACATGGGTTGGATCCCTGGACACAGGAAATAAGATCCTACATGCTGCCAAAAATAAATACAATACAATAAAATTAATGGACCTGGAGGTGCTAAGAACACCGAGGGAGCTCTTTAGAGGTGGGACAGTCAGCCCTTAAAAAAAAAGTCTGTCTCTTATTTCTATATTTCAAGTGTTCTGGAAACCTAGTTTTAAAAATTGCTATTTCTTTCTTTTTCATTTTTAGGTGTAAACAACTCTTTCCACGAGGGAGGACAGAGAAGTTGGAAGGACAAAAATCAAAGGCATGCGTTTAGGTTTCCTTTTTGGTTCTGTAATCAAAGTTTTACATTTAAATTACTTGATAATTTATTTCTTTCTATAGTAAAATAGAACTGAAAAGCATTTTAATGTTCAGCATGATTTGATAACCAAATTTATGCTACGTGCTAGGTATGTAGAACTAATAGAACTTGTAAGAAGGCTTGGCAGATTGTAATTTTCCAGGGAAGATGGTATAATAGCTACCATTCCTCCCACTTTTCTGAGAACATGATCTTGACACTTTTCCCATCAAGAGGTGGGTCCATGTCTTCTCCCCTTGAAAGCAACTGGCTTTTAGGACTGTTTTGACCTATAGTTACAGTGTCAGTGACACCATGAGACTTCCAAGGCTGGCAATGCAGCTTCCACCTGCTTTGTTGGAAGATTGTTGAGCCTGGTTAGCAGTTACATAAGCAGTCTGACTGCCCTGAGACTGACAAAGCAGCCAACACAGAGAGATACTGAGAAAACATGAAGGTCATCGAATGAATTGGGTCCCATTGCTCGCCACTCACACACTCCATACTCACAAATGTTGGTAGAAAGAAAAGGTGCCTTTCATTAGAATGCTGGTGGGACTTCTCTGGCGGTCCAACCATTAAGACTTCGCGCTTTCACTACAAAGGGCATGGGGTTGATACCTGGTTGGAGAACAAAGATCCCATGTGCTGCATGGCATGGCCAAAGGGGAAAAAATCAGAATGCTGGCAATCTTGGGGAGATCTTGAACTCAGCATCTCCCCATTCTCTTGAGACAAGTTAATTAATCCCATTCTCTTGAGACAAGTTCTTGGAATTGTGCTAGCCACAGTTAGTACAGCTCAAGATGGGGCAGCTCATATCATGGCTACAGTCTGGTTATCATGCAGTTAGGTGTGCATTTCCTCTGGTGGCAGTTACAGTGTCTGTGAAACAACTCAAGGATGGACATCAGACACTGAGTCTGTGACTCTGTCATCCTCACTGTTAACTGCTTGGTTTTGTACTTGGGGATGGGCGATTACTGCAATGTTCTGCTCAGTTCCAAAGAGACAACATGGGCAGTGCAGCTGTTTCAGAGGCAGTCACCATCTGATTGCAACTTAATGGCAGACTTAAGATTAGAACCTCCCAAATAAGCCCTGACCCATGGAAACCATGTGAGGTACAAATGAATGTTCTTGTTTTAAGCCTCCAAGTTTGGGGTGATATGCTAGTATCAACAATAGAAACCAGAGCACAAGGTGTTACTCGTTTTCTCTGGAACATTTTGGCAACTGCATGTCTGGAACTCAGTTTCTTAATCTGAGTGATATCTAGGGTTCCGTGCAGTGCTAACATTCTCTTTTATTATATCCAATTTGTGCCTCATTTTGACTATTTCTGAAGCGAAGTTCTGCGCATAGCCAACTGAGTCTTGTTCAATTATTTAAAAAATTCATCGCCATAATTTTTAAATCCTAAATCAGTTAGACTTTATATTTGCAAAGCATTTTTAACTTTTCAAATCCCCTTTATGTGCATTATTTCATTTAATTCTCCCAACGGACCTATGAGATAAGCAAGGTGAGTATTAAAAAGTGAGAAATTGAAAAACAGGAAGGTTTCCTATATATCAGATGCTTGAATAACAGACTGGCAAAATTGAAAGGATCCTGAATGATAATTCCTTTGAAAGATAGGGAGATTGAGGTGTGGAGATTTTAAATGACTTCAGTTCAGTTCAGTTGCTCAGTCATGTCCGACTCTTTGCGACCCCATGAATTGCAGCACGCCAGGCCTCCCTGTACATCACCATCTCCCGGAGTTCACTCAAACCCACGTCCATAGACTTGTCTACATTCAAATAGGTAATGGAAAATTAGAATTAAAACTAAAATCTTCTGATCTTGGTTTAACTCATTAAAATTGCACTCAATTTTGTTTTAGATTAATGCCTTGATTATGTCCAAATTTATTTTACCCTGAGACATGCTAAGTTGTTTGGAGCTTGACAGAAGCCTGCTGTTCTTATGTTAATGGAAAATTTTCTCTTCTTCCTTATTTGTCTTTAAAACTTTTGTTGGTGTCTAAAACATTTCATGAAAGTGTTTCATTTCAGTGTTAACTCAGACACAAGTGATGATAATTATGTTCCAAAGTTTAGAAAATTATGCACAAATTATCAATTAAGCAAATGCTTCAACAGTTATATGCCTCATCAAGAGAAATTATGCAAACTCTAGGAAGAATGACAATTTTACACAAGATGTTTTTATTTATTACATTTCCTAAATGGTTGTGGATAATTTCCAATAACTTTATCAAAATATCACACCATTTACATTCCAGATGAAATTTTGTGATCAGAGAATTTTCTAAAATGTGTTATAAATGTAAGACCCCTCTGTCAGTCTTAGGCATACATGTGAAGTATGAAAAGTTTGTCAAACTTAATATATTGTAAACTCACGTTTCCTATACACCTGCTTTCTCTTCAGTGTTCATTGCATTGGCTAACACTATGATTATGTGCCTACTTACTTGAATTAAAAACCTTGTAATTCATTCTAGATCTTTCTTCTACTACCATATCTAAAAACCTTGTAATTCATTCTAGATCTTTCTTCCACTACCATATCTAATATGTCAGCAAGTCCCATTGACTCTGTCTGCGAAATATTTCCTGAATCTGTCTTCTCCATTTCCTTTCTAGTTGAAGTTCATATTCAGGCAGCAGTAAAACAATATAATAATCTTATTTTTTTTTATTTTTTAATTTTTGTCTTTGCTCACATTTATTTTTTATTTTTTAAATGCTGCACAACACCATTTTTATTTCATTTATTTCTTGATTTTTGTTTGCTGCTGTTATTTTATTTACTTAGAGAAGGAACATTTGTGGCCTTTTTTGTTTTGTTTTTCTGTATGCCGCCTTAAGCTTCCTAAGTTTGTGATATGTAAGCAAGCTGAAGGGTAAAGGGGATTTTGCAAAATCTCTTGAGGGAAAGGAAAGGTTGCCTTGTTAATCATGTCCTTTGGTAGGTGATCAACTGTTTGTGCCATTACTTTTTACTTTTAATTACTTGCGCTTAAGGCCTTAATTAAATTTGGAGGTTCTCTTCTTAGAGCAGCTCATACTGACAGAGGTGCATTCACTGGATGATGTCACAGCAGTCACAACAATGTTATTTATTTATATATTTATTTGAGCTGCACAAGTTGGCTTATAGGACCTTAGTTCCCTGACCAGGTATTGAACTCATGCCCCCTTGCAATGGAAGTGCAGAGTCCTAACCACTGGAGCACCAGGGGAATTCCCAATACAATTAAAAGACTGGGTACAAGTGTTTAAAATATAGTTCTCTTACCACTATGAAGAACAGTATGGAAGTTCCTTAAAGAAACAAACAAAAAAAGAACTACCATATGATTTAGCAATTCCACCCTTGGGCATATATCCAGACAAAACTATAATTCAAAAAGATACATGTTCATAGCAACACTATTCAGAATAGCCAAAATATGGAAACAACCTAAATGTCCATCAACAGATGAATAAAGAAAATGTGGTGTGTATATATACACACACAATGGAATACTACTCAGCCATCAAAAAGAATGAAATAATGCTATTTGCAGCAACATGGATGGACCTAGAGATTACAGTTCTAAGTGAAGTAAGTCAGACAGAGAAAGACAAATATCATATGATATCACATATGCAGAATCTTAACAAATGATACAAATGAACTTATTTACAAAACAGAAACAGACTCACAGACTTAGGAAACCAATTTACAGTTACCAAAGAAGAAAGGTCAGGGAGAGATGAATTAGGAGTTTGGGATTAACACATACATACTGTGTGTGCATGACCTCTCATTTGTGTCTGAGACTTTGCAACCTCATGGTTGTAAAGAGTCAGACAGCCCTGCCAGGCTCTTCTGTTCATGGAATTTTCTAGGCAAGAATACTGGAGCAGGTTGCCATTTCCTTCTCCAGATACACACTACTACATATAAAATAGATAAACAAGAAGGCCCTACTGTACAGCACAGGGAACTATATTCAATATCTTGTAATAACCTCTAATAGAAAAGAATCTGAAAAAAAAAATGGATATTTGTATATGTATCACTGAATCACTTTGCTGTACACCTGAACTAGTACAACATCGTAGATCAACTATAATCCAATATCAAATAAAAATTAAATTAAAAAATAAAAGAATAAAATACAGTTATCTTGAATTTGCTTGGGGCCTTTGCTCCATTCTATTCAAGTTAATAAAACAAACTTTTATTGAGCATCTACTCTGTGCTAGATAACCTGATAGATTCTGGAGGGTACAAAGATGATTATGAAACATGGTACGGGCCCTTAAGAGGACAGATACCAAGACAAATAATTACAATACAATTAAAAGCAGAGCAGAAAAGTGTCTGTGGTATAGATGTAATATATCTAGAGAGAGTTTAAAAGGAAGTGGCTTCAGAACAGTTTTAGTGATTACTAGGCAGACCAGTGCCAGAAAGTTGTAGACAATGGAACAACTTGTGAAAAATTCTAGAATTGGCTTCCTGGTAAGATGCACACAATATATCCTCTCTAGTTTAAATTTGTAACATCAATAAACATGACATAAAAGTGAAAAAGGCAAAAACACAAAGCCAGACTTAAAAGCAAGATAAACAACTGCTTGGACAGAAAATGAACAGAGATAGAAAATGATGGGATAGGGAATTCCCTGGAGGTCCAGTGGTTAGGACTCGGTGCATTCACTGCTGAGGGCCTGGGTTCAACACCTGGTTGAGGAACTAAGATTCCACAAGTCCCGAGGTGGGGCCAAAAGAAGGAAAGAAAGAAAGAAAATGATGGTGTCATAAAGCCTTAGATTTGGGAAGTTCTGAGTCTCAAACCCGATAGTGGTTCTGCAGGGTCAGTTTATTTCAATTCAGTTCAGTCGCTCAGTCGTGTCCAGCTCTTTGCGACACTATGGACTGCAGCATGCCAGGCTTCCCTGTCCATCACCAACTCCCAGAGCTTACTTCAACCCATGTCCATCCAGTCAGTGATGTGAACCAACCGTCTCATCCTCTGTTGTCCCCTTCTCCTCCCACCCTCAATTTTTCGCAGCATCAGCGTTTTTTCCAATGAGTCCCTTCTTCGCATCAGGTGGCCAAAGTACTGGAGTTTCAGTTTCAGCATCAGTCCTTCCAAAGAATATTCAGGATTGATTTCCTTTAGGATGGACTGGTTGGATCTCCTTGCAGTCCAAGGGACTCTCAGAGTCTTCTCCAACACTACAGTTCAAAAGCATCAATTCTTCAGTGCTCAGCTTTCTTTATAGTCCAACTCTCATATCCACACATGACTACTGGAAAAACCATTGCTTGGACTACACGGACCTTTGCTGGCAAAGTAATTTCTCACTTTTTAATATGCTGTCTAAGTTGGTCATAGCTTTTCTTCCAAGGAACAAGTGTCTTTTAATTTCATTGGCTGCAATCACCATCTGCCATGATTTTGGAGCCCCCCAAAATAAAGTCTATAGCTGTTTCTGTTGTTTCTCCATCTATTTGCCATGAAGTGATGGGACCAGTTGCCATGATCTTAGTTTTCTGAATGTTGAGTTCTGCAGGGTAAAGGGAGTTAAGTAGAACCTATGCAAGAAGGAAGAGAGTCATCAGGGGCTCTGCTTAAAGCCAACGGTTGGGATGGCACCTCCTCCTCTAATCAAAAGGCCTGGGATTGGGGGGGGGGAAGCTATTACCAAATTTGTAGAGGCTATGACTTTTAGCAAGCTATAGATCTAGTAAGGTGGGAGGATACAAACACAGCCTTGGCACCTGGAACTCAAGTCACCCATTGGACACTATGTGACAAGACCTTGGAAATGCCACCATTAAAACCTGATTTTGTACTCCCTGGAAATGGAGTGAAGATGACATCAGAAATTCTAGAGAGGATAGGAATAAGACAGAGGAGGAAAGATACCCATCCACTGGTCATTCAAAGGACCCTACTAGCCAAAATGCCCCAAACACTTCTGAAAATCTAAGACCAGGAAAAACAAACATAATAAATTTATTGCAGGTGATAATAACTTATGAAACTGTCAAAGATTTTAAAGGATGTTCAAAGAAGGTAATGAAAGAATAGTTTTTATTCATTCACAAATGCATGGAATTATGAATAAAAAGAAACAGAAGAGAAACAAGAATAAGTAGATATGGAAAATAATCAATGATGCATTTTTAAATTAAAAATATAATTGAAAAATTAAGACACAGTAGATGGGATAAACTCTAGACCAGACATGGTTAAAGGGACACTTTTGTGAATTGAAAGGCAGTTTCAATGAACTCCCATAAAACAGAGCACAAAGAGAAAAAAAGATTAAAAATAACATGACAGGGAACTTCCCTGGCAGTCCAGTGGTTAAGACTCCATGCTTCCACTGCAGGGGACACGGGTTGGATCCTTTGTTGGGGAAGTTCTGCACGCCCCACAGTGTGGCCAAAAAAAAAGGCATGAAAGTGTAGTTAAGAGACACGGAGGATTGAAAACAGGAATTCTAAAGAAGGAGAATTGGGGAAATGGAAGAGAAGCATAATTTCAAAATATAAAAGATGATAATTTTCTAAAATTGAGGACATAAGTCTTTAGATCAAAAGTGCTGAATACCAAACAGGATAAAAGAATATACAGCTTAGATACACTGAAAGCAAAATTGCAAAGCATCAATGATAGAAAACATAAAAGATTATTGCAGAGAGTAAAAAATTACTCTCAAAGGTACAACAATTAGTCTAAATAGCAGATTCCTCAAGACATCAATAGATAATGGAGTAATATTTTCAGGGTATTGACAGGAAACAACTGCCATTTGAGCATCTATTTTGTGTTAAAATATCATTTTAAAAAACTCTGGGAGCAAAACAAGGACCTCTTCATACCTACATGCTGAAAGAATTTGTCCTGTACAGACACTATATGAATTATTAGAGAATGTTCTTCAACAAGAACAAAAGTAAGCCCAGAGGGAAGGCGTGAGCTATAAGAAGTAGCAGTGAGAACAGAAACTGACAAAATATGTCAGTAATTTAATTAGCTGCTGACGATTATCTTAAAAGGAAAACAATTTTTTGATTTAAAAAAGTAAAAATGAAACTCTAGTTAACAATATAAGTACTATAGAAGGAGAGGTTATTCAATAGAAAGTTAAAGCATATTAAAATTTGTGTTATGTTCAGGAAGGGAAATATACTGATTAATTTTAGATATTGTTAGAAAAATTTATGATTAAGTATGGATGTAAACATTAAGGGTAACCACTAAAATTCTAGAAATACAATCTGTAATTCTCAAACTAGCAGAGGCAGGAAACGAAAAGAGAAAAAAGAAAAACAGAAAAATGTTAAGAAGATAAAATGGATCCTTATAAATCAGTAATCATCAGAAATGTTTACAGATAAGCTCAACAAATGACAGAGACTGTCAGATTGAGTAAATAAAGCAAAATCCAGCTACATACAGTTTATAAAATTCACAGCTAAGTGAGAAACATAGGAAATTTTAAAGTAAGGTGATGGGACAATTTCTTGAACTTTTATTCAACTAACAACAATTTCAAACTGATGGATCTACAAGGAGAAATTTATAATTAACAATTATATCATGAGAATTTAATGAAAGTCTTTCTTATGATTTATATTGATAAATTCCACAAACCTAAAAAAGTAAGAATATAAGAACTAATATTTAGAATCTAGAGGTTAAATATAGAACTTAGAAATTTTTAGGGCATAATTAACAAGCTTGATCTGGTTTTTAATGTAAATGCTTGTGCTTAAAGAAATAAAGACTATATATACATATATATATATATATAGTCTTTCTAATATTCAACTCATTGTATGAGAATCAGTTCAGTTCAGTAGCTCAGTCGTGTCCGACTCTTTGCGACCCCATGAATCGCAGCACGCCAAGCCTCCTGTCCATCACCAACTCCCGGAGTTCACTCAGACTCACGTCCATTGAGTCAGTGATGCCATCCAGCCATCTCATCCTCTGTCGTCCCCTTCTCCTCCTGTCCCCAATCCCTCCCAGCATCAGAGTCTTTTCCAATGAGTCAACTCTTTGCATGAGGTGGTCAAAGTACTGGAGTTTCAGCTTTAGCATCATTCCTTCCAAAGAAATCCCAGGGCTGATCTCCTTCAGAATGGACTGGTTGGATCTCTTTGCAGTCCAAGGGACTCTAAAGAGTCTTCTCCAACACCGCAGTTCAAAAGCATCAATTCTTCGGTGCTCAGCTTTCTTCACAGTCCAACTCTCACATCCATACATGACCACTGGAAAAACCATAGCCTTGACTAGACGGACCTTTGTTGGCAAAGTAATGTCTCTGCTTTTGAATATGATATCTAGGTTGGACATAGCTTTCCTTCCAAGGAGTAAGCGTCTTTTAATTTCATGGCTGCAGTCACCATCTGCAGTGATTTTGGAGCCCAAAACAACAAAATCTGACACTGTTTCCACTGTTTCCCCATCTATTTCCTGTGAAGTGATGGGACCGGATGCCATGATCTTAGTTTTCTGAATGTTGAGCTTTAAGCCAACTTTTTCACTCTCCTCTTTCACTTTCATCAAGAGGCTTTTTAGTTCCTCTTCACTTTCTGCCATAAGGGTGGTGTCATCTGCATATCTGAGGTTATTGATATTTCTCCCAGCAATCTTGATTCTAGCTTGTGCTTCTTCCAGTCCAGCGTTTCTCATGATGTACTCTGCATATAAGTTAAATAAACAGGGTGACAATATACAGCCTTGATATACTCCTTTTCCTGTTTGGAACCAGTCTGTTGTTCCATGTCCAGTTCTAACTGTTGCTTCCTGACCTGCATACAGGTTTCTCAAGAGGCAGGTCAGGTGTTCTGGTATTCCCATCTCTTTCAGAATTTTCCACAGTTTATTGTGATCCACACAGTCAAAGGCTTTGGCATAGTCAATAAAGCAGAAATAGATGTTTTTCTGGAATTCTCTTGCTTTTTCCATGATCCAGCGGATGTTGGCAATTTGATCTCTGGTTCCTCTGCCTTTTCTAAAACCAGCTTGAACATCAGGAAGTTCACGGTTCACATATTGCTGAAGCCTGGCTTGGAGAATTTTGAGCTACTTTACTAGCATGTGCTGCTGCAGAGTCACTTCAGTCGTGTCCGACTCTGTGCGACCCCATAGATGGTAGCCCACCAGGATGCCCCGTCCCTGGGATTCTCCAGGCAAGAACACTGGAGTGGGTTGCCACTTCCTTCTCCAATGCATGAAAGTGAAAAGTGAAAATGAAGTCTCTCAGTCGTGTCTGACCCTCAGCGACCCCATGGACTGCAGCCTTCCAGGCTCCTCCATCCATGGGATTTTCCAGGCAAGAGTACTGGAGTGAGGTGCCATTGCCTTTTCCTACTAGCATGTGAGATGAGTGCAATTGTGCCGTAGTTTGAGAATTCTTTGGCATTGCCTTTCTTTGGGATTGGAATGAAAACTGACCTTTTCCAGTCCTGTGGCCACTGCTGAGTTGGCCATTAATGTTATACTATTCTCATTTGTATGAAAATAGTATAACATTAATACCCAAATAGGACAAAGATTACAGAGAAAAGAAAATTATAAACAAGTTTGATTTTTGAACAGTGATGTTAATATCCTAAATAAAATACTAGTCACAAGAAATCCAACAATATATGAAAACAGTAATAATTCATGACTAAGTAGGATTTACCATAGGAATGCAAAGAAGACTATCAGAAAATCCATCAAAGTAATGTACCACAATAACAGACTAAAAGAGAAATACATATATTACATACATATATAATAGTTTAATAGATGCAGAAAGGATATTCTAAAAATTATACAATTAATTCATGATTAAAATCTTAGTTTTAACTGCATTTGTCAAGTTTAATTTTCTTAAAAGATCTAGAACAGCAATATTGGCAAAATGTTAGTAATTACTGAAGCTGGGCGAGGGACATTCACTATAATATTCTACCTACTTTTGTGTATGTTCAAATTTTCCATAATAAAAACATTTTAAAGTGTTCAAAAATTTAAAAAATAATCTGAAGTACATAAGGCAAAATGGCAGATGGATATATAGATATTTAATATATTTGTCTGTATATGTTTAATGTTTGAAGTATTTTACAATTAAAAACACACAAAAATAGTCAGGGTGTTCTTCAAAGCAAAATTTCTTTGGGTCTATAAATAATTTAAACTAGAGTCAAGAAATTGGTAAATAGTATTGAAGAGTTAGGAAAGGATAAAGTTTGTAAATGTTTTGTGTAGCATGATAAGAAAATCAGACTTCTTCCTTTGGGGAATGGAGAGTGACTGAAGGGTTTGGGAAAGAGAAGGTTTGCATGATGTATTGTAATAATAACAATAGCAACAATATTTATATAGCTCATACTTACATAACATTTTATATGCCAAGTTCTGTTCTAAGTGTTTTACACACACTGACTCACTTACTTGTCACAATAATCCTTTGACCTTGATTCTACTCTAAGCTCCATTTTACAAATGAGAAAATGAAGGCATAGAGGACTTGTCAAAGTCACATAGCTGGTAACTGACTTCAAGGACTCATATAAGGAGTCCATCTTTGAGTCAATGTTCTAGTACTGTACTGTCCAATATGATAGTCACTAACCTTACTTTGGCCACCTCGTGCGAAGAGTTGACTCATTGGAAAAGACTCTGATGCTGGGAGGGATTGGGGGCAGGAGGAGAAGGGGATGACAGAGGATGAGATGGCTGGATGGCATCACTGACTCAAAGGACATGAGTTTGGGTGAACTCTGGGAGATGGTGATGGACAGCAAGGCCTGGCGTGCTGCAATTCATGGGGTTGCAAAGAGTCGGACATGACTGAGCGACTGAACTGAACTGAACCTTATTTAATTTAAATTTGTTAAAATTAAATAAACTAGGCATTCGGTTCCTAAATTGTACTAGCCATATTTCAAGAGCTCAATACCCAACATGTGTTTAGTCTCTCAGTCATGTCCAACTCTTTGTGACCTCATGGACTGTAGCCCTCCAGGCTCCTCTGTCCATGGGAATTCTCCAGGCCAGAATACTGGAATGGGTTACCATTTCCTCCTCCGGGGGATCTTCCCAACCCAAGGACTGAACCCAGGTCTCCAGCATTGCAGGCAGATTCTTTACCATTTGAGCCACCAGGGAAGCCCAATACCCAATATAGCTAATGGCTATTGAACTTCACAGATACAGGAAGATTCCATCATTGCAGAACATTTTATTGGACAGTACTGCTTTAGTCTTTTTTAAAAATATTTTTTTGAAATTTATTTATTTAGCAGCATCGAGTCTTAGGATCTTTCTTGGATCAAGGACTCTCAAGTTGTGGCATGTGGGCTTAGTTGCTCCATGGCATGTGGGATCTTAGTTCCCAGACCAGGGATTGAACCCTCAACCCATGCATTTGCAAGCGGACTCTTAACCACTGGACTACAGGGAAGTCCTATGCTTTAGTTTTATTATTGTTATTATTATCATTTTATATCAGGTACTTCTGAAGGCACTAAATTTATTTTGACATTCATCAAACCAGAATTTCTCAACCTGAACCCTACTGATGTTTGGGGCTTGGTAATTATTGGGCGGGGGCGGGGGGGGGGGGTTCTGCCCTGTGCATTGCAGAATATTTAGCAGCATCCCTGGCCTCTACCATGATAACTAGTGCTACTAGTTACCAGTAGCACTCTCTATGTCAGGTTGTGACAACCAGTATCTCCAGACATTGGCAAATGTCACCTGTCAGGTGTGTGTGTGTGTGTATGAAAACTGTCTGTGGTTGAATTAGAGACAATATTTTCTGAACTAATGTTTCACCTTTACTTCAATCCTTTTAAGACAGGTTTCCTCTTAATAAAGCACAATGATGTATACAATACTAATGAATAAAAATTAGAAATTCTTATTTGTGATAGTTGCCACATCTCTGGTCTAGGTGAAATTTTCTTCAGCAGTTTTGAGAAGAGGACAAACTCATCATAATATTTACAGATTTCTGGTCCTGACTTCTAACACCATAGATTAATTTTGCCTGTTTTTGAACTTTATATCATTTTTCTTAAAGAGCCAGGTAATAATTATTTTAGGCTTGCAGGCCAGATGGTCTGTCACAACTGTTCAACTCTGCAACTGTAGCACTAAAACAGCTGATGACAATACACAAACAAATGAGTGTGACCTTGTCCCAATAAAACTTTATGTCCAGGCCATGGGCTATAATTTAATGACTCCTGCTTTATAGAAATGGAAACAGGTAGTATTTGTATTATTTTTTGTGGTCTGCCTTCTTTTGCTAAACGTTATGCTTGTGAAGTCCAGTCGTGCTATTACACACACGTAGTTGGAGTTTATCATTCTTATAGCTCTATAGTACTCCATTTTATGGACTTCCCAGGTGGCTCAGTGGTAAAGAATCTGCCTGCAATGCAGAAGATGGAAGAGACAGTTGTTCAATCCCTGGGTGGGGAAGATCCTCTGGAGAAGGAAATGGCAGCCCACTCCAGTATTCTTGCCTAGGAAATCCTATGGACAGACAATCCCAAGAGTTGGACACGACTTAGTGACTGAACAACAACTCCATTATATGAACTAATTAAATGGATTTATTTATCCAACCCACCACTGATGGACATTTGAGTTATTTTCAGTTGGAGATTTCTATAGAAAGTTCTATAATGATCGTATCTGTGGGTATTGTATGTAGGAGTAGAGACACTCTTATGGGTATGTTCATTTCTTAGTAAACACTGCCAAATGGTTAATCTGAAGTGGTGGTACAAATGCTTACCAGCAGTGTATGGGAGAGCCACGTGCTCCATATACTTGCTATTATCTTTTTTCATTTTGTCTTTCTTCTAGAGTGTGGGTCGAAGTGTTACGTTTTTTATTTGCATTTGCCTTAGGCTATTTGTAATAGCCAAATTGGAATGTCACAGGCCGACATCTATAAACACTGAGAACATTAAACTGTTTTGATATTGATTTGTAATATTTTAATACTTACTTCCCTAGTCCTTTCTAGAAAGGATCAAAGCTTAAAAGTTATTCTCCAGGGACCTCCCTGGCTGTCCAGTGGATAAGATACCACACTTCCAATGCAGGGGCCTCGAGTTCAATCCCTGGTGGGGGAAAAAGATCCTCCATGCTGTGTGACACAGCCAAAAATAAAGAAGATATTCTTCAGGGAAAAAAAGACAATTGCATAGAAAGTCTTAATCAAAACATTTTACTGTTTGAAACCATCTTATGTTCTTGAGTTAATTTAATCCTACGGCAATTATTCTTCATTTCACCAACCTAATTATTATCTTTGTCAAACCTGCTGTAGCTACTGAATTTTTTACTTTTGGTAAAAATAGCCCCATGACTTTAGTCACTCAGACCAGAAAGATCAGAGTCACAATTAACTTTTCTCTGTTTTACTATCATTCTGGTTCTAACATTACAGGAACTCTGTTATCCATCTTTGCCATGGACCTCATTTGTGCTTTCATCACCCTACAGCACCCTATATCAGACTGATGCCAAGGAGGAAGGCATAACTCCTTTTGATCACCCACCTTCTGCTCAGAGATCATCAGGACGAGTCACATCCCTGTGTATCTCAGTTACCAGCAAATGTTTATTTTCACTAAAATGCCTGTGTATATCCCCTAGTATGACTCATTCTCCTGCTCCACGCCTACCCCAAGCCCTTTGTGACGGTTAATTTTATGTGTCAACGTGACTGGGCTAAGAGGGGCCCAGGTAGCTGTTAAAACATAATTTCTGGGTGTGTCTGTAAGGGTGTCTTTCAAAAAGATTAGCATTTAAATCTATAGACTGAGTATAGCAGATTGCCCTCGCCAAGGCCAGTGGGCATCATCCCTCTCAGTTGACGGCCTGAATAGATGAAAATGGCGGAGGAAGGGGGAATTTGTCCCACTGATTGAGCTAGGACTTCCGTCTTCTGCCTGCGGACATCTCTGGCCTTTGTATTCAGACTGGGGCTTACACCAGTGTCTCCCCTGGTTCTTAAGCCTTCAGGTTTGGAATGTAACTACATCACCAGCTCTCCTTGCAGATGGTAGATTGTGAGACTTCTCATACAGTGGAAAAGAATCTGCCGGCAGTGGGGGAGACCTCAGTTCGATTCCTGGGTCAGGAAGATCCCCTGGAGAAGGAAATGGCAACTCACTCCAGTATTCTTGCCTGGAGAATTCCATGGACAGAGGAGCCTGGCTACGGCTTCCATGGCAAGCTACAGCCCATGGGGTCGCAAAGCATCAGACAAGACTGAGGGACTGAGCGTGCACCCTTCATAATACATCCCTTTCTATATATCTATATATAACCTATTGGTTCTGTTTCTCTGGCAAAGCCTGACTAATAATTCACCATCCACTCTGCTCTCAAGACTCATGGTCAGTTATCAGGAAAAAGTTCTAAACCCTTAACCTCTTCTCTAAATGTGCACTTCCTTTTCCTGCTCTAACTGTAGCACACCACTTCCTCTGCAGCCCTTTAGGGAAAGGGGTGTGAGCGCTTCCTCTCCCTTACTCCTCACACCACTGGGTTTCAAGGTGTTCTCTTCACCCTTCCTTGCTGTTTACAGAGCATTTTCGCCTCTTCCTCTGCCCTCACAACCCCATCTGTTGCCTTTCAGTCACTCTCATGCATTGAAAACAGGAATCCCTGGCTCATGGTCCTCTCTGGTACTTGAGGGAACAAAAACCCACTCTGGGTAAACCTAACTCTCTGCCTACTCTATGCCTGCCTTATAGCTGGATGTGGCTGGGGAAAAATACACAATTATGGCAAGTAGTCTCACTTTAAATATGCTGTATTTGGGGATTATCTTTTAATTCTCCTTTAAAAGGTCTTTTGATTCGTAATGCTATCTTGTTGCTTTCAGTCGCTAAGTCGTGTCTGACTCTTTCCAACCTCATCGACTGCAGCATGCCAGGCTCACCTGTTCTCCAGTATCTCCCGGAGTTTGCTCAAATTCACGCCCACTGAGTAGGTGATGTTATCTAAGCATCTCATCCTCTGCCACCCCCTTCTTTTGCTCTCAATCTTTCCCAGCATCAGGGTCTTTTCCAATGAGTCGGCTCTTCGCATTAGATGGCCAAAGTATTAGAGCTTTAGCATCAGCATAAGTTCTTCGAATGAGTAATCAGGTTGGTAATTTATAAAGTATTTTTTTTTAATATTTGGTGTTTTGGGTACCTGGTTCAAGAATTCTTTCCCTACTCCACATTATGAGTGATCTGAGAACAAGATTCATGGAGAGATCACCCTTGGTCAGTTTTTTCTCTCTAGTTACTTAAGGCAACAGAGGAGACAATGGTTACAGAATTCATAGTAGACTTTTTTTTTTTAATGTAACCATTTTTTTTAACATCTTCTCTGCATAATAACTGAAAGGCTTTTTTTTGCATTAAAAAAGTTATATTATGGAAATTTTCAGCCATATACAAAAATGCCACTCATCATCCGGTTTCAACAATGGTCAACATTTTACCATTCTTGTTTCATCTATCCCACTCCAATATTCTTGCCTGTAAAATTCCACAGACAGAGGAAACTTGTGAGCTACAGTCCATGAGGTCGCAAAGAATCAGACACGACTAGTGACTGAGCACACACTAATATTCCATAATATTAATATTTATGTACCACATCTTGTTTATCCCGTCATCTGTTGATGGGCATTTAGGTTGTTTCAATGTCTTGGCTATTGTGAATAGTGTCGCCATAAGCATAGGGGTGCATGTATGTTTTCCAGTTATATTTTTTTGCTGGATATATGCCAAGAAGTGGGATTGCTGGATCATATGGCAGCTCTGCTTTCAGTTTTCAAAAAGAACTTTTTAGTATTTATTTTTATTTGCCCGCACCGAGTCTTAGCTGTGGCATGCTGGATCTTTGATCTTTGCTTCAGCATGTGGGATCTTTATTTGTGGCATGTGAACCCTTAGTTGTGGCATGTGAGATCCAGTTTCCTGACCAGGAATCGAACACTGGCCGCCTACGTTGGGAGTATGAAGTCTTAGCCACTGGCCCACCAGGGAAGTCCTTCAAAAAAATTTTGTAGTTGGTTTGTTCGAATCAAAATCAAACTTGGTCTACACCTTTTGTTTTATTGATATACCTTTCTTTCTGGGTCACTGCTTTAAGTTATTTCTCATGGTCCACATTTGGCTGATTCCATCCTTGTGGTGTCGTTTACTGTGTTCCTCCAGCCCTAATCTTCCACTGTATTTTCACATATTTCTATGGAAGTTTGATTAAATTCAGATTTAGTTCTTGTGGCAAAAATACTACATAGATAATCTTGTGTATGTCCCATTGTATCACTTCGGAGATTTCACTTTGTGTGATATTAAGATGGATCAGAGGGTTCAGTCTGATCCAGTCTTTTACCTACATGCTTTTAGCAGTTATTGAAGATCGTAAATTTGTGGTTGCAAAATAGTAACTTAATTCTAGTATCTCTTTTGCATTTATCATCTAGAATTATTTTTTCAAGAAGAATGTTCCCCCACCAATTATTACCTTGTGTTATAGACTGCATGTTTGTGTATCCCTAAATTCAAAAGTTGGAACCTTAATCTCTAGTGTGACGGGTTTTGGAGATGATTTGGGAGGTGATTAGGTCATGAATAGGATTAGTGCTCTTATAAAAAGAGACACAAGATGTACTATGTACATAAGTTAAATAATCAGGGTGACATTATATAGCCTTGTCTAGTACTCCCATCTCTTTAAGAATTTTCCACAGTTTGTTGTGATCCACACAGTCAAAGGCTTTACTGAAGTCAATGAAGCAGGGGTAGATGTTTTTCTGAAATTCCCTTGCTTCCTTGCAATGCAAGTAGGCAATTTGATCTCTGGTTCCTCTGCCTTTTCTAAATCCAATTTGAACATCTGGAAGTTCTTGGCTCACATACTGCTGAAGCTTAGCTTGAAGGATTTTGAGCATAACCTTGCTAGCATGTAAAATGAGCACAATTGTACAGTAGCTTGAACATTCTTTGGTATTGCCCTTCTTTGGGATTGGAATGAAAACTGACCTTTTCCAATCCTATAGCCAGTGCTGAATTTTCCATATTTGCTAACATATTGAGTGCAGCACTTTAACAGCATCATCTTTGGAGATTTTAAATAGCTCAGTTGAAATTCTGTCACCTCCACTAGTCTTTTTTTTTGCTGTTGTTATCTTTAAAAGCTTACAGAGATATAATTCACATAACATATAATTCATCCATTTAAAGTGTACAATTCAGAAGATTATGGCATATTCACAAAATTGTATAATAGTCAGCACTGTCTAATTTTAACATATTCATCACCCTCCCCAAAAGAAACCCTATACCCATTATCAGACCCTCCTCCTTCCTGCTACCAGCCCTAGCCAACCATATATTTGATTTCTGTTTGTATAGATTTGCTTATTGTGAACATTTCATATAAATGAAATTGTAAAATATGTGGTCTTTTATGACTGAGTTCTTTAGTATAGCATAGTTTTCTTTAGTATAGCATAGTTTTCTTTAGTATAGTATAGTTTTCAAGGTTCATCCATATTGTAGAATGTAAAAGTACTCTATCTCCCTCCTTTTTTGTTGTTGTTGCATTGCAGCATGTGAAATCTTAGCTCCCCAACCAGGGATCAAACTTGTGCTCCCTGCAGTAGAAGCACAGAGTCCTAACCACTGGACCACCAGGGAATTTCCATACTTTATCTCTTTTAATGGCCAAATAAGATTCTGTCTTATGGATATACCATATTTTGTTTATCTATTCATCATTTGATGAATGGGGATATTTCCACCTTTCTTTCTTCATAACAATATTGTGAATAATGTTGGTATGAACATTCCTTATACAAGTTTTTGTGCAGACATGTTTTCATTTCTCTTGAGAATATATCTCAGGATAGAATTGCTGGGTCCTTCCTCTTCTAGTTTGTGGAAGAGTTTGTGAAGGACTGGAATTAATTCTCTTTTAAAAGTTTGATAGATTTCACCAGAGCAACCATCTGAGCTCTGGATTTTTCTTTGGAGTAATTTGAAAATTAAAATTTCAGTCTCTTTACTTTTGTAGATCTATTCAGATTTTCTGTTTCTTCTCACATTAGACTTGGTAGTTTGAGTTTTTCTAGGAATTTGTGTAATACCTCTAAGATATCTAATCTGTTGCCATATAATTATAGTATTCTCTTATCATTCATTTTATTTTTATAAGATTGGTAGTGATGGTCCCTCTTTCATTCCTGATCTTAGTAATTTTTATCTTTCTTTGTCAGTCTAGTTAAAGGTTTACCAATTTTGCTCATTTTTTCAAACAACCAACTTTTGTTATAATTGATTTTTCTCCAGTGTTTTTCTATTCTCTATTTCATTTATTTCTTCTCTAACCTTTCTTATTTCCATCCTGCTTACTTTGGTTTAGTTTGCTCTTCTGTTTTCAGTATCTTATGGTGGAAGGTATAGTTATTGATCTGAAATATTTCTTCTTTTCTAAGGTGGATATTTACTGCTATGGATTTCTTCCTAAGCAATGCTTAACTGCTTCCAATGATTTTTGGTACATAGTGTTTTTGTTTTCATTCATGTCAAAGCATTTTTTAATCAAAGTATTTTCTAATTTCTTCTTTGACTCATTGGTTATTTAAGAGTGTGTTCTTTAATTTGGGAATAAACAACATATTTTGTGAATTTCCAAATTTTCTTCTGCTATTGATTTCTAATTTCATTCCATTGTGGTTAGAGAACATGCTTTGCTTGATTTCACTCCTTTTTATGTACTGAGACTTGTAATATGGCTTAACATAACGTCTACCCTATAGAAAGTTCCATGTGCACTTGAGAAGAATATGAATTTTACTGTTGATGGGTGGAGTTTTCCTAGATGCTGGGATGAGGTATATGGAAACAGGACAAGTTAAATTGTTGCAAACTCACTGTATTTACTGAGGTTCAGTTCAGTTCAGTCGCTCAGTCCTGTCCGACTCTTTGTGACCCCATGAACCACAGCACGCCAGGCCTCCCTGTCCATCACCAACCCCCGGAGTCCACCCAAACCCATGTCCATCAAGTCGGTGATGCCATCCAACCATCTCATCCTCTGTTGTCCCCTTCTCTTCCTGCCCTCAATCTTTCCCAGCATCAGGGTCTTTTCCAGTGAGTCAGTTCTTTGCATCAGGTGGCCAAAGTATTGGAGTTTCAGCTTCAACATCAGTCCTTCCCGTGACTAATCTCCTTTAGGATGGACTGGTTGGATCTCCTTGCAGTCCACAGGACTCTTAAGAGTCTTCTTCAACACCACAGTTCAAAAGCATCAATTCTTCTGTGCTCAGCTTTCTTTATAGTCCAACTCTCACATCCATACATGACCACTGGAAAAACCATAGCCTTGACTAGACGGACCTTTGCTGGCTAAGTAATGTCTCTGCTTTTTAATATGCTGTCTCGGTTGTAGTTAATCTTGAATGAATACACTTCAGATTGTTGTAAGCCTTTGGTTAGTTTCCAGAATTCTGAAAAAAGTTTCTTTTGACAATTGTTGCTTTTTTTTTTTAAATTATACTTCCCTCTTTGGGAAGTATAGATTTACAGTGGTCTTCACTCTGCCAATCCACAAGTCCCACCTCAAAAATATTGTTTTAAAGACACTTGAAATAATTCTCAGTGATTATGGCAGAAATTTGAGGCTTGTCAAGTTCATTTAAGGCTTCCCAGGGGGCACAGTGATAAAGAATCCACCTGCCAATGCAGGAGACACAAGAGATGCAGATTCAATCCCTGGGTTGGGAAGATCCCCTGGAGTAGGAACTGGCAACGCATTCCAGTAATCTTGCTTGGAAAATTCCATGGACAGAGGAGCCTGGCAGGCTATAGTACATGGGGTCACAGAGAATCAGATCCAACTGAGCACACACACACAGGTTCATTTGCTTCATTTCTTTTTTAAAAAAATATTTAAGGAGTGCCTCTTTTTCTTCTTGATTTAATTTTTTAAAATGTAAATCATTTGTGTTCCCAAAGTCTAATCTATGAAACAAGATACATTCAGAAAGATCTAGCTTTCATCATTGCCCCTCCTTTCTCTATAGGTTACCAGTTTTTAAAACTAGTTTTTGGTGTATGTGTCATAGTTTTTTAAAAATAAAACCATATAGCTATAGATAAACATTCCTCTGTTTTAATCACTTCTTGCTTTTTCCTTAACAAGATATCCTAAAGATAACTCCATAGTGGAATATGGAGCTATTCTTAAATTAATTGAATTTTGAGAAATGGTAAGAAAAAATTATTTGAGCTTAAATCATATTTTGGTTAAATAATATGTAAATAATATTTTACTAAATTCTTCAAATTTATCAGCTAATTACAGGTATAATTTTTTATTTAGATGCCTAAATCTTCAGGAGTTGGTGTTCTTTCTCTGGCTGTGTGTAGCTAGTTCAGAGAGTTGGACTTTTGTTTTAGTGTCTTCATTTCTTGTTCTCTCCTGTCCACTTCTTTCTTCTCCATGCAGGTCACCAATAGCTTACAGACTCCCTTGGTAATTTCTACATGTCACAAAGTTGAATGCAAGATGGATGAGAGTCAAGACATCTAAAGAAGGCTAAGGCAACATATGGTGAGAAGCAAATCAATACAAGGAGAATTGTTAATTTTCCATTAGCACATTAAGGTTTATTTTAGGATGTCTCAGAGGACACTTTTATTGTAAAGGAATAATCTGACAACTGTGTTTTAATAAGGAAATAGAAATAAATTAGAAAAAATAGAAATAATCACCCTGGTAGGAGTTAGAGATTAAATGTCACCAGATTTAGCAAATAAAAGTAGAGGACATCCAGTTAAACTTGAGTTTCAGATAATTTTTTATGAATAAGTTTTTTTAGTATAAGTATGTCCTAACTGGCAACCCACTCCAGTACTCTTGCCTGGAAAATCCCATGGACAGAGGAGCCTGGTGGGCTGCAGTCCATGGGGTCGCTAGGAGTCGGGCACGACTGAGCGACTTCACTTTCACTTTTCACTTTCATGCATTGGAGAAGGAAATGGCAACCCACTCCAGTGTTCTTGCCTGGAGAATCCCAGGGACGGCGGAGCCTGGTGGGCTGCCGTCTATGGGGTTGCACAGAGTCGGACACGACTGAAGCAATGTCGCATGTTCTAACTATTACACTCAAAACATATCCATTGTTTATCTGGAATTCAAATTTAACTGGGTATCCTGTATTTTATCCGGAAATCCTATTTGAAACTCAAATCAAGTAGATAGGGCTTGTCTTGGTGTTTGAAATGAAGAAGTAGACTTGGGCTGATGTAGAATCAGTTCTTCAAGGCTGTTAGGCACAGTTTTGTGCTGGAAGAGGACTGGTTTAGACTTCTTTCTGAGTCATCTCTTGCTTTTCCATTGCAGACTTTCCAATCCCCGCCCCCTGCCATACTGAGCTATCTGCAGTTCAGAAAATGAAATTTTTCTTTTTTTGGCATGTGAAATCTTCCAATTTACAATGTTAGCTCTTTCTTTTGTAAACTAAGTAGGCCAAATAAAACTCACATTCATACTGGATTGAGCCATAAGGCCACCTGTTTGAGATCTTGTATTAACTATTCAAATGTGACACCATTTTTCAAAGGTGTATATTAAGGGCAGTTCCAGTGGGCTGGGATAACTCAGTCTTGTACTTAACTCTGTCTGAACTCTGGAGAACATTTGCCTGCTTTCTTGCTGTTCTCCCCTAAAACAGGAATTTTATATTTATTTTTATAACCTCAGCTGCCAGCAGAATGTTTGAGACATAGTAGGTAATCAGATGAATGAATGAATGAGTGAGTGAATGCACCTCGGTCACCTCCTGTTCTTTCAGGCAGAAGAACACTAATTCCTTTCCATCCCAGAATGTGGCAGAAGTGGTAAAATAATTACTTTAGACATAAAATTTTGTTATTAAGTATTTCACAGTTCAAGACTGGTAAACAGTGGAAGTTTAATAACTGATTGCATCTTGGAAACCACATGTGAAGGGGACAGTCAAGCTTCTGGAATTTGGCAGTGTTTATAGCTCTACATGCAGTGGTTTTAAAAATAATGTGACATATTCAATGCAAATGCATTACTGTTAATATTTTATTAGAGAGTTATTGTTTTCTCTTTGAATATCTCTCATTATAGGCTGATGCATTATTAAGTAGAAATGTATTACATCCAAGGACCAATTTTCCCATCCCTGGGCTATGTATTTCTGATTCTATAATAGAAGTCAATGGGTAAGTCAGATTCATTTCATCCAAATTTACAGCACACTTTTTTGGAACTTTCATTTGAGGGATACCTGCATAATCAGGTAATATATTTTAGGTTCTGCAGCAGAATAAAGCAAGCAAATGGAGCCAACTTCATTGTTAACACAATGGAGCAGCTGCATGTTGACTGCAGACATTACTGGAGACTATCAGTCATTGGTACAATCAAGAATGAATCTCCTTCCAAATTTTCACAAGGAAACAATAGCACATCCCCTATAGCTGGCATTTACATGCTCTTTCTGGTAAATATTTTAAGTCAAATATGATTCAACGCTGTTAAAAAAGTTTCAACTCTTCCTACTGAAATGCTATAGAATGACTGAAAGAGCTTTGGTCTATTTAGTAACTATCTTATGAATTTAAAAGCAATCATAATTTTAAAACTGAAGCATTAAGTTAAGCAGGCCTTGGGCAATTGAGGATGGCAAATGCAGAGCCCTCCCTGCCATATATTGCTCGGCTGAAACCTAATTGCAGAGGGAAGCTTTCAATGGATAAGAATATGTGTTAGGAAAATTTTACCCTAGATACCGATGAAGAACATGATAAAGCAGTCTGATCATTAGTGCAGGGCATCAGTCTTAAGGTAGGACCAGATTCCAAGAGGCTTCTGGTGTGGGTCCCAGACCCTGCTCTCCCAATGTGGCCTGAATGTCAGAGCCTATTTCTGGCACTTCTATCACTGACTCTTGGAAATTAACTCTCTATGAAATTCAAAAAATAGCAAATTTTAACAACTTGAGAATGAGAACATTTACAGTTGGGAGAAGCTTCACAAACAGACTTTTAAATGTACTGTAATTTTTTCTTCTCTAAGGCAGCTTGGCCTAGGAGATTATAAGAAGAGAAAAATGAAGGAAATCCGTTTTTATTTTTTAATTGTGGTGCCTCTTAACTGTTCTGTCATAAACTACTTTTTCTTTTTTTTTAAATTTTATTTTGTTTTTAAACTTTACAATATTATATTAGTTTTGCCAAATATCAAAATGAATCTGCCACAGATATACATGTGTTCCCCATCCTGAACCCTCCTCCCTCCTCCCTCCCCATACCATCCCTCTGGGTCGTCCCAGTGCACCAGCCCCAAACATCCAGTATCGTGCATCGAACCTGGACTGGCAACTCGTTTCATACGTGATATTATACATGTTTCAATGCCATTCTCTCAAATTTCCCACCCTCTTCCTCTCCAACAGAGTCCATAAGACTGTTCTATATATCAGTGTCTCTTTTGCTGTCTCCTACACAGGGTTACTGTTACCATCTTTCTAAATTCCATATATATGCGTTAGTATACTGTATTGGTGTTTTTCTTTCTGGCTTACTTCACTCTGTATAATAGGCTCCAGTTTCATCCACCTCATTAGAACTGATTCAAATATATTCTTTTTAATGGCTGAGTAATACTCCATTGTGTATATGTACCACAGCTTTCGGGGGAAGATATTTAGATCAAATCAGTTTTTCCCAAGTTGTGTTCTGAGATCTTCAGACAACTGGCATGAGAGTCAGGTGGATGCTTGCTTGCTGAAAATGAAAATTCCTGGGCCCTCAACCTATAGAGTCAGTCTCTTGAGTCAGACCAATCTGCCAATTCTAGCTGTTTTGTAGGCATACTAGAGTTTGAGATCCATTGGGCGAGATGAACCTCAGGGCCCCTTCCTCCTACAAAATTTTGTGAGGCTTGGATGGTCTTTCCAAAATTAAGCTTGTTGGTGATGGAAATTTCTACTCCTCCCTTGCAATAAATTTAATAAACCTGAAAAGGGCTTCATCAAGTGGGATTTAGTTAACAGATAAAGTTTGGATAGTTTAGCTACCTATCCAGAGATCTAGTCAATCTTGGATTATTGGAAGGAATAGCACTTAAATATTTATACAGGAAATTAGATTTAAAATAGACCAATCAAGTAACTTGAGTCTGTGGAGGTTACCTGCCATATCAGTAAACAAAGGATGTTGTGGCTATCAAGCCATAAGCCACTTCAGTGCCCTCCGCACCTCCACCACCCCTGTGCACCCTGAGGGGATTCTGGATGGAGAAAAACAGGATACTGGCCCTAGGTGCTTATCAGAGGAATGATTTCAATGAGCCCAGACTCTTGCATCTTTCCATATACAGAAAAGCACCAAATTCTGTAACTTGAGACTTCTGTTTTTTCTTTAATTAGCAGAAATCTTTTGATGTTCAACCACCTGGTTTGTTTTTGCAAACTGCTGCATATCTTGGCTCTTACCTCCTCAGAACAGTCCCTCAGAGTTATCTGAGAAACTGTCTCCTGTGGTTAAGTCCTCAGTACTTCTACCAAATAAAACACAATTTTCAACTTGTAGGTTGTGCATTGTTTTCAGTTAACAAGTCTCAGCAATTCTCATGATGTTTAGGAGGCTGATCAATTTTTGTGCACATGCATTTTCTGTTTAGTTTCAACAAATCCAAACTCATTCAGGTTAGTTCCTCTCTGGGTAGAGTTTGCTTGTCTTCGATACTTGCAAGAGATTGAGGAGTTCTTAGGGAGCCACATGAGGCCTTAGGAATCTAATGAGGAAACTGACATCAAGAAGGAAGAGGAGAGTTTTCATTTCAGCAAATCCTTCCTTCTACTTGATGATTGGATTACAACACCCACTTCTGGTTGGTGAGGCTGTGGAGCAACTGGAACTCTCATATATTGTTGATAGGAGTGGGAAATGGTGAAGTTAAAAATGTACCTTTCTTACGACCTAGCAATTCCACTCCTAGGTATTTACCCAAGAGAAAGAGCACACATTCAAAGACTTATATTAGAATATAATTAACAGCTGTACTGGTAATAGACAAAAATCTGGAAATAGCTTAGATATGTATGAGCAGAAAGGCTAAACTATGGTATATTCATACAATAAAATATATCTACTACTGATGTACCTAAGACATAGATGAATTTCAAAATATTATACTGAATAAAAGAAGTCTCACACAAAAGATTACATAATGCTATGATTCCATTTACATTACATGTTCCTGCTTCTGTTTATTTTTTCTCTGTGGACATAGTTCCAGGCTGCTCCATAGAAGAGAATCTGGCCAAGGGCCTGGGTTGGAAACAGCACACAGTTATAATGATAACCACCATTAACTGAATGCTTAAGGGCCTGGCACTACCCTGAAATTTGAGCATTACTTCTATTTTATGGATGAGAAAACTGGGCCTCAGACAGAGCATATGACTTGCCCAAAGCTACACAGGAAATAAGCACTGGAGCTAGGTTTATTTCTAGCTCAAGAATATCTTATTTCCAGAGCAGCAGTTTTACCCTGAGGGTAAAGAAGAGGATATTGGTAATACAGGAGAGAAATCAGCCTAGAATCTTTTCCTGGGGTTGGGGGAGGGAGGGAGGGAGGAAAAGGGGGAGGAAGAGCAGGAGGGGGAATATTAAAGAAGATATGCTATGGTCTTGTAGATTTTCTGTCAAGGCTAGAGACTGCCTTTTTGACCCTACTTCACAGTATATTGAACAATTGTTAATTTGTTCCTCACAAAAGCCTGAAGCAGATAAGGAAATTGTCCTGAAGAAGTAAATTACAGTCATTCCTAGGTATCCTCCAGGAATTGGTTCCAGGGCCACCCATATCTTCATATCAAAAATCCATGAATAATTAAATTTCTTATAATATACACACCTCCTCCCATGTACTTTAAATCATTGCTAGGTTACTTACAATACCTAATGCAATGTAAGTATTTTGTAAATAGTTGTAAATACAGTGTTAATTGTTGCCAGGGCCTGGAAAATTCTATTTGTGCTTTTTTGGAACTTTCTGGAATTTGGGAGGTATGGAGTATTTTCTATCAAAGCTGGTTGAATTTGCACTTGTGAAAGCAAGGGATATGACAGGCTGCCAACTGTACAAGATCTAAGTGTTAAGCAACCACTGACTGAAACCGCCCACTCTTGCTAGGCCTGTTAGTAACCACTTGCCTGAGTTATCTTACAACAGGAGCTCCTGGTAAGGAACGTGGAACTAACAAGCTACCACTAACTGGAAGAATTCCGGAAAGGTCAAAAGCAGAGAAGAGATGCCTGTCCATATGTCCTACCAACCTCCCAGAGTTCTTCTTGCTGCATCCATCTTGGCTGAGTAATGCATGCGACACCAAGAAGGACCCCGAGTCAGAACAATTGGCCAAAGACAACCCAGAAACTAATCTCATCACCATAAAACCTGAGACTGCGAGCCACGTGGCAGAGTGGTTCTCCTGGGTTCCCTTACCCTACTGTTCTCCACCCGGGTACCTCTTTCCAATAAAGTCTCTTGCTTTGTCAGCACATGTGTGTACTCGGACAATTCACTGTTAGACAAGAGCCCACTCTCGAGCCTTGGAAGGTGTTTCCTTTCCTGCAATATAAGCCTTGTAACTGGATTTTGAACTGATCTACAGATCCTGTGGTGCACTTCCTGGTAGACTAAATCACAATGAAGGAAAGAGATACAAAATGTTTTTACAGATTTTTTTTTAATGCTTAATTGCTTCAGAGGGTAATAAGCAAAAGGACTGTTTTCTAGTCTCTCTTGAGGGCAGATGTGAATAAGAGTGCAGGTGGTATTGAGGTGATTGGGAGGATGAGAGGTTCAGATTTTGTCAATTCTGCTTTTCTGCTCTCATTAACGCCAATTTTCACGGCTTACACTAGTGATTCTGTTGCAGGAAAATGGGGCACAAGAGGACAGTCATGTCCCAAGTCTCGGGTGAGTTCCTGGGATGGGCCTGGTAGGGTCCTTGGCTTCACACAGAAAAGATTTCAAGAGTGACACATAGCAGAATGAAAGCAGGTTTATTTAGAGAGATATACATTCTATAGGCCGAATGCAGGCCATCTTAGGAGGTGAGAGTGGCCCCCAGGGGCCAGGATGGTTAGTTTTTATGGGCTGGGTAATTTCATAGGCTGTTAAGTGAAGGGACAGGGTTTTCCAGGAATTGAATCCCTGCTCCCTTTTGGCCTTTTATGGTCGGCCTCGGAACTGTCATGGCACCTGTGGGTGTGTCGTTCAGTATATACTAATGTATTACAATGAGTGTATAATGAGGCTCGAGTTCAACTAGAAGTCGAATCTTGCTTCCATATTTGGCCTAACAGAGTCTAACCAGTTTTTGTTGTGTCCTCAATGGCCGTGTCATTCTTTCAATGATTGTGCCCTGCCACCTTCCCTCCTGTCTCAATTCCAAAGGCAGTGCTTCTGATTCCTTTAAAACCCTCCTGTCCAGCAAGGTGAACTGAAGATGGATGAATCTCTGATGTGGGAACTCCCTCAATGGAGGTGTGTCACAGGCTCTTTGAGAAGCTGATGAAAACCTTGGAGACTTTCTCTATAGAAATGAACCTACATGTAAAAGTCTCCATGCAATGAAGAAAGGTCGATAGACCTGCTAAAACTTACCATGGTCGTCCCTGTTTAGAACCTCTGTATTTGTGGATAAAGCCTGGAGTACCCTGGGGTGGGGGTGAGGGTGGGCCTCCAGCAGAATGGTCCTAAGATTGTGAAAAGTATAGACCCACTGTTGTAAACCCTGTATTGAGAGCAGAAGTTTCAGCTTTGCCACTTTACCAGCTGTGTGGCTTCAAATGAATCCTTTCTGAGTTTAAATTTCCTCATCCAGAAAATGAGGGTGATAGTGTTTGCCTTTGCTGGGAAGAATATCAGTGTGAGACAACCTTATTCTTTGTGAACTTTCAATCATTTGATAAATACTGATTTTGCCAGACAATCGCCTAAGTACTGGGTTTACAGTCATGAATCAGTTATTAAGAATTTCCTGCCCTTATGGGGCAGGGAAACAGGTGATCAGTGATGAGTGAATGAAACAAAATGAAGCATATAATTACAAAGTATTCATTACCTTCATAGCTTTATCACTGAGTGTAGCAATGGGAAAGAACCTAGTGGAGAGACCTGAAACCACTAGGAATAGTTAGGGGAAATTCTTTGTAGGAGAATCCATTTAAGCCACTAAGTCATTAAGAAAACAGAAGTGGCAATGGAGACGGGGAGGAATAGGCTGATTGGAGACACATCTGTTTTATTAAAATCTGTCTAAACAATTTTTTTTTTTTTGGATAGACAGTACATAGGATGTGATTCAAAATTCAAAAGGTATAAAAATAAATAGAGTGAAAGTTTCCCTTCTAACCAATGACCTAGTTCTTCTCCCTGGAAGTAACACACTGTATCCATTGCTTACATATTCCTCCAGAGACTTTTTTTTTTAATATGCAAGCAAATACATTTCCACAAATGATATTATATTTTATGTAATGTTCTGTACCTTGTTTTTTTCTTAATGTATCTTGAAGTGCCATATTAGTATCTAAACAGATCCCACACTCATTTTGATGACTGCATTGTGTTCTATTGAGTGTACCATAATTTATTTGACCTTTCTCTAGTGATCTTAGTTTTCTGAATGTCGAGTTTTAAGCCGACTTTTTCACTCTCCTCTTTCACTTTCATCAAGAGGCTCTCTAGTTCTTCTTCACTTTCTGCCTTAAGGGTGGTGTCATCTGCATATCTGAGGTTATTGATATTTCTCCTGGCAATCTTGATTCCAGCTTGTGCTTCTTCCAGCCCAGTGTTTCACATGATGTACTCTGCATAAGCAGGGTGACAAAAGACAGCCTTGATGTACTTCTTTCCCAATTTGGAACCAGTCTGTTGTTCCATGTCCAGTTCTAACTGTTGCTTCTTGACCTGCATACAGATTTCTCAGGAGGCAGGTCAGGTGGTCTGGTATTCTTATCACTTTAAGAATTTTCCACAGTTTATTGTGATCCACACAGTCAAAGGCTTTGGCATAGTCAGTAAAGCAGAAATAGATTTTTTTTCTGGAACTCTTTTGTTTTCTGGATTTTTTTTTTTGCTTTTTCAACATTCAGGAAACTAAGATCATGGCATCCAGTCCCATCACTTCACGGCAAATAGATGGGGAAACAATGGAAATACTGACAGACTATTTTTTTGGTCTCCAAAATCACTGGAGATGGTGACTGCAGCCAGTGAAATTAAAAGACGCTTGCTCCTTGGAAGAAAAGCTATGACAAACCTAGACAGCATATTAAAAAGCAGAGACATTACTTTGCCAACAAAAGTCCGTCTAATCAAAGCTTTGGTTTTTCCAGTAGTCATGTATGGATGTGAGAGTTGGACTGTAAAGAAAGCTGATCACTGAAGAATTGATGCTTTTGATCATGTGTTGGAGAAGACTCTTGAGAGTCCCTTGGACTGCAAGGAGATCCAACCAGTCCATCCTAAAGGAAATCAGTCCTGAATATTCATTGGAAGGACTGATGCTGAAGCTGAAACTCCAATACTTTGGCCACCTGATGCTAAGAACTGACTCATTGGAAAAGACCCTGATACTGGGAAAGATTGAGGGCAGGAGGAGAAGGGGATGGCAGAGGATGAGATGGTTGGATGGCATCACTGACTTAATGGACATGGGTTTGAGTAAACTCGAGGAGTTGGTGTTGGACAGGGAAGCCTGGTGTGCTGCAGTCCATGGGGTCGCAAAGAGTCTGACATGACTGAGCAACTGAACTGAACTGAACTAGTGATCTAAGGCTTCTCTGGTGGCTCAGATAGTAAAGAATCTGCTGTCTGCAATGCGGGAGACTTGGATTTGATCCCTGGGTTGACAAGATCCCATGAAGAAGGGAATGGCAACCCATTTTCTTGCCTGGAAAACTCCATACACAGAGGAATCTGGCTTGCTGCAGTCCATGTGGTCGCAAAGAGTCAGACACGACTGAGTGAATAACACACACACTAGTGACCTAGTGATGGACATTTTGGTTGCTTCCAAACTTTCGCTGTTACAAGCAATGCTGCATATGCCTATTTGTGCACATGTGAGTATATCTGTAGGATAAATTCCTTGAAATAGAATTCCTGGGTGCTTTTGCAGTTTTGACAGACATTGTCATTCACCCTCCCCAGAGGTCTTACTGATTTGCAGTCCCAACCAGCGATGTTTGAGTCTTTGCCAGTTACTGGATTATCAAATTTTTTGGAGCTTGTGAATCTGATAAGTGAAGAATTTCTCAGGGTAGTTTTAATTATTTATTTCTTTTATTATGAGCAAGATTGAACATTTTCCCCCACAGTTAGAAACCATTTGCATTTCCTTCTCTGTGAACTGCTTGCTCATAGACTCCAACAATTTTTCTTTCTGGCTTATGGTATTTTATTTTTGATTTGTAGAAGCCCTTTATATATGTCATTTGATTGCAGTCATCTGTTCTATTCTGTTGTTTGTCTTTTGACTTTGCTTATGGTGCTATTTGCCATACAGAAATATTTAATTTTTAATCATTGATATCAATAATTTCTCTTACAGTTCTGTGTTCTGAATCAACTTAGGCCATTCTACACTTTTTTTTATTGATGTATAGTTGATTAACAATATTAGTGAATCAATTACTTTCAGGTGCATAGCAAAATGGTTCACACATATATATACATATTCCAGGTTATTTCCATTATAGGTTTTTATGAGATATTGAATATAATTCCCATAAAATTCTATTTTATGTATATTTTATGTATAACAGTTTGTATCTGTTAATCCCTCACTCCTAATTTATCACTACCCCCCTTTGCCTGGGGGCTTCCCTGGTGGCTCAGGAGTAAAGAATCAGCCTGCAGTGCAAGAGATGCAGGAGGTGCAGTTTCAATCCCTGGGTTGGGAAGATCCCTGGAAAAGAGCATGGCAACCCACTCCAGTATTCTTGCTTGGAGAATCCCATCGACAGAGAGCCTGGTGGGTTCATGGGATCACAAAGAGTCAGACAGACTGAAGTGACCTAGAACACACACACTCCTTCTCCTTTGGTAGCCATAAGTTTGTTTTCTATATCTGTGAATCTGTTTCTGTTTTTTATAAAGCTTCATTTGTATTATTATTCAGATTCCACATACAAGTGATATACCATTTATTTGTCTTTCTCTGTCTGACTTACTTCACTTAATATTATATAACATCTTTAGGTCCATCCATGTTGCTACAAATGGCAATATTTCATTCTTTTTTATGGCTGAATGATATCTGATTGTTTTATATGTGTGTGTATGTGTGTGTGTAACACATCTTCTTTATTTAATCCTCTGTTGCTAGACATTTAGGTTGTTCCCATGTCTTGGCTATTGTAAATAGTGCTGCTATGAACAGTGGGGTGCATGTATGTTTTCAAATTAGAGTTTTAAACTATTTTGGATATAAGCCCAGGAGTGAGACTGATGGATTATATGGGAGCTCTATTGTTAGTTTTTTGAGGGACCTCCATACTGTTCTCCATAGTGGCTGCACCAATTTACATTTCCACCTATAGCGTAGGAGGGTTCCCTTTTCTTCACACCCTCCCTAGCATTCATTATTTTTAGAGTTTTTGACGTTAGCCATTCTGACCACTGTGAGGTGATGCCTCATTGCAAGTTTTGATCTGTACTTCTCTAATAATTAGGGTGTTGAGCATCTTTCCATGTGCCTATTGGCTATCTATATATATTCTTTGGAAAATGTCTATTTAGGCCTTCTGCTTATTTTTTTTTTATTGAGCTGTATGAGCTGTTTGTATAGTATTTTTATTTTTAAAAGTTTTCTTCATATAGATCATGCAAGTATCTTAATATATTCCCATGTATTTTATCCATTTTCTTTTAGTGGCTTTTGTAAATAGGGTGTATTCTTCCAATAGCTCTTCAGTTTGTGTATGCGGAAGTGGAAGTGTTAGTCACTCATTCATGTCCGATTCTTTGTGACCCAATGGATTGTAGCCCACCAGGCTCCTCTGTCCATGGAATTTCCAGGAAAGAATACTGGAGTGGGTTGCCATTCCCTTCTCTAGGGGATCTTCCTGACCCAGAGATCAAACCCAGGTCTCCCTCATTGCAGATTCTTTACCATCTGAGCCGCCAGGGAAGCCCTGTTTGTGTATATGAAGGCTATATGTTAACTTTGAATATATTTCTATTTATCAATTTTGTATCTATAAATTTTATTGAATTATTTTTATAGTGATTTTTCAGTTGATCATTTTGATTTTCTAGGTATATAATTGTAGCAAATGTAAATAATAATTTTACCTTCTCATTTCCAATTTTGTTCATTTACTTTTTTCCTTTTGCCTTACTACATTAGCTAGTATGTCCAGATAAAGTTTAAATAATAGTAATCAATAGTGATAAGAAAGACAACAAAACATTAAAAAATGACAAGTCACTCTGTCAACAAAAAATGATCAGATGAGAGCAGGAGAAGCTTTAACTCCCAAGTGCAAAGATATGACTGCTAGCATTTTGGAATCCCTAAGACAATAACCTATTGACCCTAAAGTGGATGAAATTCAGCCAGTCAATAGACCTATCCAAGTATACATAGACCTTAATCTGTTTTCCTTTCCTCATTCTTACATATGATAATAAAGGATTACCAGTCTTTTCATAAAAGCTTACAATATGGAAAGAAATACAAAGAAAATCTATGAAAGAACTTAAAATGCATTCTAATCATATTTGAAGGGAAAGAGTTGTTGGGGGGTTTGTGTGTGTAACCGAGCTGAATTCTCAACTGTCCTGCCAGTAAACGAACAGACATTATTTAAAAATGATAAATAAAGAGCAGTTCAGTTCAGTCGCTCAGTCGTGTCCAACTCTTTGTGACCCCATGGACTGCAGCACACCAGGTCTCCCTGTCCAACACCAACTCCCGGAGTTTATTTGAACTCATGGCATCACTGAGTTGGTGATGCCATCCAACCATCTCATCCTCTGTCATCCCCTTCTCCTCCCCCCTTCAATCATTCCCAGCTCAGGGTCTTTCCAGTGAGTCAGTTCTTCACATCAGGTGGCCAAAGTATTGGAGTTTCAGCTTTAGCATCAGTCCTTCCAATGAATATTCAGGACTGATTTCCTTTAGGATGGACTGGTTGGATCTCCTTGCAGTCCAAGGGACTCTCAAGAGTCTTCTCCAACACCACAGTTAAAAAGCATCAGTTCTCCAGTGCTCAGGTTTCTTTACAGTCCATACTGGAAAAAATCTCACATCCATACTGGAAAAACCATAGCTTTGACTAGACAGACCTTTGCTGGCAAAGTAATTTTTCTGCTTTTTAATACGCTGTCTAGGTTTGTCATAGCTTTTCTTCCAAGGAGCAAGTGTCTTTTAATTTCATGGCTGCAACCACCACCTGCAGGGATTTTGGAGCCCCCCAAAATAAAGTCTGTCACTGTTTCCATTGTTTCCCCATCTATTTGCCATAAAGTGATGGACCAGATGCCATAATCTTAGTTTCCTGAATGTTGAGTTTTTTTTTTTTTTTTGAAACACCTTTTTATTAAACAGCAAAGCGTAACTGCAACACAATTTTAAATGTTTGAAAATTAAGTCACAAAGAGATGCAAAATGTTTGCAGTATGACTATTATATATTCATACAGCTAAAGTCATCAAATCTTACACCAATACAAACATAAGATTATTCCATGATTAGCCTAAATTTAATAACTATAAACTATATTAGTGGATTTCTTTTCCTACTTAACATTTTAATTAACAACTACTGATTTCCTTACCAAATGGAACCTACTAAACTAAATTTTAAAAAATGGTTAAATGACTAAAATTCTGCAAACCAGAAGTTGGGTTTGCAGAAACTTCTGGGAGAAGTGATAAAATACTGAGAAAGCATCAGTTAGTTTACATGTAAAACTCTCCCATCTTATTCATGACTCTCATACTAATCCACTCTCAGTGGACTTTGCAAAGTTGATCTGCTGGTACTACAAATAACCCTGAGACCAAACTCTATTCTCTTCCAAGTGTGGTTTACATAAGGTTAGCCAAACTTAATCCATATTTTAAAATATTCCTTCCAAAATCCAATCTGTGCCAGAGAGAACATAAAGCTGGAGTAGAAACATTTGGAGTTGGTTACAGGTACTTACGAAGTACTTTTCCCACCCTATTTCTATTTTTACTCAAAATTTTCTATTTCAAACACACACACAACCAGAACTCATCTTTTCAGATACCAAGTGGGTTATTTTGTGCAAAGGAAGTTTTTAATAATAAATCTTCTGCATACCATAATTCAAAGAAAATCTTCATTTTTATAGCCTCTATTTTCAATTAATGTAAGAGAAACCTACTATCCTTACTACTAAACATAATAAATAAGCCCTAACTGAGAAAGTATCTTATTTTGGTCAAGTTTCAACAGTTAGAGTTCAGGCTACTCTCCTAGATGATTAGCTACTGAAATTACTTTTTACAAACGTGAAACCAATTTTTTCCTTAGGGGAAGGAAAAACAGGAAGAAAGCAAATGGAAAAGAGGCACACGATGGTAGACAGGGTACATAAAGCTGTGCGTTCAGTACATGATTTTGGTTACTTTTTCACAACACGGTAGTTATTTGCTTGTATCTCTATGCCTATAATATAAGACAATGCTAACCCTATAAATCAAAACAAATTTGATAAAACATTCATTTTCAAGTTTCATAAACATATGCATTTCTAATTATAAAGTCTCTACATCTGCACATTTTCATAGACTAACATAATACACAAACTCATGGAAGTCTTCTGTTATGCTCTTAATTTTGCCTAGATATGACATTATCTTCATAAATAGTGAAGCCACAAACAAAAGTACTGTAAGTTTTGGAATCTATCCAAGTTTTAAAGAAAAAAAAAGATCAGCAGCAATTCCATAAGACCTAAGAGATATCAATCCCTTATTTTCTTTTGCTTTTTGTGTCAGTTGTTTGAAAAACACTAGAAGCTGACATGAGGTTTTCTATATATTGTTTGAGAACTTGGTTTTCTGATTTTAGCTTCAGATTTTCTTCCTTAACTGCATCTACTCTTGCAGACAGATCTTCAAGTGTGTGTTGGAGTTCCAATACTTGATTAATAAGTCGTGTTTTTTCCTCCAGTTCCACCTGATTTTCAGCATCAACTGCATCCACGTCAGCATTCATCATCTTCGGTAACAAACTTCCGCGCCTTGGATACAAAATTCTTGATGAATGGTCTGCCTTCTGAGGCGCTGGCAGGGGGAGGGTTCGGTAGGACGCCTCAGGCCTGGACACTTGGACCAACTGGCCTGAATGTTGAGTTTTAAGCCAACTTTTTCACTCTCCTCTTTCACTTTCATCAAGAGACTCTTTAGTTCTTTTTCACTTTCTGCCATAAGGGTGGTGTTATATGCATATCTGAGGTTACTGATATTTCTCCCAGCAATCTTGATTCCAGCTGTGCTTCATCCAGCTTAGCATTTCACATGATGTACTCTGGATATAAGTTAAATAAGGAGGGTGACAATATACAGCCTTGATGTACTCCTTTCCCAATTTGGAACCAGTCTGTTGTTACATGTCCAGTTCTAACTGTTGCTTCTTAACCTGCATACAGATTTCTCAGGAGGCAGGTCAGGTGTTCTGGTATTCCCATCTCTTGAAGAATTTTCCAGAGTTTGTTGTGATCCACGCAAAGCCTTTGACATAGTCAAAAAGCAGAAATAGATGTTTTTCTGGAACTCTCTTGCTTTTTCGATGATCCAATGGATGCTTGCAATTTGATCTCTGGTTCCTCTGCCTTTTCTAAATCCAGCTTGAACATCTGGAAGTTCACAATTCACATACTGATGAAGCCTGGCTTGGAGAATTTTGAGCATTACTTTACTAGCATGTGAGATGAGTGCAGTTGTGCGGTAGTTTGAGCATTCTTTGGCATTTCCTTTCTTTGGGATTGGAATGAAAACTGACCTTTTCTAGTCCTTTGGCCACTGCTGAGTTTTCCAAATTTGCAGCACTTTCACAGCATCATCTTTCAGGATTTGAAATAGCTCAACTGGAATTCCATCACCTCCACTAACTTTGTTTGTAGTGATGCTTCCTCAGGCCCACCTGACTTCGAATTCCAGGATGTCTGGCTCTAAGTCTGGGTCATGAAGATCTTTTTTGTATAGTTCTTCTGTGTATTCTTGCCACCTCTTCTTAATATCTTCTGCTTCTATTAGGTCCATACCATTTCTGCCTTTTATTATGCCCATCTTTGCATGAAATGTTCCCTTGGTATCTCTAATTTTCTTGAAGAGATCTCTAGTCTTTCCCATTCTATTGTTTTCCTCTATTTCTTTGCACTGATCACTGAGAAAGGCTTTCTTATCTCTCTTTGCTATTCTTTGGAACTCTGCATTCAGATGGGTATATCTTTCTTTTTCTCCTTTGCCTTTCACTTCTCTTCTTTTCATAGCTATTTGTAAGGCCTCCTCAGACAACCATTTTGCCTTTTTGCATTTCTTTTTCTTGGGGATAATTTTGATCACTGCCTCCTATACAATATTATGAACTTCTGTCCATAGTTCATCAGGCACTCTGTCTATCAGATCTAGTCCCTTAAATCTATTTCTCACTTCCACTGTATAATTGTAAGGGATTTGATTTAGGTCATCCTTGAATGGTCTAGTGGTTTTCCCTACTTTCTTCAATTTAAGTCTGAATTTGGCAATAAGGAGTTCATGATCTGAGCCACAGTCAGCTCCCGGTCTTGTTTTTGCTGACTGTATAGAGCTTCTTCATCTTTGGCTGCAAGGAATATAATCAGTCTGATTTTTGTATTGATCATCTGGTGATGTACATTTGTAGAATTTTCTCTTGTGTTGTTGGAAGAGGGTGTTTGCTATGACCAATGCGTTCTCTTTGCAGAACTGTTATAGCCTTTGCCCTGCTTCATTCTGTACTCCAAGGCCAAATTTGCCTGTTATCCCAGGTATCTTTTGACTTCCTACTTTTGCATTCCAGTCCCCTGTAATGAAAAGGACATCTTTTTTGGTGTTAGTTCTAGAAGGTCTTGTAGGTCTTCATAGAACCATTCAACTTTAGCTTCTTCAGCATTACTGATCAGGGCATAGACTTGGATTACTGTGATATTGAATGGTTTGCCTTGGAAATGAACAGAGATCACTCTGTTGTTTTTGAGATTGCACCCAAGTACTGCATTTCAGACTCTTCTGTTGACTATGATGGCTACTCCATTTCTTCTAAGGGATTCTTGCCTACAGTAGTAGATATAATGGTCATCTGAATTAAATTCACCCATTCCAGCCCATTTTAGTTTGCTGATTCCTAAAATGTCTATGTTCATGCTTGCTATCTCTTGTTTGACTACTTCCAATTTGCCTGGGTTCATGGACCTAACATTCCAGGTTCCTATGCAATATTGCTCTTTACAGCATGGGACTTTACTTCCATCACCCATCACATCCACAACTAGGTGTTGTTTTTGCTTTAGTTCCATCTCCCCATTCTTTCTGGAGTTATTTCTCCACTGATCTCCAGTAGCATTTTGGGCACCTACCAACCTGGGGAGTTCATCTTTCAGTGTCCTATCTTTTTGCCTTTTCATACTGTTCATGGGGTTCTCAAGGCAAGAATACTGAAGTGGTTTGTCATTCCCTTCTCCAGTGGACCACGTTGTCAGAACTCTCCACCATGACTCATCTGTTTTGGGTGGCTGCTCATAGTTTCTTTGAGTTAGACAAGGCTGTGGTCCATGTGATAAGATTGGTTAATTTTATGTGATTGTGGTTTTCAGTCTGTCTGTCCTCTGATGGAGAAGGATAAGAGGCTTATGGAAACTTCCTGATGGGAGAGACTGACTGAAGGGGAAACTGGGTCTTGTTCTGATGGGCAGGGCCATGCTCAGTATCTTTAACCCAATTTTCCAGTAAAGAGGGGTAGAAGCAGATTACTTAGAGATACAGAGATAAGTCTGAGAAGATAAAGAGTTATCTTCATAAGCGGGAAGGGTAAGAGAAACCCTTCTAGAGTATTTGATATTTTAACCATGTGCAAATTTTACTTTAATAAAAGACATTTAAAAAGTATTTTCTTTTTAAAGCAGAAAGCAAAACATGTGGTCAGGCTCTACAGAGAATGAGCACGACTGGAGGGGTGAGTGGAGGAGCTTGTCACACACTTAAGCAGAAAATTCTTTCCAGACCATTCTGATCCGGAGTCTCCCCAATGCCCTTGGGGCCATGGACTCATGGACTCCAATGCTGGCCTATTCCTTGGGGGTAATCATAAGAGATTCCTGGTAGATACTAAACTCCCCGAAGTCATAACAACTACCATATCCTCCCACAAACAAATGTTTTGTATAAATAATGGAGTGAAATTACCTTGAGTTTGGTATGGGCTCATGAACAGAAATCTAAGATTGATTAGTTATACATTGGTCTGTATATTCCTGGAGCTATATTTATAAATATCAAGTGATCCTGAAACAGGAGTGAGGAAGAAATAGGAAACAAAAGTAACACCAAAAACAAACAAAAATATTTTAACTCTCCCAAATACTTAATAGTAGTTGTAAAGATCTGGGACCAAAACAGGAAGGAAAGAGCTCTGGAATTTTACTTGCTGTTCCCAACACCCCAAATGCTTTTTCACGAGATCTTTGTCTGGTTATCTCTTTGTCTTTCAGGTCTCAGTTTAAATGTCATTTCACTTTTGGATCCAGCATAATTGGTATTGAGCAGCTTCCAGTGTGAGGCACTGTTTTAGCTGGTTGGAGAACTAGCAGACTCCACAATGCCCTACTTCTCCCAGGGAATGTCGGGGAAGACAGACAACAAGCAAATAAATAGATAAATTATCACTTGTTGGCTTCCCTGGGAAGCTGACTCTGAGATGTGTCAAAGACAAAACTAACTTCAAGAAAAGATTAACACAAGCTCTTCATTCATAAACCTGGGGCAAGGGAACCCATCTACCACCGCTTTCATTTCAGCCTGGGTTCAAGGGTATTAAAGACATAAAAAGAGGAAATACTGAAACTGTCTCTGATTGGTAAATATTCTATTATGGAAGGAATTCTGGAAGACCCCTTTGGAAGAAGGGGAGTTTTGGAAGAAAGGGGAGGCTTTCTAACTGATATGTACCTACGTTTGGGAGTCTTTGGTTGGATCTGTTTGGGAACATTTGGAAAAAGGAAGGTCTATTCAATATTAAGGACTGAGCATTTTCTGTGGCTGGTTATTAGAATGCAAGCTGTTCATTAGGGAGCGCCCTTGGGATCAACACCCATGGGAGGCAAGGAGAGTAGGGACGCATTGGCAGAGGAAGAGTTCAGCTGCCATGGGGTCCAATAAAGGTCATTGTTTCTAGACCTTTTCAATGACAGAGCTTGGATAGATATGTGTTGTTTTTTTTCTATAAAGATAAAATACATCATGAATTCATACATAACACTTCTAATTCAAATTCAGAACTACAGGGTTTTATTTAACCTCTTGATATTCAATCTGTATCTTCTATACTCTCATACTAAAAATTTTGGTTCCCAATTTCATCAACATATTACATGAAACAGCCTCAGAATACTAACACCAACACTACCACTAACACAATTGCTGAAAAGAGTTAAGGTGTTTTTGGATTTGCTTTTGCTTTTAGGAGAATATCCCTGGAGAGATACAGACAAATTACTGTACTTAAAAATAGTAACTTGAAATAATTATTCTCTCTGTGGTTTTTCTACCTATTTGATAGACAATTTGGTTCATTTGTTTCATGCAGTTTTTTGTTTTTAGAGATTGCTTTTTAAAAATTTTATTTCATTTTCTAGTTAAATGGTTTCAAAATCAAATATACAAAACAAGATATATTCAGAGAAATCTAGCTTCCATTCTTTTCCCTCCCACCCTGTTCCCTCTGTCTCTTTCTTAGTAACTTTAAAAAATGTTTTTCATTCTCAAACATCAGTTGTAGCAATATGGCACCCCACTCCAGTACTCTTGCCTGGAAAATCCCATGGACAGAGGTGGAAGGCTGCAGTCCATGGGGTCGCTGAGGGTCAGACACAACTGAGCGACTTCACTTTCACTTTTCACTTTCATGCATTGGAGAAGGAAATGGCAACCCACTCCAGTGTTTTTGCCTGGAGAATCCCAGGGACGGGGGAGCCTGGTGGGCTGCCGTCACTGGGGTCGCACAGAGTCGGACATGACTGAAGTGACTTAGCATAGCATAGCATGGGAGAAGGAAATGGCAACCCACTCCAGTGTTCTTGCCTGGAGAATCCCAGGGACTGGGGAGCCTGGTGGGCTGCTGTCTATGGGGTCGCACAGAGTCGGACACGACTGAAGCGACTTAGCAGCAGCAGCAGCAGCAATATTTTCTGAGATCAGTTTCCCAAGGCAAAAAAAAAAAAAAGCAAAAATAAACAAATGGGATCTAATAAAAATTAAAGCTTTTGTATAGCAAAAGAAAAATGAAAAGACAACCTACAGACTGGGAGAAAATATTTGCAAACAATGCAATCAACAAGGGGTTAATATCCAAACTATACAAATAACACATACAACTCAATATTGAGAAAACAAACAGCTAAGTCAAAAAAATGGGCAGAAGACTTAAATAGACATTTCTCCAAAGAATACATGCAGATGGCCAACAGGCACATGAAAAGATGCTCAACAGTCTAATTATCAGAGAAATGCAAATCAAAACTACAATGTGGTATTACCTCACACCAGTCAGAATGGCTATCATCAAAAAGTCTAGAAACAATAAATGCTGGAGTGTGAGTGGAGAGAAAGGAACCCTGCTACACCGTTGGTGGGAATGTAAATTGGTATAGCCACTATGGAGAACAATATGGAGGTTTCTCAAAAAAAAAAAAAAAACCCTAAAAATAGAGCTACCCTATAATCCAGCAATCCCACTCTTGGGCATATATCCAAAAAAGTTGAAAACACTAATTCAAAAAGATACAAGCACCCTGATGTTCATAGGAACACTATTTACAGTGGTCAAGACATGGAAACAACCCAAATGCTCATCAACAGATGATTGGATAAAGAAGATATGAGATATATGTATAAATATAAATATATATGTGTATATGCACATATGCAATGAAATATTACTCAGTATAATAAAGAATGAAATATTGCTATTTGCAGGAACATGGATGGCCTTAGAGAATATTCTACTAAGTGAAGTAAGTCAGACAGAGAAAGACAAATAAATGTTATATGATATCACTTATATGTGGAATCTAAAAAAATACAATGAATCTATATACGAAACAGAAACAGACAGACATTAAATAAAACAAACTTATGGACTTCCCTGGTGGCTTAAATGGTAAAGCTTCTGCCTACAATGCGGGAGACCAGGGTTCAATCCCTGGGTTGGGAAGATCTCCTGGAGGAGGAAATGGCAACCCACTCCAGTATTCTTGCCTGGAGAATCCCATGGACGGAGGAGACTGATAGGCTACAGTCCATGGGGTCGCAAAGATTCAGACACGACTGAGCGACTTCACTTTTTTTCTTTCTTTATGGTTACCAAAGGAGAAAGGAGGGGAAGGCCTAAATTAGGAGTATGGGATTAACAGATACAAACCACTATATAAAAAAATAGATAAGCCACAAAGATTTACTATACAACACACGAAACTATCAATACATTGTAATAACCTATAATGAAAAATAATCTGAAAAAAAAAAAGGGTAACTGAATCACTTGGTTGTACACCTGAAACCAAGACAATATTGTAAATCAATTATATTTCAATTAAAAAAAAGATTTTTGTTTATCCTTCTGTTTACAAAAAGTGCAAGCAAAAACATGTTGGGAGATAATTCTGCATGATTCTCATGTTTCTGTACATCTTGTGAACTCACTGATAGCTTTTGTTCCAGACTATCTTTTTAAAGATGTTTGTATCACTAATGACTTTGGAAGCTAGAAATAGTGTCTCCCTTGGGAGCATGGGACTGGCTGGTTTACTCCCATTATAAAATATTCAGGTTCCCAAAGCTGAGAGTTCCTTTCCTATAATGTAACCCACTGCATGTGCAGGCATCACATGATCCTTTTCAGGTCTTGGAATTGAAGCTTGGAGAACCCGCTCAAATGCTGACACTGATTAGTGCTATTTTTGTGAGTAAAATGCTATTGCTCTTTTGTTTCTCCCTTGTGATCAGAGCAAAGAAATGCCTTGATCTTACAGGGACATAATCATACACACTTTAAAAGGATCATCTGGCTGTGGTGTAGATGGTCTCATGATAGGTATGCGAGGATGGAAATAGGAGGCTGAAAAACTAGTTGAAAAGAAACAAGAATGGGCATGGAGCAAGAAGGTAATGACAAGAGGACTGATTCTGGACATATTTGAGACTCCTGAATTTCAGATATTAGATTATCAAATTCAAACTACAAAATTAATATATTTTAAAAGTTATTTTAAGTTTAATTTTATCAATTTAATCAATAGGTCTGATATCAACAAAATGCATTGAAAAGTCTTCTTTCCAATCTTATTCAACAGTCATTCAATCCCCTCCCCCAAGGAAATTAGAGTGATATTAGTTAATAGTCAAATTAATTAAATAATTGTGAAAGAAATAGATGGAATTACAAGATCCATGAATCTTGTGTCTTCTGCCAGACACAAAACTGTGGTAATTTAACTTGTTAGCTTGCAAGCTGGGTAAGTCTCAGACCTTCACAGTTCTTGAAAGCACTTACATTTTTGTATTCTACCCTACCCATTTCTTAGACAAATGTTAATGTTCTATACATACTTTGCTTATTTTAGGGTAAAATATAGAATGTTTTTTAAAAATCCAGGGACTGAATGAGATCAGGAAGTGAATGTAGATCAAAAAGAAGCCCAAGGATAATCCCTGGGATATTCCAATATTTGGAGGTTGGAAAGATGAAGGGAAATCTTTGTAGAAGACTGAGACAAAGCAGCTAGTGAGGTCAGAAGAGAGCAGAAAGGGCTTCCCTGGTGGCTTAATGGTAAAGAATCTGCCAGCCAATGCAGGAGACAAGAGTTCAATCCCTGGTCGGGGAAGATCCCACATGCCGCAGGGCAACTAAGCCTGTCCACTACAACTATTGAGGACAGCCCGTGTGCCCTAGAGCTTGTGATCCACAAAAAGAGAAGCCACTGCAATGAGAAGCCCACATACCTCAACTAAAGAGTAGTCCCCACTAACCACAACTAGAGAAAAACCCACGCAGCAGTGAAGACCCAGCACAACCAACAACAACAAAAAAATGTGACAGAGAAGATTCTGAAGTCTTTCTTAGCCAACATCTCTAAAAAACTCTAAAGTGGCATTCTACCCTCAATTCATTCCCTCTGTGTTTATCATCTGCTTTAAATACTTCGTAACATTTATAGTCATCTGAAATTGTGTATTTTGCAGGGAGCGAGTTCCGCCCCTGGCAAAGGTCATGAGGAAGGAGGCTTGGCATACGCAAAGGCGGGATCAAGCCTCAGGAGTCTCCCTGGAAATTCTCGAGCAATCTACCCCCAAAACCAGAGTCTGCCTACTTTCTGCTTTGTGCTTTCACCTACACCTCTGACTTTATGGGGGGCTGTCCCCTACTACCTCTCTCTGAAAAAAGAGTTAGCTTACAGCTCCAGTTAATAATTCCTGGGTGTGACAGTGTTTCAACCTACAAACTCCCTTGGAAGTCCTCTAGCCTGCCTGAATAGGTTTTTCCGGCCACATGTGATTGCTCAGAGCCTCCAAACTGTGAGAGGCATGAGATGTTCTAAACTGTCTAAATACAGATTCCTTTGAGCAGCTAAAAGATTGATTAGAAATTGTATTGGTGAAGGGATTTTCACTTGTTGGGCCAATGTTTGCTGCTAAGTTTCCATATCCCTTACCTGCTGTGTCCCTGGCAGTGTATTGATTAATATAATTGGTGTAAGTAGTAGCTTTAATGTTTGTAACCTGGGACCCTTGAGTTAATTCTTTTTCTTGTTATAGCCCACCACACCTTTGCTCTGTAGGAATGCAACTTTATCTAATGCTTTTTGGAGGCTGGCGCCTGACTTTAGAATAATCACCTTTAGAGAAAAAGGCCTCCGGGCCAGAAGATGATGCAAATCACCTAAACTTTTGCATATGATAAGTTTGCAGGAAGAAAGCCTGGCTTACTGCATGACTCTACCCCTTCCCCCATTATCCTCTATGCATAACTTAAGGTATAAAAACTACTTTGGAAAATAAAGTGCGGGGCCTTGTTCACCGAAACTTGGTTTCACCATGTCGTTCTTTCTCTTACCTTCTGGCTGAATTATTCAGCCTCTTTTCTCCACTGAATTTCCTCACTGAGCTATCCTTATTTCAGCCTCTTTTCTTCACTGAATTTTACTGAGCTATCCTCATTCTATTACTCTTTATATCCTTAATTAACATTTAATTAAGCAATTGTTTCCTGATCTTCGCCTACGCCGTCTCTCTTTCGAATACCCTGGATCAGCCGGGGCTGGTCCCTGGCAGTATTTGTTTATTTAATTGCCACATTAGATCATTTACTTCATGAGAGCAGAGACTTGTCTAAAAGGATTACCACTACAACCTCAGTAACTAAATTGGGGCCTGACACACAATAGGTATTCAGCAAATACATGTGGAATGAGTGAGTGCCTGCACGCACACATGAATGAATGAGTACTTTCTGGACTAGATTTATTTGGACAGACTCTTAAATGAGCCCACACTTTCCCAATTTCCTTGTAAATAGGTTAACTTAGAGTGAGGACCAGCATAAAATAAAATTATCAAAGTTTGATAATATTCATCTCAGAGAACTTAAAGTTCTGGTGAATTTCATTAGAGACCCCCCAGTGCTCTGAATTTCCGAGAGTTCAGGAGGATCTCTATCACCTGAGACGGGGTAGAATTGTGTGTGAGCACACGTACAGCCACACGTGTGTGTGTGTGTGTGTGTGTGTGTGTGTGTGTGTGCATGTGTACTTTAAAATGGAGGAAAAAAGTATAAGGCAGGTAATTGTAAACACTTAGAGACTTGGGAAAATACCAGAACGAATTATAAACCAATCAATTTTCCAGCACTTAGGAAAGCAAACCTCAGTGTGTGGCAAGCATTATCGTCTCATGGTGAGCCCGTGTGCCAGACTGATTCTGTTTTCTGCTTGGAGTGCCATGTCATGCTGATCCTGGGGAAGAAGTAGATGTAATCTATTCAGACTTCATTAAGGCTTACATGTCCTTCAGCATGCTTTTCTAATCAACAACCTAGACAGATAAGGTCTATATCTACTGTGTCCAAGAAGACTTTCCTGCCTGCCAAAAATGTAGCAGGGATGCAATCTTATTTATTACTACTCTTTAGAGCTAGTAGCAGCCTAGGGAGAGCGTGGTGGAGAAAACGATGGGCTCATAGGGAAAAGGTAAGCACAACAAAATCAAGGGAAGGGAAGGTATGATAATACTCTGGCTCAGGTATTATTTATCATTTATGCAGAGGAAAGCACTCAGTTCTCTCCATATGGTACTTGACAGATACAATGGATGACCTAGGCCTAGCTCTACGGCTTTGATTGCCCAACTTATCAGGTTTAACAAATAAATACATGTTATAAGCAAGGGATCTTTTTTTTTTTTTCAGTTTATAGTACCTTTTAAAGTTTTATTTTTTTCTGAGGATAGACAAATTAACATTTTTTAAAAGAAGAGAAAGTACACAGAAAAACAGAGGCAATATACCTTAGTATTTAAACAACCATCAACTTTGGTGCCAGTACTGGGTTCAAATCTAGACTTTGCTTCTTGATAGAATCTATATCTGATCTGGGCTTCCCTGCTGGCTCAGATGGTAAAGCTTCTGCCTGCAATGCAGGAGACCCAGGTTCAATCCCTGGGTTGGAAGATCTCCTGCAGAAGGAAATGGCAACCCACTCCAGTACTCTTGCCTGCAAAATCCCATGCACAGAGGAGCCTGGTAGGTTACAGTCCATAGAGTCGCAAAGAGTCAAACATGACTGAGTGGCTTCACATGGTCACATATCCGTTCTGAGCCTCAATTTCCACAATAATAAAATGAGAATAATAATGCTTAATTTGTAAGGTTGTTGTAAAGATTAAAGGAGCCTGGGTTTTCTACTTCAGATAACACGAAAGACTGGATAGTCTGATAAACTTTCCTATAATAAAGCATCTAGAAATCTTAGACACAAACTCCCTAGAAAGTAAGAAAATCTCTGGGTGCCAAAAAGAGACAGAAAGCATAAACCAAAATGATAGGCAAGCCCAAAAATCACTTGCGGTTGCCATTGAGAGGAATGTAGAACTCTGAGGGGATTTAAAAAACATTTTTACTGAAATATAATTGATTCACAAGGTTGTGTTTAATTTTTGCTGTATAGCAAAGTGATTCCGTATATATATTTATGCTGTGCTGTGCTCTGTCGCTTCAGTAGTGTCTGACTTTTTGCGACCCGCCAGGCTTTGTCCACGGGATTCTCCATATATTTATTCACATTATTTTCCATTATGGTTTATCACAGGATATTGAATATAGTTCCACATTCTTTTTTTAAAAAATATATCTCATTTATTTTATTTGGTTGCATTGAGTCTTAGTTACATACAGCATGTGGGATCTAGTTCCCTGACCAGGGATCAAATCCAGGCCCCCTCCGTTGGGAGCACAGAATCTTAGCAATTGGACCACCCCAGAAATCCGCCCCCCTACCTGCTTTTTTTTTTTTTTTTAAACAATTTTATTTATTTAGGCTGTGCTGGATCTTCATTGCTGAGGGCTTTTCTCTAGTTACAGTGAGCGGGGGCTACTCCCTAGTTGCAGTGCGTGGGTTTCTCCTTGCACTGGTTCCTCTTGTTGGGGAGCATGGGCTCTAGAGCATGTGGGCTTCAGTAGTTGTGGCGTATGGCCTTAGTTGCTTGGCAACATGTTGGATCTTCCCGGACCCAGGAACTGAACCGGCCTTCTGCATTGGCAGGCAGATTCTTTACCACTGAGCTACCAAGGAAGCTCTGAATTCTGGTTTTTAATACCCACAGGACACAGAGTTCTGGGTCCACAAAAGGAATGTGTTGGAACTACAACTTCACATGAAATCAGAACCCTCTAAAGGACAGCAGCCAAGTTAAATGATAGTCCAGAAAATGAGTCTGTTAGCAGCAAAGGGAGAAAACAAGTCTTATCTGTCTCAATTTCCTTTCTAAGTGGAGAAAAATATCTCCCTTAAAAAATGATAAGCCTGCCTTTGTAAATGGTTAGAATTCAAATTTATATCACCTATGAAGTCCAAGGGACTTAATTTAAAGTTGTCTTGGGTTCTTAAGAGACTGAGGTGCTTGATAGAAGATAATGGAAATTCTCTCTGGAATTTGCCCCTCAAGTCAGACACCTCAGGATATCCACAGATAAACTTCCTCCAAGCAGAAGTCAATATAAAATTAGAAAACACTTGAAGAAATAAGCCACTAACTAGGAGAGACAAAAACCAGCAGAACTGGACCCTCTGAATTTCAATATTAGTTGTGCCAAGAACAAACTATCAAACTGGTATGTTTAAAAAGTTGTTTTGAGTTTAATTTCATCAATGTATTCAGTAGGTCTGAAATGGCATCAAAAGAGATGCACTGACAAATTTCTTTCCAACTTTATTTCATAGTCATCCAATCACCTCTCCAACAGCAATGGGAAATTACCAGTTGGTTAAATTGTCAAAAGAAATGAGATGGAATTACAAATGTCAGCAAGGAATAAGACTGCATAAAAAATAATCAAACGGATTTTCTTAAAAGGTACAAAGAACACTTTTAGAAAAGAAAAATATGATCACTGAAATTATAAACTCAGACCTGAAGATAAGACAAGCATGAACTGAAAGGAAAATCTGAAAAAACTGCACAGAATTCAGCACTCAGAGACATAGAGACAGAAAATATGAAAGGATAAGAGACATAGAGATTCAACATATATTTAAATGAATATCAGGAAGGAGAGAACAGAAAGAATGGGGGGAAAATAATACTCAAAGACATAATGGTGGAGAATTTTCTAAAATTATTGACATACATTTTTAGATGGAAGAATTTCAATGAGCTCTGAGAGCGTTAATAAGAACATACATTCTTAGATGTATCATAGTTTAAACTGCAGAACCCCAAAGAGGAAAATCTTAAAAGCAATTAGCAAGAAAGAAAAAAAAGGATTACTAAAAAAATTAAAAGCAATTGTATTGACAACAGATTCATCAACATCAAAAATAAAGCCAGAAGATAGTGGATTATACCTTTAAAGTGGGAAAACAAAATATTTGTCAACCTAGAATTGTATCCTGAGGTGAATGTTCTTTTTTTTAAACAAAACAATCTTTCTATTTGCCTTCTTTAAGTTCAGTCTATGGAATAAGCCAAGTTCATACACAAAGATATGTGTATAAGAAATGTTTATTTCAGCTTTATTTACAGAAGCAAATGAATGGAGGTTCGTGACATTGTACAGGAGACAGGGATCAATCAAGACCGTCCCCCCACAAAATGCAAAAAGGCAAAATGGCTGTCTGAGGAAGCCTTACAAATAGCTTTGAAAAGAAGAGATGCAAAAAGCAAAGGAGAAAAGGAAAGATATTCCCATTGAATGCAGAGTTCCAAAGGATAGCAAGGAGAGATAAGAAAGCCTTCTTCAGCAATCAATGCAAAGAAATAGAGGAAAACAATAGAATGGGAAAGACTAGAGATCTCTTCAAGAAAACTAGGGATACCAAGGGAAGATTTCATGCAAAGATGGGCTGAATAAAGGGCAGAAATGGTATGGACTTAACAGAAGCAGAAGATATTAAGAAGTGGCGAGAATACAGAGAAGAACTTTACAAAAAAGAGCTTCACGACCAAGATAATCACGATGGTGTGATCACTCACCTAGAGCCAGACATCCTGGAATGTGAAGTCAAGTGGGCCTTAGGAAGCATCACTACAAACAAAGCTAGTGGAGGTGATGGAATTCCAGTTGAGCTCTTTCAAATCCTAAAAGATGATGCTGTGAAAGTGCTGCACTCAATATGTCAGCAAATTTGGAAAACTCAGCAGTGGCCACAGGACTGGAAAAGGTCAGTTTTCATTCCAATCCCAAAGAAAGGAAATGCCAAAGAATTCTCACACAATTGCACTCATCTCACATGCTAGTAAAGTAATGCTCAAAATTCTCCAAGCCAGGCTTCAGCAATATGTGAACCGTGAACTTCCTGATGTTCAAGCTGGTTTTAGAAAAGGCAGAGAAACCAGAGATCAAATTGCCAACATCCACTGGATCATCAAAAAAGCAAGAGAGTTCCAGAAAAACATCTCTTTCTGCTTTATTGACTATGCCAAAGCCTTTGACTGCGTGGATTACAACAAACTCTGGAAAATTCTGAGAGAGATGGGAATACCAGACCACCTGACCTGCCTCTTGAGAAACCTATATGCAGGTCAGGAAGCAACAGTTAGAACTGGACATGGACCAACAGACTGGTTCCAATAGGAAAAGGAGTATGTCAAGGCTGTATATTGTCACTTTGCTTATTTAACTTATATGCAGATTACATCATGAGAAACGCTGGGCTGGAAGAAGCACAAGCTGGAATCAAGATTGCCGGGAGAAATATCAGTAACCTCAGATATGCAGATGACACCACCCTTATGGCAGAAAGTGAAGAGGAACTAAAAAACCTCTTGATGAAAGTGAAAGAGGAGAGTGAAAAAGTTGGCTTAGAGCTCAACATTCAGAAAACGAAGATCATGGCATCTGGTCCCATCACTTCATGGCAAATAGATGGGGAAACAGTGGAAACAGTGTCAGTCTTTATTTTGGGGGGCTCCAAAATCCTTGCAGATGGTGATTGCAGCCATGAGATTAAAAGACGCTTACTCCTTGGAAGGAAAGTTATGTCCAACCTAGATAGCATATTCAAAAGCAGAGACGTTACTTTGCCAACAAAGGTCCGTCTAGTCAAGGCTATGGTTTTTCCAGTAGTCATGTATGAATGTGAGAGTTGGACTATAAAGAAAGCTGAGTGCCGAAGAACTGATGCTTTTGAACTGTGGTGTTGGAAAAGATTCTTGAGAGTCCCTTGGACTGCAAGGATATCCAACCAGTCCATCCTAAAGGAGATCAGTCCTGGGTGTTCATTGGAAGGACTGATGCTAAAGCTGAAACTTCAATACTTTGGCCACCTCGTGCAATGAGTTGACTCATTGGAAAAGACCCTGATGTTGGGAGGGATTAGGGGCAGGAGGAGAAGGGGATGACAGACGATGAGATGGTTGGATGGCATCACCGACTCGATGGACATGGGTTTTGTGGACTCCAGGAGTTGGTGATAGACAGGGAGGCCACACAGTCAAAGGCTTTGGCATAGTCAATAAAGCAGAAAGAGATGTTTTTCTGGAACTCTCTTGCTTTTTTGATGATCCAGCAGATGTTGGCAATTTGATCTCTGGTTCCTCTGCCTTTTTTAAAACCAGCTTGAACATCAGGAAGTTCACGGTTCACATATTGCTGAAGCCTGGCTTGGAGGATTTTGAGCATTACTTTACTAGCATGTGAGATGAGCGCAATTGTGTGGTAGTTTGATCATTCTTTGGCATTTCCTTTCTTTGGGGTTGGAATGAAAACTGACCTTTTCCAGTCTTGTGGCCACTGCTGAGTTTTCCAAATTTGCTGACATATTGAGTGCAGCACTTTCACAGCATCGTCTTTCAGGATTTGAAATAGCTCAACTGGAATTCCATCACCTCCACTAGCTTTGTTTGTAGTGATGCTTCCTAAGGCCCACTTGACTTCACATTCCAGGATGTCTGGCTCTAGATGAGTGATCACACCATCGTGATTATCTTGGTCGTGAAGATCTTTTTTGTACAGTTCTTCTTGCCACTTCTTAATATCTTCTGCTTCCGTTCGGTCCGTACTATTTCTGTCCTTTATCGAGCCCAGCCTTGTGTGAAATGTTCCCTTGGCATGTCTAATTTTCTTGAAGAGATCTCTAGTGTTCGCATTGTGTTGTTTTCCTCTATTTCTTTGCATTGATCACTGAGGAAGGCTTTCTCCTTGCTATTCTTTGGAACTCTGCATTCAAATGGGAATACCTTTCCTTTTCTCCTTTGCTGTGTGCTTCTCTTCTTTTCACAGCTATTTGTAAGGCTTCCTCAGACAGCCATTTTGCCTTTTTGCATTTCTTTTTCTTGGGGAGGGTCTTGATCCCTGTCTCCAGTACAGTGTCACAAACCTCCGTCCATAGTTCATCAGGCACTCTGCTAAAATATCTAGTCCCTTAAGTCTATTTCTCACTTCCACTGTGTTGTCATAAGGGATTTGATTTAGGTCATACCTGAATGGTCTAGTGGTTTTCCCCTCTTTCTTCAATTTAAGTCTGAATTTGGCAATAAGGAGTTCATGATCTGAGCCACAGTCAGCTCCTGGTCTTGTTTTTGCTGACTGTATAGAGCTTCTCCATCTTTGGCTGCAAAGAATATAATCGATCTGATTTCGGTTAGCAGTGGTTATATCTTGGTCTGAAGTCAGATGGTAGAGAGTAGGGGGAGGAAATTTGATTTTGATATTTATATTTTTCTTTACTCTTTTTTTAAAAATTAAGACTTGCTTTTTGTTTGTTTTTTAGAGAATTGTCTTTTAAAAGTGAGGGGAAAGTAAAGGTATTTCCAGATAAAGAAAAACTGAGAATTTGCTACCATACTTTCTTAATGAAGAAAGATCCCATAATAAAGGTATAAGATATAAGTATGAATGATAAACAAATAAACTGCTAAAAATGGAAGAAGAGAATCCAAATACATATTGACTCTGTCAATAACAATAATGTTCAATTTGTATCATAAAAATTAAGATAGGACAAAATAAGTTATGAGTTGATAATATGAAGCACAAGAGATGGCTGATCTAATTGGACTTAGAGTATTCTAAATTCTTTGTACTGTTCATGAAGAATAAAGAAATATTGAATAATATTAGATTACGTATACATGTATGCTATCATTTTGAGTTATTGCATAACTATAGAAGGGCTTCCCAGGTCACACTAATGATAAAGAACCTGCCTGCCAATGCAGGAGATGCAGGTTCAATCCCTGGGTTGGGAAGATCCCCTGGAGGAGAGCATGGCAACTCACTCCATATTCTTGCCTGGAGAATCCCATGGACAGAGGAGCCCAGCAGGCTACAGTCAATGGGATCGCATAGAGTTGGACACAACTGAGGCGACTTAGCATGCATGAATGGGTAACTATAGCAATAAAATTTTTTTTCAACACTGACATATAGAAGCATATTTCTGTGATCCATGTTATTTTTCAAATGTTCCAGGTGTCTGCATTGTGATCAAACTCATGTTTACTTTGGTTTTCATGATTTCTCAGGTAGACAGTAAGAAAGATGTATTCAACTGATTTATTTAAATATTTACTGAAAAATACAGATGTCTTGATATCCCCTATCCCAGAAGCCACATTAAAATAAGCATATAAAGTATAACTGCAATTGAAACAGAGCTATATTTATATTATCTACACCCAAGAGTATTCCCAATAAGAGTAAGACTAGACACAAAATTGGAACATATTGAGTAGATTGCTTATTTAAAGTGTTAGAATAAATAACCATATAATACCATTCCAGGTAACTATAGAAATCATAAGAATAGGATGCATAATTCCAGAACAAAAAAGGAAATAAAATAAATTTTAAAAGCTTAGTCATAAATTAGACAGGAAAGGAGGGGAAAAAAGCATAGGAAAAGTGGAAAAAACAGAAGGCAGAAATAAGATGGCAGAAATAATTGCAGAGGCATCAGCAATCACAGTAAACATAAATGGACTACGTTTATCAAAAGCTTCCATGGTGGCTCAGATGGTAAAGAATCTGCCTACAATGCAGGAGTCTTGGATTTGATCCCTGGGTTGGAAAGAGGGAATGGCAACCCACTCCAGTATTCTTGCCTGCAGAATTCTATGGTCATAGGAGCTGGAGAGCTACAGTCCCTGGGGTTACAAAGAGTCAGACACCACTGAGCAACTAACACACGCACATGTTTATCAAGTAAGTTTCAGAGATTGTCAGTTTAAAGAAAAAACATCCAGATTTGGGATTTCCCTTGTGGTACAGAGGATAAGAATCCATCTGCCAGTGCAGGGCACATGGGTTCAATCCCTGGTCCAGGAATATTAAAAAACATCCAGATTTGGGATTTCCCTTGTGGTACAGAGGATAAGAATCCATCTGCCAATGCAGGGCACATGGGTTCAATCCCTGGTCTAGGAATATTCCACATGCCACAGAGTAACTAAGCCCCTGCGCCACAACTACTGAACCCCTGCACTCTAGATCCCAGGAACCACACAACTACTGAAACTTGTGCGCCTGCGCTCTGCAGCGAGAGAAGCCACTACAATGAGAAGTCTGTGCACCACAAGGAGAGTAGCCTCTGCTCGCCACAACTAGAGAAACCCAGGCTCAGCAATGAAGACACAGTGCGACCGAAATAAGAAAAAGAAAATAGAAATAAATAAATGAATCATATAGAAAAAAAAGATCTGGGTTTGTGCTGTTTACCAACAATACATAATGCCAGAAAGATTGAAAATAAAAGTTTAGGAAAAGATAATTGGGTAGCAAGGACTAACAAAAAGGAATGTAGTGTATGTTAGCATCAGACTCAAAAAGATAGTATGATGTGACAGAGATATCTAGTTATCCATTGAAATCTGTTCTCTTTTATACAGATATAGAGCTGGGAAGTGGCTGATCTGTCAAGGATTAAATTTTCAAGTCCACCTTTCCACTATGAGTGGCCTTATGACCAGTTATTGCCAAATAACCATGAGTAGAACTGCATACTGGTACAAAATTTGTATAAGAATTGCCCTTGTTTTTGTTGTTATACATAAAACGTACCCCAAACTCACCACCTAGTGTAAACATTTTATTGTACTTCTTTCTAGGGTTCTCTCTAAACATAATCCCATAAACATAAAACAAAGTTGGGATCCCATTTTATACACAGAGTTATCTGGATTCCTCAATAAATGGTACATTCTTACTTCTCTTCCATGTTACCAAGTGCTCCTCCTAAGCATGACTTTCAAGCTTGCCACAGCAACCTGTAACTCAGCATAGTGCTGGACACAAGGTAACTGTTAATAAATGTTAGCTGTGAGTGATGAAGGGAAGGGGCCTGAGGATGACAAGGAAGGAGATGAAGGAAGTAGCATGTTTTACCCACCTGCTATCTTGACATCCACAGTAATGATCACCACCACCTGTATGTTCACTTACCTCTGATAACTTCCTAAGGATAAATTTCGAGAAATAGAATGACTGGATCCAAGAACACAGGTATGTTTAAGACTCTTGAGACAGATTCTCAAATTGCTTTCTGGAAAGATTGCATCAATTTGTAATTCTCACAACTGCCTTTTAAAATGAAGATCGTTATTCCCATTTAACAAATCAGATAATCAAGGCTAAGAGAAGATTAAGAAATGTGTTCCAAGTCGCTGCCAAAGTTGGACTTTGAATCCAGCTGTAAAGTTATTATTCCATTCCATTTCAAATTTACTTCGGGGGTCAGGTTTACCACCCCCCACCCCCCGCCCCCGCACCAAATTTATGCCAAAGCTACAAACAACTGGCCTGATTTCTTTTTTTTTTTTAATGTCAGTATCATGAAAGACCAAAGAACATGCAAGGAAAAACAACTGGGAACTTTTTTAGATTAAAGGGGACTAAAGAGACATGTAGTGTGTGATCCTTCATTAGAGACTGGGTTTTGGGGAAAGTTGAGAACATTTAAATGTGGACTGTATATTAGACAATAGTATTGCATTAATGTTAATTTTGCAAATGTGATAACTATCTTGTGATTTTATAAGCAGAATGTCCTTATTCTTAAAAGATACATATTGAAATATTAGAATTGAAGTGTCATGTCTGCAATGAACTCTCAAATGGTTCAGAAAAAGAAAAAAGAAGCAAAGCAAAAAAGAAATATGGAAAAAGAAAGAAAAGAAAAGAAATATACATAGGGGAAGAGAAAAGAGAGAGAGAGGGAGAGAGAGAAAGAAAACTTGGCACATTTGGTGAATCTTGGTGGAGAGTATATGGGTGTTCACTTTACTATTCTTGCAACTTTTCTGAAAGTTCTAAATTTTGCAAAATGATATGCTGCTGAATAAAAATGGATACCAAAACATGGCATTGGTATTGGATCTTTAAGATGATTTCTAAAGATGTGAAGACTTTGCACAGGTTTGCTCTAAAGAGAGCTCAGTACCCTCTACAGTCAGGGGACCCTAAAGAATTTCTCCCATCGAGCCAATTTTTTGACTGTTGAATAATTGCTGCTGACTCATTTGCTTGTGGTCCCTGGATTTTGTAGTTTAGTCCTGCGGTTGTTGTTGTCTTGGTGATTAGCAATCCCTTCGTAATTAACTCCGGATTTTGTGTGTCTTCTTTTTCCATCCCAGGAGGCAATTATAACTCATCCCTGGGAGGACCATGGCTATGGGCATGAAGCAGTGAGAAAGGATAGGATTCTTTCTTATATTTTTATTTCTTTTCTTTTTCATTAACTAGCCATATTGGTCATAAATAGGTTGAGGGAAAATTAAAGTCTTAAGGTATAATGCATTTTTCTGACATACTCTATTTTCCAACCTAAAATATGCTAAACTGTGCACAGTCGTTGACAACAATAGAGATATGGATTCTGTAATAGAAGATTCCATTCTCAATTGCATAAATGTACACATCATGCTTTCCTTTTTTAGGGAAAGACTATTTTCAAATATACTATTAAAAGCAGAATTGTTGAAAAATGAAATGGCAGTCCCTATGCTCTTGTCTAAATAAGCAGAATTTAATTTTATAGTGCTAACATTGTCATATTTCTGCAGTTGTAATAACAGTAGTGGAAAAAGAGAGTTGAGTCACCCAAATTTCTTATTGAAAAGTCACCCAAATTTCTTATTGAAACTTGGTATAAGCTAATTTCTGGAGATTTGGCATGTATAAATCTCCATGAATGCATCTTATTTCTCAGAGTTGTACTTAAGAGTAGCACTGAAATAGGGATGTAAATATCCTGGGTAATGGGTGCATTTGAACGCTGCCTATTTCAGACCCTCTGGGTTGCTTTGAGGAAGTATAAATCTCTCAGAAGATCCATCGTTCAGCTCCATGTGGTATTTTCTTCTAGTAACACCCCACTGCAGAATATTTATTGGTGAGAAAACAAGGAGGACAGTGATAAGGAATCAATGTTAATTTGGTGTGAAATATTGATTAACAAATTTAACCAAAAGACTTACATACCAGTTTGAGCTGAATTAACATTTGCTTATTTGGGGGCAGAGTGTGTAGTTGGAGTCCCAGAATTGTCACTATTTTTTTTTTTTCCTGTTTTTTGACCGTGCTGCATGGCATGCAGGATCTTAGTTTCCCAATCAGGGATCAAACCTGTGCTTCCTGCAGTAGAAACTTGGTGTCTTAACCACTGGACTGCCAGGGAAGGCCCCAAAGTTGTTGTCAACTTTGGGGGTTTATTTCTTTATTATATTATATTTATTAGTTTAAACATTTATTTCTTTATTATATATTTATTAATTTTAACTTTTTACTTTGAAATAATTAACATTTACAGATGAGTCTCATCTAGAAAACAAAATAATATGAAGGTCTTTGGTACATCTTTCACTCAGGTTTACCAGTTGTTAACATTTTGCAAGCACTTTATCACTTTATCCCTCTCTGTCTCTCTTCTCCTCTCTCTGTAAATATTTATACATATTTATATATATACTTATATTTATAAAGATATACTTTGTGTATATATTTAATTGTATTCATTATTATTATTGGTTTCTAAACCATCTGAAAATGGTAGAAAGTGAAGAAGAACTAAAGAGCCTCTTGATGAAAGTGAAAGAGGAGAGTGAAAAAGTTGGCTTAAAGCTCAACATTCAGAAAACTGAGATCATGGCATCCGGTCCCATCAGTTCATGGCAAATAGATGGGGTAACAGTGGAAACAGTGTCAGACTTTATTTTTTTGGGCTCCAAAATCACTGCAGATGGAAATTAAAAGACGCTTACTGCGTCTATGAAATTAAAAGACGCTTACTCCTTGGAAGAAAACTTATCACCAACCTAGACAGCATATTCAAAAGCAGAGACATTACTTTGCCAACAAAGGTCCATCTAGTCAAGGCTATGGTTTTTCCTGTGGTCATGTATGGATGTGAGAGTTGGACTATAAAGAAAGCTGAGCACCAAAGAACTGATGCTTTTGAACTGTGGTGTTGGAGAAGACTCTTGAGAGTCCCTTGGACTGCAAGGAGATCCAACCAGTCCATCCTAAAGGAGATCAGTCCTGGGTGTTCATTGGAAGGATTGATGTTTTAGCTGAAACTCCAATACTTTGGCCACCTGATGTGAAGAGCTGACTCATTGGAAAAGACCCTGAGGCTGGGAAAGATTGAGGGCAGGAGGAGAAGGGGACGACGGAGGGTGAGATGGTTGGATGGCATCACTGACTCGATGGACATGGGTTTGGATGGACTCTGGGAGTTGGTGATGGACAGGGAGGCCTGGCGCGCTGGAGTTCATGGGGTCACAAAGAGTCGGACACGACTGAGCGACTCAACTGAACTGAACTGAAACCATCTGAGAATAAGTCACAGACCTTGTGCCCCTTTTCCCCTTAAATAATTCAGTGTGTATTTCTTAAGAAGAGGGACATTCCTCCATCAACAGATGAATGGATAAAGATGTGTATATATTCCATACAGACAATGGAATACTACTCAGCCATAAAAAAGAATGAAATAATGCCATTTGTAGCAACATGGATACAACCACAGATTATCACTCTAATGAAGTAACTCAGAAAGAAAAAGACAACTACTATATGGTATCATTTATATGTGGAATCTAAAATATGACACAAATGAACTTATCTACAAAACAGAAACAGACTCACAGACATAGAAAGCTTCAGTCGTGTCCGACTCTGTGCAACCCCATAGACGGCAGCCCACCAGGCTCCCCCGTCCCTGGGATTCTCCAGCCAAGAACACTGGAGTGGGTTGCCATTTCCTTCTCCAATGCATGAAAGTGAAAAGTGAAAGTGAAGTCCCTCAGTCGTGTCCGACTCTTTGCGACCCCATGAACTGCAGCCTACCAGGCTTCTCCGTCCATGGGATTTTCCAGGCAAGTGTACTGGAGTGGGGCGCCATTGCTTTCTCCCCAGATATAGAGAACAGACTGTCAATTGCCAACAGGGAGAAGGATGAGGAGGAATGAACTGGGAGTTTGGGATTAGCAGATATAAACTAGTATATATAGGATAGATAAACAACAAGGTCCTACTGTATAGCACACAGAACTATATTCAATACTTTGTAATAAACAATAATAAAAAAGAATATGAAAAAGAATATGTGTATATGTATAACAGAATCACTTTGCTGTATAGCGGAAATTAACAAAATATTGTAAACCAATTATACTTCAATTAAAAAAAAAAGAACATGGACATTCTCCCTTATAACCATAGGAAAATAATCACATTCAGAAAATATAATATTGATGCAATATTATGAGCTAGTACACAGGCTTTTCATTTTGCCAATTGTCCCAATAATGTTTTTTTTTTTTTTTTTTTTTTTTAGCAACTTTCCCTCCCTTTGATCTAGGATCCAATCCAGGATCATACTCCACATTTAGCAGTCATATCTTCTTTAAGCTTTTAAAATCTGGAACAACTTTTTCATTGTTCTTTGTCTTTCATGACATTGACATTTAAAAAATAGAACAGGTCAGTTGTTTAGTAGAATATCCCTCAATTTAGGTTTGCATGTTTCTTCAGCCATAGATTCAAGTTGGGCATGTTTGGTAGAAACATCAGAGAAATGACACTGTGTGCTTTCCAGTGCATAAGATCAGGAGGTCAGCTTGTCCCGTTACTGATGTAGTTAACTTGAATTACTTGGTTAAGGAAGTAACCCCCGCATTTCTCCATAGTAAAATGATAATTTTTCCTTTTTAATGCAATATGTCTTTGAAACTGCTACTTAATATATTACAGTTGCTAAGAGTGGTAGTGGAGACTGAACGTTGTGCACAGTTATAAATCTGGCACGAAAGCAACAAAGGTAACTTCACTATTCCAAATAAAATTTAGAAACCTGATTATAGAGGTAGCTGTTGCACATATAATCTTAGTAAGACTGTGTTCATTTCACCTGGAATGGTATTATATGGTTATTTATTCTAACACTTTAAATAAGCAATCTACTTAATAAGTTCCAACTTTGTGTCTAGTCTTACTCTCATTGGGAATACTCTTGGGTGTAGACAATATAAATATAGTTCTGTTCAATTGCAATTATACTTTATATGCTTATTCTAATGTGGTTTCTGGGATAGGGGATATCAACACATCTGTATTTTTCACTAAACATTTAAATAAAACAATTGAACACATCTTTCTTACTGTCTACCTGAGAAATCACAAAAACCAAAGTAAACATGAGTTTGATCTCAATGCAGACACCTGGAACATCTGAAAAATAACATGGGTCACAGAAATTGCTTCTGTATGTCAGTGTTTAAAATTTTTTTATTTCCTAAATGATCTCAGGCAACCATCCAGTGATGATAAACAATTATTAGAAATAACAAGGAAGCATCTCTGTTGGGTTCAGACTACCCGCAGCCCCTGTTGCACATCATTAGGGCATACCTGATGTATTTCTCTGTGTCTTCTTTTCTCTGACCACATCAAAGCCTGAAGCAAAATATAGTGATTTAAAAAGATAGACACAGTCAATGTTTTGACCCCTGACATTGGCTGCCTGCAAAACTGTGGCTGCTTCTTGTTTCTGGGGGCCCTTCTTAACAACTCTGTCTCTTAATTTCTGCCTGGCTAGAATTGCATTTCAACAGGTTCTGACTTTACTGGAATGGAGAGTAGGAAAACTGCTACCTTGGATAATGAGATTGGAATTTTAAATTTCTCTGTGTTTTTAGGACTACCTATCAGTATTATTTAAAAATAGCTTCACACATTTTTATCCCCTCCACATACAGAGAAGACAACATATAGAGTCCTTGAATTAGAATCTGTTTTCATTTTTATAAGAATGTTGGTCCCCTTTTCTTTTTTAAACATGATAAATACATCCACAACCCTCTGAAGGAGTGATACCTAGAAGCAAATAGGGGATTTACAAAGTGTTGAGCCCCATTTTGACTGGTCTGTATTAATGCCATAATTGCTCTGAAGTTTTCTGAATGAATCATAATGTTATCATAATTCATGTGTTAATATTCCTGGGTTAACGAAGCTCTATTTTTAACCTAATTATTAACCTTTAAAATGTATCTTACCTCTCAAGAGTGGATTTAGATTTCAGACCATGTATTAGTTTCCCTGGCTGTCATTGCAAATTACCACAGATTTGTGCCTTGAAACCAGCCTCATTTATTAGTTCACAGTTCTGTAGGTCAGAGGTCTGGGTACAGTATAGCTTAGGTGGGTATTCTGCTTAGGGTCTAACAATACCCAAATCAAGGTGTTGGCAGAAACTTTCAGGAAGAAAAATCCTCTCCAAGTTCATCCAGTTCAGTTCAGTTCAGTCGCTCAGTCACGTCCGACTCTTTGCGACCCCATGGAGTGCAGCACGCCACAACTCCCTGCCTATTACCAACTCGAGGAATTTGCTCAAACTCATGTCCATTGAGTCGGTGATGCCATCCAACCATCTCATCCTCTGTCGTCCCCTTCTCCTCTCACCCTCAATCTTTCCCAGCATCAGGGGCTTTTCAAATGAGTCAGTTCTTCGAATCAGGTGGCCAAAGTATTGGAGTTTCAGCTTCAGCATCAGTCTTTCCAATGAATGTTCAGGTCTGATTTCCTTTAGGACGGACTGGTTGGATCTCCTTGTAGTCCAAGGGACTCTCAAGAATCTTCTCCAACACCACAGTTCAAAAGCATCAGTTCTTCGGCACTCAGCTTTCTTTATTCATGGAGAAGGAAATGGCAACCCACTCCAGTATTCTTGCCTGGAGAATTCCATGGACAGAGGAATCTGGCAGAGTACAGTCCATTGGGTCGCAAAGAGTTGGACACGACGGAGTAATACACACACAACTTTCTTTGTAGTCCAACTCTCACATCCATACATGACTACTGGAAAAACATTAGCTTTGACTACTTTGTTGGCAAATTAATATCTCTGCTTTTTAATAAGCTGTCTAGGTTGGCCATAACTTTTCTTCCAAGGAGCAAGCTTCTTTTAATTTCATGACTGCAGTCACCATCTGTAGTGATTTTGGAGCCCCCCAAAATAAAGTCTGTCACTGTTTCCACTGTTTCCCCATCAGTAACCTCAGATATGCAGATGACACCACCCTTATGGCAGAAAGTGAAGAAGAACTAAGAGCCTCTTGAAGAAAGTGAAAGAAGAGAGTGAAAAAGTTGGTTTAAAACTCAACATTCAGAAAACTAAGATTATGACATCTGGTCCCATCACTTCTTGGCAAATAGATGGGTAAGTTCATCCAGAGGGTTGGCCAAATTTAGTTCCTTGTGATTGTAAAACTGAGGTCCTCATTTCCTCACTGGCCATGAGTCAGGGGCTAGTCTTTGCTCCTAGAGGCTGCCCACATTCCTTCTCATGCTTTCCATGTGACCCCCCACAGCAATGTCAAGTCCTTCTTATGCTTCAACTCTCTCTGGCTTTTCCTTCTGCCACATCTCTCCTCTGCTTTGAGTTAGAGGAAGTTCTCTGTTTTTAAGGACTCATGTGATCAGATTTAGCCCATACGGATAATCTAAGATAATCGCCCTATATTAAGGTCCATAAACTTAATCACATCTACAAAGTCCCTTTGGCCATGTAGCATTACATATATACTTGTTTCAATGGTGGGACATCTTTGAGAGTCCATTATTCCACCTATCACAGAGAAGAAAACAACAACAAACCAGACTGAAAATTCGTCATGAAATTGGGATTTCAAACACAGATCTCAGCAGCTTTCTTGAGTTACTATATAGCACCTACTATAAAGCATGGTACCTTTGTATGTGAATGACTTTTCGTGTTTGGCAGGTGAATATAGGAGTTTGGAGTCTTGGAGATGAACGACAGACAAGCCCAGATATTGTTCTAAAATAGATCAATTAATCAAGGACTTTGGAGTGAAGATAGGGATGAATTTGTATTGCTCCAGTCCTGGAGCTTGACTCAGACCCTGACAGAATGGCAAACCTTCTGGGAAAAGATCTGTGTGCCTTCTTGGGTCCCTCGGTGACCTCTTTAAGAACAAAATAATAGAAAATCCTCTGTAGATGTAGGAACATCTGACAAGAGGATTTTAAATGAGATTGGATATTCTCTGGTTAATACAAACATTATTTTATCTATCAGCTATATGATAAAATGTTTAAAAATCCAAGGGGACTTCCTTGGCAGTCCACTGGTTAAGACTCTGTGCTTCCACAGCAGGGTACATGGGTTCCATCCCTGGTTGAGGAACTAAGATCCTGCATGCTGCATGGTGTGGCCAAAAAAAAAGAAAAAATCCAATAAAATATTAATAACTACAAATGCTCATCATCATATTAATTTGGGTGAATATAGTAACAGCCAATAAAGTCACAGGAGGGTCTTCATTTGAAGAGAAGAAAAACTCAAAACATTTTTTGGTTTTGTTATTTTGGATTTTTTTCCCCTCAAAATATACAAATAGAGGAGAGATACATGGGTTTGCAAAAGAGTCAGACACAACTTAGCAACTAAACAACATTAAAAATTAGCTCTAAGTAAATAAAAAATTTCTGATTTTGATATAGGCTAAATTAAAAGCTATTAGGTAGACCCTTTCATAGTGTAGTTATTTGTGGGGGAAACTGACTCAGAAAACCCAGCATTCATAATATATTGATAAGTAAAAGCAGAAGACTACAAAATAGCATATGCATATTAGAGTCTTTTTTATATATATACATATAAAAAAGAATATAAGGGAACTTACCAAAATGGCAACAGTGATTATCTCTAGGTAGTAAGATTATAGGTATTCAAAATTTTTTCTTTGTGTTCTTCTAAGTTTTCAAATTTTTCTCCCTTGAGAAAAATTAATTCCATAATTATTACTTCCACAATTAGAACTGTATAAAAATCAAACAACAAAAAAGAAAATCAAACTCAAGATGGAAAGAGTGAGTGGGAACCATTCAAGAACATAATTCACCATGCTCCTAAATGTATTGATCTTCAGTGTAATAGCTATTTTTCTTACCTTTGGCTGCCAAGAACCTTTTGAAATCCTTCCTATTTAGGAATTTAGGATTTTCCAATCGCATGACTATAATTCTAAATCCCCTAGTGTCAAAGACAATGGTTTATTTTCCCAGTTTGTCTTGTATCTAAGGCACAAATCTTTGATCAAGGCTCTTTGTGACCAGAGAGAGCATTAGAGATGACACTTCTCTCCAGAAGCCCATGACATAAGGAGGCAAACATCCCATGGAATCCATGGCTGAATGGCATTCACTTTTCAAAGCCAGAGGTGGCTGAAATCCTAGTGGGAACCTCCTTGGCTTGGTGATGGTGGCTATAGGATCTTCATAGGAGCAGTTCTGACATGTGGTTGGGGTCTTATCTGGGCTGTGAAGCCTCTCTGCCAGATTCTCCTGTCTTCCAGGACATTCTGTGAATTATTTAACATCCTTTCATAAATCCCACTTCTGCTGTACCCAGAATGATGTTTTTGTTTTTGTTTTTTTTAATTTATTTATCTATTTGGCTGTGTTGGGTCTTAGTTGTGGCATGCGGCACCTTGTTCCCCAACCAGGGATCGAACCTGGGCCCACTACATTGGGAATGTGGTGTCTTGGCCACTGGACCACCAGGGAAGCCTTTAGAGTTTTGTTCACAACTAAGAACCTTGATTGTTATGTACTGAATTGTGTCTCTCAGTTCAGTTCAGTCGCTCAGCCGTGTCCGACTCTTTGCGACCCCATGAATTGCAGCACGCCAGGCCTCCCTGTCCATCACCATCTCCCGGAGTTCACTCAAACTCATGTCCATCGAGTCAGTGATGCCATCCAGCCATCTCATCGTCTGTCATCCCCTTCTCCTCCTGCCCCTAATCCCTCCCAACATCAGGGTCTTTTCCAATGAGTCAACTCTTCGCATGAGGTGGCCAAAGTATTGAAGTTTCAGCTTTAGCATCAGTCCTTCCAATGAACACCCAGGACTGATCTCCTTTAGGATGGACTGGTTGGATCTCCTTGCAGTCCACGGGACTCTCAAAAGTCTTCTCCAACACCACAGTTCAAAAGCACTAATTCTTTGGCACTCAGCTTTCTTCACAGTCCAACTCGCACATCCATACATGACTACTGGAAAAACCATAGCCTTGACTAGACGGACCCTTGTTGACAAAGTAATGTCTCTGCTTTTGAATATGCTGTCTAGGTTGGTCATAACTTTCCTTCCAAGGAGTAAGCGTTTTTTAATTTCATGGCTGCAATCACCATCTGCAGTGATTTTGGACCCCAAAAAAATAAAGTCTGTCACTGTTTCCACTGTTTCCCCATCTATTTGCCATGAAGTGATGGGACCAGATGCCATGATCTTAGTTTTCTGAATGTTGAGCTTTAAGCCAACTTTTTCACTCTCCTCTTTCACTTTCATCAAGAGGCTTTTTAGTTCCTCTTCACTTTCTGCCATAAGGGTGGTGTCATCTGCATATCTGAGGTTATTGATATTTCTTCCAGCAATCTTGATTCCAGCTTGTGCTTCCTCCAGCCCAGCATTTCTCATGATGTACTCTGCATATAAGTTAAATAAGCAGGGTGACAATATACAGCCTTGATGTACTCCTTTTCCTATTTGGAACCAGTCTGTTGTTCCATGTCTAGTTCTAACTGTTGCTTCCTGACCTGCATGTAGGTTTCTTAAGAGGCAGGTCAGGTGGTCTGGTATTCCCATCTCTTTCAGAATTTTCCAGTTTATTATGATCCACACAGTCAAAGGCTTTGGCATAGTCAATAAAGCAGAAATAGATGTTTTTCTGGAACTCTCTTGCTTTTTTGATGATCCAACAGATGTTGGCAATTTGATCTCTGCCTGTTCTAAAACCAGCTTGAACATCTGGAAGTTCACGGTTCACGTATTGCTGAAGCCTGGTTTCGAGAATTTGTGTCTCTACCCCCATTCATATGTTGAAGCCTTAACTTCCAGGACCTCAGAATGTGACTGTTTGGAGATAAGGCCTTTAAAGATTAAAACAAGCCCTTAAGGGGGTTCCCTGATGGCTCAGTGGTTAAAGAATTTGCCTGCAATCCAGGAGACAGGGTTCAATCCCTGGGTCAGGAAGACTCCCTGGAGATGGAAAATGGCAACCCATTCCAGTATTCTTGCAGGGAGAATCCCATGGACAAAGGAGCCTGGTGGGCTACATACAGTCCAAAGGGTCTCTTAGGATAAATGCTAATCCAATCTGGCTGATGTCTTTATAAGAAGAGGAAGAGACGGCAGGGCACATGCACAGAGGAAAGGCCATTTGAGGACACAAAAGGTGGCAGTCTGCAAACCAAGGAGAGACCTCGGAGGAAACTAGTCCTGTGGACACCTTGATTTAGGACTTCTAGCCTTCAGAGGAGAAGGCGATGGCACCCCACTCCAGTACTCTTGCCTGGAAAATCCCATGGACAGAGGAGCCTGGTAGGCTGCAGTCCATGGGGTCGCGAAGAGTCAGACACGACTGAGGGACTTCACTTTCACTTTTCACTTTCATGCATTGGAGAAGGAAATGGCAACCCACTCCAGTGTTCTTGCCTGGAGAATCCCAGGGACGGGGGAGCCTGGTGGGCTGCCGTCTCTGGGGTCGCACAGAGTCGGACACGACTGAAGCGACTTAGCAGCAGCAGCAGCCTTCAGAACTATGAAAAAATAAATTTGTCTTCATTAGGCCACTCAGTCCATGGTATTCCATTACGCAACTGGAGCAAACTAATACACTGACAATACAAGGATCTACAGTATTTTTAAAGAAAAAGCCCAAACCTATGCTTTATTCATGGACTCATGAAAAGCCACAGCAAAGGCCAAGAAAGTGTGTGGGCAACTGTCCAGTTACCAGGGAGACAGACTCTCAGAAATCCAACAGCAGTTAAGGCACATACAGAGAATCATAGTTCACAATCAAGGGGAGTGGGCAAGAGACAGAAGGCAAAATTCATGTCCAAAGGTCAGCATAGTACCCCACTGCGAAGGCAGGAAGAAGAGTGACCAAAGGTAAAGAGTGGGCAAGTAATGGAAGACACCAGCTCCAAAGAAAATGGATTCAAAGGCAAATGTTTTCCTTTTATTTTAAATAACATGTATTTCTTTTTATTTGGTTATAAAACATTATATGCTCCTCGTAGAACATTTGGGAAATACTAAAAAATAAATAAATAAAATTTGCACTCACACACAAATAAACCTTACCAACAAGCCTCCAACCTAGAGATAAGCACTGTTAAAATTTGGGTAGATTTCCTTCTGGTCATTTTTCTATGTATATATAACACATTAAAAAAATTCTGACTTGCATGTACTGTGTTGTCTGTTTCTGTTGTGGATCCATTTGTTTTACTTAACAATGTAGTGGGAACACTTCCTATGTCAGAGTCTTATATGAGCCTCAGGGGGTTGGTCTGTCCAGGGCCAGCAGATAGAAAGGGAATATGGCTCAACAAATTTGCAGAGATACTTGAACTTGAAAATAAGGTCAGGTCCTAAAAATAGAATAGCTTCATATTGCTTCATTCAAGGATGTCTCCCACGATCTTGTCATTTATTCACTGCTTGCTTGTGAAAAAAATGTCTCATTTTAGAAATCCATAACTCAGATATTTTTAAAAAGTCATCTTAGTGAGATTGTATTACAGTTTATTGAGTTTAGAAATTCTCTATTGATTCTGCCATCAGCCTTCCCAAGTTTTTTTTTTTTTTTTAAAGCAGCCTGCACTTGTCAAAAAATTACTCTAAATAGCCTGTAAACCACTTGAATTTGCCCCTTTTATGTAGTGAAATTGGTCAGTTTCCCAACAGCAAAGAAGAGAGGAAATGTGGATTGGCAGTAACCAATATTACTTTTTAAACTAACAAGGTGGGCTCTCTAAAATCAGGGTTTTAGTAGGAGACGCAAGTAGTTTCAGCCTTAACTAAGGTTTTCAAACCCTGCGGGGAAAAAGAGCATTCTTTTGTTTCTGCTTTGAGTTCAGGGCTGTAATTTCTCATCTTGCTGGGCTAATCGGGGACAATGCTGACTTTTCACTAACCAGATCTAGAAGCCCCAAAGGAACACAGCTTAAATCACACCCAGTAACAAATTGGAAGCCTTTGTCCTCTGATAAGGCTGGACATTTTGTGAGATGATTATAACCTTCTGCATTTGGTCTTGAACTTGGCCTATATTTCCGTGGTTGCCTCCTGGTGAAAGCCTTTTGGATTTCCACTTCAGATAAAGCAAAGGAATCTCTGGTCTCAGATGTGTGTTGAATTGGGGAAAATATATGGAACACAAGTGTATCATTTTATTCATTTTTAAGTGTACAGTTGTATGGCCCTAAGTATATTTACATTGCTATGCAAACATCACCACCCATGTTCTCCAATACCCGCTAAACACCAACTTCCATTCCTTTTCTCCCAGCCTTTGGCAACCACCACTGTATTCTCTGTCTCAGTGAATTTGACTACTCTGCTGCTGCTGCTGCTAAGTTGCTTCAGTCATGTCCAACTATTTGCGACCCCAGAGACGGCAGCCCACCAGGCTCCCCCTTCCCTGGGATTCTCCAGGCAAGAACACTGGAGTGGGTTGCCATTTCCTTCTCCATGAAAGGAAAAGTGAAAGTGAAGTCGTTCAGTCATGTCCGACTCTTAGCGACCCCGTGAACTGCAGCCTACCAGGCTCCTCCATCCATGGGATTTTCCAGGCAAGAGTACTGGAGTGGGGTGCCATTGCCTTCTCCGTTGACTACTCTAGGTAACTCATATAGGTAGAAGCACACAGTATTTGTCCTTTTATGACTGACTTATTTCACTTAGCATAGTGTCTTTAAGGTCTGCACATATTGTAATGTGTCAGAACTTCACTCCTTTTCAAGGCTGAATAATATTCCATTATTATTATATATACATAATATATATTATTATGTATATATGTACATATACATATATACATAATAATATATATATTATTACCCAACAGGTAAAAACAACCCAAGTATCCAAGTATCAACAGATGAATGGATAAGTGGTATATTTTGTTTATCCATTCATCTGTTGATACTTGGATACTTGGGTTGTTTTTACCTGTTGGGTATTGTGAATAACGCTGCTATGTACATGGGTTTTGAGTCCCTGCTTTCAATTCTTTTGGTCATATCTTCAGAAGTGAAATTTTTGGATCATATGGTGATTCTATGTTTACTCTTTTGAAGAACTGCCATATGAATTTTTCCAAATGATTACACTATTTTACATTCCCATCAGCTGAGAGTAAGTGTTCCAATTTCTTCAAATGTGTTTTAAAGTATCCATGTTCACATCACCAAATCATCATTTCTATCATCCCCAGGAGCTTTTAACATTTTATTTATTTATTTATTTATATTTGGCTGTGCTGGATCTTTGTTGCTGCACCTGGGCTTTTTCTACTTGCGGTGCTTGGGTTTCTCGTTGCGGTGGCTTCTCTTGTTGCAGAGCACAGGCTCTAGAACGTTTGGGCTTCAGGAGTTGCACCACACCAGCTCAGTAGTTGTGGTGCATGGCCTTAGTTGGCATGTGGCATGTGGGAGCTTCCCAGATCAGGGATTGAACCACTGTCCCCTGCATTGGCAGGTGGATTCTTAACCACTGGACCACTAAGGAAATCCCCAAAAAGCTTTTTAAAAAATGGCTGCCAAACTCTACTGTGGATAAGAATAACCCAAAAAGTGTGTTAAAGTGCTGATTACTGCCCTCATCTTGGATCTTCTCATTCAGTAGGTCTTCGGGTAGCTCGGGAATCTGCATTTTCATACAGTTGTCCCAGGTAGTTCTCATGCAGGTGGGTCTATGTGTTATGATTTGAGAAAAACTGAGATAAAAGTTATAAACTCAGAAGTGATTCCCTCAGGAGCCAAAGCTTAAAGTTTTACCTCTTCTTGAATTCGACTCACTTTGATATGTTAGTGAATTTTAGGTCTGTGCTTGAGTGACTGTATGCAGTCAATGTAGGGAAATTTGATTTCAAGACTTCAGGACAAAAAGTCTTGTAGAAGTTACTTCCTGACTTTTTCAGCTGTCTACATTTTAATCATCTTACATTTTCTCCTATTTTTTTCTGTATTTTCCAAATTTCCAACATTAGACATGCATTACTTTTATTATTAGAAAAATGCTTCTCAAATCACTGAACCAAAGAAAAAATTTTTAAAGGTTCAAATATTTCCTCTGTGAAGTTTTTTCTTCCCACTTCCCTTCCCCCCAAGTCATATAAATCACTCTATGTCCACGCTTTCCTGACGTTTGGTTTATAACTTTTCTAGACTATATCTCTCATTGAATGACAGTGGTTGCACTTAATAGAAACTTCAGACAGGAGGCTGATTTGTCTCTTTAACATGGCCACAGTCTCTTTAACAGGGCTGTACAAGTGAGAGGAATAAACGCTGGAGGCGGGAACATTGGATACTTTCCATCTGCTAACCCCAAACTCCCAATCCATCCCTCCCCACTACTTCCTCTACCCCACCTCTTGGCAAGTTCTCTATGTCTGTTTCTGTTTCATAGACAAGTTCATCTGTGTCCTAGTTTGGATTCCACATATAAGTGATATCGTATGGCATTTGTCTTTCTCTTTCTGACTTCAGTATTTTATTCTTTCTGATGGTATTATCAATTGAACTGTTTTCTTAATTTCACCTTTTGATGGTTCATTACAAGTGTAGTAATATACTTGGTTTTTGTAAATTGATCTTGTATTTTGCAATCTATCTGAACTCATTAGTTATAATAGTTTTTTTAGTGGATTATTCAGGAATTTTTGTATCAAAGGTGTTATCTGTGAATGCACATTGTTTTACTTCTTCCTTTCCAATCTAGATGCCATTTCTTTCTTTTTGTTGCCTAACTGCCCTTGCTCAACCCACTCCAGTATTCTGCCTGGGAAATCCCACAGGCAGAGGAGACTGGCGGGGTATAGTCCATGGAGTCACAAAGAGTTGGACTCCACCGACCACAACAACACAATGTACAACAACTTCCGTTGCTAGAACCTCCAGTACAACGTTGAATACAAGTGGCTATAGCAAATATTCTTCTCTTATTCATAATCCTAGGAAGAAAGCAGCTGGTCTTTTGCCATTAAATGTGATATTTGCTGTTGGTTTTTTATTATGCCCTTTATCAAGTTGAGAAAGCTCCCTTCTATTCCTAGTGTGCTATATTTGTTTTTTTTTTTAATTTTTCTGGTCATGAAAGAGTGTTGGATTTTGTCAAAAGCTTTTCTATGTTTATGGAGATGATCATGTGGCTTTTGTTTTTTATTCTATTGATGTGGTGTATTATTACATTAATTGGGTTTTTAGATATTAAACCTTGTATTGGGATAAATCCTGCTTAGTCATGGTGTATAATTCTTTTTACATGTTGCTAGGTTTGGTTTGTTGAGAAGTTTTGCATCAGTATTGATAAGAGATATTGGTCTGTGATTTTTCTTTTCATGCAGTGTCTTTATCTGACTATGTGCTGTGTGCTTAGTCGCTCAGTCATGTCCAACTTTTTGTGACCCTATGGACTGTAGCCCGCCAGGCTCCTCTGGCCATGGCGATGCTCCAGGCAAGAACACTGGAGTGGGTTGCAATGCCCTCCTCCAGGGGATCTTCCCAACCTAGGGATTGAACCCAGGTCTCTCTCATTGCAGGCAGAGCCTTTACTATCTGAGCCACAAGGGAAGACCTTTATCTGACTACAGGGTTGGGATAATTCTGGGCTCATAGAATGAGTTAAGAATTGTATCTTCCTCTTTCATTTCCTGAAAGATCTTGAGAAGGATTGGTATTAATTGTTCTTTAAATGTTTGATAGAAATTATCAGTGAACCCTTTTGGTTCTGGATGTCTCTTTGTTGACAAGTTTTTGATAACTGATTCAATCTCCTTGCTAGTTATAGGCCTACTGAGAATATTTTTTTTTTCTTGGATCCACATGGGTAGTTTGTGTCAGTCTAGGAATTTTTCCGTTTCATCTAAGTTATCTAATTTATTGGCTATAATTATTTTTATTTCTTTAAAATTCTTATCTCTGTAAAGTTGGTATTAATTTCTCCGTTTTTATTTCCAATTCTAGCTATTTCAGTCATCTCTATTTTTTTCTTGGTCAGTCTATCTAAAGATATGTCAAATTTGTTAATCTTTCAAACAACCAGTTTTTGGTTTCATTGATTTTGGCTTTGTTTTTCTTTTTTTCAATTTCATTAATTTCCACTCTAATTTTTATTGCTCCTTTCCTTCTGCATGCTTTAGGTTTAGTTTGCTCTTCTTTTTCACAGTATCTTGAGATGGACTGTAAGGTTACTGATTTGAGATCATTCTTGATTTTTCTTGTAAGGCAGGTCTGATCGCAACACATTTTCTCAGTTTTTGTTTATTCCTAACTGCCTCTTGAGAAACCTATATGCAGGTCAGGAAGCAACAGTTAGAACTGGACATGGACCAACAGACTGGTTCCAAATAGGAAAAGGAGTACGTCAAGGCAGTATATTGTGACCCTGCTTATTTAACTTATATGTAGAGTACATCAGGAGAAACGCTGGGCTGGAAGAAGCACAAGCTGGAATCAAGATTGCTGGAAGAAATATCAATAACCTCAGATATGCAGATGACACCACCCTTATGGCAGAAAGTGAAGAGGAACTAAAAAGCCTCTTGAAAGTGAAAGAGGACAGTGAAAAAGTTGGCTTAAAGTTCAACATTCAGAAAATGAAAATCATGGCATCTGGTCCCATCGTTTCATGGGAAATAGATGGGGAAACAGTGGAAACAGTGTCAGACTTTATTTTTGGGGCCTCCAAAATCACTGCAGATGGTGACTGCAGCCATGAAATTAAAAGACGCTTACTCCTTGGAAGGAAAGTTATGACCAACCTAGATAGCATATTCAAAAGCAGAGACATTACTTTGTCAACAAAGGTCCGTCTAGTCAAGGCTATGGTTTTTCCGGTAGTCATGTATGGATGTGAGAGTTTGACTGTGAAGAAAGCTGAGCGCCGAAGAACTGATGCTTTTGAACTGTGGTGTTGGAGAAGACTCTTGAGAGTCCGTTGGACTGCAAGGAGATCCAACCAGTCCATTCTGAAGGAGATCAGCCCTGGGATTTCTTGGAAGGAATGAAACTCCAGTACTTTGGAAGCTGAAACTCCAGTACTTTGGCCACCTCATGTGAAGAGCTGACTCATTGGAAAAAACTCTGATGCTGGGAGGGATTGGGGGCAGGAGGAGAAGGGGATGACAGAGGATGAGATGGCTGGATGGCATCACCGGCTCGATGGATGTGAGTTTGAGTGAACTCCGGGAGTTGGTGATAGATAGGGAGGCCTGGCATGCTGCAATTCATGGGGTTGCAAAGAGTTGCACACGACTGAGCTACTGAACTGAACTGAACTGAACTGAAGTGTTAGTCAGTCAGTCATGTCCAACTCTTTGTGGCCCCATGGACTATAGCCCACCAGGCCCCTCTGTCCATGGAATTCTCCAGGCAGGAACACTGAAGTGGGTTGCCATTCCCTTCTCCAGGGGATCTTCCCGACCCAGGGATTGAACCCATGCCTCTTGCATTGTAGGCTGATTCTTTACTGTCTGAGCCACTCAGGGAATGTCTTTATTTCACCTTTATTTAAAAAATTAGCTTTACTAAATATAGTATTATTGTTGGCAGTTTTTTCTTTGAGCACTTTAAATATGGTTCCTACCTTCCCGCCCCAAACTCAGGAGCTTGTTGCTTATTATTGGTATTTGCTTGTTTATTTTTTTAGTGACCAACTGGATTATTTTAGTGAAGTTTATTCTGTTCCACCTTCCCCTGTGTCCCAGTTATGTGAAGTCTCTGATGTTGATCTTTAGGGAGTGCAGCCAATGGTATGCCCAAAGTCACCCTATGATGACAGTAGTTTTGGCTGGACTCTCTTTGACAGTTTCTTTCCCTCACTATACCCAACTGTTAAGCTCCATTAATTACCAGTGCCATGCAGCTCTTTGACCAGGGATGCAACCCATGCCCCCTGCAGTGGAAGCATGGAGTCCTAACCACTGGACCACCAGGGAATCCTCACTAGCTGACTCTTTATTGTTTTCAACAATGTCTTGGGGTATAAATTTTCTCCACAGACTGATCCCATTAATCTGCATCCTTTCAAAGTATACTTCTTGAAGTAAGTGCTTGAGATTTGTTCTCATCCTAGAAGGGCTCCTCCCAGTTGTCTCCTCCCCTGTTGTCTCTAGGAAATCAGCCAGACTGCAGTTTAGCCTAGATCTTCAATGACTCTACCAATTTCCTTCCAATTAACTTCCACCACAACCTCCACTATTTGAGAATGCCCTAGGCTTAAACTTCCCACATTTCTGTCACAAATGAAGTCAAATCCTTTAGGGAGAGATTCAGAGCTCGCTGTATAATAGCCTATCTCTCCCCCCAGGGAAAATTTCTGAGCCATGGCTCTGGAATTGTGGGTAGAAACAATGGGGTGTTTCTCCTTGAATGACACCCCCACTTTAGGAGCTGAGCCTTTGGTGTAAGAGGGCAGAAGCTTCAGGACTTCTCAGCTTATGGCTCCCCCATGGAGCCTCTGCCTTATAAGCTGGGGCAAGGGGAACTGGGGCTCCAGTTTTCTCAACAGTGCTTCATCCATAATAGAACTTCCATCTCATGAATGAGAGCTAATGAAAAAAGAAAGTCCCTGCATGCTCAGTCGCTAAGTTGCGTCTGACTCTTTGTGTCCCCATGGACTGTAGCCCACCAGGCTCTGTCCAAGCCAAGAATACTGGAGTGGGCCACTGTTTTACTCAAGGGGATCTTCCCAACTCAGGGACTGAACTCGCTGTACTTGTCTAGAACTTAGCCTCAGCAGCAGGTAGCTGGGGACAGGGTAAGAAATTCTCACATCCAACCCCTTCCCAGATGCTAAGTAACCCTTGGACTAGGAGCTGGGGAATGTCCTGTACACTCAGCTACAGCAGCCTGGGATGGAATTTCCATCTTACTAAGCTGGAAAAGGGGAGGGAGAGAGCAGAGTATTGGTCCAAGTACCACAGCCTCTATCTGTCCTTTCCAAGTTTTAGTTGATTTTTCTGAATAAATGTCTCTTCATTTGCTGTATGCCCTTCGAACTGTCCCCAGAGGCTCTGGACAAGTGTTATTAAAAATGAGTTTTGCCAGTTTCTCTGCGGAAGGGTCTATGGAACTCTTCATATTGTCATGCTAGAAGTGGTAATCTTTGCCTTTGATTTTCACATTAATTCACGATTACTGGTTTTATGTATTTTCTTCTTTAGGTGAAAGTAAGGTAATGAATTGTATCTGGTATCAAATAATACTATAGGTTAAATTATCTTGATAAACCAATAGATCAGTCTGAAGAATTTCCATGAAAAAAGGAACCGTAACTAATCAGTTTTCAAGGAAAGAGAACCATACACAGAACATGGTTTCTAGGTGATTGACTCACTGTATCACAATGGATTATACTTTTTAAAAAATAGAACATATGTTTAAATATTAGAATATTTGATTGAGTTGATTTAGTCATTATTATGCCAAATGCACCCATGAAGGAACAGATCCACAATTACTGATTCAGCACAAAAGTTAAAAAAATTTTAACTCTCTTTACTTCTTACATAACCACCCAGTTTGGCTTCTCTTCCCACCTTTTATTTACCTTCTTTTGAGATAAAACTTTAACAACCAATTTATTTAATGGTTTGACTTATTCTGCAGACTTGTTGAATAGCCAATTTTGCAGATATATTTTTCAGGAAGAATTTTTTTTTTTTTCAGGAAGAACTGTTATTTTAATAACATGAATTCTTTCCAACAGTGATAATGGCAGACATTCTGCCTGGACAATGAGTTTTGAATAGTTTGCAATGGGGGAGCAAGATTGAATTTGTAGGATTTATGTACCCTGAAGGTATATAAAACCTACTCACTGTTCTCTCCTTATCAAAGATGATCAAAATCTCATTCTGTTTTAGTTTTCTCTACTGTTAACAAACCTATTCCTGAGGTCTCTAGCTCATATACTATTTTTTAAAATCAGAGACTATAAAGGAAGGACAGGATTACCATTTCTCTGGTTCTTTGGGAGCATAGTCCTATGGCATGAGATCATGAATTAATTTATCATAAGTGGTTACTTTTCAGTTCAAGTTATTATTGATCATATGTTTGAAATAAATACCAACCAATGTCAATGGGGTCACAAAGAGTTGGAAATGACTTAGCAAATGAACAGCATCAACAGCAGCAAAAGCACTTATAGCTATTGTAACTATACTAGTAAATATAACTGAATGTCCCAAATCTCCAAAGACAAAGTCTCCCCTGAGACATATTCCAGCAGAAATAAGAGAATGCAGTTGGCCGTCTGGATCTGTAGGTCCACATCCACAGATTCAACCAATCCCAGATTTGTAGATGTGGAACCTGTGGATACAGAGGGACAACTGTACTGTACCATTTTATATGAGGGATTTAAACATCCATGGATTCAGATATCTACTGCGGAGTCCTGGAACTGATCCCCGTGGATATCATGTATGACTGCATACAATTTTCTAAGATTGCTTCCCAGAAACCATGTAAGGTTAATATCACCCCTTTTGCTGGGTAAGAAGAACTCATGCCAGTTATGTGGCTTTTGATTCTGAGATTTCGCCTTTGACACATCAAATTCCCTAGGGAATTTCCTTCAGCGCTAATGTTGGGGGATATATATATATGTCTGTGTATCTTATAGGTATGGAGATATACATATATATATGTGTATGGATATATATACGCATATATCCACATATATATACACAAAACAAACAAGGAAATAAATACCAAATCTCAGTGCAAAATCTTTTTTAAAAAGTAGATTTCTACTGGGATCAAACTCTCTGGTGAAGTGGTTTGTAGGCAACAAAAGCCTCTAGAGAATCGCTATTTCCTTTTAAAAATTTTGTTGTTGTTGTTAAGGCTCCAAAAATCACCCTCTTAATGTGTTTTTGAAAAAATAAATTGGTAACAAATTTCAGTGTTTTAAAATTCTATTAAAATGCCAACTGCTTTCTTTCAGGCACAGCTGAGTTTGTTTCAGCCTCCGGAGTGGTACTAATTTTCATTATTTGCAATGCAAGCATTCACACTTACAGTAAATTATCGGCACACAGTTATATTTAAAGTGAATATTATTTAAGTATTGAAGGGTATGGAATTATATTCATTGAAACATAATTAAAGTACAGAGACATATAATAATAAGTTGGTGGAAGTATGTGCAATAATAATTCAAGGTAATCACTGCATTATGATTGTGTTGCAGATTAGAACAGAATATAATGAAGTCTCCATTTAATTAGTGCACTTTAATTCTGAGGCAGATTAGAAGCAAAGGGTACTTTAGAGAAGTGCCAGTTCCTATTCTTACTGGAGAAACAGGTGAAGATGATGTTCTGAAAAGACTCTAATTTGAGTTTAGAAGTAGCCAGTGAAATGAGATATATAATTTTAACCTCTTACTCCATCACTCTGTTGTATGTACACAGGATAGAACTCTATGTTAAGACTGTGCAAACAATTCTTGAGTGGAGCACCTGATTACCTGTTTCCCAATCAAGCCCATCTATCCCTCTTGCCTTAGCTTACATTATTCCTCCACAGACAGCCTCTGCTCCTGCCAAACATCCCTGGTCTTGGCACTGGAAATACCCTGAACACTTTCCAAGAACATGTATGTCAAGGCTCCTGGTGAAACGAGAGCCCAGGACCAAGAGAGTGATTTAGCTAGTCTTCAGAGCTCTTCTGGGTTGGCCATCCTACCCCTGCATATGGCCACATCCTCTGATTCCCAGGAGGTCTTGAATTCCAACTTCTCTCAGTCCAGCCAATCGGCCCTGCCAGCAGCTTCCCAGAATTGCTGCCAGAATCTGCTTGTGTGAGAAATTGATACTGTGCTCTGGCCCTCTTAAATCAGTGCCCAGACTCTTTCTGATCCTTTCCACCTCCTGGTTAAGGCTCTGCACGGCCCTGAAGTGCCCAAAGGCCAAACCAATTCATCCTTCTTAATTCCCTCACTGGAGCAGCTCTAAAGCCTCCAAAGTCACTTCTACTTCTGAATTCCTCTGACTCTGATGTGTTTGGGTGACTCACAGAACAATTCGTGGACAGATGCTAAAGCAATACATTATACACCATTCTTCCCAATAACTTTGTAAGCTTTCTGTGAGGACGATTCCTCCAAGACTTTTATCCTCAATGGCTACCACAGTGCCAGTTGCCTAAAGCAGTTATTTATATAGCACAATGGTTAAGAATGTGGGCTTTGTCTGCATAAGAGTCATTACAAAGGGAGATTTGGACTGGAAGATATCATCTCAACCAAGTGATCATCTCAACCAACTAACATCGCCAATAATGGAACCAACTGACATCATGTGTCTCCTGATTAAATGCACAGAGAAAGGCATCATTTTTCCAGTAGTCTCGCCCCAAATAGATAATCTGAGTCTAAACATGTGGAAACATCAGATAAACCAAATTGATCCACATTATATAGAATAACTGGTTTATAGTGTTCAACCATGTCAAGATCATGAAAGACAAAAAAAGACTGTGGAAATGTTCCAGGTGAAAAGTGGCTAATGTGACAATTGAATGCAATGTGTGATCAAAGATTTGATGCTGAACCACAAGACTTTTTTTCTGTAACAGACATAATTGGAAGAATCGAAATAAGATTTGAGAATCTGATAAACAGTATTGTTTCAATGTTAACTGATAGTACAATGACAATTGTACAGTGTTTATATAAGAGAATGTCCTTGTTTTTAAGAAACACACTGAGGTATTTAGGGGTAAAAAAGCTTCATGTGTTCAGTCTACTCTCAAATGGGTCCAAAATGATGTCTATACATATCATATATATGTACATTATATATTAACACACATATAAACATACATATACACACAGGAAGAGAAGGATAAAGCAAATTATGGTAAAAGGCTAACATTTGGAGATTCAAGAGCAGGGTATATGAAATTCTCTACTACTCTTGCAACTTGCAGTCTGACAGTATATCAAAATGAAAGTTTTTGGTTTGTTTTTGTTATTTTGTGAAATGTGGACTGCAGTATGAGTCTCACTGGATTGGAGTCCCAGCTTTGACATTCACCAGTCATATGACCACAGGCAAGGTACTGGACCCTGCCACACTTGGTTTCCTCATCTGTATTTTGAGGATAACAGTACAGCCTTGAGGGGCTGCTATAAAGTGCCCAGAGGAAGCTCTTGGTAAATGATAGCTTCCATTATTAAGTGACCCAGTCCACATATCCTGCAGCTTACAACAACGTGATGTTAGGGAATCATGAATTACTTGGGTCAGGAGGGTTAGAACACTATATGAGTTTCTTCCCTGCTTCCTAGGGATCTTACTGGCTGCTATGTGTCCTGAAAGCACATGAGGGGTCTTGTGCCTAATTTTTAAGATTGCTAGCATGTTCAGATTAAAGAAGGCTTAGTTGGCTTTGGAACCCCATCCAGGGCTAAATGACAATAGGATGATTGATCACCCTACAGGTAGGTGACACATGGCTGCCCATTGGGACAGAATGGGCTTTAACATATCACCGGGTGAATTGCATGTGCTTGGGGCTGGATGTGGGTATCTGTCCTTCTCTCTTACCCAACAGAGAGCTGTTTGGAATAGTTCAGAATCTCATTTGTTTTCCTGAACTTGAGTTCTAAATTCAGAGTGATGTCTACATGGGAAAGAAAGGAATAATTATAGGCCAAGTCTAGACCAAGTCCTGTATTTTATCAAAGAGGAAAACAAGGCCCAGAATGCCAATGAGACAGGTTTCTGATTACCCCCTCCCCCATGTTTTAGCATGTGGAGGGCTGGAGCAAGACTCCTAACTCTCATGTCATTGTCCTTCCCACCAGGCCAATGCTTTGCACCACTGGGCTTGGTAGAGTCAAGGAATGCAAAGAAGCTTGTGTAAAGGGCACGAAGGAAACCAGAATTGAAAGATACACGTGTACCCCAATGTTCATCACAGCACTGTTTACAATAGCCAGGACATGGGAAGCAACCTAGATGTCCATCAGCAGACAAACGGATAAGAAAGCTGTGGTACATATACACAATGGAATATTACTCAGCTATTAAAAAGATTGCATTTGAATCAGTTCTAATGAAGTGGATGAAACTGGAGCCTATTATACAGAGCCAAGTAAGTCAGAAAGAAAAACACCAATACAGTATATTAACGCATGTATATGGAATTTAAAAAGATGATAATGATGACCCTGTATGCGAGACAGCAAAAGAGACACAGATGTAAAGAACAGACTGTTAGACTCTGTGGGAGAAGGTGAGGGTGGGATGATTTGAGAGAATAGCACTGAAACATGTATATTATCATATGTGAAATAGACCGCCAGTCCAGGTTCGATGCATGAGACAGGGTACTCAGGGCTGGTGCACTGGGATGACCCAGAGGGATGAGATGGGGAGGGAGGTGGGAGGAGGGTCAGGATGGGGAACACATGTACACTCATGGCTGATTCATGTGAATGTATGGCAAAAACCACCACAATATTGTAAAGTAATTAGCCTCCAATTAAAATTAAAACAAAAAAAAAGCTTCAGAATTATCCAACTGTTACTTCAGAGGCAATGACTCTGGATGGAACTAACAGCTGAAATGCGTTTTTTTGTTTGTTTGTTTTAAACGTGGACATTCAATTCTCAAAAAAAAAAAGAGAGAGAGAGAGAAGCTTGTGTAAAGGAAACAATATGACCAAGGGCCAATGATCCCCCCTTGCAGGCTCATACCATTCACAACTAGAGGGCTTCTCTGCTGAAGGTCGCAAGGACCCCAGGTCACAGCAATGCAGGCAGAATAGATGGCAACATTTGCTGACACTTGGGCAATAGCTTTCTGTGGGCCCAGGTAGTGAATTTCATGTTTCTTCAAATTGTGTTGTGTTTCTACTTCACTGGCGAAAATAAAGTGTTCGGATTTCATTACACAGCTTGCTCCCATGATTTTTATACCTTTTTTCTTATTTCTTAGTCAAGAGGCTTATTACCACTTTAGCTGGTTCTAGTTTCTGCCACGCTGCTTCAGCAATCTTCCTAGTTTCTGCTTTGCTGTGACTGTCTTGGACTTGAGATATTAAGTGTGGCTTTGGTATCAAGTTCACAGCTGACCTTGACTTAACTAATTCAGGGAGCACAGGACAGCTGTAGAAGGAAAATTCAGAGTTTACTTTTGTTACCGGTTGAGAAATCTATTTCTAAAAACAACTTGAACTTAGATTTGAAAAACCATAGACTCTGGGGAGGGAGGTGGGATGGATGTTCAAGTGGGAGGAGACATGAGTTAACCCTATGGCTGATTCATGTTGATGTTTGGTAGAAACCAACACAATACTGTAAAATAATTATTCTTCGATTAACAATACATAAATTAAAAAAAAAAAACAAAACCCATAGACTCTTGGAGCTGGACATTTCTTTAGAATTCATCACACCCCCTGAGAGAATTTTTTGTTGTCTCGAACACCTGAAAACAGGGACAATCAATTTTTATCAAATTTTCCTGAAAAAAGGTGGTACAGTTAACATAGAAACTAAGTGAAAGAATTGTTTTTCCCCAGCATACGGCTGCTTCTTTAAGGGAAGTTCTCAAGGCTGAAGAGCTAAGTGAGATCTGATAACAACCAAATTCTAGAATGTTCGAAAAAAGCAATCTGTTTTGACAGAAGCATGCACCCGTAAGAGAGCAGAGCAGATTTCTGAATTCACTATGAGGCTCATGTTATTTCCTTGGCAAGGTGTTAAGACACATTTTAGAATGTCGCATAGGCTTCCAATGCAGTGATGTGGTGAATATCACATGTGGTGCTCTCGCAAGGATCTTTACTTTGAATGCATATATATAACCAAAACATCAGGAGTCAGCATCTCTAAATTTGAATTTTAAAACATTGGTATTGCTAAAAAGTCAAATAAATTTATCCCAACATCCAGAATCTTGACTCTCAACTCTTAGATCTGAACGTATTCTCTTTGTTTGGTTTTTTTTTTTTTTGGCTGCACAGCGTGGCATGTGTGATCTTAGTTCCTGGACCAGGGATGGAACCCTCGCCCCCTGCATTGGAAGCCCAGAATCTTAACCACTGAGCCACCAGGGAAGTCCCTGAAGGTAGTCTCTTAAGGAAAACATTTAGATGCCTAAGCTAGTAGATTCTCTCTTGGTAAGAGCAATGCCTTTCTGTAGAGAAAAATCATAAAATGTAAAGATAATGTTTCTCTCCACTTAGTGATGTGAATAGTTCTTGGAAAATGGGAGCACTTCATTTTTGTCAACCTTGGCTTCTGGCAGACATGTGCAGCCTGCCACTTGTCCTTAGGGGAGATATGTAATGGCAGAGGACCCCCAAAGAATCAGTGAGCCACTGACAGCAGTCAGCATTTGCTCAAGGGGAAAATGGAGAAGAAGCAATAGCCCAGAAACCTGGTTGCTCAGTTAAGTTTCAGGAAAGCAGGTTTTAGAGGGGACGGATAACTCAGGAGCTTGGGATGAATGTATACACTCAATTATATATAGGATAAATAGCCAACAAGGACCTACTGTATAGCACAGGGAACTCTACTCAGTATTGTGTGAAAGCCTATTTGAGAAAAGAAAGAATGGATATATGTATAACTAAATCACTTTGCTGTACACTTGACATAAGCACAGCATTATAAATCAACTATACTCCAATATAGGTGCCTGATATGCTACTGGAGAAGAGTGGAGAAATAACTCCAGAAAGAATGAAGAGACAGAGCCAAAGCAAAAACAATGCCCAGTTGTAGATGTGACTGGTGATGAAGTAAAGTCTGATGCTGTAAAGAGCAATATTGCATAAGAATCTGGAATGTTTGGACCATGAATCAAGGTAAATTAGAAGTGGTCAAACAGGAGATGGCAAGAGTGAACATTGACGTTTTAGGAATCAATGAACTAAAATGGACTGGAATGGGCGAATTTAGTTCAGATGACCATTATATATACCACTGTGGGCAAGAATCCCTTAGAAGAAATGGACTAACCCTCATAGTCAACAAGAGTCCAAAATGCAGTACTTGGGTGCAATTTCAAAAATGACAGAAAGATCTCTGTTCATTTCCAAGGTAAACCATTCAGTACCACAGTAATACAATTCTATGCCCCAACCAGTAACACTGAAAAAGCTGAAATTGAATGGTTCTATGAAGACCTACAAGATCTTCTAGAACTAACACCCAAAAAAGATGTCCTTTTCACCTTAGGGGACTGGAATGCAAAAGTAGGAAGTCAAGATATACCTGGAGAAACAGGTAAATTTGACCTTGGAGTACAGAATAAAGCAGGGCAAAGGCTAACAGAGTTTTGCCAAGAGAACACACTGGTCATAGAAAACACCCTCTTCCAACAACACAAGAGAAGACTCTACACATGGACATCACCAGATGGTCAATATCAAAATCAGATTGATTATATCCTTTGCAGCCAAAGATGGAGAAGCTCTATATAGTCAGCAAAAACAAGACCAGGAGCTGACTGTGGCTCAGATCATGAACTCCTTATTGCCAAATTCAGACTTAAATTGAAGAAAGTAGGGAAAACCACTAGACCATTCAGGGATGACCTAAATCAAGTGCCTTACAATTATACAGTGGAAGTGAGAAATAGATTCAAGGGACTAGATCTGATAGACAGAGTGCCTGATGAACTATGGACAGAAGTACATAATATTGTACAGGAGGCAGTGATCAAAACCATCCCTGAGAAAAAGAAGTTCAAAAAGGCAAAATGGTTGTCTGAGGAGGCCTTACAAATAGCTGAGAAAAGAAGGAAGTGAAAGGCAAAGGAGAAAAGGAAAGATATGCCCATCTGAATGCAGAGTTCCAAAGAATAGCGAGGAGAGAAAAGAAAGCCTTCCTCAGCAATCAGTGCAAAGAAATAGAGGAAAACAATAGAATGGGAAAGACTAGAAATCTCTTCAAGAAAAGTAGAGATACAAAGGGAACATTTCATGCAAAGATGGGCACAATAAAGGACAGAAATGGTATGGACCTAACAGAAGCAGAAGATATTAAGAAGAGGTGGCAAGAATACACAGAACTATACAAAAAAGATCTTCATGATCCAGATAATCATGACGGTGTGATCACTCACCTAGAGCCAGACATCCTGGAATGTGAAGTCAAGTGGGCCTTAGGAAGGATGGCTATGAACAAAGCTAGTGGAAGTGATGGAATTTCCAGTTGAACTATTTAAAATCCTAAAAGATGATGCTGTGAAAGTGTTGCACTCAATATGCCAGCAAATTTGGAAAACTCAGCAGTGGCCACAGGACTGGAAAAGGTCAGTTTTCATTTCAGTCCCAAAGAAAGGCAATGCCAAAGAATGCTCAAACTACTGCACAATTGCACTCATCTCACAGGCTAACAAAGTAATGCTCATAATTCTCCAAGCCAAGCTTCAACAGTATGTGAACCATGAAATTCCAGATGTTCAAGCTGGTTTTAGAAAGCACAGAGGAACCAGAGATCAAATGGCCAACATCTGTTGGATCATCAAGAAAGCAAGAGAGTTCCAGAAAAACATCTATTTCTGTTTTATCAATTACTCCAAAACCTTTGACTATGTATATCACAACAAACTGTAGAAAATTCTATGTGAAAATTCTGAAAGAGATGGGAATACCAGACCACCTGACCTGCCTCCTGGGAAATCTGTATGCAGGTTAAGAAGCAACAGTTAGAACTGGACATGGAACAACAGACTGGTTCCAAATAGGAAAAGGAGTATGTCAAGGCTATATATTGTCACCCTGCTTATTGAACTTATATGCAGAGTACATCATATGAAGTGCCAGGCTGGATGAAGCACAAGCTGGAATCAAGATTGCTGGGAGAAATATCAGTAACCTCAGATATGCAGATGACACCATCCTTATGGCAGAAAGGGAAGAGGAACTAAAGAGCCTCTTGATGAGAGTGAAAGAAGAGAGTGAAAAAGCTGGCTTAAAACTCAACATTCGAAAAACTAAGATCATGGCCTCTGGTCCCATCACTCCATGGCAAATAGATGGAGAAACAGTAGAAACAGTGACAGACATTATTCTGGGCAGCTCCAAAATCACTGCAGATGGTGACTGCAGCCATGAAATTAAAAGACACTTTCTCCTTGGAAGAAAAGCTATTACCAACCTAGACAGCATATTCAAAAGCAGAGACATTACTTTGCCAACAAAGGTCCATCTAGTCAAAACTATGATTTTTCCAGTGGTCATGTATGGATGTGAGAGTTGGACTGTCAAGAAAGCTGAGTACCGAAGAATTAATGCTTTTGAACTGTGGTGTTGGAGAAGACTCTTGAGAGTCCCTTGGACTGCAAGGAGATCCAACTAGCCCATCCTAAAGGAAATCAATCCTGAATATTCATTGGAAGGACTGATGCTGAAGCTGAAACTCTAATACTTTGGCTCCCTGATGCAAAGAACTGGCTCATTTGAAAAAGACCCTGATGCTGGGAAAGATTGAAGGTGGGAGGAGAAGGGGATGACAGAGGATGAGATGGTTGGATGGCATCACCGACTTGATGGACATGAGTTTGAGCAAGCTCTAGGAGTTGGTGATGGACAGGGAAGCCTGGTGTGCTGCAGTGCATGGGTTTGCAACGCGTCAGACATGACTGAGCAACTGAACTGATACTCCAATAAAAGCAAAATTAAAAAAAGAAGGCAGGTTAACAAATTAGTCTTGGTTAAGTTGCCATGACTTGAAACTAAAAGTTGAAGCTATGGTTGTGGATTAAAACAGATATTTCAAAGGAGCCCAAATGTCTTTTCTCTTGCAAATCTGCTTTGGTCTATTCTCTCCTCTTTCTTCTGCCTCCACTTGGAGTCAATATCTCATTCTTAACCATTGTCCCATAACTGGCTACATTGGTCTTGAGTGAGTCTCTCCCTCTTATCCAATGTGGATTCCATACTGCTGCTAGGGTTGGCTTTAATTTAAAAAGAAGGAAAAAGCTTTGTGGAAAATTGGAGGCAGTCAGGATGTCCAATAGCAGGAAAATAATGGAAGCACTTTGGTTTATCCACGTGGAGAAGTATTTATTGTGTAGCCATTGAAGGCTGAGCTATGGAAGAGTTCTTCGTGACCTGGGGAATGGCCATCATAGGGCACTGGGTGACAGAAGTGGTGTGGCTTATGCCACCTCAACCAAGTAACCTGAGCTCCAGGGCTTCTTAGCTTTTCTAAAGCTTTTACTGGGACTTCCCTGGCAGTCCAGTGGTTAATACTCTGCCCTTTCAATACAGGCAGCTCTGGGTTCCCAGGCATAGTTGTGACTTTCCACCTCTGCTTTTGAAACCCCACCCCAGAACCACATGTCTGGATGGACTTCTTTGAATGCAGCTCCTTCTGGCTTTCTCAGGCCTTGAGATCTTTCTTCTTGGATCCCTTAAACTCCTGCATGCTGGCAGTGACCCTTTCAGCTCATGTTAGCTGGCCACTTGGAATGGTCTGTTTTGGGTGTGTGCAATATACCTCTTCATGTTAATGGCTTCTGACATTTGTACCCCTCAATCATCAGGGCTATAACACCCCAAATCTGGAGCTTACCAAGCATCTCTTAATGTGCTGGACAGGAATGGATGGATCAGGAGTTCACATTGAAGGAAGAGGAGCAGGGCACAGCCTGAGGGACAGGATATCACAGGGAGAGGACATTCATCATTGGCAGTAAGCAGTGCCCCTTGCACCGTGTCATGTTGGAGCTTCCCAAGGGACTAGGCCTAGGTGTCTAAGGGAAAATGCAGAGACTGGTGGAGGTTGTGGTCCTCTGTCTAGAGGGTTTCAGGAAGAGCCTGGAGCAGGGATCCTGGGCTCTGCTTTGTGCCTCTGAACAAAGACACCCTGGAGACAGATGGGCCCTCTCCCCACCTTTCAGCTGAAGATGTAGCATCGCATGGTTAGGAAAGTGAGAACTTAGGAGCCAGGAGGAGTAGCTGGGGCTTGGGTTGGCAAGTGTCAGCACAGAAGCCATGAGAAGATGTAGAGTGAAAGGTAAGAAGAAGGAAATTCACAGGATGCAAGTGGAGTCTCAAGGACCCTCAAACTGCCAGGAAGGGAAATAGTAGTTCTGGGATTCAGATGAATTTTGAGGGTTTGGAGTGTGACTGGTATTCCTCACTGTAATAAACTTGTTTCTTCCTTTGGGGGCATGACCCAATGTAAGTTACATGTGGAACAAACCCTAAATCGAGGATGATCTTCCCATTTTTTTTTTTTTTCTATTCAAGGCCCATCCCTTCCCAAAGATGAAGAGGAATGACATCTGCTTTGCCCTCTCCATTTCTCCCAGAGGTGTTTACTTTTGAGCAAAATGTGTGCCCCTGGACTTCCCTGGTGGCACAGTGGATAAAAATCTGCCTGCCAGTGCAGGGGACATGGGTTCAATCCTTGGTCCAGAAAGATTCGACATGCCTCTGAGCAACTAGATCCATGCACCACAGCTACTAAGCCCATGCTCTAGAGCCTGAAAGTTGCAACTACTGAAACTCAACGCACCTAGAGCCTGTGCTCTGCAACAAGAGAAGCCAGTACGATAAGAAGCCCGTGCACCGAAACTAGAGAAAGCCAGCACACGAAGACCCAGTGAAGCAAAAAATAAATAAATTGTTTTTAAAAGAATCTTGTGTCCCTTACAGCAGGTGGGATTCTTCTATTACACTAATTGAATGAGATTATTTCTTTTTCCTTTTTAAAAATTATCTTGAGATGGTATTTATTTACTTGGCTGTGTTGGGTCTTAGTTGCAGCATGTGGGTTCTATTGCTGCAGCACATGGGCTCCCTAGTTGTGGTTGTGTGGGCTCAGTTTCCCTGTGGTTTATGGGATCTTATTTCCCTGGCCAGGGATGAACCTGAATCCCCCGCACAGCAAGGCAGATCCTTAACCACAGGACCACCAGGTAAATTCCCAGTGAGATTGTTTCTGTGCATTGAAATTCAGAAAGCAGATCAGATGACTCCAGGATAGGGGAATGGGAGGGCTGTGGCCCAACCTTAACTGAGTTAGAATGGCAGTCGCTAGGAGCCAGGTGCATGGAAACCCACTCTCTTTCTCCTGGCTCCAGGTTGCACCAGCAGGGACTCAGGGCCCCATGACCTCAAAGAAGTCAAATCATCCTCTATTCTGCTTATAGAGTGAGTGGCATTGTCCCTTATATGAAACTCATGATTTGTTTTTTTTACATGGACAATGAGCTCCTTGACCATGAGGTGAAGAATTAGTCTCATGTCATTGGCCTTTAGTCTTCTTCCCTCCAAAAGGTAATGGGTTGTCTATCTTTGGTTTTCACAGTAATTCAAAGCAAAGACATTCATTCATTTCACATCTTACAAATCAAGCATTCTTGACTCTGAAATGATTTTCTGGGTTCAGTGTCTCAGAACCATAATAATTGAGTTGGCAATATGAAAAGTCATTTACAATGAAAGTATGATGAGGCGCCTCTTCATTTTACACTAGAAATGTCTTCTATAAATCCAGCTTATTAAAATAATGAGTCTTTCATAATACCCATGCAATTTTCAAAAGAAATGGTCATAAAATTGCTGTAAAATATTAAGTCTGTTCTCTGTTGATGAGAATGATGAAAATATTGATGTAGGCCCACTAAGATGCACCAAGCACATGCTTATCAAAAGTGATAGATGAGAATATTTTTTTCTTTTCCATTATAGCTTATTATAAGATATTAAATATCTTATACAGTAGGACTTTATTGTTTATCTGTTTTATATTTAGTTGTTTGTATCTGTCAATCCCAAACTCTAATTTATTCCTCCCAAACCCCTTTTCCCCTTTGGTAACTATAACTTTGTTTTCTATGTCTGTGAGTCTGTTTTTGTTTTGTAAATAAGTTCATTTGTATCATTTCATAGATTCTACATGTAAGTGACATCATATGACATTCATCTCTCTCTGTCTAATTTCACTTAGTATAATCATCTTTAGGTCCAGATAGATGGTGATATTGAAGTATTTCTTCATACCATAAACAAGATAATATGCTTTTATTTCATTTTTTCTTAGTATTTTCTAGTTAGAAGAGACATCTTCCACCATTATGAGTGTGATATTCATACATCTTCACATACTTTATGGACTTCCCTGGTGGCTCAGATGGTAAAGAATCTGCCTGCAATGTGGGAGACCTGGGTTCAATCCCTTGGTTGGGAAGATCCCCTGGAGGCGGGCATGACAACCCACTCGAGTATTCTTGCCTGGAGAATTCCATCGGACAGGGGAGCCTGGTGGGTTACAGATCATGGGGTTGCAAAGAGTCAGACACAACTGAGTGACATACATCTTCACATATTTTATAGTTATATATTTTTATTGAGATGATTAACATAACATACAATTCACCTATTTAAAGTATATAATTCAGTAGTTTTCAGTGCACAGATTTGCATAACCATTCTTACAATTTTAAAACATTTTTGTCATCCCCAAAGAAACCCTATTCTCATTAGGTCACTTTCCATTTCCCCTCAATTCATTCCCCTTGCCACCTTAACCAAATACTAATTTGCTTTCTATCTCTAAAGACTTGTCTATTCTAGATGTTTCATATAAATGGAATCATACAATATGTGATTTTTTTGTGAATTTCTTTCCCTTAACATAATGTTTTCAAGGTTCATTCATGTTGTGTTATGTTAACAGTACTGTGTTCTTTTTTTATGGCTGACTAAACAGTTCCACATTTTTTAATGTTCTTAGGCTCTGTATAAAACATTTTCATGACCATTCACTTATTCACTTATACATTCACTCCTCAACAAATATAAACATGCAAGGCATCACGTGGGTGCTTTGGGGAGTAATAATGGAATAAAATGGTTCTTAATGCTCAAAAGTTCACAAATTACTTGTGAGGGTAGGGATGTGAAAAGAGCTAATCAAAACGGCACCTGGAAGAGAACAAATGTGAAATAAAGGTGTAATCATTGTGCTACGAGAATGAAGAGAAAAGAGCAGTTACTTCTAGCTTCAGTACCGAGAGAGATTTATGAAAAACCTGGTAACTCACCCTGATCAATGGACATCACCACTGCAAGCAAGCTGCCCAAGCCTCCTTCATCATAGGAAGCCATCTTTTCAAAGACTGATCCAATTTCCTCCTTAAAGATGAACTTGATAATGGCCTCTGTTGCCATTTGATAGAGGAGAAGTAATCAAATTTCTGCTACAACAGAGCAGAAAAGGAGAGGATTTATGTGGCTATACTTTACAAAGCCCACAGTAACTTACAACTCTAAAGTATGTATTATGAGTGCTTTTATTTTTAAAAACCCTTGCATCATGAACATAAATGACTATGGAGGGACCACCTGGTGACTCTGAGGCACTTGTAAACCTGAGCTCTCTCACTTCCTCACTGTGTTCTCTGAAATTATCACCACTGTGGCATCCATGGAGCCCTTGGCTTTAAGGATCTTGTTCTGATAAAACCCGAATGGTGGGCGTAGGAGGCTGCTTTGATCTCAGAAGAGCTGCCTCACTGCCAGGCCTCTGGGAAGGGGTAGTCACTAACTTAGCCCAGTCATTTCTTCTCTCCCTTGCTGTCAGAATCATCCCCAAATTAGCACTTAGTCAGCACATACATGAAAGTTGATGCATTTTGGAGAGATGCTAGGAAGAGCTGCTCACTGGCCAGAATGATTAGGAGGGAATGGAATTAGGTCTGGAGTTGCCACATGAAGAAGCTTGATCCAGCAATAGCTGTTGTCCCTTCCTCAGTGCCGAAGAATTGATGCTTTTGAACTGTGGTGTTGGAGAAGACTCTTGAGAGTCCCTTGGACTGCAAGGAGATCCAACCAGTCCATTCTGAAGGAGATCAGTCCTGGGTGTTCTTTGGAAGGAATGATGCTAAAGCTGAAACTCCAGTACTTTGGCCACCTCATGCGAAGAGTTGACTCATTGGAAAAGACTCTGATGCTGGGAGGGAGTGGGGGCAGGAGGAGAAGGGGACAGCAGAGAATGAGATGGCTGGATGGCATCACCGACTCGATGGACGTGAGTTTGGGTGAACTCGGGGAGATGGTGATGGACAGGGAGGCCTGGTGCGCTGCAGTTCATGGGGTCGCAAAGAGTTGGACATGGCTGAGTGACTGAACTGAACTGAACTTCCTCAGGCAGACAGAGTCACCCACTAGTGTTTTAAAGTGTTCTTTGCAGCAACTTGGGTGGACCTAGAGAATATCATACTAAGTGAAGTAAGCCAAATCAGATCAGATCAGATCAGTCGCTCAGTCGTGTCCTCCTCTTTGCGACCCCATGAATCGCAGCACGCCAGGCCTCCCTGTCCATCACCAACTCCCGGAGTTCACTCAGACTCACGTCCATCGAGTCAGTGATGCCATCCAGCCATCTCATCCTCTGTCGTCCCCTTCTCCTCTTGCCCCTAATCCCTCCCAGCATCAGAGTCTTTTCCAATGAGTCAACTCTCCGCATGAGGTGGCCAAAGTACTGGAGTTTATCATACTAAGTGAAGTAAGCCAGATAGAGAAAGGCAAATATCATATGATGTCACTTATATGCAGAATCTAAAAAAATGATACAAATTAACTTATATACAAAGCAGAAATAGACTCACAGACATAGAAAACAAACTTATGGTTACCAATCGGGAAGGGGGGACAGATAAATTAGGAGGTTAGGATTAACATACACACAGTACTATACATAAAATAGATAAACAACAAGGACCTACTGTATAGCACGGGAAACTCTACTGAATATTTTGTAATAATTTGTAAGGGAAAAGAATCTGAAAAAGAATATTTATATGTATAACTGAATCACTTTGCTGTACACTTGAAACTAATTCAACATTGTAAACTGACATACCTCAATTTTTAAAAATTACGGAAAAAAACAGTTCCCACAAATTATTGGACACTACAACCTCCAAGGTGGAGTCTCTCCCCTCCCCTTGAATGTGAGGTGGCCCATGACGACTCACATCCAATGGATAGAATGTGGAGAAAGTGACCTTGGGTGACTGTTGATGGTAGGTCATAAAAGGTAATATAGCTTCTGCCAGGTTGTTGCTCTCTCGAGACTCTTGCCTTGGGATACCAAACCCATCACATAAGAATTCTGGCTGCCAGAGGCCTCCATGCTAGAGTGACTACACAGAGGTGGAGAGAGATGCCCAAGGAGCAACAGCTGTGTCAACCCACAGCTGTGTGAGTCTCCTCAGCCTCAACCTCCAGACGTGTGAGTGGGTGAGCTTTGGATGGATCCCGGCCCCAGTCTTTGCGCCACCCTTGTTCATGCCAAATGGAGCTGGCCTTTGAGTCACCTCAGCTGACACGGAGCAGAACAGGGACCAGTCGTCCCTTCTGAGCCCTGCTTAGATTGCAAATTTGTAAGCAAGATAAATGTTGCTATTTTAAACGACTAAGTTTTGGGGTGATTTATTACACAGCTGAGGAACTGGAATACCTACTTAATTCTGTCATACAATCTGTTTTATTTTTCCCTGAATCCACCAATCTGACTTGTTTAGCCAGATGTAAGCAGAGCCAGACTTGTTATTTTTGGATACGAAATTTTCAGTTTAGGTCTTCATTTCTGGGACATGTCGGCCATAGTCATTTCAACTGACCCTCATTTAGGAGCAGAGAAGGGGCTGATTTTTTTCTCCTCTTTTTATTATCTATGGGAAAGATCTTTTCTCAATTCAGTGGCAATTTTGGTTGTTGTGGGCTTTCTTTTCCCACAAGGAAATGTTTTCATCACTTTCCTGAATTTGGCACCGCTCTCTGTTCATTTTGACATCACAGCACTTAATAGTGATTTATTTACAGAAAAAGTCATCTCTATATAATTTTCTTTCTCCATGACAGGAAGCTGATGGGTCAGTGTATATTTTAATGCTATTTTTTTCTGCATATTCATTTGCTGATTTAAGGTGGGGGGTGGGGTATGTTCTATGTTTTTGACTTCTTGGAAATAAATATTCAGGCCATTACTCCAAAATAGTGGAGTGAGGACTCACAGACAACTGGATATTTAAAAATGGGAAGAAGAGAATGGAATCTAGAAAAAAGCTAATATGAAGAAAAGTAGTCAAGAAATATCTCAGTTCTTATAAAGTCATACTTTTGGTACCTCAATCACCTAGTATACATCTGTGAACTAAGACAAGTGAACCTAGGGAAGGAAATGACAAGTATGTAGAAATACTTGTTGTTTTTGATGAGTGTTAAAAAGCTCTCATAATTTATTCATGGACGAGTTCCTCAGCTGTCTTTCAGAGGCTGTTTCTTCACAGAGAAGTAAATTTTAGCTTCTGAATTTGAAAATACTTTACACAATATTGTAACATTTTTGGTCATCTGATTTCCCACAGCATGGTGGATTAGAATTGGCAAATAAGCAAGGGAGGAAGTATTTAAGGGGAAAAGATGCTAGAGACAGGCACAGTGACTGTGGGGAATAACATCTGAGAACAGGAGACCAAAAACTGAGAAACAACCTCAGAAATCAGCACATGTTAGTCTGGTGCCCATGGTACATGGGCAAATAGCTCTATAGTCCTCAACAGTCCAGGAGAACATCAGTAATATGCAATCATTGATAACTTTTACTTGGTGACAAGTCAGGGTTAAATTTTGCTCAAGACACACTTTTTATAAAAGCAGGAACAATTGTTCCTGCCATATTATAAAGAAACTATAGAAAATTATCTAAAGGAACACACTTTAACACTTAAAGGGATAATGTTCACGGATGTGGAAACGTTTTCTCATATATTGTTGAATCAGGACTTGCTGCATTATGAATATTCATCTGAAATGGCTGTGGAAGTCATGTTGATTAGTATGAGGGATCAAGGATTAGATTTGTGTCTCTAATGAGACTGGAGGGTTATCTATTCATTTCTTTTGCCCAGCGCCCTCCCTCCTTTCTTCTGATGCAAGACTCTGCTTTCTTCTGGGAGATGCTCCTTTAACCCTAGGGTCAAAGGGGAATTGTCATCTTCTGACAGACCCCACCTCCTCTACCACAGTGATTGGCTAGAGGTGGCACCTGACTAAACTGGCCTGATCCCTGGCCACAGTGAGGGGACTCAGGGATGAACTTGTGACCTAAGATGGGCCCGTGGCCTCCAGGAGTTTTTAATTAGAACAAAAATAGAAAGAGGTCACTTTGAATGTATGTGGACCCCAAAGCTGCCAGGGCCTTGGTCTCAGCTTCTGGGCAAAAGCTGGGCGGAGAGAATGTCACAGATGCAGAGAGAAACATGGAGTACAGCTGCAGAGACGAACGCTGGTTCTGAGGAACTTCTTTCCAATGTATGAGGTCCCTGGAGCTGTCCTGATTTTGCCTCTGTGACTCTTGTTTGTTTAGCAAATCACTTGCTTCTCGGAGCTCCCCTCAGCGCTTTCAACAAATCCTCTTTGGCATAAGCAATTTCATTTGGCTTTCTGTCATCTGCAGCTCAGATTCCAGCCAAGCACAGGGAACTCTGGAAACCGTCTGAGGCCCTCTGAGCAGGTCACTGCAATACTGAGAGTCTGATGTTGATAACAAGAGGGGAAAAATGAGAAGCAGCCCCTGTTTGTGTAACTGATCGGGAGCTGGCATCTCTCAAGTCACGTGATTGAAAGGAAGAGCTGCTGCCTAGCCGAAGGAGGAAAAGATCTCCAGGGCTATATGTAATAGGAGTCCATGCAGCTATCTCCCTTATCAGATTTCCCTTTTCAGAGCAATTCAAGCCAAATGCTCAGCCTTACTCTCCCGCCGCGCCCGCTTAGTGCATGCACCATCCCAACTTACAGAGGCGAGCCTGGCGGGGAACTCACTGAGGACCCTTCCTCCAGTTCTAACTTTCTGAATCTGTGTGGCTACTGAAATCTCTCCTGTTGTCCACCACTGCCGTTTCCTCAGGACCAGGAGAGAGGAAAACGGTCCTCATTGCTAAAGGCAATGCTAGGATGACAAGTTCATAAACAGTGTAGAGAATAATAATGATAGTTAACACTTAGAGCCAGGCACTAAGTGATTGGCATGTATTATTTTATTTAATCCCTGCAAATCAATGATGTAATACTAATATAATTTCTGTTTTAGAGATAGGCAGAGTGAGACTTAGCAAGATTAAGAATCTTGCAATAGGTAATGCTTTGAATACAATAGAGTCAGGTTTTAAACTCAGGCACTCTGAATCTAGAATCCTCTCTCCTTCAGTTCAGTTCAGTTCAGTTGCTCAGCCGTGTCCGACTCTTTGCGACCCCATGAATTGCAGCACGCCAGGCCTCCCTGTCCATCACCAACTCCCGGAGTTCACTCAAACTCACATCCATAGAGTCGGTGATGCCATCCAGCCATCTCATCCTCTGTTGTCCCCTTCTCCTCCTGCTCCCAGTCCCTCCCAGCATCAGAGTCTTTTCCAACGAGTCAACTCTTCGCATGAGGTGGCCAAAGTACTGGAGTTTCAGCTTTAGCATCATTCCTTCCAAAGAACACTCAGGGCTGATCTCCTTTAGAATGGACTGGTTGGAACTCCTTGCAGTCCAAGGGACTGTCAAGAGTCTTCTCCAACACCACAGTTCAAAAGCATCAATTCTTCAGTGCTCAGCTTTCCTCTCTCCTTAACACCGTGCTATTAATACATTGCCTTCCAGACATGGGACACTGGCTGGGGCACTTAGGTGACGTGGCTTCATCTGTTTGGCTTCCTGGTGTCATCACTGTTGTCCCTATAAGTGGACGAGACAGATTTGGGGAGGTGAGGTCTACCACTCTGCACTCTGTGGGAAATCCCCATCATTTTACTGTTTTCAAGTCAGAACTCTTAACCTAGTCTTATGTCCCTCATACATCACTGGAGCCCTTAACCTCAAGAATGGCTAACTCTGGGTGGAAACTATGAGCGGCAACCACCCTATGGATATAATAAAAACAGAAACAATAGCAGCAGACCCTGATATAACACTCTCTGTGTGAGGTATTTTACATATGCTAATTGACTGATGCCTTGCAACAACCCTATAGGATAGTTACTATTATTATCTCCATTTTGCACAGGAAGAAACTAAGGAAAAGAAAAGTTAAATGATTTACTTGAGTTACACAGATAGTAATTAGTGAAACTTGAGATTCAAAATTTATGCATTCTGGCTTCATAGTCTACTGTTTCAGCTTCCATGTCATATTGCTTCCCTGTCTATCTGTCTATCTACCCATCTATCAAATACCTAACACACACATACCACTGAATTTGGTTTGCTAATTTTTTTTGTAGTTAGAGGTTTGAATACCAGTCTTTGTAAGTGTGATTGGCCTATACTTTTTCTACACTCTCTTTTTTGTTATTGATATCAAGACTGTATTAACTTCATGAATTTAACTAGATAGCTTTCTCAAGCTTGCTAATTGTATTGCCTAAGTCTCCTATAGTTTCCTACTGGTGTTTTATAGTCTTAATTTATTAATTTCTAATAAGCCTGTTAAAATTCTCTTTTAGAATTGTGCTTTACATATTCCAAAATAATATCAGTATAAAAAAGTATGTAAAGCAAATCCCAAAATTAAATATGAAGTGAAATAGATGAACCTTTAGAGTATATCAAATCAGTAGCATTACCCACAGAGAAAAGATTTATTTTAAATGACTTGAGCACAATACTGTACATTCTTGGTGGAATATATCATAAAGACATAAAAGGCTACAAAGACATCTTAAACTTTCCTCAGTCATTTTATTTTCAGAAGTAATACTGACATTGCAATTTTGAAACTATTTTTATCTACTGTAGGGAAAAGCAAAATATGTAAGTATGTTCATTTTATTAAGAATCAAGAATTTCAGTCAAGCAGAGGAACAAATATAAAAATCAAAGGCATTAAGAAATCACTTGAGGTCCAATTTGAATTAAAAACATAGAATGTTATTACAGTAAAATATAATTTCTACATGTTTACACCAGGGTTGGCAAACTTTTTCTGTAAATGGCTAGATAGTAAACAGTTCAGGCTTTGCAGGTCATATTGTTTCTATTGCAAGTATTCAACTCTGTTCTTAGTGTGTGAAAGCAGCCACAGACAATGTGTAAACAAATGAGCATGACTAAGTTCCAGGAAAATTTTATTTACAAAAACAGGCAGTAGTTTAAGGTCCATAGTTTGCTGTTTTCTGACCCCTGGTCTAGACTCCATGCCTGTGCACCCAACAGCAATGAGAACATTTAGCACCTACATTTTGGTTTCTGAATTCTATTTCTCACTAAAAGGAATCAAGGCTTCTTGGAGAGATAGCTGACTCCAGACCTAAGGCAGAAAATGTTTAAGATAAGCCTGGGTTGCCTTCTGGCAGAGAGCAAAACAAAAATAAGGAACCTCTAAGATCGGCATCATACTGAAGGTGTTCCCACTGGCCAATTTGACTGAGCAATTTGAGCATCAAGTAATGATAATGGCTGGGAGGTGGAGATGTTGAATAATATCCCCCAAAATGAGAAGGAACTTTGAAAAATGAAGCAAGCTACTCCATAAAGTACAATTATGAAGTTTATTGTGGGTAACTTACATACAGGCAGGACTGGGCAGATGATCATCCAGAGGCATTCACAGCTGCACTCCACACTGCAGAAAGGGGTACAGGAGAATTTAAATGGGCCAAAGCTAAAAATAGAATCTGACTACTAGGGAGAAACACATCTGCATGGATGGAAACTAGAGGGGTTCTCCCTGGGGTGGGAGGTGTCTCATGACCATTAACCATCTGTTTCAGCAAAAGGCACTCTTCCACTTTTCAGATCAGATGAAGGCAAGAGTAGAAGTTGACAGGGAACTTCTCTGGCTTGAGTGCATTCCTTCTGAGTAAGCTAAAGCCCAGTTATGTGGAAAGGGGAAGGGGTAAAGACTGCAGGCTGGTATCAAAATGGAACTGACAAAATGGAATCAGTGTAGTTCAGCCACACATTAATGATGATGATGATAAATATAATTGATTATAAATAAGTAAGGGCTCCCCTGGTGGCTCAGCTGGTAGAGAATTTGCCTGCAATGCGGGAGACCTGGGTTTGATTCCTGGGTCAGGAAGATCCCCTGGAGAAGGACAAAATTCATACATTTATATTGATAATAAAAACAAGAAAGAGAAAGAAAAACCATTCATTTGCCAGCATTAAAAATGACTTTTTTGGGGGGCCATGCCCCTTGGCTTGTGGGATCTTACTTCCCCCACCAGGGATCAAACCTGCCTGATGATGATCTTTGCATTAACTTTTTCTCCAAAGATTTGTAATTCGAAAAAAAGTTAAGTATTTCTCTTATTTTAAGTGAACAGAGAAGCTTCTTAAGAATTACAACTGATAAATATAATGGATGATCAAATTATAAAGTCACCATTGTGCAAATGGTAGTGACACAATTGATTCAGAAAGAGGTTATCAATGGATGGCAAAACCATTAAATGTCAAGCTGTTGATAAATAGGTTTGTTGCATGGTCCAAATTGTTACCTCAGAGATAATTTGCTTGTTATAAAGGGAAAAGTGTACCTTTGCAATGGAGAAATCTGGTGGTTGTCATTTTAAGTCAGGAATCAAATTTAATGACACTAAGAGCGTGGCAGTCTGATATTTTGTACTCCTTGTATGACACAGTATGAAGTAAACAGCATATGAAATATTATTGTCTTTCAACCTTTTGCATGGGAGTGTCTAGGAGAATAAGTTAAATGATACCACAAGGAAACAGTCAAATCCAGAAAGATGGAAGACATTCTACAGGGCTACAAATTGATCTTCCCTCTTCAAAGTCATTGAAATGCAAATTTAAAAGACATGGAGACAGTTTTAGGTTAAAAAACAACAACAAAGAAATTACAAAAAAATGCATTTCATTAACTTTGGATCATTTTTTGAAATAAAAGTAGCTGTATAAAACACATTTGGACAATTGAGGAGATTTGAATATGGATTACATAGTAGATATTTTAAAGGAAATATCATTACTTTTCTTAGGTGTGAAATGGCATTGTGGTGATATAAGAAAATATCCTTATTCTTGGGAGATACATGTTCAAAAACATCAGGAGTGTGATATCATGATACTTGATAGAAAAGACTATTAGGTCAAAATAAATTTTTTTTCTTTCTTAAAATCTTTACTTTTGAGACAGGACATAAGTCTTACAGACACACATGGAAAAGCAATACATGATCATAGTTGAAACTGAAGACAATCTAGTCAGAAAGTTTTTATACCTGTCAACTAATGCTGAAGCTGAGTATGACATGCTGCAGCACTCAAAGGAATGGTAATTAGTATTCCTCTCCTTCTTCCTCTCCCTCTACCTCAACAGAATCCACACCAACCTCCTCACAATCCTTCTCAAGGGCAGCCATGTCCTCCTGGGCCTCAGAAAACTCTCCTTCCTCCATGCCCTCACCCACGTACCAGTGAACAAAGGCACGCTTGGCATACATCAGGTCAAACTTGTGGTCCAGGCAAGCCCAGGCCTCAGCAATGGCTGTGGTGTTGCTCAGCATGGACACAGCTCACTGTACTTTGGCTAGGACTCTGCCAAGTACCACAGTGGGAGGCTGGTAATTACTGCCAACCTTGAAGCCAGTGGGGCACAAACTGGATGCTGTGCTTGGTCTTGATGGTGGCAATGACAGCATTGACATCTTTGGGAATCACATTGCCATGGTACAACAGGCAGAAGGCCATGTATTTACCATGGTGAGGGTCACATTTCATCATCCGGCTGGTTGGCTCAAAGCAAGCATTGGTGATCTCTGCTACAGAAAAGCTGTTCATGGTAGGTTTTCTCAGCAGAGATGACAGGGGCATATGTGGCCAGAGGGAAGTGGATGCGGGGATAGGGCACCAGGTTTGTCTGGAACTCTGTCAGATCCACATTCAGGGCTTCATCAAACCTCAGGGAAGCAGTGATGAAGGACCCTATCTGGCTAATAAGGTAGTTAAGATTCATGTAGGTTGGGTGCTCAGTGTCAAGATTTCTACAACAGATGTCATAGATGGCCTCATTGTCTACCATGAAGGCACAGAGTGCTCCAGGGTGGGGTGTGGTGAGGATGTTGTAGGGCTCAAATACAGCTGTGGAAACCTGGGGGGCTGGGTAAATGGATAACTCCAGCTTGGACTTCTTGCTATAATCGACAGAGACGTTCCATCAGCAGGGAGGTGAACCTAGAACCAGTTCCCCCACCAAAGCTGTGGAAAACCAAGAAGCCCTGAAGACCTGTGCCCTAGTCAGCCAGTTTCCGAATTTGGTCCAAGAAGAGGTCAATGATCTCCTTGCCAATGGTGCAGTGACCTTGGGCATAGTTATTGGCAGCATCTTCTTTGCCTGTGATGAGCTGCTCAGGGTGGAAGAGCTGGCGGTAGGTGCCAGTGAGAATCTCATCAATGACTGTGGGTTACATGTCTACAAATATTGCCCTAAGCACATGCTTGCCAGCACCTGTCTCACTGAAGAAGGTTTTGAAGGAGTCTCCTCCCCCAATATTGTCACTTGGCATCTGGCCATGAGGCTGTAGAGCTCCTAGAAAGCATTGCCAATCTGGACACCATCCTGGCCAATGTGGATGGAGATGCACACACGCATGGTGGTTACGGGTCAGCAGGCACAGGAAACAGGAGTAGACATGGGTCCCGGTTATTGTTCCTGATAAGCTAAGAGGTAAGTAACACACTAGCATGGCAAAATTTTAACTCGAATCTAGTTGGTAGATATATCAGTTCAGTTCAGTTCAGTTCAGTTGCTCAGTCGTGTCCAACTCTTTGTAACCCCATGGACTACAGCACACCAGGCTTCCCTGTCCATCATGAACTCCTAGAGCTTGCTCAAACTCATGTCCATTGAATCGGTGATGCCATCCAACCATCTCATCCCGTGTCATCCCCTTCTCCTCCTGCCTTCAGTCTTTCCCAGCATCACGGTCTTTTCCAATGAGTCAGTTCTTCGCATCAGGTGGCCAAAGTTTTGGAGTTTCAGCTTCAGCATCAGTCTTTCCAATGAATATTCAGGACTGATTTCCTTGAGGATGGACTGGTTGGATCTCCTTGCAGTCCAAGGGACTCTCAAGAGTCTTCTCCAACACCACAGTTCAAAAGCATCAATTCTTTGGTGCTCAGCTTTCTTTATAGTCCAACTCTCACATCCATACATGACTACTGGGAAAATCATAGCTTTGACTAGATGGACCTTTGTTGGCAAAGTAATTTTTCTGCTTTTAATATGCTGTCTAGGTTGGTCATAGCTTTTCTTCCAAGGAGCAAGCATCTTTTAATTTAATGGCTACAGCCACCATCTGCAGTGATTTTTGGAGCCCCCCAAAATAAAGTCTCTCACTGTTTCCATTGTTTCCCCATCTATTTGCCATGAAGTGATGGACCAGATGCCATGATCTTCATTTTTTGAATGTTGAGTTTTAAGCCAGCTTTTTAACTCTCCTCTTTCACTTTCATCAAGAGGCTCTTCAGTTCCTCTTCACTTTCTGCCATAAGGGTGACGTCATCTGCATATGTGAGGTTATTGATACATATGTGTACATTATACTGCTTTCTTGATATACATTGATATATCAATACTTTGACATTTTGATATATATTGATATTTGATACATACTGAATTTTTGATGTATATGTGCACATTATACACTTTTTTGTATGTTTGCAAATTTCTAAAGTAAAAATCGAGGGGAATTTTTTCTCTGTGTGGGAATATCTCTTGCCTTCAAACTTAGACCAATCGTTTTGCAAACAAACTAGCTTTCATTTAAGTAGGCAGAATTCCAAAAATGGCTCCTTCAAGATTCTATGCCCTAATCCCAGATTCCCCTAATTATGTTCTGTAGCATAGTTGGCCCTAAAATACATTATCCCAGTGAGCCTAATCTAATCATGTGTGTGCTCAGTTGTGTCCGACTCTTTGAGACACCATGGATTGTAGCCTGCCAGGCTCCTCTGTCCATGGAATTTCCCAGGCAAAAATACTGGAGTGGGTTGCCATTTCCTCCTCTAGGGGATTGTCTGGACCCAAGGATCAAACCCGTGTCTCTTGCACGGAGTCTTTACCATTAGCGCCACCTACTTGAATCTCTTTAAACAGAGAGTTTTTTTTTTAGTTGGTGGCAAAAGAGGAAGTTTGAGAGACCCAAAGCACAAGAAGAACTTGATGCACTTATGTTGGTTTTGAAGATGGCCAAAAGAAAGCCACAAGCCAAGAAATGTGGATCATCTCTAAGAACAGAAGTCAGTCCGTAGGTGATAGCCAGCAGTCCTACAACTGCAAAAAAACTGAGTTCCACCAACAATATCTATGGTCTTTTTATTTTTTTTTTGACCCTGCACAGCTTGCGGGATCCTAGTTCCCAAACCAGATATTGAACCTGCATTCTTGGCAATAAAGGCATGAATTGGACCACCAGGGAACTCCCTCAATGGTTTGTGAAGTGAAGTGAAAGTCGCTCAGTCGTGTTCGACCCTTTGTGATCCCATGGACTATATAGTCCATGGAATTCTCCAGGCCAGAATACTGGAGTGGGTAGCCTTTCCCTTCTCCAGGGGATCTTCCCAACCCAGGGATCGAACCCAGGTCTCCCGCATGGCAGGCAGATTTTTTACCAGCTGAGCCACAGTCTAGGAGAGAAATATTCTTCAGAGCCTCCAGAAACAAATACAACCTGGCCAGCACCTTATTTTCAGCCTTATGAAACCCAGAGCAGAGAAAATATCTGAGATTGCTGAGACTTCTGACATACGGAATGGTGAACACATAAACGGTGTTGTTTTAAGCTGCTAGGTTTGTGGTGATTTGGCATGGCAGCAACAGAGAACTAGTATAGTATCTTAGGAAGATTCAGGTGCTAGAAGGAAAAATTCAGGGAGTTTCTAGTTTGGGTGCCTTAACTTGCAGAATTCTGTAAAATACAAAATGAAAATATGGGTTACTTTGTTCTACTGCTTCAAATTGCTCCTTATCTTTCTGAATTATATAAAATTTATTCTCTGCTCCTTACTTCTTTGTATCTCCTAATTGTGCTTGCCTGTTAAGATGTTTTCCATTTTACATTTTTAGTAGAAAAGTAGATAGATGCTTTAATTTTTCATAAAAAAATGAAATATTTTCCTTCATGCGTGGTTAGATAAAAAGCACATTTGGAGGAATGACATCCATGGGAATGGTGCGTAAGGACCTCCAAGAATTCACTCCTCTGTAAGAACAATGAGAACACTGATAAAAATTGTTCACATCAACCTTTTTAGAACTCTGAAAGTAACCAAAGGCTTGCAACAATTCAAGGAATGCTTATTCAAGCAAAAACAGTGGCGTCTCAGTAAGAATAGGGAGCTTTGTGGTACTTTAACTTGCCTCATAAGGTCCTCTTCTTCCCGGATACTCCTAAGTCTTGAAATGCAGCAGTGTTACAACAAAAGAAGCTGTGAAAACGAGCAACCTAGCAGCCACTGGGTGCAAAAGAATTTTGGAGCTCTCCAAAAGCCCTATTCCAGCAGAACAGTCATCATCTGACTTTTTCCTGGCCATTCCCTGTTGCTGTTGCTGTTGCTGCTAAGTCACTTCAGTCATGTCCGACTCTGTGCGACCCCATAGACAGCAGCCCACCAGGCTCCCCGGTCCCTGGGATTCTCCAGGCAAGAACACTGGAGTGGGTTGCCATTTCCTTCTCCCATGCTATGCTATGCTAAGTCACTTCAGTCGTGTCCGACTCTGTGCGACCCCAGTGACGGCAGCCCACCAGGCTCCCCCGTCCCTGGGATTCTCCAGGCAAGAACACTGGAGTGGGTTGCCATTTCCTTCTCCAATGCATGAAAGTGAAAAGTGAAAGTGAAGTCGCTCAGTCGTGTCCGACTCTTAGCGACGCCATGGACTGCAGCCTACCAGGTTCCTCCATCCATGGGATTTTCCAGGCAAGAGTACTGGAGTGGGGTGCCATTGCCTTCCTTCTCCTAGAAACACTCTAATCAGAAGACAGAGATTGGCAGAATGCATAAGAAAAACACGCTCCGACTCTATGATGTCTACAGGAGACACACATTAGTCTCAAAGACACAAATACATTGAAAGTAAAAAAAATGGAAAAATCTATTCCACACAATCAGTAACAAAAATTTTTTACCTAAATGAAAGTGCTAAAACTATAAAACTGTTAGGGAAAAAGACAGATATAAATCTTTATAACCTTAGATTAAGCAATGCCTTCTTAGATATGATGCCAAAAGAAAAAACAAACAAAAAATAGATAAATTGGACATTGTCAAAGCTATAAAATTTCTGTGCTTTAAAGGACATCATCAAGAAAGTGAAAAGACAACCCACAGAATGGGAAAAATACTTGCAAATCATACACCTAATAAAGGACTTGTACCAAGAATACATAAAGAACTTTAAAACTTAAATAGAAAAGACCCAATTAATCAAATTCAGAAGGATTTGAGTAGACACTTTTTCCAAAAAAGATACACAAATGGCCAATAAGCACATGAAAAGATGTTTACTGTCATTAGTCATTTTGTTGTTGTTCAGTTGCTCAGACATGTCTGACTCTTTGTGACCCCATGGACTGCAGCACGCCAGCCTTCCCTGTCCTTCACCATCTCCTGGAGCTTGCTCAAACTCATGTCCATTGAGTCGGTGACGCCATCCAACCATCTCATCCGCTGTCATCCCCTTCTTCTCCTGCCTTCAATCTTTCCCAGCATCAGGGTTTTTTCCTAATGAGTCAGATCTTCCCATCAGGTGGTCATTAGTCATTAGGGAAATGCAAATCAAAACCACAATAAGATACCACTTTACACTCACTGGGATGACATAATAAAAAAGATAATAACAGGTGTTGACAAGGATGGGGAAAAATTGGAACCCTCATACATTGCTGGTGAGAATGTAAAATAGTGCGGCTGCTGTGGAAAAATTTGGTGATTCTTGAAGTATAGATTTATTATATGATTCAGCAACTCTACTCCTAGTTAAATATATAAGAGAAATGAAAACATACAGCCATGCAAAAAACTTGTATACAAATGTTCATAGCAAAATTATTTATACTAGTGAAAAAGTGAAAACAATCCAAAATGTCCATCAACTTGTTCATGGATCAGAAAAATATGGTATATTCATATAATGAAATATTTTTCAGCAGTAAAAAGGAAGAATTACTGACACTTGCTACAACATGGCTAAACCATGAAGACATTATACTGAGTGAATGAAGCCAGACACAAAAGTTTACATGTGGTATGATTCCATTTGTATGAAATGTCTAAAATAGGCAAATCTGTAGAGATGGAAAATAGATTGGTGATTTCCAGAAACTAGAGAAGGGAGAATAGAGAGTGACTCCTAGTGACTTAGGGGTCTTGTTGAAGTGATGAAGATGTTCTGAAATCAGACAGTAGGAATGGTTGCATCAATTTGTGAATACACTAAAGATCACTGTCTTGTAGACTAAAAGGGTGAATTTTATGGTTTGTAGGTTATCTCTTAAAAAATAAAAAAAGAACTCTGGAAACTCAATAATAAGAAAACAAATAATCCGAATAATAAATGGGCTAAGATTTAGAAGAGACATTTCATTAAAGAAGATTCATTGATGGCAAATAAGCACATGAAAACAAGTTCAGCGTCATTAGTTATTAGGAAAATGTAAATGAAACCCACAAAGAAATAGCGCTGCACTGCTATTATAATCGATAACATTCTTAAGGATAATGGCAGTGCCAAGAAACTGCTGAAGATGAGGGGCAGCCAGAATTCTCATAATTTCCTGATGGGAATTGAAAATGGTACAGCCACTTCGAAAAATTGTTGGGCAGTAAATATACACTCCCTATGAGACCCAGCAATCTCACTCCTGGATGTTGACCTTAAAGAGAGGAAATTTTATGTTTCACACACAAAAAACTGTTCATAAATAAACCTAGGCTTAATTCATAATTGGTAAAAACTATAAGCAATCCAAATACCTCTCAATGGGTGACTATTTGTACAAACTAAGTACATCAATATCATAAAACAGTCTTCAGTGATAAAACAGGAAAACCACTGACACATGTGAAAACCTGGAGGAATGTATTACGCAAAATGAGGGAACCCAGATACAAAAAGCTACATATTCTATGATTCTATTTCTATGACTGCCTGGAAAAGGTAAACGTATGATAGCAGTAAACTGGTTAGTAGTTACCAGGGACTGGGAGTAGGGGCAGGGGTTGACTACAGTGGGGCCTGAGGGTATCTTTGGGGCAACGAGACTTTTCTATATTTTAGTTATAGTATAATCTCACAACTGTATGCATTTATCAAAACACAGAACTATACCACCAAAAGGACTGAATTTTACTGTATACAAATTACAACTTCAAAACAGAAAAACAAACAAACAAACCCAGAATCTAAGTAATGCTGACTAAAGAAAACAGATTGGGAACATTGCTTCAGGTTCTGCCTCCTCTTGTCTATCAGACTAGCATCTTTGCAAATCCACTTCACCTAGACACAGAACAGCCTCTGTTAAGCAGTAGCTGGTATGACCTACATCGGATGCTGAGAAAAAGGAAGCTTTTAGAAAACGTCTGATCATCTTAAAATGAACAGGCAAATGCAGACCCTGCAATGCAGGAGATCTGGGTTCGATCCCTAGGTAAGAGAAAGACCACCCAATAGAGGAAAAACCATGAAAAATCACACCAGTGATTCTCAATAAAAGGATGAAGGAGTGGCTTGGGCATGACAAGGATGGCTCAGCAAATCCAAATTATCTAGCAAGACCCACAGCCATCACTTTGACCAGTGTCACAGAATCCAGAATAAAAAGGAGTGGACGAGAGGGGCAAATAGGTGGCAGTCACAAGGCAGAAATTGTATGAGTTATGTTTCACCCATCACATCTGGCCCTCCAGTCACTGGGCTAAGTGAGCAAAAAGAGGTCATAGTGGTCATATATGGATGTGAGAGTTGGACTATAAAGAAAGTTGAGCACCGAAGAATTGATGCTTTTGAACTGTGGTGTTAGACAACTCTTGAGAGTCCCTTGGACTGCGAGGAGATCCAACCAGTCCATCCTAAAGGAGATCAGTTCTGAATATTCATTGGAAGGACTGATGCTGAAGCTGAAACTCCAATACTTTGGCCACATAATGTGAAGAACTGACTTATTTGAAAAGACCCTGATGCTGCGAAAGATTGAGGGCAGGAGGAGAAGGGGATGACAGAGGATGAGATGGTTGGATGGCATCACCGACTCAATGGACATGGATTTGGGCGGACTCCAGGAGTTGGTGATGGACAGGGAGGCCTGGCGTGCTGCAGTTCATGGGGTCGCAAAGAATTGGACACGACTGAGCGATTGAATTGAACTGAATGGTTTTCACATTTTTAAAAGGTTAAAAAAAAAAGAATATGTAGGCTGTACTTGACCTGTAAAATCTAAAATATTTACTGTATGGCCCTTTAGAAAAGTTTGCCAACCCCTGAACTATGTGTATGCAAAATGTCGCCTGCCGAATCAGTAAACAAAGGATGTTGTGGTCATCATGCCATCAGCCCCCTTAGGTAGGTTTATTCATAGGTATTTTATTCTTTTTGATGCAATGGTAAATGGGATTGTTTCCTTAATCTCTCTTTCTGATCTTTCATTGTAGTGTATAGGAATGCAGGAGATTTCTGTGTATTCATTTTGTATCCTGCAACTTTACCAAATTCATTGATGAGCTCTCCAGTAGCATCTTTATGATTTTCTATGTATACAATCATGTCATTTGCAACAGTCACAATACTTCTTCATTTCCAATTTGGAATCTTTTTCTTTCTTTCTCTTCTCTGATAGCCATGGTTAGGACTTTAGAAGTGTTGAATAAAAGTGGTAAGACCGGACATCCTTGTCTTGTTCCTGATCTTAGATAAAATGTTCATTGCAGTACTATTCCCAATAGCCAGGACATGGAAGCAACCTAAATGTCCATCCACAGAGGAATGGATAACGAAGATGTAGTACATAAACATAACAGAATATGTGTGCGTACTCAGTTCCTCAGTCGTCTCTGACTCTTCCAACCCCATGGACTGTAGCCCGCCAGGCTCCTCTGTTCATGGGATTCACCAGGCAAGAATACTGGAGTGGGTTGCCATGCCCTCCTCCAGGGGAATCTTCCTAACCCAGGGATTGAACTCGAGTCTCCTGTGTCTCTTGCACTGCAGGCAGATTCTTTACTCACTGAGCCATCTGGTAAGCCCCACAAAAGAATATTACTCAGCCATAAAAAAGTACAAAATAATGCTATTTGCAGCAACATGGGTGGACCTAGAGGTTCTCATACTGAGTGAAGTCAGACAAAGACAAATATATGATATCACTTATATGTGGAATCTAAAAAAAGGCTACAGGTAAACTTATTTACAAAACAGAAGTAGAGTCACAGATGTAGAAAACAAACTTATGGTTACCAGAGGCAAAGAGGAGGGGAGGGATAAACTGGAAGATTGGAATTGACATATATACACTACGATAATAGATAACTAATAAGGACCTACTGTACAGCACAGGGAACCCTACTCAATACTCCATAATGGCCTACATGGGAAAAGAATCTAAAAAAGATTGGATATACGTATTTGTATAACAGATTCACGTTGTTGTACACCTGAAGTTAGCACAACATTGTTAATCAATTATACCCTAATAAATATTTTTTAAAAAAGCCATCAGCCACTCTAGTTACCTGGATTGTGTACCCTGAGGGTATTCAGAAAAGAGAGAAAAATGATACTGGCCCCAGATAGCTGAGATGCATATCAAAGGAATGATTCCAATGAACCCAGATTCATGCATTTTCCCATACATAGAAAATGTACATTCCTTACATTGAGATATTTGCTTTTTCTTTAATTAACAGTAATCTTTTAATGTTCCCAGTACCCAGTTTCTGTTGCAAAAACTCCTGTATATCCTGACTCCTCCCCTACTTCTTGGAGCAGTGCCTCCAAGCTTTCTGACAGGCTACTTTTGGGTCATAAGTCCTCAGCCAGTGCACCAAATAAAGCATAATCTTCAGCCTTTAGGCTGTGCTTTTTTGTTTTTGGTCAACAACCAGAAGGCAGGTGAGCAGAGTATGTGAAAGTGTTAGTCGCTCAGTCGTGTCAGACTCTTGGTGATCTCGTGGGCTGTAGCCCACCAGGCTCCTCTGTCCATGGGATTCTCCAGGCAAGAATACTGGAGTGAGTTGCCATTTCCTTCTCCAGGGGATGTTCCTGACCTAGAGATTGAACCCAGGTCTCCTGCATTGGCAGGCGTATTCTGTACAATGGAGCCCCTAGGGAAGCCTGAACAGAGTATGCCGAAACTGTAAATAGAGGGGCAACAGAGAGGCCTGAGGAGGCGTCTAGCATTGTACTCAGCTGGCGAGACTCAGCTACTCTGATCCTCCAGTTGAGCCCTTTTAGGAGTGTGGTTTTGTTTGTTTGTTGTTGTTGTTTTACTATTAATTAATTAATTAATGGCTTCATCAGGTCTTACTTGCAGCTGGCAGGATCTCCTGGACTTCTCTCTTTAGTTGTGGCACCTTGACTGAGTTGCCCTGTGGCATGTGGGATCTTAGTTCCCCTATCAGGGCTCAAACCTGCTGTCCCCTGAATTGTAATACAGATTCTTAGCCACTGGACCACCAGGGAAGTCCCTTCAGGAGTGTTTTGACCATTCATTAATTCATTCACTCAGGTATTTAATACATACACAGTCATTTCCCACCTCAGTGTTTGAGAGCACAGACTTTATGGTCAGTTCAGTTCAGTTCAATCGCTCAGTCGTGTCCGACTCTTTGCGACCCCATGAACCGCAGCACTCCAGGCCTCCCTGTCCATCACCAACTCCCAGAGTCCACCCTAACCCATGTCCATTGAGTTGGTGATGCCATCCAACCATCGCATCCTCTGTGGTCCCCTTCTCTTCCTGCCTTCAAACTTTCCCAGCTTCAAGGTCTTTTCTGAGTCAGTTCTTTGCATCAGGTGGCCAAAGTATTGGAGTTTCAGCTTCAACATCAGTCCTTCCAATGAACACCCAGGACTGATCTCCTTTAGAATGGACTGGTTAGATCTCCTTGCAGTCCAAGGGACTCTCAAGAGTCTTGTCCAACACCACACACAGTTCAAAAGCATCAATTCTTCGGTGCTCAGCTTTCTTTATAGTCCAACTCTCACATCCATACATGACCACTGGAAAAACCATAGCCTTGACTAGACGGACCTTTGTTGGCAAAGTAATATCTCTGCTTTTTAATATGCTGTCTAGGTTGGTCATAACTTTCCTCCCAAGGAGTAAGCGTCTTTTAATTTCATGGCTGCAATCACCATCTGCAGTGATTTTGGAGTCCAGAAAAATAAAGTCTGCCACTGTTTCCACTCTTTCCCCATCTATTTGCCGTGAAGTGATGGGACCAGATGCCATGATCTTAGTTTTCTGAATGTTGAGCTTTAAGCCAACTTTTTCACTCTCCTCTTTCACTTTCATCAAGAGGCTTTTTAGTTCCTCTTCACTTTCTGCCATAAGGGTGGTGTCATCTGCATATCTGAGGTTATTGATATTTCTCCCGGCAATCTTGATTCCAGCTTGTGCTTCTTCCAGCCCAGCGTTTCTCATGATGTACTCTACATATAAGTTCAATAAGCAGGGTGACAATATACAGCCTTGATGTACTCCTTTTCCTATTTGGAACCAGTTAGTTGTTCCATGTCCAGTTCTAACTGTTGCTTCCTGACCTGCATGTAGGTTTCTTAAGAGGCAGGGCAGGTGGTCTGGTATTCCCATCTCTTTCAGAATTTTCCACAGTTTATTGTGATCCACACAGTCAAAGGCTTTGGCATAGTCAATAAAGCAGAAATAGATGTTTTTCTGGAACTCTCTTGCTTTTTCCATGATCCAGCAGATGTTGGCAATTTGATCTCTGGTTCCTCTGTCTTTTCTAAAACCAGCCTGAACATCTGGAAGTTCACGGTTCACGTATTGCTGAAGCCTGGCTTGGAGAATTTTAAGCATTATTTTACTAGCATGTGAGATGAGTTATGGTCAGACGTGGGTTTAAATCCCAACTTAGCCTTTTCACAGGGAGAAAAGGATGATAACAACAGGACCTGACTAATGGGTAGTCATGGGGACCAGAAGTGATAATGCATATCAGACACTTATCAGAGTGTCTGGACATAAGTAACTATTCACTACATGTCTGGTACTATTGTTAGCAAGGAGTGCGCTCAGGCCATGCCCCAAACTGGCTGTAAATTCCAGAAGGCCTCCGTCCTGGCTGCAGTGGAGTGATGAGATGACAGTAGGACAGGGACGAAAAAGAGGGCAGGACCATCCTGAATATAGGAGGTGAAAGCTGGTGCAAACTGTATACCATTCTTCTCCCCACAAACACTTGCCTACATGTGAACTACAGTTACGGAGAAGGCAATGGCACCCCACTCCAGTACTTTTGCCTAGAAAATCCCATGGATGGAGGAGCCTGCTAGGCTGCAGTCCATGGGGTCGTTAGAGTCAGACACGACTAAGCAACTTCACTTTTACTTTTCACTTTCATGCATTGGAGAAGGAAATGGCAACCCACTCCAGTGTTCTTGCCTGGAGAATCCCAGGGATGGGGGAGCCTGGTGGGCTGCCGTCTATGGGGTCGCAAGGAGTTGGACACGACTGAAGCAACGTAGCAGCAGCAGCAAAACTACAGTTAAAAGTGAATATCATCAGCTTATTTATAACAGCTGAAGAGAAGAAGTAACCTAAATCTCCAACATTTGTAATGGTTGCATGAAATTAGCTGATGACATGTTAAGTTTAAAAAATACAATGCAAAACTGTGTAGAGTATGTCAAAGCATAATTTTCAAAAAAGTAACAATTAAACTCACATAAATATAGAACAAAAGTATACCAAAGTTTTTCTGATTTATTCATGAGGGATTTAGAATCCCTCAGTGAGATTCTAAAGCTGGTTCAAAGAGCATTTAATAGACTGGGTATCAGTATTAGTCACTAAAGTAGAGATTTTGTTCAAATTTCACAAAGGTTTGTGCCAGTGTCCATTATTTGTTTTCATGCCTTACTCAAGATTCCACATTGCATTGAGCAGCATCTGCTGCATGCAATGAATTTTGGTAAATTCTCTTTTCATTTTTATTCTGTTACAGATATTTTCTAATTTTCCTTGTTATGGCTTCTTACATACACCTGTCATTTAAAAATGGACATTTAAAGTATATTTAATATTACTCTCTCATTTAAATGTTTTCTTCTCTGCAATCACCCTCTGTGGTTTTTTTCAGTCTTCTAACTTTATTGAAGCTTTCAATGGCTAAGTCAAAGATCTCTCTTGATAAATGTCACATTGCTATTGAAACTATGTGGATTATTTTCAAATATCTTTTGATATTGATTTCTAACAGAATTCCACAGTGATAAGAGAACAGACTCTGAATGATTTCAATACCTTTAGACCATGAAATTTTTGCACCTTGTTTTATGTCCCTGGGTAAATTCTAGTATTTCCCAGTTTATAGTCTATGGGAAATTTAATAGAATTTGTATCCTACTGTTGCGTGAAAATTGCATAAATCTTAATTATGTTGAATTGGTTCATAGTGCTTTTCAGGTCTACTATATCCTTCTACTTTTCTGTCTATTCATTCTACTAATTTTTGAGAGTTTGATATTGAAAATGTTGTGGGCTTCCCTGGTGGCTCAGGCAGTAAGGAATCCACCTGCAATGCAGGAGACCCAACTACTTTTCTGTATATTCATTCTATGAATTTTTGAGAGTTTGATATTGAAACTCCAACTAAAAATCTTAATTTATTTACTTAAAAATGATTGTAATATATAGTGGAACTATATGTAGTTTTGTTCTGTATTTTCCAAGTCTCCTGTAAATGTGGTATCATACCTTCATAGTTTAAAAAATAAAAAAGAGAAAAAATGCACCAAATTTCAAAGATATAGTTCAATAAAAGAGAATGTACAATAGCTATCAGTTGTTCTTATGTTGATTGTATGTTGAAGTGATAAAATTTGGGGTATTCTGGGTTAAATAAAACATATTATTGTAATTCAATAGATCTTAATAAAAAAAGAATGTTAGAATAAGGATTATATACAATACACAACTGATTAAATAATTCACGGGGCAATAAAACTATAACCTTTGAAGTTATCTTTTTACCAGACAAAAATAAGCTCCAAGTTAACATATAATTTTCCAGTGTTTGGGCTCTAATTAAATAGTAAACAGCAAAGTCAAACACAGGTATTCCTAGAGAATTAAATTATTTTGTCATACGATGCTCCCAATGTGACATTGAAAGGACATGTCTCCTCCCCTTTGCCTTATTCCAATTTTGGATATTTTTCTTAACAAACAGTATGTCAACTATATAAAATATGTCGTATGTCTAAGTATTAGCCAGGGTCCTGAAAGGAAATTCATGCTTTATCAAAGGATTTAATTGACTACTTACAGAGGTGTACATGGGCTTTCCTGGTAGCTCAGATGGTAAAGAATCTGCCTGCAGTGCAGTAGACTGGGGTTCGATTCCTGGGTTGGGAGGATCCCCTGGAGAAGGGAATGGCTACCCACTCCAGTATTCTTGCCCGGAGAATCCCATGGACAGAGGAGCCTGGCGGGCTACAGTCGATGGGGTCACAAAGAGTCAGGCATGACTGAGTGACTGAATATGTAGAGGTGTGGATAGGGTTAGGAAGATCAAAATGAGATATTGGGGTTTCCAGGCACTAGTAACAGTGGGGAAACCATTTCTAATCCTTGGTCTGGAATGCTGAGGGGCAGAAATGGAGCAAATGAATACCAAATTTCTTCCCCCTTTCTGCTCTCTGATCTTCTGCCAGTGTCTCCTATTGGCTCAACCCAACTGGAAGCCAGATGGAGAGGGGCCATTGATGTTATTTGTAGAGGTCACTCTCTCTGGGCACAAAACAAGCCCAAGAAGTGGAAAATGGGGGCAAGCAGAGAATAATCAGCTCAGTCAATATGTCAAGTACTGTTAGACATTGAATCGTATCCCCCTCTCAGCAAAAAAAAGATATGTTGGAGTCATAACACCCAAGTGCCTTATAATATGACCTTATTTGGACATAAAGTGTTTACAGAGTTAATTAAACTAAAATGAAATCATTAGGGTGGATCCTAATCCAATGACTGTGAAAGTGTTAGTTGCTCAGTCATGTCTGATGGTTTGTGTCCCTATGGACCGTCGCCCACCAGGCTCCCCTGTCCATGGGATTCTCCAGGCAAGAATACTGGAGTGGGTTGCCATTCCCTTCTCCAGGGAATTTTCCCAGCCCAGGTCTCCTGCTTTGCAGGCGGATTCTTTACTGTCTGAGTCACCTGGTGTCCTTATAAAAAGGGGAAATTTGGACACAGACAGATACGCAGAGTGAAGATGATGTGAAGACAAAGGGAGAAGACGGCCATCTACAAGCCCAGGAGAGAAACCTGAAACACGGCCTTCAGAAGGAACCAACTCCCCTGGCACCTTGATTTGGACTTCTAGTCCCCAGAATTGTGAACAGTAATAAATTTTTGTTGCCCAAGCCATCCAATTTGTGTTACTTTGTTATGGCAGCCCCTGGCAAACTATTGCGGGTATACACTGAAGGTGAAAGTGAAGTCACTCAGTCGTGTCTGACTCTTTGCGACCCCACGGACTGTAGCCTACTAGGCTCCTCTGTCCATGGGATTTTCCATGCAATAGTCCTGGAGTGGATTGCCATTGCCTTTTCCAGGGGATCTTCCCAACCCAGGGATCAAACCCAGGTCTACCTCATTGTAGACAGACACTTTACCGTCTGAGCCACACTGAAGGAGTACCTAAACCAAAATACTGAGTGTTACCTCTATGATGTGGTATTATGGGGTGATTTCTATTTTGTGTTTTTCTTTATTTCCTAGCTGGTATACTTTCAGTTCAGTTCAGTTCAGTTGCTCAGTCGTGTCCGACTCTTCGCGACCCTGTGAATCGCAGCACACCAGGCCTCCCTGTCCATCACCAACTCCCAGAGTTCACTCAAACTCACGTCCATCGAGTCAGTGATGCCATCCGGCCATCTCATTCTCTGCCGTCCCCTTCTCCTCCTGCCCCCAATCCCTCCCAGCATCAGAGTCTTTTCCAATGAGTCAACTCTTCGCATGAGGTGGCCAAAGTATTGAAGTTTCAGCTTTAGCATCAGTCCTTCCAAAGAACACCCAGGACTGATCTCCTTTAGAAAGTTTAGGACTGGTTGGATCTCCTTGCAGTCCAAGGGACTCTCAAGAGTCTTCTCCAACACCACAGTTTAAAATCATCAATTCTTTGGCGCTCAGCTTTCTTCACAGTCCAACTCTCAAATCCATACATGACCACTGGAAAAACCATAGCCTTGATTAGACGGATCTTTGTTGGCAAAGTAATGTCTCTGCTTTTGAATATGCCATCTAAGTTGGTCATAACTTTCCTTCCAAGGAGTAAGCCTCTTTGCATGGCTGCAATCACTATCTGCAGTGATTTTGGAGCCCAAAAAAATAAAGTCTGCCACTGTTTCCACTCTTTCCCCATCTATTTGCCATGAAGTGAGGGGACCAGATGCCATGATCTTCATTTTCTGAATGTTGAGCTTTAAGCCAACTTTTTCACTCCTCTTTCACTTTCATCAAGAGGCTTTTTAGTTCCTCTTCACTTTCGACCATAAGGGTGGTGTCATCTGCATATCTGAGGTTATTGATATTTCTCCCGGCAATCTTGATTCCAGCTTGTGCTTCTTCCAGCCCAGTGTTTCTCATGATGTACTCTGCATATAAGTTAAATAAGCAGGGTGACAATATACAGCCTTGACGTACTCCTTTTCCTATTTGGAACTAGTCTGTTGTTCCATGTCCAGTTCTAACTGTTGCTTCCTGACCTGCATATAGGTTTCTCAAGAGGCAGATCAGGTGATCTGGTATTCCCATCTCTTTCAGAATTTTCCACAGTTTATTGTGATCCACACAGTCAAGGGCTTTGGCATAGTCAATAAAGCAGAAATAGATGTTTTTCTGGAACTCTCTTGCTTTTTTGATGATCCAGTGGATGTTGGCAATTTGATCTCTGGTTCCTCTGCCTTTTCTAAATTCAGCTTGACCATCCGGAAGTTCACGGTTCAGGTATTGCTGAAGCCTGGCTTGGAGAATTTTGAGCATTACATTACTAGCATGTGAGATGTGTGCAATTGTGTGGTAGTTTGAGCATTCTTTGGCATTGCCTTTCTTTGGGATTGGAATGAAAACTGGCCTTTTCCAGTCCTGTGGCCACTGCTGAGTTTTCCAAATTTGCTGACATATTGAGTGCAGCACTTTCACAGCATCATCTTTCAGGATTTGAAAGAGCTCAACTGGAATTCCAGCACCTTCACTAGCTTTGTTCATAGTGATGCTTTCCAAGGCCCACTTGACTTCACATTCCAGGATGTCTGGCTCTAGGTGAGTGATCACACCATCATGATTATCTTGGTCATGAAGATCTTTTCTGTACAGTTCTTCTGTGTATTCTTGCCACCTCTTCTTAATATCTTCTGCTTCTGTTAGGTCCCTACCATTTCTGTCCTTTATTGTGCCTATCTTTGCATGAAATGTTCCCTTGGTATCTCTAATTTTCTTTACATCAGAACAAATAGTTTCGTTAAAATGAACCTCATGGCAATAGCAGGAGGGATTCACTCATGAAAAGCCTAAGGGCTTGTATGACAGAAGGAAGCGAGGGGATATAACATTGATACATGGGCTCACATTTGTATCTCGAGGGGACGTTTCTTGCCCCAGACTGAATCCCAGGCTTTCTCTTCCCTTCATGTCAGAGGCCTGGCTTTTGTCTCCTTTGAAAAGCTGCTGTCTTACTGGTATGTCCCTGGGGTTTGGTTCAAGGCCAAAGTTTAGCACATAAGACCACTTAAGAGTATGTTTTTTTTTTAAGTGTTTTATTATTCCTCACTAACTGAAAAAATTAAAAATAACACAGGGACGTCCTCAACCATCCAGTGGTTAAGACTCTGTGCTTCCACTGCAGGGGGTGCGGGTTCGGTCCTTGTTCAGGGAACTAAAATCCCACAGGCCAGGCGGCACAACAAAAACAACTACTCAAATTAAAAACAAATTTGGTTCCTAGAAAATGTTTGCTAAATGATTAAATGGTATAAGGCTTAAGTGCTCTTACCTAGTTTCTAAAGTTAGGGTACCTAATCCACAGGGTGATTCATTTCCTAGAAAAATAACTTCAAGTCCAGCTGGGCTTCAGCCCACTGTCTTTATGCCTTAAGGTGGAACACTCCTTAAGGTGGAACCCCTTACCCTCTTTTCTCACTTCAGACTTTTCTCACTTATTCATAGGCAGATCTTTGTAGATCCTTCCAGACTGTCTCTCTGTCCTCCACTGACCTGGGTGCTCTCTGCTCCTTTGTCCTCTCTTTCTGAGACTGTGACTTCCTTGAAGAGAGGGGACATGGCTTATCCCCACTTGACCGACACTGGTGGGAAATAACCAAATGTTACTCAAACCTGAAATATGACGCAAGTGACCTTTGAAAACAGGGATAGGCAAGAAGATAAGCGTTGTACCTCAGGAAATTGAATGATAATTATTTTTTAACACGTAAAAAGGAAATGAAGTGTTCTCAGTATGTCAGCCAAAGGATCCTAGGGATTTCAATGAGAGGAGAAAAGATTTGTAATCAAATCTGAGAACCAAGTACCTCTAGTTTACAAGCAATGCATCCTCTTGCCCTCTCTTAGTGCTTGAACCCAGAGCTTCCATTTTCCCATCAAAGGAAAGAGAATAAGGGCCAAATAAAAGTCATTACCACTTTGGTTTCTACGGTGATTGATTATTATTTTCCTCTTCAAAGATTGAATATATGTTTTTCTTAACCTCAGTAATTTTTCATTTTGGTTTATATTCCCACAGGAGTAGCCCAGAACCTACTTGCCTGTAGGCGGAGGTATGAGGTGTTAAGAGACACTAAGGTATCATTTTCAAAAAAGATCATATCATGATTCTTATACATATGTTAAAGGAACATATGCCAAATATTTTATTCAACTCAGTTAATGCAGGGACCAGTAGGCTATTAAAACTGGTTTGGACAGCCAGTAAACACATGAAAAGAAGCTCAACGTTGCTCATTATTAGAGAAATGCAAATCAAAAGTACAATAAGGCATCACTTCACACCAGTCAGAATGGCCATCATCAAAAAGTCTACAAACAATAAATGCTGGAGAGGATGTGAAGAAAAGGGAACCCTCCTGCACTGTTGGTGGGAATGTAAACTGATAGAGCCGTTATGGAAAACACTTTGGAGCTTCCTTAAAAAAACTTGGAATATATCTACCATATGACCCAGCAATTCTACTACTGAGTATATACCCTGAGAAAACCACAATTCTAAAAGCACGTATACCCTAGTGTTCATTGCAGCAGTATTTACAATAGCCAGGACATGGAAGCAACCTAATGTCCATTGACAGATGAATGGATAAAGAGGTTGTGGTTCATTTATGCGATGAAATATTACTCAGCCAGAAAAATGAATGAATTTGAGTAAGTTTTAGTGAGGTGGTTGAACCTAGAACCTCTTATAGAGAATGAAGTAAGTCAGAAAAAGCATGCATATTAATGCATATATATGGAATCTAGGGAAATAGTAATGATGAACCTACTAGAGAATGGATTTGTGGACACAGCAAGGGGAGGGGTAAGGTGGGACGAACTGAGAAAGTAGCGTTGATATATATATACACTATCATATATAAAATAGATAGTGGGAAGTTGCTAAATAACACAGGAAGCCCAGCCTAGTGCTCTGTGATGACCTAAAGGGGTGGGATGGGGGGAGGGGAGAGAGGCTCAGGAGGAAGCAGATATGTATATATATCCATTTTAAAAAATATATAAAATTGGGCTTCCCTGGTAGCTTAGCTGGTAAAGAATCCATCTGCAATGGCCATAATTCAGGAGACCCTGGTTTGATTCCTGGGTCAGGAAGATCCCCAGAGAAGGGATAGACTACCTACTCCAGTATTCTTGGGTTTCCCTTGTGGCTCAGATGGTAAAGAATCTGCTTGCAATGTGGGAGACCTGGATTTGATCCCTGGGTTGGGAAGATCCCCTGGATGAGGGCATGGCAACCCACTCCAGTATTCTTGCCTGGAGAATCCCCATGGACAGAGGAGCGTAGAGGGCTACAGTCCATAGGGTTGCAAAGAGTTGGACACTACTCAGCAACTAAGCAAAGCACATTACATACATATAATTATGACTGATTTGCATTGATGTACAGCAAAAACCAATGCAAAACTGTAAATCAATTTTCCACCAACCAAAAAATAAATAAAAAATTTTAAAAAGACTAGTTTGAAGAGTATGTGAAGAGCTCAGTATATATATGTAACTTAACAAAAGGAAAGTCAGGTTAAAATCGCTGTGTTAGATACAAACCTTTCCTTCACGGCAAAAAATCCTGGGATTATTTTTTCTGTTGGACGAAAATCATTTGCATCTCTCCTGGACAAAATTCTTTAAGTTTTTGTGTAACTTTATGAAGTCTTTGACTTTCAATCAATGATAAAGTGAGAAAAGTACATTCCCCTAGATAATCCTTGGGTGAGCTTTCTTCTCTGTACTATTAATATAGTGAAAGGATGAGATGCCTCCCTTTTTGATTTGTCTCTAAGTTTTGTATAGTTTTTCTTAACAGTGACTAGACGGAGGATGTAAATCATTTGGGGGCATATAAATTGAAAACTTTAAAAGAGAAGATGAGGGTTTAAATGTAAGACAAGTTTTCTTTTTTCTTTAAGATACCTCTTTTTTTAAAATCTATTTTTTATTGAAGTATAGCTGATTTACAACATTGTATTAGTTTCAAGTGTATAGTAGAGTGATTCAGCTATATTGCATATTTTTTTCTGATTCCTTTCCCATATAGATTATTATAAAATGATGAGTATAGTTCCCTGTGCTATACAGGAGGTCCTTGGTGTTTGTCTAGTTTATATATAGTACTGTGTATATGTTACTCCCAAACTCTTAATTTATCCCTTCTTATCTTTTCCCCTTGGTAACCATAAGTTTGTTTTCTAAATCTGTGAGTTTGTTTCTGTTTTGTAAATAAGTTCATTGTATTTTTTTTTTTAGATTTTACCTATAAGTGATATATATTTGTCTTTCTCTGTCTGACTTAATTGAGTATGATAATCTCTAAGTCAATCCAAGTTGTTGCAAATGGCATTATTTCATTCTTTTTATGGCTGAATAATATTCCATTATGTATAATATTCCATTATATATATTACAATATATATTATATATTATAGCACACAATATATTATATTATATATAATGGAAATTATAATATGGTATACATATCACCACATCTTCTTTATCCATTCATCTCTTGATGGACATTTAGGTTGCTTCTGTGTCTTGGCAATTGTGAGTAGTACTGCCATGAACATTGGCAAGTGAAAGTTGCTCAGTTGTGTCCAACTCTTTGTGACCCCATGGACTATACAGTCCTTGGAATTTTCCATGCCAGAATACTGGAGTGGGTTCCCTTCTCCGGGGGATCTTCCCAACCCAGGGTTTGAACCCAGGTCTCCCACATCGCAGGGGAATTCTTTACCAGCTGAGCCACCAGGGAAGTCCATGAACATTGGGGTGCATGCTTTTTTTTCAATTTAGAGTTTTTAACTTTTCTGGATATATGTTCAAAAGTGGGACTGCTGGATCATACAGTAGCTGTATTTTTAATTTTTTAAAGACAGTCCATACTGTTCTCCATACTGATTGTACCAATTTACATTCCCACCAATGGCTTAGGAGGGTTCCTTTTTCTCCACACCCTCTCTAGCATTTATTATTTGTAGACTTTTTGATTCTGTCTATTCTGACTGATGTGAGGTGGTACCTAATTGTAGTTTTGATTTGCATTTCTCTACTAATGAAAGATGTTGAGCATCTTTTCAAGGCAGATTTTTCAAATAGCCATATGTGCATCAGACTTCGGGGGAACTGACTTAACAACAACTAATCAGTGAAGAAAAGAAGATCCTTTTTTTTTTTTTGCATTTACGTAGTTTTACAATGAACCGTGGTCCTGTTAGAATGAGGGAATTGTGATGGTGCTAATATCAGAGAAGGATTGAATTGCATTTTTTTACATTTAAACTTTTAATTTTGTATTGGGGTATAGCCAATTAACAATGTTGTGGTAGTTTTAGGTGGACAGCAAAGGGACTCAGCCCTACATATACACATGCATCCGTTCTCCCCCAAATGCCCCTCCAACTTGGAGTATGTTAAAAGTTAATAAACTGAGGTGGAGGAGGGGGAATAAGATGAAGGTAGTCAAAAGGTACAAATTTTCAGTTTTAAGGTAACTAAGTACTAGGGATGTAATGTACAACATGGTAAATATAATTAACACAGCTGTGTGTTATATATGGAAGTTAGGAGAATAAATCCTAAGAGTTCTCATCATAAGAAAGAGATTGTACCTATATGAGATGATGGATATTCACTAAACTTATTGTGATAATTACTTCATGGTATATTAAATCAAGTTAATATACTGTATGCATTAAACTTATACAGTGTTGTCTGTCAAGTTATATCAATTATATCAATTATGTCAGTTATATCTCAAAACTCGAGGAAAAAAAGAAGTTAACAAAACATATTTGCACAGACTAATAAAAGTATTTTGTGTACGAGACAAAAGATTTTATAGAACAAAGTGAAATAGCAATGAACAAATTGCTGAACTATCTGAATCATAGAAAATAACATTTAAAATCATTGGAGAAGCTGAAAATATGTATGGCTTTTATATCTATCTATTCTTTTTTCCAAAAGTTAGATATTTAAGAAACATCAAGGCAAGATGTACTCTTCATTTTGCATTAAAAAGCCCTTTAAGCTCTTTTGGAAGACCTGCAATAATGAAGAACTTGTAATAAGCTCACAAAAGTCTCTTCTAATGAATTAGTCAATTTTAATACTCTTCAGAATTCCCCATAAGAACATCATTCTCTGTTTTCTGGCAAAGTTTAACTCTCTTCTCTCTTGACAACCTCTCCAAGATATTTTAGATTTCTTGTAAGAGAAAATACTTCATTTATTAAAGACAGACTTGTACTAAATTAAAATCAATCATTATAATCATTTCCTCTGCCTTAACATATACTAGCTACTTTAAAGAGGATCCTACAGACTGGCTTCCACTTTTGTTATGAAAAGCAGTTTGGGTTCTATATGTTCTGATTTGATTTCAGAGCTTTATCTTCATCCTGCAGTTCAGATGCAGTTTCAGTTCACCTTACCTTAAATCTTTTAAGAACCAAATTATGTATTTCTATTTCAAAAGTCTATTACCACCTTTCTCTTCTAAAACATCTCTACTATCATAATCAGTGGGATTTGAAGATATCTTAACTAGAAACTGACTTATTTGACTTTCAAGATATAAGCAAGCAGGCAACATTTTCGGCCTGACTCCGTCGTCCATATATATCCTATAGTATTTTAATGTGTTTGTTCAAATAGCTATAGCCTATTTTCATCTATCTTGCAAATATTTATCAAGCACTTCATTTGCACCAGGAAAGAGTTCTCAGATTGGAATGATAAACAAGACAGAAGTCCCTTACGAAAGAATATGTTCCAGTAGAAGAAAATGGATAATAAATACATAAAACAAGTTAATATTCTATTTTTCAAATGGTGCCTATACATAAGTGAATAGGACATACATTTTTTCCCTAGTTGCATCTAATATATGATCAGTGCCCCCTGAATACTGAGAGATTAGAATTTTGCTTTACTGAAGGGAAAGAGGTAGCTTGGCTGGATAACCACTTAAAGGATCTGGCTATTTATGAGGTTTCCTTCTCCTTTAGCCTGAATCATGGTTCAAGTTCATTTTACCCTGTCAAAGTGAACTCTCTGAAAGCTATCAGACAAACTCAACACTATTGAGGTATAAATGACGGAAAGAGCTTCATCTGCCTTTCCAGCAGGCTTTCATTGTCTAGAAGACAGGCCTGAGGCCTGGAAGAAGTTTATGTTTGTGGAAACTTAGGCTGTTAAGTGACAAGCTTGATCATCAAGGCTTTCCACACTGTGTTCTCCAACCCAAATTTATTATGTCATAAACTGCCCAGGGAGTGGCTCAGTTGCTAAAGAATCTGCCTGTAGTGCAGGAGACCCGGGCTTGATCGCTGGGTCGGGAAGATGCCCTGGAGTAGAAAAATGCAACCCACTCCAGTACTCTTGCCTGGAGAATTCCGTGGACAGAGAAGCCTGGTGGCTTCTGTTCCCGGGGTTGCAAAGAGTTGGGCACGACTGAGCGACTAACACTTTCACTTTCAAACTCTGCCCAATCCCAATCCATACTCTGCTTTGCAAGACTCCTCTTAAAATCACCCACTCCAGGCCTTAACAACCTTTAACTAACGTCTGTTCATTTTCCCATTTTGAGACATTTCACTAAGACTCAGTAAGGATGGGTTCATGCTCACTGTGGTGAGTCATCTTTGCTTTGATTAACCAACTTACAGTGATTGCAGTCGGCTTCCCCAGTGGCTCAGTGGTAAAGAATTCACTGGCAGTGCAGGAGATGGGGGTTCAACCCCGGGGTCGGGAAGATCCCCTGAAGGAGGATGTTGGCAACCCACTCCAGTGTTCTTGTCTGGGAAAACCCATGGACAGAGGACAGAGGACAGTCCGTGGGGTTGCAAAGAGTCAGACACGACTGAGCGACTAAACAACAACAAGTGGTTGTAGTGGGTTGAATGGTGGCCACTGAAAAGATATGTCCCCATCCAAAATCCCCTACTCCAACTCCCGGGAACCTGTGAATGTGACCTATTTAGAAAAAGAGTCTTTGCAGATGTAATTAAGAGTCTTGAGATGAGGTCATCCTAGATTCAGAGTGGGCCCTAAATCCAATAACAGGTGTTCTTATAAGAGATAGGCAGAGGGAGATTGGAGACACAGAGGACAAGATGTTCTGAAGGTGGGGGCAGGGATTAGAGTTATGTATGTCAAGGAAAGACAAAGTTGCCAGAAACTAGGAGCGAGGCATGGAACAGATTCTTCCTTAGAGCCTCCAGGAGGAACCAACCCTGCCAACATGTTGATTTCTGACTTCTGGCTTACAAACCTGTCAGAATACATTTCTGTTATTTTAAGCTATTCAGTTATGGTGATTTGTTACAGGGGCCCTAAGGAACTATTAATAACTTAGCAACTAGACAACAACAACAACGGAACTAATCATAAAGTGACTTTCTGGGGAATTGAAAGAGTCAAGTAACATAGGCTATAATTGTAGTGCCGGTGCCAGAAATTGGTTCTTGATGCTGCTCTGGCCTGATGATGAATGTGGTGATGATAATGCCAAGGATGAAGATGATGATGCTGTGACTGCAGTAACTATAAAATATCCAGCTAAGTCCAGCTTCCAGCTTTTCGCTAACATTATTTCTGTGTACATCTCTGCTTAGCTCTCCATCTAGACAAAGGCAGCTAAGACCATCTTGGTAACAGCTAAGACAACAGCAAAATGAAATCTAGACCAGTGCTTCTCCAATTTGAATGTGCAAAGAATCCCTTAGGGATCTTGTTAGAATGCAGATCCTAATTCAGTAGGGCTCAATGAGTTCTGTATTCCTATTTAAAAAAAAATTGAGTGAACTCACATAATGGGCATATATCATATGGGTACTGAGGTTTTTTTAGTTTAATCTTTATTTGCATTAATTTCACTTTTATAGAAGATAACTGACATGTAAAATTGTAAGATATTTAAAATGCACATTGTGGTGATTTGATATATGTTGTGAAAAACTCCCTTCCATCTGGTTAATTAAGATATTCTGTAATTCTATTAAGATCTAGAGTTGATACCAATGCTGCTGGTCTGAGTACCCGCAATTTGGAGAGCAAGGTTTCAGATCAAGCTTTGGCAAACTTTATCTGGAAAGGTCCCCGCAATTTGGAGAGCAAGGTTTCAGATCAAGGTTTGGCAAACTTTATCTGGAAAGGTCCAGATAGTAAATATGTTAGGCTTTGAGGATGTATTAGTTTTCTCTTTCCCCTGTAACAAATTGCTTCAAAATGTTATAAGAAAATTTTCCCCAGAAATGTTCTGATCTAGTAGACTTTTATTCAGTGATTCATAAAGTAGGCAACATTCAAGCTAGCAGATAGAAAGGAACTCTGCAGAGCTGAATAAGGTGAGAGATTTTTATGGACCAAAGTGAGCAGGGACAAGGAAGTCATACTAGACGTTTGCTGATTGGTCATATGGTGCAAAGGGAGGTCTTGGACCAGGTCTAGTATCTTGTGTGGAGCAGGCAAGCACTGATTGGCTGACCTAAGCCTTCCTTTTCCAGGAAAGTGAACCATGGAAACTTAGTTAAGTTAGTTTGATTTACTGATATGAGGCTTAGCACGAGTGACTCCATCTTGGGCCTAATCCGATTACTTTATCAAAATTTAGCAGCTTAAAGTTAATACTCATTTATAAGCTTATAGTTCTTTTAAGATTTTTTACAAGGTTATATGCTATATATATATTTAAATTATGAAAGTATAATACATTTATAGGAGACTTGGAAAATACAGAACGTCATATGTAGTTCTACTATACATTAAAATTAAGTAGATAAATTAAGATTTTTAGTTGGTGTTTCAATATCAAACTCTCAAAAATTAATAGACCACATATGCAGAGAAGTAGAAGGATATGGTAGACCTGAAAAGCACTGTGAACCAATTCAACATAATTAGGATTTAGACAATTTTCATACAACAATATTATTTTTAGATTTTTTATAACCTCATAGTTCTTTGGTTGAATGATTGGCTCAGCAGGTTAGTGTCTCAAAAGACAGAAGTCAAAGTGTTGGCTGAGCCACTTTCCTGGAGACTCTCAGGGCAGAAGCTGCTTCTCAGTTTATTCAGGTGGCTGGCAGAATCCAATCCAATGTAGCTAGATGCCCCACTTCCTTGCTGGCTGTCAGCTTCTCTCAGCTCCTTAACACAACCTACAGTTCTTGTCATGTTGTCCCCTTCATCTTCAAACCAGCAACAACATCTCAAATCCTTCACATACTCCGAATCTCTCTGACTTTCCCTTCTGTCATATCTCTCTGACTCCAACTGGAGAGAATTCTCTGCTTTTAAGAGCTCATATGATTAGATCAGACCTACTTAGATAATCTAGGATAATCTCACCTTAAGGTCTGTAACCTTATTTCATTCAACATTAGTCAGACAGAGAAAGACAAATACTGTATTATATCATTTGTATGTAATACATACAACAAACTAATGAATATAACAGAAAAGAAGCAGATTCACAGATACGCAGAACAAACTAGACGTTACCTGTGGGGAGAGGGAAGGTGGGGGGATGAGATAGGGGGAAGAGATTGAGAAATGCAAACTATAATGTATAAAATAAGCTACAAAGGGACTTCCCTGGTGGTGCAGTGAATAGGAATCCGCCTGCCAATGCGGGAGACATGTGTTTGATCCCTGGTCTGGGAAAATTCTGCACACTGTAGAGCAGCTAAGTCTGCGAGCCCCAACTACTGACCACGTGTGCTGCAACTGCTGAAGCTCACACACCTGGAGCCTGTGCTCTGCAGCAAGAGAAACCACCGCAATGAGAAGCCCAGGCACTGGTCAAGAGGAGCCCCCACTCACCGCAACTAGAGGAAGCTCCTGCAAAGCAATGAAGACCTAGTGCTGCCAAAAATAAATAAATAATGTTAAAAAAAAGCTACAATTGCACAGCACAGGAAATATAGCCAATATTTTATAATAACTGTAAATGGAATCTAACTTTTAAAAATTATGAATCACTATATTGCACACCTATAACATATAAAATATACATCGATTATACTTTAATATTTTTAAAAAAGGTTTGTAACCTTAATCATATTTGCAAAGTCTCTTTGTCATGTCAGGTCACATATTTACAGATTCCAAGGCTAAAGCACTATTTTGCGGACCACAGAGGTTCACTCTGTCTCTGTCACAACTACTCCACTGAAAGCCACCATAGACAATATGTAAACGAGTGAGTGATGCAACGTTCCAACAAAACTTTATTTATGGACACTGAAATCTGAATTTCACATAATTTTTGTCAAAAATGTGTATCCTTCTTTTTAATTTTTTCAATGATTTTAAAATGTATAGATTATTCCGAGCTCATGGCTTGATACAAAAACAGGCAGTAGGCTAGGTTTGGCCTGGAGGTTGCTGTTTGCTGGCCTCTCGTGTAGATGTTGATCCTTCTCATTTCAGACTGGAAGCCTGTAAAGGACAAGGGTGTTTTCTCTGACGTTCGCCGTACTATGGATGTACTTCTTAAAAGAATCAAACATTTGACAAAAGCCCTTACATGTAGAAAAATTCCAGATACCAAGGAGGTGTTTATGGGGAAGGAAGAAATAGAAAATGTTGCCCAGGAAACTGGTTCTTTTGTAAGAGCAAAGATGTGTTATATTTGAGAAAACAAGCTTTTATAGGGAGAAATGCAAACATGCAGTTATTAAATTAGCTGTGTTCTACTTTGAGCTTTCTTGACATCCTTAGGTAGGCAGGCATAAATAATGATAGGAGTAATAAGATCTCATGCTTCAGGACGTTAGCAGATAACCCAAGATGGTGTGGGAGATTTTTTCTTTTGTTACCTCCTTGTTGGTCTACTTGGAGCACTACAAATTCCATTTACAGTCTTTTAAAATACTAGACCCTAAGGGCAGGACTTCTGCATTAAATTGGTAATATGATTAGGTGTGTGTTGAAACCCATTTGCTCATAGAAGCAAGTTATTTAAATTATTATACATCATAAAGTAATTGCATAATGAGGTATCACCTGGAGTATTTGCAATATATCAAAGGTGAGATTGGAATTTATAATAATGATTCCTCAACTTCTCAAATCTATCTTTGGGGAAAAAAACTTTGGTGTCATGTTACAGCCACTCCAAATCAAATAACTCATATGTCTTTGGTCATGTTCTTCAGAAAGGGATCCTGAGACATGGATTCACACACAAATGACTTATGAAAAAAGTATTCCTAGAAAAAACGAGTAAAGTAGTGGGAGAACTAGAACCTGGAAGGGAAAGAAGCCAAGGAAACAATTTCCAGTGAAGTCCTAGCCTCAGCCTGATCTTGTGGGGAGCGCTAGAACATAAATTATACCTTCAAGTCTATTCAGATCCAAGGCAAGGAGCTAGGATTTCACACTCCCACGCTGGTAAATCATTGGTTAAGTCTGCCCCAGGGGAAGTAGATTTCCAGGCATTTCTTGCTCTCTGCACAAGACAGCACAGTAGCTGGAACAGGCCAAGGGCAGGTCTCCAAAGAGTGTCACAGGTGCAGGCCATTATAGGCAGAGCACACAGCAGTTGGGAATGGTGGGGGCTGTCACAGTATAGAAGGGACCCCAAGGGGATCTGCATAGAGCAACAGGGGAGACTACACCATGCTTATATAAATGCACTGGGATTTGATTTCCTGGAAGAAAACAAATTTAGACTCTCTCTCTCTCATACTCATACACACACACACAAACACACACACACACATACACAATTGACAATGCGTTTTATACCTGGGGCTCATTGTTATCATATTTGATAGAGAAAAAGTCCTAAATACTGGAAAGTTGCCTCTGGTGTTCATAATTCCAGGCAAGCAGGAAGACAAACATAAATTCTTTTTTCTTTGTTTTTATTTTACCGTTTTCTGTTCATTGTTTATTTCTTTTTAAAGTGAGCTTTTGGATAGGTTTATGTGGTTCAAAAGCCTGAAGGTACAAAGGATAGACAATGAAAGCCTTTTGCTAATCTTTGCCCCCCAACTCCTCATCTGCCAAGATCTCCTCTCACTACTATTCTTAGTTTATATGTGGACAAGCAAGCAAATATAAAGATAGTCTTTTAGTCCCCTCCCTTGTATACCAAAGATAGAATAGTATAAAAGTGGTGCTACATATAAAAACTTGCATTTTTCACTCTTTCTTTTTTATTGGACTATAGTTGATTTACAGTGTTGTGTTAATTTCTACCTTACAGCAAAGTGATTCATTTATACATACACATGTCTATATATCCACACTTTTTCACATTCTTTTCCATTATGGTATATTATAGTATACTGCCTATAGTTCCTTGTGCTATACGGTAGGACCTTGTTGTTTATCCCCCCTATATATGTTTGCATCTGCTATCCCAATCCCCAGTACTTTCCTCTCACACCCCCTCCCCCTTGGCAACCACAAATCTGTTCTCTGTGTCTGTGAGTCTTTCTGTTCTGTAAATAAATTCATTTGGATCATATTTTAGATTCCACATGTAAGTGATATCATATGATATTTGTCTCTGTCTCACTTACTTCACTTAGTATGATAATCTCCAGATCCATCCATGTTGTTGCAAATGGCATCATTTCATTCTTTTTTTATATATGTATATGTATATACACACATATGCACACACACACACACACACACACACACACATACATTATACACACACGTACCAAATCTTCCTTATCCGTTCATCTGTCGATGGACATTTAGGTTGTTTCACGGAAACAGCTACTGTGAATAGTGTTGCTATGTAGAGTTCTTTCTAAATCAGTAAGTAGCAAGCTTCCTTCCCCCACTCTACCCTTTTTTTGAAACCTGCATGGTATTCCATTGGATGGGTAAATAAACATTTATTTAACCAGTTCCCTACTGATGGACATTTGCATTGGTTTTAATATTTTGCAGTTACAAATGGTGCTTCATTTGAAGAGTGACCTTGTACTTATATTATCTTCTATGTGTGCAAGTATAGCTGTAGAATAAACTCCCCAAAGTTTTGTTGCTCATTAAAGGGCAAATAAATTTATAATTTTGATAGCTATTACTAAATTACTTTCCAGAGAGGTTATATAACAATTTGAGTTCTCAACAGGAATACATGAAAGTGTTTATTTCTCCATATCCTCATCAACACAGTTTATTATTAACTTTTAGATTTTTGCTAATCTCATAGGTAAAAGATGGTATCTTAACACAGTTTTAATTTTCATTTTTAAAACTGAGAAAACTGAGCGTCTTTTCGTGCAGACTCTTGATATGCTAAAAAATTTCTTGTTGACTCAAAGAGTGATATCCTTACCTGCAACTAGAAAGTTAGAGTGAATGTAGACATTAGCTTTCCTGAAGCACATACCAGGGTCAGTAAGCACCTTAGTGGTTATCTAGTACAGTCCTGGTCCGATGCCAAAATGGTTAGAGATCCCTGCCTTCCTCAGCACAGGTGCTCAGAGTTATAGAGCTCACAAAATTGAAAACATCTTTCTGTGACCCCAAAACTTAGAAAATTTTGCAGAGCCAAAATCTTTCTGTAATTACCACATGACAGTAATTATAGTATGCTCTTGTTAAAGTTGACTATTCTTCTAGGTCACAATGAATATACCACAGAGAAATAATATTGGCTTAAAATATAGGTAGAATGCCCAACTTCTTCTGCCCTCAAAAAGTATTCTTCACTTGCTGGACCCTTTAATTTATACTGCATGTTGTTTTCATCACAATTAAAAATAAAATTTAAAATGTAAATGCAAACAATGTGGTATTCTTGCTAAAAATGCATAACCCCAAATGCCAGGGTCATGAAAGCCAAGGAGGGGCTAAGGAGCTGTTCTAGATTAAAAGAGACTAGATAGATGTGCCAATTAATTGCCATCTGTTATCCTGAATTGGATTCAAGGAATCCAAAGAAGGAGAAAATAGTCCATAAAGGATATTATTGAGAAATTTGCAAAATTTAAATACAGATTGTATATCAGACTATAGCATGACATCAAGACTAAGTGTTCCGATTTGAATAATTTAGCTGTAATCATGCAAAAGAATGTCCTTGCTCTTGGGAAATGTACACTGAAGAATTTAGGAGCAAGGAGTTATGATATCTACCATTTACTCTCAAGTGGTTCAGGAAAAAATAGAGAAAGAAAAGGAGACAACGATAAAGCAAATGTGGCAAAATGTTCATTGCTGAATGTGGGTGAAGGTTGATTGGGATTTTATTGTATTCTTCTTGAAACTTTTCTGAGTGTGTTTGAAATGACTTAAATATAACTTCATGGCAAATAGATGGGGAAACAGTGGAAACAGTGACAGACTTTATTTTGGGGGGCTCTAGAATCACTGTAGATGGTGACTGCAGCCATGAAATTAAAAGACAATTGCTCCTTGGAAGAAAAGCTATGACCAACCTGCTGCTGCTGCTGCTAAGTTGCTTCAGTTGTGTCCGACTCTGTGTGACCCCACAGACGGCAGCCCACCAGGCTCCACCATCCCTGGGATTCTCCAGGCAAGAACACTGGAGTGGGTCGCCATTTCCTTTTCCAATGCATGAAAGTGAAAAGGGAAAGTGAAGTCGCTCAGTTGTGTCCGACTTTTCGTGACCCCATGGACTGCAGCCTACCAGGCTCCTCCGTCCAGTGGGATTTTCCAGGCAAGAGTACTGGAGTGGGTTGCCATTGACCAACCTGGACAGTATATTAAAGAGCAGAGATATTACTTTGCCAACAAAGGTCCATCTAGTCAAGGCTATGGTTTTTCTAGTAGTCATGTATGGATGTGGAGTTGGACTATAAAGAAAGCTGAGTGCCAAAGAATCAATGCTTTTGGACTGTGGTATTAGAGAAGACTCTTGAGAGTCCCTTAGACTTTAAGGAGATCCAACCAGTCCATCCTAAAGGAAATCAGTCCTGAATATTCATTGGAAGGACTGATGCTGAAGCTGAAACTCCAATACTTTGGCCACCTGATGCAAAGAACTGACTCATTGGAAAAGACCCTGATGCTGGGAAAGATTGAAGGCAGGAGGGGAAGGGGATGACAGAAGATGAGATGGTTGGATGGCATCACCGACTCAATGGACATGAGTTTGAGTAAATTTCAGGAGTTGGCGATGGACAGGGAGGCCTGGTGTGCTATAGTCCATGGGGTTACAAAGAGTTGGACACGACTGAGCAGCTGAACTGAACTGAACTGATATATCTACCAACTAGATTTGAGTTAAAATTTTGCCATGCTAGTGTGTTACTTACCTCGACTCTTAGCTTATCAGGGACAATAACTGGGACCCATGTCTACTTCTGTTTCCTGAGCCTGCTGACCCGTAACTACCATGCGTGAGTGCATCTCCATCCACATTTAGAAGAGTGACTTAGGGTTCCACCAAGATGTCCATGACTGCTATGGGCACATTTATTGAAAAGGTACATGTCGTGATTGATTAAATCCATACTAGTTGGAAATTTTGTATAGTCCCTTAGAATCAGCTCATAAACTAGATTATGAGAATCAGTGAGCTGTTGGCTTTTGAAAACTGGCCTCTGTATTTTCCTTCTGAACATACTTGTTTGGATTACTTTACCAATAAGATGGCAGTGTGCATAGAGTAGAGAATGGTGATCAGTTGTGTTACCTTCAGGGTCACAGTACCACCAATCCCATCATAGACGTGGTTGTGGATCAAGCAGAAGTATGTCAGAGTACTAAAGAGGGGAAAAAAAGATGAGTGTGGTGGTATAAAGCCATATTAAGGAGAAAAGGGATGGAAGAGGGAAAGATGGCTGTATTTGCTATAAAAAAAAATATAGGTGAATGTGTCTGAATGGGTTTCATGGGTGGGAGGAATTGTACTGAGAAATGGAGTATTTCCTGTCATATCAGTAAACAAGGATGTCACAGTCTTCAATTATTGCAGTCCTCCAATAATTGTGAGTCCTGAGCCCTAAACGCACTCAGGAAGGAGAATGCCTATGAACTAGCAGCCAATAGGCTTCAGCCACTCCTCTCTAGTGAGAGGAACTGCAAAGTTACATGGCAAGGGAAATGGATGCAGGGAGGGAAGACGTGTTGGAATAATACAATCCACCACAAGGGACTCAATTAGCAAGGGGTGAAAGACTTTTTTTCTCATTAGAAGGCAAATTCTTCCAACCATTTGTGTTTGAAGATTCATGCTTTTTTTTAATATATATATAAGCTTATGAATATAGCATTCAGCAAAAGTTTTCTGACCCATGAAAAAGAGACTGTAGCTGTAAGCCCTGTCCTCTGTCAAGCCACTTCACATCAGAGGCAGCATAGCATGAAGAGAGGCCTTGCAGTGTAATGGCTTAGAACACATTTAAATCCTGGTTTCACATGGGTGCAACTAGAGGTTACCATACTAAGTGAAGTAAGTCAGAAAGAGAAAGGCAAATACCATATGATAGCACGTATACATGGAATCTAATATACAACACAGATGAAGTTATCTAAGAGACAGACTCAGACATAAGAGAACAGATTGATAGTGGCCTAGGGATATGAGGGGAGGGAGAGGGATAGACCGGGAGTTTGGGGTTACTAGAGGCAAACTATTATATTTAAGTAGATAATCAACAAGGTCCTACAACACAGTATGAGGAACTATATTCAATATTCTGTGATATAACATAATGGAAAAGAATATTTAAATATATATATATAACTGAATCACTTTGCTATACAGCAGAAATTAACACAGCATTGTAAATCAACGATACTTCCATAAAAAATAAAATGAGAAATAAAATTCATTCTGGTTTCACTACTTACTAGCTGTGTGACTCTGGATAAATCACTTAACCTACGCATACCTTGAAATCTTCACCTGTAAAATGGGGATGATGGTAATGGCATCTCCTGTATAGCTATGGTGGAGAAGACAGTGGCACCCCACTCCAGTACTCTTGTCTGGAAAATCCCATGGATGGAGGAGCCTGGTGAGCTACAGTCCATGGGGTAGCTTAGAGTCAGACACGACTGAGCAACTTCACTTTCACTTTTCACTTTCATGCATTGGAGAAGGAAATGGCAACCCACTCCAGTGTTCTTGCCTTGAGAATCCCCGGGATGGAGGAGCCTGGTGGGCTGCGGTCTATGGGGTCGCACAGAGTCAGACATGACTGAAGTGACTTAGCAGCAGCAGTACAACTATGGAAATTAAAGGAGTCAGCTTAGAATAATTCTTAGCACATAGGTGCTAGGCTTCTCAGGTGGCTCAGATGGTAAAGAATCTGCTTACAACGCAGGAGACCGGGTTTGATCCCTGGGTTAGGAAGCTACCCTGGAGAAGAGAATGGCAACCCACTACAGTATTCTTGCCTGGAGAATTTCATGGACAGAAGAGCCATGGGGTTGCAAGAAGCAGACATGACTGAGTGACTAACACTTTTCACTCACTACTGTATAAATGTTCGCTATTATTATTTTATTAATTCCACTCATGGCTCTAAAGCCAAGTGGTGGTTCAGCTACCCTTGCTGTGGCTCTGCTAAAAGATTTTAAGTATTGTTCTATTTTTAAGCCAAACCTGCTTTCTGATGGTTCTAGTGGTGTTCATTCAGGTAGTTCATGGACCAATTAAAAGAAGATGCTATTTGAATTTTGCCAGATTATAAGAATCAACTCAATTAATAGACTTCATTAATTTCTGACTCTTAACTCATTTACATTAATATGCTTATTCCTGGATGGACAGTTCCCCTAGCTATATTCATGGTTTTAAATTTCTTATTGGTGTCAACATTATCCTCCTAATACCTTTCTTTGGCCTTGCTCCCTTGGCTATGTTTTCTGATTTCATAAGCCAAAAAGCACTGTTACAGGATGCATGGCATGGGGGCCTTCCAAGGACCTCAGGGAGGAAACATGGCAAACCCTCACTAATTTGGATTCCACGGACTATGAACTTGTGACAAATTTGATCTAGGGTAAATGAGAAGTTTTGGTGTTATTAGAAGAGAAAGGTGCTGCACTCAGATTTTGCCAGGTTGAACTTTCTATTTTCTAGTTCTAGATCTGAAATGAAGAGATAAGAAAGGATGCTTGAAAGGGCAGAAAAGCCTCATTTCTTTGATGAAAACTTAGCCCAGTTTCAAGCGTGGACGTACACACAGTAGGTAGAATTAGAAAATACAAATTGTAAAGCATTCCGAGAGGAAAGGAAAGTGACCAATTTTGAAAAAGATATTTCTCATATTTTAAAATTGATACAATTGAGCATAGAAGGGTAGACAGTTATTATGTCCTTATTGCAATGTTAAAATTTTTATTATTTTTTAAAATTACTGAAGCATAGTTGACTTACAATGCTATGTTGGTTACTGCAGTACAGCAAAGTGCCTTCAGATTTAGTCTGAGTTACTGGGGAAAGAAAAACTTCATTACCCTAGAGTCATATTGCATTCTGACAATAAAAAGTATTCTTCAGGTTGGCCTTTTGACCTACTTATCAAGCATGAGTGGCTTTTGACTACGAAATCACTATTAAAGGACAGAAATGTATTGCCATTCAGTATATTTTAAAAATCCCATATCATAATTTCGAGGCAAACCTAGCATAATAAGAGTTTCACGATTTCATCAATCTTGGCATTAATACAAAGCATCATAAAAAGGCTATCTAGAAGATTGCTAAATCTTCTTAGCAACCTTCTTAGAAGTGTACATTATAGTGTGCTTGTTTCAAAACACACGTATAATTTTACATCTTATCTCATTTAAACAATAACTCTCAGCTTTTATCAGAAACATTGGGTTTTCTGTTGTAAAAATAATGTCATTTCCCTGATACCACATTTTGTAAGAAACCAATTTCAATTTCTGAGCATAAAGAAGAATTTATAAAAGCACAGTTGCTCCCTTTTATTCCTTTTCATCATTTGATGCAGAAAAGAAGTCAAACCCTGAGATTACTAAGAGTATTCCAGAAGTGTCTAGAATAAAAATGCATGATTCAGGGAAATTATAGAGGAAAATAGGTAGCATAAAATAACTGTTGTATGGCCATTAGCAGGAGGACGAGACTACCAAGAGGAATAGCCAAAATACAAAGCAAGAAAAGGTTGTAAAAAAAATCTTACTATGTTTCATTTTTAAAACAGCTTTACTGAGATATAAACTGCATAATATACAACTACTCATTTAAAGTGTGCAGGTCAATGGTTTTGAGTATATTCACAGTATGCAACATCACTAAAATCTAATTTTAGAATATTTACATTACCCTTAAAAGAAGCACTTTATCAGTCATCCCCCACCCCTAGCTCCCACCCATTCTTCTCAAAATCTCCTCTGCCCTTGTTTTAGGCAACCACTAGTCTACTTTCTGTCTCTATAGATTTGCCTATTCGAACATACGTATAAGTAGAATCATATAATATGTGGTCCTTTGCGACTGGCTTCTTTCATTTAGCAGAATGTTTTTAAGGTTTACCCATGTTATAGCAAGTATCAGTGCTTCTTCCTTTGTATGGCTGAAGAATATTCTATTCTATGGTATACCACATCTTTAGGCTTCCCTGGTGGCTCAGATGGTAAAGAGTCTGCCTGCAGTGCAGGAGACCCAGGTTTGATTCTGGATCAGGAAGATCCCCTGGAGAAGGGAATGGCAACACACTCCAGTATTCTCCCCTGGAGAATCCCATGGACAGAGGAGCGTGGCAGGCTACAGTCCATGGGGTCGCAAAGGTAGGACATGACTTAGCGACTAAACCACCATCATCACATCTTTATCGATTCATCAGTTCATAGACATTTGAGCTGTTTCTGAATTTTTTGGCTGCTGTGCACAATGCCGCCATGAACGTGTGTGCACAAGTTTCTGTGTTATGTGTGTTTTCACTTCTCTTAGGTATATATCTAGGTGTGGAATCGCTGGATCATAGGGTAACTCCATGTCCAACATTTTGAAGAGCTGCCAAATTATTTTCCACAGCAGCTGCACTATTTTACATTCTCACCAGCAATGTATGAGGGTTCTGATTTCTCCATATCTCTTTGATTTTGTTTTCAAACATTCAAGACTGCTGACAACAGATCCAGACTAGTAAGATGGAAGGAATTAGAAAGAGATATGACAAATATATAAAGTGTTTCAAGGTGGCTGACAGTATCATGAGCCTGTTGGATAAAAAATCAGGAAAGCATTCAATATAAAATAAAATATTTTCAACATTATCACCATCAACCAAGATTGCTTGTTACCACCTGTTTCTTTTGTACTTATTGAAGAAGCAAGACCTGGGCAGCATACATATTAATATTTAGAGACTTAAGGACAAAAACTGAAAAGGGAGAGAGCTTAATTGAAATAAATAATTGATGATAATCATAAATGAGGAAAAAAGTGAATTATGATATTATTTTAAGGTGATATAAGCTTATACACATTAAAATAAGGAAAAAATACTCACAACTATTTATTTTACCACCATCTGAGGACTCTGCTGTCCATTTATCCCAGATTCTTTGGTGGCTTCTCCACTTTTACCTCTGAACACAGCATCTGTACATGATCATGTTACTCATTTGGCAACTTTGACATATATTATCTATTGTAGTTATTTAACTTTTGATGCCCATATGCTTTGCTCCCTTCCTCTCCTTCTGTGCTGTGCTGTTCTTAGTCATTCAGCTGTGTCCAACTTTTTGCAACCCCATGGACTGTAGCCTGCCAGGTTCCTCTGTTCATAGGGATTCGCCAGGCAAGAATACTGGAGTGGGTTGCCATGCCCTCTTCCAGGGGATCTTCCCAGCCCAGGGTTCGAACTCAGGTCTCCCTCAATGCAGGTGGATGCTTTACTGTCTGAGCCACTAGAGAAGCCCTCCTCACCTTCTAAACATAAGGTATTCAACTTGTATTAAATTTCCTAATTCACTAAACACAGCTTGCAATTATGTGAGAATTTCATAACAATATTCAATTTATCTTTGTTGAGCGATTTAATTCTGGATCATGACATAAATTTCAGTGATGTCATGAGATGACAAGACACAAATTTTTCTCATCAATTTCTGGACCCTGAATATAAATCCCCCAAATTGTCTGTTTTAAAAAACAATATACCAATTTCAGAATAGCAATGCACACTAGCAATCCAAAATAAATATTGATCATAAACTGACACCTAATTGAATATCTGACTCATCCTGTGTGGGACCCATTTATCATCTGAGTTCACACACACACACACACACACAAGCCATGCACAAAACTTCAACAAAACTTCACCTGTCAAAATCTGCCTCTGAGCACACAAAACTTGAGCAATAAAAAAAATAGGCATTGCTACTTTCACAAAAGCCTGAAGATCTATTTCCAAGATTAAGAAGATAATGTTCAGGCTCCTGAAAACATTGAGAGATTTTATATGTAACTTTTTATGCTACAGAGCTTATGAAATAAAATAATAATGCAACACAGTATACTTTGTTTTTATATGGCCCCTTTCATCTAAGAAAGTTAAAGAAACTTACAAACATTATTCATTCACCTTCATAAATTTTTTAAATGAATTAACAAGATAGTCTACTGAGCAAAAGTTAAAAGCAACAAAAACAACCGTATTTTATGCGACTGTTCCAAACATATCCAATTTCCATTTTCTTGACTTACATGAAATTATTCAGCCTCTCATTAGTTTCAACCTCCAGGAGATAAGGCAACAATGAACTGCTGAATTGTATAAATAAAAAAGAATAATTCAGAGCTCATGTTGCATTTGTCTTCCCCTTGTCTAACTTAGAGCGTTAATTCAGAAGAAGGAAAAACCCGTGGTATGTTTCTTTCCTTGCCAATCCTTTGCGTATTTCATGTTTTACGACCATTCCACTGTCTGTAATGGGGTTTGAGCTCTTAGACAAATCTGTTGATGCAAATAGACATATTCCTAGGATGCTACCTAATGATGTTATGATCTAGCCATTTGTTGTTTGATCTTGAAAGTGCAAGTCCAAAGTTTACTTAGGTCACATGTTTTCATGGGGTGGGGGGTTGGGACTTGTGGGGAGTGCAGGAAGTCTTTCACCCACAGTGGAGGGGGGTGGGGTCCTAATCAAACCTCCTTGATGATGCTGATTTGTGCAGTAAAGTAACTGTATTAGTGTTCTGTCTTCTCAGCTATTTCAGTCTCTAGGAATCTTAAGACCTGGTCTTGTGGCTCCAATAATCTCCATGGTTTGTTTTTTTTTTTCTCAAGTGGGTACTAGCCATTCTAATGAATTATTTCTTCAATCAACATGAAACCAAGATAATGCTCAAAAGTAATATTAAAATAATAGCATTGTCTTAGAACTGCTTGCCACAGCAATAAGAAAACGGATTTTCCCTAGGAAAGTGGAAGCTTCCACAACTGTCACGCTACCCTCTACCCCACATATTTCCAAACCATATTTTTGTTTATGGCTTGTTTGTTGGGAAAATTCCTCCCCTGTTTGGATGTCGAACTGTTAATAGATGCTAAATCTAGGCCAGAAACTCTGAAAGTTTTATAATCATACCTTCACAAGATTCTAGGCTCTCATAAATGCCAAGGCAAATGTTTAGATGAAGATAAAGTAAAACATTGCCCGTAGCTTTATTTCTCTAAATGAGTTGTTTTTAAAGGAATGGTCAAGAATGTTCAAGTGTTCTAGCTGATGTGTGACTTTGGCCCCATTTATGCTACTCCAAAATAGTTATTTTAGTGGGAAACAACAAAAGAGTCCCACTTATCATTTGACATGGTGTAAATCAAAACAGTGGAGATTTGTTGGCTTTAAAATATTTTGCTACAGAGCATTAAAAATATACAAAGAGACAGAACAATCAACACTTACATATAGTTTACCACACACACACACACAAAAAACACCAGAGATTAACACAGGCGACTTTATTCTTTCAGAATAAAATGAAACAAAATAAAGAAAGAATAAGATTCGACTTTAGCTAAGGCTTTATCCCATTCCCTTCCCCTCCTTTTCATTTCTAAAGAAAATCAGGATCCTAAAGTGGGTGTGCAGTGTTCTTGTACACATAGAAATCCACTGAAAAATGATGAATGTCAGCTATTTATTTATCGATCCCTAAACTGATGGAGAAATATCAATAACCTCAGATATGCAGATGACACCACCCTTATGGCAGAAAGTGAAGAGGAACTAAAAAGCCTCTTGATGAAAGTAAAAGAGGAGAGTGAAAAAGTTGGCTTAAAGCTCAACATTCAGAAAACAAAGATCATGGCATCTGGTCCCATCACTTCATGGCAAATAGATGGGGAAACAGTGGAAACAGTGTCAGACTTTATTTTTTGGGGCTCCAATATCACTGCAGATGGTGACTGCAGCCAGGAAATTAAAAGACGCTTACTCCTTGGAAGAAAAGTTATGACCAACCTAGATAGCATATTCAAAAGCAGAGACATTACTTTGCCAACAAAGGTTCGTCTAGTCAAGGCTATGGTTTTTCCCGTGGTCATGTATGGATGTGAGAGTTGGACTGTGAAGAAAGATGAGCGCTGAAGAATGGATTCTTTTGAACTGTGGTGTTGGAGAAGACTCTTGAGAGTCCCTTGGGCTGCAAGGAGATCCAACCAGTCCATTCTGAAGGAGATCAGCCCTGGGATTTCTTTGGAAGGAATGATGCTAAAGCTGAAACTCCAGTACTTTGGCCACCTCATTCGAAGAGTTGACTCACTGGAAAAGACTCTGATGCTGGGAGGGATTGGGGGCAGGAGGAGAAGGGGACGACAGAGGATGAGATGGCTGGATGGCATCACCGACTCGATGGACGTGAGTCTGAGTGAACTCCGGGAGTTGGTGATGGACAGGGAGGCCTGGTGTGCTGCGATTCATGGGGTCGCAAAGAGTCGGACACGACTGAGTGACTGAACTGAACTGAACTAAAACTGATGGAAGTGAAATGTATTTCCACCTGCCCCCACAATTGCAGTGCTGCAATAAACAGGTATACATGTTTACTTGGGCACATTTGGGGGAGTTGCTCCAAGGTGGATACTGACAAGTGTAACTTAGAGTTGTTGAGTAGACGCATAATTAGCTTTGTTACATATGATCAGTCTGTTCCCCAAATCACACATCTGAAGGCTCTTATAGCTTCAGATCCTTACCCATAGTGTTTTCAGACTTTTAGGCCTGTTATTAATATATGTGTGCCTGTTTCTATTCTCTGTATTCCCCATCTCATGGCAGATTAATTTATCTTTGCACTAATAACAATACTTTTAATTACTATAGCTTCATAATAGGTTTTAACATCTGAAAGCAAATTTTCCCTTCTCTCTTTAAGATTGCCTTGGCTATTCTTTTCCAATGAGTCAACTCTTTGCATGAGGTGGCCAAAGTACTGGAGTTTCAGCTTTAGCATCATTCCTTTCAAAGAAATCCCAGGGCTGATCTCCTTCAGAATGGACTGGTTGGATCTCCTTGCAGCCCAAGGGACTCTCAAGAGTCTTCTCCAACACCACAGTTCAAAAGCATCAATTCTTCGATGCTCAGCTCAGTCGTGTCTGACTGTTTGCAACCCCATGAAGTGCAGCACACCAGGCCTCCCTGTCCATCACCAACTCCTGGAGTTCACCGAGACTCACGTCCATCAAGTCAGTGATGCCATCCAGCCATCTATCCTCTGTCATCCCCTTCTCCTCCTGCCCCCAATCCCTCCCAGCATCAGAGTCTTTTCCAATGAGTCAACTCTTCACATGAGGTGGCCAAAGTACTGGAGTTTCAGCTTTAGCATCATTCCTTCCAAAGAAATCCCAGGGCTGATCTCCTTCAGAATGGACTGGTTGAAAGCATCAATTCTTCGGTGCTCAGCCTTCTTCACAGTCCAACTCTCACATCCATACATGACCACAGGAAAAACCATAGCCTTGACTAGACGAACCTTTGTTGGCAAAGTAATGTCTCTGCTTTTGAATATGCTATCTAGGTTGGTCATAACTTTTCTTCCAAGGAGTAAGCGTCTTTTAATTTCCTGGCTGCAGTCACCATCTGCAGTGATTTTGGAGCCCAGAAAAATAAAGACTCTGATGCTGGGAGGGACTGGGGGCAAGAGGAGAAGGAGACTACAGAGGATGAGATGGCTGGATGGCATCACTGACTCGATGGACGTGAGTCTCAGTGAACTCTGGGAGCTCGTGATGGACAGGGAGGCCTCACCAGGCCTGCAATTCATGGGGTCCCAAAGAGTCAGACACGATTGAGCGACTGATCTGAATCTGATCTGATCTGGCTATTCTTGGTCCTCTATCTTTCTTAATGAATTTTAAGTTAAGATTGTTGCATTCCATGTAAGATCCTGTTGAGATTTTGACTGAAATTACATTGAATTTACGGGTTAGTGTGGGCATACTTTATATCTTTATGATGCTGAGAATTTCCATCTATAAGTATGTATTTCTGATTTTGTTAGACTTATTTCAAATAACTTTAGGTTCTATTGCTATCTTAAATGTTATCTTTTTAAAAATTACATTTTATAATTTTTGATGATAGTAGAGAAGGGGGAAATTGCTTTTATATTTGAGATTTATACTCAACAACTTTGTTGAACAATCTCATTAGTTCTAATAGTTTGTTAATCCCATATACATAATCATATCATCTGCAAGTGACAACAGTCTTGTTTCTAACATATTTTAATTATTTTTCTTCTTTTAATTTACTGGCAAGAATCACTAATACGATATTAAATAAAATAGTGATATGGGTTTGTTTTCTTGTTCTTAAGTTTAAAGGAAGTATCTATAATGTTTCATGTAACAGTCAAGATTAAATCAGAGGAGCAGAACCATTAGAAGATAAGTATTTGTTACAGGGATTTGACCTTACACAATTGTAGAAGCTGTAAGACCACTGTCCTCCCAACTTGAAGTCTAGGGGCAGACAGTGGGGAAGGGAAGATGGATGCCGAGTGGGGAAAGATCAAAGACAACACTGAACCCACAAGCCCAAGCAGGAGCTCACAAGGGCAGACTGAAATCTCTTATCAGTTCTTTTTTTTCTTTCTTCCTTTTTAAAAAATTGAGGTACAATTGATACATAATATTATATAAGTTTCAGGTCTACATAGTGATTCGCAATTTTTAAAGATTATTCTTCTTTTATATTTATTATAAGATATTGGCTATATTCCCTGTGGTGTACAAGATATCCTTGTAGCTTATTTATTTTAATACATAGTAATTTATACCTCTTAATCTCCTACCTCTATCATGCCCTTCCCACTTCCCTCTCCCCACTGGTAACCACTAGTATGTTCTCCGGCCCTGTGAGTCAGTTTTTGTTGTTGTTGTTATATTCATTAGTTTGTTTTATTATCTTGATTTCACAAATAAGTGATATCATACAGCATTTTTTTTCTCTGACTTATTTCACTTAATATAATACCCTTGAGAGAGTCATTTCCTAGGCAGGTTGATAAGGAGTCTAGGGGTCCCCAAGGAGAGAGGGGTCTGGAATTCTCAAGGAGGAAGAAAAGACAAACCTTTTTTTCCTTCTCCACATTCCTTAGGATTATATAACAATAATGTATCCTGCCTGAGGACAGTCTCTGGATTAAACCTTCTGGCTAATTCTGTTATCTTAAAGTGTAAATTATGGGAGTAGACCTGGTCTTTGCAAGGATTATATAACAATAATGTATCCTACCTGAAGACAGTCTCTGGATTAAACCTTCTGGCTAATTCTGTAATCTTAAAATGTAAATTATGGGAGTAAGTCTGGTGAGGTCTTTTCAACCTCCAGACATTCTTTGGATTCATTGGAGAGTATATAACTTCATTGCTAACTCTAGCAAGGGGGTACTCTTTCTGCCCTCTTCTGATGCCTATGTCAGAAGCTTTCTCTATCTCCTTTATACTTTAATAAAACTTTATTACACAAAAGCTCTGAGCAATCAAGCCTCGTCTCTGGCCCCGGATTGAATTCTTCTCCTCTGGGGGCCGAGAATCCCGGTGTCTTCGTGTGATTCAACAACAACCTTTCACCCTCCAAGTCCATCCATGATGCTGCAAATGGTAAAATTTCATTCTTTTTCAGGGCTGAGTAGTATTTCATTGTGTATATATACCATGTCTTCTTTATCCATTCATCTTTTTATGGGTGCTTAGATTGCTTCCATATTTTGGCTATTGTAGATAATGCTCCTATGAACACTGGGGTGCATGTGTCTTTTCAAATTAGTGTTTTCATTTTCTTCCAGCATATGCCCAGAGGTGGGATTGCTGATCATATGGTAGTTTTATTTTTAGTTTTTTTGAAGAAGCTCTATACTGTTTTCCACAATGGCTGCACCAATTTACATTCCCACCAACAGTGTAGGAGGGTTCCCTTTTCTCCACATCTTCGCCAACATTTGCTATTTGTGGTCTTTTTGATGATAGCCATTCTGGCAGGTGTGAGGTGATATCTCATTGTGGTTTTGATTAGCATTTCTGTAATGAGTAATGATGTCGAACATCTTTTCATGTGCCTGTTGGCTATCTGTATGTCTGCTTTGGAAAATGTCTCTTCAAGTCTTCTGTCCATTTTTTCATGTTTTTTTTTTTTTTAATGTTGAGTTGTATGAGCTATTTTTTGGATATTAACCCCTTATCAAGCATATCAGTTGGAAATATTTTCTCTCATTTAGGAGGTTGTCTTTTGTTTTGTTGATGGTTTCCTTTGCTATACAAAAGCTTTGAAGTTTAATTAGATCCCATTTGGTTACTTTTGCTTTTGTATCCTTTGTCTTAGGAGACAAATTCAAAAAAGTGATGCTGTGATTTATGGCAAAGTGTATTCTGCAACCTGTGTCAGTTCTTGACCCTGATGGAGTAAAATAAATAGTTATGAGTATTTTTTCCTTATTTTAATGTATATAAGTTTACATATATTTTTGTTTTCTTTCCCTCTGGGTCTTAGTTATTAGGGAGCTCAGACCTCTCTCATCCATCCTATAGTGGCCTTTATTATTGACATAGCTTTGGTCTCCCTTGTTTTCTCAGTGTTTCCCTATTATTGAATTTGTCTCTTTTTGTTAAACAATTCATATATTTTGGGGGTGAAAGATTTACAGTAGAAGTTAAATAATGATTCTAGTAGTAACCAGCTTGTGGAATGCTCACTTATTTTCCTTTTTCTATAATATAGATTTATAGTGGTGCTACATATTTTTTTCCTTTGGAACATATTATACATAATAACAATGACAGTGGCTGAATGAGTTTTTTTTTTTTTTTTTCCTAAAGAGGCTTTAACAATAATGGTTCAATCAGAGAAGCAGAACCACAGGGAATGAATATATTTACATGTATGGATTTGTTACAGGGATTTAATCTTATGCAATCATAGAAGCTGGTAAAATAGACTCTTTAAAGTTGTCTTCACATCTCATGCTGGAAATTCAAGTTCATAGGGCAAGCAGTTGGTAAGGGAAGATGGATAAAAAGCGGGGGAGTGCAAGAACAAGTCAGAACCACAAACACAGGCTGGAGCCCATGAGAACAGACTGAAGCCCATGTTAGTTCTTGTTGCCACTGATCTTGATGGAGCACTTGCTGCCACTGCATCACACCAACAAGATGAGCCACAAGACAAGTGACAACATGTGTGAATCACAAAATGGCTACCATTTCACTTCTGCCCTTCAAATCTCACCCATGGGTTTCACTGGAAACATACAGGAAGGGGAACACTGGGAAATGCAATTCAACTTAGCCAAGTTGACAAATGACAAACCCACCACGAAGCATTTGTTTTTGATTTTAAATCAGCTTTGTTGAGGTGTAATTTACAATGACATGAACCTATTTTAAGCCTATTTAAAGCATATAATTTGATGCAGTTTGACAATTGTTACAGAGTTATGTACATGCAACCAGTAACAAGCATCACAATCAGGATATAGAATACTTCCATCCCCTGCAAAAGTTCCCTCCTGCCTCTTTGCAGTTAATTCCTCTCTCACCTTCAGCTCCAGGCAACCATTGATCTGTTTTCTGTCAATATAGATTAGATTTGACAGTTCTAAAATTCTATGTTAATGGAATCATACAGAATTGTACTGTCTTGTGTCTGGTTATTTTCACTCGGTCTAAGAATTTTGAGATTTATGTATGCTACTGTATGTATCAATAGTTCATCCTTTTTATTGCTGAGTAGTAGTCCATGCCATGGATATATCACAATTTGCTTATCCATTCTCCTGTTAATGAACATTAGAGGTGTTTACATTATTTAGCTATCGTGAATAGTCATTGCATACATTCATGTATCAGTCATTGTATTGAATTATTCCTTCTCTTGTATAAACGCCTAGGAGTAGAATTCCTGGTCTATTTAAATATTTTGCCCATTTTTCAATGTGGTTTGTTTTTCTTCTTACAATTGAGTTGAAAGAGTTCTATGTGTTCTGGATGCAAGTTCTTTGTCAGACATATGAAATCATTAATATTTCCCACTAGCTTGTGGCTTGAATTTTTATTTTTTTTAAGATATGTTTCAGACAGCAGTTTTAAATTTTGATTAAGCCCAATTTATCTTTTTTTTTTTGGGGGGGGGGTTAGTGCTTTTGTTGGAGAAGGCAATGGCACCCCACTCCAGTACTCTTGCCTGGAAAATCCCATGGATGGAGGACCTGGTGGGCTGCAGTCCATGGGGTCGCGAAGAGTCGGACACGACTGAGCGACTTCACTTTCACTTTTCACTTTCATGCATTGGAGAAGGAGATGGCAACCCACTCCAGTGTTCTTGCCTTGCGAATCCCAGGGATGGGGGAGCCTGGTGGGCTGCCGTCCATGGGATCACACAGAGTCGGACACGACTGAAGCGACTTAGCAGTAGCAGCAGTGCTTTTGTGTCCTAAGACATCTTTCCTACCCAAAGTACACAAATATTTTGTGTTTTTCTTGTTGTTGTTGGTTTTGAAGTGCAGCTTAGAGCATTGGGAGGGATAGAACCCAAGCCCCTGGCAGTGGAAGTGCAGAGTCCTAACCACTGGACTGCCAGGTTATTCCCTCTTACATTCTATTCCATATGTTTTGTAGGTTAACTTTCATATTTAGATCCATCATCCATTTGACTCTTTATTTGGTGAGCACTGAGATCTGTTTTTCAAAATATGGATACCTAGGACAGGGAAGCCTGGCATGCTGCAGTCCATAGGGTCACGAAGAGTCGGACACAACTTAGTGACTGAACTGTTCCAGGATTACTTTGTCTCCTTTTCCAAAGATCACTTGATCATATATACGTGGGTCTCTTTCTGGACTCCCTATTCTGTTTCATTAATGCATATGTCTGTCCTCAGGCCAATATTTAACTGTTTTGATGACTGTAGCTTTAGCATAAGTCCTGTAAGACCTTCAAATTTGTTCTTTTCCAAAATTGTTTTGGATACTCTTGGTCCTTTTACATTTTCACATAAATTTTATAATCGTTTATCATTTCTAATAAAGAACCTGCTAGGATTTTAACTGAGAGTGCATTGAATAGCTATAGCAATTTGGGGAGAATTTACATCTTAACACTATTGAATGTTCCAAACCATAGTCATTTTTGTATTGTTCTATTTTTAATTTAAATTGTCTTAATTTCTTGCAACTATACTTTATCATTTTCAGTGTAAAAGTTTTGCACATTTTGTTAAATCTACCTTATTTCTTTGTTGCCATTTGTAAATTGTATTTTTTAACATTTCAGTTTCTAATTGTTTATTGATGGTCAGTGATCTTTATTCTTGTTTTTATCATTTCTTCATTTTTTTGAATTTAGATTGTTCTTCTTTTTCTAGCTTCTTATAGTGGAAACTTAGATAATTGACTTTGAACCCTTCTTTTTTCTAAAATAAGCATCATGCCTATAGATTTTTTTCTCTAAGCAATGCTTTTACAGCATCCCCCACATTTTTTCTTTTTTTTTAATTGACATATAGATGATTTACAGCATTATATTAGTTTCAGGTGTAATAGCATAGTGATTCAGAATTTTTATAAATTATACTCCATTTAAAGTTATTGCAAAATAATGGTTGTAATTTCCTGTGCTGTACAATATATCTGTGCTGTTTATTTTATATATAGTAGTTTATATTTCTTAATCCCCTACTCCTATCTTGCCCCTTCCCACTTCCCTTTCCCCACTGGTATCTACTAGTTTGTTTTGTGTATCTGTGAGTCTGTTTCTGTTTTGTTATATACATTCATTTATTTTTTATATTTCACATATAAGTAATAACATAGTATTTGTCTTTCTTTCTCTGACTTGTTTCACTAAGCATAATACTCTCTAGGTCAACCCAGTTGCAAATGGCCAGTATCTCAAAACTTGATATTTTTACTTTTATTCATTTTGAATTCTTAAAAATGTCTTCTTTAACCCATTGGTTTCTTAAAAGTATATTTTTAGTGTCCAAATATTTGGAAACTTTTTCAGTTATCTTTCTATCACTGATTGCTAATTTTATTTCATTGTGGTCATAGGACACACACTATGATTCCAATCCATTTAAGTTTATTGACACTTTTTTTATGGCATAGCATATAATCTACCTTGATAACTCTTTCATGTGTACTTGAAAAGGAATGTATATTCTGTTGTTGTTGAGTAGAGCATTCTATAAATGTCAATTATGTCAAGTTGGTCGATGGCATTTAAGTCTTCTATATCCTTACTTATTTTCTGTCTATTTGATCTATTAATTATTATTGAGAAAGGAGTGTTGAAATCTTGACTAACAGCTGTAGATTTGTCTATTTCTTCTTAAAATTTCCTCAGGTTTTGTTTCAACTCTTTTGAAGTTCTGATGTTTGGTGCATATTCATTTAGGATGTATGTCTTCTTGAAAAATTGACCCCTTTATCATTATGAAACATTCCTCTTCATCTCTGGTAACTTTTTTTTTTTGGCTTCCTTTTCAGCAAGGATCTGTTTGTAGTAAACTCTCTCAGTGTGTTGGAAAATATCTTGATTAAATGATGATTAAGTTGGATATTGAATTCCAACCTCACAGCTGTCATCTCTCAGCCCTGTGAAGATGTTATTCCATTATCTTCTGGCCTGTAATGTTCCTGTTGCAATGCTTCTTCTGGTGTTGTTTTTTTAAAATGCTCTGTTATTTCTCACTGATGGCTTTTAAGATTTTCTATTTCACTTTGGTATGTTGATGTTTCTTTACAATGTGTCTAGGTTTGGGTTTGTTTTTTATTTTTCTTGCTTGATGTGGATGTAATTTTTAAAATTGAGGTTTAAGACTTTAACGAATACAGAAAAAAAATTATCAGCCATTATATCTTAAAATACTGACTCTCCATAACCCTCTTATCCCCACAGTTTTTCTATTCTTTCCTTAGGGAATTCCCTTTAGCTATATAGTTGACTATCTAATTCTATCCTTGATACTCATAATCTCTTTTTCATATACTCCATAATTCATATATTCTATCTTTTTATCTAGCTGTGTTGCATTTTGAGTAAATTCTTCAGATATATTCTCCAGAGTGTTTAGTAATTCTCTTCAGCAATGTTTAATTTAAAAGTTCAAAGTTCATTGAGTTTTAACTTTCAGTAATTGTGTCTTTAAATTCTAGGAGATTAGTTTGGTTCAAAATATGCTTGTTATGTTTAAAATAGTGACTTGTTTTTATCGATTACAATCCTGGCTTTATGTCTTTACTTTTTAAACATACTTATTTTATTCTCTGTATTAGGCTATCCTCTGTATTAGGTTATTCTAGTACCTGAAGTATATTAGAGATATAGATGTGCTATGTATGTGCCCACTTTTACTCACAGTGAAGTCTTTCTCTCTTATGTCTTATAATTTGAAATTTAAACTTCACATCAGTGAAGCTTTATCTGTGTGATACTATCCATCTCAGATTTGGGATATAGGTCTCCAAAACATTTTTGCATTTGTTTCTCCCAGGCAATAGAGACTTGGAAGAATTTTTTTTTTTCTTTTCTATTTTTTTTTTAAAACATTGAAGTGTAGTTGATTTGCAATATTATGTTAGTTTCAGGTGTAGAACAAAGTGATTCAGTTACAAACATATATATATATATATATATTCTTTTTCATATCTTTTGCATTCTGGTTTATCATGGATATTGAACATAGTTCCCTGTGTTATACAGTGGGACCTTATTGTTTATCCATTCTATATATAAAAGTTTGTATCTGCTAACCCCAAACTTCCAATCCATTTGTCCCCTCCTTTCTTCCTCCTTGGTAACCACAAATCTCTGTGGTTCTCTGTGTCTCTGAGTCTGTTTCTTTTTCATCAGTCAGTTCAGTCGTTCAGTCATGTCTGACTCTTTGCGAACCCATGGACTGCAGCACGCCAGGTTTCCCTGTCCATCACCAACTCCCAGAGCTTGCTCAAACTCATGTCCATTAAGTCAGTCATGCCATCCAACCATCTCATCCTCTGTCATCCCTTTCTTCTCCTGCCTTCAATCTTTCCCAGCATCAAGGTCTTTTCAAATGAGTCAGTTTTTCGCATCAGGTGGCCAAAGTATTGGAGTTTCAGCTTCAGTAACAGTCTTTCCAAAGAATATTCAGGAATGATTTCCTTTAGGATGGACTGGTTGGATCTCCTCTCTGTCCAAGGGACTCTCAAGAGTCTTCTCCAACACCACAGTTCAAAAGCATCAATTCTTTGGTGCTCAGCTTTCTTCACAGTCCAACTCTCACATCCACACATGACTGATATGTTCATTTGTGTTGTATTTTAGATTCTACATGTAAGTGATATCACTTGATGTTTGTCTTTCGCTTCCTGACTTACTTCACTTAGTATGATAATCTCTAGGTCCATTCACGTAGCTGCAAATGGCATTATTTTGTTCTTTTTTATGTCTGAGTAGTATTCCATCATATACATGTACCACACCTTCTTTATCCATTAATCTGTTGATGGACATTTAGGTTGTTTCTATATCCTGGCTATTGTGAGTAGTGCTGCTATGAACATAGGGCTGTGAGACTGGGAAGAATTTTTATGTTAATTTTTCTTTTTGGTATTTCTGGACCATGATGAAGCACAGGGTTATATATTCTTTAAGGAAGACTTTTTCCTACCCAGAGGCCAAGAAAAGAAAGAAGACTCTTCATTGTCAGTTTGCTCCAGCAGGTGGGTTTTTTCCTTTCCTTCCTTTTACTAATGGTTCATCCCTTCAAGGACCTGGATTTATGTAGAACAGAATAATTCCAATTTCTTGACTTATGTCAGTCAAAGGAATTCATTATGCAGTTAAACCATCGTTCAATCAAGAGCGCTACATAAAAACATTTACAGGCAAACACCAACAAATTTACCATTAACAAATCATTGCTGACGCAAAAAGCAAAGCAGTTTCATGAGGAAGAAAGAGCTGAAGAAAGATATAAGAATTTCATTGGAAAGCATGAGAAAAAAGGAATTTGTAAAAATATAAGTAAAGCTAAATAAGAAATTTAACATATTTTAGTGATAATTAAGGGGACATCAAAATATAATGGAACTGAAATATAAGAGGATAAGAACATGTAAAATTCAGAAGATCCTATTAAGTAAGACTGGAATGGAGCAGAAAAAATAATCAGAATTGGTTTAAACATCCAGAAAAGTTTATATTCCCATTAACAATAAATCCAGGGATAGATGGCACTGGGGTGGGTTAAATTAAGGACCCCTCAGTGCCATCAAGGACCCGGATCTTTCATCTTCTCTTATACCCATATTAATGTTAAAACCCAACCCATTTTCCAGATCTTGTCTATCTTTAGAGCTCTCTTTTTTCCATCTGTCTGAAGATCTCCATTTCTCATCTGGAAGCACTTTTCCTGTGCATCTATATATATTTTTTTTCTCCCCAAATTGGAATCATACTGTACATAACTTTGGTTATCTGTCTTTTCAAAAATATTCATTGTGAAAATGTTTGGCATTAAACATTAGAAAACCTTTGATTTCATTTTTCTTTCTTTTTCTTTTGGCTGTGAGGCACTGTATGCGGGATCTTAGTTCCTGGACTGGGGTTGACTCCCTGCCCCCTGCATTGGAAACATGGAGTCTTTACCACTGGATCACCAAGAAGGTCCCTATTTTCCATTTTTTGAATGGCTAATTTGAAATTGTGAAAAGAATCCTTAAAAAACTTTGACTCAAGCTACAGTTTAAAGTAGTTTATTCTCATCTGTTCACTCAAATAAAAATAAAGGAAGAAATGTCCACCTTCAGAAGGTGGAGGGTTAAGAGAATAAAACAAGTTGGTGAACGCTCCCACATGGAGGGGAGAAATAGAAATCAGGAAAATCTGTTTTTGCTTAGCTAAAATGATTTAATAGTCATTAGAGATTAGGAATCTGATGTTAGTATTTTTATATTTTTATTATGATATGATTTATCTTTGTATTTCTTCTTTTCAGGATTGCACAAGAATATTCAGTAAGAGTGGCTTTATTTAATAATTCTGAAACACTTTGTTTATCGGTGAGTTCTTCCCCTATGGTATTTTAACTAAAGACCTATCTAGGAAAGATATTAGAAACATGCTGTGGACCTGAGTTTTTTGGGGGATGGTGGCCGCTGCTCTGGTTGTCTGTTCCAGAGAAGTCACGTGGGTCATTTGATGCCATGAAAAGAGCCCCATCTTTCTGAGTGTATTGTCACCATGAGAAGAATGGCCTTTTAAGCATCTTTTTTTCTCTTAAAAAAAAAAAAAAGACACCAAAGGTGAAGGCATTTCTACAGATATATGGGGAAATAAATGTGGTTTATACAAGCCATGGGATATATCAGTCTTTAAAAGGAAGGAATTTCTGATGCATGCTACAACATGGATGAACCTTGACGACATTATGTTAGGTAAAATAATCTAGTCACAAAAGAATACAGGGCTTCTCAAGTGGCACTAGTGGTAAAGAACCCACCTGCCAATGCAGGAGATGTAAGAGACACGGGTTTGATTCCTGGGTCAGGAAGATGCCCTGGAAAAGGGCATGGCAACACAATCCAGTATTCTTGCCTGGAGAATCCCATGGACAGGGAAGCCCGGCAGGCTACAGTCCGTAGCGTCACAGAGTCAGATACAACTGAAGTGGCTTAGAACACACATACACATACTTACAAAAGAATAAATATGATGTGAGTACAAATGTGGTAGCACTTACATGAGGTTCAACCTGTTCAGTGACTCAGTCATATCTGACTGTTTGCAACCCCACGGACTGCAGCACGCCAGGCTTCCCTGTCCATCACCAGCTCCTGGAGTTTGCTCAAACTCATGTCCATTGAGTAGGTGATGTACTTAAGGTCATCAAAATCATAGCAGAAAGCAGAATGGTGGCTGCCAGGGGCTGGGGAGGGGAAAGTGGAAGGAGTTGTTTAACGGGCACAGAGTTTCAGATTTGCAAGATGAAAATTTTCTGGAGGGCAACAAAGTGAATACATTAGCATTACTGAACTGTACATTTAAGAAGTTTTCTTTTTAGAAAAACTATACAACTCATTATTGATATGCCTTGTAACTGTTTAAGTTTATTGTCAAATTTGGGGAATCATCTATCAAATTTCTTCTAAATATGAGGGAGGTGGGAGGGGGATTCAGGATGAACTGTACATTTAAAACCATTTAAAAATGATTAAAATGACCAATTTTATGTTATGTGTATTTTACCACAATTAAAGATTTTTTGATTTCCAATTTGAATAGGTAATACATACATGTGGCACCAAAATCAGAAGGTACAAAAGGGTATAAGTGCTTTACTTGTTTCCCAGTCTTGTTACCTGTCCTACAACCATCCAGCCTATCTCCCCTTGGACATGAATTGATAGTACTTTCTTGTGTTTCCTTCATAGGTATTCTATGATTCATTCTTTTGAATAGCTGTGTGGTATGTTATTGTACAAGCTTTCCTGGTGGTTCAGATGGTAAAGAATCTACCTGCAATGCAGGAAATGCAGGTTTGATCACTGGGTCAGGAAAATCCTCAGAAGGGAATGGTTACCCACTCCAGTATTCTTGCCTGGAGAATCTCATGGGCAAAGGAGCTTGGGTTGCAGAGTTGGACACAACTGAAACGACTGAGCACACAGCACATTTTCTTGTACATGTGCACTATATTTTTACCATTCCCCTGATAGTGATCATTTAGTTATTTTTAGCTTGAAATCTCATCTTCCAATAAAAAACGCACACTCCATTATACATTTATTTAATTTATCATTTTTATTTTAAATTTACCCATTTTGATAGCATATATTCACAAGATTCGAAAATCAGAAAGCTTAAGAGGGTAAACATTAAAATGTTTCCCTGTCATTGCTGTCTCCCAGGTCAACATATGTCCTTCTGGACTGGTCATTTACCTGCTTCACAAATCCATTCACTGCCCTTTGCTCAGCTCTGTACTGCAGGAAACTACATTTCCCAGACTCTCTTACCTGATGGCTATGGGTAGCTTCAGGCAATGGGAGGAGAAAGTGAAAGTGAAAGTGAAAGTCACTCAGTCATGTCCGACTCTTTGCGACCCCATGGACCATACAGTCCATAGAATTCTCAAGGCCAGAATACTAGGGTGGGTAGCCTTTCCCTTCTCTAGGGGATCTTCCCAACCCAGGGATCAAACCCAGGTCCCCCTCATTGCAGGTGGATTCTTTACCAGCTGAGCCATAAGGAAAACCCAAGAACACTGGAGTGGGTAACCTATCCCTTCTCCAGGAGATCTTCCTGACCCAGGAATCCAACCGGGGTCTCCTGCGATGGAAGGAGGGACACTGGTAAAGACTGGAGAGTGGGAGGAGGGCAGAGCCAATGTGTTTTTCTCTCCCCTCCTACTTGAGCAGAACTTCCTGCAGTTGCTGCAACTTCTTTTTGGCTTTGCCTCCTACACTGTGGTCAGAGAGTGAGTCAGCCTCACCGTCTGTGGTCCCAGCTCCCTCTGGGCAGTCCCCACCATGGTTCTACTACTGCTGCATTGGCCCAGCTTCTCAGATCTGCTAACACCACTTCCTCCCTGGTTCTCCCCAGCCCCATGAATAGTAGACATATTTTGCTATTAATAACTTCTGGGCTACCTTATAGTCTCTTATTAAGCATCTTAACTCTTTTTTTTTTTAAACCTGTGTAACCAGTTTAAAGTATTAAAATTCCCCTGAATGAAATCCCTAGAGCAATTTCTCAGACTGGGACCCTGACTTACAATCACTCCTGAAAACAGATAAAATGATCAGTTTCTTATGTGGGTCCTTCCAGAGTTATTTAATGTACGTATGAGCAAATTATATCTATTCTATCCCTCCCATATTTTTTAACAAGTGATAAGATACATACTATTCTGCACTTTGCTTTTTTTTCACTTAGCAATAATGCTGGAATTTGTTCTTTATAAGATTCCAAAGATCTTCCTCATTCCTTTTGATTCATCATGTGGATTTACTGTAATTAAATAAATTGTTGAACACAGCCATGCCCATTTACATATGTATTATCTACTACTGCTTTCACACCAGCCCCTTATTTATGGATATTTAGGCTATTTATGATTTCCTGCTATTATAAATATTTCTGCCATGAATAACTTTAAACTATACCATACCATATGGGCTGGAGATAAAACTCAAGAACCAGAATTGCTGGGTCAGTGAATATGTGAGTTTGAGAACTTTTTAAGCATAAAAGTTCAAAAATATATATGGGAGCAGAACTTCAAGGGTTCCAGGGAAATAGTGTGTTAAAATTCATCTTTTAGTTGTATTTTGCATATGAAAACATAGAATAATTTATCATGGAACAACACAATTAAACCTTATGAAATGTTCTTTTAAGTTAACTGTTTTTTAAAAAATCCTTCATGTATCAACCAAGTGAAGGCAAAAGGGCAGGCCTCTATAATTACCTTGAATTTTTCAGAAAACTTAAGCATTACTAGGTTAACGGAGTTTTGGAGCTCTGTTGGATTCTCTTGACTGTGAATTGGTACCGTGATTTTCCACTGAGGATGTCCAATTTGCCTATTGAATGATCTTTTTAAAAATCTCTGAACATAGGAAAACTACTGTAAGTCTCTTCCCTGGGGAGAGTGTGATGGTTGCATGGAGAGAGTGAGCCAGAGGACAGGTTCTAAAAGTAATTAAGGGCACAAATTGGTTTGACTTAAAAGCGTCATGTAGATTTTCCATCTTAATATTCTATTATTGAAAGCTTTGCATTCTTTGCCCTCTTCAAGGAATTGTATGGAGTGGCCCAGGACCTATTTCTGCCAGTTAAATGGTAAACCCTGGGATCAATGTAATTTCTGGTGACAAAATTAAGTATGAGAAAAAGTACCATCACTGAATATATACAATCAGTGACTCGGTTGTAAATTCTTTTCTCTAAAGGGCAGAGGGTATATATTTTAGGTGGTATGGACCATGTAGTTTCTGTTGCAACTACTCAACTCTGCTCTTTTAGTGCTAAAGTAGCTATAGATAACACATAAATGATTGAGTATGGCTGTGCTCCAATAAAACTTCATCTCCAAAAAAGGGCTGGTGGCAGGATTTTGCCAGAGGGCTGTAGTCTTGCCCACCTATGCCATAGAGTCAAATCAATGTTCTCACAGTGCACTAGCCCCCTAATCTGTGGGGTGCTTGGTACTCTGGCTCTCCCTACGTGAGCTGAGCTCTCCTATGGGATTGCTGTGATATCTGAAATGATTTTCCCTGGTGACAACCTGGCTGTGCTCTTTCCCTAGCTCAGAAGTCTTTTGGATTGAGAGTGAGTGAAGTAGCTGTCGTGTCCGACTCTTTGCAACCCCATGGACTGTAGCCTACCAGGCTCCTCCCTCCGTGGGATTCTCCAGGCAAGAGTACTGGAGTGGGTTGCCATTTCCTTCTCCAGGGGATCTTCCTGACCCAGGGATTGAACCTGGGTATCCCGCATTCCAGGCAGATACTTTAACCTCTGAGCCACCAGGGAAGAGTAAGTGAAGCCAAATCTGGCCTCTGTACCCCAACACTGAATTAAATCTTGGACATAGAGATTTTGGTGTAGAAGGGATACCTTTATTGCTTTGCTAGGCAAAGGGGGCCACAACAGGCTAATGTCCTCACTTGGAGAGGGTAGTGAGGAGTTTTATAGTAATGGTTCAAAGGGGGCATGATCAGCTCATGGATATTCTTCCTACTGGCTGATGGTGAGGGAGTGGGGAGTCAGCAAGATCAACCTGGTTCCAACCGGTCTGGGGTCAATGTGCTTATGGGCAGCATAGAGTTAACTTCTCCAACCTGTTGGGGGTTTCTGTATCAGAAAATAATTTAAAGCTATTGCTATGTATATCCCTTAAGGGAGAACCAGGACTCTGCCCTACTGCTGTACTACTATTCCTCTTGACTGCTCTTCCCTGATCTCACATCCCCTCCCTTCTCTAGTTAGCAACTTTTTGAATCTGCCTGTTGGAACTCTGGGAAGATCAACGGGACTGAATAAAGCCTACTTCCCATTATCAAGAAATGGGAGGACTTTCCTGGTGATCCAGTGGCTAAGACTCCACGCTTGCAATGCAGGGGTCCCAGGTGTGATTCCTGGTTAGGGAACTAGATCCCACATGATGCAACTAAGACTTCATATGCCACAACTTAAGATTCAAGTTAAAAAAAAATGGGGGACATAGAAAGGCCTTTGTGCCCAGGAGCCCCACAAGGTCCTGCTTGGTTTCATAAGTGCACAAGATATGTTGATATGATATCCTTCAATGAATTTAGGGATCTGCTGAAACAATGTCATTCATGACAGCATTAGAGAATGAGAGAACAAGAGTAACAAATGGTGTCATTGGTCCCTGGGGCAGATGGCTTGCAAACATGGCTGCCAGCAATCCCTCCCATTCTTACACAGGTTTGCTGCACCTCTCATCAGGATGTGAGATCTATTTCCCTCCACTTGAAAATGAACTAAACTTGGGACTTACTTTGGCCAATAGAATATGGTAGAAGTGACATGGTGCCAATTCCAAGCCTAGGCCTTAAGAAACTTGGCAACTTCAGCTTTTGCTCTCTTGGAAACCAGCTGTTATGGACAGAAACTTGGAGCAGACTTCTGAATGACGAGCGACAACTTGAAAGAGAGAGAGACAAAGGTCAGGTGGAGAAGAACTCAAGTGTACAGTAGTCACTCCTGCTACCCAAGCTGAGGCACCGGACATGTGAGTGAGGCCACATTCCAGCTCCAGCCCAGTTCCCAGCTCAATGTAGCCACATGACCCACCCCAGACAATATCACACAGAGCAAAGATGTATTATCTCTGCCAGTCTCCAGCTGGATTGCAGAACTGGGAGCAAATGAACAGTTGCTGTTTTAAGTCACTGAATTGGATGATGGTTTATTATGCAGCAATAGTTCCCTTGACCCCGTGACCCAACAGCAAGGGATTTCCTAGCCTGAAACTCTCCTGACTCTTGACTTTCTGTCTTCTACATCATCTGTAATTAGCAACTCCTTAATCTGGCTTCCAAGGCTCTCCACTGCCTGGCTTTTACTTACTTCATCACTATTTCTGCCTGCTCCACTGCAACAAACTTTTTTCTAGATATTAGGAGAACTGTCTATGGAGACAGACTGCCTCTTATTAGCTGTATGACCTTGGTCAAGTTGCTTAACCTGTCTGTGCTTAGTTTCTTCATATGGAAGAGAAGTAACAATAATCCCTACTTCATGTGGGGTGATGGTGTATATTAATATGTTAATACATGTAAATGTATTAGAACATGCCTGACACTATGGTGTATACGATTTTGGTAGCCTTTGCTAGTATACTCCCTCCTGCCAAGGTGATCCTCTCTGCTCCTCTTTCTTTTTCTCTTCTTTCATTCTCTCTCCATCCTGGAGCCCCACCTTCTATGTGGAGCCCCCTGATGCAATACCTCTCATATCTAAGTCTTCCTTCTCCAATTTCTTTCCTGGGACACTAATAAGACATTCAGGCTTTGAGTTTATGTGGTCTCTGAACCTTCTGAAGATCCTTCTGCTTCTTGAGGGAAGGAATTATTGTATAAAGGTAAACAATTTCAGTGCTGCCCCTGCAGTGTATGCAAATTTTTTGAAATTGTTGCAGGAAGGCGGGACACCTTCCAGGGCCTGAGAGTGGGCTCTTGTCTAACACTCGGAAATGAATTGTCAAAGGAGATACATGAGCTGACAAAGCAAGAGACTTTATTGGAAAGGGGAGCCCAAGGTGGAGTGCAGTAGGGTTAGGCAACGCAGGAGGACTACTCTGTCGTGTGGCTCACAGTCTTGGGTTCTATAGTGATGGGGTTACTTTCTGGGCTTTCTTTGGCCAATCATTCTAACTCAGGGTCCTTCCTGGTGGCATGCATATTGATCAGCCAAGATGGATGCCAGTGAGAAAGAATCTGGGAGGTGGTAGGACATGTGGTATTTCCTTTTGACCTTTCCCAATTCTTCTGGTTGGTGGTGGCTTGTTAGTTCCGTGTTCCTTACTAGGACCTCCTGTTGTAAAATAACTCATGCAAATGGTTACTATGATGCCTTACATGCTTCCTGAGAAACCTGTACGCAGGTCAAGAAGCAAGTTGGAACTGGACATGGAACAACAGACTGGTTCCAAATTGGGAAAGGCTGTACATTGCCACCCTGCTTATTTAACTTCTATGCAGAGTACATCATGTGAAATGCCTGGCTAGATGAATTACAAACTAGAATCAAGATTACTAGGAGAAATACGAATAACCTCAGATATGCAGATGATACCACTCTAATGGCAGAAAGTGAAGAGGAACTAAAGAGCCTCTTGATGAAGGTGAAAGAGGAGAGTGAAAAAGCTGGCTTAAAACTCAACATTCAAAAAATGAAGATTATGGCATCCGATCCCATCACATCATGGCAAATAGATAGGGAAACAATGGAAACAGTGACAGACTGTATTTTCTTGGGCTCCAAAATCACTGCAGATGGTGACTGCAGCCATGAAATTAAGACACATACTTCTTGGAAGGAAAGTTATGACAAACCTAGACAGCATATTAAAAAGCAAAGACATCACTTTGCCAACAAAGGTCCGTCTAGTCAAAGCTATGGTTTTTCCAGTAATCATGTATGGATGTGAGAGTTGGACCATAAACAAGGCTGAGGACAAAGAATTGATGCTTTTGAACTGTGGTGTTGGAGAAGACTCCTGAGAGTCCCTTGGACAGCAAGGAGATCAAACCAGTCCATCCTAAAGGAAATCAACAGTGAATATTCATTGGAAGGACTGACGGTGAAGCTGAAGCTCCAGTACTTTGGCCACCTGATGCACAGAGATGACTCATTGGAAAAGAGCCTTATGCTGGGAAAGATTGAGGACAGAAGGAGAAGGGGACAACAGGATGAGATGGTTGGATGGCATCATTGACCCAATGGACATGAGTTTGAGTAAACTCCAGGTTCTAGTGAAGGACAGGGAAGCCTGGCATGCTGTAGTCCATGGGGTCGCAAAGAGTCAGACATGACTGTGACTTAACAACAACAAGCCAAGAAACAATATTGCAGCCTTGGGGCAGGGTCCTTCAAGGGATATACATAACAATACCTTTGAGCTATTTTGCAGATACTGAAATCCCTTCCGGTGGGAGAAGTTAACTCTATGCTGCCCACAAGCACAGTAAACCCCAGACAGGTTGGAACCAGAAGGTTGATGATGCTGACTCCCACTTACCTCAGCACCAACCAATCAGAAGAACGTCCATATGCTGAAAGTGAAACTGAGTACGGCCCTGTGGAGCTCCCACGCAAGACTTCAGCCATTTTGACCTTCCTTGAGTTCCAAAGGGCAGATTACAAAAGCTGCTAATCAAGAGAGAAGCTGCCAAGAAACCACCTGAGGCAAGATTAAAGGAACAGGTCATCTAATCTTTAGGAGAATAACCATCCGAGATGAGGTTAAGGGAGTGGAAGCCCTGCTCACACAGTAATCTTGTCAGAGACCCCACAGTCTCACCCATTATAAAAACCCTCGAGTTCTCTGGGGTGGAGACACATAGTTTTTTGAGGCAGAAGCCTGGTGTGTCTCTGTTTGCCTGTCAAAGCAATAAAAACTATCCTTCTCTACCTCATCCAAAACTCTGTCTCTGATCTTTTATTTGGCACCCATGTACAGAGAAGTTGAGATTTCAATGACAATCACACCCTTTTTGAACCATTACTATGAAACTTCTCACTACCCTCTCCAGGGAGGGACATGTGGTTTTGAGGGCATGAGTCTGCTGTGGCCCTTCCTTGCCTGGCAAGTAGTAAAGCTGTTCTTTTCTACTTCACCCAAAATTCTGTCTCTGAGATTCAGTCTGATACAGAGGTCAAATTTTGGCTACACCAGCAGGAAACAAAACGCATCCTCTAATTAATAGAATCTGAGGAGTGTTCAGTAAGCCAATTTTTGACAAACGTATGGGACAGGGAGTAGGACCATCACAAGGTAGAGTAGTTCTCTGAGGCTATTAATAGTGGTGAGTGTATACCTCCTCTGGGCCCAAAGGGACAAGGAAAGAGAGAGACAGTTGAAGGGAACACAATCTTATTTATTCAGCTGTACCACTTGACTTGTGGAATCTTTGTTCCCTGACTAGGGATTGAACCTGAGCCCTCAGCAGTGAGAGTGCAGAGTCTCACTACTGGACCATCAGGGAAGTCCCAAGTGGAACACAATCTTGGGTCAAGGGACCCAGTTAACCCAAGGCAACCCTGTGAGAAGAGTGCCAGGGTACCATCAGGGCTTTCGCCCTCTGATTTTCTGGTGCTGCTTATGTGCTTCCCATTGGAAGCCAGACAACAATGGTGCCACTGATGTGCTCCATTCAGGTCAGCCTCCTGGGTGGAGAGCAGGGGGAAAGGGTGGAGAGAGATATCCTCATATCACAATAACATTTCTTAGGGGATTTCCATCTATCAACTTGGAGATTTTTTAAATGTTCATCTATAAACTTTACACATTTATGGTTTTTCTTGGTGAGAAGTCAACTATCTAATATCTGTGTAGGTATTCCATGACCTCCAATTTGTATCATTGGTTAACCAGCTGGTATAGAATTTGAGGGGAGAAAAAGAAAATTATTATAATATCTGCTTTGGAAAGATGTCATGAGGATACATCTGCTGCAGAAACGTTGGACTAGTCACTGCCTTTTTCCTTTAATTTTTTAAACTGTTACCAAGACATGTTTCATTATTATGTGTTTATGCTGGCAGAGCTTCAAATGTGAAAATTCATTTCTAAGCAGTTCTTTGAAATATTTGGATATTTGCTTCAAACTTTTTGTCATGCCTTCAATTGATTAAAATTTAATTTTAAAGAGTCTGTGCATGGTGTGCTGAATTTGCAATCCTTCATCAGACTTTTAAAGATCATGTCTACACAATAAGAAAAATGGCCTGTCTGTTCAGTGAAATCAAATCAACTTACAGGGGAAAAAAAAAATCACCACGGTATAGCTATTGTGCAGCATCCTGTGTGTGAAAAACAGCTCTTGGGTTGACCATAATTTTTATTTTCCTCGCAGTGGGTTTTGGCACTACTGGGCATAGCTTAGCCAAATCTCTTTCCTGCCCACCATTAAGGGCTTCTGTCTTCCACTTCTCTTCTATTACTTTCCTTATACACTGTGAGTTTAGACCTTCGCTCTGAACTGTATATTCTGGAAATATAGAATCTTGGAGTTGAAAGTGCCATTAATAGCCACCCCATTCCTTCTCCTTCCTGGTGTGCACTCTCTGTGTAAAGTCTCTGACAGATGGCCACCAGCCTGTGTTTGAACATCATCTGAGACAAGGAACCCTCTCCTTTGCAAGGCAGCTTGTCGCAGTGTGGGTGAACTCCTACTGTCATCTTTCCATTGAGCTGAAACTTGCTTTCCTCTAATTTTCAGACATTAGAGAGAGGCAGTAGAAGGCAGTGGTTAAGTTCCCAGGTTCTGGGCCAGTTCATAGTTCACATTCTGGCTCCCTCCCTTACTATCTGTGTGCCCTTGCATAAATTATTTAACTTCCTCATCCAGTTTATTTCTCTAGGGCTCACAGGACAGTGGTGGCTTAGCATTACATCAAATTTGCTAGGTTGGAACTGAGATTCCTTGAATTCTCTTCCTTGGCTGGAAGAGTTCTGGGCTAGAGCTGCTTAATCTACAAGAGAAATTGGAGGGCAGAGTGAGGTAAGAAGAGTGTAGGGCCAGTTTCCCGGTATTGTTACAGACCTTCTGGTTTGAGTCATTCATGCGCGTCAGGACTAGACCTGCAGCTCATCCAGGTCTTGCCAGATCTTCTCCTTCAGCATCTCAGAATTCTGGACCAACTCTGTGTGCAATTCCATGGCAAAGTGTGCCAGCTCTTTGGCAAGTCCCCTGCATCGTCAAAGATGGAGGGTTAGAGATCAACAAAGGTTTCAATGTGAGATCACTATTGCCAATTTGACTTTTCTTTTTTTAAATATATTTATTTGTCTGGCTGTGCTGGGTCTTAGTTGTGGCATGCAGGATCTAGTTCCCTGACCAGGAATTGAACTCAGGCCCCCTGCAATGGAAGGGTGTAGTCTTAACCACTTGACCACCAGGAAAGTCCCAATTTGACTTTTTAAAAAAACCTATTTTTTGTTTGTAATTTGACTGCACCAGGTCTTAGTTGCAGCATGCAGGATCTTCGATCTTCATTGTGGCATGCAAATTCTTAGTTGTGGCATGTGGGATCTAGTTCCCTGACCAGGGATCAAACCCAGGCCCCCTGCATTGGGAGCTCAGAGTCTTAGCCACTGGACCACCAGGGAAGGCCCCACCAATATGTTCTGATGAGAGACAGGTGTGGATTTCAGCTCCTTCTTGCTCTTCCCGCTCCTTCAAGCCACCTTCCCTTCTCCACTGCTGGCCAGGCTGACTTCAGGCCCACCATCAGATACAGAAGTAAGAGCTATACATAGGCGATACAGCTCCCATGACAATAAGGTCTTATCCCAAGAATAAATCTCTTATATTACTTACAGGGACTCTGCTTCTCTGATCAAACTCTAAAATACCAGTACACGGTAAGGAATCAACAAAATGACATATGTAAATCACTTAGCAGATTGCTTGGAACATAAATAAGTACCCAGAATCTGAAAACCTGTATTATTCATCTTCATGGAATTACCAACTCCATTCTCCAGGACATTACAGAATGCATTTGGTTCCTCTTCCACCTGACAATGAATCTACATATTTAAATCCATATTTTTGAGGACTTTTATACACAGAATGCTCTGTCAAGTGAAACTTTATAAGAGATACTGACTAAATATCTGGATTTAGATACATCATCTCATTTAATCTTCAAAAAAACTTTAGGAATTTTATAGATGAGACTGCTATCCAGGTGACAAGGTGACATATAGAGGGGAATGTCAATCTATGTTAATGACCTAGGCTAGGGAAACTCTTGGACTATCTACAGTTTGTTGGGATTTATATTAATATTTGATTTTTTAAACTTACATTTTCTGTTTTCCTCAAAGTGCTAAATTTAGATCGAGAATATTGTTAGTTATGCTATTTATAAATCTTGTAATTGCTATAAAAAATAAGGGCAATTACATTCATTTGTTCTCTGATTAATAGTCAACACAAGTCGGAAAGGTTATGTTCACTTTAAACAATCTCATTTATAAACTTACTTAATTCCCCTTTTAAAACTATTCCCATATATTTAACATATTTGAACTTGTAAAACCCTTCAAATGCCTGACAAGGCATAAGTATAATCCTAACAAATAAAATCCTACTAACTAGGTGATTAAATGACTCAGTGAAGATAATAAGCCTGGAAGTCTGTTGAATCTTGAGTTCTCTTAAACATTTCAATACTGTGTATGCACTCATTGAAATTCTCTTATACTTTTTTTAATCTGACAGATTTCCTAAAATGGCAGATTCTCTTAAACATTATAAAAAGGTGAGTTTTAATTCACACAAAAGCATTTCTATGATGGTTATTTACTTCATTGTGTATGTGTGTGTGTGTGTGTGTGAGTGCGTGTGTGTGTTATTAGTTGCTTAGTCATGTCCAACTCTTTGTGACCCCATGGACTGTAGTTTGCCAGGCTTCTCTGTCCATGGCATTCTCCAGGCAAGAATACTAGAGTGAGTTGCCATTCCTTTCTCCAAGCGATCTTCCCAACTCAGGAATTGAACCCAGGTCTCCCACTTTGCAGGAAAATTCTTTACTGTCTGAGCCACTTCATTATATCATTCTAAGTTCTCCCCAGTGTTGAAAAGTCACTCAAATAAGAGTAGCAGGTTCACCATATCAGGTGAATTGAGCTGAAGTTAGAAGATGGCTTTGGCCATCAGGGTATGTTTCCTCATTAGTCAGATATTCAAGACCAAGATACAGTATTTTAGAGCTTCATGCTTCCCAGATGATTCTACCTTAGCCACCAAGTACAAAAGGAACTCTGTTCTTTATAGTCACTTGGTTCATGGGGGATTTCAATGCCACACATTTTGCTACAAAGTTTTAGCCACCTGAATTTGGCTAGCTGGAAAGCTGCAACCCCACTCAGGTGGCAGCTAACTCTTTTTGCCCCTAGTTGGGTTCTGGATTCCTTACATTTCTATTTAATCCTGTCTCTTCTCATAACTCATAGTATGAGCTGGTAGAGCTGGATTTGAACCCAAGTCTCCTTAAGCCCAGAGCTTAGGCTGTGATCCACCATGATACACTGTTTTATGGATCCCCTCATCTTTTTTTTTTTTTTAAAGATAAACATTTCCTGAGACTTTTCTGGCTGTCGACTGGTTAATACACCCTGCTTTCAATGCAGGGGGTGGAGGTTTAATCCCTGGTTGGGGAACTAAGATCTGACATAACACAAGGCCCCTCTAAATAATTAAAGATAAACATTTCCTTCTAGTTATCATTTTATGAATTGTCAAGTGCCCACTCTCCCAATTTCTCTCCTCAGAACTTATCTTGGTTGTCCATATTCTTCCTAAAATGTATTATGGAAATATTACCCACCTGAGTCTATATCAGAGTGAGGAAGGTGAGTTCAAGAATCAGTCATCCAATAAGTTCTTTAAAACCCCATTGGCCCATTAACTTGTCTCCTTTTCCTTCTTCCCCTTATGATACACTTGCTTTTTTAACTGAAGTGTAGTTGATTTACAATGTTGTGTTACTTTCTGCCGTACAGCAAAGTAATTCAATATTTGATTCAGTTATATATACACGTAAGAGCTTCCCTGGTGGCTCAGACTGTTAAGAATCCACCTGTGATGCAGGACACACAGGTTCAATCCCTGGGTCTGAAAGATCCCCTGGAGAAGGAAATGGCTACCTACCCCAGGATTCTTGCCTGGAGAATCCCATGGACAGAGGAGCCTGGCGGACTACAGTCGATGAGGTCCAAAAGAATTGGACACAATTCAGTGACTAACACTTATACATATGTATACATTCTTTTTAAAAATTATTTTCCATTATGGTTTATCATAGGATATAGAATATAGTTCCCTGTGCTATACAGTAAGACCTTGTTGTTTATCCATTCTATGTATAAATGCTAACATCTGCTAACCTCCTACTTCATCCCTCCCCCAACCCCCTTCCCCAGGCAACCTACCAGTCTGTTCTCTATGTCCGTGAGACTGTTTCAAAGACAGGTTCAACTGTGTCATATTATAGATTCCACATATAAGTGATATATGATACACTTTTAAGATAAAGATATGGCCCTGGTTTTCCGATTGTCTTAGCCCTTGGTATGCTGGGATAGAAAGGATTGCAAATTAATGATTTTGATACTTTGCTTCTTTTAACAGGGCTCTGTTTTCAGTTAAGTTTTAGGGTCCACATCAAAGCATTGGTTTAAGTTGATATTATATGGAAATAAATAAAATTCCTAATTTTCTAAAATACCCAAACTGCCTTGTCTTCTCCATTCTGAACTTGTATAAATGGAATTATTTAAACTAAACATGGAGGGTTCAGGATGGGGAACACATGTATACCTGTGGTGGATTCATTTTGATATTTGGCAAAACTAATACAATTATGTAAAGTTTAAAAATAAAATAAAATTAAAAAAAAAACTAAACATGGAAATGTACATTGAATTTATTACTCTTAAATTTCATCTTTCTTACGGGGCACATCATTTCAGCCTGTGAAGTTCTCTCTGTAATCTCACACTGATGATGCTGTCCTTCTGAGCCTTATTCTTGCTAGTCTTATCATTTTTAAAAGTCTTTTTATCTTCATTTACATTGCTAGTAAAAGTGCTGAAGATAACTGACCAAGGATAGATATGATCTGAAAGATTTCCACTCTGGTTGGTGTTGATTCATTAATTAAAACCTTGTTGGTATCACTATTTAATCAATTACAAATTTGCCAAATTCTCGAATGCCAAAGATATTTCTATATTTTGTCCCTGATATTGTGTGTGTGTGTGTATGTGTGCATGTGTGTGCTCAGTTGCTCAGTCATTTCCGACTCTCTGTAGACACTTCATTTCCAGTGCTTACCGATATGCCAGACAGTCTGGCAACAAGCAGGTACTCAGCTGAGAGTTGAATGAATGAATATACCATAGCATTTCAGAACTACTAAGTATATTCTGGAGCACTTTATGCATTCTGTTTCCACGTTCTTATCTCTAAAATAAATTAAGGCATATTTGCTGAACACTGGTTGGTAAGATAAATGCAAAATGTGACAGCTATATTATTCATAACATTGTTGTTGTTTAGTCACTGAGTCATATCCAAATATTTGTGACCCCTATGGACTGTAGCCTGCCAGTTTTCTCTGTCCATGGCATTTCCCAGTCAAGAATACTCGAGTGGGATGCCATTTCTTTCTCCAGGGGATATACCCGACCCAGAGATTGAACTTGCGTCTCCCGCATTGCAGATAATTCTTTACCACTGCACCGCCTGGGAAGCCCATTCGTAAGAAGTGCATTCATATTATAAGCCCAGAGGTCTATGATATACAGAACAGTTATGGTTCCAGTTAACCACAGCCCTTTGACACATGTCATTGTTCATTTATATGGTCTTAAACAGAATGAAATACTGGTTTGTTCTGAACATATTGTGATTTCTTTTTCCCCTTTGGTTTGCTGAGTTTGGAAAACAAAAGTGGTTTCAATTTCAAGGCAAATGAGTTCTCTAGGTTGGTTTATTTTCTTTTATTTGTCTTTATTTGTTTTATTGTGGGGGGAGGGGTTGCTCCTTAGTAAATTAGTTATGTTCATTCTAGTTTTGGTTCACAACTTATATCAACATAAGTTTTTTATGAAATAGTTTTAATCTCAAGATTGCCCCAGCATGCTTTCAGTTCAATTCAGTTCAGTTGCTCAGTCATGTCCGACTCTTTGCGACCCCATGAATCGCAGCACGCCAGGCCTCCCTGTCCATCACCAACTCCCGGAGTTCACTCAAACTCACATCCATCGAGTCGGTGAAGCCATTCAGCCATCTCATCCTCTGTCATCCCCTTCTCTTCCTGTCCCCAATCCCTCCTAGCATCAGAGTCTTTTCCAATGAGTCAACTCCTCGCATGAGGTGGCTAAGGTACTGGAGTTTCAGCTTCAGCATCATTCCTTCCAAAGAACACCCAGGACTGGTCTCCTTTAGAACAGACTGGTTGGATCTCCTTGCAGGCCATCATGCTTTAGGGCTTCACAATTCTTCCATTTGATATTTGACTAGAAAATCCAGGTAACATTTAGTAAAAACATGAAACAAGTTTCAGTACGAATAGAATTTGATTCTTAAAATATTAATGGCTAAAAGTAAATTATCTTTTTCTTGCCTGTTTTGAATTTTCTTGGGATTACATTGTGCATTTAATCAGCCAAATTGGCATTAAGTTGCACTTGAGTAGTAGTTTCTCAGTGTGTGTGCGTATGTGGGGGGAGGGGAGTGCACTAGTGGCATCCAAGGTAGGATAGTCCTTTATTGCCTTACATTCCCTCTGGAAATGTAGCATTTTTACATCCATAACCTTTAGCTACTAAATGCCATTAGCAACCCCAAGTCATTGTGACAACCCACGCCCTCCCATCTGTAACACCTTTCCAAGTGTCCCCTAGGTGGGCCTTCCTGTTGAGAACCATTGGGTAATATAAGAAATAATATAGATAATACACTGAAAGTCAGTATACCTAGTTTCTGGCATTGCTGACTCTATGAAATTCATGGTTCACATACTGTTGAAGCCTGGCTTGGAGAATTTTGAGCATTACTAGCATGTGAGATGAGTGCAATTGTGTGGTAGTTTGAACATTCTTTGGCATTGCCTTTCTGTGGGATTGGAATGAAAACTGACTTTTTCCAGTCCTGTGGCCACTGCTGAGTTTTCCAAATTTGCTGGCATATTGAGTGTAGCACTTTCAAAACATCATCTTTTAGAATTTGAAATAGCTCAACTGGAATTCCATCATCTCCACTAGCTTTGTTCATAGTGATGCTTCCTAAGGCCCACTTGACTTTGCATTCCAGGATGTCTGGCTCTAGGTGAGTGATCACACTGTTGAGGTCCTTTAATGGACCGGAACCTGGTGCTCTGGAGTCGATGATAAGAAAGTAAAGGAGAGAAAGAGGCTGATATTCCTTGGTTTATGCAGAAAGCCAGTAAAGCCCCTGGCACAGGGCTTGCTCTGTTCACGGAGGCCTCAGGCGCCCTCTTGATGGGGTGAAGGCGCAAAGCACCTTCTCGAGAGGGTCTTAGAAGCCCAGGCAGGAAAGTGAACCCAGAGGGCCTCTGAGCTCCAGGGGATCAGCCTGAAAGAGAGGGGGAGAGAGAGAGAGAGAGGAGAGAGAGAAAGAAAGAGAAAGACACAGGGACCAGAGCTCTGATGGAGCAAAGGTGTTTTATTCAACATTGTGTAGGTATTTATACTGTCTTACAAGATAGCTATTTTCAGCAGCCTCCATATGAAAGACAGAGTTGTAAATAACCACTTTTACCATATGGTTCATAAAAAGGAAGAGGGTACTTATCACCGTATAGAAAAACTAATGAAGGAAATGCCTGGATTCCTCAGTCCTGGGAGAGGCTTGCCTCTCCTCTTAATTCCTGAATATTCAGGAATTAATAAGGAGCAGAGAATTCCTGACAGATCCAAAACAGCACACAGGAAGCCTCCTGTTAAATGCTTCCTGACATCACACCGTCGTGATTATCTGGGTCATGAAGATATTTTTTGCATAGTTCTTCTGTGTATTCTTGCCACCTCTTCTTAATATCTTCTGCTTCTGTTAGGTTCATACAATTTCTGTCCTTTATTGTGCCCATCTTTGTATGAAATGTACCCTTGGTATCTCTAGTTTTCTTGAGGAGATCTCTAGTCTTCCCCATTCTATTGTTTTCCTCTATTTCTTTTCATTGATAGCTGAGGAAGGCTTTCTTATCTCTCCTTGCTACTCTTTGGAACTCTGCATTCAAATGGGTGTATCTTTCCTTTTCTCCATTTCTTTTCAGTTCTCTTTTTTTCTCAGCTATTTGTAAGGCCTCCTCAGGCAACCATTTTGCCTTTTTGCATTTCTTTTTCTTGGGGATGGTCTTGATAACTCCCTCTTGTACAATGTCATGAACCTCTGTCCACTCTGTCCATAGTTCTTCAGGTACTCTATCAGATCTAATCCCTTGAATCTATTTGTCACTTCCACTGTATAATTGTAAGGGATTTGATTTAGGCCATACGTGAATGGTCCAGTGGTTTTCCCTACTTTCTTTAATTAAGTCTGAATTTGCCAATAAGGAGTTCCTGATCTGAGGCACAGTCAGCTCCAAGTCTTGTTTTGCTGACTGTATATAGCTTCGCCACATTTGGCTGCAAAGAATATAGTCAGTCTGATTTTGGTATTGACCACCTGGTGATGTCCATATATAGAGTCTTCTCTTGTGTTGTTTAAAGAGGGTGTTTGCTATGACCAGTGTGTTTTCTTGGCAAAATTTAACAGGACAGTTCAGTTCAGTCACTCAGTCGTGTCCAACTCTTTGTGACCCCATGAATCGCAGCACACCAGGCCTCCCTGTCCATCACCAACTCCCGGAGTTCACTCAGACTCACGTCCATCGAGTCAGTGATGCCATCCGGCCATCTCATCCTCTGTGGTCCCCTTCTCCTCCTGCCCCCAATCCCTCCCAGCATCAGAGTCTTTTCCAATGAGTCAACTCTTCGCATGAGGTGGCCCAAGTACTGGAGTTTCAGCTTTAGCATCATTCCTTCCAAAGAAATCCCAGGGATGATCTCCTTCAGAATGGATTGGTTGATCTCCTTGCAGTCCAAGGGACTCTCAAGAGTCTTCTCCAACACCACAGTTCAAAAGCATCAATTCTTCAGCACTCAGCCTTCTTCACAGTCCAACTCTCACATCCATACATGACCACTGGAAAAACCATAGCCTTGACTAGATGCACTTTTGTTAGCAAAGTAATGTCTCTGCTTTTGAATATGCTATCTAGGTTGGACATAACTCTCCTTCCAAGGAGTAAGCGTCTTTTAATTTCATGCCTGCAGTCACCATCTGCAGTGATTTTGGAGCCCAAAAAAATAAAGTCTGACACTGTTTCCACTGTTTCCCCATCTATTTCCCATGAAGTGATGGGACCAGATGCCATGATCTTCGTTTTCTGAATGTTGAGCTTTAAGCCAACTTTTTCACTCTCCACTTTCACTTTCATCAAGAGGCTTTTTAGTTCCTCTTCACTTTCTGCCATAAGGGTGATGTCATCTGCATATCTGAGGTTATTGATATTTCTCCTGGCAATCTTGATTCCAGCTTGTGTTTCTTCCAGTACAGCGTTTCTCATGATGTACTCTGCATATAAGTTAAATAAGCAAGGTGACAATACACAGCATTGACGTACTCCTTTTCCTATTTGGAACCAGTCAGTTGTTCCATGTCCAGTTCTAACTGTTGCTTCCTGACCTGCATACAGATTTCTCAGGAGGCAAGTCATGTGGTCTGGTATTCCCATCTCTTTCAGAATTTTCCACGGTTTACTGTGATCCACAGTCAAAGGCTTTGGCATAGTCAATAAAGCAGAAGGCTTTGGCATAGTCAATAAAGCAGAAATAGATATTTTTCTGGAACTCTCTTGCTTTTTCCATGATCCAGTGGATGTTGGCAATTTGATCTCTGGTTCCTCTGCCTTTTCTAAAACCAGCTTGAACATCAGGAAGTTCATGGTTCAGGTATTGCTGAAGCCTGGCTTGGAGAATTTTGAGCATTACTTTACTAGCGTGTGAGATGAGTGCAATTGTGTGGTAGTTTGAGCATTCTTTGGCATTGCCTTTCTTTGGGATTGGAATGAAAACTGACCTTTTCCAGTCCTGTGGCCACTGCTGAGTTTTCCAAATTTGCTGGCATATTGAGTGGAGCACTTTCACAGCATCATCTTTCAGGATTTGAAATAGCTCAACTGGAATTCCATCACCTCCACTAGCTTTGTTCGTAGTGATGCTTTCTAAGGCCCACCTGACTTCACATTCCAGGATGTCTGGCTCTAGATGAGTGATCACACCATCGTGATTATCTGGGTTGTGAAGATCTTTTTTTGTACAGTTCTTCTGTGTATTCTTGCCACCTCTTCTTAATATCTTCCACTTCTGTTAGGTCCATACCATTTCTGTGCTTTATCGAGCCCATTCTTTGCATGAAATGTTCCCCTGGTATCTCTAATTTTCTTGAAGAGATCTCTAGTCTTTCCCATTCTGTTGTTTTCCTCTATTTCTTTGCATTGATCGCTGAGGAAGGCTTTCTTATCTCTCCTTGCTGTTCTTTGGAACTCTGCATTCAGATGCTTATATCTTTCCTTTTCTCCTTTGCTTTTCACTTCTCTTCTTTTCACAGCTATTTGTAAGGCCTCCCCAGACAGCCATTTGGCTTTTTTTGCATTTCTTTTCCATGGGGATAGTCTTGATCCCTGTCTCCTGTACAATGTCACGAACCTCATTCCATAGTTCATCAGGCACTCTATCAGTTCTAGGCCCTTAAATCTATTTCTCACTTCCACTATTTCTCACTTCTGACAGAATGTGGTCCACTGGAGAAGGGAGTGGCAAACCACTTCAGTATTCTTGCCTTGAGAACCCCATGAACAGTATGAAAAGGCAAAATGATAGGATACTGAAAGAGGAACTCCCCAGATCAGTAGGTGCCCAATATGCTATTGGAGATCAGTGGAGAAATAATTCCAGAAAGAATGAAGGGATGGAGCCAAAGCAAAAACAATACCCAGCTATGGATATGACTGGTCATAGAAGCAAGGTCCGATGCTGTAAAGAGCAATATTGCATAGGAACTTGGAATGTCAGGTCCATGAATCAAGGCAAACTGGAAGTGGTCAAACAGAAGATGGCAAGAGTGAATGTCGACGTTCTAGGAATCAGCGAACTGAAATGGACTGGAATGGGTGAATTTAACTCAGATGACCATTATATCTACTACTGTGGGCAGGAATCCCTTAGAAGAAATGGAGTAGCCATCATGGTCAACAAAAGAGTCTGAAATGCAGTACTTGGATGCAATCTCAAAAACGACAGAATGATCTCTGTTCATTTCCAAGGCAAACCATTCAATATCACAGTAATCCAAGTCTATGCCCCAACAAGTAACACTGAAGAGGTTGAAGTTGAACGGTTTTATGAAAACCTACAAGACCTTTTAGAACTAACACCCAAAAAAGATGTATTTTTCATTATAGGGGACTGGAATGCAAAAGTAGAAAGTCAAGAAACACCTGGAGTAACAGGCAAATTTGGCCTTGGAATACAGAATGAAGCAGGGCAAAGACTAATAGAGTTTTGCCAAGAAAATGCACTCGTCATAGCAGACACGCTCTTTAACAGTACACGTGATTAATAGACCACCCATCATTACTACTCCTGTTGCCAGGTTCCTGCTAAAGGGTATTAGCACTTAAAAATTACTAATGAAATGGAACACAGACAATTATATCATTATAAATTGATCACCATTAATTTTATTAACATCCCATCATAAAATTGGAAAACAAACATGACTGAGGCTATCTTTCCAACTCTTGAATGTTTTCAACCATGTTGCCTCCACACAAAGGGATTTCTTTTATTCTCACTTTTATTATGATATACTTCAAACATACAATGAAGGAGAGCAGAATCTGCCACCCCAGAAACATCCTCCTTTAGTATAAGGATTATCTTGAGCTGGTTATTTTTGAAGAAGAGCAGACACAAGAGAAGCTCTGAAAATCCAGCAGAAGTTGCCTTTTGTAGAGACTTTTATATTTATAAAGGAAATTCCCATTTGTAAGGGTGTTTCCCCCTGTTTACTTAGAAGAGGATGACTAAATCTTTAGAAACTCTTGTCAACGGGGAAATCAGAGATTTAAATCTGCCTAACAGTCATTCCCTTGTTTACTGTGCTTTGCCTGGTAACTGCCCTACCCTTCCTCCACAACATCTTCCTTTCTCTTTAGCTGGAGAGCTTGGGCTACTTCAAGGAGGAACTCAATTTTCCTGGGTATCTCCCATCTGTGCAGGAGGTATACATATTATCAAACTTCTCTTTGTTTTTCTCCTGCTAATCTGTGTTAATAGCAGGGGATATCTCAGTCAAGAACCTAGATAGGAGGAAAGAAATTTGTTTTTCTTCCTCTACAGCAGCAAAATAGAAAGAAGAGGAAATTGAAGTTGCAATTAAACGTTTTGCCTTATTTGCTTCATTTCTAAACTTTTGTAGAGTATGGTTACCATGATATTTCACTTATAAAAACTTTAGCATCCTTCTCCAAATAGATACCTTTCTTTCACATAAGCATCATCATAATACTAAGAAAAGAAGTAATTCTTATGATCACAAAATACTCATTTCCTTTACTAGTACCCCCAATTGATCACTTTTTTTAGAGTTAGAATCCAGTAAAGGATCATTGTAATCATGTCTTTTCAGTCTTTTTCACCCACATATATACACTTGTTGTTTAATTGCCCAGACTCTCTTCCAACCCCATGGATTTTTTTGCCAGGCAAGAATACTGGAAGGAGTTGTCATTTCCTACTCCAGGGAATCTTCTCGACCCAGGAATTGAACCCGCATCTTCTGCCTGCATCTCCTGCATTGCAGGCAAATTATTTACCACTGAGCCACCAGAAAAGCCACTCTTCAGTCTTTTTAAATTTAGACCTTTTGCCCCAAATTTCATGGCACTGACTTTTGGAAGAGAATGATCAAATGTTTCGTATAATGTCTCACTTTCTGACTTTGTTTCATTATTTCTCTGTTAGAGCCTTTAAAATGTTTCTTTTCCCACGGTTGATTTATAAACGAAAGTTAGAATTAAAGGCTTGATTAGATTTAGGTTAAACATTCTTTTAAAGCACACTATAGAGGTGATGTTATATGCTTCATATATGTCACTTCAAAAAGCCTGTTTTTTAATGTGTCCATTATTAATGATGCTAACTTTATTTGCTGAGTTAGAATGATTCTTGCTTATTAAAGGACAATTTTTTTATATTTATTTTTTTAAACACCAGAAATATTTTGATTTTTGACAAGGGTAAACTCAGGACTCTCAGACAAATATTAAATGAACATGTTCAAAGATTTTATTTAACTTATTCTTTAATGAGGGAACCAGTAAGATGCTACAGCTGGTTCAAAGGAAAATCCGAAGAGCAGACACATATACAGGCTGTAAATTGGTCAGTATCCATAGGGAAACAGCCAACTGTATTTCTAAAAGACAAGTTCCACTTTTGTAGACAAGAATCATCTGTAGTATTCTCAGTATTCTACAATTTAAAGAGTCATAAAATAGCTCAAAGACAATGAAAGTAAGACCTAGAGACCCAGTAGAATCAGATGACCTGTATGACATTTACTTTTCCTTTGAAGAATGGAATCTTTGGTCCATTCCAAAGCCTTTCACAGTTTTTCCTATATTCTACATCTCTCCATTATTAAGTTAACATTAAAAGAAAATCTTATCTAGCAAGTTATCTGTGATACCATGGGACTATCCAGTTCTCCATGAGGTAACAGAGATGTAATGATTTCAATGATTTTTGTCTGAATCTATTATTTCACTGAAGGTAGAAAAATAGTGATTGTTCTAATGTTATCAATTCTTCTCCATTTATTAACAGATGTTTTGCATAAATGAAGAGCTTTCCCTTATGCCTGGGACTATTTTTCTACTCCTGAAATATAAAATGGAATATTATTTACTCATAAGAAGGAAATCCTGCTAATTGCAGTAACATGGAAAGACTTTGAAGATATTATGCTAAGTGAAATATATCAGATAGAGAAAGACAAATACTGTATGATCTCACTTATATGTGGAATCTAAAAAAGCCAGTCCCAGAGAAGCAAGGAGTGGATTGGTGGCTGCCAGAGGGTAGAGGGATTAGAGAAATGGGAGATGTTGGTCAAAAGGTACAAACTTCCAGTTATAGGATGAAAAAATTCTGGGGATCTACTGTACAGCATGGTGACTATCGTTAACAATACTGTATTATATACATAAAAGTTGTTAAGAGAATATATCTTAAATTTAAGTGCTCACCACATACACACACACACACAGACTCAAAAGGTAATTATGTGAGGTGATGGATGTGTTAACTACCTTTATTGTGGTAATTATTTTGCAATAGACATATATCAAATTATCATGTAGTACACCTTAAACTTACACAATGTTATGTGTCAATTATATCTCAATAGAGCTGGAAAAAAGTTAAAAGAAGTTTTACTTGTATCTCTTTTCTCTTACATTGAACATATTGGTTTCTAATAATAGTAACATAATTATTTATTTGCTGTCTCTTACAATATACATGGGCTTCCCTGGTGGCTCAGATGGTAAAGCGTCTGTCTGCAATGCAGGAGACCTGGGCTCGATCCCTGGGTTGGGAAGATCCCCTGGAGAATGAAATGGCAGCCCACTCCAGTATTCTTGCCTGGAAAATCCTATGGACGGCGGAGCCTGGTAGGCTACTGTCCATGGGGTCGCAAAGAGTCGGACACGACTGAGCGACTTCACTTCACTTCACTTCACAATATATACATGAAATGGATTTTAAACATTGACACTAATGTTACTACTAAGAAAATATGGAATTAAGTTAAGTATTTGTTATAGTTTTTTTAATCTCAGAATATGTCCCAATGAAGGGATACAGATTTCAGTATTATAATGTCACATCAAATAATGATTTTCTCTGTGTAGTAATATTACCTGATAAAAAGTTAGGTTCATTTGCTCAAATTTGTTTTCTGCTTTAGGGTTTTAAAAATATTAAATTTTATTTTTGTATAGGTAGAACATTTATGTTTCAAAAACCAAAACAATACTTATATACTCAAAGGTGTATTCGTAAGTCTCCCTTCTATTCCTGTCTTGTCACCTCCTTCCCCACCCACAAAGTTAACCATTGTGATTAGTTTCTGGCTTGTTATCCCAGTGTCACTGTTTGAAAATATATACACGTGTATATACATATGTGCGTGTGTATTCTTATATCTCCTCCTTTCTCACATTAAAATATAGCATACTATGAACATTGCTCGCCCCTTTGCTTCTTTAGCTAGACATGTTCTAGAAATTCATATCATTACATGGAGATTGTAGTGGGCTGAATTGTGTCTCCCAAAAACTATGTCCACCTGAAGCCTTAGAATGTGTTTTTATTTGGAATACTGGTCTTTGGAGATAGAATTAAGGCCAAGATCTTAAGATGAGAGCCCTAAATTCAGTCATGAGTGTAGATAAAAGAGAAAGGAGAGGGAAATTTGAAACACAGAGAAGAAGCTCATGTGAATGCTGAGGCAGAGATTAGAGTGAGATGGCTACAAGTCAAGGAACACCCAAGATTGTGGTCAGTGACCAGAAACTAGGAAAGAAGCATGGGATGAATTCTCCCGCAGAACCTCCAGAAGGAACCAACCCTATTGACACCTTAATTTTGGACTTCTAGCTTCCAGAATTATGAGACAATACATTTCTATTACTTTAAGCCACCAAGCTTGTGATCATTTATTAAGGCAATCACAATAAACTAATACAGAGATCTTTCTTATTCTTTTTTTGCTTTAATAACTGCATAGTATCCCTTGTGTGGCTATACAATGGTTTACTCAGTCAGTTGCCTATTGATGGACATTTGGTTGCTCCCAAACTTTTGTTTGTACAAATAATGCTCAGCAAATAACATTGTGCGTGTTCTTTCAAGTCTGTTCATGTGTAATTTACATTTAATTCTCAGAAGTGAGATTGCTGGGTCAAACTGTAAATGCATTTACATTTTTGCTAGATATTGCCAAATTCCCCTTCATAGGGGCTGTAACATTTTGCACTCCCACCAGCAATGAATAAGAGTGCCTATTTCCCCACAAGCTCGCCAACAGAGTGCATTTTCAATTTTGAATGTTTGCCAATCTGATAAACAAGACATGGTGTTTCAGTGTAGTTGTAACTTGCATTTCTCTTATTATGGTGAAGTTGAGCACTTTTTCATATGTTTAAGATTCTTTGCTTTTCTTTTCATAGGAACCTTCTGATCTTTTACCTATTTTCCTACTGTTGTTTTTTTTTTTTTTCCTCAATTGTAAAGAGCTTTTCCAATATAATTTGCAAATACTTTTTCTGTTTCTTTTATTTCTTGAACAATATCCATAACTTTTTGCCATGTAAAATGTTTTCTTTCAACTTCAGTTTTTAACACACAAGAATTCGTGATGCTCCCAGCCCAATGAACCTTCCCAAGCTATATCCTTCTCTGAGTCATTGCTCACCAAAGTCTGATTCCCTTCTTCTTATGAGCCCTTCTCAATTAGAATCAGAGATTTTAGCTACACTATAACTCCTGTTACTCCTTTTTTCCTTTTGTCTTAAATTGATTTCCCTGGAAAGCAAAGCCTGAGGCAGAAGTTGTATATGCTGTTACCTCTTTGGGGAAGTGAAGCAGAGAAGAACAGAGTCAATACAAGGGTGTGTTATCAAGCTGGCCACCTCTGAGTGCAATATTTGCTTGATCAGTATGTGCATGACACCCAAATCTCTATCATCTGTATGTTAGGATTTTCTTGGCTGGTGGAAGCAAGAGGAAGAGGGAGAAAGCAAAGAAAAAGGAATGAATTTATCTCCTTGCTGATTCATCAGTTATCAAATCTAAGCTCTTAATAAGGTCAACTCCCTAAAACATAGTTTTGTGGTAGGATTGTGGCTAGTTTATTAAAAAACGAGCATGGAAACTACTCTTTCACCAGGCACCAGGCCATATTTCTATGATCAGACTTAATAATCCAGGAATGTATTCAGCAGAAACAAGCAATGCATCCTTTGCGTTGTCACGTGGTTGAAGGGGACTGGGAGGAAAGCACTCAGCACCTCGTCGTCAAGTGGAGATGTGGAGCAGGAGCAAAGGCTCCCTATAGAGCGGTGACCGTCACTAGGCCCACCAGTAGGGTTGGTCCTTTGAGTAAAGCAGTAATACATGATGTTGTGAATTATTTCTAAATCTTCACACAAGGTGTCAGTTGGGAAAGTAAGAGATGCTTTCTGACAAAGTCAGAGGGTCATTCTGAGTTACCAGAGAGAGGGCAGGGATGGATGAAACATTGCCAGGGTGCCCTGGGTGGGACCAGGGGAGGGGAGCATTGGTGTCTCACAAAGGCCTTGAAGAGAATGACACTGTCTTAGTCTGCTGAGGCTGCTATAACAAAGTATTGGGTTGGCCAAAAGGTTTGTTTGGGTTTTTCTGTAAATAGACTTTTGGCCAAACCAGTATCATAGGCTGAGTGGCTTACAAACAGCAAACATTGTTTTCTTCAGAGTTCTAGGGGCTATAAATCCAAGATCATGGCACCAACAAGGTCAAGTTTGCCCTTCTCCAGGTTGCCAATGGCCATTTTTTCATTTTATCTTCACATAGTAGGGGTGGGAGTGGGGAGCTCTCTGGGGTCTCTCTCTATCCTTTTTTTTAAAAAAACGTATTTTGTATTGGAACATAGCCAATTAACAATGTTGTCATAGTTTCAGGTGAACAGCTGAAAGGGACTCAGCCATACATATACATGTATCCATTCTCCCACAAACCCCCCTCCCATCCAGGCTGCCACATAACATTGAGCAGAATTCCATGTGCTATACAGTAGGTCCTTGTTGGTTATCCATTTTAAATATAGCAGTGTGTATAGGCAACCATAAGTTCATTTTCTAAGTCTGTAAGTCCCTTTCTGTTTTGTAAGTAAGTTCATTTGTATCATTTCTTTTTAGATTCCACATATAAGGTATGTCATACAATATTTCTCCTTCTCTGACTTACTTCACTTAGTATGACAATCTCTAGGTCCATCCATGTAGCTGCAAATGGCATTATCTCATTCTTTTTAATGGCTGAGTAACATTTCATTACATAAATGTATGGGGTCTCTTTTGTAAGGGCATTGGTCTCATGCACGAAAGCTCTAACCTTAGGACCTGATCACCTCCCAAAGACCCACAGCCTAATACCACCACATGGGGGCTTGGTTTCAACATTTGAATTTTAGGGGGACGCAAGTATTCAGTCCATAACAGATGTTGACAGAGGCAGAGAGCAACAGAAAAGAAGTGAGGACAAGTGTTGTCTACATCACACTGGGGGGTCATGCTTGCCTGTCCTTCCCGGCTACAGTGCTCCAGGATCACTATGGAGCAGGGAAGAACACTACACAGAAACCACACACAAGAGTTGTATGTGGGTCTTAAGTCATTTAAAAAATGTATATGTGCTAGTGGGAGATGGGGGGATGGAGAGTGGGTGGGTGACATATATGCACTATTGATACTGTATATAAAATAGATAACTAATGAGAACCTACTGTATAGCACAGGGAACTCTACTCAATGCTTTGTGGTGACCTAAATGGGAAGGAAATCTAAAAAAGAGTGGATAAACGTACACATATAGCTGATTCACTTTGCTGTTCAGCAGAGACTAACACAACATTGTAAAGCAACAATACTCCAGTAAAAACTTGAAAAAAAAGTATATGTGTTGGTGGGGGGTGAGGGGATGAGGGATGGGCAGGGGTGAGTAATATATAACAAAAATGCCAATGCATTTATAGATTGACCCAGTAATCCCACTTCTAAGAATCAAATGTGAGTCACATCTGTATAGATTTTAAAAAACATTTACACAAAATTATTTATTGAGTTTAGTGGAACAAACACAAGTTTGGGAGCAACCCATATGGCTGTCAATAGGAATTTGATTGAATAAACCATTGTAGAGCCACACAAGGGATACTAATCAACAGCAGATATCCCACAGACATAGGTTTGCATATTCTTGAGCAAACTCCTTTGGAAACATTTAATCTCACTAAATTAGATCAATAAACAACAATCATGTTTGGGGCTTTAGAAGTCTTAACATTTTACAGGACCTGAATGACAGTAAAGTGCACTAACGGAAGATACCTCTTGTACCAATGTCTGCCTCCACCCCACAGCCTTCTGGGTTTTTGATGAGGCCAAAGGAACCTTAGCCTCATCACATGAAAAGCTTAAGCCAGGACTTAATATAGAAGAGATTTCTTAGACATGACTCTAACTTGATGACATAACCATCTGATATACTGAGCAAGGAAAGTGATGGTTTAAGACTATAATGCTCAGGACTTCCCTGGTGGCGCAGTGAATAAGAATCTGCCTGCCAGTGTGGGGGACATGGGGTCGATCCCTAGTCCAGGAAGATTCCACATGCCAGGGAGCAACTAAGCTCGTGCACCACAACTGCTGAAGCCTGCACGCCTAGACCCTGTGCTCTGAAACAAGAGATGGCACCACAGTGCACATCGCCTGTGCACTGCAGTGAGGAGTAGCCCTGGCTCACCACAACTAGAGAAAAGCCTGGGCAGCAACAAAGACCCAGCACAGCCCAAACCAAACAAACTAACTAAATTTAAAAAGGACTATAATGCTCAGAAACCCAGGAACAAAAGAACTGAAAACATGCAAAAATTGAAGAAAGTAAAGACTTTATGATCTTCAGAAGTAAGCAAATCTGGTAAATATTCCAGAATTCTAGCTATTTCAAGATTTGAGAGCATAATATGTGAATTCCCAAGAAGACCTTGAAATATTTTCAAAACAGCAGATGCATAAATTCTTTTTAAAGGGTAAAGAATAAATGTTTTGAAAGGGGAAAATGACAAAAAGAATAAGAAAAATCTCCTTGAAGAATCCTCAAGGGAATGGGCCTCTAGTTTTTAAAAACAACTTCTTGTGTGTTATAGGAAAAACACTTTTTATTATTTTGTATTTAAATGGACCTTTACTTTGGGAAAATCACATATGTTTATAAGTAGCATCAAAGATAAAATCAATTATTAAATCAGAGAACAGTAAACACTTCTCAACATTAACACTTAGTTCCTCTTTTCTTGATTGCATAGAAGGGAAATAATTTTATTTTGAGGTCTGCTATATCAGTACAGAGTATAAAAAAAGATAGTCCCTAACTTGCAACGGTTCAACTTAACAAGTTTTCAACTTTACAATGGTGTGAAAGTGATAGGCATTCAGTAGAAACTGTACTTTGAATTTTGATCTCTTCCAAGGCAAAGGAACCAGAGATTAAATTGCCAACATTCATTGGATCATAGAGAAAACAAGGGAATTCCAGAAAAACATCTATTTCCACTTCGTTGACAATAGCCTATTTGAAAAGGCTTTGACTGTGTGGATCATGTGGATCTTAACAAACTGAAAATTCTTAGATGGGAGTACCAGACCATCTTACCTGTCTCCTGAGAAACCTGTATGTGGGTCAAGAAGCTACAGTTAAAACCAAAATTAGGAAAGGAGTACAACAAGGCTGTATATTGTCACCCTGCTTATTTGCATATTAACTCATATAACTCATATTAACTTATATGATCCCCTGGTAGCTCAGTTGGTAAAGAATCTGCCTGCAATGCAGGAGACCCTGGTTCGATTCCCGGGTTGGGAAGATCCCCTGGAGAAGGGAAAGGCTACCCACTCCAATATTCTGGCCTGGAGAATTCCATGAGGTCACAAATAGTTGGACATGATTGAGTGACTTTCACTTTCTTTTCACTTTTTCATATGCAGAGTACACCATGTGAAATGCCAGGCTGCATGAAGCACAAGCTGGATTCAAGATTGCCAGGAGAAATATCAATAACCTCAGATATGCAGATTATACCACTCTAATGGCAAAAAATGAAGAGGAACTAAAGAACCTCTTGATGAGGTGAAAGAAGAAAGTGAAGAAGCTGGCATAAAATGCAACATTCACAAAACTAAGATCATGGCATCCAGTCCCATCACTTCATGGCAAATAGATGGGGAAACAAAGGAAACAGTGACAGACTTGATTTTCTTGGGCTCCAAAATCAGTCCGGAAGGTGACTGCAGCCACGAAATAAAAAGACGCTCCTTGGAAGGAAAGCTATGACAAACCTAGACAGCATATTAAAAAACAGAGACCTCACTTTGCCAACAAAAGTCCATCTAGTCAAAGCTATGGTTTTTACAGTAGTCATGTACAGATGTAAGGGTTGGATCATACAGAAGGCTGAGCACAGAATTGATGCTTTCAAGCCATGGTGCTGGAGAAGACTCTTGAGAGTCCCTTGGACAGCAAGGAGATCAAACCAGTCAATCCTAAAGGAAATCAACCCTGATTATTCACTGGGAGAAATGATGCTTAAGCTGAAACTCCTAAAGCTTTAGCTACCTGATGCAGGGAGGTGACTCACTGAAAAAGAGCCTTATGCTGGGAAAGACTGAAAGCAAAAGGTGAAGTGGCAAAAAAAAAAAGTGATAAAAGGTGGGTGGCAGAGGATGAGATGGTTAAATAGCATCTCCAAGTCAATGGGCATGAATTTGAGCAAACTCCAGAAGATAGATAGGTAAACCTGGCCACCTGCAGTCCACGGGGTCGCAAAGAGTTGGACACAACTTAGCAACTGAACAACAAAATCTCCCATGATGTTGGGCAGCAGAGGCAAGCCACAGCTCCTAGTCAATTACATGATCACGAAGGTAAAGAACCAACAGAGGGACTTCCCTGGTGGTCCAGTGGCTAAGACTCTGTGCTCCCAATACAGGGGCCTGGATGCAATCCCTGGTCAGTGAACTAGATCCCACATGCTACAACTAAGACCTCTCATGACACAACTAGAAGATCCTACATGCTACAACTAAGACCTGGGGCAGCTAGTCAGATAGATAGAGATAAAACTTATGTTTAAAAAAAGGAAAGAACCAATACACTTATAACCATTCTGCACCCATACAACCATTCTATTTTTCACTTTCAGTACAGTATTCAGTAAATTACATGAGATATTCAGCACTTGAATGTAAAATAGGTTTTGTGTGAGATGATTTTGCCCTACTGAAGGCTAATGTAACTGTCCTGAGCATGTTTAAGGTAGGTTAGGCTAAACTATGATGTTTCAGTTCAGTCGTTCCGTTGTGTCCAACTCTTTGCGACCCCATGGACTGTAGCACACCATCTCGTGTCCATCATCATCTCCCAGAGCTTGCTCAAACTCATGTCCATTGAGTTGGTGATACCATCCAACCGTCTCATCCTCTGTCATCCCCTTCTCCTCCTGCCTCAGTCCTTCCAATGAATATTCAGGACTGATTTCCTTTAGGATTTATTGGTTTGATCTTCTTGCAGATGTTTAGGTTAGGTGTATTAAGTGCTTTTCTGACTTGGTATATTTTCTGCTTACAGTGGGTTTGCCAGGACATAAGTCCTTTGTAAGTCAAGGAAGATCTGTGGTTTGATTAGACTTAAGTGGCTATTAGGTTCAGACTGTGCAGTTATAGTCTTCTCAAGCACCAAATTGTATAGAGTGCCTAGCTGTATAATAAAATCAGTTTCTTCTTTGTTTTCTTTTCTTTAGACCATACATTTAACATTGGAAATAAGTGAAATAAAATAGATATTTGGCATGGCTAGGACTGCAGTTATTGGTTTGCTTTTTTATTGTACTTGGACATGCAAATAAGGCTTTTGGGGAGATGCCCTTTTTTGAACTCATAAAAGAATAAAAATACTCCTACACATGGCTATGGGAACATATAGTCTCCCTAATGACAGCACAAGCAAGATGCTTACTCATCTCAAATAAATTTAAGTATAAGACATGAACAAATGATACATTACAGATGAATGTTCCTGGGTATACCCTGATGGAAAATAAAGACTCATGTGTATCAGGCTGGATGGACAGCCAAAAAATGTAGGCACTGAAGTGAGAAAATATAATCTGACAATGATGTATGCTACTTAGGAGTTGATTAGATGTTACCATAAATTATAAGCATGGAACTTGGGACTGATATTCAGAGAGATTTATTACTTTTTTTTTCTTTAAAGGAGAATGAATGTAACCACATTTAGTTTAACATTGAAAAGTTATTAGCCTCCTCTCTAAAATGCTCTGCTGTCTTGGTCAAGGAAACTCCATTACACAATTCTCCACTCTCAGTAAATAGTTATAGCTCACTAGCTGTTGAGTTGTGCATGCATGCTCAGTTGTGTCTGACTCTTTTGCGACCCCGTGGACTGTAGCCCACCAGGCTCCTCTGTCCATGGAGTTTTCTGGGCAAGAATACTGGAGTGGGTTGCCTTTTCCTTCTCCAGGGGATCTTCCCAACCCAGGGATAGAACCCACATCTCCTGTGTCTCTTGCATTGGTAGGTGGATTCTTTACCACTTGAGCCACCTGTGAAGCCCATAGTTCACTAACTCATCTTCAATTAAATATGGTTTTTGTGATCTCAGGAATTTAGGTAGCAATGAATAGTTTTCTGATCTCACTGGATCAGGAGCACTTGCTCTTGTGCACACTCAAATAGTAGACTTTAAGTCTTGTGCTAGCTCACCCTTAGCATTATTTCAAAAGTTCAGGGACTCAGACGAGGGCCTCTACGTTCCCTATTTAAAGATTGTAGATCTAGGCAGCCTTCTCCCCCATCCCTGCGCACTTCCGAGTCCCCACACATGTAGCTCACACACAAGTCCTTGTCTCCAAGCCAAAATTGCTATATGAGGTGGGGACTTAGGTGTAAGATCCCTCCTGAGTTCTGTTCCACATATAAGGAAATATGTGGTGGCATTTAGGGCCCACCCTGATAATCAGGGTTGTTGCTTCATTTGAAAACCCTTGATTTAATCACATCTGCAAAGGTACTTTTTCCAAATTATGTGATATTTACAAATTCCAAGGATGAGGATGAGGTATGTTTTGGTGAACATCAGTCAACCTACTACAATACCAATTGAGTTCTTCCCTTTCTCTCTCACACTAGAGTTAAGACTGTTTAGAAAAGCATAGTTACTGAGATCCTGAGGGTGGAAGGAGGATAATGATTTAGAAAAGTTCACTGAGGCAAGAAGAAAGCAGCAATTCTTTACAGTCAGTGGGGAGAGGTTAAAAGAAACTCGATGAAATGGAAATCCTGGTAGAGGAACACATTTTGATCTCCTTGGCACATCTCACACATTCTATGTAAATCAGTTTATTAAATTTTCTTTTTCAAAATATCACCCTGGTTATTAGACTAATCCTGCTGGCCATTTTGCACAGTCTACAAATATCAAATCATTATGTTTTACAGTTCAAAACAGTATAATGTTATATGTCAATTACATCTCAATTTGAAAAAAAAAAAAATCCCCATACAAGATACTTGAAGATTTTAAATGGTCTCATCCACTTATTTTTATCTTATCACGTGTGTGTGCTAAGTTGCTTCAGTTGTGTCTGACTCTGTGACGCTGTGGACTGTAGCCCGCCAGGCTCTTCTTTCCATGGGAGTCTCCAGGCAAGAATATTGAAGTGGATATTTCCTCCTCCAGGGAATCTTCCCAACCCAGGGATCTAACGCACTACCTGGGAAACCCCTTTATCACTTTATTTGAAAGTGAATGTTGACTCTGGAAGCATTCATATTTTGCTTTGTCCAGAAGTGAACCTTTTCAGGAAGACAAATCATAAGGTCATGTTGACTAAAAATAAGCATGAAAAGGTTTACTTTCCCCTTTAAAAGATCTACAAGAGGATATTTTTAGTATGTATTGAATTCTGTTAGATTCTAAGGAAAATAAAACCAAAATTTAAAGTAAGTGAAAGGATTCTGTGGCTTGAACACTCTTGCTCTGTGCTTTGAAGTTGGTTCTTTGACCTTGGATGAACCACAAAACCTTCTGAATCTTAGTTTCTTCATCCTTAAAGTAAGAAAGCCTGATCTAAAACATTTAAAAAAATTTAATTGTGGTATAAAAGAGAACATTACATAAAACTGACCATTATAACCATTTTTAAAAACAGTTTTCTCATGTAAGCTATATGCAACAGGTCTCCAGAACTTGTGCATCTTGGAAATCTGAAATTCTGTGTCCATTGAACAATAATACCCCTCTTACTCCTCCCCTCAGTCCCTGGCACCCACCATTCTGCTTTCTGTTTTTAAGAATTTGACTACTTTAGATATGTTAGTGAAATCATATAGTACTTGTCCTTTCATGACCAGTTTATTTCCCTTAGTATAATGTCTTCAAGGTTTATCCATGTTGCAGCATGTAACAGGATTTTTTTAAGTGGCTGCATAATATTCCGCTGTATGTACATACCATATTTTGTTTATCCATTCATCTGTCTGTGGACACTTGGGTTGCTCCCACCTCTTGGCTATTATGAGTAACATTGCAATGAGAACAAGTGTGCAAATATCTTTTCAAGACACTGCTTATGTCAGATATATACCCAAAAGTGGGATTACTAGATCATATGGTAGTTTTATTTTTATTATTTATTTATTTATTTTTTGGTAGTTTTATTTTTAATTTTTTTGAGGAACCTCCCTGCTGTTTTCCCTAGTAGTTGCAGCATTTTACATTCCTACCAACAATGCACAAGGGTTTCAATTTCACCACATCTTCACGAATACTTGTTATTTTCTGCCTTTTTTTTTATGGTGACGATCGTAATGGGTATGAGGTGATATCTCATTGTGGTTTTGATTTAAGAAGGCCTGACTTTTACAAAGTAATTCTTACCTCAACAAATTTTGATAAGGCATACAAAACATTTGGCACAATGTTTCCTGGAATACAGCACTTGCTCAGTGAGTGGTGGTTATTGATAATGTCATCTTCTGTCATGGTCCAGGCATTGTGCTGGAGGTTTGAGATTCATAAACAGGGAGACCTGAGGCCATTGCTCTCAGGAAGCTGTGTACATGGAGGGTATACTGGGGCTCCAAAACCAAAAAAAAGAGAAATCCAAATATTTTGAAAAATGTAGTGACATTATAGACAAAATTGATTAAAATCAAAACCAATATATTTAAGGGCAAAATGTGAGCTGTTATTAAGCCAAGCCAAGAAAAAGGAAGTTTCTTAATACACATACCCGCAAGTTAAAACGACAGAATTAAATATTTACATGCAGTGCAAGTGCAAGATTCATCCTTAATATAATGTACATGGCAAATTGCAGGCTAATGTCTGTAGCCAAAAATAGCACTTAGCAAATTCATTAATTTTGTTTAGGTTTAAATTGATATCATTAAGGTTAATACTTTCCTCGCTCTAAGTAAGATATCTTTACTTGGAAAAAATGCATATTCATACCAGATAATAGCAAGTGGTAAAACATTCTGTACTGTAAGATCATATTTTTAAAAGGAATAATAAATAAGCAAATAGATCATTTGCTACATTCAACACATCAGTTACTTATGAAATTTTAAATTATTGACCAAGCATTAATTTTTAAATTAGAAGGCAGCAATAAAGATACTGAAAACTTACAGAAGTAATTCCCAGGGGAAAGAAAACAGACAATATGTTTATGCAAAACACTTATGAAACTGTTTTTACAAATTAAAGACAAATCTCTAAGAAGACTGATCAAGAAAAAAAATGAGTGAAATGAAATTAGGAATAAAAAGTATTTCTTATTAAGTTAATGTAGAAATGCAAAAATAGTCAGAGAATACTGTTAACAAATTTATGCCATTAAATTAAAGAACATATAAAATGTGCAATTAAGGGGTCTAGTAGTTAAGACTCCGTGCTCCCAATGCAGGGGGTAGAGGTTTGATCCCTGGTCAGGGAACTAAGATCCCAAATGCTGCACAGTGCAGCTAAAAAAAAAAAAAAGGGTGGGGTAATTATAATATATATTTATATATACTATATATATATATATATACACACACACACACACACACACACAAAGTTGATCCAAGAAGAGATAGAAAACTTGAGCAGACTATTAACCAATTTAATTGGTAATAAAATATACCTCCACCAAAGTCCCAGGTTAAGACAGTTCTGTAGGTGGTGGTGGTGGTTTAGTCGCTAAGTCGTGTCCAACTCTTGGAACCCCATTGACTGTAGGCTGCCAGGCTCCTCTGTCCATGGGATTCTCCAGGCAAGAATACTGGAGTGGGTTGCCATTTCCTTCTCCAAGTTTTACAGGTTAAGTTTTATGAAATCCCCCAAGCTCATTTTATACAAGCTGTATCAGAGACTAGAAAAAAGAGAGACAGCTACATACTTTATTTTATGAGGTATAAGACTAATCTTACATTGAATTGTGGATTCAAAGATTCTAAATAAAATAATAGCAACTTAAATGACATCCTACATAAAGAAGTAATACATTACAACCATGTAGGTTTTATGCCAGGATTGCAAGGATTGTCCGAAATCAGAAAATTTTATCAACAGGATTCACATTAACAGAGTGAATTAGAAGAACTATTAATATATGTCCCTGTTAGTAGAAAAGGCCTATGATAAAATTTAACACTGATTCAAGATTAAAATTCATAGCAAGCCAGTAATATAAGGGAATGGCCTTAACTTGAAAAACCTAGAGCAAACTTCTTGTTTAGTGGTGAAATTTAAGAAGCCTTAACTTTTAAACAAGACAAATATGCTCATTATAACCACATCTATTCCAAATTGTATTAGTGTCCTAACCAATGAAAACAGAAAGGGAAAGTAATTAGGAAGTATAGACTGCCAAAGGAGAGAAATGCTGCTGTTTTTTGTAGACAACATTGTCTGGGTAGAAAAATCTAAGGAAATCTATAGAGTCAGTAAGAAAGTTTAGCAGGATTACTGAATATAAAATCAATATATAAAACAAAAGTAATATTCCTAAACCCAATAATCAACTATAAAATGTAATTGACTACAATATAGCATTTATAATAGCAAAAACATTATCAGAAAATACTAAACATTATTAAAATACACAAAGAAGATCTATATTAAATCTCCACTTATGATATTTAAGAATTCTGTAATTCTATTTATTTTAAGGTGACAATTCTACTATAATAAATACCATAGTTCATCAATCATAAACATACTTTTTAAAGCATCTCTAAGATTGGGATGTAGCTTACAATGAGTGATTTCTTATACCTTGTACCCAGGATAGACTACGATGTAGCTGTCATTGTCTGAATATGAATAAACTTTTCATCATAGCTGTTCATATTCTTGTCACTTCAGTTGAGTTATGTGCATTTTGGGACTGCATGTGTTGAGTTGAATGGCTGTTTAAAAAGTCCTAAAATGGTAATATTATTATTTAGCATTAAAATGAAAATTTATTGTAAATGCAGGAAGATAGAGAAACAAAGCAGGAGGCATATATTTGATATCAAGGAAGCAAGTCTCTTTTATTATAAGAATGACTGAGATTGCATATTTTCCTGCCAAGAACAGTCAACGACCCAAGAAAGGGGACATATTTCACAAGTACGTGAAGCTGAATTATGTTTGGGTACTGTGGTTGGCAAGAATATTTCAGAGACAGAAGTGGATGGACTTTCCTTATAATAAATGCTGCATTACTAATGTCCTTGATGGCACAGAGGCTATTATTGTGTGAAAAAAAAGAGATATTGAAGTTTTATATTGATTCAGAAAAGCCAGATTCTGAATGTCAATAAGTTTTAAGGATATCTTAACCAATTTATTTCACTTACATTTTCATTTTTGTGGGCCCACAAGAAAAAAAATGTGATAAAAGTGTGTATCTAAATAAGTCTAAGGGAGCTTTTTCAGTAAGTATAAAACAAAAAGTCTAAGTGATAAGAAAGCATTATGTCATAGTTTAATGGGAAGCAATTTTTCTTTCTTAGTGACACATAAAATAATGATGTGTCTTACAATCTATGGCATTGCAGAATAGATGAAATCTACAAATGTGATGCAATTTTAAACACAGCTAAACATGAATTTACTTGGAACTTGACAACCCAATTCTAAAATTCATATGAAAGATTAAAGGCAAATGATGGAATGTATAGGGGACAGACCACAGAGGGTTTTGTGAATTAGGGTTAAGGGATTTAGACATTTTTCTAGGTGTGGTGAAAACTGACATATGCTTTTTAATCAAATTAGTGCTCATTTACAATCAAAGAAAATTACAATAAAGATAATAAATTCTATCTGCAATGAATAAATTTTATAGAATATCTCCAAATCTCCTGAAGAACAGGAGGTGAGATTTGCGGTACTGAATATTAAGACTTATTACAAAGCTATAGTAAAATAAACCAGTGTGCTAATCATCAGAGATAGATAAACAGATTGAATATGGTAAACATTTAGAAACTCAAGAAATTATGGAAATTTGACATATAGCAGGGGCAGAATTATAAAGCAAAAGCAAGAAACTGGACTGATACTGGGGCAACTGGGACAAATCGAAACAAAATACCAGTTTGATCTTTAAACAAAAATGAATTTCAGGTAAATTAAAGGCTTAAATGTGAGAAGAAGACTTGTGAAACTTTCAAAAGAAAATGTAAGTTTCTTCAGCAACACATAAAAATAAATTCAATCCTTCAAAGAAAATATCAATAAATTTGACTGCACTGATATAAAAATCTATACAAAAAAGACCCCTTAAACAAAATGGAAAAACAAGTCATAGACTAAGCAAAGGGTTTTACAATCTATGTAACTGACTGAGAGTCGATATACAGATATATAAAGAATGGCTATAAATCTAACAAATAATAGAATGGAGCAATAGGGCTTTCATAGATGAAGAAACCTAAGCAATAAATAAAAATGTGGAAGGTATGAAAAGATGCTTAATATGTAAAATGAAATGAGATATCATATTCTTACTTATGAAGTTGATGAAAGTTAAACAATCTGAGAACATCAAGTAAGGTCATGATAAAATAGGAATTCTCATTCATTGCTGACAAATCTGTAAATGAATACAATGACTTTGTATTTCTAGTGAAGCTGAATATGTACATGCTCTCTGACCTTAAAAATTTCCTTCACTGATAACCTAAGCCCTCATTTACAATACAAGGAAAAATACACAAGGATGTACATTTCTCATATTAGGTAAAATTGGAAACCTCATTTAATTTGTTTCAATCTCTCTTCAATACTTTCAGTTTATGGCTTCATATATAGTATTAGAGGACTTTCCTTGTGGCTCAGCTGATAAAAAATGTGCCTGCAGTGTGGGAGACCTGGGTTCAATCCCTGGGTTGGGAAGATCCCCTGGAGAAGGGAAAGGCTACCCACTTCAGTATTCTGGCCTGGAGAATCCCATGAACTGCAAAGAGTCGGACACAACTGACTAACTTTCACTTCACTTCATAGTATTAGAACCTTATATTACACTCCTTTTTCTCCCCTACAGGATTATGTGCTATTGTTGTCATATATCTGACTTTTACATGTTATAAACCCCAAACATATTGTTTTCATTTTAGCTTTAAACAGTCAAATATCTTTGAAAGTTATTTAAATAAAAAGAAAACAGTCTTCCAAATTTACCACTATGATTAATCCCCCCAAAGACGTCCATGTCCCAGTTTCAAGAATCTTTAAGAATGTTACCCTATAGCACAAAAGAGACTTTATAGATGAGATTAAGGATAAGGACCTTGAGATGGAGGAATTATCCTGGATTATTAGGTGGGCTCATTCTATTCACAAGAGTCTTAGAAGTGAAGGAGGGAAATGAAAGAATGAGTCACAGAAATGGCTGTGTGAGGATACTGAGATGCAGAGGGTTATGTGCAAGGACCAAGAACTCTAAGAGCTAAGGGTAGTCCCTTGCTACAGTCAGTGAAGAAATGGATTCTTCCCTAGATGCCTCCAAAAGTGAACCCAAATCCAGCCTCTGCAGTCCAACACCAAATTACATCTGAGACAGAGTTTTGGAAGAAGTAGAAAAGAATAGCTTTATTGTTTTGCTAAGCAAAGGGTGCCACAGTGGGCTAATGCTCCCAAAATTGTATGTACCAACCTGGAGTGGGTAGTGAGGACTTGTATAATGATGGTTCAAAGAGGGTGTGATCAGCTCATGGACATTCTTCTGATTGGTTGGTGGTGAGGTAAGCGGGAGTCAGCATCATCAGCCTTCTGGTTCCAACCTGTCTGGGGTCGGCATGCTCATGGGTAGCAAAGAGTTAACTTCTCCCATCTGGTGGGGGTTTCAGTACCTGCAAAACAGCTCAAAAATATTGTTATGAATGTCCCTTGAGGGGGAACCAGGACCCTCTCCCAAGGCTGCACTATTGTTTCTTGACTGTTTCTCCCCTGTCTCTGCATCCCCTCCCTTCCCTGATTAGCACCTATTTGAACCTGCCCAACTGTTGCAACTGTTGGAACTCAGGGAAGGTCATAGAAGCTGAATGAAGCTCATTTCCTGCAATCAAGAAATGTGGGACACAGAAAGGTTTTTGTGCCCAGGAGCGCCACAGGGCTCTGCTCAGATTCAAAAGGACCACAGTCCTGCCAACGCCTTGATTTTAGCTGAGACATGTGTCAGACCTCTGATATATAACTGTAAAGGAATACATTTCTATTAAGTCACCAAGTTTGTGGTAATTTGCTACAGCAACAGTGGAAAACTAGTACACCCCTATATATACATACACACACACACACACACATATATATATACACACCCCTCTATATATATACATATATATACCCCTATATATATATGTGATTCACAGTGTTCATCACTCCTTTGTGTAGATTCAAATTTCCACCTAGTATTATAATCCCTTTTGCCTGAAGGGCTTTCTTTAACATTTCCTGCAGTGCAGATCTTCTGGTAAAGAATTCTTTCAGGTTTTGTATGTTCAAAAAAGTCTTTATTTCGCCTTAACTTTTGACAGATATCCTCAATTGATAAAATATTCAGTACTTTAAAAATGTTCCTCCACAGTTTTCTACCTAATATATCTTTTTTCTCCCCTCTGGCAGATAAATAGGAGGAAATATTTGTGATCTTGGATGAAGGAAAGCTGTCATAAATACAGCATCAAAAGCGCAATTGAAAAAAAGGGAAAAGAAGATATATTGTACTTCATCAAAATTAAGAACCTCTGTTCTTCAAAAGATATGGTTAAGAGGATGAAAATATAAGACATAGACTGGGAGAAAATAATTAAAAGTCACATAGCTGATAAGGATTTGTATTCTGAATACCTAAAGAACTCTCAAACCCACTAATAAGCAGACAAGCAACCCAACAAAAGAATAGGCAGAAGTTTTGAGTAAGCACATCACCAATAAAGACATGTGTGCTGTGTGCTCCGTCATGTCTGACTCTTTGCGACCCTCTGGACTATAGAACCCAGGCTCCTTTGTCCATGGGATTTTCCAGGCAAGGATACTGGAGTGGGTTGCCATTTCCTCCTCCAGGGGATCTTCCCGACCCAGAGATTGAACCCAGATCTTTTGCATTGGTAGGCAGAGTCTTTACCACTGAGCCACCTGGGAAGTCCAAAAAAGACATAGAGCTGGCAAATAAGCACATGAAGAGATGCTCAAAATTATTAGTCATTAGAGAAATGCAGATTACAATGAGATATTACTATTACATATTAGATGACCTAAAATGCAAAACAAACAAACAAACAAACAAACAAACCAAAACTGTCTAAATCAAGTTTGACAAGGATTCGGAGCAACTAGAACTCCCATACACTGCTGATGGGAATGTTGAATTACACAACTGCTTGGAAAACAGTTTGGCAATTTTTTATAAAATTAAACCTATGTTTACCATATGATATGACCCAGGAACATCATCCTTAGGTATTAATATTTACCTAAGAGAAATGAAAACATATTTCTATGCAAAGACTTGCACATAGATGCTTCATTTGTAAAAGCCAAAAGCTAGAAATATCCCAATTATCAGTGAATATATGAATGGATAAAGAAATTGTAGCTTAACCATACAGTGAAGTACTAATTAGTAATAAAAAGAAATGAATTACAAACAACATAAATGAATCTCAAAATAAATATACTGAGAAAAATGAGACCAAAAAGAATATGCACTGTATAATTCCATTTATATAAATTTTACATAATGCAAAATAATCAATAGGTATATCAAGTAGATCAGTGATTGGCTTGGGCTGGGGGTGTAAGAGAAATGGGAGGATAACAAAGGAGCACAAGGAAACATTCTGTGATGACAGGTATGTTCATTACTGCTTGTCACAATACAGCAATGGTTTTATGAGTGCCATTGCTTATCAATGAAAACTTAAAAATCAAGTCATACACTTTACATATTGCAATTATTGTAAGTCAATTATATCTCAATAAGGCAGTTACTAACAAACAAAAGCCAGTGATACTATTTCGGACCCATTAGTTTGACAAAAATAAATACCAAGTGTTGGTGAGAATTTGAAAAAAATAAACTTTTACACTGGTGGTGGGAAGATGAAATGGTACAAATACTTTCCAGGACAATTAGATGACATATAATAAAATTTAAATTCAGCTTCTAGGGCTATAATCTAGAAAGGCTCCTCTCATGAACACCAGGATATGCAGTAGTGTGTTGGTCCATATGTGACTGCTGGCTCTCGGGGGAATAAAAAGCCCTGTTTTCTGACATTGTATATTACTCAGATGTGAATACATTGTGGTTGATTTCTAGCTCCTGACAGTAGTAACTACAGAGTTGAGAAGAGATGCATAAACCAATTAAATATTCATCAATAATAGAATGGATAAACAAATGTAGTGCACTTGTACAATGGAGCCATAGATGTATTTCAGACATACAGTATTAAGAGAAAACTGCCAGTTGCACAATATGTACAGTGTGATACCATTTATGTTAATCTAAAACAATAGAAGATTCTTAGTTTAATTTTTGACATAGCTTATTAATAATACCTGAGACATCTCTGCTTACATTTTTTAGATTTAAATCCCCTCAAGACAGGAACCATCTTTGTTTTTAACTGCTGTATAGTTAAATTAAACCATCTTTCAGGAGGTGATCCTGTAGGGCAACCTTTATTTTGGATAGGTTTCTGTAATTCCTTCCAGTCTCTTGACTCCCAAGTCTTGCAGCTGCTGCCTGGGTTGCAGTTACAGTTACATGTACATTTCTGCATGTATTGGCATAAAGTGTAGAATTAAGTTTATATGTGTTTTATCATTGTATTTGAGTTTTAAATTCATTTTTCCTTTGGATAGGAATAAAATTCTTTATCCTAACAAGCAAAGTATTACTATTGACTTCTCAGGAGCTAAATATAGCATCCTTTTAATTTGTTTACAATCTGAAACTCACGATGACAAAATGGATCTCTGTATTTTCTGTTTATTACATCTGTTGTCACTGTGCAGTCTGCATTTATTGAAAACAGTTTGCATTAGAAGCAAAACAGCATGACATAAAATGTCCGTTCTGAATTAAAATTCTATCATTTCTCAATTTTTCTTCATTAATATCTAGTATAATCTTTTTTTTTAATAAAAGGAGAAATACATTTTTACCTATTCATATTTGAAGTATTTCTTACTGAAATTGGATTAGACACAGAAATATAGAAAGCATCAAACCACATTATAGTTAGACAATAGCTCCACTACCAAAAAGGGAAAATTAATAAATTTATACTTCTCTGATGAAGGAAGACAACTGATCAGCTAGTGGTTTCAGTGAACATCTACTTAGTTAACTACAGCATTTTATATTGTGTTAGAGGAAGGCCAGAACCTATTGTAGTCTCTTGTAGGGAGGACTGCTATTAAAAGATAGCATTTGCTCACAGTATAGTAGTCTTTGGCCACAGAAAATGTAATGTTATCATCAGTGGTCTATTTTACAAGCATGTAGTCATTAACTACTTAGCGACTAAAACAACAACAACAAAGTTATTTAGCACATCAATATGGAGGGGCAATACAATTGGTGAGCCTCTTAATGAAAGTATAAGACGAAAGTGAAAAAGTTGGCTTAAAACTCAATATTCAGAAAAGTAAGATCATGGTATCTGGTCCCATCACTCCATGACAAATAGATGGAGAAACAGTGGAAACAGTGACAGACTTTATTTTTGGGGGCTCCAAAATCACTGCAGGTGGTGACTGCAGCCATGAAATTAAAAGACGCTTGTTCCTTGGAAGAAAAGCTATGACAAACCTAGATAACATATTAAAAAGCAGAGACATTACTTGGCCAACAAAGGTCCATCTAGTCAAAGCTGTGGTTTTTCCAGTGGTCATGTATGGATGTGAGAATTGGACTGTGAAGAAAGCTGAGCACTGAAGAATTTATGCTTTTGAACTATGGTGTTGGAGAAGACTCTTGAGAGTCCCTTGGACTGCAAGGAGATCCAACCAGTCAATCCTAAAGGAAATCAGTCCTGAATATTCATTGGAAAGACTGATGCTGAAACTCCAATACTTTGGCCACCTGATGCAAAGAATGGACTCATTGGAAAAGACCCTGATGCTGGGAAAGATTGAAGGCAGGAGGAGTAGGGGACAACAGAGAATGAGATGGTTGGATGGCATCACCAGCTGGACGGACATGAGTATAAGCAAGCTCTGGGAGTTGGTGATGGACAGGGAGGCTTGGCATGCTGCAGTCCATAGGGTTGCAAAGAGTCAAGACACGACTAAGCGACCGAACTGAACTGAACTGAATACAATTGGGAGATAGTGGAAGACAGAGGAGCCTGTGTGCTGCAGTTCATGGGGTCGCAAAGAGTCAAACACAACTGAGCCACTGAACAATAACAAATACAACTGGAAACATAAATGTGAGTGAGACACAGCCTGCCCTAAAGAAGTTTATAATTCAGCAAGGAAGGATGTATTTAACTAATAGTAACATAATGATACTTTTGCAGGAGAGATAGAAACAAGAAGAGTACCATGGAAGTTCAGAAGAAAAGTAACAATAGCCACCATATACTTATTTATGTACCATGTACCTTACAATGATGATTACTAATATTAATACTCTAATACTAATACTCACACATGTGAATTGGATACTTACTATATGCCAGGCACTGTTCTAAGCATAATACACATGTAAGGGATCATAATATGCCACTCCATAATATGCCATTTTTGACATAGGGATAATTTTGAGCTGAAGACAGATGAGAGACAGCAGTCTCCCCAAATATCTCTTATGATCTGTATTGTCTATCCTAAAAATGCTTTTGAACTGTGGTGTTGGGGAAGAGTCTTGAGAGTCCCTTGGACTGCAAGGAGATCCAACCAGTCCATTCTGAAGGAGATCAGCCCTGGGATTTCTTTGGAAGGAATGATGCTAAAGCTGAAACTCCAGTACTTTGGCCACCTCAGGTGAAGTGTTGACTCATTGGAAAAGACTCTGATGCTGGGAGGGATTGGGGGCAGGAGGAGAAGGGGACGACAGAGGATGAGATGGCTGGATGGCATCACTGACTCGATGAACATGAGTCTGAGTGAACTCCGGGAGTTGGTGATTGACAGGGAGGCCTGGCGTGCTGCGATTCATGGGGTCGCAAAGAGTCAGACACGACTGAGCGACTGAAATGAACTGAACTGACCTGAACTGAACTTAAGGGAGAAAAAGAAGGAAGGGAAAATGAGAAAAGTAAAAACTCAACCACTATAGTGCAGTGCTTCAAATGCTATCCATTGTAGACCAGTGAAGATCCTTGTGCAAAAAAGGGATGAGGACTGAGGGGGAGTGGGTCTGTGGATGGTGAGGTAGCTTCAGAGGAAAAAGTACTGAAACAGTTCTGTTCATCCACTTTCATCAAAGTTGAAATAAAAGGTTAATTGTTATTTTCACAGTGATCCTATTACAGTTGACCCTTGAACAATGATAGGATTAACCCTCCTACAATTTATAGTCAGCCTTCCCTATCCAAGGTTCCTCTGCATCCAGGGATTCAACCACAGTGTAGTACTGTAGTATTTACCACTGATCCACCATATAAGTGGATCCATACAGTTCAAACCAGTGTTGTTAAAGGTTCAGCTGCATTTCATTTTTTTAAATTTATTTTTTATTGAAGTATAGCTGATTTACAATGTCATGTTAGTTTCAGGTGTACAGCAAAGTGATTCAGTTATACATATATATATATATATATATTTATGTATATATATATTTTTTCAGATTCTTTTTCTATATATGTTATAAAATATTGAGGCTGTGCTATACAGTAGGTCCTTGTTTATCTATTTTATATATAGTGGTGTGCATAAGTGTTAATTGCTCAGTTGTATCTGATTCTCTGCAACCTCATGGACTGTAGCCCACCAGGCTCCTCTGTCCATGGGATTCTCCAGGCAAGAATACTGTAGTGGGTTGCCATTTCCTTCTCCAGGGGATCTTCCTGACCCAGGGCTTGAACACAGGTCTCCTGCACTGCAGGCGAATTCCTTACCATTTAAGCCACCAGGGAAGCCCCCTGTTTATGTTATTCTCAGATTCCTAAGTTATCCCTCCCTCCACCTTTTCCCATTGGTAACCATTTGTTACCAAAGTTTGTTTTCAATATTTGTGAGTGTCTTTCTGTTTTGTGAATAAGTTCTTTTGTATTATATTTTTAAACTTCACAAATAAGTGCTATCATATGAAATTTGTCTTTGTGTGACTTACTACACTTAGTATGATACTCTCTAGTCAACTGCATATTCTTAATGAGCATTACCTTTTTAGTGTAGCTGGGAGATGCAGGAGTGGTAAGTAGAGAAAATCTCTGAGCAGATCCTTCAAAAAGTTTAACTTTTCAGCAATGTTTAAGATATCATGTTGGCTTGACAGTTGTTAACATTGTGATGAAAAGCCGCTAGATAAAACACTGGGGGAAAGCTAGACCTTAATACAAGGAGCTTGCAAGATGGCAGAGTAGAAGGACGTGTGCTCACCTTCTCCTGCGAGAACTCCAAAATTACAACTCACTGCTGAACAACCGTTGACAGGAGAATGTTGGATCCTATCAAAAAAAAGATACCCCATGTTCAAGGGCAAAGGAGAAGCCCAAGCAAGATGGTAGGAGGGGCAAAATCACATTTAGAATCAAACTCCATACCTGCCAGAGATGCTCGGAGGGCTCAAACAAAGCCTTATGCACACCAGGAGATCGTACAGAGACTGAGCCAGACCTTCCTTTCAGTGTTTGAGTGTCTTCTGTGGAGGTACAGGTCAGAAGTGGCCTGCCACAGGGGCAGCAGACCTGGGTATGGCATAAGCTCTCTTGGAGGAGGTTACTATTAACCCCACCATAGAGCTGCCAGAACAGACGCTTGGAGGGCAAAAACAAAACCTTGTATGAACCAGGACCCAGGAGAAACGAACAGTGACCCCACAAGAGACTGACCCAGACTTGCCCGTGAGTGTCCACGAGTCTCCAGTGGAGGCATGGGTCAGCAGTGGCCTGCTGCAACGTCGGGGGCACTGAGTACAGCAGTGTGTGCACGGGATCTTTTGAAGGAGGTCGCCATCATCTTCATCACCTCCACCATGCTTCCAGTCAAACAGTAGGGAGGGGACACAGCCCTGCCCATCAACAGAAAATTGGATTAAAGCATGGCCCTGCCCATCAGAACAAGACCCAGTTTCCCCCTTAGTCAGGCTTTCCCACCAGGAAGCTTCCATAAGCCTCTTATCCTTATGCATCTGATCACAGACAGAATGAAAACTACAATCACAGAAAACTAACCAAACTGATCACATGGACCACAGTCTTGTCTAACTCAATGAAACTATGAGCCATGCTATGTAGGGCCACCCAAGACGGATGGGTCATGGTGGAGAGTTCTGACAAAATGTGGTCCCCTGGAGAAGGGAATGGCAAACCACTCCAGTATTCGTGCCTTGAGAACCCCATGAACAGTATGAAAAGGCAAAAAATAGGACACTGAAAGATGAACTTCCCAGGTCAGTAGGTGTCCAATTTGCTACTGGAGAACGGTGGAGAAATAATTCCAGAAAGAATGAAGAGACAGAGCTAAAGAAAAAACAACACCCAGTTGTGGATGTGACTGGTGATGGAAGTCTGATGCTGTAAAGAGCAATATTGCATAGGAACGTGGACTGTGAGGTCCATGAATCAAGGCAAATTGGAAGTGGTAAACAGGAGATGGCAAGAGTGAACATTGACATTTTAGGAATCAGTGAAGTAAAATGGACTGGAATGGATGAATTTAACTCAGATGACCATTATATATACTACTGTGGGCAAGAATCCCTTAGAAGAAATGGAGTAGCCCTCAGAAGCAACAAAAGAGTTCAAAATGCAGTACTTGGATGCAATCTCAAAAACAACAGAATGATCTCTGTTTGTTTCCAAGGCAAACCATTTACTATCACAGTAATCCAAGTCTATGCCCCAACCGTAATGCTGAAGAAGCTGAAGTTGAATGGTTCTATGAAGACCTACAAGACCTTCTAGAACTAACACCCCACCAAAATGTCCTTTTCATCTTAGGGGACTGGAATGCAAAAGTAGGAAGTCAAGAGATACCTGGAGTAACAGGCAAATTTGGCCTTGGAGTACAGAATGAAGCAGGGCAAAGGCTAACAGAGTTTTGCCAAGAGAATGCACTGGTCATAGCAAACACCCTCTTCCAATAACAGAAGAGAAGACTCTAAACATGGACATCACCAGATGGTCAATACCAAAACCAGATTGATTATATTCTTTGTAGCCGAAGATGGAAAAGCTCTATACAGTCAGCAAAAACAAGACTGGGAGCTGACTGTGTCTCAGATCATGAACTCCTTATTGCCAAATTCAGACTTAAATTGAAGAAAGTAGGGAAAACCACTGGACGATTCAGGTCTGATTTAAATAAAGTCCATTACAATTATACAGTGGAAGTGACAAATAGATTCAAGGGATTAGATCTGATAGACAGAGTGCCTGAAGAACTATGGACAGAGGTTCATGACATTGTACAGGAGGCAGTGATCAAGACCATCCCCAAGAAAAAGAAATGCAAAAAAGCAAAATGACTGTCTGAGGAGGCCTTACAAATAGCTGAGAAAAGAAGAGAAGTGAAAGGCAAAGGAGAAAGGGAAAGATATATCCATTTGAATGCAGAGTTCCAAAGAACAGCAAGGAGAGATAAGAAAGCCTTCCTCAGTGATCAATTCAAAGAAATAGAGGAAAATAATAGAATGGAAAAGACTACAGATCCCTTCAAGAAAATTAGAGATACCAAGGTAATATTTCATGTGAAGATGGGCTCAATAAAGGGCAGAAATGGTATGGACCTAACAGAAGCAGATGATATTAAGAAGAGGTGGCAAGAATACACAGAAGAACTATACAAAAAAGATCTTCACAACCCAGATAATCATGGTGGTGTGATCACTCACCTAGAGCCAGACATCCAGGAATGCAAAGTCAAGTGGGCCTTAGGAAGCATCACTATGAACAAAGCTAGTAGAGACAGTGGAATTCCAGCTGAACTATTTCAAATCCTAAAAGATGATGCTGTTAAAGTGCTTGCATTCAATATGTCAGCAAGTTTGGAAGTCTCAGCAGTGGCTACAGGATTGGAAAAGGCCAGTTTTCATTCCAATCCCAAAGAAAGGCAATGCCAAAGAATGTTCAAACTACTGTACAATTGCACTCATTTCACATGCTAGCAAGGTAATGCTCAAAATCCTTCAAGCTGGGCTTCAACAGTACATGAACCAAGAAATTCCAGATGTACAAGCTGGATTTAGAAAAGGCAGAAGAACCAGAGATCAAATTGCCAACATCCGTTGGATCATCGAAAAAGCAAGAGAGTTCCCCCCAAAACATCTACTTCTGCTTTACTGACTATGCCAAAGCCTTTGACTGTGTGGATCACAACAAACTCTGGAAAATTCTTCAAGAGATGGGCATACCAGACCACCTGACCTGCCTCCTGAGAAATCTGTATCCAGGTCAAGAAGCAACATTTAGAAGTGGATATGAAACAATAGACTTTTTCCAAATCAGCAAGAAGTACGTCAAGGCTGTATGTTGTCACCCTGCTTATTTAACTCATATGCAGAGTACATCATGCAAAATGCTGGGCTGGATGAAGCACAAGCTGGATTCAAGATTGCCAGAAGTAGTATCTATAACCTCAGATACACAGATAACACCACCCTTATGACATAAAGCAAAGAAGAACTAAAGAGCCTCTCGAAGAAAGTGAAAGAGGAGAGTGAAAAGTTGGCTTAAAACTCAACATGCAGAAAACTAAGATCTTGGCATCCAGTCCCATCACTTCATGGCAAATAGATGGGGAAACAGTGGAAACAGTGACAGACTTTATTTTCTTGGGCTCCAAAATCAGTGCAGATGGTGACTTCAGCTATGAAATTAAAAGACCACTTGCTCCTTGGAAGAAAAGCTATGACGAACCTAGACAGCATATTAAAAAGCAGGGACATTACTTTACCAACAAAGGTCCATCTAGTCAAGGCTATGGTTTTTCCAGTGGTCATGTATGGATGTGAGAGTTGGACCATAAAGAAAGCTGAGCACTGAAGAATTGATGCTTTTGAACTGTGGTGTTGGAGAAGACTCTTGAGAGTCTCTTGGACTGCAAGGAGATCCAACCAGTCAATCCTAAATAAAATCAGTCCTGAATGTTCATTGGAAGGACTGATGCTACAGCTGAAGCTCCAATACTTTGGCCACCTGATACAAAGAATGGACTCACTAGAAAAGACCCTGATGCTGGGAAAGATTGAAGGCAGGAGGAGAAGGGGATGACACGGGATAAGATGTTTGGATGGCATCACTAACTAGGTGGACATGTGTTTGAGTAAGCTCTGGGAGTTGGTGATAGGCAGTGAAGCCTGGCATGCTGCAGTCCATGGCGTCGCAAATAGTCAGACACGACTGAGCGACTGAACTGAACTGAACTGACCTGAACACAAGGATTAGGTAGCCTAAGGGTCTAGGTCCTTTTAATGTGCTCTAAAGGTACTCGCTCTCCCATCAACCAGAGGTATGGATGCAGTCCCTAAATCTTACTTCAGCCATGCTTCCTTTCAGTTCCTGAACTTGTATATCTTCAGATAAACATATTCTGCAAGCACCATTATAGCTCGTTCATTACTGCTGACATTAACAGCATTGTTTGGCTTGGCTAATATTATCTCTCATTGTTTCCAAGCTATTGAGTACATTTGCTAAATTTGTGTTTTTTCTTATTTACCATTACATTGTTATGTTGAATCCACAATTCATCTAAATGGGTCAATGATTCACAAGTGTTTCATTGAAAAGCAGTGATGAAAATAATGATATGAATGCTCCAATTTAAAATAATATCATAAATATAATCAACAGGCTCCCAATTAATTTTTACTGTTGAGTCTGTAAATGCCACTACAAGTGAATCTGCTAGTGATGGCTTCTGACAAGTAGTTGAGAAAGCAAAGTTTGAATTGGAACTGTAATGAGCAATATCTGAAAACTGGATTTTATTGGACCTGTGATCTGCTTAAAACCCCTATTATGTAACTTTGTTAAATAGTGGGATGAAGACATTGAAACTCTTGTCATTTTTCAAATCAGAGTGATCTCCCTGGTAAATTTATTGTGTTTATTCAAAGCAAGTATAAAACAATGCTTTCCATTATGTAAATTATGAATTTTATATCTCAAGATAGAGAAAAGACCAACCTGAATACTCATGATCCAAAGTTGCCCTTCCTGTGGCCATGCACGAATACTAAGTCATTTCAGTTGTGTCCAACTCTTTGTGACCCTATGGACTGTAGCCTGCCAGGCTCCTCTGTCCATGACATTTTCCAGGCAAGAATACTGGTGTGGGTGGACATTTCCTTCCTTTCTCCATCCCCCCCCAACTCCCCACCCCAATCCCAGGGATCTTTCTGATCCAGGGATCAAAACTGCATTTCTTATATCTCCTGCCTTGATAGGCGGGTTCTTTACCACTAGCACCACCTGGGAAGCCCCTCTTCTGGCCAACACACACGTGAATCACATTACTTCTGGACGCTTGTAATAGCAAATTCAAAATTGATTATATATATAATGCTCAAAGAAAAAGCAGATTCGCGACTGGCAAGAACAATATCATGTACTAGGTTCTTATTTTGCTTTACAGTGAGGTGAAACCACTGAAGTGTCAAGTATGACTCAGTGCTTAGCAAATATGTAGCACATACAGGAAGAGAAGGGCTGACTGACAGCTTGCTCTGTTCTGAGACGTGATACTCTGGGAGGAGAGAGGTTTTTGTTCACTAGCGTTTATTTGATGAGCCATGATGTAGCCTGGCAAAGTGAGGGGTGTACCTGGAACAGGTTCAACCTGATGCTGATCCACAGTTGGCTGTATTTATAGAAAATAATCCATGGGAAACCACCAAACCACCAGACTGGTTGTGCGTTGCAAGAAAAACAAGAGCTCTGAATGTGATTAAATCGTGTGGTTTTTCAGCATCATGTGGGAAGAAATGAGCAGTATGTAAAAAACTAGAAGCCTGCTTTTCCATACTGAAATTTGTTCCCTGGTCAGGGGAAGGTTGCCCACATAAATTTGGGGAAAAAGGAATGTGATTATAAAAAAAAAAGTCTGACAGTGATATTGTCAGGAAAGACTACTGTGATGACTTCAAATGTCTTGTTCACATAGTGTACCTTGGTCAAATAATCAGAGTCTTGAACAGATAAAACATGTCACTGGAAGGCCTGTGTTTAATCATTCATTCTATAACTATGTATTGAGTGCCAGCAATGTGCCAAATGGATGGTCAGCCAAAAAGCTCTCTTAAATTTCTGGTCTTTGAGTGACACAGTATACAGATAAATTACCAACATTTCCGAAGTGGCCAGTGTAAATTTTTTTTTTTCCCCTTCAAATTGTAAAACAAAGAGTATCATTTTCTGTGTACAAAATAACATGTTCAGTGGCCAATAGGATTTATATAGTCACAGGAATGTAAGTACCTGAAGGATCTAGCCAAAATGATACTGTGACTATATTGAGAGAATGGCTATAAGAGGGGCTGAAACTGTGCAACTCGAACTAGGACTTGAACCCACATGCCAGGACTTGAATCCAGCCAAAACCCAGATTGGGACTTGAACTCACGCTATTTTAACTGAGATCACACACCTGATTTCAGGACTTAATGAAGCTTAGATTATTGATACCTCATCCCAGAAAGAATTCAGTAAGAGACAAAGAGATAGGTAAAAAGTGGATTTATTTAGAGAGAAACACACTCCAGAAGGTATAGGCCATCTCAGAAGGTGAGAGCGGCACCAGGGTATGGGGTTGTCAGTTTTTATATAGGTAGGTAATTTCATAGGCTAATGAGTGGGAGGAGTGTTCCAGCTATTTTGAGGAAACAGTGGGGATTTCTAGGAATTGAGCCCACTTTTGACCTTCATAGTCAGCCTTGGAAATGTCATGGTGCCTGTGGGTGTGTCATTTAGCTTGCTGATATGTTACAATCAGCATATAATGAGGCTCAAGGTCTAGTGGAAGTGGACTCATCTGCCATCTTGGATCTATTTGGTTCTAATCAGTTTATATTGTGTCCTTAGGCTATGTCATGCTTTTAAAGGCTGTGCCTTGCCTCCTTCCCTCCTGTTTTAGGATGGGAGTCATGCCTGTATGAAAGAAGTAAAAACTCTTCTACTATAGAGGGAAGTCAATAGGTAGGGCCTGAAACTACAAAATCAAGAATATTTGGAGATATCAAGGTAAATACAATCAGTCAAAAGAGTTGAAAATTGTCACCTCTGGAGATATGGGCTTTGTGGGACTGGGGGACTGCTGTTCTTTGCAACAATCCTTGTATACCAGTTACATTATAGGAGTGTAAACTTTGCTTTCAAATTGCTTTTAAAAGTAATGTCATAGAAAATTTGGAAAATACAGAAAATCATAAAAAAGATAAAAATCCTACTTCACCGAGTCACTTAAATCCCATACAATAGCTTCAAAATGGTTTTAAAACAACTCTAAAATTGCTTTCAAAAAGCTTTTTAAAATCAGCAGATGGGTATGTTTATCCTTTTCATTTTTTCAGTGATAACAGAAATGATACCTTGCATGTCAATATTTGAAATCCTTTTTATGTACTGCTAAGTCACTTCAGTTGTGTCCGACTCTGTGCGACCCCATAGACGGCAGCCCACCTGGCTCCGCCGTCCCCGGGACTCTCCAGGCAAGAACACTGGAGTGGGTTGCCATTTCCTTCTCCAATGCATGAAAGTGAAAAGTGAAAGTGAATTCGCTCAGTCGTGTCCGACTCTTAGCGACCCCATGGACCGCAGCCCACCAGGCTCCTCCGTCCATGGGATTATCCAGGCAAGAGTACTGGAGTGGGGTGCCATTAAACATAAACCTGCCCCACCACCAAAGTAGAGTATCTGTTAAAAACAAGCTGATAACGACCTGCTTATATGAAAGTAAAACATCATGACACTAAGTTAGATTTTTTTAATGCTGACAGCATTTCTCAAAATTCATCCAATTGTTGAATAATTATGAGTACGATAGGACAGAAATGAGCTCCCTTGTAGAATTGAGGGATCACTATTTCCTCCAATATGACTTTTCAACTGAGAGAATACCTGCACAACTCAGCTTCCTCCTTCCACCCTCCCACCTTGCCCCATCTCCATTTGTGGACTATTTGGATCCAACAGTATTATTGGATCAGTCAAATAGAGGCTCTGAGTTTATAGGCAGTTTACTATTTAGTTTTTCATGTGCAGATAACAATGGTTTAACACACACACATACACACACACTCATTTCAAATCTAGAGGAAATGAATTGGCTGCCTGCCCTGGGTGGGGCATGGTCCCTTTTAAGCTCCTAGCCCTGGAGACAGGGCCAGGTGATTATGGCACAGCGGGTTGCTGAAAAAAATGGTTATTTTTTGTTTTGTCTTGTATGTTTGTTTTTAATGGTCTGATGTTTTGGATATTTCTCCACTGAATGAATGTAGGGTCTTAAAACTCAATGTGAGGTGTACTCTTAAAGCACCCTCAAAGAACAGACCCACTTCCATTGCTCTACGAACTGTTAGAATGCACTAGATATTCTGGTTATTTTGAAATCTGCTTATGGGCAGGAAGACTGATATCAGGGAATGGGGCTGTTGGCAGCCTTCCTGTCTCCTGATATACTCAAGGCTGACTGCCTTGGTCACATGTTTGCTCTTAGTCCCCTGAGGAAGTGTGTTGAGTTATAGAGAAACTGGCCAGAAAAGATAAAGCCACAGATTGAGTTGTCCTGGGACTCACAAACAAGCTTTGAATGGCCAGGTGCTGAAGCAAATTATTTTGTCTATGACTTTAAGGATTCGTATCTGATTGAGAGTTATTTCCTTACTCTACCATCTCTGGCTCATCTGAAAAATATTCTCTTCTGTATACTCTTTAACAATAGCATGTTTACTGATCTGAGAAGAGTGCTGCTTTCATTTTCCTTTTGTTAAATGATTGGTGACATTATTATGGACCTTGCCTGCTTCCTTCTGTGCCTTTCTTTGAAAAATGAATGCTTTCTCTCTTGCTCTGGGCCTTTCTGTTTACAATAAAAGAGGGCAGCTTCCCAGTCTCCTTTTCCTGGTCCTAGACCATTAAAATCCAACATTTTTGGAAGGAGGTATGAGGCAGTGTGAGTTTAATTTCTCCAGTGAGGCTATCCACTCCAGACAGAACCAGGGAAATTTGGCTTTATTTTTTATTTCGTTTATTTACTTGTGCAATGGACTTTCTTCAACCACTGTTCCCCTCCTATGAAGACTACTTATCTCACATCCCAGGATACTGTAATTTGAAAAAGAGCTAGATAGCATTGTTAAAGAGGAAAACCATAGGTCCAAAATGGCATCACTTAAGATGGTAATGATAACCCTGTATGCGAGACAGCAAAAGAGACACAGATGTCTAGAACAGTCTTTTGGACTCTGTGGGAGAGGGTAAGGGTGGGATGATTTGGGAGAATGGCATTGAAACATGTATAATATCATATGTGAAATGAATCACCAGTCCAGGTTCTATGCATGATACAGGATGCTCGGGGCTGGTGCACTGGGATGACCCAGAGGGGAGGGAGGTGGGAGGCGGGTTCAGGAAGGGGAACATGTGTGCACCCGTGGCAGATTCATGTTGATGTATGGCAAAACCAATACAAGATTGTAAAGTAATTGGCCTCCAATTAAAATAAATAAATTTATATTAAAAAAAAACAAGAACAAAAACAAAATGGCATCACTTAAGCTAAAGCCCATGAAACCAAACCTAGATCTAATATCTAAACTAATTGCCATTTCCACCTTCACTGCAAATGTAATCTTAATCAACTAATATGTAATTTTCTGGTCCGCACCAATGAGGTAATCTGCCAGCTGGGTCCTCTCCATTCCCTAGAGGAAGAAGAGGCAATCTGCATGATAAAACCCTTGCCATTCCCTTTCCCCCAAAAGGGGAGATCCTGGTCTAAGAATAATCCTTTCTTTTCTTTTGCTAATAGTTCCCTTGCCCCACATTTCTTCTTATAAAAACCTCCCATTTTGTACAACCTCTCTGAGCATGTTTCTAGTTGCTAAATGGGATAAATTGTCAAGTAAGGTAAATTAGACCTTCAAATTTAATAGGGTGAATTTTTTTCTAACAATATTACTAGCAATGCTGTGTGCTATTTACAAGTGTCATTATTTTAACATAAACATTAGCAGTATCAGCATAATTTGACATTCTTGTCCTTTGCATAAAGGAAAACATAAACGTGGTTTGAAAGAATGAATTAAGTGACTAAATTATTCCTTACTAAATTTGGACTTGAAGAAATAGTTCACTAACTGGAGAGTGGATAACTTGCTACTCATGTCTACCCTGCCCCTTCACACTTTGTCATACATGGGTTTCTGCCTTATTAATGGGTCTCTTGCTGTTAGTAATTCTAGAACATCATAAGGTTTGAATGTTTTGCTTTGGGACTATAAGATGGTCAAAAATTAAAGACAATATAAAAAGGTGTACCTAATGAGAAGTCTTACTCCCCATATCTACCTACCCTTTTCCTCACCCTCAGCCACTTTTTTTAGTGTTGAAGAATAGCAGAATATGCCACTTCAAAATATGCCTCTTGGGCCTAAAGATTATTTTCATATAATTATTTCGAGAGGCTGCAGACACAGGAGAAACTCTGAAAGCAGAGTAGAATTTGCCCTTTTGTAAGGGACATTTACATTTATAAGGGAAATCCCTCCCTCTCTGTACCTAAAAGAGAAGGATGACTCTACATCACAAGAAACTCACTGGAGGAGGCACCTGACTTAAATGTGCATGACAATCTTCTCCTTGTTCATTGTGTTTTTCCTCATAACTTCCCATAACTAACCTCCCCAGTTCATGGCATCCTTCTTTTGTCTTTAGCTGGAGTTGGCACATAAGGTGATGGCTTGTGCCATTTTGGGAGAGGTTTTACACAGATTTCCTAGGTATCTCCCCTGTGTACATGAGGTATATAGATCTTATTAAACTTCTCTTTTTCTCCTGTTAATCTTTTTATTACTGGGGAGGGGGAGGGGGCTCCCACAAGAAACTATCAATAGAATGCTAGAGAAAAATTATTCACTCCTCCTCCACAGAGGTTTTGGCAACCCAGATGGGACCCACTGAGATGCTCTACTTGCTTTAGAGCCTGCAGATGGAATCCTGGAAAACTGAAAGAAGGCAGTGAAGGGTCAAAATTTTTATGCAAGTCAGCTCTCTGTCTACTTCTCAGTCAAGAGAGAAAGGTAAAAATTTCACATTGTCCCTTCCTAATAATATTCATATTATCAGGAGAAAAACATTTGTAAGAATTAGTTCTTTGTATTGTGATTCTGATTAAAATTTGGTTTGGGGGTACCTATTAGTCACTGAACTTTTCCTTCCCAGGGACAGCTGTTTTTCTCCTGTTTGTTTCACTGTATGTTCTGAGAACTTGGCTTGGCTTTCTTTGTGTCCAGGGCATGGAGATTTTTGGTTCTGGATATTCAAGTGGCTCAATTGTCAGGTTAGGGGCACTGAAAATATGGCCAGACAAAATGTGGATTGTACTCCATTTGCAGCTAGCATGTTACTGACTTGCCAGCTCTCTTTCTTTTGGTTATCTTTGGGCATGGCCCTAGATCTTGGGAGGGTAGTATCTTTTTCACTCTCTATGGGGATACATTTTGCATCCATGGATAAGCTATACAGGGCTAATTGGTTTTGGTTTTGTCATTTGATAGATATGCCTTTGGTGGATTAGTTACTAAGTCATGTCCAGCTCTTGCCACCCCATGGACTGTAGCCTGCCAGGCTCCTCTGTTCATGGGATTTTCTAGGCAAGAATACTCGAATGGATTGCAATACTGGAAGGATTGCCATTTCCTTCGCCAGGGGATCTTCCCAACCTAGAGATTGAACCCACATGTCCTGCACTGCAGGCAGATTCTTTAACAACTGAGCCACCAGGAAAGCCCAGATGTGCCTTTAGTTTAAAAGAAAAAGGAAAGAAAAAAGGTTGTGTGATACTTCTAGGGATATTTACTATTTGTCTTGACTGAAAGGGATAAGATGTTTGCTAGAATTTTTTTTAAGTCGCTCTATGGTCAAAATTTGGCTACATTGGAAGCTGATATTCAGTTTGATAGGAACTGTTTTTTTTAGATATCCTGTCCTCAGATAGGAATCTTTTGATTTCCATCTTAGTTGGAAATCTCCCTAATGTAAAGAAGCAAATTGAAAAGAATGTAGTGGGATCAGCCCCTTATATCACTCAGATTGCAACCCAATTATTTGAAGAATTAAAAACAACTCTTCTTGTCTTACTAATTGAGTCTTTCTTTATAAGAACAGAAATGCAGCTCTAAAAACAATTTAAAGCCCATCTATCCTTTTTACCAAACCCAAACCCTCCCTTATTCACCTCAAAAGGCTTGTGGATATTGTAAAAGATCTGGACTTAGGAAACAAAATCCTTCTTGGAGAAACTTACATCCTTCGTCTGTGCCTTTGAGATGTAAATATTCTACCTCATCTTCTTTAGGAACCCAGAGCCATTTTTTGGAAATGCAAACTACAGGGAGGTAATTCTTAAAAGAAGGACAAAAAAAAAAAAAAGGGCGGGGGGAGTTGTTTGGATACCAAGGAATGAAAATCTTAAAAATCTTCTCTATTAATGTAATTGTTGTTCAGTTACTCAGTCATGTCAGATTCTTTGTGACACCAAGGACTGCAGCATGCCAGGCTTCCCTGTCCTTCACAATCTTTTGGAGTTTGCTCAAACTAATGTCCATTGAGTTGATGTCAGTAAAAACTTCAGCCATCTGGGCAGCAACTTATGCTATCCATCAGAAGCACAGTCTGGACCCAATTGTTCTTTTTTTTAATTGGGGATAACTACTTTACAATATTGTGCTGATTTCTTTCATATAGCAACATGAAGCAGCCATAGGTAAACATATGTCCCTTCTCTCTTGAACGTCTCTTCCACCTCCCACCCTTTACACCCCTCTATGTTGTCACAGAGCACCTGATTTGAGCTCCCTGAGTCACACCCAACTCTTCTTTTGTAAACTAGTGAGTTTTGCATTGTTTTCTACTGGCTAAAATTTTGGAACAAATGCTATAAGATCTCTGCATCTGTCTTTATGTTTCTATATATCATATATGTATATATGCATGTTATAGATGTGTGATTTTTCCACCTCTGTATGGTATTGCCAAAATTAATTTGTAAGAGCTTTATTTGTTTTAAAGAAAAAGAAATGTATAAATTAAGTATTCTTAAAACTCTTAAAAATATAGAAACTAATCCAGTGTTTTTTAAGTTCATGGGCTCTGGGACAATCTTAGATAAATAAAAACTGGTTTAAGTGTTGACTTTACTTAAATAGGCATGTCTTCAGAGTTATCAGCATTTAATATAATGCAGACATGGAACTTTTATTCTACCCAAGTTCTCTAGTAAAATGAGTTTATGTTATCCTTATTACAGAATTTATTAGCCAGAAACAGAAAAAACTTAAGATGATGGTTATCTGTTCAATGTCTCATGAAATTTTCATGAGCAATCTAAATATAAGTATTAAGAACAAGTAAATTAAATAGATATAATTAAGATGAAAGATTATAAATAAACTTTTTAACAATAATTATGTTCTATGGTATGTCTTCTTAAAAATCTTTTTTCTAAAATCTTTTTGGTAACTTGAAACTTTAGAGTGAGACACGTTAAGTTAAATAATGGATGCTCATTGAGTAAATAGATTATTTCCAAATAAGATTAAATATTGAAATACTAATTATTGAACCCAGGTTTATCTACTTTGATTTTTTACAAAGGAATGAAAGATACTTCGGCTTTTCAGTAAATGTGTTTTGTAACTCATTGAAGAATTTACTATGAGGAAGAACATACTTCTAGAAACTATGAAATGTATTTGCAATTTTTCCATCTACAGAATGCTGGTGTTAACAGTTCACAGTTCAGTTCAGTTCAGTCGCTCAGTCGTGTCCAACGCTTTGCGACCCCATGAATCACAGCACGCCAGGCCTCCCTGTCCATCACCAACTCCCGGAGTTCACTCAAACTCACGTCCATCGAGTCGGTGATGCCATCCAGCTATCTCATCCTCTGTCATCCCCTTTTCCTCCTGCCCCCAATCCCTCCCAGCATCAGAGTCTTTTCCAATGAGTCAACTCTTTGCATGAGGTGGCCAAAGTACTGGAGTTTCAGCTTTAGCATCACTCCTTCCAAAGGACACCGAGGACTGATCTCCTTTAGAATGGACTGGTTGGATCTCCTTGCAGTCCATGGGACTCTCAAGAGTCTTCTCCAACACCACAGTTCAAAAGCATCAATTCTTTGGTGCTCAGCTTTCTTCACAGTCCAACTCTCACATCCATACATGAGCACTGGAAAAACCACAGCCTTGATTAGACGGACCTTTGTTGGCAAAGTAATGTCTCTGCTTTTGAATATGCTATCTAGGTTGGTCACAACTTTCCTTCCAAGGAGTAAGCGTCTTTTAATTTTATGGCTGCAATCACCATCTGCAGTGATTCTGGAGCCCAGAAAAATAAAGTCAGCCACTGTTTCCACTGTTTCCCCATCTATTTCCCATGAAGTGATGGGACCAGATGCCATGATCTTCGTTTTCTGAATGTTGAGCTTTAAGCCAACTTTTTCACTCTCCACTTTCACTTTCATCAAGAGGCTTTTTAGTTCCTCTTCACTTTCTGCCATAAGGGTGGTGTCATCTGCATATCTGAGGTTATTGGTATTTCTCCTGGCAATCTTGATTCCAGCTTGTGTTTCTTCCAGCCCAGCGTTTCTCATGATGTACTCTGCATATAAGTTCAATAAGCAGGGTGACAGTATACAGCCTTGATGTACTCCTTTTCCTATTTGGAACCAGTCCGTTGTTCCATGTCCAGTTTTAACTGTTGCTTCCTGACCTGCATATAGGTTTCTGAAGAGGCAGGTCAGCTGGTCTGGTATTCCCATCTCTTTCAGAATTTTCCACAGTTTATTGTGATCCACACAGTCAAAGGCTTTGGCATAGTCAATAAAGCAGAAATAGATGTTTTTCTGGAACTCTGTTGGTTTTTCGGTGATCCAGCGGATGTTGACAATTTGATCTCTGGTTCCTCTGCCTTTTCTAAAACCAGCTTGAACATCTGGAAGTTCATGGTTCACGTATTGCTGAAGCGTGGCTTGGAGAATTTGGGGCATTACTTTACTAGCGTGTGCTGCTGCTGCTGCTAAGTCGCTTCAGTCGTGTCTGACTCTGTTGGACCCCATAGACGGCAGCCCACCAGGCTCCCCCATCCCTGGGATTCTCCAGGCAAGAACACTGGAGTGGGTTGCCATTTCCTTCTCCAATGCATGGAAGTGAAAAGTGAAAGTGAAGTCACTCAGTCGTGTCCGACTCTTAGCGACACCGTGGACTGCAGCCCACCAGACTCCTCCATCCATGGGATTTTCCAGGCAAGAGTACTGGAGTGGGGTGCCATTGCCTTCTCCGTACTAGCATGTGAGATGAGTGCAATTGTGTGGTAGTTTGAGCATTCTTTGGCATTGCCTTTCTTTGGGATTGGAAAGAAAATTGACCTTTTCCAGTCCTGTGGCCACTGCTGAGTTTTCCAAATTTGCTGGCATATTGAGTGCAGCACTTTTGAAATAGCTCCACTGGAATTCCATCACCTCCAGTAGCTTTGTTCATAGTGATGCCTTCTAAGGCCCACTTGACTTCACATTCCAGGATATCTGGCTCTAGGTGAATGATCACACCATCATGATTATCTGGGTCATGAAGATCTTTTTTGTATAGTTCTTCTGTGTATTCTTGCCACCTCTTCTTAATATCATCTGCTTTTTTTAGGTCCATACCATTTCTGTCCTTTATTGAGGCCATCTTTGCATGAAGTGTTCCCATGGTATCTCTAATTTTCTTGAAGAGATCTCTAGTCTCTCCCATTGTGTTGTTTTCCTCTATTTCTTTGCACTGATTGCTGAGGAAGGTTTTCTTATCTCTTCTTGCTATTCTTTGGAACTCTGCATTCAGATGCTTATATCTTTCCTTTTCTCCTTTGCTTTTTGCCTGTCTTCTTTTCACAGCTATTTGTAAGGCCTCCCCAGACAACCATTTTGCTTTTTTGCATTTCTTTTCCATGGGGATGGTCTTGATCCCTGTCTCCTGTACAATGTCATGAACCTCAGTCCATAGTTCATCAGGCACTCTATCTATCAGATCTAGTCCCTTAAATCTATTTCTCACTTCCACTGTATAATCATAAGGGATTTGATATAATCATAAGGGATTTGATTTAGGTCATACCTGAATGGTCTAGTGATTTTCCCTACTTTCTTTAATTTAAATCTATTTCTGACACTCTATCTATCCGATCTAGTCCCTTAAATCTATTTCTCACTTCCACTGTATAATCATAAGGGATTTGATATAATCATAAAGGATTTGATTTAGGTCATACCTGAATGGTCTAGTGGTTTTCCCTACTTTCTTTAATTTAAGTCTGAATTTGGCAATAAGCTTACTTAATTTTCACCAACAATTAAGTTTCTAAGGCTTAAGAATGATAATTGTATATGTAATTAAATCTACTAGAAATACAGGCATAGCTTGTTTTATTGTGCTTTTCTTAATTGTGCTTCTCAGTTAGAGTTTTTTTTCCTTCAAACTGAAGGTTTATGGCAACCCTGCATTGATCAAGTCTATTGGTGCCATTTTTCTAACAGCTTTTTCTCACTTCATGTCTCCATATCACATTTTAATAGTTTTCACAGTATTTCAAACTTTTTCATTATTATTATTTTTGTTATAGTGATCAGTGAACAGTGATCTTTGGTGTTACTATTGTGTCTACTTTGGGGAACAACATATCAACAATGAACTTAATCTATAATCGTTGTGTGTGTCCTGACTGTTCCATCAACCAGCCATTCCCCCATCTCTCTCCTTCTCCTTGGTCCTCCCCATAACCTGAGACACAACAATATTGAAATAGGGACAATTAATAACCCTACAATGGCCTCTAAGTGTTCAACTGAAATAAAGAGTCACACAGCTCTCACTTTAAATCAAAAGCTAGAAATAATTAAGCATAGTGAGGAAGTCATGTTGAAAGCTGAGATAGGCCAAAAGCTAGGCTTCTTGTACCAAACAGTTAGCCAAGTTTTGAATAAAATGGAAAAGTTCTTGAAGGAAATTAAAAGTACTATTCCAGTGAACACATAAATGGTAAGAAAGCTAAATAGACTCATTGCTAATATAGAGAAAGTTCTAGAGGTCTGGAGAGAAGATCAGACCAGCCACAATATTCCCTTAAGCTAAAGCATAACCCAAAGCAAGGCCCTAACTCTCTTTGATTCTACAAAGCTGACAGCAGGTAAGGAAGCTGCAGAAGAAAAGTTTGAAGCTAGCAGAGGTTGGTTCCTGAAGTTTAAGAAATGAAGCCATCTCTGTTACAAAGAATGCAAGGCGAAAAACCAAGTGTTGATGTAGAAGCTGCAGCAAGTTTATCCAGAAAATCCATCTAAAATAATGAGTTAATACAGGTGGCTACACTAAACAACAACAACCAGATTTCCCTGGTGGCTCAGACGGTAAAGAAGTTGCCTGAAATGTAGGAGACCTGGGTTCGATGCTTGAGTCAGGAAGATCCCCTGGCGAAGGAAATGGCAACCCACTCCAGTATTCTTGCCTAGAAAATTCCATGGACAGAGGAGCCTGGTGGGCTACAGTCCATGTGGTCACAAAGAGTCAGACACAACTGAGCAACTAACACACACTAAACAACAGATTTTCAATGTATAAGAAACAGCCTTTTCTCAGAGGGTGCCATCTAGAACTTTCATAGCTTAAAAGGAGAAATCAAATGTATCTATACAATGGAATATTACTCAGCTATGCAAAAAAAAAATGAATTTCTTATATATGCTACAACATGGATAAACCTAGAAAACATTATGCTAAGTGAAATAAATCAGATGCAAAAGGTCAAATATTACATGATTCCACTTACGAGGTACCTATAACAGAAAATTCATAGAGACAGAAAGTAGAATAGAAGTAACCAGGGGCTGAGGGGAAGAGGAATGAGAAATTATTGTTTGATGATTACAGAGTTCCTGTTTGAGGTGATGAAAAAGTTTTAGAAATACGTAGTGGTGATGGTTGTACAACCTTGTGAATGTAATTAATGTCAGTGAATTATGCTCTTAAGATCACCAAAATGGAAATTTTAATTATATATATATATATGTGTGTATATGTGTATTTACCATACCACAGTTTTAAATATTAATAATGTAATATACTAAAAAACAGTGAATTGTACACTTTAAATGGTATGATATTTTATACCATTTAACACTTTAAATGGCACACATAAATTGTATGAGTTATATCTCAATAAAGCTGCTTTTTAAAAAAGAAAAAGTGAGCACATTGTTCTGCATCTTGCTGTTTTACTTTTAGCAATATATCCTAGCAAACTTTCCAAATCAGAACATAGATAAATTCTTTGTTCTTATCTTTTTATTTACTTATTTATTATAGCTGTGGTTGTGCAGATACACTATGGTTTCTTAAGTAGTCTTCTAAGACTGGACACATGGGTTGCTTCCAATCTTTTGCTATTCCAGACAGTGCTACAGTGAATGCTTGTACACACATGTGACTGTATCCCATGAACAGATCAAGTCTAACCATATTACTTATGAATTTTAACTAATCTCTTAAGTGAGAATTAAAATGTCCAATTATTATAATTAAGGTTGAGAGTTTTTTGTGTGCTTTAGGGCCATTCATATTTCTTTTTTCTGTGAATTGAGTATGGGCCTGTTGCTATTCTACTGGGGTGGTTGGTCTTTTTTAAATTCCCTTTTTAAGGAACTTTTATACATTAGGAAAGTTAGTCCTTTGCCTTCAATAAAAATTACAAAGATTATTCTGTTTGCAATTTGTCTTTTGATTTTACTTATTTTTTATGCTTAAGTTTGAATTTTTATATAGTCAAATTTATCAAATTTTGAGTCATTCATAAAAAGTCATCCCTGCTGCAAAGTTATAAAAGAATTTGCCCAGTTTTCTTCAATTAGTTTTAATTTTTTTAATTTTTATATCTAAAAAATTAAATGGAGTTCATCCAGGTACATATTGTATAGTATGGATTCAGCTGTATCTATTTCCAGATGTCAGATGTCAGCTTTAGTTGTTTCAACAACAGATTTTAAAATGAAGTTCATATTTACCTGAATGCTTGAAATTCCATCTTTATTGTATACTCATTTCTGATATATATTGTTTTTGTTTTGGAGTGTTTTTTTTTCTTTTTTGCCATTCCCTGTGGCTTGCGAGATCTTAGTTCTCCAACCAGGGACTGTATCCGGGCCATGGAGTGAAAATGCCACATCCTAACCACTGGAAAGGAAAGTTAAAAGTGAAAGTCGTTCAGTTGTGTCCAACTTTTTGGTGGCTCAGACGGTAAAGCATCTGTCTACAATGTGAGAGACCTGGGTTCGATCCTTGGGTTGGGAAGATTCCCTGGAGAAGGAAATGGCAACCCACTCCAGTATTCTTGCCTTGAAAATCCCGTGGATGGAGGAGCTTGGTGCAGGCTACTATCCATGGGGTCGCAAAGAGTTGGGTATGACTGAGCGACTTCACTTTCGCGTTTGTGACCCCAAGGACTGTAGGCTGCCAGGCTCCTCTGTCCATGGAATTCTCCAGGCCAGAATAGTGGAGTGGATAGCTGCTCCTTTCTCCAGGGGATCTTCCCAACCCTGGGATTGAGCCCAGGTCTGCTGCATTTCAGGCAGATTCTTTACTGTCTGAGCCACCAGGGAAGCCCCCTAACCACTGGAATGCCAGGGAATTCCCTGGTAAATATTGTTTTTATTTCTGGACTTTCTATTCTAGTCCCTTAGTTTGTCTGTTCATACACTAGTATCACACTGTTTTAATTAGTAACTTAAAAAAATTACATCTTAATATGCACCCAGGCTAGTCCTCTCTCATTCCTCTTCCTTTTTAGAGTTCTCCTGGCTGTCTTTGCTTATTTTTCTACCCAGTACTCTTTTATCTCTACTTTAACCAAGCAGGACCCTCTGGGGCTATCCTGGGACAGAACCCTCCCCCATATCCTCTGTTGTAGCTCCTCTTTGAAGTATCTAGATAATAGTATCTGCTGTACATTTCTGGAGTTGTTTTGCAGATGCAAGAAACTCCACCAAATGGAAGAAATTAATTACATGATGACCATGAGCATGTAGGCCCCGGATCTATTGGTGCCTAAAGGACTGATATTAAGAAGCAGAAGATATTAAGAAGAGGTGGCAAGAATACATAGAAGAACTATACAAAAAAGATCTTCATGACCCAGATAACCATGATGGTGTGATCATTCATATAGAGCCAGACATCCTGGAATATGAAGTCAAGTGGGCCTTAGGAAGCATCACAATGAACAAAGCTAGTGGAGGTTAGAATTCCAGTGGAGCTATTTCAAATCCTAAAAGATGATGCTGTGAAAGTGCTACACTCAATATGCCAGCAAATTTGGGAAACTCAGCAGTGGCCACAGGACTGGAAAAGGTCAGTTTTCATTCCAATCCCAAAGAAAGGCAATGCCAAAGAATGCTCAAACTACCGCACAACTGCACTCATCTCACAAGCTAGCAAAGTAATGCTCAAAATTCTCCAAGCCAGCCTTCAGTAGTATGTGAATGTCCAGATGTTCAAGCTGGTTTCAGGAAAGGCAGAGGAACCAGAGATCAAATTGCCATCATCCATTGGATCATCGAAAAAGCAAGAGAGTTCCCCCAAAACATCTACTTCTGCTTTATTGACTATGCCAAAGCCTTTGACTGTGTGGATCACAACAAACTCTGGAAAATTCTTCAAGAGATGGGCATACCAGACCACCTGACCTGCCTCCTGAGAAATCTGTATCCAGGTCAAGAAACAACAGTTAGAAGTGGACATGGAACAACAGACTGGTTCCAAATCGGCAAAGGAGTACGAAAAGGCTGTATATTGTCACCCTGCTTACTTAACTTATATGCAGAGTACATCATGTGAAATGCTGGCCTGGAAGAAGCACAAGCTGGAATCAAGATTGCTGGAAATAATATCAATAACCTCAGATACACAGATGACAGCACACTTATGACAGAAAGCGAAGAAGAACTAAAGAGCCTCTTGATGAAAGTGAAAGAGGAGAGTGAAAAAGTTGGCTTAAAGTTCAACATTCAGAAAACTAAGATCATGGCATCTGGTCCCCTCACTTCATGGCAAATAGATGGGGAAACAATGGAAACACTGAGAGACTTTATTTTCTTGGGCTCCAAAATCAATGCAGATGGTGACTGCAGCTATGAAATTAAAAGATGCTTGCTCTTTGGAAGAAAAGCTATGACCAACTTAGATAGCATATTAAAAAGCAGAGACCTTTACCAACAAAGGTCCATCTAGTCAAAGCTATGGTTTTTCCAGTAGTCATGTATGGATGTGAGAGTTGGACTATAAAGAAAGCTGAGCACTGAAGAATTGATGCTTTTGAACTGTGGGGTTGGAGAAGACTCTTGAGAGTCGCTTGGACAGCAAGGAAATCCAACCAGTCCATCCTAAAGGAAATCTGTCCTGAATATTCATTGGAAGGACTGATGCTGCAGCTGAAACTCTAATACTTTGGCCACCTGATGTGAAGAAGTGACTCATTTGAAAAGACCCTGATGCTGGGAAAGATTGAAGGCGGGTGGAGAAGGGGATGACAGAGGATGAGATGGTTGGATGGCATCACTGCCTCAATGGACATGAGTTCGAATAAACTCCAGGAGTTGGTGATGGACAGGGAGGCCTGGTTTGCTGCAGTCCATGGAGCTGCAAAGAGTCTGACATGACTGGGTGACTGGACTGAACTGAAAGGACTGATAATGTTAACCCCTGTTACCTCACCATCAACCAATCAGAGAACTGTGCAGGAACTGATCACTTGCCCTGGGACTCCTCCTCCCTCTCCTTGTTGCTGTTGTTTAGTGGCTCAGTTGTGTCCAACTCTTTGTGACCCCATGAACTGCAGCATGCCAGGCTCCCCCCTCCATCACCATCTCCTGGAGCCTGCTCAAACTCATGTCCATTGAGTCTATGGTGCCATCCAACAGTCTCGTCCTCTGTTGTCCCCTTTTCCTCCTGCCTTCAATCTTTCCCAGCATCAGGGTCTTTTCTAATGAGTCAGTTCTTCACATCAGGTGGCCAAAGTATTGGAGCTTCAGCTTCAGCATGAGTCCTTCCAATGAATAGTCAAGGTTGATTTCCTTTAAGATTGACTGGTTTGATCTCTTTGCAGTCCAAGGGACTCTCAAGAATCTTCTCCAGCACCACAGTTCAAAAGCATAAATTCTGCAGTGCTCAGCTTTATTTATGGTCCAACCCTCCCCTTGCCTTTAAAAATGCTTTGCTGAGCCCCACTGGGGTGTTCAGGCTTTCTGAGCCTTAGTTGTCCTGAACTACTTGTGTGGCAACTTAAATGCTGCACTTTCTCTTACCACAACCTGGTGAAACTGCATCTCAGACTGAGACTTGAACTCACAGGCCAGGACTTGAACACAGCCAAACCCAGATTGGGACTTGAACCCACGGTCTTTTGCCTGAGATCACACCTGATCTCAGGACTTAGTGAAGCTCAGATTCTTGATGTCTCTTTTCAGAAAGAATTCAGGGAGAAACAAAGTGATAGGTAAGAAGTGGATTTACTTAGAGAAAAACACACTCCACAGACAGAGTGTGGGCTAGCTCAGAAGGCGAAAGCGGCACCAGGATATGGGATTGTCAGTTTTTATGGGGTTGAGTAATCTCCTAGGCTAATTAGTGGGAACAGTATCCCAGCTATTTGGGGGAACGGGTGGGGATTTCCAGGAATTGAGCCACTGCCCACTTTTTCACCTTTATGGTTGGCCTTGGAACTGTCATGGTGCCCGTGGGTGTGTCATTTAGCTTGTTGATGTGTATATAATGAGGCTCAAGGTCTAGTGGAAGTTGACTGTCTCTCAACTTGGATCTATTTGGTTCTAATCAGTTTATGTCATGTCCTTGAACTATGTCATTCTTTTAAAATTTGTGACCTGCCCCATTCCCTCCTGTTTCACCCATGTCAGTAGTTTGGTTTTACTGGGCATAGGTAAGCAGACCCAAGTTTGGTTTGGTAACACTATCTTATAACCATTTAGCTCTCAAACAAGCAGGATTCTATGGGGCCCTCCCTGGTACAAATCCTTATCATGTCCCTCATTTCTTGTTTATAGGAAATAGGCTTCATTCAGCTCCCTTGACCTTCCCTGAGTTCCAAAGGGCAGATTCAAACATTTGCTAATCAGGGAAGGAAACCGATGCAGAAACAAGGGAGGAGACATCAAGAGACAATACTGCAGGACTTCCTTGGCAGTCCAGTGGCAAAGAATTCATTTGCCAGTGCAGGAGACAGGAGTTTGATCCCCGCTCTGGGAAGATTTCACATGCCAACGGGGCGGTGCTGGGGGGGGGGGGGGCGGCGGGGCGGGGCGGGCGTGGCGGGCAACTAAGCCTGTGTGCCACAACTACTGAACCCATGCTCTGCAGCCTGAGGGCCACAACTACTGAGCTCATGTGCTACAACCACTGAAGCCCCTGGGCTCTAGAGCCCATACTCCATGACAAGAGAAACCACCGCAATGAGAAGCCCTTGCATTGCAACTAAAGAGTAGTCCCTGCTTGCTGCAACTAGAAAAAGCCTGCAGGTAGCAATGAAGACCCAGCACAGGCAAAAATAAAAATATGTTTAAAAAAAACAACTTAAAAAAAAACAGTGCAGCCTTGGGGCAGGGTCCTGATTCCTCCTCAAGGACTACACATAACAATACTTTGAGTTCTGCAGGAATTAATGCTCCCACCCAGGCAGAGTATAGTAACTTCAGGTAACTTTTGCCTATAAAAACTTTTCCCCTAAAACTGAAACCATGCACCTCTGATTGGGACTCGAAACCAGTCTAAATCCAGATTGGGACTTGAACCTATAGTCTTTTAATTAGAATCACTCACCTGGTGTCTGGACTTACTGAGGCTCAGGCTCTTTTCTGTCTTGGCACAGAAAGAATTCAGTGAGAGGCAAAGTGATAGGTAAGAAGTAGATTTATTAATATAGGCCACTTCTGAGAGATGCAAGTGGGCAGGGAGCAGGCTCTACCCTAAGGATTAAGTGGGTTGTATTTTTATAATCAAAGGAAAGTGGGTTTGGGGGAAAAGACTGCTTCTTCCTTATTCTTCGAGTAGACGTCAGGCTTACATCACTAGCTCCTTCTTCACATTGGGCAGGAGAGTGTCTGATCCTTTGAGGTTACACTAGGACCATCATAGTGCTTATTCAAATCAGCAGAAGGGTGGTAACATTTTTTCTTTCATTTAATGACCTGGGGCGTATCTCATGCTTTTATTTATGACTCTATAGTTAAGCAAGCCAGTTTCATTCCACAACATTCCAATAGCTTTCTTGAGCGATCATTAACTTACAGTGGTCTTCCAAAGTTCTCTATGTTCCCCTCTCTATCTATAATCCCATTGAGACTTCTACAACTACCTGTATAACTATCTTCTTCTATCTCTATCAAAACCATCAGGAAGTTTGGGGGTTTTGAGCACAAGCCACCTTCTCTCCTTGCATAGCCCTGCAATAAAACTTTCTTTGCTCTGAACCCTGATGTTTCAGTTTGTTTGGCCTCACCGTGTGTGGGGCACAGGAATTTGTGTCCAGTAATAGCCAACAGGCTAGAATCAAGTTTGCAACATTATCTACTCCATTTTATCAAGTCTGCATTTTTTAGCAGAAATTGAATAAATCACTTGCAATTGGGCTTCCCTTGTGGCTCAGCTGGCAAAGAATCTGCCTGCAATGCAGGAGACCTGGGTTCAGTCCCTGGGTTGGGAAGATGCCCTGGAGAAGGGAAAGGCTTCCCACTCCAGTATTCTGGCCTGAAGAATTCCATGGACTGTATAGTCCATGTAGTCATAAAGAGTCGGACACGACTGAGAGACTTTCACTTTCACTTGCAATAAAATTGTCAGTGCAATTTGGTAAACAAGCTTTTTCACTTAAGCACTTTCTTGTTATTACAGTCTTTATAAACATAACATTCCCTAATTTCTTTAACTGTTCATCTACTATTGGACACTTTCTATCGTCCCCTACTGTTTCTACTCCTTTTCATCATGAAAAACAAAACAGAAACCCTACAATGAATATCTTTATGCATAAGGACTCTTTTATTGTCTTTGGCACTGATTTTTAGTGGGATTAATGAAGTGGCATCTATAAGATTGTGCATACATATTATCAAACTTTTTACTTGCTTATATTCTTACAAGCTAGTGCATGAAGCATCAACTCTGCTACACTTTTCTCATCAGCAATTAATTACCTCAGTGCTCTGAAAGGTCACTTAGAGTCTAAGTCTTGGAGTATTTTAAGGGTGCAAATGTGAGATGAGTGGGCTCCATTGGGTTGGGATTGTTGTAGCCAATGGGGGAGGTTAGGTTGCCCAGGGACTGTGAATTGTTCTTTTGTTTGTTTTTTTGTCTGCTTTTCACTTTTCTTAATTCTGACTAAATTATGTTTTAACAAATAAGGTTTCCAAAGACAGTGAGGAAAGGTAGAGATCAGGAAGGAATAGTTTCATTACAGTTTCATTATGGATTAAATAGAAACTGTTCTCTATTTTGAATAAGTTACTCATAAACTTTTGGAACCCATTGAAAAACTGGAGGCTACATGACTTATGTTTTAGTACAGTGGGTAGGGGCTTCCCTGATAGCTCAGTTGGTAAAGAATCTGCCTGCAATGCAGGAGACCCTGGTTCAATTCCTGGGTTGGGAAGATACCCTGGAGAAGGGACAGGCTACCCACTCCAGTATTCTTGGGCTTCCCTTGTGGCTCAGCTGGTGAAGAATCCTGCTGCAATGTGGGAGACCTGGGTTCGATCCCTGGGTTGGGAATTTCCCTTGGAGAAGGGAAAGGCTACCAACTCCAGTATTCTGGCCTGGAGAATTCCATGGACTGTATAGTCCATGGGGTTGGACACGACTGATTGACTTTCACTTTCACTTCACCAGTATTCCCAGTGAAAATGCTTATCAGTGCTGACTGGAACAACAACAACAAAAAAACCCATTCAAAATGGGAATTAATTTAAAAAATCAGGAGGATCATAGCACCTTTTAAAGTCTGTGTACACAATTTACACGTTAAACCACTCATCACTGAGCCAACAAAATAACAGCTTTTTTAAAACTGGGAAATAGTAAAATAAATTTTACAACTAACTTGGTTGAGGTAATGGCAAGGGCATATCACTGTAGGAAAACAAAAGGAAGAGTGTTTAAAAAGTTCCTCCTCAACCCTTAAGTGCGCTACAGAAATAATTGCCTTTAATTCATTTTTGGACATGTTTTGGATGCATTTTGGATTCAAAAGTTCATTTTTTGGCATCTTAAGAGCAGTGTTTTGTTTCCATTTTCTCCCTCTTTTCTCCATAATCATTTGATGCTAAATATCATTGCCTTGACAGGAAAGTGACTTCTTTCTGTAGTTGGCAGATAGTGCTAGAAGTAGATGAAAATGTTTGGATGTCATTGGCCCAGTCAATCCTCTTCCAATTTGTAATTTTGCTCTTCCGATTTGCAATTTTTCTCTCTTCTTTCAGTGGCCCATCATTTGCTATTTCTCTTACTTGTTAGTACCTCATTGGGAGTGGGGAGGCAATGGGGAGGAAGTAGTTTATGAACTCAAAAGTGTTAACTCTTGGAAAAAATTTCAGTGAGGACCTCAGAAGTTATGTCCCTTAAAGTTATTTTGTTTCCAAAACATGTAATTGTGGAGCCCTATACCTTCCCTTGTGGCTCAGCTGGTAAAGAATCTGCCTGCAATGCAGGAGATCTGGGTTCGATCCCTGGGTTGGGAAGATGCCCTGGAGAAGGGAAAGGCTTCCCACTCCAGTATTCTGGCCTGGAGAATTCCATGAACTGTGTAGTCCATGGAGTCGCAAAGAGTCGGATATGACAGAGCAACTTTCACTTTCACTTTCATATCAAGGTCACAGGTGTGGAGCCCTCCACCAAGGTTACAGAATAAAAATCTCTGGAACTGACCAAAGCCCATAGCAACTGTTGCCATAAGCCTCCAGATCTAAACCAGCCAGTTCCCTGACCCCGAAGTAGGTGAAATACTACTGGATTGCCCACTCTATAGCATCCTAAAGTGAAAGTGAAAGTTGCTCAGTCGTGTTGGACTCTTTGCGACCCCATGAACTATACAGTCCATGGAATTCTCCAGGCAAGAATACTGGAGTGGGTAGCCTTTCCCTTCTCCAGGGCATCTTCCCAACCCAGGGATTGAACCCAGGCCTCCCACACTGCAGGCAGATTCTTTACCAGCTCAGCTACAGGGGAAGCCCCTATGGCATCCCGCTGCTCTGCTAAGTCGCTTCAGTCGTGTCTGACTCTGTGCGACCCCAGAGACAGCAGCCCACCAGGCTCCCCCGTCCCTGGGATCCTCCAGGCAAGAATACTGGAGTGGGTTGCCATTTCCTTCTCCAATTCATGAAAGTGAAAAGTGAAAGTGAAGTCGCTCAGTCATGTCTGATTCCTAGCGACCCCATGGACCAGGCTCCTCTGTCCATGAGATTTGCCAGGCAAGAGTACTGGAGTGGGTTGCCATTGCCTTCTCCCTATGGCATCCTAACCAATAACCTAATACCATCCTTCTAGTAGAAATTTTCTATCTTGAGACCATAAAAATTGGCTGCCAGTCTGCGAAAGGGTTGGGCTCTCCCTTGAACCAGCATGTGTTGTAATAGTGTGTCCCTCTCTAGTAAACTTTATTCATCTCTCACTCAGCCTCTTGGCTGGAAATTCTTTTCCAATCCGCGCATGGCCCACGACAGAAATCTCACACAAAGTGAAGATTAATATCTCCAGCAGTTTTAGAATTGTATTTTGAGGCGCACAGGCTGAGGAACTTGAGAGACATCAACCCTTGCATTTAAAGCACCAGGACTTGAAAAGCCAAGTACAATTATGTAAGTTAATATTTTAAGTTATGCAGCCTCTACCAGGATTTCTTATTTTTCTTCATTTCCATATTCTCAGAATAAGAATACTGATAGGGTTGTTTTAAATGTACAGCGAATGCGGGTGCAACGTAAATTCAAAACAAGTTTCGGGCCACTTTATGTGAACCTGAGTTAGCTGCTTGGTTTTCAACACGGTTTCTCATTCAGCAGAATCCCGTGAGACTTCTTGGGTGAAGAACTTACCCTCGTTCCTCTGTCAGATTTAAATAATAAAAATGATGCTTAAAAATTATGTCCTCTTGAATAACTCGTGTCAGGTCAGTTTCTGGGCTTCCCTCTTCCTCCCTCAGGTTCCTGGCAGGAAACGCGTGGAGAAGATGAAAAGGTTCCAATTCCCAGCAGCAGCGCGTTAGAAAAATTTTCCATCTGTTAGTGAGCCTTTGACTGCTTGAAAAGTGTGGTTTGAAAGAGGGTTTCTCTTATCTCTTTCTGGTACCGTGTTACAAATAGCAAGCTGGTTTTCGTTTAACCACCATGTGACGCCCCCTCCCCTCCAGCCCTGAGGCCCTTTGAAACAAAATATCAAAAGTTAGCTTCTGGAAATTCTCGAGGGGGAGGGGTGGGAAACCAGCGTTGCGGAGGGCAACTGACTACAACTCCCACAAATCCTTGCGGGCTGGTATCCAACCTGTCTCCCCCCTCCCCCCTTCCTCGCGCCCCTCTGCCCTGCGCTTGCGCGGAAGGCCCTGCGCTTAGAGGAGGGGGCGGGGAGAGGACTATGCGCCTGGAGGAAAAGGAGGAGGAGATTAAAAAAGAGACCATAGACTTGCACCTGGGCCTAGAGCGGTTTTTAAAGTAGGGGCGAGAGGCGGGCGGGTTGGGACCGCCTCAGTACAGGCCGCCGGCGGTATCATGGCGACCCGGAACCCCCCTCCCCAAGGTGAGCGGCCGGGGCCCTAAGTAGTATCTTAGAGGCGGCTCACAGCTCTCGACCTTGCTTCGGGCTCGCCTCTTCCTTCTCCTGTCCCAGGGATCCTGGGGGCTCCGTTTTCTTGAGGCAACCTCTTTGAGCACCTCTTTTAGACTAGACCTCCCCTCCCCTTCTTGGACCCTCGCCCTCAACACGGCCCCACCTGTCTTACCTTCACCTCCCTTCCTATCCGTCTTCTAACGTTTAAGTCTTGCTGTTGAAGTCATTTCTTCTTGCTGGGCCTCTCGGTTCGGCCAGTGGAAGACCCCCTTTTCCTCTCACTGATGAAAATGGACCCTGCACTGACCCTGAACCTGAGATTTGAGGGTGACCCTTCATGCTGTGAAACTGACCTACCCGCTGAGATTGCGGGAGACCCTGCTGTGAAACTGAGCCACCCCTACAGAGATTTGGGGTAGGGGTGTAACTGTGCTCGGCTGTGTAACTGACGTTGCCCCGGCCCCCCAGGCCTGTGTCGAGCTCATTGGGAAGGGGATGCTAGGCCCTTTACGCTCGAGGCCCTAAGTCTCAGAGATTGGGTTTAAGAAACTGTCTACATCTGGGCGTTTTTAGGTGTATGCCAATGTAACAATGAATTTTAAGAGATGAAAATGTACACGACATTTTTAACTTTCAGTTGACTGAAAATGTGTTGCTTTCGTTTTCTGCTTTCAAGAATATGAAAGTGATGATGATTCTTACGAAGTGTTGGATTTAACTGAGTATGCCAGAAGACATCACTGGTGGAATCGAGTGTTTGGCCACAGTTCCGGACCTATGGTAGAAAAATACTCGGTAGCCACCCAGATTGTAATGGGTGGAGTGAGTGGCTGGTGAGAACATCCTTTTTTTGTTAAATTTCACTGGGAGCCTGACTGCTGCCCTTTTGTATCTGGGCCAGCTACGGACTCAGTCAGTGGTTTTACAATGTTAATCCCAGAAGAGCTGTACCTTGAGACTTTTCTCGGTGATATGATTAGTGTAATCTACACTCAGACTCTTTGCTGGGTTTTGGTGATCATCCTCCTCCTCATCCTTCCTTTGATTTTGTTTTTTGCATATTCCCCCCCTTCTCAGATTTAGCAGATGTAGTGGATCTGATTCAGTGCCAGTGGGTAAAGAGGGAAAAATATAGAAGAGAAGAGTTAATTATATGTAAATAATTTTTACTTGTTCGGTTGAAAACCCTGTGAGAACTCCCACAGTAAAACTAATCTACAGGATTATCAGCCCTGTGCAAAGCAGTGTAAAATTCTCAGTAAAAATTACTGATTATGATACAGATGGTTCTGTTAATTTTTGTACTTTGAAGAAGGAGAGTTGTAGAACATTGGGTCTTTGTTGGAATTCAGTGCAGTTCAGTCGCTCAGTTGTGTCCGACTCTTTGCGACCCAGAGATAATACTGTGAAGTACATTAAGGGGGAGAGGTTAATAAGTATTAACCTCACCAGTTAACATTTCAGATCACATGATTATATAATTGCTACTGTAGATCTAATTCTGTTATTCTTAGACTAAAAAGATTAGCCAAATAACAAGGGTCAGAAAGAAGTTTGACCCTTTATTTTGAAAATGTTCATGACCCTAGAGAATTTCTGAAGCTAGTGGGTGCGCTTAACCTGTGAGTAATCATTTTTTTTCCTTAGATTCTAGGTTAAATTCATCTTACATTAATTTAAATATTTACGTATTTAAACTCGATAAGTATAAAGTGTTTGTTTTAATTTGTGTTTTACTTGCACCTTGGAACAATGGTGTGCTCTTTTATGCCTTTTTTTAACGCCTTTTTTAAATAAATGCCATTTTATGGTAGAGACATTCACTGTGAAGATTCTGTGATGAAGAGGTACAGTATTTATTCATGATGTGTACTTACAGTGCTGCTTATGAAAAAAGCCTGCAGTTAAGAGAGTTGCCTGGTCAGAGCCCTGGTTATTCAGATGATTCTTCTCAAGCTGGTTATACTTTGATGCCCACAATTCAGGGCCTGGCCTTCTACTTAAATAAGCTCACAGTCTGGTGCCTTGGGTGATTGGTTAATGTGAGTCCAGGCCTAGAGCCCCATCTTGAAAGAGACTAAAAAATAATTGAGCAGTAGAATTAAATCATTGTGTGTTTTCTTCTTGTAGGCCAAACTTGGTGAGAAGCCCCATAATTGGGAGAAGTTTGCTTGGAAAGCCTAGAGACAGAACAGAGGACATTAGTATACTGATTGTAATTTCTCATACCATCAAGCAAAGGATAGACATGCTTGTGGAGCACAGTCCCTAGGATACTATTAAGACCTGGATGCTGCTTGGCTCCTTTGCTCCCTTTGCTGAATCTTCGTTGCTGTCTCCCCTACTGAGGGACACGTATGTTTGGATTATAGACAGGTGTTGGTCCAGGAGCTGTGTAATAGGACTCTAATATTATACAGGTGATTTGTTGCAATGACTTTAGATTCAGTGTAAAAATGTTTGCAATTTTTTTAGGGTATAAAACTGATGTCCTATTGTGGCATATGTTAGGGAGGAATGGTTAATATGTTAGCTAGTTAACAATTCAGACCAATTCAGGACTTGATTGGGAAGCTGAGGAAATTATATTTAGCTGTAGGTAGCTATGGGTTCTTGATCATAATAAAAAACTAAAACTGACAGCAGGTTAGGTGGCTGCTCGGTGAGATGGGAGGTGTGAAGATCAACCAGGGGGTCGTTAGTGTGATCTGGAAGCAAGGTAGTGATGCTTTTGAGGATGGAAAGAAGACAATCAAATAATGTTTTGGAGAAACTTGGGTGTATAGAATTGGCCATCAGTTGGACCCCAGAGGCAATGAAGAAGGCAGTCTGAGATGAGCATGAGGTGAGAAGCCTCGAGAATACTGCCATCACTTAGAAATTGGGACTTTAGCAACAGGTGGTTTGGTTGGAAAGATGGTGTTTGCTTTGGGACATTTTGAATATGTGGTTCTGGGTGGCAAGAAAAGCTCGTCATGTAATTGGAAATGTACATTTTCCATTTATGAAGGTGTTTCCTCAGGCTTAGTTTCCTCAGGCTGTTATAACAAAGCACCACAGCTAGGTAACTTAAAATGAGAGGAACTTATTCTCTCACAGGTCTGGAGACCAGAAGTTTGAAAAGTGTCAGCAGGGTTGGTTCCTTCTTGGAGGCTCAGGGAGAATTTGTTCCGTGTTTCTCTCCCATCTTCTGGTGGTTGCCAACAATCCCTGACATTCCTTGACTTGTAGACGTGTGTGCTCAGTTGCTAAGTCATGTCCAACTCTTCATGACCCCATGGATTGTAGCCTACCAGTCTCCTCTTGTCCATGGGGTTTTCCAGGCAAGAATACCGGAGTGGGTTGCCATTTCCTCCTCTAGGAAATCTCAATTTTGCCTCTGCCATTACATGGCTGTCTTCCTTCTGTGTGTCTCTATGACATAGTGGATTTGGGGCCAACCCTACTCCAGTATAACCTCATCTGAATTAACTGCTTTTGCAATGAATTTACTCCAAATAAGGTCACATTCTGAGGTTCTAGGAAGGTCATAGATTTCAGGGGTGACACAGTTCAACCCAGTACAGAAGGCTGGGTTGGAAATCTAAGATTCCTTTGCACGTTGGATCTGGAATGCTGAAGGGAATAATGAACTCACTGAAGGAGAGAATCAGAAAAGAAGTATGGGTTAACATCCTTACAGGATAGATGAGACAAAACAGGTTTAATATAGAGATAGAAATAGATAAGGGAGCCATGAGAAGTGTGGGCCAAAGTATAGTCATGAAGGTGGACCTCTTGCTGGACCTTCACGGGTAGAAAAGTTTTAGATATGTGGAGCTAGGTAGAAACCCCGAGAAATGGGGATTAATAGCTTGAGTAAGAGTGGTGACCTGTTTGGAAACTGATTGGATTGGAGTAGAAGGTTTTGGTAGAGTGAGAGTTGGCTAGATGTGTGGAACATCTTGACTACATTAAAAAAAAGCCCCACAAAACTAAGCATTTTGTTATGAGGAATTTCAACTTAATACAACTGTAGAAGGAAGAGTATAATGGACCCTTGAGTACTCAACATTCAGTTTCAGTAGCCAGTCTTTCCCCTGTCAATTCCCTTCTTCTCTTCATCCCTTAAGCACATCTCTGACAATTTAGACTGTGCAGTTTTGACTAGTCTGTATAACTGAAAGGAAACTGAGGATTTCTGAGCAGCTGAGGAACATGGTCAAAAGAACTGGGAAGACATTAAGATTTTATTAGGAAAGCAATGAAAACTAGAACAGAGAGAGTTAAGTACATCATTGATTGTTTTCATCCTTTGCCATTTCTTCCACTAAAGGTGTGCGGGATTTTTGTTCCAGAAAGTTGGAAAACTTGCAGCAACTGCAGTAGGTGGTGGCTTTCTTCTCCTTCAGGTATGTCAGAGCTTTCAGTCCTTGCCTCTGCTTAACAAGTAAACATTTCATCAACAGCATAACCTGTTCATACGGACAATTTAAAGCATATATTTAAAGTTCACACACATTCATACACAGTATAGGAAAATCAAAAAGTCTTTTTCCTTCCCTGTTTCCTAGTCATTTTTCCTTCTCGGAGGAAATTGCTGTTAGCGATTTCTAACATGTTTTTTAAAACTAGGAGACCATAATAATACAGAAAGTGGAAAAAAATAATGGTCTTAAAAATAATTTTAATAATTAAAAAAAATAACATGTTTTTTAAAACTAGGAAACCATAATAATACAGAAACTGGAAAAAAATAATGGTCTTAAAAAATAATTCGTAATCCTATTTCTGAGGCAAGTTGATTTGAAATTTTAGTCCTGTTTATGTTCCTCTAAGTATAACGTTCTGAGGTTGTTTATCAGGATGTTATCTGGCATTCATGTCTGTTTGGCATATATTTTGCCCAAAATATCATTCCCTGAAGATCAAATGTAATCCTAAAATTGAAAAATCTCTGGGAATGCGTGTTAGCAACAATTTTGAAGATAACAGAAATCTGTCAGGTTTTGAAAATGATTGATGGTCATAGCAACCAAAATCTGACTTCAGCACCTAGCCATTGATCATGTAATAACAAGTGTCACTGCCTGATGTACAGAAGGACTGAATTCATATGTATTAAGGACGGATTTTCAGTTTTTAACTAAACAGTTTAAAAAATTTATATATTTTTTCTATTGATGGTATTATTAAGAGTAATTGCTTATCTCTTGTAAAAGGTAAAAATAAATAATTATTCATATTCTAAATTTAGTCCTTTGGATGTGTATGCCAGTATTTGTACAAATAATTTTATTTAAGCTGATTTTTTACTTCAGTTTATATAGAACCAAGAATTAAGTTATTTAGTTATCAAAAATCAAGATAGTTAATTTTATAGCTGTTTTGAAAACTCAGTTTCAAAAGATGGAAAAGGATACTCTACCAAAGCAGAGTTCCCTAGAATATTCACAGATAGAATTATATATTTCAGTCTACTCTGCATGTAGTTTATCAGAAGTCCATTTCAGCCCCTCCAAACCCATGTTTTACGGTTGCCACCTTCTACTTCATGTTTAGTCCAAGTAATGTTTGAAGTCCCTGAGTAGAAGATGGAATCTCTCCGCATCAAATCAGTTTTTCCCACAAATATGACTTACCTTGAAAGCTCAATAGAAGGAAACAAAGACCAAAAAAGAAACAAATGGCTTTTAGGCTAATTACCTTTTATTTAGTCTTGCTTCCACATTTTTTATTACCTTTACTTATATTTAAAGCTCAGGTGTTTCCAGTATATATTTATCACACTGCAATCTTAAAAAATAGACAGTTGGTATATAAATCTTTTAAATTCAGTTTTTTTTTAAGTTGTACATGCCCATAATTCAAAGGGTCAAGTACATGTGTAATGCTCAATACAGATTAGAATAATCCTCTGCCTCCCTCACTACCTCCCCATTTTTCCTCTCTTGAGGCAACCAGTTTGAACTATTAGCTGATTCTTAAGGTATTTATTTCCTTTTTCCTAACTAAATTAATTGGATATTTCTTTATCTTTCAGTTTGAGGTATTCACTGTTGGCTTCCCATTAGGGAATGTGGGAATTTAGCTATCATTTATTGAACTTCTGTGTGCCCCAACCCCCACATCATCTGAGCATTGTTATTTCGTAATTGTGTTAGATCATTACCTGGAGGTCACTGAGCTTCTGGATTCTGTAAGTTAATGTCTTTAACTATGTTCAGGAAGGTTTTGGCCATTATTTCTTTGAATATTTTCTCCTACTCTTTCTTTTCGTTCTGAACATGACTCTGACTGATGCATGTTAGGCTCTTTGATAAGGTTCTGAGGTTTTGTTCATCTGTTCTTTTCGGTCTTTTTTTGAAAATTGTATAATTTCTACTGATCTAGCTTGAAGTGCACTGATTCTGTGTCATCTACCTTCTGCCATTTATCCAGTGAATTTATTTCAGATATTCTGTTTTTCAATTCTAGAATTTTCATTTCTTTTTATATTTTTTCTATGTTTCTGATGATAATTTTTATCTTTTCATTGATTACAAGTGCAGTTTCCTTTACCTCATTGAGCACAGTTAAAGTACTGCTTTAAAGTCCTGATAATTTCAGTATATGGGTCATCTCAGAGTTGGCATCTGTTGATTTTCTTTTGAGACTAGGCCGCATTTTCTTGCTCTATTGTATCAGATAACTTTGAATTTTATTCCTGAGCATTGGGAATGTTTTGTCATGGAGAGTCTGGATTCTGTTTTATTCCTCTGAAATTTGTTAATGTTTTGATTTTAGTAGGCAGTTAACTTGGTTAGACTCAAATTGCAAACTCCATTTCATCTGTGGTAGAGAGTGGCTCAAATCTCAGTTGTTTTTCTTTTTCAGCCTTAGCCGGAGTACTTCGTTATGCCCCATGGATGTGTGGTTCAGGACTTGGGTAGAATTTACACATAGAATTTGGGGCTTCCCTTCTCTAGCTGTGTCCTTTCTGGCAGCTGTTCTTCTCCTGGGCTCTGTCCTCTGGTTCTTCAGGCCAGAAAAATGGCATGTTCTCTATTCAGCTTTTAGCTACCCTGCAACTGCATCTTGTCCTTAAGATAAAGCCAAAAAAATGGTCAACTCACCTTATATTGGTTTCTTCTTACAAGTTTCAACTCCTCTTTAAAATCTGCTTCCTTTTATTATTCTGGAGCCCTTGTATTTTAACCAGGGTTTATAGTTGCTGTCTATGGGAGGGACCTTAAGGTTCTTCATCACTTCTGTGTCTGTAACCCAGATTACCATGTAAGGTATTGCCAGGAAAACCTTTCACTTGCCATTTGTTTTGATTATCACTCTGTTTTGCTGAGGCTAGAGTTAGAACTGATATAAGGTGAATAAATATAGGAAGAAATGGAGATAAATAGATTCTTCTCTGGAGTCATTCACAGTGAAAATGGAACCTAAGATTCCTAGCCTATTTATATAAAGTCAGATATTTTTATAATTTGAAGTATTTTATGTGTGAAAGTGCAAGTTGCTCAGTTGTGTCTGACTCTTTGCGACCCCTTGGACTATATAGTCCATGGAATTCTCTAGGCCAGAGTACTGGAGTGGGTAGCCTTTTCCTTCTCCAGGGGATTTTTCCAACCCAGGGATTGAACCAGGGTCTCCTGCATTGCAGGCAGATTCTTTACCAATTGAGTTATTTCATACTTAAAGTGATGCATTAAGGGATTACAAAGAAAGCATAAACTTGGTAGAAGTGATTTATAATGGTATACAATTGTTTACTACTCTTGTGATTCTTTACATGTTGATTGTACTGTTTGAAAGGATGACTTATTGTACTGGCTTACACACATGCTATTGTTCCTGTTCAGATTTTGCTGTGTCTCAGTAGCACCATATGAGACATCAGGGTTAGTAGGCATTTAGCTGTAGTTTTATTAAAAGTATTTATGACATAAAATTTGTGTAGAGCATATCTTCTTTTATATTCCACTTTCAAAAGCAGTTACCAGAAAAAGTATTCTTTTTTTTTTTTTCCAGAAAAAGTATTCTTAATTTGACTGAAGAGTCTGAGTTAGTGAAGAGAGTTTATCAAGCTACTTTAATGACCTAAAAACTGATTGGCTACTGATCTCTTATATTAATCATCTGTTTAATTAAGGATACTTTTTTTTAATTAGCTGTACAAATTCAGTAGTCTCTGCCTTTTTAGCTAATTCTTAAATTCTAAAAATTCTGATCAAATTATAGAATAGTTGTAATATAATTTTTGGAATCTTTTGCCATTAAGTACTGTACTTTTCTTAACATAGTGTTCATCACATCTAAATAATTTGGTATGCTTAAGTCCGTTTTCCCTAATGGACTGTAAGCTCTCTGAGGGTGGGGACTTTTGTCTCCCTTGTTCTTGGCTATAACTTGGAGGCCTAGAACAGTGCCTGGCACAGAATAGGCGCTCAGTGTGTGTTAATGAATAAATTATGCTCTGTTACACATAAGCTTCATACATTTCTTGAAATCTAAATATTCATATAGGGGCTTCGCTAGTGGCTCAGATGGTAAAGAATCTGCTTGTAGTGCAGGAGACCTGGGTTCAGTCCCTGGATCAGGAAAATCCTCTGGAGAAGGCTACCCACTCCAGTATTCTTGTCTGGAGAATTCCATGGACAGAGGAGCCTGGAGAGCTATAGTCCATGGGGTTGTAAAGAGTTGGACATGTTCATATATTGTATTATCAACCTAGTTGATTTAAAATTAACCGTTTTTATTACATTTTTGCAGATTGCCAGTCACAGTGGCTATGTGCAGATCGACTGGAAGAGAGTGGAAAAAGATGTAAACAAAGCAAAAAGACAGATTAAGAAACGAGCAAATAAGGCAGCACCTGAAATCAATAACATAATAGAAGAAGTAAGACAATGTATATTTTTGGCTCCTTTTTTTTTTTTAATGGATCTCAGCAGAAAATGTGACTAGGGAATGTGGTCTTTAAAAAAAAGACTGGTGTTTCTGGTCATGTCTAGAGTGTTAAGTAAAATTTGGGATCAAGTCACCATTTAAAACACTCATTTTTTTTTTAGTTGTTAACTAAAGCTACCTATTTTTTTTTTGAGGTGGAATAGTTTGAAAATGTATATATTTTATTTTATTAATATATTAGTTTTGTTAATATTTTATGTATATTTTGTGTTTTATTCTTACATTGTTTAGAACTGAATTGAATGATCCTTTGCTTTTATTTTAATTCTGTCCTTTTACTTTCTCCAACTTCTATTTTGAAAAATTTTATATCAGTTGAAAAGTTGACAGACAAAAACAGTAAATACCCAAGTATTCTTCACCTATTCACCAGATTGTTCACATTTCACATTTGCTTTGTGTGTGTGATTTACCCTTTTTATTCCTGAATTATTTAAGACATTGTGTCTTTTTATTCTTTAATACTTCTGTACATATGTTCAAAGAGTATGGATATTCTCCTATACAATTATCCTTATGAATCCCCACAAACTTAATGTGATACAATAGTATTTCTTAATATACAGTTCATGTTAAAATTTTTATATATTCCCCCCCCCAATTAAGAATTGCATATTGCATTTGGTGGTCATGTCTCTGAAGTCTCCTTTAATTTTAAATGGTCCCCTCATCTGTTTTTTGTTTTTCTGAATTTCATGACATATTTTTGAAGTATCTAGGCAGAGTATCTCACAGTCTTGCTTTGTCTAATTCCTTCTTCATGATTTTATTTGGGTTAAACATTTTATCAAGGTGTTATTTTTCTGATCCTGTATATTTTTTCCTACTGGCTAGGTGGACTGATGGTTAATAAATATCATTGTGCATGCTGTGGGACTTTATTAATCATCTGTGTCAATAATTTGCTGAATGGACTGTTTATGCCCACACTGTAGGGAGATTTCTTTTTATCTGTGAGAATTTTGCTGCCCATATGCCTGTTATCTCAGAAGCAAGAAGCTTCTGGGCCTGGCTGGGGGTTCTAGGCTCCTTTAGTTTGTAACAGACAACCCTGGCATCTTGCCTGATGGTTAGTATCTGCAATAGTAGGAACACAAGAATTTTTGCTGAATATTTACTTAATTAAGGAAAACATCTGAAAAATATTACTCAGCTCTGGATTTAATAGTGAAGAGTATTTTTAAAAATTTGTTATCTTTTTCTTATTATGGTAAAATATATAAAACGTAAAATTTACCATTTTAACTATTTTTAAGTGCACAATTCACTGGCATTAAATATATTCACACTTTCATGTAATCATTACTACCAGAACTTTTTCATTATTCCAAATAGAAACTCTAACCATTAAGCAGTAACTCCTATAATTAACCTGTCTCCCTAGCCCTTGGTAACCTCTGTTCTACTTTCTGTCTTGATGAATTTGACTATTTATATAAGTGCAAATTATAATAGCATTGTCTATTTTTGTCTGTTTTATTTCACTTAGTGTTTTCAAGATTTATCCATGTTGTAGCATGATTCAGAGTATTTTTCTTCAAACTTTATTTCAGGCAACAGAATTTGTCAAACAGAACATTGTGATATCCAGTGGATTTGTGGGAGGCTTTTTGCTAGGCCTTGCATCTTAAGAATATGTTCTATCACAGTGAAGTCACCTCTGAGAAGAGAAGTGGTGGTGACAAGATGGTCTCATCATTACACATTGACAGATTCTCCAGGAGGACAAGAAACAACTAGCTGGACAATACCCAACTCACTGCTTAGCATTTTGCCATCTGAAATTTAGCAGACTAGTATCTGCTATAAAATAACCTGTATGGTATATGGATAATAGTATCCCTGAGCAAAACATGGCTTTCATTATTTTTTAAGAATTTGTGTTTGTTTAAAATTTGAATATAAAACACTACTGTTGGATGTAGATATGGAGAGAAAATGAATTGTTGGATGTATTCCCCAGTAAAATATTATCCTCATTTTATTTAAATAAAATGTTTTCCATTGTGCTTTTTTTAGTATAGTGCCAGTAATTAAAACTTTGTATTATAGCTTCAACTGTAGGGCTGACATTTTTTTTAAGATATGTTTGCAGTAAACTGAAGAACTGTAACACATTTTGTGGAAGGATTTGCAGATAATAGAATTATTAAAGATAGTAAGCAAATTTAATATCAATTTTTAGGTTGCTTTTTCCTACAGTTCTTATTTAATAACTGTAGTAAACAGTTTCAAGAAATGCTCTAGAAAATAATACATATCTAAAGCTCTTTTTTGTTTTTTTGATGTCTGTAGTTGTAAAAATACCTTCTTGTATGTAAACTTCTAAATTTTTTTATTCATTTGTTTATCCTGGCAGCCTGGATAGAATTAATTATTTTGAGAGTACATAGAGTTGGGTCACTGATTCATTTTATTAACTTCAAGTGAATCTTGTTTTTCATTTTTAAAAATCCTATAATACAAAGAGGTAAAAATCACTTGGCAAAACCAATACAATATTGTAAAGTAATTAGCCTCCAATTAAATAAATTTATATTAAAAAAAGTTTTTAAAAATTAATTAAAATATTTAGTAGTATAGTATGGATTTAAGGCTTCAGGTTTGTCGGTAGCATTGTGTTGATTGAACACTAGGCCAGTTGACTTGTTTCTCAGGACCAATATCACAGGTGGCGCAGTGGTAAAGAATCTGCCTGCAACTCAGGAAACACAAAGAGACTTGGATTTGATCCCTGGGTCGGGAAGATCCTCTGGAGAAGGAAATGGCAACCCAGTCCAGTATTCTTGCCTGGAAAAATCCATGGACAGGAGCCTGGTGGGCTACAGTTCTAGGTTAGAATTGGGAAAAAGCACAGAACAATGGGTGTAGGAGTCTTCAGGTTGAAAAGACTTGTGATGTTCAGACTAATCTCCTTTTGATAGGAAATCCTTACAGTATTTTGTGTGTATTATAAGCATAAGGCATTTCATACTTTCAAGGTTGTTCCAGTCTTTGTCCTTTCACCCTCACGAGACTCCTTAAAATTGAATGTGGGATTGATCTTTATTTTCTTCTTTTACTCTCATTAGCGCCTCAGATAAAATGCTAAATAAAACTCGGACTCTCTTACTATGAAGTGATTTTGCTTATAAATACTTAATTTTTCTTCTTTGAGCTTTGCTCTGTTTCTTCCTTGCCTAGCTTTTCATTACTGTGAAATTAAAAGGGAAAAGTACTCTCCTTCGGTGGAGCCTTGGCTGCGCTTCTGTGCTCTGTCTGCCTGATACCTTTCATTTGATGCAGTGAGGCAGGCTACTATAGGGAGCTCTAGTAGCTGGCTCAGTTTGTTCATCTTGGAAATATAAAGTGTCTCTTCTCTATGTGATTGGGAAAGTGGGGGGCACAAGAATGACTGCCCTCAAATGGAGACTAAATATTCTTATATGAAAAGTTACATAATAAAAAAGGAGAGCCTGGCATATGATTTAATGGCAAATGAGTTGTAACAGTAACTACTTTCAGAGTCCAAACATGAATGAAAAGTGAAAAACAAACACCTCATTTTTACCTATATATTTCCAAGTATTTTTTGATTGCTGATTTATATACCAAAGGCAAAATATTATCAGTGCTCTCCATACTGTCTCCTCTCTGTTGGTGCCCCTGATTCTGCCTCTTGTCTGCACTGTTACCCCATGAGGTTGTATGCTACTTGATGCAGTCATATGTGGTGTTAATTAATCTATAACTTGTGACACACCCCTGTGTAATGCTTTGCTCATATTAGGTATCCAGCCAGTGTTGTGAATGAGTATGTGAAAAGCACATTACTGTGCTAGAGTTAGTGTTAACCTATAGGAAACCTCTGAAGGTTCTGAATCAAGCTCCATCAGAAATGACTTGGTGGGGCTTAGCCTGAATGAAAAGCCTATGGCCTGCTGTTGTCTAAAATGAGGGTTTTTATGTTTGAGGGCATAAAGGTTTGCAAGACTTATTAAAACTTGAGTATGTGGAATATAGATATTTTGTGGCTTAGACTTTGGAAGATATATAAGGACATTTTGACTGATAGTTGTTTTTTTTTCTTTTTGGTCTCACCACACAGCTTGCAGGATCTCAGTTGCCTGCCCGATGATCGCACCCATGCCCTAAGCAGTGAAAACGTGGAGTCCTAACTGCTGGACTATCAGAGAATTCCCCATTTTGACTAATTTTTATTTTTTTATTCTTAGAGCTCTCCCCAATTTCCTGCACAAAAAATGATTATTTTTAATGTTTTCTTAAATATGCTTATTATAGAAAAATACATAGCATAAAAATATATAAGATGTTGATAATGTATATCTAGATTATCTGTATTTTGGTGCATAGCCTGTGGAATTTTTTTCTACATACATATGAACACGTGTATTTTGTATAAAAATTGAGTCATAGTTTATACACTTTTATAAATAGCTATTTTCACTTATAAGTATCTTTTTATAATAGGTATATTTAATGGGGTCACAAAGAGTCAGACACAACTGAGCAACTAAGCACACACAATAGGTGCATTTATGATGACAGAAACATTTAAGTGTCCACACTCATCCCCTTTTATGAGACAACCATTATGAGAATTTCTTTCTGCATATATTAGTTTTTTTGGTCCAAGTTTGGATAGTACATATTGGATGGTCACTCTGAAAGGTAAGGAATTTGGTGCACATTCCCTGTCCCCTTCCCCTTTTTTTTGATTGCTAATATGTTTTTAGTTTTTCTAGTAGATGCCTTTATTACTGTAAATACTATGCTTTTTCTATCCTAAGTTACCAGCTTTACAAAATACCTGTTAACTTCCTGTTAGTAAAGAAGAGGAAAATTTAAGTGCACCTCCTCCCTGTTTCCTCTGGCTTCCTGATTTTTGTTAAATTATTACTTTTAATGGTACATTCAAATGATAGGATTCTATACAATTATTAAGAGGAGTGTAGAGCTATATAAATTGATCTAGAAAGATTCACTTGTTAGTGATAAAATCAGGTTACAAAAAGTATGACCCCACTTTTTAAAAATACTGCAGGTGAGCATAAGTGTGCACACAGATCATAGAGGCTATCCTTGAGGTTAGTATATAGGATTTTCATGTTGTATTTTCAACATGTTTGTGTCATCTGAAGTGTTTACAATGAGTACATGTTACTTTATAGGTAGCAAAAGTTGTTTTTTTAGAACCAGGAATCAATAGGTTATTGCTATTTTAGGGGGCTATTTCTGCTTTATTCAGTGAATTTATTTTTTAAGTGATTTTTGTGAAAATAATGCAATAGTTCACGAAGTCAAGTGGTATTTGACTAATTCCAGTACCTTTCTTCCATTTAGTGGCTCTTTTCCTACAGAAGTTTCAATTACATTAGTTGTTTTTCTTGGTATTTACTGAAACCATATTTCTTGGACTTTTTTTATGATAAATAACTAGACTTGGACTTCCTATTATGGTAGATGTTGATTTAGCTCTATAATACTTTTTTTTCCCTATCTTTGTAGTAGCTATTTATTAAATTTCTACAAAGTTTTATATATTGTGACAAATATTGTTTACTGTTGGATAAGGACACAATTTTCTATAGGTTCATTTATGTGACTGCAGCCAGAATCCAGCATTAGCCTGATCCTGCAAATAGCTCTGCAGCATGAAGGGCCCTGTGGCTGGCAGCATAACATCCCCTCCTTGCCCCCAGGCAAAGATGTTCATGTCCTAATCCCCTGAACCTGTGACTACTTTAGGTTACATGACAAAAGAAGGAAGGTTACATGACAAAAGAAGGAAGGTGGCAGATGGAGTTAAAGTTGCTAGTCAACTGATCTCGAAGAGGTTATTCTGGTGGATCTTGGTGAGCCCAGTGTGATCACAAGAATCCTTAAAAGAGGAAGAAAGCAGAAGAGCATCAGAGAAAGTGATGTGACTATGGAAAAAGAATGATCAGGCAGATGCTGTTGTGGCTTTGAAGACTGAGGAAGGGGGCCAGGAGCCAAGGAAAGCTGGTGGCCTCCTGAAGCTGGAAAAGGCAAGAAAACAGACCACCTCATTGCTTCCAAAAAGAGGCCCAGTCCTGCTAACACCTAGATTTTAGCTCAGAGAGACCCACGTTGGATTTCTTACCTCTACATCTATAAGATAATAAATTTGTGTTTTAAGCCACTGTGTTAGTGATCATTTGTTATAGCAGCAATAAAAACTAATACTGGCATCACTTGAGTTGTGTCCTCTTGTGGCAAGAGAGCTAGTTTTTTGTATTCCCCTATCAATCAGGCACTGGCTGCAGTCTGCCCTTAGGGATTAGGCTGTATAACCTCCAGGCTAAAGAGGCAGTGACCTGCGGAGAGCAACTTTCATTGAGAATTGTGTGATTGTCAGCCATCAGTGGTTAATATACAGCTGGATAATGAGTGTATTGGAGGACAGAGGAGCCTGGCATGCTGCAGTCCATGGGATCACAAAGAGTTGGACACAGCTTAGTGACTGAACAACATGTGGGTGGGACACCAACAGTCCACTGTAGTGGGTAAACCTAAACCACCATTGCTTGTGTAAAGCAATAGTTAAATATTTTCTGGAGTTGAAGGAGGGAGGGTGGACAGGGAGGTTGAAGGGCAATAAATGAACTGAATTGAATTGGGAAAGGAGTATGTCAAGGCTATATATTTGCCACCTTGCTAATTTAACTTATATGTAGAGTACATCATGTGAAATGCCTGGCTGGAAGGCTCACAAGCTGGAATCAAGATTGCCAGGAGAAATATCAACAACCTCAAGTATGCAGATGATACCACCCTAATGGCAGAAAGTGAAAAGAAACTAAAGAGCCTCTTGAAAGTAAAAAAGGAGAGTGAAAAAGCAGGCTTAAAACTCAACATGCAAAAAACTAAGGTCATGGCATCTGGTCCCATCACTTCATGGCAAATAGATGGGGAAAAAAATGGAAACAGTGACAGATTTTACTTTCTTGGGCTCCAAAGTCACTGCAGTCAGTGACTGCAGCCATGAAATTAAAAGACACTTGCTCCTTGGAAGAAAAGCAATAATAAACCTAGACAGCATATTAAAAAGTAGAGACATCACTTTGCTGATAAAGGTCCATCTAGTCAAAGCTATGGTTTTTCCAGTAGTCATGTATGGATGTGAGAGTTGGACCAGAAAGAAGGCTGAGTGCGGAAGAATTGATGCTTTCAAACTGTGGTGCTGGAGAAGACTCTTGAGAGTCCCTTGGACAGCAAGGAGATCAATCCTAAAGGAAATCAACCGTAAATATTCATTGAAAGGACTAATGGTGAAGTTGAAGCTCCAACACTTTGACTACCTGATGTAAAGAGCTGACTCATTGGAAAAGACCCTGATGCTGGCAAAGATTGAAGGCAGGAGGAGAGGGGCAAAGAGGATGAAATGGTTAGATGGCATCACTGACTCAATAGACATGAATTTGAGCAAACTCTAGGAGATAGCAAAGGACAGGGCAGCCTGGCATGCAGTCCATGGGGTCACAAAGAGTCGGATATGACTTTGCAACTCAACAACAACAGAACTGAAATATTTGTGTTCTTAATGCAAAGTCCTCGTATTATTCCAAAATGTATTGATTAACCTCACACTTTGAGTATTCATGCTTGTTAAAATTTTAAGAGCAATCCTTAAGTGAATTACTATTAGTTATAGATAAATATATTTCAATCGTACAAATAAGCAATCTAAATGAAGGCAGGAAAGGAAGAATAAAGAAGCATAGAGAAAGCAGAGTAAATAGGAACCATAAAAGATGGTAAAAATAATATATATTAGTAATCACACTTCAAAAGGAAAAATGAACAGAATTCACAATGTGATTCTATAAACATCATTCTATATAGACTTAAGTAGTGGGATTAGGGGCACAGAAAAGGAAATGTTTATAAAATTTCACCATTTGGTGGAGAATTCTCCAAGCTTCAAGATGTAACAAAGCCTCTTTTAACTTTCCTTCTAATCCCCCCATCCTCACCCCTAATCTGGAACAAACTCAGTACCTACTGTTTGTACTGTTTCAAACAGTTCCTACTGTTTCTTTTACATCATGTGCTCTTTCTTGGATTACTTATATTTTGGTTGAACTATTTTCTTGAGTAATTCTTATAGGTGTGGGAGGTAAACTTTTCGAGTTCTTATATGCTTAAAATATCTTCTGTTCTCATGCAATTCAAGATTGACAATTCTTTTCCTTTAGAATTTTGAAGACATTGCTCCATTGTATTCTACTATCTGATGTTGCATGATGTCAGTCTGATTTTGAACTTTCCTGGGTAACCTTTTCTTTTGTATTTCTTTTCTTTTGAAAGCTTTGTAGATTTTCTTTTATCTTGGGGGTTTGAAATTTTATAAGTTTTTAAAAACTAAATTAGAGAACTTTAAAAATGCATGTTAGTGTCCTTTTGCTGTGTGTTCTTGTCATTACAGAGAAGATACATAATAGCTAGCATTTAAAAACCAAAGTCAGTGGGGAGGATCTAAACTCACACCATAGACTGTGAGATTGAGAGCCCCCAAATAAGTGCTCAGTAAATATGAGAGGGAGGGATTCAGAATCATGGAAATGAAACAGTTTTTCTTTCATTATATGCAGCATTCTCTAGATCCTTTCAATTCTGAAGATTCAATTTGCTTCAAGCAAATTGTACTTTTTAAATAGACTTTATTTTTTAGAACAGCTTTAGATTTATAGAAAAATTGAGCAGACAGTACAGAATATTCCCATATATTTCCCTCAGACCCTCCATTTCCCTTATTATTATTAACTTACATTGTTGTTACTAAGTTGTGTCTGACTCTTTGTGACCCCATGAACTGCAGCATGTCAGGCTTTCCTGTCCTTCACTATCTCCTATAGGGCTTCCCCGGTGGCTCAGCCTGTAAAGAATGTACCTGCAATGCAGGAGGCCTGGGTTCGATCCCTGGGTCGGGAAGATCGCCTGGAGAAGGGAATGGCTACCCATGCCAGTGTTCTTACCTGGAAAATTCCATGGACAGAGAAGCCTGAGGGTTACAGTCCATGGGGTCACAAAGAATCAGACACGACTGAGCGAGTAACACACATAGACACCCCCCGCCCCCAACATCTTACATTTGTGTTGTACATTTGTTCCAATTAATGAGCCAGTCCTGGTAAGTTGTTATTAGCTCATGTCTATATTTCATTCAGATTTAGTTTTTAACCTAATATTCCTTTTTAAAATCCAGGATCCCATCCAGGATATCACATAACATTTAGTTGTCATGTCTCCTTAGGCTCCTCTTGAAGTGACAGCTTCTCAACTTGTGTTATTTTGATGACTTGGACAGTTTTGAGGAGTAATGGCCAAGTATATTGTAGAATGCCCCTCTATTGAACCTTTTCCGATGTGTTTTCATGATTAGACTGGAGTTACAGGTTTTGAGGAAGAAGATCACTGAGGTGAAGTGCCATTTTCATCATATCCCATCAGGGTACACCTCAATATGACTTCTCACTGCTGACGCTGACCTTGATCACCTGACTGAGCTAACGTTAGCTTTCTCTCTTTTGAGCGTTACTCTTTCCACTTTCCACTACTGTATTCTTTGGAAGGAAGTCACTATGTATAGTCTACACTTAAGGGGGGAGGAATTATGCTAACTTTTAGTATGGAGTATCTACATAAAGTATTTGAAATTCTGCATGGGAGATATGTGTTTCCTCCCTCATTTATTAATTAGTTCAGTCATTTATATCAGTAAAGATTCATGGAGACTTATTTTGTACTTTGGGCTCTAATCCAATATAACTTTATTTTCTTGTTCTTATTGTTCCAACTTTAACCATTGGAAGCCCTTTCTGTTGGCTCCTGTGTCCCTCTGACATACCCCCATCAATGTGTTTAGCAAATTATATTTTAATAGTAATTTTTATTATTTCTTCCCCAACATAGTATCTATCCTCTTATTTCTGGAAGATTGATCAGTTAGATGGAGTGCCTAGATTTTCCCTTCATAACTTTTTAATATTTTTCATCTGGTTTTTTTTCCTGTATATTCTGGGATGGTTCCTTCGTTTTATTTCCAGCCCATGAATTTTTCAGCTGGTTTTATCATTCAGCCTATTAGTTAAAAGCCTTAGGTCAGTAATTATATTCATTCATTCATTCATTCATTTGCTAAGAACCCTTTTTGTATCTCTGGTTGTTTCTTTTTCATTGCAATCTGTTTTACTTTTTGTATTTTACTTTTCTTTTGTGGGACTAGTTTTTCCTCCAAGACCTGGCAACTCTTGACTTTCAGTTTATATTTATGAATAAAAAGATTGTTTTGGTTAATATAGATAGCTGGAGTGGATTTTCTTGGCAGCCCTGCAGGTCTGCTTTCCTGCACTGCTCCTTTGAAGAGGAGTGGGGGCAGGTTCAGTGTGAGGCCAAGTTGTAGCAGCAGGAGGCCTTATTTATAGATTGGTGGAGGCAGGCAGTAGTAGGCAGGTTCAGTTCCATGGAGTACTTACTGGAAAGCTACAGGGATAGAACCTGTTTTCTGTTTTCTATTCCCTGACCCTGGGATAGTGCCACTGCTACATTCTCAAGGTTTTATGCCCTCATTAGGGCTACTTAGAGAACAATCTTGGACTTTCCCAAGCAATTCTGTTTCAGATGAGGGAAAAAAGAGGCAGAGGGATAGAAAGGACCCTAATTGTCTCCATTCGTGCCACTAAAATTTGAAAACACATAATGCTGGGAAGGCATGCTTCCTCAACCCTTTTCTCAAGGCTGCTTTGGCAAGAGCCATTGTGATGACTTGATCTGTGGTTTCCTGTTCTCTGACCTCTTCCGATTCCATCTGCTTTCAAATGTCTCAAATTTCACAAAAAATTTGGTCTTTGGCACTATTATGGTTTTTAAAAACTTTTTATTATGGAAATTTCTAAACATATAAAAAAAATAGAAGGAATAATACAACAACCCCCCCATGTACCTATCTCTCAGTTTCTACATTAATCAACACACTTACAATTTTATTTCAGGTACACAGCCCCACTGTCTTTAGCCACACCCCCAATTATTTGGAAATATATGTCAGATGGCAGAAGGTAGTGAAACAAAATGGTGAACACATTGTTCAATAAAGTTCTTGGTGAAGATGAAAAAAGTGTCTCTTTTTACTTAAAAACCAAAGGAACTTTTTGGCCAACCCAATATAATTTCACCAGTAAATACTTCTGTATGTATCTGTAAAAGATAAAGACTCTTTAAAGAAAGCTATATTACTATTATCACACCAAAGAAATTAACAATAATCCCTTAATAGTATGAAATATGGGGCTTTCCCCGATTACATCATTTTCTTCTTTTTATTATAGTTAATTTTTTAAAAATCAGTATCTAAACAGGGTCTACACATTGTATATGGTTGCCATTAAGTTTGTTAATTTTCTTTTATCGAATCCACTTCCTCTTTTTTTAATATACATTTATTTATTTTAATTGGAGGTTAATTACTTTACAATATTGTATTGGTTTTGCCATACATCAACATGAATCCGCCACGGGTGTACACGTGTTCCCCATCCTGAACCCCGCTTCCACTTCCCTCCCCGTACCATCCCTCTGGGTCATCCCAGTGGACCAGCCCCAAGCATCCTATTTATTCATTGAAGAAACCAGGTCGTTTTCCTATAGAACTTACTTCATTTTAAATAGTGCTGATTGTCTCCTTGTTGTGTCATTTAACATGTTCTTTTGGCCTCTATGTTACTGTGGTGACCCAAGGAAGAAAGAGCAGATAAAAACCAAGGAGGGTCTTGGAATGGAGGAATGGAAAAACCAGACCCTTATTGTCCTTCCCTCTCCCATGTTGTAACTATTAATGGATTTCAGGTCCTCCTGAACAGTAGAACCCGCCTCCCCTCCTACCCCATAGGGAGAAGGTATTTGCCTTACTCTTCCCCCTACCCCTTCATCCAATCAGCAAATGACCTGCAAGACCCCTATCCCACTCCTTGTACCCTGGCTATAAAAGTGGACTAAGGACCCCTGTTCAACATCGGTTCTCCCTTGAGCTGGCCCGCTGTTCTAACAGCGTCTCCCATTGTAATAAACTTTATTTCTCTCTCACTCTGTCTCATGTCTAGAAATTCTTTTCCAACCCACGCCCAGACCACAACAGTCACCTGTAAACCGACAGTTAAATCAACAGACATAATTAGATTCAAATTTGATTTTTTTTTTTTTTTTTTTGGCAAGACTAGTTCATAGGTAGTGGTATATTTGGGCTTCCCTGGTGACTCAGATGGTAAAGAATACATCTGCAATGCAGGATATGAGGGTTTGATCCCTGGTTTGGGAAGATCCCCTGGAGAAGGACATGGCTACTCACTGCAGTATTCTTATCTGGAGAATTCTATGGACAGAGAAGCCTGGTGGGTTACAGTCCATGGGGTTGCAAAGAGTCAGACACAGCTGAAGCGACTAAGCACACACACAACACACAGTGGTGTATACTTTGCGTTGTTTGGCAAGAGGTGACACATAATGTCTGCTTAGTTCTCTTTAGGAAGCATTAAAATTGGTCAGTAGATTCAAGTGCCGCCAGCCTAAACCAACCATTATAAAACTTCCCATCAGCTTATTACATAATGTTTGAGCAGCTATTAATAATGACTGCCTATATCTATGATTTTGGGATAACAAAATAGTGATGTTATAAGTTCATTATTTGTTCTTGAACAAGTAATTTATGAGCTTGAATTCTTTTAGGAAAGAAGAACATTTCCCCTTCAACTATTCAGTTGTTTTTAGATTTACTTAATTATATGAAAGGCAGGATATGAAAATTTACATAAAATGGATTAAGTTTTCAAAAAACACAATTTATGAAAATTTACTCACAAAGATACAGAGAATTTGAATAAAACCTGAAGATTCTTATATTTTTTAAAGAAATCGAATCCACAATTTAAAGCCTCCCATAATGAAAACTCCAGGCCCAGGTCACTTCAATGGTGAAATCTTTCAAAATTTAAAGAAGAAATAACGCCAGTCTTATTCAAACTTTCCAAAGAACAGAAACAACAGAAACACTCACAAACTTATTTTATGAGGCCATCATAGCCCTAAAATCTTAATCTAACAAGGAAATTACAAGATGAAAATTAAAGTTTAATATCTCCCATGAACATTAACTCCAAAGTGCTAGAAAAAAATTACAAATCGAATCCAGCAATTTGTTAAAAAGGACAATATGTAATGACCAAGTGGAGTTCATTTCAGGAATGCAAGTTCAGTTTAACATTTCCAAATAAATGTATTTCACCTGCAGGGAAAAAACTACATTATCACTTCATCAGATGTAAAAGAAACATTTAATGAAATTAAACAATTATAAAATACAGACTCTCAAGAAATACAGACTCTCAAGAAACTAAGAAGGGAACTTCCTCAGTTTGGTAAAGTGTATCTACAAAAAGTCTACATCATACTTAATGCTTAAATATTGAGATCATGAGACCAGGAAGTCAATTTTAAGTGCTTCTTATTCAACTTTGTACTGGGGCTCCAGCCAGTTCATCATCAAACTTTTGGATTTTGCCAATCTGATACGTGAGAAAAGGTATCTTTGTGTAACTTAATTTGCGTCTCTTTTATTACCATTGAGGCTGAGCATCTTTTCAAATTTAAAGCCTATTTGTATTTCTTTTTCTTGAAATGTGAGTTCTTTTCTCTTATCCTGTGGAGCAGGATGGCCTTTTAGTCATCTATTTTTAAACAGATACTTAAAGGAAATTAAACCTTTATCTGTGATGCAAGTTGCAAATATTCCTTACTTGCCATTTGTCTTTTTCCTTGGTTTGTGATAATTTTTTTGGCATGCAATTTTCATTTTATAATTTTATGTGGTCAAATAAAACAATATAGTTTTTTTTCTTGCTTCTGGGTTTTGAATCCTAGTTAGGAAAGTTTTTCTACATTCCTGATTTATAGAAGAATTCACCTATAATTTCTTCTGGACATTTGTGGGTTAATTTTTTACTTTTAAATTTCTGCTGTATTTGGAATTTGTCACATCACATTTTATCATTTTCTACATAGCTAACAAGCTACTCTACTACTATTTATTAAAGGTCCATCTTTTCTCCACTGCACTGAGATGCCACCTTTATATGCCAAGTTTCCATATGCAGGTGGGTGCATTTATGGATACTCTGCTTATGTGCCAATGTGTGTGTGCATGCTCAGTAGTGTCCGACTCTTTGTGACCCTATGGACTGTAGCCTGCCAGGCTCCTCTGTCCATGGGATTCTCCAGGCAAGAATACTGGAGTGGATTGCCATGCCCTCCTCCAGGGCATCTTCCTCACCCAGGGATCCAACCTGCATCTCTTATGTCTCCCGCATTGGCAGGTGGGTTCTTTACCACGAACGCCACCTGGGAAGTCCTATGTGCCGATACTCCACCTTAAATTATTGAGGCTTTATAATATGCTTTTTTATACACTTTATTTTTTTTCAGATGGAAATACAGAAGAATGCTTTATTATTTGAATTGGAGAGATTATTCAAAGGAACACAGAATGTGTATATATATACGTATATATATCATAAAGAAAAAAATGGTAACTACGTCAACATTCAAAAAGTTTGCTATCATAAAAGACATCGTTAAAAAGATTTAAAAACATTTGACACATTTATAGTATACAAATGTTCTAAACTACATAAAGAGCCAGAAATCACAATGTAAAAGACAACAGGCAGCTCATTAAATAGTAACCTTGTTAAACTTACCTTGAATATTCATTGAAAGAACTGTTGCTGGAGCTGAAGCTCCAATACTTTGGCCACCTGATGCGACGAGCTGACTCATTAGAAAAGACCTCAATGCTGGGAAAGATTGAAGGCAGGAGGAGAAGGGGACAAGAGAGATGGTTGGATGGTTGGATGGCATCACTGACTCAATGGACATGAGTTTGAGCAGGAGATAGTGGAGGACAGAGGAGCCTGGCGTGCTGCAGTCCATGGGGTCGCAAAGAATCAGACACGACTTAGTGATTGAACAACAACAAACTTACCAAGCATAAATACACAGAAGAGAAAAGCTTAATGGTCAAGAAATAGGAAAAGATAATCCACCTCACCAGCAATCACAAAAATGCAAGTTAATATACCATCTCTGTCATATTTCCGCCCAGTCAATTTTCAAAAAATTAAGTCTGAAAATACAAAAATTAAAGCTGACACAAGTGTTACCGGGGAAGAAGGGGTAGAATTAGATTTCTTATACACTGATGGTAGGGATGAAAATTGGTGTAATCATTTTAAGATCAATTTGACAATATCTAGCAAAGCAGAATTGTATGATCCAGCAATTTCATATCTAGATGTATTTTCCCGTTAACCTATGGCAAAAGCCACAAGGTGACATCTACAAAACTGTTTTGTGCATTTTTCGTTTAATAGATTCCTTTTATAAAGACAGTTTTAGATTTACCAAAAAAAGTGAGAAGATTATATATAGAGTTCCAGAGTTCCCTTATACCCTACACTCAGTTTGCCCTCTTATTAACATCTTACATTAGTATGGTACCTTTACTACAAGTAATCGACCATTACTGATACGTTATTATTTAACTAAACTGTGTACTTCATTCAAATCTCTTTAGTTTTTTTTTTGTTGTTTATTTTTATTTTTTTATTTTATTTTTTAACTTTACAATACTGTATTGGTTTTGCCATATATCAACATGAATCCACCACAGGTATACACGTGTTCCCCATCCTGAACCCTCTTCCCTCCTCCCTCCCCATACCATCCCTCTGTGTCATCCCAGTTCACCAGCTCCAAGCATCCAGTATCATGCATCGATCCTGGACTGGCGACTCGTTTCATATATGATATTATACATGTTTCAATGCCATTCTCCCAAATCATGCCACCCTCTCCCTCTCCCACAGAGTCCAAAAGACTGATCTATACATCAGTGTCTCTTTTGCTGTCTCGTATACAGGGTTATTGTTACCATCTTTCTAAATTCCATATATATGGGTTAGTATACTGTATTGGTGTTTTTCTTAGTTTTTACCTAATGTCCTTTTTCCATTCCAGGATCCCATCAAGGACATGACATTGGGTTTAGTTTTCATGTTTCCTTAGGCTCCTCTTAGTGTGACAGTTTCTCAGACTTTCCTGGTTTATGAGCTTGATAGTTTCGAGGAGCACTGGTCAGGCATATTGTATAATAGAATGCCCCTCTATTGGGGCATTTGTCTGATGTTTTTCACATGATTAGACTGAGGTTATGTGCTTTGGGGTAGAAGAGTACAGAGGTGAAGTGCCATTCTCATCACATTATATAAAGGGCCCATATCAACATGATTTGTCACAGTTGATGTTGACCTTGATCACTTGGCTGAGGTAGTGTTTGTCAGATTTCTTCACTGTAAAGTTACTCTTTTCCCCCTTCATTTCTTATTTTGTCCTCTTTCAAAAGAAGTTACTAGGTACAACTCTCACTAAACAAGTGGGGAGTTAGGCTCTATTTCCTTGAGGTCAGAGTAGCTACACAAATTACATGGAATAATGTATGAGAGATTTGTCTCTTCCGCATTTATTTATTCATTCATTTGATCACTTATTTTTTTATCAGCATGAACTCTTGGATATTTATTTTCTGCTTTGGGTTATACAATGTTTTGATATATGAGAGGGCAAGCCCTTATCACTGTCTATCTTTTTCAGGTGTTTCTTGACTGCTCTTGCTTGCTTTTCCTTCCTAAAGTGCTTTATAATCAATTCCAGGAAACAAATATCTGATGTTTTTTTTCTGGGGTGGGAGGGCCGCACCCTGTGGCATTTGGGATCTTAGTCTCCTGACCAGGGATGGAACCCATGCCTCCTGCATTGGAAATGCAGAGTCTTAACCACTGGACTGCCAGGGAAGTCCCTCCTATGATATTTTTTATGGTGATCATATTAAATATATATGCAGTTGACCCTTGAATAATGCAAGGGTTGGGATTGCTGAACCTCTGCACAGTTGAAAATTAGTGTATAAATTTTGACTCCCCCCAGACTTAACTACTATAGCCTACTGTTGACTGGGAATCTTATCAGTAACATTAAACAGTCAACATATGTTTTGTATATTATATTCTATATTCTTATAGTAAAGTAAGCTATAGAGAACAAAAATGTTATTAAGAAAACCATAAGCAAGAGAAAATACAATGGCAGCACTGTACTGCATTTATTGGTACTGTAAGTTTACATCAAGTGTTTATAAGATGAATTGTCTATCAGTACCTACATCAATATTATGTTATATGATACAAAGCACCAAGATGTTATATGTATTACTAACACTAGATATAAAAAAAAAAGATAATGTGAAAAAGAAATTCATGTTTATTTACAGGTGTGACAATTCATGCATTGATAGTGAAGAAGTAGTAATATGATTGTTTTATGGTAGCCTAGTATGATCGATAGATATAATTGCTTCACAGTAGCCTAGCCTATACACTAATGAATGAGTCATTGTAAAATTTTGTGCACAGAGTGTTACAGTCATATTCATAATACACTATTGGGAAAATTGTTACACCTTTTAAAAAACCACTTACCTGTGACCATAGGCTGATATGAAGCTTCTCCCATAATGAGAAAGAGAAGCATACTGCATAACAATGTAATTCTTTGAGATCAAAGTTATAAAACAGTAAGAAAATGAACATATTATCAACTTTATATCAAATATCACTCACTTTTATGGCTATCTAAAGAAAAGGCTGTCCACTGCTATGGAAGGTTTGCATATAATTCTCTACTTGTGTATTTTTGTGTATTTATTGAAAAAAAATCCACCTATAAAGTGGACCTGTGCATTTAAAACTGTGTTGTTTAAGGGCCAACTAAGACTTTTGGTCGGAGAAGGCAATGGCACCCCACTCCAGTACTCTTGCCTGGAAAATCCCATGGATGGAGGAGCCTGGAAGGCTGCAGTCCATGGGGTCGCTGAGGGTCGGACAGGACTGAGCGACTTCACTTTCACTTTTCATTTCATGCATTGGAGAAGGAAATGGCAACCCACTCCAGTGTTCTTGCCTGGAGAGTCCCAGGGCCGGGGGAGCCTGGTGGGCTTCTGTCTATGGGATCACACAGAGTCGGACACGACTGAAGTGACTTAGCAACAGCAGCAGCAAGACTTTTGGTAAAGAATCCTCCTGCAATGCAGGAGACCCTGGTTTGATTCCTGGGTCAGGAAGTTCCCCTGGAGAAGAGATAGGCTACCCACTCCATTATTCCTGGGCTTCCCTAGTGGCTCAGACAGTAAAGAATCTGCCTGCAATGCGGGAGACCTGGGTTCGATTCTTGGATTGGGAAGATCCCCTGGAAGAAGGCATGGGAAAACACTCTAGTATTCTTGCCTTGGAAATCCCATGGACAGAGGAGCCTGGCAGGCTACAATCCATGGGGTTGCAAAGAGTCAGACATGACTGAGCAACTTCACTTTTTTTTTCACTTTTATCATGTTAGGTCTGCTTAGTCATGTATGACTCTTTGTGGCCCTATGCACTGCCTATCTCCAAATATGCTGTTTTCCATTGTTTTAAGGTTACTTTTGGTCCTTTACGAGTTTTTCCTCATACAAGTTTTGAACCTTTCTTGTTAAGTTTATACCTAGCATTGTTATTTATTCTTTTAAAAGTTATAATTTCTGTTATATCAATGAAATTTGAGTGTTATTGGATGAAATGTTACATATGTGTTCAGTCTTTCCCATTGGCCCAGAAGTCCCAATGTATTTTTTCCTTGCCCTGTTTTAAAATTGATTTTTTTATTGTGTAAAATATTTTGTTATGTAAAATATACATAATATAATAGTTTTTTTATTTTAACCATCTGTAAATGTACAATTCAGAGGCATTAAATATATTCACAGTGTTGTATACTCATCACCACTGTCTATACTGAAAACTTTTTCATCATCTCCAACATAAACTCTGTACCTACTAAACAATACCCTTATCCCCCTTTCCCAGCTGCTGGTACTTTCTATTCTGCCCTTTGTCTCTATACATTTCCTTATTCTGCTGCTAAGCACTTCAGTCGTGTCTGACTCCGTGCGACCCCATAGACAGCAGCCCACCAGGCTCCCCTGTCCCTGGGATTCTCCAGGCAAGAACACTGGAGTGGGTTGCCATTTCCTTCTCCAATGCATGAAAGTGAAAAGTGAAAGTGAAAAAGTGTAAGTTCTTCAGTCGTATCTGACTCGTAGTGACCCCATGGACTGCAGCCTACCAGGCTCCTTCGTCCATGGAATTTTCCAGGCAGGAGTACTGGAGTGGGGTGCCATTGCCTTCTCCGTTTCCTTATTCTAGGTACCTCATACAAATTGAATCATATATTATCTGTCCTTCTGTTTCTGGATTATTAAGCAAAATGTTTTCACGATCCATGTATGTTGTCGCATATATCAAAATTTCATTCCTTGGCTGAATAATGTCCTCTGATCCATTTTTATCATAAAATATGTTTATCATTCTTTTACCTGGTGAAGAATAGTTCTGGTTTCACTCCAATCCTTACCTGAACTTTTCTTTTCTAAGAATGCCATCCAACATTGTTGATTCCTAGTAAATAGTGAGTGAGTCAGTGTCAGTGTTAAATAAAGAAGTATTGCAACATAAAACAAATAGTTAAGGATGAGGAAGCATCCAAGAAAAAGAGCCTCCTCAAATTAGGAATTTTCCAGTATTTAAAATGCATCAAATAATTCAAAAATAAAACAGAATGTCCTTTCTGTTTCTTTTGATTGTTAAGCCCAAGGAAGTTTAATGGGTTTCTTGTAAATGAAACTTCAGTGTAGGAACATGAAGTCTACTATTGGTCACAATCCATAAAAATTCTTCACCTTATAAAACAAAGAGTAGTTATTAATATAAATGCAAAGTAATGGTTAAAAACAGAACAAGAAGAAATGATTAGCAATGTCAAGGTCTGTTATGGAGTGACATGCATGCCTTGGTTTGATTTGTCTCCAGAACTGCTTTTGGTTTGACTAGTAAACATCTAAAAACTATTTAAAAGAAAAGAAAGGGACTTTCCTGGTGGCCCAGTGGTTAAGACCCCATTCTCCCACTGCAAGGAACACAGCCTCCATCCCTGGTCAGGAAACAAAGATCCCATATGCCTTGTGGCGTGACCAAAAAAAAAAAAGAGAGAGAGATGAGCTATCTCTTCTTAAATGTACTGTTTTTATTTTTGTTTGAGGTGGGCAGTGGTTGTTAATTTAAGGATGTTTTGTATCATAGGCAAGCAACAGGAACACTAAAGTCAGGGGAATTAGTAAGTACCACAAAATGTCATGAGGAGATAAATGCAAACCATTTTGGAGTTTTGTGGGGTTTTTTGTCCTTCACTGTAGACAGTGGTCTCTCATTGTGCTTAGTGATGATATTTAATTATTTTTGAGGGGGAAGTTATGGGGGTTGGAGTGTGTTGAGCTGCTTTCAGATGAGTGGATCTAGTGTTTTATATTTGCTCTACACACCAAGTTATGGAATAGGCTGCCAGCTTTCAACATTTCCAAGTATTCTAACTAAAAGCTATTGTTTGCAAAAAGAGTTAAGATACTTCAAAAGTATGTTCTTTAAAAATGATAACAGTGATTGCTTTTCCTTATAAAAGTAATACATGTTCATTGTAAGGAACTGGAGAAATGGAGAAAAGGATAATGAAAACACATCCATAATATTATTTCCCAGAGATAAGATAATCATGATTACGTTTTCTTGGCATTGCATAAGGTTATTTTGGGCTTCCCAGGTGGCGCTAGTGGTAGAGAACCTGACTGCCAGTGCAGGAGACATGAGAGACGTGGGTTCTATCCCTGGGTCAGGAAGATCACTTGGAGTAGGAAATGGCGACCCACTCCAGTATTCTTGCCTGGAGAAACCCATGGACAGAAGGAGGCAGGTGGGCTACAGTCCATGGGATCGTAAGAATCAGACACAACTGAAGCGATTTAGCACATATAATGGCAACCCACTCCAGTATTCTTGCCTGGAGAATCCCAGGGACAGGGGAGCCTGGTGGGCTGCCGTCTCTGGGGTCGCACAGAGTCGGACACGACTGAAGTGACTTAGCAGCAGCAGCACATATAAGGTTATTTATTGCAGCATTCTTTATAATAGCAGAAGTTTGGAAACAACCCAAGTGAAGTGAAATAAAGTGTTAGTCACTCAGTCTAACTGACTGTAACCAATGGACTGTAGCCTGGCTGGGTCCATGGGATTTCCCAGGCAAGAATACTGGAGTGGGCAGCCATTCCCTTCTCTAGGGAACCTTCCCAACCCAGGGATCAAACTTGGGGGTCCTGCATTGCAGGTAGATTAAGTAAATCATGATGTATTCACACACCAGAATACTATTTAGCTCTAAAAATGCTTCATGTACTGAAATAAAAAACCAACAGAGGTTATTATTAAATGAGAAAAGCAAGGTAAAGAGTAGTGGGTGCTTCCTTTTCTGAAAGAGTTAGGAATATATCAAATATATTCATATTGGGTTGGGTACATTAAGAAAAGGAAAATATAGATAAGAAATAAATAGAAGCGATTATCTATATGGGATGGGGGAGGAAATAGGGTTAAAGGAATCACACTGTGAGTGAGACTTAATAGCCACACTTTTATTTTAATTTTTGAATCATGTGAATGTACATTGTATTTATTTAAGTTAAACTAGTATAAGCTGTAAAGCTGAAACAGAGCCTCACATTTGCTGTTCAAATTGAGGAAGTCCAATAATTTATTACAGAAAACATTGGAGAAACTTAATTTTTTTGAATGAATACCTTTATTTTTTAAATTAATTTTTATTGGAGGATAATTGGTTTATAATGTGTTGTGTTAGTTTCTGCCATACAACAACACGAGTCAGCCATAAATATAAATAAGACCTCTCCCTCTTGAACTGAATACATTTATTTTTAACAAAGACTGCTATTGAGGTTCAGAACATGCTGCCCCCAAATATGGCACCTTGGTGTATTGAATACTTTAGGCTGAGGGAGTTTGAGAAAGAGCAGAAGCAGGAAGGTCACTCTGACCCACTGCTCCACACCCCCTTTTATGAGCAGATCATAAAACCCTTGTGAGAGGTACTCTCCCTATTCCCAGAGGAAAGGCGCATCCTTATCTCTGAGACAAGGCGTCCCTGAGAAGAATGCAAACAGGTCTTGCTACACTTTTCCCAGTTTGCTACATTTACCTCACACTCCTTGCCTATCGTATTTTTCCACAACTGTCTACTCTTCATCAAACCCAGCATAAAAATTTCCAGGTCTCACTGTTTCTTCCATCTTCATTTTGCTATGAAGGCTCCTTGTCATGTAAAACGTACTTTAAATAAACATGTACGCTTTTCTCTTGTTAATCTGTCTCTGTCATTTTAACTTTCAGACCCAGCCTAGGACCTTAAGAAGGCTGAGGAAAATGTCTTCCTCCACTACACTGGGGGGTTTCTGGTAATCTGAGAAATGGATTACCTGTTCATTTTTAGATGGAAAGGAAGTAGAGGTGATTTTGTTTTCTGTAAAGCAGGAGTTAATTGGCTCAGCTTGGTGCTCTGCGATGACCTAGAGGGGTGGGACGGGGAGTGGGAGGGAGGCTCAAGAGGGAGGGGATATATTTATACGTATAGCTGATTCTCGTTATGTACAGCAGAAACTAACACAACATTGTAAAAATTTATATTCCAATTAAAAAAAAAAGTAAAAATACTACCAAAAAAAAAAATGGGAGTGCAGATGAAGCTGAGATAGACTTTTTGGCCAAATATGAATGAATGGGATCAGATGGCTAGTATAGTCAGTGCTTAGCTGCCTAAGGGTAGTAATTTAATTTGTAATCTTTCACCCCAAGCCAGGGTTGCTTGAGAACATATTTTATGTGAGAGTATTATATAAATATTGAGTAAAATGTCAGGAAAATGGCATGTGAGTAGCAAGTTTTCTGGAGAGTCTGCAAAGATTTGAAAGAATCAAGGTATGGAAAATTGTAGAGAGAGAATTTTTACAGCTAGAGACCCATATCAAAGCAAGACAACATAATGGCAACCAACCAAATAAAAACCCTGTCAGTATTTGGTCATTTATTGACTGAGAAGTGGCAAAAAACCAAAACAAAACAAAACAACACTTATAAAGAAGTGTTCTTAATTTGAGAATAAACTGACCCAGCAGGGGAGGAAAGGAGTGGGGAAAGAAAGAAACCAAGTCCTAAAGAACTGCCTAGAGATGGGAAGCTGCAGGAAAAGAAATCAAAGGAAACCACAAAGAATCAGACAAATCTGTATCTCTTCTGCTGTCTACATGGATCATGTTGTAAAATAAAAGCTGGTATTTTGGATGAAGAGCTGGAAGAACTGCAGGGTCCTAAACGGATGAAAATCCTGTTTTTCAGTATTGTGGGTTTTACTAGGGGAAAAGCAGAATGGGTACATCTGAAGGAGATTTTTGAAATCGGTTGGGAAGTTGTGGTGGCTGACCTCACAATTTCCTTGTAGTTATAAAACAGATTCTACAGCTGCAGTGCTTGTAAGTTATTTCTTAGGCCATATGCTTGTAGTTAACAGGGAATGTCATGTCTGTTGCATCACTGAGAAAAGATATGAAAATGAGTAGCTGTATGGAATTGAACAATCTGTAAGTACTGGAGTAAAGCAGTGGTTCTTAAAATGTGGACATCTTCTCTCAGCGTAATGTTTTGGAAATGAATCATTGTTGTGTGGATTCGTAGTTTGCTTCTCGTTGTTGCTTCCTAGTGCTCCCACAGTTTATCTATTTGTCTGTTGATCAGTACGGAATATTTCTGGCTTTTGGCTGCCATGTTAAGGCTGCCATGAGCATTTGCATATAGTTCTTTGTTTAGACATATTTTCATTTTTCTTGGGCAAATATCTAGGAGTGGAATCCCTGGGTTGTATGATAGGTTAGATTTAACTTTGTAACAAATTGCCACACTGTTTTCCAAAGTGGCTGTACCATTGTGCACACCTATCACTTATGTATGAGTGTTCCAGTTGTATGCATCCTTGCCAACACCTCGAATTATCAGGTGTTTGAATTTTAGACTTTCTGGGGGTGGGGTTATGTACAGCTATTTCTTACCATGGTTTCAATCTACATTTTTTCTGATGACTTACGATTTTTGAGCATCTTTCATTCCATGCCAACTTTTTAAAAATTTGCAAAATCCTAAGCTCAAAGACTAGGCCTAGCTTGTACTTGTGGAGTCATCTGATGCCCAAAGTCTTAGGACAACAGGACAGCCATTTCACGTCGGCTATAAATCTCTACAATTCACAGTGCTCTCATGTTCAGGACTGTACACACGGTTCCTGACATGTGATAGTTTGAATAAACACTGGTTGAGTTATGGTCTAATGAAATGCTTAAAGGCAACAGTCACCATAATTAAGAATAGGAGGGGTTTTTCAGATACTGAATATTTCAGTATCCCTTATTTTCTTAGGCCATGAGGCTCCCAGGGGGAAATAGTTTTTAAGATTATTTTAAAATAAATGTTGACTGACATGAATCCTTAAAGCTAGAAGATGAGAAAAAGACTCCTGTGTAAAGAAGTTCTTTAAAAATACAGGGCATGCTCTCTCGTGAACTTGGTTTCAGTTAATGAATCTGAGTCCTCTTTCAGCTATAGTCAATACTCACTATTTTGAAATTACCCATCACTATTTGGTAGTTTTTTCATGTGATTAGATTAATTAGATTTCACAACATGGTTTGGAAGAAAAATTTCTCTTTCTTTCTCTAAGATAATTAAGTAAAATGAACCTCTTGATTTTCTGGCTGTGATAGTCAAGTATTCATAAAATATTTTCTTCTAATTTTTATGGTGAAAAAATTTCAAACATACAGAAAAATTGAAAGAATGTGGCAGTGACCACTCATATACTTACCGCCTGTATTCTACAATTACCACTTTACTGTACTTATCTATTAATCTACCACTCAGTTCATCATGTTTTTAAAAAATATTTCAAAATAAATGACAGACACCAGTACACGCATGTGTGCTAAGTCGCTTCAGTCGTGTCTGACTCTTTGTGACCCCATGGACTGTAGCCTGCCAGGCTCCTCTGTCCATGGGCTTCTCCTGGCAAGAATACTGGAGTGGGTTGCTATGCCCTCCTCCAGGGGATCTTCCTGACCTAGGGATCGAATCTGCCTCTCCTGCATTGGCAGGTGGGTTCTTTACCACTAGCGTCATCTGGGAAGCCCAGACACCAGTACACCTCCTCTTAAAAGCTTATAAATTCTTCTTAAAGGATGGAGTCTGTGGGTATATACGCACTGCTGCACACATGTGTCTGTTTTCTGGAAATTAGAGATGCTGATGTGTTTTATAGAATAAAGGTCGCTAGATATTAGCCTTTAGGACAGTAGCTCTCAGACAGCAACAATTTTGCCCCTGGGGGGCAATTTAGCAATATCTGGAGACATTTTTGGTTGTTATGACTTGGGTGTATTACTGGCATTTAATAGGGTAGAGGCCGGGCATGCTGTTAAACATCCTAAGATACACAGGATGGCCCCTTGTAACAAAGAATGTTTGTTGTTTGTAAGTTGTTACAACCTAAAATGTCAGTAATGCTGAGGCTGAGAAACCTGTTGTAGGAAATGGTAAACTTATCTTTAGAGATACCCAGAAATAAATTGGAGTATAAAGTTCAGCACATCGGTAGGAGAGCTCAGTAAAACTAAGGGGAAACAGAGGTTTCAGGGAAAGTTTTTTACTTTTTGAACAATCCTTGTTCTGCTTGTGAAATTATTTTACTTAAGTATCTTGTGCTCATCCTTTATTTCTTCTGTTTCTCTCTCTCTCTCTCTTTTTTCATTTAGATCTAAAATAAGAATGTGTTTTTTTGCACAGGGGTCTGAAATCGGCAGATAACAAGCGATAAATAACTCAACATCTTCAGGATGACCACTGTCATACACATACACCTCCTAACGAATGAACAAGCCATTTCAGGGGTCAGGGAGGAAAGGGACAAGTCATATCAGGATAGGGGTCTAAACGAGACACATGGATTGATCTGTTTTTCTAGTTTTTGTGTATATAATTATTTCCTTAACCCCAATAACATCTCAGTTGATTTCATCTGAACAGAGTTTGCTCTGAATTTCTCATCTTTACTTTCCATGACATGCACATACTTGAGAAAAAAAAATAGAAGGAAAGTGAAGAGTTGAAAGAGAAAGAAAAAATGTAAAATCATACCCAGCAACAATTATCATTGATGGTAATTACCAACATAGAGTTTGCCTCTGAATAATTTAGATGTTCCTTTTCCACATACCCACCAACTTCACCCTCATCTCCCATCGTTAGCTGAATGTCACAACAACTTCCGTGGAGAGAGGGAGTGCAAATCCTCATAATTTCTTCTGCTACTGTGAAAATAGAATACTGTATTTGAAAATCTCTACTTTATGATTGCAGTCCCTCAAGCGTCACAAATGCAGACCAACTTTCTAGACGGATTTTGGTATCTCCAGGGGCATTTTGTGGTTTTTATATGTTTCTTTTTCCTTGAAATTATTTATTTGCTCATTTTAAATATAGACCAACCATTCAGATAGTAAAAATTCATCAAATGCAGGAGGATATACAGTGCAAATGAGTCTCCATCCTCCCTATGTCATCACTCAGTGCCCCAAACAACCATTGTTGCCAGCTCTCTCTGCAGCAATCCAGACACATCATATGCTTATCCAATGCCTGGAGAAGGAAATGGCAACCCACTCCAGTATTCTTGCCTGGGAAATCCTATGGACAGAGGAGCCTGGAAGGCTACAGTCATGGTGTCGCGAAAGGGTCAGACGTGACTGAGTGACTGAGCACACACACACACACACACACACACACAAAATCATGTACTTAGAGTCTCCCCATTCCTTCTTATGTAAATGCAAGTTTTCTGTACACACTATCTTCTACCATGCTCTTTATTAAATAAATGAGATATAATATACATTCAGTAAAGGGCACAATTCATCAATTTTCATATAAGTATACAGCTGTGAAACTAATCAAGGTAGAGAATGTTATCAGTACCCCAGAGGTTCCATGGTATCTAGTGAAGCCTCTGAATAATTTAGATATTCCTTTTCCACATACCCACCAACTTCACCCTCATCTCCCATCGTTAGCTGAATGTCACAACAACTTCCATTTAAAAGAGATTTCCTCTTCTGAAACTTTGAAGTGGCAGTAAAAAATTTTAATTATATCTAAAAATTTTATATTTATTTTACTTTTAATTAAAATCTTTTTATTGGAGTATAACTGATTTACAATGTTGTGCTAGTTTCAGGTATCCAGCAAGGTGAATCAATTATACATATATATAGATCCACTCTTTTTTAGATTCTTTTCCCATATAAGCCACTGGGCATGATTGCTCAGCTGCTTCAGTTGTATACAACTCTTTGCAACCCTATGGACTGTAGCCTACCAGGCTCCTCCAGGCAAGAATACTAGAATATATTGCCAGGCATTCTCCATGCAAGAATACTGGAATGTATTGACATGGTCTCCTCATATAAGCCAGTGAAAGTGAAAGTATTAGTCACTCAGTCGTGTCCGACTCTTTGTGACCTCACAAACTGTCGCCCAAGAGGTTCCTCTGTCCATGGGATTTCCTAGGCAAGAATGCTGGAGTGGCCATTTCCTTCTCCAGGGGATCTTCCCGACCCAGGAATCGAACCCGGGTCTCCTGCATTGCAGGCAGATTCTTTACCACTGAGCTACCAGGGAAGCCATTACAGAGTATCAGAGTTACTTGTGTTGTACAGTAGGTTCTTATTAGTTATCTATTTTTATAGATAGTGGTGTGTATATGTCAATCCCAATCTCCCAACTTATCCCTCCTCCCTGTCCCTTTCCTTGCTGGTAACCAAAGGTTTGTTTTCTACATCTGTGACTCTATTTCTGTTTTATAAATAATTTCATTTGTACCATTTTTAAAGATTCCACATATAAGCAATATCATATGGTATCTTTCTCTGTCTGACTTACTTTATTCAGTATGACTATCTCTAACTATCCATGTTGCTGCAAATAGTGTTATTTTCTTCTTTTTTATAGCCGTGTAATACTTTATTGTATATATGTTTCACAACTTCTTTATCCATTCTGCTGTTGATGGACATTTAGGTTGCTTTCATGTCCTGGCTTTTGTAAACAGTGCTGCCATGAACACTGGAGTGTCCAGGTATCTTTTTGAATTATAGTTTTCTCTGGATGTAGGCCCAGGAGTTGAATTGCTGGATCATATGGTAGCTCTATATTTAGGTTTTTAAAGAACCTCCATTCTCTTCTATATAGTGGCTGTACCAATTTACATTCCAACCAACCACGTAGGAGGGTTCCATTTTATCCATACCCTCTCCAGCAATGCAGGAGACCTGAGTTTGATCCCTGGGTTGGGAAGATCCCCTGGAGAAGGGAAAGGCTACCCACTCCAGTATTCTGGCCTGGAAAACTCCATGGACTGTCTAGTCCATGGGGTCGCAAAGAGTCGGACATGAGTGAGCGACTTTCATTTTTCACTTTACTCAGTTACTTAGTTTCATTGTCTGTGTAAGCAATAATGTTTACTTGGCAAAGGCAGTTGGGAGAATGGAAAATATATCTGGTGCCTGGCACACAGTAGCTATGATCAGAAGAGAGGGTTGTAGGCTTAAGAGGTGGAGAATTGAAAAGAGTCAGTCTTTCGAACCATAGCAGAGGATTTTTCTTCAGTGATAACCAGTAGAAAATTTATTTCCCTATACTCTAGTATTCTTCCCTAGTGAATCCTGTGGACAGAGGAGCCTGGTGGGCTGCTGTCCATAGGGTCACATAGAGTTGGACACGACTGAAGTGACTTAGCATGCATGCATGCATTGGAGAAGGAAATGGCAACCCACTCCAGTGTTCTTGCCTGGAGAATCCCAGAGCCAGAGGAGCCTGGTGGGCTGCCGTCTATGGGGTTGCACAGCGTCGGACACGACTGAAGCGACTTAGCAGCAGCAGCAGCACACAAAGTTTGAGATTCTCTTATATCACCAAAGAATTATGAATATGTTTTGGGAACTTATTAATCTCTTTTTCTTTGGGACTACCTGCCTGGAGGTGGCATGATTGTGGTGGTCTAATTAAAAACAGTTTTAGGGTCCATCTGGTTTCCCGGATATCACCTTTTCTCTAAAGTGCCATGGTTTGGAGGTGGCGACATCAAGATAAAGGACTGTTCCTTGGGCTTGGCTAGCTGCCCAGACCAGGCTGACCAGGTTGGCTTCAGTCTTGTGGATCTAGAGCCTGAATTATGGTTTCCATGGTCACAGCATTGTTTATACTCTGAAGGGGCTTAGCCATGTTTGAAAGAGGCAGAATGCCGATTTATCCATTTTTTGGCATGAGGGATATTCTGTTTCAGTTGCCAGAAGAGTCATGGCTCTTAACCATAGTAACTTCTTGTTGAGGGAATTTAGAGAGATGAGTGAGTTGTTATGTAAGAAAGCACTAAGGATAGACCCAGGGGGAGGTGTGGTGAGTAAGTTCAAAGACTTGTTCTTCCTGGCTGTGTGTGTTTCTTCTCAGCTAGTGTCGGATAAACATGGCCCACTTTGGGTTTCTGGGCTTCCTTTTCTAGTCTGGAGCCTGACTATGCCCTTTTGGGGGCCACATTTTCTCCAAACAGGTGCAATATAGATGATTTCATTTCCGTCCAATGTGTTAAAACCACATTCGGTTTTTTTCTTTTCTGAGGTTATATCAGGATACAGAGACAGGCGTGTGTGTGTGTGTGTGTGTGTGTGTGTATTTGGGGGTGAGTGAGAACTCACTTTAAGGAAAAAAATATCTAAAATTAGACTTGAGTGTGAACATTTATTCAGAAGTAAATCCATTTTGAAGTGAATATTTCTTAAGAATGTCCACTGCCACTCCATCACTACATTACAGGAGGAAAAGTGTCATGAAGAGTACATTGGAGAATGATAAATAACAAGGACCACAGGAAACTATATTCAATATCTTGTAATAATCTATAATAGAAAGGAATCTGAAAAAATTATATATATATAAAACTCAGGGACTTCCCTGGCAGTCCAGTGGTAAAGAATCCACCTTGCAATGCAGAGGATACAGGTTTGATCCCTGGGCAATGGCACCCCACTCCAGTACTCTTGCCTGGAAAATCCCATGGATGGAGGAGCTTGGTAGGCTGCAGTCCATGGGGTCGCAAAGAGTTAGACATGACTGAGTGACTTTACTTTCACTTTTCACTCTCATACATTGGAGAAGGAAATGGCAACCCACTCCAGTGTTCTTGCCTGGAGAATCCCAGGGACGTGGGAGCCTGGTGGGCTGCCGTCTCTGGGGTCGCACAGAGTCGGACACGACTGAAGCGACTTAGCAGCAGCTGCAGCAGCAGGGAACTAAGACCCCACATGCTGTGGGGCAACTAAGCCCACGTGCTGCAGCTACTGAGCCCGCATGCCATAGCTCCAGAGTCCATGTGCCACATCAAATAGATCCTGCATGATGCAGCAGAGATCCCACATGCCGAAACTAAGACCCGATGCAGCCAAATACATGAATAAACGTAAAAAACAAAAAAACTCCATGTATGTGTATAACTAGTCATTTCGTTGTACACCTGAAACTAACACAACATTGTAAATAAACAATACTTCAAAAAAAAAAAAGAGTACATTGGATTGGAGTACAACAGTGGTGTCAGTTCAGTTCAGTCGCTCAGTCGTGTCCAACTTGCAACCCTGTGAACCGCAGCACACCAGGCCTCCCCGTCCATCACTAACTCCTGGAATTTACGCAAACTTATGTCCATCAAGTTGGTGATACCATCCAGCCATCTCATCCTCTGTCATCCCCTTCTCCTCCTGCCCCCAATCCCTCCCAGCATCAGAGTCTTTACCAATGAGTCAACTCTTTGCATGAGGTGGCCAAAGTGTTGGAGTTTCAGCTTCAGCATCAGTCCTTCCAATGAACACCCAGGACTTATCTCCTTTAGGATGGACTTTTTGGATCTCCTTGCAGTCCAAGGGACTCTCAAGAGTCTTCTCCAGCACCACAGTTCAAAAGCATCATATATATGCGTTAGTATACTGTATTGGTGTTTTTCTTTCTGGCTTACTTCACTCTGTATAATAGGCTCCAGTTTCATCCACCTCATTAGAACTGATTCAAATGTATTCTTTTTAATGGCTGAGTAATACTCTGTTGTGTATATGTACCACAGCTTTCTTATCCATTCATCTGCTGATGGACATCTAGGTTGCTTCCATGTCCTGGCTATTATAAACAGTGCTGCAATGAACATTGGGGTACACGTGTCTCTTTCAATTCTGGTTTCCTTGGTGTGTATGCCCAGCAATGGGATTGCTGGGTCATAAAGCAGTTCTAGTTCCAGTTTTTTAAGGAATCTCCACACTATTCTCCATAGTGGCTGTACTAGTTTGCATTCCCACCAACAGTGTAAGAGGGTTCCCTTTTCTCCACACCCTCTCCAGCAGTCCAGGTTCGATGCATGATACTGGATGCTTGGGGCTGGTGCACTGGGACGACCCAGAGGGATGGTACGGGGAGGGAGGAGGGAGGAGGGTTCCGGATGGGGAACACGTGTATACCTGTGGCAGATTCATGTTAATATATGGCAAAACCAATACAATATTGTAAATTTAAAAAATAAAATAAAATAAAAAATTAAAAAAACTGTAAAATCTAAGAACCTTAGGCAGTTTAGATGTATCATACATTTCAAAAGGCTTATATAGTTAGTGTTACCCTTGGGTACAATAAGGTACACCTGAAAATTTTGAGTAAAAAAAAAAAAAAGGCACCAATTCTTCAGTGCTCAGCTTTCTTCACAGTCCAACTCTCACATCCATACATGACTACTGCAAAAACCATAGTCTTGACTAGACAGACCTTTGTTGGCAAAGTAATGTCTCTGCTTTTTAGTATGCTGTCTAGGTTGGTCATAACTTTCCTTCCAAGGGGTAAGCGTCTTTTAATTTCATGGCCGCAATCACCATCTGCAGTGATTTTGGAGCCCCCCAAAATAAAGTCTGACACTGTTTCCACTGTTTCCCCATCTATTTGCCATGAAGTGATGGGACCAGATGCCATGATCTTCGTTTTCTGAATGTTGAGCTTTAAGCCAACTTTTTCACTCTCCTCTTTCACTTTCATCAAGAGGCTTTGTAGTTCCTCTTCACTTTCTGCCATAAGGGTGGTGTCATCTGTATACTGAGGTTATTGATATTTCTCCTGGCAATCTTGATTCCAGCTTGTGCTTCTTCCAGCCCAGCGTTTCTCATGATGTACTCTGCATATAAGTTAAATAAGCAGGGTGACAATATACAGCCTTGACGAACTCCCTTTCCTATTTGGAATCAGTCTGTTGTTCCATGTCCAGTTCTAACTGTTGCTTCCTGACCTGCATATAGGTTTCTCAAGAGGCAAGTCAGGTGGTCTGGTATTCCCATCTCTTTCAGAATTTTCCACAGTTTATTGTGGTGTAGTTGCTTGTAATTTTAGTATCTGACTACCATGGACCAAAAGTTTGTGTCCCCCTCCCCCCATTAATATACTGAAATCCTAACTTGCAGTGTGCTTAGGAGGTGAGGCTTTGGGGAGGTAATTAAGTCAGAACACTCACAAATGGGGTTAGTACCCGTATAAAAAAAAAATCACAAGAGCAATATTCCACTGTATATATGTACCACATCTTTATCCATTCATCTGTTGATGGACAACATCTAGGTTGCTTCCATGTCCTGGCTATTGTAAATAGTGCTGCTATGAACATTGGGGTACATGAGTCTTTTTGAATTATGGTTTTCTCAGGGTATATGCCCAGTAGTGGGATTGCAGGATAGTTTTATTTTTAGATTTTTAAGGCCCCCCATACTGTTCTCCATAGTGGCTGTACCAATTTACATTCCCACAAACGGTGTAGCAGGCTTGTTCCTTTTCCCCTATACCCTCTCCAGCATTGATTTAACACATATATATGGAGTCTAGAAAAATGGTACAGATGAAACTATTTCCAGGGCAGAAATAGAGGCACAGACATAGAGAATGGACTTGTGGATACAGGAGTGAAGGGGAGGCTGGGATGAATTGGGAGGGGGGATTGATATGTATATGCCACCACATGTAAAACAGCTAGTGGGAACATGCTGTGTAGCACAGGGAGCTTAGCTTGGTGCTCTGTGATGGCCTAGAGGGGTGGAGCGAGGGCGAGGGGTGGGAGGGAGACTCAGGAGGGAGGGGATGTATGTATACATATGGCTGATTTACTTCACTGTAAAGCGGAAACTGGAGAAGGCAATGGCACCCCACTCCAGTACTCTTGCCTGGAAAATCCCATGGACGGAGGAGCCTTGTGGGCTGCAGTCCATGGGGTCGCTGAGAGTCGGACATGACTGAGGGACTTCACTTTCACTTTTCACTTTCATGCATTGGAGAAAGAAATGGCAACCCACTCCAGTGTTCTTGCCTGGAGAATCCCAGGGACGGGGGAGCCTGGTGGGTTGCCATCTCTGGGGTCGCACAGAGTCGGACACGACTAACGCAACTTAGCGGCAGCAGCAGCAGCAAAGCAGAAACTAACACAACATTGTAAAGCCATTATACTCCAACTTAAAAAAGAAAGAAAGAAACCAAAAATGCAGGAGAGCTTGCTTTCCCTCCCTCTGCTCTGTGCCAGATGAGGATACAAGAAAACAGCCAACCAGGAAGTGGGCTCTAACCACACACCGGATCTGCCTGCACCTTGATCTTGCCTCCGGAACCGTGAGAAAGAAATGTTTGTTGTCTAAGCCCAGTCCATGATACCTTAAAAAAAAAATATATATATATATATATATATATATATAGCAGCCTGAACTAAGACACTGACTTTTGCAGATTTTACAGAAATGTCTGAATGTGTGAATACATAGCTTGGACTCCTCCCTGGGGCCTTGCAAGGAAGGGGTGAGGGGCCTAGAAGCTTCACAGAGAAACCACATGTACCAGGTTAGTGGAGTGCCAACTGTGCCAAGCCTATTAGATTCCTCCTGCAGGTGATTGTCTCCTTACATTTCCCTGTGGACTTTTTTCCTTTCTTTAAAAAAAAATCTTTAAAAAGTTTTTTTTATTGCAAGATAATTGCTTTACAATATTGTGCTGATTTCTGCCGTATATCAATGTGAATCAGCCACAGGTATACATATGTCCCTTCCCTCTTGAGTCTCCCTCCCACCTCCCACCCCAACCTCCCTGTGGATTTTGCTACTTCTCTCTCACAAGTTCCCGCATGAGCTTTGCAGAGGAAGCCAAATGTGTTAAAGGACTAAATAATGGGTATTTTAAAACCATATTTTAACCAGTCCAATAACAATTTAATTTCTTTAATACTGTACCTACTTGGAATGTTGCAGGGAGGAGAGTTGGATGAAGATAGAGGCTCACTAAAAGAGGCGTAAAAGATTACAGATGCTGTGCTAAGACATCACTGTCTCTATGCAAGGGCTTGTGGCTTTAAGAGCTGCCCAATGGGTTTAACTAGCAGCAAGAGTTTGGGATTAGCTATTAGGAAAAATAATTTTATTTTGAGTAGGGCATAGACTGTTAAAGCAATTATGGGTCTCTCTTTCTTGCAGCCCTTAGTGGATCATCAAATTCTCAGCTCTTAAAGCCACAAGCCCTTTCTTAGAGGCAGTGCTGTCTTAGCACAGCATTTTTAATCTTTTATGCCGCTTTTAGCGAGCCTTTATCCTCATCCGCCTCATCTTTCTGAGATAATTTAGGCATAGGTATATTTGAAGTGAAGAGACTAAGCAAAATCACTGCTCAGGATTCCTTCCAGTGGAAATCACATTCAGTATGTGTTTGCCTTGTTTAAAGCAAATCCAATATTCTAAATTCAGTTTTTAAAAAAAGTGGCAGGGGGTGGGGGTGGTAGGGGAGTAGGGGAAGAAAGGACTTTTTCATGTCATAAAGAACTCCTTACAAGTTTAGTTTACAGGACAAGCTGTCTTTTAGTATATTTAATCTGGGGGTCAGTAAACTAGGACCCTGTACCAAATCTAGCCTCATGCCTATGTTTTTTTTTTAACAGCAGAAATATATTTTCTCACAGTTCTGGAGGCTAGAAATCCCAAATCAAGGCATCAGCAGGGTTGGTTCCTTCTGAGACCTCTCTCCCTGGCTCGTAGATGGCTGTCTTCTACCTGTGTCTTCACATGGTCTGCCCTCTGTCTGATTGTCTGTTTTTCTAAATAAAGTTTTATTGGAACACAGCCACACCACCCATTTATTTACGTATTGTCTGTGGCTGCTTTTGCACAACAACAGCAGAGTTGGAGAGTTGCCACAGAGACCATACGGCTCACAAAGCCTTAAACATTTGCTATCTGGCTCTTTTACAAATAAAGCTTGCTGACGCTTGGTTTACATTATGATGAGGCTGACCAAAATTCAATCACACACATAGTGCAGTTTGCCCTTACTCACTTGCCCTGTCCATGAAGAATTTAATTGGGGTACATTTTATAGGTTGAGGATTAGAATTTCACAGTAGTGAAAAACCTAAATAAATAGACCTCCTCTCACAACATCTGTTCTTTTTCTAGTTATGGCAGCTAAATGTAGCACTGACTACATAATCTAAACAAATTATTTCATGTTAAATCAGATTATGTGGACATATAACCATGTTAGGATTCTGTGATTGACTTTAGAAAGGAAGTACTCAGATGCCACCATAAATGAAGTAAATGGTTTAGATTATGGCATTGCAGACATGGTAAACTGCTTGAAACCAGAAGTCGATTTGACACTAGACTATATTACCTATTGTTTCATTTTCTGTTTGATTATAATATACTACCTTTAATTTTTGATGTCTCTTTGTTTTTAGTCTTGCATTCTGATATGCTCCATGCTATCAACCTGAATGGAATATTCAAGTAGCCCTTGGATTCTTTCTATAAAACTTTAAGTTTTCAAAATTCTGCATCTTACAACAGTTTTATTTTTTTTTTTTTTGAGTTTAGATTTTTTCCTTCTAAGTAGGAAAATGTATTTTGGATCCTGTGTGTGACTTCTCAAATGAGTTGATGTCCTTTGATAATGTTATGGACTGAATTGTATCCTCCTACCTCTCTTGCCTCGCAGCCAAGAAAAAAGATGTCTTGGAGGCCCGAACCTCCAATACCTTAGGATGTGACCTGATTTGGAAATCAGGTTGTTGTAGATGTATTAGTTAATATGAGGAAGGCATAGTCATCCTTGAGTTGTGTGGACCCCTAACCCAACATGAGTGGTGTCCTTATAGGAAGATGGCCATGTGAAGAGAGGGAGACACAGGGAGAGTGCCATGTGATGACAAAGGCAGAGACTGGAGCGATGCAGCTGCAAGCCAAGGAAGACCAGAGACTGCTGGCAAACCAGCAGAAGCTAGAAGAAGCAAGGAAGGAGTCCCCCATAGGTTCTAGAGAGAGCATGGCCCCACCAACACCTCAATTTCAGACTTATAATCTCCAGAACTGTGAGGCAATAAATTTTTGTTGTTTTAAGCCATGCAGTACTTTGTTCTGGCAGCCCTAGAAAATTCTTAACAATAAATAAATATAGAATTTTGTGAGACTGACTCCCTAATACCCATGCAGTAGGGCTATGAGAAAACAACAGTGAAACTCCTGTATCACACAACTTTTTAATATTTTCCATTGGTTAGTAACCTGATGGCTTTACCTGATGGCTCAGCAGGTAAAGAATCTGCCTGCAATGCAGGAGACACAAGAGACACTGGTTTGATCCTTGGGTCAAGAAGACCCCCTGCAGAAGGAAATGGCAATGCACTCCAGTGTTCTTGCCTGGAAAACCCCATGGACAGAGAAGCCTGGCAGCCTACAATCCAAAGGTCACAAAGAGTTGGACACAACTGAGCAACTAAATGCACAATTGATTACTACATCATGCAAGTTTTTAATATTTTCCATTGGTTACAAATTCACTTTCACTGAGAGAGTCTAACAAGTTCCTTGTTGAGTTGAATTTTCTTGCCTTTTTTTTCCCCTCCTCTTGCCTTTCCCTCTGTGAGAGAGGAGTCTTACCCAGAATTGAGGAGAATGACAAAAGCCATGACTCAGATTACCCACCCTCCTCAGTTCCTGATATGTGGGGAATTTCCATAACTCTCTAGGGTGGACAGGTGCAGTCTTGAAAGCCCACCTAGAGGCCTGGATGTCATCTCGGAGAAGTATTGGGGGAAAGAAGGGGCTCTATACTTGTGTCCCTGATAGGAAGCTGCAGCCCTGACAGGGCCTGAGGGCTGCCCTCCGCCTCAGAATGTGAGTGCACTTCCAAAGCTGGATGTCAGAACAGTAACAACTGGAGCCAAGCCACCAATAATTTTTTTTCCACTCTGGTTCAATCAAGATTTAAACAGAGTTCGCATAATTCACTGTAGGAAAATTTCTCCTTCTGCTCCCCTCTCTTCCACCTAGCTAAGGTAAAGAAAGAAAATCTTATCTGCTTGATAAGAAAGCTAACTCTGCTCTGTTATTATATACATGGTTAGCCTGACAAGTTAAGTAAAGAAATTGGTGTTTAAGGTCCTTGGCAACAGTATAAGGCATTGTTTTTTTTTTTTTTTTTTTACATGTGTGTTTTTTTTTTTTTTTCTTTTTTTTTTTTTCTTCCAATTTTATTTTATTTTTAAACTTTACATAATTGTATTAGTTTTGCCAAATATCAAAATGAATCCTCCACAGGTATAATCTTTTTATTTTGTATTGGGGTATAGCTGATTAACAAAGTTGTGATACAGAAACCAACACAATACTATAAAGCAATTATCCTTCAAGTAACAATAAATTTTTAAAAAGAAAAAAAGTTGTGATACTTTCAGGTGATCAGCAAAGGGACTCAGCCATACATATACATGTATCCATTCTCCCCCAAACTCCCTGTAAGGCATCATTTGAGTGACCCTCTTTATAATAGAGAAGGGTGGTAATTGCAGAGATTTATGGATCCAATGATTTACAGTTGACTCAGCAAAACCAAATCACAACATTAGTAATATTTAATGATGAACTGTCTATTTTATTCACTGAAGAATCTGTAATGTTTCCACAAGTGTTTATGTGTGAAAAAGCCCACATTGTACATTTGTATAGTGTGAGGTAGGGGAGCAAGGTTAATTTTTTTTTCCATGTAGATATCCAGTTACTCCACCACCATTTATTGAGAGGGCTTGTTTTCGCCATTGGATTGCTTTTGTGCCTTTGTTGAAAATCATTTGACTGTGTATGTCTTACACCTTTCAGTCATGTAACACTTTATAGTTTTCAAAGCTCTTTCACGTTCATTTCGTTCATCCAACAAGTTTGTGGGGTAGGCCGGGCAGGTATTGTTAACCACATTTCACATATATGCAGAGAGGTTAAGTGGCTTGTTTAAACTCACATAGCCATAAGTGGCAGACTGGATAAGAAATGGCCTCTGAGTTACAAATGAATTTGTTTAGAAAACAGAATTAGACTCACTGATATAGAAAAAAAATGTATGGTTATTAAAGGGGAAAGGGGTGAGGGATAAATTAGGAGTTTGAGATTAACAGACACACTGCTGCTGCTGCTGGTGCTAAGTCGCGTCAGTCATGTCCGACTCTGTGCGACCCCATAGACGGCAGCCCACCAGGCTCCCCGTCCCTGGGAGTCTCCAGGCAAGAACACTGGAGTCGGTTGCCATTTCCTTCTCCAATGCATGAAAGTGAAAGTGAAAGTGAAGTCACTCAGTCATGTCTAACTCTTTGCGACCCCATGGACTGCAGCCTACCAGGCTCCTTCGTCCATGGGATTTTCCAGGCAAGAGTATTGGAGTGGGGTGCCATTGCCTTCTCCGACAGACGCGTTACTATATACAAAATAGAGAAACAACCAAGACCTACTGTATAGCACAGGTAACTATAGCCAATATCTTATAATAACTTATAATGGAAAAGAATATGAAAAAGTATATGTATATATTATATATATTAATATTTGATTTACTCATTATTTATTCCATTTCCTTCTAGTAGATAAGCAATAGAAAGAAAGCACCAAAGAGAGAACAACTTATAACACATATGGGTTAGCAAGCTGTCCTTGCACGTGTGTGCGTGTATGTGTGTGCATGAGAGAGACAGAAAGGGAGAGAGAAGTGGGAAAGACCATCCGTGCTGGAGGTGGTTAGAGGTGACTCTGGATGCCCACCCAGGTCTACCCACGCTGCTGAGGAGTGTGGCGGGCGCATTCTGTCTCCTAGTTGGAAGTCCTTCAGAGGCAGGGCTGTGCCCATCAGGTTTTGGTGTCTTCCATGCCTGACACAGTGGGTGCCTGACTATTATCTGCTCTACATAGTCAAGGATGTGGCCCCGGCTTTGGGCTCACACAGACCTTGCCACCTACATTGTGCAGTTCTGAACAATTTAGCTTCTTGCCTCATTTTCCTCATCTGAAAAATGGGGAAACAATGCTTATGTCGGCTTAAATGGGATAACATTGTTGGGAGACAAATTTCCATAGGTCTCGTGCATATCTTCTGGGTTTGTGAGCAGAGGCATGGATCATGAAAAGAGAGCTTTGGTTCCGGACCATGCAACCTTAGAAACTGGAGATACTGTCTCTGGAGTATACTGCTTGCTGTCAAGTATAAATAAGGACAATGTCTCTGTCCAGGCCAAAGGTCTGGCAGACTTAATGCCCATTATAAAAGATTTGCGTCCCTTAAGCTTGGGGTTCCTCTCCTGGAACGCAATCCACTATATCTGTGCAGGCTCCACCTGGCCTTCGCCACCTCACCTTTGGGCAACTGGACCTTGGGAAACCAGGAAAATGATGATAGGGTCTACTGCTTCTGTTGGGAGTAGTAAGCTATGCTTTGTCTCCGATCCTGTCTTCTGCAGCATCCATCAAAGTGTGGCAGCCTAACTTATTAGCTTGCAAGGAGGGTATAACCTCAAGCCCTTCATAGTTCTTGAGAAATATATGTAAATCACATAATGCAGTTATTGACATGTACACAGCAGGTTCTCACTGATAACTAAATGTACAGTAATGGCTGATGGTGAACTATCAGAAAAAAAGCCATCAACTGGTAACTTTTTTGCTACACTCTTCCAGAAATAAAATATGGAGAATGCCTAGTAGAGGAAAAATACATAGGGACGGCCATGTCAAGGAGCTCTGGCTCACTGGGAAGAGGGAGCAAGTTAACTAAAAGCCAGAAACTCAGCTTCTCAGGCCCTGGTAACATTTTGTCCCTCTGACTGTGTTTTCTGACTTCCAGGGCTTTGGAAGGAAATGAGGGAATGTGTGGGAGACAAGTGCTTTAGTGTAAGACAAGGGCCCTAATGTAGGAAAGACTTTTAGAAGCTGAACCTACCTTATAGAAGGATGCCTGGGAAGGATGGGCTGAAACCCAGGCTCCAACGTCAATGTCTAGACTGAAGCTACACTGGATCAGCCAGCATGGCTCCTGCCCTGAAGAAGAAACACTCCCAGGTTCCATCAGGAGAGTGCACAGGGGTCACTCCCATCTCTCTGATGAGTCCTACCCACGGGTGGTGCTAGTGGTAAAGAACCCGCCTGCCAGTGCAGGAGACATAAGAGATGTGGGTTCGATCCCTGGGTTGGAAGATCCCCTGGAGGAGGGCATGACAACCCACTCCAGTATTCTTGCCTGGATAATCCCATGGACAGAGGAGCCAAGCAGGTCCATAGTGTCGCAAAGAGTCAGACATAACTGAGTGACTAAGCATAGCACAGCACAGCATGGACCATAGAACTTCTCTCCTGAGGAGGGCTGCCTCCATATTCCCTTTCAGAACCTTTGTGTCTTGTACAGTTGATAAATAGACTAGAATGTGAAGTCCATAAGGGCATGGTTTCTCTTTTTTTGCATAAATTGAAAATTTTAATTTCTTTCTCAATTTTTATTGGGATATAATTGACATATAACATTATGTTAGTTTAAGATGTATAACATAATAATTTAATATTTGTATATATTGTGAAATGATCATCACAGTAAGTTAACATCCATTAATTTCTGTAGTTATTAAGTTTTTTTTTCTTATGATGATAAATTTTAAGATTAATCTCTTAGCTTTTGAGCATACAATATAGTATTGTTAACTATAGTTAGCATGCTGTATATTATGCCCCCAGATCTTATTTATCTTATAACTGGAAGTTTGTACCTTTTGCCCACATTTACCCATTTCTGCCTACTCTCAATTTCCAGGCCTCTGGCAACCACCCATCTGATCTGTTTCTATGAATTTAATTTTTTTAGATTGCACACAGGAGATCATGCAGTGATGCATTTGTCTTTCTTCATCTAACTTCATCTAACATCTAATCCAGCATAATGTCCTCAAGGTCCATACATGTCACAAATGGCAGGTTGTCCTTTTTCCTGGCTGAATAATATTCCATTGTTTATATTTCCATCACTCTAGGAGGTGGGTCAAAGAGGATATTCCTGTGATTTATGTCCAAGAGCATACTGCCTATGTTTTCCATTGTGTATCTATATCACATTTTCTTTATCTGTTGATGGACACCTATGTTTTTTCCATATCTTGTCTATTGTAAATAATGCTGTAGTGAATATAAGGATGCATGTATTTCTTCAATTTCATTTCCTTCTCATGTATACTCAGAAGTGGAATTTCTGGATAATATGGTAGTTTTTTAATTTTTTGAAGAAACTCCATACTATTTCTCATAATGGCTCTACCAATTTACATTCCTACCAACAGTAGACCAGGGTTTTCTTTTTATCACATTCTTGCCAATAATTATTTCTTGTCTTTTTGATGACTGCCATTCTAACAGGTGTTAGGTTATAATCTCCTTGTGGTTTTGATTTGCATTTCCCTGGTGGTTAGTGACGGTGGCCACTTTTTCAGGTACCTGTTTTCCATTTGCATACCTTCTGTGGAAAATATCTGTTCATGTCCTCTTCCCATTTTCTTTTTTTTTTCCTTTGGCTGTGCCATGCAGCATGTGGGATCTTAGTTCCCTGTCCAGGAATTGAAACTGTGTCCCCTGTATTGGGAGCTTGGTGTCCCAACCACTGAATTGCCAGGGAAATCCTACCTCTGTCCATTTTTTAAACAAAATTTTTGTTGTTATTGAGTTATTTATGTTCTTCATATATTTTGGGTATTAATCTCTCATCAGATATATGATTTGCATGTATTTTCTCCCATTCCATAGGGTGCCTCTCATTTTGCTGATGGTTTCTTTGCTGAGCAGAAACTTCTTAGTGTGGTGAGCCTCACTTATCTATTTTAGATTTTCTATTTAGAAAAAAATTTTTTGGAGTATAGTTGTTTTCAATGTTAATTTCTGCTGTACAGCAAAGTGAATCTGCTATACACATACATATATCCTCTCTTTCATAGATTTCTTTCCCACTTCAGTCACCACAGAGTACTGAATAGAGTTCCCTGTGCTATATAGTATGTTCTCATTAGTTGTCTATTTTTTTAACTAATTTTATTTATTTATTTAGAGCTGTACTGGATCTTTGTTGCTGCGCGGGCTTTTCTCTAGTTGCAGCGAGTGGGAACTACTCTTCATTGCAGTTCATGGGCTTCTCATTGTGGTGGCTTCTCTTGTGGATCACAGGCTTTAGGTGCCAGGCTCAGTAGTTGCTACCCACAGGCTCTAGAGTGAGGGTTCAGTAGTTGTGGAACACGGGCTTAGTTTCTACACAGCATGTGGAATCTTCTTGGACCAGGGATTGAACCCATGTCCTCTGCGCAGGTAGATGGGTTCTTATCCACTGTACTACCAAGGAAGTCCCTCTATTTTATACATAATGGCGTGTGTATGTCAATACCAATCTCCCAATTCATCCCACCCTCCCTTTGCCCCTTGATGTCCGTAAGTTTATTATTGAAACAGCAATGGCAAGGAAGTATTGGGTAAGGAGTCTCTACTTGTGTTCTAGCTCCACTTCTACCCTTTACCTGTGCAATAACCCCCGTTTCCTAACTTCCTCAACGCTTGCTTTGCCAGCTGCCTCTCCTAACCTCCTTCCTCATATTTTAACCTCTTGTTCTGCAAAGAGACTTCAGGCAACCCACAGGGGTCTTGGTAAACACTTCCCCATATTCTAAAAAATTCTTTAATTAAGCTTTTTTTCTTGCCAAGAATGATAGTTTTAAAGAGCAGATATCCCAGTGAAAGGAGAAGTGATGCTTGAATTCCTACTTGGACCTGGATGACTTGACACCCTCATCCTGAGACTTAGAGTGGGTAGTGTTAGAGGGAGAAGACAGCAGGAATGATGTGGAAAAGGAAGTCGTGTCTCAGCTCACATCTCTCCACTGGCTGCCCTGCCATTGAGATTAAAAGCCAAAGTCCTTATTATGACCCACAAGTGCCTCTGCACAGATACCCCTGTCACCCCTCTGCTCTAAGCTGATTTTTCTTTTGTTCATTTTGTTCTCACAACACTGACTCCAAACTGCTCCTTGAAAGTGCCTGATTCTTGTGCAGGGCCTTTGCACTGGCTTTTTCTTCTGTTAGGAATACCCTTTTCCCAATAGCAACATGGTTTGACACTTCATCTCTTTCTGCTCTTTGGTAAAATGTCACCCCCTCAGGGAACACTTTTGTGACTACCTTATTTAAATTCCAACCTCCTCCCTCTCCCCTGTGGCACTCCCTATCCCCCTTCCCTGGTTTATCTTCTTTATAGCATTTTTCATGATGTTAAATATTTTATGTAATTGCTTATTGTATCTTTTTCCCATTAGAATATGAAGTCCATGAGGGCATGGGTTTTCTGACTCTTCTGTTTATTGCTATATCCTCAGAGTTTAGAACAGTACCTGGCACGTAGTAGGTGCTTATCTGTGGAACAAATGAATTAGTAAAACAATGAATAGCCTTCACATCCATTTCCTTAACTGTGTGAATGATCACATGTATGTTCATGAGTGTGGTGGAGACCCCAAGAAACAGGTCATGTTCAACCCCAATTAATGGAGTGTGGGAAAGTTGAGAGACTCGTAAATTATCCAAGGCATTGCAGATTTATGGGAGGAGTAATAGGGCAGAAAGCTGAGCACCGAAGAGTTGATTCTTTTGAACTGTGGTGTTGGAGAAGACTCTTGAGAGTCCCTTGGACTGCAAGGAGATCCAACCAGTCCATTCTGAAGGAGATCAGCCCTGGGATTTTTTTGGAAGGAATGATGCTAAAGCTGAAACTCCAGTACTTTGGCCACCTCAGGTGAAGTGTTGACTCATTGGAAAAGACTCTGATGCTGGGAGGGATTGGGGGCAGGAGGAGAAGGGGATGACAGAGGATGAGATGGCTGGATGGCATCACTGACTCGATGGACGTGAGTCTGAGTGAACTCCGGGAGTTGGTGATGGACAGGGAGGCCTGGCGTGCTGCAATTCATGGGGTCGCAAAGAGTCGGACACGGCTGAGCGACTGAACTGAACTGAATAGGGCAGAAGACTAGAAAGCAGGTTTAAAATCAATCTTTAAACTGTTTGGGCGAGTTATTTAACTCCCTGGGCTCCAGTTGTATCATCTTTAAAATGTGAAGTTCAGAATAAAGAATCAGAGAAAAAGTATATAGCATGTTATGGTTAAAAACATTTTTTTTCACATGTATTATCTCTGAATCCTGTGAGGCAGCCAGGGCAGGTAGGTAGATGTGAGAGAACACAAAACATTTTTATAGTTTTAATTGAAATTCCTCTCTGGACCCTAAGTAGGGGGGATCCCATAAACGGAGGATTCTTTGCTGAATAGATGATGGGGGACACGTTTGGACTTTTGAGAGGGTTAAACTTCTTTAGTAAGAATCAGCTGAACACAACTTTCTATTTCTTTTCGTGTGTGTATGGGATGATGTATATTCACTAAATTTGTTATGATATTCATTTCATGATGTATGTAAGTCAAATAATTATGCTGTACACCTTAAACTTATACAGTGCTGTATGTCAATTATATCTCAATAAAACTGGAAGAAGAGAAAAAAGAAAAAGAATCAGCTGAGATATTAAGGACAGGGCAAGAACCTGGAGCAGGAGGCTGGAGAAACAGAAGAAAGGAGATGATAGAACCCTGCTGGGGGAGGTCAGGATGGGGTGATCTTGTGGTGAGGTGAACCAGTGGGGCATGGAAGCGAGGTGTAGCAAGATGGATTGAATTTGCTCTGCTGGACATAATGTAATCCCTTCCTACATCTACCTCAGAAAATCCAAGTCGCTTCCAAATGATTTAGCCCAACTGAATTATCTCAGGAGAACAGAAATTGGTGTGGAACTCATGTGGAGGTTGCCAGAAAGGAGGTGACAACCAGCATTTTGGCCACAAGATGGCAAAAGGAGAGCTCAGGCTCACTGGAGCAGGGCTGTGGTTCAAAAAGGATGACTACCATGGGTAGACCCTCCTGTTTTTGTACTGACTTCTGAAGATATGATATTACCAATTTCCCCCTGAATGTCATATAAAGTAAACATACAAACTAAAGATCATGGCATCTGGTCCCATCACTTCATGGCAAATAGATTGGGAAACAGTGGAAACAGTGACAGACTTTATTTTGGGGGGCTCCAAAATCACTGCAGATGGTGAGTACAGCCGTGAAATTAAAAGATGCTTGCTCCTTGGAAGAAAAGTTATGACCAACCTAGACAGCATATTAAAAAGCAGAGACATTAATTTACCAACAAAGATCCATCTAGTCAAAGCTATGGTTTTTCCAGTAGTCATGTATGGATATGAGAGTTGGACTATAAAGAAAGCTGAGCACCAAATAATTGATGCTTTTGAACTGTGGTGTTGGATAAGACTCTTGAGAGTCCCTTGGAATGCAAGGAGATCCAACCAGGCCATCCTAAAGGAAATCAGTCCTGAATATTCATTGGAAGGACTGATCCTGAAGCTGTTTCTCCAATGTGAAGACCCGACCATTTGAAAAGACCCTGATGCTGGGAAAGATTGAAGGTGGGAGGAGAAGGGGACAACACAGAGGATGAGATGGTTGGATGGCATCACCGACTCAATGGACATGAGTTTGAATAAGCTCCAGGAGTTAGTGATGGACAGGGAGGCCTCGCATACTGCAGTCCATGGGGTCGCAAAGAGTAGGACACGACTGAGTGACTGAACTGACTGACAAACTGAATGTTTGTGTCCTCTCCAAGTTCATATGTTGCAACTTAACCCCTAAGGTGATGATATTAGGAGGTGGGGCTTTTGGGAAATGATTAGGTCACGAGGGTGAAGCCCTCATGAATGGGATTAGTGCCCTTATAAAGAGACCCCAGAGAGTTTTCTGGACTCATCCGCCATGTGAGGACACAGCAAGAAGATGGCTGCATATAAATCAGGAAGTGGGTTCTCACCAGACACTGAATCTGCTGGCACTTTGATCTTGGACTTCCCAGCCTCCGAAACTGTGAGAAATAAATATCTGTTATTTATAAGCCACACAGTCTATGGTATTCTGTGATAGCAGCCTAAACAGACTAAGGCAGGGTCTTACTTGTTATTTTAATCTCTCATCAGTTTATTATGATGAGGCACTCTACTGCCTTGAGCTCAGTAATTGCTTTAAGCAGTAGAGCCTTCCTTGCCCTGATAAAATAGTCATCATGTTAAGAGTCATTAGAGTTCGAATCAAAGAAATCTAGAGCCTTTGCTTAACACTTTGACTTTGCAATTAAGTTTTTGATTTTGCATACTTAGGTAAATGGAAAAGCACTTTGAACTCACTTTTGGATAATTAGCACAAAGAGAAAATGATTTTGCAAGTCACAATGTGGCATGGTTCAAACTGAGAAAATGAGAACAAAAATCAACACTTTGATATTCATACAAACCTTCTGCCACAAAGAATTTTCATTTAATTTTGTGATAAATCTGGGGAATTATGTGATATGATTATTCATAAAACTGTTAATCAAACATATATACTTTGTAGCATCTTATACATAGCATTGCAATTGGAATATTTTAGGAAAATGTATTACCTGAATTTTAAAACACTACTCTGTTGCAACTACTTATCAGCAAAAATGGAAAAATGTATCTTGGCCAGTTCAGTTTAGTCCATTATTGCAATAAAAAGTGTTAGACGTATCCAAGAAATACAGTAATAAATAATACTGCATGTATCTGCTTCCAATGTGTACTACTTGATAAACATCCAGTATAAATAAAGAAATATAAATTGGGTCTAGAATGGATTGTGTGTGTGTGTGTGTGTGTGCAACTCAATTATGTCTGATTCTTTGCGACCCCAGGCTGTAGTCCACCAAGCTCCTCTGTCCATGGGACTTTCCAGGCAGGAATACTGGAGTGGGTAGCCATTCTCTTCTCCAGGGAGAATGGAAAGTAAAAATGCTTTAAAAGTAAAAATTTGTCATGGACAGATAGACAAAAACTTCTTTCTCCACTTTTGTTATTTTGTTAAATCCATATGAAACTACTTCTTGAGTACATTTACTAGCCAGTGTCTTACTCAGACTTTTCCCGTCTGAGATAAGAAAGTATAAATAAAACCAAGATAAAAATGGAGACTTTGAAGGTGATATAAAAATCTGGATGTGTTCTAAATTGCATGACATGATATCCTGTGCTGGTATGTTTGGAAGAATATACAGATTGACTTTTAGACACCAAGCTTTACTTATACTCAACTTCATTAAATGAGATGAATTCTCATGTGACTTGGGGGCATGTTTCAAAAGAATCTTCTTTATTCAGTAGCATAGGAGCATTCATTTGCCTCACTTGGATTAGCCATATTCTTTCTCAGCTCAGCAGTTTCCAGCTCACTTTAGAAAGTCATTTCATCCTTGGGTGGAAGTGCATTTCCAGTTATATTGGCCACTTTTGATCCCTCTTGATTCAGAGGCTCTCTTTGAAGATCACAGTCAGTGAAAACATTTTTTCCTGTGAATGACACCAATTGAGAGAATTATGGGTAACTCTTAGAACCAGTGAAATAAACAGTTCATTTTCAACTGCCATGGTTCTCTTGCAGATTAGCAGGTGGGTTGCCAGTCAAGATTAAAGGAGAATATTGAGGATGGAAAGAAACAGAAACTTAATAACCTTCTTTCTCCTTTCAATAGACACTTAGATTGTCTGTAAGTTTTCAACATTACAAATAATGTTGCAATATTTATATATATTAATATTTATAAACATTATTACAGATAATATTATTAATGTCTATAATATTTATAGATACTTGAGCCTATGTAGAAGATTTTCTCTAGAATATATTCCCATGAGTAGAATTGCTGGGTCAAAAGGTATATATATCTTCAATTTACTAGATATTATTACATTGCTCTATAAAATGCCTGAACCAATTTACACCCCTATCAGCAAGACATGAGAGTTTCTTTTTTTTTTAATTTAATTAATTAATTTAGTTTTCACCATGCCAGGTCTTTGGTGCCGTGTGAGGGCTTTCTCTAGTTGCAGCGCATGAGCCTCTCATTGCGATGGCTTCTCTTGTTGTGGAACACAGGCTCTAGAGTACGGGCTCAGCAGTTGTGGCACACAGGATTAGTTGCCCAGTGGCATGTGGGATCTTCCCAGACCAGGGATCAAACCCATGTCCCCTGAATCGGCAGGGGGACTCTTAACCACTGGACCATCAGGGAAGTCCAACATGAGAGCTTCTGTAACTACATCCTCACTAGAACTCAGGAGTATCTGGATATTTAATTTTGTTGGTTCATTGGAGGTAAAGTTGCCTTTCATTACTGTTTGTATTTCTCTGATGAATAGCCATGATGGACATCTTTTCACATATTTGTTAGGTTTTAAGCTTTCTCTTATGTGAGTTATCAATTCATATTCTGTTGGCTTGCTTCTTGTTTTTCTCTGTTGATTTGTTTTTCCCTGAGTTTCTTTTAAAAATATGATTTGCAATTTTATGTCTTACAAATGGCATCTCCTAGTCCATGAATTTTCTTTACACTGCATCTTTTGGTGCATTTTATAGTTCAGAAGTTTGTCATTTTGATATAGTTGAATTTATTAATCTTGCCTTTGGTATGTTAAGACATCCTTCCCTGTACTGTGGTCACAAATGTATTTTTCTGAATTTGGTTAAAAATATGTAGAGTTTTATTTTTCACGACTGGAATTTATTTATTTTTTCATTGTGCACTTTCATTCTCTACTGCCATGTGACAAATTACGTAGCAGTTTACAACAGCATAGATTTATCAGTTCACAGTTCTATAAGTCAAAAGCCTTGTACAAAATAGCTGACTTATTTACTGAGAATCTTACAAGGTTGAAATCTAGGTGTGGACTGTCCATGTAGTCATCTGGAACTTGGACTCCTCTCGAAAGAGAACATGGTTGTGGCAGAATTTTGTCCTCTGCAGCTGTAAGACTGAGGTCTCTGTTTCTTTGCTGGCTGTCAGCCAGAGGCTGCTCTCAAAGCCATCTTCAAAGAATCTACCTTGTTTGGAATCTCTCTCATGAGTCAAATCTCTCTTACTGAGAATTTCTTCTTCAGGAAGAGGCTTTTCAATCCCTCACCTGACTAGGCCAGGCCCACCCAGGATAATCTCCTCCCTCCACCACTCCCCCTTATCCCTGGTCCACACTATGCAGCTTGCAGGATCCTAGTTCCCCAACCAGGGATTGAACTCCAGGCCCTGGCACTGAGAGCACTGAGTCTTAACCACTGGATCACCAGGAAATTCCCAATCTCCCTTTCTTAAGGTCAACTGATTTGGGATCTTAGATACATCTGCAAACCTTCTAAACAAGTACTACCTCCATTTGTGTTTGAATAAATAACTAGGAAAAGGTGTGTGTGTACCATGGGCATATAATCTTGGGAGACATCTTAGAATTCCACCTACCATATCATATAAAATAAGGATCCATAAAGTAAGGATTCATATCCATGAATTAAAACATATACAAAAGAAGAGAAAATAATTTCATGAACCCCAGTACCCAGCCTCTGATTCCACATGGCTAATCTTGTTCCACCTATCTCTTGATTTCCTTCTCCCCATTCTCCCAGACTATTTTCCAGTAAATCCATGACATACTAATTCATCTTTGTATCTTTCCTTATGTATCTTTAAAGACAAGAACTTCTTTCTAACTAGCCTTCTGACACCAACTACGAGTTCAGTGTTTTCTCAAAACCATCCTCAGATATGATAATTTGCTAGAAGGACACACAGAACTCACAGAAACCTATTATATTCACAATCACTTTTATTACAGGAAAAAGATACAAATTAGAAGAAATAGACAGGGCGGACTCTTGGATGGGGAGGGTTCCAAATGTAAAGTTCTCATGTCCACAGGGATGAGTTACCTTCTTGGCATTGTTATGTGGTACTATGTGCAAGGAGTATTGCCAGGATGCTCACCCAGGCTTTGATATTCAGACTTTTATTGGGATTTCATTATGTAGGCATGATTGATTGAATCATCACCCATGTGATTGAACTTGATCTCCAGCCCCTTTCTGCTCCCAGAGCTCAGGCTGAAACCATGAGACTCACAGTTGGTCTTTCTGGTGTGGCCAGTTCCTACCCTGAATCATCTCTTTGACACAAACTATCAGGCGGGGTCTAAATGACCCACCGTGAATAATGAAGACATTCTTGTTACTTAGGAAACATCAAGGATTTAGAGGTTACCTCCCAGGAACTGGCAACAAAAGCCAGCCACATTCTTCCTTCCTTCCTTCCTTCCTTCTCTCCCTCCGTCCTTTCCTTCCTAACCACAATATCATTATCACACCTAAAAAATTAAAACAATTCCTCTTTTCATCAAATATTCAATAAATGGTCTAATTTTTCCCATCGTCTCATTAAAAAAAGGTTGATTTCTACAAATTAGTATCCTAACAAGCTTCACACATTGCACTCAGTTGATATGTATCTTAAGTTTCTTTTAGCTTAGAGGTTTCCCTTCCCTCTTTTTTCCTCCCTGTAATGTGTCTGGTGGTGAAAATAAAGTCCAATGCTGTAAAAAACAATATTGCACAGGAACCTGGAATGTTAGGTCCACGAATCAAGGTAAATTGGATGTTGTCAAGCAGGAGCTGACAAGAGTGAACAACAACATCTTCGGAATCAGTGAACTAAAAGGGACAGGAATGGGCAAATTTAATTCAGATGACCATTAATATCTGCTATTGTGGGCAAGAATCCCTTAGAAGAAATGGAGTAGCCCTCAGAGTCAACAAAAAGTCTGAAATGCAGTACTTGGATGCAGTCTCAAAAATGACAAAATTATCTTGGTTTGCTTCCAAGGCAAACCATTCAACACAGTAATCCAAGTCAATGCCCCAACCACTGATGCCGAAGAAGCTGAAGTTGAACTGTTCTATGAAGACCTACAAGTCCTTCTAGAACTAACACCCAAAAAGATGTCCTTTTCATCATAAGGGATTGGAATGCAAAAGTAGGAAGTCAAGAGATACCTGGAATAACAGGCAAATTTGGCCTTGAAGTGCAAAATGAAGCAGGGCAAAGGCTTACAGAATTTTGCTAAGAGAATGCGCTGGTCATAGTAAACACTCTCTTCCAACAACACAAGAGATGACTCTACACATGAACATCACCAGATGGTCAACACTGAAATCAGATTGATTATATTCTTTGTAGCCAAGGATGGAGAAGCTCTATACAGTCAGCAAAAACAAGACCAGGAGCTGACTGTGGCTCAGATCATCAGCTCCTTATAACAAAATTCAGACTTAAATTGAAGAAAGTAGGGAAAACCACTAAGCCATTCAAGTATGACCTAAATCAAATACCTTATGATTATACAGTGGAAGTGACAAATAGATTCAAGGGATTAGATCTGGTAGACAGAGTACCTGAAGAACTATGGACAGAGGTTCATAACATTGTACAGGAGGTGGAGATCAAAACCATCCCCAAGAAAAAGAAATGCAAGAAGGCAAAGTGGTTGTCTGAGGAGGCCTTCCAAATGGCTGATAAAACAAGAGAAGCAAAAGGCAAAGGAGAAAGGGAAAGATATATCCAACTGAATGCAGAGTTCCAGAGAAGATAAGAAAGCCTTCTTAAGTGAACAATGCAAAGAAATAGAGGAAAAAAATAAGATAGGAAAGACTAGAGATCTCTTCAAGAAACTTGGAGATACCAAGGGAACATTTCATGCAAAGATGAGCCCAATAAAGAATAGAAATGGCAAGGACCTAACAGAAGCAGAAGAGATTAAGAAGAGGTGGCAAGAATACACAGAAGAACTATACAAAAAAGTTCTTAGTGACCCAGATAACCACGATGGTGTGGTCACTTACCTAGAGCCAGACATCCTGGAGTGTGAAGTCAAGTGGGCCTTAGGAAGCATCACTATGAACAAAGCTAGTAGAGGTAATGGAATTCCAGCTGAACTATTTCAAATCCTAAAAGATGATGCTGTTAAAGTGCTTGCATTCAATATGTCAGCAAGTTTGGAAAACTCAGCAGTGGCTACAGGATTGGAAAAGGTCAGTTTTCATTCCAATCCCAAAGAAAGGCAATGCCAAAGAATATTCAAACTACTGTACAATTGCACTCATTTCACATGCTAGCAAGGTGATGCTCAAAATCCTTCAAGGTGGGTTTCAACAGTACGTGAACCAAGAAATTCCAGATGCACAAGCTGGATTTAGAAAAGGCAGAAGAACCAGAGATCAAATTGCCAACATCCATTGGATCATAGAAAAAGCAAGAGAATTCCAGAAAAACTTCTGCTTCATTGACTATGCCAAAGCCTTTGACTGTGTGGATCACAATAAACGATGGAAAATTCTTAAAGAAATGGGAATACCAGACCCCCTTATCTGTCTCCTGAGAAACAAGAAGGAACAGTTAGAACTGGACATGAAAGAAGTGACTGGTTCCAAATAGGGACAGGAGTATGTCAAGGCTGTATATTGTCATCCTGCTTATTTAACTTATATACAGAGTACATCATGCGAAATGCCGGGCTGGATGAAGCACAAGCTGGAATCAAGATTTCTGGGAGAAATATCAATAACCTCAGATGTGCAGATGATACCTCCCTTATGACAGAAAGTGAAGAGGAACTAAAGAGACTCTTGATGAAGGTGAAAGAGGAGAGTGAAAATGTTAGCTTAAAACTCAACATTCAAAAAACTAAGATCATGGCATCTGGTCCCATCAGTTCAGTTCAGTTCAGTTGCTCAGTCTTGTCCGACTCTTTGAGATCCCATGGACTGCAGCACTCCAGGCTTCCCTGTCCATCACCAACTCCTGGAGTTTACTCAAACTCATGTCCATTGAGTTGGTGATGCCATCCAACCATCTCATCCTCTGTCATCCCCTTCTCCCACCTTCAGTCTTTCCCAGCATCAGGGTCTTTTCAAATGAGTCAGTTCTTCAAATCAGGTGGCCAAAGTATTGGAGTTTCAGCTTCAACATCAGTCCTTCCAATGAATATTCAGGACTGATTTCTTTTAGGATGGACTAGTTGGATCTCCTTGCAATCCAAGGGACTCTCAAGAGTCTTATCCAACACCACAGTTCAAAAGCATCAATTCTTCAGTGCTCAGCTTTCTTTATAGTCCAACTCTCACATCCATACATGACTACTGGAAAAACCATAGCTTTGACCAGACGGACCTTTTTTGGCAAAGTAATGTCTCTACTTTTTAATATGCTGTCTAGGTTGATCATAACTTTTCTTCCAAGGAGTAAGCATCTTTTAATTTCATGGCTGAACTCACCATCTGCAGTGATTTTGGAGCCCCAAAATCTGTCTGTCACTGTTTCCACTGTTTTCCCATCTATTTGCCATGAAGTGATGGGACCAGATGCCATGATCTTATTTTCTGAATGTTGAGCTTTAAGCCAACTTTTTCACTCTCCTCTTTCACTTTCATCAAGAGCCTCTTTAGTTCTTCGCTTTATGCCATAAGGGTGGTGTCATCTACATATCTGAGAGTATTGATATTTCTCCTGGCAATCTTGATTCCAGGTTGTGCTTCATGCAGCCCAGCGTTTCTCTTGATGTACTGTGTATATAAGTTAAATAAGTAGGGTGACAATATACAGCCTTGACGTACTCCTTTCCCTATTTGGAACCAGTCTGTTGTTCCATGTCCAGTTCTAACTGTTGCTTCCTGACCTGCATACAGATTTCTCAAGAGGCAGGCTCTAAAGTGGTCTGATATTCTTATCTCTATAAGAATTTTCCACAGTTTGTGGTAATCCACACAAAGACTTTGGCATAGTCAATAAAGCAGAAATAGATGTCCCATCACTTCATGGCAAATAGATGGGAAAACAGTGGAAACAGTGACGACTTTATTTTCTTGGGCTCCAAAATCCCTGCTGATGGTGACCGCAGCCATGAAATTAAAAGATACTTGCTCCTTGGAAGAAAAGTTATGACCAACCTAGACAGCATATTAAAAAGCAGAGACATTACTTTGATGACAAAGGTGCACTAGTCAAAGCTATGTTTTTTCCAAAAGTCATGTACAGATGTGAGCCGCTGCTGCTAAGTCACGTCAGTCATGTCCAACTCTGTGCGACCCCATAGACGGCAGCCCACCAGGCTTCGGTCCCTGGGATTCTCCAGGCAAGAGTACTGGAGTGGGTTGCCATTGCCTTCTCCAACAGATGTGAGAGGTGGAGATAAAGAAGGCTGAGAGACAAAGAATTGATGCTTTTGAACTGTGGTGCTGGATAAGACTCTTGAGAGTTCCTTGGACAGCAAGGAGATCAAATCAGTCAATCCTAGAGGAAATCAACTCTGAATTGGAAGGACTGCCGAGGTCCAGCCCCGGCTGATCCAGGGAGTTCGAAGCGGGGACAGCTCGGTGAGGATCAAGATACAATAGCTTCAATTAGATATTAATTAGAGATGTAAAGAGTAATAGAATGAGGATAGCTCAGTAGGAAAATTCAGTGGAGAAAAGAGGCTGAGTAGCTTGGTTTATGCGGGAGACCAATAAAACTTCAAGACAAGAAGTTTGCACCACTTACGTAGGCCGCAGGCATCCTTCCATTCTCCCGAAGGAGAGGAGACACTGAGGCCTCCCCGGTCGGATCTTAGAAACCCAGGCATAATTAGTAAGCTTGGTGGGTTCCGTGCTCCAGATGGAGACTCAGCCAGAGTTTGAGAGAGAGAGCGACATGGGGAGACCAGTATTTCGAGAAACTGATCCCAATTCTTTATTTTCCATGGTCTACTTTTATACACTGAAATGTTATGCAAAAGTCACGCAGGGTCAGCAGTCCTGACTTTTATCAAAGTCAGGTGCTTCATACAAATGTATACAGAGGTCTTAGGGGTGTTACATCATCTTCTGGCCAGGGGGCCTGCTGACAATTTATGACCCTCTCCTTGTGACAGCGGTCAGTCAACCAGGACACTTATTTCTCCAGGGGTGATTATTCTTAAAAAAGACTCCACCTTCCGAAGGTACCAGCTAAAGTTACATTCCTATAGGGTGAGGGTGTAGTGGGTTTTAATTAAGGAAAGAATTTACTTAGCCTAAGGTCTAACGTGATTAATATCAAAGGTTAATACTTATTTTTTCTATATATTCATTAATGTGTGTAAGGGCAGGGGATGTGGAGACTTAGCAACAAACATTGGCTCAACAAATGAAAAACCCTTCACCAATACAATTTCTAATCAGCCCACTATACTTATACTAATGGTTTTCTAACTTTTCTAAGGAACCTGTTTTTAGAAGGTTTAAAGCATCTCGTGCCTCTCACGGTTGGGAGGCTGTGAGCAATCACATGTGGCCGGACAAGCCAGTCAGGCAGGCTAGAGAATCTTCAGAGGAGTTTGTAGGTTGAAACACTCTTTTCACGCCCAGAAGTTTTTATTAACTGGAGCTCTAAGTTAACTCCTTCTCCGAAAGAGGTGGTGGGGGACAGCCCCCTGTCAAGTCAGAGGTGTAGGTGAGAGCACAAAGTAATAAAGTAGGCAGGCTCTGGTTATGGGGATAGATGCTCGAGGATTTCCAGGGGGACTCCTGAGGCTCGATCCCGCCTTTGCGTATGTTGAGCCTCCTTTCTCATGACCTTTGCCACAGGCGGAGTGCCTCACGCTGGCCCCCAACAAAGGACTGATGCTTTGGCTGAAGTTCCAATACTTTGGCCACCTGATGTGAAGAGCCAGCTAATTGGAAAATATCCTGATGCTGGGAAAGATTGAAGGCAGGAGAAGGGGACAACAGAGGATGAGATGATTGGATGGCATCATTGACTCAATGGGCTTGAATTTGAGCAAATTCCAGAAGATAGCAAAGGACAGGGAAACCTGGCATGCTGCAGTCCATGGCTTTTCAAAGAGCTGGATACGACTTAGCAACTGAACAAAATAACTTATTTGTGGAAGAAAATGAGTCAGTTGTTCTATAGAGGCTACCATATTATGGATTTTGCATAAATTACATAACCATGAAATTCACCCAGATACAGTTTACACCTGACATACTTGAATTCACTTAGCTAGAGTAGACTGTTCAAACTCATCTTGTGATACACATTTCACAGGTGCAAATAAACACTCTAAAGGCCTTTGTGAAACAGTCACTAGTTTAGTGAACAGCTTTGTGGCTTGGGAAGTCTGGAATATTTACCTGTCCTTGATCCGTCCTTCAAGCTTAATGCATGTAAACCTTATGTTTACATATCCTCCAGTGCTCGGAGAACTCCAGGACTTCAAGGCTTATTTCTATCTGGCAGATACTTCATAAAGGTCTGTTACTATAGCCCCACCCAAGAGGATTCCTATGAATAAAACAAATTAGGATATCTATCTGAGACCTGAATGAACTCTTCATGCATTTGCTTGTGCTCAGTTGCTCAGTCACGTCCAATTCTTTGGGACCTATGGACTGCAGCCCTCCAGACTCCTCTGTCCATGGGATTCTCCAGGCAAGAATACTGGAGTGGGTTGCCACACCCTCCTCCAGAGGATATTCCTGACCCAGGGATTGAACCCACATCTCCATCTCCTGCATTTGCAGGTGGATTCTTCACTACTGAGCCACTTGACCTCTTCCCATAAAGAAATGAAGATTTGACCAACAAGGGCTTTGTAGCCCTGGGGTTCACTTGTATAAACTCCGGGGGAAAAATAACTGGCACTCTGGCCAGGTTGGGAATAAAGTTTTCTGGAATTAGATAATCTTTTAAGTCAAGATTGCACAAATTTACAGAATACCTAAAAAGCTCAACTCAGTAAAACTGGCTTGCCTTAAAAACAGACATGTCTTTTTAAAAAGGTGTTTGAGAAATGCTCAGAGGACTGAAATGGAGGATGTGAGTTGGGTAATTCTTCTCCACTCTAAAGGCACTGGAATTATGTCTTCCCATAATGTGACATGCCATGAACAGTCCTATTCTGTCCAATGCATTTAATGATAATGGTAAAAGCTGAACCCAACATAAGTGTCTTTAAAAGGCCTATCACAATTGTCTTGCAATTGATGGATCTACTGGTCTCTAAAAGAGCTTCATTGTCATGTTCAGAGGAGAAACTGGCCTCCCACAATGAGTATGTATTAAATGCCCTGAATATATTTTCAGAGACAAAGCTACTTCTCTCAGTTGTGGCTTTAGGCCAGGTTTTTGTCCTGTTGAACACAGCATCTGAGGATGAGATGGATACCATGACCATCTCATGAATCCTCTTGTGGCTAGAAGGAGCCCTTGGCCTATGGGACTCCATGAGCTACTCTGACCAAATGCCAAGATGTTTAGCAGATTTAAAATGCAGTTGTACCAACTGATCTATCATAGTGAGGGAACTCAGAACCACATATGCCACTCCAAACTCAGAATTCTCTCCATCCCAGGATTTGTCTTTCCATGAACTGTCTAGCAACATGCATAACATATGAAGTTCAGAGCACGAGGAAACTTCCTTTTGAGGAGTATGGGTTTCAGGGACAAGGTCAGTAGCTTTGTTCCTCCCTAGCTCCCATCACTAGAATCTCCATTTGGAACCCCAAGGCCAGCTTCCACAGGCTTTCCCTGGTGGCTCAGATGGTAAGGAATCTGCCTGCAATGCAAGAGACCTGGTTTGATCCTTGAGTCAGGAAGATCCCCTGGAGAAGGAAATAGCAACCCACTATGGCACGCCACTCCAGTACTCTTGCCTGGAAAATCCCATGGATGGAGGAGCCTGGTAGGCTGCAGTCTATGGGGTCGCTCAGAGTGAGACACAACTGAGCGACCTCACTTTCACTTTTCACTTTCATGCATTGGAGAAGGAAATGGCAACCCACTCCAGTATTCTTGCCTGGAGAATCCCAGGGACGGGGGAGCCTGGTGGGGTGCTGTCTCAGGGGTCGCACAGAGTTGGACACGACTGAAGCGACTTAGCAGCAGCAGCAGGAGCCAGTATTCTTGCCTGGAGAATTCCATGGACAGAGGAGCCTGGCGGGCTACAGTCCATGGGATCATAAACAGCTGGACATGGCTGAGCAGCTAACACACTTGGCAAGCTTCTACAGAACTGAGGATTGTTCGCTGTGGACTTGGGACATGTCCATTGACAGACTATGCCATGTAGGGAGGATATACTCATGGGAACAAGTTGTTGGGAAGACGGGGAGCTCTGGATTGTTGTTCTTTCATAGGACAGCTGCTAGAAGAAATCTTGTGTTGGGAGCTAGAGCCAGTGAGGGGAGATGTGTAAGGTAGCCCTGAAGAGCTGGTGGATCAACATTTTGCCATGTGGCTCAGGGAAGTGTAGGATAAAGCTGGGTTCTTAGGAGAACTGCTGCTGAGGAACGAAGTGCCTCCTGAAGAGGCTGCTGTGGAGGAATGGATGCTGAAGGAGGAAGAAGATTTGGGGAGGTTGTTGACAAATGGAGCTAGGCTAGGTATGCGTGAAGCTTTGCAATGTGTGGGGACTGCATGCAAGATTGACTTGGGCCTGGTTTCTAAGGTGCTGCCATTTATACCACTGTTCTAGAAACCTTTGCTGAGGGGAGCCTGGCAAGAAAGCGCTTTGTATCTAGAACTCTTGGGATTTTCCTCCTCAAATTGATCCAGTACTATGGTCCGTTCAGCTGGAGAATTGAGAGGGCGATTACAGAGTGCTAGAGAGTGATGGTCTGGAAAACTGGGTTTTGGAAAATTTCTTTTTTACTTTTGTACGTGAAGACCTGTGACGTTTACACAAAGCGATGGGGCTGCCCATTCTGTCTGATAAAATGAGAACCTTTCCACTGCTTTTTAAAAAACTTGTTCTGGTTCTTTCTTTCTTTCTTTTGCTGCCCCAGGGTCCTAGTTGTGGCATGTGGGATCTAGTTCCCTGACCAGGGATCGGACCCAGGACCCCCACACTGGGAGCCTGGAGTCTCAGCCACTGGACCACCAGGGAAGCCCTGAATGAGAACTTTTTAGGAGGCTTAGTCTATGTTTCCTTCACCCTGACTTTGTTCTATTTATTTATTTGGCTGCACCGGGTCTTCATTGCAGCATGTCAGATCTTTAGTTGCAGTGCGTGAGATGCGGTTCCCTAACCAGGGTTTGAACCTGGACCCACTGCATTGGGAGTGCAGAGTCTCGGCCACTGGACCACCAGGGAAACTCCACCTTTGCCTTAACTGTGAAGGAGCCTTTACTTTCTTCTCGGTCAGTATGGATGTCAGGGACCTGTGGTGTGGTCCTTTCTCCTTACACAGAGACCTAGTGTGCACTCAGCCTTGGGCCCAGAGTTTGAACTTCAGCACCCAAACCATTCATGCAGTCCTCCCTAGACTGGCTCTCCTCTCATTACAGATCATAATCCTCTGGTCCCATCTTTCCCACCTGAAAGAGTACCTTCCTGATAACAGCATTCCACTGACCTTTCTTCTGGGCTCTGCTCCCCTTTTCTTCTTCGTTTCCAGAGCAAATCTGTTCTCTCTGCTCCTTGTCTTTTTCCTCTTGCAGCATCTCTGCAGTCTTTGCTTGCGTGTGCACCTGGCATTCATCCTGGTACTGGGCCATCTGCTATGCCATTGCCCTGCCAATAGCTTCTTTAAATTTCTGTAGAGGCTCCTCCAGATGCACCCCCACCAACAGGTTCCCAGAAATGAAGTCTTGGGGCAAGTATGACCAGGATGTCCTTTTGCTTCAGCACAGGGATGAAGTCACATGGCCATGTGCCTCAGAACAGATCTGCTTGCTCAGCTACCAGGTTTGTACCTCTGCGCCCAGTTGGATCCCATTGATATCCTGGGTGAAGCACTGCCTTTTGCACTGTCCCTCAGCTTCTGGCAGCGTGAACTGGCTCCTCAAGGCACTTCTCCAGGGGCACTGGCAGGCTTTTGAAGAGAAAAGAAAACTGTGAATTCTCCATCCAATCCCACCCCATGGGAATCTCTTTCATCATCCATATCACAGAAGGGGCTTCCTTCTGGAGACTCACTGAGCAGCTGCTTCAGGTCCAAATCAGTTAGAGAGACCATAGCAGTGACCTCCTGGAACAACCCACTGTCAGAGGCTGAGCAGAAGATTGAGAGTGAGGGGTGCTACCCTGCTCCCACAGCCTTATGATCCTCGTGCATGTTTTTCCTAGGCCAATTTCTCATTTATAAATGTCTTTACATTTCTTTATCACTTCGAGCCTCAAGAACACATCTTCTTTTCCTTACCATCATGAAGAGCTGTGAAGCCCATTTGGGGAAAGCTGGCCTTTGTTCATTTCTTCTGCCACACCCAAGCAGAGCCCCCAGGAGCAAAGGACCAGCCCCAGGCACATTACATGGGCTTCATGACCTTAAGGGAGAGGGAAGTGGGGTCTCAGGAGGTGGGGGCAGTGCTGACTGGTCAGAAGCCCAGGGAGGAGGAAAGGAGGCCTGCTTTCTTTGAATAAATGTTATGCCTTCACTGGGCTCCTGGAACATCCCTAACATAATTATTTTCAAGTATTTTTTTTCTATTCCGTAACACTGACTTCACCTGTATTGAATTCATATCCGATTATTTTGTTAGATGTTTTTTTCTGTAGCATGAGATTTCTTCATGCACTCTAGGATTTTTTGTTTGCACATTCATTTGGAGTGCCTTTTCCTTTGTTTTATTTTCACTTACATCCTGACTTCATTCAGTTGTTTAGCAATTGCCTCCACTCGGTATCCATTTTGCAGTAGGAAATTGAATACAAGTGGCACCGTCGCCCTCTGTTTCCTAAGCTTGTAACTCCCTATACTATTGAAGGGACTTCCCAGATAGTGCTAGTGGTGAAGAACCCGCCTGTCGATGCAGGAGACATAAGAGATGTGAGTTCGACGCAACCTTCATCTCTTTGCTTAAGCTAGCTCCAATGGGTTTCTGATACTAGAAATTAAAAGGTTCAGTGAGGGATTTCCCTGGTAGTCTAGTGGCTAAAACTCTGTGCTCCCAGTGCAGGGGGCCCGGGTTCCATCAGATCAGAGAACTAGATCCCACATGCCACAACTGAGTTTGTATTCCACAACTAAAAAATCCAAGGAAGATGCAAGATACCATGTGTGGCAACTAAGACTCAGTGTAGCCAAATAAATAAATATTTTTTAAAATATAGGTGCAGTGAATACGTGTCTTTTGGGCATGCCTTGATCCAGTGTGTTTGTGATTCCTGTGCCAAGAACCACTGCACCCTTGCTCTGGGATTTCCTCCTTCCAGAACTCCCTCTTTGAAGTATCTATCTTGGCTCTCACTATGCAGGGGGAGAGTTTGGACATCTCTCCATGCAAACTTTGTCAGGAAGATGGGATTTGGTCAGGAAAACAGAACCACTCTATGGACCGCAGGAAACCAAGAGGCCGAAGGCTTGCATGATGTGGGGAAGCTGAGGGAGTGAGGGTCTGTGGGCTGAGGCTGGAAGCTTGGAGGAACAGTCACTGAAGCCTCCAGTACAAAGCACTGGTGATTCTCAGAAGTCCTCCAGGAAATTAGCACAGTTGCTACACTTCTCAAGTGAAAATGGCTGAACCAAATGATCTCTAGGGTCTTTTCCAGTTTTGAGGTATGCTGAGTCTTTAACAAGGTCCAGAGAGCATCCTGGGTAGAATCATCAGTAGCAAGGAAAACATGAAAGGCTGGGGAGCTCAACGACTCTTAGTTGAGTGACAAGAGCCCCTGGCACACTGGCCTGTGAATGAGAAGGCAAAGCCCGGTGTTTCTACAGTTTTTCTCATAACTCTGGCTTTCCTGATCAAACCATCCCTCCATCCAATCCTGAGCTCTCTCTCATTGGTTCAGCCTCCTGATATTTGTACTATGACCTGCCAATGAGGATGTGTTCTCTTGCCCCAGCTGACTGCTCAGTGCTGATTCGTGAATGGTGTCATTATTCCCTGTGAGCCTGGAGGGGACAGAAACACTTTTGCTCCCTGGGTCTCCTTGACCAATTGACTTAACCAAATGCACAAGGATCTGGGACAAAGACCCATACCTTCCTTCCCACTTAGAAAATTAGCCCATCTTTTTGAAACCTCTCCTTCAGTCAGCCTGTTTTACTCACCTCACTGAATCTGTAAAATCTCCCTTGTACATCAAGACATTGTGAAAGGTTTACTTGCCTTCAGTCACGTGCTTTTCAAAATGTGTTAATTATGCATTACTCATTGAGTATGCTCTGAGCTGTTGCTGCTAATGTCATCTTATTGGACTGGGGAGAAGTTACTTGTAGCGGTTACGTAATCTTCAGACTTGCTGACAAGGAGTTTCACTACCATAATATGCTTAATTGGGGGTCCTCAATTTTGATTTATTGTCCTGATAAAATCAAATCCTTCTGGTATATTCTTCCTTTAGTAAGATAGTAAAGGGAGTCAGCATTTTCTTTTATCTAGATGTTCAACTTGTCTTCCACAGACAAATACCATTGAAATATTGAAGTAATAATGATGGTCTAAACAGAGAACTCAATGTTCTTATACTAAAGATTAATGGGTTTTAATATTTTATTTGTCAAAGTAAACCATAGAGCATTATTTCATCTTCTCAAATTTTAGTCTCAGAAAGGATGCAGTTTCAGTACTCATATACATGGTGAAATTTATTGATCAGAAATGCTATCATTTCTTTGTAGTCTCCATAAATGGTTTGATTATCAAATAGACTGACATAGAACACTTGACAGTTCTTTCTTTATTATACATTGTAATTAATCTTGCAACCAGTTTTATTTGTCAATTTAAAAAAATGAGTCAGTGAAACATACAGTTAAAACATGGTGTGGTTCTATGACACATAGTCATGATTCACAGTCCAGAACAGGTCCATGCATAAACCAACTTTGCTTTTGATTAAACGGCAATGCATGTTTATACAGCATCCTCTAAGTACCCAAGGAAACCCTGTATTTGCAGCTGAAATGGGTATACTGCCACTTTGTCTTTTCAGAAGCATGGGTCAATTGCTTTTGGTCAAATACATTTTTGGTCCCATCTGTATAATCAAAGCAATAATGAATTGTGGCAGTTTTAAAATATGTCCACAAAGCCTTTGACACCTTTCCCAGGTGGGTTCTATGACCTCTCCATCCTAAACTGTACTGATGTTAGAGACTCATTTATAGTCTGGAGAATCAGAAAAGTGATTCACACAACTTTTGAGGCAACACAATGTCTACTTGGTTCTCTTGGGGCACTTGCTGTGGCGCAAGCCAGGTGCCATGTAAGCAATCCAACCCCTCATGCTGTTGAGGCCACTTGGAGGTGCTTCACTTAACAACCCAACTGAACTCCCAACCAACACCAAACAGCCAGATGCATGAGTAAGTCATTTTGCACATCTAGCTCACTTGAGCCTTTAGATGACTCCAGTTATCGAGAGAGTCCAACTGAGCCCTTCTCCAATTCTGTGGTCAAATAGTTTTGAAGAGAATTCTGCATCTTAGGAGATTGAAAATGCACATTGTAACATTAAAGGCTCTGATAAGTCCTGCAATACATAAATCTAATAAATTTAGTTCAAATTTATTTAGCCATGGAACCATTTTGTCTTGAGACATCTATTAGGATCTGATTGATAAAATTAACACTCTGATTAATAAAGTTTTCAATTATAAAATTTTTCAGCTATGTGTTTAGTCATTCAGTTGTGTTCAACTCTTTGCTACCCCACGGACTGCAACCCACCAGGCTTCTCTGTCCATGGGGATTCCCCAGGCAAGAATACTGGAGTGAGGTGCCATGCCCTCCTCCAGGGGATCTTCCCAGCCCAGGGATCAAACCCAAATCTCCTGCATTGCAGGCGGATTCTTTACTGTCTGAGCCACCTATAGCTTGGGACTATAGCTTGGCTCAGAATTTAGCAATAGAGCCTGTTACAGTTGCAATAGTTAACTAACTTCATCTTGATGAAGAAATCAAACTTCCATGGGGAGGAACAAATAATAGGGATGAGTTAAGGATCTGAAATATTATATCAGAAAATAAGAGGCTACTGGTTCAACCGGAAATTACACACAAGTGCAGGGAATACATCAGTAATCATCAGGAAGGAAGTTCCTTCTGGATAGGAAAACAATTGGGTTTTAAAATGTCCCTTGGTTCTGCTTCTTTTGGTAGTCCGAGGAGTGGCAGAAACTCCTGGCTGGGTCTTAGAGCAAATCAATTTATCTATCTACTTACCTACCTTCCTATCCATCCATTTTCATTCCTTTCACTTGAAGAGGTAATATATTCATATAGCATAAAATTCACAAAGAACAGAGTGATATACACTGAAAACTCTCCCTCCCACTCTGTCTTTCAATTACACTGTTTCCAGTTTCTTATCTCTCTTTCTCAGGGTTAACTTAAGCACATAGAAGCAAATACATATATATGTCCTTAAAACATATAGTACATATTATACATATTGTGTTCTGCACTTTGCTATTTTTAAATATGTATTTTAAAATATGTATTTTTAAAATACATATTTAAAGTAAACTAAAGAGCCTCTTGATGAAAGTGAAAGAGGAGAGTGAAAAAGTTGGCTTAAAACTCAACATTCAGAAAACTAAGATCATGGCATCTGGTCCCATCACTTCATGGGAAATAGATGGGGAAACAGTGGAAACAGTGCCTGACTTTATTTTTCTGGGCTCCAAAATCACTGCAGATGGTGATTGCAGCCACGAAATTAAAAGACACTTACTCCTTGGAAGGAAAGTTATGACCGACCTAGACAGCATATTAAAAAGCAGAGACATTACTTTGTCAACAAAGACATGGCTTTGTCAACAAAGACATGAATTTGTCAAAACAAAAGTCAAGGCTATGGTTTTTCCAGTGGTCATGTATGGATGTGAAAGTTGGACTATAAAGAAAGCTGAGCACAGTAGAATTGATGCTTTTGAACTGTGGTATTGGAGAAGACTCTTGAGAGTCCCTTGGACTGAAAGGAGATCCAACCAGTCCATCCTAAAGGAAATCAGTCCTGGGTGTTCATTGGAAAGACTGATGTTGAAGCTGAAACTCCAATATTTTGGTCACCTGATGCGAAGAGCTGACTTATTTGAAAAGACCCTGATGTTGGGAAAGATTGAAGGCAGGAGGAGAAGGGGACGACAGAGGATGAGATGGTTGGATGGCATCATCAACTCAATGGACATGAATTTGGGTAAACTCCGGGAGTTGGTGATGGACAGGGAGGCCTGGTGTGCTGTGGTTCATGGGGTTGCAAAGAGTTGGACATGACTGAGCGACTGAACTGAACTGAAAGTAACTCCATATCCATACATGGTGAGTTTCCTTATTCTTATTTTTCTCATATTTTTCTCCACTGAATATTTCATTGTATGGATGTATCATAATATAATTAACCAGTCATTTATTTGTGTCTTTTCCTGTTATAAACAATGTTGCAATGAATAAATTTGGACATGCATCGCTTTGCCTGTGTGCAAATGTATCTGAGGATAAGTGACTAGACACGGACTCACTGGGTCAAATGTTGGCAGGTGTTGTTGGCGCCTGGCCCTGATCTCTTTTATGGGACTGGTGTATCCATTTCTTAGCTGCTTCAGGTGTTGGCTTCTAAAAATCTCACCTGTGCTTCCTTTTTCTTTCTTAATGTTAACTGAATTTTATTTTTCTTGGCCACATGCAGGATGATCTTAGTTCCCTGACCACGGGATAGAACTCATATTCCCTGCAGTGGAAGTGCAGAATGTTAACCTCTGGACCACTGGGGAAGTCCCTCACATGTGCTTTCTTTTCTGGGGAACTGCTGTTGACTGACAGTTGCTACCAGGCCCACAGATGTCTTGGAAATTACAGGCTCTTCTGGGGCCAGCCCCTGGACAATGACTTACAGATGTGTGGTTATCACAAGCCAGTCTCCTTGTCTCTGGGCGGAATAGATTCTGTGGTACAATCACTCAAGAGCCTCTTGTGGGATGCAGCTGAGGCTAGACAGATCTTAAGCCATGTCTTGCCCTATCCCCTTCCCCCGCCATCCTGCTTCCCTTACTCCTCTGAAGGTTTCTTCTGAGAACATTCCCTTAATAACTCATTTGTACAAGAATCCCTGTTTCAGCCTCTGTTTCTAGGGAGCCTAGACTAAGACAAATGTTATGTGCTCATCTAATTTTTTTGTTGTTAAATCACATTTTTTTAAATTAAGGTGAAATTCATGTAACATAAAATTTGTCATTTCAAAATATACAATTCATTTAGTGTATTCACAACATCTTTATTTCATTGGGTATAGTCCCAAACGACACTATACCCAGTAAGCCATCATATCCCTCAGCCCTTGACAACCAACCACTGTTTCTGTTTCTATGGATTCGACATTCTGAACATTTCATATAAATAAAATCATATAATCTGTGATCTCTTGGTGCACATGTAATTTTTAAAATAAATTTCATAGATATTGTTCAGTTGTCTCATAGAGGTTGCACCAATTTAGATTCATCCTAGCAATGTAAGAAAGTGTTAGGGAAAATTTTATCATCTTAATTGCTCATCAAGTATTAGTGAAAGAGTGAATATATGCTGTGTCTTATTTTGGTGTTAGTGTATTTGGAGTAGTGTGTGCATGCTAAGTCGCTTCGGCCATGTCTGACTTTTTATGATGCTGTGGACTGTAGCCCACCAGTCTCCTCTATCTAGGAATTCTCCAGCCAAGAATACTGGAGTGGGTTGCCATGCCCTTCTCCAGGGGATCTTCCCCACCCATGGACTGAACCCGTGACTCTTAAGTCTCCTGCACTGGCAGGTGTGTTCTTTACCACTAGCGCCATCTTGGGCTTCTCTGATGGCTTGGTGGATAAAGAATCTCCCTGCAGTGCAGGAGACGCAGAAGAGGTGTGTTCAACCCCTGGGTCAGGAAGATCCCCTGGAGTAGGAAATGGCAAGCCACTCTGGTATTCTTGCCTGAAAAATCCCATGGACAGAAGACCCTGGAGGGATACAGTCCAAAGGGTTGCAAAGAGTTGGAGGTGACTGAGCCCGAGCACATCCTATTAGCATATTTGGAGCTGTGTATCCCTACTTTTAAAAATATGTTTGTTTCCAGAGGAACTGGGACACCTGTCTGTGTAAAAGTTTGTTTCCATCTTGATGGCCATATGACCACTGATCTCATGGCCCTTCCATTTGCTATGGGTACCAGGGAGTGCTGAAAAGTAGATGATGGGGAGGGCCATGGCCAAAGGGAAAGGATAGGAAGGGTTAGTATTTTCTAGGATATAGGAAAATAAAAGGTCTCAATTTTTTTAAATCAAAAAGCACAGAATACCTAGATGGGAGGGGAATATTTGGGATTCATAGGGAGATTCTGAGTCCAACTTTGACCAACGCTTTTAGAGGATATGTGGTCTAACCTACAATGTGGTTTGCATAAGCCAGAGGAAGCCTGCTGTGGGCTTTCAGGTCAGCACACTTGAGATCCAATCCCAGCTCCACTGCCTTCTAACTCTATGCCCTTATCTTTCTGAGTCTTGGTTTCATTTTCAGTAAAATAACAACAACAATAATACCTATCTTGCAAAGTTATTATGAAAATTCAGTGTGTTTGGTCCTGGGTGAGGTTATATAAAGAGTATTGAAAAGATAGTAGAAATTGTGGTTATTATTATCGTTGAAGAGCTCTCCTCAATTATAATGAAAGGTTTCAGAACTACAAAATGTATTTAGTATAGAAGAAGCCCCAGGAGAAGGACTCTTGGGTCTACACTTTTCACATCATCCTATTCCAATTCTTTTAAAAAATTTTTATTTATTATTTATTTTTTGGCTGCACAGCAAGTGGGATCTTAGTTCCTCGACCAGAAATTGAACTTGCATCCCCCGCAGTGGAAGTGCAGAGTCTTAACTACTGGACTACCAGGGAAGCCCCCCAATTCTTTTTCACTAATGAAGGTCCATACTCCCCTCTCACTGCCTTCATCTCCCACTTCATTCAGGGGCTGGCATAAACAGCCAATAAAAGAAAGCCAGAGTGCATGGGTGGCAGGGTTTTCTCTGCTGGTAAATGTTTGGGAACCCAATGACCTGTACTTAAGAGGAAAGGCTGACCACCTATATAGCAAGGGGTTTCAATGGTGGAGAGTTTTCCCATTTCCACTGAGGACAACATAAAAGAAAATGGAGATGCTGGAACAGAGAGGGTTAAGATGGACTTAAGCTAGCTCTTCAAAGACCCTCAGTGCTAGAAGTTTCCATTCTGTGAACACATTGCTTCTGGGTTTATTTGAGTGTACTCCAGCTTTATGCTTCAGTATTGGCTTTGTATTATCTAAGCCACCCAAAGGAATCCCCACACAGAATACAAAATGCACACATTATAGAATAAAGCCAAGGATTTTTTTTTTTTTTTTTCCGCTGCACCTTGCAGTTTGCAGGATCTTAATTCCCTCACCAAGGATTGCACCTAGGCCACAGCAGGGAAAGCACTGAGTCCTAACCACTGAACCATCAGGGAAGTCCCAAGGATTACTTTTCATTTATTTTATTTTATTTTTTTTAATGCTGCAAAAAGCTTTATTGTTTCCATTTGGTCCAAGGTTTGAGAGAGGGCTCCAGGGTGTTAAAAAGCTGCCTAGTGGCCACAGAGAGGGGCTTCAGGCAGCCCTGATGTTAGGTGGGTTCTTCAATGGCCACTGGTCTCCAGAAGCTCCTAGTCGTGCTTGAGGGCAAGCCTTTCGAAGAGATACTCACTCAACCCAGCCTGGGGACCAGCCAGCCTGCGGAGGTTGGTCAGGTGGTCACCCATCTTCTTGATGAATTTCACTTCCTCATCTAGGAAGTGGTTCTCCAGGAAGTCACAGATGTGGGGTCTCTGCGGGCAGAAGCCAGGCCATGCAGATCCAACAGGGCTTGATTTAGGTTCTTCTCTATGAGAAGGGTGGCTTCCATAGCGTCCTGGGTTTTACCCCACTCATCTTGAGATGGCTTCTGCCATCTCCAGGAAGAGGGGGCAGCCACCACACTGGTTTTGCAGTTTCAAGAGACGCTCCACGCCCTCACACTTCTCCTTGGTCAATTCACGAAAAAAGTGACCCACACCCTCCAGGACCACATCGTCGCGGTCGAAATAGAAGCCCAGAGAGAGGTAGGTGTAGGAGGCCCGCAGTTGCATGTTAACCAGGCGGTTGACGGCGGCCTCCACCTCGGTAGAATAATTCTGACGAATCTGGGAGCTCATGATTGGTTGGTAATAATAGGGAGTTAAAAAATGGTGGCTGGTCCCGGTGATCGTGGACAGCTGAGTGACAGACTCCGGAGGTTGTGACTGGAAAAAAGGTTGGAGGGTGGTCAGAGGCTGAAGCAAGGGGCGTCCCTGGGTCTGTTCCGTCCAAGCACTGTTGAAGCAAGACACAGATCCGCAGGGCCGCTGAGCGCACTTTGGATTACTTTTTAAAAAACCCTCATTATGTTTAAAATAAATTTGGGGGTACATTTCAAATGCTCCTCTTTCATTATATTCCCCACTATTGTCCTGCTCATAAATGTTGATGTTGTATAATGAATAGGGTTGTGAACCACTTTATTTTGGCTTGTTTTGGTGGAATAAGGGGTGCTTTTTGAGAAAAGAACATTGGAATATTTGTTTAAGAAAATTTTATGCTGAAAGAATTTTCTTTGCTTTGGAAAAATAAGAAAGCCAGATCTGTTTTGAGCCTTTTATGTTAGGTAATAGGTTGAGAGTATGTCTTCACATCTTGTAAAATAATCATTGCATAAATTATTTATCCTCTTTTCCAGAATAAAGTACTTCTTGGTACCCACACTTGAGAGAACTTACAGATGCCAATTAGGGTGGAGTATGTTTTAGCTTTTTATTTTCTTTCTTCTGCAGTAGGGAAGGCAGATTGTGTAAAGGGCACTTGCTCCAGGATCTAGGCTGTCATGTTGCACAACTCCAAAAGACACTAGTAATTACATTATATCCTACGTGAATAGCTCCCCCTGGAACTCAACATGTAATGTAATGATGAGCCCTGGAATTGTGCACCGCTTAGTAAAGTCCACATTTTGCTTCCCAATGCCACTTTTGGAGTTTTGCCTCATCTCGTGTCTCTGGGAAGCATTGTCTACAGTCGAAGCTACAACAACTTGAGGTCAGTGTTGTCAGAGCAGAAGCTGGCAATCAAATCCAGCTTTAGATACTATCCTTCCTCTGAGCACCGCTGCTGTGTGGACATGACTAAGGCTCGGTCCCTCATGGTACTCACAGTACAGGGTGTGACCCTTCAAAGGCAGGAGATTTTGGTCCTCTGGTCTATGGATATGGTGACCACATTTTTTCAAACAAAAATCAGGACAAATGGTCTGGCAAAGGATTATTTATGGTCTGTGAATGTATTTTAAAGGAGTCTTATAAATAGCTTTTAGTGATTTATGTGACAAATCATTGTGTAGAAAAGAATGAAAGTGTGAGATGAATGTCATCTCAGGAATTTTAATGTACACTTGCTACCTATAATATGAATAGCGACCATTTATTAAAGGGTTATTACTGAAGCTTCAAACTAAGTGCTTTACAGAAGTTATCTGATTTTCTTCTCAGGAGAACTCTAGTCAGTGGACACTATCAATCCATTGTATAGAAGGGATAACTGAAATCCTGAGATGAGAAGTAGCTTACCACGGTCATGTAGGTAGGAAGCGGTGGACCCAATTCTCTTCAATGATACAACACAACATTAGCTCTCCTATTTAATGAGGGCTTTTTACTCTTTAAATGATGGCTTTATATGAGGGCTTTTTACTCTTCTATTTGGGTCTGGAATGTCACAGAAGACTGTAGTTCCATCAGGCCAAGAGATTTATAACTCTCCCCTGTTCGTGGAGAATAAGATATTCCTTATCTCCTCAATTTAGTTCAGGACAGTAAACATTTATTAAGTATCTACTTGATAAAACCCACAGGATTAGTAGTTCCAGAATATAAAGACTAATAATACCAATATCACATTCTTCCTATGCTCAAGATGACTGGATTAGAAGAAAAAGGCAAGCACACAAATAACTTTAATATGAGGCCAACCATAATAAGTGAAAAATTTGAGAAACTAATTGCTATGAGAGTTTCAGGAAGGTAGAAATTATATCAGACTAGGGAAGATTCCTATAGGAATTGGCATTTAAGTAGGGCGCTGGAAGATTGTAGGGCTATCATGGTTACTATGGTTGTGTTACAATTTATCACCAAACTTAGTGGCATTAAACAATCATTTTACTCTGTCTTATGTTCAGGAATTCAGGAAGGTGTCAGCTGAGCAGTTCTTGCTTGGTGTCTCTTAAGTGGTTATGATCAGATGTGACTGGGGCTGCAGTCATCTAAAGCCTGGAGTGGCTGGATACTCAAGGTGGTGCACTTACTGGGCTGGCATTAATGCCATCTGTCAGTGAGAATGCAGCTGGGACCTCCACTGGGCTGCCACTGGGGTGCCTACACAGGGCCTCTGTAGCATGGTAGCCTCAGGCAGAAGTTGTGTGGACCAACCTTGGAAGTCACATTCTATTGATAATGAGCAAGTTACTATGGCCAGCTCAGATTTAAGGGAAGGGGTCATGGGCTCCATCTTTTGATGGGAAGAGGATCAAGGTCAAGTAGGGCTATCAAGTTGTCAAAGAGAATGTGTAAACTGCCATAAGGGTGTGGTGAGTGGAGGTGTGGGCGAGGGGCCTTCTAGTCAGAGAGAACAGCAGAAGTAGGAAAGAGGTATGTTGAAGGAATGGCAAGTTGTCTTGTGTAGCTGGGGTGGGGAGGATAATGAATTGGGAGAGATAAATTTGAAAAAGTATTTTGGGTCCTGTCCACAGAGTACTTTATAAGCCAGAATGCTGAATCTGGATTTATTGAGAGGTAACCCAGTGATGACATTAGGAGCATGGCTTTGGAGTCAGGTAGAATTCTTTCTAGATCAACCCTTTACTAGCTGTGTGACCTTTGGTGAATTCCTTACCCTTCCAGAGACTCAGTGTTCTTAGCTGTGAAAGAAGAAAATTCTAATGTTGTTGCAGTTTTGCTTTATAAGATAGGAAGATGAATGTAAATCACTTCGTATATAACAAGGGTGACAATTGTTATTGCACTGATAATAATAAGGTAGCCTATGAGATTGTTGGGCTTCCCAGGTGGCACTAGTGGTAAAGAACTCACCTACCAATGCAGGAGATACAAGAGACATGGGTTTAATCCCTGGGTTGGGAAGATCCCCTAGAGAAGGGCTTGGCAACCCTCTCTAGTATTCTTGTCTGAAGAATCCCATGGACAGAGGACCCTGGCGGGCTACAGCCCATAGGGTCATAAAGTGTCAGACATGACTAAAGTGACTTAGCATGCACATGAGATTGTTTGAGGATAAAGTAATATGATTAAATTTGTTATTCAGAAAGATTCCATCAGGTAGCTCATAAGCCTGAAGTCAGGAAGACCAGTTGGGAAGACAAGATATTGAGCTGGTTAAGAAACCATGAGAGCCTGAACCTGGGTGGTGATTGGGGAGGGCTTAGAATGACAGGATGTTGCGGAGACAGAGGTTTTATTTGCTGGCTTATGGACTACAGGGAGAGAGAGAGGGAGAATCTGACTTGGGTCAGAGGTCAGAGTGCAGGTCCTTCTAGTGGGGAGGCTGGAAAGATATCTTTGGTGACAACCTGGCTGTGGCCTCTCCTTAGCTCAGGGGTCTTTTGAATTGAGAGTAAGTGAAGCCAAACTCTGGCTTGCTAGGTGGCGCTAGTGGTAAAGAACCCACCTGCCAATGCAGGAGACATAAGAAATGTGGGGTTTGATTCCTGGGTTGGGAAGATCCCCTGGAGGAGGACATGGCAACCTACTCTACTCTGGTATTCTTGCCTGGAGAATCCCATGGACAGAGAAGCCTGGTGGGCTACAGTCCATGGGGTTGCAAGGAGTCGAACATGACTGAAGCAACTTAGCACGCACACACGTGAAGACAAACCAAGCCTCTGTATCCCAACACTGAGATTTAAATCTTGAGACAAGAGTTTTGGGTGAAGCAGAAAAGTGTTATTGCTATAAGGGGCCACAAAAGGCCAAGTGTTATTGTTATAAGGGGCCACAACAGGCTAATGCCCTCAAAACTGTGTGTCCTGCAACCCAGAGGGATGGGGTAGGGAGTAGGGTGGGAGGAGGGTTCAGGATGGGGGTCACATGTGCACCCGCGGATGAATCATGTCGATGTATGGCAAAAACCACCACAGTATTGTAAAGTAATTATCCTCAAATTAAAATAAATTAATTAATTTAAAAAATCAAAATAATTACATATAAACAAACAAACACTGTGTGTCCTGACCTGGGGAAGATAGTGAGGAGTTTTACAGTAATAGTTCAAGGAGGGCATGATCAGCTCATGGACATTCTTCTGATTGGTTGGTGGTGAGGTAAGCGGGAGTCAGCATCATCAGCCTTCTGGTTCCAACTGGTCTGGGGTCTGTGTGCTCCTGGGGCAGCATAAAGTTAACTTCTCCCATCTGGTGGGGGTTTCAGTATCTGCAAAACAGCTCAAAGATATTGTTACGTATATCCCTTGAGGGAGAAGACTCTTGAGAGACCCTTGGACTGCAAGGAGACCAAACCAGTCAACCCTAGAAGAAATCAGTCCTGAATATCCATTGAAAGGACTGGTGCTGAAGCTGAAGCTCCAATACTTTGGCCACCTGGTGCGAAGAACTGACTCACTGGAAAAGACCCTGATGTGAATGATTGAAGGCGGGAAGAGAAGGGGACGACAGAGAATGAGTTGGTTGGATGGCATCACCAACTCGATGGAAATGAGTTTGAGCAAGCTCTGGGAGGTGGTGATGAACAGGGAAGCCTGGTGTGTTGCAGTCCATGGGGTCGCAGAGTCAGACACAGCTGAGTGACTGAACTGGACTGAGGGGAACCAGGATCCTGCCCAAGGCTGCACTATTGTTTCTTGACTGCTCCTCCCTTGTTTCCCATCCACCTCCCATCTCTCCCTAATTAGTATGTTGGAACAACTCAGGGAAGGTCCTGGAGGCTGAAGGAAGCCTATTTTCTGTAATCAAGAAAAGCAGAAAGGCTTTTGTGCCCGGGAACCGCACAGAGTCCTGCTCGGTAGCATTTCCTTCTTTCTAGGGATTGCCCTTGCTCTCCAAATAAAAGACGTGCCTTCAGCAAGGGTTCTAGAAGCAGAACCTGAGACAGAGAATCTTGGGCCAGTGGTTTACTGCGGGAGAGTTGTCAGGAGAAGAAAGAGTGCAGGAGAAGGATGGAGCAGAGGAAAACATTAAGAAATGAGATGGTCTCACCTGCCCACCAGCTTCAGCTGGACCCCACAGGAATCTCTGCAGCTTGACTGCCCCACACAGTTCACTGTGCCTTCAGGCAAGGGACCTGCCTTTTGTACTTCTCCTGCAGCAGTCAATCAGGGCTGCCTGGGGGTGATGGGGTAAGGTGTAATCTTCCTTTCCAGATGGTTCCATTCGGCCAACAGCAATTCTCTGGAGAAGGGGGCAGTTGTGAGCTCTCAGCCACCACTGTTCCCTGAAGCTGGGGAACTGGTGTACCGGCCCAGAAAAGGGGATGTGGGCGAGGCACCACCAGTGTCCATTATAAGGGTCAGTGTTGTGATCGGTCTGCTTAACATCTTTCCCCAGCCAGGGAACCGGTGCAACTGAACTTCTGGTCTGTGTGCATAAATGCCTTTAGGCTGTGAGCTGTGGTAATTACTAACAGGCTAGTGTTTGAAAGTGAAAGTGTTAGTTGCTCAGTCATGTCCCACTCTTTGTGATCCCATGGACTATAGCCTGCCAGGCTCCTCTGTCCATGGGGATACTCCAGGCAAGAATACTGGAGTGGATAGCCATTCCCTTCTCCAGGGAATCTTCCTGACCCAGGGATCGAACCCAGGTCTTCTGCACTGCAGGCAGATTCTTTACTGTCTGAGCCTTCAGGGAAGCCCCTAGTGTTTGGGAGATCTTGTTTTCTTGTTAGGGCATCCCAGGTGGCTCTAGTGGTGAAGAAACTGCCAATGCAAGAGACATAAGAGATGTGGGTTTGATCCCTGGGTAGGGGAGATCCCCTGGGGGAAAGCGTGGCAACCCACTCCAGTATTCTTGCCTGGGAAATCCCACGGACAGAGAAGCCTGGTGGACTACAGTCCATGGGGTTGCAGAGTGAGACATGACCGAAGCAACTTAGCACACAAGCATGTTTTCTTGTTAAAGGATCCTAGGATATGGCATTGTGCACATGTGGACTGCTGAAATGGAGGCCAGAAGGAAGTCCATAGAGCTTTTGACCTACAGAGAGACAGAGAAAGAGAGAGATGAATAGGAAAAGCAAGACAGACCCACAGGACAGGTAGCACACAGAGATGTGCCTCACATCATATTTACTGAAGACCCCCCTCCCATGATTTATGTACTTCTCAAAGGACCCAGTTGGTGCTATTTATTTCATCTCTGGCTCTGTGATCTTCTGTTCCATGCACGCTGGATTTGATTGAGATTAGACAAATTACTGTTTCTTTGAAAAAGGAAACTTCTGAAGCAATCGCTAAATGTCACACATGATAAATTTAATTTCTCACATAGGTACTATTTACTTTTTTAAAGTCGGTATAAATGATTAAATGGGAATAGCTTATATAACTCAAAGCAAACACATACACACATACCAAAACTTTAGATGAATGGCTTGGCTGCCTGCCACCAGAAATCTATTTCCCTTTTATTATTTGAAGCAAACACAAAATTAAATCAACACCATCAAGGGTTTGCCCACTTGGAAAGGATATTGCATTCCAGAGCGGTCCAAAGGTTACACTACTCATGACAATTATATATTGTTTTCTCTAAAGTCCACTGAAAAATAATAATTATTTTCTTCCTCCATACCAGCTTTCCAGCACTCCTTTTTCTTCTGAAAGGGAGAAGCACATCTCTTGTGCATTTTGCAAACTATCCCTCTTTGGGTAATCCTCCTACTGCTAAGCCTATCTATTTGCTGCTGTGGTTCTACCATGTTTTGTCATTGCAGCCTGAATGGACTGAGGCATCCTTGATTTCAGAAGTAGAGAAGACACTCATGAAAACCATTCAGACTATCGCCATTCCTATACTGGACAGATAACTACATAAAAATGAGCTACTGGAGGTCAGAGGTTATGTTTTGACCAGATGACCACAAATAAATGGTTTCTAAATATGTGTTGGATGCCATCCCATTGAGTGAGCTAATAAGTCCTAAAATTAAATGCTAGTGGAGTTTCTCACTTCTGTCAAAATTAATACTCAAGATGCTCCCATGTATATATGTTCTATATATATTTAAAACCTACAGAGTCACCCTCTGTTATCTGAAGTGCAATGGAAAAATGAAGATTCAGGAAATCCTGACTTGCAGTGATAGATTTTTAACCCATGTTTGAGCTTCAGTTTCTGTATTTCTAAAGTGATAATTGTTGTCACACAGAATCTCTGGGAGTGTTTAAGGAGATATAAATGAAAAGAAATTTTGTAAACTTCTGAGTGATGTTCAAATATTGGAAACTAGGAGACTTTAAAGGATTATACATTTAAAGTATCTTTTATACCATCATATAAGAAATATATTGGAGAAGGCAATGGCACCCCACTCCAGTACTCTTGCCTGGAAAATCCCATGGATGGAGCAGCCTGTAGGCTACAGTGGATGGGGTCGCTAAGAGTCGGGCACGACTGAGCGACTTCACTTTCACTTTTCACTTTCATGCATTGGAGAAGGAAATGGCAACCCACTCCAGTGTTCTTGCCTGGAGAATCCCAGGGACAGAGGAGCCTAATGGGCTGCCATCTATGGGGTCGCACAGAGTTGGACACTACTGAAGCGACTTAGCAGTAACAGCAGCATAGGAAATATATACTTGTAACAAAAATATAGCAAAGTAAACAAAAAGGAAGGGGGAAACAATGATAGAATTTAAGTGTTTATTAGATTAAAAGTGATACCACTTTGAGTGGGATGATATAGCCGATTGAGTGGAGGCACCTCAAAAGATATGTCTGAGTCCTAGCCCCTGGTTCCTTGAATGTGATCTTATTTGGAAAAAGAGTCTTTGCATACATAGTTAAGTAAACGATTTTAAGATGACATTGTTCTAGATTAACTGGGTGGGTTCTAAGTCCAAAGACAAGCATCTCTATTAGAAGAGAAATAGTGGGAAAATATAAGGGAAGGCCACGTGAATATGGAGGCAGAGATTGGAGTGATGTGTCTATAAGCCAAGGAATGCTAATAGCCACCAGAAGCTGGAAGAGGCAAGGAAGGAGTTTTTCCTGGAAACTTTAGATGGAGCATGACCATACTAACACTTTGATTTCAGACTTCTGGCCTCTGAAACTGTGAGATAATACCTTTTTATTGCTATAAGCCACTCAGTTCATGGTAATTCATCCTGTCACCCTAGGAAACTAATAGCGATGCTCACCATAAAGAAAGCCCTATGAATTTCATCATGTCAGAGAGTGAGCAGAGCATTGAAAGACAAAGGAAGCATGTGCTGACAATCTACAGTGCATGGTTTGTTTTTTTAATGAAAAAGCTTATTTTCTGCCCATTTTAAAGGAGAATAGTCACTTTAAATGAATCAAAAGAAAACAGCAATAAAAATTATAATAAAGGCAAGTTAGGAGTAGGTTGAGAAGCAAAGTAATCACAGCAAATAATAAGATTAAGTCAGTTGAGTGGCCTTAACTTGTATTAAGGAAAGATTTTTGGCATAGAATTAAGTAGGTGAGCATTTCCTCTTTGAAGTGGAACATGGGAATAAAAGAAGAAAGGGATTAGGAATGCAAACAGTTAAGGAATAGAGGACAAAAACCCAATAATTCAGAATTTATTCCACCTTTGGCTCAGACTTTGTTCTTTTTCTTTCAATTTTATATTTATGTGCTCAGTTGCTTCAGTATTGTCCAACTGTTTGTGACCCTATAGACTGTAGCCTGCCAGCCTCCTCTGTCCATGGGATTTCCCAGGCAAGAATACTGGAGTGGGTTGCCATGCCCTCCTCCAGGGCATCTTCCCAACCCAAGGATCAAAGCCATGTCTCCTGTGTCTCCTGCATTGCAGGCGGATTCTTTCCCCACTGAGTCATCAGGGAATTTAAACATTCTAATAAAGAAATTGATTCTTATCAAGTAAAGTTGGAAAAAATTCACTGTTTGATTTGGGTGAGTCTAGGCAAAGGAAATCCTCAGCTATTTGAGCAATCTTATTGTAGTACCTCAGAGAAGGCAATGACACCCCACTCCAGTACTCTTGCCTGGAAACTCCCATGGACAGAGGAGCCTGGTGGGCTGCAGTCCATGGGGTTGTGAAGAGTCGGACATGACTGAATGACTTCACTTTCACTTTTCACTTTCATGCATTGGAGAAGGAAATGGCAACCCACTCCAGTGTTCTTGCCTGGAGAATCCCAGGGACGGCAGAGCCTGGTGGGCTGCCGTCTGTGGGGTTGCACAGAGTCGGACACGACTAAAGTGACTTAGCAGCAGCAGCAGCATTGTAGTACCTAGCACCTACAGCTCAACCAGTAGAAACCCAAACTTATAATATGGATTTTTCCCTGTTCTGAGACTAATCTCTTGGCCGGAGGATATTTAAAAGAAGTCCTGCCCAAAGGCAAAAGTCATATTAAAGTCTGCCTGATTTCTATTTTATTAATCCTCAGTCCTCAATGTCTTCTTTTGTATTCACTTGGTACCTTATTATGGTTGTTTTGTTCTTCAAAAGAATAATAAGCACTGATTACCTCTTAGGCACTTATGTTTTCATAGATACAATTTGATCTTCATGATTATCTTGGGATCTTGATAATCTTGATTTTCAAGAAAATCCCTATTGTATACTCTCAGAAACCAAGAAACTGTGACATTGGAGGTACATTGTGGTGAGTGAAAGTCAAATGGACTTGGATTAGATTTCTGGCTTCATGTCCAGAAATAAGCTGCATGACTTTGGACAGATAAGTTATATAACCTCTCTAGGCCTCAGGGTTCTCACATGTAAAATGGGTCACACTCCATTTTATTGTGTTCTAAGCAGCCTTTTGTTTTCACTTCTAATTTTAATGTATGAAATGGAAGTGTATCTTATAACTGCTATCTTATATTTTTCACCCTATAAAACTGCTATTAAATTGATCATGTCTTATTATTGATGGGCTTTCCAGGTGGCTCAACAGTAAAGAATCTGTGTGCCAATGCAGGATTCCTGAGTTGGGAAGATCCCCTGGAGAAGGAAATGGCAACACACTCCATTATTCTCCCCTGGAGAATTACATGGACAGAGGAGCCTGGTGGGCTACAGTCCATAGGGTCGCAAAAGAGTTGGGATAGCATTTGAAGGATTTAGTAATGCATACCCTCCAGAGTTCTTAGAAAGCCTGAAGATTATGTATGTAAAGTGCTTGGTACTGACTCAGAGCTTAAGAAATGTTGGTTTTTATTATTTAAGCAACTTGACCATAGACTGTATTACTAGTAAGTGGCAAAACCTAGATTGGAACCAAGTTTGTAACAGTAGTTATGAGCTTCTTCGTTTCTAGTCCAAAATTCTAGCCCAAAATAGTGAGGGAACCAGCTCATTAAACCAGCTCATTACATTAGCTTCGAGTCTGCCCACCATATTATGGTCCACACTCCCTGATTCTCATAACTTTGCCTGTTCTTCTTAATTCCTAATATCTTCACCAGGCATAAATTATGTTGATTCATCAACATTTAAAATTTGAAATTGTAATCTTTAAATCAAGGTACACAGGACTTGCATAATTATAATATTAAATGATTATATTAATAATTAAATGATTATATTAATTGTTGTATTAAATTGTCATATTCTCTTCTGAATGCTGAGCTTCTAGGATAATAAGAACTAGGTGATAAATAAAATAGGCTAAAAGGCAAATAGAAAGATAAATCTTAAAATTATTGAGATGAAGTTTAGCCTGAAGCCTATTCCAATGTTCCCTTTTTGTGTTTCTGCTTTTCCTACCAGAGGGAATCAACAATTCATCACTGTACTTGTGATAAGTGTCCATGTTCCTCTACTCACTGAAAGTGACTCTGAGCTGAGGAGGGGAGGGGAGCCAAGACTCGCAAGTACAAAGTTGTTGTAGTAGACATTTATTGTTGTTATTATTATTATCAATTGCCTGCCCAGCATCCAATCTTTCTTCTTTTCCATTGGAGAAACTCTGTCCCCCCTCAGTCCTTGTGATTTGTTACAAGTAGGATTCATCTTACGGGTGATTGAGAAACCGAGGCCTAGACGATCAGCATATTTTATCCCTTTGGCCACTACATTTGGTTCAGGGATGAGCAATTTTTTTTAACCTAATCTAGTTTGAGTTTTAACTTTCTAATACTTTTAGTTGAAAGAGTCCCTCTTCACTAACATAATTGGGAATCAAGACCAATTGGTATTTGGGAACACACCCAGTAGCTGCAGGCCAACATTGGAAATAAAGTCTTATGAGGGCTAAACTAAACCCAATGAGGAATTGATGGGGAGAATTTTCAGGGTCCCCTGGCACCATCAAGGAAGAGGTTTGTTCTGATAGACTGACCCAAGTATAAAATAAGCCAGGCAGGTATTTTTATTAGCAGTGAGGTGATCAGTTCAGTTCAGTTCAGTCGCTTAGTTGTGTCCGACTCCTTGCGATCCCATGAATCGCAGCATGCCAGGCCTCCCTGTCCATCACCAACTCCCGGAGTTCACTCAGACTCACATCCATCGAGTCAGTGATGCCATCCAGCCATCTCATCCTCTGTCGTCCCCTTCTCCTCCTGCCCCCAATCCCTCCCAGCCTCAGAGTCTTTTCCAATGAGTCAACTCTTCACATGAGGTGGCCAAAGTACTAGAGTTTCAGCTTTAGCATCATTCCTTCCAAAGAAATCCCAGGGCTGATCTCCTTCAGAATGGACTGGTTGGATCTCCTTGCAGTCCAAGGGACTCTCAAGAGTCTTCTCCAACACCACAGTTCAAAAGCATCAATTCTTCAGCGCTCAGCCTTCTTCACAGTCCAACACTCACATCCATACATGACCACTGGAAAAACCATAGCCTTGACTAGACGGACCTTTGTAGGCAAAGTAATGTCTCTGCTTTTGAATATGCTGTCTAGGTTGGTCATAACTTTCCTTCAAAGGAGTAAGCGTTTTTTTAATTTCATGGCTGCAGTCACCATCTGCAGGGATTTTGGAGCCCCCCAAAATAAAGTCTGACGCTGTTTCTACTGTTTCCCCATCTATTTCCCATGAAGTGATGGGACCGGATGCCATGATCTTTGTTTTCTAAATGTTGAGCTTTAAGCCAACTTTTTCACTCTCCTCTTTCACTTTCATCAAGAGGCTTTTGAGTTCCTCTTCACTTTCTGCCATAAGGGTGGTGTCGTCTGCATATCTGAGGTTATTGATATTTCTCCCAGCAATCTTGATTCCAGCTTGTGCTTCTTCCAGCCCAGTATTTCTCATGATGTACTCTGCATATAAGTTAAATAAGCAGGGTGACAATATACAGCCTTGACATACTCCTTTTCCTATTTGGAACCAGTCTGTTGTTCCATGTCCAGTTCTAACTGTTGCTTCCTGACCTGCATACAGATTTCTCAAGAGGCAGGTCAGCTGGTCTGGTATTCCTATCTCTTTCAGAATTTTCCACAGTTTGTTGTGATCCACACAGTCAAAGGCTTTGGCATAGTCAATAAAGCAGAAATAGATGTTTTTCTGGAACTCTCTTGCTTTTTCCATGATCCAGCGGATGTTGGCAATTTGATCTCTGGTTCCTCTGCCTTTTCTAAAACCAGCTTGAACATCAAGAAGTTCACGGTTCACGTATTGCTGAAGCCTGGCTTGGAGAATTTTGAGCATTACTTTACTAGCACGTGAGATGAGTGCAACTGTGCAGTAGTTTGATCAAGGTCCCATAAATCAATAACCTTTATTTAAACCACACAGATCCGTCTTCTTGAATCCAGTGTTTGCCAACCAGTCATTTGGACTTAATTTAACCTTTCTTTTCTGGGAAGGGAGAACATATAGCAAGTGACACCCTGCTCTGCGGTATTTGGTAGGGTAATGTGCAGGAATAAATGCATGGTCTGGTTTACAAGCGAACCTTCTGTGAATCTGATTGTTATAAGCCAGTTCGACTGGTGAGCTCAACCTTAGATGATTTAACTTGTTTGAATTTCTGAACCTGCACATTTGAAAATCCCATGCAAAACAGGAATGTCTAGTGGCAAGCAAAAAATCCCCTTAAAGTTTGCCTGAAAATAGCAGATCTAAGAATTATTTTTGTTGTCTTCTCTTGAGGGAGGAATGGGCTTGGTGTTTGTTCTTTGAAAAGTGTTTCACTCATCTAAGGTCCTGGATACATGGTGTGGGCCGACAGTGGGGGTTTGGGAGCTGACTGATTTATTTACTTTTTCCCAAGACCTCAGCCACTAGACAGTGATCCTTTGTGTGGCTGCTGAGATGTCAGTTATGAAAAATAGCCATCCCAGCCCTGGTAAGATGTTCTAAGATCTTACCTGATAAAGTGATTCACTCTTTCAGAAAGTTTGTATCGGTGACTACCCTGGTAAGACATGAGGTTTTAGAAAGAGGTAGAATGTTGAATCTCTAATTTGTTTTACAGTAGAGCTTGTTGCAGCATCTTCAAGCAAAAAAATGCCATTTAGAAGACATTTCTCTTCGTTAAGAAGACGATATTCCTATGCAATTTGGAAATACTAAGCTATTCATAGACTTGCTCATATTTTTGCTTATTAAGTACAACAAACGCTTTAATATTTACCATGTACATAGCATGGGTTAAGTAAATTTTCCTTTTTACACAACCTAAGTGCAAGATACCGTCAAAGTAATTTCATAATCATTTCATAAGCCAGATAAAGGCACTTACCATAAAGGTTGTAATGTTTTTTAAATGTCAGAGCAGAAACTGAACAATTATAAGAGGGCACATTTTATTAATTTATCATTCTTACTATGACATTAACTTCCTTCCTCCAAATTGCTCATTTGACATTTTTCCAATCTGGACTGTGTGAACTTCACAATGAACATTGCTTTAGTTTTTCTTCTTCCTTTTTTCAGTTTTTTTTTTTTTTTAAACCATACCAAGTATAAATACTTTCTTGTCATAAAAAGTTTTCAAATGATAAAAAAGCAAATAACCCCTATTATTCCTACCCAATTTTACACCCCTTTCCGGAAGTTACACTGGTAACTATTTAGTGTATCTACTTTCTGCCCCTTCTTTATGCATTTATGAAAAAATATGTGCATATATCAGTGTATTTTATTTTTGGCATATGTGTTTATAAATTGGATCGTAGTGTGTGTATTGCTCTGTAACTTGCCTTTTTCCCTCAATAGGCTGTGTTAGATAGGCATTTTTCCCTATCAGCTCACATGGATTTATTCATACAATCATTCAACAAATATCTATTGAGCACTACTGTGGATTTTATTGCTGTTCAGCAAATATGCACGCTCCTTTCCCGAACTCCTCAGGGGAGCAGTCTATTCCCCTGTCCCATTGATGCAGAGCTTGCTCATATGACTTACTTAGGTCGATGGAATGTGGATGATAAGAAGTGACAGCATGCCAGATCCTACGAGATGCTTTTAGAGGCATTGCAAGTTCTTGTAGCCTTCTTGAGCTCCTACCTTCCAGTAAAAGAATAATACATTTCCCATGTTCTTCAGTTTGGTCTCTGGCACAGGAAGATACTGGGAGCAAATATGAACCCAGGCCACAGCCTGAAACAGAGTTAATATAGCTGACTATAGGTGCTCAGTCGTGTCCAACTCTTCGCAGCCCTATAGGCTGTAGCCTGCCAGGCTCCTCTGTCCCTGGAATTTTCCAAGCAAGAATACTGGAGTGAGTTGCCACTTCCTACTCCAGGGAATCTTCCTGACCCAGGGATCAAACCTGCATCTCTTGCTTCTCTTGCATTGGTAGACAGATTCTTTACCACTAGGGCCACCTGGGAAGCCCTGTAGAACCTTAAGCAATACATAAACATTTGTTGCCATAAGTCACTGAGATTTGGACTTTTTATAACTCAGCCCAATCACTGCAAAATCTGACTGATACAAATACTTGCTATTTGCCAGGTATTTCTCTGGATGCTGGGAAAACAAAAATCCCTGCCTACATGGACTTTACATTGAAAAGCTGGTTAGTATAGCAAGTCCCTTACATATGAAGGAGTTCTGTTCTGAGAGTGCGTTCTTAAGTCCAATCTGTTCATAAGTCTAACAGTTAGCTGAGGCGCCCAGCTAACACAATCAGCTATATATCGCTGCTTTTACGCTTGCTTCAGGGCATCCTGGACTTGAAATATAGGTGCTATATTACTGTCCTCTACACAGTACTGTACAGTAAAGTACACTAAAGAACATCCACTTGCAGAGGATGCATGTGTGTGACAGTGTACCCCATACATGCGAACTCACTTACATGACTGGACAGGTGAATGCACGTTCGTATTTCTGAAAGTTCACAACTTGAAGGTTCGTCTGTAGGGGACTTACTCTATTCCATGGAATGGTTGAACCAGGGTAGTAGGCCTTTTTCAGTCTTATAGGCCTTTTGTAAAAAGTGCATAGCATGCAATGTCTGTACATCCTCAACAGTTCTGCCGTCCCCATGCCCTCCTTGCCATCACTACTGCCACCTGGTTGTTCCTCCCCTCTTGACCTTCCGCCTTGACTACGGAAGAACCCATGGCTCTCCTTTAGGTCCGGCCCATTCTCAGATGTCTCAGGCATTATGATAAGTGCATTTTCTGGCCATGACCTTGCCTCATGCAGAACTCAGTAACCCTATTTCCTGCTTTCCAAAACACAAAGTCTGGCTTTCAACGTTCACCCCCTCTCAACTTTGCAACTGCATTCTTTCCTTAGTCCTGCACCTTCATGTTTTGTCAGGGCAGCCTGCTTACTGCCCAGGGCATGCATCTTGTAGTGAACTTTGTGGTGAGTCATTCAGAATTTCCCTTCAAGACTGGGGTACCCCCTTCCCCAGCCACCGGGAGTGTTGGTGGATGATGGTTCCCATGTTGTCCCTCAGATGAAGAGACTCATGTCATCCGAGGTTCATATTCCTTTCCCAGGGACAGTCTACATCCAATAAATGGTCAAAAGTGGGGAGAGGATGCTATAAAGACCCATCCCCCTTGTTGCAAGGCAAGGCAACTCTGAAATGTCATTCAAGTTTCAGAACAATCCATGACATTGACTCAGGCCTTTTTTATGTGTGACTATACTGGAGCCTTGGGCTTCCTAGGTGGCCCAGTGGTAAAGAATCTGCCTGTCAATGCAGGAGACGCAGATTTGATCCCTGGGTCAGGAAAATCCCCTGGAGGAGGAAATGGCAAACCACTCCAGTATTTTTGCCTGGAAAATCCCATGGACTACAGTCCATGGGGTTGCAAAGAGTCAGACACAACTAAATAACAACAGCATATTGCAGCCCAACACCTTCCTTTACCTAATCCTACTTCCTTGACTCCATAGGATACTCCATAACACATTTTCAGAATGCTAAACTACATCCCAGATTCTGCATCCTGGGAAACCTGACATAACATACACCCTGTAGGTCCTTGGACCTTTCCCATACTTTGGGACCTTTGATCACATTATTCTCTTCGCCTAGAACACCCTTCCTAAAATCCTCAGCTAGTTAAAACTACCCAGACTTCATGGCCTCCTCCTCATGTCATCTATTCCAGGTAGCTTTTCCTGACTGTTGAAGCCAGAAGCCCTTGGTCTTCCATTGAAAGGCCACCAGCAATGTTCTTTTCATCCTTCTGTTATGGTGCTATGGGAGCTGGCAGGTTTTCAGGGAAAAACTTGGACTTCGGAGTCAACCTGACTGGAATTCCTTTACTTACTACCTGTCTAACCATGAACTCCTTCGTTTTCCTCATCAATAAAATAAGAAAAAAAGACTACCTCATAAGATTGTTGTTGGCGTTAAATGGAATAAGGCAGATAAAGTGCCTGGTGCATAGGAGATGATCAAGTGTGAGGTCTTCCCATGTTCTCTTTTCTTCTTCCCTTTATCGTATCTTGCATCGACATTGATTATGCCCATCATTGTCATTTGTGGACTTGTCTCATCTGCCTGTGGGCTTGCTAGGGGCTGGAATATGCCTTGCTTATCTTTGCATTCACACACTGTTTAGCACAAAGAGCTTCATAAACGTTGTTGAACTGAATGCCACTTCTGGGCAAACATTTCAGGTTTGATTTTGGAACCAAGAATTTCCATGTTGTATCCCAGAATTGATCACACAAATAAGGTAGTCCAGAATTTATATGTATGGGTTCTCAATAGGAACAATAGCTGCAGAGAGTTCTGCCAGCCCTTTGGTTGGCCCTGTCTCTCACAGCAAGCATCATATGAGAAGCCAAACCTCAAACAAAGGTGGTTTTTGAGAGTCTTGACTCAGATAACAGCTAAGGAATTTCGAGGCAAACCATACATTTCAAGGCAAACCATAGTCATTCCTATGACTAACATTTCTTTCAGTCTAATTTTTTTAATGACCACAGTTGAGAATTCTAAAATAATTTTAAAGGTGAGCTCCAGAACAAGAAGTGACCAAATTAGCAAGCATCTAGCATGGCAGTTTAGTCGCTAAGTCATGTCCGACTCTTTGTGACCACACTGACTGTAGCCCACCAGGCTCCTCTGTCTATGGGATTTGCCAGGCAAGAATACTGGAGTGAGTTACCATTTCCTCCTCCAGGGATCAAACCTGTGTCTCTTGCATCTCCTGCACTGGCATGCAGTTTCTTTTCCACTGAGCTACCAGGGAAGCCGGTCTAAAGCTAGATGACCCTTCAAAGTTGTCCCCAGTTGGGCTAAGGTGATCAGGCTTTTATACCCTTTTCTCAATCAGTCACTGTATGTGAGTTGTCCCAAGATTAGTGTGATTTTGGATGAGGTGGTTCTCTGCAGCTGCGGCAGAGCCTAAAGGGGCTGAGGGTTGTTTGCTCACTGCACACACACAGCTAGGGTTAAGTCCTTCCTTGTAGGGGGACTGCGAAGTGCAACACAATATTCTTAGCCCTTTGTGCCCTACCCCTGTCCCCAATTCCCTCTCCTGTCATCTCTTTATGTCCCCACAATAGGGCTTCCCTGCTGGTCCAGTGGCTAAGGGGGCCTGGGTTCAGTTCCTGGTCAGGGAACTAGATCCCATATGCTGCAAATAAGAGTTTGCAGGCAGCAATTAAAGATCCTGCATGCTGCATCTAAGACCTGGTACAGACAAAAAAAAAAAAAAAAAGATATACCCCTGAAGCAATAAAGTGCTTGAAGTAGCCATGCCTTTACTCATGCTACCTTTTCTCTTAGAATGTTGCTCCTCTTCTTTCTTGTACTAACTTTCATTCATTCTTTAAGATGAATCTCTGGGCATTATCTCCACTAAGATGTTTTTCTGGACTCCTCAAAACATGATGAGATGTTTCTCCATAGCATTTACCAACTATTCCTCATTCATACTTCTTTGCTGTGCTGTTGCTGTGCGTCTATTTATGTGTCTGCCTCTCATTCCAAACTGGGAGCCCCATTCAAGGCCCAGCACCTGGGAATGTCTGACTCTGATAACAGGGGTTCTATTCATGTACGTTAAATGAATGGTTGGGGAGAAAAACGATAGTGCTGGTATGTGAGTGTGTAGTCCTATTGGTTAAGAAATTACCAAGTAGGTCAGTGATAACATCATGTGTGTTTATTCAGACTATTACACTTGCAATAAACAGTCTCTTAAATCCTCTGAATCCTCTTGCATTTGGCTGGCTGACTGTTTTGCAAAATGAACAGCAGATCTAGTGCTTTCTGAGCTGCTATTTCCCAACCTACCAGTTGGTACATTTTGATGGGTCACGAAGATGCTCTTGATGTGTCACAATACCCTTGTTTTCCTCATTCTTTGCTATCGGTTTTTGACCAGCAGTGTGGTGTTAGTGGTAATGTCAGAGAGAAGAGGTGGGACAGCACAGGCACGTATGTGAGTGGCTCAAGGTCAGATGTTTGGGATGTGGGTGGCTATAAAGCTGAGTCAGCAAAGGGCTGGATAGAATGGAGCAGGAGGCGAGAGGTAGTGCACTCTGCCTGTCTGTATATCCTACTTTGCACAAGGTTGGTGAACATAGAGATTTCAAAGGACTGCAAATGATGTTGCAATGGAAATCTCCTAGTGTGGAATCAAGTACCATCACTGAGTCAGGATGAGCTGAGGACAGAAAATGAAGCACAGCATGAGCTGAACATGTAGACAACTCAGAGAGGCTTTTACTTAGTAAAAGGGAACATTTGCTCTGAATATGTCTGTGCAATGAATGCTCACATGTTAGAACCCTCATCGCAAATGATAGAAACTTGCCTGGAATCACCTTGGGCAAAAGCAAGAATTTATTGGCTCATGTAGAAAACCCTGGTAGGCAGAGAGGCAGCTGACTTCTGGGAGTATAGTGGCAGAGGCTAGTCCCCCATAGGATGGAGACTGCTGGTTTCTCTGTGTCAGCTTTCCTCTTTCAGACAGGTTTTCCCAAAGATTGGATCATTGAGGACAGCAGCTGCCAGCTCTCATCGTTCTGTATTTCATTCACTCAGTTCATAAAACAAACATCCATAGAGCACCTATTACATGCCAGACATTGTTCTAGATTCTGGAATAGTAGGGGAAGAAAGATGGAGGAAAAACCCTCTTTATATTCCAGGGGAGGAAATTCAGACACTAAACAAAAGTAAAGAGGGATATTTGATACTATATGAAAAAGAAATAAGGGCTATGGAAGGAAAACATCAAGCAGAGAAGGGGATAGGGTGTTCTGGGGGTAGGGGGGATGTTGCAATTTTTAAAAAAAATTTTATTTTGTTGAAGTATGCTCAGTCGCTCAGTCATGTCTGACTCTTTGCGACCCCATCAACTGTAGCCTTCCAGGCTCCTCTGTCCATGGGATTTCCCAGGCAAGAATACTGAACTGGGTTGCCATCTCCTTCTCCAGGGGATCTTCCTGACCCAGGGACTCAACTCGTGTCTCCTGCATCTCCTGCACTGCAGGCAGATTATAGTTGATTTATAATTAATTTCTGCCATACAGCAGTGACTCAGTTGTACATATACATATATATTCTTTCCCACATTTTTTTCTATGATAGTTTATCACAGGATATTGAGTACAGTTCCCTGTGCAATACAGTAGGACTTTGTTGTTTATTCATTCTATATATTGATATAATAGTTTGTACCTGCTAATCCCCAACTCCCAATCTGTCCTTTCCCCACCTTAATCTGCCCCTCCTCCTTGGCAACCACAACTCTGTTCTCTATGTCTGTGGGTCCATTTCTGTTTTGTAGATAAGTTCATTTGTGTCATATTTTAGATTCCGCATATAAGTGACATCATGTGGTATTGTCTTTCTGTTTCTGACTTACTTCACTTAGAACTATACTCTCTAGGCTCATGATGTTGCAGTTTAAATAGGGCAGTCAGGGAAGGCCTTCTGAGGGAAATGACATTTGAGCAAAGATTTGAAGGAAGAGAGGGGGTGAGCCATGAAGGCAACTGGAGTTGGAGATAAGGACATGAGGTGGGTGTGCACTTGGCATGTGTGAGGAACACCAATAAGGCCACTGAGACTGAACTGAACAACAGGAACAGTAGTGGGAGATAAAGCCAAGGAGGTAAGGCAGATGACGTGGGGCTTTGTGGGTCATTGTAAAGACTTTGACTTAGAGTACGAGGTGGGCAACCACTAGAGGGTTTGGCAAGGAAGAGTAACACTATCTAATCTTCATTTAGCCCTGGCTTCTGTGTTGAGAATGAACTATAGAGAGACAAGTGTGGAAGTAGGGATACCAGTTGCATATTGTAATAATCCAGGTGAGAAATGATTGGGGTTTGGAGCAGGTTTGCTTTCTGAGAGGGACTGCTCCAATTAAAGGGGAAATGGGGGCATGAGGCCGTCTCTCAGATCACAGGTATGGCTGGTTGCCACCATCAGAGCACCTGGGCTGAACAGGAGATGGAGTTATCTTAAATGTGGAGAGCTGCTTCTAGAAGAAGGAAAAGTGGGAGGCAGACCACAGTAGCCTACTTTAGCCATTGTTTACTCAAGATTGCCTCAACGTTTTAGAAGCATTCTCCCGCCTTTGCCTATGTGTTTGACTAGATCTCGGAAAAATTCATTGCCTGTAACTCACAAATATTATCCACTACACCCAGGGACTACTCTGTGGAAAGCAGAGCTAAGGCTTTTGTGGAGAACTGAGCTATGAGTAGATTTCATCCTGGCACAAATGTCTTTTAGAGTCCTTGTTCTCTTTGTTAGAGAAGTTTACCTTGTTGAAGTATAGCTTACTCAATTTCTTATTTACTGTCACAACAATTGACCTAAATGGTTTCATATGCGTGCCCCTGGTTTTCTCAAAAACTACCTCTTTAGAATGCCATCCCAATTCTCTGAAAAGAGAGAACATGCGACAAACCGTGTTGCTTCAGAGTGAAACTTGAAAATGCTGGAAGGAAATTTAGAAATCTAAAGAGTAAAATAGACTCTTCCAAAACTGCTGTTATAATTACAATGAAAGAGTCTAAATACATAAATGGTCTCCCTTTCACATGCCTGAGTGGTCTTTTATATTTAACTATGATACAAACACAATGAATGATCCTTGAACAGTGAACTTTTTTATCTCATTTTTTTTCCCACGGAGGTATGATATGATGATATCTGCAACCATTTAAGATGAAATTCAGTACAAAACATATATCTCATCATTTGAATGCCTTCCCACCTCAACTTTTATGATATTTATTATAATACTCGGTTTAGATTGAATTTAACACTATCATCTTAAATTCTGGAGGGAGAAGCTTAATATTTCTCCTTTGTTTACAAGCTTACCTACGTATGTCCTTTCTAGAATAAAAGTTTAGACTTTGTCTCTATTGGTGTACTCTCTGGGTACTGCAAAGTACACCCAGATGGGAATAATTCTTGTTAAGGCACCATTCTGTTCACTGCTGATTCTGTGGTCTCCATCTTCTGACAGCCGCAAACAAAAGAAGATGTGTAATCTATGTATAAGGCATGAAGAAAATGTGACAAGTACTCAGCAAGTTAACTTTATAAATACTGCTAGATCCCATGTATATCTTTCTCCTGTTGTATCCCTTTCCTTTATTCCAGAGGCTACTACTATCCTGAATTCACCTCTATTTACCTTTCCTATTGTTTTGTGTCATTTGTTTTCCATCTTAATCGAGTGTGGATTATTTTGTATATACAAAAATGTTATATAGCTAACAAACACTTGTGAATCTACCATCTAGCTGAAGCAACAGACTATTACCAAGACCATTCAGTTTCTGTGTTCTTCTTTGATCTTAAAAACCACTTCCTCCAGTCCTTCCTCAACTTTTGTGTTTGTCATTTCCTTGCTTGTCTTTATAGGCTCACTCTATTTTTATGTATCCTGAAATAATATGTTCTTCAGTTTGATATTTTAAACTTCATGTAAATGTTGTAATATTGTATATATTCATCGGTGACTTGTGTTTTATGATCATTTGTATGATCATTTGAGAGTCTAGGACTGTGGGCACCAATTATCCTGGTTGGGTACTGTACAACTCTGCAGAGGGGAGCTATTTACATTGCAGTCTGGGCAAACAAGAACTCCTGAAACTGTAATAGCATACAACTTGTATCTACTGCTAGATACAAGCATCTAGGTGCTAGATAGCAAATTCAATCCCTTCTGTCCAACCCTATACTCCTTTTCAGTATATCTCTTTGTTTAGATTTTTAATGGTTGCAGTAAATATTACATTATACATATATAAGTCATCACAGTCTACTACTGTCTACATTTTACCAGTTTGAGCGTAGAATCTTATATCACTATTAAATGTTTTCCTCTCTCCATTTATAACTATCTTAAATATTTCCTCTACATACATGGAGACCCACATCATATAATGGTATCTATTTTTGCTGCAAAGTCAAACTTTAGAAAACTCAAGAGAAGGAAAGTTTCTTTCATTTGCCTTTGTTTTTACTCCTTTTACTCCTTTCCCTTATTCCTTGCTGATGTTTTCAGATTACTTCTTCTACCATATCTTTTCTCTTCAAGAATTTCCTTTAGCTGTTCTTTTAGAGTGGGTCTGCTGGTAACATTCTTTATCTGAGAATGTCTTGATTTCCTCTTTATTCTTAAAGAGTGTTTTAACTGTATATAGAATTCTAGTCTGACTTCTTTTCTTTTAGCAATTTTTTTATATAACTTTTTATATAACTTTTTTATATAAAAAAAAGTTCCTTTTAGCAATTTTTATATAACTTTCTTATGGCCTGCATAATTTCTGATGAGAAATCCACTGCCATTTGAATTGTTTTGCTACAGGTAAAGTGTAATTTCTCTTTCATTGATTTCAAGATTTTCCCTTGTCTTAGTTTTCAGAATTTTTATATCCAACCCCGCTTTTGTTGTTGCTGTTGTTGTTCAGTCACGAAGCCATGTCTGACTCTTCGTGACCCCATGGACTGCAGCACGCCAGACTTCCTGGTTCTTCACTATATCCCAAAGTTTGCTCAAATTCATGTTCATTGAGTTGGTGATGCCATCCAACCATATCTGCTGCCCTCTTCTTTTGCCTTCACTCTTTCCCAGCAACACGGTCTTTTCCAATGAGTCGGCTCTTTGCATCAGGTGGCCAAAGTATTGGAGCTTCAGCTTCAGCATCAGTCCTTCCAGTGAATATTCAGGGTTGATTTCCTTTAGGATTGACTGGTTTGATCTCCTTGCAGTCCAAGGGACTCGAGTATTCTCTAGCACTGCAATTCAAAAACGTCACTTCTTCGACACTCAGCATTCTTTAGGGTCCAACTCTCACATCCATATGTGACTACTGGAAAAACCATAGCGGACCTTTGTTGGCAAAGTGATGTCTCTGCTTTTCAATACACTATCTAGATTTGTGATAGCTTTCCTTCCAAGAAGCAAGTGTCTTTTAATTTCATGGTTGTGGTCCATCTGCAGTGATTTTGGAGACCAAGAAAATAAAATCTGTCACTGTTTCCACTTTTTCCCCGTCAATTTGCCATGAAGTGATGGGACTGGATAATATAATTTTAATTTTTTGAAAGTTGAGTTTCAAGCAAGCTTTTTCACTTTCCTCTTTCACCATCATCAAGAAGCTCTTTAGTTCCTCTTCACTTTCTGCCATTAGAGTTACATAGTCAGCCCCCAAAACATGTGGATTCAGGTACATGTATTTGTTTGGAAAGTAGGTTTTTGCTTTGGGGTTTTTCCTGCTACTTAATAACGTTTCTTAGAAAAAATAAAATTACATGAGAAGAAGCACAATATTTAACAACAATTATCTGTTAGCAGGACAGTTAAATACATGAGGATAAGCCTATCTGGGTGTATCAGCATGTTATATTTGTCATCGTTATATTCATATAAATAAATAGTGTTTTATTTTGTTCATCCTGTTTAATTTGGCTTGATATTCTATTTTTTTGATTTCTGATCTTTCTTTCTAAAACTCTTTCCTTCTACTTATGTCATTCCTAACTTTAAAAGCATTATTTGTTTATTTTATTTCTAGTTGCACTGGTTGTTCACTGCTGCATGGGCTTTTTCCCTCAGTGAGCGGGAGCTCCTCTTTGGTATGGTGCATGGGTTTCTCACTGGGGTGGCTTCTCTTGTTGCTGAGCATAGGCTCTAGAGCACAGGCTTCAGTAGTTGCTGCATGAAGGCTCAGTAGTTGTGGCTCACGGGCTTAGTTGCTCCTCAGCTCATGGAATCTTCCCGGACCAGGGATCAAACCTGTGTCCCCTGCATTGGCAGGCAGATTCTTATCCACTGTACCACCAGGGAAGTCCCTACCTTCTTGAATTACTTTTTAGCCTTTCGCCTATTCTTTTTTTGCCCCCAGCCTTATTGAAGTATAATTGACATATTGTGTTAGTTTAAGGTGTATAATGTGTTGATTTGATACACTTACATATTGTAAAATGATTAGCACCATAGCATTAGCTAACACCTCCATCCTGTCACATAATTATCATTTCTTTTTTGTGATGAGAACATTTAAATTTTAGTCTCTTAGCAACATTCAAGTATATGATACAGTATTGTTAGCTATAATCACCAGGCTGTACCTTAGATCCTCAGAATTTGTTAATTTAATAAGTTTGTACTCTTTGACCACTATCTTTTCATTTCCCCCACCCCCAACCCCTGGCAACTGCCATTCTACTCTCTGGTTATATCAGTTTGGCCTTTTAAAATTCCATATATAAGTGATATCATACTGTATTTGTCTTTTTTCCTGTTTGACCAGAGAATAAGTTTGTAATGGTTCATAATTATTAGAAATGTTGATAAAATTAACTGTCCAAGTGTAGGTTTCTGGTTTTGCCAGAGAACATTTCTTTTTAAATTCCTCCTCTCCACCTCACACATATCCCACATAATACTGTAACCTCCACCCACATACTTTAAAGTAGTTCAAATCATGAGCTGAGTCTGAGTTGGCATAGAAGTTTTTGTTAATGCTCTAAAGCAAAATGTCCACAGTCTCTGAAAACATTACTCTTGAACTCATCCCATCCACTGCAACTGTGACAATACTCCTTCATATGTAAAGAGAAGACTTAGAGCAGAGGAATACACTTTGGTGCCCTATAGAAAATGTATAATCTCAACGCAAATGTGTTCAAATAAATAATCTTAGCCTAGAGAATGCTTGTACCAAAGCTAAGAAAATGAGAAATAAATTAGGCTATTTGTCAAGTCTGAGACTGGGAGGACAAATACCATTTTATGAATCAGAAGTTGGATATAAGACATTCTAATTATGTGAGCTTGGATATTTTAAAGGACAAATCTTTTGGCCTGAAACCAAAGCAAACCTGCTCTAACATGGTTAGTTTATGGAATGGGCATCACTCTTATTCTGTATCTGTATTAATATGGAGAAGGTCCTGCTATATGACTGGATACGAATATTCTCTCTGGAGCATACAAAGTAAAAAGCCCATATGATTCCCTGGGGAATTTCCTTTCCATTTGTGAACTGTTTCTTGGCTCTCATTAAACAATAGAGTCTTCAGTTTGTTTGTGTATATATCTGACTTTATTAGTTTCTTTTTTTCCATTTAGTTATCTTGCACCATCATTTATTGTACTATTATATGTCCATCTTTAGTGGCAATTTTTATAGTCTCTAACTTATAGATCTTTATATAGATCCTTCTTCCTCAAAATTGCTAAAACCATAAGAAAATAAGAATGTAGGTATTCATATCACACCATAAATCTCTACTTTTTAAATTCCTAGGCGGATAGAATTCCAAACTACTTTAGAAGGCAGTTTGGTATCTGAAATGATTAATCTACCCATTCTTTACACATAGTTATTTATCTGAAACATTGTCTTTAGACAAGTTATCAATAGGTGCAAACCTTAACACATGAAAAACTCATTGCACCAAGGCTCCCTTCTTTGGATCTGTGATCTTATGATCTTTCAGACACTACTCTCTTCATCCAGGAAAAAACTGTTCACTTGCAATAAGCCCTTAGGCATAACATGACATTTATGATGTATAGAGTGTGCATTTCATGTTTATTTCTCATATATTTCCTTTGGTTAAAAAAATTCATGTTGATGTATGGCAAAACCAATACAATATTGTAAAGTAATTAGCCTCCAATTAAAATAAATAAATTTAAATTAAAAAAAAGAACTTATACCACACACAAAAAACTAATATGGAATCCACAATATCCAAATAAATGATTTGACATATTTTATGCAACACATGTTCAAGTAATTAATTTTCTCATGGGAATGTCATACCATTAACTCATAGTTATTAGCCAAATATTTATGCAGTAGTTTGTGGTGAATATATGCACAATCACAGATTGCCCTATTTTCTTTGTACTCAAATATAATTTAAAGGGACAGAATCAGGGTGCAGCAGACTTCACATTGTTTAATGCTTGCTGCATATTAGGCTCTCAATAATTCCTTGTTGGATGAATAAACTCACGACTGACCAGTTGGGCAGATTTGATCAAATTCCCTGAGTTTAGGCTTTTGGTTAGTCTTATTGGAGGCTTATAATTATATTAACACAACTGACTATGTATGATATGTTTTGAAAATACTTAGTTGCCCAAGTGTAGCAAATAATCATGCATATATGTGAGCAAAAGATGATGTAAAAACCAATATACATGCATCAAGTAGGGAAAGCCTGTACTGGTCAGATTATTCCCAGTAGCAGGTAATAAAAATAAGGTAAAACTGTTTTAAAATTAGGAAAATCTATTACCATGCTCAACGGTAATGCAAGCTCCAGGCACCATTCTCTCAATTGTCTTGGCTCTGCTTTCCTTCATGTGTTTCTTTTGTTTTCAATTGGACTTTCCTCATGGTTGCAAAGTGGCTGCTAGTGCCAGCAGCACCTGGGGCAATGTGCTTCTTCATTCAGGTTCAGTGGGAGAGAGCAAGCAAGCATCTTTCTCAGCCATATCCTAAAAGTCCTTTCCTACAGTGTGATTGGGTAGGCTACAGTCATGTGATCACAGTCACTCAGACAATGCCGTGCACTGATTGGCCTTAAGCCTGGACTTCTGAATCAGTCACTGGTAAGAATGATGGGATTACCTTGAATAGCTGAGACTAATCAAGACCTACTCCTGGAACTGAGGAAGGAGTCAGTTTCTCCTGAGTCAACTGGGCTCTGGGAAATTGAGGAGGATGCTTGAACAGAATTGGATTTTGTTAGGATGGAAGAAGGGGGAAATGGATATTGTGCCTGTGAATAACAGTGTCTATTCTAATACCACACTTCTTTAAAAAATTTTTTATCAGTATTGTTTTTTCTTCTTTAAAATTTGTTTATTAAAGACTCGATTTTCCTACAGCAGTTTTAGGTTCCCTGAAAAATTGAAAAGAAGGTACAGAGTGGTACTTTTGTTACAATTGATGAGCCTACATGGACACATTATCACCCAAGGTCCATAGTGTACATTAGAGTTCATTCTTGCTGTTCTATATTCTATGCATTTAGACAAATGTATAATGACATGTATCCATCATTATAGTATCATACGGAATGGTTTCACTGTCCTAATAATCCTCTGTGCTCCACCTATTCATCTTTCCCTCCATCTTAACCTCTGGAACACAACCTTTCCTCACAAGAGAAACTAACTGAGCTAGTCAATCAAAGAGTAGTCCCATATTGCCACAAAAATGAGACGTGATTCTCTTCTAAAGATACATTCATAAGTACATTAAGAAAATGAAGACAGAATGGGAAAACAGAGTCAGTCCTTCCCAAGTTTTGATTATTTTTTTTCTTTAAATTCACTTTCCCTTTGATTGGTATCTATCAAGACTTCATCATCTTTTAGTTCTTTTTACTTGCTGCTATTCTCTTACTTTGTTTTTTCAAGAGTGATAGCTTCTTTATATCATCTCTGAAAAAAAATAAGTCCACGAATCACCAAGATAACCCATCATCACCTCTTAAAGGTTTTGCACTTTCTTACCTAAATTGACCTAGAAAAAAAGACCTGCCATTCCCATCAGTGTTTATTGAAAAATCGCGTGGCTTATCACTTGCCTTCTGTCAGGATCTCAGCTTTCTCACAGTCATTTAACTTTTTCTGAAATTGATAAGATTACTGACTTAAAAAAAAAAAACAACAAAAAACTTATGCCGACAGCTTTGTAACAACTTGGATGGACCTAGAGGGTATTATGCAAAGTGAAATAAATCAGACAGAGAAAGACAAATACTATTTGATCTCACTTATACATGGACTCTAAAGAACAAAACAAAGGAATGTAACCAAATAGAAACAGTCATAGATACAGAGAACAGATGGTTGCCAGAAAGGAGAAAGTGGGGAGTGACTGACCATGTCTGGTTTAAGAGGCAAAAATGTAGTGGGTCATTAGCCCATAGGAGGGTAGGTTTACAGGGTTCTGGCCACTAGGACAAGAGGACAGAAACCAAATTAACGATCTGCTGCACCAAGCACAGGGATGTTGGGGAGAAAATAAAACAGTCTTCCAGGATCTATTCACTTTCTGTGCAACCTGGGACAAACTTTGAGGTGACCATACTAAAAAAGGAACTACAGCCTGTGGTGTTGCCTTTTAAGTCCCACTTTACTTAACTGTCAGAAACATTAGAGAAAGAAAAATCTCTTATATGAAAAGAAGAGGAATGCTATTGACTATTAATTTTTTTAAACTCCTCTACTGTATCCCATGCATGTACTATATAAAACATTTCTTATGAAAAAAGATGCTACTCTTATGTACGATTTCACATCTTGCCTTTTTCACATTAAGCATTTCCCCATTTTATTAGTCTTCAGAAAAATTATTTGGAAGAAATATCCAATATTCTCCCTATTTGGATTTCGATTTCAATTTCTTTTCCCAGATTAGGAAAATTTTCAGCTATTATCTCTTCAAATAACTTCTCTGCCCTGTTATCTCTCTCTTTTCCTTCTGGGACCCTTGTAATATGAATGTTAGTATGCTTGATGTTATACTAGAGGTTTCTTAAACTGTTCTCATTTTTAAAAATTCTTTTTTTCTTTTTTCTGCTCAACTTTCATGATTTCCACTGCTCTGTCTTCCAGGTCACCAGTTCGTTCCTTTGCATCATCTAATCTACTGTTGATTCTTTCTAGAGTATTTTTCATTTCAGTTATTTGGTTATTTATTTCAGCTCCATTTGGCTCTTCTTTATATTTTGTTAAACTTCTCTTTGTATTCATCCTTTTTTCCTGAATTCATTAAGCATTTAAAAAAAAATTCTTGATGTGAAGCATTTTACTGAAATTGTTATGACATTGTTTTTGTTTTTATATATCCTGCACTACTTTTATTTTTATTCATTTTTTAAACTTTTTATTTTGTATTGGAGTATAGCCAGTTAACAAACAGTGTTGTGATAGTTTCAGGTAAATAGTAAAGGGATTCAGCCATACATATACATATATCCATTATCCCTCAAACTCTCCTCCCATCCAGGCTGCCACATAACACTGAGCAGAGTTTCACGTGCTGTATTTGTTCATGTAATTGTTGTATACCTCCTGCAGAGAAAGACAGAGTCTTAACTACTGGACCATCAGGGACATCTCCATTGAGCATTTTTGTAATTATTACCTTGAACTATTTATAAGGTAGAGTGATTATCTCCATTTTTCTTTGTTTTTCTTTTGGGGTTTTATCTTGTTTCTTTGGAACATATTCCTTTGTCCCTTCATTTTGTCTAATTCTCTGTTTATTTGTATGTATTAGGTCAATCAGTCATATTTCCTGATCTTCTAGAAGTGGCCTTATGTTGGACACATCTTATGGAGCCCAGAAGCACACCAGAGCTATGTGATCTAGCAGTGCCTCCTATGTGGGCTGAGGGGCCCTTCTCTTGAGGTGAGACTCAGTCAGTTCAGTTCAGTAGCTCATGGACTGCAGCACGCCAGGCCTTCCTGTCCATCGCCAACTCCCAGAGTTTACTCAAACTCATGCCCATTGAGTTGTTTATGTACTGTGAATGTACTGGTATGTGGGGCTGGTTGGCTGCCAGGCCTTGCCTTGTGCTGAGGGTGTCATCTGCTGGTGGGTGGGGCTGGGGCCTGGGCAGCTGGTTGCAGGCCTTGGGGGAAAGGATGGGGAGAGCAGGTCTCAGGCTGGTCTTAACTGGTTAGCCCAGGTAGGAATAAGCTACAGGGAGGATTCCAAAATCGTACTTGTCAGCACCAATGTCTTCATGATATAATGAGCTCCCCAAATGGCTGCCACCAGTGTCTACATCTCCAGAGAAAGCCCCAGTTGCCTCCTGCCTCTCTGAGAGGCTTTCTAAGACGAGCAAGTAAGTCTGACCCTGGCTCCTTTCAAATTACTGCCTCTGTGCTGGGTCTCGGAGTATGTGAGATTTTGGAAGCACCTTTTAAGAGCAGTCTCTGGGAGGAGCCAAGATGGCGGAGGAGTAGGACGGGGAGAACACTTTCTCCCCCACAAATTCATCAAAAGAGCATTTAAACGTCGAGTAAATTCCACAAAACAACTTCTGAATGCCGGCAGAGGACATCAGGCACCCAGAAAAGCAACCCAACTCTTCGAAAGGAGGTAGGAAAAAATATTAAAAACAAAAAAAAAGAGACAAAAGAGGGAGGGACGGAGTTCCGTCCCGGGAAGGGAATCTTAAAAAGAGAAACGTTTCCAAACATCAGGAAACCTTCTCACTGCCGAATCTGTGCCGAGCTTTGGAACCACAGAGGGCAACATAACAGGGAGAAAAAATAAATAAACAATTTAAAACTCGCAGATTGCGAGCCCTACGGTAACTCCCCCAGCGGAGAAGCAGCGCAGACGCCTGCATCCGCCATTAGCAAACCGGGGCTGGGCAGGGAGGCGCGGCGTGGGCTGCATCGCTGAGAGTAAGAATCTGGCCTGAATACCCTGAGCGCTATCTGAGCGAAATAATTTGGGCTAGCAAACCAGACTGTGGGATACCTACCACGCGAAAAGCCAGCCCTAACCTAAGACCGCCAGGCCCGCGCACGGAACAAAGGACTGAACAGAGATAGCCGGCTGCAGACCTTCCCCCTCCGGTGACAGGCAGCCAGAGCCGGAAGGGGGCAATCGCAGCCCCAGAGAGACATTATCTATAAAACTGTAAGCAGGCTTCTTTGCTAACTAAAACTTCTTGGGGGTCTGGACGATCAACATCTGCCTGAGAAGGTGCGCCGGTTTTACATCCAGATAACCGAGTGGCGGGGAGGCGATAAGTCGCAGCATTGGCGCTCGCCTGGGAAGAGCAAATTGGCGCTCGGACCTGGGAAGAGCACAAAACGCAGGCCCAACTGAGTCTGCGCCTCTGAGGACTACCCGAGTGCCTGATCCTGAGCGGCTTGGACCTGGGAGGTGCATGCAGCCCAGGGCCAGCCTCGGATTGTTCCCGGCGGAACAACCTAGAGTCCGAGCAGTGTGGACAGGGAGGCTACACGCGCCGTGAGCGGGGGCAGACCCAGGGTGGCTGAGGCACTGCGAGCCCACGCCAGTGTTATTTGTTTGCAGCATCCCTCCCTCCCTCCCCACAGCGCGACTGAACAAGTAAGCCTAAAAAAAAAAAAAAAAAAAAAAAGTGTCCTCCACCGTGCCCTTTGAGTCAGGGCGGAAACCAGATACTGAAGAGACTAGCAAACAGAAGAAGATATAACAGAGGGAAACGCCTTGGAAGCTACAGGCAATAGATCAAAACCCTGTGGTTACTACGGACTACATAGGAAGGGGCCTATAGATCTTGAGAAATATAAATCTGACCAAGGAACTAGCCAAAAATGAACTGAACCCACAACACCCACAAAAAAAAAAAAAAAGTCCTAGATATATTTTTATTATTTTTACGATCATTCTTTCTTTTTTTTTTAATTAAAAAAAAAAAAATTTTAAGTCCTCTATTGTTCCTTTAATTTTCACCTTTATATCCTATTACTTTGCAAAAAAAAAAAAAAAAAAAGACCCTATTTTTTTCTTCTTCAGCAAACTTCATATATATGTATTTTATAATTTTTTGACCTTGTTTTTTTTTGTTTGTTTTTGTTTTTTTCTTCTTTTCTTTAACATTATATTTTTGAAATTCTAAACTCTACTCTAGATTTTTAATTTTCGCTTTTTGGTATATGTTATCAATTTTGTACCTATAGTTTTTTTTTTATATAATTTCTGTGACTTTTTTTTTTTTTTTTTCCTTCTTCTCTGTTTCTTTCTCTTCTTCTTTTATATAACATTGTATATCTGAAATTCCAAACTTTACTCTAGATTTTTAATTTATGCTTTTTGGTATTTGATATCGATTTTGTACCTGTATTTTCTTTATAATTTTTGTGACATTGTTCGTATTTGTTTGTTTTCTCTCTTTATTTTTCTTCTTTTTTTTTTTTTTTTTAACATCGTATTTTTGAAATTCCAAACTCTACTCTAGATTTTTAATTTTTGCTTTCTGGTATTAGTTATCAATTTTATACTTGTACTTTCTTTATAATTTTCGCGACCTTGTTTGTTTTTGTTTGTTCGTTTTTTCTCTCTTTCTTTTCCTTCTTCTTTTCTTTAACATCGTATTTTTGAAATTCCAAACTCTACTCTAGATTTTTAATTTTCGCTTTCTGGTATTAGTTATCAATTTTGTACCTGTACTTTCTCTATAATTTTCGCGACCTTGTTTGTTTTTGTTTGTTCGTTCTTTCTCTCTTTCTTTTCCTTCTTCTTTTCTTTAACATCGTATTTTTGAAATTCCAAACTCTACTCTAGATTTTTAATTTTTGCTTTTATGTATTTGTTACCAATTTTGTACCTATAAGGACCCAATCTTCAGGACCCATTTTTCACTAGGGAGTGAGATTACTGGCTTGACTGCTCTCTCTCCCTTTGGACCCTCCCTTTTCTCCACCAGGTCGCCTGTGTCTCCTCCCTAACCCCTCTCTACTCTACCCAACTCTGTGAATTTCTGTGTGTTCCAGACGGTGGAGAACACTTAGGGAACTGATTACTGGCTGGATCTGTCTCCCTCCTTTTCATTCCCCCCTTTTATCCTTCTGGCCACCTCTGTTACCTTCCTCCTTCTTCTCTTCTCTGTATAACCCCATGAACATCTCTGAGTGGTCGAGTTGTGGAGTGCACATAAGGAAGTGACTACTGGCTAGCCCACTCTCTCCACTATTGATTCACCTCATCTCATTTGGGTCACCTCTAACTCCCTCCTCCCTCTTCTCTTCTCCATGTAACCCTGTGAACCTCTCTGAGTGACCCTCACTGTAGAGAAACTTATCATCTTTAATGTAGATGTTTTATCAATGGTGCTGTATAGAAGGAGAAGTTTTGAAACTACTGTAAAAATAAGACCGATAATCAGAAGCAGGAGACTTAAGTCCAAACCCTGACTCCAGGGAACTCCTGACTCCAAGGCACATTCATTGACAGGAGCTCATCAAATGCCCCCATACCGACACTGAAACCAAGCACCACACAAGGGCCAACAAGTTCCAGGGCAAGACATACCAAGCAAATTCTCCAGCAACAAAGGAACACAGCCCTGAGCTTCAAGATACAGGCTGCCCAAAGTCACCCCAAAACTATAGACATCTCATAACTCATTACTGGACATTTCATTGCACTCCAGAGAGAAGAAATACAGCTCCACCCACCAGAACACCGACACAAGCTTCCCTAAGCAGGAAACCTTGACAAGCCACCTGTACAAACCCACACACAGTGAGGAAACGCCACAATAAAGAGAACTCCACAAACTGCCAGAATACAGAAAGGACACCCCAAACTCAGCAATTTAAACAAGATGAAGAGACAGAGGAATACTCAGCAGATAAAGGAACAGGATAAATGCCCACCAAACCAAACAAAAGAGGAAGAGATAGGGAATCTACCTGATAAAGAATTCCGAATAATGATAGTGAAATTGATCCAAAATCTTGAAACTAAAATGGAATCACAGATAAATAGCCTGGAGACAAGGATTGAGAAGATGCAAGAAAGGTTTAACAAGGACCTAGAAGAAATAAAAAAGAGTCAATATATAATGAATAATGCAATAAGTGAAATTAAAAACACTCTGGAGGCAACAAATAGTAGAATAACAGAGGCAGAAGACAGGATTAGTGAATTAGAAGATAGAATGGTAGAAATAAATGAATCAGAGAGGATAAAAGAAAAACGAATTAAAAGAAATGAGGACAATCTCAGAGACCTCCAGGACAATATTAAACGCTACAACATTCGAATCATAGGGGTTCCAGAAGAAGAAGACAAAAAGAAAGACCATGAGAAAATACTTGAGGAGATAATAGTGGAAAACTTCCCTAAAATGGGGAAGGAAATAATCACCCAAGTCCAAGAAACCCAGAGAGTACCAAACAGGATAAACCCAAGGAGAAACACCCCAAGACACATATTAATCAAATTAACAAAGATCAAACACAAAGAACAATTATTAAAAGCAGCAAGGGAAAAACAACAAATAACACACAAGGGAATTCCCATAAGGATAACAGCTGATCTTTCAATAGAAACTCTTCAAGCCAGGAGGGAATGGCAAGACATACTTAAAATGATGAAAGAAAATAACCTACAGCCCAGATTATTGTACCCAGCAAGGATCTCATTCAAGTATGAAGGAGAAATCAAAAGCTTTTCAGACAAGCAAAAGCTGAGAGAATTCTGCACCACCAAACCAGCTCTCCAACAAATACTAAAGGATATTCTCTAGACAAGAAACACAAAAACGGTGTATAAACTCGAACCCAAAACAATAAAGTAAATGGCAACGGGAACATACTTATCAGTAATTACCTTAAATGTAAATGGGTTGAATGCCCCAACCAAAAGACAAAGACTGGCTGAATGGATACAAAAACAAGACCCCTACATATGTTGTCTACAAGAGACCCACCTCAAAACAGGGGACACATACAGACTGAAAGTGAAGGGCTGGAAAAAGATTTTCCATGCAAATAGGGACCAAAAGAAAGCAGGAGTAGCAATACTCATATCAGATAAAATAGACTTTAAAACAAAGGCTGTGAAAAGAGACAAAGAAGGTCACTACATAATGATCAAAGGATCAATCCAAGAAGAAGATATAACAATTATAAATATATATGCACCCAACACGGGAGCACCACAGTACGTAAGACAAATGCTAACAAGTATGAAAGGAGAAATTAACAATAACACAATAATAGTGGGAGACTTTAATACCCCACTTACACCTATGGATAGATCAACTAAACAGAAAATTAACAAGGAAACACAAACTTTAAACGATACAATAGACCAGTTAGACCTAATTGATATCTATAGGTCATTTCACCCCAAAACAATGAATTTCACCTTTTTCTCAAGCGCACATGGAACCTTCTCCAGGATAGATCACATCCTGGGCCATAAAGCTAGCCTTGGTAAATTCAAAAAAATAGAAATCATTCCAAGCATTTTTTCTGACCACAATGCAGTAAGATTAGATCTCAATTACAGGAGAAAAACTATTAAAAATTCCAACATATGGAGGCTGAACAACACGCTGCTGAATAACCAACAAATCACAGAAGAAATCAAAAAAGAAATCAAAATGTGCATAGAAACGAATGAAAATGAAAACACAACAACCCAAAACCTGTGGGACACGGTAAAAGCAGTCTTAAGGGGAAAGTTCATAGCAATACAGGCACACCTCAAGAAACAAGAAAAAAGTCAAATAAATAACCTAACTCTACACCTAAAGCAACTAGAAAAGGAAGAAATGAAGAACCCCAGGGTTAGTAGAAGGAAAGAAATCTTAAAAATTAGAGCAGAAATAAATGCAAAAGAAACAAAAGAGACCATAGCAAAAATCAACAAAACCAAAAGCTGGTTCTTTGAAAGGATAAATAAAATTGACAAACCATTAGCCAGACTCATCAAGAAACAAAGGGAGAAAAATCAAATCAACAAAATTAGAAACGAAAATGGAGAGATCACAACAGACAACACAGAAATACAAAGGATCATAAGAGACTACTATCAACAATTATATGCCAATAAAATGGACAACATGGAAGAAATGGACAAATTCTTAGAAAAGTACAACTTTCCAAAACTGGACCAGGAAGAAATAGAAAATCTTAACAGACCCATCACAAGCATGGAAATTGAAACTGTAATCAAAAATCTTCCAGCAAACAAAAGCCCCGGTCCAGACGGCTTCACAGCTGAATTCTACCAAAAATTTAGAGAAGAGCTAACACCTATCCTGCTCAAACTCTTCCAGAAAATTGCAGAGGAAGGTAAACTTCCAAACTCATTCTATGAGGCCACCATCACCCTAATACCAAAACCTGACAAAGATCCCACAAAAAAAGAAAACTACAGGCCAATATCACTGATGAACATAGATGCAAAAATCCTTAACAAAATTCTAGCAATCAGAATCCAACAACACATTAAAAAGATCATACACCATGATCAAGTGGGCTTTATCCCAGGGATGCAAGGATTCTTCAATATCCGCAAATCAATCAATGTAATACACCACATTAACAAATTGAAAAATAAAAACCATATGATTATCTCAATAGATGCAGAGAAAGCCTTTGACAAAATTCAACATCCATTTATGATAAAAACTCTCCAGAAAGCAGGAATAGAAGGAACATACCTCAACATAATAAAAGCTATATATGACAAACCCACAGCAAACATTATCCTCAATGGTGAAAAATTGAAAGCATTTCCTCTAAAGTCAGGAACAAGACAAGGGTGCCCACTTTCACCATTACTATTCAACATAGTTTTGGAAGTTTTGGCCACAGCAATCAGAGCAGAAAAAGAAATAAAAGGAATCCAAATTGGAAAAGAAGAAGTAAAACTCTCACTATTTGCAGATGACATGATCCTCTACATAGAAAACCCTAAAGAGTCCACCAGAAAATTACTAGAAATAATCAATGACTACAGTAAAGTTGCAGGATATAAAATCAACACACAGAAATCCCTTGCATTCCTATACACTAATAATGAGAAAACAGAAAGAGAAATTAAGGAAACAATTCCATTCACCATTGCAACGGAAAGAATAAAATACTTAGGAATATATCTACCTAAAGAAACTAAAGACCTATATATAGAAAACTATAAAACTCTGGTGAAAGAAATCAAAGAGGACACTAATAGATGGAGAAATATACCATGTTCATGGATTGGAAGAATCAATATAGTGAAAATGAGTATACTACCCAAAGCAATTTATAGATTCAACGCAATCCCTATCAAGCTACCAACAGTATTCTTCACAGAGCTAGAACAAATAATTTCACAATTTGTATGGAAATACAAAAAACCTCGAATAGCCAAAGCGATCTTGAGAAAGAAGAATGGAACTGGAGGAATCAACCTACCTGACTTCAGGCTCTACTACAAAGCCACAGTTATCAAGACAGTATGGTACTGGCACAAAGACAGAAATATTGATCAATGGAACAAAATAGAAAGCCCAGAGATAAATCCACGCACATATGGACACCTTATCTTCGACAAAGGAGGCAAGAATATACAATGGATTAAAGACAATCTCTTTAACAAGTGGTGCTGGGAAATCTGGTCAACCACTTGTAAAAGAATGAAACTGGACCACTTTCTAACACCATACACAAAAATAAACTCAAAATGGATTAAAGATCTAAACGTAAGACCAGAAACTATAAAACTCCTAGAGGAGAACATAGGCAAAACACTCTCCGACATACATCACAGCAGGATCCTCTATGACCCACCTCCCAGAATATTGGAAATAAAAGCAAAAATAAACAAATGGGACCTAATTAACCTTAAAAGCTTCTGCACATCAAAGGAAACTATTAGCAAGGTGAAAAGACAGCCTTCAGAATGGGAGAAAATAATAGCAAATGAAGCAACTGACAAACAACTAATCTCAAAAATATACAAGCAACTCCTACAGCTCAACTCCAGAAAAATAAACGACCCAATCAAAAAATGGGCCAAAGAACTAAATAGACATTTCTCCAAAGAAGACATACAGATGGCTAACAATCACATGAAAAGATGCTCAACATCACTCATTATCAGAGAAATGCAAATCAAAACCACTATGAGGTACCATTTCACACCAGTCAGAATGGCTGCGATCCAAAAGTCTACAAATAATAAATGCTGGAGAGGATGTGGAGAAAAGGGAACCCTCTTACACTGTTGGTGGGAATGCAAACTAGTACAGCCACTGTGGAGAACAGTGTGGAGATTCCTTAAAAAACTGGAAATAGAACTGCCTTATGATCCAGCAACCCCACTGCTGGGCATACACACTGAGAAAACCAGAAGGGAAAGAGACACGTGTACCCCAATGTTCATCGCAGCACTGTTTATAATAGCCAAGACATGGAAGCAACCTAGATGTCCATCAGCAGATGAATGGATAAGAAAGCTGTGGTACATATACACAATGGAGTATTACTCAGCCATTAAAAAGAATACATTTGAATCAGTTCTAATGAGGTGGATGAAACTGGAGCCTATTATACAGAGTGAAGTAAGCCAGAAGGAAAAACATAAATACAGTATACTAACGCATATATATGGAATTTAGAAAGATGGTAACAATAACCCGGTGTACGAGACAGCAAAAGAGACACTGATGTATAGAACGGTCTTATGGATTCTGTGGGAGAGGGAGAGGGTGGGAAGATTTGGGAGAATGGCAATGAAACATGTAAAGTATCATGTGGGAAACGAGTTGCCAGTCCAGGTTCAATGCATGATGCTGGATGCTTGGGGCTGGTGCACTGGGACGGCCCAGAGGGATGGTATGGGGAGGGAGGAGGGAGGAGGGTTCGGGATGGGGAACACATGTATACCTGTGGCGGATTCATTTTGATATTTGGCAAAACTAATACAATTATGTAAAGTTTAAAAATAAAATAAAATTGGAGAAAAAAAAAAAAAAAAAAAAAAAATAAGAGCAGTCTCTGTTTCCTACAGCCTTCCAGCTTTCTTATATGCAAATTTCACTGGCTTTCAAAGCCAGACATTTGAGGATTTATCTTCCTGGTGTGGGACCCCCAGGCTGGAGAGCCTGATGTGGGGCTTGGACCCCAACTCCTTGGGGAGAATCTCTGCAATTATGACTGTTCTCCTCTTTGTGGGTAATTTGAGGGTAATGTATTTTGACGGTACTACATTTCTACTTCTATCCATCTTGGATTATTCTTTCTTTATATCTTTGGTTTTGGAAAATATTCTCTGCTAGTCTCCACGTTGTTCTTAGAGACAGTTGTTCTGCAAATAGTTGTAATTTTAGTGTGCCCATGGAAACAGTTGAACCCAGGGTCTTCATACTCTGACATTTTGGCCACTCTAATATTTGACCACTCTTTGGGCCACTTTTCATCTCTGACATTTTGGCCACCCTTATAATACTCTTCAGGTATTGGATCATAAAAATGATTTTTAAATAGTCACATTATAAGCCATACTATGTAACTACCACAATTAATAGTTATCTACTTTTTAAAAGATCTTTAAAAGATTTCTTTTAAAACTGAGATAAATTTACAGACTGTAAAATGCACAGATCTAAAGCATACAGTTTGATGAGTTTTGACAAATGTGAACACACCCTAATCAAGATAAAGAAAATTTCCATCACCTTTAAAAGTGCCCTCATGTCTCCTCCTATTCAATTCCCTATCTCTCTACAACAGCTGAGAGGCCTTAAAAATAGCTGTGAAAAGAAGAGAAGTGAAAGGCAAAGGAGAAAAGGAAAGATATACCCATTTGAATGCAGAGTTCCAAAGAATAGCAAGGAGAAATAAGAAAGCCTTCCTCAGTGATTAATGCAAAGAAATAGAGGAAAATAATAGAATGGGAAAGACTAGAGATCTCTTCAAAAAATTAGAGATACCAAGGGAAATTTTCATGCAAAGATGGGAACAATAAAGGATAGAAATGGTATGGACCTAACAAAAGCAGGAAATGGCAACCCACTCCAGTATTCTTGCCTGGAGAATCCCAGGGACAGAGGAGCCTGGTGGGCTGCCATCTATGGGGTTGCATAGGGTTGGACACGACTGAAGTGACTTAGCAGCAGCAGCAGCAACAAAAGCAGAAGATATTAAGAAGAGGTGGCAAGAAGACACAGAAGAACTATACAAAAAAGATCTTCATGGCCCAGGTAATCACAGCAGTGTGATCACTCACTTAGAGCCAGACATCCTGGAATGTGAAGTCAAGTGGCCCTTAGGAAGCATCACGATGAACAAAGCTAGTGGAGGTGATGGAATTCTAGTTGAGCTATTTCAAATCCTAAAGATGATGCTGTGAAAGTGCTGCACTCAATATGCCAGCAAATTTGGAAAACTCAACAGTGGCCACAGGACTGGAAAAGTCAGTTTTCATTCCAACCCCAAAGAAAGGCAATGCCAAAGAATGCTCAAACTACCGCACAGTTGCACTCATCTCACATGCTAGCAAAGTAATGCTCAAAATTCTCCAAGCCAGGCTTCAACAGTACATGAACCGTGAACTTCCAGATGTTCAAGCTGGATTTAGAAAAGGCAGAGGAACTGAGATCAAATTGCCAACATTCGTTGGATCATCAAAATGGAAAGAGAATTCCAGAAAACCATATACTTCTGCTTTATTGAATATGCCAAAGACTTTGACTCTGTGGATCACAACAAACTGTGGAAAATTCTTAAAGAGACAGGAATACCAGACCACCTTACCTGCCTCCTGAGAAATCCGTATGCAGGTCAAGAAGCAAAAGTTAGAACTGGACATGGAACAAAGAGGAGAGTGAAAAAGTTGGCTTAAAACTCAACATTCAGAAAACTAAGATCATGGCATCTGGTCCCATCACTTCATGGCAAATAGATGGGGAAACAGTGGAAACAGTGACAGACTTTATATTTGGGGGCTCCAAAATTACTGCAGATGGTGAGTGCAGCCATGAAATTAAAAGACGCTTACTCCTTGGAAGGAAAGTTATGGCCAACCTAGACAGCAGAGACGTTACCTTGCCAACTATGGTCCGCCTAGTCAAAGCTATGATTTTTCCAGTAGTTATGTATGGATGTGAGAGTTGGATTATAAAGAAACCTGAGCACCGAATTTGAACTGTGGTGTTGGAGGAGACCCTTGAGAGTTCCTTGGACTGCAAAGAGATCCAACTAGTCCATCCTAGAGGAAATCAGTCCTGAACAGTCATTGGAAGGACTGATGCTGAAGCTGAAACTCCAGTACTTTGCCACCTGATTTGAAGAACTGACTCGTTGGAAAAGACCCTGATGCTGGGAAAGATTGAAGGCAGGAGGAGAAGGGGATGGCAGAGGATGAGATGGTTGGATGGCATCACGGACTCAATGGACATGAGTTTGAGTAAACTCTGGGAGTTGGTGATGGACAGGGAAGCCTGGTGTGCTGCAGTCCATGGGGTCGCAAAGAGTCAGACATGACTGAGTGACTGAACTGAGCTGAACTGAACTGAACTGCAACAGCTGTTCTGATTTCTGTCACTGTAGCTTCATTTTGCCTATTCTTAAACTTCATATAAATAAAATTATGCAGTATATACCTCTTTAACTTCTTTTTTGCTCAGCAATTTTTTTTAATTTATTTTTTTATTGAAGTATAGTTGATTTACAATGTTAGTTTCTGGTATATAGCAAATGATTTAGTTATATATACATATTTTTTGTATTCTTTTGAATTTTATAGTTCCCGGTGCTATATAGTAGGACCTTGTTGTTAATCCATTATGTATATAATAGTTTGTACCTGCCAATCCCAAGTTCCCAATCCCTCCCTCCCTCACCCCTTTCCCCCATGGCAACAACTGTGAGTCTGCTTCTGTTTCATAAATTCATTTGTGTAATATTATAGATTCCACATGTAACTAATATCATTGTCTTTCTCTTTTTGATTTACTTCACTTAGTATGATAATCTCCAAGTCTATCCATGTTCCTGCAAATGGCATTTTTTCATTCTTTTTTACAGCTGAGTAGTATTCCATTATGTATATGTACTGTATCTTCTTTATCCACTCATCTATTGATGGACATTTAGGTTGTTTCTATGTCTTGCCTATTGTAAATAGTGCTACTATGAACATAGAGGTCCACGTATCTTTTTGAATTAGTTTTATCTGGATATATCGCCAGGAGTAGAATTGTTGGGTCATATGACAACTTTAATTTTTGAGGAATCTTCATACTGTTTTCCATAAAGGCTGCATTAATTTACATTCCCACTAATAGTGTAGGAAGGTTCCCTTTTCTCTACATGTGTTATTTGTAGACTTTTTAATGATGGCCATTCTGACTGATGTAAGATGGTATATCATTGTATTTTTGATTTGCATTTCTTTTATAGTAAGTGATGTTGATCATCTTTTCCTGTGCCTATTGGCCATCAATTTGTCTTCTTTGAAGAAATGTCAATTTAGGTCTTCTGGCCAATTAAAAAAAATATATTGATTTTTGGCTGTGCTGGGTCTTTGAGTGCAGACTTTCTCTAGTTTGTCTCATTGCGGTGGCTTCTTTTGTTGTGGAGCATAGGCTCTAGGAAGTGAGAGTTTATTTGCCCTGTGGCATATGGGATCTTCCCAGAGCAGGAATCAAAGTGGTGTCCCCTGCATTGGCAGGCAGATTCTAATCCATTGGACCACCAAGGAAGTCCTGGCCATTTTTTGACTGGACTGATTTTGTTTTTATGTTTTGTTTTGTTTCTTTGTTTTTGTTTTGGCTCAACAATTACTTTGAAATTCACCTAAGATGATGTGTTTATCAGTGGCTCATTCTTTATTACTGCTAGTAGCATTTCATTGTATGGATTTCACCAGTGGATGGGATATTTGTGTTGTTTCCCATGAGTTTACTTTTTAAAAAAAAATTAATTTTAGGGGCTGAAAAGTGGCAAGAAATGATAACTAGGTCAGCAATTCTTTATTTTCTTTTTGTAGAGAAGGTGCAGTGAAGTATGGGATATAGTTGAAAGACTGGGGATGGAGGGATGGTGAAAAATAAAGCAAATGGGGCTTCTGAGAAAGAAAATCCAAGAGGGAAATTAAGTTTTTAAAAAGAAGAATGAAAATGGACAAGGATAAGAAGAAGCAATCAGCCAAACAAGAAACAAGAAAAGCCTATAAAAATTAGAATAAGCAAAAATAATTAGAACCATGAAACACATTTTAAATCATGTTCTTTGAGATTTCCTGGAATGAAGAAAAACAAACTTTTGAGATTTCTCCACGTGGACTTCTGCCCTTCACATCTTCCTGATGCTCTAATGCTTTCTTTACATGAACATTTTCTACAGGCAACACTCTTTCCCTTGCTTGCTAGAGCACAAGAGTGTTCAAAGGGGCTTTGATCAGGCAGCACACTCAGGGCAGTCTGGAGGGAGGAAGCCAGGAGGCTTTTTAATTTAAAAATAAGTGCTGCTTTGTCTCCCATATTTCCTTAATTGAGGCAGAAGCTGAATCTAGGACACAGCCTGGTGGGAGATTGGCCAGGACCAGCCACATGGAGAATGGATTCTGCGTGAGGATGGGATGGTGAGCAGCAGAAAGATGGAATGGTGCAGATGTGTGTGTGTGTGTGTGTGTGTGTGTGAACAGTTACAGGGGAGTTTTCTCAACTGTTAGGCCTGTCAGATTAAGATGTCTGAATGCACTATGAGGGGAAAAAATAACTGAATCCACCTTAGTTATATTATTTCATTTTGTAGACATGGTGCAGAAGGATTTAAGTGCCTTCATCTGGAAATGAAGAAAAGCAAAGAATGACAAGAAAGTCCAAGATGACTGGAATTGTTTTTGTCTGAAATAGACTGTGAAGGCCTGACAGTTGAAAATTTCTTTTCTCCTGTGATGTTGCTGAAATTTTCACCTAACCTATATATTTTCTCTTGAAACCAGAGAAAAGGCACAAAAATAATTATAAGAAATGGCAGGCCAGAAGGATGAGAACTATATAAGGTATGTTGAAGACATGGCTGATGGAGTTTTATGGAGCTTAATGCCATTCTTTGGCCCCACCCCCAACTTTCAAATGGATTTGAAGTGATTTTGATGGATAAAAGCACGAAAAGGGGAGAGGAGTGGGCTATAGCTGTAATCTACAACTGTTGAAAGGTGTTAACACAGAGGAGGTTTTTATTTGGTCTATAAATCCCAAAGGGACATTGCCATGAGAAATACTTTGTGGTTTACAAAAATTCTGACTGAAAAAGAGGAACAATTTCTTGAAGTCAAAACTATTACAATACAAAATGAAGTAAACCACTATATAGTAACACACTTAAAGGAGTAAAAGTGCTATGTAAATTAAAAGCATCATTATCATTCAACCCTTAAAGGAAGTGGTGGTATGTCTACCATTAAAACACACCAGAGGAATCCCAAAATACAGTCTCCAAATACCCTGATGACTAGATGAGACCACAGCATATTCTGGGGTCCCTTGGGGCAGTGAAATATTTTGTCTGCTTCCCCAAATTTCCAGAAGGCTACCACTTCCATTGGGTGGGTTTTGTTGCTCCCCTGATGTAAACGGCTGCGTCTGTTGAAAAATTGCAAGTGATGTATGTGGCTGAGGACCATCTGCTTGCTTTCAGGTAATGAGTTAGGGCAGATGTTAACCTTTCAAGGGCTTCCCTGGTGGCTCAGACAGTAAAGAACCTGCCTGCAATACGGGAGACCCAGGTTCCATCCTTGGTTCGGGAAGATCCCCTGGAGAAGGAAATAGCAACCCACTCTAGTACTCTGCCTGGAGAATTCCATGGATAGAGAAGCCTAGTGAGTTATAGTCCATAGGGTTGCAGAGTTGGATACAACTGAGTGACTAACACTTCTTAACCTTTCAAGAAACTTGGTGAATTTTCATCTCTTATGTGTTAAAACATTTTCCTTGCCTGAATCAGGCTGGAGTAAGGGTCATTTCCACATTCCGTGGTGTTTGGGAGAAATTGGAACTGTGCATATGAGTGTGGAAAAGAGTTCTCTTTGGGAAGCCACTTTAAAACAGAAAGTACAGGTTTCTCTTCCATTGCATAGCCTGGGGGTGGGAGTTGGGAGGCTTGAAGTAATAATAATCTCATCCACTTTCTTTTTTTAAATTAATTTTTATTGGAGTATAGTTTCTTCATAATGTTGTGCTAGTTTCTACTGTACAGTGAAGTGAATCAGCCATTTGTATACATATATCCCCTCTTTTTTGATTTTCCTTCCCATTTGAGTCACCACAGAGCATTGAGTAGAGTTCCCTGAGCTATACAGTATGTTCTCATTAGTTATCTAATTTATACATAGCATCGATAGTGTAAATATGTCAAACCTAATTTCCCAGTTCATCCCACACTCCCCTCCCCCTCTTGGTATCCATATATTTGCTCTCTACATCTGTGCCTCCATTTCTGTTTTGTAAATAAGATCATCTATACCATTTTTCTTTATCCACTTTCAAGTTCATCCTATATTCTCGGCCCTTTATATCGGTTACCTTGTTTAATACAACAACCCTATGAGGAAGGATATTGCAAGTGAGTAAACTGAGACTCCAAGATCATATATAACTTGGCCAGAGTTACAGAATTAGGATACAGATGGTTTGGGATTAGAAACCAGTCGTACCCAACTCTGAAGCCTGCACTTACTTCACCGCCTCATCAGGCTATGGGGGATATTGGTTATGTTCCTCCCGGTACTTGGTTTCAGTAGCTGTGTTTTCATTTGGATTTCCCCCAGAAGCAATCCTGAGACAAAGATTTGGAAACAGGTAGTTTCTTCTGAGGGTGATGCTAGGAACCACTGGTAGGGAAATGCAGAAGGGAGACAGAGAAGAGAAGGCAGCCAATAAATAGTCCATTATTGAGCAAGTTGCCACTAGAAGCGACTAGAGTTCAGTCCTGAAGAAGACTTAGGAAAATGAGTTATCCTGTCTAGAGAACAAGGTGTATATCATCCACTCCTGAGCATCTTTGGGTGAAGATTGCTGAGCCGGATATGGGGCATGAATCTATGGCAAGCAAAGCTGGTTCTGGTGGCCAGAGAATGCCTTCAAGTCTAAGAAATGAAGGTGCTAGAAGTCAAGGTCAGGCTGGCATGCACTGAAGTGAGAAAGGAGAGGGCAAGTGAGGTATAGACACTTGGAGTCCTCTCTGGTGCCCAGGGTGCTGGCTAACTTGATGTTCAGCACTGAGCCTTAAAGATGCTGATCTCCTGGCTCTGCAAGGACTTAAGTATCCCCCTCTACAAGCCTATATGAGAGTGGCAGGGAATTCAGACACCATCTTGTTCAGGTTGAGAGCCAGTGTGTTGTGCAAAGAGGAACAATGTTGTTATTTTTCTTACCAGAGGGCTTGTGATTATCAAGAACCCCAGTGATGTGTTCACCATTTACATGTGTGTGCTTGGTCACTTTAGTCATGTCCGACTTTCTGCAAGCCTATGGACTGTAGCCCATTAAGCTCCTCTGTCCATGGGATTCTCCAGGCAAGAATACTGGAGTGGGTTGCCATGCCCTGCTCCAGGGGATCCTCCCAGCCCAGGGATTGAACCCACATTTCTTAAGTCTCCTGCATTGGCAGACAGACTCTTTACCACTAGCACCGCCTGGGAAGCCTGTTCACCATCTACAGAGAGATACAAAAGCAAAATATATGACAGGTCCTGGAGAGGATGGGATTATGACAGGATCCACTGATGCTTCTAGATGCTATGTTCCAGTCCTTTGTGTGTGTGTGTGTGTTTGTGTGTGTGTGTTTTTCTGGATATTGCCTAACACTCTCCAAGGCTCTCCCAGGTCTCCTAGCAATTAGCAGGTGTCATTAAAATCTTCTCTACAATTATACTCTCCAATCTAAATTTCAGCTTCAAGTTTTGCCTGCTCTTTTCTTCACTGAACACGTGAGTTAGTTCAGAGGTCTGTGAAATTGACAAACCCCACAGAGGATTTGATATTCCAAATCACACCCGATATATTACTGAGGGGATAAAACTTGAAAATGAATTCCTGAAAGGTAGTGCTCCTTTACACTGAAACTCAAGCTTAGAGGTTGATAAACTGTTACTGTTAAATAGTTTGGTCAACACTTCTATTTTAGTAACAGAACATTTGCCCTGAAAATGAGCTGAAGAAATGATGCAGATTCATGTTGATGTATGGCAAAACCAATACAATATTGTAAAGTAATTAGCCTCCAATTAAAATAAATAAATTTAAATTTAAAAAAAAGAGAAATGATGGGACTCAATGACAGGATGAAAGGGCCTGCCTGAAGCCATCAGAGCCATCTTTGGGGCAAAGACATAAGGATACTTTCAGAGAAAACAAATTTTCTACATTTCTTGGACTGTTTAAAAAAATCTGAGGATTCTAATATTTGAATATGCAAATTAAATTAGCATTCTTTATGGAAAAATTGTATGACTTATCAGAAATGGGAACCTGTACTTGGTTTCTCAAATTAAGGTGAGGTGTGTCATTTAAAGATCTGATTTCCTTCCTTAAAAAAAACAATCCACATTTTTTTTTTAAAGGCAAATTCTTAAGCATATAGGGCATACTCATTGAGTCAAACACTCTCTGGGGGACTAAGTTTTATAGTTATAAATGAGTCATCTTGGTTATTTCTTAAATTCTTTCAGAACATTTAGGAAAAATTTTTTAAATCATTTCCTCAGAGAACAAAGTCAATTCTTTGTCTGAAAATGGCAAAAAGCTCACATAAGCAGGAAGTAGTTGAGGCCTTAGGAGAGCTCTGATTCCTGAAAATGATGTTTCTTTTTATAACAGAGATCATATTTTGTGTATTGTCCAACTGAACAATATATGGTCAAACTTACAATGCCAATCATGATCAACTGACATCTTGATGGCTACACATAGTGTGCCAGTTGGATCAGTGAACTGTTATAGACTGAAAGTATCTTTTGAAATCTAATCCCCAAAATGATAGATCTATAGGTGGAGCATTTGGAAGGTGATTAGGTCATGAGGGTGAAGCCCTCATGAATGGGATTAGTGCCCTTATAAAAGAGACCCCCAGGGAGCTTCCTGGACCAGTCCACCACGTTGAGGACACAGTGAGAAGATGGCTGCCTATAAATCAGGAAGTGGGTACTTCAGTTCAGTTCATTTCAGTTCAGTTCAGTCACTCAGTCGTGTCTGACTCTTTGCGACCCCATGAATCGCAGCACGCCAGGCCTCCCTGTCTATCACCAACTCCCGGAGTTCACTCAGACTCATCCATCGAGTCGGTGATGCCATCCAGCCATCTCATCCTCTGTCGTCCCCTTCTCCTCCTGCCCCCAATCCCTCTCAGCATCAGAGTCTTTTCCAATGAGTCAACTCTTCGCATGAGGTGGCCAAAGTACTGGAGTTTCAGCTTTAGCATCAGTCCTTCCAAAGAAATCCCAGGACTGATCTCCTTTAGAATGGACTGGCTGGATCTCCTTTCAGTCCAAGGAACTCTGAAGAGTCTTCTCCAACACCACAGTTCAAAAGCATCAATTTTTTGGTCCTCATCTTTCTTCACAGTCCAACTCTCACATCCATACATGACTACTGGAAAAACCATAGCCTTGAATAGACTGACCTTTGTTGGCAAAGTAATGTCTCTGCTTTTGAATATGCCATCTAGGTTGGTCATAACTTTCCTTCCAAGGAGTAAGCGCCTTTTAATTTCATGGCTGCAATCACCATCTGCAGTGATTTTGGAGCCCCCCAAAATAAAGTTTGACACTGTTTTCACTGTTTTCCCATCTATTTCCCATGAACCGATGGGACCAGATGCCATGATCTTAGTTTTCTGAATGTTGAGCTTTAAGCCAACTTTTTCACTCTCCTCTTTCACTTTCATCAAGAGGGTTTTGAGTTCCTCTTCACTTTCTGCCATAAGGGTGATGTCGTCTGCATATCTGAGGTTATTGATATTTCTTCCAGCAATCTTGATTCCAGCTTGTGCTTCTTCCAGCCCAGCGTTTCTTATGATGTACTCTGCATATAAGTTCAATAAGCAGGGTGACAATATACAGCCTTGACGTACTCCTTTTCCTGTTTGGAACCAGTCTGTTGTTCCATGTCCAGTTCTAACTGTTGTTTCCTGACCTGCATATAAGTTTCTCAAGAAGCATGTCAGGTGGTCTGGTATTCCCATCTCTTTCAGAATTTTCCACAGTTTATTGTGATCCACACAGTCAAAGGCTTTGGCATAGTCAATAAAGCAGAAATAGATGTTTTTCTGGAACTTTCTTGCTTTTTTGATGATCTAGCAGATGTTGGCAATTTGATCTCTGGTTCCTCTGCCTTTTCTAAAACCAGCTTGAACATCTGGAAGTTAAGAGACCAAAATGCAGTGGGTCCTTACCAGATACTAAATTTGCTGGCACCTTGATCTTGGACTTCCCAGCATCCAGAACTGTGAAAAAATAAGTTTCTCTTGTTTTTAAGCTGCCTATTCTATGGTATTCTGTTATACTCTCCCAAAAAAGACAGATTTATTTATGCAATTGATCCTGTTGTGATAAACAGTTTGGTTATGTTTGATTTTCCTGTGTGATAAATAATATCTACCATAATTAAGGACTTACTATGTTCTAGGCATAGTTCTAAACATTAGTATATAGTAGCTGATTTATTTCTCACAGCAAAATTTATGAAGTAAATTTTATTATTATAACCATTATTGATGAGAAAACTAAGTTGAGAGAGGGAAGTAACTTGCCCAAGATCCTCCAGTAGTGAACAGCTACAGTATCTGTATTGGTTACCAAACACAACACCTATTCCCAATACTTTCTCCCTTGTCCACCTCCATCCTTAGACTAGTAACACCGAATTCTGCTATCTCAGGCTTCTTTGCAGTTAGGAGAGACCAGTGAAATGTAAGTAGAAGTTTTCTAATTGCTTCTAGCAAAGACTTTGCGTGTCTTACCATCTTGCATATGTAAGAAATGATTTAAGCAGATGGTAAAGAATCTACCTACAATGCAGGAGACTTGGGTTAGATCCCTGGGTTGGGAAGATCCCCTGAAGGAGGGTGTGGCAACCCACTCCAGTATTCTTGCCTGGAGAATTCCCACGGACGGAGGAGCTTGGCAGACTACAATCCAGGAAGTCACAAAGAGTCAGACACAACTGAGTGACTAAGCACACACAGCCATCTCACCATCTTGCAAGCATAAATGAAAGGCCAAGAGAATTGTGGAGATGCCGGATCTGACACTGCGGAGCCTGCAAACCAAGGCCAAGATGTGCCTGTTTTTAGATTTCGTATAATGGGAGAAAAATGAACTATGTCTTTAAGCCATTGCTGGTCTTCTTTTCTGTAACTTGTAGCCTAAAGCACAGCTAGCTGATACAGTACTGGGGCAGGGATATGGGCCAGGTATTTTGGGTCCAGAGAACATGTTCTTTTTTATTTTTTGGCATTTTATTAAAAATGGAAAAAAGTTATTTTAGTTATAAGAACCCTGGTGCTTCCTCCCCTCCCCCACCTCAGGCAGACTCCTGTAACTGTCAGGGAAAGGCAAGGCCCCTGGATGGGTGGGGGACTAAAACAGGGGCTGCTATGGTTACAAGAGGGTGAGCTGGTGATGTGAGCTAAGGTGCCTGTCACATCATGCTCTCCACCACCACCACTTTGCTGCTTTCAGACATTGGGGTCAGGGTGGTCAGGCCCCTGACATCCAGGTCTGAAAGTCTACTCCAAGTGGTGAAGGCCCCAGACAGTCTGTGTCAGGTGCTGCCAGCCCTCAGCCATGGTCCCCTTAGCCCTGAGAAGGCAGCCCAGGAGGTGGAGGGGCACACACAGCATGGAGGAGAGCATGAAGCCCCAGCCTGTGGCTTCACCCCACCATGGGTACACATAGGTGTTGTTGTAGACCAGCGCAGAGCCCATATTATCAATCTCTGTGCTATTGTGCACATTTGTGTATTAATCAGCTGGGACAAACATCCTTGTATGTACATAGCACTTCTGCTGCTCTATGAAGGAAGAAAAGTTGACAGAGTTACCTCTCTGACTTTGTTTATGTCCAAAATCCAGCAGCTGAAGGATGGAGGGGCTGGGGCTCAGCAAAAGCATGCATGAGAATGATTGAAGTAGTTTCATTTATGGAAAAATCAAAAATGAACTTTTTGGCCAACCCAGCACATCATTCCCTTGGGTCAGCTATCCTGTGTGTGTGTGTGTGTGTGTGTGCATGTGTGCTTAGTCATGCCCAACTCTTTGCGACCCCCATGGACTGTAACCCGCCAGTCTCTTCTGTCCATGGGGATTCTCCAGGCAAGAATACTGGAGTGGGTTGCCATTTCCTTCTCCAGGGACTCTTCCTGAACCAGGGATCAAGCCCACATCTGGGACACAGAAAATACTGACCCGACCTGAGGTGTATTTAGAGAATTGTGATGTTTCCATTGATGTGTGGTGTTTAGTTCTGACAATGCCAGTTGAGAAATATCGTGATGACAATATGGTGAGTGAAAGAAACCCGACACAAAAGAATGTGCCTTGGAGCGGATCCTCTGAGAAGTAGATGCTCAGGCCACAGTAAATGTTTGTGGACTTTACTAGGGGAAATGACTATGACAGAAATAGGAAGAGAGGCTGGCAAGGCTGGGAGATCTATCAGTGAGCTGTGATGCTACTTTGACCTGCAGGAAGTTGAGAGGGCAGGGAGGTGGAGGAGAGCATCCTAGACTGTCATGCAGGCTCTGGGAGATTCAGCCAAAGCCTGGCTACTCCTGTGGGACTTGATGGACTGTATCCCACCAGGCTTCTCTGGCCATGGGATTTCCCAGGCAAGAATACTGGAGTGGGTTGCCATTTCCTACTCCAGGGGATCTTCCTGACCCAGGGATTGAACCCACGTCTCCTGTGTCTTCTACCTTGGCAAGTGGATTCTTTACCACTGAGCCACCTGGGAAGCCCAAATGAAATAGATAGATAAATAGATAATAGAGACATATATATGTATAAAAGGATCGCGTTGCTGTACAACTGAAACTAACACAACATTGTAAATCAACTATACTTCAATTTTTAAAAAGATGCTTCTTAGATATACAATTTGGGATATAAACCTGGAGATCAGGAAGTGGTCTAGGCTGGATATATAATTTTGGGAGACACCAGTTTGTGGTGGCATTAAAATCATGAGAACTATAGTCAACTAAAAGTGTATTAATGCATCTATCTGACCAGCAGACTGATTCTAAATCCTCTCTGATAGTTTTTACAAGGTGATTGTCTAAGTAAGTATTAAGTAAAGGACCTGGGCAAACATCACGAGCATTATGTGGTTCAGGCTAGAACTCGCAGACAGAGGATGAGCCATTGAAAGAACACAGTGCCTCTGTCTTCTGCCATCTCATGAAGTGGTGTATTTGGGCTAGAAACTGCTAAATACATCACAGGTTGTGCTCCTGGGAAGGGACCCACCCTCCTGCTGCTCTCCCAAGGAGCATCTAACCAAGCATGTGATTCTGACACACTTATGATCATAATAAGGGCCTTCCTAAGAGAGACAACACCCTGCAATTGGATGCCAGCTGACTAGGGAACTCGCATACCATTGTGTCATTACCGTGGGGGATGGGGGAGCCAGTGTCCCAGTTAGCTCTGGGAATTTCTAGCAGACAATTGTCCTATTTGACTCTCCTCACCAACATATACTTGATCTCTGCCAAAGACTAGGAACTACCTAATTCCATATTTAATCAGAATTACTATTGAACTATTTCTTATACTTAAGAAGTACAGTTAACCTTTGAATAATACAGAGGTTAGGGCACTGACTCTCCACACAGTTGAAAATCTGAGTGTAACTTCTAGTTGGCCCTCCATGTCCACAGGTCAACATGAATTCCTTCCTTTTAAATGCTGAATAGTATTTGATTGTATGTATACACACTACACTTTATTCATCTATTCATCCATCTGTGAACATTTGGGTTGCTTCCACCTTATGGCTATTGTGAGTAATGGTGCTCCGAACATGGATGTACAAATATCTGTTCAAGATCTTGCTTTCAGTTCTTTGGGGAATATACCCAGAAGTGGGATTGCTGGATCATATGGTAATTCTATTTCTATTTTTAATTTTTTTAAGAGCTTCCATAATGTTTTTCATAGCAGCTGCACCATTTTACTGATACAATTTCTCCACATCTTTGTCAACACTTGCTATTTTCTATTTTCTTGTAGTAGCCATCCTAACGAGTATGAAGTTCCCTTTTATTTTTTGATGCATTGCAAAGTAAATTGCAAACTCCCCTCACCCCGAAAAATACTTCAGAGTGCATATCATTAGTTAAAATTTAAAATGTATTTATGCTTTTTTCTTTTGATATAAAGTTTATATACAATGAAATGCACAAATCTTTAGCATATATTTACTGAGTTTTGACAAATGCACACTCCAGTGTAATCCCAATCCTTATCAAGATACAAAGCAAAATTTCTTTATACCCTTTTCTAGTTAGTCTTTGCCCCCAGAAGAAACAATGGCTCTGATTTTCTTCTACCATAGGCTAGTTCTGCTTGTTCCAGAACTTGGCATTAATGCAATCATATGTCATGTATTGGGTTGGCCAGAAAGTTTGTTTGGGTATTTCAAAAGAGTGTTGTCTTGGAGCAGATCCTCTGACAAGCAGACACCCAGGCAAGAATAAATGTGTGAGGACTTTATTAGGGGAAATGATTTTGGTGAAGGGAGAATACAGGCAATCAAGCCTATATTTTTCCAGAAGGTTTCTGCTAGTCTGGTGAAGCTTTTGCTAGTCACGAGAAACAGTTGTCACTATGAAGGATTTTAGTACTTTTCTAGATATGAGGAGATACAAGAATTGGTCTCATAAAATCAGCTCCTGAGAATATCTAACTATCTGAAGACCTGTCCTGCTAGTCCCCACCCCCCACCCAGCATAGACTGCTTCATTTCTGCACTGCATCCTGAACTACTTTCAGGGGATATTGAAGGTCAGCAGCTGCAGTAGCACATGATTAAATCCTTGTAGAGGTAGATGGCAAGTGCCCATGGCAAGTGCCAACTTGTAGTTGACACTATGCCTCTTTGGTGTAAGGATTATCTTGAGCTGGTTATTTTTAAGAAAAAGAAGGCATAGGAGAAAATCTGAAAATCACGTAGTCGTTACCCTCTGAAAAAGACATTTACATTTATAAGGGAGGTCTCCATTTGTCAAGGTATCTCCTTCTCTGTACCAGGAAGAGTGTGTGTGTTTGAGTGTGTGTGTGTGTGCGCTCATTCACTTAGTCAGATGACTAAATCTCTAGGAACTCTTATCAGTGCAGGTGACAAGGACCTAAATCTGCATAACAACTGAATCCTTGTTTATTGTGCTTTTCCTGATAACCTCCCACAGCTTTGTTAAAGATACTAAGGAAGTCTTTATTCAACAGGGACCATTGCAATGGGGATTTTCAGTGAGGGTGAGAGATCCAGCTCCAATCTGAATACAATAGGACAAGTGAAGATTCATAGCCAAAGAGCAGGGTTCGGGTCCAGGGATGTAGAATTACTAAGAGGAAGCATCAAAGGGTAAGAAAGATTCTGGTTAAATTGACTTGACAAGATTCCTGCTTTCAGTAAGGCCAGAGTGATAAGATATTGAAGGTGGAGGATAAGGAATTTGGTGAGGATCAAGAGTGAGGATTTTTGTTAAACCGACCCAGCAGGAGGATTCTTGCGAACACTGGACTGAGTAGGCTAAGGACAGAACCCAAGGCTGGGGCCTAGTTGAGACAAGGACCCGGAAGAGCCTGACACAGGTTTGGTCAAGGAGACAGTCGTCGTCAGAAGTAGGAAAAACTGACACATCAAGGATAGCCATTGTACCCCAAATTGTACAACTTGGTACAATTTTCATATAGCTTCTCATTCTAAAATGAAAGGATAATCCATTGTCTCTCACTTAAATGCATCTCTAAGTACTTTAACTAGAATGAAGATTTGCTTTAAGAAATGTGGTAAATCTGTCTTTATGTATAATTCAAATCTATGTCTAAGTGACTCATTCCTGGTAAAATGGAGAGCAGCTATTGATTATCCTCCAGACAAGTTTCCTGTGGTTGGCAGCTATCTAAAAAATATCTCCAACTTCCATTTTTCTCTCTTCTTAGATAATTAGTCTCAGGTTCTAAAGTTTAGTCCTTTCCTTTAAACCTTGGGCCTTTGAATTCTAGTAAAATGTGTTGACACTTTAAATTTTCTTTTCCAGGGAAGTTACACAAAGTCAATTGCTTGTATGAAAATTGTTAAAGGGGTTAATAGTGTTTTTGCCTTTTATGTCCAATTTCTTATCTTATTGAGAGCAACCTGAGTATTTTGTCTACTAACTTTTTTTCCCTCCAAAATATTAACATTCTTATTGATGAGTTTTCAGGATAATCACCTGGAGTATAGGGTTGGGATAAGGATGAAGTGAGTGAGGCACTTAGGCCCTATGTGATTAAATATGGTTTTGACTAGAGGACTGCAGATGAAGACGAGAAACTCTTGGGTTCCATCCTGCTTTGTAGACCATCACTGACCTATTCTTTTGAACTGGGAAGTGTTCACATTAAGCAATGTTGACTCTGGGGGAAAAAAAAAAGAGTTGCTTCTTGAAGAATAGAGGGCTGCAAATATTAAAGGAACATTTTCTCTTGCGAGGACTGTGGCCAACACAAGCTCTCTCCAGTGGAAAATGAATTAGTTCAGAGCATCAGTCTCCTAATTAGAAGAGCTAAAGCAATGGTCCTCAAGAGAGGAAGGCATGGAACAAAAATACCCAGGGAACCACATATTCCTTATTATTCCCCGTCTTCACCCCCCCAGAATCTGATCAAAGTGTGCATGTAAGAATGGCCCAGAGGGAGTAGGTGCCAGGTGGTTTTGACAAGTTTCCCAGGCAACACAGAGAGGCAGCTCTCTCTCACCCAGTTGGGAATCAGTGGGCAAAAGAGACCCAGTGTTATTTATGAAAGTTTGAAATACATATTATTGACTCTATTATTCAGAAATACTTGGGCACTCACTCAAACATAAACACACAAGGATGGGAATTACAACACTTTGTAATAGCATTGAGAGTAAAAATAAAAATAATAATGACAACAACTTGAAAGTCCATTAGCAGGGGACTGGTTAGATGTATGGTTTAATCATATGATGAAATTATATGCCTTGGTGAGAAAGGACAAGGTAGTTCCTCATGTGCTAATATAAGTGTCATGTGACACATGAATAAAGGGAAGTAAACGTTTAAGATGTCCTATAGGGGATGGAAAAAGGACAGTGTTGCAAAGCACATGTCGTGTGACTGGGCCACTCTCTGCTAGACAATGTGTATATATTACTCAAGATGATCCTGGGAGATAGCATATTACAGATGTTGCCCAAGTCATCACAATCTATTTATTGAATACAACTTAAAAGATGGTCTTGAATTAGGAATAAGTAATTCTATCCTTTAGGTCAGGCCATCCTAATTCCCCTTCAGGATTACCCAACATCTTCTTAATTGGACTCAATAGCTCCTGCTTTCACCCCCTTCAGTCTGCCCTGAATGATATATATATAAATATATATATATATATGTATATATATATATATTTTTTAACAAACCTTATGATATCTGTTTCTTCAAGAATTAAATATTCCCTGCAGGACAACATCTCCATTCACAAGCAGTTTCCAAGTCCCTTCATAATCTAGTCTCTGATAATCTTTTCATTTCTACCTCCTGTCACATGCCTCAACCTTGGCAAGCTAGTTTTACTAAGCTCCTGGCAATTCCTTGAACATGCCATTCATGTTTCCATTTTTTGGCACTGATGGGGGTCAGGGCAGGCCACCCCCAAATATGCCACTTTGGCGTATTCATTATTTTGAACTAAAATTAATTAAGAAATAGGAACCCACAGCAGAGGAGCCTGGCGGGTCTCACAGAGTTGGACATGACTGAAGCCACTAGCACACACAGTGAAAGAAAGACACTCTGAGCCTCCTTTGTTCCTCTGAAATCAGGAAATAAATCTCTCACATAAAACGTATCCTCCCTGTACCAGGAGGAGAGAGGGCATCCTTGTCACCAGAGATAGGGAATTCAGGGCTGAGAAGGCTATATAAACAAATCTTGTTACTTCTTCATTAACTTATTACCCTAAGTCCAAACTTGTCTTGTATATTCTTCATGAATCTATTACTTCTTTGTCTAAAAGGTATGAAAATGAAAGCTCCCTGTTTTGGTCACTTCTTTGAGTCTCATATTTCTATGAGTTCCAATAAGCATGAATTAAATATTTTTTCTCCTGTTCATCTGTCTTATGCCAATTTAATTATTAGACCAGCCAAAGACCCCTACAAGAGAAGAAAGGATAAGTTTTCCTCCTGTATAGGTCATTGTATATGCAGAATATTAGAAGTCCTCTGATGAATTCCTGCTTATCTTTTAAGACTAAATTCATGTATCTCAAACTTTTTCTGACTTTCTTGAACCGTATCCCTTCTACTTACTCCATGCCCTGAATACTTGATATTTTCTAGATACTTGTATTTTTTAAACCTGTTAGATTTTCCTATTAGATATTTAATTCTTTGAAAATAGTAACCTTGATTTCTTCATTATTTGTAAACATAACACCTAGAAGGCAAGTGATATACTTTAAATAAATATTTATTCCAGAAAAACAAGCATGCATACTCAGTCGTGTCTGACTCTTTGTCAGACCTTATGGACTATAGCTACCAGGCTCTTCTGTCCATGGGATTCTCCAGGCAAGAAAACTGGAGTGGGTTGCCATGCCCTCCTCCAAGGGATCTTCCGATCCAGGGATCGAACCCAAATCTCCTGCATTGCAGGAAGATTCTTTACTCTTGAGCCACCAGGGAAGCCCTATTCCATGAATAAATAAAAATAAATATATAATCAATTGAAATCAGTGTTGGGGGAATAAGGATTTGAAGGACATATATCAGTTCTGTTTAGTCGCTCAGTCGTGTCCAGATCTTTGTGACCCGGTGGACTGCAGCACACCAAGCTTCCCTGTCCATCACCAACTCCCAGAGCTTGCTCAAACTCATGTCCATCGAGTCAGTGATGCCATCCAACCATCTCATCTTCTGTCATCCCCTTCTCCTCCTGCCTTCAATATTTCCCAGCATCAGGGTCTTTTCCAATGAGTCAGTTCTTCACATCAGCTGGCCAAAGTATTGGAGCTTCAGCTTTAGCATCAGTCCTTCCAATGAATATTCAGGATTGATTTCCTTTAGGATGGGCTGGTTTAATCTCCTTGCTGCCCAGGGACTCTCAAGAGTCTTCTCCAACACCACAGTTCAAAAGCATGAATTCTTTGGTGCTCAGCTTTCTTTATGGTTCAACTCTCACATCATTCATGACTGCTGGAAAAACCATAGCTTTGACTAGACAGGCCTTTGTTGGTAAAGTAATGTTTCTGCTTTTTAATATGCTATCTAAGTTGGTCATAGTTTTTCTTCCAAGGAGCAAGCATCTTTTAATTTCATGGCTGCAGTCACCATCTGCAGTGATTTTGGAGCCCAAGAAAATAAATCTGTCACTGTTTCCACTGTATCCCCATCTATTTGCCATGAAGTGATGGGACTGGATGCCATGATCTTAGTTTTTTTAATGTTGAGTTTTGATCCAGCTTTTCACTCTCCTCTTTCACTTTCACCAAGAGGCTCTTTAGTTTCTCTTCGCTTTCTGCCATAAAGGTCATGTTATCTGCACATCTGAGGTTATTGATATTTCTCCCAGCAATCTTGATTTCAGCTTGTGCTTCATTCAGCCTGGCATTTTGCATGATGTACTCTGCATATAAGTTAAATAACCAGGGTGACAATATACAGCCTTGACATACTCCTTTCCCAATTTGGAACCAGTCCGTTGTTCCACGTCCAGTTCTAGATGTTGCTTCTTGACCTGCATACAGATTTCCCAGGAGGCAGGTAAGATGGTTGGTATTCCCATCTCTTGAAGAATTTTCCACAGTTTGCTGTGATCCACACAGTCAAAAGCTTTGGCGTAGTCAAGAAAGCAGAAATAGATGTTTTTGAGGAAGTCTCTTGCTTTTTCTATGATCCAACTGATGTTGGCAGTTTGATCTCTGGTTCCTCTGCCTTTCCTAAATCCAGCTTGAACATCTGGAAGACTAGCAATCTCTTCAAGAAAATTAGAGATACCAAGGGAACATTTCATGAAAGGTAGGCACAATAGAGGACAGAAATGGTATGGACCTAACAGAAGCAGAAGATATTAAGAAGAGGTGGCAAGAATACACAGAACTATACCAAAAAGATCTTCATAATCCAGATAACCACAATGGTGTGATCACTCTCCTCGAGCCAGACATCCTGGAGTGTGAAGTCAAGTAGGCCTTAAGAAGCATCATTATGAACAAAGCTAATGGAGATGATGGAATTCCAGTTGAGCTATTTCAAATCTTAAAAGATGATGCTGTTAAAGTGCTGCACTCAATATCCAGCAAATTTGGAAAGCTCAGCAGTGGCCACAGGACTGGAAAAGGTCAGTTTTCATTCCAATCTCAAGAACATATATAGGAGGGTCATTATTTGAAATACTGTAATCTTCTAGGAGTAAAAATTGAAGGTAATTAATCTGTAAAATTTGGGCATCAGATGATATAGGGGAATTCTTAGGAAATGAAATAAAAGTTTTACCTTGATATAATGTGATTATGACCAATTTCAAATTCTTCTCAGCTAGGGAAGACTTTGCTTTATGCAGGAATGTGTGTTACATACACATCAACCACACAGTAAACAAAGAAAGAGAAGTAAAAATCTGACTCATAAGCAAACTCAGTACTAAAAATGGAATTACTGTTTCATACACAGCAAATGAGGTATGGACATTAAAGAGAAAAATGTGACTGAAGTCAAAAAGAAATGTTGCTCAGAAGAGTATTTTTTTTTTCTCTCCATGAGCACCTGCATGGAGAAAACTGATGTTAAGAGTAGGTGAAGCAAATTTTAATGGCTGAAGGATGATTTTTAAAATACCACATTGATAGTAGGCCACAACACTTTCTTGTAATTACTCATCTGGGTGAGGACTTCAAACCGTAGTAACTGTAATTCTTAGAGAAATGCAAATTAAAACTACAATGAGGTACCACCTCACACTGGTCAGAATGGCCATCATTAAAAAGTCAATGAATAATAAATGCTGTAGAGGGTGTAGAGAAAAGGGAATCTTCCTACACTGTTGATGGGAATGTTAATTGGTGCAGTTACTATGGAAAGCAGCATGGAGGTTCATCAAAAAACCAAAAATAGAGCTAACATATGATCCGAAATTCCCACTCTTGGGCATGCATGTATGCATGCTAAGTTACTTCAGTTGTGTCTGACTCTTTGCGACCCTATGGACTGTAGCCCTCCAGGCTCTTCTGTCCATGAATTTTTCAGACAAGAATGCTGGAGTGGGTTGCCATGCCCTTCTCTAGAGGATCTTCCCAACCCGGGGATTGAACCCATGTCTCCTGTGGCTCCTGCATTACAGGTGTATTCTTTACCACTGAGCCACTAGGGAAGCCCCACTCTTGGGCATATATGCAGAGAAAATCATAATTGAAAAAGATACATGCATCCCTATGTTCATAGCAGCATTATTTATGATAACCAAGACATGTAAAATCCCAAATGTCCATTGACAGATGAATAGATAAAGACACACACACACACATGATGGATTACTACTCAGCTGTAAAAAAGAACCAAATAATGCCATTTGCAACTACATGGATGGGCCTGGAGATGATCATACTAAATGAAGTAAGTCAGAAAGACAAATGTCACATGGTATGGTTTTTATGTGGAATCTAACATATGACACAAATGAACATATCTATGAATAGAAACAGACTCACAGACATAAAGAACAGGCTTATAGTTGCCAAGGGGTAGAGAGAGAAGGATTGGGAGTTTAGGATTAGCAGATACAAACTAGCATATATAAAATGGATAAATAACAATTCCTACTGTATAGCTCATCGAACTATATTCAATAATCTATGATAAATCATGATAGGAAAACATATGAAAAAATAATGTATATATGTGTATAACTGAGTCACTATGCTATGTAGCAGGAATTACCACAACATTGTAAATCAACTATTAATATACTTCAGTAAAATTTAAAAAAGATAGTAGCCATAAAGGAAAGACACCAGACATTTACAACTCTTAATGTTTAGGTTGACTCAGGTACAATGATTATTTTACACACACACACACACACACACACACTCAAAATCCAATTGAATGTTAATTCAGTTCTACTCATAGGCCTGTGCTTTAGATCTCAAGAGAATCCAATGATAAAACAACCCAGGAAGAAAGAAAAAGAACTCATGGGACAAATATTAACTTTAGAACGAGTTAACATGTCGTGCCTGACTGTTTATCCTTGGGAAGTCCTGCTAGCAAGGTTGGTTCTTGGCTGGAGTCTGCGAACTTGGACATCAGGGGAGTTCCCACCATTTCTAGAACTGATAAGGGCAGCTCACTGTGCCTGAATTGTTTGTGTAACCATGAAGGTTTATGCTGAACACCTGCTTTCCTTCTGGGAGTGTGGCATTTGGGGACGTGCCAGGCAAGGGATGCCGACATGATGAGCGGCCAATAGAAACGCTAGACACCATACCTATAATGACCTTCCATAGTTGGCAACATTTCACGTGTGTTGTCACAACTTGTTTATGACTCCACTGGGAGAGAATTCTTGGAAAATTGCCCCAGGTCTCTTCCCTGGACTTTGCCCCACACACTATGGCCCTGTGCCGATTGTGCTTTGTGTCTTTTCACTGTGATAAATCTTAGACGTGAGAACAACCTCTAAGACATGAGTACGACATATGCTGAGTCCTGTGATCCCTTCTCATGAAACACCGAACTGGGGGTGGACTTGGGAACCCCTTATAAACCCTCTAACACAAAATGTGGATGCTTTTGTGACCTTACTTGAAAATCATTCTTACTTAATACTCTCAGGCTCTCTCTCAGTATATCTTTCTCTTTGACGTGCTACATATATCCAGTCAAAGCATAGCTTGCTTTTTTTTTTTTTCCCAAAAAGAACTCATTGTTACATACAGACTTCTAGAAAACAAAATATAATTAGAAGTTGAAATTTCCCTCAAATAAACCAGCTGGTTCTATCTAAAAGTATCTGAATGTTGTAATCGCCAATGAAAAATCTGTAGGTATGTACAAACCTCTGGGGACATTCTGTTTTGATGTCAGGACATCTGACTCACTTTTCTAAAAAGTGAGGTTTCCTTTTCTCTCTTTTCTACCTGGTAAATCCTTGTTCAGCCTTCAAGATTTAGTTCAAATGTCACCTCCTTAGTTCAACTTCTAAACTCCTCCAGGCTAAGTGGGAACTTCTTTTGTCAGTCTGAGTGAATGACTGAGTGAAGTCACTCAGTCGTGTCCAACTCTTTGCTACCCCATGGACTGTAGCCCACCAGGCTCCTCAGTCCATGGAATTTTCCAGGGGAGTGGGTTGCCATTTCCTTCTCCAGGGTATCTTCCCAACCCAGGGATGGAACCCAGGTCTCCCGCACTGCAGGCAGTTTACACATTGTATTTTGTGCCTTCCATAGACTGATCGGGTTACATTAAGACTGTTTACCTCTCTCTCCTGAACTTTTAGGTTTAGGACTAGGTCAAACCATCCACCAATTCCCAGAACACATCTTAGTGTGTAACAAAAAGCAGGTACCCAGAAACAGTTTGTCCCATAATATTAATCACTAGGCATATATTTGATTCATAGATGAATTTCAATATGTTTATGTTTGCCAGACCTTGCATTCACTGTGGTACTCTGAGATAAAATTGAGTGAGATAGTGGTTTTGAAAATTTTCTGACAAGCATTGTTTTCTAGTACTACATTGTGTGCTGTGCTTAGCCGTTCAGTTGTGCCTGACTCTTTGCGACCCCATGGACTGTAGCCCTCCAGGCTCCTCTGTTCATGGGGATTCTCCAGATAAGAATACTGGAGTGGGTTGCCATGCTCTCCTCCAGGGGATCTTTCCAACCCAGAGATCGAACCCATCTCTCCTGTATTGCAGATGGATTATTTATTGTCTAGCCATCAGGGAAGCCCAAGAATACTGGAGTGAGTAGCTTATCCCTTCTCCAGGGGAACTTCCCAACCCAGGAATTGAACTGGGGTCTCCTGCATTGCAAGCAGATTGTTTACCAGCAAACCCAGTACTACATTACTCATTATTATTAATCATTGTCATCATTGGGAGCTAATGTATTATTATAAAAAAATACAAATTCTGGTATTTTGAAAATGAGAAGTTAAGAATCATTGTTCTAGGGACTTCCCTGATGAGAAACTGAGACTTAGAGTGGCTGAGACTCTGCACTCCCAGTGCAGGGGCCCTGGGTTCAATCCCTGGTCAGGGAACTAGATACCACATGCCACAACTAAAAATCCTGCATGCCAAAAAAAAATAAATAAATAAATCCTGCATGCCAGAACTAAGACCTGGCACAGCCAAATAAATATAAAAAAAAATTATTGTTCTAGCTCTTGCTAGAGCCAGTATGGAGTCAGGCAGTATCTCATTACACAGTATTTCATTTTTCAAGAAATCAGTCAAATAGTATTGCAGAGGAAGTGACAAATGGCTAGCAGTTGTACTACTTCAAAGCAAACCAGATAACAAGAAAGCGGTATTTGCCAGTAATGATGATCTCTTAAATATCAGCAAGGATCTCCTACTCCCCAAATACATTGACCTTTTTTCCTTAAACTGCAGTGTCTGAAGCTGATGTCTTCCTGTTTCTGGAGACTCTCTCTTACTTGCTTCCTAGGACACCACAATCTGTTCTCTACATTCCAATTCTTCTGTCCTTTCTCTACTTTCTTCTCTGGCTTTCCATCTACCCCCTGCCCCGTAAGTGTGCCCACTCACTCATGTTCTATCCATGGGCCTCTTTTCTTTCTATTTCCTCACTTCAGAAATAAAACAGTTAACAATTACCAAATATCTGCTATTCAATTGAACCCTCAAATTATTATATAGGTAGTATTATTATCCCCATTTTAAAGATGAAGAAGCTGAGGCACAAAGAACTTTAGTAAGTAATCCACAATCACATAACTCACCAGTGAGAGAGGCTAGGACTGAAATCAAACACCCTGGTTCTGGAGGCCAGACTCTTAACCTTTCCATCACTCTTTTTTATTTTTAATTTTTATTTGGAGTATAGTTGATTTACAATGTTCTGTTCTGTTAGTTTCAGGTGTGCAGCAAAGTGATTCAGTTAATCATATATGTGTATCTATTCTTTTTCAGATTCTTTTCCCATATAGGCCATTATAGAGAATTGAGTAGAGTTCCCTGTGCTATACAGTAGGTCCTTATGAGTTACCTATTTTACATATAGTAGTGTCCATCACTCTTTTTAGAAAGCATCTGCAAAGCAAGACCCTCAGGTTTAGGGACTGGAAATCAATTGCAGTAGAGTGCTGACTTTGTAAGAACTGGGGATTGACTTTTTTTCAGAGTTCCTCATAGGAATCTCAAAATCAGTTTACTTAAAACAGATTCAGTTATCCTCTGAAGCTGTGAGACCAGACAACTGAAAAAATCTTGGTAACATTGACCCCAAACTGGTTTCCCTTATGCTTTTCTTGTCTCAGGAACTGATACTACCATGATGGTAGGGACTGCACTGATGAGATACTTGAGCCCTATGACTGTATTTTTCTAGAGTGATCTCTTAACTCATCATTTTCCCTTGGTGTGACGCAGACATCACAGCCACTGTGTATCGCACAGTGCTGGGCACATGATCATCTTTTGTGAAAAATATTTAAGGAACAAATGAACACATTTCTACCAGATTGTAAGTTCCAGAAAGGCAGGCACAGTAGCTCTCCTGCATTGTATTTTGTAGGGAAGTGCAGAATCTCACTGAGTAATCCTTCAGTTAGGTACATCTGTTAAATTCCATTGATTGAAATCAACCTTTTCAGATGGGCACATTTGAATGCAGTGGAAAGCTTATTTCAGGATTTAAGAAATATTTGCATCACTTTTAAGGAGATTATTAAATTCTAAACAGAGCCAATTTAAAAGCCTTTTTATTGAACCAAGAGTGCAAGTAATGAAAACCAATTTTGTAAAGTTAAAAAAAAAAAACACAGTGAAGCTCTTAATAATAATTGTTTTTTAGCTCCAAATTGCTTCACTCAATACATTTTGTTTCTGAGTAAAACTTTTCTTTCCTCTTGGGAACTCCTTAACCAGTCCCAAAGTTATACAGTAATTGAAGTTGTTAACTACTCTGCCAAATGCAGATCATCTACCTGGGAGTTTGAAACACTTTTTAAAACTCACTAATACTGCTCCTAATATGGAAACATTTGTGAATGGTTCTAAAAATTCCTGCAGATTCACTTCAGTTTTTTTCCTCAAGTTAAGTTAAAGTATTATTACATTTCTTATGTTTTTTAGATATAACATTTCTAGTCCCACTGTATTCTTATGAAATGATTTCAGAGTATCTGGACTGTTATATTCTCTGTCTCCATCATTGGATCTGTAGACACTGGATCTTGCCAGGGGGATTTGCAGCTTTTTTTTTTTGTACTTTGATGTATTCCTTGGCATTTTTTTTTTAAATAAAGAAAATGTCTCACTTTTATAAAACCCATATGTCATTGTGCATGCTAAGTCACTTCTGTCGTGTTTGACTCCGTGTGACATCATGGAATAGCCCATCAGGCTCTTCTGTCCATGGACTTCTCCAGGCAACAGTAGTGGAGCAGGTTGTCATGCCCTCCTCCAGGGCATCTTCCTAGATATGTTATTACTTGCTTTAGAACATTTACTTTTTGTGTTTCAGGTTCAGTTCAGACAATAAAGGCCTATTCTACTGTATGCTAAGATGCATTTGAGTCAGATGGAGTTTCTTCTCTTATGCAGCTTTCAGCTCAGTTGGAGAGAGAAACACACATATGGATAAAAGCATGTATGCTGGTGATCCATGGAAGAGACCATGGGAACAGAGAAGTTCTCCTGGGAGAGAGAGCCTGGGTATGACAAGGACAAGTAGTAAATGACCAGGAGACTAGGGGTAGGAGAAGCAGAGACCTAGAGATAAGAGAACCCTCTTACACTGTTGGTGGGAATGTAAATTGGTGCAGCCATTATGGAAAACAGTATGGGGGTTCTTCAGAAAACTAAAAGTAGAACTACCATATGATCCAGCAATCCCACTCCTGGGCATATACCCAGACAAAATAATAATTCAAAAGACACATATACCCCAGTGTTCATAGCAGCACTATTTACAATAGCCAAGACATGGAAATAACCTAAATATCCATCAACAGATGAATGGATAAAGAAGATGTGGTCCATATATACAATGGAATGCTACTCAGCTATAAAAAGAATGAAATAATGTCTTTTGCAGCACCATGGATAGATCTAGAGATCATCATACTGAGTGAAATAAGGCAAAGACAAATATCATATGATATCACTTATATGTGGAATCTAAAATATGACACAAATGAGCATATCTATGAGACAAAAACAGACTCATGGGCACAGAGAACACAGTTGGGGTTGCCAAGGAGGAGAGAGGGATGGAGGGTAGAAGGATTGGGAAAAAAATGGGGTTTTTGAGTCTTGTTGCAAGTCTCACTGATATTGCTGGTAAATAATGTGCTGGGCACAGTTGGTGTGGAAAGATACTAGAGAGGTATCCAAAGACCAGCTCAAGGAAACCTCCCTTGCTATTCTAGGACTTTATACACATCCAGGCTTTATCTATGTCCACTAGTGGTGTATTTTAAAGAATATCTACTGTCTAATATTGTCAGAAATGGAAACACATATCTTTTTCTGTACATTTAAATACACTGCATGTACATAGCATCTTCCCTTAGCCCCACAGCTGTCTTATTTTGTTCTATATCAACTTATCATGGGCTTTAGCTTTACTGAGTTCCCCTAAGGCCTAAAATGGGTTTCCCTGGTGGCTCAGCAGTAAAGAATCCATCTGGCAATGCAGGAGATGTGGGTTCGATCCCTGGGTGGGAAGATCCCTTGGAGAAGGAAATGGCAACCCACTCCAGTATTCTTGCCAGGAAAATTCCATGGACAGAAAGAACCTGGCAGACTACAGTCCATGGGGTCACAAAAGAGACAGACACGACTTAGCAGCTAAAACAACAACAAAGCCTAAAATAGTCATTGAGAATTTTCTCCTCTACCTTGTCATGATGTATCATTTGTTCAGTTTGTTACTAGATTCAATTTTCTAAGATATTTTTCTTTATTTTAAAAATTTATTTATTTTAATTGGAGGCTAATTACAATATTGTAGTGGTTTTTGCCATACATTGACATGAATCAGCCATGGGTGTACACATATCCCCCATCCTGTACCCCCTCCCACCTCCCTCCCCATCCCATCCCTCAGGGTTGTTCCAGTGCACTGTCTTTCAGTGCCCTGTTTCATGCATCAAACATGGACTGGTCATCTATATCACATATGGTAATATACATGTTTCAATGCTGTTCTCTCAAATCATCTCACCCTTGCCTTCTCCTACAGAGTCCAAAAGTCTGTTCTTTATATCTGTGTCTCTTTTGTTGTCTCAAATATAGGGTCATCGTTACCATCTTTCTAAATTCCATAATATGCATTAGTATACTGTATCAGTGTTTTTCTTTCTGACTTACTTCACTCTGTATAATAGTTTCCAGTTTCATCCACCTCATTAGAACTGATTCAAATGCATTCTTTTTAATAGTTGAGTAGAATTCAATTGTGTATATTTACCACAGCTTTCTTATTCATTCATCTGCTGATGGACATCTAGGTTGCTTCCATGTCCTGGCTATTGTAAACAGTGTTGTGATGAACATTGGGGTACATGTGTCTCTTTCAATTCTGGTTTCCTAGGTGTGTATGCCCACCAGTGGGATTGATGGGTCATATGGCAATTCTATTTCCAGTTTTTTTAAGGAATCTCCATGCTGTTCTCTGTAGTGGCTATACTAGTTTGCATTCCCACCAATAGTATAAGAGAGTTCTCTTTTCTCCACACCCTCTCCAGCATTTATTGTTTGTAGACTTCTGGAAACCAGCCATTCTGACTGGCATGAGATGGTACCTCATTGTGATTTTGATTTGCATTTCTCTGATAATGAGTGATGTTGAGCATCTTTTCATGTGTTTGTTAGCCATCTTTATGTCTTCTTTGGAGAAATGTCTGTTTAGTTCTTTGGCCCATTTTTTGATTGGGTCATTTATTTTTCTGGTATTAAGCTGCTTGTACACTTTTGAGATTAATTCTTTGTCAGTTGCTTTGTTTGCTATTATTTTCTCCCATTCTGAAGGCTGTCTTTTCACCTTGAAAAAGCTTTTAAGTTTAATTAGGTCCAATTTGTTTATTTTTGCTTTTATTTCCATTACTCTGGGAGGTGGGTCATAAAGGATCCTGCTGTTATTTATGCCAGAGAGTGTTTTGCCTATGTTTTCCTCTAGGAGTTTTATAGTTTCTGGTCTTACATTTAGATCTTTAATCCATTTTGAGTTTACATTTGGGTATGGTGTTAGAAAGTGTTCTAGTTTCATTCTTTTACAAGACCAGACCAGTTTTCCCAGCACCACTTGTTAAAGAGATTTTCTTTTCTCCATTGTATATTCTTGCCTCCTTTGTCAAAGATAAGGTGTCCATAGGTGCGTGGATTTATCTCTGGGCTTTCTATTTTGTTCCATTGATCTATATTTCTGTCTTTGTGCCAGTACCATACTGTCTTGATGACTGTAGCTTTGTAGTATAGTCTGAAGTCATGCAGGTTGATTCCTCCAGTTTCATTCTTCTTTTTCAAGATTGCTTTGGCTATTCAAGGTTTTTTGTATTTCCATACAAATTGTGAAATTATTTGTTCTAGTTCTGTGAAAACTACTGTTGGTAGCTTGATAGGGATTGCATTGAGTCTATAGATTGCTGTAGGTAGTATACTCATTTTCACTATATTGATTTTTCTGATTCATGAACATGGTATATTTCTCCACCTACTTGTGTCCTCTTTGATTTCTTTCAGCAGTGTTTTATATTTTTCTATATGTAGGTCTTTTTTTTCTTTAGGTAGATGTATTCCTAAGTATTTTATTCTTTTTGTCACAATGGTGAATGGGATTGTTTCCTTAATTTCTCTTTCTGTTTTCTCATTGTTAATGTATAGGAATGCAAGGGATTTCTCTGTGTTAATTTTATATCCTGCAACTTTACTATATTCATTGATTAGCTCTAGTAATTTTCTGGTGGTGTCTTTAGGGTTTTCTGTGTAGAGGATCATGTCATCTACAAACAGGGAGAGTTTTACTTCTTTTTTTTCCTATCTGGATTCCTTTTATTTCTTTTTCTGCTCTGATTGCTGTGGCTAAAACTTCCAAAACTATGTTGAATAGTAGTGGTGAGAGTGGGCACCCTTGTCTTGTTTCTGACTTTAGGGGAAATGCTTTCAATTTTTCACCATTGAATACAATGTTTGCTGTGGGTTTATCACAGATGGCTTTTATTCTGTTGGTATGTTCCTTCTATGCCTGCTTTCTGGAGAGTTTTTATCATAAATGGATGTTGAATTTTGTCAAAGGCTTTCTCTGCATCTATTGAGATAATCATATGGTTTTTATCTTTCAATTTGTTAATGTGATGTATCATGTTGATTTGCACATATTGAAGAATCCTTGCATCCCTGGGATAAAGCCCACTTGGTCATGATGTATGATCTTTTTAATATGCTGTTGGATTCTGTTTGCTAGAATTTTGTTGAGGATTTTTGCATCTATGTTCATCAGTGACATTGGCCTGTAGTTTTCTTTTTTTTTTTTTTTTTTGTAGTATCTTTGTCTGGTTTTGGTATTAGGATGATGGTGAACTCATGGAATGAGTTTGGCAGTTTACATTCCTCTGAAATTTTCTGGAAAAGTTTGAGTAGGATAGGTGTTAGCTCTTCTCAAATTGTTGGTAGAATTCACCTGTGAAACCTTCTGGTCCTGGGTTTTTGTTTGTTGGAAGATTTTCGATTACAGTTTCGATTTCTGTGCTTCTGATGGGTCTGTGAAGATTTTCTATTTTTTCCTGGTTCGGTTTTGGAAAGTGATGCTTTTCTAAGAATTTGTTGATTTCTTTGAAGTTGTCCATTTTATTGGCATATAGTTGCTGATAGTAGTCTCTTATGAGTCTTTGTATTTCTGTGTTGTCTGTTGTGATTTCTCCAATTTCATTTCTAATTTTGTTGATTTGATTCATCTCCCCCACACCCTCCTTTTTTTGATGAGTCTGGCTAATGGTTTGTCTATTTTATTTATCTTTTCAAAGAACCAGCTTTTAGCTTTGTTGATTTTTGCTATAGTCTGCTTTGTTTCTTTTTCATTTATTTCTGCCCTAATTTTTATAATTTGTTTCCTTCTACTAACCCTGGGGTTCTTCATTTCTTATTTTTCTAGTTGCTTTAGGTATACAGTTAGGTTATTTATTTTATTTTTCTCTTGTTTCTTGAGGTAAGCTTGTACTGCTATGAACCTTCCCCTTAGCACTGCTTTTTCTGAATCCCATAAGTTTCAGGTTGTCGTGTTTTCATTTTCATATGTTTCTATGCATATTTTGATTTCTTTTTTGATTTATTCTGTGATTTGTTGGTTATTCAGAAGTGTGTTATTTAGCCTCCATTTGTTTGTATTTTTAATAGTTTTTTTTTTCCTGTAGTTGACATCTAATCTTACCATATTGTGATCACAAAAGAGGCTTGAAGTGATTTCAATGTTTTTGAATTTACCAAGGCTAGATTTATGGCCCAGGATGTGATCTATCCTGCAGAAAGTTCCATGTGCACTTGAGAAAAAGGTGAAATTCATTGTTTTGGGGTGAAATGTCCTATAGATAGCAAATAGGTCTAAATGGTCCATTGTATCATTTAAAGTTGGTGTTTCCTTGCTAATTTTCTGTTTGGTTGATCTATCCATAGATGTGAGTGGGGTATTAATGTCTCCCACTATTATTGTGTTACTGTTAATGTCCCCTTTCATACTTGTTAGCATTTGCCTTACATATTGCAGTGCTCTTATGTTGGGTGCATATATGTTTATAATTGTTATATCTTCTTCTTGGATTTATCCTCTGATCATTATGTAGTGTCCTTCTTTGTCTCTTTTCAAGGCCTTTATTTCAAAGTCTATTTTTTCTGATAGGAGTATTGCTACTCCTGCTTTCTTTTGGTCTCCATTTGCATGAAATATGTTTTCCCAGTCCTTCACTCTCAGTCTGTATGTGTCCCTTGGTTTGAGGTGGGTCTCTTGTAGACAGCATATATAGGGGTCTTGTTTTTGTATCCATTCAACCAGTCTTTGTCTTTTGGTTGGGGCATTCAACCCATTTACATTTAAGGTAATTATTGATAAGTATGAACCCATTGCCATTTACTTTGTTGTCTTGGTTTCGAGTTTATAAACCTTTTCTGTGTTTCCTGTCTAGAGAAGATTCTTTAGCATTTGTTGAAGAGCTGGTTTGGTGGTGCTGAATTCTCTCAGCTTTTGCTTGTCTGTAAATCTTTTGATTTCTCCTTCATATTTGAATGAGATCCTTGTTGGATACAGTAATCTGGGTTGTAGGTTTTTCGCTTTCATCACTTTAAGTATGTCCTGCCATTCCCATCTGGCCTGAAGAGTTTCTGTTGACAGATCAGCTGTTATCTTTATGGGAATCCCCTTGTGTGTTATTTGTTGTTTTTCCCTTGTTGCTTTTAATATTTGCTCTTTGTATTTGATCTTCATTGATTTGATTAATATGTGTCTTGGGGTGTTTTGCCATGGGTTTTTCCTGTTCTTCAACTTAGGTGGATATTTCTTTCCCTATTTTAGGAAAGTTTTGAACTATTATCTCCTCAAGTATTTTCTCATGGCCTTTCTTTTTGTTTTCTTCTTTTGGGACTCCTATAATTTGAATGTTGGGGCATTTAACATTGTCCCAGAGGTCTCTGAGGTTGTCCTCATTAATTTTAATTCCTTTTTCTTTTTTCCTCTTTTCTTCATTTATTTCCACCATTCTATCTTCCACCTCACTTATCCTATCTTCTGCCTCGGTTATTCTACTGTTGGTTCCCTCCAGAGTGCTTTTGATCTCAGTTATTGCATTATTCATTTTTGATTGACTCTTCTTTATTTCTTCTAGGTCTTTGTTAAATATTTCTTGCATCTTCTCAATCCCTGTCTTTAGTCTATTTATCTGTAACTCCATTTTGTTTTTAAGATTTTGGATCATCTTTACTATCATTATTCTGAATTCTTTTTCAGGTAGACTCCCTATCTCGTCTTTTGTTTGGTTTGGTTTATCATGTTTCCTTTATCTGCTGATTATTTCTCTGCCTTTTCATTTTGTTTTGATTGTTGTGTTTGGGATCGCCTTTCTGTAGACTGGAAGTTTGTTGTTCCTTTTTATTGTGGAGGTTGCTCCCTGTGGGTGGGAGCACTCCTTGATGAGTGGCTTGTCAAGGTTTCCTGGTTAGGGAAGGTTACATCTGTGTTCTTGTGGGTGGAGCTGGATCTCTTCTCTCTGGAGTGCAATGAAGTGTCCAGTGGTGAGTTTTGGGGTGTCTATGGGTTTGGCATGACTTTGGGCAGCCTGTATTTTAGTGCTCATGGCTGTGTTCCTGTGTTGCTGGAGAATTAGCGTGGTATGTCTTGTTCTGGAACTCGTTGGCTCATGGGTGGAGCTTGATTTCAGTGTAGGTATGGATGCTTTTGGATGAGGTCTTGTTGATTAATGCTCCCTGGAATCAGGAGTTTTCTGGTGTTCTCAAGTTTTGGATTTAAGCCTCTTGCCTCTGGCTTTCAGTCTTATTCTTACAGTATCCTCAAGACTTCTCCATCCATACAGCACAGATAATAAAACACCTAGGTTAATGGTGAAAAGATTCTCCATAGTGAGGGACACCCAGAGAGGTTCACAGAGTTACATGGAGAAAAGCAGAAGGAGGAGGCAGATAGAGGTGACCAGGAGCAGAAGAAGAGGAGTCAAAAGGGGAGAGACCAATCTAGCCAGTAATCAGTTCCCTAAGTGTCTCCACAGCCCTGAATATCCAGAGAGATTCACAGAGTTAAGTAGAGAAGAGAAGGGGGATTGAGGAGATAAAGGTGACCTGGGGGAGAAAAGGAAGAGTCAAAGGAGGAGAGAGCAATCAAGCCAGTAATAACACCCCTAAGTAAATATGGGTACTGAAGAGTAGATTCTTAAAGGTACAAAGTTGGTAACAAATACCCAAAATCTAGAGTAGAGGGTAGCCTCTCAAAAATACAATATTAGAAATACAAAACATAAGCAATCATAAAAATTATAAAAAACATATATATGAAATTTCAGTTTAAAATAGGGTCTTTTTTGCAAGGTAATAGTAGGTTATAAAAATGAAAATTAAAGGAGTAATAAAGAACTTAAAAAAATGATAATAGTAAAAATATATCTAGGAATTTCTCTGGAGCTGTTGAGGGCAGTGTGGGGTCAGTTCAGTTTCAGATAGTTCCTTGTTCCAGCTTGTACTTCTCAAGGTCTATAGACCCCTTCCAATGCTCTGTCAATGTTAACTGCAGGGTTTTAATCTGTTGCATGTGTCACTTCCAGAGCAGTTCCCTCTTGTTTTTTTATTTTGGCTTCCTCTGTTTCTAAGTCTCTTCAGTGTCTAATTTCTGCCCTGACACAAGGGGACAAAGGTGGTCACTTATTTAGGCTCACTTGTTCAGTTGTGTTGTGGGGAGGGAGGAACACTACAAACAAATATCACTGGCGTGTGTGAAGAGTGCTTGCAGTATATGGACCACACTGGGTTTGCCTCAGCTCACAGCGTTTTGTGCTTTCCTGGTCTACACTGCTCAGGCTCCAGGTTGCTCTGCAGGGGTACTGCCCAAAGTGGGCCTTGCATTTTGTGCACTTCCCAGGTCTGAGTTGCTCAGATTCAGGTTTTCGGGTACTTCACAAGGACACAGACTCAGTTGGGTGTGCATTTTGTGCTCTTCCCAGGTCCAAGCAGCTCAAGTGACCAGGTGCTTGGCTAGTGTACTGTCCCAGGTGGGCATCTTAATCACCTTCCCAGTCTGGGCCGCTTGGGTTCCAGAGCCAAATACATAAATATTTTTTTAAAAAGTATATGTTGGACCCTTTCATGCTTTTCTACATGCCTCTTTCCTTATCTCTCATTTTATTTCCCAGCTCTTAATGTCTTTGTGTTGCATTCTGGGAAATTTCCTGAGAAATGTCTTTCAAGTCACCAGTCCCTCTTCAAATGTATCTAATTCCTTCAATTGTCCATTGAGGTTTTTAATTTTAGTGATAACATTTGTCATTTCTAGAATTCATATTTCAATCATTCCTTATCTGTTTTCTGTAATATTTCTGTCCTCAAATTTGTATCTTTTTACTTTAAAAATTGCTTTAACACATTTATTTTACAGTGTTTATTTGTGATATGGTTCTAAGATCTGTTCTATTTCCTTGCTTTATCACTCCTATGATTCTCTCACTTAGAGAAGAAAAAAAAGAAAGAAAAGGCAACTCTACATAGAAGGGAAATAAATCAAAGTAATGTTTACACAGGTGGTGCTTGTGATAAAGAACCTGCCTGCCAATGCAGGAGACCTAAGAGACACGGGTTTGATCCCTGGGTTGGAAAGATCCCCTGGAGGAGGGCATGGTAACCCACTCCAATATTCTTGCCTGGAAAATCCCATGGACAGAGCAGCCTGGAGGGCTACAGTCCGTAGAGTCATGAAGAGTGGGATATGTTTGAAGTGACTTAGCATGCATGAATGAGTAAAGTGATGCATAATTTGGTAACTGGGTGGCAAGGGAGAGATTAACTTGCTATAAGAAATGGAGAACTTTTATAAAAATATCAGGAAAGAGGACATTTCTTTGGAATTTCAACAATATCAGGAAAGAGGACATTTCTTTAGAGTGTCAACAAATATGTTTATGTGACTAAGTACTACTTTCTCAGCCTCTGATCTTCCCATTTCTAACACAAGATTTAAAACAAAGTGGCATTCTATTGAACACCCAGTATCTGACTGCTATAATACTAAATACTTCACATATATTTTCATGTAATTATCATGACCATCTATTTTACAGATATGCAGTTTTCCCTGAGAACACCTAGCTAGTGACAGAGCTGGAATTTGAACTCAAGTCTTTCTCTTAATCTTGTCACTTCTATCAAGTCACTTGACAGTGTTAAGATAATAGCAGCAGTAAAAGGGTCTGTTTTCTAAGATTTATTCTTCAGATCTATGCTTTGTATCATTTGTAAACTATCAGAGAACTCATTTTTAGTTTCAACAGCTATTTCTTGGCCACCCAATCAAGTACTCTTACCTGGAAAATCCCATGGACACAGGAGCCTGGTGGGTTACAGTCCATGGGGTCACAAAGAGTCAGACACGACTGAAGCAACTTAGCACGCACACACACAAAGGATTGCACTGTGTATTCTGTCCTTGGTACTAACATATCCTTTAAACTCCCCTGACCATGAATATCAAATAAGTGGAACTGGACATTGCTTAACAGATAGTAAGAGGTACAGGTGTGTAGCAGTTAAGCACAAAGGCGCTGGATGTGGACAGCAGGGATTTGAATTCTACTTCTATCACTTGACAGCTGAGTAACTTGGACAAGTTGCTCTATATTCTCATTTATGGAGAATGAAGTAAGTTTGCTCTTATATCTCAGACATATAATTTCTACCTCCCCCCTACCTCCCCCTAAAAGCATATGGGGCTTCCCTGGTGGCTCAGTGGTAAAGAATCCACCTGCAATGTGGGAAACATGGGTTCGATCCCTGGGTGGGGAAGATACCCTGGAGAAGGGCATGGTAACCCACTCTAGTATTCTTGCCTGGAGAATTGCCATGGACAGAGGTCCCTGGTGGGCTACAGTTCATGGGGTCACAAAGGGTCAGACATGACTGAGTGACTAAGCACACAAAAGCATACCTTCCCTCTTTGTACCTTACCCCTTAGATTTAGGCACTTTCTTCTACTGCTACTTGTCTCATTGCCCCTGGAGCCCTTCCATGAAGAGTTTTGAATCTAACCGTCTTTTCAGTTCCTCGGCCATCACATTTTATCTCAATCCTGGATTACTTTAAGGCTCTCTCCTTTTTGGCTTTGCTCTCAAGCTTTTTCTCTTTTAATTCACCTGGTCTTTTCTCTGCATAATATAACTTGAATATTTCCTGCAATTTTATGATTCTTTGTTATTACATTTTTTTCTTTTTGTTTGTTTTATTTTTTTCCTGATGGTAAATAACAAAAAATGCATCCCCTATAGAACAGAGAAAATTAAAGACAGTCAAACTTTCCCTAGGACATAACTAGTATTAACAATTTGGTGCACATTTTATTTAATATTATACATAACTATGATTAAAACTGGGTGCATATTTTATTTAATATTATACATAAGCACTATGAACATTTTTGTGCCTAGTTCCTCTATTAACAATTTGTGTATATTCTATGTAATATATGACACAACCACTATTAACATTTTGGTACACATTTTAGCTAATGTTGTGTATAAGTGTATAAAGGTTTTCAGCATTATCATTTAACCATATATGTTGTTGACATATTTCCATGGTAGTATTATAGATGTATATCAATATTTTTTAAAAATTTGTTTTTTATTAACTACTGATTGAACACAAAAGACTATTTATAAAGCATGCATAAGATAAAAAGAATTTTCATGCAGTGGACACTCATGTTGATATCACTCTGTTTAAGAAACAGAACATTGTCATGTTACCTTTGAATTCCTGTTCCCTTCTTCCTCAGTTGTAACTCTTACCATGTATTTCCTCTTATCATATTCTTACTTTTCAGTCTAGCTTGCATATATGTTTGTATACCTAAGCAATAAGTTGCTTTTGTGTGTTTTTGAAATTGACGTAAAAAGATCATTCTGTACGTTGAAACTTGATTTCCCCCCTCTATTCTATGTCTCTTTTGGGGTTGTTAAGGAGAATTGGCATCTTCATGATATTGAATCTTCCAGCCCATGAACGTAATATATATCTTCATTTATTCAAGTCTTTTTAAAATGTCTTTCAATGTAGTTTATCATTTTCTCCCTAAATGTCTTGCTTATCTTTTGTTAGATTTATTCCTAGATAGATATTACTTTTTGATTTATTCTAAATGGTCTCTTTAGAAGTTAGCTTTCTAGCTCTTTGTTGTTGGTAGATAGAAGTGCAATTGATTTTTTTAAAAAAATGAACTGCTTATTTAACACCTGGAAACAGAAAAGCAACATATTTATTGTTTATGAATACTTATAGCTGTAATGAATTTTTATAAATTTGGTTGGAAAGATGGACACAACCTTCAGGATGTGTTTTTTGGAGAGGCAGAGGGAATGAGATTGAGGAGAGGCAGAAAGAGGACATTAATGGTATCTATAACATTTTATTTCTTTATGAAGGAAATAGAACTAAATATTATGGTTTGTTAAGGCTGCATAGCAGGTGCATGAGTGATTGTTTTATTATTCTTTGTGCCTTTTTGAAATAGGTCATAATTTTTAAAAATTAGATACACAATATTAATTATGTTTTCAAAATAAATCACTTTCATGATGGATGACCTCAGAATCTATTAATTCTATTGATTATTCTAAATTGGACCTTTTTTTAGAGTGGGAGTTGTGAGCTGAACGCAAGCTCCATGTGTGATTGTTTTTTATGCCTTATAATTAAGTAAATCAACCAACAATGAAATGCCAAAGATTTTACATGAGGATCTGGATTTCTGAATTCTCTCAGAAAGTTAGAAAATCTGACAACACTGTGTTTTCAAGCAGTAAATAGCTAATTAGGTATGAATAAGTAGTGGCTGCCTGGTGACTGTTTATTATGAAAAATTTCAAATATTTTCAAGATAGAAAGAAGAGCATAAGAGCTCCCTGATATCCATCATCAAAATTCAACAATTATTGACTCATGGCCAATTTTGTTATATCTATTTTTGCTGATCCATGGGTTATTTTGAAGCAAATCCCAGACACTGTATTATTTCATCCTTAAATACTTTAGTTATTATTGTTGTTTAGTCGCCCAATCATGTCTGACTCTTTTGTGATCCCACAGATTGAGATTTTCCAGGCAAGAATACTGGAGTGGGTTGCCATTTCCATTCTCCAGGGGTCTTCCTAACGTAGGAATTGAACCTGAGTCTCCTGCATTGCAGGTAGATTTTTAGTATTAATCTCTAAAAGATAAGAACTTTAAGAAAATGTAACCATGATTTTATTGTTGTACCTAAAAAATTTAGCAGTAATTCTTTAATATAATCAAATACCCAATCAATATTCAAAATTTCTCCATTTTCTCAGCTTTATTTTACTGTTTGCCCAAATAAGAATTCAATTAAGGTCCTTACACTGCATGTGCTTGATATATTTCTGAAACCTCTGGGAGCTTGTAGTAAAGCTTATATCCACACTGTCCAATAAAATTATCTGTGATAATAAAAAATGTTCTATATCTGTGTATCCAGTGTGGTAGCTACTAGCCATAACATGGCCATTGAGCACTTGAAGTGTGACTAGTACAACTGAGGAAATGAATTTCTAATTTTATTTAAGTTTAAATAATTAAAGATGTTTGCTTATAGTTTATTAAAAGAAAATTCACATACCACAAACTTCACCCTTTGAATTGTAACAATTCAGTGACTTTTAATATAGTCACAAGTTGTACATTGATTACCACTAATTCTAGCACATTTGTGTCATCTCTAAAAGAAACCCATTCACAATCACTACCCATTTCCCCTGCCCCCAACCCTCAGCAACCATTAATCTACAGTCTTTCTCTATGGATTTGCCTATTTGATATTTCATATGAGGAACTTTTACAATATATAGCCTTTTGTATCTAGCATTTTTTACTTCACATAATGTTTTCAAGGTTGATCAACTGATGCATTAATGCATACCAGTTAATTTATGTAATTTGATGGCCATATAATGCTCCATTGTATGCATATACCATAGTTTGCTTATCTTTTCACCAGCTGATGGACATTTGAGTTAGTTCTACTTTTTAACTCATATGAGTAATGTTATGATGAACATTCATTACAAGTTTCTGTGTGGACATATGTTTTCAATTCTCCTGAGCATAATACCTAAAGATAGAATTTCTGGATCATATGGTAACTCTCTGTTTGACTTTTATGAAGTGAAGTCGCTCAGTCGTGTCCGACTCTTTGTGACCCCGTGGACTGTAGCCTGCCAGGCTCCTCTGTCCATGGGATTCTCCAGGCAAGAATACTGGAGTGGGTTACCATTTCCTTCTCCAGGGGACCTTCCTGACCCAGGGATCGAACCCGGGTCTCCCACATTGGAGGCAGACGCTTTAACCTCTGAGCCACCAGGGAAGCCCTAGAAACTGTCAAATAGTTTTCCCCATCAGAAATATATGCAAGTTCCAAATTTTCCACATCTGCATCAACACTTGCTATTGTCCATCTTTTTGAGTGTAACCAATTTAGTGTGTGGTTTTGATGTCCATTTCCCAAACAACTAAAGATAGTGAACATTTTTTCATGTGTTTATGGCCATTTGTATATCTTCTTTGGAGAAATATCTATTCAAATCCTTTGCCCATTTTTAAACTGGGTCACTTTTTTTGGTTGAATTGTACAAGTTCTGTATATATTCTATATATAAGTCCTTTCACAGATATATTATTTTCAGATATTTTCTCCCTTGCTGTGAGTTGTCTTTTCATTTTCTTGATGATGTCCCCTGAAGCATGAAAGTTTTAAAATTTGATGAAAGCAATTTATCTATTTTTCTTTTGTTGCTTGTGCTTTAGGTGTCATACCAAGAAAACCATTGCCTAAACCAAGTCCAAGCTTTACTCCTATATTTTCTTTCAAGAGTTTTATAGTTTTAATTCTTATATATAGTATTTGGTCCATTTCAACTTAATTTTTGTTTATGGTGTGATGACCATGTGTTAGTGTGTAACAGGGGAACGAACTCATTCTTAGGATATGGAGACCCAGGTTTTGCAGCACTATTCATTGAAAAGATTATTCTTTCCCACAATGAATTGTCTTGGCACCCTTGTCAAAAATCAATTGGCCATAAATGTAAGAGTTTATTTCTGGACACCCAATTTTATTCCACTTATCTGTATATGACCTTTATACCAGTGACACACTGCCTTGATTATTGTAATTCTGTAGTAAGTTTTGAGTGACTTCACTTTCACTTTTCACTTTTCACTTTCATGCATTGGAGAAGGAGATGGCAACCCACTCCAGTGTTCTTGCCTGGAGAATCCCAGGGATGGGGGAGCCTGGTGGGCTGCCGTCTATGGGGTCGCACAGAGTTGGACACGACTGAAGCGACTTAGCAGCAGTAAGTTTTGAAATTGGGAAGTGTGAATCTTCCAATTTTGTTCTTCTTTTTTTATTTTATTTTTTAACTTTACAATATTGTGTTGGTTTTGCCATATATCAACATGAATCTGCCACAGGTATACACGTGTTCCCCATCCTGAACCCTCCTCCCTCCTCCCTCCCCATACCATCCCTCTGGGTCGTCCCAGTGCACCAGCCCCAAGCATCCAGTATCGTGCATCGAACCTGGACTGGCGACTCGTTTCATATATGATATTATACATGTTTCAATGCCATTCTCCCAAATCATCGCACCCTCTCCCTCTCCCACAGAGTCCAAAAGACTGTTCTATACATCAGTGTCTCTTTTGCTGTCTTGTATACAGGGTTATTGTTACCATCTTTCTAAATTCCATATACATACGTTAGTATACTGTATTGGTGTTTTTCTTTCTGGCTTACTTCACTCTGTATAATAGGCTCCAGTTTTATCCACCTTATTAGAACTGATTCAAATGTATTCTTTTTAATGGTTGTCCTTTGTGTTTCCATGAGAATTTTCAGATCAAATTTTCTGCAAAAAAAAGCATTTTAAATTGTTAGTGATTGCATTACATTTTTATATCAATTTGAAGAGCATTGTGATCTTCCAAATCTTAAGCCTTCCAATCCATGAAATTCATATCTTTCCATTTACTCAGGTCTCTTTTAGTTTCTTTCACTGATGTTTTGTAGTTTACATGTCCAAGTCTTGTACTTCTTTGGTTAAATTGATTTCTCAGTATTTCATTCTTTTTGATGCCACTTTAAATGTTAAATTAGCTTTCAAATAGTTCATTGTTAATGTATAGAAATACAATTGATTTCTGTGTGTTGATCATGTATCCCTGAGAGCAATGTTGAATGGAGTGGCAAGAATAAACATTCTTGTCTTGTTTCTGATCTTAGAGAGTGAGCATCTAATATTGCACTGTCAGATATGATGTAGCTCTGTGTGTGTGTGTGTGTGTGTGTGTGTGTGAGAGAGAGAGAGAGGCTTTTATTAGATTGAGGAAATTCCTTCCTATTCCTAGTTTGTCAAGTGTTTTTATCAAAAAAGGCTGTTGCATTTTGTCAAATGCTTTTTCTGTATCTATTGAGATGCTTATGAAGTTTTTGTTCTTTATTTTATTAAAATGATACGTTACGTCAAATTTCAGATGCTAAACCAACTTTGCATTCTTGGAATAATTCCCACTTGGTCATGATGTATAATCCTTTTTATACATTTACTGGATTTGGTTTGTTAGCATTTTGCTGAGGATTTCTATATCTCTATTCTTAAGGGATATTCATAAATTTTCTTGTGATATCTTTATCTGGTTTTGGTGTCAGGGTAATACTGGCCTAATAGAATGAATTAGGAAGTGTTCCCTTCTCTTCTATGTTTTGGAAGAGTTTATGAAGGATCGGTGCTAATTCTTCCTTTAAATGCTCAGGATGAGGACATGAAATGTGGATATAACCCAAGGGAGCACAAAATAGTGAAAAGCATCAAGCTTTAGGATCTCAGAGCAATGGGGCAGTGCTATTTATGAGGACATCAGGACAAGGGAGACTTGAGAGGCAAGGCTTCAGTGGAGGAGAAAAGGAAGTTCCTGCAGAAATACTGTCAAAGGTACTCCCTCCTGCTGCCAAGGGCTCTTGTGTCTTGTAGAAAGGCTCTAGACTGCACGATGACCTCATTCCTCAAAAGAAATTCTCCAACCAGGTATATCTTTCCTTTTTCACAGGCTAGTTTGGGCTTGCTCAGAAGTGTTAGCTCTGCTGGCCTCCCCTGTGCTTTCTTTATCCATGGGTGTGTGTAACACAGATTCTTTGAACATCAATAGCAGTGCTTCCCCAGGACTGGTCCTGACATGCCCCAAAGTGTTTTCAGTTACTTCAGGGGGATTCTCAGAACTGGTTTACTTTCAGTTTATTTATTTGTTTAAAAAAGATGCATGCCATTTCAGATGTTCCTTTGTGGTAGATGTGTCAGAGGAGGAGGAATTGGAAGCTAGGTGTCATAGAAAGAAAACAAAGCTAGAAGAAAAGTTACAAGTTACAGAAGACTGAGAATCTTTGATCTGAGGTGTTTAGAAGTATTCACTCTGTCCTAATCACTGATTTATCCCAGTGTTTGGAAGAAGTCCTGACACATCAGAGTGGATGCTCAGTAAATATTTGCTAAATGGAAAACTGGTCTTCCTAGGTGGCTCTAGTGGTCAAGAGCCCAACTGGTAATGGAGGAGACCTAAGAGATGCAGGTTTGATCCCTGGGTGAGGAAGGTCCCCTGGAGAAGGGAAAGGCCACCCACTCCAGTATTCTTGCTGGAGAATCCCATGGATGGAGGAGCCTGGAGGGTTACAGCCCATAGGGTTGAAAAGAGTCAGGCGCAGCTGATGCAACTTTGTATGCATGCACACAAATGGAAAACCTTTGAATTAATGAATCTAAGACTCTATGTGTTTATAGGAGACAGTATGTGGGAAGTACCTATAGAAGTACAAAAGTGAAGGAATCAAAATGCTCAGAGGAGATAGCACATGTGAACAACCAGGGCAATAGATGGATGGGTGTGTTAGACTCAGGCCCTAGATTTTTTGGACAGATTTGATTTAAGATATTTTGTTCTGTTACTTCCTTAAGAGAGTCATTCTTATTACACTTGCTTTTCTGTTTGGAAAATATCCTCCCTTAGAAGACAGAGACCATCTGCATGTGGACTGTGTGAGATGTGGTGTATTAAAGAGGACACTGGACTTGGAATCAGAAAGTAAGAGTTCCAGCTCTACTACTTGCCCCACAGAAACATGTGTAAACACACAGGGCAGCAGTCGTCCATGAATAAGAGTCAGCCAACACAGGAAAAAGGGAAAATGAACATCAAAGGGTAGAATTGTTGTTTAAGGACCCTAAACTAAGTATTTTAAAAATAATTAAAGAGAAAATAAGTGAGAGAAATTATAAGAGAAGGATCCCACTTTTAAGAACATATAGATTTAAAGAGAAGAAGGGAAACTTCTAGAAATAAAAGTATATTTATTGAAATGAAAATTTCCGTGTATTGGTTATAATCACTTTTAAAACATTTAATATTATTTGGTAAAACTGGAGATACTCAGTTGTCTTAAAGAAGTTATAAGTACAAAAGTAAGCACTAGAAAAAAAAATCACAAGCCTTCCTGAACACTAAGAGAATTTATAAATTACAATAGCAAAGAAAACACATAATGAAGGAAAAAAAACCAGTTACATGGATATACCTAGAGAGTGTCATACAGAGTGATATAAGTCAGAAAGAGAAAAATGAATATCATATTTTAATGTATATATATGGGACCTGGAAAAATGGTATGTGCTGTGCTGTGCTAAGTTGCCTCAGTTGTTTCCAACTCTTTGTGAACCTGTGGACCATAGCCTGCCCGGCTCCTCTGGCCATGGGATTCTCCAGGCAATAATACTGGAGGGGGTTGCCATGCCTTCCTCCAGAGGATCTTCTGGATGCAGGGATTGAACCCACAGCTCCTGTGGCTCTTGCATCGCAGGCAGATTCTTTACTTCTGAGCCATGGGGGAAGCCCAGAAAAATGGTATAGATAATCCTATTTGCAAAGCAGAAATAGAGATACAGATGTAGAGAACAAATGTATAGATACCAAGGGGGAAAGGGGAAGGATTGGAGGAACTTGGAGATTGGGATTGACATGTATACACTATTGATACTATGTATAAAATAGATAACTAATTAGAACATACTGTACAGCACGGGGAACTCTACTTAATGCACTGTGATGACCTGAGTGGGAAGAAGTCCAAAAGGGAGGGGTTATATGTATATATATGGCTGATTCATTTTGCTGCACAGTAGAAACTAACAACATTGTAAAGAAACTATACGCCAATGAAAACTAATTGACAAAAAGAAAAACAGTAAATATACATGGTACACATGGTGATTACAATATAAACTAGTACATTAGAGTTGAGATAAAAAATATGTCCTATCAATGTGTGAGGGCTTCCCTGGTGGCTCAGCTGACAAAGAATCCGCCTGCAATGCAGGAGACCTGGGTTTGAGACCTGGGTTCAGTCCCTGGGTTGGGAAGATTCCCTGGAGAAGGGAAAGGCTACCCACTCCAGTATCCTGGCCTGGAGAGTTCCATGGACTACAGTCCATGGGGTTGCAAAGAGTTGGACATGACTGAGTGACTTTCACTTTCACTTCATCAATGTGTGAATAGGCTTAGACAGTACATTTGCTTTAAAAAAAAGTGTGAATGGGCTTAACTCACCTACTAAAAGAAAAATATTTTCTTTAAAAAAATAATTTTAGTTATTTATTTTTGGTTGTGCTGAGTCTTTGTTGCTACACGGGCTTTCTCTAGCTGCAGAGAGGGCTACTCTTGGTTTGAGTGTGCAAACTTCTTATTGAGGTGGCTTCTCTCATCGTGGAGCACGGCCTCTAGGGTGCACGCATTTCAGGAGTTGCAGCACGTGAGCTCAGTAATTGCAGCACCCAGGCTCTACAGCAAAGGCTCAACAGTTGTGGCACACGCGCTTAGTTGCTCTGTGGCATGTGGGGTCTTCCAGGACTAGGGATCGAACTGATGTCTTCTGCACTGGCATGGAGCCATCAGGGAAACCTGAAAAATATTTGCAATATGGCTTAAAAGCAAGACTCAAATGTATGGTGTATGGAGATACATCCAAGTTGAATCATACAGGCTAAAAATAAAGACATGGGCAAACGGAAATAACAAATAAGTGGGGATTTTGATCCTTGATATCAAATAAAGTAGAATTCAGGCCAAAAATAATTAAATGTGACAGAAATAGATAACTTATAATGCAAAAAATCCAATTTCATAATGTTAAGTATAACATTTATAAATCTTTAAAAATCTTTTAAAAGCAGAAACTATAAATGCAAGATGATACAGATAGAAATAGATTGCTAGTAGGAAACTTCAACAGGTCATTCCTAGTGCAGAATAGATCAAGTGGCAGAAACATAAGGATACAGAAAAAGTAAACAACATAATCAATAAAATAGATCTCATTGATCTATAAGGAACTTTAGGACCTAATAATAGTGAGTATGCATGCCTTCCTTCTTAACTGCACACAGAACAGTTACAAAAATCCATCAAATATTAGGTCACAAAGAAAGCTACAGTAGGTTCTATATAATGGAAATATTACAAACAACACTTTATTATCACAGTGAAATAAAACTAGAATAAAAAAGTATGAAAACACTACATATCAGAAGCTATTGGATACATTTAGAGATCAGAGGAAAGATTCATACACTTAAACACTTACATCAATAAAATAACAGTGAATGAATTGTATCAACTTAAAAAGTGAGACAAAGAACAAGAAATGCACTGAAAGAAAGCACAAGGAAGAAAAAAATAAAGGTAAGAGTAGAAAATTAGTGAAGATTAGGATTAGAAACCAATAGGTCAGAGTAATCAAAATTCTGGTTCTTTGAAAAAAGTTACAAAATATATAAACCACTGGCTACATTAATCAAATGGAAATAGGAGAAGCACAACTACAAAATAAGAAAGACAAAGAAGAAATAGACAAGGATGGAGCAAAAAATTTGAGTGTGGGCTACAAATGGGAACAGAACGAAGCAGTTCAGTTCAGTCGTTCAGTCATGTCCAACTCTTCAAGACCCCATGGACTGCAGCACGCCAAGCTTCCCTGTCCTTCACCATCTCCCAGAGTTTGCTCAAACTCATGTCCATTGAGTAGGTGATGCCATCCAACCATCTCATCCTCTGTCATCTCCTTCTCCTGCCTTCAATCTTTCCAGCATCAGGGTCTTTTCTAATTAGTCAGTTCTTTGCATCAGATGGCCAAAGTACTGGAGCTTCAGCTTGAGCATTAGTCCTTTCAATGAATATTCAGGACTGATTTCATTTACAACTGACTGGTTTGATCTCCTTGCAGTCCAAGGAACTCTGAAGAGTCTTCTCCAACACCACAGTTCAAAAGCATCAATTCTTCAGTGCTCAGCTTTCTTTATAGTCCAACTCTCACATCCATACATGACTACTGGAAAAACCATAGCTTTGACCAGATGGACCTTTGTTGGCAAAGGAATGGTCTCCGCTTTTTAATATGCTATCTAGGTTGGACATAACTTTCCTTCCAAGAAGAAAGTGTCTTTTAATTTCATGGCTGCTGTCACTATCTGCAGTGATTTCGGAGTCCAAGAAAATAAAGTCTGTCACTGTTTCCATTGTTTCCCCATCTATTTTCCATGAAGTGATGGGACCAGATGCCATGATCTTTGTTTTTTGAATGTTGAGTTTTAAACCAGCTTTTTCACTCTCTTCTTTCACTTTCATCAAGAGGCTCTTTTGTCCCTCTTCACTTTCTGCCATAAGGGTGATGTCATCTGCATACCTGAGGTTATTGGTATTTGTCTTGGCAATCTTGATTCCAGCTTGTGCTTCATTCAGCCTGGCATTTCACATGATGTACTCTGCATATCGGAGAAGGCAATGGCACTCCACTCCAGTACTCTGCATATAAGTTAAATAAGGAGGGTGACAATATACAACCTTGACGTACTCCTTTCCTAATTTGAAATCAGTCTGTTGTTCCATGTCAGGTTCTAACTGTAGCTTCTTGACCTACATACAGGTTTCTCAGGAGGCAGGTAAGGTGGTCTGGTATTCCCATCTCTATTAAGAATTTTCCACAGTTTGTTGTGATTCACCCAGCCAAAGGCTTTGGCGTAGTCAAAATGAATGAAGCTGACTATTTTTCAAATGAGTAACAAAAGTAACATAATCACTCTAAACAGGGAGGGGAGAATTAAAGTGGGGAAACACCCAAGTTATTTTGGTACACAGTATTTTGACTAAATACATTGAATAAAGGAAAAAAAAAAAAACTGAACGCCTATATTGAACTTTGGTTAGTAAGCTTGTTTTCACAATGATATGAGTTAGCTGTTCTGTAACCATTTTGCGGGGTCTTACTATTTTGAAGGTAATTGGAATCAGACTTCTTACAGTTTGAGAAGGGCGTTATAGATGTGGAAAGGGGAACTCGAACACGTACTCTATTGTGTTGACTGAAACTGGACATATCAGTATAAACTCATGGGTTTTAATATCTATCTGTCTATCCAAAGACAGAAATTGAAATAGATGAAGCTATCTGTGCCTATCTATAGCCCACCAGGCTCCTCTGTCCATGGGGATTCTCCAGGCAAGAATACTGGAGTGGGTTGCCATGCCCTCCTTCAGGGGATCTTCCCAACCCAGGGATTGAACCTAAGTCTCCTGCATTGCTGGTGGATTCTCTACTATCTGAGCCACCAAGGAAGCATATCTACCTATATCTACAGATATCTCAAATATCTTGTAATGGCAGAGTACAAAGAGGTGCTTGAAAAATGGACAAAAGGACAGAAGAGTCAGCTTAGAGGGAGTTTCACTGACTAAATGTAGGACATTTTTTACATCAAAATAAATAATAGTAACATATTATAATACACTGAATAAAACAAGAGTCTATAGAACATTCTGATATAAATGAATGAATAAATAAATAATTAGGAAAAAATTATTGCTTGTATTAGAATGCCAGCTAAAATCTGTAGAAGGAATGGTGGAGTTACATCCTTTGGCCATCACAATAGTAATAAATGATGTGGGCAAAATAATCAATTGACACTAGTAATTTAATGAGTAACTTGGTATTTACATAGTTCCAAATGATCTCCTGACAGAATTCTTACTAATTAAAAAAGGCAAAAAAAAAAAAAAAAAAAAAAAGACACTACAGTGGAGAAACTTGGTATGCAGTACCTTAACCAAGTGACTGAAGTTAACTTCACCATTGATGGTTAAAATACACATTATGCACCTGCTCCTTTGATGACTGAGAAGGACACAGACTTTCTCTTGTGGTGTTCCTGGTAAAATGCCATAAACAAAAAGCTAGTAATTTGTGATGTTAGATGAGATCTCGACCAGATATTTTAAACTATTTTTTAATTTTTGCTAAAAAGAACATTTTGGGGACAGTTGACAATATTTACATTAAATATTTATAGTGAGAAAAAATATTTTATTAATTAATACCAACTTTATAATTTTGATTATTGTACTTTAGTTATATACGAGCATGTTTTTGTTATTAGGAAATATAAACTGTAGTATTTAGGGGTAAAAGGGTATGATATCTGGTGTTTACTCTAAAATGGAAAACTTGTGTATACAGAGCGAATGATAAAATACATGGTAAAACAAAAAACAATTGGGGAAATTTGGGTGAAGGGTAAACAGGAGTTCTTTGTACTATTCTTCCAACTTTTCTATTGGTTTTGAATTATTTCAAATTTAAAAAGTAAGAAAAAGAAACATTTAAAAATATTTGTAAGAAGATATAGGAGAATAATTTTGTTCTATAGGAATTTTTGAATTCATGTACAAAGCACAAACCATAATGGGAAAGAATTATCTATTTAAGTAGAGTAAAATGACATATTCATGTACAATAAAGAAATCTATAAATGGAGAAACCAAAACGCAAATGATGAGAAAATATTTGCTATGCCTAAGATTCGTATCCAGAAGATAGTTTTAAAATTACAAATGATCAAATAGAAAAATCAGCAAAGGATATGAATGGACGAGTCACAGAAGAAGATAACAAGCCTGTGAAAAGATGACTAGCTGCACTAGGAATTAGGGAGAAACAAATTAAAATAACAGTGGCATACCATTTCATATTTATTCAAATGATTGTTCAAAATGACACAATTTGGTAATAACTTTTGTTGAAAGGATGTAGATGAAAGGGGACTTTCTTAATTGGTTTAAAGATTCTGGAGATCTAGTATAGTTGAATGTGTGAACAATTCCACCTTTAGATATGTAGCCTAGATAATCTCCAAAGAAACAGGAGAGGGTTGCTCTCTCCAGCATTGATAACTAGTGAAAAATTGGAAAAAACCTCATAGTCATCAACAGATGACATCAACAGATGGATCAGTGATTTGTGGTATAATCATACAATTCGTTTAAAATGAATGAAACAGCTACATGTGTTAAGATGTAGAAATCTCAAAAACAAAATCTTAGGTGAAAAAAGCAGGTAGCAGAAATTCATAGGGTGAAATTTATAAAGACAGAAAATCCATAATGTATATTTTTAAGGAATAAGAAGAGAGAGAAGAGAGTTACTGCCCTGGGAGAATTGGTGGGCATTTGAAGAGGGTCAAGTAAAGGCGTGATTACATTGCAGTACCACAAAAGCCACCATTAGAACGGGCAGCTAATAACTGGCGAGTGGAGAAGGTGGAGGAACGCTTCCCGGAAATGGCAAAGCCTTCCACACGTCTCTCCCCCACTGAACCAAGCCCTGAAAGACAAGAAGGGGTTACCCAGGTGAGAGATGGCAAGGAAGGGTGTTTCCAGCAGATAGTGAAATTTGCAAAATCTCAAAGGCCAGAGACTGTAGAGTTTGGTTTAGAAACTGTCAGTGATTCCTCGGAGCTGGAGTAGAGGAACGGGGCAAAGAAAGGGATGGAGGGCGTTCGTGGGCACCTACTGACATAGGCTCTGACCAGGCTAAGGAATTGGCCTGCCTCGTGATAGCTAGAAGAATATTGAAGCTGAAGAGTAACAGGTGCACCATGAATTATATAAGAGGATGGCTCTGGAGGCAAGATTAGTTGTTTTGTTTCTGTTTTAAAAGAAAACCAGACAAGAAATAATAGGGTCTCGACTGAGACAGAGGATGTGGTGGCTGAGAGTTACCCGGAGTGTCCAACCAGTAGAGTAGGACTCGGGGAGGGAGTAGCTGTAGGTGTGGGGAGAGGAGCCGCTGGCTTGGGTATCTTGGGTGCCTGATGGAGTGACAGAGGCCACTTTTTGTGCCACCTGACCCCGCCCTTGGCCACCATGACTGCACCAGGAAGGAGCATCTTAAAAAATGTTTCGTTCAAACGGAAAAAAGTACAGAGGAAGAACTGAGGATGATGGTTACCGCTAAATGGATTTTCTTGGTGGTAGTGGTGGTGGGGGGCGGGATGGGAGACGCTTGGGGTTTGTGTGGCTTGGGATTCATCCGGAACGTTTTAATTACAAAGTAAAAGCTGATGTAAATGTAACGTGCACTGGTGTTACATTTCTGTGAGGACACGGGTGTCATTTTATTTTCTGCACTCTTCTGTATGAACTAAATTTAATAACCAAATGGCGAGAAACAGAAATCTGCAAGAAACAGAGGAGCTTCAGTGCAGGAAGGGCTTTGAGCTCTATCAAAGGGTTAAAACAGCAAGCAGCCGGGGCGGGGAATGGTGCGGTAGACAGCCTTTGTGTGTGCACAACGCTTGTGGAGAGAAAAGCCTCCGGGGAGACCGGTACCCGGCTAAGTGGGTGGGGTGGGCGGGGGGAGGCGCCCGCGCGGAGCTTCCGCCTAGCCCCGCCCCGGTCCCGCCCCGGTCCCGCCCCGAGCCCCCGGCCCGCGGAAGCCCCTCCTCCTTCCGTGACACTGTCTCCGTCTCTAGGTAACGTGGAGTGGGGGTGAGGGGGGCTCAAACAAAGCGGCCGAAAGTTGGCCGCTGCCTGCTGACTTCTTTTCTCGGACCCTTGACCCTCGGACGCTCGAAGCCATGGCCCTACCGCTGCTGCCTGGCAACAACTTCAACCGTAATGTGAGTAGAGAGGGCACCCGAGGTCAGAGGTCCCAGCCAAAGTTTGGGGTCCAGGTGTGGCCACTACCTTGGCCTCCTAACGCTGCTTCGCCTTCTGTGGATTGGGCACAGCTTGGGTCAAACTTTGTAGGCTTTTGGACTACCTCCCCTTCCTCTGTCCAGCTGCATCTAGATGCTTTCCCTACATTAGATACAGAAGTAGAGTCCTTATAGATGCTAAGACCCTCGCAGGTAGGGTTGATGATAGTCATCGATGAGCGTTGAAGGTGTGCCAGGGGCTGTGCTTTAAACACCTTACACGGCATTAGATGCTCCCAACAGCCCTTTGTATCAGCTATTTATTTTTATTTTTTTAATATAAATTTATTTTAATTTTTAATTCCTATTTTACAGTCGAAGAAACTGAGGCACAGAGCGATGAGTCAGTCACTCACTGGCCAGAGCTACACAGTCTCAGTGGTGAAGCTGGGTTTCCTCCAGGCAACCGGTCTCCACAGCCCAGGAACCTAATCACTCTCCTTAATACCCTTTGTCAAAGAGTTTGTTATTAAAGTGAAGAAACCTGGCACTCTCGAGGCTGGTAGGGGGCGGATAAGGGTTCCACTGGCCTATAAAGTTTGATCCTAAACGTTACAGAGAGCAGGATCCAAACTTGTAGTTCTTTCTTCATTTAGGATTGGGAATGGTTCATTTCAAAACAAGACTGAAAGTACCAAACAACACAACATTAAAAACCCTGAGCACGCAAGAACTTTTGCCAATAAATACCATCTTCTTTAATCCAGAACAGAAAAATGATTCAGGTTTTTGTTTGCACTGGTCCCTACTCTTTACTTGGGTTTTCCAGATGTATCTGTAAGAAGGGAAATTGATGGAACCACTCAAGGTATTTGTGTAAACCTCTGGTAAGTTTAGAAAACAGGCTGCAGATTGAAGCATTCGACTTTATGGATGCTGAACAGTGTCTGTATCCAAGTTGTTGGCCCTAAGGTGCTAGTTTTCTTGTAGCTTCAGGCCAGTGCATTCTTACCCCTGCAGGTTGGCTGGTCAGTTCAGCTTGTTTCTTGACCACGGGTTTGTGCTTTCTCGGCTGATGGATAGAGGCTGGCCTTCCATCCTAATGTTGCCCTTCGGTAAGATTATTGTTGTTTAGTTGTGTCCAACTCTTTGTGACCCCATGGACTGTAGCCTGCCAGGCTCCTCTGTCCTTAGGATTTCCCAGGGAAGAATACTGGAGTGGGTTGCCATTTCCTACTTCAGGGGATCTTTCTGACCCAGGGGTCCCACCCACGTCTCTTGTGTCTCCTGCATTGGCAGGTGGATTCTTTACCACTGAGCCACCTGGGAAGCCCTTGGTAAGATTAAGCCAGTCACAAATTAAGTAAAACCCCTGAAAGGCAGGGCATGAAAAAGGATTCCAGAAATAAAGAAACATGCTGTGTAAAAGTAATTCTAATCAAAGTTGAATGTAGAGCCCACAGCTTTGGACATAGCAACACTTCAGATCCTCAGCTCTCACATACAGTGATTAAGAGTGGGAAGAACAGTGGTTGGATGAGATATTTTAAAATCTGTAAGGCTGTACTGAGTGTACTTTTGCTTTTTTAAAGTTTTTTTTTTTATTGTGAAGTATAACACATGTACAGAAAAATGCACAATGAATGCTTATAGAATGGATATCAAGAAGGAAAATATTACCAGGACTCCCAAAACATCAACCTTGACTAGAGGTGCCAGATTTAACAAGTAAAAATACATGTCCCAAATAGTGCATGGGATCTACTTATATTAAAAGATTCTCTGTTGTTTATCTGAAATTCATATTTAACTGAGCAGCTTGTATTTTACATGGCAACCCTACCTATGACCCTTTCTGGTCATTACACCTTCTCTATTCTCCGAAGGCAACTACTCTTCTGGCTGCTATCACCGTAGTTTGGTTTGGCTTGCTTTTGAAATTTGTGTTAATGGAAATGTCTGGTTTTTATTCTTCTGTGGCTGGCTTTTTTTTTTAAGCTCAGCATTATGTTTGTGAGATTTGTTCATGTGTCTGTCTGTAGAGATAGTTTGTATGTTTTCACTGCTCTAGAATATTCTACTGTATGGGTGTTGAAAGTGAAAGTGTTAGTCCCTCAGTTGTGTCCAACTCTTTGCAACCCCAAGGACTGTAGCCGGCCAGGCTCCTCTGTCTATGGGATTTCCCAGGCAAGAATACTGAAGTGGGTGGCTATTCCCTTCTCCAGGGGATCTTCCTAACCCAGGAATTGAACCCAGGTCTCCTACATTGCTCCCAAGATTCTTAACCATCTGAGTCACCAGGGAAGCCCTGTATGTATACAGGAAGATACTGTATGGGTATGGCATCATTTATATACAGTTTACTCTTGAGAGATTAGGTTTGTTTGGGGTTATTAAAAATAGTTTGCTGTGACTGTTGTTCATGTCTCTGAGTACAATTGCCAGATCAAATAGTATTCTTTTTTTAAAAGTCAAGTTCTTTTTTTTATATAATTTTAAAATTTCTCACATGGCATTCTTGGGTTCAGATTTGATAGATGCTGTCATAGTGCTTCAGTTCAGTTCAGTCACTCAGTCATGTCCAACTCTTTGTGACTCCATGGACTGCAGCACGCCAGGCTTCCCTGTCCATCACCAACTCCTGGAGCCTACTGAAACTCATGTCCATTGAGTCGGTGATGCCATCAAACCATCTCATCCTCTGTCATCCCCTTCTCCTCCTGCCTTCAATGTTTCCCAGCATCAGGGTCTTTTCAAAAGAGTCAGTTCTTTGCATCAGGTGCCCGAAGTATTGGAGTTTCAGCTTCAGCATCAGCCCTTCCAGTGAATATTCAGGACTGATTTCCTTTAGGATGGACTGGTCATAGTGCTTATATAAATTTAAATTCCCACCAGCATTTTATTTTCCTGTTGGATCACAACAAAGTGTGGAAAATTCTTTAAGAGATGGGAATACCAGACCACCTTACCTGCCTCCTGAGATACCTGTGTGTAGGTCAAGAAGCAACAATCAGAACCAGACATGGAACAACAAACTGGTTCCAAATTGGGAAAGGAGTATGTCAAGGCTGTGTATTGTCACCCTGCTTATTTAATATATATGCAGAACACATCATGTGAAATGCTGGGCTGGACGAAGCACAAGCTGGAATCAAGATTGCTGGGAGAGATATCAATAACGTCAGCTACGTAGATGACACCACCATTATGGCAGAAAGCGAAGAATGAAAAAGCCTCTTGATGAAAGTGAAAGAAGAGAGTGAAAAAGCTGGCTTAAAACTCAACATTCAGAAAACTAAGATCATGGCATCTGGTCCCATCACTTCACGGCAAATAGGGAAACAATGGAAACAGTGACAGATTTATTTTCTTGGACTCCAAAATCACTGCAGATGGTGACTGCGGCCATGAAATTAAAAGACACTTGCTCCTCAGAAGAAAAGCTATGACCAACCTAGACAGCATATTAAAAAGCAGAGGCATTCCTTTGCCAACAAAGGTCCATCTAGTCAAAGCTATGGTTTTTCCAATAGTCATGTTTGGATGTGAGAGTTGAACCATAAAGACAGCTGAGCACCGAAGAATTGATGCTTTTGAACTGTGGTGCTGGAGAAGACTCTTAAGAGTCCCTTGGACTGCAAAGAGATCAAACCAGTCAATCCTAAAGGAAATCAATCCTGAATATTCATTGGAAGGACTGATGTTGAAGCCAAAGCTCCAATACTTTGGCCACCTGATGCAAAGATCTGACTCATTTGAAAAGACCCTGATGCTGGGAAGGATTGAAAGCAGGAGGAGAAGGGGACGACCGACAGAGGATGAGATGGTTGGATGGCATCACTGACTCAATGGACATGAGTTTGAGCAAGCTCTGGGAGTTGGTGATGGACAGGGAAGTCTGGTGTGCTGCAGTGCATGGGGTCGCAAAGAGTCGGACACAGCTGAGCTACTGGACTGAACCATATTGTAACACTCAATTCTGTTAGTCTTTTGAATTTAATTATTATTTATTTGTTTTTAAGGTAATTTTATTTATTTATTGGCTGTGCTGGGTCTTCATTTTTTTGTTGCACATGGGCTTTTCTGTAGTTGCAGTGAGTTGAGGCTATTCTTCAGTTGTAGCGCACAGGCTTCTCATTGCGGTGGCTTCTCTTGTTGCGGAGCACGGGCTCTAGCATGCATGGGCTTAGGTGGTTGCAGCTCCCAGGCTCTGGAGCATGGGCTTAGTTGCCAGGCGGTATGTGGGATCTTCCTGGACCAGGGGTGGAATCGCTGGATGGGTAAGGCAGATTCTTACCCATCAGGGAAGCCCTGAATTTTAGTTATTTTGATCAGTGGGTGTAGTGCAGCTCTCTAATTTTAATCTGTGGTTCTCCAATTCCTAGTGAAATTGAGCACATTTCACACATTTTTTGGTCCTTTGGATAGTTTCTTTCATGTGGTGCCTATTTGTCTTTTGTCTAATTTCTATTGGGCTGCTTGTCTTTTTCTTAGTGATCTGTAGGAGTTCTGTATAGATTTTGGATATGACTCCTTTGTATGTGTTGTAAATATCTTTCAGTCTGTGGTTGGCCTTTTTACTCTCTTAATGGTGTTTTTGATGAAGAATTTGTCCTCAATCAAATTAGTACTTTTTGTTTCCTATTTGAGAAATAGCTCCTTACATGAAGTTCATGATGATATTTGCCTGTGTTATCTTCTGGAAATCTGATTGTTTTTACCTTTCACATTTCGATCTATAATCTAACGTAACACATTTGTAGGTGTGTGTGTGAAAAGAGGTAGGGGTCAGGTTGTATTTTTCTGCATGTAGCTATTCAGTTAACCCAGACCATTTGTTAAAGAACAAAATTATGAGTAAATTTTAAAGAGCTTATTGACTTTATTCAGTGATTCATGAATCAGGCAGATGGAAAGGAGCTCTAAAGAGCTATACAAGGCAAGAGATTTTGGGAAGTTTTACTAGGCAAAAAATTGGATTGGTTATTGTAAGGTTACTTTCCTTATAGGGAATGGCAGGGGTTTATCAGGCAGATTACCTAACTAATGCTGATCAGGAGATTCATGGTTGACTGGTTTAAGATTCTATTTCTAGGAGAGCTGAAACTGTAACAACATTAAATTTCAGTTTGGTGACGGGGGGCTTAGCATAAGCAACTCCATTTGGGTCCTGTTGTCTTTAACACATTTTTGGAAATGGCCAACTTTTTTCCAGTTCTCTGTAGAGCTACATTTCTCATAAATCAAGTATCCAAAATATGTGTGGGTCTGCTTTTAGACTTGTGAATGTATTTTTAAAAAGTATTTATTTACTTTATGCTTTAGACCAATAGGAGTGTGTGTGTGTGTGAACTAGGGAGTGATAGTATACTTACTGGATGTCTTAGGCTGTCCTTCTACAAATCAGTATTTATATATTGAGTATCCTAGTATGTGCCCAAAGCAGGTGGCTACACTGAAAAATTGTTACACTAGCCTTGGGACTAAACGTGCTATGTGTTGCCAAAAAATTAATATTTTTTAAAACTTGCACTTAGATAAAAGGTTGAATGCTGTCTGGCACAGATTGGTCACAGAGTCCTAAAGCCAATTCTGGCCTTTTTATCCCTGCCTCCTTCCTGCCTGTTACAGAGCTCTGCTTGCTGAATTAAATTATTGAGAGAAAAACCTTGGCCTCCTGGAGATAGCATAATTATTGGCTGTTTGGGTTTAAATTATAACACAAGCTAACTAACTTTCACTGCTTTTTCTTAGAAATTGAAAAAAGAACGTACTCCCCATCTTAATTAGTTGCTGGCCTGGAGAATCCCAGGGATGGGGGAGCCTGGTGGGCTTCCGTCTATGGGGTCGCAGAGTCAGACACGACTGAAGCGATTTAGCAGCAGCAGCAGTCAGTCATGAGCAATAGATTGATTTCTGTCCACAGCCAGGTGATGTGCAACCTCTCCTTTCATCTCTGAAGGACAAGAAGTATTGTTCTTTCTAAGATACAGGCATTTGTATCACTGATGATGTTCACATTATTTTAAAGTGAATTAATTAATTAAACCTAGGGGAAAGATCACAATTTCTGATACAAAATATCCTTTTTTTTTTTCTCCCAAGAATTTACATGCTGGATTTGTATTAAGCTAAGAGAATCTCAGGCATATTGTCAAAAATGATAGGCTATTCAAGTTAAAAGGCACAGTTTCAGTCAGAGCTGAAAATCCCTTCTTCTGCATTTTGGACAGATGGTTGTGTAGCTGATCCTGAATGCCTCCAATGAATAATGAGGAGCACACTTTCTGTTTTTCATGAAGATACCCCACCACCATCTTAGGAGAGTTTGTTGTAAATAGTCCATCCTCTATAAATGTTGTAAACAGTTCATCCTCTAATTTATAATGAAGCAACTGTTTCCTTAATAAGAAAAAGGAATTATTTGAATTTACGACAGTAAAATAAAACAAATTTAGAATTTGTCTCTCTTGTAGAAATACCTTGAATATTCTTATCCAGACTAATGCACAGAGAAGGCAACGGCACCCCACTCCAGTACTCTTGCCTGGAAAATCCCATGGACGGAGGAGCCTGGTAGGCTGCAGTCCATGGGATCACTAAGAGTCGGGCACGACTGAGTGATTTCACTTTCACTTTTCACTTTCATGCATTGGAGAAGGAAATGGCAACCCATTCCAGTATTCTTGCCTGAAGAATCCCAGGGACAGAGGAGCCTAGTGGGCTGCTGTCTATGGGGTTGCACAGAGTCGGACATGACTGCAGCGACTTAGCAGCAGCAGTAGCAGCAGCAGACTAATGCAAGCCTCCATATTAACATAGGAAAAATCATTCTCTGGGAAATTGACCAGCAATTTAAATGATAAACAGCTGAGAGAGAAAAACTATGAGTAATACATAGTACACATATTGATTTCATCATGTGGTGTTAGCTAAGTTAATTTAAATTTATCTCAGTGACAAAATCATAAAACAATCACTTTAATCACAAGGTAGAGGGTTTTCCAGCCTAAAATTCTGCCTACAGATTCCTGACTATGTTCTTAGTGGTCAATTCCATGGCCTTAAAATAACCTGCATCAGGTCCAAACCTCTTAACTTGGCACCGCAGGCCATTAGAGTTTGTCACTCATTTTGTGAGATCAGTGTAATGAATTATGACCAGGACTTAGAGAAAAAAAGAAAAAGAAAAAAAATAGCGTAGAATAGAATTTTAAAAAATCAGTTTATTATGCTTGGGAAGAGTATTATTTCATGAACCTTTGTGTCACATGTGTATAAGTGAACTAGCTTGCACTAAAATCTATTTGTTATTGTGGCTGCAGTCAGCGTTTGGAAACCACTCTCATTAGAGCCATCTTCACCAATTTCTTGCCTCTGACTTAAATTCTTATCTTCAACATCCTTCAAGGCCAAATCTAGTCTCTCACCATTCAGGAAGTCTCAGCTGATCCTAGTCAGTCTTTCTTAGTGTTTTTCTTTTGTTTGTTTGTTTTTGATGAAGGTGAAACTCACATAATATAAAATGAGCCATTAACCATTTCAAAATGTACAATTCAGTGGCATTTAGTACATCCACAGTGTTTTGTGACTGTCATCTCTATCTAACTAGTTCCAAGACATTTTCATCCCCTCACAATCTTTTACCCCAGGAGAACCTTTGAAATGATTTTCAGGTCTTGGGGGAACTCCTGCATAAAAATGATTTCTATAGCCCATGGTATGTTAGCAAGATCCATGAGTTGTAGATATAGTGATCCAATAATAATTGTCTCTTTTGAGTAAAGAATAATGGTTTTCTGTGGATTTGTTGATTTTGGCCAAGTAATTCACCTACTCTGTGTGATTTTCTTTTCTCACAAAGGATCTCAACTCGAATGGGAGTGCCCTAGGGGAAACATCAGGGCTTTTTTTTTTTCTTACTGTAAAATTTCCTATTTGATTTTCTCCCCTTTTTTCCTTACCCAAGTAGACCTAAAAATCCTCTCACGGTTTCTACTATAGAGGGTTGCTAGTAAGGTATGAAATGTGGTATGAGCAAGAATAGTTTTCTCCCTCATTTAAAACTAAAAAAAGGACTTTTAGCCAGGTTTTCTTGAGAAACAAACAGGTAGTTAAGCTTAGCTTACCTTTCTTTTCTTTTCATACTTTTAAAAAATTCATAAAGCAGCATGATACATTTCTGGTAAATAACTATTTTAATCCAAGATGGGCTTTACTTTTTCAAAAAAGTAGGCTTAGTTGGTTTAATGTAAATAAAGGTTTTAAGTTCACTTTACTTAATGCTGTTTATAACATGAAAATATAGACAGTGTTAAATAAGCAAAACTCCTAAAATCATACTGACAAAGCAATATGAATAAAAATATAGCCTGAGACATAATTTTATGTGAGACCTAAAAATTGTGTTTTTTTTTAATGGCTGATATGATCAGGCTCAAATATTAACAGTTATACAATCATTATAATCTTGATCTCCTTGTAGACCTTTATATACATAAGAAAATAGTTTTTTAAAAAACCAAAAGAATGAAAATTAGATCTTCAGGGTGAAACCTAGGCTTGTATTTTGTCATATAGACATGAAATTCTGAGTCAAATTTGAGATAAGTACATACACATTTCGTTTTCAACTGAGATGGGGTTTCTCACCTTTCTCTTGATACTTGTTAAGCAAGGAAAGCTTTGCTTATATTTGTGAGAAGTTAAAAACTGCAGCACAGTGCTCACTACTTTTGTATGAATGGCAAGACACTTGATTTTCATATAAATTTGGAACTGGTCATATGTGTGTGTTTAATTTTATAAGAAATTGCTGAACTATCTTCCAAAGTGGCTGTACCATTTTGGATTCCCACCAGCAATGAATGAGAGTTCCCGTTATTCCAAATTCTTGAGAGCATTTGGCATTGGCAGTGTTTTGGATTCTAGCCAATCTCATAGGTGTGTAGTTCTTTTTTTTTAACATCATAAATTCATTTTATTTATTTTACAAAACTTTATTTATTTTTTAAATATAAATTCATTTATTTTAATTGGAGGCTAATTACAATATTTTATTGGTTTTGCCATACGTTGACATGAATCCAGCATGGGTGTACATGTGTTCCCCATCCTGAACCCCCTCCCACCTCCCTCCCCATCCCATCCCTCTGGGTCATCCCTGTGCACCAGCCCCAAGCATCCTGTATCATGCATTGAACCTGGACTGGTGATTCATTTCACATATGATAATATACATGTTTCAATGCCATTCTCCCAAATCATCCCACCCTCGCCCTCTCCCACAGAGTCCAAAAGACTGTTCTATACATCTGTGTCTGTTTTGCTGTCTTGCATATAGGGTTATCATTACTATCTTTCTAAATTCCATATATACGTGTTACTATACTGTATTGGTGTTTTTCTTTCTGGCTTGCTTCACTCGTATAATAGGCTCCAGTTTTATCCACATCATTAGAACTGATTTAAATGTATTCTTTTTAATGGCTGAGTAATACTCCATTGTGTATATGTACAACAGCTTTCTTATCCATTCGTCTGCTGATGGACATCTAGGTTGCTTCCATGTCCTGGCTATTATAAACAGTGCTGCGATGAACATTGGAGTACACGTATCTCTTTCAATTCTCATTTCCTTGGTGTGTATGCCCAGCAGTGGGATTGCTGGGTCGTATGGCAGTTCTATTTCCAGTTTTTTAAGGAATCACCACACTGTTCTCCATATGGCTGTACTAGTTTGCATTCCCACCAACAGTGTAAGAGGGTTCCCTTTTCTCCACACCCTCTCCAGCACTTATTGCTTGTAGACTTTTGGATAGCAGCCATTTTGACTGGCGTGAAATGGTACCTCATTGTGGTTTTGATTTGCATTTCTCTGATAATGAGTGATGTTGAGTATATTTTCATGTGTTTGTTAGCCATCTGTATGTCTTCTTTGGAGAAATGTCTGTTTAATTCTTTGGCCTATTTTTTGATTGGGTCATTTATTTTTCTGGAAATGAGCTGCATGAGCTGCTTGTATATTTTTGAGATTAATTTTTTGTCAGTTGCTTCGTTTGCTATTATTTTCTCCCATTCTGAAGGCTGTCTTTTCACCTTGCTTATAGTTTCCTTTGTTGTGCAGAAGCTTTTAATTTTAATTGGGTACCATTTGTTTATTTTTGCTTTTATTTCCAATATTCTGGGAGGTGGGTCATAGAGGATCCTGCTGTGATTATGTCGGAGAGTGTTTTGCCTATTTTCTCCTCTAGGAGTTTTATAGTTTCTGGTCTTACATTTAGATCTTTAATCCAAGATCTAAAATCTAAAATCTACACTTTTGAGTTTATTTTTGTGTATGGTGTTAGAAAGTGTTCTAGTTTCATTCTTTTACAAGTGGTTGACCAGTTTTCCCAGCACCACTTGTTAAAGAGATTGTCTTTTCTCCATTGTATATTCTTGCCTCCTTTGTCAAAGATAAGGTGTCCATAAGTGTGTGGATTTATCTCTGGGCTTTCTATTTTGTTCCATTGATCTATACTTCTGTCTCTGTGCCAGTACCATACTGTCTTGATGACTGTGGCTTTGTAGTAGAGCCTGAAGTCAGGCAGGTTGATTCCTCCAGTTCCATTCTTCTTTCTCAAGATTGCTTTGGCTATTCGAGGTTTTTTGTATTTCCATACAAATTGTGAAATTATTTGTTCTAGCTCTGTGAAAAATACTGTTGGTAGCTTGATAGGGATTGCATTGAATCTATAGATTGCTTTGGGTGGTATACTCATTTTCAGTACATTGACTCTTCCGATCCATGAACACCGTATATTTCTCCATCTGTTAGTGTCCTCTTTGATTTCTTTCACCAGTGTTTTATAGGTTTCAATTGCACTCATCTTAACATGCTAGTAAAGTAATGCTCAAAATTCTCCAAGCCAGGCTTCAGCAGTATGTGAACCATGAACTTCCTGATGTTCAAGCCGGTTTTAGAAAAGGCAGAGGAACCAGAGATCAAATTGCCAACATCCGCTGGATCATGGAAAAAGCAAGACAGTTCCAGGAAAACATCTATTTCTACTTTATTGACTATGCCAAAGCCTTTGACTGTGTGGATCACAATAAACTGTGGAAAATTCTGAAAGAGATGGGAATACCAGACCACCTGACCTGCCTCTTGAGAAACCTGTATGCAGGTCAGAAAGCAACAGTTAGAACTGGACATGGAACAACAGACTGGTTCCAAATAGGAAAAGGAGTACATCAAGGCTGTATATTGTCACCCTGTTTATTTAACTTATATGCAGAGTACATCATGAGAAACGCTGGACTGGAAGAAACACAAGCTGGAATCAAGATTGCCGGGAGAAATATCAGTAACCTCAGATATGCAGATGACACCACCCTTATGGCAGAAAGTGAAGAGGAACTAAAAAGCCTCTTGATGAAAGTGAAAGTGGAGAGTGAAAAAGTTGGCTTAAAGCTCAACATTCAGAAAACAAAGATCATGGCATCCGGTCCCACCACTTCATGGGAAATAGATGGGGAAACAGTGGAAACAGTGTCAGACTTTATTTTTCTGGGCTCCAAAATCACTACAGATGGTGACTGCAGCCATGAAATTAAAAGACGCTTACTCCTTTGAAGGAAAGTTATGACCAACCTAGATAGCATATTCAAAAGCAGAGACATTACTTTGCCAACAACGGTCCGGCTAGTCAAAGCTATGGTTTTTCATGTGGTCATGTATGGATGTGAGTGTTGGACTGTGAAGAAGGCTGAGCACTGAAGAATTGATGCTTTTGAACTGTGGTGTTGGAGAAGACTCTTGAGAGTCCCTTGGACTGCAAGGAGATCCAACCAGTCCATTCTGAAGATCAGCCCTGGGATTTCTTTGGAGGGAATGATGCTAAAGCTGAAACTCTAGTACTTTGGCCAGCTCATGCGAAGAATTGACTCATTGGAAAAGACTCTGATGCTGGGAGCGATTGGGGGCAGGAGGAGAAGGGGACGACAGGGGATGAGATTTCTGGATGGCATCACTGACTCGATGGACGTGAGTCTGAGTGAACTCTGGGAGTTGGTGATGGACAGGGAGGCCCGGCATGCTGCGATTCATGGGGTCGCAAAGAGTCAGACACGACTGAGCGACTGATCTGATCTGATCTGATATATAGGTATTTTGTTTCTTTAGGTAGATGTATTCCTAAGTATTTTATTCTTTTCATTGCAATGGTGAATGGGATTGTTTCCTTAATTTCTCTTTCTGTTTTCTCATTGTTAGTGTATAGGAATGCAAGGGATTTCTGTGTGTTGATTTTATATCCTGCAACTTTACTATATTCATTGATTAGCTCTAGTAATTTTCTGGTGGAGTCTTTAGGGTTTTCTATGTAGAGGATCATGTCATCTGCAAACAGGGAGAATTTTACTTCTTTTCCAGTCTGGATTCCTTTTATTTCTTTTTCTTTTCTGATTGCTGTGGCCAAAACTTCCAAAACTATGTTCAATAGTAGTGGTGAGAGTGGGCACCCTTGTCTTGTTCCTGCCTTTAGGGGAAATGCTTTCAGTTTTTCACCATTGAGGATAATGTTTGCTGTGAGTGTCAAATGTAGCTTTTATTATGTTGAGGTATGTTCCTTCTATGCCTGCTTTCTGGAGAGTTTTTATCATAAATGGATGTTGAATTTTGTCAAAGGCTTTCTCTGCATCTATCGAGATAATCATATGGTTTTTATTTTTCAATTTGTTAATGTGGTGTATTATATTGATTGATTTGCAGATATTGAAGAATCCTTGCATCCCTGGGATAAAGCCCACTTGGTCATGATGTATGATCTTTTTAATGTGTTGTTGGATTCTGTTTGCTAGAATTTTGTTATGGATTTTTGCATCTATGTTCATCAGTGATATTGGCCTGTAGTTTTCTTTTTTTGTGGCATCTTTGGTTTTGGTATTATGGTGAAGGTGGCCTCATAGAATAAATTTGGAAGTTTACCTTCCTCTGCAATTTTCTGGAAGAGTTTGAGTAGGATAGGTGTTAGCTCTTCTCTAAATTTTTGGTAGAATTCAGCTGTGAAGCCGTCTGGTCCTGGGCTTTTGTTTGTTGGAAGATTTCTGATTACAGTTTCAATTTCTGTGCTTGTGATGGGTCTGTTAAGATTTTCTATTTCTTCCTGGTTCAGTTTTGGAAAGTTGTACTTTTCTAAGAATTTTTCCATTTCTTCCAAGTTGTCCATTTTATTGGCATATAATTGCTGATAGTAGTCTCTTATGAGCCTTTGTATTTCTGTGTTGTCTGTTGTGATCTCTCCATTTTCATTTATAATTTTACTGATTTGATTTTTCTCCCTATGTTTCTTGATGAGTCTGGCTAATGGTTTGTCAATTTTATTTATCTTTCAAAGAACCAGCTTTTGACTTTGTTGATTTTTGCTATTAGCTCTTTTGTTTCTTTTGCATTTATTTCTGCCCTAATTTTTAAGATTTCTTTCCTTCTACTAACCCTGGGGTTCTTCATTTCTTCCTTTTCTAGTTGCTTTAGGTGTAGAGTTAGGTTATTTATTTGACTTTTTTCTTGTTTCTTGAGGTATGACTGTATTGCTATGAACCTTCCCCTTAGCACTGCTTTTAAAGTGTCCCACAGGTTTTGGGTTGTTGTGTTTTCATTTTCATTCGTTTCTATGCATATTTTGATTTCTTTTTTGATTTCTTCTGTGATTTGTTGGTTATTCAGCAGCGTGTTGTTCAGCCTCCATATGTTGGAATTTTTAATAGTTTTTCTCCTGTAATTGAGATCTAATCTTACTGCATTGTGGTCAGAAAAGATGCTTGGAATGATTTCAGTTTTTTTGAATTTACCAAGGCTAGGTTTATTGCCCAGGATGTAATCTATCCTGGAGAAGGTTCCATGTGCACTTGAGAAAAAGGTGAAATTCATTGTTTTGGGGTGAAATGTCCTATAGATATCAAATAGGTCTAAATGGTCTATTGTATCATTTAAAGTTTGTATTTCCTTGTTAATTTTCTGTTTAGTTGATCTATCCATAGGTGTGAGTGGGGTATTAACATCTCCCACTATTATTGTGTTATTGTTAATTTCCCCTTTCATACTTGTTAGCATTTGTCTTACATATTGTGGTGCTCCTATGTTGGGTGCATAAATATTTATAATTGTTATATCTTTTTCATGGATTGATCCTTTGATCATTATGTAGTGTCCTTTGTCTCTTTTCACAGCCTTTGTTTTAAAGTTTATTTTATCTGATATGAGTATTGCTACTCCTGCTTTCTTTTGGTCTCTATTTGCATGGAATATCTTTTTCCAGCCCTTCACTTTCAGTCTGTATGTGTCCCTTGTTTTGAGGTGGGTCTCTTGTAGACAGCATATATAGGGGTCTTGTTTTTGTAGCCATTCAACCAGTCTTTGTCTTTTGGTTGGGGCATTCAACCCATTTACATTTAAGGTAATTACTGATAAATATGATCCTGTTGCCATTTACTTTATTGTCTTGGGTTCAAGTTTATACACCCTTTCTGTGTTTCCTGTCTAGAGAAGATCCTTTAGCATTTATTGAAGAGCTGGTTAGGTGGTGCTGAATTCTCTCAGCTTTTGTTTGTCTGTAAAGCTTTTGATTTCTCCTTCATATTTGAATGAGATCCTTGCTGGGTCAGTAATCTGGGCTGTAGTTTATTTTCTTTCATCCCTTTAAGTATGTCCTGCCATTCCCTCCTGGCCTGAAGAGTTTCTATTGAAAGATCAGCTGTTATCCTTATGGGAATCCCCTTGTGTGTTATTTCTTGTTTTTCCCTTGCTGCTTTTAATATTTGTTCTTTGTGTTTGATCTTTGTTAATTTGATTAATATGTGTCTTGGGGTGTTTCACCTTGGGTTTATCCTGTTTGGGACTTTCTGGGTTTCTTGGACTTGGGTGGCTATTTCCTTCCCATTTTAGAGACGTTTTCAACTATTATCTCCTCAAGTATTTTCTCATGGCCTTTCTTTTTGTCTTCTTCTTCTGGGACTCCTATGATTCGAATGTTGGGGTATTTAACATTGTCCCAGAGGTCTCTGAGATTGTCCTCATTTCTTTTAATTCATTTTCTTTTTTCCTCTCTGATTCATTTATTTCTACCATTCTATCTTCTACCTCCCTTATCCTATCTTCTGCCTCCGTTATTCTACTGTTGGTTCCCTCCAGAGTGGTTTTGATCTCATTTATTGCATTATTCATTAGATATTGACTCTTTTTTATTTCTTCTAGGTCCTTGTTAAACCTTTCTTGCATCTTCTCGATCCTTGTCTCCAGCCTATTTATCTGTAACTCCATTTTTTTTCAAGATTTTGAATCATTTTCACTATCATTATTTGGAATTCTTTATCAGGTAGATTCCCTATCTCTTCCTCTTTTGTTTGGTTTGGTGGGCATTTATCCTGTTCCTTTGCCTGCTGGGTATTTCTCTGTCTCGTCATCTTGTTTATATTGCTGTGTTTTGGGTGGCCTTTCTGTATTCTGGCAGTTTGTGGAGTTCTCTTTATTGTGGAGTTTCCTCGCTGCGGGTAGGGTTGGGTGGGTGGCTTGTCAAAGTTTCCTGGTTAGGGAAGCTTGTGTTGGTGTTCTGGTGGGTGGAGCTGGATTTCTTCTCTCTGGAGTGCAATGAAGTGTCTAGTAATGAGTTATGAGATGTCAGTGGGTTTGGTGTGACTTTGAGCAGCCTGTATATTGAAGCTCAGGGCTATGTTCCTGTGTTCCTGGAGAATTTGCGTGGTATGTCTTGCTCTGGAACTTTTTGGCCCTTGGGTGGTGCTTGGTTTCAGTGTAGGTATGGAGGCATTTGATGAGCTCCTATCAATTAATGTTCCCTGGAGTCAGGAGTTCTCAGGTGTTCTTAGGATTTGGACTTAAGCCTCCTGCTTCTGGTTTTCATTCTTATTCTTACAGTAGCCTCAAGACCTCTCTACCTGTCACTTCCAGGGTGGTTCCCTCTGTTTTAGCTTCTTCTGTTTGCTGGTCTCTTCAGTGTCTAATTTCCGCCCTGACACAAGGGGGCGGTGGTGGACACTTTTTTAGGCTCACTTGTTCAGTCGTGCTGTGGGGAGGGAGGAACCCTGCAAACAAATAACACTGGTGTCTGTGGGGAGTGCTCGCAGTGTCTTGACCATACTGGTTTTGTCCTCGCTCACGGTGTGTGTGCTTTCCCTGTCTACACTGCTTAGGCTCTAGGTTGCTCTGCCGGGAACTGTCTGAGGCCGGCCCTGGGTTGTATGCACGTCCCAGGTCTAAGCTGCTCAGGTTCAAGTACTCAGGTACTCCACAAAGGCGCAGACTCAGTTGGGCCTGTGTTTTGTGTCCTTCCCATGTTCGAGCAGCTCAGCTAACCAGGTGCTTGGCGGGCGCAGTTGCTACGACTTACCGCCTCCCCATCCCTGCCACTCAGTTTTCTGGGTGTACAACTGGCACACCTTCTCAGGTGGATGTCAACCATCCAGAATCCCAAGAAGTCTTTGTTGGCAACGAAGCCTGCTTGCAGTTTGGTATAGGATGCCTCTCTGGGGCCGCGATTGCCCCCTTCCAGCTCTGGCTGCCCTCGCCTGCTTGTCTCCAGTGGGGGATGGGCCAGTCTGCAGCCAGCTAGCTCTGCTCAGTCCTTTGTTCTGTGAGCAGGCCTGGAGGTGTCTAGGGTTAGGGCTTTTTGCTGTATAGCTATCCCACAGTCTGGTTTGCTATCTCAAGTTAGTTCCCTCAGATTGCCCTTGGGGCATTCAGGCCCTGTCCTTACTCTAAGCAATGCAGACTGCGCCTCCCTGCCCAGCTCCTGCTTGCTAGTGGTGGATGCAGGTGTCTGTGCTGCTTCTCCCCTGGGAGTTACCGTTGGGCATGTAATCTGTGGTTTTTAATTATTTATTTATTTTTCCTCCCAGTTTTGATGCCCTCTGAGGTCCAAGGCTCTCCACAGACTCACCAGTGAGAGTGTTTCGTGGTGTTTCGAAACTTCTCTCTTTTTTAAGACTCCCTTTCCAGGACAGATCTCTGTCCCTACCTCTTTTGTCTCTATTTTAATCTTTTATATTTTTTCCTACCTTTTTTCGAAGACAATGGGCTGCTTTTCTGGGTGCCTAATGTCCTCTGCCAGCATTCAGAAGTTGTTTTGTGGAATTTACTCAGCGTTCAAATGTTCTTTTGATGAATTTGTGGGGGAGAAAGTGGTCTCCCTGTCCTATTCCTCTGGCATCTTAGGACCGCCACCCTCAGGTGTGTAGTTCTTGATTTAAACTTTTATTTCCTTAGTGGCTTAAGAATGATGTTGAATGTCTTTTTGTGTCCTTATTTGCCATCCATATATCCACTTTGGTGAAATGTCTGTTCATGTTTTTTGCCCATCTTTCATTGGGTCGTTTCCTTACTGTTGAGTTTTGAGAGTTCTTTATATATTCTAGATACAAGTTGATTGTTGGATCAGTTCAGTTCAGTCGCTCAGTCATGTCCAACTCTTTGCGACCCCATGAATTGTAGCACGCCAGGCCTCCCTGTACATCACCAACTCCCGGAGTTCACTCAAACTCATGTCCATCGAGTCAGTGATGCCATCCAGCCATCTCATCCTCTGTCATCCCCTTCTCCACCTGCCCTCAATCCCTCCCAGAATCAGTCTTTTCCAATGAGTCAACTCTTTTCATGAGGTGGCCAAAGTACTGGAGTTTCAGCTTTAGCATCAGTCCTTCCAAAGAAATCCCAGGGCTGATCTCCTTCAGAATGGATTGGTTGGATCTCCTTGAAGTCCAAGGGACTCTCAAGAGTCTTCTCCAACACCACAGTTCAAAAGCATCAATTCTTTGGCACTCAGCTTTCTTCACAGTCCAACTCTCACATCCACACATGACCACTGGAAAAACCATAGCCTTGACTAGATGGACCTTTGTTGGCAAAGTAATGTCTCTGCTTTTGAATATGCCATCTAGGTTGGTCATAACTTTCCTTCCAAGGAGTAAGCGTCTTTTAATTTCATGGCTGCAGTCACCATCGGCAGTGATTTTGGAGCCTAAAAAAAATAAAGTCTGACACTGTTTCCACTGTTTCCCCATCTATTTCCCATGAAGTGATGGGACCAGATGCCATGATCTTCATTTTCTGAATGTTGAGCTTTAAGCCAACTTTTTCACTCTCCTCTTTCACTTTCATCAAGAGGCTTTTTAGTTCCTCTTCACCTTCTGCCATAAGGGTGATGTCATCTGCATATCTGAGGTTATTGATATTTCTCCCAGCAATCTTGATTCCAGCTTATGCTTCTTCCAGCCCAGTGTTTCTCATGATGTACCCTACATATAAGTTCAATAAGCAGGGTGACTAGATACAGCCTTGACGTACTCCTTTTCCTATTTGGAACCAGTCTGTTGTTCCATGTCCAGTTCTAACTGTTGCTTCCTGATCTGCATACAGGTTTCTCAAGAGGCAGATCAGGTGGTCTGGTATTCCCATCTCTTGAAGAATTTTCCACAGTTTATTGTGATCCACACAGTCAAAGGCTTTGGCATAGTCAATAAAACAGAAAGAGATGTTTTTCTGGAACTCTTGCTTTTTCCATGATCCAGTGGATGTTGGCAATTTGATCTTTGGTTCCTCTGCCTTTTCTAAAACCAGCTTGAACATCTGGAAGTTCATGGTTCACGTATTGCTGAAGCCTGGCTTGGAGAATTTTGAGCATTACTTTACTAGCGTGTGAGATGAGTGCAATTGTGTGGTAGTTTGAGCATTCTTTGGCATTGCCTTTCTTTGGGATTGGAATAAAAACTGACCCTTTCCAGTCCTGTGGCCACTGCTGAGTTTTCCAAATTTGCTGGTATATTGAGTGCAGCACTTTCACAGCATCATCTTTCAGGATATGAAATAGCTCAACTGGAATTCCATCACCTCCACTAGCTTTGTTCACAGTGATGCTTTCTAAGGCCCACTTGACTTCACATTCCAGGATGTCTGGCTCTAGGTCAGTGATCACACCATCGTGATTATCCGGGTCATGAAGATCTTTTTTGTACAGTTCTTCTGTGTATTCTTGCCACCTCTTCTTAATATCTTCTGCTTCTGTTAGGTCCATACCATTTCTGTCCTTTATCGAGCCCGTCTTTGCATGAAATGTTCCCTTGGTCTCTCTAATTTTCTTGAAGAGATCTCTAGTCTTTCCCATTCTGTTGTTTTCCTCTTTTTCTTTGCATTGATTGCTGAGCAAGGAGAGATAAGAAAGCCTTCCTCAGCGATCAATCCAAAGAAATAGAGTAAAACAACAGAATGGGAAGGACTAGAGATCTCTTCAAGAAAATTAGAGATACCGAGGGAACATTTCATACAAAGATTGTTGGATATGGGGTTTACAAATATTTTCTTCCAGTCTGTGGCTTGAATTTTCATTCTCTTAAAACAAGGCTAGAAAATATGTATACATTTTTAAAGATAAAATACCACATGAATCCACACTGATATTTGAAATGCTAATTAAGGATTACAGAAATTTTGTTTAACTTCTTTGATTCTTTACTTACATCGAAAATCTTGACTCATAAAGACATTACCATAATTACTTGCTTTTGTGCATGCATGTGTGTCTGCTTGGTTGTTTCTGACTCTGCGACCCCATGGACTGTAGCCCACCAGACTCCTCTGTCCATGGAGTTTTCCAGGCAAGAATACTGGAGTGGCTTGCCATTTCCTACTTCAGGGGATCTTCCTGACCCAGGGATTGAACCCACATCTCCTATATCTCCTGCATTGCAGGCAGATTCTTTACCACTGAGCTACCTGGGAAGCCCAATTATTTGCTTTATCTGACCATAAATAAGAGGCTTCCCTGGTGGCTCAGACAGTAAGGAATCTGCCCACAATTCAGGAGACCCAGCATCATTAGTCATTCAGTTCAGTTCAGTTCAGTCACTCAGTCGTGTCCGACTCTTTGTGACCCCATGAATCACAGCACGCCAGGCCTCCTTGTCCATCACCAACTCCTGGAGTTCACCCAAACTCATGTGCATCGAGTCGGTGATGCCATCCAGCCATCTCATCCTCTGTCGTCTGCCGGGGTCCAGCCCCGGTGGATCCAGGGAATTCGAAGCAGGGACCAGGAAACAATAGATCAATTAAGTGTTAATTAAAGATATGAAGAGTGGTTGAATAAGGATAGCTCAGCAAAGAAATTCAGTGGAGAAAAGAGGCTGAATAACTTGGTTTACATGGAAAGCCAATAAAATTCCAAGACAAGGAATTTGCGTCACCTACATAGGCCACAGGCGTCCTCCCATTCTCCCAAAGGAGAGGAGACACTAAGGCCTCCCCGGTCAGATCTTAGAAGCCCAGGCATAATTAGTAGGCTTGACGAGCCTCCATGTTCCAGATGGGAATTCAGCCTGAAAGTGAGAGAAAGGACAACATGAGGAGATGAGTCTTTCTAGGAACTGATCCCATTCTTTATTTTCCAGGGTCCGCTTTTATACACAGAGATGTAATACAAAAGTCACGCGGGGTCAGCAGTCCTGACTTTTATCAAAATCAGGTGCTTCATACAAATGTATACAAAGGTCTTAGGGGTGTTACATCATCTTCTGGCCAGGGGGCCTGCTAACAATTTATGACCCTCTCCTTGTGACAGTGGTCAGTCAACCAGAACACTTATTTTTCCAGGGGTGATTATTCTTAAAACAGACGCCACCTTCTGAAGGCACCAGATAAAGTTACATTCCTTATAGGGTGAGGGTGTAGTGGGTTTTAATTAAGGACAGAATTTGCTTAGCCTAAGGTCTAACGTGATTAATATCAAAGGTTAATACTTATTTCTTCTATATATTCATTAATGTGTATAAGGGGCAAGGGATATGGAGATGTAGCAGCAAATCTTGGCTCAACAATGAAACCCTCCACCAGTATAATTCCTAACTAGCCCACTAATACTATACTAATAATTTTCTAACTTCTCAAAATAATCTGTTTTTAGAAGGTTTAAAGCATCTTGTGCCTCTCACGGTTGGGAGGCTGTGAACAATCACATGTGGCTAGACAAACCTGTCAGGCAGGCTAGAGAACCTTCAGAGGAGTTTATAGGTTGAAACACTCCTGTCACGCCCAGGAATTATTATTAACTGGAGCTGTAAGTTAACTCTTTTTCAGAGAGAGGTAGTGGGGGACAGCCCCCCGTAAAGTCAGAGGTGTAGATGAGAGCACAATGCAGTAAAGTAGGCAGACTCTGGTTTTGGGGGCAGATGCTCGAGAATTTCCAGGGGGACTCCTGAGGCTCGATCACGCCTTTGCGTATGCCGAGCCTCCTTCCTCATGACCTTTGCCATGGGCAGAGTTCCTCACGCTGGCTCCCGGCAGTCGTCCTCTTCTCCTCCTGCCCCCAATCCCTCCCAGCATCAGGGTCTTTTCCAATGAGTCAACTCTTCGCATGAGGTGGCCAAAGTATTGGAGTTTCAACCTCAGCATCAGTCCTTCCAATGAACACCCAGGACTAGTCATTAGAGAAGTGTAAATTAAAACCACCATGAGATATTGCTTCATACCCACAAGTGTAGCTATAACAAAAAAAAGGTAATACCAAGTGTTGATGAGGATATGTAGTAATTAGAACCCTCTTATACAGAAGAGTCTGCAGTTGCACAGAAGTTTAAACATGCAGTTACTATATGATACAACACTCCTAATTATATACCCAAGAGAAAAGAAAGAATTTATTCACAAAAAAATGTGTACATGATTGTTCATAATAGCATTATTCATAGTAGACAAAAAGTAGAAACAACCCCAATGTCTGTCAATGGTAAATGGGTAAACAAATGTGGTATATTAATACAGTAGAATATTATTTAGCCATAAAAAGGAATGAAATACTGATACATGCCACAACATAGATGAACCTCAAAAGTATTATACCACATATGATATGTAAAAGGCTCCATATTATATCACCTTATTTATGTGAAATGTACAGAATAGGCAAATCTATAGTAACAGAAAGATGAATAGTTGCCTAGATGTATGTGTGGATGAAGGGAGGAAGTGGAGAGTGACTGCTAATGGGTATGGGTTTTTTTTTTTTTTTTGATGATGAAATTACCCTGAGATTATGACGAAGATTGCACAATTTTGTAATTATAGTGAACTCCATTGAATTGTATATTTTAAATGGGTAAACTTTACAATAGACATTTATTTTGCTTCCATAGCTTAGCTATTGTAAATAATTCTGCTATGAACATTGAAAAAGTGAAAAGTGAAAATGTTAGTTGCTCAGTTGTGTCTGCTCTTTGTGACCCCATGGACTGCAGCAGCCAGGCTCCTCTGTCCATGGGATTTTCCAGGCAAGAATACTGGAGTGGGTAGCTATTCCCTTTTCTAGGGTATTTTCCTGACCCAGGGATTGAACCTGGGTCTCCTGCACTGCAGGCAGATTCTTTACCATCTGAGCCACTGAACATTAGGGTGCAGGTAATCTCTTTGAATTAGTGTTTACATCTTCTTTGGATATATACCCAGATAAGGAATTAATGTTCAAAATATATAAACAGCTCATATAACTCAATGTATTAAAAAAAAACCCAAATAGTCTGATTTAAAAATGGGCAGAAGCACCTCAGTAGACATTTTTCCAAAGAAGTCATACAGATGGCCAATAAGCACTTGAAAAATATCCTCAACATTGCTAATCATCAGGGAAATGCACATCAAAACCACAATGAGATATCACCTCACATCTGCCAGAATGGCTATCATCAAAACGACCACAAACAACAAATGTTGGCAAGGATGTAGAGAAAAGGAAACCCTTGTACACTGCTGGTGGGAATGTAAATTGGTTCAGCCACTATGGAAAACAGTATATGGAGGTTCCTCAAAGATGCTAAAAATAGAACTACTATATGACATATAAATTATACCTCATGAAACTGTTTAAAAAAAAAAAACAGCCAAAGAAAGGAGCTGGTGGGGGTGTATTGCTGGACAGTCAAATGATCGGTGTTTACTGTGCCAGATCACAGGATTGTTTTGATTTACTTTTCAGTTACTCGTTCCTGTTAACTTTTGAAATGTCCTTGAAATCACATGATTTCAGACTGAGCCACTTTGTTTGAGAGCATTTTTTTTTTTTTTTTGCCATGCTGCATGGGTTGTGGGATCTCTGTTCCCTGGCCAGGGATTGAACCTGGGGCATGGCAGTGAAAGCACCTAATCCTAACCACTGGATCACTAGGGAGCTCCAGATTGGGCTACTTCTTGTGACTGCTGTTCATACTTTGGAAATGATGTAAAACTCTTATTGCTATTCCTAAATATTAATTTTCATTTCAGAAAGCAAAGTCTCTTTGCCTATTCAGGTATCAAATATGTGATTTTGGTTATTTTTGTATTCTGTCCTGAACTTTATAGTGACTTAATCTAAATTATCTCATATGTTAAGAAGTCTAGAGATGTGACAGTTTTAGGTTTAGACAGTGGATGATGAACGTCATAAATGGTTCAGATTCTTTTTATCTCTCCATTTCACCATCTTCAGAATGTTGGGTTTTCTATCTTAGGCTTGTAACTTCATGGTTGAAATATGGTTGCCTCAGTTCCAGACATCACAACTTCCTATAACCATGTTCAAGACAAACAGGAAGGAGGGATGGGGTAAGGCTCTTATATCAGAAAACAATGTGTTTCCAGGCTGCCAGTAGGTTTCTGCCCTACATCTTATTGTCTAAACTTCAGTCACTTGGCTATCCTTTGCTACAAGGAACATTGGGAACTTGGTTTTTCACCATCTATTTTTGGAGCTGGGAAAGAGAAAAGGGAACAAACAGTGGCTGTTTGGAGCCAGCAAATTTTGTTTGCCACACCAGCCACAGACTCAGTACCTGTGAGTCTAAATGCTCTTCTCAGCCTTAGCATCCCTTTCTTTGAACTTTTTTGTTTTTAAATTATACAGGTATCGTGAGTATATTGGGGCTTCCCAGGTGGCTCAGTGGTAAAGAATCCACCTGACAATGCAGGAGACCCAGCCAGGTTTGATCCCTGGGTTGGGAAGATCCCCTGGAGCAGGAAATGGCAACCCACTCCAGTATTCTTGCCTGGGAAATCCCATGGACAGAGGAGCCTGGCAGGCTAGAGTCCCAGGGGGTTGAGAAAGAGTCATACATGACTTAGTAACTAAACAACAGCATGAATATATTATTAATATCATTTAAAAATTCAAACAATACCATCTTTTCTTAACCATGTTCTTTTTCATAATGAAAAACAAACCTAACACTTCAGTTAAACCGGTGAGCTTACTATCTATGTTTTGAATATATTTTGGATTTTTCCACTCAACTGTTGGTTTATTTGCCCCCTTCCCCAATGACATTCTCGTACCTTTCCTCTTTTCCATCCAGATGCTAGCCTTCCCTTGAAACTTGTCTCTTATCCCCCTTCATTAAAACCTTCCCTGATCATCTCATCAGAAGCCCTCTCTCTGGCTCCATAACTGTGAACACTCATATTGTCCAGACTACTCATTTGCCGCCTTACTGGCTGTGTTGTATTTTGCATTCTTAATGTGTGATTGTAACATCCCTCAGCCAACTGAGAAACCCATTGTTGAGGCCCTTTGGGTTGGTCTTCCTTACCCAGGGCAGGCCCTCAATAGGTGCCTGTCAATTGCCCCTGTCTACCTGTAGCAGCCATGCCTAAAAGGTAGTGAGATAGATGCAGTTTTGGGAGAATCATCTCTGGAATGCTTCTCACCAGTGTCTTCCACTGATGCCGTGTGACAAATGCTTCTTCTTTTAGCAAGAGTGAATATAAAGGAGGAAGAAAGACATTTGCTTTTGTGACATAAATCAGCAATAAGCCTCTCAGGATGCATGGCTTATACAAAGCAGCCAGGACATCACATAGATGTCACCATGCAGGTTGTGACCCAAAGCCTCTCTGCCATGCAGTGGGATGCTCCTTTTTCCTTGTTAGCATCCAGTTTGTTTTTTTCTGGAGGCAGCAGATTTTTTCTCTGAACATTCATCAGGCAGTGCCATGTAGGAGACCAGTCTCCCAAGAACAGGATTCCAGGTACGCAGGAGTGCAAATGTAAAGGGATTTCTTTGTTCATTTCCTGAGGTTTTCCTGTTCCTACCATTGTAGGAAGGGCAGAGTCAACTTTGTAGGGGGGATTCCCTGAAGCAAAAAAGAAAGGAGAGGCAGACATTTTCACTCTCTCATTAACCAAAGCCCCAGAATGCCCAAATTTGACCTGGGAACTCCACTATGACAAAGTGACAAGTTTGGCCAGTTGAAGACCAAACAAATTCTTTGCTTTCCTGACTACATGTTTGGCATTTCAAAGAAGGGAATGGTCACGAACTGCTGGAGTTTTGGGGGCTATCAGGTCAGTTCACATGGCTAAATGGTTAATTTAGACCACCTTCTCTTCTTCACTTGCCTTTGGTATTTGAAACAGAGATGTTTGTTTTGTCGTTTATAGGACTGTGTTTCATCTCATTTCTGTGAGACGTCAGTCATTCACTGCTCATCTGTATTCGTGTTCATACTTAGTACCTTATAAAAGGCAGCTGAGTAGAAACTCGCCTTGTTACTGAGGAAAGTAAACCCTCTCTTGCCTTTTATTGTTAATGGAAAATTTTATGGAGATGATTGTAGATTTACATGCAGCTCTCAGAAACAATACAGAGAGATCCTGTGTATACTTTACCCACTTTCCCATTGGTAATATGTTGCAAAACTACTATAGTAGCACAACCAGGATATTAACATTAATATAATCTGTCGATCTTATTCAGATTTTCCCAGTGTTATTAATACTTGTACTCATTTGCATGTGTGCGTTTTATCGCTACAGTTCATCACATGTGTTGGTTACTGTGGCCATCTTGACAGTGAAGGTGCAGAACAGTTTCATTATCACAAGGATCCCTCCTACTATCACAAGGATCTCTCCTATTGCTCTTTTATAACCATACTTCCTTCCTTCCCATCAGCCTCCCCCCACCCCTTACCCCCACTCCTGGTCCTGCTGTTCCCCACGGCTTCCCTAACCCCTGTTCTCCATTTCTAAAATTATATTACTTTGAAATATTACATAAATGAAATCATAAAGTATGTACCCCTGGGGATTATCTTTTTTTCTCACTTGGCATAATTCTCTGGAGCTTTATCCAGGTAGTTGCATGTATCAATTATTCATTTCCATTGCTGAGTAGTACTCTGTGTGTGTACCACAGTTTCTTTAACAGTTTACCTGTTGAAGAAGTTCTTGCCTATTTCCAGCTTTTGGTTGTATGAATAAAGCTTTTACAAATATTCATGTACAGGTTTTTGCGTGGACATGTGTTTTCATTTTCTGGGATAGATGCCTGAGAGTGCAATTGCTGGATCTTATGATAATTGCCTGTTTAGTTTTATTTAAAAAAACCTAGCAAGCTGTTTTTGAGAGCAAATGTACCATTTTACAGTCCAGCAACAGTGCATGAGTGATCTCGTTTCTCTGCATCTTAGTTAGCATTTAGTGTTGTTACTGTTTTTTATTTCAGTTATCTCGATAGGTGTGTAGAGATATCTCATTCTAGGTTGAGTTGTCATTTCTCTGATGGCTAATGAGTTGAATATCTTTTCATGTGCTTATTTGCCATCTGTATATCTACCTTGGTGAAATGTCTTTTTATGTCTTTTGCCTGTTTCTAATTGGATTGTTTTGTTTAACTGTTGAATTTTAAGAATTCTTTATACATTCTAGATACTAGCCCTTTCTCTAAGATGCGGTTTGCACATTTTTTTTTCTCCCAATCTGTGGCTTGTCTTTTTGTCCTCTTAATTGTCTTTTGCAGAGCAAAAAAAATTTTCAAGTTTTAATCAACTGTAATTTATCAAATTTTTTCCCTTTATGGCCACGCTTCAGTAGTAAGCCTAAGAGCTCTCTGCTCAGCCCTAGATTCTGAAGTTATTTTCCTAAAATTTTTGTAGTTTAACACTTTCTATGCAAGCCTGTGACCTGTTTTGAACTAATTTTTGTACAAAGTGTGAAATTTAGGTCGAGATTCATTTGTTGAAAAGGCTAGCCTTCCACCATTTAATTGCTTTTACAACTTTGTAAAAAAAATCATTTGAGCATATTTGTGTGGGTTTCATTCTGTTCTCTATTCTGTTCCTTTGAACTATGTCTATCCTTCTACCAATGTCACGCTGTTTTTATTCCTGTAGTAATATGTGTGTGTGTGTGTTAGTCGCTCATTTGTGTCCAACCTTGCTTCCTCATGGACTTTAGCCTGCAAGTCTCCTCTGTCCATGGGATTCTCCCGGCAGGAATACTGGAGTGGGTTGCCATTTCCTCCTCCAGGGGATTTTCCTGACCCAGGGATCCAACCCACATCTCCTGCGTCTCCTGCATGGGCAGGCGGATTATTTACTACTGAGCCATCTGGGAAACCTATATACTTTACGTAAGATTAATAATCTTATTCTGTTTAAAAAGGGCATTAAAGCAAGCTTTTAAAGACTAAGTGCATTAATTTGTAATACTTTATATTGCAAGTAATGGAATACCTGACCAACAGAGGCTTAAACAAGAAGGGGTTTATTTTTTTCACCAAGCAGGGAGTCTGGAGGTAGGTGGCTGCTGGCACACATTTAAAGGCTCTACTTTGAGCCAGTATCTCTGCAGTCCTACCCACCTTCCTGCCATGATCCCAAGATGGCTGCTGTAGCTCCAGACATTATGTATACATCTCAAGGCAAGAAAAAGTGAGCTAGAGGCAGCATCACTTGTATTTGTTCCTCGGCTTAAGAGGACAAAAGCCTTTTCCAGAATCCCAGAACAGAACTCTGAAAAGGAGGCTGAGGAAGCAAGTGGAGTGTTTAGCTTTATCTAGCTTTTAAATGGAGTCCAGCAAGGGAGAAGGAATTTGGGAATGGATGTACTAATCTGCTAGGGACTTCCCAGGTAGCACTAGTGGTAAAGAACCTGCCTGCCAATGCAGGAGACTTAAAAGATGTGGGTTTGATCCCTGGGTTGGGAAGATCCCCTGGAGCACGGCATGACAACCCGCTCCAGTATTCTTGCCTGGAGAATCCCATGGACAGAGGAGCCTGGTGGGCTGCAGTCCATCGGGTGGCAAAAAGTTGGACATGACTGAAGCACACTGATTATGGTTTCAGTGTGTCTGCCCTTGATGGCCTCTCGCAACACCTACGGTCTTACTTGGGTTTCTCTTACCTTGGATGTGGGGTATCTCTTCATGGCTGCTCCAGCAAAGCGCAGCTGCTGCTCCTTACTTTGGACAAGGGGTATTTCCTCACCGCTACCCCTCCTGACCTTGAATGTGGGAGTTGCTCCTTTCAGCTCTCCTGCGCCCGCGCAGCCACCGTTCCTCGGACATGGGGTTGCTCCTCCTGGCCGCTGCCCCTGGCCTCGGGCGTGAGGTAGCTCCTCCCGGCTGCTGCCCCTGGCCTCGGCTGGGGGGTAGCTCCTCTCGGCCGCTCCTGTGCTGTCGCAGCCTGGCACTCTCAGCTGCCACCCCTGACTTCAGATACATGGTAGCTCCTCTCAGCTGCAGCCCCTGACCTTGGACGTGGGGTAGTTCCTCTTGGCCGCCACCCCTGACCTCGGACATGAGGTAGCTCCTCTTGGCCATGCTTCTGCTAGGTCCATCGCAGCCAGCGCCCTTCTGCCACACGGTCTGTCACTTATATCTACTACTACCTACTACTACTACTATCTATGGCACTTATATCTACTACTGTGGGCAGGAATCCCTTAGAAGAAATGGAGTAGCCATCATGGGCAACAAAAGAGTCCAAAATGCAGTACTTGGATGCAATCTCAAAAACGACAGAATGATCTCTGTTTGTTTCCAAGGCAAACCATTCAATATCACAGTAATCCAAGTCTATGCCCCAACCAGTAATGCTGAAGAAGCTGAAGTTGAACGGTTCTGTGAAGACCTACAAGACCTTTTAGAACTAACACCCCCAAAAGATGTCCTTTTCATTATAGGGGACTGGAATGCAAAAGTAGGAAGTCAAGAAACACCTGGAGTAACAGGCAAATTTGGCCTTGGAATATGGAATGAAGCAGGGCAAAGGCTAATACAGTTTTGCCAAGAGAACGCACTGGTCATAGCAAACACCCTCTTCCAACAACACAAGAGAAGACTCTACACATGAACATCACCAGATGGTCAACACTGAAATCAGATTGGTTATATTCTTTGCAGCCAAAGATGGAGAAGCTCTATACAGTCAGCAAAAACAAGACTGGGAGCTGACTGTGGCTCAGATCATGAACCCCTTATTGCCAAATTCAGACTTAAATTGAAGAAAGTAGGGAAAACCACTAGACCATTCAGGTATGACCTAAATCAAATCCCTTATGATTATACAGTGGAAGTGAGAAATAGATTTAAGGGCCTAGATCTGATAGATAGAGTGCCTGATGAACTATGGAATGAGGTTCATGACATTGCACAGGAGACAGGGATCAAGACCATCCCCATGGAAAAGAAATGCAAAAAAGCAAAATGGCTGTCTGGGGAGGCCTTACAAATAGCTGTGAAAAGAAGAGAAGTGAAAAGCAAAGGAGAAAAGGAAAGATATAAGCATCTGAATGCAGAGTTCCAAAGACTAGCAAGAAGAGATAAGAAAGCCTTTCTCAGTGATCAATGCAAAGAAATAGAGGAAAACAACAGAATGGGAAAGACTAGAGATCTCTTCAAGAAAATCAGAGATACCAAGGGAACATTTCATGCAAAGATGGGCTCGATAAAGGACAGAAATGGTATGGACCTAACAGAAGCAGAAGATATTAAGAAGAGGTGGCAAGAATACACAGAGGAACTGTACAAAAAAGATCTTCATGACCAACATAATTACGATGGTGTGATCACTGACCTAGAGCCAGACATCCTGGAATGTGAAGTCAGGTGGGCCTTAGAAAGCATCACTACGAACAAAGCTAGCGGAGGTGATGGAATTCCAGTTGAGCTATTTCAAATCCTGAAAGATGATGCTGTGAAAGTGCTGCACTCAATATGCCAGCAAGTTTGGAAAACTCAGCAGTGGCCACAGGACTGGAAAAGGTCAGTTTTCATTCCAATCCCAAAGAAAGGCAGTGCCAAAGAATGCTCAAACTACTGCACAATTGCACTCATCTCACATGCTAGTAAAGTAATGCTCAAAGTTCTCCAAGCCAGGCTTCAGCAATATGTGAACCATGAACTTCCAGATGTTCAAGTTGGTTTTAGAAAAGGCAGAGGAACCAAAGATCAAATTGCCAACATCCACTGGATCATGGAAAAAGCAAGAGTTCCAGAAAAACATCTCTTTCTGTTTTATTGACTATGCCAAAGCCTTTGACTGTGTGGATCACAATAAACTGTGGAAAATTCTTCAAGAGATGGGAATACCAGATCACCTGACCTGCCTCTTGAGAAATCTATATGTAGGTCAGGAAGCAGTGGTTAGAACTGGACATGGAACAACAGACTGGTTCCAAATAGGAAAAGGAGTACATCAAGGCTGTATATTGTCACCCTGCTTATTGAACTTATATGCAGGGTACATCATGAGAAACGCTGGACTAGAAGAAGCACAAGCTGGAATCAAGATTGCTGGGAGAAATATCAATAACCTCAGATATGCAGATGACACCACCCTTATGGCAGAAAGTGAAGAGGAACACAAAAGCCTCTTGATGAAAGTGAAAGAGGAGAGTGAAAAAGTTGGCTTAAAGCACAACTTTCAGAAAACTAAGATCATGGCATCTGGTCCCATCACTTCATGGCAAATAGATGGGGAAACAGTGGAAACAGTGTCAGACTATTTTTTTGGGGGCTCCAAAATCACTGCAGATGGTGATTGCAGCCATGCAATTAAAAGACACTTACTCCTTGGAAGGAAAGTTATGACCAACCTAGATGGCATATTCAAAAGCAGAGACATTACTTTGCCAACAAAGGTCCATCTAGTCAAGGCTATGGTTTTTCCAATGGTCGTGTATGGATGTGAGAGTTGGACTGTGAAGAAAGCTGAGCGCTGAAGAATTGATGCTTTTGAACTGTGGTGTTGGAGAAGACTCTTGAGAGTTCCTTGGACTGCAAGGAGATCTAACCAGTCCATTCTAAAGGAGATCAGTCCTGGGTGTTCTTTGGAAGGAATGATGCTAAAGCTGAAACTCCAGTACTTTGGCCACCTCATGCGAAGAGTTGACTCATTGGAAAAGACTCTGATGCTGGGAGGGATTGGGGGCAGGAGGAAAGGGGGAGGACAGAGGATGAGATGGCTGGATGGCATCACTGACTCGATGGACATGAGTTTGAGTGAACTCCGGGAGTTGGTGATGGACAGGGAGGCCTGGCGTGCTGCAGTGCATGGGGTCACAAAGAGTCAGACACGACTGAGCGACTGAACTGAACTGAACTGAACTGAACTGAACTGAAGCAACTTAGTATACACGCATGTACTTATCAGCTACAATGAGCCAGTGATGTTAACTGACTTTGGTGGAAGTCTTTAGAATTCTTTTTATTGTTTGGTGCTCTGAGTTTAATTATTTAGAGGGAAAAAAAAAAACAGTGTTTTCTGAGGAAGGGCTGCACAACTTTCTAGATCTTACGGATTTAAGTTTATTTTTTCCTTAACCGATTTAAATACATTATTAAATATATAAAACCACCCGTATTGTTACATTGAGTTGATGGCTGAGAATCATGAGCAGAACATTTTTCCAAGTTAGGATTGGAAAGAGAAGAAAATTAGTTTAAAAATGTTTGAAGTTTTCTTTGACATGACTTTTTAAAATTTTCACATTTGGGATTTCTTTTTGAGTGATTTAGTTTTATTAATAAGTAATGATAGCTTTCATGCTCCTCTGGTCCTGAGCTCTACCCAAGGCAATTTTGTTATTATTTTCTCTGGGGGGTTCATAGGATTTGCTCAGTTATTTCTTTTTTTCTATAAAAGTACAGAAAAGAAGAAAAGAGAAAATGAATTTCTAAAATAAATATGCTCTGAAGAGAGAGGTAAAAAAATTCTATTCGTGGAACAGAAACAAACTAGTCCCAAATCTAGTCAGACAGGACTACCTATGAATGATGTGTGTGTGTGTGTGTATGTGTGTGTTACCCCATGGACTGTGTACCCTGCCAAGCTCCTCTGTCCTTGGGACTTTTCAGGCAAGAATACTGAAGTGGGTTGCCATTTCCTCCTCCAGAGGATCTTCCTGACCCGGAGATTAAACCCACTTCTCTTGTGTCTCCTGCATTGATGAGTGGATTCTTTATCACTGAGCCAGCTGGGAAGTCCACCTAAGAATGATAGTTTTACATATACATTAGCATATGTAAAATAGATAAGCAGTGTGTTTGATGTATGATGCAGGGCACCCAAAGCCAGTGCTCTGTGACAACCTGAAGGGATAGGGTGAGGAGAGAGGTGGGAGGAGGGTTCAGGATGGATGGGGACACATGTATCCTATGGCCAATTCATGTTGATGTATGGCAAAAACCATCCTGATATTGTAAAGTAATTATCCTCCAAATAAAATAAATAAATATAAAAAAGAATCATAGTTTTAGGTAATTTGGTATCAGATTTTCCACCAACCTCAAAAAGTAGTTAGAAAAGTAAGTTTTGTTGACATATATTAAAATATTAAATATTAACTGGCTCTCTTCAGGCCCTGAATTTTTAGTAACTTCTGGTGGCTGTAAACGGGTATCTGCAGTACTCTCTAGTACCTATTCTGCTTTTAAGAGATTGAGTCTAGGTCCAATTATCTGATCTGTTCCCTCCCTCCCACATCATGGTGGTCATTTTTGTTATTACATTTGTCAAAAGCGAAAGTGGTAATTCAACCCTGATGACTTAAGCAAGGGGCGATCTATTCCTTTCTCTAAGAGGGCACACACAATGCAAGGCCTAATATTTGTGGGCTCAGGTATTGAGTTTTCATCCTGGATTCACTATTTATATTAGTTGACTGGCATTGGGCAAATTACTTAAACTCTGTTCCTGAGTATCCCCATCTTTACTCAGAGATTTTTTTCTGATAATCGATTCATGGGGTCGCAAAGAGTTGGACACGACTGAACGACTGAACTGAACTGAACTGATCACTTCTAAAGTACTTAGAGGACTGCTACACATGTCAGCTTTTGGCTATGAGAATGGTATTTACATGTGCAAAGATGTGCTTCTAACTAATGGTGGCCCTAATGACCTGTCAGGTTCTTACCAAACACCTTATTCTTCTTACCTTGGTCATAGCAAGGTTGTCAAGCATCTGGGCTTTGGATGCAGTCTGCTGCTGCTACTGCTGCTAAGTCGCTTCAGTCGTATCCGACTCTGTGCGACCCCGTAGATGGCAGCCCACCAGGCTTCCCCGTCCCTGGGATTCTCCAGGCAAGAACACTGGAGTGGGTTGCCATTTCCTTCTCCAATGCATGAAAGTGAAAAGTGAAAGGGAAGTCGCTCAGTCGTGCCTGACTCTTAGCGACCCCATGGACTGCAGCCTACCAGGCTCCTCCGTCCATGGATTTTCCAGGCAAGAGTACTGGAGTGGGGTGCCATTGCCTTCTCCGGATGCAGTCTAGGTAGAAACAAAGAGATTCTGATGTGCTGGAGCTCTGAAAGAGATTCTACATGCATAAACAACTCCCAATACTGGTGATCATAACCTGCTTCTTAGTTTGGGTTAGCTTTATGGTTTTTATGGTGGTCCTGGCAACTTATGATTATTTACTAATCAATTCAATCATGTGATAAACTGCTCTTCCAATCTCTAGCAACAGAGAAGGGATGGTGGGACCAGTTATTAATGTGATGTGAAACATCAAGGAGAGTCTGGCTTTGGCTGCTCCCTTTCTGGTGGTGGCGCTATAAGTGTGATGGGACCCAAGGAGTTGAGGTATCAAGGAACACTGGATCTGTGGATAATATGTTCCTGATGTTATCATTCGCTAAGACATTTGCCTAATCTCTTTACACTGAGATTGAGCACCATTTCACAGCTACCATGGCATAGGGCAGGTTGACATCTGATCCTAAGAGATTGTAATGGCAAATCTCAAGCTTGTGTATATGTATGTGTATGTTGGGAGGGGCAAACATTTGAAACAGGTCCCTATGTACTTTTATATCATACCAAACAAATACTCCAAGCAATTAGTTTCTGAGCTATAGAATTTTGAATTGAAATTTCAAGTTAATATTCTGATAGTGCAAAAATGGAATTTTTGCATGCTGTGCTGATGAAAATAATGATGTCAATGAACTTAAGGGAGCATAGGTATATTGTTGTTGATTGGGGTTTGGATGTGTGAATTCACAACTCACAAATCAAGAGTTCTGGAAAGGATTTAGTAATAGTTCCTTTCATGTTAAAAGTATTCAAGAATCTTGTCTGGCTGACTTGATTTTACTTAGCAAAAGATTTGAAAATATTTGACAATATCTAGCTAATAGTCGGAGAAGGCAATGGCACCCCACTCCAGTACTCTTGCCTGGAAAATCCCATGGACGGAGGAGCCTGGTAGGCTGCAGTCCATGGGGTCACTAAGAGTGAGACATGACTGAGCGACTTCACTTTCACTTTTCACTTTCATGCATTGGAGAAGGAAATGGCAACCCACTCCAGTGTTCTTCCCTGGAGAATCCCAGGGACGGGGGAGCCTAGTGAGATGCCGTCTATGGGGTCGCACAGAGTCGGACACGACTGAATCGACTTAGCAGGAGCAGCAGCAGCAGCTAATAGTCTGCATAGAGAAATTGCTCATCAGTTTAGCAGGAACTTGATTGAACTACATTCTGAACTTTACGCATTGTGGTTTCTCTTCAGTTTTCATCGCACTGGTTGTTTAGAAAAAGGCCCCCTTGTATGGTATACTTAGTCATTGTCACTAGCTGGATAGAAATGTATTGACAGGAGTTCATAGCACTTGTGTAGGTGTATGGTGGGGGAAGCCCTTTGCTTCTTCCAGTCTCTGCTCTTTGCCTTGCTGCTGTGATGGTGACCAGGAACAGGAAGGCCAGCCTTGCTGAGAGCTCTTTAGGCTCAATCCAGTGCCTTAGTTTCCTTCAGAAATTTCAGAAATGAGAAACTCAGCCAATGCTGTTACATCCATATTTGGGAGCTGCAGCAATATATAGGCTAAGAAGCCAGGTGATAGAAGTACTTTGTTGTCCTTATTGCTTTTTCTGCTCTCCTTCCTACCCCTTCCCAAGTGGAAGTGAGGCTGGCATGAAACTTGCAAGTCACCTCCCATGTCTCTTTCTTTCTTAACACACCCAGTCACACATGTCAGTTTCTTTACCTGATGTCTACTGTAGTAGTGCTTCTCCAAGTGTGGTGTGTATCTGTGACACTGAGAGTCTTTAGAAACTTCTGTAGCAAATTGACCTTGCCATGATATCTGAGGGTGTGATCAGTGAGCTTGTAAGTTTTTATGTATTTGTTTTTATTTCAAATTTTTATAATTAATTTTATTGTATTCTATAAAAGTACCAGTCTGAGATGATTTGGGAAAATAAACAATCAAACTTGCCATTCCTCAATGAGAGTTTGAAGGTCCTGTCCCATATGATGTCCTTTCCTTCCCATTCCCATTGTCTTTACCCTCTTCAGGCCTTTCTCACCTTGTACCTGCTTAGCTGCACTAGCAGCTAACTTCACCTGCCTACTTCTCACTTCTCATTCAAATCCATCCTTTTTTTTAATGTCAGGTGGAAAGAGGTGAATTAATTATATTTCTTCATTTATGACACAATGCCATCATTGATTTGTGCAAGGTCTCTCTCTTGTTTTATGTATTTTTATTCCTTATCATTCCCAATCCCTGATCTCTTTCCCTTTTGACTTTATATAGGCTTCCATACAGATGTCTTTGATGCACATTTAAAAAAATTAATTTTACTTTTGGCTGTGCTGGGTCCTTGTTGCTGTGTGCTGGCTTTCTCTAGTTGTGGCAGTCGGGGGCTACTCTTCATTGTGGTGCACAGGCTTCTCATTGCCGTGACTTATCTTGTTGCAAAGCATAGGCTCTAGGCGCCCAGGCTTCAGTAATTGCAGCTCAAGTGCAGGCTCTAGGGTATGTGGCCTTCAGTAGTTGTGGCACACAGGCTTAGTAGGTGTGGCTTGTGGGCTCTAAAGCACAGGCTCAGTGGCTGTGGCATACAGGCTTAGTTGCTTCGTGGCATGTGGGATCTTCCCGGATCAGGGATTGAACCTGTATCCCCTGCAATGGCAGGTGGATTCTTATCCACTGACCACCAGGGAAGTCCTGATGCACATTCTTGAATCTCTGTGTGTTCTTGCAAAATATGTAGCATTGTTTTTTAAAAATGTGCAAATGATATAGTATGCTACAGATACCATTTTTCACTCAACAGTATGTTTTAAGAATCTATGTTGCTATATGTACATCCAGTGCTGTGCTGCTGCTGCTAAGTCGCTTTGGTCGTGTCCAACTCTGTGCAACCCCATAGACGGCAGCCCACCAGGCTCCTCTGTCCACAGGATTCTCCAGGCAAGAACACTGGAGTGAGTTGCCATTTCCTTCTCTCTCCAATGCTATGTGTCCTTCCCAAATCCGTGTGTTGAACCCTAACCCCCCAGTGTGATGGTGTTTAGAAATGAGGTCATTAGGTTTAGATGAGATCATGAGGATGGGACCCCCCATAATGAAATTCAGACCCTTATGAGAAGAGACACCAGAGAGCTTGCTGTCTCTCTCACTGCCCTGTGAGGACACAGGGAGACACTGGCAGTCTTCAAGGCAAGACTAGAACCCTCACTGGGCAACTGAATTGGCCAGCACTCTTGTCTTAGACTTCCCAGGCTCCAGAACTGTGAGAAATTAGTTTCTGTTGTTTCAGCCATGACATCTACGGTCATTTATTATGACAGCCTACATACGTCTGGTTTATTGCTTCAAAGAAGTGAAATGAAATGAAGATCCAACATAGTGTACTTATCCATGAAGCCATATTTTCTTATCCGTTTCATCAACATATTTATCAAGCTTATCTCCAACTTTCCCAAAATACAGTGTGTCCCATATGTACAAACCTTCAAGTTGTGGGCTTTCAAAGATGCGAATGTGTGTTCTACCAACACTAGGCATGAGTGAAATTGTAGCTTAGACTTACAAACTTACTTTGTTGGACTTCCAAATTGGACTTATGAATGTGCTCTTTGAATGGAACTTGTTTGTATGTAGATGACCTACTGTACCTTTACACATTGTCATATATCTCCATTTATTGGCTACTGTGAGAATTTCTCTGAGATACATATCCAGGAGTAAGATTCTTGAATCACAGGGAATACACATCCCTAGTTTTGCCAAGTAGTACCACATTGCTTTCCAGAATGTCCCAACTGTCCCATCAGCAGAGCATTAGGGTTCCTGTTTCCTTCTTCTCCTGTCCAATTCATCCCATTTCTCCAGGCTCAAGACAGTATCCAACTACCTGAAGGACCTCAACACTGTTACTCCAGCCCATCAGTTTATGGCTCAGGGTAGATAGACTTAACCAGAGATTAGGGTCAATGAGCTTAGATTCAGATACAGGCTCCACTATTTACCATATAACCATGGATGTGCTAGTCAACTTGTCTCTGCCTCTGTAAAATGGCTGTAATAATGCCTATCACATAGTTTTGTGATGGCAAAATTTGGTAATGCATATAAAGATTCCCAGGTGGCAGAGTGATAAAGAATCCTCCTGCCAATGCAGGAGACCCAGGAGATGTGGGTTTGGTCCCTGGGTCAGAAATATCCCCTGGAGGAGGAAATGGCAATACACTTCAGTATTCTTGCCTGGAAAATCCCATGGACAGAGGAGCCTGGCAGGCTATAGTCCACGGGGTTGCAAAGAGTTGGAGACGACTGAGCGACTGAACATGTATGCAAATGGTATAGCTCATGGTAAGTGGTCAAAAATGGAAGTCTACTGCTTCCTATTAGTTATCTAAATCTTGACTCCTCGGCCAGATGGTGGGTTTCCTCTTCAAGGCACGGCTGAGTTTTATGCTTATTTTAAATACTATATCTGGCGCAAGGCTTCCCAGGTGGCACTAGCGGTAAAGAACCTGCCTGCCAATGCAGGAGCCACAGGAGACTGGGTTTGATCCTTGGGTCGGGAAGATTCCCTGGAGGAGGGCACAGCAACCCACTCCAGTATTCTTGCCTGGAGAATCCCATGGACAGAGGAGCCTGGTGGGCTACAGTCCATGGGGTTGCAAAGAGTTGGACATGACTAAGTGACTTTGCATGCATGCATGCGTATCTGGCAGAAAGTTAGGAATATAGTAAATGTTTAACAAACATTTGTTGGTTTGACCTGAGATGAGTTTGTGATTACCCAAAATACTTGCTTTGAAAGAGGGACATTATTATAAAATTCAATGTTATTCCACCATTCATTTTAACCAACCCAGCTTTTGCTTTGCTATGGTGATTTGGGACTGACTTATGGTAAACTGAGTGTTGTGTGAGTGTGTGTCAGAGGGGAGTGGGGTGGTGGTGGAGGTTGTGGCAATGGATTCTCTATGGGACAGAGCCAAGCTGCTGGTCACCATCCTAACCACTGTCTCTAGCTTTCCTTCAGCAGCCTTCTGCCTGGGTTGTTTGTCTTCCTGGGGCATCTGTGTGGCCCTGACTTTCCTGAGCAAGGCTACTCAAGCCCTTCCCTGTTCTTCCAGGCTGCCTTCACTATAAGAAAAAATGAGGTCTTGTATTTGCCTTTTAATTTTTGGGTATTTAATTTTTATTAATATTAATTAATTTGTTGTTGTTCAGAGGCTAAGTCATGGCCAACTCTTTGTGACCCCATGGACTGCAGCACACCAGACCTCCTTGTCCTTCACTATCTCCCAGAGTTTGCTCAAACTTATTTCCATTGAGTCGATGATGCCATCCAACCATTTCATCCTCTGCCACCCCCTTCTCTTCCTGCCCTCAGTCTTTCCCAGCATTAGTGTCTTTTCCAGTGAGTTGACTCTTTGCATCAGGTGGCCAAAGTATTGGAGCTTCAGCATCAGTCCTTCAATGAGTATTCAGGATTGATTTCCTTTAGGATTGACTAGTTTGATCTCCTTGCAGTCCAAGAGACTCTCAAGAGTCTTCTCCAGCACCACAGTTCAAAAGCATCAATTCTTCAGTGCTCAGCCTTCTTTATATAACATTATATTAGTTGTAGGTGTAAAATGTAATGATTCCATCTTTGTATATATCGCAAAATGATCACAATAAGTCTGGTTAGCATCTACTATCACACAATAGTTACAAGTTTTTTGTTTTCTGGTGATGAGAATTTTCCAGATTTACTCTATTTGACACTCTAAAATATATACCAATAGTACAGTATTAACTATAGTCACCATGCTGTGTATTACATCCCCATGACTTATTTATTTTATAATTGAACGTTTGTACATTTTGATCACCTTCACCCATTTTGCCCACCCCCACCCTCCACCTCTGGCAACCACCAGTTGGTTCTCCGTATCTATGAATTTGTTTATTTTTTATTCTTTTTAAGATTCCACATATAGGTGCAATCATATAATACTTGTTTTTCTCTGTCTGACATTTCACTTAGTGTTATGCCCTTAGGGTTCATCCATGTTGCTGCAAGTGGCAAGTCTTTTTTATGGCTGAATAATATAATAATATTAATTCATCTGTCAGTAACCACTTTAGGTTGTTTCTCTTTTGGCTATTGTAAATAATGCGACAGATGGACATGGGGTGTACATATCTTTTCAAGTTAGTATTTTTATTTTCTTTGAATAAATACCCAGAAGTAGAATTGCTGAGTCATGTGGTAGTTCTATTTTTAATTTTTAAAGGAACTTCCATACTTTTTTCCATAGTGGCTACACCAATATATATTCTCACCACCAGTACACAAGGGTTCCCTTCTCTCCACATCCTTGCCAGCACTTGTTATTTCTTACCTTTTTGACAAAATAGCCATCCTAACAGGTGTGAGGTGGTATCTCATTATGGATTTGATTTGCATATCCTTGATGATTAGTGATGTTGCACATCTTCTTATGTACCTGTCGGCCAGTTGAATATCTTCTTTGGAAAAATAAGTGTTCATATCTTCTGTCCATTTTTTAATCAGATTTTTTGTTATTGAGTTGTATGAGTTCTTTTTATATTTTGGATATTAATTCCTTTTCATGTATATTATTTTCAAATATTTTATCCCATTTCATAGGTTGCCTTGAAACAAAGTATTTTTGAACTTCCTTTCAGACTTCCTGCCAATGCATCATGCTTTGCAAGAGGCTATTGCCCTGGATCTACATAATCCTGGCAAAGTATTCAAGTTCAAGCAGCAAATTCAGGATACTTGTTACCTCTGGAGAGGGAGACAAGGAGCATGAACTCTGAGAGAGGGCTTATATTTATTTTTTAAATATTTTATTTTTATTGGAACATAATTAATTTACAAGACTGTGTTACTTTCAGTTACACAGCGAAGTGATTCAGTTTTACATATATGGTGGGCTTCCTAGGTGGCTCAGTGGTAAAGAATCCACCTGCCAGTGTAGGAGATGCAAGAGATGTGGGTTTGATCCCTGGGTTGGGAAGGTCCCCTGGAGGAGAAAATGACAATCTGCTCCAGTATTCTTGCCTGGAAAATTCCATGGACAGAGGAGCCTGGCGGGCTACAGTCCATTGGGTCACAAAGAGTTGAATATGACCGAGCAGACACACAAACACATACACACACACACATATAGCAAAGTGATTCAGTTATACATATATGATACATATGTTCATTCTTTTTTATATTCTTTTCTCAGATAGGTTACTGCAGAATATCAAGTAGAGTTCCCTGTGTTATACAGTAGGTCCTTGTTGGTTTTCTGTCATATATATAGTAGTGTGTTCATCCACAAATAATCATATGATATCACTCATATGTGGAATCTAGTTTTTAAAAAAATACAAATGAATTCATTTACAAAACAGAAGCAGACTTACAGATATTGAAATCAGGAACGGGATGAGAGACAGCTTTAATTGTATCTGAAATGTTCTATTTTTTTCTACAGGGCTGTGGTGTACATGGATGTTCATAATATGATATATGATACAACAAATATATTAATATATCACATATAAATATCATGTGATATTTATTATATCATGCATCATCATGGATATTATATTAATTTGAATTTGCTGCTTATCATTTATATGCTTACATTATCCATAAACACCCCTGTGTTTTTGAATATTTTCAGACTTCATATAAGATGAAGTGATCAAATTTTGTGTCCTACCTTTTTTTTGCTTGATAGTTTTTGAAATTTGTCCATATTGATGCATATAATTTTAGACCTCTGTATTTATATTCCATTTTATAAAGAGAACACAATTGAGGTATCTTTTCTGCTACTGATAGACATTTAGATTGTTTCCTATTTTTCACTCTTACTAACACTGCTGTAACAAATAATCTGATTTATAGCTCCCCATGCAAAGGGCAGAAGATACTTAGAAGTGGACATGCTAGGTGTCTGGGCAAGCATATGCCTTTCACTTTGCTAGGTATTACCATATCTTTCCTCAGATTGATTTTTCTGCTTTACTTTTCTACTAGCAGTGCATGCACATTGCTGTTGGCCCACATCTTTGCCAGTCCTTGGAAGCATTATCTGGGCTTTGCCCTTTCTGCTCAGATCCTCAGAAAAGATGTGAGGGGAAGTGGGGAAGAGGGAGGGCAAGGTTCTACAGTTAGGAGGACAATGTCAGCTCTGACAAATTTCCTGTGACACTTATTTAATGAGGAAAAGATTTTATTCTCCATTTTGATTAAGATAATATTTCGATTTCTGTGGGAAAACTGTTACATTTTTTACTCTGAAGTAGAGAAGTTTCTTTTTTTCCCCCTGTTTGCATTCTTGGCAAATAAGTGGAATAGACCAATTAGCAAGTTAATGTCCTAAATGTTCACTTGCAGTAACAGTTATTTTGAAATGTTTTAAATAGCATGGAGCATTGGATTTGTTCTTATTGCTTTTCAAGGTTTTGAATTTGTTAAAATGAACTGAATTTAAAATGAGGCACAAGTTTATGGTGAAGATTGATCATAATTATTTGCCACTCTAATTTGCATTTTGTAATGGGAAAAATAAATGATGGGAAATATGTTTACCTTTTAAAGCAAATATGAAAAGGCAGAAAGAATAACTTTGGCCATTTTGGGTTGTCTCTTGTGTTCACAGATGGGAAAAGAGAAATTCCACAAATCTCAACACTGGGGCTTTTGCAACAATGTTAGGATGCTGGTGGGTGAAGATAAACCAGGAATAGGTGGAGAACTGCTTTTCGGACAGAAGATAAAGCCAAAATACAGTGTATTTCCTAAAGGAATGGGAACTGACTCACCATCTTGGGTGGCTTTCGATAAACAGGTAAGTCACGTGACATTGGGAGACATGCAGTCTTAAAATGTTACATGTACCTAAATATTAAGTAGATTTGAGAAAATGAGTCCTCAACGTAAATGTTCATTTGAAATGACATAAAAGTACTCTAAGCAAAGAAAAGTTATCCCTGATTCTGTTTCTGACCAGGCACATTGGTCACAGGATGCCTAATGTTCATCACCTTTCATGGTGAATGCTTATCAACCATTCTCTTATCTCCTGTCCTGGACAGGATAGTGTCCTTCTATAGACAGTAAGGGTCTAGTCAGACTGCCACTTTTGCTTAGCGATTGCCATTAACTAAAGAATTTTGTGTGATTCTGAATGTGCCATTGAATGCAACAGGAAAATGCCTCCTTGTCTTTTCTCCATACTAATTATGGTTCCCCACCCTTGAAGACCAAGGGTGATAGGCCAGAATTGTGGAAGTGAGGGAAAGAGGTGCCATTATTAGACAGCAGTCTGGAGTTTTTGTGATGTGTGTTTGTGTGCATAACACATGCACATATACTGGCGTATTTACAATTGAAGTAGGCAGTCCATTTGAATCTCTAAAAAGGGACCAAGAGCAAAGGGAGAAAACCCAAAGTGGCCAGTTGTTTCCCACAAGGCAGCTGTGTGGATATGCTCTGTTTTGTCACACAGCCCTGTGTCACCATGGCCCCGCGGTCTGTTTTCCGAGAATTTGTTATTAAATTATTTAGGTCCTATAAATAAAAACTAACTCAGGACTAAAGAATTCAAACATTAGTATGCTAAACTTACCAGGTAGTTTTTAGCAGCCTTAACATGGGGACTAGTTGGCAATGCTTTGATTCCAATTAAAATGTCTTCAGATTTGGCAGAAGTGACATATTCCATGTCATCCAAGTTAGGGTCAATCAGAGCACACACTTCTTTTGAAGTCCAGTTCTGACACTTATGGAGATTTAACAGACCATGGGAAAGCTTCTTTCTTAGGAAACCTTCTCTACTTTGAATGTGGACCAATATTTCACTCTCTCTCTTTTTAAAATTTATTTATTTGCTGTGTGGGATCTTCATTGCATCATGTGGGATCTTGCACAGACTTTCTAGAGGTGGTGTGTGAGCTAAGAAGTTGTAGCACGTGGGTTTAGTTGCTCTATAGTATGCGGGATCTTAGTTCCCCAACCAGGGATTGAACCCTTGTCCCTGGCATTGGCAGGCAGATTCTTAACCTCTGGACCCAACCACCAGTGAAGTCCTCAATATTTCTCTTTTTTGGATTATTTTTAGTATATACCTTGCTTAATGCTGGACCTAGGGTTCAGAAACACTTTCTGGGCTGACTTACTTGAGTGGCTCATGCATAGTTTCCTGTTAATATCAATCTTATAGGTGTTTGCACATCATCATTCTAGAATATTTAACTTGCAAGCATCAAAGAAAAGATTCTATTTTTACTTATGTCAAAAAGAGTGTATTGAGAATAGTTTAATCCTCCAACTAATAAATAATGTAGGCCACAATATATTAAACTATTCTCTTGTATTTAAAGTTGAAAATTCATTTTATTTCATGTTTTTCTCAATATTTAATATGTGCTTTTGAGTCTATTTTACAGTCTTTTAATTACTTATAAAATTGTGTAGAATATTTCATGAAGTTGGAATAATTTTAGCTTCAAACTACTTGAGAAAATGAAGAGCTTGCTCATTTCAGGCCTAACTAAATGTAACATAATTCAGTTATTTTGTTGGTCAACTTCAATTAAATATTCATTGAGCTTTAAATGAGACACTAAGACTATGAAATATTTACATGCTCTGATGAGATTGTGAACTACAGATTGGATCCTGGTTAATACCCAGAGCAAATTATAAAGTGCTTTTGGCATTTGTGGCTTAACAAAACAAGTCAACACCTGTTAATCGTTTTTCTTGAAAATGAGACACTTTTCTAACAGCTTTTAATCATAGCAATATATCTAGGGCTACTTTCTCAAACAATATAAGGTAGAAATAAAGGCAGATTTTTGGAAAGTGCATCATAATTAATATCTGTAGTAAGTGCTTTTGATCCTCCCCACCCCCAACGGGCACCCCACCCCCCACAGCTAGTGCAGCAAGTGCTTTGGCTAACAACTCATTCTTGTAACCCTCCATGGAGTGTTGTCTTGGCTAGTGGACATTGCATCACCCAGAGAGTTCACCTGGGAGGTTACCATGGCCACTTACTTCAGCATAGGATGGGGTAGCAAATGGCTGACTGATTTGTCAACGGTGAAAGGATGAGCTTCTTTAACATGGAACAATTCTGTGTCATGCTTGATTTAGGCTCATGGCCCCTTGTGCGTTACAAAAGTAAAGTGTTAGTTGCTCAGCTTTGTCCAACTCTTTGCGACCCCATAGATTGTAGCCCACCCTATATGGGCTACATATATGGGCTATATACAGAGAGCCCTCTGTATATGGAATTCTCCAGACAAGAATACTGGAGTGGGTTGCCATGCCTTCCTGCAGGGGATCTTCCTGACCCAGGGATCGAACCCAGCTCTCCTGCATTGCAGATTCTTTACTGTCTGAGCTGTGAGGGAAGCCCTCCTTGTCCATTAAGCCTCGGCAAAATTTCATATGAGAATGCATCCTCCCTTGGATGATTTCCCTTCCCTTGGCTGTTCCTCTCACTCCCTTTCAAGTTTGTCCCAAGAGTATGCCCTTAATAATAAATCAAACATACCTAAACCCCTGTTTCAGACTCTGCTTCTATGGAGCCCAACCTGAGATAATATTCCAGCTTCTGTCCATAATTCTAAAAGTGACCATGAAAACATTCTGCTCAGGCAGACCATCAGATTATAAGCAGAGAAGAGACTATTTGCAGTGATCCTCATGGCAGACATTTCTAGCTCTTTTATCTTTTCTTCACTCTCCCCTTTAATGAGGCCAGTTTTATTCAGGCTGGAGATGTGCCCACTTACATGCGTTTGTGTTCCCAGGCTCCCTACAGCTAAGGCTGGCCACTTGGCTCACTTCTAGCTAATGACACGTGAGTTAAAGCTTATTAGGGTGGTTGTGGTTGTTCAGTCGCTCAGTCCTGTCCGACTCTTTGCAACCTCGTCAGGCTTCACTGTCCATCGCCAACTCCTGGAGCTAGCTCAAACGCATGTTCATTGAGTCAGTAATGCCATCCAACCATTTCATCCTCTGTCATCCCCTCTTCCTCCTGCCTTCAGTCTTTCCCAGCATCAGAGTCTTTTCCAATCAGTCGGCTCTTTGCATCAGGTGGCCAAAGGGTGGGGCTCTTGGGAAAGTGATTTTTCTAATTAAAGGTGTCAGGCTCAGCTGATATGTTTTTACTGCTGTGTTTTCCTGTCTGGAAGTAGGACGTAATTCCTCGGGGCACAGCAGCCATCTTGTGAATGCAGCAGAGATGCATTCTGATGGCATCAAGTGACTACCGTTTCAGGCCTGAGCCATGTCTCTCGGACATCCTATTAAATGAGAAAAATCAATCCCTATTTTAGAGGTCCTCAACCTAGGGAGACCTTTGGAAATGTCTGGAGGTGTTTTGAGTTGTCCCAATGACCGGGAAGAGAACTGGACTATGATAAAACAAGTGAGGCACTTGTCTTGAGTACAGAATTTAAGGGGTGCCCCTAAACTCAGTAATCAGCCAGGTAATATTTTAATGAAATAATTAAAAATTTTTTTGCTTATATTTTTTAAATTATGGAAATATGACAACACATTTACAAGAAACTTGGGAAAATACAGAACAAGTTTACATATACTTCCACTATATATTACAATTATTTTTTAAAGTAGATTAATTAAGAGTTTTAGTTGGCGTTTCAATATCAAACTCTCAAAAGCCAATAGATTGAATACACAGAGAAGTAGAAGTATATAGTAGACCTGAAAAGCACTATGAACCAATTCAACATAATTAAGATTTATACAATTTTCACACAACAGTAGGATACAAATTCTATTCAAGTTCCCATGAAGTATCTTTAAAATTAATGCAAAAATTCAGGATGAACAAAATAGCATGTTAAATAAAGACAGGATCAGTAACTGTGTCATGCTGAGCCATATTGGAGCCTGAGGCAAAAGGGAAAATCAGTAGTGCTGATTCTGTCTTTATTTAACATGGTCGTATTTTGTTCATCCTGGATTTTTGGCATTAGTTTTGATGTTTTCAATTGCCTCGCCCTAGGGCCAGACCTGACACAGAAGTGCTGCTGCTATTTGAGTAGCTGGGACCCAGCCTTGTATTTTACATCCTGCAACTTGGGGAGGGGAACCCCCCAACTGAATATTCTACCTAAAATGCAAATACCGTGCCCATTGAGAAACACAGCCCTAATGTGTTTTAAAGCTTCCCTTGTAGCTCAGTTGGTAAAGAACCTGCCTGCAATGCAGGAGACCCAGGTTTGATTTCTGGGTTGGGAAGATCCCCTGGAGAAGAAAATGGCAACAGACTCCAGTATTTTTTTCTGGAGCATCCCATGGACAGAGGAGCCTGGCAGGCTACAGTCTATGAGGTTGTAAGAGTAGGACATGACCTAGCGACTAAACCACCACCAATGTGCTTTTAAAACCCTTGCCAGTGGGAGGATTTATGCAAGTAGCCAAACACAATTTTGCCTGATACTGCACCCACTGCCCAAAGACTAGTTATTTTGTGAATTTGTTTAAATATAAGCAAGTGCATATTCACTCAACAAGTTAGTTCCAGTCAACATCCCAGGAAGAAGCAAACATGGATGACTGTTCTCATTCTTTAAATGAGGAACCACTTGCAAAAAGTGTGGCAGAGATAGTGTTCTGAGGATGCATGTTGGAGGCACTGGAACTAATATCTTTATGATTGTGGCTTTGTCACCTTCCCTCTCTGAGCCTCAGTTTCCTTGACTATGAGGGGGGAACTTGGCTAGATGCTTGCTTAATACCCCCTTACCTTTAGCAGTCTGTGCCTAAGACTTGAGTCTTAGTCTGTGGCATGTAGTCTGTGACTAAAGGCAAACTGATCCTAAAACTAAGCCCAGACCCTGAATCTCCTGGCCTGGGGCTCTTTCTAATTACATCAGGTACCTACTGCTTTATTGTTAATTGAAGTGTGGCATTTAGTAGTTTATAATATGCTGCCATTGCTATTGTTAGCTGCTTTTATAAAAAGTCAGTCTAGTTAGAAATACTCAAATGACTGAATGTTTTTTAATGACTTTTATCTGGATGTTAAGCATCTTTTACATAGACTACAATTATGGTTTCATTTCTCTTCATTTGTCAATAGCTCCTAGTTAGCCTAATTTGTTTGCTGCTTTGCAAATGACTCTATTATAGTAAGTGGCAGGGTAAAGGTTGATCCTATGGGGTATGCATGCATTTAAAATATTATTTTTTCCATCTACTGTGAACATAATGATTATAATCCAAACTACTGACCATAGAATTGGAATTTTAATAACTTTGGATTTGTTTATAAGGGGTTTATGGTGAGCTGATTGTATATGTAGTACTGTGTGGCTCTTTATGCTTTGAACAATATAAAAATAACAATTTAAAATATAACCTCATCTCTTGGGTCACCTTGATGTGTGTTTTTCATTGAGCAAGTTGGTTTGTTACTCATTGCAGTGAGGAAAAACATCTACTATGAGTAACTGTGGGATGTCTAAGTAAGCAAGTGTTAGAAAAGACTTACTATAAGATTTGGGCTCATGTTAGGTAATTTTGGAGAGGATTTAAAGAAGTGAGGCCTTGCTCTAGATTGGGTGCTGTCAGGAAGTGGGGTTACTGCTATGACTGTGTATCTTTTAAATTGAAATATAGTTGTTGTACAGTATATAGGTTACAGGTGTACAATATAGTGGTTCACAATTTTAAAGGTTATACTCTATTTATAGTTATTATAAAATATTGGATATATTCCTTGTGTTGTACAATATATCCTTATAGCTTATTTTATTGTCCATCCCCCTTTTCTCCCTGCACTGGTAACCACTGGTTTGTTCTGTGTATCTGAGTTTGCTTCTTTTTGTATATTCACTAATTTATTATATTTTTTAGATTTTCACATGAGTAATATCATACACTATTTGTTTGATTTATATCACTTGTCATAGTACCCTGCAAGGCTATTCATGTTGCTGCAAATTACAAAATTTCATTCTTTTTTATAGCTCAGTAGTAGTCGTATGTGTGTGTGTATATACACATCTTCCTGCAGGGAGATCAAGGAGCGATCAAGTAGGTTAGTATACACACACACACACACACACAAACACACCCCACATCTGTATTCAGTCATCTGTTGATGGACACTTGGGTTGTTTTCATAGGTTGGCAATTGTAAATAATGCCACTGTGAACATTGAGGTACATGCATCTTTTCGAATTAGTGTTTTTTGTTTGTCTTTCAGATGTATATCCAGGAGTAGAATTGCTGGGTCCTATGGTGAAAAAGTGAAATTCAAAGTGAAGTCGCTCAGTCGTGTCTGACTCTTTGCAACCCCCTGGACTGTAGCCCCCAGGCTCCTCCGTCCATGGGATTTTCCAGGCAAGAATACTGGAGTGGGTTGTCATTTCCTTCTCCAGAGGATCTTCCCGACCCAGGGATCGAACCCGGGTCTCCTGCATTGTAGGCAGAGGCTTTATGGTCTGAGCCACCAGGGGTCCTATGGCAGTTCTGTTTATAGTTTTTTGAAAACCCTCCATACTGTTTTCACAGTGGCTGTACTAGTTTACATTCCCACCAACAGCACACAAGGATTCACTTTTCTCCACATCTTCACCAACATTTGTTATTTGTTGTCTTTGTGATCATAGTCATTCTGATAGGTATGAGTTGATATCTTATTGTGGTTTTGCATTTCCCTGATGATTAAGTGATGTTGAATGTCTTTTCATTTGCCTGTTGGCCCTCTGTGTTTCCTCTTTGGAAAAGTGTCTATTCAGTTCTTTTGCTCATTTTTTAAAAAAGATTCTGTATCTTAAGTAATCTCATTTATGGAGAGAGGAGACTAGATGTAAGACTATATCTGTAATTGGGACAGAAGCAGCCCTTACTCCTAGGACAGGGGGATATTTGGCGTTTTGTGGCTTGGACAACATTCATGTTCTATCTGTGTTCAGATGTAGCTATGGTCTGATCTCTCTCTTTTTTTCATCTTGATCCATTGTGTTCACAAAGTGGCCTTGTCTGAAAATAGTATCCTCTGGAAGTTTTCATGTTTAGCAGACCAGCTTGTAGCAGCACCAAAGCCAGCTGATAGTGTCAGGTTGGCTCCTGGATATCAGGGGCTGTTTTTCTCTTTCTTATCCAATACCAGCCAAAATGTTTAATTTTCCTGCAGGGTGATCAAGGAGCCATCAAGTAGGTTAGAATTTCATATGATTGGCAAAGAACAATAAACTACTATAGACACTCAAAGTTTTGCCTAAAGCCAAATCAGGAATCTTACAAAATATAATGAGTATATATAAATTAAATACAATTAAAAATATTATATGTGTCAGACATTATACCTTTAAACCATGCCCAAAATGTCAAATGAAAAATGTTCCATAGGTTTATGTAATTTTCAGGTTATCTGAAACCTATGGGGATCATTTCATAAAAGACAGCAATATATATAACATAATGTAATCACAATAATTGCCATTTAAACCCAAGTTTTAAGTCACAATTACATACTCTTCAGCTATTTAGTTTTAAAGAAGAAATCAAAAGGCTTGCCTGAAATCAAGCACTTCATATCCCAAATTCCCAACTGTATGTTCTGTATTTATCATTAAAACACATAATTACCTTCATTAAATTTGTTAAACTGATAAAATTTCCAGTTTCATCATATATTATGGCTTTCTCTAATCTTTTGAAATTCAAAAGGCACTTTATAAAAATATCTGCAAATTTGGAATAAATGGTTTTAGAATAAAAATAATGAGGTTCATAAATGAGTCTTTTATTGAAGAAGAGTTTTTCCTCCCCTCTTTGCTAAAAACTAGAGTTTAGTTACTAGAAAAATTTTAAGACCTTCCCCTCAGGGTTAAACGTTTTAGCAGTAGTAGGCCTGTGGCTTATTCTTATTAGCTCAAAGTTAAAATTGTCTTTTTGAGCTTAAACCTGAGTAGATACTACTGCACACCCATTAGAATGGCTATAACTTAAAAAGACTGACATACCAAGTGTTGGCAAGGCTGTTAAGAAGCTGAAACTTTTATATATTCCTGAAAGGAATGTAAAATGGTATTGCCATTTTGGAAGACTGGTTGGCAGTTTCTTAAATAGTTAAATATGTGCTCATGACATATTTAACCATTAGTCACGACCACATGACTCAGTTAATTCTACTCCTACATATATTTCTAAGAGAAATTGAAACATATGTAGCCCACAACAGGGAACAACCCAAATGTCCATCAGATGATGAATGGATGAACAAAATGTGGTACAGCCATACAGTGGAAACCATTTGTCAAGAGGAAGAAACTACTGATGTGTAGTATTAATACAATGTGGATCAGCCCCAAAAACTTACTAAGAAATCAGATACAGAAGACTTCATATTGTATGATTCCGTCTATCTGAAATCCTAAAAAAGGCAACTACATCAGAGAAAGCAGATCAATAGTTTGCCTGGGGCTGGCAGTAGGAGAGGGAATTTTGAGGGGGTGATGGAAATGTTTTAAACTAGGTTGTGGTGATGATTACACAACTCTATAGATTTATGAAAAGTCATTGAAGTGTACTTATAAGAGGTAAATTTTATGAAGTATAAATTATAGTTTAATATATTAATCTTCTGGACTGCCATAGCAACATACCATGGATTGAGTGCCTTAAGCCACAGATATTAATTTTCTCACAGTTCTGGAGGTTAGAAGTTCAAGATTACTGTGCTATCAGGGTTGATTTCTCTTAAGGCCTCACTTCTTGGCTTGCAGACCCTCCCTCTTGCTGCTTCTTTGCATGGTTGTTCTCTGTACACCCTGATTTTTTTTTTTTTTAACACAAAAACCTTTGTCATGTGTAACACTGTAGCTCACAAATTCAGAACTAATGATTACTATTTGATTTGTTGACTTATATTTTAAAGCTCATTTATATTTTGTTCTGAATTTTTCATCTATAGAGTAATGTTTATGTACTTTCCCCTTCTGAAATCAGACCAGCTGCAGGTTTTTGGAAACATTTAAACAATTATTTACCTTCCTGAATTTTGTTCTTGCAGGATTCTGCCCTGTAGTAAGCTCACCCTTTTTGTAACTCTGATGGTGGGTAATGGTACAAATACGAACTATATAATCCACGTTCTTTTTAAAAAATATTTTTGAAATTATTTTTAACTTATAAGAAATCACAAAAATGGCATAGACTCTTTCCCCAATCTTATCTTAGACAAATGCAGTACATTATCAAAAGCAGGATATTGACATTGGTATAGTACTAAACTTCCAGACCTTAATTGAATGTCACCAGTTTTTACATGCACTCATATTTTCCCATTAGTTTATAGTTCTGCGAAATTTTATCACAGAGATTCATGTAACCACCACCACAATCAGGACACAGAAAACTCTACTCCTTTAGGGTTTTATTGTTTGAGTCTTTAATCAACTTTATTGAGATACAATTTATTTAGGATAAAATGTACCCACTTTCAGCATACAGTCCTATGAGTTCTACCAGTACACATAGGTAGCCACCATTCTGGACAGCATTTACATCTCTCCCACCACAAAGTCCCCTTATGCCGCCTTCCATTCAGCACTCCTCCATTGCTCTGACTTCCATCACTATAGATTAGTTTTGCCTGTTCTTCACCTTCATATTAGTGGAATCTTACTTCTCTGGAGTCTGTTTGGGATTTAAGATTTGAGGCACAGCTTTGATACTCTGTATGTATATAAACAAAGTGCAGCCAATTCACATGTGATAATTCACCATGGCAGATTTCTGGGTATTTGTGTAATCATTTTTTTCATTCTCTGGATTGATATCCCTTTATTTTTAAACATAGTTTTTTTTTTTTCCCAAATAAGTTACTCTCCTAACTCCCTTCAGAGGTTTTAAAAACATTTAGCATTGCCAATTTCTAAATTTAAACATGTTAGAATCGTTCCTTTCCTTCTGCTTATTTAAATTATGCTCCTCTATTTAAATACCTATTCTGACTATGAAATTCATTGTGCTGTTTAGTGTGGTAATAGTTCTTTCAATAAGGAGGATCCTTCAGGGACACATGTCATTATCATAAACCTTTTATCAGAGGTATAAATAATTGAGAGCACATGACTGTTCATTCTAGGGCATCAGAAATGGGGAGGTGGCAGGGAGGGCATGAATTCCACATTATTGAAGGTGGGGCAGAAATGCTTATCTTCATTTTTTTTTTTTGAATTTTGTCTCATTTTCCTTTTCTTATATCCCATCTCTCAACCTCCTTAATCCTTCCCCTTCCATTCTTTTGACTTCTCTGTTTTTCTCTTTTACTGAACTTTGTCTCTCTCTTCAATCCTCCTCTTTACTTTCATGCGTTATTCATCTTCCATCATGTGTGCCCTATTTAACTTCCTTCCCGTTCTCTACTTCGTCTTTCTCTGTCCCAGGTCTTGTAATTGCTGACTTCTCTTTTTAGGAAAGTAGAATTATTATCATCATCATTATCATGATTATTGCCGGGGTCTTTTCCTTTACCTCTAGGATTGGACCCAGGGTACATTGAACTCAAATGGAGTGTTGTTGGAAATGAACTCTGTACATTAGTTGCGGTAACCCTAAGGACCATTATCCTCCTGCAGTGCCCTGTAATGGGAGGAGGTGTAGTAGAGACTGCAATGGTTTCAGTCAGACAGTTGGATTCAAAACTTGGATTTATCATTTATTATCTATTTCATCTGGGCTATGTTGTTTTTTTTTTTTTTTTTCCCATACTGTGTGGCATGTGGAACTTCTCTGACCAGGAATCAAACCCTTCCTCAAAATGGAAGCATGGAGTCTTAAACACTGGACCACCAGGGAAGTCCTGGACTGTGCTTTTAACTTCTCTTGGTCTTAATTCCTTCATCTGTCAAGTAGGAATAACAAACCTGTCTTAGAGTTACTGGGAGCATCAGATGGACAATGCACATCAAGTGCCTGGCTCATCCTACCTAGTCCTAAAGAATTAACACTCCTCTTTTGCTTAAGACTTGGCTTATTTTCTTACATGGGTTAGGGAGGGCAGTGTTCCCAGGGGAAGTGAAGCTGGGAGTATCCCAGTTACCTCCTGTGCTGCAGGATTCTTGCATTTTTCTTTGGCACAAATTCTGCCATATTTCAGAGGAACCAGTCTGGAGGTGCTGACATTGAGACCAGCAAGTTCTAAAAATGTAGCCATTAAACTACTGATGCATTGCTCTTTCCATTTGTTCCCCAGTGTTCCATTATGCTGTGGGTATTAAGGTGGTTTAAATTTATTTCTATTGTTTAAATAAGAGAGTTTGTCTTGTCTTCTATTTGAGCAAATTCACTTAATGGTCTTTTAGGAGAAAGGTTTGGTAACTACGTTTATTATTGTTTTATTTTTCACTATTCTGAACTAATAGCAGTCAGCAATAGACTACTACAGTTGTATATACATTCTGATTATTCTAAACTCAAAGATTTTACATCATTATCACCTAGGTTCTAGAAACTTCATGTAGTCCTTTTATGTTTAATCAAAAATTTTACTTCCTTTGTAGTCCACCCTGTTGTTTCCCTCCTTTTTAGCCTAAAATATGAAATCTGTCTTTGAGTGTATTTTATTCTGTCTCTGGTTCTACTTGTTGATTTTTTCATCTAGTATTTCAGGGTACTTTTTTAAAAATTTTAAACTTTTTATTGAAATGTAGTTGATTTACAATATTATATTAATTTCAGGTATATAACAGTGATTTAATGCTTTTATAAATTATATGCCATTTCAGGTTATTATAAAATAAATAATGGCTATATTTTCCTGTGCTGTATAATATATCCTTGTTGCTTACTTATTTTATACGTAAGTGTTTGTATCTAATTATTCCCTATCCCTGTCTTGCCCCCCCTTTCCCCACTCGTGAGCAATGCTTCTATCTTTGAGTCTGTCTGTAATATTCATTTATTTTTTAGATTTCACATAGAAATGATAACATGTAACATTTGTCTTCCTCTGACTTATTTCACTAAGTCTAATTATCCTCTAGTTCTATCCACATTGTTGCAAATGGCCAAATTACATTCTTTTGTATGGCTGAGTAGTATTCCATTGTGTGCATGTATATATCACATCCTCTTTATCCATTCATTCATCTGTTGATAAACACTTGGATTGCTTCTATATTTTGGATATTTTAAATGATGATACTGTGAACATTGGAGTGTATATATCTTTTCAAATTAGTGTTTTCATTTTTTCAGATATATATTCAGGAGTGGAATTTCTGGATCATGTGATATTTCTATTTTTAGTTTTTTGGTGAACCTCCATACTGTTTTCCATAGTGGTTGCACCAATTTACATTACCACCAGCAGTGTACAAGGGTTCTCCTTTCTCTACATCCTTGCCACATTTATTATGTGTAGACTTTTTGATGATAGCCATTCTGATAGGTATGAGATGATGTCTCACTGGTTTTGGTTTGTGTTTTTCTGATAATTATCGACCTACATTTGTTTTTACATGTATGTTTGAATTTCAAAAATGAAACTATTTTCAGTTCTGGTCTAGTTGGCTTTTATAGTCAGCTTTATTAATTGAAGCTTTGATTCTTACTGATATGTAATGGGGATAACATTATTAACATATGTTCCCAGCTTTCTCCTTATCCCCATGCCCTGCCTGCTGAACAAAAATTTGTCTTTGCTCATTCCACTTTTCCCCCTCCTCCTGGTGGCTCAGCTGGTAAAGAATCCGCCTGCAATGTGGGAGACCTGGGTTCGATCCCTGGGTTGGGAAGATCTCCTGGAGAAGGAAATGGCAATCCACTCCAGTATTCTTGCTTGGAAAATCACATGGATGGAGGAGCCTGGTAGGCTATAGTCCATGGGGTCACAAAGAGTCGGACATGACTGAGTGACTTCACTTCACTTCATCCTTTAAGGATTCTTCAAATTTTTCAGTCAGATTCTTAGGCTTTGGGGGATGTAAAGGGAGAAGGGCTGGAGAGAGTTGGGGTGAGGAGGGAGAGAGGGAGATGTCTTAGAGGCTGATGGTGAGGAAATGTGAGACTGATAAGACTCAAAAAAGAGGAAAGGCATTTTTTTTTTTTTTTGAGAAGAGGTGATATGGAGCATAAATTAGATCACCTTCAGAGGGCCACACATACTATGTACTACCATGCTCTTATAACTTTGTACCTGCTGTTCCCTCCATAGAAAATGCCCTTACCCACTTGCCCATGAATCCAGTTCTTTCATTGCTCAGCCTTGAAGAAACATTTCACATGTCACCTCCACTCTAATGCTTTCTTCTTTATGTTCTCAGGTGGTTCAGCACTTCCCCCTCCTACTGGAGCATTTTCAAACCCCTGTTATAATAATCCTGTTACTCTTCTCTGTGTCCTTCACTGAGCTGAAATATGGTGGGAATCTTGTGACAGTTCAGGAGATAATGGTTAATCTGTGGCCTCTGAAGCTAGGCAGTGTGAGTTCTAACCCCAGTTGTCCTACTATTCTTTTACCTTGAGAAAGACCTTGGGTAAACTGTTTAACTTCCTCAACCTTGACTTCTGTAAAACAAGGATAACAATGATACCTATTTTATAACTGTGTTGTAAGGAGTAAATGAGATAGAGTATAAAAGCACTTAACACATTGCCTGACCCAGTGTATTAATAACTAATCAATGTTGGCTATTTCCATTTATCTTTTAATTCTCAGAGTTTAGCACAGTGCCTGACACATCAGTGCTTGGTAATCTATGCTGAATGGCTTTGTAAGAATATTATTAATATTTTGTTTTTCCTAATGGCTTTTCACTTTATCTCTGGTGTCTTATAATTGTTTGGAGGTACCATTCCCTGTTTTGCAATTATTTGCATACAGTCTAATCTCTTTTACTTGACTGCGTAATCTTTGTAGCTGGAGAGATTATTTTACTGAATGTTGTACCCTCCACATAGAGCTTTGAACTTAGCAGCTACTCTGTAACTGGGTTGGTTTGTGTTACTTTGCTTTTGATACAGGAACCTTTCCATATCAAATATCCATTTTGTGAACTCACCTGTTGATGAACTTGTGGGAAGTAAATAACATACTTTGAAACCAATAGGATAATCCAGTGTATAGAGGAGTCCAGCTTACTGAGTAATTATTAGAATTATACAATAGATTCTTTCAATTAGAGAACATAAAAGACAGCTTATCTGAGCATCTTTCTTCTGACTCATTTGGGTAGAATCCAGCAACGTCTCATGGCATGAAAGAGTGTTTTTGCCTCAGTTCTCATTATTACTACCTCTGAATATATATATTATATAATATTTGGTAAACTATATATTTTTCAAAATATTTTTCCTTTGTCTTTTATATCATGGTTGTTATTTGTATCTTTACTACTAAATATATGAATATTCATTTTTCTCTATTCATTTTATGAAACCCCATGATTGGCAATGTGATTTCTGTTGGACAGGGTGACCTGATTCTTCTCAACCTAATTATTTTTTCAGGAAGACGGATTTTTAAGCAGTGGGTCTGAATCACTTCTCTTAGTAATATCAAGTGTTTTTTAAAAATTAATTTATTTTAATTGGAGGCTAATTGTTTACAATATTGTAGTGGTTTTTGCCATACATTGACATGAATCAGCCATGGGTGAACATGTGTTCCCCATCCTGAACCCTCCTCCCACCTCCCTCCCCATCCCATCACTCAGGGGCATCCCAGTGCACCAGCCCTGAGCACCCTGTCTCATGCATCAAACCTGGACTGGCGATCTACTTCATATATGATAATATACATGTTTCAGTGCTATTCTCTCAACTCATCCCACCCTCACCTTCTCTCACAGAGTCCAACAGTCTGTTCTTTATATCTGTGTCTCTTTTGCTGTCTTGCATATAGAGTCATTGTTGCCATCTTTTAAAATTCCATATATACACATTAATATACTGTATTGGTGTTTTTCTTTCTGACTTACTTCACTCTGTATAATGGGCCCCAGTTTCATCCACCTCTTTAGAACTGATTCAAATGCATTCTTTTTAATAGCTGTGTAATATTCCATTGTATATATGTACCACAGCTTTCTTATAAATCATCTACTGATGGACATCTAGGTTGCTTCCATGTCCTGGCTATTGTAAACGGTGCTGCAATGAACATTGGAGTACAGGTATCTCTTTCAATTCTCATTTCCTTGGTGTGTATGCCCAGCAGTGGGATTTCTGGGTCGTATGGCAGTTGTATTTCCAGTTTTTTAAGGAATCTCCACACTGTTCTCCATAGTGGCTGTACTAGTTTGCATTCCCACCAACAGTGTAAGAGGGTTCCCTTTTCTCCATACCCTCTCCAGCATTTATTGTTTGTAGACTTCTGGAAATAGCCATTCTGACCAGCATGAGATGGTATACCTCATTGTGGTTTTGATTTGCATTTCTCTGATAATGAGTGATGTTGAGCATCTTTTCATGTGTTTGTTAGCCATCTGTATGTCTTCTTTGGAGAAATGTCTGTTCAGTTCTTTGGCCCATTTTTTGATTGGGTCATTTATTTTTCTGGAATTGAGCTGCATGAGCTGCTTGTATATTTTTGAGATAAATTCTTTGTCAGTTGCTTTGTTTGCTATTACTTTCTCTCATTCTGAATGCTATCTTTTCACCTTGCTCCTAGTTTCCTTCATTGTGCAAAAGCTTTTAAATTTAATTTGGTCCCATTTGTTTATTTTTGGTTTTATTTCCATTACTCTGGGAGGTGGGTCATAGAGGATCCTGCTGTTATTTATGTCAGAGAGTGTTTTGCCTATGTTTTCCTCTAGGAGTTTTATAGTTTCTGGTCTTACATTTAGATCTTTAATCCATTTTGAGTTTATTTTTGTGTATGGTATTAGAAAATGTTTTAGTTTCCTTCTTTTACAAGTGGTTGACCAGTTTTCCCAGCACCACTTGTTAAAGAGATTGTCTTTTCTCCATTGTATATTCTTGCCTCCTTTGTCAAAGATAAGGTGTCCATAGGTGTGTGGATTTATCTCGGGGCTTTCTATTTTGTTCCATTAATCTATATTTCTGTCTTTGTGCCAGTACCATACTGTCTTGATGACTGTAGCTTTGTAGTATAGTCTGAAGTCAGGCAGGTTGATTCCTCTAGTTTCATTCTTCTTTCTCAAGATTGCTTTGGCTATTTGAGTTTATTTGTATTTTCATACAAATTGTGAAATTATTTCTTCTAGTTCTCTGAAAAATACTTTTGGTAGCTTGATAGGGATTGCATTGAATCTATGGATTGCTTTGGGTAGTATACTCATTTTCACTATATTGATTCTTCTGATCCATGAACATAGTATATTTCTTCATCTACTTGTGTTCTCTTTGATTTCTTTCAGTGGTGTTTTTATATTTTTCTATATATAGGTCTTTTGTTTCTTTAGGTAGATGTATTCCTAAGTATTTTATTCTTTTTGTCACAATGGGGAATATGATTATTTCCTTAATTTCTCTTTCTGTTTTCTTGTTGTTAGTGTATAGGAATGCAAGGGACTTTTGTGTGTTGATTTTATATCCTGCAACTTTACTATGTTCATTGATTCGCTTTAGTAATTTTCTGGTTGGTGTCTTTAGGGTTTCCTATATAGAGGATCATGTCATCTGCAAACAGGGAGAGTTTTACTTCTTCTTTTTCTATCTGGATTCCTTTTATTTCTTTTTCTGTTCTGATAGCTGTGGCCAAAACTTCCAAAACTATGTTGAATAGTAGTGGTGAGAGTGGGTACCCTTGTCTTGTTCCTGCCTTTAGGAGAAATGCTTTCAATTTTTCACCATTAAGGATAATGTTTGCTGTGGGTTTATCATATATGGCTTTTATTATGTTGAGGTATGTTCCTTCTATGCCTGCTTTCTGGAGAGTTTTTATCATAAATGGATGTTGAATTTTGTCAAAGGCCTTCTCTACATCTATTGAGATATGGTTTTTAATCTTTCAATTTGTTAATGTGATGCATCACATTTATTGATTTGTGAATATTGAAGAATCCTTGCATCCCTGGGATAAAGCCCACTTGGTCATGATATATTATCTTTTTAATATCTTGTTGGATTCTGTTTGCTAGAATTTTGTTAAGGATTTTTTCATTTATGTTCATCTGTGATATTGGTGTGTAGTTTTCTTTTTTTGTGGCATCTTTGTCTGGTTTTGGTATTAGGGTGATGGTGACCTCATAGAATGAGTTTGGAAGTTTACCCTCTGCAATTTTCTGGAAAAGTTTGAGTAGTATAGGTGTTTCTTTTCTCTAAATTGTTCATAGAATTTGAAGCCGTCTGGTCCTGGGCTTTTGTTTGTTGGAAGATTTCTGATTATAGTTTCAATTTCTGTGCTTGTGATGGGTCTCTTAAGATTTTGTATTTCTTCCTGGTTCACTTTTGGAAAGTTATACTTTTCTAAGTATTTTTCCATTTCGTCCAAGTTGTCCATTTTATTGGCATATAGTTGCTTATAGTAGTCTCTTATGATCCTTTGTATTTCTGTGTTGTCTGTTGTGATTTGTCCACTTTCATTTCTAATTTTGTTGAATTGATAATTCTCCCTTATTTTCTTGATGAGTCTGGCTAATGGTTTGTCTATTTTATTTATCTTCTCAAAGAACCAGCCTTTAGTTTTGATGATTTTTCCTATAGTCTCCTTTGTTTCTTTTTCTTTATTTCTGCCCTAATTTTTATGATTTCTTTCCTTCTACTAACCCTGGGGTTCTTCATTTCTTCTTTTTCTTGTTGCTTTAGGTGTAGAGTTAGGTTATTTGCTTTTACTCTTGTTTCTTGAGGTAAGCTTGTACTGCTATGAACCTTCCCCTTAGCACTGCTTTTCCTGAATCCCATAGGTTTTGGGTTGTCATGTTTTCATTTTCATTTGTTTCTATACATATTTTGATTTCTTTTTTGATTTCTTCTGTGATTTGTTGGTTATTCAGAAGCATGTTTTTTAGCCTCCATATATTTGTATTTTTAGTAGTTTCTTTCCTGTAGTTGACATCTAATCTTACCGCATTGTGATCAGAAAAGAGGCTTGAAATGATTTGAATTTTTTTGAATTTACCAAGGCTAGATTTATGGCCCATGATGTGATCTGTCTTGAAGAATGTTCCGTGTGCACTTGAGAAAAAGGTGAAATTCATTGTTTTGGGGTGAAATGTCCTATAGATATCAGTTAGGTCTAACTGGTCTGTTGTAGCATTTAAAGTTTGTGTTTCCTTGCTAATTTTCTGTTTAGTTGATCTATCCATAGGTATGAATGGGGTATTAAAGTCTCCCAGTATTACGGTGTTGCTGTTAATTTCCCCTTTCATACTTGTTAGCCTTTGCCTTACATATTTTGGTGCTCCTATGTTGGGTGCATACATATTTATAATTGTTATATCTTCTTCGTGGATTAATCCTTTGATCATTATGTAGTGTCCTTCTTTGTCTCTTTCCACAGCCTTTATTTCAAAATCTTTCTTCTGATATGAGTATTGGTACTACTGCTTTCTTTTGGTCTCCATTTGCATGAAATATCTTTTTTCAGACCTTCACTTTCAATCTGTATGTGTCCCTTGGTTTGAGGTGGATCTCTTGTAAACAGCATATATAGGGGTCTTGTTTTTGTATCCATTCAGCCAGTCTTTGTCTTTTGGTTGGGGCATTCAACCCATTTACATTTAAGGTAATTATTGATAAGTATGAACCCATTGCCATTTACTTTGTTGTCTTGGTTTCGAGTTTATACACCCTTTCTGTGTTTCCTGTCTAGAGAAGATCCTTTAGCATTTGTTGAAGAGCTGATTTGGTGGTGCTGAATTCTCTCAGCTTTTGCTTGTCTGTAAAGCTTTTGATTTCTCCTTCATATTTGAATGAGATCCTTACTGGGTATGGTAATCTGGGTTGTAGGTTTTTCTCTTTCATCACTTTAAGTATGTCCTGCCATTCTCTTCTGGCCTGAAGAGTTTCTATTGAAAGATCAGCTATTATACTTAAGGGAATCCCCTTGTGTGTTATTTGTTGTTTTTCCCTTGCTGCTTTTAATATTTGTTCTTTGTGTTTGATCTCCATTACTTTGATTAATATGTGTCTTGGGGTGTTTTGCCTTGGGTTTATCCTGTTTGGGACTCTCTGGGTTTCTTGGACTTGGGTGGCTATTTCCTTCCCCATTTTAGAAAAGTTTTCAACTATTATCTCCTCAAGTATTTTCTCATGGTATTTCTTTTTGTCTTCTTCTTTTGGGACTCCTATGATTCAAATGTTGGAGCGTTTAACATCGTCCCAGAGTTCTCTGAGGTTGTGCTCATTTCTTTTAATTATTTTTTTTTCCTCTTTGCTTCATTTATTTCAACCATTCTGTCTTCCACCTCACTTATCCTATCTTCTGCCTCTGTTATTCTACTGTTCGTTCCCTCCAGAGTGCTTTTGAACTAAGTTATTGCATTATTCATTGTTGATTGACTCTTTTTTATTTCTTCTAGGTCCTTGTTAAACATTTCTTGCATCTTCACAATCCCTGTCTCTAGTCTATTTACCTGTGACTCCATTTTGTTTTCAAGATTTTGGATCATTTTTACCATCATTATTCTGAATTTTTTTCAGGTAGACTCCCTATCTCCTCCTCTTTTGTTTGGTTTGCTGGGCATTTATCATGTTTCCTTCCTGCTGAATATTTCTCTGCCTTTTCATCTTGTTTAGATTGCTGTGTTTGGGGTCGCCTTTCTGTATGTTAGAAGTTTGTGGTTCCTCTTTATTGTGAAGGTTGCTCTCTGTGGGTGGGGTTGGATGAGTGGCTTGTCAAGGTTTATGGTTAGGGAAGCTTGCATCAGTGTTCTGGTGGGTTGAGCTGGATCACTTCTCTCTGGAGTGCAATGAAGAGTCCAGTAGTGAGTTCTGAGGTGTCTATGGGTTTGGTGTGACTTTTGGCTGCCTGTATTTTAATACTCAGGGTTATGTTCCTGTGTTGTTGGAGAATTAGCTTGGTATGTCTTGCTCTGAAATTTGTTAGCTGTTGAGTGTAGTTATGGAGACTTTTAGATGAGCTTTTGTTGATTAATTTTCCCTGGAGTCAGGAGTTTTCTGGTGTTCTCAAGTTTTGTATTTAAGCCTCCTGCCTCTGGCTTTCAGTCGTATTCTTACAGTAGCCTCAAGACTTCTCCATCCATTCTTCTTTATTTGATGATAAAACATCTGGGTTAATGGTGAAAAGATTTTTTACAGTGAGTGACACCCAGAAAGGTTCACAGAGTTACATGGAGAAGAGAAGAGGGAGGAGGGAGAAGAGGTGACCAGAAGGAGAAGAGGGGGAATCAAAAGGGGAAAGAGCAATCTAGCCAGTAATCAACTCCATATGTGCTCTCCACAGTCTGGAACACTCAGAGAGGTTCACAGAGTTACACAGAGAAGAGAAGAGGGAGGAAGGAGATAGAGGTGACCAGGAGGAGAACAGGGGGAGTCAAAAGGAGAGAGGCAGATCTAGCAAGTAATCAGTTCCCTAAGTGTTCTCCACAGCACGGAACATGCAAAGAGATTCAGAGTTAGGTAGAGAAGAGAAGGGGGAGGGAGGAGATAGAGGTGACCTCCTTTCAAAGAGAGTGGGCTGCCTTTCTGGGTGCCTGGTGTCCTTTGCCAATGTTCAGAAACTGTTTTGTGGAATTTGCTCAGCATTCAATTGATCTTTTGATGAATTTGTGGGGGAGAAAGTGATCTCCCTGTCCTATTCCTCCACCATCTTAGGACTGCTCCCCAGTAATATCATGTGTTTTTAACTTGCCTTGCTCAATAGATTCCATAAGGATGTGAAAAGACAATTGTTAGATGTGGTTTTTACAGTATTTTTAAGCTTATAGCTTTGCATCCTATACTGATTTATGTATTATTCAGTATTTTTATATATACATTTTCTCTCCAAAGCACTGTTATCTATATATATTTTTCTTAATCCTTTAAATAGTACTGCACTATCCTGTGGTTTTCTAATTTTTGCTCAAAGTTTAACCAGCAAAGAATTTGAGTTGTTTGCACCAGTTATTTGGTTAATTAGTAATAATACTACAAGAGCAATATACTAGCTTTTTAGTCACATCTGCCCCCCTTTTATTGAAATTTTAAAAAAAATTAATTTATTTTTTATTGAAGGTAATTGCTTTATAAAATTTTGCTGTTTTCTGTCACACCTCAACATGAGTTAGCCATAGATATACATATATTCCCTTCGTTTTGAAACTCCCTCCTATCTCTTTCCCCATCCCACCACTCTAGGTTGATACAGAGCCCGTTTGAGTTTCCCAAGCCACAGAGCAAATTCTCGTCTGCCACCTATTCCACACATGGCAACATAAGTCTCCATGTTCCTCCCTCCAGACATCTCACCCCTCCCCCACTCTCCCCATGTCCATAAGTCTGTTCCCTATGTCTGTATCTCCATTGTTGCCCTGTAAATAAATTCTTCAGTACAACTTTTATAGATTCTGTGTATATGCATTAGAACATGGTATTTATCTTTCTCTTTCTGACTCACTTCACTCTGTATAATAGGTTCCAGGTTCATCCACTTCATTAGAACTGACTCAAATGCATTCCTTTTTATGACTAATAGTCCATTGTGAATATATACCACAACTTCCTTATCCACTCATCTGTCGATGGACATCTAGGTTGCTTCCATGTTCTAGCTATTGTATATAGTGCTGCAGTGAACAATGGTATACATGTGTGTCTTTCAGTTTTGGTTTCCTCAGGGTATATGCCTAGGAGTGAGATTGCTGGATCATATGGCAGTTTCATTCCTAGTTTTTTAAGGAATCTCCATACCGTCTTCCATAGTGGCTGTATCAGTTTACATTCCCACCAACAGTGCAAGAGCCTTCCCCTTTCTGCACACCCTCTCTAGCATTTATTGTTTGTAGACTTTTTGAGGCCATTCTGACCAGTGTGAGGTAATATGACATCTTATTGTAGTTTTTATTTCTCTAATAATGAGCGATATTGAGCATCTTTTATGTGTTTGTTAGCCGTCTATATATCTTCTTTGGAGAAATGTCTGTTTAGGTCTTTTTCCAACTCTTTGATTGGGTTGTTTGTTTTTCTGGCATTGAGTTGTATGAGCTGCTTGTATATTTTGAAAATTAATCCTTTGTCAGTTTTTTAATTTGCTATTATTTTCTCCCATCCTGAGGGTTGTCTTTTCACCTTGCTTATAGTTTCCTTTGCTATGCAAAAGCTTTTAAGTTTAATCAGGTTCCACTTGTTTACTTTTGTTTTTATTTCTATTACTCTCAGAGGTGGGTCATAGAGGATCTTGCTTTATGTCATAGAGTGTTCTGCCTATGTTTTCCTCTAAGAGCTTTATAGTTTCTGGTCTTATATTTAGCTCTTTAATCCATTTTTACTTTTCTTTGTGTATGGTGTTAGGAAGTGTTCTAATTTCATTGTTTTACATGTAGCTGTCAAGTTTTCCCAGCACCATTTATTGAAGAGGCTGTCTTTGCCCCATTATATATTCTTGCATCTTGCATTGTATATTCTTGTCAAAAATACGGTACCTATAGGTGTATGGGTTTATATGTGGGCTTTCTATTTTGTTCCATTGGTCTATATTTCAGTTTTTGTGCCAGTACCATACTGTCTTGATGATTGTAGCTTTGTAGTATAATCTGAAGTCAGGAAGGTTGATTCCTCCAGCTCCATTCACCTTTCTCAAGACTGCTTTGGCTATTCAAGGTCTTTTGTGTTTCCTTATGAATTGTGAAATTTTTTGTTCTAGTTCTGTGAAAAATGCCATTGGCAATTTGATAGAGATTGCACTGAATCTATAGCTTGTGTTTGGTAGTATAGTCATTTTCATGATATTGATTCTTCCTACCTAGGAAGATGAAATGTCTCTCCATCTGTTTATATCATTTTTGATTTCTTTCATCAGTGTCTTATAATTTTCTGTGTACAGTTCTTTTGTCTCCTTAGGTAGGTTTATTCTTAGATACTTAACTCTTTTTGTTACAATGGTGAATGGGATTGATTCCTTAATTTCTCTTTCTGATTTTTCATTGTTAGTATATAGACATGCAAGTGGTTTCCGTGTATTGGTTTTGTATCCTGCAACTTTACTGAATTCTGATACTATCTTTAGGGTTTTCTATGTACAATATCATGTTATCTGCAAACAGTGAGAGCTTTTCTTCTTTTCCAATCTGGATTCATTTTATTTCTTTCTCTTCTCTGATTGCTGTAGCTAGGATTTCCAGAACTATGTTGAATAATAGTGGCGAAAGTGGATACCCTTGTCTTGTTCCTGATCTTAGGGGGAATGCTTTCAGTTTTTCACCACTGAGAATAATGTTTGCTGTAGGCTTACCACATATGGCCTTTACTATGCTGAGGTAGGTTCCTTCTATGCCCATTTTTTTGGAGAGTTTTAATATAAATGGGTGCTTAATTTTGTCAAAGGCTTTTTCTGCATCTATTGAGATGATCATATGGTTTTTATGATTCAATTTGTTAATACGGTATATCACACTGACTGATTTTTGTATATTGAAGAATCTTTGCATCCTGGAATAGACCCAACTTGATTATGGTATATGAGCCTTTTGATGTGTTGCTGAATTCTGTTTGCTAAAATTTTGTTGAGGATTTTTGCATGTATGTTCATCAGTGATATTGGCCTGTAGTTTTCTTTTTTTGTGTTGTGTTTGTCTGATTTTGGTATTAGGATGATGGTGGCCTCATAGAATGAATTTGGAAGTGTTCCTTCCTCTGCAATTTTTAAAAAGAGTTTTAGAAAGATAGGCATTAGCTCTTCTCTAAATGTTGGATAGCTCCTGTGAAGCCATCTGGTCTTGGGATTTTGTTTTTTGGGGAGTTTTTTTTATCATAGCTTCTATTTCAGTGCTTGTAATTGGGTTGTTCATAATTTCTATTTCTTCCTGGTTCAGTCTTGGAAGACTGGAATTTTCTAAGAATCTGTACATTTCTTCCAGGTTATTCATTTTATTGCCATAGGGTTGTTCATAATAGTTTCTTATGATCTTTTGTATTTCTGCATTGTCTGCTGTAACCTCTCCTTTTTCATTTCTAATTTTGTTAATTTGATTTGTCTCTCTTTTGTTCTTGATGAGTCTGACTAAAGGCTTGTCAATTTTATCTTCTCAAAGAACCAGCTTTTAGTTTTATTAATCTTTACTATTGTTTCTTTAATTTCTTTTTCATTTATTTCTGCTCAGATCTTTATGATTTCTTTCCTTCTACTAATTTTGGGGGATTTTTGTTCTTCTTTTTCCAGTTGTTTTAGGTGTAAAGTTAGGTTGTTTGATATTTTTCTTGTCTCTTGAGGTAGGATTGTATTGCTATAAACTTCCCTTTTAGAACTGCTTTTGCTGCATCCTGTAGGTTATGAGTTGTTGTGTTTTCATTGTCATTTGTTTTTAGAATTTTTTATTTCTCTTTTGATTTCTTCAGTAATCTGTTGGTTATTTAGAAATGTGTTGTTTAGTCTTCATGTGTTTGTGTTTCTTACACTTTTTCCCCTTGTAATTGATACCTAGTCTCATAGCATTGTGCTTGGAGAAGATGCTTGATACAATTTCAATTTTCATAAATTTGCTGAGGTTTGATTTGTGACCTAAGATGTAGTTTATCCTGGAGAATGTCCCATGTGCACTTGAGGAGAATGTATATTCCATCTGCATTTGGATGGAATGTCCTGAAGATATCAATGAGAACCATCTCATCTAATGTATCAGTTAAGACTTGTGTTTCCTTATTTTCTGTTTTGATGATCTGTCCATTGGTGTGAGTGAGGTGTTAAAATCTCCTACTATTATTGTGTTACTGTCAATTTCTCCTTTTATGTCTGTTAGTGTTTGTCTTATGTATTGAGGTGGTCCTATGTTGGGTACATAGATATTTATGATTGTTACGTTTTCCTCTTGGAATGATGCCTTGATTATTATGTAGTGTCCTTCCTTATCTCTTGTAATCTTTATTTTAAGGTCTATTTTATCTGATATGAGGATTGCTACTCTGTCTTTCTTTTGCTTCCCGTTTGCATGGAATATATTTTTCCATCCTCTCACTTTTCAGTCTATATGTGTCTTGAGGTCTGAAATGGATTTCTTGTAGACAGCATATATATGGGTCTTGTTTTTATATCCATTCAGCATCTGTGTCTTTTGGTTGGAGCATTTAATCCATTTACATTTAAAGTAATTATTGATATATATGTTACTATTGCCATTTTCTAATTGTTTGGGGTTGATTTTGTAGGTCTTTTTTCTTCGGTTGTATTTCTTGACTACATATATATCCCTTTAACATTTGTTGTAAAGCTGGTTTGGTGGTACTGAATTCTCTTAACTTTTGCTTGTCTGAAAAGCTTTTTATTTCTTCATCAATTTTGAATGAGATCCTTGCTGGGTACAGTAATCTTGATTGTAGATTTTTCCCTTTCAATACTTTAAATATATCCTGACATTCCCTTCTGGCCTGCAGAGTTTCTGCTGAAAGATCAGCTGTTAAGAGTATGGGGTTTCCTTTGTATGTTACTTGTCGCTTCTCCCTTGCTGCTTTTAATATTCTTTCTTTGTGTTTAGTCTTTGTTAGTTTGATTAGTATGTGTCTTGGCGTGTTTCTCCTTGGGTTTATCCTGTATGGGACTCTTTGTGCCTCTTGGACTTGATTGGCTATTTCCTTTTCCATATTGGGGAAATTTTCAACTATAATCTCTTCAAAAATTTTCTCATACACTTTCTTTTTCTCTTCTTCATCTAGGACCCCTATAATTCAAATGTTGGTGCATTTGATATGGTCCAGAGGTCTCTGAGACTGTCCTGAGCTCTTTTCATTCTTTTTACTTTATTCTGCTCTTCAGAAGTTATTTCCACCATTTTATCTTCCAGCTCACTAATTCATTCTTCTGCTTCAGATATTCTGCTATTGATTCCTTCTAGAGTATTTTTACTTTCAGTAATTGTGTTGTTTGTCTCTGTGTATTTATACTTTAATTCTTCTAGGTCTTTGTTAATTGATTCTTACATTTTCTCCATTTTGTTTTCAAGGTTTTTGATCATCTTTACTATCATTATTCTGAATTCTTTTTCAGGTAATTTGCCTATTTCCTCTTCATTTATTTGGACTTCTGTGTTGCTAGTTTGTTCCTTCACTTGTGTAGTATTTCTCTGCCTTTTCATTATTTGTTTAGTTATTGTGTTTGAGGTCTCCTTTTCCCAAGCTTGGAGGAAAGTTGAATTCTTTCCTTGAAGAAGGTTGAATTCTTTCTTCCTTTTGGTTTCTGCTCTTCAGGTTGGTCCAGTGGTTTGTGTGAGCTTTGTATAGGAAATTTGTGCTGAGTTTTTGTTCCTATGTTTGTTTTTCCTCTGATGGGAAAGGCTGAGTGAGGTGGTAATCCTGTCTGCTGATGATTGGGTTTGTATTTTCGTTTTGTTTGTTCTGTAGATGAGGTGTCCTGCACAGGGGCAACTAGTGGCTGGGTGATGCCGGGTCTTGTATTCAAGTGGTTTCCTTTGTGTGAGTTCTCACTATTTGATACTCCCTAGTGTTAGTTCTCTGATAGTCTAGGGTCTTGGAGTCAGTGCTCCCACTCCAAAGGCTCAAGGCTTCATCTCTGGTCAGGAATGAAGATGCCACAAGCGGTTTCTTATGGCATTAAGTGAGATTAAAACAAATATCCAAAAATGAGAAACCAAAGATGAATCCCAGGCCAATGACAGTTACAAAATCAGGCAGATAATAATTAAAATAATGGAATTTACACATTTACATATACACCCATGAGCAAAGTGAAAACAGTCCAACAAAAATAAAGTACAGTATATTGACCCAGCGAACAAAGGAAATAAAAAATTATATGTACCAGTTAAGAACAAAACTGACTTAAGCACAAACTGGAAAACAAAACTAAAGCAAGGTGCCAAGTGGAGAATAAAGCAATGAAAACAAATCTAATAAATATGTTGAGAGGAAAGGAAAGAAGGAAAAGAAAGAAAGAATAGATATGTAAAGTTAAATAGAGGTAGATGAAGATTTATACGTTAAAGATTAACTCTCAGGGGAAAAGAACAGTAGGAAAGGTAAACAAAGGAATAAGTGTAGAAAAAAATATAATAGGTTTAAAAAATTAAAATTATAAAAAAGGGAAAAGAAAAAAAAAAAGGAAAAAGAAAGAAAAAAAAGAAAATTCCACAGAACTGCAGAAGCCCAGTGTAGAGGCAGAGGCTTATAACAATAATAGAAAGTGTGACTCAATATACACATATACATATACACCCCTAGGCAAAATCAAAACAGTCCAACAAATATAAAGTACAATAGATTGACCCAGCGAACAAAGGAAAGCAAAAATTATATCTACCAGGACACAACTAATTAGAGCACAAACTGGAAAACAAAACTAAAGCAAGGTGCCAATTAGGGAATAAATAATGAAAATAAAACTAACAAATATGTTAGAGAGGAAAGGAGAGAAAGAAAAGAAAGAAAGAACAGACATGCAATTTAAATAGAGGTAGATAAAGTAGATTTATATACATTAAAGATTAACTGCAAAGCGTAAAGAACAGTAGGAAAAAAAACAAACAAAAGAATAAATGTAGAAAAAATAATAGGTTTAAACATTAAAAACTAAAATTAAAAAAGAGAAAAGAAAAAATGAGGAAAACTCCACAGAACTGAAAAAGCCCAAAATAGAGGCACAGGTTTATGACAATAAAAAATGTGACTGAGGCAAAAAAAAAAAAGCTCAAACTTAATTGGATTTCTTCATGCCAATAAAATCTACAACGGGGGGGAAGAAAAGAAAAAAAAATCTGAAAGAATTTACAAAACAAGTAAAAAAATAAGAATAATAAATGTTTTTCTTGAGTTACTGCTGTCAGTCCTTTCCCTCGCTGAGAGTCACAGTCCATCTTAACTCTCTAGGATGCCCTCCAATACTCTGCTGATCTCTGGACCTGCTATGGAGGCAGCTCAGATTCTAATCTGGTCCTACTCCTGTGTGTTCCTGCCTCCATTGTCCACAGTTATCAGGGCTAGTGCATTTTCTTTTGTGGGAACTCTCATTGGCCTTTTATATATTCCATAGACACAGAGTCTGCTTAGTTAATTGTGTGGATTTAATCTGTAGCTTTTACAGCTGGTGGGAAGGTTTTGGGTCTTCTTTCTTAGCCACACTGCCCCTGGGTTTCAATTTCCACCTCTGGATATGGGTCGTCCACTAGGGTTTGCTCCTGGGGCTGCCTTGGAGGACTTGGGTTTGCCCCTGAGGGCCATATTTGGAGGTTGTGCAGCTGCTTGGGTTGTAGGGGTTCTGGTGGAACCAGGTACTCAGGGGGTGTTGGCAGCTAGGGCAGCAGGAAATATAGTGCTCTAGAAGGGTATGGCAACCAGTATTAGCCAATACGCTCCAGTATTCTTTTCCGGAGAACCTCTTTTCTGACACAGAAGTCTGGCAGGCCACAGCCTGCAGGGTTATACAGAGTTGGACTCGACCGAAGTGACCCTACACGCATAGACACAAGACTTTTTTTTGCCTGTGGTAGCTCTGGCCCAGTGAGAGTTGAGCGTGAAGTTGGTACAGCTGTTTGGCTTGTGGGGACCCCAGTGGCTCCAAGTGTGCAGGGACACGGACTGCCTCTGCCACAGGTGTTATGGCCGTATGAGTCTTTTTTCCAGTCTTTTGTAGCTGTTGATCAGAAGGCCTCTTTGGCCAGTCTTTCTCTGTAGCTCTGCCCATTCAGGCACATAGAGGGGGCCCCCCTGGCTGAGGTCCTACTCTGAAGATTGGTGCATCAGGCACTTAAGGGGTCACTCTGGGTGGGGTCCTACTCTGCAGTTCACTGCATCAGGCATTTGATGGGCCAGCCTCTCTATTGTTCAACTGCAGATGCTGGCCTGAGCTGGGGAAGAGAGGCTATGGTGATAGCTCCAACCACTATGCATGACTTAGCAGTATGGCCTTGCCTCCATGGGTGCCTGGCTTTCCTCCACAGGCATTTTCCACCATGATCTCCTCCCTCACATCCCCTCAATCCGTCTCTCTGCAGTCAACAGCAGCCCTTGCCCTGGGATTGTTCCACAATCCCTAAACTCCAGCTCCCAGACACTGCCCCTTCCAGGAGACTTGTATTCCTGTTCTGGGTATGTATGGCTGTGGCAAGGACTGTCTGATTCTCATTCCATTTAGGGTGCCACAGATCAGCTGTTTCACTCTCAGCCTTAAATATTTCTCCTCTGATTCATACAGTTGCCCCAATTTGGGGATTGGACCCCTGCTTCAGTTCCCCCACCCGCTGAGGGCAGGTCCCTTTATACTAACACTCCTGTTTTTCCCCAGTTCCTTCATCCTACCAAGTTTTGGATGGTTCTGTATATTCTTTTCCACTGGTCAGGTACTCTTGTCCGCTCTCAGCTTCTACTCTGCATGCACGTCTGTGTCTGAAGGTGTATTTCTGATATATCTGAGGAGAGAGATGTACTCCACCTCCATCTACTCCTCCACCATCTTTTTCTCCCCTTCCCCCCCCCTTTATGCACCATAAAATCAGGTCTCAAGAAGATTCCTTAAAAAACTGGAAATAGAAAAAAAAAAAAAAAAAAACTGGAAATAGAACTGCCTTATGATCCAGCAATCCCACTGCTGGGCATACACACTGAGGAAACCAGAAGGGAAAGAGACACGTGTACCCCAATGTTCATCGCAGCACTGTTTATAATAGCCAGGACATGGAAGCAACCTAGATGCCCATCAGCAGATGAATACATAAGAAAGCTGTGGTACATATACACAATGGAGTATTACTCAACCATTAAAAAGAATACATTTGAATCAGTTCTAATGAGATGGATGAAACTGGAACCTATTATACAGCGTGAAGTAAGCCAGAAAGAAAACCACCAATACAGTATACTAACGCATATATATGGAATTTAGAAAGATGGTAACAATAACCCTGTGTACGAGACAGCAAAAGAGACACCGATGTATAGATCAGTCTTATGGACTCTGTGGGAGAGGGAGAGGGTGGGGAGATTTGGGAGAATAGCATTGAAACATGTATAATATCATGTATGAAACGAGTCACCAGTCCAGGTCCGATGCACGGTACTGGATGCTTGGGGCTGGTGCACTGGGACGACCCAGAGGGAGGGTAGGGGAGGGAGGAGGGAGGAGGGTTCAGGATGCGGAACGCGGGTATACCTGTGGCGGATTCATTTCGATAGTTGGCAAAACTAATACAATAGTGTAAAGTTTAAAAATAAAATAAAATTAAAAAAATAAAAATAAAATAAAATAATACTGTGAATGAGGGAAAAAAAAAAAAGAAGAAACAGACAAGTAAAAATAAGTTTGATGAAGGCTTATCCTGTCCATGTAGGTGCATTTCATTTTAAACCCACCCTATATTTAGTCACGAAAATCGGAGCATAGGGCGGTCCTAAGATGGTGGAGGAATAGGACGGGGAGACCACTTTCTCCCCCACAAATTCATCAAAAGAACATTTGAACGCTGAGTAAATTCCACAAAACAACTTCTGAATGCTGGCAGAGGACATCAGGCACCCAGGAAAGCAGCCCACTGTCTTCAAAAGGAGGTAGAAAAAATATAAAAGATAAAAAGAGAGACAAAAGAGGTAGGGACGGAGATCCGTCCTGGGAAGGAAGTCTTAAAAAAGAGAGAAGTTTCCAAACACCAGGAAACACTCTCACTGGCGAGTCTGTGACGAGCCTTGGAATCTCAGAGGGCAGCATAACTGGGAGGAAAAATAATTAAAACCCAGAGATTACATGCCCAATGGTAACTCCCACTGGAGAAGCAGCTCAGATGCCCGCATCTGCAACTAGCAGTGCGGGGGCTGGGCAGGGAGCCACAGGCTGCATTGCTTAGAGTAAGGACCAGGCCTGAATGCCCCGAGGGAAATCTGAGGGAACTAACTTGAGATAGCAAACCAGACTGTGGGATAGCTATCCAGTGAAAACCCCTAACCTAAGACACCTCCAGGCCAGCTCACAGAAAAAAGGACTGAGCAGAGCTAGCTGGCTGCAGACTGGCCCATCCCCCACCAGAGACAGGCAGGTGAGGGCAGCCAGAGCCAGAAGGGGGCAGTTGCGGCCCCAGAGAGGCATCCTATACCAAACTGCAAGCAGGCTTCATTGCTAACCAAGACTTCTTGGGATTCTGGACAGTCGACATCCGCCTGAGAAGGTGTGCTGGTTGTACACCCAGAAAACTGAGCAGCAGGGACGGGGGAGGTGATAAATCGCAGTGACTGCGCTCACCAAACACCTGGTCACCTGAGCTGCTCGGACCTGGGAAGGGCACAAAACGCAGGCCCAACCGAGTTTGCACCTTTGAGGCGTACCCGAGAACCTGAACCTGAGTGGCTTAGACCTGGGAAGTGCATACAACCCAGGGCCGGCCTCAGGCAGTTCCCAGCAGAACAACTTAGAGGCTAAACAGTGTAGACAGGGAAAGCACACACGCCGTGAGCAGGGGTAAACCCAGTGTGGCTGAGACACTGTGAGCACTCCCCACACACGCCAGTGATATTTGTTTGCAGTGTTCCTCCCTCCCCACAGCACGACCAAACAAGTGAGCCTAAAAAAGTGTCCACCACCGCCTCCTTGTGTCAGGGCAGAAATTAGACACTGAAGAGACCAGCAAACAGAAGAAGCTAAAATAGAGGGAACCACCCTGGAAGTGACAGATGGAGAAACCTTGAGGCTACTGTAAGAATAAGACTGAAAACCAGAGGCAGGAGGCTTAACTCCAAATCCTGAGACCAGAGAACTCCTGACTCCAGGGAACATTAATCGATAGGAGCTCATCAAATGCCTCCATACCTACACTGAAACCAAGCTCCACCCAAGGGCCAACAAGTTCCAGAGCAAGACATACCACGCAAATTCTCCAGCAACAGAGGAACATAGCCCCGAGCTTCAATATACAGGCTGCCCAAAGTCTCACCAAACCCAATGACATCTCATAACTCATTACTGGACACTTCATTGCACTCTAGAGAGAAGAAATCAGCTCCACCCACCAGAACACCAACACAAGCTTCCCTAACCAGGAAACCTTGACAAGCCACCCGTCCAACCCCACCCACAGTAAGGAAACTCCACAATAAAGAGAACCCCACAAACTGCCAGAATATGGAAAGTGAAAGTGAAGTTGCTCAGTCATGTCTGACTCTTTGCGACCCCATGGACTGTAGCCTATCAGGCTCCTCCATCAGTGGGATTTTCCAGGCAAGAGTGCTGGAGTGGATTGCCATTTCCTTCTCCAGGGGATCTTCCTGACCCAGGAATCGAACCTGGGTCTCCTGCACTGCAGGCAGACACTTTACCATCTGAGCCACCAGGGAAGCCATTGAATACGGAAAGGCCACACCAAACACAGCAATATAAACAAGATGAAGAGGCAGAGAAATACCCAGCAGGTAAAGGAACAGGATAAATGCTCAGCAAACCAAACAAAAGGAAGAGATAGGGAATCTACCTGATAAAGAATTCCAAATAATGATAGTGAAAATGATCCAAAATCTTGAAAACAAAATGGAGTTACAGATAAATAGGCTGGAGACAAGGATTGAGAAGATGCAAGAAAGGTTTAACAAGGACCTAAAAAGTGAAGTGAAGTCGCTCAGTCGTGTTGCTGGATATTTTTGAGATTAATTCTTTGTCACTTGCTTCGTTTGGTATTATTTTCTCCCATTCTGAAGGCTGTCTTTTCACCTTGCTTATAGTTTCCTTTGTTGTGCAGAAGCTTTTAATTTTAATTAGGCCCCATTTGTTTATTTTTGCTTTTATTTCCAAAACTCTGGGAGGTGGGTCATAGGGGATCCTGCTGTGATGTATGTCGGAGAGTGTTTTGCCTATGTTCTCCTCTAGGAGTTTTATAGTTTCTGGTCTTACATTTAGATCTTTAATCCATTTTGAGTTTATTTTTGTGTATGGTGTTAGAAAGTGTTCTAGTTTCATTCTTTTACAAGTGGTTGACCAGTTTTCCCAGCACCACTTGTTAACAATGGAGAAAAGACAATATCTTTAACAAGTGGTGCTGGGAAAACTGGTCAACCACTTGTAAAAGAATGAAACTAGAACACTTTCTAACACCATACACAAAAATAAACTCAAAATGGATTAAAGATCTAAATGTAAGACCAGAAACTATAAAACTCCTAGAGGAGAACATAGGCAAAACACTCTCCGACATACATCACAGCAGGATCCCCTATGACCCACCTCCCAGAGTTTTGGAAATAAAAGCAAAAATAAACAAATGGGGCCTAATTAAAATTAAAAGCTTCTGCACAACAAAGGAAACTATAAGCAAGGTGAAAAGACAGCCTTCAGAATGGGAGAAAATAATACCAAACGAAGCAAGTGACAAAGAATTAATCTCAAAAATATATAAGCAACTCCTGTAGCTCAATTCCAGAAAAATAAATGACCCAATCAAAAAATGGACCAAAGAACTAAACAGACATTTCTCCAAAGAAGACATACAGATGGCTAACAAACACATGAAAAGATGCTCAACATCACTCATTATCAGAGAAATGCAAATCAAAACCACAATGAGGTACCATTTCACGCCAGTCAAAATGGCTGCTATCCAAAAGTCTACAAGCAATAAATGCTGGAGAGGGTGTGGAGAAAAGGGAACCCTCTTACACTGTTGGTGGGAATGCAAACTAGTACAGCCACTATGGAGAACAGTGTGGAGATTCCTTAAAAAAACTGGAAATAGAATTGCCATATGACCCAGCAATCCCACTGCTGGGCATACACACCAAGGAAACCAGAATTGAAAGAGACACATGTACCCCAGTGTTCATCACAGCACTGTTTATAATAGCCAGGACATGGCAGCAACCTAGATGTCCATCAGCAGACGAGTGGATAAGAAAGCTGTTGTACATATACACAATGGAGTATTACTCAGCCATTACAAAGAATACATTTCAATCAGTTCTAATGAGGTGGATGAAACTGGAGCCTATTATACGAGTGAAGTCAGCCAGAAAGAAAAACACCAATATAGTATAATAACGCATATATATTGAATTTAGGAAGATGGTAACGATAACCCTGTATGCAAGATAGCAAAAGACACACAGATGTATAGAACAGTCTTTTGGACTCTGTGGGAGAGGGCAAGGGTGGGATGATTTGGGAGAATGGCATTGAAGCATGTATATTATCATATGTGAAATGAACTGCCAGTCCAGGTTCGATGCATGATACAGGGTGCTCGGGGCTGGTGCACTGAGATGACCCAGAGGGATGGTATGGGGAGGGAGGTGGAAAGGGTGTTCAGGATGGGGAACACATGTACATCCATGGTGGATTCATGTCAATGTATGGCAAAACCAAAAGAATATTGTAAAGTAATTAGCCTCCAATTAAAATAAATAAATTTATATTAAAAAATAAATTCCATCAGACCAAAAAAAAAAAAAGAAAATTGGAGCATAAATTGATTATATTTTTATAATATAAAAATTTGTAGAAATTATCTTTCTCTAGTTTGTATTTTTATTTAGTTATTGAATTTACCTTTATTGACCATCTCTTATGTTCAGCTAAATGAGATTCAGATTTGTATAACTTGAATTTTCTAAAATAAGATCTGCCTATTTGAACACAGTGTCCATAGGAACATAAATTTATCAAAAAAGAAATGAGGAAAAAATGAGAATTTGGAGTGAGGTTATAACTTGGGCGTTGATATTTAGATGAACATCTCCATCTTCGCAATCCCAAATAAAATGACTGCAAAATTTTTAAATATGGAGAAGTCACACTTCATCTTAGCCAAAAGGCTGACAAGCAGTGGAGAGTCCATAATAGTGTTGGAGGCCAGGGAGAAGTTCCATCTTCATGCTGCAAATGGTGACGGATTTCAACTGGATACAGTGCAGGTGGTCATTTTTAAGAATTATACCAAAACCAATGTGAAATTTCACTTCCTGAGGAAGTGACAAGAATGGAGTTGGGCGGTTCTGACAATCTGTAGGGACTTCCACTGGGCTTACTTTCATAGCTATTGATGGATTAAGAGTGTTACTAGGAGGCCCCCTCAGTAATAGTCACACTGCGGGAAAAAGCAGTCCCTACATTAGGGCGTTTCTCTGATGTGGCAGGCAATGAACATGAAGGACTGGCTATACAAGCTCTGTTCCCAGAGTGGAAGTCGGTCAATTTATAAAATTTTTTCATGGAAAAACCTGAAGTTTTTCCTGCAGGGACTCTCCATGGCCCCTGCTTCTTTTAATAGGCTGTGTATGAATTTCTATCAACCAGCTTCCCACTGACAGGAGGAATTAGAACACTGGAATTGGCAGTGAAGGAAGGAAAGAAGACCTGCCCACCCTAGTTTTAGAAAAACATCAGTCTAGATACACTGCTCTTTATTCAAGAATGAACAAAGAAACCCAAGAGAAGGTTTCTGAAAAGGCTCTGTAACATAAATGGAGAAGAACATAGTATTTAAGGGGCAGAGGAAGACAAATATTTATTTTAAAAAGATGTTTCCCATAAGAAAATGAATATTTTTGATAATTTGCTTTGTGCTTCCTATTAAGTGGAAAGAAGTATATGAAACAAAGTGGTTAAAGCAAACTGAAGTGAAGGTTAGAAGGAGACAAGAGAACAAGAGAATACATTTAAAATATTGCTGAATGAGCCTGTAGGTGAAAAGGCAAAGGGCGTTCACTAAAGAAGGAAAACAATGTGAGGAAACTAAAAAGCACTATATATAGTAAAAAAAAAAAAAAAGAAAGAAAAAGAAAAGAAAAGAAAGAAAAGAAATGAGAAAATGATATGGAAGAGGCAAACTTGAAAAATTCTCCCAGAATGCAGAGGAAAAGGTTAGATATGAGAGCAGTGAGATAGGTAATGAAAGGCTGGACAAAAGGTGGAGCTCCTATAATATAGACAGTTGCTCCTAAAGAATTAAAAGCTAGATTAAAAGCAATCAAATCAATTAAGCGTGCTATGCTGCTGCTAAGTCACTTCAGTCGTGTCCAACTCTGTGTGACCTGAGACGGCAGCCGACAAAACCAACTTTCTCAGCTAGACTGAATGCTTAGTGTGTACCAGAGAAAATAATAAAAGAGAAACCAATAAGCAGATATAGTCTGGCATTTTTTAATGTTAATTTCAACGGCAATGCAAAGAAATTACCTAACATCCTGAGAGAAAAAGTAGTTTAACCCTCCAAATAAAGAGAAGTTGACATCAGAATGCTATGCAAATTAAATGCCAGGAGACAGTGAAGCAGTGTCTCTAACTTTTAGAGGAAAATGTATGTGACCCAAAAGTTCTAGACTCAGCCAAGGTATTATTAATGAAAGCAGCAGAAAGATTTTCTCAGATACATGATTTCTCATAAACATGCCATCCACAATCTTTTCCTGAGAAAGTTGCTTGAACTCCAGCCAATCATAAAGCAAATTAAATGGTTCAACCTTGGGGGAAGTCATAAAATGAAAGGGTTAGTGGTAAGCAACGGAAACAAACTTATGAGTAAATTACAAAATATAAATAAAGTTGAAAACAGATTGTAAGCATTTTAAATGTTTATTTAAAGATAAAAGCACAATAAACAGTAAAATGACAAATGCAAGATAGGGATATAAAAAGAAAAAAATACATTATTTTTGTCCATTCGAGGGCATTGTTCCAATAGATGTTAATTTTTGGAATTAACACTTGAACTGACAATTCTTTACAAATTAAAAACAATGAATAGAATTGAAATCTCTCGAACCTGTAAATATTCCTTCTTTAACTCTGCTTAATCAACATATACATGAAATTGTATATAGATTGGTGGTGGGATTTTATGGCATATAAATCTTCAGTGAGTATGGGCATGAAAACATATGCATTTAAAAAATATATATATATAATTTGGCATAATAAGGAAAATACAATTTTTTTTAAAAGTATATGTAATTTGACATAGAATCACAATTATGTTAAGAAAAGACATTAATAAAACAGTGGGTTTTGGGTAGTGGAAATATCCTATACTTCTTTCTGTTCCTATTTTCATATTTGTGTAATGCATATGTATTAATTTTTAGTGGGAAAATAAACATTAAAATAAAAAATCCTATCGATATAGCAGAGTTATAATTAAAGCAAATCTGTGGTATTGAATACTTTTATCTTTTCCCCCCAAATTAAACGTAAGGCATTAGAAAAAAGTACCAAAAAAAAAAAAAAACAGATACCCAAGAACTGAAGGAAAAAACAAACTTAAAAGCAGCATTTTATAAATCAGTAAGCAGAAAAGATTTGAACAAGAGATCAAAGAGTTGAGTCTTAAAAACATACAACAGAATTAACACACTTCTAGTTTGTTGCTCAGGAAAGCAAACCATAATACACAAAATAATGTATTTAAATCACAAACTCAGAGGAAGTAAAATGCACTGCTTATGCTAATTATGATGTGAAATGAATTTTATAGTAAATACTAATTAGTAAAGCTGACTCAAGGAGTACAATGCTGGAATTGGCCAAAACTATGGAAATGTTAGGGGAAACCTCTAGAGAGCTACTTCAGTTGTTAAACTGTTTCCTAGTAGTAGGATTTTGAACTTTTTCCCCCTGTTTGTGCTCTTTAGTAGTCTCAAAAATTCCACAATAAGCAGGTACTCATTTTGATGTCAGATACGAATAAAGACCAGCTGAAGAAACAGAATCCTCCCATCTCTCAAGACAAAGTGGGCAATTTGTTCCTTTTGAGCTTTAAAGATAGAATTAACTGCCTTTCTAAAATTTAAGTGAAGCGAAATATTGATGTGCAGTGTGAAAGGACTGCCAAGGTTCAGGGAGCCCAGCCCATTAATGGGCATGAGAGACCTGGTGACTCTGGACTGACTGATGGCCCAGGGACCACATGACAAATTGAAATTCTAGATCCCTGGCTGTCTTCATGGCTCTCTGAACTTCCAGAACAGGACAGTAGACAAACCAAGTGCCATACAAATATGAATGCTAAATAATCTATCTCTACAACTCAATGAACTATCTATGACTTTAGTAGAAAACGACTTACAAACGGCTCAAATTTTGCACATCTGGATCATGATGTTTGTTTTTGTTTTGTGGGTTTTTTTCATTTTTTTTCTTGTTTTTCATTATTTTTTTTCTATTAATTTTTAACTAGTAACATTAACAGATAAAGTGTTCTTTACTGCTTTCATGAAATAAGTAAAAGGAAGATTGTGATTTTTGACTTCTGCCACTCTGGATATACTACACTCAGAAAAGACTATTGCTCACTTCCATTCCTAAAGAAATAATGGCAAAGCTCTCACATGTTAGAAACACTGCAGAGTATAGTCTATGCATTTGTCATCAAAAATGTAGAGGGAGACGAGCAGGTTAAGAAAAGTATTTTCTCCATGTAAAAAGATCCTTTTTTTGGAACAGAACTTTAATTTTAATATGTGTATATCCTATTTGTCTTACTGATTTTATGCTTACAAATGTAAACATTCATTTACACTTGTTTTTAAAGTGCCCACTTGGTAATGTCACTTTGCTAGGATCACATTGATGACACTGTGTTCTCCACAGAGCTTATGTTGTGAGAAAGGTAAATGACAGAGGATGTTAGAACGTCATGAGCAGAGATTTGTACAAAGTGTGATAAGGGCATCACAACAGCAAGAGTGTGACTAAGGCTGTGTTTCCCTGTGTTTCTAAAGAACTTGAGCTCACTGAATTGTGCTGTGCATGCATGTGTGCTCAGACACCTGACTATTTGGAATCCCATGGACTATAGCCCACCAGGCTCCTCTGTCCATGGGATTTTCCAGGCAAGAATACTGCAGTGGGCTGCCATTTCGGGATAGGCTACCCACTCCAGTATTCTTGCCTGGAGAATCCCCATGGTCAGAAGAGCCTGGCGCGCTACAGTCCGTGGGGTCACAAAGACACAACGGGCAACTAAACTAAGCACAGCACAACTTTAAGAAACACCGTCTTGAGTATTTGTGGCTCGTGTTGGTATATCACAGAACATGTGAGATAAAAAGAAATCTGAGAAACTTTGTACAACTCATTATTTACCAAATATGTGTGTCCATGGAACCCACTTTCCTAAAATTGTTTATCAAAAGCTCAGGGCTCCAGTGGGTTGAGGGACACACTGTGAACAATGTCTATCTAAAGCATACATTAAATGGAAAAAAAAAAAAAAAAAAACCTTCCTAACTCAAAACACTGGCTTAATTTTTGAATGTTTTCTGTCTTGCAAAATGTAATTAAATCGCACCTTTAACATTGCATCAACTTCTTTTGTTCTAAGCAAAGCGAAGCTCTTTAGCTACAGCTTTCTTTTTCTCAAATGACTAGATTCCCAGCAAAGAAGAAATCTATGCTATACTCAGTATTATTCATAGGAAATATGAACTGTCAAGTCCCTGGTAGGGCTCGATCTTTTTTATTTATTCCTTTTATTATCGATGACATCTACTGGCAGAGTATACGTGGCTTTTCAACCTTGCCTTGTCTTGTAAATTAACCAGGAGTGCTAGACTAGGATGGCTTAATTTTCTAGTCTCTTACTAGTATCTGCCCCTTTGCTCAGGTATTATCATTTACTGCCAGTTGTTAATAAAGTCAGTTATTCATTCACATTATTCCAAGAAATCTTTGCTGAGTGCCTGCTCTATTCCAGGCACTCTTCTAACATCAGGTGTATATACAGTGTGAAGGAGAATCACAAGCATGTAAACTTACAACCTAGTGGGGAAGATAACCAATGAACACATTATATTAACAATACAATCTCAAACAAGGCTAAGTGCTAGAATGAAATCAAAATAGTAAACCAAGGATTTTTTTCCTCTTAGGTGAGGTGAACACTTACAAACTGGTGGTCAGGGAGGGCTTCTCTGTGGAGGAGACTTCTGAACTGAGAACCAGATGGTGAAGAGCCAGCTGATTTTTCTGGATCCTCATAAACAGGCACAAAGGAAACTAGAGAAGTCTGGAGTATGCTAGGCCTCTTTTCATTGATTTAGTTTTCAAAAGTGATTTTCCATTTTAAAAATGGAATTTCTCATCCAGTAATGGGACTCCTAGACTTAAGTATGTGCTTTGGCTGGCAAAATTAAATTTCCTAATTCAAATGTTTTCCCTAAAATGTGGGTTCATTTTAATTTCTCAAGGAGGACTGCTGTTTGCCAAGTGGGCAGCTGAAGCTCTTCTTTGTTTCTGCCCTTCTGGAGAATGATTTTTCTAAGTGCTATACATTTGCCTTTGTAAAGAATCAGAGCAATTTGAATGAAGAATTGCTATTAAATGCTGGTTATCTGAAGAGCTTTACAGTTATCCAAGTGTTGTGAGGAAGTTCAGTTCAGAGTCAAAACCCATCTCAGTGGTTTTAAGATTCCACCAGTTTGGCTCCTGTCATTCTAAGCTACCCGACAGTCCCCCCCACCCTTATTATGACTATTAACTCATTTTTATCTAAACCTATTTCCTCTTAGATGAAACGATACTGTTAGTTTATCTTTAGAAAGAAATTGCAAGTTGAACAGTCACAAATTTAAGAATTTAACAACAACCCATAGGGATTATAGAACTCCTATAATAACAAATAGATTTTGGCAATAAACAGAACAAGTCACCTAGCTTATTTCTAAAATTCAACATTCCTTGCCCTCCCCCCCTTTTTTAAGACAGGAGGGTGACTTTAGTCACCAATTGCTCAAAAACACAGGCTGCAGAGAACAAGGATTTGGATTAGCGAACTTGAACCCTATGGAACTCTATCTTCTTTACGGACTACCCTGGCACAACTGGGCTAGGAGGAAACCCCTAATAACATTAAGGATAGTTCCCTTAGCCCTCCTCCCATCCCACTGCACCCCACCCTACCAGCCAGAAGCAGAAGTCTTACGAAGAGGTTTTGAGGAGAACATCCTGTTCTGGTTTCTTCTGTTCCAATGGGCTTGCCAAACACCTCCTTGACCTGGGACACAGGCAGAGTTCAAACCAAGTCTATGTTTGTGTTGTCAGGATGCTGGTCTTTCTTTTCTGGAAGACTCCTGACTGTGCCCTCTCTGCTTAAATATTGTAGACACGACTAGTGTTCTTTCGTATGGTAACCAAGGTGTGAGAGATCGACTGATCTTTGATTTTGGCAATCTCTTCAATCGTATGCAGGGCCAGACCTGGATGGGAATACCGGCAATACCTTTTAGAAACCCCATTTGGGAGGAAGTAGGGAGAGTTGGTTTCCACAAGGATTCTTTCCAGTGGGATATTTTTCAGAGCATCCCGGGCTTCCCAGGCAGAAGGGTAGGTCAGGACTGCTGTGAAGCCCACGGACATGTTGGGAAAGTAGTTAAGAAGAGGCTCGATGACTCGGTAACTACCAATGAAGCAATGCCTATGGATCTTGTAGTCAGAGGGCACAAATTTTTTCATGATGCCCAGCAGATCACTGTCAGCTTCTCGGCAGTGGAGCACTATGGGCTTCTTTAGAGACACGGCCAGCTGTAGCTGCTTCTTAAATATCTTGTGCTGCTCTGGGATAGGTGTGCTGCACTTATAGGAATAATCCAAGCCAATTTCTCCAAATGCTATAGCCTTGGGGTGCCGTAAGGCTTGCAAAATGTTTCTTTCTTGGATGTCATTGTAGCCACTTGCAAAATGGGGGTGACAGCCAAAGGCCCCCCAAGTCATATTATCTTTCAACATCTCCTCCCATAGACCATTGTTTAGTGTGCGAGGATCAGAGAAATCGGAGATGCAGCCTTGAAATTCCTTAGGGAAGGAGCGACTATAAACTTCTCTGAACCTGCCAAAGGTCCCTCTGAAACACAGCCTGGAAAACAGCATTTCCAGGTGACAATGGGTATCAATGAAACCCTCTAGGCTTTGTTTCCAACGGTGCTTTTGCAGGTGGGTATCAATGAAACCCACCTCTAGGCTTTGTTCCCACTGGCTCTTTGGCAGGTAATAATATGCATATTCTCCCTGATGATGTGGTGGGATCTCCTCTTGGAGATGCCATCTCCACTCCTTCACCTTGGTTTCTGAACCTCTAGAGAAAAGAAATGAACGAGAACTTGGAGACTGACCTTCTGATGCCATCCACTCTCTGGACCAGTCTGAGGAGGATACTAGAAAACTAGAGGAATAATCACTCCAGTAGCTCTGGCTGCTCCTTCCAGCCAGGTATGTGCTGCTGCTGCTGATGCTATGGCCCATGGAAGAATAGCAAGGAGGCTTGGAACTGCTGGGCCAGTAGCTGGCAGAGTCATGCCAAGGGCCACCGTACCAATTAGGCCAGTAGGTAACCTGCTCAGTTGTGAAGAATGGAGGCTTTGAAGTTTCTGCCAGACTGAGTGAGACTGGCTCTTCCTGAGGGAATCCCAACGTAGGAACCTCACCCAAATCAGACCAGTCACATCCTGAAGAAGGGTGCTCAGTTACCACACCCCAATTTTGATGTTTTGGTATTTCTGAAGAATGGTCATGGCTGTCTGGAAATTTTTGGGCAGAAGAGCCTTTTTCAGAAAAGAATGACTTTGGGTCACCAAGTGGCTTCTGCTCAGGCTGTGTCATCATTCTTTTGTCACAGACGCCTCTAATCTCTCTATTCTCCACTCCAACCTCTGAGGCTGACGTTTTTCCGTGAGGACCAGAGCAGGGGATACAGCTGGCTCCTCTTTCTCCAGGACTGGGCTGCTCTGCTGCACTCCCTTTTGTACTAGTGGCAGCCTCTCCTGGCATTGATGGTTCCGGGACGCCCTGAATTGCCTTCAAGTCGACCACTGATGAGCTTTGGTCTTGCTGACTACCCTGCTTTCTCTGTCCGCCATTTGCTTCCTCAGTCTTAGTATTTTGACCGTCAGCTACGGCTGCAAATTCTGCGTTTGCAGAGTCACAGGAACTGTTTTTGGGATTAACCTTAGCATCCTTTAGAGAAGCCATTTCTTCTAGAAAGCTAGCAGAACAAATGCGGATGGCGCTAAGACGATTCCAAAGATGAGAAGAACCTCAAGTACTCCAAATCAGTAGTCTTTGGAGGCTTTTCTACCCACACTGGAGCGTGAGGAACGGGAAGGGTAGGAGGAGGAATTCCCTGGTAGGATGAGCCCCAGGAAACCTCGGCTTGAAGGCCACAAGAATGTCCTTCTGGACTTTTAGGTCCTCGGGGCTGCTAGACTCCCCGGGACGTAATACAGAGTTCTAAGCTGGCCAGCTGGAGGGGGCCACGTCACTGGGACGCCAGAGGATCCACGTTTGCTGGGGGATCCTACCTTAGCGCTGAACTTGCGCCGCTTCCGCGGCTTCGGGACCGCTCTGCTCTCCTTTCTTTCACTCGCCTGTCCCAGTTCTCAGTGTTCTGGTGATGTCAAGGTCCTTCCACTGAGTTCGTGATCTCAAAGGTATTTGGAAAAGTCACAAAGATCCAAGATTCACCGACAGCCGGGTATGGCGTCCGAACCCCGAAGCCACAGCGTGCCTCACGGATCACGGACCACTTTCCCCCGCCCCTACGGATCTACTTCCGGGCGTCAAAGCACTTCCGGTGACTAGAAAGCGCTTCCGTTTGGTTTGGAATACGAGGCCCTCGAGAGATATCAGAGCCCTCCAAAAGACTGCAAGGTGCTTTAGGGACCCCACAGAGGCGCCCTTGAGCTGGCCTGGTGGCCTAGAAGTCCATTTGGCCGATGGAGTGAAGGAGAGCAGGGCCGAACCCAGTGTGCTGGAGAAGGGTGGGGGAAGGGCACAGATCGTCCTGCCCACCAGCCCTGGCCACCGGAAGCACTCCCCCCAAGCTGGGCTCCACCTTTCTGCCTCTACCTCAGGTCTGTTCCCTCCGCCCAACAGCTGCTCCTCCCCCCACATCCTGTGTCCCAGCCAGCCTGCCTGGAGCTGCCGCCATTGGAGCCATTACTGGCTTTTTGTTTTTCTAACACTTAATTTTTTTAAAAAATAAAAAAAATGTAATTACGGTTTTTAAAAACATAGTCTAAACATACATGACTTTGAAAACGTAGTTATAATCGTAGCCTATTATCATTTCAGTCCTTTTTTTTCCACTCAGTGTTTTTTTGTAGCCTAAGCATTTCTCTTACTGCTGCATCGTTTTTAAAAACATTATACTAGTGCTTTCAGAATATTCCATAGAATACGTAGATGTGCCATAATTCACCAAATCCTTCCCTTCTTGTTAGATCTGTAATTTCCCTGCTCTATTTTTTTCTATAATTAAAAAAGATGCTGCAAATAATATCCTTGCGCCATATGTTTCTCCATATTTTGGTTTGTTTCTTCGGGGCTGCATGCCCAAAAATGGAGTTAGACAAAGTGTAGGAATTTTAAAATGGCTCCTCATAGCGTCACAGTACCTCAGAATAACTTTAATAATTTAAAATCTCGTAGGTAATGAATACGGAGAAGGCAATGGCACGCCACTCCAGTACTCTTGCCTGGAAAATCCCATGGACGGAGGAGCCTGGAAGGCTGCAGTCCATGGGGTCGCTGAGGGTTGGAAACGACTGAGCGACTTGCCTTTCACTTTTCACTTTCAGGCATTGGAGAAGGAAATGGCAACCCACTCCAGTGTTCTTGCCTGGAGAATTCCAGGGACGGCGGAGCCTGGTGGGCTGCCGTCTATGGGGTCGCACAGAGTCGGACACAACTGAAGCGACTTAGCAGTAGCAGCAGCAGCAGGTAATGAATAATCCTACCAGGCTCATTTAATAGAAACAAACAAAACTAGTGCCTCACAAATAATTTGTTCTTTTTTTTTTTTTTTTAATTTTTTACCGCCCTCGCTGTCTGGTGCCCGGAACATGTCGCCCGCCGCTCCGAGCCACCAGTCCACCGCGCCGTCCTTCCCGCCCAGCCAAATAATTTGTTCTTATCTGATAATTTTTGAGTGAATGTTTTCCTTTTTTAATATTGACCGTGGTACATTTTAAATTGTTTTTCTTTTTTTTTTTAACTTGCGTATTTTAATTAGAGGTTAATTACAATATTGTATTGGTTTTGCCATACATCAACATGAATCCGCCATGGGTCACATATTTTTATTCCTTTTTAGGATCTTTTAAAAATTAATTAGAAATTTTTAATGAAATAAACTTTTGTCATATTTCCTACAATTTTTAATTTGTATGTTGCTTGTTTTTAATTTGTATTTTAGCCCATTGAAGTAACTTATTTTTGTAGTTAAATTTTAATATTTTTCTGTCATCATTTTCTCTTTTTTTCATAACTGTGAAATGGTCATCCTCTCTTTAAGGGCTTTGACACATACACACTTTTTTTGGAGGGTGAAAGGAACCGATATTTTATATTTAATCTTATAATCTGTCTGGTATTTATTTTGGGTTATAATTTATTTTAGGTGGAGATATACATTGATACTTTACTACGTTAGTACTTTTTAAACTTAGTAATATGACTCCTCTTTCATCATGTGCTAAATTCCTATATGTAAGACATTTCCCTGGTGGCTCAGATGGTAAAGCATCTGCCTGCAATGTGGGAGACCTGGGTTCTATCCCGGGATTGGGAAGATCCCCTGGAGAAGGAAATGGCAATCCACTCCAGTACTCTTGTCTGGAAAATCCCATGGACAGAGGAGCCTGGTAGGCTACAGTCCATGGGGTCGCAAAGTGTCAGACACGACTAAGCGAGTTCACTTTCAACTTCAACTTTTCAATAGAGCCTATTTCCAGACCATCTATTCTTTTCTACACATTAGTATGTCTCTTATTACTCTGGTTTTACACTTTTAATAATCGAGGCATAATAGTAAGGTATAAGATCTGGGAGAGTTATGTCTTTTACATTATGTTTAATTTTCATAATTATCCTTAATAGGCTGACCTGTTTATTTTTATCAGATGAAATTAGAATCATGTTTTCAAGTCCTTGCAAAACACCAATGAAATATCCACTTGAAATATGTTATTTCAGTGTGTTTATCCAGAATATACTTCACCTGTCCTATTTTTTGTCATGTTCTATATATTTTAGTAAATATTTTTAGAGTTATATCTAGGTCACAGAGTTTTCATTAAAACTATTTGTAATTTTTTAATTTTTTATTTATTGTGAACCTATTTTGTCCTTCCACTGTATTTTCAGGCCCTCTATGGGGTCGCACAGAGTCGGACATGACTGAAGTGACTTAGCAGCAGCAGCAGCATTGCTAGTACATAAGGATATTTTTGGTTCAGTTGTGGTTATGTTAAAATCTTTTATTTATCCGTAGTTTTTCAGCATTTGCCTGTGCCATTATTATGTCTCCTTATAATGACACCTTTGTGTCTTTCTTGTACTTTGTACTTTCTTTGTACTTCTTACCTTGTCCAGGATGCCTAAAAAAATATTAAATCATGGTGTTGGTAGGGGCATTTTTGTTTCTGTTTCTGATTGTGGTAGACACATAGTTAAATATAGTACTGAAAGTTTAGGCTATTGTTTTAAAACAGATGCTTTTTAATCCTGTTAAGGAATTGCTCAAATTTTAAAATGTATGTGGTGGGAAACAGTGTGAGATCATTATATATTTGCTCTTACTTCTTTATTTGGAAACATCTTTGCATCTGTGAGGAAAAAGCTGCTTTTTGTGTAGTTGGCTTATAACTCTTATGGACTCCTGAACTTTGTTTGCTTGTATTTTAGTTAGGATCTTTGCTCTATAAATCATTAAGTAGTGAAATTGCTCTGGAGCAGTAGTTTTCAACCTTGGCTTGCACACTGTAATCATTTGGGGAGCTTTAAAATCCCTTATACCTGGGCTCAGTCTGAGGCATCCTGATTTCATTGTGTGTGGGTGTGTATAGATGTGGATGTGGCCCAAACATCACGATTTGATAAAGCTCTACAGGTGATTCTAATGTGAAGCCACGGTGAGAACTGTTGCTCCAGAGTTAACTTTTTTTTTATGGCTTGTCTGTTAGGCATTGAAATTCACCTTTGTGGCTTTCCAGCGTTTTTGTTATCCTAGGGGAGTTATATAAAGTTGTGATTTTCTTTTCTTTGAAAGCTTGAAAGAATCCATTAGTAAATCATCCTGGTTGGAGCCTTTGTTGGGGCAATTGTTTTGTAATTTTTAAATTTCTCACTTGGCTATTGTGTTTTGATACTTCACAATTCTTACAGAAAATCACTTACTGTGGCTTTAAAATTTATTTTCATAAAAGCTTGAATGACATAATAAGATAATGTCTATCTTATAATTTATTACACCTCTCTGTAATACACTATTGCATTTCTGATTTTATGTTATTACATTCTTTCTTTATTATCTTTGCTAGTGCAGGGAGCAAAATTTGCCACCTTTGGCATAAAGTTTATTTTGAGCTGAAAGCAGTCAAGGCCCAAAAGACTCAAGAAGAACCTTTGGCCTTCCCCCAACTGAGTAAAAAAACTTAGATAGAGGACCTATTCCTTGAAGGGAGACAGGGAAAAATCTAGCAAAGTGTTGGTTACAATTCCTCTCTGTGTCCCATTGTTTCTGTATGGCCCAGCAAATGTTTGTTTACAGAACATTTGCTTTTTTCATCTTCTTGTGAATTACCTTCCTCCTCTTTGAAGTCCTAAACCCCTTTGCATGCATGCATACTAAGTTGCTTCAGTCATGTCTGACTCTTTGCAACAATATGGACTGTAGCCCGCCAGGCTCCTCTGTCCATGGGATTCTCCAGGCAAGAATACTGGAGTGGGTTGCCATGCCTTTCTCTAGGGCATCTTCCCAACCCAGGGATTGAACTTGCGTCTCCTGCATTGCAGGTAGATTCTTTTACAGCTGAGCCACAGGGGAAGCCACCTAAACCCCTACATCTTTCTTTCTTTTAGAGGGCATACAAGCTTCAATTGCCTGATGTCCTTGGGCTTTATATTCTTATGAAGCCCCTATATGTACCTAATAAAATTTGTTTTTTTTCCCTGTTAATTTTTCTCATTTCAATTTAATTCTTTAGACCAGTCAGAAGAACCTAGAAGGGTAAAGGAAATTCCCACCCCACCCCCCCCCCCACACACATCCACACACTAGAATATTACCTATTTATTAAAAAATCTCTTTTGGATTTACTTATTACAGTTGTTTTTTCCTTTTAAATATATCTATTTGTGCTTTTATCCTTTTTTGCTTTATTTTCCTAATGACAAATTTTCAAATATTTTTGTTCAATCCATTGCTCATAGTGAATGCATTTCAGAATTACTTGTAGAGCTTTAAGAAAATACTAATGACCTTTTTAATTGCTTCCAAGATTTCAATTTAATTTATTTAGGCTTGAGTGTGGTGTTTGTTTTTTTTCAGTTCCTAATGAGAAGCTGAGAAGGCTGAGAATCACTGAGTTAGTACATTTACCTGAGTTAGCTGTTTTTAAATTCTCTTAAGGTTATAGGTTTGCTTGTATCTTACAGATTTGTACCTCTAAATTTTATTAAATTTTATACTTATTTTTTGTATTTTAACATTTCTTCACCTCATAATAATTATTAGGGGTGATAATATTTATAGTTACATGATATATTTTTAGTTGTATTGATGATTGATGGCTATGATTTCTGTATTTCAAATTTATTAGAATTTTTCGTAAATGAGCCTGTTCAGGGAAGGAAAATAATTTTCCCTTTACCCTTCTAGGTTCTTGGCTGAGGTGCCTCCTGTAATGAAAGACAGCTTAACTGGAGAAAAACAAACAAGTTTAATAGCATGTTTACCTCCTGTATGGGGCTTCTCAGGTGGCGCTAGTGGTAAAGAACCCACCTGCTAATGCAGAAGACCTAAGAGACACGGGTTTGATCCCTGGGTTGAGAAGCTCTCCTGGAGAAGGAAATGGCAACCCACTATCAGTATTCTTCTAGGTTCTTGGCAGAGATGCCTCCTGTAATGAAAGACAGCTTAACTGGAGAAAAACAAACAAGTTTAATAGCATGTTTATCTCCTGTATACATGGGAGATACTAGGAAAACTGAGTGACTCTCCCAAATAGCCCAAGCCACAACCTTAAATACTAGCTCCAGCTAAAGGCAAAAGATGTTGGGGGTGGGGGTGACCTCAGGTGCCCTCACCCTGAAACTGCTTGGAGAAGGGCCTGGGTTCCCAGCCAGAGACTGAGGTTGGATTTGGTGATAAAAGCACCAGATCCCAGCCACTAGACCCGTGGTGAGTAACAAAGGCCCTGGCCCTTTGCCTTTGCAGAATTTCTACAAAGAATTTCCACAGAAACAGAAAATAGTGAAGTAAGTAAAGTATTTATTAGGAGGAAAAAGAGTATAGTACATGTGGGTAGACATGGGCAGATTCAGAGGGAGATTCCCTGAGTTGCACCATGGTGGCAGTTTAAATCACTTTTATGGGGCATTTCTTCCAGGTTTTCTTTGGCCAATCATTTTGATTTGCCTTGTTCACAGTTCATATTTAGTATATCTCAGGATCCTTCCATTTGTGCACATGCATCTCTTAGCCAGGATGGATTTTACCAAAAAGATGAATGGGTAGGCTGGCATTAGTTAGCATCATTCCTCTATGACCTTTAATGAACTTTTCTGCTCATGTGTGGTCTCCTGACTTTAGGAATGAGAGATATGTGGTCCGGGCATGGCCCAGCCTCCTCCCTTAATTATCCTGCTATTCTTGTCTTGGAGTCAATAGAGAATGAATCACCAATTGCTTTACCTTGGGCGGGGCCCATGTCTCCTGCCTCAGGGTGAGCCAGTTATGGGAGGTTATCAGGCAAAGCACAGTAAAGGACATTGCAGTTGTTATGCAGACTTAAGTTCATGCTTTCTCCATTGTTAAGTTTCCAGAGATTTGCCTTTTAGATACAGTCTTTCTTTTCCTGGCACAGACAGAGAGATACCCTTACCAATGGAGATTTCCCTTATCATTGTAAATGTCCCTTGTCAACAACAACAACAAACTATGCATGCTTAGTGGTGTCCAACTCTTTGTGATCCTTTGGACCACAGCCCACCAGGCTCCTTTGTCCATGGGATTTTTCAGGCAAGAATACTAGAGTGAGTTGCCATTTCCTTCTCCAGGGGATCTTCCTGACCCAGGGATCCAACCCTTATCTCAACCTGCATCTCCTGTGTCTCCTGCATTACAGGCAAATTCTTTACCCAGTGAACCATCTGGAAAGCCCCAAATGTCCTTTACAAGAATGACTTTTACTCAGCTTTCAGAGCTTCGCCTTTCTCTTGCTGTTTCTTAAAAATAATAAGCTCAAGATAATTCTTATTCCAAAGAGGCATACTTTAGGGTGATTTATTCTGTTCCCCTTCACATATGATAAACTTCTTTAAATATTGTCCTGTATAAAGGAGCCATCTAATATACACAGTGCAAAATTTGTTACAATTTATTTCCTTAATTCTATGATTCCATAATCACAAGAGAAACCATTGATTTAATAACAGCTTTTTCAGGAAGAATAAACAACACTGCATTAAATGTACACAAATTTTTGTCTACTAACTAACCTCTAATAGCATGCATTGATCCTTATTGTTATACACCTTCTTTAATACCTCTCCATTTAAGTCTGAACATTATTGGTGTTTCTTTCTTTCCTAATATCTCTAAAAACTCAACTGTAAGTTTTAGACAATTAGATGTTTGGTTCCTGAGTAATAGCCTTTATGACTCATGCATTGTTCATACTAACTTCACCATCTTTTAAAATTCTGTAATTTATTCTAAGAGATTATTGTTTTGCCTTATGATTGCATTGCCTAGCACATGATGGACAATCTTCTACACACAATTTTTTTGTGTCAATGCTACATCAGACAGTAATATTTAGAAACACTGTAAGTGAAAATTAGGAATCCAAATTGATGTTGCTGCTGATGCTGCTGCTAAGTCGCTTCAGTCGTGTCCAACTCTGTGCGACCCCATAGATGGCAGCCCACCAGGCTCCCCCGTCCCTGGGATTCTTCAGGCAAGAACACTGGAGTGGGTTGCCATTTCCTTCTCCAATGCAGGAAAGTGAAAAGTGAAAGTGAAGTTGCTCAGTCATGTCCGACTCTTCGCAACCCCATGGACTGCAGCCTACCAGGCTTCTCTGTCCATGGGATTTTCCAGGCAAGAGTACCGGAGTGGGGTGCCATTGCCTTCTCCAAATTGGTGTTAACATCCAGCTATTTGGGATATGCAATGCAAAGCAAAGAGCGAAATTGACAATAAAATAGAATTACTTCCCCACAAGGTTAAATTTATGCCTTCAAGTTGCATCTAGATGCTTTGTTAAATCCTTATTAAAATGCATTCATGATTGCTTTATGTTTCTTTTAGCTTTAATTTAAGAAGACTGTGATTTCAGAAATATTAACATTAAATTTTTTTCCTTTATAAGGAGGAAATATATATCTGTTATTTAAAGCCAATTGATTTCAAATTTTATATCCTCTTGACTAGCATCAAAAATCTGAATGCCTTGGGGATCAGGCACATAACTTTATGTAATACAGGGCTTGTGAAGGCCTGTGGGGAATGGAAGGTCACACACCCTGCCAAATGACATTTACATTCCGTTTTCAAGAAAATTATAGCCAGCCTCTAGGACCTTATTTATCTAGTCTCTGCTTGACATCATAAATTATGATAAAACTTTGCATCATAATTATGTTTCTATAAATTTTCATTTCTTGCAATTTTTATTTTAGAGCTTTCTCTCTGGATTCTCTAGTACATCAAGTTCCATTGCAATTAGTTCTTTCACCTTTGTGAGATCACTTTTAATCTATTTGGCATCTATTTTGCTATAATATTTTACCATTTTCTCTCCATCTTCCTTTTCTATCCTTCAATCTCTACTTCTCTGACTTGCTCTCTACATTTCATTCTGGTGTTCGTCAGTCCTGTATTCTCAAGGGGCCAGAACATGAACTGTCAGTCTATCCCTCTTATAGAAATATTGAAGTCCAACCTAAAATAATATCTTTCTTTCTCTTGGTTTCTGTTGAGCATCTTTATTCTCTTTAAATGCATCATTTATTTGATAAATAATGATAATATATATGACAGTGTTGTCAGCTGATCTCAGGCAGTTTGGTCATGCACAAATTTATACCAGTAATATTCAATACATAGAGGTAGGTGGGATATGAATATGCTCTCTACACTTTCCTACACTTCCTACATTTTCCTCTATACTTTACAAGAAAAGAAAGTTTCAAAGTGAATACTACTATAGGAGTAGATAACTTTTTCTTTCTTCCCTTCTAGATTCTTTCACTGGTTGTTGCTCAGTCTTTTCCAACTCTTTGCAACCCCATGGACTGCAGCATGCCAGGCTTCCCTGTCCTTCACTGTCTCCCGGAGTTTGCTCAAACTCACGTCCATTGAATCAGTGATGCCATCCAATGATCTCATCCCTTCTGCCTTCAATCTTTCCCAGCATCAGGGTCTTTTCCAATGAGTCAGCTCTTTGTATCAGGTAGCCAAAGTATTCAGCTTCAGCATCAGTCCTTCCAATGAATATTCAGGGTTGATTTCCTTTAGGATTGACTGATTTGATCTCCTTGCTGTCCAGGGGACTCTCAAGAATCTTCTCCAACACCACACTGGACTAATAATTAAATTGATATATGAAAGATTAATGGAAGAAGAAGAAATTTTGTACATATGGGAGCCCCATAAAAATATGAGACATGTCAGCAGTTGGGTTCTTGTTGCTTATATACCATTCGGAGCTAAGGAGACTGGGACAGGGGTCTGGGGCTTCAAAGAGAAGGAAAATCATTCACAGGAAAATGAGAAGAGCTAGTGTTTGGTAAACAGCTGTTTGCCCTGCCATGCTGATAAGGCTTTCTGATAGAAAACGTTTTCTCTGGTAATAACTCTCTTCCTGGTGCAGGTTTCATATCTAAATTCTTTTAGACAGTTATTGTTGTTTAGTCACTAAGTCGTGTCCAACTCTTTGTGACCCCCATGGATTGTAGCCCACCAGGCTCCTCTGTCCATGGCATTTTCCAGGCAAGAATACTGGAGAGGGTTGCCATTTCCTTCTCCAGGGGGTCTTCCTAACCCAGGGATTGAACCCACATCTCCTGCTTTGGCAATTGGATTCCTTACCACTGAGCTGCCTGGGAAACTTTATGTACTTAAAGGGGAGGTAAAACGTTCTTCCTGTGTCTGCTGGGCTCTGCTTATCCTTAGTTCAAAATAATCCATGTGCTAAAGTGGCACATTCTAGGGTAGCAGGCATATCTTGCTCCTTCTCACTGTCTCTACTGAAAGCTTGATGGAGTCCCAGCTCTTTTGTCCTATTAGGTGTTCCAGCAACATCTTCCTCCCCATACCTTTAAAAATTGATATATAACTCATATAACATTTACTATTTTAGTGTTCAATATAATTCAGCATCTCACATCTTTTTCTAAAAATTGAGGTTAAATTTATATGACATAAAATTAATCATTGGCCATTTTATTTTTTAATTTTTTTTAGGAGACTATAATTCTTATTTTATTTATTAATTTTTTATTATTACTATTTTTTTTCTTACTTTACAATATTGTATTGGTTTTGCCATACATCAACACGCATCCACCATGGGTATACACATGTTCCCCATCCTGAATCCCCTCCCACCTCCCTCCCCATACCATCCCTCTGGGTCATCCCAGTGCACCAGCCCCAAGCTTCCTGTATCCTGCATCAAACCTGGACTGGCGATTCATTTCTTATGATATTGCTGCTGCTAAGTCGCGTCAGTCATGTCCAACTCTGTGCGACCCCATAGACGGCAGCCCAAATAGGCTTCCCCGTCCCTGGGATTCTCCAGGCAAGAACACTGGAGTGGGTTGCCATTTCCTTCTCCAATGCATGAAAGTGAAAAGTGAAAGTGAAATCGCTCAGTCCTGTCTGACTCTGTGTGACCCCATGGACTGCAGCCTACCAGGCTCCTCCGTCCATGGGATTCTCCAGGCAAGAGTACTGGAGTGGGGTGCCATTGCCTTCTCTGTCTTATGATATTATACATGTTTTAATGCCATCCCAAATCATCCCCCCTCCCTCTCCCACAGAGTCCAAAAGACTGTTCTGTACATCTGTGTCTCTTTTGCTGTCTCTCCTACAGGGTTGTCATTACCATCTTTCTAAATTCCATATATATGCGGTAGTATACTGTATTGGTGTTTTTCTTTCTGGCTTACTTCACTCTGTATAATAGGCTCCAGTTTCATCCACCTCATTAAAGAGACATGTGTACCCCAATGTTCATCACAGCACTGTTTATAATAGCCAGGACATGGAAGCAACCTAGATGTCCATCAGCAGATGAATGGATAAGAAAGCTGTGGTACATATACACAATGGAGTATTACTCAGCCATTAAAAAGAATACATTTGAATCAGTTCATTGGCCATTTTAAAGTGTGTAGTTCAGTGGCATCTAATATATTCACAGTGTTGTTCAACCATCACCTCTATTTAATTCCAAGACATTTCCATCATCCCAGAAGGAAACCCTGTACCCACCCAACAACACCTGGAAATGTTCACTCAACACAAATATGACAACCTTTTAGTAGTGGGTTTGGCTAACTTTCTAACTGAAATCAGGCCAGATAAATTCCCTAAGAAAGCAACTGAATGTAGGACCATTTTATAATGAAGCCAAAGGTACCAGTATAGATACCTGAAAGGTATAGATGTCTGGGCTCACTAGATTCCTAAAACCTTATCTGGTAAAGACAGTGCCTGATCAGTAACTGATCCATTCATTTTGAATATGATTATTTCACTAACTAAAACTCATTTCTAATATTCTTTATGGTAGTTAGCAAAGCCTTTTCTGTTGATGAGAGATAAATTACTGAGGCATTTTGTCAGCTACTTCTGAAGTGTGGGCTTCTGATGGAAATTTGCTAAACAGCCCTGGAGCGTGTAATCCTAATTAGGGTCACTGACCACCCCTAGAGGTTAGATTGTGCCTCACAGACCCACTCACATATATTGTCTGTGTTGAATTAACTTGGTATTACAACATATGCAGAATTAACTTTTACTCCTTTAATTATAAAAATTGGACAAAAATGAGAGCAAAGGAAGTATTAAAATGGAACTCTGAAGGAGCCTGTGCCCCAGGCCAAGATTGAAATGGTCTGGCATTGAGCTAGGCTTTTTGAGATTCCTGAACACAAGCATAAGGTTGGGTCTCCAGTGCACTGGAAGAATTTAAGCTCTGCCTGTTTGAATTCCCTCAAGGCAAGCCATCAGCAGGACCAGAAATCAGAATAATTTTATCCTTAAAAGCAAGATGTGTGTATATGAAGTTGCTCAGTTGTGTCCGACTCTTGTGACCTCATGGACTGTAGTCTGCCAGTCTCCTCTGTCCATGAAATTCTACAGGCAAGAATACTGGAGTGGGTAGCCATTTCCTTCTCCAAGGGATCTTCCTGACCCAGGGATCAAACCAGGTCTCCTGCATTGCAGATGAATTCTTTACCATGTGAGCCACCAAGGAAACCAAGATAGCTTTCTATTATTTTTAACGAGAGAAAAATAACAAAACTTATATTCATCTTCTTGGAAAGAATATTATTTTTTCTGTAATACATACATACAGAATCACACTGTGAAGTTCCAAGGACAGATTCTAGTTCAATTTATGGTAGAGTTGAATGATGGATTTATTGTTTGAATATCATTTTCTCATTCTAATCGGATGATAATGAAACAGCAACAAACCTAGATTGTATATCCATTCTCATAGCTGATGTGTAGAATGTCTTTCTGCAAAACCTAGATTGTATATCCATTCTCATAGCTGATGTGTAGAATGTCTTTCTGCAAACATTTCCTCAACTGTTTTCTTTACATTAAAAAAAAAAGTAGGCAGTGGCTTTGTTGATTTTAAGCTTGCTCAATTTTTTTTTCATTTCTTAGTTTCTAATTATGATTCCAACAGGTATTATCATTTGATGCCTATTTAGAAGATGAAGTGCCTGATAAAAGTCAAGAAAACTATAGAATAAGACGCTATAAAATCTACTTCTACCTTGAAGATGACACAGTTGAAGTAAATGAACCAGTGTTGCAAAATAGTGGACTGCCTCAAGGTATCTGTTTAAAGCAGAGTTATGGTTCTTTCACTTGTAACTACTGCCTTTATGTACTACTTTCTCTACCTTTTTTAAAGGCCCCATGCTACTGCTTGGGTATCTAACTTGTTGACAATGGTGAATATAAACGTGCTGTTACCAGCTTTCTATGCCTCATACCTCAACACTGGCCATGTCACTCACTTGTCTGTTGTCATCATTGTATCCTTTCACGTGTTGCTCTAGTATGAGCAAACACTCCTCTGTCTTTGTCTCTGTTCTTCAAACTCTTTTTTGTCTTTTTGCTATGACCACATTACGTCCTTCACAACACTCTCAGGGGAACAAAGAAGACTGGTCTCCACTGCCACTTTCAGACTGAGGTTCTCGCTCCTTTTTTAAATTCACTGCCATTTGCTTCAACCACTGTCTCCTCATCTTCATCCCTGTTAAGTACAGGCTTTCATAGTGCTTCAAGAGAAGGCTATTGCTCCTTTGCCCCACATATATCAGTCATCTTTATCCATACTCCACTTCAGCCAGACAAGAATTAGCTTTCTGATGTGAAGAGAAGCTAACTGTTGGTTGCTTTAGTAGAATCATGGCAGAGGTCAAGGGAGGTGACTGATTTCTTCTGAGTGTGGAAGTCCTTGACTTGGGATGATGCCAAGTTCTGGGTGCCTTCAAGGGAGAGCAACCATGATAATGAAAGGACTGAAGATTTGTCATGTGTAAGAGATAATAGTGAAAAGGGATGTTTACCTATAAACAGAAGACTCAAGTATGCCTAATGAATGTCTTAAGGAATCTAAAGGGCTGTCCTGTTGGGGAGGGGTGATCTAGTTTTCTATATCCTCATGGACAGGATGTAGGGGGTCAGAAGAGGACTAATTTCCTCTTCTAGTCAGTAAGAGAAATAATTTTCTGGCAGAGAAGTTCACACATTTAGGACAAGGTACAAGTGGGTCAGAGGGCTACCCTGCATGGAGTAGGCAATGATCCTCTCTCTCTTTCTGTTGTGTCATTTATTTGGAGAATTTATGGCTTAATGATGAATCTTTTAGAAAACATAGAAATGCTTTGATATTTAAAAAAAGATTTTCACAAACTTTTAAGGTTGAAGTGTGACATTTTGTAAAGGGACAAGAGAACTTTATACTTAAAAAAATTGTATTGAAGTATATTTGATTTACAATGTTATGTTAGTTTCAGGTATACAGCAAACCAAATCAGTTACATGTATACATATATCCACTTTTTTTTAAGGATTTTTTTTCCCATATAGGTCATTCAGTTCAGTTCAGTTGCTCAGTTGTGTCCGACTCTTTGCGACCCCATGAATTGCAGCACGCCAGGCCTCCCTGTCCATCACCAACTCCCAGAGTTCATTCAAACTCACGTCCATCAAGTCAGTGATGCCATCCAGCCATCTCATCTTCTGTCATCCCCTTTTCCTCCTACCCCCAAGCCCTCCCAGAATAAGAGTCTTCCAGTGAGTCAACTCTTCACATGAGGTAGCCAAAGTACTGGAGTTTCAGCTTTAGCATCATTCCTTCCAAAGAACACCCAGGACTGATCTCCTTTAGGATGGACTGGTTGGATCTCCTTGCAGTCCAAGGGACTCTCAAGAGTCTTCTCCAACACCACAGTTCAAAAGCATCCATTCTTTGGTGCTCAGCTTTCTTCACAGTCCAATTCTCGCATCCATATATGACCACTGGAAAAACCATAGCCTTGACTAGATGGACCTTTGTTGGCAAAGTTATGTCTTTGCTTTTCAATATGCTATCTAGGTTGGTCATAACTTTCCCTCCAAGGAGTAAGCATCTTTTAATTTCATGGCTGCAGTCACCATCTGCAGAGATTTTGGAACCCCAAAAAATAGTCTGACACTGTTTCCACTGTTTCCCCATCTATTTGCCATGAAGTGATGGGACCAGATGCCATGATCTTCGTTTTCTGAATGTTGAGCTTTAAGCCAACTTTTTCACTCTCCTCTTTCACTTTCATCAAGAGGCTTTTTAGTTCCTCTTCACTTTCTGTCATAAGGGTGGTGTCATCTGCATATCTGAGGTTATTGATATTTCTCCCAGCAATCTTGATTCCAGCTTGTGCTTCTTCCAGCCCAGCGTTTCTCATGATGTACTCTGCATATAAGTTAAATAAGCAGGGTGACAATATACAGCCTTGACGTACTCCTTTTCCTATTTGGAACCAGTCTGTTGTTCCACGTCCAGTTCTAACTGTTGCTTTCTGACCTGCATACAGGTTTCTCAAGAGGCAGGTCAGGTGGTCTGGTATTCCCATCTCTTTCAGAATTTTCCACAGTTGATTGTGATCCACACAGTCAAAGGGTTTGGCATAGTCAATAAAGCAGAAATAGATGTTTTTCTGAAACTGTATTGCTTTTTTGATGATCCAGCAGATGTTGGCAATTTGATCTCTGGTTCCTCTGCCTTTTAGAAAACCAGCTTGAACATCTGGAAGTTCATGGTTCACGTATTGCTGAAGCCTGGCTTGGAGAACTTTGAGCATTACTTTACTAGCGTGTGAGATGAGTGCAATTGTGTGGTAGTTTGAACATTCTTTGGCATTGCCTTTCTTTGGGATTGGAATGAAAACTGACCTTTTCCAGTCCTGTGGCCACTGCTGAGTTTTCCAAATTTGCTGGCATATTGAGTGCAGCACTTTCACAGTGTCATCTTTCAGGATTTGAAATAGCTCAACTGGAATTCCATCACCTCCACTTTGTTCGTAGTGATGCTTTCTAAGGCCCACTTGACTTCCCTTTCCAGGATGTCTGGCTCTAGGTGAGTGATCACAGCATTGTGATTATCTTGGTCGTGAAGATCTTTTTTGTACAGTTCTTCTGTGTATTCTTGCCACCTCTTCTTAATCTTCTGCTTCTGTTAGGTCCATACCTTTTCTGTCCCTTATCGAGCCCATCTTTGCATGAAATGTTCCCTTGGTCTCTCTAATTTTCTTGAAGAGATCTCTAGTCTTTCCCATTCTGTTGTTTTCCTCTATTTCTTTGCATTGATCGCTGAGGAAGGCTTTCTTATCTCTCCTTGCTATTCTTTGGAACTCTGCATTCAGATGCTTATGTCTTTCCTTTTTTCCTTTGCTTTTTGCTTCTCTTCTTTTCACAGCTATTTGTAAGGCCTCCCCAGACAGCCATTTTGCTTTTTTTTCATTTCTTTTCCATGGGGATGGTCTTGATCCCTGTCTCCTGTACAGTGTCACGAACCTCAGTCCATAGTTCATCAGGCACTCTATCTATCAGATCTAGTCCCTTAAATCTATAGGTCATTACAGAATATTAGAGTTCCCTGTGCTAAGTATGTTCTTATTAGTTATCTATTTTATGTATAGTAATATGTATATATCAATCTCAATCTCCCAATTTCTCTCTCTCCCCCATCTAGTAACTGTAAGATTATTTTCTACATCTGTGACTCTACGTCTGTTTTGTAAATAAGTTCATTTGTATTATTTTTTTAGATTCCATATGTAAACAGTATCATATATTTATAGGTCTGTTTATGGTCATTTAAAACATATAAAATGCTGTTCTTAAATACTGACAATAATGTATTAGAAAACATTTAAATAATTACTTCAAAATATTAAGAAAATTTACAGCTTTTCATTTCCATGAACATCTGTTTTGCCTAAGTTCATTGGTTTAAGTAAGTGATGTTATTGTTTCAGTAAAAAAAGTATTTTCTTGTAAATTTTCTCTTAAATGCTTTACTCTGATATTCCCTAACTAAGCTTTGCTTATTATTTTTTATTACCTCCTCACATGACATAAGATTTACACAAGTGATGGACTGGAGCTCATACGACATTCTGAACCTGCATTTGTGACTTGCATTATGTTTTTATTATTACTTTAAGACAAAAATTCATATTATCTGTAGCTCACTGGCCCCTGTCCAGTGAATCTTAGTTTTATTAAACTTCAAGAAGAAAAATGAAATGTAACCTCTATGAGGATCTTGGAAAGACTTTTATTAAGACTTTTTGATTCACTAAGCCTCTTGATTTTAAATCTCACATAGGCAGATTACAAAGGCAAATTGAAGGTAGTTATAATGATTGATTTTGAAAATAATTTTTATGTAATAGGAGGGAATGTTGTTCATAAAGAATCGGAGAGGGGGTGAACCTTAGGAAAAGACAGCTTTCAAGTCTCTTTCAGAATTTCTGATTCCCTCACTCTGATCAGGACATTTCCCTAATTGAGACATATCAAGTGCTATGAACAGAATACATAGTAATCATGATATGTAACAAGGCTGAATTTGTTGGCAAAGTGGAGATACCTAGCGGGCTATCACAAGTCCTGTGGAAAACAAACAGAAATAACTGCTCTATCATCAAGCTTCATTCAGAGACAGAGCAGTCTCTCTTGAAATATTTAATATGATTCTTGTTAAGGAAGGTCTGTTAGGACAAAGGATACTTTGCAAATTCATTGTATGTCTTCTTCAAGCTTTCCTAAATTAAACAATTGGAAAAAAAAAAAAAAAAAAACAATTGGGAGGGGGGAAATGAGTATACTGAGCCATGGGCTCAAGCTCAGTGGGATGGGTAGGTAGTGTTTCTTTCATCTGCCCTTTCAGTGGCTTGGGACTGCTTTTTTGCACATATGGAACCTTGGAAGAGATTAAGGGTCACATTTAGGTGCTGGGCACTGACAGTGCTCCTGTTACATTCATAGGGTTTTGATATTTTCTGAATCAACTGGGAGGTTAGATGCACCAGTTTTTTTTTAGTAGAGCTGACCATTCAGAAATGAGTGCACCTGGATGAATTATAGCCTCCCTTTGTAGCTGCCTCTCTTATGTAATTTTTTTAAGGAGAGGGAACTTTGAAATAAGCCAGAAATAAAAGAGCCATCCCTTAGCACAGTGCCAAAGTAGGCATTCAGTTTTGTGAAGCTCCTCATCAGAACAACATATTCACAAATCCTTGTTGGCAGAGAGATGTGTGTGAAAAGTCAAGTCACTGAGGCACGTCAAGACTTGCTTTCATTCCTTGCCAGGGCATCATTCTCTTTGGGTAGATGCATTATATTTACAGAATTTGTTGCTGTTCTGCTGGGGTATATTTAAAACAATGTGATGCCAAGCCAAGAATGTCAGAGGTTAATCCCAATAGTTTTACCTCTGATTGTCTAACAGGACAATTATTTGTCAAATGCTGCCAAGTCCAAACTAATCTAGTGTAAGGAAAGGATAACCATTAGAAATATGCCATGAGTTTCTGGTAGGGTCTGTACGAGTTCTCACGGGAATGCCATCATCAGAATCTCCTGATCCACCCCCAGAATTTCTGATTCAGTAGGCCTGGGGTCAGGGAATAACTTCTACTTGATTTTCAGTGTATCCTTGGTTAAGAATATTGATCTCCACTAATGATTTGTATTGGTTCTTCAACGGGGTAGTATTTCATACGTATATATCTATATATAAAGTATAGATGTACTATAATGTGTACTATATATATTTACATTTTATACTTTAAGACGATCTACCTGAATCAGGCAAATGTAATCACAAAATAGAAGGCATTTATTTATACTGGGCATATGCTGTATCTAAATATACATCCCATAAAGTAGACTGGTAGGGTGATAGTAAGGTTGCCAGATAAAATACAGGATACCTGGTTAAATTTGAAGTTCTTAGTATAACTATGCCCCCCCAATATTGTATGGGACATACCTATACTAAAAATTATTCATTATTTATCTGAAATTCAAGTTTAACCAGACATCTCATTTTTTTCAGTTTGCTAAATCTGGCAGCCCCAGAGGGTAGACCTTGGGGAGGGAATTGTCACTAAATGTAGCTGAGTAAAATTTAGGAGTGGAGGTAAGCCATTGGTCTGTGAAGATAGGTGCTTGGTGCATGGTGGCTGTTCAGTAAGTTTGATGATGAAAGGAAGAAAGAAAAGGAGGGAGTGAAAAAGGAAAGGAAAAGTGATAGACAATGATAGCACAATGCAGGCATCATGAATTATATGAGGTACTTTGAGGAGTCAGAGGTGGAAATACCAGTATCCATTAGAGGATAAGGCATTTGAGTAGTACCTCAAAAGTTTCTCCAGATAAAGATAGAAGAGGAAGGCATGTTAGTCAGAAGGAACAGCATGAGGTGAAGAGGTAGGAGAGTGGTGAGGACAGTGTTAGTCACTCAGTTGTGGCCAACTCTTTGTGATCCCATAGACTGTAGCCTGCCAGCTTCTCTGTCCATGGAGTTCTCCAGGCAAGAATACTGGAGTGGGTAGCCATTACCTTCTCCAGGGGATATTCCTGACCTAGGGATTGAACCCATGTCCCCTGCATTGCAGGCAAATTCTTTACCATCTGAGCCACAGGGAAGCCCCAGGAGGAGAGAAGTTGGGAGGTATTTGGGAGCAGATATAGAATGTGTGAGGAAAACTAGGCAAGAAAGTGGTAACGCAAGAGGACAGAACACCCAACATGCCATCATTTGGGGCTCATTCAGTGGCTAGGGGGAGATGCATAGGATTATGATCAGAGATACAGAATTCAGAAATTTTTATTCTTTTGCTGTAAGACTAAGTATCAGGCCAACTATATTTAAAAAGTTATTCCCATGAAATCAAACTCCATAAAGATGATGTTTTATAAAATTAAAAGTGGAATGCTAATTTTAGTGAAGGAGTGAACAAAAGAGGAAAAGATACTCTGTCATTTCTGATCACAATGAGTAGTCTTAATATTTTTAGGAGATAAACTTTAGTAGATATGAAAAGTGAAAGTCGCTCAGTCGTGTCTTACTCTTTGCCATCCCATGGACTATGCAGTCCATGGAATTCTCCATGCCAGAATACTGGAGTGGGTAGCCTTTCCTTTCTCCAGGGGATCTTCCCAACCCAGGGATTGAACCCAGATCTCCTGCATTGCGGGCAGATTCTTTACCAGCTGAGCCGGACATGACAAGTGGGAATTCCACTTGTATATTCATTAACATAAGAAATACCTGCCTCTAGACTTGGATGTGCCTTAAGTCTGCAGTGTTACTAAAATGAACTAAACACACTTAAGTTAGAGATAAGAGATTGGAGTCTTAATTCTTGAAGGTGATTTCCTAAAAACTAAATTTAGTAGAATGAGCAAAGATCTAAAGCAATTCCCAACTGAACGAAATGAAAACACATTCGACATAAATGAATATATCATCATTTTGATCTAAACCACAGGGAAATGTTAGAAAGTTAAAGCTTGTAGAATATAATCAGAGAGCAGGACCTTTAAAAAGAAAGACATGTAAAATATGAAGATAAGGAAGAGCTGAAAAGCAGACACCTGATGCCTGGATATTTCCCCAAATTGTCTTTATGGGCCAATTAAGAAAATAAACATCTGAAAATTTCAAGGGCAGATACAGTACTTTTGTTGTTGTTTTTCCATGGGGTCCCAAAAAGTTAGACATGACTGAGTGACTAACACTTCTCACTTTACATTTTGTCATGTTATATACCTTGATCTCAGGTGCTCTTCAACATGTGCCAAAGACATGGCATCCTCCATATTTCTTTGATATTCAGAAGAACCACTTACTGGTGGTTTCTGCCATTTATCATGAAAGACTATAACCATACAAATACCAATAAATAGAAATTTCATTCCCCAAAGGACACAGTTGAGAGATCCTACTAATATTTGTGAAAGCTCTCATGTGTGACTATCTTTCAAATGCCCCACGTTAGTTTTTGATTAACATGGAATTGTGACCTTGGATTTCTTGTTATTAAAATTTTCTTGTTTAGTGTTAGATCTGCCTTCTCTTTTCAACCCATGGATGGTCCAGATTCTCTCTTGTTACCACAAGGAACTACCCTGGCTTCTTTTCTTTTATTATTTTTTTAATATAAATTTATTTATTTTAATTGGAAGCTAATTAATTTACAATATTGTATTGGTTTTGCCATACATCAACATGAATCTGCCACAGGTGTACTGTGAAATGAATCGCCAGTCCCCTGGCTTCTTGTAAGAACCATCTAGGGAGAAGAGTGTGGGACCTAACATAAGAAAGTGTGTGGAGGTCGCAGATACACAGGCTCTGCAAGGAGGGACAGCTGATGCGGTGGTGTTGACTCTGGAGGGGGGAATTGTTGCCACTGACAAATGGGCCCTCTCCAGAAACAAACTCATAGGGAAGAGAGAGGCTGTTCTTTTGCAAGAGCGGCTCCATTATCTCTTTCACGGTGGCTGGCTGCTCTTCTCCACATTTCTAGCCTGTTTTGCCTAAGACATTCCCTCCTCTCCTCCACTTAGGTAACTTGTGGCTGTAGTATAGTGAAATACAGTTCAGTGTAGACTGTGGAGCAATGGCACTTACTTAGGGCTTGAAAAACCCAGGTTCAAGACACTTCTCTGCCATTTGTGAGTGCATAACCTTGGGCACATCACTTAACCATCTTGAGTTTTCTCATCCATAAACTGAGTATTTGTATTTCATACATTATCTGCATCGTGCAATTATTGAAGATTAAATGAGAAGAATATATGAAAGTATATCCTAGGGCCATGATGATGATTATAATGATTATTATTTAAAAGTTTAGTGGGTGGGCCAGTTCTTCCCACTTAGAAAAATATAGGATTCCTATTTGAAGTCTTACTAAAGAGAAATCAGGACGGATTTGCTTATTTTAATTTGTATAATGAAGTACACATGCAAGATAGATGGAATTCCTGAAGAAACTCTTGGCTGTTGAATAAATCTTATATATTTTAAAAGCTGTCAGCTATACTTAAAAATATAAGTATTTTTAAAGAGATACATAATGGTTTGTGGAAGTACCTGGAAGGCCCATGCTTTTATAAGGGTGTTCAAGTATACAATTTGTTCTAAATGTCTAATCTTGAATGATTAAATAATTTGCATACTGTTTTCAGTGGCATGAATTAAGGGCTAATTGAAGTATAATTTTTTGCAGTAAAATTATATCATCTTTTATGTAGTACATTTAAAAATATTCTAGACCAGTTTTAATTTTACAGTTTTTTTATTTTAATTTAATGTAGCAAGTAATTAAAAATTGCTACAAAGAAAAGAAGATGAAAATGATTTTAGTTAATTTCCCCTCAACAGAATGAAAAGATGATTAGTAGAATAATGGAATAGAGCTCAACACAGTTCCTGGCACATAAAGATATTCATTAAATGTTCTTTAATGAATAAGGAATGAATAATTTCTAAGTATTTCTAGACTTTGGGAAAAGACACTATTCTCAGTGCTACAGAAAACATGAGGAAGATTGCTTGACATCTTTATAATAAAATGCCTCCATTATGGTACAGGTTACACAAGCCAATTTTTCTTGAACCATTAGACCCTCAGTTTGCTCTGCTTGCCTTTTCTTCTTTTGTCTTTGCTCCTAGAGTAGATTCCCAGACTTAGGTCAGCTTACAGATATTGAGAGACATTCCTCCATGGTTATCTTGCATTTCTGTGAATCTTGCAAGCAGAGACACTGACTGCTCTTTGTTCTGGATTATCTTTTCAAGGATGTTGATAGAGCACACAGCTTTGGAAGACAAAGATAGTCTCTCCTTCTGGAACAAAAGGCAAGTTTGCTCACAGCCTTGGAAAACAGAGGTGATGTCTCCCTCCAGAATAAAGGGCAGACATGTTTACTGTACAGTCTAGTAAAGATAGGGGACTTCCCAGACAGTAAAGAATCTGCCTGCAATGCAGGAGACATAGGAGACTCGGGTTTGCTCCTTGGGTTGGTAGAATCCCCTAGAGAAGGAAATGGCAACCCATTCCAGTATTCTTGCCTGGAGAATCCCATGGACAGAGAAGCCTGGTGGGTTCTCTGTTCCATTATTCTACAGTCCATGGGGGTCACAAGAATTGAACACAGCTGAGTCATTGAGCATGCACGCATTAATAAAGATAATGTCTCCCTCTGAGACAAAAGGCAGGGATGCGTATTGTCCATTACAAAAGATTCAGTTTCCCTCAGCTCAGGGTTCCTGTCCTGTAGTGTAAAGCACTGTGTGTGCAGAAGTTACCTGGCCCTTGTTGTGTCACTCTTTGGAAATCGGGGCTCAGAAAATTGGTACCAAAATATTGATGTTCTGGGTACTGTTATTACTGTGAGTAATAAACTGCCCTTTGTCTGTCACCAAAGCATCTCATATCATCTACCAGCATCCTTGAAATTGTGGCAGGCTAACTTGTCAGCTAGCAAGCAGGATAAAATCTCAATCCCTAAATAATTCTTGACAACAGGTTTCAGCAGTGTTACGGTAAGTTGGCTGGTTATGGTGTGGTATAGTTGATACATTCATCTAGTTAGGGAGCCTTTTTTACCTCCAGTGGCTAGTTACCATTTAGGTGTTCTCAGGGACCCTGGGTCCATACTCTCAAGAAAAAAAGTGAATGGGTATCATAGGGTTGAAAGTAGAAGGTACTATGAAGCCTGTGCTAACTCTCACTTTGTGGGAGTGGTTGGGTGGAGGTGGACAGAGGCTGTAGAGAAAGGCGGAGGGAGAAGAGGTTGGTAGAAGGAACAAGATTCCAAGAAGCTTCAAAGCAACATAGAGTCATCTGTGCTTATGGAAGCTGTAAATCAAGGTGTTGGCATCTACCATAGTGAGGCTTAGTAGTTTTCTTTTTTCAGTCAAGAGTGCATTTTTGTGAGTACTCTGGTTTGGGGTCTTAGTTCCTTGTTTAGCGTACTCACATTGAGTGCTTGTGAGTGAAAAAGTGAGCATGCTTGTTTTGGGAAAAACATGATGGCAGTGTCTGGCACATTGGGTCACCCTGTTTAGTACTCCCTTCTCCTTCCCTCCTTCCATAGTCTTTGTGTGCACACACTAAGTTGCTTCAGTTGTGTCCAACTCTGTGCAACCCTATGAACTGTATGTGGCCAGGTTCTCTGTCCATGGGATTCCCCAGGCAAGAATATTGGAGTGGATTGCCATGCCCTCCTCCAGGGGATCTTCCCGACCCAGGGATCAAACCTGCGTCTCTTAAGCCTCCTGCATTGGCAGGCAGGTTCTTTACTACTAGCGCCACCTAGGATTACTTTATAATAGAGTAAGCCCTAGTACCACTTAGGCAACTCTAACAACATACAAGGCTGGTCAAATTAACTCTGAATCTCAGGAGCCCCAGCTCCCTGTGGAACCATCAGAGTTTGAACATTCTGATGCTACTTCTCCAAGAGCCAGTCCTTTGCCCACTTCACCACGGTGAGAAAACATTCAGGGTTGTTATAAAGATGTGCTCTGATCTCTTGCTGGTGAGCCATATGATGAAACAATTGTGTTTTATTTCACACTGTAGGAATTTTTATCCGGCGTCATCGGATTTCTCTCCCACCTCCTAATGAGGATCAGTTTTATACTGTGCATCACTTTAATGTCAACACCGACATTGTCTTTTATGGTCGAACGTTCAAGGTTTATGACTGTGACGCATTCACAAAAAACTTCTTGACGAAAATAGGAGTCAAATTAAATCCCCCAGGACAATGTCCAGAAGATCCTTACATGAAAACACGGAGAGAGGTAAGTTGACTTATCCATGAGCTCTAGTCTTCAAGATGAGAATCCGTTCAGAATCAGTGAATGGTATCAGTACTTCTGATGCCCAGGTGAAAGGACTTGGGGGGCCATGGTCACTGGAGTTGTCCTCTTTTCCTTTGGGCTGGACAGAGGCTGGGGGTTGGCTTCGGTGCAGGAAAGACTCACTCTCTGCCTTCACCCCTACTTCTCTTTACAGAGAGTGGCCCTTCCAGGCAGGGTGAGTCTTCATGAGTTGCCCATATGGGATGGTTTCTAAGAGCCTGGGGTTGGCTTTGTAGTCATTGACACTGAAACAGTTGGGCCCACTCTTACCTGGCTTTTCTTTTCCCATTTTAGTTGCCTAACTCTGGGGAAAATCTTTGCTCCTGTGCTACTGATATACTCAACCAAGCTTTGGGTACACCTTTTTCTTTCTTAAGACTCCCAGCTTCCTTTAAGGTGACATCAGATGCAGAGAGGTTCAAGAATGAGGAGGGCCATGATTTTGATGTGCTCCCATGATAACAGGATGCTTATTGGCAAAGTCTGATCCAAGCCAGTGTAGGGAGGAAAGAATCAGTGTTAGTAGTATTATTATAGTCTTTACAGAGTTTTTTTTTTTTTTTTTTAATGAGACCTTGGCCCAAATTTTATTGTTTTACAGAAAAATCTGAATACCTAAAAGGGCAGGTGTTATTATGTGGAAGGTCACCTACCTCACCAGTCTTCTTGCTAGGACTTGAACTCAAATCTCTTGCTTCTTATCCTGCTTTTAATTATTCTCATTTGTTTCTCTTTTTATTGACGTATGATCATGCACAATAAAATGCACAGAAATTAAATATACAGTTTGATGGGTCTTAACAAATGCATACACCCATGTAATCCACACCCAAAATCACAGTCTAGAACATTTCCATCCTCCTAGAAAGTTCCTGCATGCCTTTTTCCAATCTGTCCTTCCCCCCACCCAGGGATAAGCACTATTCTCATTTCTATCCCTATAGATTAGTTTGGTCTCATTTTTATTGTTTCTAAAACTTGTAATTAACTTCTTTGCAGAAAGATAACATAAAATTTAGAGTAAAAATCTCCTTTGATTCTGCTTTGATCTCTTGTTAAAAGCTGCATGTAGGATCATTCATCTATTCCTGCCTCCTAGCCCCATCAGAATTATCCTTTAATATTGTAGACATAGACCCCTCCTGAGAAATATAGATTGTTGATCCTGGAATATGTAAGGTGAAATCCTTGTGGCAATATTCTTGTGTGTATTGGCATGCAAGGAGATTTATGGTTTGGGTTCATTTCTGTGTTTTTCCAAATGCCCTGGAAGTAAGAGTCTGGATAAATACAAAAGTCTTTAGAACCAGCAGAGAGAAACCAAAAGAAATGGATCTATATGATTTATCACCCTTTGCATCTGGCCACACTCATTCACTAACAGCTTGTATTATATGATAGTGATTGTGAGTGATGATGCATAATATGAAATACATAGGAACAATGTATGGTTTCATAGGTTTATAAGGAAAAAAAATCTTCTGTTCCAGGAATCAAGAATAAATACCAAGAACAGCCAAGAAATGTTTTAAGTAATTTCCTTTCAGATTGAGAGAATCATTTTAGGATTTATTCCCTCAGGGAGAAAGCTCTTCAATAAATATAGAAGTCTGTGGAAAATTAGGAGTTTAATAAGAGGCTTTTATATTGACTTTAATTCATTTACTTCTCCAGTGTTTGCTGCCTTGAAATGTAAAGTTAAAATTAAACAATTTAACTTGAACTGAAAAGATCTCCCATGGTATGTAATCAATAATGAATTTCTTAGAGGCCTTATCATGCCAAAGAAAGTTTTCTCTATCAGTGAAAATAGAGATCTTATAATTTCATTTAAATGTTAAAGATAATCAATGAAAGTAGAGATCTCATAATTTCATTTAAATATCAAGGATAAGACTGAAGAGCTTCTGGAGGGCCATCGTGTCTCCTGTGTCTTGGGATGAGTCTGCCCCTAGACTTCCCTAGACAGACACAAAATTTTGAGAATTTACAAATAAGACTACATGACCCAATATGGGACTACATCTCACTTGCTAGTGAGCCCTTCCTTATATAGCCACCCTATTAGGCGACATTAGATAGAACGGGGAGGTGGAGTGCGGTTGCGCTCCACGACAAAACTGAGACTGCAGATAGAAAAGAATTGGGCCAAGAAGACTGCCCAGCTAGTGGTTTCTGGGTTGGGAGCCAGAGCCTGCACAGTAATCCTGTGCAAATTGAGAAGTTCTCCATTTGCTCCGTTCCTGTTTCCGTGACCTTTCAGATCTTTGCTACCTAAACCTTTTGAGCAAAATAAAACTGTGAAGATATTTCTTCTCTTTTTACTTTCACAGAAGTCTGTAGATAAGTAAGAAGCATAAACAGATATGAATTTTCAGTGAAAATAACTTTTTGGTTATTATAATTAACATAGACTTGGATGTACAAATCTTAAGCATACCTGTTGACAATTTTGAAAAATGTATATACAGTTTAATAACCAGCACAGAAATCAAGATAGAGAATATGTCCATCACCCCAGAGAGTTCCCTTGCCCCCCTTTCCAATCAGTCATCTACCCAGAGGCAATAACTATTCTGATTTCTGTCACCATATATTAGTTTTGTCTGCTCTCAAGCAAGAATTTTAAGTCTCAGTTTTCAAAAACATTATAGAAGTATACTTTAGTGTGTTAAAATAATGTTTAATGAAAAGCTTCCTAACACTTGATTGTCTGTATTTCTAAGGTTGAAACTAGTTATATATGTATATCATATATGTTGTTAGTTGAGATTTTTAAAAATATCACAGAATAGTCTATGGAAAAGATACCTTTATGTTTTTTGACTGCTTGCATCCCAGAAGCGATTATGGAAAGACTTCCACTATCATTAACCTTTTCTCCACTGACAGAAGCTAGACTGCATGGAGCCCATATGTCCCTATGAGTCCTTCGACACTCTGAAACAGTTCCTCGAGTATGATAGGAAGGTCTTGCGTTTTTTCTGCGTGTGGGACGACTCAGGCTCAGTGTTTGGGGATCGTAGAGAACTTATCCTGCATTACTTTCTGTCTGATGATACCATCGAGATCAAAGAAGTCTTGCCACATAACTCAGGAAGAGATGCTATGTCATTGTTTCTCCAGAGAAGAAAGCTACCTAAGGTGAGCAGTAGACACGGGACTGCTTTCCGGGTTTGCTTGTGGGCTGAAGACCCTAGTCACTGTCTGGAATGTCGCGTGTTATGACTGTTGGTGACAAGTCACTATGTATTAGTGCTGGTGTTTAGAAAATTTGCACTTTGTGCCCTCTATTAATATACATCTATGAAAGTAATACAGAGGATATGACAAATTGGAATTGGAAAATTCAGGGCTTAAGGCATGTAAAGGGAAAAAGTCAAATGCAAGAGAACTACCTATGTCATTGAGTTTACCGTGAATCTTATGAAAGTAAATGACTCTCGAGTAAAAGAATTGCTCATGGCCTTGGGAAGAGCAATAGCCTTTGGCCTCTGTAGCCTACTGGGGAGATCCCATTGTATTGGTCTGGGCTGTGAACACACACACACACACACACACACACACACACACACACACAGAGGAGTGACTCTTCTGCGAGTAGCCACTTGCAGAAGTAGTCACCAACTAGCTACTGGCTAGCAACAGTAATAGCTTTAGCACCTTTACTGTTAAAAAAGAGTTGTCCAAATGATTTCTACACATGTTCATGGCCACTTGAGAGCTAATGTAACCTGGGTGCAGCGGAAACAGCACATAGACAGAAGACCTGGGTTAGAATTGTAGATCTGCCGCTTAATAGCTGTGTGACCTTAGGCCAGTCATTAACCTCTCTGAGCGTATTTCCCTATCTCTAAAATGCTTTTAACTAGGCTTCCCTTCTGAGGTAACTGTAAAGACTGAATGGGATAATATAGTAAAAAGCACTATCTAAGGATCTATAAGAGCTTCCCAGGTGGTATTATTGGTAAAGAACCCGCCTGCCAATACCAGAGATGATAGGAAACCTGGGTTCAATCCCTGGGTCATGAAGATCCCCTGGAGGAGGGCATGGTAACCCACTCCAGTATTCTTGCCTGGAGAATCCTCATGGACAGAGGAGCCTGGGGGGCTATAGTCCATGGGTTCACAAAGAGTCAGACACGACTGAAGCAATTTAGCACGGATGCATGCAAAAACCTATGAACACCTAACTATAAGGCACACGAAAACATCATGGCTTATTCACAGCTCTCTGTTATGTTTTATTTCTTTATTTATTTGGATAATGTTTTTTTAAACTTACTTCTTAGTGCTACTGAAAAGATTACTGTAACACTCATTTCTGATGTGTACAACCACTGGTTATTTGTTTATCACAAGAGACTCTTCCAGATTCTCAAGAGTCTCCCACCAGAAGTCCTGCTATGTAGCTTCTTGGGGCTGGGACTGGGTTTGTCCCAGAGCAAACTCCAGGCATATGCACAGCAGGTGGCCAGGAGGAGCCAGGGAAGCCTGTTTTTAGAATGGCTTTGAAAAATAGGCTAAATATAAAATAATAATGACATACCTGACATTTGCAGTGTTCCTTGACATCAATTGCTTCATTTATTCATTCATTCAACAAATATTTAGTAAGTGTCAGCTGTGTGCTGGCTCTGAGGTTACCATGAGATAGAAAATGGGTTAATTCCTGCTGTATGGTGTTTTCATTCTCGTGGGGGAGAGATCCAAGAGCAATGGGTATTCCCTTGACGCCACATCCTTTGAGAAAGCAAGGAGTAAATACTGTTGCTACTGAAGTTCTGAGAGGATAAATGTCTGGCCCCATGTCCTATAGCTAAGAAGTGGCAATGAGAGAGTTTGCATCAAAAAATGTGTTGTTTTTTTCCTCTGTAACGTGCCTTACTTGCACCCCACAGCTCATAAATTCACACGTTTTAACTTTTAGTTTATGTCACACATATCAGGGATGATTCTGATGTCTCAGCTGAGATAAACCAATTAGTATCAGTTTCCATAAGTTCAGATATTTCCTGCCTGACCACCTCCAGCACGGGTGAAACTGAAGGGTGTCCTTCCTGGCTTGCTTCCAGTCACAGTTTGTGTGAGAGGCTGACCGTACTTCACTGTTCATACTACCTAACCGCACTGCCTCTCTCAGCCAGAAAAATGCCTCCTTGCTCAGGGTCAGGCAGGGTGCTGAGCCAGTCAAGAAAGCAAGACAGGGTCTCTCCATCAGGGCATCTTGTTGTTTAGTGAAAAGATGACTGCTGATGAAGCAGTTAGAGAGCAATGACAAGTTTAACCCTGAGGTGGGTGCTATAGAAGTTTGGATTGGGCACTGGCCAGCAGGATGGGAGAGGTCAGAAGGAAAAGATGGGGCTTCGTCAAGTCCTTGAAGGATGAGGGGAGTGTAGACCGACCCGCAGAGGGTGGGGAAACATGGGGGAAAGGTGGCTGGAGTCTGTGTCCTGTCTTCCTCGGGATGATAGAGGAGAACCAGATGGTATCACTTGCCACTTGAGCCCCTCACCAGGAGCATGTTTATGTTGAGAGTCCACCTACCACATCTTGATTTGATTTATATCTTCTAGTATGGCCCCCCTGGAGTCTATCAACCAGGCCAGTTAACAGACCGGACAGTTCTCAATGTGTATGGTGGCTACTCAGAGACCCGAGTGTATGGCTTCCTGTTGGATAAATATCAGGTAAGTCATGTTTTATTACTGTTACCAGTATGGCTTCTCTGAAACCTGGAATGTGGGCTGAGTTGGGTATTCTTCTGGGAGACTGGTTGTGAACGACATTGATGACTATATAAATGTATGTGTTGCACTGTTGCATTTATCAATAATAAACATGCTTAAGTGTACATATAAATATATGCATTGCATTGCCATTTGGTAGCACTACCTTGCTAAAAGAGTGTTTTAAAATGTTGATTTTGAGTGGTTGTCTTTTGATTTGATTTAAAAAATTTGGTTATAAGTGATGTAATGGATTTTTTAAAATTTCCTTTTTCCTTTGAGAGGGGGGATGCCAAGATCTTTGGTGGGTCTGTGGTGCCAACATCATGTTCCTTTGTTTTTATTAGCTAGGAAAATTAGACCAAGAGTTTTACAAAGATACTGACCTATCCATAGGAACCACCATCAATGTGTGGGGAAGGAAAGTGCTCCTTTGTGACTGTGATGATTTCACGAAAACTTATTATAGGACTAAATATGGAATTGGTAAGTGATACATCTGTCAATTAGAAAATAATATTTAAACTTGGAGTCTTTGTTCCCTAGTTAAGATTGAGCTGATTTTTGAGTTTCAAATTCTAAGCTTCTAATAGCTGCTACAATTTATTGAGCATTTGCTAACTGCCAGGCATTTGTTGTCTTATTTATTCCCCTAATATCATCCTCATTTTAGAGGTGAAGAGACTGTGGCTTACAAGGGGTTTCCTGGATGAAGGTCATGCATGCAGCAAGTAGAGTGAGCCAAAAACTTAAACTTCTCTGCCTGATGCCAAAGGCTGCCGTTTTCCCATGTAGTCCCCTGCCTCACTGCTGTGGTCAAGCAGTTGAAATGGAAATGCAAAGACTTTTCTTTCTGCTGAATCCTTGCTTACCACAGAGGCTATACTGATTTTTGTTCTCTAGCAAATTGTGCCCATCTGCTCTACCTTTGCTGGTGAGACACAGCCAGGCTGCCAGCTTCTCTCTTCTTAGCTCTTCATTCCATTCAGATTAGGTTAGTTCAGTTCATAATGGAAGCCAGTGACTTATTAAGCACCCACTAGATGTAGGTCATTGCAGTGGACACAGGAGATGCAGAGTTGTGTAAGGAGTTTCTAGGCTGGAAGGGGAGCAGAGATCTACTGTATGTTACATGGTGTTATAACTGTCACAGAAGCAGGGGGAGGATCTGAGATGAAACCTGAAAAACAAGCCCCTCTGTTTGTTAAACCTGCAGGCCAGCCCTACCCCCTTCCCGGGCCCTCTACCCCAGGGTTCAGGTACCTGCTGGTGCTTGGCTAAGTGGGGGTGATAGGAGTTGCCAACCTCCCAGATTGGCGTTGGAGCTCAGTTGGGGGTTGCTTACTCCTTTCTGAACATTGGAGTATTCATATGAGCTCACTTCCCTGAGCCATGAGATGGAAGCCAGAAACAACCACAGCTTTTCCTAAAAGACAGGGTGCTTTGTCTCTAGGATGACACGAGGCCCACCTTACATGTCTTGATGTCCCCACTGTGTAGTATTCCTGGCCTCATGGGAATCATTATATTATGTAAGAAGACACACAGCACACAAAGGGGTTGGAATATAAAAGACTTTCAATTTCTCTCTTTGGTTCACTATGGGAATTTGTTCCACTGCATCTACATGCCAGATTAGTCAAAATGGGGCCAAATTGGTGGCCTCTTCTTATATTATTTTCTAAAATTAGTCCTGTTGGTGGACACAGTTGGGCATATTTGTTTTGGGTACTGAGGACAAGAAGGAGCCAGGAATGTGCAGGTAGTGGCTGCCATAGAGAAGCTGCTAGTGACCCTTAGATAGTTGGGAAGGATAATTTGATTTTTAATAAATGTAAGTACCTGTTCAGAGTTGACAAGTCTTCAGTGTAGAGTTGAAAATTGATAAAAAAGAATGAGTCACTGAAGACATTTACCTATGTCCTACTGAAAGATTATATGCGTGCCTGCTCAGTCATGTCCGATTCTTTGTAGAATTGGAATCCATGGACTGTAGCCCACCAGGCTCCTCTGTCCACGGGATTTCCCAGGCAAGAATACCAGAGGGTGTTGCCATTTCCTACTCCAGGGGATCTTCCTGACCCAGGGATCAAAACCATGTCTCTTGCATCTCCTGCATGGCAGGTGGATTCTTTACCTCTGTTCCACCTGGGAAGCCCACTGAAAGATTACCGTAATACAAAGGATGTGGTGAGGTCATATGATCCCTTAAATGTTAAGTTCAACATTCAGTTGATGTTTGTTAGCTTGATTTAGAGAATATGAAGTTTGTATTTGGGGAAATGAACATAGTGCTGGGAGACCCAGTACATGGTTAGTCTCTTAATGGGTTTACAGGGAACTTTCAGAGGCAGAGGAAATCTACCAGTGTGCTCCGGATCTAGCCATCTTCACCAGATGCATCAACTTCAAATGTCCTGTGGTCAGTTTCAGTTGAGTCCTAGTGCCTAATTTCTTCCTGCTTACTTTTGCTGTCTCTAGAGACTTACTGTATTATATTTTAAAAAGTCATTTGTGCCTTTAAAGCTCATATAACGTGAGCATTATGTCTTTAAAGAGAAAATTATGCAAATGCAAAGTTATGATGCATTTTATAGTCATGCTGACTTTTTATATTTCTTCTAAGATATGTTAAAATATCCCATTTAATAGACACCATTATTACACAACATTTCTTGAGTAACAACAGTATACTTAATGTAACTAATGGCTAGAAATTATATCCATGATTCAGGGAGGAGGGGAGTGAATCAGTATTCTCTGATTATCTTTGCATTTGCTTTTCCTGACTTTTTGGTAACATTAAATTAATAGACTTAATGTTACTTAGATGCAGTTTTTTTGGACATTTACATTTTTTTAATAACTCATCTGGCTCTAAAAATTCATAAGACTAATCACATTTTATACATTATATTTTGGTATTCTTGAACCCCAAACCAGGACAGAGTCCTGGCAGTAATTGTGGTCACATTTCCTTCCTTGCCAATAATCGTGGTCAGTAGAAACCTGGTGTCACCACTCTGCAGCACCACAGGAAGAAGCTGACAACTGCCAGTGACACAGCTAGGGCCCTCCCTAAGAGGAAGCCAGGGGGAGATTTCTAATGCAGTATACAGCCTGGGTGCCTCAGTACCTTCTCTAACCTATTGCCACCCCCAGCATATTTGGGAGGAGAAAAAATGGCAGACGGACCAAGAGGTGAAGTTGACCACAGTCCCAAGAAAGGCACATGAGAAGCTTTCTATTATGTAGAAGCACAGGGCTTGACAGAATCCCAAGAGATATATATGTAAAACCCCTGTGTTAAACCCCATCTGGACTCCTAAAAAGATGAGATTCTTTTGTGCGTTTCAGGATTCTAAAGAGAAGGCAACTTCCTCCACGAAACAGTCCAGTGTGACTGCCCCACTAGGCAGCTTGGCTATCCCGCTGGCCCTGGCTAGCCTGCCGGGCAGGAGCCTGTCACTCCCTCCTTACTTCGTGTGCATGAACACGGACTGGCAGATGGAGGCCTGTCGGACTTTCCTGTAGCATGAAGGTTGGAAGAGGCTCCAGGGGCTCTAGCAGGTGTTTCTTTCACTGAAGGGACATGGATTTGAATGTAAACTGTTCTTACCTAGAATTCCTGCCTTGGGTTATTATTTTTTTGTCCATAAGAGGACTTTGTTACAATCGATTCTTAGTGGTTGGGACAACCAAACTAGTGTGTGTGTGTGTGTGTGTGTGTGTGTGTGTGTGTGCGCGCGCGCATGTGCGCATGCTTAGTAGCTCAGTCATGTCCGACTCTTGCGACCCCATAGACTGTAGCCTGCCAGACTCCTCTGTCCATGGGATTCTCCAGGCAAGAACACTGGAGTGGGTAGCCATTCCCTTTTCCAGGGGATCTTCCTGACCCAGGGATCAAACTTGGTTCTCCTGCATTGCAGGCAGATTCTTTACCATCTGAGCCACCAGGGAAGCCATTAAGGATAAGCAAAAAAACTTAAAGCATATTTAATTTTGTGGAGTCATTTATAGCCATCTCTGAACCCTTGGTGTTAGAAACAGCAGAGCATCTAAGATGAGAGTCTAATGATCATTTGAACAAATGAGCCATCCCAAGATGCAACAGCAGAGGTAGAATTTGCTTCTAGTCTCACAACATGGCTTTGATGGACCTAACAATTTTGCTTTTTTTTTTAAACCTCTTGTATGCAGTGAAGAGGGTTGAAAATTAGATGATTTCTAACGGTTTTCTAGCTAGAGCTAGAAAATCATGTGATTATTTGACCCCAAAGTGACCATCCCACTGAAGTCATTTGACCTGCATATGGGGTACAAGCAGAGGTGGATTCAACCTCAAAAATAATGAAGCTTAAGCTTTAGGGTTCTTTTCTTTGCAGGGGCCCCATTCCAAGGCCCTGGGCCTAATTTTATCTCAATTATTTGACATTTTTTTGTCTTACAGAGGTTCTCCCAAATAATAAGCTTCAGGCCTCCCAAAACCTGGGTCCAAATCTCGGTTACTAGCAAATCAGAGGTGAATATCGAGGTAATTGAAGGCTTTTCTCAGAATCATTTCCAAATGAGATGATGAATAGTAAACCACTGTGAGGGAGCATTAAGATACATTCTTTAAAAAAGAGCCTGTCCCCTCTGTGTAAATTTGTTGGAATCTAGTCAATTGTGAATGGACAGTCAATATATATGTTTTTACAAGTCTCTCGGAATTAGAAGCATCGGACTATTTGAAAGGCAGATGTGTTTTAGGATCTATTAGAATGTCAGTATAAGAAGATATTTGGGACCTGTGGCTGATTCATGCTGATATATGGCAGAAACCTGCACAATATTGTAAAGCAATTATCTTCCAATAAAATTTTTTTAAAAAGAAGATATTTGGGAAGATGCTTTGTAAAAAAAAAAAAGTGTATACTTTTTCATTAAATATTTTTTAACACCTAAAACATGCAGGATGGTGGAACAATGGAAAACCAAAGACAGAAATTTATCCAGGCACAATTCCAAACCTTTGTGAATATACACAATTAACCCGTAAAAAATGGAATCTTGAGTCACAGTATCCAGAAAGACTGTATTGTTGAAAAAGTCAGACATGGTGGAATGGAACAGTTCTCAGCATTTATACACTAGATGGCACTGTGGGTGCAGAGGAAAGCTCTAAATTGATTCTTTTGTTACTTAAATCTGTTGCAAAAATGATGTAGTTGAGAAAACAACAGTGTGTTATAAAACCTGTAATTTTGGGGGGAGATGTAGAATGCATTCTTAATTTGAGATTCAGTGTGTGTCCTCTTTTGGTTAGGCTGTTTAGATTATTATATAGAGTTGGAGGCATATGTCCCCTGTTGGAAGAAACCAATCATGCCTGAATTTTCTAATAATCACGTACAGTTCTTCCTGCCATCCCCTATGGTCCTTTTCCTAAAAATGAAGGTACCAGTTAGTGGTGTGTTTCATGTTACAATTAGGAATGATAGGGTCTGCTGTAATTCTGACGAATTCCAATATTTAAACTTGCCTCTTTATTACCAAGGCTTCTCTTTAATTGCCACAAAAATAGCAATAGGAGAGGCTCACCAGTCATTTCCATACCCGCAGTCTGGCCGCCTCCTTTCACTAAGTCAGTGAGAAATATCTGATGGCATTCTCTTTGCTAGTATGTCTTCTGTGAGCAATTTCTGTCAGGGTGGAACAATACTCTTTTGGGGATTATGCTTGAGGAGGTTCCACACAAAGGCTGTTAGGAAGTCTAAGGAAATGTGAAAGTTGAAAATGTTTTCAAATCAGAGTTAGAAACAGCCCCTTAGCCTTTTGATCAATCAGTACAAAAAAAAAAAAAAAAGAAACTATCCCTCCATGTTAAGAGGTAGGCTGCCTTGGATGACACATTGGTGCACATTTTCGATTAGAAAGGTATGTACTAAATCTGTTCTCTTCCTTCTGTTAGAACTTTGGCAATGGAAAAGGAAATCTTTTCTTATGCGAGACTCCTTTCAGGCTCTAATGGAAACACCTATGGGATGGTCAACTTTGGGGAAGAGGTAGAAATGAGATTCCATGGGTTGTTTGGTTGCTTTGCTTTCTTTTGCTTTAAGAAAGATCCAGACATCATCTTTGCCATTTGTGATGTGCTAATACTAGTGATTGGGATCTATTGAGTCAACGTGTCATCTACTTCAGAGGGCATACTTGCTTCTCAGAGGTGGTACAGCCTCACGAATGAGTACCTAACAGCTCCCAGGCTATTACAAATATGTCTCCACCTGTCTCTTCATCTCTCCTTCATCACAGATGATAAATGAATTAAGAAGGTCAACCGTATTTACCACTTACCTCTCCCTTTGGCAGTGGTGGTTTTAAAAGTTGTGTTAGTTTGATTTGTGTTTTATTTATTAATTTTTGCAGTATCACATTTCAGTACGATTGCAGTCTTTTCTTGGGCAGTAATAGAGGCAACCTGGAGGGGTTGTTGGTGAGAAGAAATGTTGTTTTTGTTTTTGATCTAGGTAGTGAAGTATCATGGCCTGGAGCTGAGCTAGAGGAAAGGGAGAGGGCTTAAAATGTGGGCTCAGGAGGAAGAGACATCAGATGGGGAAGGTAAAGGCAAAACAGCCAGGAGTCAGTCCTATTTGGAAAGGAATTTAATTAGTGAGTGTTGACTAAAGATAGGAGAGGGCTACATTACAGGTTAAAATATGGAACGGGTAGCATAAAGTTTCAGACTTGAATTTTCATATCATTGGAAAAATCAAGGAAGAACAAAAAATATTCCGAAATGGGGATGTGATGACAAAAGATAAATGTTTACTTATTCGACACACTCAGTCTCTCTCTCTCTCTTTTTTTTCTTTCTTTTGAACCAATGGCGATTATTGAGTGAGTTCTGTGGTTTTTGTAAACATGATTGAAACCTACCCTCTCAGGATTTTGGTGTGTTTTGTTTGAAAGAGTTTAAAATAGTCTACAAAGATCTCCATGTTCATCTTGAAAACATAACAAACCTTTCAAAACATCCATAATCAGGGCAAAAAAAAATATTGATGTTTCATCTGCCTTTGTTTTGTTATAGAGAACTTTACCTCGATTCCATGCAAGGCCCCATCTCCTCCAAAAATAGAAAGGAAATTTCCACCTTATACCGGCTTTGGTTCTGAAGAGGATTCTCTTCGCTCCTGCATAGGCCTTATGCCCACACCTCATCAGAGGAACTTCAAGAAGTTCATTGAATTTGACAGGTGCTTGAGGGAACTGTTATTTTAATCTGATTTTTCCCAAATGTATGTGGGGTTTGTAATATTGTCCTCATGACAGAACAGATGACAATTTATCTGATTTCAAGTCCAGGGACATGTTGTTATAACTTTAATGAAGATGATTAATATGTAAGTATTAACAGATTCTTACATCAGTGGCTATTTTTTTTACTTTTTTCCCCAGGTTTTTTGAGAAATAATTGACATAAAACATGGCATAAGTTTAAGATATGCAACATAATGATTGGATATATGTATGTATTGAAAAATGATCACCACAAGAAGATTAGTTCACATCCATACCTCACAGTTCAAATTTTTTTTCTTGTGATGAGAATTTTTAAGCTGTACTCTCTTACTTTCAAATATACATTATTATTTACTGTCGTCATCATGCTGTATGTTATGTCCCCAGAACTTATTTGTCTTAGAGCAGAAAGGTAGTTCCTTTTGATCACCTTCACTCAATTATCCCATCCACTACCCACCCCCCTAACTCTGGCAGTCACCAGTCTGATCCCTGTTTCTATGAGTTTGTTTTTTTAGATTCTACATGTAAGTGAGATCATGTAGTATTTGTCTTTCTATTGACTTATTTTACTTAGCATAATGCCCTCAAGGTCCATCCATGCTATTGCAAATGGCAGGATTTCCTTCTTTTTGATGATTGAATAATATTCCACTGTGTGTGTGTGTTCGTGTGTGTGTGTGTGTGTGTACACATGCACGTGCACTGTGTCCTCAGTTTTGCCTGACTCTCTGCGACCCCATGCACTGTAGCACTCCAGTCTCCTCTGTCCATGGGATTTTCCAGGCAAGAACTGGAGTGGGTTGCCATTTCCAACTCCAGGGGATTTTCCTGACCCAGGGATCGGACTTGTGTCTCTTACATCTCCTGTATTGGCAGGCAGATTCTTTGCCACTATGCCACCTGGGAAGCCCCATGTATGTGTGATATGTATGTATGTATTTTTTTACACTTTATCCATATACCTGCTAGTGGACACTTGTGTTGTTTCCCTGTGTTAGCTATTGCAAATAATACTGCATTGAACATGGGGGTGCAGATATCTTTTGGGGACAGTGATTTTGTTTCCTTTGTATATATATATCCAAAAGTAGAATTACTGTCATATGGTAGTTCTGTTTTTAATTTTTTGAGGTGCCTCCATGCTGTTTTCCACAGTGGCTGCACCAATTTACATTCCCATCAACAGTGCACAAGGGTTCTCTGTTCCCCACATCTTCACATTGAGTGGTTATTTTAATGTGCCATCTGGAAGCCCCTAAAGCCATATTATCCCCAATCTATATTGCCTTTCCATGTATATGTGTGTGTGTGTAAATATATATATATATATATATATATATATATATATATGCTTTTCCATATGTATCTATCTCAAGATAATCCCTAGGAAATGGTGTAGAGTAAGGGTCATCAGACTTTTTCTTAAAAGGTCAGATACAAATATTTTCTGCTTTGCGGACCATACTGCCTCTATCACAGTTGCTTAGCTCTGTCATTGTAGCATGAAAACAGCCATAGACAATCCATAAACAAATGTGTGACTGCATTCCAATAAAACTGTTTATGGACACTGAGAACCCCATGAACAGTATGAAAAGGCAGAAAGATAGGACACTGAAAGATGAACTCCCCAGGTCGGTAGGTGCCCAAAATGCTACTGGAGATCAGTGGAGAAATAACTCCAGGAAGAATGAAGGGATGGAGCCAAAGCAAAAACACCCAGTTGTGAACAGGACTGGTGCATAGGAACCTGGAATGTTAAGTCCATGAATCAAGGCAAATTGGAAGTGGTCAAACAGGAGATAATAAGACAATATTGTAAAGTTTAAAAATAAAATAAAATTTTTTTAAAAAAAGGAGATAACAAGAGTGAACATTGACATTCTAGGAATCAGTGAACTAAGATGGACTGGAATGGGTGAATTTAACTCAGATGACCATTATATCTACTACTGTGGGCAGGAATCCCTTAGAAGAAATGGAGTAGCCATCATAGTCAACAAAAGAGTCTGAAATGCAGTACTTGGATGCAATCTCAAAAATTACAGAATGATCTCTGTTCATTTCCAAGGCAAACCTTTCAATATCATGGTAATCCAAGTCTATGCCCCGACCAGTAACACTGAAGAAGCTGAAGTTGAACAGTTCTATGAAGACCTACAAGACTTTCTAGAACTAACACCCAAAAAGATGTCCTTTTCATTATAGGGGACTGGAATGCAAAAGTGGTAAGTCAAGAAACACCTGGAGTAACAGGCAAATTTGGCCTTGGAGTACAGAATGAAGCAGGGCAAAGGCTAATAGAGTTCTGCCAAGAGAACGCACTGGTCATAGCAAACACCCTCTTGCAACAACACAAGAGAAAACTGTACACATGGACATCACCAGATGGTCGACACTGAAATCAGATTGATTATATTCTTTGCAGCCAAAGATGGAGAGGCTCTATACAGTCAGCAAAAACAAGACTGGGAGCTGACTGTGGCTCAGATCAGGAACTCCTTATTGCCAAGTTCAGACAAAAATTGAAGAAAGTAGAGAAACCCACTAGACCATTCAGGTATGACCTAAATCAAATCCCTTATGATTATACAGTGGAAGTGAGAAATAGATTTAAGGGACTAGATCTGATAGATAGAGTGCCTGATGAACTATGGATGGAGGTTCGTGACACTGTACAGGATACAAGACCATCTGCAAGAAAAAGAAATGCAAAAAAGCAAAATGGCTGTCTGGGGAGGCCTTACAAATAGCTGAGAAAAGAAGGGAAGTGAAAAGCAAAGGATAAAAGGAAAGATACACTCATTTGAATGCAGAGTTCCAAAGAATAGCAAGGAGAGATAAGAAAGCCTTCCTCAGCGATCAATGCAAAGAAATAGAGGAAAACAACAGAATGGGAAAGACTAGAGATCTCTTCAAGAAAATTAGAGATACCAAGGGAACATTTCATGCAAAGATGGGCACAATAAAGGACAGAAATGGTAGGGACCTAACAGAAGCAGAAGATATTAAGAAGAGGTGGCAATAAAACACAGAAGAACTGTACAAAAAAGATCTTCACAATCCAGATAATCATGATGGTGTGATCACTGACCTAGAGCCAGACATCCTGGAATGTGAAGTCAAGTGGGCCTTAGGAAACATCACTACGAACAAAGCTAGTAGAGGTGATGGAATTCCAGTTGAGCTATTTCAAATCCTGAAAGATGACACTGTGAAAGTGCTGCACTCAATATGCCAGCAAATTTGGAAAACTCAGCAGTGGCCACAGGACTGGAAAAGGTCAGTTTTCATTCCAGTCCCATAGAAAGGCAATGCTCAAACTACTGCACAGTTGCACTCATCTCACACGCTAGTAAAGTAATGCTTAAAATTTTCCAAGCCAGGCTTCAGCAATACGTGAACCATGAAATTTCAGATGTTCCAGCTGGTTTTAGAAAAGGCAGAGGAACCAGAGATCAAATTGCCAACATCCGCTGAATCATCGAAAAAGCAAGAGAGTTCTAGAAAAACATCTATTTTTTGCTTTATTGACTATGCCAAAGCCTTTGACTGTGTGGATCACAATCAACTGTGGAAAATTCTGAAAGAGATGGGACTACCAGACCACCTGACCTGCCTCTTGAGAAACCTATATGCAGGTCAGGAAGCAACAGTTAGAACTGGACATGGAACAACAGACTGGTTGCAAATAGGAAAAGGAGCACGTCAAGGCTATATATTGTCACCCTGTTTATTTAACTTCTATGCAGAGTACATCATGAGAAACGCTGGGCTGGAAGAAGCACAAGCTGGAATCAAGATTGCTGGGAGAAATATCAATAACCTCAGATATGCAGATGACACCACCCTTATGTGAAGTTCCGGTGAAGAAGAACTAAAGAGCCTCTTGATGAAAGTGAAAGAGCAGAGTGAAAAAATTGGCTTAAAACTCAGCATTCAGAAAACTAAGATCATGGCATCCGGTCCCATCACTTCATGTCAAATAAATGGGGAAAAAGTGGAAACAGTGGCTGACTTTATTTTTCTGGGCTCCAGAATCACTGCAGATGGTGACTGCAGCCATGAAATTAAGACTCTTACTCCTTGGAAGGAAGGTTTTGACCAACCTAGACAGCATATTAAAAAGCAGAGACATTACTTTGCCAACAAAGGTCCGTCTAGTCAAGGCTATGGTTTTTCCGGTAGTCATGTATGGATGTGAGAGTTGGACTACAAAGAAAGCTGAGCACTGAAGAATTGATGCTTTTGAACTGTGGTGTTGGAGAAGACTCTTGAGAGTCCCTTGCACTGCAAGGAGATCCAGCCAGTCCATCCTAAAGGAGATCAGTCCTGGATGTTCATTGGAAGGACTGATGTTGAAGCTGAAACTCCAATATTTTGGCCACCTGATGCAAAGTGTTGACTCATTGGAAAAGACCCTGATGCTGGGAAAGATTGAGGGCAGGAGGAGAAGGGGACAACAGAGGATGAGATGGTTGGATGGCATCACCAACTCGATGGACATGGGTTTGGGTGAACTCTGGGAGTTGGTGATGGACTAGGAGGCCTGGTGTGCTGCAGTTCATGGGGTCATGAGGAGTCGGACACAACTGAGTGAACTGAACTGAACTGATGGACACTGACATTTGAATATCATATAGTTTTTACATATCACAAAATATTATTCTTTGAGTATTTTCAACCATTTAAAAACGTAAAAACCATTCTTAGCTCACAGGCCATATAGAAACAGGTGACTGGCTGTATTTGGCCCATAGGCTGTAGTGGCTTCCGTGATTTATAACTGTTTTATAGAATGTTAATTGATTTTAATTTAAGAGGCTTGGTTGAGTTCAGTAACCACAGATTGCTTATGTGGTGGAATATGATTTCAAAAGAAGGACTTTCAGAAGTGTTCCTAATACATGTGAGGAAAAATCTGCCCCTCAGTCATGTGTATAAATGTGGTACTGCTCATTGCTACTTTTTGCTTCTGTAGGAAATGGAGCTCCAGAGAAAGAAGTTGTGGTAGGAAGAGGAAGAGGGGTCGGAAAATGTTGCAGAGGCTTGAATAGGATGCAGACTAAACACTGAAGTCTTACATGAGGGGAATAATGGATCAGGAGAACCTGTGGAGAAAAAAGATAAAGAGAACATGGAGTAAGAGCAGGAGAAGGAAAACAACAAGGCATCACCCTGAATTTGATCAAATTCAATGGCATGAGATGCCATTGTAGAATATTTTGAGGTGGAGAGAACAGTTTTGGTATCGTGGTAAACATGGTAAAAATGCATTAAGAATTGTGTAGAGTGTCTGAAAGGCTGTGTTTGCCTTGACATGATGCCCTTTGTCTTTTAAGAAGTAATCTTTTATTTGTAAGGACTTGGGAGTTTTGTTTTTAAGTTTCAGAGTTGATACTGCTCAAAGTGTGGTCCCCACACTTTGTGGTCTGTGTCTCACCCCAGACTTACTGAGGCCCAGTCTCTGGGGGTGGGGCCTGGCTCTGTGTTTTAACAAGACATCCAGGGGTTTCTGGTGATGGGCACCAGGGTTTGAGAACCACTAATTTCAGATCACATAAGAGGGACACCAACTCATACTCCATCCTCCCTTGTAGATAGCAGTATTTATGTGAAGTTCCAGGGCAGGACTTTTGATGGACTGTTGTTGTTGTTCACTCACTAAGTCACGTCTGACTCTTTGTGATCCCATGAACTGCAGCATGCCAGGCTCCCCTGCTTTTCACTGTCTCCTGGAGTTTGTTCAAATTCATGTCCATTGAGTTGGTGATGCTGTCTAACTAACTCATCCTCGGTTGTCCCCTTCTCTTGCCCTCGATCTTTCCCAGCATCAGGGTCTTTTCCAATGAGTGAGCTCTTTGCATCAGGTGACCAAATTATTGGAGCCTCAGCTTCAGCATCAGTCTTTCCAATGAATGTTCAGCTTTGATTTCCTTTAGGATTGACTGGTTTGATCTCCTTGTGGTCCAAGGGACTTTCAAGAGTCTTCTCCAGCACCACAATTTGAAAGCATCAGTTTTTCATTGCTCAGCCTTCTTTATGGTCCCAGCTCTCATATCTGTACATGACTACTGGAAAAACCATGGCTTTGATGGATACTTTTCACTAACTGCTGTTTTTAAGGGCAACCACGTGAAGGAGGTGGGCAGGAAGAATGTCCCTATTGTAAAAGGAGAGGGAATTTTTCTTATAAGTAAACAGGAGGAAACACGATCCAGGGTGTTGCTTCTGGAATCCAGTGGGAACAGTGTTCCTTGTGGGTAGTTGCCTTAGTCTCTCTTTCTGTCTGCACCACATCAACTTGCCCACAGAGCACTGACTATAGACAGCATTCCATGTTCTTGTCATGCTGTTGTGGCTGGAGAACAGTGGTCCAGGCATGAATAGCTCTAATTTCTTTTCTTTTTGTCCATTGCTCATTCTGTGCCAGGAATATGCTTCTTCTCTCAAGCTCCTCCCACACAGTGACCTTGTTTCCATAGAAACTGGCACATTCAGCTGGAGACTTACACATGAGTTTGAATAACCCAAGGTTTTCAAACCGTGAGAACCTTAGGAAGATGATCTCACAAAGCATACAAAGAAAAGTTTCTTAATGCAAATAAATAAACTGTGAATTGAGATGTGCGACACACATGATGTGTATTGATGATATATATTGCTATTAAAATTGTGCTTGTGTTCATTGTTGTATGAGGTTAACAGTCATCTATGGTGAGTCACTGGAGAGAGATAGTTTCAGATCAAAGCATATGAGGTTTTTTTTTTTTGATGGAATGGAGACTTTTATTGTCTGGGTAAAAATTCACTGTGGTGCCTGCTGGGTACATTGTCCAGTCTGACTTGGGAGAACCAGAAAAATATCTTTCTCATTGCACCTGGCTGAATTAGTTATTTTGTTTTCTGTGTGCTCACAATACTCTGCTGATCATACTTATAATAATAATAATAATATTATTACTAGTAAAAAGTAGTTTGTGGTTATGATGTGCTAACTACAATACTTGATCTCATTTAATCCTCAAAACAACCTCATAAAGTAGATAGAAGGAAATGGCAACCCACTCCAGTGTTCTTGCCTGGAGAATCCCAGGGATGGTGGAGCCTGGTGGGGTGCCGTCTAGGGGGTCGCACAGAGTTGGACACGATTGAAGTGACTTAGCAGCAGTATTGTACCCATTCTTCACATGAAGAAACTGAGGCTCAGAGAGTCTATTCAATTTACCTAATCTCACCTAAAAATTTAGCTAATTTTTAGTTCAGGTAGGATTTGAACCCAGGGAAATCAACTCCTGGAGTTCACCTTTCTTGCCCCAGAATCTGTACATATCATAGTGTGTGGCAGTTACTTGTTTATATATAGACTCAGAGCTTCTTGAGGGCAGGGTCTGGCTTTATTGTTTCTCTTAGAGTTAGAACAGTGCTGCTTGTGTACTTGGGATTCAATAAATATTTTGTCCATAAGAGAAGAGGAATGATAAATAAGTGAGTAAATAAAATGAACATTCACCCTTTTAGTTCTTAATGATGGGTAGAAGAGATGGATGGCTTCCTACCAGAAAGGCTGTTATCCCAGACTTTTGCTATTCATAATCATATAGCATCTAAAGATTCACAATTTAATCTTAATCTCTGACTTGTTTCAGATATTGTCCATCTGTTGTCTCCGTCAGTCATTTATTTTCCTCTTTCCCATCGGTAATAATAAGCCTTCATGTCTCTTCTAACCATAAGACTGTAGCTATAGCTATCTTTAAGGTTTTTATTATGTATGTAGCCCTGGGTGAGCCAGTCATTTACCCTCAGTGTGCCAGACACTGATATTGGGGCTTGGGATCAAAACAGACACAGAGCCCTGCCTTCATAGAATTTACATTTTAGCTAGGGGAGGTAGATAATAAACAATAAAGATAATACATAAGTACATTCTCTAGTGTATGGAAGGTATTAAAGTGCCACAAAAAAATTAAGAAGGTAGCTATGAAGAGAATAAATGGGAACTTGGAATGTGGGACTTGAGGAGCAACCTGGGTTTCAATTCTTAAAATAGTTTAAATTGGAGGTTAATTGCTTTACAATATTGTGTTGGCTTCTTCCATACAACAAAGTGAATCAGCCACAAGTACACATATGTCCTCTTCCTCCAGGATGCCCCCCCACCCCTCCAGGTTGTCACAAAGCACCTGGTGTTTTGTGACAACCTGTGTTATACAGAAGCTTCCCACTGGCTATCTGTTTTACACACAGTAGTCATGTATGGATTCGACAATTGGACTGTGAAGAATGCTGAGCGCTGAAGAATTGATACTTTTGAACTGTGGTGTTGGAGAAGACTCTTGAGAGTCCCTTGGACTGCAGGGAGATCCAACCAGTCCATTCTGAAGGAGATCAGCCCTGGGATTTCTTTGGAAGGAATGATGCTAAAGCTGAAACTCCAGTACTTTGGCCACCTCATGTGAAGAGTTGACTCATTGGAAAAGACTCTGATGCTGGGAGGGATTGGGGGCAGGAGGAGAAGGGGATGACAGAGGATGAGATGGCTGGATGGCATCACCGACTCGATGGACGTGAGTCTGAGTGAACTTCGGGAGATGGTGATGGACAGGGAGGCCTGGCGTGCTGCGATTCATGGGGTCGCAAAGAGTCAGACACAATTGAGCGACTGAACTGAACTGAACTGAGTGTGTATATATGTCAGTGCTACTCTCTGAATTTGTCCCACCCTCTCCTTCCGCTATGTCCAAAGTCTGTTCTCTGTGTCTGTATCTCTATTCCTGCTCTGAAAATAGGTTCATCAGTACCATTTTTCTAGATTCTGTATATATGCATTAATATACAAAATTTTTCTCTTTCTGACTTTACTCTGTATAACAGGCTCTAGGTTTATTCACCTCATTAGAACTGACTCAGATGTGTTCCTTTTTATGGCTGAGTAATATTCCATTGTATTAATATATATGTACCACAACTTCTTTACCCGTTCATCTGCCAGTGGACATCTACCAGAAAGACAAACAACCCAATCAAAAAGTGGGAGGAAGACTTAAGCAGACTTTTCTCCAAACACATGAAAAGATGCTCACCATCACTCATTACTAGAAAAATGCAAATGAAAATTACAGTGAGGTATCACCTCACACCAGTCAGGATGTCCATCATCAAAAAATCTACAAACAGTAAATGCTTGTTTCAATTTTAAACAGTGTGGTTTGGATAGACCTTACTGAGGAGAGGAAACATGTACTAGGCAGAAGGAACAGTCAGTGTAAACATGCTGAGTAAGGAGCAGGCTTGGGATGTTCAAAGAATAGGCAGGAGGCTGACAAGGATAGACAAGATGAGTAACAGGCAGGGTAGACAGATTAAGAGAAGTAATGGGCAATCAGATCACATAAGGCCTTGCAGACCGTTGTAAGGATTCTTTTGACTTCAGGTGATAAGGGTACTCATTGGGAGATTTGAGCAGAGAAGTGACTTGATCTGATTTATGTATTCAAAGAATGACTCCAGATGCAGTGTTGAGCATAGAGTGTAGAAGGGCAATGGTGGAAGTAAAGACCAGTTAAGACTGTAGTAGTCCCAAGAGAAAAGTTATGATGGCTCCATCAGGGTGAGTGCCATGAAAATGATGAGAAATAGCAGATTCTAGAAATATTTTTGAATGTTGAACCAGTAAGATTTCCTGGCAGATTGGATACAACAGGAGATAAAAATGACTCCCAAGATTTCTCCAGCTGGAAAGATGGAGTTGCTATCTATTGAGATGAGAAAGACTGTAGTTAGAGTAGGTTTGTGTCAAGAGCAGAAGTTCAGTTTGAAACAAGTTAAGTTTGAGGTGTCAGATATCAAGTAGAGATATTGAGGTGGCGGCTGGATATGAGTCTGGGATTTGGGAGAGAGTTCTGAGCTAGAGACAGAACTTTGGAAATCATCCACATGTAGATAGTATTTAAAACATGAGACTAGAAGGGATCACTGAAGGAGTGAATATACACAGAGAAGTGGATGACTAAGTTATTCCTTGTTATCCTTGGGACACCCCAAATTAAGATATCGAGGAAAAGAAGAGGAACTATTGAAGGATACTGAAAAGAAGCAAGCAAGGAGGTAGGAGAAAAACCAAGAGAATATAGGATCCTGGAAGCCAAGTGAAGCAAGAGTGTCATGGAAGAAGGAATGATCATTTATACCAACTGCTGCTGATTGGTCAAGTTAGGCACAAAAGTGGACCATTGGAATTGGCATTGTGGAGATCACTGTTGACTTTGACAAGGGTTGTTTAGGCAAAGGTTGTTTAGAACAAACCTAATGGAAGTGGATTTAAGAGAATGGGAGAAGAATTCAAGACAGTGATTATAAGTAACTCTGGGCTGTGTGGAGAAAAGATTAAGACATAGCTGCTGGACTTAGGAATTTATCATTTGTTTTGAGACAGTGGGAACCACCACATTAAAAAAAACAGTCAAGGATACAAGTCTATACAATGCTAAATCAGGTGTTACAGATAATATTTGGTACAGGAGGCATGAGTAGGTGATCAGCTGGGTAGGCAGCCATGGTCACGGAGAGCTCTACTGATTGAGGCCCAAATAGATGGGCAGGATTCTGGACAGGAATAAGAAAGGATGAGAGTGTACCCTGGGGGAGGGGATGACACAAAGCAAAAGGCTGGATATAGAAACAAGCTCAGTGTGGGGCGCTAAGTGAAGTGACTATGTGATTTGAGTAGAGAATGTTATAGGCAGTCATGACAAATAGGTGTGTGTGTGTGTCTGTGTGTGTGTGTATGTCTGAACTAGACCATTAATGGCCCAGAAAGCCAGACTAAGCAGTCTAGGTGGTATGATCGGAAGCAGGGAAAATGCTAAATTTTTTCTGAGTGCTGGGTGTATTGTGATAAAAAGAGTGTTTAGAGAACTTTGATAACTAGCTTATTAGTCAAAGAAATATCTGAAGATAACCTGCAAGTGTTTTTTTAAAGCATGCTCTGGGGATGATTTCATCAGAATCTCTTGGGGAGCTTATTAAAAATGTAGGTTTCTGGAGCTGCAAGTGAACTACTGAATCCATATCTCTAGGAGTGGGACTCTGGATTCTGTATATTTAACAAGCTCCCCGTGTGACTTTCACACATGACAACGTTTGTGAATGATCTTGCTTGAGTAGACTGTAGTGTTTAGTTCATTTTAGTCACTCAGTCAGGTCCGACTCTTTGTGACCCCATGGACTGCAACACACCTACAGATTATAGTATAGATAAAGATTTTGCTTGAGTAGATTGTATTCCTGGTTGACAAGCTGTCTAAAACACCAAAATTACGTTTAAAAAGGCATATTAAACATGAAAAATCCATACTTAACATCCACACTTGTAAATTTATGTAAGTTCTAGGAAGCTAAATTTGCAATTGTGTTCATTTGGCCTGACTTTAGACCTCATTCAGTTGTTTCAAGGATATTTCGGGCATCTGTGAAAGTATGGGTCTTTCATGAGGGGGGGGGGGCGGTTACCAAATCTGTTTGTTACTTTTAAGTCCAATTATGTACCAGAAAAGATGGTTGAAAAGGTATAGCTGTCCCTTCCCTGTGCTGTACGAGGTCTGTCTGAAGCCTGGGAAACTAGGGACTAAGAAAACAGCTCTGGAGATCTGGCTGTTTTGCCAGGGCTGCCCTGGGGCTAGCCCCCATATTGCTACTTTCCATCTCACTTGAGGCCTCAAGCTGGGAATCGTGGAGCCATGCTTTTTCAATCCTGCCTCCTTGGACAGAGAAAAACACCTTCTGCCTCTGTAAATCAGAAATATATATATATATATTTTTTGGTCTGTTTCTTTATAAATCACTGTGATTGAAAGGAAAGAATGACTTTCGGCATTGGAGACTGAAAGTGAGGACCTCTCTTGTGACAGGGAAGGGATGAAGTACATGGTTTATTTTACTCTGTTCCTGCTTGGGGTATTGATTTTGATTATCAGAGCCTTCCCAAAGAGTTTAGTGTTTGTCATGAATCTGCCTGCAATGCAGGAGATACAAGAGATGCGAGTTTGATCCCCAGGTTGGGAAGATCCCCTGGAGGAGAAAATGGCAACCCACTCCAGTATTCTTGTCTGAAAAATCCCATGGACAGAGTAACCTGGAGGGCTACAGTCTGTGGGGTCGTGAAGAGTTGGAGACGACTGAGTGACTAAGCATAGCACAGCACCACCTTTCACTAGCTAATATCCACAGACATACTTCTGCTGACAGACCATAAATTAATTTATTCCATAACCAGGCAGTCAATTTGGGGAACTTTAGGTTCTAGAATTTGATCTCATCATCAGTCTTCAAGACTATTCTATTCACACATTCAATTCTAAGTGCAAATTCCAATCTACATGGATCTTATAACAACTTTCTACAAACATTTATTAAGTACTTAGAATGCAAAAAAAAATGTTGTATTAGACAACGATTAATAAGATGCAGTCCTTGCCCTCAGAAAAGAGACTTGTAATGGCAACTTATGATATGGGTGATAAGTGTTATGAAAGGTCTGTCATATTTAATATAGCATTTGAAAGGGAAAAGGGAAAAGGGAAATTTTCCCTTGAAGGGAGTTAGGGGGCTGCTGGGGAACTGGGAGAGTGACTTAGCAAGGAGACTATGTGAGGTTGGAAGAAACATAAGGAATGGGCTTGAGAAACTGGGCAGTGAAATGGGGAGGTTGCTTCAGGCACTGGCAAAGCACAGCCTCTTGCCTCCTGGGGCAGCAAGGCCCAGGCGCAGTGCTTCTACTGACATGGTTGCTGTGATTATTGTCCAACCTTGTGAGTAGAGAACATCCATTTAATGCAGATGGTTTGAGCAGTGTGTTTATGACATTTGTTTTGGGTACGTTTTCCCAGTGTGTTACCCTGGACGTTTTCCCACTGTGTTAACCTGGACAAATAGGTATGTGTGTGTGTGTGTGTGTGTGTGTGTGTGTGTGTATGTGTTTGAACCCAGACTATGAATGGCCCAGAAAGCCAGAATGAACAGTCTCGGTGGTATGATCAGAAGCAGGGAAAATGCTAAATTTTTTGAGTGCTGGGTGTATTGTGATAAAAAGAGTGTTTAGAACTCTTTGAAAGAGAACTTTGAAAGAATAAGAGATATTTTAATAAACTGGGAACATGTCTCTGCATATAGATTTAAAGCCCTAAAAGAAAATGGTTGAACTTTTTCAACCTTTGAGAGTTTATGCCAGTGTCTGAAAACCATAGTGCACTTGGATGGGAGGCGGGTGAAAGGAGTCAAGAGTACACACTTCCAGTTATAAAATAAATAAGTCATAGGAATGTGATATATAGCATGGTGACTGTAGTTAATAATACTACAGTACATATTTCAAAGTTGTTGAGAGAATAGATCTTAAAAGCTATCATCACAAGAAAAAAAATTTTGGTGATGAATGTTAACCAGACTTAACTGTGTTGGTCATCTTGCAATATATACAAATATCAGATCGTTGTGTCATACACCTGAAACTAATATTATATGTCAATAAAAATGGCATATATTTTGCAGGATTTTTTACATATGTAATATGCAAAATATTACTTATATAATGCTATAACCTTCATTTTTTCTTCCATTTAGCTATGGCAACATAAGCAATACACTCCGGTTTTTTGCAAAACTAATCACACATAAATGTGCTGATGTGGAAAGGATGTTTGTTATTTCATATTTTCTCAGTGATGACACAATTTCAGTGTTTGAACCCATAGAGAGAAATTCAGGTAAGAGACATACTACCCATAGCAATTTCCTCAGAACAGTGAACTGTCTCTTCATGTTGAAAGTTATGGAATATAATCTCATTTTTATAGCCTAGATGATCTAAGAGAGTGGCTTTCTTTCTTTTTTTTTAACCACTAAAAGTTCATTTTACAAAGACCTCTTAAATGGGAACTCAGACATATAAAATGGTAAAAGAGGAATAGTTTTGGTTGGCTCAGGACTGGGGGACTCAAGACACCTCCTTTTTGACACTGTCCCCATTTCCTTTGTGGTCTCTGAGGCACCTCTGTGGAATCCAGTGGCTTCAAAATTATGGTCTGGCTGCCACAAATTCTGTGTACAGCTAGCAAGACAAGAATAAAATCTGTATTTGTGATAATATCACTTACAAAATAAGACAAGAATCCCCGATTAACAAATTTAATCTTCAGAGTCTATTTCCCTCTGGCTGTTGAGGCCGGTGCCAAGGTTCCAGCACCAAGGCCCATGGGATGGCCTTGCTGCAGTGCACTGATAGGGTGGCCATTGCTGAGGAAAGCTATTGATTTTGACTTACCAAATTATGGAACTGTAGGGCTCTATCCTTTGTCTCAACATGTTTAAAATTTTTATCAGTGCTGAAGATACACGTTCGGGAAGAATAGTCCATGGTGTACTTGGTTAACCGGCTCTCTGAAAAAAATTTAAAAGCTCTATTTTGTACCATTTGTCAATTTCCATGATGTAAATACCCAAACCATGGCCAGTTTCAAGCAACCAACAGTTTAACAACTGGCTTTCCAAATCCCTGAACATTAAACTATCAGTCCTTATGAGCTGGTAGGAGCCGCTCAGTACACCAATGAATCACGAATAATTTGTATAAGTAAGTCAGGCTCCACTTATACAGATTTGAATAATGGACCAGATCTTAAAATATGAAGTCAAATAGGGATGACTATAAAGTAATGCTCCTGATAGTCAAAAAATCACCTCTGTACATCTAGAATAGGGATGATATGGCTAAACAAATTGCAACATTCATAAAACAGGATGATAGCAGTCAACTAGAAGCTTACTGGTAATAACAGCAGCCCTGGCTGAATACCTTCTGTTATCCTTATAAGACTTTTATGAGGTTAAGTCTTGTGTTAATGTAGGTCCTTAAGAGGCAAAGCCCAAGATGAGGTTAAATGTACAAGAGATTTTTTAGGGAGATGGCAGGTGAGGGAAAACATGGCAGGAGCCAGAAGATGCCAAGAGTGCTATCAGACTACAGTGTGTGTGTGACTCCTGTGAAGGACAGAGGAAAGAGGAAAAGGGAAGGTCTTAGACCACAGTGAAAGTCTTAAGAAAATTTTGGCAAGGCTGACTGGGCGTTCTGGAGCCAGAGTCACCAGTGCGAGGAACTCCCATCTTGCCTGCCTTAGTCTGCCTACCTTGCTCAGTCATGTGTTGGTAGCAGCCTGTGGGAAGCATGACCTCGGCACAAATATGAGGATAGATTTCAGAACACAGCAGTTGGGGCCTTCTGTCAACTATGTTCCCCACAGCCAGCAATCTGAGAAGTACATTTTCATAGCCCCCCACAAATATTATTCCCATTTTCCAGCGAGAATTTGGAGGGCCTCAGAGAGATTAAATGACTCCTAAAGATCATCCAGCAAGCAAGCGACAGAACCAGGATGGACTCCAGCTCTCTTTGGCTACAAAGCCTAAGTCTTTCTGCCACTTCTGGTTTCTGAACGTGGTAAAAGCATGAGGAAGCCGCTCCCCAGAGCTCACCTGGTCCCAGGATGTATCCACAGGGTTGGAGATTTCAGTTCAGTATCAGTTAGAAGATAGTGGAGTCCCACGTTTAACTCTGGTCACTGCTTTCCAAAACACAAACAATGCCCAGAAAAGAGCAAAGGAAATGATGAGAATTCTGAGAAGTAAAAAAAAAAAGAATGAAGCATTATTTAAATATTTTGCCTGTAGAAACAAAGAGTTAAGGGAACTCCTATTGTTATCTTCAATTAAGTAACGCCTTTCCAGAAATGGGGCATCTTTACATTTCATCTGTATGTCAGAAGATGTATATAAGACATCATCTGGGACAAATAGGTGGAAATAAACTCAGGTGAGAAATTTTCTACCTAATACAGTTCAGGCAGGCTCAGAAGATGTTCCTGTTGTATCAGTTTCCAGGATGCTTCTGGACATAGACCAAGTCCTCACTAAATGTTTATTTAAGTGTTTGGATTGGGAAGGGAGAGGATGGAGGAAAGAAAAGGCTGGAATGCCATACCACTTTTCTTCTTTATACACTCACCTGGAAGTCTCATTTCTTCACCCACTGCCTCATTCTTCTTCCCTTAAAGACTGACTATACGTAGTATGAGTTCACAAGTTCACAGCTAAGTTCTGTGGTCTGTGTTTGAGCATGAAGTATCTCTAAAGGCAAGTTGTCTGGTTCTTTGAGGAACAAAACCTACTCATTAACTTTTTTCTCCTTTTCTACAGGGTATACTGGAGGGATGTTCTTAAAAAGAGTTCGTGTTAAGAAGCCTGGACAAGAAGTCTTTAAAAGTGAATTCTCGGAATATATCAAGGCTGAGGAGCTGTATGTTGGAGCCAAAGTGAACGTGAATGGCTACCTCTTTTTTTTGGTCAATGCTGATGAGTATACCTTGAACTACATGGAGAGGAATTCAGATAAGGTGAACTCACTTGGTATAATTCTTGACTTTGCCCCTCAGCACTCTGCAGTCTGTGTTTTCCTTACTCCAGGCCTTTTCTTCTTCGCCTTGCAACCAATTTTACATTGTGCATTCACACATGTGGGCATGAATAATGGATCTGCATGATTTGGCTGCAGGTCCCATCACAGAGGCCAGGGCCTGGTCTCCTCTGTTTATGTGCTGGGTTTGCTGCTGCCCAGCATCACGGATGCCAGGTGCAGGCAGGAGGCAGGCCCAGGGTTGAATCAAGTTTCCTGGGTTTTCTGCTGATGCTGACAGTGTTTTCAGAAAGAAATTCAGCAATGATCTGAAAGGAAGAAAACCTGGTGCCACACACTGTGCTGTCTCAGTTAATTGGCACAGGCCTGCAAAGAAGGCAAAGACCTGAACAAACAGAAACCCCAAGGGAACCTGATAGTTGCTGGGGTTGCAACTTCCCATAACAGGAGCCACGGGAGGCCTAAATGAGACTCCAAGGACAAATTGGCAACAGTGAGCTCCACAAGTTTTTCCATTTGAAATGAGATGGCACATGGGTACTATTACTGAAAGTACTATTATGATAGTGCTGTTCACTGAAAACATGTTGACAAAACCTTGATTTTAAGTGTGGATGAGTTCCATGTGCCAGCATGTATATTTCAGAACTAAGGCCTACTATTAAAGAATCTATCTAGAAACTATTTTCAAAGTCTGCCTGTAAATAATAATACTTCTGTGCCAATTATATAGATACAGTGCCAGTTCCATTTCATTTCATGTCAAATGCTCAGGGAGATGTCGCTAGGATCAGTCTCTGTGTACAACACATTACCTGGATCAGTTTGGGTCCTCTGAGAAGCAGATCCCAAGACAGAATGATAAAGAGTCGGACACGACTGAGCGACTGAACTGAACTGAACTGAGAAGCAGATCCCAAAACGGAATGATACATGCAAGAGATGTATTGGGGGAAATGTGTATGAAGGATAAAGGAGGGAGCAGGAGTAGGTGGGGAGACTGAGATGTAGATCTGACCCCTGAGAAAGGAGAGGGAAGGAAGGAGGATGGGGGTGAGAAGAACCTCAGACACATTGCAGCCAGGTTCACGGCAAGCCCCAGAGCACACACTATGCATCAGAGAAATCCCATGTCAGGCAGGAATGGCCCAGCTCTGGCGCCTCCGTCCTGCTCAGTCACTGGATGGGAAGAGTCTGGGGAGACTGGCCTCTGGGGGAATCTCTGAAAGCTGCAGTGCTCCAGTGACCTGAAGGTGCAGCAGCAGGGGACTGTCTGCTAATAGAACTTGTCTCTCTTGAGGGTAGGCCAGGGCAGCACCCTCCGGGGCTGCCACACCACCTCTCCATTTGCAGCGTTAGGAACTTGAACCAGCACAATACCAGGAATGGGTAGCTCTTTGAAAGCACTGAATTCAGGTGAGGGGCTCAGTAATAGGGCAGTTAAATTTCTGGAGACCAGCAGGCTTGGCCAGGAAACTTGACTCCTTAAAAGCTGAGGGGCCTTAGACATGTGCCTTCCCTTTCCTCATCTTTAAAATGGGAGTACCAATGGTGCCTATTTCAGAGAGTTGCTGTGTAGATGCGGTAATCTGTTTTAAGTGCTTAGCTCTGTGTGGCCCATAGGAGATGGAGTCAGTGTACAGTTTACAATAGCTATCGTAATTAGGGCTCCATTTTTAAACACAGTGCAAACCTGTACTTTAATATAAAATATATATAGCATGAATATGTATGTGTGTGTGTGTGTGTGTGTGTGTGTGTGTGTATATATACATATATATATGTATGTATGTATATATGAGACATTAAGGGCTTTTATCCTTTCCAAAAAAGAAAAGCAAGGTAGGACATTATCTAGTATCAGCATCCCAGGTAAAAACTGTATTTTCTTAACGCTACCTTTAACAAGGACATTCTAAGCAGAGAAAGATTAATGTCAGTCTGAGGGGTCTTTTTGTAAGAGCTAATAGATCCTATCATGGAAATAGATGAAATCAAAAAAAGGGAAGGAATGCCACTGACCTGCTTCCCCGCCTCCCCACAAACCCCCTGGTGGCAGAGGGGGAACTTTACGTTAAGTTACCATCAACGTTTTTATTTCCACAATGAGTCTTTTCTAGCTCTTTGCTCTAATATAATTACTTATATTATAATGTCAGTATTATTACTTATAGCCTTGTGCTTTACTTGATCGAATAAGAAGTATTCTTACAGAGTCAAAAACCAAATCACAGTATAGGAGACAGGTACTGGGGGTCTCCTGGGGGGGTGAATGTAGGGGACCGCAGTGCCTGTAGACCTTTGGCACCCATCCTCTCTCTGCTCAGGGTATTTACCTGGTGGCCGATGATTCCAGGGGTCCCACTCTAAAGTTCTGGAGAAAATGGGGATCCACTTACACAACGTTGAATCCCCATTCTCTCCATTAGGCTCTCCCAACATGGTGGCCCAGAGTCCAAGGGTCAAAGGGAGGAGGCTGAGGTGAAAGTAGCGGTTCTTTTCTGATTCCTGTAACCCGCTGTCCCGTAAGCTCATTTCTCTCAGATCTGGGCCTGTGCTAATGTCACTCGTTGTCCCAGAGCCTTAGCTGAAGAAATACAAATCTAGTCATGTCTTCTTTGAGTTGGTTTCTGTGGAAAGACATAGCCAGCTTTGCTGGCCACCAGAAAGGTTGGGCTCCCTATCTTAAATGTCTGTCTTTTCCTCCTCCTAGTTTCCCCTGAGCAGCATTGAACTTGTCATACAAAAGTTAAAAGAAGAAGAATGCAAATCCAGAGAGCTCAAGCAGGTGTTTACAGCTGCTGATTGTATGCACACAAAGATGGTGGATTTTAATACATTCAGGTAAGCCATAGACTGCTAGCAGTTATCTCATTGTCCAAAGAACAGAAAGGATGTTTTTTTCCCAAGTGTTTCTTCATTAATTTACTACATACTATTTTTTAAAATTAAGAATTGGTATTTCTTTACGTTTTACTTCGTGATCAAGTTTTGCCCATTTCTAGTGAATTTTATATATTTGCATATAAAAGAAATTCCTAGGGGAGAACAGAGAGACAAAAGCAGTGTAAGTCAGTTGGACACAGTGTCTTGTGAGTCATGCAGGGCATTGAAGGACCAGGGGAGTGCCAGGAAGGCTGCATCTGTATGAGAAAGGCTGAACGCAGTGCAGCTCAGAGCACCCCCACCCTTCGAAGTGTGAGGAATGAAGAAGCGACGTCTCCCTAAGAATGCCATCCAGTTGGAAAAGATAGAAGAGACTTCACTGATTATCAGAGAACAGGTGCTGTGCATTCATCTGTGTGTATGTATGCTCACAAACACGTTAAGTACTTAGACATGAAAATGTAGAAATTTGAAGGGCAAATATAGGACAGAAGTTAGAAGTACTATAAGAAATCATGAACAATAGAGATTTTTCTCTAAGGTTAAGCTTGAATTTCTAGGACTGTCCAGTGACTGAACTAGGCAAATTTCCAAAGAGCAGAAACACAGGGAAATTCAAATTCAGGGCCTGGTACAATTGTGAGATTTCTTAGCCTGAAAACAAAGTGAATGGAGCGTTTAGAAGAATGTAAATTAAATCATGGATGGAGGACAAAGGGGACTTTCTCTTTAGGCTGAGAATTCTGGCTCCTAAAAACAATAGTGGCTAAAAGCTATATAGGAAACTCGGCTTGATGCAGTCAAGATGCGGCTGAGAAATGAAGATGTGAGCCCGGGGGAGCGTGGCAGGGAGGTCTTTCTGACTCTGTCTGGAGTTGCCTGTTGCATCAATACCTGGTGACCCAAGCCCTCCATGAGGCCCACAGTGTCCCTGGAGCTCATTTGTTCCTTCAACAAAGCTCTTTTGTATCTCCAAAACGTTCTTTTGAGAGCAGCAGTCAGAGGACATATTTTTATTGTTTAGAATTCCCAAGCTTCTGGGATCAATAAGAATTTATCGTTCTTTGTTATTGTTCATGGCAGTACACATGTTCCTGGCCTTTTGGCAAATAAATGAAGGATGGGGTGAAGGGCATAGACAATTACTCAGGCCGAGGACTAATGGATAGCAGTGGAGGGGAAAACAAATTTCCATCAGAAATGAGGGAGTGGTTTTGTTTTATTATTTTGTGTTCTTTACAAAAGCATCCATTCTCCTTGTACTCTAGCAGTGTCTATTGGAAACACTTTAGTGAGTTTATGGGGCTTTGGGGGAAGCACATAGGCCAGGCAGGAGATCCAAGGAGGGTAAGTTGCCCCATGGATGGAGGCCTGACCCTAATTGTGGGTGGAATAAAGGACGGCCATGCCGTGTGATTGGAGGGTGACCTCAAGGCACCCAAAGCTTGGAAAGAACAACTGCGAATATTTAGGGCGTCTCCTAGCCAAAAATTCCTTAGGATGGAAATCATATCAGGCCATACGTGGCTTGAAAAACCCTTCAGTGGCTTGCGCTCGTCCTTACAATAAGATTCAAACGTTTCATTGCAGCCAGCAGGGCCTTGAGCGCCGCCACTTTGTATTTCCAGCGTCGCCACTTCTTTTCTTCCCACCCTGTCCTTTGGCCCTGCTGACTGTCACTCACTTTCTCAAGCACATTAAGCTCTTTCTGTTCTCCATACCTCTGCACATGCAGTTCTCTCTGCTGGGAATGTCCATACGCCATCCTTTTCATGGCAGATCCTGGGACTCATTGTAAATGCTGCTTCCTCAGAGGCGCTTTCTTTTTGACTATTCTACCTAAAGTGGATTTTTTCTTAGCCCCGTGTTTATGTTGGGTTGGCCAAAAAGTTTGTTGGCCAACCCAATATTTTTCACTACCCTTGGCACACCTCGTAGTTACTTTATTTAGATAACTGTATTTGGTGTGTGTGTTGTTAAGTGTGTCTTCTCCTCCTAGAGTGTGAGCTTTCTCTAGGAGAAAAGGAGGGGCAGGGTCCTCGACATCCCTCTTCACTGTCCTAAAATCAGCACCTTGCACTGGGCTAACTACATATCATAGTTCCTGAATGGAAGAGTGAGATTCTAGGATTATTTTGGAGGAGGGGTGTTCTAGTTTGGAGGTCAGCCCTCTTGGTTGCTCCTCACGCTCTTTCTGGGCAAAGGCAAAGGAACTACATAGTTGCTATCACACCATCTCCTAATTTAATTCTGTGTTTGGAGCTTTAACTAGCAAATATTTTTCTTTTATTTCCATGTGTATATATACGGATATACTCTGGCTCTTCTCACCAGAACATAACCTCTTTGAAGGCAAGGAACTTCTCTTTCTTGTTTTTTTGCTTTAGGCTCATCACTTTTCACCATGCCTTGTTGAGTGGCTTTGTTTTATCCAGTCTGCCCTGCTTTGCCTGTTAGCTGAAGGTTGAGTTCTCCATTTAGCTCCTCAGGCTCAGACCTTTTTCCTGAATTATAGATCTGGAAATATGAAGGCTTTCAGGACATCTCCCCTTTGGATCTCCCTTAGGCCTTCCAAAACAACTTTCCCTAAATTAACCTCATTTGCAGTTGGGGACCCTATCTTGGTAAAGGCCACCAGACTTGTCCCCAGGGCCTGAGCCAGGGTCTACCTTGTCTTTGCCCTCTCCCCTACCTTGACCTCTCCCACCCTCTTGAAATCATATTTCTTAAACGCCTTCTCTCCATCCCCAGCTTCACTGTTGCAGTTTGGCTTTTCATCTTTTCACTACTCTCTTGAAAGCTGCAAAACTGATCTTCTTTTCTTAATGCTCACCCTCCAAAGCTTTGCCAAAATGACCTCCCTAAAGTCTTACCATATTATTCCTTGGCTCTAGGGCAAATCCCCAACCTGTTAGTGTTTCCTGTGAATTTGGTCATGAGCTGACCCTTGCCAACATCTCTTCCCTTATTTCCATCTCACTCAAAGAATTATTCTTTTGTAGAAGTCACCATTTATCGAGCACTTACCACGGGCCATGCATCATGTTAAATGCTTTTCCTGTATCATCCACTGGTAGCCCCTCTTGAGTTATTTGTTTACTTCCCTGCCTCCACAATTGGCTCCTGCCAAGTACAATAGATGTTTGTTGAATAATTTAATGAAAGGTCCTATTTCTCAAGGAACATTCTATCTAAAGCTTGCAGCAAACAAGTAAATAATTGATTACCTTGTACTGGGAAAGGGAACTCTGTCTCTGACTGTAGGGGTATCAGGGAGATCTAGTCCCAACCCTCACAATTCAAGTGACTTAGGCAACTTGCTTCACCTACTTGCATCTCACTCTTTTGTCCATATAATGATCTCTAAGGCCTCTTTCAGATGCTGACATTCTGAAAACTCTTCAAATGTAGGTTTTATTTTTTTTAATTTTTAATTGGAAGATAATTGCTTTACAATGTTGTGTTGGTTTCTGCTATGCAACAGTGTGAATCAGTCATTATTATATATGTATCCCCTCCTGCTTGCGCCTCCCTCCCTGGTTCCATCCCACCCCTCTAGGTCATCACAGAGTACCAGGCTGGGCTCCCTGTGTCATACAGCAGCTTCCCACTAGCTATCTTATACACATGGTAGTGTATATATGTCAGTGCTACTTTCCCAATTCGTCTCACCCTCTCCATTCCCCGCTGTGCCCACAAATTTGTTCTCTACTTCTGTGTCTCCATTTCTTCCCTGTAAGTAGGTTAATCAGTACTACTTTTCTAGATTCCATATGTATGCGTTAATACATGATATTTGTTTTTCTCTTTCTGACTTACTTTACTCTGTATACAGGCTCTAGGTTCATCCACCTCACTACAACTGACTCAAATTCATTCCTTTTTATGGCTAGATAATATTCCATTGTATATATGTACCACATCTTCTTTATTCATCTGTTGGTGGACATCGAGGTTGCTTCCATGTCCTGGCTATTGTAAACAGTGCTGCAATGAACATTGAGAAACGTGTGTCTTTTTGAATTGTGGTTTTCTCAGGGTATATGCCAAGTTGTGGGATTGCTAGATAATATGGTAGTTTTATTCCTAGTTTTTTAAAGAAATCTACATACTATTTTCCATAGTGGCTATATCAATTTACATTCCCACCAACAGTGCGATAGGGTTCCCTTTTCTCCACATCCTCAAGGAAACTATGAACAAGATGAAAAGACAGCCCTCAGAATGGGAGAAGATAATTATAAATGAATCAACTTGACAAAGGATTAATCTCTAAAATATATGAGCAGCTCATAAAGCTCAATATCAGAAAAACAAATAACCCAATCAAAAAGTGGGTGGAAGACCTTAACAGACATTTCTCCAAAGAAGACATACAGATGGCCAGTAAACACATAAAAATATGGCCAACATTGCTGATGATTAGAGAAATGCAAATCAAAACTACAATGAGGTATCACCTGACACCAATCTGAATGGCCATCATCAAAAACTCTATATAAACAATAAATGTTGGAGAGGATGTGGAAAATGTAGGTTTATAAATACACTTGTAAAATGTTCCCTTTTCATATCTGTATTGAAATGGCAGAGGCAGGAGTGCAGTGTAGGCCTCTGGGCTTCACGTCTGTGGCCCTGCTTCTCTCCCCTACTTTCGTACCTGGCCCTCTGAGTATGTACCTGGGCCTCAGAGCCCAGATGCTCTGGACAGTGGTCCAAGCCTTGGGCATTTCCTTTATTCTCAAGGAAACCGTCCAGGCAGGAGCTGATATCCTATCTCTGCATAAGGTGCCATGGTTAATAGTGGATTAGTGGACTAACCTGTGGGCCTTCCTGAGATAATTTGTCTCAAAATGGACCTGAAGAATACAGGGACAGGTGGAAACAGAAGGCAGTTTGGGCAGGGAGCATTTCTTTTCTCCTCGTGGGATTCACTGGTTCTGCCTCTAGGCTGGAACTATTTCTCTGGGACCCGTTTTTCATGGTCTGCCAGATGGGCCTGTGAGCACTGTCAGTTGTTATTAAGGGAGTGCAGAGAGCTGTTCTCAGAGCCTTGATTCCTTGATTCCTGATGGGCAGATTTTAGCAGGGAGCCAGACAGGGACAAGGCTTAGCAGGCCTAGTGTTTTGTACAATTGGAAACATGGGCAGAGTGAGGCTTCTTGATGTGGGCCCTGGACTCTGAACCCCAGGCAACAGCAGCAAGGAGGGCCCTGTGCCAGGGAAGACATGGCCAGTCCCTCCCTCCAGCCACCTCCCCAAGCCTTGATCTCTCCATCAGAGATGACACCTGCCCCATGTAGCCTGCATGTATTTTGGATTTCTGCGAGCTCAGTGCTCACTTCTTTTCCCCACCTGGGCTCTAGCCTTAGAGGGCAGGACACATGCCCAGTTCACCCTGGTGTCTTTCCCAAATACTTCCAGCACCCAGTGTCTCAGGCCGCAGTGAATGTAATGAATTATTAAACCATTGTTTCTTAGACTCCTGTTGTCAATTGCAGGACCAAGAGATTTCCTGTGAGTTTCCATGTGATAAATTCCTTCTAAGATTTAGAGCCTCAAGGAAATTTTTGTTCTTGTAAATATAAAATTCTTCCTGAAAGAGGTTATATAATGTAGTAAATAGATCCGATTTTTTACTTGTTTAGTTGCTAAGTCATGTCTGATTCTTTTGCAACCCCATAGACTGTAGCCCACCAGGCTCCTCTGTCCATGGTATTTCCCAGAAAATAATACTTGAATGGGCTGCCATTATCTTCTCCAGGGGATCTCCCTAACCCAGGAATCAAACTCATGTCTCCTGCTTGGCAGGCAGCTTCTTCACCCTAGTGGCTCAGTGGTAAAGAATCAGCCTGCCAGGCAGAAGACCAGGGTTCAATCCCTGCATTGGAAAGATCCACTGGAGAAGGGAATGGCAACCCACTCCAGTATTCTTGCCTGGAAAATCTCATGGATGGAGGAGGCTGGTGGGCTACAGTCCATGGGGTCTCAAGAGTCAGACACATGCATCCAAATCTCAGCTCTGCCATTTTTCATCCTGATGTCCTTGCGTAAGTTGTTGAAGAATGTTTTCACCTACAAAATGGGGATGGTTATAATGTATATTCATATAATGTATGAATAAAGCTGATAACATATATACAATTCTTACTATAGCACTGTAGTGCACTAGAAAGTGCACTGTAGTGGACACTATAAAATGAAAACCCTTTATCTCAAGAGTTGGAATAGTTCAAAATAGTCACTGAAAATAGTAGAAATCTGTGTCCTGTTTGCAGTATTTCTGTAAGTTGTTTATTTACTCTTGATAGAGTCATTGAAAACATTCTTTAATAAATGAGGTTGGAATAAGCCCTTGAAAAACTTGGAGACCATGAAGGTGGAAAATAAAGATTGTTGGTGGACCAAGCTTGGGAAACATTAATCCACTCCATTACTGTCCTTTAACTTCAAGGAAGAAGATTGTAAATTTAGTGCTTAGAGCATTGCGATGATCTCATCCTGATTTATCTCATACAATTATCTCTCCTTTTATGTGGTTTTGATCTTTTTTTAACAGCACTGTGTACATTGTTATTGGTGTTTTTATTGTAAGTCTAACTTCTTTTAAGGAAGCCACTGGTCTATGAATCTATATGAACAGAAGGAAAAGGCAAATTCCAAAAGCTTTGAAACATGTACTCTTATCTTGAACCAAATAGACTCTTTGACAGCATCCATACCATATATTTGAGATGCCAGCCTCAGCATGCATTTTGAAAACAACATTTTGAACCTTCCTAAAAGCATTAAACATAAACGATGTGATGTCATAGGAAAAAATGCTGGCCTGGGATTCAAAAAGACCGAGATCTTTAATTTCTTTCTGTCACTGCCTGATGGTATTGTTTGTATTGGTGAAGGCAGGCTTAGTGTTTAAAAAAGCAGAATCATCCCTGGCTAGTTAAGCAGGAAAGGAATTAACTAAAAGGATCCTGGGTGGTTCACAGTATCTTTGGAAGGGCTGGAGAAATAAGCTTGAGGCTCTGTTCTAGGAACAATGCCCAGAAGTGGGTTGTAGAACTTGTCTGATGGGAAAATGGCCTCTGTTCCTACTGCACCACCCACACTCATTGCTACATTTGCACTGCTGCCAAGAACTCAGTTTTATCACAGCCATCACTATCACTACTTTTGGCAACCTTGTGTCCGATGCTACCCCTGAAAGTTGGACCCCTGTGACACCAAATGTGGCCCATACTTAGCTGTTACACTTCCAAGTCAGAGTCTCATGTCAGCTCCCCTGACTGGCAGATCCTGGGTCACTGGCATGTTTCTAACTGCAAGGAAGGCTGGGAAATTAAGCTCTGACTTCCATGTTGGGTTGATGGAGAATAGAATGTGGTAATTTCCTCAAATAAAATGGGGGATTTAAAAGGTACCCTTTTCGTTTACCATGATGGCAAATTCAAGCCAAGATGAGCCAAACAGGGGGCATAAAATGTCAGTAATTAGGAACTGAACTCCTTGTTTGTGAACAAACTAAACAAAACACTTGCCTGGTTTTAGCACTTTGCAAATACTGTTCTGATCCACCCAAGTAGCTACATGAAATAGAAACTTCTTCCCTATATCCCACTACTTTTGCAATCTCTGACACACCTTTCTGAGTTTAAATTGCCTTGAAGGCATTGGATTACTTTCAAGTTCATAGAGTTTGATAGCTGGCAGTTGTATTTTGTTTGGCTTGTATTTGTTTTTTTTTTTTTTTTTTTTAATTAAGAGTTTAAAGATAAAAACCTATATTTCTGTCTCCTCTTGAAAAATAGAAAGTGGGCCTACATTTCCCCATGTCAATAATCAGTTAGGGTAAATGGCAGCTGTCCCTCTCAGACTCTGCCTGTTCTTTGCATTTTCCCCCCAATCCCTACAATTCCTTCTTGTCTAATGTGTGTGATGTGTATCCTCAGTTGTGTCCAACCCTTTGGGACCCCATGGACCCACCAGGGGTGGGTAGCCCACCAGGCTCCTCTGCCCATGGGATTTCCCAGGCAAGAATACTAGACTGGGTTGCCATTTCCTCCTCCCCGGGATCTTCGCAACCCAGGGATTGAACCCACCATCTCCTGAATTGACAGGCGGATTCTTTACCACTGCACCACCTGGGAAGCCCTGTTGTCTTATGCCTTCTCCCATTTATCTTATTTTCATATCCAAGAAGGTACTTAACTAGGTGGTCCTTGGACTGGATAATTTTAAGGTCCCTTTGTGCCCTAGGTATAGTGGAAATAGGTAATTAGGGATGACTGTGTAAATAGCTCAAAGTAGAACTGAAGACTGATTTTTAAATTAGAACCCAAAAGTGATTATATATATAAAAGACTCAATTTAAAAATGGTTAGAACTATTCATAATATTCAGGAAAGTAGCTAAATACAAGAAAACTAACATAGAAAGCAATAGTTTTACTTTATACTAATAATAAACACGAGATTTTATGCAATGAGGGATAATATTTGCTATACCAATGAATATTATGAAATACCTGGGTGCAATAAAATTGGAGGAGAAACATGTAAGACTAAAATGAATACAGTGTATACACTTTCTGATAGCTCAGCTGATAAAGAATCTGCCTGTAATCCAGGAGATCCTGGTTCGATTCCTGGGTCAGGAAGACCCACTGGAGAAGAGAAAGGCTACCCACTCCAGTATTCTGGCCTGGAGAATTCCATGGACTGTGTAGTCAATGGGGTTGCAGACTTGGACACTACTGAGTGACTTTCACTCACTTCACATACATTAATACTCTCCACCTAACATGTGTATGTCATTGTGCCAAAAAGAATTAAAATTTGTTTGACTTCCCTGGTGGCTCAGACAGTAAAGCGTCTGTCTACAATGCAGGAGACCTGGGTTCAATCCCTGGGTCAGGAAGATCTCCTGGAGAAGGAAATGGCAACCCACTCCAGTATTCTTGCCTGGAAAATCCCATGGACGGTGGAACCTGGTAGGCTACAGCCCATGGGGTTGCAAAGAGTCGGACATGACTGAGCAACTTCACTTTCAAAATGAATAGTTTCAAAACTTTATTATCTCTCTGAATAGGAAGACACTATTTAAAAAATTCTACCCTTGAGGTTAGGCTCGCAGCTCCACCAAGAGACAGGAGTCGGGAGCGGGGGTCTGTTTGATTGGGGGCTTCGGCTTCTGTTCCAGGTTGGCCAGCAGCAGCAGCACCCGGGCGCCCCCTGCAGGCAGCAGCGGCCGCAGTCACAGGCGGAACAGAAGTGCGCCCCTGTTCGGTGGAGCTAGGGCTGGAACAGTGGCGTGGCAAGGGGCGCGTGGCTGAGGAGAAAGACTAGGGGTCCGGGGATGGCCGCAGCACCGCAGGCTCTGGCGCAGGGCCTGGTGTGGTGCTGTCACTGGGCGCCTGCTGCCTGGCACTGCTGCAGATATTCCGCTCACAGAAGTTCCCCTGGGACAAGTTGGAGCGGCTGTGCCAGCGCTGCTACTTCCGTCTGAACCGGAAAAGCCTCACGATGCTCATGGCTGTGCTGGTGCTCTTGTGTGCGGCGCGGCTTCCGCTGCAGCTGCCCTACCTAGGCATCCTAGTGGCCACCGTGGGTGTGATCCTTGTCATGGCTGTGCTCTGCAACCGCCATGGCTTTCTAAGTGCTCATCTCCGTGGTGCTGGCCATCCAGGTGGTGGGCCTGCTTTTGCTCCAGCCGCACAGCGCCTCCAAGGGCATCTGGTGGACTGTGTTCTTCATCAGTACCATCTATACGCTCCTGCCTGTGTGCATGCAGGCTGCGATACTCAGCAGGGTGCTGCTGTCTGTCCTCCATCTGACCATCGCCCTGCACACCAACACCCAGAATCAATTCCTACTCAAGCAGGTAGGGGCCCACCTGGGCACAGGGACTGGATAGTTGGGGTGTGCAGGCCTTGGCCTGACTCCAAAGAGAGGCATCCCACCTTCATCCTTTAGTGAGAAGATCCAGAGAGACATGGATCTGTCAGCTGTGTGGTGTCTTCTAGCCTCTGACCCGCCTCTGAGCCCCAACTTCTTTCTTTCTTCAGAAAAAGAGTGCTCTTCTATGTAATGTTCCCGCTGGTAGAAGACAGACCATACCGTGTCCATTATTGTAGGGATGCTAATGAGGAAGGGGGGTTTGGAGAGGTCCCCTTCTCTTCCTGTGCTTCTGTCCCTTTATAAGGCCCCTGACTGAAGTGGCTGGACCCTCCAGTCCCCTCTCCCAGCCTCTCCCTCAGGAGAGCCACTGACAGTTTGTAGTGAACTCAGTTGAGTCCTGGATGGAGGGTTGATGAGGGAAACCCTAGGTACTCTGCCCAATCTTAGGAAGGAGAAATGGTAACCCTGCCAGTTGTCTGAGGCTGGGGGTTTGAGAGCTGGAAATATACTTTAAATTGAAGGGCTGACAAGTGTGTTTCATTTGCAAAGTACCAGCAAGCCAAAAAGCTGCCTTCAGAAAAAGTGGGAGCAACCTTTGTGTATGGTGACATTTCCCTCCTGGCCTGAGCAGAAAGCTAGGGTTGTATGTCGGGACCCTTCACATGGGTGCTCCTTGTTATTGCTTTTGGTGGGGGCTTTTTATCACTCCTGGGATGAGTTAGGTGAGCCTTGAATGATAGGATTAGGAGGAAATAAAACTTCTGCCTGGTTAAAAAAAATTCTAATCTGTCCAAATTAATCTAGATTTGAATCGATTCTAATCAGAATTACAATTCTGTTCTTAGATTTGATTTTGTTTTGCAGGGTTGAGGGAGAGAAATTGGCTCATTGATTTTTGAGGTTCCTCAAGAAAAATCAGGGATTGAAAAAAAATTGAAAAGGAAGAATGTGAAAGTGCAGATACTAGAATTTATATAATTGATAGATATTTGAAAACACTGTAATGTACTGATAGAGGATTAACCTATCAGTGAAATAGAGTATAAAGCCCATAAAAGATTCATTATTATGGATTTTATTGTAAGGTACAGAGAAATTCTCAATCAGTGGACAAAGAATAGATTAATAGTAAAGGTTCTAGTGACAGTTGATTAGGAAACATTTAATACATTTTAATTTTGTGGTAGGCAGGGCACAGCTGCCAAAAAAAAGGAAAAATTGACTGTATTCACTACAGGAAAATTTTCTGTTTCTCTATATCAAAAAAGTATTTCTCTATCAACAAACTGAAAGGATAAGGGATAGACTGAGAGAAAATAGTTACAACCTATGTAAGAACCAGGGGACTGACATTAAGGATTTATGAAAACTCCTATAAAATCAGCAGACAAAAATGGCTTAAGGATAGAAATAAACAGTTCTCAGAAGCAATACAAATAGCCTTTAAACCTATGAAAAGAAGCCAAATAATCACACAAGCTGAAACAATAATGAAATAGAGTTTCCGCATATTATATTAGTGACATTTAAAAAGAATAATATAACTGGCTCCAGATGAGTGTGTGGGATAACAGGTACTTTCCTTTTCTATTGGTAGAAGTTTAAATAGGTTCAGCATTTTGGAGGGTAACTGGCAATATCTAATGCTGAGATTCTATTACCTAGTAATTGCATTTTTAGAAACTTTTTACTCTGAAAAACTTTTGACAAGTAGGTTGTAATAGATGTTTGTGTGTGCACTCAAACAATATTTATTGCAGCAAAATTTGTAATAGCAAAAATTTGGAAAAAAATCAAATGTCCAACAGTAGGGAAATAGTTAGATAAATTCTTTTGCTTTGGTTTAAGACTGTACTATTTAGCCATTAGGTCTTACCTAGTGGCTCAGTCAGTAAAGATTCTGCCTTTAAGGTGAGAGACCTGGGTTCAATGTCTGGGTGGGGAAGATCCCCTGGAGAAGGAAATGGCAACCCCCTCCAGTATTGTTGCCTGGAGAATTCCATGGACAAAGAAGCCTGGAGGGCTACAGTCCATGTGGTCACAAAGAATCAGACACGACTAAGTGACTAACACTATTTAGCGTTTAGAAAGGATGCTGCTAAACTGTTGCTGCTGCTAAGTAGCTTCAGTCATGTCCGACTCTGTGCGACCCCATAGACATCAGCCCACCAGGCTTCCCCACCCCTGGGATTCTCCAGGCAAGAACACTGAAGAAGGTTGCCATTTCCTTCTCCAATGCATGAAAGTAAAAAGTGAAAGTGAAGTCGCTCAGTCGTGTCCGACTCTTCGTGACCCCATGGACCGCAGCCTACCAGGCTCCTCCATCCATGGGATTTTCCAAGCAAGAGTACTGGAGTGGGGTGCCATTGCCTTCTCAGTTAGAAAGGATGAGATACGCCAAATATGTGTACTTGAAACAATCTTCAGTGTGTTAGTCAGGACTGGTTAAGTAATGCTGCAGTAACTAACTCCCAGATCTCAAGGAATTAAATCAATAAGGGTTACTCTGTGTGTATCCATTGTTGTCAGATGGAGCCTTGTTCATAATAGTCACTCAGGACTGAAGTTGACAGAACAGCCACTACTTGGAATGTACCAGAGTGAAAATAAAACTTTGGAGGGTCAAGACCAATAAATTTCAGCTGGGAAGAAAAACATAATTTACACTCTCAATCCATTGGCTAGTGAGTCACATGGCTCCACCCATATATTCAGAAGAAAAGAGGGAAACCAGATCCTAGATAAATAGCACTAATGGCTACCATATATATGTCATGCTGTTTTGTAGATAAAGCAAAAATTCAGAAGTCTGTATAATATGATCTTATTTATGCCAAAAATCTAAAGGTTACATGTACAGTATATTTATATAAATATTTCAAAGATTGTGTATCCTTTGAAGAAATCTTAGCAGGCTGCACACCAGTCTGCCTCATTCTTTGATATATTTTTTAAACAATAAGCAATTGTAAAAAAAATTAAAAAGATAAAAACAAATAAAGCTCAAGCAAATAGAACCAAAAAGCCTGGGCAAAGAACAATGAGCATTTTCTGTTTCTTGCTTCAGTTTCCAGAAAGAGCTAATGGCAAATGCTGGCAGAATGTTTTGAGCAAAAGTCAGGAGTCTCAGAATCATAAAGCAGGATATGAGTTGTTCCACTTGATGCTCTACTCTGATTATTGATTTAATTTTAATGTGCTTACTTAAAATTCTTGCATTATGGGCTATAATATTTTTTATGTTTTAAAATCCCGGAGCTTTGAAAGTAAATTTGGGATGGAATAGTTTTTATAACTTTCAAATTCTTATCAAATTAACAACAAAGTCTTACCCCTTTATTTTCCCCACTTAGACTGTATCACTAATATTTTACTGTATTTGCTTTATCTTGCATCTCTTCATTCACACACCCCTCTATCCCCCCATTAATCCATCTAACTTCAATGCATTTCAAAGAAAATTCACAGACATCAGTTATTTCCTTCTAAATATATCAGCATGCTTACCATTTATTTACATTTTTTCCCTTTTGATGTAAAATTTATTGTCAATAAAATGGATAAATCTGAAGTATACATTTGCTTAATTTTGACAAATACACCTGTGTAACCCAAATCCCTGTTAAAACATACAACATTACCATCATCCAGAGAGTTTCCTCACACCCGATCCTAGTCAATCCCTGCCCACACCTCCATCCAAGGAGCAATCACTTTTCTGATTTTTTTCACAGTAAATATATTTTTCCTGTTCTAGAATTTCATATAAATGGACTTACACAGCATGTATTCTTTTGTGGATTCTCTTATTAAGTACGATTTTGAGATTTATCCATATTGTTGAGTGTATCAGTAATTCATTCCTTCATACTGCTCAGTAGTGAATACTACAATTTGTTATTCTTTCCCCTGCTGATGAATATCTGGGCTATTTCCAATATTGGGCTAATATGAATAAACCTGCTCTAGACATTGTTATGCAAATATTTTTGTGACCATAATTTTTTTCTCTTGGTTATGTAACTATGAATGAAATTGCTGGGACATAGATATGTGTTTAGTTTTTAAAGAAGCTGCCAGACTTATTACCCAAGAGGTTATACCACTTTACATTTCCCCTAACAATGTACAGAGTGTCTAATTACGTCACAACCTTATCAACAATTTGGTATTATTAGGCTTTTTAATGTAAACCATCTGGTAGATATGTAGTAGTGTCCCGTTGTAGTTTAATTTGCATTTTTCTGATAACCCTTGATGTTAAACACTTTTTTCATGTGTTTATTGGCTCTTTGAGAGATACTGACTGTGAGAGATGGTGAGGGACAGGGGGTCACAGAGTTGGATATGACTTGGCATCTGAACAACACTGACTCTGTGTATTTTGTGAAGTCTCTTTTCAGATCCTTTGCCAAATTTTATTGATTGCTTGTTCTATTATTATTGAGGTGTGTTGTGCTATTATATTGGCACCCCACTCCAGTACTCTTGCCTGGAAAATCCCATGGATGGAGGAGCCTGGTAGGCTGCAGTCCATGGGGTCGCTAAGAGTCGGACACAACTGAGTGACTTCACTTTCACATTTCACTTTCATGCATTGGAGAAGGAAATGGCAACCCACTCCAGTATTCTTGCTTGGATAATCCCAGGGACGGGGAGCCTGGTGGGCTGCCATCTATGGGGTCACACAGAGTTGGACACGACTGAAGTGACTTAGCAGCAGCAGCAGCAGCAGCAGCAGCAAAGAGTTGGACACGACTGAGCAACTGAACTGAACTGAATAGCTTTATGATTTTAGCTTTTACTTTTGAGTCTGTGATTCATTTCAAATTATATTTTATATGTGCTGTTGGATAAGCATGAAGGTTTATTATAGTTAAATTCTTAAAATGCTTAGTTGAAAATTTTCTTTTATATGCCAGGATTATTTTATATTAAAGTAAAAAATTCCAGAGCTTTAAAATATAATTTTGAAATGTTTAAAATGTTTTCAAATTCTTATTAGTGACTATCTTACCCTTTCATTTTCTTCTTCTTCTGTGACTTAGTTTTTAAAAATTTTTTTTTGTTGGTGGAAAATTGCTTTACAATGTTATGTTGGTTTTTGCCATGCAACAATTGAATTAGTCCTATTTAGGTACATATATCCCCTCCCTTTTGAACTTCCACCAACCATCCCCACCCCCCACATCCCACCCCTCTAGGTCATCACAGAGTGCCAGACTGAGCTCCCTGTGTTATATAGCAACTTTCCACTAGCTATCTGTTTTAATCTGATAGTGTATATGTATTAATGCTACTTTATCAATTCATCCCACAATCACCTTCGCCCACTGTGTGTGACTTAGTTTTGACTATTAAAATGACAAACTCTCCTTTGAAAAAGAAACTGAAGTGCTGATCTTTCATACTTCCAATAATTTCCTTACATAGTACATTTCCACTTCTTGAGGATTGACATATCCTCGCTACATTAATATCCCAGTTAACTGAGGAATGCCAGGTACCAATGGTCTTGTTAACTGAAGGAAACTGTCTATTACATGTGTGACAAATTGTATTTTCCAAAGATGGCTACAACAGTGTCCCATCCAAAATGTTCATCTACAATGTGAACTTGACAGTTCTTTCATTGACAGATGGGGTCCGGGTCATTTCCCCTTGAATGTTGAGTGGCTTAGTGATTCACTCCTAACCAATAGAATGCAACAGAAGTGATGCTGTGTAATGTCTGAGGCCAGGTCAGAAAAAATGATGCAACTTCTAAATTGTCTGATGTGACACTTGCTTTTGGAGCCCTGTACTACCATGTAAGGAATTCTACCACCTTGAGGCTGCCATGCTATGTAGTCCAAGCTACATGGGGAAACCATGTGTAGATGGTAATTCACGTGACAGCCCAAACAAATCTCAGCTGATGGCTCTTGCTATGCACTTGATTTATGAACATAGATACCTTCACACAGGGCTTCCCTGGTGGCTCAGTGGTGTCAAGATTACGACTGCTGTGCAGGAGACACAGGTTCAATCCCTAGATCAAGAAGATTCCCTGGAGAAGGAAATAGCAACCCACTCCAGTATTCTTGCCTGGGAAATCCCATGGACAGAAAAGCCTGGTGGGCTACAGTCCATGGGGTTGCAAAAGAGTCAGACATGACTTAGCAACTAAACAGACAGACCTTCATATAATTCAAGCCCTCAGTTATAGAATCTTCCAACTTGAAACCCCAGACATTCTTTTGTGCCCTGTCTGAATTCCTGATCCACAGAATCCATGAGCATAACAAAATAGTTGTTTTAAGCTGTTGATTTTTAGAGCAATTTTTAAGCAGCCATATTTACTGAAGCGGCATGCAGCAACACACTTTGAAGAATTAGAATACTGATAATATGCAGCCCTCAAATTATGTATTTGATGTTTAAGTTTTTGAGAGACAGTCTGATATCTTTTAGTGCCTCAGAGTCATGACTTCCCAGTTCTTTAATTGCAGAAGTGGAGAAATCCTGTGCCATGTCTTGGAAGTTACTCTTGTGAAGAGATTTCCACATCAGTTAGAATGCAAAATATGCAAAATATGGTAGGGGAAAAAAAAGTATTGAAATTAACCTTTGTATGTGTACCTTCCATCTGGAAGAATAGTAGTAAAATTTCCTTCTGCCTGAACTGGGCAAGGTGAGGTGGGGATGGGTGCTTTTGTAAAGTTAGGTATGTTTTCCATCCAAAGAAGATGTGGTCTCATTTTCCAAGAACACATTTAATTTTTAAACACTAATTTATTTTTAAATTTACATACACTGAGATTCACTCTTTTTTGGTGCCCAGGGTTCTATGATGGTGATAAATTCCGAGAGTTGTGCCACCACAACCATCACAATAAAGATACAGATCAATCCTACCATAGCTGCCTCCTCACCACCACCCCCCGCCCCCACCCCCCCCCACCCCCGCCAAATTAGAGAAAATGCTTTCTCTTGAGTAAATGCCTAGGAATGAAATGTCTGGATCATATGGTAGGCATATGTTTAACTTTCTGAGAAACTACAAAACTTGTTGTTGTTGTTTTTTACATCTTTTATTGCACTGATTTCTGTTAGTGTTTTTGAGCTCTACCATTTCTTCTTGATTATTTCTTAGAATTTCTATCTCTGTTACCCATCTATTCTTATATGTTGTCTAATTTTTGAATTAGAGCCTTTACCATGTTACTCATTTGAAATTCATAGACTGATAATTACAATATCCTGCCATATCTGAGTCTAGTTCTGATGTTTGCTCTGTCTCTCCAACCTCTGTTTTTTGCCTTTTAGTATGCCTTTTAATTTTTTGCTGAAAGCCAGACTATGATATACTAGATAAAAGAAACTCTGGTAAGTAAGCCTTTGGTGATATGATGGTAAGGTATGGAGGGAGAAGTGTTTTCCATTGCTATGATTAGGCCTCTATCTTTTTAGTGTGCCCGTGTCCCTCAGCTGTGAATTTCTTAAGGACATTTTAATTTCCTCTCCCACTCCTCTAGGTGTGATAGGATGGCTGGGCGAGCGGGGTGGGGTGGCAGCGGGGGCTAGATATGGGTATTTACCTGCCCTTATGTAGAAAGCTCCATGGGGCTGGAGTTGAGTATTTCCCTTCCCCCAGGTTGGTTAGTCTCTGATAAACCCCAGTAGGTTAGACTCTGGTAAAATAGTTTCCCTTGTTAAGAAGAACAGAAATCAGAGAGGACTTTTCTTTGATATTCACTATGAGAACCTGATTAAGCTCCTGGAGATAAAACTCACAGAAATGTAGGGCTCCCTTGATGACTGGCTTCCCCTGGAATTTTTATCTCTTAGATTTGACCACATGGAGTCTCCAGAAATTCATCAATTACATCAAATTTATCCAAGTCCAGATTTTCCTATCCCGCTACTGGTTCCCACAGAGGCTTCTGCTGGTTTCTGCTTGTGGGTTTCTGCTAAGTCATGATACTCTGTATCTGTGTGTCTATTTGTCTTTTCAATTTGAGAGACAGTGGTTTGCCCAGTGACCTCCCTTCTCAGATGGATCTAAGAACAGTTGTTGATTTTTCAGTTTCTTCAGCTTTTTTACTTCTCAAGTTGTTTTTTAAAGTGATTGTACCATTTTTATTTTTACCAAGAGTCTTTGAGAGTTCCAGTTCTTCTACGTGCTTCCCACACGTGGTATGGTCTGTATGTTTAATTTTAGCCATCCTAACAGAGGAGTAGTAGTATTTCTTTGTAGTTTTTACTTGAATTTTCCTAATGATTAATGATGTTAAACATGTTTTCGTGAACTTCTTTGCCATCCATAAATCTTCTTTGATGAAGCCAGAGGAGATTTCAGGTCTTTTTCCCAAACATTTTTTGAGTTTCTTGTTTTCTTGTTCCTATTTTGTGAGTTCTTTATTTATTCTGGATACAAGTCCTTTATCAGATATATGATTTCCAAATATATTTGTCTGTGGCTTGTGATTTATTTCTTTAAAAAACTGTCTTTTGAAGAGAAAAAGTTGTAAATTCTGATTAAGTCCTATTTATCAGTTTTTGCTTTTGTGGATCATGATTTTGGTATTACATCTAAGAAATTTTTGACTAATCCAAAGTCAGAAACGTTTTCTATGTTTTCTTCTAGAGGCGTTGCAGTTTTAAATGAGATCTACGATGCACTTTAATTTTTTGTTTGTGGTGTGAAATAAGGATTGAAGTTTTATTTGTTTTTCTTGTTTTTTTTTTTAGATCTAAGGTTTAGATTTTATTTTTTTTAATTTATTTATTTTAATTGGAGGCTAATTACAATATTGTAGTGGTTTTGTCATACATTGACATTAATCAGCCATGGGTGTACATGTTGTTTTTATGTAGATATGCATTTTTTCAGCACCATTTGTTGAGAAAAAAACTATCATTTCTCCATCAGATTTCCTTTGAATTGTTTTTGTAAATCAGTGTCCATGTATGATGGGCCTTTTTCTGTTATATTCTGTCAATCTGTCCACCTTGTCACTGATACCACACTTTCTTGATTACTGTATCTTTATAATAAATGTTGAAGTCAGATAGTATTCATTCTCCAACTTTGTTCTTCTCTTTCAAAGTTATTTTGGCTATATTAGGTCATTGTATTTCCTTTGGAACTTTAATCAGCCTGTCAATTTTTAAATTTTATTTCTTAAGTAATTAATTAATTTTAATTGGAGGCTAATTACTTTACAATATTGTGGTGTTTTTTGCCATACCTCAATATGAATCAGCCATGGGTGTACATGTGTCCCACCATCCTGAACCCCCCTCCCACCCCCTCCCCTCCCCACCCCATCCCTCTGGATTGGCCCAGAGCACCAGCTTTGGGTGCCCTGCTTCATGCATCGAATTTGTAGCCTGTCAATTTATACAGCAAACCCTATTGGGATTTTGACTGCAGTTGCATTAAATCTTTAGATAAATTTGTGGACAACATTGAGTCTTCTGACTCATGAACATAGTGTATTGCTTCATTTATTTGTGATTTAATTTGTTTCAGACATACTTTATAATAGTGTTCAGTGTACAGGTCTTCTTCCACATCTCTTGTCAGATTTATCCATGAACGTTTCATATTTGGAAATTGTATTGTTTTTCATTTTGATTTCCAATTGTATATTGCTAGTGTATTTAAATATTGTTATTTGTGTATTGATCTTATATCCTGATACATTGCTAAATCACCTATTTGTCCTAATAGCTTTCTTTTTTATTCTGTTGAGTTTTTTGGCAGTCATGTCATCTGTAAATAAAGGCAGTTTTACTTCTTTATTTCCAAATTGCATTCATTTGGTTTCTTTTTCTTTTTTTTTTTTTTTTGCTTTTTTGCACTGGCTAGAAGTTCCAGTACTATCAATATATTGAATAGAAGAGGTGAAAGAGAACAACATTCTCTTGTTCCTAAAATTAAGGGGTAGGCATATACTCTTTTAACATTAACTGTAATGTCACTTAAGAGTTTTTGGTAAATCAGGTTGTGAAAGTTCCTTGTTATTCCTTTGTTGTTGGGTGTTAGATTTTGTCAAGTCATTTATTGAAATGATCAAATTTTGTTAATATAATGACTTACATTGATTGATTTTCAAATGTGAAAACTTGCATTCTGGGATAAACTTTATTTGGCCATGATGTTTTCCCTTTTCTTTTGTTGTTGACTTGCTCAGTCATGTCAACTCTTTGTGACCGCATGGACTGCAGCATGCAAGGCTTCCCTGTCCTTCACTATCTCCCAGAGTTTGCTCAAACTCACATCCATTGAGTCGATGATGCCATCCAACCATCTCATCCTCTGTTGCCTCCTTCTCTTCCTGCCCTCAGTCTTTCCCAGCATGAGGGTCTTTTTCAGTGAATCAGCTCTTTGCATCAGGTGGCCGAAGTATTGGAGCTTCAGCATCATTCCTTCCAATGGATATTCAGGATTAATTTCCTTTAGGTTTGACTGGCTTGATCTCCTTACTGTCCAAGGGACTCTCAAGTCTTCTCCAACACCACAGTTTGAAAGCATCAATTCTTCGGCACTCAGCCTTCTTTATGGTCCAGCTCTCACATCCATACATGACTACTGGAAAAACCATAGCTTTGACTATACAGACCTTTGTTGGCAAAGTGATGTCTCTGCTTTTTAATACACTGTATAGGTTTGCCATAGCTTTTCTTCCAAGGAACAAGCATCTTTTAATTTCATGGTTCCAGTCTCTGTCCACCGTGATTTTGGAACCTAGGAAAATAAAGTCTATCTCTGTTTCCATTATTTCTCCATCTATTTGCCATGAAGTGATGGGACCAAATGCCATGATTTTAGTTTTTTTTAATTAATTTATTTTAAATGAAACAAAGATGAATATTTTTAATGATAAAAGGTGCAATTCACAAGGAAGATAGACATCATAAACCATTAGACACCTTAACAACAAAGCAACAAAGGTACAAAAAGCAAAAATCAGAAGAAATATAAATATGAAATCATAGTGAGACATATTAACATTTCTCTGAGAATATTTTATGGAGTGCAGAAAAATAAGAACAGGAGCATCTTGAATGATGCCATTAATAATTTAGATATAATAGATTTATACTCAATTTATATTAATCATATCCTACACATATATGATTAATATCCTATACATATCCTATATTTAAAACTTTGTATTTTGTATGTTGTTATTAGATGTCCATAGGACGTTTAGAAAAACTGGCAAAAAAATGTTACTAAATTTCAAAAAGTAGAATTCTTTTGTGTGTGTGTGATTCGGTTTTAGATATACACATATATTATTTTTGAAATTATTTTCCATTATAGATTATTGCAGTATATTGGCTGTAGTTTCCTGTGCTATAGAGTAAACCTTTGTTGTTGTTGCATGTCTATTTTTTAAAATTAGAAGTCTAGCATTCTATTCATACTAAGTCAAACAAGTACAAAGTGTCATAAATTTTTTAGCTAGGCAAAAATTCATATGTTTTCTAAAATATATATATTAAACATATTATATATATATATATATGTATACAAAAGCTTTTCTCCTATGCTTGATAAAGGCTTTAGAAAGAGCATAAAAAAAGAGATGGAGAAATTGGAAAACATAAACTAAATGAAATGGGAGCAGTGAATATGAAATAAAAAAAGTGAAACAATTTAGATAAAACATCCTCTGTAGTCCAATTGTTTTTAAACATGACTGCTCATTAGAAACATACCTGGAACTCTGACCAAAAAAAGCAATACCTGGCATTTGTATTTTTCCAAAAATTCCAAAATAATTTTGATATGCATATGAATTTTAAAAAGTGATTACAGGTTTTTCTATTAAATGGTAGTTTTTGTGATATAGAATTCTATAATTTTTCTGTTGACCAATCATGATACAGTGGTATTTAGTGAGTAATAGTTATATAATCACAATAGTAAAAGATGTTTATCAATTTTCACAATCAATAGCCAGACAAAAAGTAAAAGATAATTACTATTGCAAGCCATAAAGGGAATATGATTAACCTAACAATATAAAATAATTACATACAATTTGGGGTGTCAAGCAGAGTGAAGTGGTAAGTAGAAGTGTGTACATACACATGTTTTCATCTGCTCAGCCAGTCTATGTCTTTTGGTTGTTGCATTTAATTCATTTACATTTAAGGTAATTATTGATGTGTATGATCTTATTAGAAAGTGAAAGTCCCTCAGTTGTGTCCGACTCTTTGCGACCCCATAGACTTCTCCAGGCCAGAATACCGAGTGGATAGCCTTTCCCTTCTCCAGGGGATCTTCCCAACCCAGGAATTGAACCCACGTCTCTCACATTGCAGGCGGATTCTTTACCAGGTGAGCCACAAGGGAAGCCCAAGAACACTGGAGTGGGTAGCCTATCCTTTCTCCAGCGAATCTTCCTAACCTGGAATCAAACTGGGGTCTCCTGCATTGCAGGTGGATTCTTTACCAACTGATCTATGAGGGAAGCACTTATGATCCTATTACCATTTTCTTTATTGTTTTGGGTTTATTTTCTGTAGGTCTTGTCCTTCACTTGTTTCCTGCCTAGAGAAGTTCCTTTAACATTTGTTGTAAAGCTGGTTTGGTGGTGCTGAATTCTCTTAACTTTTGCTTGTCTGGAAAACTTTTGATTTCTCCATCAAATCTTAGGAGAGTCTTGCTGGGTAGAGTATTCTTGGTTGTAGGTTATTCCCTTTCATCACTTTAAATATATCATACCATTCCCTTCTGGCTTGTAGAGTTTCTGTTGAGAAATCAGCTGATAGCCTGATGGGAGTTCCCTTGTATGTTATTTATTGTTATTTTCCTTGTTGCTTTTAATATTTTATCTGTCTTTAATTTTCTGTCAGTTTGATTACTGTGTGTCTCGGTGTATTCCTCCTTGAGTTTATCCTGCCTGGGACTCTCTGTGCTTCCTGGACTTGGTTGCTTATTTCCTTTCCCATGTTAGGGAAGTTTTCAGCTATTATCTTTTCAAATATTTTCTCAAGTCCTTTCTCTCTCTTTTCTCTCTCTGGGACCCCTATAATGCAAATGTTGGTGTGTTTAATGTTATCCCAGAGATCTCTTAGGCTGTCTTCATTTCTTTTCATTCTTTTTTCCATATTCTGTTCTGCAGCTGTAATTTCTGCCATTCTGTCCTCCAGGTTATTTATCCATGCTTCTGCCTCAGTTATTCTACTGTGGATTCCTTGTAGCATATTATTCTTCTCTGTTTGTTTGTTCTTTAGTTCTTGTAGGTCTTTGGTAAACATTTCTTGCATCTTCTCAATCTTTGCCTACACTCTTTTTCTGAGATCCTGAGTCATATTCACTATCATTATTCTGATTTCTTTTTCTGGAAGGTTTCCTGTCTCCAATTCATTTAGTTGTTTTTCTGGGATTTTATCTTGTCCCTTCATCTGGGATGTAACTGTCTGCTTTTTCATGCTGATTAACTTTCTGTAATGTGGTTTTGTTTTAGTCCCTGTGTGATTGTGGTTCTTCTTGCTTCTTCTGTCTGCCTTCTGATGAAGGAGGCTAAGAGGCTTGTGTCAGCTTCCTGATGGGAAGGACTAGATTACAGTATTAGTCTTCAGTCATGTTCCACTCTTTGTGACCCGGTGGATGGGGAGGGACTGGTGGTGGGAAAATCTGGCTTTTGCTCTGGTGGGCAGGGCCTTGCTCAGTAAAGCTTTAATTCAATTATCTGCTGATGGATGGGGCTGTGCTCCATCCATGGTAGTTTTTTGGCCTGAGGTGACCCAGCCCTCAGGTCTGTGGGCTCTATGGTTAGTTTAATGGTGACTCCAAGAGTGTTAACACCAAAGGGACTGTCCAGACAGCTGCTGCCAGTCCCCCTATCCCTGTGGTGAGCCTCTGCTAACTCACCTCTACAGGAGACCCTCTAACACTAGCAGGTAGTTTTGGTTCAGTTTCCTGTAGAGTCACTGCTCCTTTCCTCCAAGTCTTGGTATGCACAAGGTTTTGTTTGTGCCCTCCAAGACTGGAGTCTCCCTTTCCCCTGATCTTGTGGAAGTCTTGTAATCAAATCCCACTGTCCTTCAAGGTCAGATTCTCTAGGGAAGCCCAGTCCTTTTGTCAGGTCCCCAGGCTGGGAAGTCTGATGTGGGGTTCTGAACCTTCACAACAATGGGAGAACTTCTTTGGTATTATTCTTCAGTTTGTAGGTCACCCACCCCACGGATATGGGATTTAATTTTTTCATGATTGTACCCTCCTACCATCTTGCTGCAGGTTCTTCTTTGTCTTTGGACATGGGGTACATTTTTTTGGTAAGTTCCAGCATCCTCCTGTTGATGGTGGTTCAACAGCTAGCTGTGATTTTGGTGCTCTCACAGGAAGAGATGAGCAGATGAGAAGTAAAATCCTACTCCACCATCTTGAACTGGATGTCCATGACCTTAGTTTTTTAATGTTGAGTTTGAATCCACCTTTTTCACTCTCCTCTTTCACCCTCATTAAGAGGCTCTTTATTTCCTCTTTGCTTTCTGCCATTAACATGGTATCATCTGCATATCTGAGGTTATTGATATTTCTCCCACCAATCTAGATTCCAGCTTGTTCTTCATCTAGCCCAGCGTTTCACATGATGTACTCCACATGTAATTTAATGTGTGAAAATTTTGTTTTGAGTTTTTGCCTCTATTTTCATGAAACCTCATGAAATGAGTTGTCTGCCTATAATGGTGACCTGGTCACTTTACCTGTTGGGATTTTATTTCCTTACTTGTAAAAGGAAGAGGCTGGATTGATGATCTATCTATTATTTTCCATTGTAATGGTCTTTTCTATTATTCATATTTATTTTCCCATGATTTACATTTATCTTCATTTAATCCCTTAAATTATTTTATATATGTTTTATTATATATAAAAGTACAATAACTTAAGCATATTATTACTATGTGGTAAATATATTGAGAGTGACTACTCAAAAATTTTTTAACAAAGTGGTGTTCTTGATTAAGCAGTTTTGGAAACAATGCCATGCATAATTCTCTTGGGCATCAGGACTAGGTTTTCTCATAGGCCTCAGTCTTTTCCCCCCTGGGACACTTTGCTCTTAGTCTTTGAGGTTGTATTAGACAATTATATAAAACTCATCTCATTCTTAAAATAACCCTGCAAGGCAAAGTCATTATCAGCTCAAGGTCCCAGGGCAGAACTGGGGTTCAGACCTAAGTCTGTTTGATTCCAAATGTTCTATTTCAAAACCTAAATGAAAGTGTCATTATTAAAATTTTAAATATAACAAAATGTGCTGAAAGGCACTATATACCTACTACCCAGAACTAACAAAAGAACATTTTTCTACATTTTCTTTTTATCTCTTTTTAAAAATTAAGAAGTGATTATAGAACTAATGCCTGCTCTCTCAACATCTCTTTGCCTTACCAGTTTCAAGATGGGTATGTAATCCCCATGCTTAATTATTTCCACGTATATATGTATCCATAAACAATTTATAATATTGTTTGTACATTTAAAAATGTACACAGTGGTAAACACTCTTTATATCCTTTTGTGACCTGCCATTTTCAGTCCACATATGATATTGAGTTATTTCCATGTTGAAACATGTAGCCCTAGTTCATTTATTCTCATTGTTTTATGTGTATGTGAATCACTCAGTCATGTCTGACTCTTTGCAACCCCATGGACTGTAGCCCACCAGGCTCCTCTGTCCATCGGATTCTCCAGGCAAGAATACTGGAGTGGATTGCCATTTTCTTCTCCAGGGAATCTTCCCAACCCAGGGATCGAACCTGGGTCTCCTGCATTGTGGGTAGATTCTTTACCATTTGAACTATCCCCATTGTCTTATAATATGTCATTTTATGAATAAATTGCAGTTTACCAGTTTCTTACTTATTATCTTAGTTTTCTGTGGCTACAGAAATAAAAAAAAAAACAAAAAAAAACAAAACAAAAAATTATTTTTGTAATAAAAAACAAACTAGGTGACTTAAAACAACAGAAATTTATTCTCTCACAGTTCTAGGGGCCAGAAGTCCCAGAGTATCTCTGGGAAATCAAGGAGCTGGCAGGATGATGTTCCCTCTGGGAAAATCTGATTATTGCTTCTTCAGTTTCTGTGCTGGCAGTCCTAGGCTTGTGGTATTACTCCAGTCTCTGCCTTTAACTTTATATTGCTTTCTTCTCATGTGTGTGTGTGTGTGTGTGTGTGTGAAAGAGAGAGAGAGAGAGAGAGAGAGAGAGAGAGAGAGAGAGATTGCAGTCTTTTGCTGTCTCTTGTAAGGATACATGTGATGGCAGTTTGGGTCCATCAGGATAATCCAGGATAATCTTAAATTAATCACATTGGCAAAGATGCTTTTTCCAAATAAAGCCACCTCCACAGGTACCAGAGACTAGAACCTGATATCTTTGGGGATCATTCTTCAGTTTCCTGTACTTGTGAACAGCTATTTTGTTGTTACAAACAGCTGCAAGAGAACATCCTTATACATGTCTATTGATATGTGCTAATTTCTCTAGAATAGGAACCTAGAAGTGGAATTGCTAAGCTATAGGCTGTATCTTCAACTTCACTAAAGATTGTTAAGTTTTTCTTAGAAAGTGGAGCCATCAATTTATATTTTCATCTTTTGCATATTGCTCATTTTTCTGTTAAGATTTAAATCTTTCTTAACGTTTTTGTTCTTGCTACATTTTGTATGCCAGTCCTCTGTTGGTATGTGGATCGCAGGTGTATTCTGTGTCTGGTTTCTCTTTTCACTTCCCGTATTGTGTTTTTTGACATGTGGAAGTTTAAATTTTTAATTAAAGATGAGTTTATGGACTTTTTTCCTTTATGGTTTGTAAATTTTACATCCTCTTTAAGAAATTATGACTAACACATGAATTCCCAATTGTTCCAGCACCAGGCATTAAGTCTATCCTTTTTTCCCCAGAGGTTTGTATTGAAACATCTGACATATTTCATGGTCCAATATCCATATGAATCTGTTTCTAAGCTCTCTATTTTGTTAAATTTGTCGACTTGTCTATTTATATTTGTTACTATAGAATCGTGATAAGTTGTGATATATATAGCAGGGTTCTAATTTTTCTTTTTCTGACTAATCTTAGGCTTTAATTTTCCTTATTAATTTTATAACTACTTTCTAGCTCTTTAAAAAGCCTGACTGGATTTTGACTGAAATTGTATTGAATTTATAGATTAATTAGTGGTAGAATTGCTGTCACTATGAAATAGAGATCTCCCATCTGTGAATATGATATATGTTGTTTTATAATATTTGTTGTCATTGCAAATACTGCCTTTTAATTTTAAAACTACATTTTCTAGTTGGTTATTGCTGGTGTATGTGAATGCTGTTGATTTTAGTATTTTACTTTTTGTATGCAGATCTCATTTTCTTTTTTGAGTTCTCAGAGTATGTAGAGTCTTTTGGATTTTATTTTGGACCACTTCATATAAACTATAAATTATGACATCCCTGCTTCTTCCCTTCTAATCTATATGATTTCTTTCTATTTTTTAAATTATATTGGCTAAAAGCTGCAATGTAGTATGTATAGTAAGTAGAAAAAGCACATATCCTTATATTTTCCTGATTTTGAAAGAAATATTTCTAATATTTCACCATTAAGGTCATAGGCTTTTGGTAGATGTAGAAATTTTATTTACAATTTTCACATCTTTGTTCTTACAGGAAATAGGCCTATCCTTTTTCTTTCTCATACTGTCTTTGTCCTGTTGAAATGTCAGTATTTTATAATAGTCTCATAAAATAAGTTTCAGAGCATTCATTCTCTGTAAAATTTAGGTATTATTAGTTTTCTGAAGGTTTTGTAGAAGTTGCATGTAAAACCATATAGTCATTTCATTTTTTTCCTGTGAGTGGATTTTAAACTAATGATTTACTTTGTCTAAGGAGTACATGTTATTCTAGATTTCTGTTTTTTCTTGAATTGATTTTGAAAAACATATATTTTCTAGAAAGTTTTCCATTTTGTCTAATTTTTAAAATGTATCACCTTTAAACCCTATTAGTTTGTGCCTTTTCTGTTTTTTTTTTTAAAATCAATTTTACTAGTTATTTGATTAATTTGAAAAAGAACCAGATTTCAATTTGTTAATCTTTTTTACCTTTAGCTTCTATTTTATAAATTCCTACTCTTATTTTTATTATGTTCTCCTTTCTATTTTTTTTAATTTCTAATTTTTAAAATTTCTAATTAAATTTTTTAATTTCTAATTTCTAATTGAGTTGGGCATTTGTTTCACTTCAGACATTTATTTCACTGATTATCAGTCTTTGTATTCTGAGAAATGCACTTGAGGCTATGCAATGCCTCGTAAGTACTACTTTGGCTTTAGTGTTTTTAGTTCAGTGTTTATTGTCCTTCATGTGCAAATATTTCCTAAAAACAGCCAATTATTTGTTTGCTTTTAAATTTCCAAATGTGTGTGATGTTAGCTTTATAGTGCATTTTACTCTTTTTGTTACATATACTTGGAGAATATGGTTTGCATGATACCAATTCTTTGATGTTTATTGAGACTTGCTTAGTAACTCTAGGAACAAATAAACTTAGTTTCTAAAATGTATCTATTTTTTCTCTTTTGAAGTTTAACTTGGTAAATAATTCTAGATTTATAGTTATTTTCCTTTGATCTTTTGAATATATTATTCTGTTGTCTTCTGCCCTCCCTTGTGGTTGTTGGTAAGTCTCCTATTAATGTAATTATTCCTTTGTAGTCATATCCCTTTTTCCCCTCTGACTACCTTTCTCTTTGTTTTTGGTGTTCTTTGGTGTCATTACACTGTATCTTCAGACTATTTGTAATTCTTCAATTTAAGAATTATTCTCAGCCATTATCTCTTCAAATGTCATCTCTTGTCCATTCTGTTTTTCTTCTCAAACTCACAAGCTGTTTTCTGTTTTCCTAACTACTTATCAAATTTCTTTCTCTTTTCCATGTATTTTAACCTCTTATTCATCCTTTTCATTGATTTTTTAATTCTGTGCTGCATTCTTGGAATTTTCCTTATATCTGTCATCATGTTCATTGATTCAGTGACTTTACCTTCCAGTTCTTAAATGCTATTGAGTTGCGTGTATGTCTGTGTATGTGTGCATGCACTCATATGTGTTTTAAATATTTCTGTTTTTTCCCATGGTATCTTGTTCCTTTCTTATGGTTTCTCTATTTTTTAATCTGTTTTGTATTTTTAAACACAATGATTTCATAGTCCATTGCTGACTTTTGTTCTGTTGTTCCAAATTTACGGGAGTACCAGTCTTTCTGTGCAGAGAAGACAATGGCAACCCACTCCAGTACTCTTGCCTGGAAAATCCCATGGACAGAGGAGCCTGGTAGGCTGCTGTCTATGGGGTCGCATAGAGTCGAACACAACTGAGCGACTTCACTTTCACTTTTCATTTTTCATGCATTGGAGAAGGAAATGGCAACCCACTCCAGTGTTCTTGCCTGGAGAATCCCAGGGAGGGCGGAGCCTGGTGGGCTGCCGTCTATGGGGTCACACAGAGTCGGACACGACTAAAGCACCTTAGCAGCAATAGCAGTCTTTCTGTTGCATCTGCTGACTCTTACTCATGGTGGATTGTTTCCTTTTGCTCATCTTAAGCTGAACTTTCCTCCCCTACCACAGTGTTCCTTTGGTAATGAATTGGCCTTTCAGAGTAGTTTTTGTTTTGTTTTGTTTCAAACCCTTTTATTTTGAACTAATTGTACACTTCTAGAACAGTACTCTTGCCTGGAAAATCCCATGGACCGGAGGGGCCTGGTGGGCTGCAGTCCATGGGGTCGCTAGGAGTTGGACACGACTGAGCGACTTCATTTTTTCACTTTCATGCATTGGAGAAGGAAATGGCAACCCACTCCAGTGTTCTTGCCTGGAGAATCCCGGGGACGGGGGAGCCTGGTGGACTGCCGTCTCTGGGGTCGCACAGAGTCGGACACGACTGAAGCGACTTAGCAGCAGCAGCAGCAGCAGAACAATTCCAAAATTGTATGAAGAGTTGTCATGTCTCTTACCTCACCCAGTTGAGGGTGAAACACCTCACCCAGTTTCTCCTAGTGTTAGCCTCTTGTCATAGTGCTATTATCAAAACTAGGAAACTTAACATTAGGACAATACCACAAACGTGTCTTTTTCCCCCACAGGATCTATCTTACATGGAATTACTTGTTGTTTCTTCTTAGTCTTCTGTGATCTATAACAGTTCTTCAGTCTTTATTTTTGAGTACATTTTTTGAATCCATTATTTTGTACAATGTCCCTCAGTTTGTATTTTTCTGATGTTTTCTCATTGTTGGACTAAGTTTATGCATTTTGGGCAAGAATTCTACAGAAATAAATCAACCTTCGTAGTGCATCACATCAAGGAGCTCTTGATATCAATATATCATTATAGTGATATTGACCTTATTTTCTATTAAGATGGTGTTTGTCAGATTTCTCCATTGTAAAGTTACTATCCTTCCTTTTGTAGTGAATAATTATCTTGAGAGAGATACTTTGAGACTATGCAAATCCTGCTTTTCTTCAAGCTTTCACCACTAATTTTGTCATCCAGAAGTAGAACTTTCAGAGTATTGATTTTACCTCTCCAGGCTGGCTTATAAACTGAACTCAATCTTAATTTTGATCTAATTTATTGACTTGAAACTTTCTATAGTTAGTGGGTAAAATAAATCTGTACTATAGATTCTTATTAGGCAGAATATTGGCTTTAAGTTCTATCATGTAATCTATCTATGTTCCTTTGTCCTCCCGCTTTGTATACAGAGACTCAGAGGAAAGGTCCATTGCTGTCTAAGACAATGGTTAGAGTTATCAATCCTCCTTTCACTTCAATTGCAGCCTTTTACAGTTCTAGCTTTATGCATAGCTTTCATATGTAGGAGTTTCAAATTGCTACTCCCTTTGGCCAGAGACCTTGTTTATTGTGCCTGAGTGAGCATTAAAATCCATGTTCTTACTTGTTAATAGTGTTTGATTCCCACTTTCCCCAGGTGCCACCCTCTTGACTTGTACACCTCTCTCTCTGACTGTACCAGATACCTCTTTGCTTTGGTACCTAGGACATTTCCTCTCCTTTTTTCACAAGCTCAGCTGGAAGTTTGAGTTTTAATTGCTATCTCATCTACCATTTTGCCACACATAATCTCTTTACCATGCTATATGGACTCTCTAAAATTACACTGGAGAAAATACAGACTGCACACATTATTGGGGATATGACATCATTATTAATACCTAAGCTGAAGTGGGTTTGGCTTCACTCATGTAGACCTACTTAAAATCAGCTCCACTATTTAAAAATCTTAATAACTCTCAGGCTTTTCTCTATTTTTGAAGCATATCCATTCTTACAGCCTTGAGTTTTATGGGATGCTAGAAAAAATTCTTGGCATTTTAGAATAAACAAACCATATAGTGCTGTGCCAAAGCAGATAGGCTATTTTTTATGTTTCTAAAGAGTGGAAAAAGGACCAACTCTTTCTGAGGTTTTATATATACATATATATTTATACTGTGTTTCTTTTATTTCTTTTTCCATGATTATATTCTTGTGGGAGTGGGTAAGTCATTAACAGTGAAACTACTATTTCATCCAAAATACAATGTTCTAATGGTTTCTATTCTAAATGAAGTTTCTATGAATAAAAGCAAGGCAACTGTGTGACCATTAGTTGCTAACAAATGACCAAGTTAGTGCCACCCAGGCTGTCTTCTTTAATTAGAGTCCCAGTTTGGTTTTAAAAAATGAGAACAGTAGCTATATGCTAATTTTTAGTTCCTAAGAGGGAGAATTATGCTGTAAAATGAGAGAATACTACAGAGCAGGAGGGCAATGACACTTGAGCTACTCTAGGGTAAGCCCTTCCTGGCTGTTTTTCATTCGAGTAAGTTTTGCAACCCCAAGTACTGGATATGGAGGGTGTGCCTCTCAGTGTGGTGTTTAACCATGTTCATTTATCATGCATTCAATAAATATATGCTAGGTACCTACTCTGTGTCAGGTCCCATGGTGGGTGATGGAGGTTCAGAGATGAATAAGCTGCCCTTGGAAGATGCCAGCCTTATCTCTTAACCTTGATCAGCTACCATAGGACCAGGCATTGCTGTTTCTGGGCCACCCAATTTATGTCATTCTTTTTTCATACCATTTTGGAAGGGATCTCTCCTTTACTGTCGAGCTTTCTCTTATTTGTGAAGATATTCAAGTTTACATTTCTTAAGATGTTCCTGACCACCCCAGCTCACAGTGATCCCTGCCTTTTTGATCTCATTGTATTTATGGCTGGTATCACTCTCAGCACATCTTTTTATTCCCTCATGCATGTGTGTTGAAGAATAAGTGAAAGAATACATGCATGAACAAAGGCAATGACCTTTGTTTGGATTCAACTTTCATTCACATATAGAAAGGGAATTCTTAACTGATTTTGACATTTCTTGAAGGACAGTTCATTGTACTACCTACTGATAATTTTAATAATAGCTAATGCCTAAGTTTGGAGACTGAATCAAGATGGCAGAGTAGGAGGACATGGAACTCACCTCCCTGCACAAACAAAAAAATACATGTACATGTGGAACAGTTCTCACTGAAAACTGAAAACTAGCAGAAAGACTCCTGTACAATCATGGCTTTAATAAAGATCTGCACAAAACTGGGTAGGAAGGGAACAGAAGCAATCAGGTTGGGCCCTGAGTTCCTGGAAGGGGACTCAGAGGAAAAGGGAGATTACACTGGGTAATCCTCCTTAGGAAAGGAGCAATTTGAGCCACATATTGGGCGCTTCAGCCCTGCGGCCTGATGAGAAGATAAGCCCTCTTGGCTAGGTAGAGGGCCAGTGGGGCTAATAGGAAGGCTGTAGGAGGCATGGATTCTACCCATGAGGAGTGCATTAATGCTTGCTGGCTCCTGAAGCACAGGGTGGAATGGGTGATTGAAACTACACAAGTGGCTGATTGCTTTCCTGTGACTGCCTCGGCATATCCCCCAGCCTGAGCTGAGAGAACATTTCAGCATGGCTTGCCTTGCATTGCAGCTCCACGCTGGAGTGAGGGCTGCTATGACTGAGGAAAAAGTCTGGGTAAGAGATGCTGAGGTGGCTCAAATCCTAAGCAGAGTCTGAGCAAGGAGGGAATAGCCACTTCTGGTGATCACACAGGTGGTTAGGGTTAGGTAGTCTGGATCTCTGGCAGTAACCAGGCTGCCACAGCCCATGCCCTGACCCTAACCAAATACCCACACCAGCCCTTCTTGCTCCAGCACTGCTCCCCTCTTGGGTAAGGGTGCTGGTGCTGGGAGGCAGAACAGCACACACTGAAAGGGAACTGAGCCCCGACCCTCAGGGCTTCTGCTTCAATAATTAGGGACCTGACTCTACCGCTGATGGCCACTGAGCAGAGGAGAATACCCCCTTGCACCTTGCTTGGCTCTAGCCCCTCCTTCTCCAGTCCCATGTCCTACTAAGGTGATACCTGTCAGCACACCCTGAGGAAAGACATGAACTGTGTTCATGTCAAATCCAGCTCTCTCACCAAAACCATTAGACACATAGAGACTGTATAAGGATGCTCCTACAGAAAGATGCCTCTTCAAGACATCTTCAAGAAATAGGTAACTGTTTCACCTAATTTCATTGAGACAGAGAAAGAGAAGCTAAATGAGAAGACAGGAATTTGTCTCAATTGGAAACAAGAGAAAACCTCTGAAAAAAACAAAAACAACTCCTGAAACAGAAATAAACAATTTACCAGATAAAGAATCAAAGAATGAGTAATAAGACTGCTAAATGGGTTAGGGGAAAAACAGATGAACACAATGGGAATTTTAACTAGGAAGTAGAATGTATAGTCAAAAAGAACACAAATAACAAGTGTGGCTGAGGATGTGAGGAAAAGGGAACCCTCATACATTGTTGGTGGGAATGGAAATTGGTGTAGCTGCTGTGGAGAACAGTACAGATGTTCTTGAAAAAACTAAAAATAGAACTACTGTATGACCCAGCAATTCCACTCCTAGTATATATCTGAAAAACAAAGCAAAACACTAATTTGAAAAGTCACATGCACCCCAGTATTCATAGAAGCATTATTTACAATTCCCAAGATATGGAAGCAACCTAAGTGTCCATCAAGAGATAAGTAGATGAAGAAGGTGTGCTATATATATATTTATATATATCAGATCAGATCAGATCAGATTAGTCGCTCAGTCGTGTCCGACTCTTTGCGACCCCATGAACCACAGCACGCTAGGCCTCCCTGTCCATCACCAACTCCCGGAGTTCACTGAGACTCAAGTCCATCGAGTCGGTGATGCCATCCAGCCATCTCATCCTCTGTTGTCCCCTTCTCCTCCTGCCCCCAATCCCTCCCAGCATCAGAGTCTTTTCCAATGAGTCAACTCTTCTCATGAGGTGGCCAAAGTACTGGAGTTTCAGCTCTAGCATCATTCCTTCCAAAGAAATCCCAGGGCTGATCTCCTTCAGAATGGACTGGTTGGATCTCCTTGCAGTCCAAGGGACTCTCAAGAGTCTTCTCCAACACCACAGTTCAAAAGCATCAATTCTTCGGTGCTCAGCCTTCTTCACAGTCCAACTCTCACATCCATACATGACCACAGGAAAAACCATAGCCTTGACTAGACGAACCTTTGTTGGCAAAGTAATGTCTCTGCTTTTGAATATGCTATCTAGGTTGGTCATAACTTTCCTTCCAAGGAGTAAGCGTCTTTTAATTTCATGGCTGCAGTCACCATCTGTAGTGATTTGGAGCCCAGAAAAATAAAGTCTGACACTGTTTCCACTGTTTCCCCATCTATTTCCCATGAAGTGGTGGGACCGGATGCCATGATCTTCATTTTCTGAATGTTGAGCTTTAAGCCAACTTTTTCACTCTCCACTTTCACTTTCATCAAGAGGCTTTTGAGTTCCTCTTCACTTTCTGCCATAAGGGTGGTGTCATCTGCATATCTGAGGTTATTGATATTTCTCCCGGCAATCTTGATTCCAGTTTGTGTTTCTTCCAGTCCAGTGTTTCTCATGATGTACTCTGCATATAAGTTAAATAAACAGGGTGACAATATACAGCCTTGACGTACTCCTTTTCCTATTTGGAACCAGTCTGTTGTTCCATGTGCAGTTCTAACTGTTGCTTCCTGACCTGCATACAAATTTCTCAAGAGGCAGGTCAGGTGGTCTGGTATTCCCATCTCTTTCAGAATTTTCCACAGTTTATTGTGATCCACATAGTCAAAGGCTTTGGCATAGTCAATAAAGCAGAAATAGATGTTTTTCTGGAACTCTCTTGCTTTTTCTATGATCCAGCGGATGTTGGCAATTTGATCTCTGGTCCCTTTGCCTTTTCTAAAACCAGCTTGTACATCAGGAAGTTCACGGTTCACGTATTGCTGAAGCCTGTCTTGGAGAATTTTGAGCATTACTTTACTAGCGTGTGAGATGAGTGCAATTGTGTGGTAGTTTGAGCATTCTTTGGCATTGCCTTTCTTTGGGATTGGAATGAAAAATGACCTTTTCCAGTCCTGTGGCCACTGCTGAGTTTTCCAAATATACTGGCATATTGAGTGCAGCACTTTCACAGCATCATCTTTCAGGATTTGGAATAGCTCAACTGGAATTCCATCACCTCCACTAGCTTTGTTCGTAGTGATGCTTTCTAAGGCCCACTTGACCTCACATTCCAGGATGTCTGGCTCTAGGTCAGTGATCACACCATTGTGATTATCTGGGTCATGAAGATCTTTTTTGTACAGTCCTTCTGTGTATTCTTGCCATCTCTTCTTAGTATCTTCTGCTTCTGTTAGGTCCATATCATTTCTGTCCTTTATCGAGCCCATCTTTGCATGAAATGTTCTCTTGGTATCTCTAATTTTCTTGAAGAGATCTCTAGTCTTTCCCATTCTGTTGTTTTCCTCTATTTCTTTGCATTGATCGCTGAAGAAGGCTTTCTTATCTCTTGTTGCTATTCTCTGGAACTCTGCATTCAGACACTTATGTCTTTCCTTTTCTCCTTTGCTTTTCACTTCTCTTCTTTTCACAACTATTTGTAAGGCCTCTCCAGACAGCCATTTTGCTTTTTTGCATTTCTTTTCTATGGGAGTGGTCTTGATCCCTGTCTCCTGTACAGTGTCATGAACCTCATTCCATAGTTCATCAGGCAGTCTGTCTATCAGATCTAGGCCCTTAAATCTATTTCTCACTTCCACTGTATAATCATAAGGGATTTGATTTAGGTCATACCTGAATGGTCTAGTGGTTTTCCCTACTTTCTTCAATTTAAGTCTGAATTTGGAAATAAGGGGTTCATGGTCTGAGCCACAATCAGCTCCTGGTCTTGTTTTTGCTGACTGTATAGAGCTTCTCCATCTTTGGCTGCAAAGAATATAATCTGTCTGATTTTGGTGTTGACCATCTGGTGATGTCCATGTATAGAGTCTTCTCTTGTGTTGTTGGAAGAGGATGTTTGTTATGACCAGTGCATTTTCTTGGCAAAACTCTTATCAGTCTTTGCCCTGCTTCATTCCATATTCCAAGGCCAAATTTGCCTGTTACTCCAGGTTTTTCTTGACTTCCTACTTTTGCATTCCAGTCCCCTATAATGAAAAGGACATCTTTTTTGAGTGTTAGTTCTAAAAGGTCTTGTAGGTTTTCATAGAACCATTCAACTTCAGCTTCTTCAGCATTACGGTTGGGGCATTGACTTGGATTACTGTGACATTGAATGGTTTGCCTTGGAAACGAACGGAGATCATTCTGTCATTTTTGAGATTGCATCCAAGTACTGCATTTTGGACTCTTTTGTTGACCATGATGGCCACTCCATTTCTTCTGAGGGATTCCTGCCCGCAGTAGTAGATATAATGGTCATCTGAGTTAAATTCACCCATTCCAGTCCATTTCAGTTCGCTGATTCCTAGAATGTCGACATTCATTCTTGCCATCTCTTGTTTGACCACTTCCAATTTGCTTTGATTCATGGACCTGACATTCCAGTTTCCTATGCAATATTGCTCTTTACAGCATCGGACCTTGCTTCTATCACCAGTCACATCCACAGCTGGGTATTGTTTTTGCTTTGGCTCCATCCCTTCATTCTTTCTGGAGTTATTTCTCCACTGATCTCCAGTAGCATATTGTGTGTATTTATATATATATACACACACACATATAGATATATACATTAACATATATTAACCCCATGGTAACCACAAATCTAAAACCTACAGTAGATATACATAAACAAGGAAGAAAGGAATATAAGCATACCACTAAAGAAAATAATCAAGTCACAAAGGAAGAAAAGAAAGAATAGAACAGGGAAGAATACAAAAACAACCAGAAAACGGGTAGTCACATATTGATTTGAGAGTTGAAACATAAAGAAGGCTGAGCACCGAAGAACTGATGCTTTTGAACTGTGGTGTTGGAAAAGACTCTTGAGAGTCCCCTTGGACTGTAAGGAAATTAAACCAGTCAATCCTAAAGGAAATCAATCCTGAATATTCATTGGAAAGACTGATGCTGAAACTCCAATACTTTGGCCACCTGATGCAAAAAGCCGACTCATTAGGAAAGACCCTGATGCTGGGAAAGATTGAAGGCAAAAGAAGAGAATGACAGAGGATGAAATGGTTGGATGGCATCACTGACTCAATGGACATAAGTTTGAGCAAGCTCAAGGAGATAGTATCAGACAGGGAAGCCTGGCATGCTACAGTCCATGGGGTCACAAAGAGTCGGACACGACTGAGAGACTAAACAACAAATATGTTTGGTACAGTTCCCTTGTGAAGCTCTCAGGTCCTGAACTTTTATTTCCTGGAAGTTTTTATTATCAAAAATTTAATTTCACTACTAGTGTTTGGCCTGTTCAGATTGTCTGTTTGTTCCTGATTCAGTCTTGGAATGAATGTTGTATGTTTCTAGAAATTTGTCCATTTCTTCTAGCTTCTCTTCTTTTCTCAGCTATTTGTAAGGCCTCCTCAGACAACCATTTTGCCTTTTTGCATTTCTTTTTCTTGGGGTTGGTTTTGATCACTGCCTCCTGTACAATGTTACAAATCCCCATCCATAGTTCTTCAGGCACTCTGTCCATCAGATCTAATCCCTTGAATCTATTTGTCACTTCTACTGTATAATCATAAGGTGTTTGATTTAGATCATACCTGAATGACCTAGTGGTTTTCCCTACTTTCTTCAAGAGCTAATACCTATCCTTCTCAAACTATTACAAAAAACTAAAGAGGATGGAACACTCCCAAGTTCATTTTATGAGGCCACTGTTACCCTGATACCAAAATCAGACAAAGACACTACAAAAAAAGTTACATGCCAACATTTCTAATGAATATAGATGGAAAAATCCTCAACAAAATATTAGCAATGGAATTCAGCAATATATAAAAAGTATCATACACCATGGGCCTGTCTGGAGCAGCTCTGTTCCACGTTCCTCATTCCCCTCCAGGAAGCAGTGAGTGCACTTGAGCGTGTAATTTTTAGGGTGATGGCAGAAGTACAGTCAGGAAATAAGAAACATGGAAGACCTCTTCATGCTTCTGCTCAGAACTGGCACACCTTGACTTCCATATTATCATACTGGCCAGAGCATTTCCTGTGGTAGTCAAGGAGCAGGAAAGAAACTGTTCCCTTTTGGAAGGTGGAATAACAGAGGCACATGGGAAGGGGTACAGGTACAGGGAGAAATGGAGAATTGAGGATAGTAATACAGTATCCCACAGAGGAGATGGAAGTGACTGTGGGAACAGCTCATTACCCCTTTGAGCCATGGGGCCCTTCCCTGTTTTTTTTTTCCTTTAAGTTGAGTATAGTTGATTTACAGTGTTGTGTTAATTTCAGGTGTATATCACAGTGATTCAGTGATTTATATATATTTGTATGTGCCAATGTGCTGTGTGCTCAGTCATGCCATTTCCTTCTCCAGATAATCTTGCTAACCCAGGGAAGCCCAATATATACATATGTGTGTGTGTGTATACATATATATTAATATATGTGTGTGCGTATGTATTTAAATATATGTATATAGATTATTACAAAATACTGAGTATAATTCCCTGTGCTATATATATAGTAGGTCCTTGTTTGTTATCTATTTTTTATATACTAGTATGTTAATTTTAATCCTAAGGTCCTAATTTATGCCTCCTCTCCCCTTTCCCCTTTGGTAAGCATAGTTTGTTTTCAATGTCTGTGTGTCTTTTTCTGTTTTGTAAATAAGTTCGTTTTTTTTTCTTTTAGATTCCACATATAAATGATATCATATAATATTCATCTTTCTCTGTCTGGCTTACTTCACTTAGTATGATAATGTCTAGGTTCATCCGTGTTGCTGCAAGTTGCCTTGTTTCATTCTTTTTTATGACTGACTAATATTCTGATGTGTGTGTGTGTGCACATGTGTGTGTGCATATATATGTATGATTGCACACACACACAGACCACATCTTCTTTATCCATTCATCTGTCAATGGGCATTTAGATTGCTTCCATGTCCAAATTCACTTGGGCAAACTTGGGAAATGGTGAAGGATAGGGAGGCCTGGCATGCTGCATTCCATGGGATCATAAAGAGTCGCACACGACTTAGTGACTGAACAACAAACAACATGTCTTGTCTATTGTAAACAGTGCTGCTATGAACATTAGGGTGTGTGTCTCTCTTCGATTTAGAGTTTTCTGTGGCTGTGAGGCCCTTCTTCCGTGTTCTGGTTGTACCTGTTGCCATCATGTGGGTTAATTCGGCCTGCAGGAGACTTAGGCATGAAGTCACTCTGACCCTAGCTTGTCACTGTTGCTGCACATTATCTCTGGGGGAACTTGACCCTGGGAGGGACCACTCTGTGTCTTCACAGGGACTATGTTCTGGCACCTGCTGGAGACGCTTCCTCCTGCCCGTAGTGGAGAACGTGGCTTCTGAAGTGGCAGGGAAGTTAGATTTATGACTGACAACTAGCTTCCCTATTTTGTTTTATCTTAAATGATTCTTGCTCATTTTTCTTTATTTTTTATAGAAATGTCAAACTCTTAACAGATGAACATATTTGTTTTTTATTTAGATCCTTTATGCTTTATAGATGAGATTTCTTACAGGGCAGCAATGGAGAAACAGACATAGACAATAGACTTGTGGACATGGGGAGAGGGGAGGAGAGGGTGAGATGTATGTATTTATTATATTACTTTTAAAACTGCTATTTTTAGACTTGATGTTCTGTGGTTACACATTAAGATTCATTACATAATTTAAGCACAGGGTGTTTAAAACAAGGAACCAGATACAAGTTCTCATTAATATTATCTGGACGGAAAATGATTTCTTACTGACACCGCAAAGTTTAATAGTTCCAGCCACTGTCAAAATAGTCCAGTCAATTGCCTAGGTTGTGTTTATGACTTGTGATTCAGATCAGTGATCTAATTATCATTTCAGTGCTGCCCTCTCCCAAGCTCAGAATTCTTCATCGAAGACCAGAACAAATTTTAAAGAAATAGGCCACAACAATGAAATATAAGAAATTTTCCTACTTCAGATTCTGATAAGAAAGTAAATCACTGTATTCATCGATGGACTTAGATATTTCTTCCTTTTCTGACCTATTTCCTGGTATAGGAGACCCACTTGCCTTAATGACAATCTGTCAGTTGAGCATAAGCCAAAGAGTCTTTCCTGGGGCTTCAATGTCATTAGGTTTTCCTAGGGAAGGGCCACTGTAAGGGTTGTACAGATGGTGAACTGCACAGCTCTGGAAACACCAAGCATGGAGAGGCTCTTTAGAGTCCCTCTATCAGCCATTGGGATATTGAGACAAGCTCCCAGCTTTTTCTCTGGTACTTAGTCTTTCTTTCCCTACCAGTTCCCCACCCTAAATTTGGCTTCTTGGTCTCCAAATCAAAAGCTTGTCTTCCTCCCTCTTTCATGATGGCTTAAGCACATTTATTGAGGATGGACATGACTAGATACCTCCTTTCCTGAATTCCTCCCCCCATCACAGAGACACATATGCCCCATCTGTGACAGAACCTGTGGAATTTGGTTAAAGGCAGCCCCCCACCAATGCCCAGACTGCTCTGGAAATCTCTTTGTAAGGTTGTACACAGAGACTTCCCTGGTGGCTCAGATGGTAAAGCATCTGTCTACAATGTGGGAGACCTGGGTTCGATCCCTGGGTTGGGAAGTTCCCTGGAGAAGGAAATGGCAACCTACTCCAGTACTCTTGCCTAGAAAAGCCCATGGACGGAGGAGCCTGGTGTCCATGGGGTCGCAAAGAGTCGGACACAACTGAGTGACTTCACTCAAGGTTGTACACAGAGAGTCTAAATGGTGCAGTGTAGAAAAATCCATGCAGATTCTAAAAGTGATTTATTATATGAGAAATTTGTTTCTGTTTATTTGTTTCTAGAACCTAGTTATGGTCACAACCAGATGTTTGATGGTCTTAGCAAGAGCAGACCATTTTGAGAAGCACACAGACCAAAATAGGGAAAGAGTTGTATTAAAATGGACAAAACACATATTTTCTGAATTAAACATTAAGCAGGAGGCACTAAAAGGAGACTGGATACTGCAGAAGACTCAGAGAACTATCTTTAGAAACAACCCTCCAACAGAGCAAAATAAGATTAAAATGGTGAGAAAGAAGAGAGTAGTAACGGAGGTAGAAAGGGAACTGAACAACTGGAAGTACAGTAATAATCAATGACAGTTTTTAAAGGAAAATCCTTTTCTAAGTGAAAAAAAAAATATGTCTGGAAACTGAGAGATTTCACTCTGTTCCAAACAAAATATATGAAAAAGGGATCACAAAATATATGAAAAAGGGATACCTTGGTAAAATGTTAGAGGTCACATATGAAGAAACAATCTTATAAGGAGCATCAAAGCAAAACATACACAAAATAAAGCTTGAAAATACCACCCAGCAGCAGCAGAACCAATGACCTAAATGGCTTAGGTAATGCAAGGGGAAAATGGATCAAGTCTTCAGTGCTTTGAGAATAAACAAATTGGAGATAAGTTGTTTTTTGTACATAGAGACAATAGAAATGTTTTCAAATCTTCAAGAAAACAGACTATAATATAGTTTCTTTAATACATTACTCAAAGTACTATATTACTTTAATAAACAGCTCCAAAACATGAACAGAAAATAAGAATTAAGAACTCAAGGAGAGCATCTTATCTTGAAAGATTACAACAGCATTGAACACTAAACAGGTTTCATACACACACACACACACGCACACACACACACAGAGTTACTCAGCTAAATTCAAGGATAAAACATTATTTCAAGAAGTGAATATTGTTAGAAAAATTAAAATGGAAGATGACATGGTTTATACCACAGATAAAAATAGCCAAATAGAGCTGGGAAAAAAACTAAGGGCTAAATTCCTCATATTTCATCTTGAGAGTAAAATCATATTTCAAGTTTATCTTTGAAAATCAGGTAGTTATAAATTTAAAATATTTTAGGGCAACTTCAACTTAACCAGGATTAAATTCCAAATAGACTTGCAGAATCTAATTATAATCTCACAGTGTACTTATGTAAATCAAATCATCACATTGTACACTTTAAATATATATAATTTTCTCATTTATATGTCAAATAAAGCTGAGTGAAGAAATAATTCTGAGGAGTGGGATTGAAGCTTGAGGTGGTGAGGAGATTCATTATATAACTTTTTATATTTTTTGAATTTGATATATCATTTTATTTAAAAATCTACCACTAAGAAACAAAGTCAAGCATAGGACATAGTGTTCCTTTTTAGGAAAAAAATTGCAGAACCTAAGAGCAAACCTAGTATAGTCTTTATGGCAAAAGACAAGTAGCAGTAAAAGGTAATGGCAATAATACATAAAAAACTGAAAATATAAAACAAGAAGATACGCAGGGTGGTGGGGAGTCCTGGGAGAAGTCTCTACCGTAAATGTGAACTCGCTGATCGCCCCTGGAGCCATTATGACACATTCCATCTTCTTGAGGTTGGCATATGATCACCTCTCTTTTATTTTCCCATTTAATTCTTGAGCTCCCATGGGCCATATTATCAGGAATGATCAATATATTCTTTTTGAAGCCTCTTCCCTTTCACTTTCCCTTTAGTTGTCCAGGAACCCCAGGAGGGTGACTTGTCCAGAGAGGGTGGTCAGATCACTACCCAACACCACTGCTGTGGCTCCTTGCTGTCCTGAGGCTGCTGTGGGAGCCTGGTTCTGCCTGGCTGGTGGATGCCACTGGGATGGCTTAGCTGGCTAGAAGATTAATGACTAGGTTTTACCATTTGTTTTAAAGATGCAGGAGACATGAACATGTCTATAAGCCGAAGAGAAAGGATCAATTGGGACCAAGAAATCGAAGGCACAGATGACAAATTGGACAGTTGATGAATCATTGGGCAATTACAGATGAAGAAGCAGTTAGAGATGGATCAAGGCGTAGTTATGCCTTTTCCCATTCTCCACAGTGAATGGTTCAAATTTTCTCACTCTTAAGTTCCTAACCTCACTGTTTCCCTCCCACTCACCACAGAAAACCTCATCTCCAAGTTTACAGAGAGTGTACAGGTCCTGAGATACAAACCTCCCCTACATCCCTGTATCCAGAACTCTGCATTCCTCCTTTCTCACCTTAGTACAAAAGGTGTCCCATCTGCTATCCAAGGGGATAGGATGTCCCTGTTTCTCAGACATCGAACAAAAAGAGAGACCTAGGTCCCATCCTCAGTCAAGCATACTCAACCCTAGTAGATGCTTCTCAGCTCATCCTCTTACCCTGTTTCCTCTGGCCATCAGCCCTCACTGGCATGCCTGTGCTCTCATTGCTTCCTGAGTGCTCTGACATGCAACTCTATTCATAGTGTTCTTTTGCTTATAAACACTTCAAGAGATTCCCTTCACCTGTGGAAGAAAACCCAGACACCCCATGATTGGGGTGATACCCCTTTCATGGTGAAAGACACCCCTTTCATGATTGGGCCCCACCTGCCATTTCTCTAATTTATCTCTTGTTCCATTTCCCAATGTTCCAGTCCTGACCATCCTGGGTTCAAATCTTGGCTCTATCACATATTAGCTATGTGCCCTTCAGCAATTTGCTCGAGCTCTCTTAACTTTAGTTCTTCATCTATAAAATGGGGATAACCAATATTCCTACTTAAAGGGCTGTTATGGAGTTAAATGAGTTCACACCTGTGAAGCAGTTAGATCAATGTCTGGCGTACACTAAGCACATGGTAAATGATAGCTCTTATTCTTAGTACTTTGTACAGCTCCTAAAATGTACCAACCTCTTGCTCTCCTTGAATTGGGTTGGCCAAAAATTTCATTCAGGTTCTTCTATAAAATTGTATGGAAAAATCCAAACTAACTCTTTGGCCAACCCGATATCTTGAGGATATGTTTTTTTTTTTTTCCCCATTCCTCCCAACCTCATTCCCCTCCCCACCCTACCTTTCTGACTAGCAAATTGTCTTTCATCTGCAGAAAGGTGGCTCTGTTGTCACCTCTGTTATGGAGCCTTCCTAGATTTTCCCCTTGAGGTGTATACATGCCAGACTGGATGAGGGGTACTTTTTCTGAACTGGACATATCTTTATTAGAGCCCCTTTTCTACTTTGTTGATTTGGCTTTGCTTTTGGTCTATGATTTACTCAAGGGTGCAGGCCTTGAGGGTTGGAGGTCAAATCTAGTCCATTCTTCTCTTATTCTCTATCTGTTGATGTGGCCTGAGATGGAGTAAGGACTTACTGAGTGTGTGTTGAATGAATGAATATGTAGGTAAGGGTGTGCTGACAGAATGCTAGAGAAGAAACATAATTTACAAGCAAATAAGACATATTCAAGTTTATTAGTACTTAAATCATTGTTGATTAAAATAAGACATCATTTTTACCTAATGAATTAGGAAACACCTTTAAAAAGGGTAATATCTATTGCTATGGCCCCTCTCTTGTGGCTGGTGGAATGGTAAAAGTAATTTAACACCATGTATCAAGATCCTTTAAATGTATTTTTCTTTTGTCCACCTAATTTTACTTCTGAGATACTAACAGAAATAATTTTAAATACAGACAAATGTTTCTACATAAATATGTACATTATGACATTATTTATGTAAAATTTTGAGAAAAGCCCATGAAATACCCAATAATAGAAGAATGGATTAGCATTCTGGTTTCAGAAAAATATGTGATAATAAGTGTATTAGTTAAAGGGAAAAAAAAGCAGACTATAAAATATGTTCACAACTATTAAGAAAAAAAGACAGATACTCATGCATAGAAAAGAGGAAATATACCAGAATGAGGAAATATACCAGAATGATTACTTGGTTATATTTGTATGGTGTAAGTGTATATGATTTTTCTTTCTTCCTTTTATATGTTATTCAAATTCTCTATATTTAGAAATGTGTTCCTTTTATAATGGAGTAAAGCCAAGAAATTTTATATTTTAAAGTGCATGCCCAGAAAGAATTAAGAATCTGATTATATTTTGTTTGCTATGTTTTAACATGAGTAAGTCTTGAATTGGGAGGTGAAGTACTGGGGGGCACAGACCTGGTCTTGTGTTCAGCTGATCATGTAACCAGTAAATAGCTGTCAGGTTATATGAGGCTGCCCTCCATTAAGGCCCCCTAATTGTCACAGGGATTAGCATGGCCTCTAAAGCATCTCATCTGGCAACCAATGAGAAAGAGTTTTTTTTTTTTAAAAAAAAAAAAGGCCAAACAAGGTTTGGTGGTGATGGTGGTTTAATCACTAAGTCGTGTTCAACTCTTATGACCCCATGGACTGTAGCCCTTCAGGATCCTCTGTCCATGGGGTTTCTCAGGCAGGAATTCTGGAGTGGGTTGCCATTTCCTTCTCCAGGGGAGCAAACCCAGGTCTCCTGCACTGTAGGCAGATTCTTTACTGACTGAACCACCAGGGAAGCTTCAAGTGAGGTTTGCTTGGAGACAAATAATCCCTGAACACAGGATGGGTGCTAATGAAAAGGAAATGGTAGAAAACAAATCACTTTGCTTGTAAATGAAATGCATATTCACTCTTATCTACCCAAATCTCAAGTGAACCACCATCATCCATTTGCTGCTACCAAAAAATCTTGACCTGATTTAAAAAACAAAAAAACCCACTGTGTCTTTTAACAGTGGTTAAAAGTTTTATCACTTCAGGCCTAAATCCTGAAATGCAATTAAGCATTTACTTAAATGCATATTGTACCAAATTGTAGCAGAATTCTAGATGAGCTTTTCTAAAATTGTACCTCTTTGAAGAATATTTTTAATAATATATAGCAATTGCTGTTAACTGCGTGAGAAGATTTCATTTTGTTTGGCTGCACTTAAATAGCCCCAAAGTCGAGTGCACCAAGACATACTGGATTTCAAACTAAATAAATCAAAATTATCATGTACATTCCACTGCATGTCAAAACAGGAAAAGCCATAGAATTTGATGTGAAATAAAGATTAGAGCAGTAATAGAGAGAAAGCTAAAAGCTGCTTACATTTATTTGGAATGAGAAAACAAGGTCAATGATTTTCAATGCAGATGTACTTCTCTTTGAGAAAATACATCAAAAAATCAGTTTACAAAGCAGAGAAATTTGGCAGTAATTATTATACTGTCAAAAGGTTCTTTAGTTTCCAAAGAACTTATTTCAGAGTTCAGTGTGCTTGCTTGTCGTTAACAACTTGACAGAAATTAAAGGAATTTGAAGCTAAGGTGTTTGGTGCCATTGCCAATTAAAAATAACCAAGATGAAGATAGAGCATCTTTAAATGTAATGGAGAGTGGAAGGGAACATGTAATTTGAATTCTAAGAATTAAGCATTTGTGCAGCTTCTCAAATATATTCAATTATATAAAGGGAGGCACACCTGGAGCTTATTGCTTTATCACTTCAGACTTAAATCCTGAATTTGACTATTTAAAACAAGTGTACCATCTTCCCTTTATAGTCTGCGATAAATTCTAAGATTTCACCCATCAAAGACATTTCACATTTTTCCAAGATGAACTTGCTTAAAGGAAGTAGCTCTTTCAGTTTAATGCAACATGAAACTGTCTCCATTGTGAGATGATGAGAACAATAAAAATTGCTATCATTTATTGAGCATTCATATAGTTCTATAGTAGAGAAGGAAATGGCAACTGACTCCAGTATCCTTGCCTGGAAAATCCCATGGACAAGAGGAGCCTGGTGAGCTACAAGCCATGAGATTACAAAAGAGTTGGAGATGACTTAGCAACTAAAACAACATAGTGCTGTAGAAAGCTAAATGCTTTTCATACTTTGCTAACTTAACCCTCATTTTTCATTTGTTCAGAGAACTATTTAATATAAAGTGCTTACTAGGTGCCAGGGGCTGTTGAAGGTGTTGAGCATTCAGCAATGAGCAAAATATAGACAAATAGCCCGACCCTTTGTGGAACTTAGGTTCTAGCTGGGGGATAAAGATGATATAGAGAATAAGAAAATAAATTATATACTAGGTTGGCGTATGATGAGTGCTACTGAGGATAAAAAAGCAGAGAAGGGGTTTGGGAATGCCAGGCTTCTAGGGGGAGGGTTCACACTTTTGAAAAGGATGGTCAGAGAAGGCCTTATGGAGAAGATGACACCAGAGTAAATGAAGATGCTCTTCAGGAAGTGAAGGACCGAACTGTGTAACTGTCTTGGGGAAGAGCATTCCAGGTAGAGGGAATGGCAGGTGCAAAGGCCCTGAAGTTGGAATTTGCCTGCCTTGTTTGAGGAAACAAGGTCTGGTGGTGCAGAGAGACAGAGAGGGGACGAGGTCTGAGAGAGAGAGCAGTAGAGGGGACATACCATGTCAGGCCTGCTAGGCCATCATGAGGCTTTTGGCTTCGACTTCAGGAGAGAGGGCAAGTCCTTAGAGGGTTTGAACAGAGGCATAATGTGATCTGACTTACATTTTCACAGGATCATCCTGGCTCCTGTGGTAAAATAAAATTCTGTGAAACAAGCAGTCTTGTCCAATTTCACGGATAAGGAACAGAGCCTCAGAAAAGTTAACAGTTTACCAGTGTTTCCATTTTCTAGCAAATTCACAGGGCTGAAATTTTAATCCAGGTCTGTGTAATTTGAAAGCTCACATTTTTCCCTCTGAGCCACACTACCTCCCACTTGTGGTGACCTTTTTTTCCCCCTTTTGTCTGGAGTTCTTTGGCTTCTCCAGTGAGGCCACCATGTCATACAACTCCAGGGGACACCATTTATACCATAAGTGTATAAAGGTTCTCCCTGGAGGTGGGCAGTACCCAGCCAACATGGCCGAATGTAATGGCTTTGTTCCCCCGTGAGACTGAAGAGCTCTATAAATGCTTTTGAACTATAGTTGGGCTGGTAGCAAAATCTGGTCAGACATTTGTACTGGCCCCATTTGATCTATCTTTCCATTTCTTCTTCCACTGACACATATTCTACCAGCTGTCTCTACTACTCTCTGCTGCCTGGCAGCACACTAGTCCAATCATGTGCCTGGCTGGAACATAAGTTATGGGAAGGCAGGGTTTTCTGCTCACTATAGGCAGCTTAGGCCCATAAGTAACAGAATACCTGAAGCAATGTAGGATGTGAGCAGCTGTGCCAGGCTTCTGATTAGAGAAACTGAAACCCATTTTATTTGTTGAATATCAAATTGAAGGAGATGATAAAGAGTGCTAAACAATTGTCATTAAAATTGCTTCTTGGTTTAATTTAGGCTTAACTAGATTTTCTTATAAGCCTTAGGACACAAAACTTCATCTCTTAAGTCCTTGTTTACATTGAAACTGATTTTTATTTTTGTTTGAAAGACATTGCTTAGACTTTTAACAATATGTAACAAAATACCCTTAGATTCAGAGCTTTAAAATGAAGTTTTGATTCACCATTATGACTGGATGACTTTAATGGAATTATGTCTTGTAAAACCGTTTAGCATTTCATGTTTCAGAATTCTGCCTAGTTAACGTCAATACCCTAGAGCAGTTTGGCTTTTTTTTTTTTTTTTTTTAGGCTTTAATTACAAAAATGGAGAGAAAAGCATGGCAGCATCCTTTATAAGATTAACTAAATACTGTGATAATCTGTATAAAATATTAGTGCCAGGGGCATAGTGCAATGTTGAGTAAAGGCAAAGGTGATTGCCACTTGAGTCTCTAAGATGAACAACAGTACTCACAGAATACTAGATCAATACAATTACAGCTTCTTTTTAAAGTGCATTTTTGTTTTTCTTAAATGATGGGCCAGGAAGTACCAAGATGAGGCTTTGCTCTCAGATGATATTTGAGGTTCACTTTGGAGGTTTTAGAGAAGGAAATGGCAACCCACTCCAATATTCTTGCCTGGGAAATCCCATGGACAGAGGAGCCTGGTGGGCTACAGTCCATGGGGTCACAAAGAGTTGGACATGACTGAGCAACTAGCACAACTTGAAGGTTTAAGTGAGAAAGGGGTGTATCTGATGGAAGTTGGACCTTCATTTTTATGACTGTGGCTCACAAAAGTGGAGTATGCAGAAAGCAGTTTGATGGATCCTCAATAATTTAAACATAAAATTACTATATGACCCAGTGATTCTACTCATAGGTAAAAATACCTAAAGAATTGAAAACAGATGTTCAAAGAAAAACTTGTAGCAATGCTAATTACCGTAACCAAAAGGGGGAAACAACCCAGATATCCACTGACGCATGAATAGATAAGCAAAATGTGGTACATTTGTACAATGGACTAGTATTCAGGCATAAAAAGGAATGAAGTACTGATACCTGCTGCAACATGTACGAACATGAAAACACTATGATAAATGAGCAAAAGCAGACACAAGAAACCATACTGCATGACTCCATTTATATGAAGTATCCAGATTGGTAGTCTGCAGAGAAAGAAAGCAGATTAGTGATGATCAGGCAGAGAGAGACTGGGGTTGAGGGGAGGAAGAAACTGGAATGATTGCTTCTTTGTGGTGATGAAAATATTTTGAAACAAATAGACATGGTGGTTGCACGACATTATGAATGCAGTAAATGCCATGAATGGTAAATTTTGTGTTATGTGTATTTCACCATAGTAAAAAGAAAAGGAATGTGTAAGTTTTGAAAAGATTCCTCATTCTTGGTGCAGCCCATTAACATTTGACAGGGCGGGGTGGGTTCTAAAGAGGGACATGTGATAAACAGGGCAAAACCTTAGCATGACAAGGCTTGCACTGCCTGGCTGGGATCCCTGATGCCAGGACCTGGCTCATGTGGGTGCAGCAGCCACTGGGGCAGCTGCTCAGGGGCTCCTGATGTCCTGCACGACTGAAGGCAGTTTTAATTTGGGGGTAGCTTGTTTGGAATCCTCACATGGAGACAAGAAAAGCAATGGAGTACCAAGCTGTTTATAACCCAGGGAGACAGAAACCCACCAAATATAAAGTTTCACTGCAATGAGGCCAGGATAATTTCAGTTTATCCAATGAAAAGGAAAATAAACTTTTATGACCTGGTCGGGCTAGAGTAGTTTTAGTTAAAGGTGTGTGGAAAGTTTCTAGTTATTGCTGCACATGCTCTGTTCCCTCATTCTTGGGAGCGTGCCACTTCTTCATGTCATTTTCTACCCACAAAAGGAAAAATATTTCAAATAGGTTTTTTTTTTTTTTTTACAATGAAAGTAATATTTGATTATTATAAAATTTCAAACAGGAGACATTTTATGTATAGGTATTTGTTGTTGTTCAGTAGTTAAGTTGTGTCTGACTGTTTGCGACCCCATGGACTGTAGCATAGCAGGTTACAGTCCTGTACACGCCTTTCCTTCAATGTCTCCCTGAGTTTACTCAAACTCATCTGCATTGAATCAGTGATGCCATCCAGCCATCTCATCCCCTGTTAACCCCTTCTCTCCCTGCCCTCAATTTTCCCCAGCATTAGAATCTTTTCAAATGAGTCAGCTCTTTGCATCAGGTGGGCAAACTGTTGGAGCTTCAGCTTCAGCATCAGTCCCTCCAATGAATATTCAGCGTTGATTTCCCTTAGGATTGACTGGCTTGATCTTGCAGTCCAAGGGACTTTCAAGAGTCTTCTCCAGTATCACAATTCAAAAACATCAGTTCTTCAGCACTCAGCCTTCCTTATTGTCCAACTCTCACATCCGTACATGACTACTGGAAAAACCATAGCTTTGACTATATGGACCTGTGTTGGCAAAGTGATGTCTCTGCTTTTTAATATGCTGTCTAGGTTGGTCATAGCTTTCCTTCCAAGGAGCATGTGTCTTAATTTCATGGCTGCAGTCACTGTCTGCAGTGATTTTGGAGCCCAAGAAAATGAACTCTGTCACTGCTTCCTTTTTTTCTCCCTTCTATTTACCATGAAGTGGTGGGACCGGATGCCATGATCTTAGTTTTTTGAATGTTGAGTTTTAAGCCAGCATTTTCACTGTCCTCCGTGACCCTCATCAAGAGGCTCCTTAGTTCCTCTTGGCTTTCTGCCATAAGAGTCGTATCATCTGCATATCTGAGGCTGTTGATATTTCTGCCAAAGATCTTGATTCCAGTTTGTGAGTCATCCAGCCAGGCATTTAGCATGATGTACTCTGCATATAAGTTAAATAAGCAGCATGACAATATATAGCCTTGACATACTCCTTTCCCCATTTGGAACCAGTCCGTTGTTCCATGTCCAGTTCTAACTGTTGCTTCTTGACCTGCATACAGATTTCTCAGGAGGTAGGTAAGGTGGTCTGGTATTCCCATCTCTTTAAGAATTTTCCACAGGTTGTTGTGATCCACACAGTAAAAGACTTCAACGTAGTCAATGAAGGAGAGTAGATGTTTTTTCTAGAACTCCCTTGCTTTCTCTGTGATCCAGCAAATGTTGGCAATTTGATCTACGGTTCATCTGTCTTTTCTAAACCCAGCTTGTACATCTGGAAGTTCTTAGTTCACATACTGCTAAAGCCTAGCTTGAAGGATTTTGAGCATAGCCTTACTAGCATGTAATGTGAGGGCAATTTTATGATAGTTTGAACATTCTTTGGCATTGCCGTTCTTTGGAATTGGAATAAAAACTGACCTTTTCCAGTCCTGTGGCCACTGCTGAGTTTTCCAAATTTCCTGGCATATTGAGTGTAGCACTTTAACAACATCATCTTTTATGATTTGAAATAGTTCAGCTGCAATTCCATAACCTCCACTAGCTTGGTCCGTAGTGATGCTTCCTAAAGCCCACTTGACTTCACACTTCAGGATGTCTGGCTCTAGGTGAGTGACCATGCCATCATGGTTATCCAGGTCATTAAGACCTTTTTTGTACAGTTCTTCCATGTATTCTTGCCATCTTTTAATTTCTTCTGCTTCTGTTAGGTCCTTATATCTTCTATCTCTTTTTGTGCCCATCTTTACATGAAATATTCCCTTGCTTTCTCTAATTTTCTTGAAGAGATCTCTAGTCTTTCCCATTCTATTGTTAAGAAAGATTGAGGTGGAACCACTCCAAGGAAAGCCCCTCACTCATTTACAACACTGGTCACGGAATGACCAGTTGTGACACATGAACGAAATGGAACACCATGCAACTGTGAAAAGTAGGCTGTTGATTGGCATTTATGGGTATGAAAGATGTCCATGCTATGTTAATAAATGTTGTATGATCCCAATGAAACTAAGGATACCAGTACATATATATTGACAGAAAAATGACTGCAAGGATACATGCCAAAACATCTGTTATGTTATTCCTGATTGCTGAACCCCTGGCCAATGTTACTGATTGATGGTCTAACCCAATCTGACTTGCTACAATGGTGGGGTCCTCTTGGTTGAATTTGGTCTTCATTTCCCATTAAAAAGACACAAACAAAGCAAAATAAAAAACCCAGAGATCCTAATAAGTGTATGTAGGTAAAATATAGTTCCTTTAGGTAGGTTAACATCATAGATGTGGGATTTCCTACAGTCTGTCTTAGGAAATTCTTGACCAGAAGAACCTGTAGATTTGTTAAATGATAGTGAAAATGACAAGAAATATATAAAAGAACTAAAAGCCATTATTACAAAAGATGAGTCTATAGCAGAATAAATAAAATCTTGTATTTCCTCATTTATTTGGACTTCTTGGAAACTGAATTATTGGGTTGGCCAAAAAGTGTTTTCAGGCTTTCCAATAAGATGTTATTGAAAACCCAAACGAACTTTTTGGCCAAGGCAATATTTCCAGTAAGTGGATTTTCTAGATGGTGGAAGCTTATTTGGTTAAGTGCCATGTAAGTTTGCATTTTAACCATTTCAATGAAATTCTTTCTAATGCCTGGTAAATGGTTTATGGCTTTCCCGTAGAGAATGTATTGAAAATATGTCAACCAATTTGTTAGGCTTTGAGGTCTCATATGAATATGTTGTCATTTGTTTTCTTTTTGCTCTACGAAACATCTATTTCTGTTCTATTGACTATGCCAAAGCCTTTCACTGTGTGGATCACTGCAACTGTGGGAAATTCTTAAACAGATGAGAATACCAGACCCCCTGACCTGCCTCTTGAGAAACCTGTATACAGGTCAGGAAGCCACAGTTAGAACTGGACATGGAACAACAGACTGGTTCCAAATTGGGAAAGGAGTACGACAAGGCTGTATATTGTCACCCTGCTTATTTAACTTACATGCAGAGTACATCATGAGAAATGCTGGGCTGGATGAAGCACAAGCTGGAATCAAGATTGCTGGGAGAAATATCAATAACCTCAGATATGCAGATGATACCACTCTTATGGCAGAAAGTGAAGAGGAACTAAAAAGCCTCTTGATGAAAGTGAAAGAGGAGAGTGAAAAAGTTGGATTAAATCTCAACATTCAGAAAACTAAGATCATGGTCCCATGGCATGATGGGCATCTGGTCCCATCAGTTCAGTTCAGTTCAGTCACTCAGTCGTGTCCAACTCTTTGCAGCCCTATGAACCGCAGCACACAGGCCTCCCTGTCCATCACCAACTTGCAGAGTCCACCCAAACCCATGTCCATTGAGTCGTTAATGCCATCCATCCATCTCATCTTCTGTCGTCCCCTTCTCCTCCTGCCACCAATCCCTCCCAGCATCAGGGTCTTTTCCAATGAGTCAGCTCTTCACATCAGGTGGCCAAAATATTGGAGTTTCAGCTTCAACATCAGTCCTTCTAATGAACGCCCAGGACTTATCTCCTTTAGGATGGACTGGTTGGATCTCTTTGTAGTCCAAGGGATTCTCAAGAGTCATCTCCAACACCACAGTTCACAAGCATCAATTCTGCGGCACTCAGCTTTATTTATAGTCCAACTCTCACATCCATACGTGCCCACTGGAAAAACCATAGCCTTGACTAGATGGACCTTTGTTGGCAAAGTAACGTCTCTGCTTTTTAATATGCTATCTAGGTTGGTCATAACTTTCCTTCCAAGGAGTAAGCATCTTTTAATTTCATGGCTGCAGTCACCATCTGCAGTGATTTTGGAGCCCAGAAAAATAAAGTCAGCCACTGTTTCCGCTGTTTCCCCATCTATTTGCCATGAAGTGATGTACTCTGCATATAAGTTAAATAAGTAGGGTGACAATATACAGCCTTGACGTATTCCTTTTCCTATTTGGAACCAGTCTGTTGTTCCATGTCCAGTTCTAACTGTTGCTTCCTGACCTGCATACAGATTTATCAAGAGGCAGATGGGGTGGTCTGGTATTTTCCACAGTTTGTGATCCACACAGTCAAAGGCTTTGGCATAGTCAATAAAGCAGAAATAGATGTTTTTCTGGAACTCTCTTGCTTTTTCGATGATCCAGTGGATGTTGGCAATTTGATCTCTGGTTCCTCTGCCTTTTCTAAATCCAGCTTGACCATCTGGAAGTTCATGGTTCACGTATTGCTGAAGCTTGGCTTGGAGGATTTTACGCATTACTTTACTAGTGTGTGAGATGAGTGCAATTGTGCGGTAGTTTGAGCATTCTTTGGCATTGCCTTTCTTTGGGATTGGAATGAAAAATGACCTTTTCCAGTCCTGTGGCCACTGCTGAGTTTTCCAAATTTGCTGGCATATTGAGTGCAGCACTTTCACAGCATCATCTTTCAGGATTTGAAATAGCTCAACTGGAATTCCATCACCTGCACTAGCTCTGTTCGTAGTGATGCTTCACTTGACTTCACATTCCAGGATGTCTGGCTCTAGGTCAGTGATCACACCATTGTGATTATCTGGGTCATGAAGATCTTTTTGGTATAGTTCTTCTGTGTATTCTTGCCACCTCTTCTTAATATCATCTGCTTCTGTTAGGTCCCTGCCATTTCTGTCCTTTATCGAGCCCATCTTTGCATAAAATGTTCCCTTGGTATCGCTAATTTTTTGAAGAGATCTTTAGTCTTTCCCTTTCTATTGTTTTCCTCTATTTCTTTGCGTTGATCGCTGAGGAAGGCTTTCTTATCTCTCCTTGCTATTCTCTGGTCCCATCACTTCATGGCAAATAGATGGAGAAACTCTGGAAACAGTGACAGACTTTATTTTGGGGGGCTCCAAAATCACTGCAGATGGTGACTGCACCCATGAAATCAAAAGATGCTTGCTCCTTGGAAGAAAAGTTATGACCAACCTAGACAGCATATTAAAAAGCAGAGACATTACTTTGCCAACAAAAGTCCATCTAGTCAAAGCTATGGTTTTTCCAGTAGTCATGGATGAATGAGAAAGTTGGACTATAAAGAAAGCTGAGCACCAAAGAAGTGACACTTTTGAACTGTGGTGTTGAAGAAGACTCTTGAGAGTCCCTTGGACTGCAAGGAGATCCGACCAGTCCATCCTAAAGGATATCAGTCCTGGGTATTCATTGTAAGGACTGATGTTGAAGCTGAAACTGCAATACTTTGGCCACCTGATGTGAAGAACTGACTCATTTGAAAAGACTCTGATGCTGGGAGGGATTGGTGGCAGGAGGAGAAGGGGACGACAGAGGATGAGATGGTTGGATGGCATCACCGACTCAATGGACAAGAGTTTGAGTGAACGCTGGGAGTTGGTGATGGACAGGGAGGCCTGATGTGCTACAATCCACGGGGTTGCAAAGAGTCAAACAATACTGAGCAACTGAACTAAACTGAACTGAACTGCTCTGCCAAATGATATCAATGCCATTTGCCTTCTAAAGACTCAGACGACTGTACCTTTACACAGCTGTTTATACTTTTTTCTCTCATGGGTAGGAGGTGATGGTGGTGGTTTAGTCACTCAGTCATGTCTGACTCTTGCGACCCCCTGGACTGTAGCCCGCTAGGCTCCTCTGTCCATGGGATTTCCCGAGCAAGAATATTGGAGTGAGTTGCCACTTCTTTCTCCACTTATGGGTAGGATGTGTCAATTTTTACTTTTTACCAGAGAAATATGCTTAATCACTTTCCCCATCTCAAAACATCTTTCTAACTTACTGATTTATAAGTTTCATACCCTGGGAAATCAGAACCCCAAGTCTGTTACTGTTTTGTATAAAGTAAGATTAATAGGCATTGAATGAACTCATGTATTTAGTCCCAGGATTTTTGACCATTCAAGAACTTTAAGAATTTACTTCCTGGTTGTAGGCTATTATCTGATAGAAGTTTGACTCTGGGCAAAGTGCCATTTTATTTATAATCTGCTGTGCTTATGGTTTTCCATTCTAGCACAAGTACCTTCCTGGTTGCTCATAGTAGAGAAATAAAAAAATAAATAAATAAAAAAAACCTGTCTGTAGGCTGTTGGTAAAGTTTTGTAAAATGGAATTTGGGTGTGTTTTTAATAGAAAGGTAAAATAATCTTAGATATAATTTCTTGAGTGCTTCCCATTTTTTTTAAACAGAGAAATAATGATGAATCTAACTGTCGGGAAACTCACAGACCAAGAAGTTATAACCATTGCACGTCGTTACCGGGTGCCTGAGGACCCCTGTCCACATAGGAATGTCCTAGTTGCACAGGCCCATGAACAACTCAAGAAAAATGCTTTTGAGAATTTTGAAAGACTCATTGCTATGTGTGTATACGAAGATCGGGAAAAGTAAGCTTTTATTTTATTGATTCTAAGAAATCATTTATGTTTCTGTGAAGCTGAGTGATGAAGGAATTTGTATTGTATCAAAAAGGGCAAAAAGAAAATTGGGAAGTCTCCTCATACTCCACTAGGTAGCAAAGCCACCTTAAATCATTTCTGGAGATTATCTGGGTACACATATTTCATAGTGATGGATGGTGAGTTTTGCTTGTTGATGGAATAGGGGAAGTTCTGTGTCTTCAAAAGAATAGGATGGCCCCTTTGCATTTTCTAATTGGTTTCTAGAAGCTTTCAATTGAAGCAGTAAATCAGTGTTAGAAGATTTAATTCTGAGATGGCATCTCTTTACACTATTTTATTAATAAGTGGGATTTATAAATATGAGTTTTATAATATACCGGACAGGGGATTTGCAAGTAAACTTTCTATAAAATCTCTTTGAAATTATTTCTTCTCAAAAACAATGATGCTCCAAATAATGTGTTTCTAATACATTTATCATGTTTGCCTTTGAACTTTATTCAGTCATTGTTACAAACAACTGGAGCCCCATCTTGGTATATTTTGGTGTTCATCTTACCCACAGATCTGATATACTGGTGGGGGAGCATATTCATCTGGAGTTAGAAAATCTTAGGTCTAACTCTAGCCACTGGTTTTGTTACTTCGGACCACTGTCATCTCTTTACCCCATTACTACTTCCTTCATCCCCAAACCTGTACCCTAAATATCTTAGAAGGACCCATGGTTTTTCTTAATTTGTTGTTGTTGTAGTCACTAAGTTATGTCGAGCTCTTTGCTACCCCCATGGACTGTAGCCCACCAGGCTCCTCTGTCTGTGGGAGTCTCCAGGCAAGAATAGTGGAGTTGGGTTGTCATTTCCTTCTGCAGGGGATCTTTCCAACTCAGGGATCCAACCTGTGTCTCCTGAATTCACAGGCAAGTTCTTTACCACTAGTGCTACTTGGAGTGCCCCCAGTTTATCTTACTAGGGAACATTTTTTTTCCTAATCCATAATACACCCTTGTTGAATTGTTATAAAATGGTATTCTTCCTTGAATCTTTAAGCTTCTCTGAGCCTTCTGGAAGACGTATTACCTGAGCTTTGTATGACTCTGGCCTTGCCTTCCAGCCTGGTGGTATCCCTCTCCAGGGTGAGAAGTGTGACCCTCTTTGATTAAAGGAATACCTGTTGGGAAAAAAGGGGCTAGTTGATGAGACAACTCTTGAGGTTCTTCCAGATCCAACAAGTTCCAATTCTAGACATAAAGATTCTCTTACCATTTTATAACCTACTGCTAAGAAAGAAGCCCACTTTCTTTCTTGTTAGTTCTAATTTTGCCTGATGCCTGGAAGAACACTGGCGGGGTGAGAACATTAGACAGGCATTTCTGTGCCCCAGCAGGCTGGGGAAAATGACTGTTGGGCTGCTCTGAGAAAAAAAAAAAATTAGGTGAATGTTAAGGTCCCAGTTGGGGCTTCTAGGTTATACGATTTGGGTCCAAGGAAAAGACTAGAAAAACACCCTCTGGTCATATAATACTTGGATGGAGGCTCTAGATGCCTGTCAAATTAAGAGATGTTTTCAAATATCAGAACCATTTTTGACTAGTGGTCAAGAATGCAGATCGATTACTTAGAGCAACACTCGTGGCTGCAGCCTTAACAGGCTGTACTATCACCAACCAAGAATCTGAACCCTGATGGAACGGCCTTTGTAAGGACAGAATCTAGTGACTTCTGAAATGGAAACAAGCTGGTGAAATACAATAAGACTGTTTTTCCTTACCGCGATTCCAGTACCAGCTTTCATATTTATTTCCATGTGCACGCTTTTAGGACACATCTATGTTTTCTTTCCTTTAGCATGTAATTATTACTCAAGAGACATGAAGTATAGAAAAGCTCATTGACTGTGTTTTAATGCAGGAAAAAAGTGTTACCCAGCAAAGACATCAAAAGGCTGTGCAAGTCCTCCAGATTACCTTTGAATGAAGATCTTCTAGGATCCTTACTGTCCGGGTAGGTGAGATCTCCACCCTCATGGACCATGTCCTGCATGTTTTTGTTTTGGAGACAGTTCCTGGTTTTACATCTGCCTTTACTGCCCTTGATTTACCCTTTACCTCAGTATTGTCTCACTGATGATACATCTCTATTTAATTGTTACAAAAGGAAAAGTTAGTCATGATTGTGAATGTCACAGAGCCTCTAATGAATTATTGTTTGATCTTTTTAACATGAAGATGCACTTAAGTGCACACGGATTCATGGGACAAAATGAAAATGAACTGCTTCTTTGGTTGTGAGCGTCTTAGATCTAAAATTTAGGACAGGTTTTTCAGAGCAGTAGTTTCTAATGGCTAAAGACATGCAATTAGAGGACCTCATGTTATTAGCACAGAGCAAGAGTGCCAGATGTCAAGTGCAGAGGTTAGGATGTTGCCAAAGGAAAGCACAGTGAACTGCTTTCTAAATCACCTCTCTTCTTGTACCAAACCTGACTTTTTGACTGCCTGGCACCACCCTCCTAGCCATCCACACTCTGGTCATCTTTTATGCTTCCCATGGCATGACGCCAGCCCCTCCTCTGACTGACTTATCTTGATAATGTTGACATCTGGGACTGTGTTCTAGGCATTGTTATCATTGCTTTGAGTACATTACCTCATTGACTTCGTGAGAACAGCTTGGTGAGGTCAGAGCTATTATCCTCCTATCTTACATGAGGATGCTGAGGTCTAGAGAGATAAGATTTTGCCCAAAGTCACATAGTCTAGAAGAAGAACTGTGACTTAACCTCTGAACCTTTAAAATGCACATCTTCTGCTTCAAACCGTTTTGAATTATTGTCTACAAATAGCCAGTAGATTAGAATGTTCTGCCTGTTCTGCCTCCTACTTCTGCTGCTTGCATGTTCTCTCTCCCCTCTATTCCCACCACCTCCACTCTTGTTCTGACCTACTTTTCTTCTTGATTGTTGCAGGGCCCCCACATTGGCCTTTCTTCCACCAGCCTCTAAATTTTTAAATCCATCTTTACATCTAGCAGCTAAGTACCTTCTAAGAGCAAGAATATCCTAGTGTCGCTTTTCTACTCACAAGCCTTCTGTACCATTTCTTTGTTCTCTAAGGAATAACCAGCTTCCTCAGCTTTGAGCTCCTCTTCCGCCTTCTCCATTGTGGGGCTTAGGGTTGTCATTAGAGCATTATTCTCAAGCAGGGGTTGGAGTGGGCAGTCGTCATCTGAGACAGAAAAAAAAAAAGGAAGCAGACAAAAACTAAATCCCACATGGGAAAGCTAGGGTCCTTCTGCTCCTAGTATCAGGAGCAGAATCAAGAAGAGGCCAATCTAGGTGGCTGTGTGTGTGTGTGTGCATTGGATAACCTGGGGTTGTCTTCTAGACTTTCAGCTCTATTTGCTTTTATTTTCTAGCAGCAGTATGAGGGATAAATAGGCCATCCCAGTACAAAGGACCTGAGATGAAGTGCAGGCTTAGGAGTCTGGTTTCTCCACAGTTACCACATTCTCAAAGCTCCTCTTCCCATTCCCAGTAGTCCAGCCAGATGGCCCATTTAGCTTTTCACTTGTATACCTCCTGCCTTCCCACTTTTTTGCCTTTTCTCTTGCTGTTTCTTCAGTAGGAACTAGCTTTGAGTTTTCTTCACCTGCTGAAATCTTGTTCTTCACTTGAGACCTGTTTTGCATAGCACTGTATCCATGAAGCCCTCTTGGATTTGGTTGGCTGGTGTGATTATCTCCTGGCTAAGAATTCTCACAGCACTATTTATGTTTCTTTTTCTTTCTTTTTTTTTTTTTTGTCTCTTACCTTGTAATGAAGATTTGTGAGTAGACATCTGATCCACTCAGATACCGAGACCTACTTCTAACCTGTTTGATTTACTGCCTAAAAATAAGCAGCAGGTTGTCACAGCTTGACAATTTTGCCCCTTACCTTGTCTCCTGTATTCTTTGAATCTACTTGCTAGCTGTGTAATCTTGTGCAAGTTTTTTGACCTGCCTGAACCTCAGATTCCATATCTCTAGAATGAGATAACAATACCTGCTTCCTCGTGGTTCTTGGGGTGAATTGAGATAACATGTATAAACTCCCCAGTGCCATAGCATCTGGTACTAAGTCCTGATTGGAGACTAGGAGAGAAGTGTTCATCAGACACCATAGACCACACGCTCTGACTTAGAAATGAACTGGAAGAGACCTGTGTCCTACATTGAGGAAGCCTTGTTTTTAAACAGTTGGATCTGAATGCCTTTCACACATTAAGCTGTCTTCTAGTCAGGAAGCTGCAGATGTTTATTAAATTATCTCTTGATGGCCTCGGGATGAGTTGTCCTGGAAAGTCCAGTAATGTGGGAGCCTGGCCTCTGGGGGACCTAGATGTTTCTTATCCAGCACTGAGGCCACCAAGTCATCATCCTCTCATTCTCTCAGCAGACTGTTTTGTCTTTGCCTTGACGATTTGACATGAAAGGCAGAAAGATGATTCCCCAACTTGCCGTGAAGCCGGCTCAGTCTCAGATCACATCCGCCTCCGAGCCCCAGCTTAGCTCCAAGGAGGTCATCCCTCTGAGCCACTAAGCAGACCATGTTCAGTCTAACTTTGCTTCTAATTGTGCACTGACCCTTCTCCACACTCAGGGGAAACTTCAGACTAATCAGATTAGAAAATGTCTCATTCCCATTCCCCTTTCCCTCCAATATGCCCTGCCACGATTTGGGTCACATGCTTGATGTTTTGCATCATCTCCGCAGATTCCTTTCAAAGACGGCCCTAATTCCTAACGGGCCCATCAGCCTGCAGCTTACATTTATATTCTGCATTCTTATTGTTCCCCATAGACTCCACAGGGCTTTCCAGAGCCTTGACCAGACTCTCTTTCTGCACAGCCCTCCTGTGGCACGCTAAACCAGAGCCCCTCTGACGTCTACAGTCTCCCGTGGGAGACAGGCCCAGAGTTTGTTGACTTGGTTCAGCACACACTCTGCCCAGGGGCAGTTTTACCTGCCTTGGGATGGAGCTGGGCAGTTGGTGAGCAGGTGTAGAGCCCCTTTGAATTCAGATCAGGAGATGAAAAACTATATGGCTAAAGATTCCAATGATTTCTTTCACCCGGGGAATGTTACTTGTATATTTCTCCTGACCCTGCATTTGGGTACTAAGATTTCCCTTCTACTCCATTTCTATTTTTCTTCTGATTCAGTTAGGTCTTTTCCTTATTAGCACAACTCATGCTGGAATCAGGACCTCAAAATCTTTTCACATCTGGTTACCCCAGCCCCCATCAGTTTGTGCTGTGGAAACCGGTATGACGGTCAAGAGTCCGCCTGCAATGCAGGAGACCTGGGTTCTATCCCTGGGTCAGGAAGATCCCCTGGAGAAGGGAATGGCTACCCACTCCAGTATTCTTGCGGGGAGAATCCCATGGACAGAGGAGCCAGGTGGGCTACAGTCCATGGGGTCACAAAGAGTCTGATGCACCTGAGCAACTAACACATATACGCAGCCGGTATGAGGTCACCTTCCTTACCAAACAATCATTTCACTAATGCACAGAACATCAGATGTCAGTGTTTGATGTGGTGATAGCTATTACCCATAATAGGAGTGGCATTCTGTATTGAAACAGTGCCTAGGGCCCTGGAATATTTTGTAAATCCTTGAGCACATTTAAAGGTACATTTTCATTGATGATAGGCATGATACCTCTTTTCTTGAGGCGGCTGTCTCACTAAATAAATGTACTTCAGCCCCAGATGGAATTAGAATAACAACCCCCTAAGATACCCTCAACCTTTGTTTCTATCTCAGGCCCTAGGGGTAGAGATGATATCTCATTCAACCCTGCAGTCCCGGAGATGTGTCCCATGCTATTACACGGGGCAGTGGGGAGAAACACATGGGCTTTATACCTATCAGAGCTGCCTCTGAAGTCCAACCCTACTGCCTTCTGCCCAAGTGATCCCTGTAAATGGAATAAATCCCACTGAGCCTTCATTTGGATGTTAAGGTTTCCTCAGAACTAATAAGCAAGAAATGCTGGTTCTCAAACCATAAGAGATGGGGAGAATTGTGAGGTCATTCTGTTCTCTGTTCCCGGTGGGCCTGGGGAGTGAAGAGGCACCCTCCTCCCCTGACTGTGGCCTTCCGAAGCGGGACTTAGAAGTCAGGTGTGACTCTTTGCCCAGCAGCTCTGCCCCAAGCTAGTCTTTTACAGTTGGCTTTGGGTTCCACAGAATGCCTCAGGACTGGCTTCCCGGGAGAGCTGGTGCCTCATCCAGAAGTACCAGTTAAAATAGAAAAAGTTAACAGGGCTTTCAAATCATCTCATTATGCTCTACCCAGCCTCTCCCCCTGTTCCCCTTGCAGAGGCATGGTTGGGGCTTAAGTAATTTCACCAACAGTACCTGGCCATGAAGCTGAGGGGCAGGGGTGGAACCATGTGCTTGTTCACGTTGCAAAGTGTTCGGTGCCCTGGGAAGTTTTGAGAAACCCCCTTCTCTCCCTGTTCATTTCTTCTCCCTCTCTTCTCTCTCACCCCAACCCTGACCATACACACAGATGGTTTCTACTTTTTCAAATATAAGGCGATTTGGTCCCTAAGGAGATCTGTGCTGGGATCACAATTGGAATTTAGAAGCCTGGTGATTTGAGATCATGGAACTTAACTCACTGGCACCCTGGGCAGTGCCATCTTGCCAGCTCCTAAGTTGTGACCAACTAGCTACAGCGGCCCAAAGCTTCACTTTTTTCCCCCTCGAGTGTCTGGTCTTTAAGACTCCCACCAGATGTTTCAGTGTGCACCCTGGGGTTTGTCGGGTAATGAACTGAAACCAAACCCAAGCAAGTGAGTCAAATGTGTCTTCACTACCCTCACTGTCTTTCAGCCCTGGCCATGCCGCCAGCCCTTTCTCCTAAGTTATGAGATGGTCTTTGTGGCAGAGGGGAACCCAAGTTACTCTGGCACAGAATACAGCTGCTGCTGCGCCTATTACCTCCACAGATGGGGGAAATAAAGCATATCAGTATTATTCCCCATGGCAAGGAGATAGATGGCTGCTGTGGTTTGCAAGCCATTCATCATTTTTGGAAGGGGGGAGCAAGAGTACCCGTCAAATGACACATTAGACTCACTTCTGAGAACTCCCACCTAGCAAGGCATCAGGAAGCCTACTTGGAGGTCATTATGATCGAGAGGGGAACCAGAGAAATGGCTTTGCCCTCCCTCTTCTTCCACAAACATGTCCTTTAGTTTGTGTAGGGAAGGAAATGGTGGCTTGCCTGAGTATCAAAGGGAAAGAAGAATTTATGGAGGCTTTAGGAAAACACTTCAGCACTGTGAGGTAGGACTTTAAAGTAAGCAGGCTGACTTTTTAACAAGCTTAGGCACACTTAAAAGCCAGAATTAGCATTGCCCTTTAGGGCAGTCACCCTGGAAGGCTGTGCACTCATTCCAACAATGTCGCCATACAAAGCTCTTCTTTGGAATTGCCTTCACAGCCTTTTCAAAGGAATTTCCTCCAGAGTGGCAAATCTTCATCCTTTGACTGTGAATCAGAGTCTTAGCAAGAGTCAAATGTCGTTTGGCAAGGAGAGAAGTAGTGGATTCAGGTGGAGAAAGAGGAGGCTCACATTTTTGAACAGAAGCACAGTGTGACCCTGATAAGAGAGATCCATCTTCTATATGACTCATAGGCTTTCCCAAAATATTTTGAAAGGATGGATAGGATTTGGTGAATGATGACCTGCAGTGGTCAGGAGACAGGGAGGACCGCTGGGGAGATAATATTCAGGGGAAATTGACCTACTTGTCCTTACTCCCTAAGAGTTGAGCCTGCGTCCATCTCTAAACTGCTCCTCCTCGTCTCCTTCTCCTCCAACCTGGAGTGCTCCTTTGTATCCTATTCTTGTCTCTCTGACAGCCTCATCTGACAGTAGCATATAGTAGATATAGGGTATAGTAGCAAATGGAGCAAATGTGAAAAATCTCACGCTGTCAGTGGTGCGGGCAAGGAAGCTCTGTGCTGAGTTTTGGAACTGGGAGAAAGACCAGGAGACGATTCCCTTATCAGTGTGCCCAAATGAGGGTGCTCATGCCTTTCCAAGTCTGATGCATGAATTGACCACCTGGGAAAGCACTCTGCACTGTCTCTCATCTGCTTTTCACACTTCTTATATTTTCATTTATGCCTAACGGATACATGCTTATAGTAAAGAAAATAAATAATTCTAAAAAAACTTACTCTGACAAGAGCAGTTTCCAGCCACATCTCTCCCCACCTCCCAGACCCATTCTCAAAAAACAGCCTTTCAGTCTTTCTAGTTGTTTCTACAGAACTTAAAATAGCATGTACATTCTGCTATTTCTGGATTTCTCATTTTTAGATACTAGTACTAATTTCCTGTTATGATGCTTGAGAATTTAGTATAATATTGATTCCCATTACTGGTGTTCTTTCTAGATGCTCTTAGAATCATGTCTTTATTCCTGATGTTCTGGAAATTCACGATGGGGCCTTGTCGAGTGTGTGTGTGGGGGGGCGGCGGGGCACACGCCTATATATAGATTGTGCTTAACAGTTTATGGGCCCTTCCAGTCTGGAGACTCTGTCCTTTGGCTCAGAGAAATTTTCCATTAATTTTTAAATTATTTCCTCCCATCCTTTTTCATTTTTGTCTTGTGAGAACTCCTATCATTAAGATTTTGGCTCTCGAGCCAAATTGAATTAGAATTCAAATTCAATTCAAATTGAATTGAATTCGAATCCAAATTGAATCTGGATTAAGTTTTTCTTTGTCATTAGGATGTCCTTACCAAGGGGTTTCCTCAGCTTTACATTCCACCCTTTCTACCGCATCTTTTTACTACTATCATATTTTTTATTCCAAGAGCACACTTTTGGTTCCTTTTTTGTAGTCTTCTGTTCTTTCTTCATGGGTGTAACATATCTTCTTAAGTCACATCTTTCCTTCTGCTACCTGAATTTTCTTTGTCCCCTGATAGTTTTTTTCCCCTGTTCCTGCTTTGACTTCTGTCCTTAATGTTGGAAGCTTTTGGGGGTGGGTCTTCTTGGTTAGTGGGTTCACTGCATGAGTCATCTCCTAGCCTACATTTTCATTAGGGAATCCCCAGAAGCCACAATCTGGAGATCTCTCAGGGCCACTCAGAGCATCGAGAGAAGAATCCTGTCTTCTCCTGAAGGGTTAGGAGGGAAGTGGGTTAAGGAAAAGGAGGAGAAATTAAGCACAGTCACTGATGTTCTGAAAACAGGAAAGGGGAAGGAAGGGGTCTGAGAGACCCAAGTTGAGTGGGTAATGTTCTTCTTAACCCTCCATTGTGCTTCATCTACCCAAGACTAGAGCTTCTTTAGTTGAATTTCTCTGGGGAACAAGCCCCAGTCCCCTACAGTGAAGAGTCCAGTGTACAAGGACAGATTCTTGAGGGTCCAGCTGCTCTTGCTGTTTTCAGGCTTTCAAACAGCCCTTGTTTTCAGTACCCCACCTTATCCCTGGGGCTTCCCTCATAGCTCAATCAGTAAAGAGTCTGCCTGAAATGCAGGAGACCTGGGTTTGATTCCTGGGTCAGGAAGGAGAAGGAAATGGCAATCCACTCCAGTATTCTTGCCTGAAGAATCCCATGGATGGAGGAGCCTGGCAGGCTACATTCAATGGGGTCACAAGAGTCAGGCACAACTTAGTGACTAAACCACTACCACCTTATCCCTGGGCTTCCCTGGTGGCTCAGTCAGTGAAGAATCTACCTGCAATGCGGGAGACCTGGGTTTGATCCTTGGGTTGGAAAAATCCCCTGGAGGAGGACATGGCAACCCACTCCAATATTCTTGCCTGGAGAATCCCCATGGATAGAGGAGCCTGGCAGGCTGCAGTCCATGGGGTTGCAAGGAGTTGGACATGACTGACTGAGCAACTAAGCACAGCACCTTATCCCTGCCTTTATTGGCACCTGGAGTCTACAGTCACTCAGCCTCTCAGCAGTTTTGTGGGCCACATTGCCTAATCTCTTAAGTGCCCTCCCTGTCTCTGCCACAGACATTTGGAGTTCAGCTTCCTTTCCTCTGCTGTGCCAAGTCAGTTATCCTAGTCTGATTTCCATCTTGCAAAAGATTTTGAAATTTCTTATTCAGTGTTGCCTTTTTTCCGCCAGCTATCTTTGTCATTGCAGGATACTATCTACTTTTATTTATCTATTGTCATTGGGTGAGATTTTGGTGGGAAAAGGAGATAAGTATTTGTGAGTGACCCATTGTGATTTACTGCCATCCTACCCACTTCCCAAGAACAAAGGAATCTCCCAGGAAGCATTGCATAATTTTATCCTTTTTCATTGAAAGATTCTTTGTTCTTTTTCTGTCTTGCTCCTTTTTGGGGGGATTCCCACCTCCAGTGAAATCCTCACAGACAAAACTGAAAAGAGAAACTTGGAGTATTTTACCACATTGTGCTTAGTCGCTCAGTTGTGTCTGACTATAGCCCACCAGGCTCCTCTGTCCATGAAGATTCTCCAGACAAGAATATTGAAGTGGGTTGCCATGCCCTCCTCCAGGGGATCTTCCCAACCCAGAGATCGTATCCAGGTCTCCCACATTGCAGACGAATTCTTTCCCATCTGGGCTGCCAGGGAAGCCCAAGAATACTAGAGTGGGTAGCCTATACATTCTCCAGGGGATCTTCCTGACCCAGGAATTGAACTGGAGTCTCCTGCATTGCAGGCAGATTCTTTACTAGCTAAGCTGTTTTATCACGTTGAAGTAAAGTGAAGGGAAAGTCACTCAGTCAAGTCCGACTCTTTGTGACCCCACAGACTATATAGTCCATGGAATTCTCCAGGCCACAATACTGGATTGGGTCACCGTTCCCTTCTCCAGGGGATCCTTCCCAACCCAGGGATGGAACCCAGGTCTCTCACATTGCAGGTGGATTCTTTACCAGCTGAGCCACCAGGGAACCCCAAGAATACTGGAGTGGGTAGCCTATCCCCTCTCCAGTGGATCTTTCTGACTGAGGAATTGAACTGGGGTTTTCTGTACTGCAGGGAGATTCTTTACCAGCTGAGCCACTAGGGAAGCCCAAGAATACTGGAGTGAGTAGCCTATCCCCTCTCTAGTGGATCTTTCTGACTGAGGAATCAAACTGGGGTTTCCTGCACTGCAGGGAGATTCTTTACCAACTCAGCCATCAGGGAAGCCCATTTTATCACGTCAGCTCAGCTCTTTCCTGAGGCTTGGCTTTGGACTTTGGAAAGATTAAATCTTTAAACATTTTTCCTCAAAAAGGTTTTAGACATCATTGTTAAGCTGTGTATGTATTCTTTGATTAACACCATTTGATCCTTCCTGAATATTATTTGAGTCAAGAATAGCTTCCCAAATATCTTTTGAGATGGGTGAATGGTTAGATTGTGTTGAGTCAGACATTATCATGAGTTGGGCAGGGAAAAGTGCTAGGGGAAAAGTGCTAGGGTTGACAAGTGATCATAAGCAAATATCAGACAGATTGGTAAGGAAGTCTGATAATAGGACTTCAGTGGTGACTTCCAGAAGTTTTCCTGTACCATCCAGTGCCATCATATGGAACAAATATAGACTGACTTAGGCATGGGGACTCGGTTTAAAAAGTGGAAGCAGAAAGGCCTTTCTAAGGAAGTAACATTTGAATGGAGACTTTCCAGACAAAGGGCCCAGAACGTGCAAATGCCTTGCGTTGCTGGGAACAGTCTTGTTATGATCAGAGAGCATGAAGAAAGCAAGTGTACCTGGAAGATGGTGAAGAGGGAGAGAGAGTTCAGATGAGATCAGAGAAGTTAGTGGGGGACCAGATTATATGTGGCTTTATAAACCCTGGTAAGGAGTTCAGCTTGTGTTCTAAGTGGATTGGAAAGTCACCAGAGAGTTGTCAGCGAGGAAGTAACTAATCCAATCTGTGTTTTAGAAAGACCATTCTGGTGGAGGATGTAAGAGTAGAAGCAGCAAGACCATGATACAAATGCTATTCCTGTAACCCAGGTCAGAGATGATGGTGGCTTATTAGAATAGAAAAGATGGAGAAAAATAGACTTGTGATATGCTTAGGTGTTAGAGCCTACAGAACTGGTTAGTAGACTGTATATGAGAGGTGAAGTCAGACCTGATTCTAAATCTGTTTCATAGTCTTTTGACTGGTTTCCAAATCACTGGGATATTATACTTCTGAAACCTCTAGGATTCAATACATGCCTCCTGTCATGATGTGATGGGAATTTAGCAACAATTAGATTCTGTATTGTAGGAATAGACAGAGAAACTTCTTTCATTGGTGATCTCATTCAATCTTCCAGGCGGGTGGCTTTAAATACAATCTGTATGCTAATGACTGCCCCATTTTGATCTCTAACTCAAACCTATTCCCTGAACTTCAGACTCATATACCCAACTGCACACTTCCCATCAAAATGTAATACATCCAAAACCAAACTCCAGTTGCTCAAGCAAAACCCTGGAAGTTGTCCTGAATCCATTCCTATTCATTCTCCCCCTCACCTCCCCTATACACTATAAAATCTTTCAGGAATCCTACGCTCAAAATATATTCAGGCTTTACCGTTCCTCCCTGCTCTCCACTGCCACCACTGTCATCAAAGCTGCCATTACCTCTTGCCCGGATTACTGCAGAAGACTGCTAAGTACCCTTGCCACTGTGGCCTTGCCCCTACATCGTACCTGCAATATATCAACTAGTGTGATCTTCAGAAAATATAACATCGATCTCATAACTGTTCTGCACAACGTACTCCAATGGCTCTTAGCTGTCCTTAGTATGAAAGTCAAAGGCCCTCCATGATCTCATTCTCTGATCTCAGCTCCTACTCAGAGTATTACGGAATATTTTTCTTCGAGGTACCATGCTAAAGGAAAGCTTCTTACAAAACATCTTTCATTGATTGAGTTTTAGTTCATCTCCCCAAAAACAGGCAAATAAAAGACATAATGGTCCTGCATTTTGGCTACAAACTATTCCATAAACAGATCATGTCCTTTCAAGGAGTTCAAATGACGAGTGAGCCAGAATTCACAGGATAAACAGTGGTAGGGGGCAACATGTTGGAGCTGTCTCCCAGAATCCTTGGCCAAAGAAAATGTACACAAAAAAATGACTGAATTCCCTTTCCCCTCTTCTGATCTCTCTGTTTATTCTACTTTATGTTGATGAGTCTATGTAACTTCATCATGTAACATTTCATTTATTGCTGCTAATTTTTATTAGTTTATAAATGTGAGCTATTCTTTTCTTAATGCTTGGAAAAAAAGCCTTTTGACTGATTATGAGTTATTTTTTTCCTGCTTCTGTTATCACCGAGTTTTCTTATAGTTAATTATCCTCTGTTCATCCTTGCAATAGTAACTTGCACACCTCACTTGCTGGTTGGGAGCGGGGGGCAGAGCCTGTTGAGTTAGAGGTGCTGAGAGAAGGGCAGGAACCTGGAGCAGGGTGCTTGGAACAATGCCTTAGTGACCACCTTTGTTTTTTTTTTTTCTTCCAAAAATCATGTTATATAACCAGTATATATTTAGCCTTAGAAATTGGCAGAATGTGGTCAAATTCAGATTAGAAAACATTGAGGTATTACAATAAGAGGTACTTTGTGTTGGGGACATTGTAGCAATTGCCTTGAAAATTTGAGGTCTTAATGGCCAAAACTCTATTATGGTTAAGAATAAACTTATGACATGGCACCCCACTCTAGTACTCTTGCCTGGAAAATCCCATGGACGGAGGAGCCTGGTAGGCTGCAGTCCATGGGGTCGCTAAGAGTCGGACACGACTGAGTGACTTCACTTTCACTTTTCACTTTCATGCATTGGAGGGGGAAATGGCAACCCACTCCGGTGTTCTTGCCTGGAGAATCCCAGGGACGGCGGGACCTGGTGGGCTGCCGTCTATGGGGTCGCACAGAGTCGGACATGACTGAAGCGACTTAGCAGTAGCAGTAGCAGCAGTCAACTAGATTAGTTATTTTTGACCTATAACTTTATGATACAGGTTAATCATTTGTGTTTTTTTTTTGTTTTCAAAATGAAAATGGGCTTAAGTTTTCCTGATTATAAATTTAAAAGAATTCAGATGATACAGAAAGTCTAAAGAAAAAGCAACAATTATAATCTCTCTGCCAAAGATAGCTATTCTTAATACTTCTGTGTATTGTTACTGGACTTTTTAAATGCTGTTTTGTACAAATATAAACCTAAAGTGAGATCATAACTCTGCATTCTATTTTATAACCTCTTTCCACTCAACAATACATTATTAACATATTTCCATGGTAACATGTATGGAACTATTGTTGTTAAGTCGTGTCCGACTCTTTGCAACCCCATGGACTGCAGCACGCCAAGCTTTCCTGTCCTTCACCGTCTTCCAGAGTTTGCTCAAACTTATGTCCATGGAGTCGGTGATACCATCCAACCATCTCATCCTCTGTCACCCCCTTCTCCTGCCTTCAATCTTTCCCAGCATCAGAGTCTTTTCCAGTGAGTCAGCCCTTCGCATCAGGTGGCCAAAGTATTGGAGTTTCTGCATCAGTCCTTCCAATGAATATTCAGGGTTGATTTCCTTTAGGATTGACTGGTTTGAGCTCCTTTCAGTCCAAGGGACTCTCAAGAGTCTTCTCCAACACCACGATTTGAAAGCATCAGTTCTTCAGCGCTCAGCCTTCCTTATGGTCCAACTCTCACATCCATACATGACTACTGGAAAAACCATAGCTTTGACTTGATGGACCTTTGTCAGCAAAGAATGTCTCTGCTTTTTAATATGCTATCTAGGTTGGTCATAGGTCCTGGGGATACTTTGGTGAATTAGATGTGTGAAGTCTCTGCTCTCAAAGAATTTACAGCCTGGAGCATTAGAAACAAAATATAAAGTAATAAGAAATAAGAAAAATATCAATATTGAAGCACTTCTAATATTATGTTTTCATGGTGGATTTAAGCTGACATTTTGGTCCTGAATTGTACAGATCGACTCAAATCATATAATTATATTTTTAGGTTTGAAGACAGTGAAAAACAAATAAATTATGAGTCATTTTTCTGTGCCCTGAACTGGAGAGTGAATCCAGTGCCTGTATTGGAAGTGGCATCATACATTAAAGAGGTAAAATTAACAATAATACCTGTTATAAAAACAAGCCATAGCTACCTGCCTTGCATTTTTAACATCCTTTATCTTGAAATTATTTTTCAATGTAGAATATTAACATCAGTGCTTTTGGAAAGAGCACTGTGTATTTCTGAGTATTTGTGTTAAAGGCTAATTCACTTTCCATGCTGAGCGAACATCTGCTGTATAAGAGCGTGATTTTTCTTATGCAGCTGAATGTTTTTTAACCTAAGTCGCACCCAATTATATGGAAAATAGGATAATAGGTTACAGTTATAAATAGATATAAACACTGTTATCAGGGGATTCTGGTAATATCATCATAAGCCACAAGAGCAAACCTCAAATGGTGCATATGTCAAGAATCCCCAGTGTGTCTGAGGCGGTGCACACAGGTTTGCCTTGGGTGAAGCAGTATTGTGTGGAGACGCATATTTCCTAGTGGGGCCAAATTTGAAATAGAAATTCAGTAGAAAAATGCTTGGTTAGGGAAAACAAAGTTCTTGTGATCAGATGATGCTCTCAACATTGTGGAATTGTCTGAATTCTCTAAGATCTCTTTGGACCAATTGTCTTTAAGGAGTGGATGGGTGGGTGGTGGTTTGTTTATGTTTTAACATGCTCCAGAAATTGATTTTCTTGGGAAAGTCCCTTGATAAAGCAAATGTCATGTGGTCAGTACTCTCAGAAAGGAGGCATTTATTCCTCCTGGTCTCTGCTGACCAGCTCATTCTGGCCTGAACTGGTCTAGTGCCCTTGGGGAGTTCCCTCAGGCATGCAGCTCTTCTGGAGTGTCAGGCAGCCTTAGAACCTCCAGATGATGGGGAAACACTGGTGGCCTTTGGAGTTAAACAGAGCTGGGCTTGAATTCTGGCCCTGCCGCTTGCTTAGCTCAGTGACTTCGGGGATAGTTACTTAACTCATTAATTTATTAATTTAATTCTCAGACAAGTCACATTTAAGTATCCACTCTCAGCAGTTTTGGTGCTATGTCCTGGGGTCTAGAGACAGTCATTTTTGCTATCTTGAGGAGGGTCAGGGGGACAAGAAGTCTTAGGAGGTGATACTGGAAATTTCGATGATGAATAGTAAGAGTTGGATAGGAAGAGTGGCATGTTATGCCCAGTGGCATTCCCAACAGAGGCTCCAGGGCAAGGGGCAGCATGACTCTTGGTCAGAACCAGGAAGAATCGGTGTGGCTGGGATGAAGGCACAAAGCGGGAGGAGAGGAGAGGGATGAGGCTGGAGATAACCTCATGGGTGAGGTTTGCATATCATTCTGCAAAGTCTGGAGACCATGAACAAATGTCCAGGAAGAGAGTGACATGATTAGGTATGCCCTTTAAAGGGCCCTTGCTCTGGTTGGGTGGTGGGTAGATTGGAGAGAAGACAAGGAGACAAGTAGACCCCTTAAGAGGCTCTTTGATGATCCATCGTCACCATAGCAACAGCACACACTTAAACCATTTACTGTGTGTCAAGCTCTCTTCTAAGACCTCAAAATCTATTTGCTCATTTAATCCTCAGAGCAACTTTCTGAGGGTAGATACTTTTATCATTCCCATTTTAGAGATGAAGAAGTTAGAAGAACAGCCATTGTATGGGAGAGTGAGAATTTTAACTCAGATCTGTTTTACCACAAAGAATGAAAAAGGAACAAATCATTTAAATATAATTATTATTGAAGATACTGGATTTAATTCACTAAAGTTCAAGATAGTGTCACAAAAACAAGTTAATACTGTCATTTGGTAATCTTTTAAGTGTTAACTGCTCATTTGTGTCCGATTGTTTGCAACCTCATGGACTATAGCCTGCCAGGCTCCTCTGTCCATGGAATTTTCCAGACAAGAAAACTGGAGTGGGTTGCCATTTCCTCCTCCAGGGGATCTTCCTGATCCAGGGATTGAACCCGCATCTCCTGCATTACAGGCAGATTCTTTATCATCTGAGCCACGAGGGATTTAATTTCTTAGCCACACAAATATGTAATTTTTACATGTAAAAGGAACAATGATGGATAGAGTTTATGTTCTGCCTTTTCATTTAATGTTACAGTATTCTGTTTTGGATAGAATGCATTTGTCCCATTGGGACTTTGCTCCAACCCCGTCTACCCTGCTCTGAGTCCTAGGCAGCTGATCTTTGTAAGCTTCATCAGTGAGTCCCCTAGCCCTCTGGCCTCCAGTTGGGGGAGCCATTGGGATGCACCAGCAGGAGAGTGGAGGGTGGGAAGAGAAAAAAGTCATCTCCCTCCCTGACTGCCTCCTCCTCCAAGGTCCACAGCACCTGTCTGGAGTTTCTCTCGATGTAGCTGCAACCACTCTCACGTGCCCCTTGAGCCTCAAGTGGTGGTAATGGCTCCTTGAGGGTCTGGAGGATCCCTTGTTGGTTTTCCTGAACACTTCCCACAACTTTGTAAATAGTCATTTTATTAAGCTTTTCTCAATTTGCACAGTCCACATATATCCTCTATTTCTTTTGTGATCCTGAGTGATACACATACTTATTTTTGCTAGTTAGCAACTACCTTTGTTGTTTTTCTCCTCACTTTCTCCTTCTCTCCTTTTCTATTCCACCCAATCCATCACCCAAATGTTTACCTATGCTTTGAGGTTTCATCATTTTAATGCACAGAAATATAATTGTACCACATGCATTTTATCTGCTGTGTATTTTTCTTAATTGTACACCATGGGACATTTCTCTAGTTTAATATGTGTAGACTTCCCTGGTGGCTCAGATGGTAAAGCATCTGCCTACAATGTGGGAGACCTGGGTTCAATCCCTGGGTTGGGAAGATCCCCTGGAGAAGGAAATGGCAACCCACTCCAGTACTCTTGCCTGGAAAATCCTATGGACAGAGGAGCTTGGTAGGCTACCGTCCACAGGGTCACAAAGAGTCGGACATGACCGAGGAACTTCACTCACATCACTAAGCCATTGTTTAATACTGTAGTATGAGTATGGAATAATTTATTCATCCATTTCTCTATCACTAGGCATTCACGTTATTTTTACATTTTTGCCTCTGAAAATATGTGGTATCTTATTGCTTTAATTTTTATTTTCCTGATGATTATTGAGTTTGAATGAAATTTAATTGCCTTTTGGTACTACAACCTACAGTAAGAAAGACATTTTTCCATAGCAACCCAGCATGCACATATACAATAGAACAAACGTTTCATGAAACAATATTATTCTAACTACATGCAATGATGTATGATCTTTCTTTTCTTTCCTCCCTATTTCCTTTCTTTCTCCCCACCTTCTTTCTTTCTTTTGAATATAGTCCATTACCCATTAAATTGATTTAAGGACCTGCAAAAGGATCACCACCTGCATTGGAAGGAGAGTCAGTGTGCAAAGGCCAAAAATCTACTTTCCCTTTAGCCACCCCTCCCCCATTTCATCTTTTACCTACTCTATCTGCTGGGATAGTTATTGAGCAGTGGGCCTCAGGTTCTTTAGAGAGAGCGTGTGAAACAGAAGGTCTGGAATCATAGGAAGCTGAACTCAAATCCTTAGCTCTAAGATTGACTAACTGGGTCACTTCATGTAAGTGAGTCAACCTTTCAAGTTTCCCCATCTCAAAAATGGAGGTAAAAGTAGTGCTTATGTCAGTACACATGAGACAGTTACCACAATACCTACCCCAAGTAACGGCTTACACGGTGGTTGTTACTATTGTTTCTAAAATGGCAATGTCTTAAGTCTTGAAGTCAGGGGGCTGGGCCCTGAGCTGTCAAGTTCGAAAGCTAAGATCAGTGATTCTATCCTTAAAGGTAAGAGTTAGAACAGCTACAGAACAGGCATGTAGCATCAGAAAGGGCCTGTGCTTCAGCAGTAAGTAGACTCTTCCAGTTGTTAACTCATTTATGGTGAGAAGAACTTTACTCTTAGAGTCTCTTATCATCCCAGAGGAACAAGCCTGGAAACAGTTCAGTCTTCAGGAGACATTTGGAAGGGGCCGTTCTTTTTCAGCCAGTTTAGAAATAAAAGGAAGAACATAGATATAAAATGGCACCTGACCGATTTACCCTTTAGTGAGAATTTAACTAAACTGCAGAGTCTGAAGCACTCTGGTACTCCTAAGCTTGTTATCATTTCATTAAAGAGGATATTCGATAGCCTGGGAATGTTACCAGTGAGTCTGTAATCTATATGAAAAGATGTACTGTGAATGGGTTGCCCATAATATTGCATAGTTCAGACAGCAGAATGAGCCATGAAAAGTGTAGTATCAAAAAAGAAAAAAAGAAAAGTGTAGTATCTCCTGAACCATACAAGTGTACATAAATGTTAATATCTAATAATGCCCTGAGACACAATGGGTCAGAGCTATGTCACAGGTTGGCTTCTCCAGGAAGCAGATGGAGTTTAATGTGCAGGATGTTTATTTGGAAATGTCCTTGGTATCAATACCTATGGGAGGGAGAGGGGGGACATTGGAGTGCACAGAGGGAGAATTGAGCTTTGATGCAGATCCAAAGGCAGCCTTTGCTGGTCCACAGGGAACTCTGGAGCTAGAATGGCTTCTCAGAGCCATCCTGAGTTAGTTAGGCCAAAATGACCTGGACTTTATCCCTGTGCATTGGTTTAGAAAGGGTAAGTGAAGTTCAGTCACTCAGTCGTGTCTGACTCTTTGCAACCCCATGGACTGCAGCACACCCTGTCTATCACCAACTCCCAGAGCTTGCTCAAACTCATGTCCATCGAGCCACTGATGCCATCCAACCATCTCATTCTCTGTCATCCGCTTCTCCTCCTGCCGCCTTCAATCTTTCCTAGCATCAGGGTCTTTTCCAATGAGTCAAAAATGAGTTAGAAATTAGTTAGAAAGGGTAGAGTTGCTCTTTGCAGTCAGGACAGCTCTGTAGCTGAAGCAATCCCCGAAGGGTCTTCTAGAGGCTGGACCACCAAGTCCTTACTCAAGAGCATTCTAGATGGATCATGTCTTGGCAGCCAACCACTCTTGATTATTCTTGGTATGAACTGGGGCCCTGGCCTGTGGCACAGTCTTCTCCATGCTCCTGATCTTCTGTTACTCTCTGAGCTTTCACACATGGCAGGGAACTGACATGCTAGAAGATGCCATGGTTATGGAAGAGGAAGTGGTTATGCTTGAGGAGTTGGACCAGATGTGTAGGTCTGTGGGGCCCACTCAGGCAAAGAAAGCCTCTCACTTAGAGCTTTGGGGATTGCCAATACTTAGAGAGTCTGCTGTAGCCAAAACACTGAATGTGGGACTTTAGGACAAGATCCACCAGGTTGTGAAAGTGACCCAGCCTTGATTGTGATGTGACAGATTAAAATTCTGTTGAGAACAAGGAATGGCAGGCTGAGCTCCTGTGTGGAAGTGTGGCCCTGGTGGAGGCCAGCAGTGGGGCAGCTGCATGCTTCCCCCAGTGTATGAGCTGGACGAGTCAGCTCTGGCTGAAGTTCCAGAGGTATCATGAACACCTCTCTAGAAGTTACTGGCACCAGCCACCACTCGAAACCTGGGTGGGTAACTATACTCTTGGGCTGATCACTGTACACTTAGCAGGGTGTCTTCCCTGAAATGGGGATCTTACTGAGAAATGAAAAGAGACTGTGAAGCTGATGAAAGCTAGGCAGGTCCCAGTACTAGATTCAGTACCAGTTCTGTTTGCATCAGCATGAACGGATAGGGTGGGTGGTAGGGGTGGGGATTTGGGACACCTTCCCAAGTTTGATTAACTGCAGTGAATGGGAGCAGTGAGGGACCAAAAAAAGAGGAACAGGACCATGAGCTTTAGCCAACCAGAAGCTGAGTAGGGGAGTGGTCTGCTACACAAGACTAGGGGTTAGAGGGGCAGCATATCAGGGAGCTCTAGCAGGGAGGCTCCCCAGAACAGGGAGCACAGTGCTGGGGAATCCAGGGGTTAGGACTGTTGAGCAACCAGAGGGGGCCCGTCAGCAGGCTTGAACGAAAACCTTCAGCCCTGGCCAGGGGAAAGAGCAGGCTAAGTCCCTATACCACTGAGGTTCTAGCTCGAGACTCACAGCTCTCATAGAGGAGTCGGGGTATGGATTTAATACAGGGGCTATTGACAGAGGAGTGTGTAAGGTCAAGGGAACCAATTTGGGCAGTGAAGTGCTCAGGGCCTAGCTGGAGTGGGAAGCCTTTACCCTCCCTAGGTCTGGAGAAGCAGGGAGGGACTGGTCTTATTGGAGCCCAGTAGAAGTGCTGTAGCAGTGGCAGCAGGTAGGGAGAGAGCAGGGAGAGAGGAAGTAGAATCCATACCCCTATCTCTCACTGCTTCCCATTGGCTGGACCCACCCGGAAGGTAGAGAACAAGGAAGCTCAAGAAGTGGTGTAATCTGTAGAGGTCAGCCTCCTAGGGCAGAGAGCTTGGTGTGAAGGGCAGAAGATGGGTCTTGGGGGACAAATGGAGAAAGAGCCAGCACAGTCTGTTACCAGAGTAAAGACTTGTGCTCTGGTGAGCAAATGTCACAGCCGATGTTTAAGGCCAAGTCGAGACTAACAGCTCCTGAAGCTTGGTCTGCTGGATGTCAGGACTGGTTCCTCTGACTCCAGTAGGACTCACCTATGTGTGATCCTCACATAGCGTCAGCTGATAGAACTGGGGACCAACAACAAAAAAGCAGAATTCTCAGAGAGGACCGTGGTAAGTAGCTAGCCCAGCTTTGATTTGGTGAGAACTTTCCCTGTGTGGATGGGTGGAAACTTATTGTCACCCACCAGGGCTGCTGAGTGTGGCCTGTAGCCTGGATTCTCAGGAGCTGCCTTAGCTGGGCCTCTGCCTGGCCCCACCTCAGCCATTGGAGTAATTTAATTCTCACTCCATTGTGTGACTATCTATGGTCTCAGCATGTTGCCTAGAGCTGTCACGGCCTAGAGACCCCAGTTCCATTCTATTGTGCTTGCTCACAGATGGTAACTGTAAAACTGGCAAAAGAGGTCCCACTGTTTAGAGCCTGCCTGGTTAATCTCAGAAGTCATGTTTTAAAAAATAACGCTAAATCGGATCTCATATAAACTTTATAATTCACACTGTGTGACTGGCATCTTATCTTTGGACATTTCTGAGAAAAATTGGATGTGGCTTCTTTTTATGAGCACTGGCATTGCAGAAACATTAGCAATTGGCTCTGAAGTTTTCTATTGTCACGACAGGATGATATATAGCCTTGGTATTGTAGAATAAGGAACAGTTGGGTACACCTTGGTATCTATCTTTGGACACCCGACTTGAAGATCTTTTGGTATTTAGAGGGTGGAATACCCTGTGGCATTTTATTTTCCCAACCGTATTGTGGCAATAAGTATCATTACCAATTTATAAATAGGAAGCTAAGACTCAAAGGCATTCCTAAAGGTCTAGATTATGTAGTCAAGGGCTAGTGCCAACTCTTTAAGCAAAGTTATGTCTAATATTTCAGGTTGAATTTAACAGTTGAAATAAAAGATTATTAACCTTTCTCATTGATCTTACCTGGTGTTGCAGATGGTAAAGAATCCGCCTGCAATGCAGGAGACCCAGGTTCAATCCCTGGGTCGGGAAGATCCCCTGGAGAAGGGAACAGATACCCACTCCAGTATTCTTGCCCGGAGAATTCCCATGGACAGAAGAGAAGAGCTTGGTGGGTGCAGTCCATGGGGTCACAAAGAGTCAGACATGATTGAGCAGCTAACACTTTCAGTCATTCTCATTAGATTTGAAAAATACCTGGTAAACACATACTGATTACCGTAACACAAAGCAATGACCTAGTAGGGAACAATACTGCCAGAATCCACTGTCATTTAAAAGGTTTGGTGATGTCTACTTGAATTGTATAAATAAGCTTATCACTAAAACTAAAAAAATTCGTGTCTCCTTGAAAACTTTACTTGCCCTGTAATGCAATTTCAAGGAAAGGTTTTCTTGTTTAAAAGTAACAACTTTTAGCTATACTCACACAGCTAAAAACTCTACTGGAGCTTGGTGTAGGGCAAAGAAATGCAGTTGTGAAATATTGGCATTATAGTAAAGACAGAAATGGCTAGAAACATAAACAGGTCTCCTGGTTTTATATATGAGATTTTCCTTATGTCATCAGAATGCTCTTGATTATCTTAGCAAGTATTTGCAAAATTTCTTCCTCAAATTAATTTCAATTTAATTTACTGAAATTTAATTGTTTTTATGATTTCTGTCAGCTTAATTTGATTATTTCCGAGGTCATGTCAACCTAGTAGAAGAAAGAAAATCCAAGAAAGCAGCAATTTCAGTTCATACAGCACTGGATTTTTCTACAAATTCATAGATAAAAAGCATCCTTTTTTTTTTTTTTTATTGAGCGAAGGGGGAGTAATAGAGTGAAATCACTAACATGACTCTAGCAGCCTTACATTTGGGAGGAATAAAAATAACCTTGTTTCAGTGAAGCGTGGAATTTAATTGGCTCCTGATCTTTTTCCCGTATGCATCTGGTGGCCAGTACTACAGTAGAAAATTTTAAGCTAGAAGGAGACATAATCCAATTAAATTTCCTTTTAAAAATGTCAAAGCAAATAAATCCAGGGCCTATGAGCTCACACACAGCTTTGCTGTTCTCACTGGGCAGCTGCTGTTTACTGGGTTTCTATCCAGTGCCATCTTTGCTTCCCATTTCAAGGATATGTGGTTTTACAGATTGGCAGCTATGTTTTTTTTTTTCACCATTGATGAACAAGTAATTTATTGCCAACTTCTCTGACATCTTAAGTAGCTCCAGTGACAGCCAGATTGAAAGATGTCATGGGGCCCTCTTGCAGACAATGATTTCCAGCCATTTTAAAGTCATGATTTTGTATTACTGTTGAATTTCACTCTGCATCTCGTAGTTCTTCCTTCTTCCAGAAAATGCTATGTGGCACATACTGTTTACGCTCCAGATTACACTGAATTTTGCTTTGAGATTTAGGTACTGTCTCTAGAGTTATCTGGCAGTCACACTGGAGACTCTGGATCCATCCACAGTTTGTCAAGAAGTTGCTTTGTTCCAAGCTGTTCCGGGACTTTCATAGACATTCTATTAATTTTGATAAATACAAAATTGCATACTATCTTTGTTTGACTTCCTCTGGAAGCTGACTCAGAGACAACAGCATGTAAATAGTTTTTTGGACAAAGTGAAGGGAATGCTAGTAAGGGAGCGGGGAAGTGAGAAATGGAAGAGCAGAAATATAAGGCATATTATCAAACCAGTAAAAATGGGAATGACTGGGACTTAATGTCTGTGGGAAACACAGGGATCCAGTAACCTGATATGTACATCAGGGTTATCCCCTCCATCAACTCCTGTCAGTCATCGTTTGACAGCTGCTGCTGAAGTGGGGGGAAATAATGAATTCCCAGGCACTTGTGGCACATCACGTGTGCATGCAAGTCACTGCAATCCTGTCCAACTCTTTGTGACCCCATGGACTGTAGCCTGCCAGGCTCCTCTATCCATGGGATTCTTTAGGCAAGAATACTGGAGTGGGTTGCTGTACCCTCCCTCCAGGGGATCTTCCCAACCCAGGGATCAAACCCACATCTCTTGTGTCTCCTGCATTGACAAGAGGGTTCTTTACCACTAGCGCCACCTGGGAAGTCCCCGTGGCATGTCACAGGGACAACCAAAGCAGGCCCCAGAGGCCAAAGGGGAGCTCTCGGGCAGAGGAAGGCAGGTGCTGATGGTTGGAGGTTAGGTTGGTGTGCACCAAAGTTGAAAGGGGGAGAGGAACAGGAGGGATAATGGCAGAACATCTGATACATACAGGTATTTAAGATTCTGATCCTGCACCTTTAGGGAGGCTGTTTTACAGAAACACAAGCAGGCTTATCCTCATCCAGAATAGGAGGGATTGACTGCTGCAGATGAACTGTCCTGTTGTAAAATCACCATGCAGTTATTTCCACTTAAAACTTGTGTGGTGCTGGGAAACAATATAATCTGAAGTTTTCTTCGAATTTTATAGCGTGGGATGAATAGAAGGTCAGTGAGGACAAAGAATATTTTTAACTCACTGCCCAGTCATAAATATTATGTAATGATTGGAACATTTGCAGATTTATTAGAACAATTAGGCAATGGTAGTGAGGGGATTTCTCATGTTACCAAGTGAAAGAAAATGAAGTCGCTCAGTCATGTCTGACTCTTTGCGACCCCATGGACTGTATAGCCTACCAGGCTCCTCCATCCATGGGATTTTCCAAGAGTACTGGAGTGGGTTACCATGTTACCAAAGACCTCTAAAAGTGATTGGCCACGTGATTCCTTTCAGTTCAGTTCAGCTGCTCAGTCGTGTCCAACTCTTTGTGACCCCATGGACTGCAGCACACCAGGCTTCCCTGTCCATCATGACTCCCAGAGCTTACTCAACCCCTGTCCCTAGAGTCGGTGATGTCATCCAACCATCTCATCCTCTGTCATTCCCATCTCCTCCTGCCTTCAATCTTTCCCAGCATCAGGGTCTTTTCCAATGAGTCAGTTCTTCGCATCAAGTGGCCAAAGTATTGGCATTTCAGCTTGAACATTAGTCCCTTTGGTGAATATTCAGGACTGATTTCCTTTACAACTGACTGGTTGGATCTCCTTGCTGTCCAAGGGATTCTCAAGAGTCTTCTCCAACACCACAGTTCAAAAGCATCAATTCTTCATCGCTCAGCTTTGTTTATAGTCTAGCTCTCACATCCATACTGGCTACTGGAAAAACCATAGCTTTGACTACACAGACTTTTGTTGGCAAAGTAATATCTTTGCTTTTTAATATACTGTCTAGGTTGGTCATAGCTTTTCTTCCAAGGAGCAAGCGTCTTTTAATTTCATGGCTGTACTCACCATCTGCAGTGATTTTGGATCCCCAGAAATAAAGTCTGTCACTGTTTCCACTGTTTCCCCATCTATTTGCCATGAAGTGATGGGACCGGATGCCATGATCTTACTTTTCTGAATGTTGAGTTTTAAGCCAACTTTTTCACTCCCCTCTTTCACTTTCATCAAGAGGCTCTTTAGTTCTTCTTAGCTTTCTGCCATAAGGATGGTGTCATCTGCATATCTGAGGTTATTGATATTTTTCCCGGCAATCTTGACTCTAGCTTGTGCTTCATTCAGCCTGGCACTTCAAAAGATGTACTCTGCATATGCAGGTCAAGAAGCAGCAGTTAGAACTGGACATGGAACAACAGACTGGTTCCAAATCAGGAAAGGAGTACATCAAGGCTGTATATTGTCACCCTGCTTATTTAACTTATATGCAGAGTGATTCCTTTAGGTGGACCCAATTACAGACAAAATTATGAAGAAGATACCTTTGCCCTCTACTTTATTAATGCCCCATTCCCCTGAATTTCTTAAATCTTATGTCCTGCTTCCTTCATCTTTTGGATCCTAACTTGATTACTGTTAGTCCATTTAAACTAGTACTGTGAACATCTGTCTGAAATTGGGGGTTAGTTGCAATTCTGGTACCAATTCCAATGTGTGTTTTCCCCCATAGCAAGCAGTTCTTAGCAACAGCTGAGTCTCCTACAGGTCAGCTCAATTCTAATTGGAGATAGTATCAGATCCCACAGGCTAAGGGCTCAGTCCTACAGGACTACCTCTCTTCCTTCAGATGTCATTCACAAGTCCAAGTTGTCACCTGTGCTTCCGAACAAAGGCCTGTGGATTGGAGGTTCCCATGTCCTCCTCCTTAAGTGAAGTCGCTCAGTTGTGTCCGACTCTGCAATTCCATGGGTGTAGCCTACCAGGCTTCTCCATCAATGGGATTTCCCAGGCAAGAATACTGGAGTGGGTTGCCATTTCTTTCTCCAGGGAATCTTCCCAACCCAGGGATCGAACCCAGGTCTCCTGCATTGTAGACAGATGCTTTACCATCTGAGCCATACTTGACTCATTGTCCTCCTCCTTGGGTTTGAGTAATTTGCTTGAGCTGCTCACATAACTCAGAAAAAACAACTTACTTACTAGATAACCTCATGTACGGATGTGAGTTGGACTGTGAAGAAAGCTGAGTGCTGAAGAATTGATGCTTTGAACTGTGGTGTTGGAGAAGACTCTTGAGAGTCCCTTGGACTGCAAGGAGGTCCAACCAGTCCATCCTAAAGGAGATCAGTCCTGGGTGTTCATTGGAAGGACTGATGCTAAAGCTGAAACTCCAATATTTTGGCCAGCTCATGCGAAGAGTTGACTCATTGGAAAAGACCCTGATGCTGGGAGGGATTGGTGGCAGGAGAAGGGGACGACAGAGGATGAGATGGCTGGATGGCATCACCGACTCAATGGACATGAGTTTGAGTAGACTCCAGGAGTTGGTGATGGACAGGGAGGCCTGGTGTGCTGTGATTCATGGGGTCACAAAGAGTCAGACACGACTGAGTGACTGAACTGAACTGAACTAATATTCTTCAAAAATCCCTTTTAAGAAAATTACAACATTTTCCAACATATGGTAAAATCAGGGATCTGTTGATTGGTTAACTCTCTCCTTCATGCAGGGTACAAAGAAGAGCCTGGTAGATGAAAGAATAGGTATTTAAAAATCAGACTGACTTCAGCTCCAGCCTCAATACTTTGGGAGTTTGCATAAGTGATTTAAAGACTCTGGATGTCAGATTCCTTTCCTGTAATTTGGTATACTATTAATATCCACTGGGAATTATGCTGGGATACACTGACTCGATGGACGTGAGTCTCAGTGAACTCCGGGAGTTGGTGATGGACAGGGAGGCCTGGCGTGCTGCGATTCATGGGGTCGCAAAGAGTCAGACACGACTGAGCGACTGATCTGATCTGATCTGATAGTGTCTAGACCAGCACTGTCCAGTAGCATTTTCTGTAATGATGGAAATGCTCTGTATTTGCATTGTCCAATATAGTGGCCACCAGACTAGTGCAAAATATGGCTAATGTGAATGTGGAACTAGGCTTTTTATTTCAATTAATTAATTTTTTAATATGGCAAATAGTTGGGAAAATAATGGAAACAGACTTTATTTTCTTGGGTTCGAAAATCACTACAGATGGTGACTTGCAGCCATGAAATTAAAAGATGCTTGCTCCTTAGAAGAAAAGCTATGACCAACCTATTCAGCATATTAAAAAGCAGAGATATTACTTTGCCAACAAAGGTCTCTCTAGTCAAAGTTATGGTTTTTCCAGTAGTCATGTATGAATGTGAGAGCTGGACCATACAGAAAGCTGAGTGCCTAAGAATTGATGCTTTTGAACTGTGATGTTGGAGAAGACTCTTGAGAGTTCCTTGGACTGCAAGGAGATCCAACCAGTCCATCCTAAAGGAAATCAGTCCTGAATATTCATTGGAAGGACTGATACTGAAGTTCAGGCTCCAGTACTTTGGCCACCTGATGCAAATAACTGACTCATTGGAAAAGACCCTGATGCTGGAAAAGATTGAAGGCGGGAGGAGAAGGGGACGACAGAGGATGAAATGGTCAGATGGCATCACCGACTTGATGGACATGAGTTTGAGTAGGCTCCCAGAGTTGATGATGGACAGGAAAGCCTGACGTGCTGCAATCCATGGGGTCGCAAAGAGTCAGACACGACTGAGCAGCTGAACTGAACTGAACTGAACTGAACCTGTTTATTATGAAAGGATATAAATCAGGAATGGCTTCCCGGGTAGCTCAGTGGTAAAGAATATGCCTGCAATGCAGGAGACTCGGGTTCAATCCCTGGGTTGGGAAGATCCCCTGGAGAAGTAAATGGCAACCCACTCCAGTGTTCCTGCCTGGGAAATCCTGTGGACAGAGGAGCCTGGTGGGCTACAGTCCATAGGGTCTCAAACAGTTGGACACAACTGAAGCAACTAAACATCATAAGTCAGGAACAGGTAGATGGAGGAAACAGGCATGAAGCACAGTGTGGGGCAAGGGCCCAGAGTTTCCATTCAACTCTGGGCTCAACTACTCTCCCCACACCTCTACATGTTCACCAACCTGGAAACTCTCCAAACCCTGTACATTTGGTGTTTTATGGAGGTTTCATTAAAAAGGCATGATTGAGTAAATCATTGGCTGTTGGTGAATGAAGTCACTTTTCAGCCCCTTGCCCCCGCCCTAGAGGTATGGGGTGGGGAGTGGAGGTGGGGCACTGAAAGTTCCAACTTTCTAATCATGTGGCTGGCTCCTTTGGCAACCAGCCCCCATCATTAAGGTGCTTTTCAAAAATGTCACATTAACATAAGAAACGAGACCCTATGACTGTCATCACTTAGGACATTCCAAGAGTTTTAAGCTAGTGGAGGTGATAGAATTCCAGTTGAGCTATTTCAAATCCTAAAAGATGATGCTGTTAAAGTGCTGCACTCAATATACTAGGAAATTTGGAAAACTCAGCAGTGGCTTCAGGACTGGAAAAAGTCAGTTTTCATTCCAGTCCCAAAGAAAGGCCGTGCCAAAGAATGTTCAAACTACCGCACAACTGCACTCATCTCACACACTTGCAAAGTAATGCTCAAAATCCTCCAAGCCAGCCTTCAGTAGTATGTGAACTGTGAACTTCCAGATGTTCAAGCTGGTTTTAGAAAAGGCAGAGGAACCAGAGATCAAATTGCCAACATCCGTTGGATCATCGAAAAAACAAAAGAGTTCCAGAAAAACATCTACTTCTGCTTTATTGACTGTGCCAAAGCCTTTGACTGTGTGGATCACAACAAACTGTGGGAAATTCTTAAAGAGGTAAGAACACCAGACCACATCACCTGCCTCCTGAGAAATCTGTATGCAGGTCAAGAAGCAACAGTTAGAACTGGACATGGAACAACAGACTGGTTCCAAATTGGGAAAGGAGTACATCAAGGCTGTATATCATCACCTTGCTTATTTAACTTATATGCAGAGTACAGCATGAGAATGCTGGGCTGGATGAAGCACAAGCTGGAATCAAGATTGTTGGGAGAAATATCAATAACCTCAGATATGCAGATGACACCACGCTTATGGCAGAAAGCTAAGAAGAACTAAAGAGCCTCTTGATGAAAGTGAAAGAGGAGAGTGAAAAAGTTGGCTTAAAACTCAACATTCAGAAAAATAAGATCATGGCATCTGGTCCCATCACTTCATGGCAAATAGATGGGGAAACAGTGGAAACAGTGATAGACTTTATTTTCTTGGGCTCCAGAATCCCTGCAGATGGTGACTGCAGCCATGAAATTAAAACTCTTGCTCCTTGGAAGAAAAGTTATGACCAACCTAGACAGCATATTAAAAAGCAGAGACATTACTTTGCCAACGAAAGTCCATCTAGTCAAAGCTATGCTCTTTCCAGTAGTCATGTATGGATGTGAGAGTTGGACTATAAAGAAAGCTGAGTGCTGAAGAATTGATGCTTTTGAACTGTGGTGTTGGAGAAGACTCTTGAGAGTCCCTTGAACTGCAAGGAGATCCAACCATTCCATCCTAAAGGAAATCAGTGAATATTCATTGGAAGGACCGATTCTGAAGCTGAAATGCCAATACTTTGGCCACTTGATGTGAAGAACGGACTCATTTAAAAAGACCGTGATGCTGGGAATGATTGAAGGCCGGAGGAGAAGGGCATGACAGAGGATGAGATGGTTGGATGGCATCACTGACTTGGTGGACATGAGTTTGAATAAGCTCCGTGAGTTGGTGATAGACAGGGAGGCCTGGTGTGCTGCAATCCATGGGGTCGCAAAGATTTGGACAAGACTGAGTGACTGAACTGAAGAGTTTTAAGAGCTCTGTGCCAGAAATGGGGACAAAGCCAAATATACATTTCTTACTATAAATCACCAGATCATATTGCCAATGTATAAATATTAGGTTCCTCAGGCACTACAAACTCAGATATTTAGGCAGAAAACATCATTTCCATCTAGAACCTGGAGAAAAGTGACAAAGGGAAATAAACTTGAGGGAAGTGGTATTGATTTTAGAGAAGGGGCATAGCGGAGCTGGAGCTGTCAGGAAAGCATTGTGTGAGCCACAGGATTTAAAGTGGTCAGAATTAAAAGAAATGGACTATTGTTGTTGGGGGTGGGAAATCATTTCCTCCCACCCTTCTAGGTTCTTTTGGCTGGTTTAATAGTTAAAATGAGTTTAAGATGGATTAACAGGAGAAAGAAAAATTGCTTATATATGGGGAATCCATATATAAGAGATTCCAAAGACAGGTAAAATGAGTTATAGATGTCATTCTTGACTAAAGGACCGAGGAGAAGGGGTTAGGGGTCTGGGACTGCAAAAGGAAAGGGAAGGAAGCAATTCCCAGGAAGATGAAAAGAGCAAATGTTTGGTAAAGAAATCTTTTCTGGGCCATGCAGAAACAATGGAACACAGAAATTTGAATAAGCAGACTTTGCTCAGTTCCTCCCTGTCTACTTCACATGTAGTTATCTACTCTCTTGGAACAAACCCTTTATCTAAATTCTTTTAGGCAGTTAAGGGGGAGGTAAAAGCTCTTCCTGAGTCTTTTGTTTCTTAAAAATAATCAACTTAAAATAATCCTCATGCCAGAGAGGCACATTTTGGGGTGGCAGATTTTGCTCCCATACATTATTTTTTCATCTTAAATTGTCCTTAACTTCAAATCTCAGGGCATTTTCCTTGAGTTTCGTTTATCCAGGTTTGGCTTTTTGCTAATAAATTTCTCATCTCCAAACTCTTGAGTTATCATTATTCCAATACAAGTTCTTCTCTTTCTTTTTCTCTTGTTGTTAGGATTTAAATCATGATTTTTTGCTCAAAAATCAAACAAAAATTAAACCAAACAGTTCAAAAATTTTGCTGCCAAATAAAGAATGAAGATCTTCTAATACTGACCTGTTTCATGAGAGAAGATAATTTCATTGTAATGTTATATGTTATATAATGTGTTTCTTTTTTGTATTGAAAACTTCTGTTTAAAAAAAAACCTATCAGGAAATAGTGATTGTGAATGTACATATTTGTACAATGTTCTTCTATAACATGGTAAAATTAAGAAATACAGTCAGCTCTCCATATCCACAGATTCACCCAACCATGGATCAACAGTATTTCCGAAAAAAAGATCTGGAGAATTCCAAATAGCAAAGCTTAAATCTGCCACACACCAACTATTTGCATAGTGTTTACATTGTATTTACAGCTATTTCCATGACATTTACATAGTATTAGGTATTTTAAGTAATCTAGAGATGATTTAAAATAAACAGGAGGATATGCATAGATTATATGTGAATACTCCACCATTTTATGTAAGGGACGTGAGCATCCTTAGATTTTAGTATCTGCAGGAGATCCTAGAGCCAAGATACTGAGGAACTACTGTATTACTTAAGAGTGAAAATTGCTTAAAGTCTTATAATGAAATTTTTGAGGACATGTTGAATAGTTGAATTGAATGACTTGATCTTAGCCTTCATTGATTAAAAAGATATATATACACATACACACATATAAAATACACACACATTTTGTATATGCACATTCAGACACACAGTGATTTACTACTTTAGGGCATAGGAAAGACATTTCTTGAAGTTCCATGTAGTATGAATTACACAGAACACACCCTAGGAGTTGATTTAGCCATCATCCATCTGAATAGTCATTTCCTTCTTTACACAGCTGGTTGGGTAGTCTGGGCTCAACCTACAGCATCCAACAGGAGGCATCCTTGAAAGAGAAGTATAGTGTCCCTTCAAGAATCACAGCTTTTTCTACTTAATTATTCTTGTTGAAAATGATGGGACTAAATGTAGCCATGTAGGATGAGAGCCAGCTGCTTCTGAACAGGCCCGCTCCTTCCCTGGGATTTGGGGGATAGCCCAGCAGATAAGCAGAGCTCTGGAGCCCTCAGACTGGGGTTACGGTCCAGACTCCTCCACTTACTGGCAGTTTGACTTTAGACAAGCTACTTAACCCTTCTCTTGCCTCAGTTTCCTTTTCTGTAGGTGAGTATCATAATAATACCTACTTCTTAGGGTTTTCTGCTGTTGTTCAGTTCAGTTCAGTTCAGTTCAGTCACTCAGTCATGTCCAACTCTGCAACACCATGGACTGCAGCATGCCAAGCTTTCCTGTCTGTCACAAACTCCCAGAGTTTACTCAGACTCATGTCCATTGAGTCAGTGATGCCATCCAACCATCTCATCCTCTGTTGTCCCCTTCTCCTCCCGCCTTCAATCATTCCCAGCATCACTGTCTTTTTAAATGAGTCCGTTCTTCACATCAAGTGGCCAAAGTATTGGCATTTCAGTTTCAGCATCAGTCCTTCCAATGAATATTCAGGACTGATTTCCTTTAGGATGGAATGGTTGGATCTCCTTGCAGTTCAAGGGACTCTCAAGAGTCTTCTCCAACACCACAGTTCAAAAGCATCAATTCTTCAGCACTCAGCTTTCTTTATAGTCCAACTCTCACATCCATACGTGACTACTGGAAAGAGCATAGCTTTGACTAGATGGACTTTCGTTGGCAAAGTAATGTCTCTGCTTTTTAATATGCTGTCTAGGTTGGTCATAACTTTTCTTCCAAGGAGCAAAAGTTTTAATTTCATGGCTGCAGTCACCATCTGCAGGGATTTTGGAGCCCAAGAAAATAAAGTCTGTCACTGTTTCCACTGTTTCCCCATCTATTTGCCATGAAGTGATGGGACCAGATGCCATGATCTTATTTTTCTGAATGTTGAGTTTTAAGCCAACTTTTTCACTCTCCTCTTTCACTTTCATCAAGAGGCTCTTTAGTTCTTTTTAGCTTTCTGCCATAAGGATAGTGTCATCTGCGTATCTGAGGTTATTGATATTTCTCCCAACAATCTTGATTCCAGCTTGTGCTTCATCCAGCCCAGCATTTTCATGCTGTACTCTGCATATAAGTTAAATAAGCAAGGTGATGATATACAGCCTTGACGTACTCCTTTCCTGATTTGGAACCAGTCTGTTGTCCATCTCCAGTTCTAACTGTTGCTTCTTGACCTGCATACAGATTTCTCAGGAGGCAGGTGATGTGGTCTGGTGTTCTTACCTCTTTAAGAATTTCCCACAGTTTGTTGTGATCCACACAGTCAAAGGCTTTGGCATAGTCAATAAAGCAGAAGTAGATGTTTTTCTGGAACTCTTTTGTTTTTTCGATGATCCAACGGATGTTGGCAATTTGATTTCTGGTGCCTTTTCTAAATTCAGGTGTTGACTTAAAATCAGATAGATTGCTGGATACTTCTCCAGCGAAGATGAATTTATTTGCAATCATCAGAGAATTGCCATGGGGCCCCAAAGAGTCAGACACGACTTGGCGATTAAACAACAACAGGAAGAGAAGTGCATTTTGGGGGTCTGCAGCCATGGTAAGCCATGTACAAGTTCCTTCATGGGAAGGGAAGGAGAACACTTGAGAGGAAAAGGAAATTGGAAAAGTGGTAGCAAACAAAGGGTCCATGTCTTTTCATTGGCTGTGTCCTTACCAGCAAAGAAGAGGAGTTGCTCCTTTTCTCTTGTGTTCTGCTTATAATGAAGGGCATGGAGGCTTCCCCTTCTGGTCTCCTGACTCTATTTAACTGAAGTTTCTGTTTATTAATTTTTTAAGCTGCAGCAATTAAATAGCTCAGTATATCACTTAAAAGAATACCTGTCATATAGTGAATAACCAGTAAATTTATAATCATTGTCATCATCAATCATCTCTTAAACTAAGAATTTATGCTTCAGTTAGAGATGCCAGTTCCTGATGCTCTTTGGATTTTGATTCTACATCATCATTATTAATTATCACACTTTTACATGTAACCCGTGTTTCAGTGACTTCCACTTCTGTGCCCATTTCTGGAGTTTAGGTCTGTGCTATACAGAACCCTGTTTCCAGATATTTACCAGAATCTTTACCTTGCTGTCTTAGGGGTACCTCAAATTAAAATGTCCCAAACTGAGCTTAGTTTCTCCCCATGATCATTATTTCCCAGTTAAAAATGTTTAAAACTTATCTTCTTTGTGCTTTTTCATTTTCTTTACCATGTTGCCCCCCCCCCCCCACCACCACATCACTCAATTCTTGTCTACCCAAAACCTCAGAATGTGAACTTATTTGGAAATGGGATCTTTGCAGATACAATTAAAACACCTACTAAAAGTTAAAATGAGCTCATACTGGATTAGAGTGGCCCCTAAATCCAGTAATTGTTGTCATAAGAAGGCTATGTGATGACAGAGACACACACAGACACACGGAGAACAAGATAGAGGCAGAGAATGGAGTGATGTATCTACAAGCCAAGGAACTCAAGGGATAGCCATCAACTCCCAGAAGCTAGGAGAGGGGCATGGGACAGTCTCCCTTAGAGTGTCCAGGAAGAACCAGCCCTGACAGCACCTGGGTTTTGGACATCTGGTCTCTTCACGGTGACAGAATGCATTTTGTGGCTTTAAGCCTCTCAGTTTGTGGTAATTTGGTACAGAAGCCCTAGGAAACTAATACAGACATCATCAGCTGTTACCAAATTTAGAAGTCTTAGAACCATCCTTATCTGTATTAGTTTATAAGATCACTGAGCATATTGAATTAGGGGGCCTAACCTACTCCAGGATGACTGCATCAAGCTAATTACATCTGCAATTCTGAAATATCAGAGGGTTAGGACTCCAACATGTCTTTTTTGAGGGGACACAATTCAACCTATAACTTGACCTCTTTCTTTTATCACCACTTCCCATCAATCACCTTCCAGGTATTGTATGTTCTACTGCGGCAGAGTCTTTCAGATTTAGTTCTTATTCACCCCAGGCTCAGCTGCACTGGTTATGGCATAGTCATCTCTCCCTAGGATTATTGCAGTAACCTCCAAAGTGATTGTCCTCCTTCCTTTCATTCTTCATACATCCAGTGAGTTACCTAATAAACTTCTAATCCAGTTTCACTGAGATCCACCGTTGACTTTCCCTAGCCATAGCATAAAGCATAAACTAGCACAGAAGGCCTCAAGTTTGGCCCCGCCTTTTCCTTCCAACTGCCTCTCTTCTCGCTTTGTACTGTGTACCCCAGACCAACCAGGATACTCACCCTTTCTTGAAAATAGATTTTTTTTAGGTCTCCAGGCCTTTGCTTATACTATTCTCTATGCCTGGAATAGCCTTCATCACTTTAATCCCTTGCTTAACTGCTTGCTGCTCAAGACTTCCCTGGTGGCTCAATGGTAAAGAATCTGCCTGCAATGCAGGAGATGCCGGTCCTTGGATTGGGAAGATCCCCTGGAGATGTAAATGGCAACCCACTCCAGTATTCTTGCCTGGGAAATCCCATGGACAGAGAAGCCTGAAGGGCTACAGTCCATGGGGTCACAAAGAGCTGGACACAACTTAGTAGCTAAACAACACATCAACAAACTGTTCCTCATCCTATAAAGCCCAAGTGAAATATCACTTTCAGGTTGCTTCCACATCACATAGAATTATGGAGCCCTTACCTGTATTTCTGTGGTACCTTGTGACTCCAGATACTAATTTGGCACTAGGAAAGATTTAACAGCTCTTATATACAACGATTAACCTTGACAATAGAAAAAGAGGTAGATGTAGTTATGGAATCACCCCCCCCCCCGCCATTGATAATAATATTAATTAGCCATTGCAGCATAAATAAAAGTATGTGTATATAGATTTATATATACAAGATTTTTGAAATCTCCTTGACATGTTTATTATTACATAATTGCATTTTGTTACAAGCCACCTTAGCCAAATAATTCTTAAACCTCCTTAGAGTGAAGTTGTTTAACAAATATATATACACATATATGTATCACATAATATGTGTGTGTGTGTGTGTGTGTGTACACGCATGCACGCAGTCAGTCATGTCCAACTCTTTGCGAGTCCATGCACTGTAGCCCAGTAGGCTCCTCTGTCCTTGGAATTTTCCAGGCAAGAATACTGGAGTTGGTTGCCATTTCCTTCTCCGGGGGATCTTCCCCACCCACAGATGGAAGCCAGGTCTTCTGCATTGGCAAATGGATTATTTACCACCGAGCCACCTGGGAAGCCCGTGATGTATCGTGCATGCATGTGTGGGGGCTTTCTCCACCTGTGTGGTTCTGGGACCAGCAGCATCTTGGGCCATGTTCTTCTCATGGTGATGGCAGAGGTACAAAGGCCAAGCCAAACCATTCTAGCACATTAGGGCCTCTGTCTGTGGTATATCTGCTAGGATGACATAGGCCAAAGCCAGTCATGTGGCCAAATTCATGTCAAAGGGAAAAAGGACTCCTTAGGAAACAGGATGCCATAGGAGGTTTGGGAAATTCACATGGCAAAGAGCACAGTACATATAATTCTAATACAGGGAAGGACAAAGGATCGAGTATAAGAATGCAATCTATTGCAGAGTCCTGATGATCTGAAAGTCAATTAAATGTCTGCTTGGAAAATAAACTACTTAGCCAAGAGCTTATATAAATGACAAGGAACAAACAATTTGATGTTGCATTTATAAAACTGCGGTTTCAAATGTAGTTCTAATTATATCCTTCTTTGTGTTTTTTTTCCCAGAGATGTGAAGATGAGTGGCTTGGAATGCCATCACCTATTCCTGTGAAATACATTTACTATTTAAACCTTTTAAAGGATGTGTTTGGCGTAGATGAGTAGTAACCATGCAGTTTTGGTTAACTTTCTTTGATTTTCTAATTTCCTGCTTTAATTTTTGCCAAGTTTATTTCAGTAGATATAATTCCATTAAACAAAAGAGACAAGGTTCATATTGAATTAAAATCCATATTCCAAAATTAATCTCCTTTTGTCATTTCAGGTTTTCAGAACCTCATATTGCTGATGTACCTGCACTATTAAAAATGCCATTTAAAGAAACATTGAGCATTTTTATTATATGTGTGATTTATTAATACCAAGAATCTTACAGGAATTTTCTATCCAATGTAATTTGATTCATTACAGCACAAAAAGAAAATGTCTTTTGACAGCTATATAAGACAATATAAAATCAAATTATATCAGAACAATAAGTTGTGATTCTATTAAACATTTTTTGAAATCTTTTTGACAGACACTTATTACTTACATAATTAAACTTTGTAGCAACTCACCTTTTCAAAATAATCCTTAAACCTCTGTAGAGTGAAGGTATTTATTTTTTCTGAAATTAACAAAGCTACAAGAAGAAAAAAGACCCCTCCCCTACAACATACAAACACACACACACACACAATTTGAGAAAGTAAAATATATGCAGTTATTCTTTTTAAACTTACACAATTTAGGATATATTGTTGTTGTTTAGTCACTAAGTTGTATCTGACTCTTTAGCAACCCCACAGACTGGAGCCCACAAAGCTCTTCTATCCATGGGATTTCCCAGGCAAGAATACTGGAGTGGGTTGATGCATGTGTATGTAATTATAGTATGACCAAAACTGTATTATGTCTGAAGTATTTAAGGATGTGAATGTTGAGGACCCTGAGAGGTTTTTTTTGGTTCATTATGTACACATACATAACCACCCAGAAGTTTTAATATTCTAAGACTGTAACATGTTTCCCTTTTGTTTTTCTCTAGTTCTCTTTTTCTTCTAGGACTATACATTATGAGTCTCAGCAGAACTTTTGTCATGTAGTATACATTTGATTACACCTCATAATCACAGACCTCTTGGAATTCACTGTGAGAAGTTTGTCTCAATCTACCCCGTTCTTCAGTGTTGGGTGCTGAGTATCATAAAACCAGTTGCCTGGTGTTTTTAGAGATGATGGAAGCCTGTGGAGAAGGGTCTCTCACACTGACCCAGGGACTGCTCTGAGAGGAGGAAGAGGAACTGACGGCATCTCAAGGGCCCCTTCTATCTTCTTATTCTTTCACTCTACGTTTGCAGTGTTTTGCCTAGAAATGAGCTGGCTTCTTGACACTCAGATGTGCCACTTTGCTCAACAACAATGACTGCTTCATTTTTAAAATTTGAAGTTCATCAGTAAACCATTTCTATATATAAACCTAGGATAGTTCTCCATGTGCCATTGTTAAAATAGATCTCATAGGATTTTCCAATAAACTCGAATACTCAATTTATATACTAGAACCATTTACCCATAAAGTCTAATTTTGACTTCTTGATTTTTGTCCCAGGTTTTTTTTTTTTTTAAGACAGCTGACAGTGCCAAGCTATTTTGTCACTTTGAGATTTTCCATACCCCAGAGAGCAAGCTTTTAGAAGGATGACACTTTCCTGGAACTTTTCAGGCTGACACATTTGTCACTTACCTATTCAACTCTTCAGTCAGTTGTCTTTCCCTCAAGATTTTAAATGTGTAGATAATTTAGCCCTGGTACAGGCTTGTAATAAAGTTCATTTGAGAAGTGGGAGGAGAAAAGGGAAGGAAGCAAGCCAGTGATATGCTCCTGAGTTTGTAGGATGACAGCTGCTTGTTCTGATACATACATGTGTGTGTCACTGCCCTGATTATTCACAGAACAAGTCCACAATTAGCAATTAAATGGCCATTATAAGAGTCATGTGGATAAACATGATACATTGTAGTCATACAGACACTTTATATAATTATTCTTTTTATAACAGCCATATACTGAAGGAGATTTATAATTTAGAGATAATATGCCCATTAGTAAAGTTTATGACCCAATAAACAGCCCCCATTAGTTAATAAATGCCAAAGCCATAAAAACAAAGATTATTAATAGAATTTTTGTACCTCCCTCTTTTGCTGGTGGTCTCAAGACACTGAAGGGAAATGCTATCTTAGGAAAAACATTTATTCTCGTTATGTAAATATCAGTGAATTGTCTTACAATCCATCTGGAAATCTCCCAGCCCCCACCTCCTTGGTCCCAGGTGGTCCTGAAATGCTGACGCAGTCTGCTTAGGTTTCAAGCTGTTGATAACTCTAGTTTTCAACACAAATAAACCCTGTGACTCAAATCTTTGGGAGGTGTGGGAAAGATGGCTGTAATTTTGGTCTTTACCCTCTGAAAAAGGGAAATCCCAACTATTGCCATTAATCCAGAGTGTGTGTGTTCATCACTAAGTCATGTCTGATTCTGCGACCCCATGGACTGCAGCACACCAGGCTTCCCTGTCCTTCACTATCTCCCAGAGTTTGCTCATTTCATGTACATTGAGTCAGTGATGCTATCTAACCATCTCATCCTTTACCACCCTCTTCATTTGCCTTCAGTCTTTCCTAGTATCCCATGGTCTTTTCCAGTGAGTTGATTCTTTGCATCAGGTGGCCAAAGAATTTGAGCTTCAGCATCAGTCCTTCCAATTAATATTCGGGGTTGATTTCCTTTAGGATTGACTGGTTTGATCTCCTTGCTGTCCAAGGGACTCGCAAGAGTCTTCTCCAGCACCACAATTTGAAAGCATCAACATTCCATAGTAATACCTTTTAAAAGTTTCACCGCCTTTGCACACACTTAGATTATTAGCTGCTTCTTTCCTTTCCTCTGAAGAAGAAAAATCACAACTATTGTCATAGTTCGTGGGTAATAATATTTTAAAGAAGTTTTGCTACCTCTGCATATACTTATATTTTTAGCTGCTAATATTTCTCATTTTGATAGAAAAGCTGGTGCTGCCTCTTGTTGTCTGGGTGAGTTGAAGGTTAATATAGGCAAACCTTTTGTACTAAGAACTAATTTTTTTTTAGTATTCCTGGAACTGTGGAAATGATTGATAAAGTCATTTGAAAGCCCAAATTGAATCATGTATTTTCATAAGAAACTGATTAAAAGCTGTTGCAGTTCACTTTAAATGGTTTGCTGAATCATTGTTGTAAAGTATGGATGTTGTCAGCAGATGACTAATTTTCAGTGTTTATTTGCCTTTTTCCCCCCTTTTTAACCTAACTAAACCATTTGGACCCAACTGAAGAGCCTTGTGGCTATGTTTACTGGTTGATTTATTTATTTATTGAACTATAGTTGATTTACAATGTTGTGTTAATTTCTGGTGTATAGCACAGTGATTCAGTTACACACATATATATTCTTTTTTATATTATTTTCCATTATGGTTTACCACAGTATATTGAATATAGTTCCCTGTGCTATACAGTACAACCTTATTGTTTACCCATTCTTCATATAATGGTTTGCATCTGCTAACTTCCAAACTCCCAGTCCATCCCTCCCCTACCGTGCCTCCCCCTTGGCACCCACAAATCTATTCTCTATGTCTGTGATTCTATTTCTGCTTTGTAGATCAGTTCATTTGTGTCATATTTTAGATTCCACATATAAGTGATCTTATATGGTATTTGTCTTTCTCTTTCTGACTTACTTCACTTAGTATAATAAGCTCTAGGTCCATCCATGTTGCTGCAAATGACATTATGTTATTCTTTTTCATGGCTGAGTAGTATTCCATTGTGTATATATTGAATGTATCACATATTCTTTATCCAGTCATCTGTTGGTGGACATTTAGATTGTTTCCATGTCTTGGCTATTGTAAATAGTGCTGCTATGAACATGGGGCCTTTTTGAATTGCAGTTTTGTCCTGATATATGCCTAGGAGTGAGATTGCTGGATCATATGGCAACTCTATTTTTCGTTTTTTGAGGAATCTCCATGTTATTTTCCATAGTGGCTGCATCTATTGGTTGACTGATGCTTACTAAAATAAATAAAATTTTAAACAGAGAGATGAAGAACATTGTAACTTTTAAGTATTACAGTAGTTTAACAGTTTGCCTACTTTAGTGTGTGCATTGCCTCTGATCCAATTAATGTCAAACACACCATTCTCGGTCTTATTTTGAAGTCGGTTTGTGGGGAGGTTATATTGCTTCCAGGCTTTAAGGATACCTCAGTCGTGAGTTTGGGATATTTACATTGCCCTTCCTTCTTTCAAATAGTAGGGAATTATTGAACAAGATGATATCCAGATTTTTTTTAAAAAAACCTTGCCTTTCCAACTTCAGTTTATTTAACTTAATTTGAGTGAGGATTGCTTCATCATAGCCTTTTCCACTTGTTCCTCATTTTGTCCACTCCTTCTTCCATATATTATGATTTTGCTCTAAGTTTGGCAGTTGGCATCTTCACTAGTAGCTTAATGAAAAGTAGGGTTTTTCACAAAATATTTATGATGCTGAATAGTGCAGAATCCATGGAATAATGAATAGTCATGTTCCCAATTATCTGTATATTGCTTTTGGTTAAGAATATAGATTCCTGAATTTTTAATACCCTGCAGAATTGGTCTGTAAATGATCTTTCAAACAGCTTCCAAATGATGGTGTTAAACATATACTCAAGTGATGAGTCTCTGCCCTGATATTTGTTTGAGCCACATTTGTGTTGCTTCCAGTTGAAAGCAGGTTAAGACTTTTCAAAAATAAGTCTCTTGAAGTTGACAGCATCTGGAAACACAGTACTTTTTTAATTCCCAAGAGAATGTGATGTATAAAAATGGAAAACCAACTGAGGCAAGATCAATGAAGCTATTTAACAAATAAACCTGGAGTGATAATGGAGCAAACATTATTACAAAGGGTAGCGCTGACTGTGCAACTAGTTTAAACGAAATTGTAATTCACACCCCCTCACATTCTTCTACCAGGTTATATATTGGTTTAAATAAACATCTTCATTTAAAATTCAATTAAGTTCCCCCAAACTAAGAGTTCTAATGCGAGTATGTACATCTTCTTTGCGTTTATTCCTGGCCCCCAGTGAAATTCCTTCCAAGGGAACTTTCGAGCCCATTGTGTGTCTCGTGCATGGCACAGGAAGCCAAGGGTCAGCACTGCTGCTCAGAAGCAACTGGAAACGGCTGAAAAATGTGGCTGATGAAAAACTCCACAGTGGCTCTGCAAGCGGAGAATTAATGACTGGCTAGAATCAGTAGGAGCCTTTACTTCTAAATACTCATTAGTTTAAGCAGTGAGGCCTGATGTTATGCAAGTTATAGAGGGAAAAGGGGACCGCCACTCCCCATTGTCTATTTTGAACAGAATATGCACATTTAACTCAAAGTGGTGAATGGTTCAAACACATCAAACCAGCTATTCATCAATCTCCCAGCTTCCTGAGCACCGCTTTGCTTCTGTGTAAACCCAACAATAGAGGAAATGCTTGTTATGACCCCACTATAATATTAAAATCCAGAGGGGCTGATGGCTTGGTGAAAAACAAAATACATTCTCCTTTATAAAGAGTTCCACCAAAGTCATCTTTGTGTTTCCTTTTTCCTACTTTGCCTGTCCAAGAACAGCTGACTGAAATAGGAACTTGATTAAATTACTTTTGCCTGCCTTTTTTCTCCCTTGCTGTGAAGCCACTCACTGAATACAGAACCAGAGCTGACAAGCCATTTCAGACTGCTGCAGATAGCCCCAGTTTCAACCATGACCAGAATGGAGAGAAAGAAGGGAAATGGCAAGACATACGACCATTGCAGAGAGGAGCCAAATGAGAATAGGGACCACTTTTTGTGTGTAACTCACATTAAAGAGTTGGAACTTCATCCTAAGGGCACGAGAAGTTACTGAAAAGATTTGAAATCTGGAGAATGAAAAGATCACGTCTGTATTTAAAAATCTCTGGCTGCTCTCTGTGTGTGAACTACGAGAGTGAGCTTGGCAGTGAGAAGGCCGACTAGGAGGCTGTTGCCAGAGCAGTGATGGCTGGTTTGAGGTTGCTAAAAAGTGAATAGATTCCAAACACATTCAGGATGTTGAAGATGAGGGAGAAGCTGAAATCAAAATTAGGGTTGAGTCATTTTGGCAGCTGGGTAGGTGGAGTTGCCAATCATTGTGCTGGGATATACCGGGAAAAAATCAGGTTTGAGGGGGAGTCAAGAATTCTGCCTTGGGCATAGGAAATTAGAGTGCCTGTGGAACAGAGAAGTGGAGATGTTGATAAGGTAACTGGATGAACAGGGCTGCAGAATGACCAGGGCTGGAGTTGGCACATTTGAGGGTCATTGTGAGTGCAGGTAAGATTGGCTAGAGAATCACAGTGTCTAGTGTATTACTTACTGATGTTTTTTAAAGAGCTTTTATTGTCATTCAATGAACTGTACATATTAAAGTGTACAATTTGATAAACTCACACATATGTATACCAGTGAAACGTCAACCCAATCAAGATAATGAACTTCTTCCCTCCAAATTTCCTCACACTCCTTTGAAATCCCTCCTCTTGTGGGGCAGGAAAAATAATTTACTCTCCACCATTCTGAGCTCTCGGGTGGGACCCAATATAATAAAAGACAGATTAACCAGAGGAAAAACCCCAGAAAGTAGATGTGGGAGATAACCAGAAAATATTAGTAACTCTACAGGGTGGTCCTACGTGCATCCCCGGTGGTGCTAGTGGTAAAGAATGCAATACAAAGAGACACAGTTTGATCACTGGGTCGGGAAGATCCCTTGGAGGAGGAAATGGCAACCCACTCCAGTATTCTTGCCTGGGAAATCCAACTGACAGAGGAGCCTAGCGATGGGGACACAAAAGGTCGAACATGACTGAGAACACACACATACACACACACTGTGACCTAAGCTACTACTTTAGATACCACCTTCAGCTAAAGATAGAATAAAGGTGTGTGTTGTGGGGAGGAGAGCCCTTATGGAAGATTACCAGGAAAAGCAAGGTAAACAAGGGTAATATTTGTTTTGCAGATAGAAATCAATGCCTTCTTCATTATTAGGAGTTTTTTGTGATTTTGAGCCATCCTCGCTTCCTGGTACAGAGAGGAAGACATCCTTACAAATGGAGATTTCCATTATAGATATAAATGTCTCTACAGAAGGATAGCTCGTTTTCAGAATGTCTCCTGTGTCTGCTGTGATTGTTTCTCAAAATAGTCAGTTCAAAATAATTCTTATGCCAAACAGGAATATTTAGGGGTGATATATTCTGCTACTCTTCACCCTCCTCCATACCACTTACCTGCTTTCTGTCACTATAGAAAAGTTAGCATTCTCTAGAATTTTATATAGATGGAATTATACAGTATGTACTTTTTTGGGGTCTGGTTTCTTTCACTCAGCATAATTATTTTGAGATTCATCCACATTTTTGCATATACCAGTATTTCATTTCATTTTATTGCTGAGTCCATTGTATAGATATGCCAAAGTTTAATTCATTCACATTTCGATGGAAATTTGGGTAATTTCAGTTAACTACCTATTACAAATAAAGCTGTTGTGAACCTTGGTGTACAGGTTTATGTGTGACTATATGCTTTCATTTCTCTTAGATAAATACCTAAGAGTAGAATGTGTGCTTAGTTGCTGAGTCACGTCTGACTCTTTGTGATCCCATGGACTGTAGCCCATCAGGCTCCTCTGTCCATGGGGCTTCTCCAGGCAAGAATAGTGGAGTGGGTTGCCATGCCCTCCTCCAGGAGATCTTCCCAACGAGAGGATCAAACCCAGGTCTCCTGCCTTGCAGGCGGATTCTTTACCAACTGAGTCACTAAGGAAACCAGAGTAGAATGGCTGGAATAGAATGGAACCAGAGTAGAATGCAGAGTAGAATGGCTGGATCCAATGGTTGATATATATTGTTAAATAACAAAATTTTGACAAAATAACAAAATTTTTGACAAAAAATAACAAAAATTTGACAAAAATGAGTATATTTAAAGACCCAATTGACTTTATTAAATGACTCGTGAATGGGGCAGCATCTCATCTAGCACATAGGAGCTCTGCTGAGCTACAGAAAGGGTAAAGTTTTTAAAGGTGGAAAGGGAGCTGAGAAAATAAATTATTAGCAAAGAGTGCATTGTTTCAGGGAAGGTCACCCTCCTAAGGGGAACAGAAGGGGCCTATTCTGGGGGTAAGGAGAGATTACCTCATCAGGGCTGACTAGATAATTCCAGGTTGACTGGCTAAATGTTAACATTCCTGGCGGGGGGGGGGGGGGTGTCAAGACTGCAATTAGGTTAGGTATTAAGTCTTGGTTTCTCTGACATAGGGTTTAGCACATTATTTTGTACCTGCTTTCTCCTTTTTCAGTTCAGTTCAGTCGCTCAGTCATGTCCGACTCTTTGTGACCCCATGAATCGCAGCACACCAGGCCTCCCTGTCCATCACTAACTCCCGGAGTTCACTCAGACTCATGTCGATCGAGTCAGTGATGCCATCCAGCCATCTCATCCTCTGTTGTCCCCTTCTCCTCCCGCCCCCAATACCTCCCAGCATCAGGGTCTTTTCCAATGAGTCAACTCTTCGCATGAAGTGGCCAAAGTATTGGAGTTTCAGCTTTAGGATCATTCCTTCCAAAGAGCACCCAGGACTGATCTCCTTCAGAATGGACTGGTTGGATCTCCTTGCAGTCCAAGGGACTCTTAAGAGTCTTCTCCAACACCACAGTTCAAAAGCATCAATTCTTCAGTGCTCAGCTTTCTTCACAGTCCAACTCTCACATCCATACATGACCACTGGAAAAACCATAGCCTTGACTAGATGGACCTTTGTTGACAAAGTAACATCTCTGCTTTTGAATATACTATCTGGGTTGGTCCTAACTTTCCTTCCAAGGAGTAAGTGTCTTTTAATTTCATGGGTGCAATCATGATCTGCAGTGATTTTGGAGCCCCCAAAAATAAAGTCTGACACTGTTTCCACTGTTTCCCCATCTGTTTCCCATGAAGTGATGGGACCAGATGGCATGATCTTCGTTTTCTGAATGTTGAGCTTTAAGCCAACTTTTTCACTCTCCTCTTTCACTTTCATCAAGAGGCTTTTTAGTTCCTCTTCACTTTGTGCCATAAGAGTGGTGTCGTCTGCATATCTGAGGTTATTGATATTTCTCCCGGCAATCTTGATTCCAGCTTGTGCTTCCTCCAGCTCAGCATTTCTTATGATGTTCTCCTTTTTTAACAATGTTTAACTTTTTCAGTAACTGACAAACTATTTTCCAAAGTGATCGTACAATTTTGCTTTCCTTTCCAGCATTGTAGGGAGTTCTAGTTCCTCCATGTTTCTTCAAATACTTGGTATGGCCAATCCTTTTAATTTTAACCATTCTAATAGATATGTAGCAGTAGCTTGTTATGAGTGTGTATTTTCTTATTATTGAATTTTGAGAGTACTTTATATGTTCTAGATACAAGACCTTCATCAGATATATGATTTCCAAATATTTTCTCCCAATCTGTGGTGGTCTTTTCATTCTCTTGACAGGGTGTTTAGGAGGGCAAAAGTTTTAAAGTCTGATTAAATCTATTTTATCAATTTATTTTTTATGGGTTGTGCTATTGGTGTTATACCTAACGAATCTTTGCTAGACCAAGATCCCAAGGGTTTTCTTTTATATTTCTTCTAGAAATTTTATAGTTTTAGGTTTTCCACTTAGTTTTGTAATCCATTTCTAGTTAACTTTTGTTATGATGTGAGATATGGCTCCAAGGTTTTTTTTGTTTTTTTTTTGGCATATGGATGTCCAATTGTTACAGTACCATTTGTTGAAAAGATTATCATTTCTCCATTGAATTGCTTTTGTACCTTTGCTGAAAGTTGGTTTTTGATATATGTGGAGATCTATGTCTGGACTTCTATTCTGTTCCATTAATTTACGTGTCTATATTAATATCACACTGTGTTGATTACTGTAGCTTTATAATAAGTCTTGAAATTAATGGTTTTAGTTCTCTAGTTTTGTTCTTCTTTGCTCAGTTTACTGTGTACAGCATATTAACTTGATACATTTATATATTGCAGAATGATTACCATTGTAGTGTTAGGTAACACCTCCATCATATCACATAATTACCATTCCTTTGTTGCAGAGAAAACATTTAAGATCTACTCTTAGAAAATTAAAAAATTAAAAAAAAAAAACCTTTAAGTATATATAATACAATGTTTTTAACTGTAATTACCATGCTGTACATTAGATTCCTTAGAACTTACTTATCTGATAGCTAAAAGTTTGTACCCTTTGACCAACATTTCACCATTTCCCATCCCAAGCCCCTGGTAACCATTTCTCCACTATCTGTTTTTCTGAGTTTGACCTTCTTAGATTCCACATATAAATGAGATTATACAGTATTTGCTTTCTCTGTCTGACTTATTTCATTTAGCATAATACCTTCAAGGTTCATCCATATTGTTGCAAAATGGCAGCCTTTATAGCCTCAGATTATTGCCGTGAAAAAGTTTCTGGCCTATGGCACAAGAAAAGGGAATCCAAATAGAATATGATGTCCTCTCTGACTAGAAGAGATGGAGCCGAGAGTCTAGAAATACCAAGTTTGCTAGAGTTCAGAAGGAATATTACCTGAGAGAAGAGACTGCACAGAAACGGAACTTAAGAGATCTTCAGATGGTTCCTTGAGTATTCAGCTGAGTACTGAGCAACACATGTGTCTGAGGAAACTACCCAAGACTGGGGAGCAGAGAATGGTGCTTAGTGTTCACACAAAGCTGATAATAGTGCCTCTTCTCAAAAACCTGACTGTGAAGTCTCAACATTCATGGAGAATTGTACTCAGAAGTTTCTTTCCCCAATAATGAGGAATAATGAACTTTAGATTAAAATTAACACATTTTAAAAGCAACACCTAAAAGGGTCAAACAATTTCCAAGTAATTTAACTATGTCTCAGAAAAAAAAGCTGGACTATTTATGTGTGTGCTTAGTCACTTAGCTGACTCTTTGAAGCCCCATGGACTATATAGCCTACTAGGCTCCTCTGTCCATGGAATTTTCCAGGCAAGAATACTGGAGTGAGGTGCCATTTCCTACTGCAGGGTAAGAGTTTTGATAGAAATATATAAATAGTCACCACCCAAGAAAGGTAAAATTCACAAGGTCTTGCCTCCAATAAAGATTACCAGGCATACCACAAAAGGGAAGTTCACAATGAGGAAAAAAGAAATCAATAGATACTGATCCAGATTGACATAGATGTTATAGTTAGCAGAAATGGAGACTCAAACAACTATTAATCTGTTTCCATGTAATTAAAAAGTTAGGGAGAGACATGGAAGATTAAAAAAGACCCAACTCAAACTTCTATTGATAAAAGGTACAATGGATGAGGTGAGATGAAAAATATAATGAATGGGTTAAAGATGGATTAGGCTTTGCAGAAAAAAAAAAGATTCATGAACTTGAGGACATACTAATAGAAATTATCCAAAATGAAACACAAAGAGTAAAAATATTGGGGAAAAAATGAACAGTTCATTGGTGAGTTGCAGGACAACTTAAAGCACTCTAATATGCAATTATAATAGTGGAGCGAGAAGAAAGGAAAATAATGGCCTAAAATTTTCTGAATTTTTTGAAAATAAATAATATATGGATGTAAGGATCTCAGATAACCCAAGTGCAAGAAATATGAAGAAAACAACACCAAACAACATCATAAACAGCAGCTAGATATAGAGTGAAAATCTTAAAACCACCCACAGAAAAATGATCTGTTATGCACAGAGGGACAAAAATAAGGATTTCAGCAGATTTTTTCACCAGGAAAAGTGTAAGGAAGAAGATAGTGGACTGGCATCTTTAAAGTACTGAAATAGTAAACTGATAATGTAGAATTCTATGCCCAGTGAACATATCTTTCAAAAATGAAGGCAGAACAGGTACTCAAACAAATATTTATACACACTGTTCATAGTAGCATTATTCACAATAGCTAAAAAATGAAAACAACTCAAATGTTTATCAACAGATGAATGGATAAACAAATTGTGGTGTTAACATGCAGTGGAATATTATTAATATTTAGCCATTAAAAGAAATGAGATACTAATGTATGCTACACCATTGATGAACCTCAAAACCATTATGCTACATGAAAGAAGGCAGATAGGAAAAGTCACATATGATTTCATTTGTATGAAATATCCAGAATAGGTAGATCTATAGAGACAGAATGCAGAGCACTTGAAGGAGAGAGGATTGGGGAGCAGTTGCTTAATGGATAGTGTTTCATTTTGGGTCAATGGAAATGTTTTGAAACTAGAGAGAGGTGATGGTTGTATAAAATTGTGAATGTACTGAATGCCACTGAAATTACACTTTTAAATAGTGTTCCATGAATTTCACTTCAATAAAAATATATCAGTTGAGCATGGACTGGAAAACTCAAAATACTAAAGGTGTGAATTCTCCCAAATTGGTATACGGATTTAATGCAATTCCTATCAAAATTTCAGCATGAATTTTTGGAGCTATAGACAACATTATTCTGAAATTTATATGGAAAAAGAAAAGAACTAGAATAGCTATAGCAATTTTGAAAAAGGACAAAGTAGGAAGAATCAGTCTATCTGATTTAAAGATTTATTATATACCTATAATCATCTGGACTGTCATTGGTGGAATGATAGACACATCAATCAATGAGAAGGAGAACAGAACCCAATAATAGACCCAAACAAATGGTACCAAACTGATCTCTGACAAATGAACAAAACTAAGTCAGTGGAGGAAGGACAGCCTTTCAACAAATGATGCTGAAGTAACTGAACAGCTTTAAGCCAAAAAAAAAAGAATCAAAACTTTGAATTAAACTTCACACTTTATATGAATATCACCTCAAGATAGATCATGGACTTAAATCTAACATGTTAAGCCATAAAACTTCCAGAAAAAAATACCCAGGAGAAAATATTCAGGCTAAGGGACAAGTGATGAGTTCTTAGACTTGATATCAAAAACATGCTACATAAAAGAAAAAGTAAGATAAATTGAAATTGATCAAATTTAAATATTTGCTTTGAAAAAGACCCTGTTAAGAGGATGAGAAGACAAGGTACAGACCAAGAAAATCTTTGCAAAACATATATCCAGCAAAAGATATATGTAAAGAAATCTCACTCAATTCCAAAAAGCAAAAGACATGAACAGAGATTTCACCAAAAAGAACATACAAGCACACAAAACTAAGCACACAAAAAGATGCTCAATATGATTTATTCATTAAGGAAAAACAAACCAGTCACAGTGCAATATTAATACACATCTCTCAGAGTCCCTAAAAAAAATAGTGATAATAACAATTACTGGATGTCGCGAAGCTGAATCTCTTGCACTTTGCTGATGGGGATATGACCATTTCATATGCCACTCTGTAAAACAACTTGGCAGTTTCTTAAAAACTGTATCTTTCATATGACCCGGCAACTTAACCCATGGACATTTAATCCAGAGAAATGTAAACATATATTCCTACAAAAACCTATATACAGATATCTGTGCTGTGCTGTGCTTAGTTGCTCAGTTGTGGCTGTCTCTTTGTGACCCCATGGACTGTAGCCCACCAGGCTCCTCTATCCATAGGCATTCTCCAGGCAAGAATAGTGGAGTGGGTTGCCATTCCGTCCTCCAGGGGATCTTCCTGACCCAGGGATTGAACTCAGGTCTCCCACATTGCAGGCAGATTCTTTACTGTCTGAGCCACCAGGGAAGCCCAAGAATACTGGAGTGGGTAACCTGTCCCTTCTCCATGGGATTTTCCTGACCCAGGAATTGAACTTGGGTCTCCCACATTGCAGGCGGATTCTTTACCAGCTGTGCTACTAGGGAAGTCCATATGGATATTTATAGCATCTTTATTCATAATAGTCCCAAAGTGGAAACAACCCAGCTAAACTTCAATGGGTTAGTCCTTAGCAATGATTTGTTTGTAACTACAGTCTCAGTGCTGTAGAATACCACTCAGCAATAAAAATTGAAATGAGCTATCCATTCAATGCAACAAGTTGGGTAAGTCTACAGAAATTTATGTTGCCTGAAAAAAAGTCAATCCCAAAAGGTTACATAGTGTATTATTCCATTTACACAATGCTTTTGAAATGAAAAATTGTGTCAATAGAAATGAAGAACAGGTCAATGGTTGTCAGGGGTTAGAGGGGTAGTGTGGAGGGTGAGAGGAAGAGAAATGGATTGTGGCTATGAAAAGGCAACATGAGAAATCCTTGTGATGATGAAAACGTTTTGTTTCTTGATTTTATTAATGTCAATATCCTGGTTGTGATACAGCACTATTGTTTTTCAAGATGTTTCTATTAGTGAAACTGGGTATAAGACATGTGGGATTTCTCTGTGTTGTTCCTTACAATTACATTTGGATCTACTACTATGTAAAAATAAAAGGTTTAATGAAAACTTTTGTAAAGGGAGACAAAATACTTTGTCAGATATAAAGAAAGATGACAGTGTCCATCACAAGCAGTTCTCTCCAAATTGATGTATAGTTTCAGCGCAATCCTAATCACAATGAGAGCAAACATTTTTGTAGAAACTGACAAACTGATTCTACAATTCATATGAAATGCAAAGGTAGTCCTTCTGGTAAAAGGAAAATGGCATCACTGGGGAGTTGTACCAAACATTTAATGAAGAAATAATACTGGTTCTACATAAACTATTCCAGAAATTTGAAAAGAAAGAAATACTTCCCAACTCATTCTAAGAGTTGAGCATTACTCCAAAGTTAAAAAAAGAAAGAAAATGAGACTCAAAGGAAAAGAGACTGCAAATCAATATCCTTCATGAATATCGATGCAAAGTTTCTTAACAAAATTTTAGAAAAATAAACCCAGTAATTATAAAAATGACAATACATCAGGACCAAATAGAGTTTACCTCAGGATTATAAAGTTGCTTTATCAATGCCATTAATGTAAAAGATTAAAAAGGAAAAATTAGATGATCATTTAAATGGAATCAGATCAGATCAGATCAGTCGCTCAGTCGTGTCCGACTCTTTGCGACCCCATGAACCGCAGCACGCCAGGCCTCCCTGTCCATCACTAACTCCCGGAGTTCACTCAGACTCATGTCCATCGAGTCAGTGATGCCATCCAGCCATCTCATCCTCTGTCGTCCCCTTCTCCTCTTGCCCCCAATCCCTCCCAGCATCAGAGTCCTTTCCAATGAGTCAACTCTTCTCATGAGGTGGCCAAAGTACTGGAGTTTCAGCTTTAGCTTCAGTACTTCCAAAGAAATCCAAGGGCTGATCTCCTTCAGAATGGACTGGTTGTATCTCCTTGCAGTCCAAGGGACTCTCAAGAGTCTTCTCTGACACCGCAGTTCAAAAGCATCAATTCTTCGGCGCTCAGCTTTCTTCACAGTCCAACTCTCACATCCATACATGACCACAGGAAAAACCATAGCCTTGACTAGACGGACCTTTGTTGGCAAAGTAATGTCTCTGCTTTTGAATATGCCATCTAGGTTGGTCATAACTTTCCTTCCAAGGAGTAAGCGTCTTTTAATTTCATGGCTGCAGTCACCATCTGTAGTGATTTTGGAGCCCAGAAAAATAAAGTCTGACACTGTTTCCACTGTTTCCCCATCTATTTCCCAAGAAGTGCTGGGACCGGATGCCATGATCTTCGTTTTCTGAATGTTGAGCTTTAAGCCAACTTTTTCCCTCTCGACTTTCACCTTCATCAAGAGGCTTTTGAGTTCCTCTTCACTTTCTGCCATAAGGGTGATGTCATCTGCATGTCTGAGGTTATTGATATTTCTCCTGGCCATCTTGATTCCAGTTTGTGCTTCTTCCAGTCCAGCGTTTCTCATGATGTACTCTGCATATAAGTTAAATAAACAGGGTGACAATATACAGCATTGACATACTCATTTTCCTATTTGGAACCAGTCTGTTGGTCCATGTCCAGTTCTAACTGTTGCTTCCTGACCTGCATACAAATTTCTCAAGAGGCAGATCAGGTGGTCTGGTATTCCCATCTCTTTCAGAATTTTCCACAGTTTATTGTGATCCACACAGTCAAAGGCTTTGGCATAGTCAGTAAAGCAGAAATAGATGTTTTTCTGGAACTCTCTTGCTTTTTCCATAATCGAGCAGATGTTGACAATTTGATCTCTGGTTCCTCTGCCTTTTCTAAAACCAGCTTGAACATCAGGAAGTTCACAGTTCACGTATTGCTGAAGCCTGGCTTGGAGAATTTTAAGTATTACTTTACTAGCATGTGAGATGAGTGCAATTGTGCGGTAGTTTGAGCATTCTTTGGCATTGCCTTTCTTTGGGATTGGAATGAAAACTGACCTTTTCCAGTCCTGTGGCCACTGCTGAGTTTTCCAAATTTGCTGGTATATTGAGTGCAGCACTTAATTTAAATAGATTTAGGAAAAGAACTGGAGAAGATCCAACATCTAGTCCTGGTATAAAACTCCCACCAAAGTAAGAGTAGAAGGAGATTTCTTCAATGCCTATGATAAAATAATTATTATTTTCAGATGATAAGATAGTCTACCTAGAAAATCCAAGAGAATAATTTTTAAAGATCATCTTAGAATTAATGAGACAATTCATAAAAGTGTTGGATATAGGATAAATATATAGAAATCAACAGCTTTCTGGTAAACAAGCAATACACACTTAGAAAACACAATGAAAAAAAAAACACTTTTATAATAATGATAATATCCTCTAAAAGACCCAGGAAGAATAATATTAATTTGAAACATGTAGTAACCATTTGAAACACACTGAAAATTAGCAATAAAAAAAATGAGGATGTGTGGAGAAAAAGGAAATTTGAATATGGTTAAGATGTCAGATGTAGGCTTAACATAAATAAAAGTCCCAATGGGGTTTAAGGAGAGAACTTAATAAAATGATTATGATGTATTTGCAATATAAAAATAGTTTCAAGACATTGGAAAAGTTAATGAACAGAAGCTCTTCCTAAATTTTATATTTATAATAATTGAAGTAGTATGATAGTAACATAATAAATTGCAGATCTATGAAATATTAATAACAGATGTGTGTGTGTATGTGTGTGTCTATAAAGGAAACATTAACCATTAGGAAAGAGACTTCAGTTTCCCTGGTCACGATGGACTAAAAGTCCAAATTTACCCTTTTACCTTAGACAACTAAAAATCTAGAAAACCCAGTGATGAAGCAATGATTTTCAGATATGGATCAATAAAGAGGGCAGGACTGTGATTCCTAAGGCTAAGGAACTGAGAGAGGTGAGAACTATGACAGTCCCTCCTTACTATCTTGAGGCAGTTTTCATACCACAGTAGAGGGAGGAGGAATCCAAAGAGAGCCTGGTGGTCCCATTAAGTTGAGAAGACAAGGGTTGGCGCTCAGGAAAACCAAGGAGTCTAGAGTGTGTGGGGAGAGTACTAGAGATGAGGGAGCTGCAAGAGAGAGCTGTTCATCTGTAGAGGGATCAACTCTAGTCTTTGGCTTTGGCTGAGTACTGATCTTCTCATGGATGAGAAAAAGTTACCCAAGTCTGGGGCAAGAATCACTGGACAGCAGTAGGCCAAAGAATTCCCAGAGATCCTCAAAGGCTAGAATAATTTGGCTTTCCTCTATCCAGAGTAGAAAGACCTTGTCACAGGTGGAGGACTTGGTTAGAGTCCTCAGAGATATTGCTGTATTAGTAAGGCTAAATTACCTCTAGACTGATTCTGAACCAAAGACTGTTCTAGATCTGTCCTAATGAAGTCTAAAAGTAAGACACCAAATGATACAGCTGACTCCAAGTAACTTAATGGTACACCAGAACAAAGTTCAATACAACTTAAAGGAATTTTAAAAAAGCATAGCACTCAACAAAGTAAAATTCAAATTGTCTAGCATCCAATTAAAACTTAGGCATGCAAGGAGGCAAGAAAATATGGTCCATAACCAGGGGAAATTTAACCAATAGAAATGAAGCCAGATATAATAGTGATGGTGGAACTAGGAAAGAAGATTACTAAGATAGCTAGTATAAATATGTCTATTATATTCAAGAAAACAGGAAAACATGAACGTGATGGGGAGATAGAAAGATATTACAAAGGCTAGCATGGGATTTCTAGAGGTGAAAAACAAACTGGATGGGATTAAAAGCAAGTTAGACACTGCAGAAGAAAAAGATTAGTGAATTTGAAACAGAGGAAAAGTGATTAATTTAATTTGATCAAACTGTTAAAACTTCTGTTCTTCAAAAGCTATAGTTAAGAAAATTAAAAGGAAAGCCACAGACAAGGAGAAATATTTGTAAATTGCATATCCAGCAAAAGACTGGTATCCAGGTATATAAAGAACTTTCAAAACTCAAGATTAGGAAAACAAACAACCCAATTAAAAAAAAAAATGGTCCAAAGACTTGAAGAGATACCTCACCAAAGAAAGTATTCAAATGGCAAATAAACACACAAAAAGATGTTCAACATTATTTGCTGTTAAGGGAATGCAAATTAAAGCCACAGTGTGTCACCATTACACACCCATTAGAACAGCTAATATTTTTAAAAAGAATATTAATAATGCTGGCTAGGGTGTAAAGCAGTTGGTGAAAATGCAAAATGGTCCAATCACTTTGCAAAATAGTTTGGGAGTCTCTTATAAAGTTAAACGTATTTACCACATGAACCATTGATCCCATGCCTAAGTATATACCCCAGAGAAATGAGAATATATGTCCACACAAAGGCTTGTATTCAAATATTCATAGCAGTTTTGTATGCTATGAATAATAGCCCCAAATTGAAAAGACTCCAGGGAAGTCCAGTGGTTAGGTTTCTGTGCTTCCATTGTAGGGGGCACAGGTTTGATCCCTGATCAGGAAACTAAGATCCCATAAGCCATGCAGTGCATCCAAAAAAAGAATGAAAGAAAAACAGGGAAAAAAAAAGACTCCAAATGTCAGTCAACTGGTAAATGAATAAACAAACTATGTTCCACTCATACAACTGAGTACTACTCACCAAAGGAAAGGTACAAACTATTGATACATGCAACAGCATGGATGAATCCCAAAACATTATGTTAAGGGAAAGAAGACAGACAAGAAAAGTCTGTATGATATATTCATATGACATTGTAGAAAAGTCAAAACTATAGTAACAGAGAGCAGATCAGTGGATGCCAGGAGTGTGGGCAGAAGACTGATCACCAAGAGCTACAGGGGAGTCTTTTGGGATATTGCAGGTGTTGTAAATCATGATTGAAGTGGTGGTTACATGACCATATGTTTGTCAATATCCATTCAATTGTACCCTTACAACTGGCTAATTTTAGTGCATGTACATTATATGTTGATTAAGCTGATTTTAAAAAATCAATAGGAGTCTCCTGATGTGATGCTCTGAGAAGGATACAATACCACCTATGAAGTTTTTCTAACAAAAATATTCAACTAGGATCTACTTGTGAATAAACTCTCAGACCAGCCAGACTGTGAGACATTCTGTAAGACAACTGGCCTGAAATCTTGAAAAACTGTCAGTATCATGAGAAACAAGAAAAGGAGGTGAAAGGACCACAATAACTAAATACAATGCATAATCCTTGATTGAATTCTATATTAGGAAAAATAAAACTATAAAGAAATGGAGAAATTGGGGAAATTTAAATATGGACAATTTATTCAATAATAGTAGTGTGTGAATGTTATTTCCTAAGTATTTTGTTTATGTAATAAGATGCTCTTGTTTTTAGAGATACATAGTGAAGATTTGGGGGTGAAGTTCAAGTGTCAAAATGATAGCATCTATCAAGTGGTTCAGGAAAACAAAACAAAAGAGAGGGAGGAGGGGATGGGAAGGGAGGGAGAACAGATAGAGTTAAAGGAAATATTAACAACTGGTAAAAAAAAATAAGTAGTGAATATACATGAAGAGTATATGGGTGTTCATTGTATTATTATTTTAATTTTTATTTAATTTTGAAATTTTTCAAAATTAAAAGTTGAGAAGTAAACGTGTTTTAAGACTTTAAGATTGCAAGTTTTAAATCAAGATTTTTTTTAAATGATGCATACTTAGTCATATGCTCTCACTAGAAATATTAATAAACTGACAAAAGTGTTTTTGTACCTTTAACAAACAAAAGTTTTCAATGTAAAAAAATTCAGTGGGAGAACACATGCGTTATTTAATATATCAATTAGAAAAACAGCTCTTGGGAAAATAAACCTATGTAGCCCCGCTGTGCTGTGCTGTGCTCAGTCATGTTCGACTCTCTGAGACCCCATGGACTGTAGCCCGCCAGGCTCCTTTGTCCTTGGGATTCCCCAGGCAAGAATACTGAAGTGGGTTGCCATTCACTTCTTTTTTTTTTTTTTTCTAATTTTATTTTATTTTTAAACTTTACATAATTGTATTAGTTTTGCCAAATATCAGAATGAATCTGCCACAGGTATACATGTGTTCCCCATCCTGAACCCTCCTCCCTCCTCCCTCCCCATACCATCCCTCTGGGTCGTCCCAGTGCACTAGCCCCAAGCATCCAGTATCGTGCATTGAACCTGGACTGGCATCTCGTTTCATACATGATATTTTACATGTTTCAATGCCATTCTCCCAAATCTTCCCACCCTCTCCCTCTCCCACAGAGTCCATAAGACTGTTCTATACATCAGTGTCTCTTTTGCTGTCTCATACACCGGGTTATTGTTACCATCTTTCTAAATTCCATATATATGCGTTAGTATACTGTATTTATGTTTTTCCTTCTGGCTTTCTTCACTCTGTATAATAGGCTCCAGTTTCATCCACCTCATTAGAACTGATTCAAATGTATTCTTTTTAATGGCTGAGTAGTACTCCATTGTGTATATGTACCACAGCTTTCTTATCCATTCATCTGCTGATGGACATCTAGGTTGCTTCCATGTCCTGGCTATTAAAAACAGTGCTGCGATGAACACTGGGGTACATGTGTCTCTTTCCCTTCTGGTTTCCTCAGTGTGTATGCCCAGCAGTGGGGTTGCTGGATCATAAGGCAGTTCTATTTCCAGTTTTACACCAGTCAGAATGGCTGCGATCCAAAAGTCTACAAATAATAAATGCTGGAGAGGGTGTGGAGAAAAGGGAACCCTCTTACACTGTTGGTGGGAATGCAAACTAGTACAGCCACTATGGAGAACAGTGTGGAGATTCCTTAAAAAACTGGAAATAGAACTGCCATTCACTTCTCCAGGGGATCTTCCTGACCCAGGGATCGAACCTGCATCTCTTATATTGGCAGGCTGATTCTGTATCACTGAGCCACCAGGGAAGCCTACCTGAACATTAATTATAAGTGGATGAAAGTTCACTGTCAAAAATCAAACCATAAAAGTTGAACATTTATTAAGTATACTCTGAATGGAGAAGACTTTCCAAGTGTAAAAGAAATTAAAGGCAGAAGAAAATGATTAATAGATTTGATAATGCAGTTAAAACTTTGGAACATCGAAAATGTAACATTAGATAATAAATCTTTTTAACAGATACAAGAAATTATGGCTTATCAGATTTACCTCCTGTAAAAAGAATATTATACACATTTGGTAAGGAATATTCTAGGACTAATGAAAAATAAGCAGAGAACTCAGTCACAAAAAAGAAATAAAAATGGTTAATAAAACTAAAATTGTATTTCACCTTGAGTGGAATCAAAGAAATATAAATGAACTACTATAGTAAGATTCTATTAATATTTCTATGAAACCAAATGTTATAAAATTTTTAAAGTGGCAATTTCCCTATTGCTGAGGACAATGGGGAATCCATACTTACTCTCATTTCTGGTGGTACAATTTTTCTAAAAAGCAGTTGGAGAATATCTATTAATATTTAGAGCCTTAAAATATTCATGCTCTAGTAAGGCATCCTAAGGAAATAATCAGATACGCAGACCAAGATTTTTGCACTAAGTTAATTTTTGTAATATTATGTAAAATAGTGAGGATATGGAAATAGCAGAAATAGCCTGTGATTAGGGGCTGATTCGGAGAAGGCAATGGCACCCCACTCCAGTACTCCTGCCTGGAAAATCCCATGGAAGGCGGAGCCTGGTAGGCTGCAATCCATGGGGTCGCCGAGGGTCGGACACGACTGAGCGACTTCACTTTCACTTTTCACTTTCATGCATTGGAGAAGGAAATGGCAACCCACTCCAGTGTTCTTGCCTGGAGAATCTCAGGGATGGGGGAGCCTGGTGGGCTGCCGTCTATGGGGTCACACAGAGTTGGACAGGACTGAAGTGACTTAGCAGTAGCAGCAGGGGTTGATTAAATCCATTTCAGTACATACAAGAAAACAATATGATGCAGCCATTAAGAAGTATTAGGAAACATTTTTAATAACATGAGGAATTACTTAAGATACAAATACTAGGAGAAAAAAATACTAAGAGAAAAAACAGAGTTCAAAATTTGTATAAAAAATTTTCAACCATTTAAAAATATGTGCTTAGAAGAGTTTGAAGGAAATAGTCTATAATGTTCACAGCAGTTATTTCTGGATAATAGGAATTAATTTATTAATTAATTTCTTTTTATTTTTATAATTTTTTATTTTTATTAATTAATTTTTCACTTTGCATTTTTATAAATTGATAATTTCTTCAGAATGTATGTTTGACCTATATTAGAAACATTGACAACCTTATTAATAAGAATGAGATATGGTCTTTTCTCTCAATTGTGGAAGGTAAGACTATACTTAAACAGGCAGCCCTGGGGCCAACTTGTCCAACTGTCGCACTCAGGATTTCCTTCTGTGATGCCGCTGCCCAGTGCTCCTTCATCTGCCACGCAACATTTCTAGGGCTGGGGATGGTGGGGCAGGCAGTGATACTTTCAGGCAACCCACTTACTGCATAGACAATTCTGATTGTTTGGAAGTTCCTCTTTATTGAGCTAAAATTATCATCTTCTACATGTATAGTGTCCCCTCACTATACACTATACTGGCCCCCTTGGGCCAGCTAAGGGTAAGTGGACTTCTCTTCACCCCAAATATCCAAATCCAACCACAGAGGTCTCCACCACAACTATTTTTCCTGTGTCTCAGTTTTCAGACCCTTCATGATCACAGACACCGTAACCACATTACTCAAAGCAGGGTCTGTGGCCCAACAGTATGGCCATCACTTGGGAGCTTGTAGGAAGTTAGACTCCTGAATGAAATCTGCATCTTAACAAGATCCTTAAATGGTTTGTGGGCACATTAGACTTTAAGAAGCACTGGCCTCAGGGAAGACACATTCTCATTTCTCAGCATTTCATTTAGTAGGTGCTCTCCAGACAGAAGAATATTCCAATATTATTGAGGTATACAAGGTGGTTATTAGTGCTTCTTTTTTTTCCCCCAAGAATAGTAACTATTAAAATTTTAATGCATTTAGTTCCAGGACTTTATATGCATAGTATTCATCACGGTTGAGAGAAACGACACATCTAATTTCATATTCTATTCTTTTTTAATTATTATTTTTTAACACCAAAAACATTTTGTATTGGAGTATAGTAAAGAAACGATGTTGTGGTAGTTTTAGGTGAACAGTAAAGGGACTCAGCCATACATATACATGTATCCATTCTTCTGATATATCCATTCATCATGGAAACCAGTATTTATGGAACTTGTAGCTATATGCAAGCTACTGTTGTCAAGCACTGTTAAGTGGAAGACGGATGTGAAAAATGAAATCACCACAGAGGTCTGAGAGTTTCAGGCCCCAGTGGAAGAGTTGTCATGAGACATAAGTGATAAATGGATGATAAGATTATATGGACAATGATGGCTATTGAGACTAAGGAAGAGATCATCTGAGAACAGGGAGGTTCCAGAAAAGTCAGCTTGTAACTGGGCTTGTCACAATGAAATGCCCCTAGTAGGGGCCGTGCTGTGCTCATCTCTGGATATAGGCATCTGGATTTGTGCTCTAGGGCAGGGTTTCTCCAATTTTGAGGAGTATCAGCCTCATTTGGAGGGCTTGTTAAGACACAAATTGCTGAGCTTTTGACATTGAGTTCTCATCCAGTGGAGCTGGAGCAAGGCCTGAGAATGTGCTGCTGGTCCAGGGAACCACACATTTGAGAACGACTAATTGAACTGTGGTGTTGGAGAAGACTCTTGAGAGTCCCTTGGACTGCAAGGAGATCAAACCAGTCAATCCTAAAGGAAATCAGTCCTGAATATTCATTAGAAGGACTGGTGCTGAAGCTGAAACTCCAATACTCTGGCCACCTGATGAGAAGAACTGACTCACTGGAAAAGACCGGGATGCTGGGAGAGATTGAAGACAGGAGAAAAACAGGATGACAGAGGATAAGATGGTTGGATGACATCTCTGACTCAATGGACATGAGTTTGAGTGAACTCCGGGAGTTGGTGATGGACAGAGAAGTTTTGCATTCTGCAGTCCATGGGATTGCAAAGAGTCGGACATGATTGAGTGACTGAACTGAACTGACCTGAATTTGGAGAAAATAGCACGGGTCTTGGAGCCAGTTTTGGTTCTGCTACTTAATTTGGCAAGTCACTTTTTCTTTTTGAGGTTTCTCTTCAAGGACTAGAGAATTATAATGACAATTTTACAAGTGTTTGGGACTAGTAGATGAAATAAAGGTCTATGAACGCACTTTAGTACACTGCCTGGTATATTGTAGGTATTAATACTACTAGTGTGACATAGTTTCCATTGCCTTCTCCAAAGTAATCTTAATTGACAGTGTGAATTGCAACATCTTTGGGAGCGAAGGAATAGTATTTTGGGTGTGACGGGCACCTGAGAGTGGGCATAGGCCCTGTTTGGAGAACCTAAGGGGTGAGCCTTCATACCATTGGCACAAATCAGCTAGTGTCCTTTGTGTGGCTGTTTCGGCCATTTATTTTTCTGATGACATTCATATTGCCTGTCAGTGGGTCAAAAGAAAGATACCTCAAGGCTTAGAGAGATTGGTGCCATTCCAGGTATACTGCCTAAAAGAATGATTTGAGAAATTGGAAACTGGAACTTAAATTTCACCAGAAAAAGATAAAAATTTATTTCCAACTTACTAGAACTGAAAAATTCTAAGATAACTTCCTTAGACTTATATTTAAAGAAATTCAAGCAAGCCTATATAGTTGGAAGAATGTGAAAGTGGACCTTTCTCCTTTCTCTAATAGGGATCTTCAAATGTCAACACCATGAACAAAATAATTTGACAACTGAACCTATTCATCCCCACAACTTCTTTGGGAAGTATGAGAATGCTTAAAACACTGAGGCATTTTTATTTGGGTGTATTTATTCACTTCAATTTTAGTTTTCATAGTAACAGGATGCATTAAGAAAAAGAAGACCTCCCTATGGGATCCCCAAATTTACATGAGAAATTGATGTAGTCTCCTCATGCCACCATTAGTTCTTGACTCTTTATGGGGACTTTGTGTCTTAGATTATAGATGATAGCTAATTAAGCACAAAGCAAACTTTTGAAGATTAAGACATAGAACAGGTGCATTTTGGTGGATATGGAGGAAAGACAGGATTGTTCTAAAGCAGAAGTCATCACCCAGTTGAGTTTGGAACACTTCGGGGTTATCTTCAGGACATCTGAAGGAAGGACATCAGGCAAAAGGACGAGACAGGAAAGGGGGAAAAGTTTTTCACTCTGTGGTCTCACTTGAGACTTGCCTGCAGCCTGTTCTTATTTCTTTACCCTTTCAATAGCTGAATTTTAACAGAGAAAACATGTCACCTCCCAGATAATGTGTCTTTATTGGCTCCACTGTTTGTCTTCTGGATCATATTTAAACTGCCAGTTTCTAGAGCAGCCAGGATCCCTTCACTCCAGTGGCGCACTGTGTAAATAGCCATCATGGGCAATTAGTGTCTCTGATTTTCTTCTTTCTAAATAATGTGGTTAAATGATGTTTAATATATTTCAGTTTTTCTCTCCCCAAATCACGTCAAGTAAATTATGTTTTCTTATGCCTTGCAAAGTTCATGCATATATCACTTCAACTGTGATTAAAAAGGATGAAGGGATTAAAAAATAGGATATGAACCAGTCACTCACTAACATTTCATGAGCTTGAGACTGTTTTTTTCAGAAGATTTCCTTAGGAAAAAAATTTCTATGTTTTTTATTTTTCTTTTTAGAGGAGACTTTTTTTTTTAATATAGTAAATATTAAGTATCTAAGTACTATTAAATGGGAATTTTTGATTGTTTATTGTCCTTGTCTTTCTTGCCCACCCCTACATATCAATGTTACACACCCTTGTTGTCCCAAATCACTTTAAGCCATCATAACTGCACTCCTAGAACCCTGACAGCAGATCAAGAAGTCTGTCTGAAAATCAAGGGAGAGAATATTCTCGACTTGTTGAGCTCTCACGAAATTAACAATTTCTGAGGCTCAGTACCTGAGGCAAAGACTGACTGAGAAGGAGAGGGTTCTAATAGCACTTGGGAGGGGGCAGCATGTCACCTAAGTGCCAGGGTAGGAGGTCAGAGTAATCACATCCATGAGTGCTGTGCAAGCTCTTCTCTAAGAGTTGCCATTTGGGCAATAGGATAATGTAATTCTACTACTTCCTCTTGCATTTCATAGTATTTCACAATCACTGCACAGCAGGTGGCCACCACTGACCTAAAGTCAAATGGCTCAAAATTTGTCCCAAAGGATGTCTTCAAAAGACTGCCTGTGTAGGGAGCCCAGCCTGGTGCTCCGTGATGACCTAGAGGGGTGGGTTTGAGGGGAGAGGGAAGGGAGGTTCAAGAAGTAGGTAATAGAGGTATAATTATGGCTGATTTGTGTTGTTGTTGGACAGAAACCAACACAGCACTGTAAAACAATATTCCTCCAATTGAAAAAAAAAAAAAAGACTGCCTGCAAACAGTCCTCAGCTGCTTTGTCAGCACCCCACGCCACCACCCTACCCTGCAGAGTGGCCCTCGTGGTTCTCCTGTTTCTGTTCATCACTTGCCCTGGGCTCTTTAACTTCATCTGGTCACACCGACTTGAGTGCACTGAGCTGAGGAACACGCAGCCGGCTGCCCACCCAAGCCCTAAAAAATCAGTTCTGCTGCTAAGTCATTTCAGTCGTGTCCAACTCTGTGCGACCCCATAGACGGCAGCCCACCAGGCTCCCCCGTCCCTGGGATTCTCCAGGCAAGAACACTGGAGTGGGTTGCCGTTTCCTTCTCCAATTCATGAAAGTGAAAAGTTAAAGTGAATCAGTTCAGCCCCATCCAAAATTCTATCAGAGAGCCAGAGCAGGAGAAGACAGGCATGGATGTTTCTGCACAGGAGAGGTGTGAAAGAGCTGGATGTGAAGAGGACTTGTAGAGTAGACGCTGATAGTGGCTCATCAAAGAGCCCTCAGAACTCAACATTCGTATGTACTTTGACCTGATGGCTTCCTGCTTCAAGTGCCTAGGGCTCTGCCTGTGTTCTTTCTCTGGCCTCCACAGCGAGCTAGACTTGTACAGGGGCACACCAGAAGTGATGATTAGTTAATGTGGACACACTGGAAGTGACGGGCAATTAATGGGTCTAGAGGTAGCTCTTAACCAAAGACTGGCAGAAATTGGTGGATAATTCCCCAGATCCTTCAGCTCTTGGGCAGGATAACTCTGAGGTGTTCTCTGTGCTGTCCTCCAGAGGCTCCCAGTGAGACTGAGCCCCAGTTATCTATAGCAGTAATCTTCTTTTTAACTAACTGTGTTAGTTTCCTTTGTTCTCATCTTAATTAATGCCTTATATACTATTGCTTCCTGACATTACCCTTCAAATCCTTATCTTTAGGTTTGCTTCTGAACCCAGGCTAAAAGCTAAAACATGGTATGTGTGAGGTTGTGACTGCACACATCAGCTGGGAACATGTTGAAAGTGAGAGTGTTAGTCGCTCATTTGTGTCTGACTCTTGCAACCCCATGGACTGGGGCCTGCCAGGTTCCTCTGCCCATGGAACTCTCCAGGCAAGAATACTGGAGTGGGTTGCCATTCATTTCTCCAGGGGATCTTCCCGACCCAGGAATCAAACCTGAATCTTCCATACTACAGACAGATTCTTTACTGTCTGAGCCACCAGGGAAGCCCAGGACCACGTTGGGGAGGTCCTCAATGTCATGTTGAGGTGAGATGTTACTCCATGGTGACTGAATGGTGAGTACTTGATTAGACTCCTATGCTAGAGGATCATTCTGAAAACAGGGAGAAGAATGGATTAGAGCACTGCTCCTCAAAGTATAGTCCTTGGACCATGAATATAAGAATCATCTGGAAACTTAATAATGCAAATTCTTGTCTCCACCTCAGACCTGCTGAATCAGACAATCTGGGGGTGAGGCCCCAAAACCTGTGCTTTAATAATCACCTGCCCCCAGGTAAATCTGATGCCCCTAAAATTTGAGAACAACTGGATTAGAGAATGCAGGAGAAGCTAGCAGCATGAAGATCATTTATTAGGCTCTAGGCCTGAACTATAAGTTTTGATTCCCTTCTCCCCATTCTTTTTGCCTTGGACTTTGTTCGGCATTCAGAATGTGCTTAATAAATAATTTGGCCTGATGTCTCCAATCCCATTATTAAATAAGTGGGAGTGGCAATGAGAGGGGCAGGAATGGAGAGAGGTCATGTAATTCATATGAGGTTCAGCCACCACTGACCACATGGCATTTCCAGCATTATGTCTTTCTTGGTTCCAGCAGCTACTCCCTCCTCAGAAATCAAGATCCCATGACTTCTGTGTATGGAATCTGAGAAGTATTGTAAATCCAAGTAAGAGATTCCCATAAACTGGGCAATAAAAGCTTTTTAACAGAAATTACTTCCTGAAAAAGGGAACATTGTGTGTGGACAATGGGGAGGGATAGAGTCTGGGAAGATGAACGGGAGGTTTCCTGAATAAGTGGCCCTGAAATTCCAAATTAGTTTGTGTTAGTTTGAGTCATAATCCATATTATTATTATTATTATCTGTTATTGCTTGAAAACATTTTCTTTTTTATTTTCCTAGTCAGCTTGACCAAGGTCTTTATAAGTCATGAGTTTCAAAACCCCATAATTATGCCCTGCAACCTTGTCTGATGGCATCCTAGACCTTCAGTGCCTGCTTATGAAGCTGTGGGAACTCAAAGTCCCCCAATAGTCCCCAGGGCTGGGGTGGGTGAGGGAGACGTGGTTGGCAACAGCCCATCCTGCTGGGGTACCAGCTCCCAGAACAACAAGGCCTTTGACTGAAGCCTTCACTGGAAACTGGATGACATTCTTTGGGCCAAAAGGAGCAATTGGAAAGGTAGTTTTGTGGGTTGGAGTCTAAGCCAGAGTTGAAACAAGGCTATAGCAAGGCTGAAAGAAACCTGGCAGAGGAGGAAAAGGCCCTCCCTGTGCCAGGAACTGCATAAACCCAAGACCAATCAAACAGAACCAGCGTGTGGGGAAATACTTCTGACTGGCAAAGATGGCTCCACTGTCTAGTGATTTACTGTAAGTGGTGACGGCCAACGTCCTGCTTGGTGGAGTGTGGCCTGTTGAAGGAGAGCCTGGCTGGAAGGATTGCTGTGTTATTTCTCCTTGACCTGGAAAAAAAGTATGCCTTTTCAAGAGGAACTAAACAGGGGGAATCTTTTGTGATTATAAAACCTTAAAAGGGCATTGTATGTTCTTTGTAACCAGACAGATTGAGTTACTGCTTGACCTATTTTGCATAAAATTAATGAAAATAAAGGTGTACGTGGACAAGAATTTACTAGGCATATGCATACTTTTTCATAAACAATGAAAAATAATTAGCTCACAAAGAGCAGGCTATGGTTCGCTCCACCAAGGGATTTTTCAGGGTTGCTTTGTAAATTAAATACAAAGCTGTTGTAGAATGAGTAAATACAAAATCCCATATCAGATAGAAAGACTAATGGGCCCAGTGTTGGCTCTGGGCTGGAAAGAACAAATCCACAGTGCCAACTTGGCCCTTTTAAAGCTCCCATAGCAGAAGGGCCACTGGTCGTGACCATTTATCTCCACTGAGTCCTTGGCTTTTGCAGCATTGTTTCTGGTTGTCATAACAACCAGCTGTGGACCAATCCATCTGGATACTGAGTGGATTACTCAATTCAGTCACTAAAAACTAACTCATATTTTAACTATTTGAATGAGTTTCATGATGGATATGGCTGCCATTGGCATGATTGCTTAGTTATCAACAGGACGGGGTGGTCAAAGAACCACCAATCCAACTTGTTTTTTTCCAGAACCAAGGCCTAGAGGTGGGGAAGTAACACCCAAATCACCCGGCTAGTATAAGGTAGAAACAGAATGAAACTCCCAAGCCAGAGTTCCCCACATCTTTCTACCATCTGGTCAACCCAAAGCACCTATTATTTATTCACAGAAATAAAACAAAGCTATTTTTTTTAATCTGCTTTTTTTTCCAACAGAAGTTAATCCCCCAAAGACACATATTAATTAAGGTAGCATAAGAAAAATTGCAGCAGTAACTATAAAAATGATGGAAGATAAATATTGGCATTCTTTGCAGCTTAATTTATTATGGCTTATAAAGAGTTGCAAGGGCTCATCTTGCTTCTTTGAAACATGGTGCATTTTTGCAATACCCCTCAGTTATAAATTAATATAGGCCATTAGGGATGAGACTAATGGTGGATAAAGACTATCTCATGGGGAATATACAACACCTGAGAAAATGAGTAGCTATGGTGTATGGACCCCCAAACAATCCTACAAATGACACAACTTGTCACAAAGCTAGTCCCCATAGAGGCATATTAATTTCTAATAAATAAACCCAGCCACTTAAAAATTTTGCTTTCCTCTATAAGCACGTTCCCATGTTGCTTTATCCAGAGGAGTTTTGATATAGGTGTCAAGGAACTATATAGGCCCATCTTTAGCCAACCTGGGTGAATGCTCTGTCCTGACATTTGGCTCCTCCCTCTTGGAAAGTCTGAATTCCCAGCTGAGATTATGTGCTGATGAGAAGGAAAGCTAACATATTTGCAGGCTGGTTACCCATGATGAATATACCTCAAAGATTCCCTTTCAGAAATAAAAGAAGGCATCAGAATCCTTCTAATTCTCAGTGCAACAAGGTAAAATCCAGGGAGCTTTCTGAGAAATAAGGATTAGTTGAAACAACATTATCAGTGCTTTTCCTCTTCCTACAGTCATACAAGATTGCTGAGAGAGGCTTGAGGGAGCTTCAGTTCAGTTCAGTTCAGTTGCTCAGTTGGATCCGACTCTTTGCAAGCCCATGGATTGCAGCACACCAGGCCTCCCTGTCCATCACCAACTCCCGGAGTTCACTCACACTCATGTACATTGAGTCAGTGATGCCATACAACCATCTCATCCTCTGTCGTCCCCTTCTCCTCCTGCCTTCAATCTTGCCCAGCATCAAGGTCTTTTCAAATGAGTCAGCTCTTCGCATGAGGTGGCCAAAGTATTGGAGTTTCAGCTTCAACATCAGTCCTTCCAATGAACATTCAGGACTGATTTCCTTTAGGATGGACTGGTTGAATCTCCTTGCAGTCCAAGGGACTCTCAAGAGTCTTCTCCAACACCACAGTTCAAGAGCATCAGTTCTTCAGTGCTCAGCTTTCTTCACAGTCCAACTCTCACATCCATACATCACTACTGGAGAAACCATAGCTTTGACTAGATGGACATTTGTTGGCAAAGTAATGTCTCTGCTTTTTAACATGCTGTCTAGGTTGGTCATAGCTTTTCTTCCAAGGAGTAAGAGTCTTTTAATTTCATGGCTGCAGTCACCATCTGCAGTGATTTTGGAGCCCAGAAAAATAAAGTCTGACACTGTTTCCACTGTTTCTCCATCTATTTGCTATGAAGTAATGGGACTGGATGCCATGATCTTAGTTTTCTGAATGTTGAGTTTTAAGCCAACTTTTTCACTCTCTTTCACTTCCATCAAGAGGCTCTTTAATTCTTCTTCACTTTCTGCCATAAGGGTGGTGCCATCTGCATATCTGAGGTTATTGATATTTCTCCCGGCAATCTTGATTCCAGCTTGTACTTCATCCAGCCCAGCTTTTCTCATGATGTACTCTGCATATAAATTAAATAAGCAGGGTGACAATATACAGTGTTGACGTACTCCTTTTCCTATTTGGAACCAGTCTGTTGTTCCATGTCCAGTTCTAACTTTTGCTTCCTGACCTGCATACAGATTTCTTAGCAATTGAGATAAAAGACACACCTTACGCCCGTAAAGATTTCAAGTCAGAAATGTAGTCACTTTGAAATTGAAACACCAAGGCCAAATCTTAGACTTAAAATGGCTTTATGGACTCAGAAATGTAAGCCTATCCCATGTCTGAGGACTGAACATTCGTACTTTTTTCCTGCAGACTGAGTCAGTCTCTGGGTAAGCCATATTTGGATGAGATGCTGACTTCAAAGCCTCCATCCCCACTCCCATCTCCACCACCAGTGTGGCTTCTCTCTTTTTTAGTACTTTTGTTAAAGAGATTTAAATGTCCATTCCTGCCTTTCTGAACCCAGGAAAATAAATGTAACCTCGCTTTATTTGAATAACAACAATCATAGTATCCCACAATAACTTAACACATAAGGATAAGCATGCGCCTGATGTTAGGGATTTTGATTTATTGTGGCTGCCTTGGGCTCCCAAGTAATGTGTGTGCGTACATGGCCAGAGAGAAGCACTAAATGACTGTAGGTGGATGTGTCCTTGGATAACGCTGTTGTACCAGCTATAGGCAGCTGTGCTGATCATACCAGGTGATCAGCTGAGCTGCCTGAAGTCTCTTGCCTGTGAAGGGAACTGTCATTTGGAATACCTTCCATTGAATGGAAGGTTAATTTGATTTTTCTCACTTTATTTCACTAAGGGAACAATTGATCAGGTAATCAGCTAGTGATGAATCATAGTAATGGCCAATGTACCCAAGCTTGGTTCCAATCTAGAGATGAAGCTGATGGAGGATAGAAACAAAGCACACAGCTGATTTGCATGACTCCTCCAGTTCCATTCTTCTTTCTCAAGATTGTTTTAGTTATTTGGGGTCTTTTGTGTTTCCATATAAATTTTAAAGTTATTTGCTCTACTTCTATGAAAAATGGCCTTAGTGTTTTAAAAAGAATTGTGCTGATTTTGTTCTACCTAGCATCTCACTTAATTCTACCCACAACTACTGGAATTATCCAAAGGCAAATTCTCAGTCTTTCTATTACTTATTGGCAATAACTGACCCAATGGATCACCTCCTCCTCCTTGAAACACTGTTATTAGCATCCAGAACACTTGCTTCTCTGAGTTCACCTTTTATCTCTGGTCTTCTCCTTCTTCCTCATTTACCTGACTTCTAATTGTTGTAGTGCCCCAGGCCTCAGTTCTTGCACCCTTTCTCTCTTTTGTATCTAAACCCACTGCTTTGGTGATCTCATTTAATCTGAATAATTGTTTTAATATCATAGCTATCCAATCTAAATGGTTGAAATATCATAAATATCATGCATTCACACATGCATAAAATTCCCAGAACTTCTAAGGCCAACCAAGATAGAGTAAGCTTGAGATTCCTTTTTTTCCCCTCTTGTTTCTCTAGACTTGATTTGAGGGTGGCCTGGAGATCTGAGTCACAGAATTTTAAAGCAGGGATGGACATCCAAAACTAATACAATTATGTAAAGTTTAAAAATAAAATTTAAAAAAATATATATATTTAAAAAAAAAGAAAAAAAAAGTGATTGAAAGTAAAAGGAAAAAAAAAAAACAAAGTTCCAATAAAAATCCCACTCTTTCTGGCCAGAGGATGAGAGCCAAGAGTACAGGTGGGTGGGGAGAGAATCCTAATTTTTTTCTTTTTCTCTCTCTTGGCTTTGTCTTTGAGGCAGCCCCAGTTGCAGATCTGCACTGCTATGGGGACAGTGTTCGTGGTAGTGAAGACACTTGAATTTTGTCTCTCTAACTAGTGGAACTGGAAAAAGGAATCCCTGCATGTGAAGAGTGTTGGAGGAAGCCCCATTATTATTATTATTTTTCTTGCTGTTTCACCCTCAAGGTGGCTCCAATGACCCAGAACTGTAGGACAGTGTAGTAGGGGGAGCGAGGGCTAAAAGTCTGAGAAAAGTCCATTTTTTCTGACCAAAAGAATTGGAAAAGGGGATCTCGGAAGTCAGAGAATGTGGAGAAAATCCCAGAGAGCAAAGAATTGGAAAAGGGACTCCCTCTACTACTGTGTATGAACTAACACAAGTCCTGAGCTTACCCCCAAGCTGTGCATGAGCAGGCAGACTCAAAAGAAGCAGAGTAAAATCTCTGAGAACTGAACTATGATACAAACCACTCCTAAGTCCCAAACATAGTCCTGAGTGTCCCCTGCATGTGCGTTAAGTCGCTTCAGTCATGCCCGACTCTGTGCAACCCCATGGACTGTAGACCACCAGGCTCCTCTGTCCAAGGGCTTTTCCAGGGAAGAATACTGGAGTAAGTTGCCATGCCCTCCTCCAGGGGATCTTCCTGACCCAGGGCCTGAACCCCGAGTCTGGTATGTCTCCTGCATTGGCAGGCAGATTATTTACCACTGGTGCCACCTGGGAAGCCACGAGTGTCACCTATATTGGGGCAATAAAAACAATGGCATTGAATCCTGAAATGATATTTGAACCACTGCCCACAGAAAGTAGGACAAAACTTATGGTCTTAACCTGTGTTTATTTCCTTCGAAAACAGCAATAAAATCTATTGACATTCCATTCTCAAGAGGATTTTAACAGGACCCAGTCTCAAAACATGTCCAGGAAGAGATATAAAATTATTTAACATACAAAGAACCAGAAAAATCTAACCAATTCTCAAGAGAAAAAACAATAAACAGAGGCCAACATGATGGTCCAGATGTTTGAATTAGCAAAGACTTTCAAGCAGCTATCATAACATGTTCCATGAAGTAAGGGTGAACATTCTTGAAATGAATGGAAAGATACAAACTCTCAAGATGAAAATAGAAACTATTAAGAAAAAAACCGAACTGAAATGTTAGGATTGAAAAATATGGCATCTTAAAATTTTTTAAAAATTGCTGGATAACTTCAATAGCAGAATGGAGATGATAGAGAAAAAAGTGAATGAACTTAAAAACAGGTAATTAGAAATGATCCTATCTGGAGATGTTAAAGAAGATTAAAATTAATAAGGAAAGTAGAGATTCAACAAATGGTACTGGAACAATTGGGCACTCAATATGCAAAAAAAATGTACCTTGACTATATCTCAAGACTTACAAAAATAAAAATGTTTCATAGACCTAAATAAAAAGCATAAATATGTAAGACTTTTAAAAGAAGATAACGGAGTATATCTTTGTGACTGTGTTTAGGCAGTGAGTTTTTGAGTATGAAACCAAAATCATGATCTGTAAAAGAAAAAAAATGATAAACTGGGCTTCATCAAAATTTAAAACTTTTGCTCTTCCAAAAACACTTTTAAAAGAATAAAAAGACAAACTACAGACTTGGAAAATATATTTCCAAATCACACATATGACAAAAAACATATAAGCAGACTATATAAAGAACTGTCCATACTAAACAGTGTATAAACAAATAACCCAATTAAAAAATGGGCACAGATTTTAATGGACACCTTACCAAAGAAGAAATTTGTATGGAAAATAAGCACATGAAAAAACACTCAATTTCATTATTCATTAGGGAAAGGCAAATGAAAGCCACAATGGGATACTATTATATATCTATTAGATTTGTTAAGAAGTACATTAAAAAATAATTTAAAATCTGATATTCCTGCAGGAAACACAAAATGGTAACCACTTTGGAAAACAGTAGGCAGTTTAGAAAACATATACTCACTGGATGACCCAACAATCCTACTCCTCATTGTATATTTTAGAAATCTGAAAACTTTTGTTTATAAAAATGCCATGAATATTTATACCAGCTTTATCATAATTGCTAGTAAGAGGAGACAACCTAGATGTCCTGCTGTCAAACAGGTCCTGCTGTGAACAAACAATGGTACATCCATATAATGAAATACTCAGTCAGTTCAGTTCACTCAGTAGTGTCCGACTCTTTGCGACCCCATGAATCGCAGCATGCCAGGCCCCCCTGTCCATCACCAACTCCCGGAGTTTACTCAAGCTCATGTCCATCGAGTCAGTTAGGCCATCCAGCCATCTCATCTTCTGTCATCCCCTTCTCCTCCTGCCCTCAATCCCTCCCAGAATGAGGGTCTTTTCAAATGAGTCAACTCTTCGCATGAGGTGGCCAAAGTATTGGAGTTTCAGCTTTAACATCAGTCCTTCCAACGAACACACAGGACTGATCTCCTTTAGAATGGACTGGTTGGATCTCCTTGCAGTCCAAGGGACTCTCAAGAGTCTTCTCCAACACCACAGTTCAAAAGCATCAATTCTTCGGCACTCAACTTTCTTCACAGTCCAACTCTCACATCCATACGTGACCACTGGAAAAACCATAGCCTTGACTAGACGGACCTTTGTTGGCAAAGTAATGTCTCCGCTTTTTAATATGCTATCTAGGTTGGTCATAACTTTCCTTCCAAGGGAACAAGAGTCTTTTAATTCCATGGCTGCAATCACCATCTGCAGTGATTTTGGAGCCCAAAAAATAGTCAGCCACTGTTTCCCCTGTTTCCCCATCTATTTCCCATGAAGTGATGGGACCAGATGCCATGATCTTCGTTTTCTGAATGTTGAGCTTTAAGCCAACTTTTTCACTCTCCTCTTTCACTTTCATCAAGAGGCTTCTTTTTAGTTCCTCTTCACTTTCTGCCATAAGGGTGGTGTCATCTGCATATCTGAGGTTATTGATATTTCTCCCGGCAATCTTGATTCCAGCTTGTGCTTCTTCCAGCCCAGCATTTCTCATGATGTACTCTGCATATAAGTTAAATAAGCAGGGTGACAATATACAGCCTTGACAATATACTCCTTTTCCTAGTTTGAACCAGTACTCAGCAATAAAAAGCAAAGGGTTATTAATAAACCTGACATGGATAAATCTCAAATAAATTGTGCTGAACAAAAAATATCAGATTCAAAATGCTACATACCTTTTGATTTCATTTATATAACATTCTGGAAAATGTAACACTTAGGGATGGAGAATAGATGAATTGTCACCAAGGGCTAAGGATGAAGGGTAAGTTTGAGAACAAAGGGGTTACTTGGGGGATTTTTTTAGGATGATGGAACAGTTCTGTATTTTAACTGTGGCGGTAGTTATATGACTGTGCAGTTTTCAAAGCTCATAAAACTGTACAAACAGGAAGAAGGAATTTTTCTGTAAGTTAAAAATTCTTCCATATGTATATCTCCAGATCAGAAATGTCCCTTTCAGTCATATATCTATCTGATATCTGCACTTGGATGTTTAACAAACATCTTAAATCTAACGTACCCTAAAGCAAACTCTTGATCTTTTCCCCAAAACCTGTTCCATCTACAGCCTTCCCTGACTTAGCTGATGGCAATTCCATTCTTCTAGTTGCTCAGGCCAAAATGCTTGGAGCCATTCTTGACCCCACTCTTTATCTTATATCCCATATTCAATCTATCATAAATCCACTTGTCTCTATGCCTCAAAAATATATTCAGAATTTTATTTCTTCCACTCCTATCAACCTAGTCCAAGTCATATGGTTTTGCAGTAACATTATCACCAGACTCGCTGTTTGTGTTGAAAACAGAGTTGCCTTTTCCAGAAGAGACTTGCTGTCCCTTTGTGGGGAGAGCTATCAGCAGAGAACCTTCAGCTGTTAACTCCTTCAGAGTCCACTTCAGCTGCAAAGTCAAGACACAAGCCTCCTTGCTCTTTCCCAAGCAGATAGGCAAAAGATCTGCCTCAGAGCCTTTGTATCTGCTGTTCTCTTGCTTAACCACTTCTTAGATATCCTCTTTATTAATCTCCTAAGGGTGCTCCTAAGGAGAAAGGGGCAGCAGAGGATACAATGGTTATATAGCATCACTGACTCACTGGACATGAATCTGAGCCACCTCTGGGAGGTAGTGAAGGACAGAGGAGCCTGGTGTGCTACAGTGCATAGGGTCACAAAGAGTTCAGCATGACTTAGTGACTGAACAACAACAAAGAGTGCCGTGAAAAACACAAGCTTGATGGCTTAAAACGAAAGAAATTGATTCTCTCACAGTTCTGGGGGCCATAGTCCCTCTGAAGGCTCTAGGAGAGAATCCTTCCTTGCCTCTTCCAGCTTCTGGTGGTGCCAGGTGTTTCTTAACTTATGACCACATCACTCTCTGCCTCAATCTTCGCATGGCTTCTTTGTGTCTGTCTTCTCCTCTTCTCTCTTATAAGGATGCTTGCCATTAGGGCCCACCCAGATAATCCAGGGTGATCTCATCTCAAGAACTTTAACTTAATCACATCTGCAAAGACCGTTTTTCCAAACAAAGCCACATTCATAGGTTCTTGGATCACAACATGGACATGACCTTTTGGGGGCCACCATTCAACCCACCACACCTTCTTAGCTCACTCCTTCACTTTCTTCAAATATTTCATTGGAAGATGCCATCTCAGGGTGCAATCCTCCTCCATCCTACTTAAAGTGGAAACTTTCCTACCTCTATCCACTTCCCTCCTTAATTTAACTCCAAAGCATTTATCACCATCTGGTGTGCTGTATATTTTACTTTTTTATTCTTTATTATTATAATAAAGCTGATTCTCCCATTAGAATTGGCAGGGCTTTTAAAAAATCTATTGTATTTACTGCTGTATCCTCATTCCCTAGAACAGAGGTCCCCAGCCTTTTTTTTTTTTTTGGTACTAAAGACTTCCACCAAAATTGTGGAAGACAATTTTCCCACTGTCAGAGTCAGGGAAGGTTTGGGGATGATTCTCATAAGGAGCACACAACCTAGGTCTGTCACATGTGCAGTTCACAGTAGGGTTCACTCCTGTGACAATCTGATGCCACCACTGATCTGACAGTTGGTGGAGCTCAGGCGGTAATGAGAGTGATGAGGAGCAGCTATAAATACAGATGAAGACTTGCTTGCTCACCTGCCACTCACCTCCTGCTATGCGGCCTAGTTCCTGACAGGCCATAGAGTCGTACCAGTTCATGGCCCTTGGGATGGGGACCCCCTACCCTAGAGCAATGCCTGGTGCAGTAATAGTGTTGAATGAATAATTAGCCCTATTTTACAAATGCTTAAGCAGGCAGAGAGAGGTCAAGTAATTTGCTTCAGTGTGGTGTTTCAAAGCAGATTTCTCATACCAAACCCTCTGCCTCTAATGAGATGACAAATCATCAGGACCAGGACAATTTCCTAGTGTGGCAATGGCCTCCAGGGACATCTATTGTCTCAGGGTTGAGGAAATATTGAATTGACTTCTTACCCTTGGAGTATCTGGGACACATGGGGTACTTCCTACATCTGAAGTTCTTCTCTGCTCTCAGTTTCTCTCGGTAGCATTCCCTGTTAAAGACATTTCCTTTTATCTAACCTAACTCTTTCATGCTGCAGTGGAGGTTCATTTCTTCTTCAGCCTTGAGTCACAAGAGAGAGCAGCCATTCTTTCCAGTCCTCTTGCATTTGGAGATTATTATCAAGTTGCCCTGTGGGCATTGCTTGTCCAGACAAAACACGCCAGACAAGTTCCTTTAGCTTTTTCCAGAAATCTCATTTTATTGTTTCCCACCGTCTCCCTTCTCCCCTTCCCTGCAATGGGTTTCTGATAAAATGCAGGATGAGATTTTTGGCTTGTAGCATGCACTGCCCTTAGGTGATGTTCTATAAATAATGAATGGAACAGAACAACATTTTCAAAAATGCATGTTTTGGCACAAATTCAATTAGTGGTGTTGGCACTTGCTAACTTAGCAAATAAATGCATTTTCCCTGGCAACCAATGCCAGACTCCAGCTCTTAATGCTTATTTTCTGGGAGTCCTATTTACAAAGTATATTTTCATAAATAGCAGAGAATGCTCAAAGGAAGAGGGGACAAGCAAATAATTGTTTCACTCAATTCCCAGGTAGGGATAGACTGAGGTGGGAATGACTCTGTCCCTCCAGGATGGACAGACAACCTAGAGCTTTCCATACTGGGTCACACTGATTTGTAAAGCTCCAGAGGCCAAAGGCATTTGCTCATTCCATCATGCAAGCTGCTCTGGAAATCAAGGCCAGATAAAATTCAAGCCGATGTTTAGATGGACATTATTCTGTGCTCCGTCAGCCAGATTCTCAGCCTATGAAGCCTTGTGGCCATGTGCGTGGAGCCTCATCTCAGGCTAGTTGATGGGAATTACTACAATAAGTGAAGCTGAAGCCAAATTCTCAACCAATATAACTCTGTGAATTCCCATAGAATTACATCAGTTGAGAATCTGGCCTATGTGTACATGTATGTATATAACTCACATTACTTTATGAGGTCAATCATAAAGATGACCATAAAAGTAGAGATGACCATAAAGGTCTCTTCATTACATTACTATTTTTTTGGAGGGGTCATGATCTTAGACTGAGATTCCATAGTGGAATAAAAGGGAAATTATATGGGTGTCTGTGTATATGTGTATATACATGTGTCTATATGTATATATGCGTGTGTATACATATATATACACGCATTTATATATACTCTGTATATGTATATACATACATACATGCATATGTACATATATATGTATATATATGCTAGATTCTGTACAAGAACAAGAAAACTCCGTGTTATTCAAATCCACTGGGGACAGTTGTGACTTTGTTGTATTTTATTTCCTTTTGTTTATGTCTTTCCAGGGAGTTTTATTTTCCTCCATTTTTTGTTTGATTGAGGTACGATAAGCCTGGTTTGAGATAGTTCTAATCAACCCTGGACAGATGAATTCTTTAAATTGTTCAGAAAGCACTTAATATTTTCATTCAGGAAGTTCCAAACACTAGAGCAATTAGAGTTGGCTGTTGGTGCCTCCCCCAATGCAGGTGGCTTTTATCTTTATTATGGATTGTTCAGTAAAACATTTGGGTCACTTGAGTTTATTTTCAATGTAAGATTTAAACCTGTAAAAAAATAAATCCCATATGTGTAAGAGGGAATAACAGCAGAAAAGGAGACATGGAAATTTTCACCTTCTCCCTCCAGCCATTGGTTCAGGGCCAGCCCATGTCTGCATTGGCAAAACATATCAGCCTTAAAATGAATGCCATGTCTTGTGATGTGTAAAAAAAGGTTGGTGGTCTTGGTATGGTGGGTCTATGTGGGTAACTGCCTATATCACTGGCCAGAGCCCAACAGAGCTGACTCAAGGGCACAGAAATTGAAGAGTAGTTGGACTCAGTGGAAAGTGGCTCCCATGTTCCTGGGTCAAAGGTGATGTGAAGCTCTCTTAGACAATCTTTGATGGCTTTTCACTGCCTCCTCTCTTCTGACTGTATAGCTGGGTCTTCTTCCCAGGGATGTGGGTGGTGTGTGTTCTCTATGGCTTCAGGCTTCTCTCACATTTCAAAGACAATCAGTTCAGCCAATTACTAAGTAGATTTTACATTTGCTGGACCCTGTGTTGGGCTCTAATCTGAAATTAAAAGTCCAAGCCAAGGAGCTCAAAGCCTGGCAGGAAGCAAATAAGCCAAGACCATACCCAGCTCTTGGCATCCTGGAGTTGGGCAGCAATGAAATACAGTGAACTATGGCTTGCAGGGCAGAGAATGATGCTGAAAACTTGGCTTTTGTGCACTGGTACCAAATCGAATATCAGAGAGAGTTTTGGGTAAAGTAGAATAGAGTAACTCTATTGCTTTGCCTGGCAAAGGGGCCACAGTAGGCTCATGCCCTTCAAAACTGTGTGTCCCTGGGACTTCCCTGGTGGTCCAGTGTTTAGAACTCTGCACTTCCACTGCAGGAGGCCTGGGTTCAATCCCTGGTCTGGGAACTAAGATCTGGCAAGCTACCCTTGTCGCTTTCTCTAAACCTGTGTGTCCTTTCCTGGGGGCATTTGGTGAGGAATTTTATAGCAATGGTTCAAGGGAAGAATTGCTGATAAGGAGCAGGATGTATTCAGGGCTCCCACTCCTTTAATCAGGTCTTAAGGCAATCTCCAACCTTGATAGTATATTAAAAAGCAGAGACATTACTTTACCAACAAAGGTCCATCTAGTCAAGGCTATGGTTTTTCCAGTGGTCATGTATGAATGTGAGAGTTGGACTGTGAAGAAAGCTGAGTGCCGAAAAATTGATGCTTTTGAACTGTGGTGTTGGAGAAGACTCTTGAGAGTCCCTTGGACTGCAAGGAGATCCAACCAGTCCATTCCAGAGGAGATCAGTCCTGTGTGTTCGTTGGAAGGACTGATGCTAAAGCTGAAACTCCAATACTTTGGCCACCTCATGCGAAGAGTTGACTCATTTGAAAAGACCCTCATTCTGGGAGGGATTGGGGGCAGGAGGAGAAGGGGACGACAGAGGATGAGATGGCTGGATGGCAACACCAACTCAATGGACATGAGCTTGAGTAAACTCCGGGAGTTAGTGATGGACAGGGAGGCCTGGTGTGCTGCGATTCATGGGGTCGCAAAGAGTCAGACACGACTGAGCGACTGAACTGAACTGAAATCAGTAGAATGGAATGTAGAATGCTTCATCAAGTAGTTAACATCTTCCATTTGTTGGGTGTTTCAGTTCTGCAGAAATGCTTAAAGATGTTGTTATGTGTATCGCTTGAGGCATAACCAGGACCATGCCCCAAGGCTGATCTATTGTTTCTTGACTGCTCCTCCCTTGTCTCCACATCCCTTCTCTTCCCTAATTAGCAACTGTTTGAACCTGTCCCATTGGAACTCAGGGAAGGTCATGGAGACTGAACCAAAAGTCTCCTGTACCCAGGAGCCCCACAGGTCCTGCTGGGTTTCAAAAGGGATCCAGCAGAGAGGGGATAGCCAAAGACTAAGACCTTAACGATCCCCTGGAGAAAGAAATGGCATTTGGGGAATCCCTTCAGTGACTCCCTTAGCTGTTATGCTAAAGGGCAAATGTGGCAGCATGCCTACAAAACCCTTCACTTGGCTGGTCTCTCCACTTCTGAAGTTTTCCTTTCATTCTTTCCCTTCTTTTACCTTCTCCCTAAACATTCTTAACTCTATAGGCTAAGCCTTCTCACAATGCTGCATATTTGCACTTGCTACCTTAATCAACTTTTCCCTGCTCCTTTTTCTAGCTAACTCTTTCACTGTTTAGAATTCCTTCTAAGTTTTTTCAACATTCCCTCTTTGACTCCTTCTCTTCTCCCCAGAGATGACATTTGATGTCTCTCCATACTTTCATGGCTCCACAATATTGTCAATGCTCAGCCCCACGTGGAAAAGATTGAGTCTCTCAGACCTATGTCCAAAGCACCTAATACATTGCCTACTGTTGAGAAGGAAAAACTTTTCCTCTATCATCTTAGGTTCAGTAATCAGAGGTCTGCAAATTAAACTGACAAAAGACAGATTAGCAAGAGGGGAAAAACAGATTTCATTAAATACCTATGCTCAGGAGTTCACAAACAAATGTGAGTTGAGGAGGTGGTTAGAATTTTTACATATCACCTTTATGGGATGGGAGGAAGGCAGAGGAGCACTTCTGGGAGAACAAATGACTTTTAGTAAAAACAAATGGGCACTTAAGAGAATAGATGGGAGATATGATAGTCCCTTATGATTATACCCTTATGATCATAATCCCTTATGATTATACAGTGGAAGTGAGAAATAGATTTAAGGGACTAGATCTGATAGACAGAGTGCCTGATGAGCTATGGATGGAGGTACATGACACTGTACAGGAGACAGGGATCAAGACCATCCCCATGGATGCAAAAAAGCAAAATGGCTGTCTGAGGAGGCCTTACAAATAGCTGTGAAAAGAAGAGAAGCGAAAAGCAAAGGAGAAAAGGAAAGAATAATCATCTGAATGAAGAGTTCCAAAGAATAGCAAGGAGAGATAAGAAAGCCTTCCTCAGCGATCAATGCAAAGAAATAGAGGAAAACAACAGAATGGGAAAGACTAGAGATCTCTTCAAGAAAATCAGAGATACCAAGGGAACATCTCATGCAAAGATGGGCTCGATAAAGAACAGAAATGGTATGGACCTAACAAAAGCAGAAGATATTAAGAAGAGGTGGCAAGAATACACAGAAGAACTGTGCAAAAAAGATCTTCATGACCCAGATAATCACGATGGTGTGATCACTGCCCTAGAGCCAGAGATCCTGGAATGGGAAGTCAAGTGGGCCTTAGAAAGCATCACTATGAACAAAGCTAGTGGAGGTGATGGAATTCCAGTTGAGCTATTTCAAAACCTGAAAGATGATGCTGTGAAAGTGCTGCACTCAATATGCCAGCAAATTTGGAAAACTCAGCAGTGGCCACAGGACTGGAAAGGTCAGTTTTTATTCCAATCCCAAAGAAAGTCAATGCCAAAGAATGTTCAAGCTACTGCACAATTGCACTCATCTCACATGCTAGTAAAGTAATGCTTAAAATTCTCCAAGACAGGCTTCAGCAATACATGAACCATGAACTTCCAGATGGTCAAGCTGGATTTAGAAAACGCAGAGGAACCAGAGACCAAATTGCCAACATCTGCCGGATCATCGAAAAAGCAAGAGAGTTCCAGAAAAACATCTATTTCTGCTTTTTTGACTATGCCAAAGCCTTTGACTGTGTGGATCACAATAAACTGTGGAAAATTCTGAAAGAGATGGGAATACCAGAGCACCTGACCTACCTCTTGAGAAACCTGTATGCAGGTTAGGAAGCAACAGTTAGAACTGGACATGGAACAACAGACTGGTTCCAAATAGGAAAAGGAGTACATCAAGGCTGTATACTGTCACCCTGCTTATTTAACTTATATGCAGAGTACATCATGAGAAATGCTGGGCTGGAAGAAGCACAAGCTGGAATCAAGATTGCTGGGAGAAATATCAATAACCTCAGATATGCAGATGGCACCACCTTTATGGCAGAAAGTGAAGAGGCACTAAAGACCCTCTTAATGAAAGTGAAAGAGGAGAGTGAAAAAGTTGGCCTAAAGCTCAACATTCAGAAAACTAAGATCATGGCATCTGGTCCCATCACTTCATGGGAAATAGATGGGGAAACAGTGGAAACAGTGGCAGACTTTGTATTTTTGGGCTCCAAAATCACTGCAGATGGTGATTGCAGCCATGAAATTAAAAGATGCTTACTCCTTGAAAGGAAAGTTATGACCAACCTAGATAGCATATTAAAAAGCGGAGACATTACTTTGCCAACAAAGGTCCATCTAGTCAAGGCTATGGTTTTTCCAGTGGTCATGTATGGATGTGAGAGTTGGACTGTGAAGAAAGCTGAGTGCCAAAGAATTGATGCTTTTGAACTGTGGTGTTGGAGAAGACTCTTGAGAGTCCCTTGGACTGCAAGGAGATCCAACCAGTCCATTCTAAGGGAGATCAGTCCTGGGTGTTCATTGGAAGGACTGATGCTAAAGCTGAAACTCCAATACTTTGGCCACCTCATGCGAGGGGTTGACTCAGTGGAAAAGACCCTGCTTCTGGGAGGGATTGAGGGCAGGAGGAGAAGGGGATGACAGAGGATGAGATGGCTGGATTGCATCACCGACTCAATGGACGTGAGTTTGAGTAAACTCCGGGAGTTGGTGATGGACAGGGAGGCCTGGCGTGCTGTAGTTCATGGGGTTGCAAAGAGTCGGACACGACTGAGCAACTGAACTGAACTGAACTGATCTGTTTAAGTGAATTTTTATCCAGATGCTGACCTGTGTTTACTTTTCCTCTTCAGTGATAACAGTCAATTGTCCCTGGTTGTGAAACTCCTGGAAGGAGATTTATGAGAGTGAATTAATTGAGGAGGCTTTGCTTTTAGAAGATAAGGGGGAGGCTAGAAAAAGTCTCTTCCTGCAGCTGTTGAGTCTTAAATATCTTCAGATCAAAATAATCCTTATGTCATGGTGACATATTCTGAACCCCTCCACTGGCACATAGTAGATGCTCCCAAAACATTTGGTGAGCACACTTAGTATTCCAAACCTGCTCCTTTCCAGTGTTCTCCTTCTTAGTAAAAGTCACCATCATTGGCTAGTTGCCTAAGCCCTCAAGCTAGAAATCAGCCTTGATTTCTCTCCTGTGCCACATCCAATTAAGTAGCTGTTCTTATCAGCTCTGCCTCCAAGATATACCATGAGTCTATCTACTGAACCAGAGATCAAACTGTCAACATTCCTTGGATCATAGAGAAAGCAAGGGAATTCCAGAAAAATATCTACTTCTGTATCATTGACTTCATGAAAGCCTTTGACTGTGTGGATCACAATAAACCCTGAAAAATTCTTAAAGAGATGGGAATATCAGACTATCCTACCTGTGTTCTGAGAAACCTGTATGCAGGTCAAGAAGCAACAGTTAGAACCTTACATGGAACAGCTGACTGGTTCAAAACTGGGGAAGGAGTATGACAAGGCTATATATTGTCACCCTGCTTATTTAACTTGCATGCAGAGTACCTCATGTGAAATGCTGGGCTGGATGAATCACAAACTGGAGTCAAGATTGCTGGGAGAAATATCAACAACCTCAGGTATGCAGATTATACCATTCTTATGGAAGAAAGTGAAGAGGAACTAAAGAACCTCTTAGTGAGGGTGAAAGAAGAGAATGAGAAAGCTAGCTTAAAACTCAACATTCAAAAAACTAAGATAACTCCATCTGGTCCCATCATTTTATGGCAAAGAAAGTGAAAGTTGCTCAATCGTGTCCAACTCTTTGTGACTCCATGGACTGTAGCCCACCAGGCTCCTCTGTCCATGAAATTCTCCAGGCGAGAATACTGGAGTGGGTTGTTGTGCCCTGCTCCAGGAGATCTTTCCTAATCCAGGGATTGGACCCACATGTCTTAAGTCTCCTGCATTGGCTGGCTGGTCCTTTACCAATAGCACCACCTTGGAAGCCCAGCAGGTCCTTCTCAGGAACCAAATCTACTGGCACTTTGATCTTGAACTTCCAGCTTCCAGAACGTGGGAAAGAAATTGCTGTTGTTTAAGCCTCCCAGTGTATGTTATTTGTTAGGGCAGCCTGGACTAAGACAGTCACCCTGGTTGTTCTTATACTGAAGCCTTAAGTTTTGGGGTGGCTTCTTTTGTAGCAGGCAATAACCAAGCAACCTGATGATGAACTACTTGAGGGGAGAGGGGTCACATTCCAGCACTTCACTTTATGCATAAATATTCTTAAAAAAATTTTTTTTTCAAATGTCAGAAGGACTGGCTGAATGACTGAACACATTGAGGTGGGGGACAGTAACTGTCCCAAATGGGCAGCATCTTAGGTGAATTATATAACTGTATTTGAGAATGTCTGAGTACATAAAGCTATGTGACAAATCAATTGCCTTTAGCAGGTCAACCCCATCCTTTTCCTCAGACAAGCATAGGCAATATGATTGCTTCTACCTCTGAAACTGCTCAGTGGCCCAAATGTAGTTATCAATCAGACTTTTTGCGTACTTCATCTCCCACCCGGCAGGGGCTATCGGAACATATAAAAATCACCCTGGCTTACATCTGCTTTCCCAATCATCACTGGCTGGGATTTTGGACCATTATCTGTCTGTAATGATGTCTCTCTTCTCTCAATAGTATCCAGATTTATTGAATTGGAAAGTCTTGGATCCTTCTTGCCTAGGAGGAACCTCCTGGGTTTACAACTCCTCACCCAGGTCTCAATGCAGAGTCATCACTATTTAGGATGTCAGCATACACTATTTATGATGCAGGTGTACTTCACTAGTGAAATAAACACCCAATTCACTTATGCATGCCATCCAGAATATTACCCAGATGTTGGGACAAATACAATGGTATCATCTGTGGGAAAAACACGTTAGCTGCCATGATGGGCAGAGGCCTTGGACGGAGTTCATGTGCAGTCTGGAGTGTGACGTGCTGGGGTGGTGTGTGCCAAAAGGCCACACCAGTGGATCCCACCCTGGAGCTGCAGCCTGACTCTGTCATTGCTGCAAGATTGTTTATTTAGGGATAAACAATCTAGATTAAAAGAAAAAACTTGCCTAGCTCTCTGTCCAATTTGGAGCTGGACACTGTTTGTGGTCTTGGGAGTTGATCATCAGTAGAATTGTTTTGGTTCCAGCAGTCAGGCCATGGGACACCGACTCTCCTCACTTCTATGCTATCTGCTTCCAGCCTATGCATGACACCTGAGTGGAGGACAACAGTGTGGGGGTGGGACAATGACAAGGACAAATGGGGCTTTCTGGGACTTGCCCAGTTCCTGACTCATCAGTGTCATGTCAAAGCCCCCAATCTCCCCGTTTGGGAGTGAGGAAACAGCAGCTGAGAAAGAAAAGGTAATTTTTCTAAATATTTTATTGAAGTGAAGACAAACAGAAAAGCGCATGAATTATAAATGTACACATTGATGCATTCTCTCAAACTGAACACACTCACCTAGCCAATACCCAGGTCCAGAAAGGAACTGTAACTTGAAACATCACAGAAGCCCCCTCATGCTCTCTTCACTCACTATCCCTAACCCTGAGGGACACCCCTATCCTGACATGTAACAGTACCAATAAGTTTTGTCTCTTTGAGGGAGGGATCTTACATAAAGTCAGTTGTCAATATATCCCACTTTTAGGGTCTAGTTTCTATGGCTCAACATTCTACCTGTGAAACTCATCAATGTACTATATGAAGTTATTGCTCTTTCGTTCTCATGGCTGTGTAGTATTCCTTTGTGTGACTACACCACAATTTACTTTTCCATCCCACTATTGATGGGCATCTGGGTAATTCCTAGTTATGACTATTATGGAGAGTGCTGCTATGAACATTCTAACATTTTTCTTTTGGTAGTATAAGTACACATTTCTGTTGGGTGGGGAACTAGGAGTAGAGTTCCTAGATCAGAAGATATGGGGCAGTAGGTTGTATTTAATAGCTGTTCTAAACCATTCAGGAGACATTTGGTTAAAAGATGTGGAAGCACGGATGCTCATTATTTTGGAGTGTTGCCATACCAGGGCTAGTCCAGAATAATCCAAGAGGAGAAACTGTGATCTTTCCCACTTTGCTTCACTTCTTGTGCTTTCTCCTGTGCACATACCCAGGCATGTGCATGTGGCCTTTGCTATCACAAGATGGGTTGGAAAGAGAAGCCTTCTTCTTGGGGTGTTTTGTAGGATTATCACAAAGACCTCTTGCCCCCCAAATGTCCTCCCATCGGTCTGATGTTGATTCCAAATTTCCTTAGTAAGACATGATAAGTGAATGACAAACAGTTGTGAAAAAGGCAATGTTCTAACCTGAAAGAACAAAGCCAACATTGTGCCAATAAGGCAGGAGGATGCAAGCTTGGGTAATCACCAGGTTAACATGGCTGCTGCTGCTGCTGCTGCTGCTAAGTCGCTTCAGTCGTGTCCGACTCTGTGCGACCCCAGAGATGGCAGCCTACCAGGCTCTTCTGTCCCTGGGATTCTCCAGGCAAAAACACCGGAGTGGGTTGCCATTTCCTTCTCCAATGCATGAGAGTGAAAAGTAAAAGTGAAGTCGCTCAGTCTTGTCAGACTCTTCGCGATCCCATGGACTACAGCCCACCAGGCTCCTCCATCCATGGGATTTTCCAAGCAAGAGTACTGGAGTGGGGTGCCATTGCCTTCTCCGGGTTAACATGGCACTGGGTGTCCAATCTGGGAGGAGGTCCCTGTCAGAGTCAGAATTTGTAGATGAATCTGAGATTAACCCTGGTCCACACCAAATTCCTTGGGAAGTGTTTAAAAACTCTGCAGGTCAGGCCACCCCCAGAGAAATCAAATCAGACATTCTTGGGGAGAGTCCCAGGCACCAGTACTTTCTAAAGCTCCCCTGGTGGCTCCACTGTGCAGTCCAGATGTGATTTTGTTCCTCAGAGTAACTGTTGACCCCCAGAGAACATTTTTCAATATCTGGAGACATTTTGGGGTTGTCACAACTAGGGGTGGGTACTACTGATATTTAGTGGGTAGAAACCAGGAATGTTGCTAAACATCCTCCAGTATACAGAACAGCCCCCTGCAACAAAGATTTATCCAGCCCTAAATGATAATCATGCCTAAATTGAGAAACCCTGCTCTGGGCAAATTCTCATGGAGAGTGGATTCCTGCACAATCTCTGTAAAAAGTCAGAGGCTTTGTCTCAGCAGACTCTCTTAATCAGGATAACTGAATGATGAATGATAATTTTGAGCAGGGAAATTCTCTCTTCTGCCTTCTGGAGACTGAAGATGAAATCTTCTTCACCTCTTCACCTCCCCAAAGCAATAACCTCATGAAAAGAATCAGAAGAAATGAGATGTGAAAATTTACTTCCTTGAAACTAACATGATATTTGTAAACCAACTATGGCTGATTCATGTTGATGTATGGCAGAAACCAACACAAATTGTACAGTAATTATTCTCAAATTAAAAATAAGTAGATTTTTAAAAAGCTTCCATAGCCTCAAAAAAAAAAAAAAAAAACTGAATACAAATCAACATCCTAAAACAGTAATATTATGTAAATATGATGAATATTATGCATGTGTGAATGCTAAGTTGCTTCAGTCATGTCTGACTCTTTGTGACCCCATGGACTGTAGCCCACCAGGCTCGTCTGTCCATGGGATTCTCCAGGCAATAATTCTGGAGTGGGTTGCCATGCCCTCCTCCAGGGAATCTTCCCGATCCAGGGATCAAACCTACATCTATGTCCCTTGCATTGGCAGGCAGATTGTTTACCTCTAGCACCACCTGGGAAGCCCCAGTATTATGTATAAACTATATTAAAAGCAAATAAATATTACTTCAATCAAAACAATTTTACTTTGCTACCTATGTCAACGTCAAATCTGTATCAGAACCTTGGAATAGAAACCGCTGGACATGCTGTTGTCCTCACCCTTGAATTGGGGTCAAGTCTCCCACAGTGTGGAAAATTAAACATAATCCCCTTGAATCAAAACCTCCTTCCATATAAAATTAGAAAAACATTTTCACTGTATCATAGAGCTCATTTATGATCTGGTGTTGGACTTTTATGTGATTGTTTCCAAGATGGAGAGATAATTAAAGTGTACCCACAGCATAATGAAATGCCTTGAAAGTGATCTGGATTGTCCCGGACAGTCTGACATTTCTGCCCCAGAATTTTATAGCACATACTCTCTGCATCACTCACCTAATTGAGATGCTGGCTTATAATAACATTTAAATGTGTCATATGTTTACATTTTAACTCCAAGGAGAATGTTCCTTAAGAGTAGGGATTCTGCCATTTATTTTTTGGATAGCATCTCCCCATCCTCATACATTCATTACACCCAAGTCTAACAGAGTGCTGTGTGCATTTTACGAGCTCGGGAAATGATTGTAGAAGGAAAGAGAAAGACATGGAGGAAAGGAGGCAGAAAGGAAGGAAAGGAAAGAAAGAGGGAGGGAAGGGAGGAGGAAAGGAAGGGAGGGAAGAGAGGAGGAAAGGAAAGGAGGGAGGGAGGCTTGATATGGGCCCTGATATGTCAGAATCATGTAACTATAATGATGTATTAACATTCTACAAGGTGTCTGAACATCCAGGAAACATAGGAGACGTTTATTATCAAGCGGTATGTTAGCTACATTTTCAAATGTTTCTAGACTTTCTGGACATTCTAGAGTGTATTTATTTATTAACTGATAAATCTATATTTATAAATACACTCTTTTCTCTGTGTTTCCAGATATTTTAGGCTTTCTGTAATGTTGTTGTTGTTGTTTGGTTGCTCAGTCTTGTCTGATTCTTTGCAAACCCATGGACTGCAGAACACCAGACTTCCCTGTCCTTCACTATCTCCTGGAGTTTGCTCAAATTCATGTGCATTGAATTGGTGATGCCATCCAACCATCTCATCTTCTGTCGTCCCCTTCTTGTCCTGCCTTCAATCTTTCCCAGCATCAGGATCTTTTCCAATGAGTCGGCTCTTTGAATCAGGTGGCCAAGAATTGGAGCTTCAGCTTTAGCCTCAGTTCTTTCAGTGAATATTCAGGGTTGATTTCCTTTAGGATTGACTGGTTTGATCTCCTTGCAGTCCAAGGGACTCTCAAGAGTTTTCTCCAACACCACAGTTTGAAAGCTCTCAGCCTTCTTTATGGCCCATATATTTAATGTGTTATATATAACTTTTTTCAGATTAACTATTGGACCTATTGCTTTAAATTTAGGGGTGTTTCACCTTAGAAGGTTTCTGAAGTTTGCAAAAAATGTACAGAGCATATATTTGAAATAGAAACTAACATATTGTTTAAATATACATTTATCTTGGAGGTTTTTGATTTTTTGGATACTCTGTGTTAAAAAATTAGAAAAGCTCCAATCCAGTTATTTGAGGAATCATCAGTGGTGATGTCAAGGTTTGGAAGATGTTTGTCTTAAGGAGACCATCTGCTGAAACAGAGCTTCCAGGGACCCCTGCGTTGGAGCTACCTGGGAAGGTTTATTAAAAAAGCATGTTTCTGGGCCCTACTCCAGACTGGCTAAAACAGAGCCTTAGAATCTTCATTTTTAGCAAGCTTCCATGGTGATTCTTGCACACCCAAGAGTCACTGTGTAAAAAGCAATAGATTTTACAAGCCCCCAATGCCACATGTGATATGTGCAGATGCATGCTGAGCAGGAAACTCAATAAGACCCCTTAGAACTAAGGCCAACACATAAAAACAGCCCAGTGGAGAGAATTGCCATGGGCCCTGGCAACAGCTGGTTCTGAGCCAGGAGCATCCTTTTGGAGCTGCTTTTATGAGAAGGGGGAATTTGCAGTTTGATTCCTAGAAGAATTGCCTTGTAATAATACTAACAACAACAATAATATTCAAATAACTAGCAGCCTAGCAAGAGTGTGGAACAGCAGGAACTCCCATTCATTGTGGGTGGGAATACAAAATGGTAGCGCCACTTTGGAATACAGTTTGGTAATTACAAACCTAAACATACTTTAGACATATGACCTAGCAATCACTTTCCTTGGTATTTACCAAAATGAGTTGAAAACTTAACTAACGTCCACAAAAAACCCTGTGCACAAATGTTCTGTAGCAGCTTTATTTATAATTGCCAAAACTTGGAAGCAACCAAGAAATCCCACAGTAGGTGAACAGATATATAAAATATGGTACATCCATACAATGGAATATTATTTACAGATTTAAAGAAAAAAAAGAGCTATCAAGCCACAAAAAGACATGGAGGAACCTTAAGTGCATATGGCTAAGCAAAAGAAGCAAATATAATTATGTACTGTATGATTCCAACTGTATGACATTCTGGGAAAGGCAAAAACTACAGAGGAAGTAAAGAAAGCAGGGGTTGGAAGAGAGGAAGGCTGGGATGAATAGGGAGGGGCACAGAGGATTTTTAGGGTTGTGAAATGAAAACTTATTCTGAGTGATACTGAAATGGTTACATTCACTGTAACCAATGAATGGATGCAATCGTTACACATTTCTCAAAACTCATGTAATGTACAAAACAAAGAGTGAGCCCTAATGTAAACTACAGACTTGAATTAAACATAATGGACTTCCCTGGTGGCTCAGATGGTAAAGAATGTGTCTGCAATGCAGGAGACTCTGGTTCAATCCCTGGGTTAGGAAAATCCCCTGGAGAAGGGAATGTCTACCCACTCCAGTATTCCAGGGACAGAGGAGCATGGTGGGCTACACAGTTCATGGGATTGCAAAGAGTTGGACACCACCGAGCAACTAACACCCACTCAATAAATCAATATTAGTTTACCAACTTTAGCAAATGTACCACATTACTGCATGATATTAATAACAGAGGAAATTCAGAGTTAGGGTGGGTGAGGAGACATATGGGAACTCTATTTTTCACACTAGTTTTATAAACCTAAAACTACTTCCTCGTGCACATAAATTCTATTAATTAAAAAAAAAACAGCAGCCATTGAATATCTACTAAATGTTAAATAGCTTACTAAGCATATTACATATACACGTATCTAATCCTTCCAATGCCTCTAAAAGGTAGGTACAATTATTGTCTCCATTTTACAGAGAAAATGGAGCTCAGAAAGGCATTTAGCTCAGCTAAGGTCACACAGCCAGAAAGAAGCAGAGCTTGGGCTTCACATTCAAGGAGACTAACCTCAAAGCCCAGCTATGTGATCACTGAGCCTTGCACCAGACAATACTGGTTCTTCTGAGCCAAGTGAAGAGCAGAATTTGGACCTATTAAGACAGTAATTGAGAGGCTTTGCTTAGAGTGCTCCATTTATAAATAAAGAAGGTGAAATAGTTGAGCTTCTACATATGCCAGGTGCTGTTTTAAGAAATGAACAAAGCAGTGTGTCTTTGACCTCACAGTCCTTAAGAAGAAGCTCATCACCATCTGTGTCCATGTGAACCTGCAGCTCCCGTTCATGCTGCTCTGAGCAGGTGTGAAGCAAAGAGTCTTCTCTGGACAGGAAGACTGGAGGTTTGGACAAGACATGGTGGTAATGGCTTGTCTCTGCTCCCTGATATCTGGGGCTTCACCTGGGATGACTTGAAGGCTAGGGCTGCAGTCACCTGGAGGTGACCCACCCAGTGGGAACCTGGGTTTGGAGGCCTTGAAGGCCGGGCTCAGCAGGGTTTGTTAACTAAGGGCCCTACATGTGGTCTCTTCATATGGCTCGAGCTCATCAGATCAGGGCATCTCAGTTTCAAGAGGGAGTGTCCCCAGAGGACCATCAAAGAGTGAATGTTCAGGAGAACTAAACACAAGCTGCTTCACCTTTTTGACTCACAGTGGGAAATAACTCAGTCTTATATTCATCTTGTCTGTTGGTCCAAACAGCCATCAGCTTGCCTAAACTCAAAAGAAGGGGTTATAGATGTCACTCTTCATTCCATGAATGGTCATAGTTTAAAGGGGGAGTTTGTTAACAAAGAGGAAGGACACTTTAACCCTGGGCATTCATTTGCTGTTGATGGTGGAAGAGAGGATGCTTTTCTGTTTTTGTTTTTATAGTCTTGTGGCATACCCATCAGCCACTTTCTTTTTTTTATATATTCCTTTTATTTTATTTATTTATTATTATTATAATTTTTTTTTACGTTACAACATTGTATTGGTTTTGCCATACATCAACATGCATCCGCCACGGGTGTACACGTGTTCCCCATCCTGAACCCCCCTTCCACCTCCCTCAACTATCCAGTGGATTTGACTGGTGGAGGAAAACATCTCAGGGCTGTGTCAGTTCCTTAGGTGAATCAGAATTCCAGAAGTGAGATCCAGAAATGTGTATTTTAGCAAAACTTTCTGGTTATCTTTATGTGATCTAAAGTTTGTTGTAGAGCACATTATGCTCTATAGCATAGAACTCCAGAAAGTGTGAAAAATTGAAGATCTTGTGCTCAACTATGAGACCCCCGCCTCTTTTCTTTCTCTATCTCACTCTAAGAGTGCCAGCCTCCAGGCTTATGTTTCTCCACTCTTCTTCCCACTCTTTACTATTAATACCTTTGCCATAAGAGTAGAAAATGAAAAGATTCTTTCTCGGGAAACAGTGATGCTAGTGCAAACTTAAAAAAATATTGGTGTATTGTTTATTTATTGGCTGCACTGGGTCTTCATTGTGGTGCATGGGCTCTTTGTTGTTGTATGTGGCTTTGCAAGATAAAGTTGAAAATAATTTCCCCAGAAAATATAACAAAAATACTAAGAAATTAATCACGGGAAAAAAAATTAGAAAATCAGATGGAAGGCACATTTCACCAGCCTTGCCACTTCCCCACAAGGCAAGCCTGGTATTCAGTAAACATTAAGGTGAGAGTAACTTTTATCCAGTACTTAACATGTACCATGCATCAAGCTTGCACTGTGTGTGTTTGACAGATGTTGGGCTCTAATGCAGTGATCTGAACCCCTCAGGCAGAAATCCCTGTGAATGAGGGATTGTGCCTCCCTTGAAGAGAACATCAAAGAGTCAGTGAGATGTCAAGACTCAGGATCAAGGTGGGCTCCCAAAAGTGAGATCAGTGCCAGTTGAGAGCTAAACTGATGTGCGTAAGGAGAGGCAAGATATTTTGGGTTTTGTCTTATTGCCTCTTCCCCACTGACCCAGGAGAGAGAAGAGAAAGAAGAGACAGAGAGAAGGCCAGACAAGGTCTAAGTCAGGTGTTTGACAACTGGAGTTAACAAAAATGGCGATGGAGGTTGGTAAATGCAAAGTGGTAAATATTTGATATTAAGTATGGGATTGCTGCAAGGTAAACCTCCTCTTTATCCCCAGACCATCAGTAATAAAATCTGCTACACACACATGACCTTGCATGAGTGGCTTGATTTGGGGATGGTTGCTAACACACTGGGCAGTGCAGGGGTGACCTGTGTAGAACATATGATGAGGAATCTGGAAGAGGACTAATTTGGGAGGTAGAAGAGCTTGTGGTCATCTATGGTTGGGACACATTCACCATCCCTACTCCTTTATCCTCAATCCCTCCTCAAGTCCCCAGAGAGACTGAGCGAGATTGGGGATTCTTGGCACACATTGGCTGTTGTTTGAAACTCAAGAGCAGGGTTACCTTAGCTGACATCATTGTTACATTCATGATAATACTGCAAGTTAGTCATTATTGCCAGTCTTCCTTAGTGGCTAAGTGGTAAAGAATCGGCCTACCAATGCAGAGCCATAGGAGATGCGGGTTCAATGAGGAGGAAATGGCAATTCACTCCAGTATTCTTGCCTGGGAAATCCTATGGACAGAGGAGCCTGGTGGGCTACAGTCCATGGGGTTGCAAAAGAGTCAGACATGACTTAGAGACTAAACAAGAAGATACCATTATTGCCATGATTTTCCAGAAAAGAAAGCTAAGTGCGTTTAAAATGGAGTTTAGGAAAACTTTGCTCAGGTGCCCCAGTTTTAAGAGCCAAGCCCCATTGGTTCCAGAGTTCATTGCCTCCCAGCAATAATGTGCCAAGTTCAAGTCCTTCAACCCTTGGCTAAAGGCATTGTATTACTGAAGTGCTAGCTTTGATAGGGCTGAAAAAAAACTCTAGTATAGAGTAGCTTTTGGTCTAAGGTAAGCATTTATTTCTATTTATAATATTTCCTGATTGCCTGAAGCCTTTTTCTTCTCTCCTTTCCTCTTCTCCTCTTCTCCTCCTCCTTCCTCAGTTCCAAATTCTACTCTGTTTCCTTCCATAAGCAAGAAAGTATGGGGTATAGACAGCCTCATTTATTTTAACTCTAAAGGAGGATCCCTGGGAAGTTAATCAGACTGCCAGGAATCTGGAATTTGCTGATGAATGGACATTTGGCTGAGCATAGTAAATTCTCAGCTAATTGAAAGCAGATAACAACAGTAATGCCTCCACCTTGAAAAACATCACATTCCTAATAAATAATTGGAAATGGCAATCTTTTGACATATGAACTGAGGGGATAAAGTCTTAAATAAATTCTGGACTAATTCCTGTCACATATATTGTGCTGTATTTAGCAGTTGTGCCATATGAGAAGATTAAAAGCCATAAATCTCTTTGCAACACCATCTATGGCAGTGTTTTAAATCCTGAGTAAATAGGAGTGGGTTTCTTAGAAGGGCTCATAGAATATTGATTTCCATGGCTTTAAAGTTGTGTGTGTATGTGTATTTTGGGAGTTGTTCCCTTCTCTCTTCATCTGAACCCAGACTCAGAGGAAACAGATAATTGAAGAGTTCCAGGAGTCACCCTGGTCACCTGGCTGCTGCTATGCAGTGCATCTTCTAGAAGGTTCTTGGAAATCCCAGTGATCCATGGATATCACCTGAGAACTTAGAAATACAAAATTTCAAGCCTCATCCTAGACCTACTGAATCAGAATCTGCATTTCAACAGGATTCCCAGATGATTCGTGTGCATATTAGTCTTTGAGAGGGACTTCCTTGGAGGTCCAGTGTTTAGAACTCCACATTTGCTTCCATTGCAGGGAGTACAAGTTCCTCCCTGGTCAGGGAACTAAGATCCCACAAGCTACAAGGTGTAGCCAAAACAAACAGACAAGCAACACCCCCAAAACAGAACAAAAACAAACCTTTGAGAAATGTGCTCTAGTGTTCAACCAGGATTGATTTCACCCCAGGTTCTGGGGTAAGCCTAATCCATAACCTTTATCTTCCTCCTTATTTTCCTAGGAGCTGGACCCTGCATTCTGCCCAGGCCCTGCCTTGACACTGAGTTCCAGAAGCCAGGTCCTTGCTTTGCTCCCTCACTCCTGCTTCCTACTTCAGACTCACTCTGGAGCCCCAGGTTGGGACCCATTTTGTCTAGATTGGGAATTCCTCCCTCACCAGGCATCCTGGCATTGCAGCCCTGTCCAGAGCTATCTCAGACCCACGCAGTTATGGGTCCTTGCCTACTATCTGCTTCTCTGCAAAGTACTCACCTGCCTGCTCAATAAGGCTAGGGTGCTGCAGTGGTGGGAGCCCACAGGTAGGCTACTGAAGGGTGGAGAAAATCTCTAACATCTACCCCTACTCTGGAATTCTCCGGGGTTTCTAGATGATGCAAACTAAGATTTCTGAAGTCAATTTTTTTTCATGTTTATACCATCACATTATTTTTTATTGAAGTACAGTTAATTTACAATGTTGTAATAGTTTCAAGTATACAGCAAAGTGATTGAGTTATATATGCATATATGTAGATACACACGTGAATATATATATATATATATATATATATATATACACTTTTTTGATTCTTTTCCATTATAGGTTATTATGAAATATTGAGTATAATTTCCTGTGTTATACAGTAGGTCCTTGTTGATTATTTTATATATAGAAGTGTGTATCTGTTAATCTCAAACTCCTAATTTACAACTTCTTCCTACCTCTTTCCCCCTTGGTAACCATAAATTTATTTTCTATGTCTGTGATTCTATTTCTGTTTTGTAAATAAGTTTATTTGTATCATTTTTTAAGATTCCACATATAGGTGATATCATGATATTTATCTTTCTCTGTTTGACTTCACTTAAGTATGATAATCTCTAGGACCATCCATGTTGCTGCAAATGGCATCACTTCATTCTTTTTCTTCATTCATTTTCTTTTTTTATGACTGAGTAATATTCCATTGTGTGTGTGTATATACATATATATATATGTGTGTGTGTGTGTGTGTGTGTGTATTCTGGTTGAGACTAACATTTGAATCTATAGACTGAGTAAAGCAGATTGGCCTACCCAATGTAGGTGGGCCTCATCCAATCAGTTGATGGTACAATAAAAGAACTAAAAGGTGGAGGAAGGGAATATTTGCTTCTTCTACCTGAGTTCAGACATTAGTCTTCTCCTTGGCCTCAAATTGGGATTATTCTATTGGCTCTCTGATTGTTAGTCCTTCTTCTGATTGGTAGGCTGGAACTTATGCCATCCAGAAAAACATCTATTTCTGCTTTATTGACTATGTCAAAGCCTTTGACTGTGTGAATCACAATAAACTGTGGAAAATTCTGAAAGAGATGGAAATACCAGACCACCTGACCTGCCTCTTAAGAAACCTGTGTGCAGGTCAGGAAGCAACAGTTAGAACTGGACATGGAACAACAGACTGGTTCCAAATAGGAAAAGGAGTACGTCAAGGCTGTATATTGTCACCCTGCTTATTTAACTTATATGCAGAGTACATCATGAGAAACGCTGGGCTGGATGAAGTACAAGCTGGAATTAAGATTTCCGGGAGAAATACCAATAACCTCAGATATGCAGATGACACCACCCTTATGGCAGAAATTGAAGAACTAAAGAGCCTCTTGATGAAAGTGAAAGAGGAGAGTAAAAAAGTTGGCTTAAAGCTCAACATTCAGAAAACTAAGATCATGGCATCTGGTCCCATCACTTCATGGCAAATAGATGAGGAAACAGTGGAAACAGTGGCTGACTTTATTTTTGGGGGCTCCAAAATCACTGCAGATGGTGACTGCAGCCATGAAATTAAAAGACTCTTACTCCTTGGAAGGAAAGTTATGACCAACCTAGACAGCATATTAAAAAGCAGAGATATTACTTTGGCAACAAATGTCCATCTAGTCAAAGCTATCATTTTTCCAGTAGTGATGTATGGATGTGAGAGTTGGACTATAAAGAAAGCTGAGCGACAAAGAATTGATGCTTTTGAACTGTGATGTTGGAGAAGACTCTTGGGAGTCCCTTGGACTGCAAGGAGAGCCAACCAGTCCATCCTAAAGGAAATCAGTCCTGAATGTTCATTGGAAGGACTGATGTTGAAGCTGAATCTCCAATACTTTGGCCACCTGATGTGCAAAAACTGACTCATTTGAAAAGACCCTGATGCTGGGAAAGATTTAAGGCAGGAGAAGAAGGGGACAACAGAGGATGAGATGGTTGGATGGCATCACTGACTCAATGGACATGAGTTTGCATAAACTCCAGGAGTTGGTGATGGACAGGGAGGCTTGGTGTGCTGCAGTCCATGGGGTCACAAAGAGTTGGACACGACTGAATGACAACTGAATTGAAGTGAACTATGCCATCAGCCCTCCTGGGTCTCCAGCTTACCAACTGTAGCTCTTTGGCCTTATCAGCCTCCATAATCTCAAGTCAATTCTTTATAATCAATCTCCTTTTATCTATGTATCAATAGTTACAGGTGTATCTCTTATTTCCTATTGGTTCTGTTTCTCTGGAGAATCCTAATGCAGGGAACAATTGAATGTCCTGTTAGTTCTATCTCAACCATTTTGCCAACATTTCCTGAGAAAAGAAGGCCTTTATCTGTCAGAAGAGAACCAAAATTCCTACACCATCTCTCTCAGAGAGTTAGCTTGCTGATCAAATGGGAAAAAAATGCAAAAATGATTTATAAATTCTAAAGTGCATTATAAAGCTAGTGTTGCACTTATTCATTCTTGGTTTCTGGGTTGCTTCAAAGTCAAACTTAGGCCAAAAGGATAAATTAGAACCAATCTCCCATCTGAAAAGAACAATTTGACTACAATGTTGGTGCTACATGATTATTTTCACTCTTGGGCCTTTCTTTTTTGAATAGAAATATTCACATTTTATTACTTTTAGTTCCTACAGGACTTTCTCCCAATTCGTTTGCTTCAGTTTTCTTTTAACATTTAAAATGATGAGGCTAGAAATGCAGAATATATTAAAATAATTATTAAAGAATTAATTATACAAAAAGTTGCTTTCTCACACCATTCCAGGGAAAGAAAAGAATAAGAAAATCTGGAATTTGGGTTGAGTAGAAGAAAAATTTGTCTGATAGAGCTAATTATTTAATTACAATGGATTAATATTAAGATCATGCTTAGCAATTTTTTTTTCAATTTGCTGTAGTCTAATATCTTCAGCAAGATTAAACCTGTAATTTCCTTAGAGCCCATGATTAAGTTATTCCTATTTTTCTTTTTGGCTATTTTAAAACTTCTGGTTTCATGCACTTTCTTTTGTAGCTTTTATAGTAGAATTGTTCAGTCATCTCTACAACATTTCATGCAGATATTCTGAATTTTTAACTGATAGAAATCAGAAGGGGATGTTCTACAGTGAAAAAATCCTTTAAACCATGTATGCAATATTCCTGCTTATATCTCTCTTGGACTTTTGTTAAATAATAGAACTACTTAGCTGACACATTTAGGAATTAAGTCTGCAAGTATTTTAGCCCTATATGGACAGGCTGTTGAATTTTATTGTATTGAATCCTAGAGTCCTAGCAATTACCTTTGCTGATCTCTTTCCTCTTGCTTTATACCCATTCCTTGAGTTTTACTAGGGGCTTTCAATGCTATAGTCCCTAGATTCCAGGGTAGCTTCTTCCCTGGGAGTGCCCATGTGCAGAATGCTGTTATGTGTAAATATGTTGAGCAGGCTTCTTCTGTCCCCCAGGTCACTGATGTAAAGGCTAACATCTAATGGATTAAAGGCTGACCTTCAGGGTCATTGTTCAAGTGTGAGGTGTTACACTACCTTCCCACTTGTGGTAGATTGTAGCTGTTAAGAATCACTGTGTTTATTTGTTCAGGTTTAGGCAAGCTATGTGGTAGCCCTTGATGGGCAATTTAGATGACGCTGCTCTATAAATGTCATGTCCTTGTGTTGTTTCCAAAATGTCATAAGGCAGAGTAGTATAAAGGCTTGGGTAGACAGACCTAGGGTTTAAAAACAGGCTCTGCCACTTACTGAGGGACTTTGGGGAAGCCATTTAGCCTCTTTGAGACTCAATTTTTCATCAATAAAAGGGAGATAATAATAGCAACCTTACAAAGTTGTCAGGGTTATTGGAGTTTGTAAAGTGCTTGGCATAGCCAAGAGATCACTATTTGGTGACTGCTCCGTTCATAATGAATCTCTGGGTATGAACTTGTGCCCTTTCCCCAGTATTGTATGGTTTGGACCACATGGATTTTTCTAGTCTGCTAATGAATCTGTTGTTCCAGACAAAATCAAAGGCTCTTTAAAGTCAAGGACAATTATATATATTGTCTAGGCAGTGATTTAAGATGGGAACTTCTGTTGAGTTTAGTCCTTACAAAGCTATGAAGATTACTTTCCTGTATCCAATTTATGCTTATAACTTAGCAGTTTATCTTGCACCAATGTTATTCCTATATTTTTGAAAAAACAGAAATGAAGTGTTGTTTGGTAATTTCTAAGGCCATCCCTCTTTAGTTTTTGTTATGTAAGATCTACACAGGCATTAAAAAAATCATTCTCACACAGTTTTTTCAGTCCAGACCTCCTTCCAGTTGGTAGACCAGTTACTTTATTACATATCCTGGAGTGAAGCAATAGGTCTGGCCCATTCCCTTGTGACCAGACCATTATACAAGGAATTTGTTCACATACAACATCGCACCACATTGTTATTTTCCTTTCTATTTCAGACGTGACCTGTCCTTATTTCCAGTTCAGTGGCCACTCACACATGGGTAGTTAGATCTACTTTAGGTCGTTAGTAAAGAGGTTAATTAAGGACTTTTCTGATAACAAAGCCCACTCCCCCTTAAGCTGGCTCAGTTAGAAAGCCCTGGAATGGTTTTTGAAAAAGGACACTTTATGTTATCACAATGAACTATTCCCTTTCAGTAACATATAGAAATGCTATGTTCAGAGAGTGTGGAACATGTCATATGTTTGGTATTTAGTGATGAGTTTGTTCCAGAGCCTAAGGAAATGCTTGCTGGCAGCACACTAAATTTGATTTGAATTTGGACTTGGAAGTTATTTCAATAAATTCAAGCAGATTCAAACATCACGAGCTACGGGATGTTGGGATAATGCAAAGTATTCTGCTTAAGTTCACCTTTCTGATCCTTTCCAATTTATGAAAGAGATATCTAACCACGATGCAATGAGATGAGTCCTTATTTAATCTTTATTATTGATCTAGAATGTCAGTGTGAACCCCCAGGAAATTAATAGATCTGGGCATTGATCATCAATGGCTGGTAACAAAGACAGAATCATATTAATCATATATTATGTACTTCCTGATGGAAGAACGCACTGCCATTTATGAAGCAGTCTTCTTAAAAAGATAAAACCTGAATCAGATCAAATCTCTAGATCCCCCTACAAATTTACAGGAAATATGAAAACAGAAAAGGTATTCAATGACACCATGAAGATGCAATCAGTAAAATCTAGACTGTGGGGAGTCTGTAGGACAAACAGTCCAATGTCTTCACAAATTGAAAGAAAAAAAAGAGAAGGTATATCCACAGAATTAAAGAGATGTAAAAGATTATTCAATTACAATATGATGACTTCGTTTAGTAGTTCAAACACATAAATGGTTTAAAAAGATTTACAAGATACATGAATTTTGAGCACGGACTAGATATTCGATAATCTTAAGAAATTACTAATTTTTAAGGAATGATAATAGTATAGCCCTTATTTTAAAGAATCCTTATCTTTTGGAGATGCATATTGAAATTTTTCAGATAAGATGATCTTATGTTATGTGATTTCCTGCAAAATAATATGAGAGAGGAAGAAGTGAGTGAGGGTATAGATGAAAGAAAAGTGGTTGTTGAAACTGGGCAATTTGTTGCTGTTCAGTTGCTGGGTCATGTCCAACTCTTTGCGACCCCATGGACTATAGCCCACCAGGCTCCTCTGTCCATGGGATTCTTTAGGCAAGAATACTGGAGTGGGTTTCCATTTCCCTCTCCAGGGGATCTTCCTGACCCAGGGGTTGAATCCACGTCTCCTGTATCGGCAGGTGGATTCTTTACCACTGAGCCACCAGGGAAGCCCATGAAGTTGGGCAATAAGGGCTCATTATACTATTATCTTTCTTTGTATCTATTTAAAATTTTCCATAATTTAAGAAAAGATAAACCAAGACACTATGAGATCCTAAATCTCAAGAGAGAAAATAAAATCAAGAAGTAATGTATGGTGCAAGTGTGAAGTACAGTGATAGGCACCTTGTTTAAATTATGTTCAATATTCTATATGTGCTTAGACAAAGAAGTGGGTTAATTCACTAAAAAGAGTTTCAACAAGATTACAAAGATCTTGCTCAAGGTTCTGAAATTGCTCCTTTGCTGAACCTTGCTCTGAACTAAGCCTTTGTGTCTTAAGATTTATACTCTGAACCCCCAAGTCCTATGACTACTGCATCCAGGTGTAAGAGAGACAAATAATCAAAAAGAAAACCACAAATCTTATTTATTGGCGATGTCCTTGTGCCAGGTCCTTTACACATATATCTAACTTTAATCCTAACTTTTAGCTTTGAAGTAGGCATTATTATTTCCAGTATACAGTGGGTGAAACTCAGACTGAGAAAGTAACTTTCTCAGAGTCACATAGCCAGTAAGAAAAGGATCAGGGAATATTCAGCTAGTTCAGTCTGATGTCAGAACATTCTTAAACCACTTTCAGGACAGTGGAAAGAAATGTATATTTAAAGAATAATAATAATTAATGTCATAATGTGATTGACATTTGCTTGGATGTGCTTTACAGGGTGAAGAGGAATCCTATATTCATTTCCTTGACAAACTGGGAATCTCCAGACTTTTGTTTTAATATAGTTCTTGTAGCAAATGCCTTTGGTACTCCACACCACATCGCTTGTGGTGGACAGTTTCCATACACATTGAGAGTTCCACCCCAAGTGTCACTCTCTTCTCTCTGCTTTCAGGAACTCATTCAGCCCAGACAGAGCAATCTGGAAGTGTGTTTGTGGGTGGAGGTATCATTAGGGATGAGAGGGACCTTTCATTACAGGGAGATGGGAGTCAGCAGGTAAATGTTTCAGCTTCCCACCTTTGAAGGAACACTTCCAAGGCACATTTGCTAGTTCTTTAGAGGGTTCCTAGTAGGACTGAGCCTCAGTTGCCCACAGAGTTAATCAACTCAACAATGTATTAGTTTTGCCATCTTCCCTGTCTCACATACCCTGTTCCTTTACTCTTGCTTCCAGGATCACCTATCAGATGAAATACCTGCACCAAGGTTTTGTCTCAGCTCTGCTTCTGATGGAACTTGAAAAAGTGAAAGTGTTAGTCCCTCAGTCCTGTCTGGTTCTTTGCAACTCCATGGATTGTAGCCCACCAGGCTTCTCTGTCCATGGGATTTCCCAGGCAAGAGCACTGGAGTGTGTAGCCATTCCCTTCTCCAGGGGATCTTCCTGACCCAGGGATTGAACCCAGATATCCTGCATTGCAGGTGGATTCTAACTTGAACCCCTTTCAATAAAAAATTCTGAGCCCACCCTTAATGTATGCATATTTGTTTATTTATAAGTTATATTAATGATTTTATATATACTATAAAACATACACTTAAAAGTTCTGAAAGTATGAAATAAACATAAAAACAAGCAATATTATACCAGAATGCATTTTTAAAGTTAACTTAATACATGTCCTACAAACAGATTGTATGTTTTTCCCCCTGTGCTATACAGTAGACCCTCACTAGCAATCTACTGCACACATAATAGTGTACATATGCCAACCCCAGTCTCCCAGTCCAGCCCACCCCCTGCCCCTTTTAATATTTGTGGTGACAGAGTTTAAGTTTAGGAAGATGAAAAAATTGGGGAGATGGATGATGATTAGAGTTGTACAACAATGTGAATGTACTTGGTGCCACTGGACTATACAGTTAAATAGGGTTTAAATAGTATGTTTTATATTATGTGACTTTTATCACAACAAAAAACATTAAAAATAGTTTTTTAAAAAGCAATATTATAAAAATACATTTTGGATGCTATTTTCCAATTTATTTGTTATAGTGTGCACAATGTGTAAAGGTGGCTCAGTGGTAAAGAACCCGCCTGCCATTGCAGGAGACTCTCAGGTTTGATCCTTGGGTCAGGAAGATACCCTGGAGAAGGAATGGCAACCTACTACAGTATTCTTGCCTGGGAAATCACATGGACAGAGGAGCCTGGTGGGCTACAAGTCCATGGGGTTTCAAAGAGTCAGATACAACTTAGTGAGTCAACGACAACAAAGCACAATGTGTTAGTATAATCAGTCAATGCTTATAAAATTTATAAAAGATAAATGGGTATTCCCTGAGGAAGTATACTCTATAAATATTTTGCTGATGTGATGCACATAGAAAATTAGATCACTGCTATAAACTATAATCATTCTATTTTCTTAAATAAACTTTAATTTCAAATTCCATTTGTTCACTGTTATTGTTCAGGAAAGTGACTAATTTTTGCATATTAACTTTTGTATCCTACAACCTTGCTAAAATCACTTATTAGTTTCAGGAGTTTTTTGTTTGTTTATGCTTTCAGATTTTCTACATTCTATGTAGAATCATGTCTACAATCATGTCTTCTAGAAACAAAGACAGTTTTATTTCTCCTATCCCATTGGTATACCTTTTACTTGCTTTTCTTTTCTTATTTTGTTAGTTAGGACCTCCACACAATGTTGAAAAGGAGTGTATGAGAGGGGACTTCCTTACCTTGCTCCTAATCTTAGTTGGAAAGCTTCAAGTTTCTCATCATTAAGAATGATATTAGTTGTAGGTTTCTCTTACATGTTCTTTATCAAGTTGACGTTTCCTCCTGTTAGTAGTTTGCTGAGAGTTTTTAATTATGACTGGATACTGGAATTTGTCAAATGCCTTTTCTACATCTACTGATATGATCATGTGATTGTTCTTCTTTAGCTTATTAATGTGATGGATTACATGAATTAATTTTTTCCTCACAAAACTATCCTTTATTATTTATTTTAAGAGATGAGCAAGAGTCTAAGTAGTTAATAACTTTTTTGTTTGTTTTTAAAATTTTTACAATGTTGTGTTGGTTTCTGCCATACAACAATGCTGATCAGTCGTAATTATACATATATCCCCTCCTCTGGAGCTTCCCTCCCCTCCCCTATCCCATCCTTCTAGGTCATCACAATTGATTTTTGAACATGGACCTAATCTTGCATAACTGGAATAAACCCAGTTTAATACTTTGTAAAAAGGTGATTTGAACATCTGGTTCTAACTTTTTTTTTTTTTGATGAAATTTGGTTGTAATGACTTGACATGGCTGGAAAAGACATTGACAAAGAGGCATGTTCAAAAGGAAGAAGTGGATTGTTGGCTGCATTGACTAATCACAACAATTTTTTTCAAGCCATATGCCAATTAAACAAAGATTTTTGTTGAAAATTGGCTAGTGAATTTCTATCTTTTAATGTTAAAGTGTCCTAATAAAGCAAGTAGAGGATGCAACATTTGGAAGATGTATTCATCTGAAAGATAGGTAAACAGATTTGAAAATTTCAGTTCTATTTTTTATGTGTGCAGATATGGAAGTTTTTATGTGTCACCCATACACATTGTGTCCTCCAACAAAAATAACACAATGAAGAAATCTTCCAAACATCTAAGCTCTCTCCATAATATATATTTCTTTCATAAAGAAGTTAATTTCTCATTCATTTAAAAAATTTCAAGTTTTTAACATCAAGGGATAGATTATGTTCTTTCTTTAGCTTATGCTAAATAACCAAAAGTTAGGATTGCTTGACATCCTGGTAAAGGTCAATAAATTTGAAACCCTTATCTAGAGTAATAGAAAAATGCAGTAGTCATCTTTAAGTTTCATTGCTTTTAAAATTTCTTTCCCACAAGATCTTCCCTGTAAGGTTCAAGAGAATTTCATGATTATTACCCATCACATCAGGACATTCTATACAGATTCTGATATTTAATATAGCATAATCCATAAATCCACCCAACTGACTGTTCAAACTTCAGTCCTTCACAATGAACAGGCAGCAAGTCAATGAGTAAGGATGCCTTGGCCATCCCATTGTATTTAAAATTTTTTCCTTTGAGGTAAAATTCACATCACATAAAATTTACCATTTTATGTACATTTGGAAGTGTACAATTCAGTGATTTTCAGCATATTTACAATGTTATACAACATTCACTACAGAATGTTTCCATCACCTCAAAAAGAAATTTTGTACTTTTAAACAGTCACTTCCCATTCTAGCCTCTTCCCAGCCCCTGGAAATCTTCCCATCTGCTTCCTGTCCCCATTGTATTTGAAACTCCCTCCTTTCTCTCAGAATAAGGTGCCTACCATGTGCCTCATGTCACCTTGGAGAGGGTGCCAATTCAACCGGTGTACTAAATATCATCAAATTTCTTACTTTTTTAAAATTAAAAATATCATGAAAATTCTAGTTATTTCTTCCAAAATACTGCACCAAACCTTTACTGATCATAGTTCCTAGAATTCTGTACTGTTAGGTGCTCAGTCATATCCGACTCTTTGTGACCCTGTGGACTGTAGCCTGCCAGGCTCCTCTGTCCATGGGATTTTCCAGTCAAGAATACTGGAGTGGGTTGCCATTCCATTCTTCAGAGGATCTTTCCAACCCAGGGATGAAACCCAGGTCTCCTGCATTCTTGGCAGATTCTTTTAATGTCTGAGCCACCAAGGAAGCCTTGGTGTAGGTGTAAATCATTGTTGGAAGAATAAAGCAATTGCTTTCATCACTTTGAATCTCACTCCTCTCTCTCTCACACACACACATGCACGCACACAACTTTTACATATAAATCAAATTGGATCAAACAATAACTTTTGTTACTTAAATTTCAGGTAGACAGAAAATGGAATTAATTACCAAGATCCTTTCTGGGTCTAGAATTCTGTGAGGACACCCACTGGTAGGATGAACAACAATCATCCTGTTTGCCTGGAATTGAAAGATCTCCCAGGACACTGGGACAGTCTGGGGCAAACAAGATGGGTTGTGCCCTCTGCCTCCTGAACATATATATATTTGCTGTATGCTGTCATGGAGCCCCTCTTACTGGAGCCTCTGCTTTGGGGGTATGGGCTTAAAGCTCCAGGTACTAGTTTCGTTGCATTCCCACAGACATGGGGCCAAGTCCTCCTTCTGAAAGTGAGGAGCAGTTATCATGAACAAGATTTGGGCACTCGTGGCCAAATATTATTAAAATCTCACAATTCTTTCTTTTCTTTCTTTTTTTTAAATTTTATTTAATTTTTAAACTTTACATAATTGTATTAATTTTGCCAAATATCAAAATGAATCCACCACAGGTATACATGTGTTCCCCATCCTGAACCCTCCTCCCTCCTCCCTCCCCATACCATAGGTATAGTCAATTTGCAATATTATATTAGTTTTAGATATACAACATAGTGATTCAATATTTTTATAGAGATTATACTCCATTTAAAGTTCTTATGAACTATTGGTTATATCTCTGTGCTATATATTCCATCCTTGTATTGATATCTTATTTATTTTAAACCTAGTTTTACCTCTTAATTCCCTACCTGTGCCTTGTCCCTCCCCCTCCCCTCTCCTCACTGGTAACCGCTAAGTTGTTCTCTGTATCTGTGAGTCTGTTTGTTATATTTATTCTTTTGTTGTATTTATAAGATTCCACATGTAAGTGAAAACATATAGTATGAGCCTTTCTCTGTCTGACTTATCCTACTAAGCATAATATCCTCTAGATCCATCCATGCTCTTGCAAATGGCAAAATTTCATTCTTTTTTATGGCCAAATAGTAGTCCATATACATATATAAACATATCTTCTGTATCCATTCATTTTTGATAGACACTTGGATTGTTTCTATATTTGGATATCATAAATAATGCTGTTATGAACATTGGGGTGCATGCATATTTTAAAATTAGTGTTTTCATTTTCTTTGGATATATACTTGGGAATGGAATTGCTGGATTATATGATAATTCTATTTTTAGTGTTTTGAAATATCACTGGTTTCTATACTGTTTTTCAAAGTGGTTGCACCAATTTACATTCCCACCAACAGTGCACTAAGGTTCACTTTTCTCCACATCCTCACCGACATTTCTTATTTTTTTGTCTTTTTGATGACAACCATTCTAATAGGTGTGAGGTAGTATCTCATTGTGGTTTTAATTTGTATTTTCCTGATGATTAGCGATGTTGAGCATCTTTTCATGTATCTGTTGGTCATCTATATGTCTTCTTTGAAAAATATCTATTCTTCTGACCATTTTTTTTGATTGAGTTGTTTGTCTTTTTCATATTGAGTTGTATGAGCTATTTATATATTTTGAATAATAACCACACATATCACTTGCAAATATTTTCTGCCATTCCATAGGTTATCTTTCTGTTCTGTTGATGGTTTGTTGTGCAAAAGTTTTTAAGTTTAATTAGGTCTTATTCATTTCTTTTTGTTTTTATTTCCCTTGCCTGAAGAGATAGATTAAAAAAAATATATTGCTGAGACTTAGGTCAAAGAGTGTACTGCCTATGTTTTCTTCTAGGAGTTTGATGGTTCCTGATCTTACATTTATGTCTTTAATCTACAATTATTTCTAAAAAAAAAAAACAAGCAAACCAAATCACCAGTGTAACCAATTGGTAACCTTGATCCAGTTTCCAAGTCAATATTCTTGTTTCCCTTTTTAACTTAAAATGCTTTTGGCAATGTTAGCTTCATATCCACATGGAATTTGAATCCTCATAGCAGTTTCTAGATTCCTCACAGGGCCTTTGAGGGTTTGGAGGTGAGAAAAGTAGATGTAGCCAACAGCTATCTTCTCCATCTGCTGCACAAGCCTTTTCACATCGAGAACAATCTAGCACTTGGCCTCTTGACAGAGCCAGCCATAACAGGGAGGTGTCTTAAGGATCACCTCAGAATTCTCTTGATCTCTAGAGGGAGTGCTCAGTCGCTTCAGTCATGTCCGACTCTTTGTAGCCCCACGGACTACAGCCTGGCAGGCTCCTCTATCCATGAGATTTTCCAGGCAAGAATACTGGAGCGGGTTGTCATTTCCTCCTCCAGGGCATCTTCCTGATACAGGGATTGGATATGCTTCTCTTTCATCACAGGTGGATTCTTTACCACTGAGTCACTGGAAAGGTATCACAATATTAGAATTATTTGACTTATATGAATTATTTTAATTATATGAATTATTATATAAATATGAGTTTAATTATATAAATTATTTAATTATTATATATTTTGTATGAATTATCATATAATTATTTGAATTATATGAGTTGGTTGCACATAAAAATTAGTAAGTTTTTAAAAAGCTTTATGTAAATCTCACCTTCTATATGATCTTTGTAGATAATTTTAAGAAGGAAAGCATATACATGGTTAGAAAATTCAAACAGTACATAAATGAGCAAAATTAAAAGTGAACATTTTTTTCCTTGCACCTCTAGTCTATCTCCCTAAAGGCAACTACTGTAAATACATTTTGTCTCTTCCTATATACCCTTCAAATTATTTAGGCATATACCAAGAAGTTAATCAATCAGTCTTTCTGATTATCCATTCAAATTTCCACCTTTATTTATACAAAAAGAACCATTCCATACATGCTCTTCTGCACCTTGATTCTTAGAAATATATTTTCATATTAGCCCAGATAGACTTGGCCATTCTTTCTTGGTGCTTACAAAGTGAGAAACAGGGAGTATAGTGTAACGGTTAAGAGCATAAACCCTGAAGCCAAAGCAGGGAGAGAAGGAGGGGAAAGGGGAGAGAGGGAGGAAAAGAAAGGGAGAGAGAGAGGGAGAGGAAGAGAGAGAGAGAAGAGGGAGGCATGGAGCATAGGATGCACACATAGGAGCATAAAATGTACATGTACATTCTGGAGGATTCTACTCCAGAAAATTTTTATTCAGGTGAGGCTGTCTACCTCAGAGGAGCAGGCTTTATGCTAAGATCCACCTGAATGCTAAGCCTGATATCCCCACTCTGGCCAAAACAGGTAAAGAAAGAAATATCTGGGGGAGAGTAGCAGGTATTACTCAGCACATTCTCTCAGGACTGTAGAAATATGGTAATTCTGAATTTTACTTAAATCAGTTTCATTTCTACTATGATTCCATCAGGCTGGATTGATAGGCAATCCAAAACTTTAGAAGCTCCCCCTACTCCTAGGGGTATGCAAACATCCTGTGGTTTTCACTCTTGTTACTGTTTAGAAGGCCTTCCTCACAGTCTATATGCTCTCCTCCCAGGTCTGCTTGGAGCACAACATTCTGCCATAGAATGGAAGCGTCTGTGACCGAGGGAAGCCTCCCTAAGAAGTATGTCACAGTCCTCCCCCTTAGATGTTTGTCTGGCCCCCTCCCCAGGGTGCAGATCTGCAGATCTCCTCTATTCTGAGAAGCCACAAAATGTGAACCTGTGCCCCGCAATGGGTTTCCCTGGCTCTCTCTCCTCTAGACTCACTGCCTTAAGGCATCTCTTCTCATTTCCTGTGGCCCCAATGGCACTCCACGTGATCAACTTCAGCTCTCCCACTGCCAGTTTTCTTTGAGATGAAGAAGCCTGGAGTCTGGTTATCAGCTGGAAACAGGAAAAGAAAAAAGGGAAAAACACAGGGAGATAGGGGACATGAATTAAGACCTCAAAAATTATCTTGTTACATTAAGATGGAACTAGAAGAGCCTTCCTGAGAGACCCATCCTTATTTAGGAATGTTGTAGTCAGTATACTATTTTTATTTTTCAGCTATGAGAACCAGCCTGTCACTCTTAGATGTCTCTGGCTTTACCATCAAGCAATTATATTCACTATGGAGGAGCCAGTGTTCAATTCTGACAGAACTGCCAATATGGAACAGAGCAGCTTTGAGTGTGAGTATAACATGGGGGCCTGGGGTATGTAATGCTCAGACTTGATCAGAAGAGGAAGCAAAGGCTCACATATGTTGGTTCAGGTTTGAGTCTGGGAATCCATGTAGAGATTTTTTCACTCATACAGGATGACAGGGAGAAAAAAAGTTCTAGACTAATTTCCACCAAACCACTTTCCCTCTCAAACCATGAGACAGAGACGTCTTTCTTGTTCAGTCTAAGCCAGATTCAGTTTTCCTAGAGGACTTATGCTGCCCTGTGGTCTGGATTAGCTTCTTGCATGGTCCATTCAAGAATGATCTAGAACCCAAAAAGTTCAGACTATCCTGCCCCTTGTTACTGAAAGCCCTTTGAAGGCAGGCCTGAGTCTTAGCCAACATTATATTTGTTCATGCTTTGCATGGGCTTCCCTGGTAGCTCAGCTGGTAAAGAATCCACCTGCAATGCAGGAGATCCTGGTGTGATTCCTAGGTCAGGAAGATCCCCTGGAGAAGGGCATGGCAACCCACTCCAGTCTTCTTGCCTGAGGAATCCCCACAGACAAAGGAGCCTGGCAGGCTCCAGTCCATGGGGTCACAAAGAGTTGGACACGACTGAGTGACTAAGTGCACAATAACTCTAGCTGTGCTTTGCACAGCTCTTGGCATATAGTGGGTGTGTAAATATTTTTTGCTGAATGAACAAATAAATGAAGAAAATAACGAGTGTGCAAGAGTAAAACACAGAGCAAGTGTTGTTACAAAACCACAACAATCAAGAAGTTTTCCATGGGATGCTATTTATCACCAACAGCCCTCACTCACCAAGAGCAGAAGAAAATTCAGTCCTGGGCTGGTACTCACACAGGAAAGCCCTGGAGCTGACCTGACCACGGGAGGAAGAAATTGGCATCTACAGAGCAAGAAGAGCATTACCCAGTCTAGTGGAGTCCTAGCTCTAAATTTCCGCCTCTTCCACCTCCTGACAGTCTTGGCGGATTTATTCCCCTTTGGTTTTATGAGCCAAGGCTTCTCACATTGCTTATACATTACTCATTTTAGCTATATAGGCAGCAGGGTCAAACAAATGACCTATTGGAGCTCACAAGTGACTGACGGCCAGGTAGCCCTGGCTTTACTCCAAGGGGGTCACTTACTATCTCACTCGGCTAAATTTATAACTTCGAAAATTCTAATTTCCACCTCACTTCCCCCACCCGTTGTCCCACTACCTTCAACCCTGGGGGCTAGGTAAATTATACTGCCTACTAATTGAGCATGCCGCTCCTACTGCTCAGTAATGAGTCAGACGGACTTGGCTAGGTCTGCTCTTCTGGCTTACCCCTCTCATAAACATTCAGAGTGACAAACTTTTTCTTTGGCCTGTGGTCATAAAGAGAAAGAAAAAAAAAAACTCTTAACTTTTCTTTTTTTTCCAACTTAAGACTTCAGTGAAATATTTTCCACCATCCTCAGCAAGACATAATACTTCATGCCATGTAGAAGTTAATGAGAAAAATATGGATGTCTCTGTTCTCTGAGGGACCTGCTGGGCACTGTGCCCCTCTGAGGACCAGTTACTCTCTGTGTCTTTGGGGCTCACTGAGTGGTCTCTGGTCTGAACCTGGTCCCAAGGTGCTGGGGATTAGCCTGTCTCTTTTAGAGGTCTGCTGTTGCATTTACCTTGAACTTGGGCACTCCTCCCTATCGAACCACCCTTAGAACTCCCCGAGGAGCTGTCAAGTGGGTGAATGGTCCACAGCAGGCAGAGCCAAGTGCCAACTAACAAATACTTCAATACGACCAATTTCAGATTTTATTTCATCTCTGGGTCAAAAATATGCTTACCTAAAGAAGAGCGTCCAGACTCTTAGCTTGGCACTCAGCTGGTTCCCCACCATCTGGCTGCAACCTGCCTGGTGACCTGACTTTCCACAACCTCCTTTCCAGCTCTAAGCAAACAGAACTGCACTGTTGCCTGAGCTCTGTTCCTGCCTGAAATACTCTTCTCTCCAACCAATCTAAACCCTTTTCACTTAGAGTTTATGGGGACAACAGGATAATATTTCTGTGCTTTTTCACACTGATAGTCTATAAATATTTATTCAACATTTTTAGTGTGTGTGATGGAGGGAAAAGCTAGTTTTTTAATTTATTTTTTATTGAAGTTTTTTGTTGACTTACAATGTTGTGTAAATTACTGTTGTACAGTACAGTGATTCAGATATATATATATATGTATTTATATATATATATATATATATGTGCATATATATACATGGGCTTCCCTGGTGGCTCAGATGGTAAAGAATCCACCTGCATTGCAGGAGACCTGGTTTCAATCCCTGGTTTGGGAAGTTCCTCTGGAGAAGGGCATGGCAACCCACTCCAGTATTCTTGCCTGGAGAATCCCCATGGACAGAGGAGCCTGGTGGGCTACAGTCCATGGGATCACAAAGAGTGGGACAGGACTGAGTGACTTCACACACACACACACACACACACACACATATATGTATATATATACATTCTTTTTCATATTCTTTTCCATTATGGTTATCACAGGATATAATATTTAACAGGCTTCCCAGGTGGTGCTAGTGGTAAAGACCCTGTCTGCTAATGCAGGAAATGCAGGAGACCTGGGGTTCAATCCCTGGGTCAAGAAGATCCCCTGGAGGAAGACATGGCAATCAACTCCAGTATTCTTGCCTAGAGAATCCCATGGACAGAGGAGCCTGGCGGGCTACAGCCCATAAGGTCGCAAAGAGTTGGACACACATGCTCACATGCATGATACTGAGTATAGTTTCCTCTGCTATGCAGTAGGACCTTGTTGTTTACCCAGTCTATGTATACCAGTTTGTATCTGCTAATCCCAAACTCCCAATAGTTTTTTTTTTTTTTAACTAATGCAAATAATGTAAAAAAAAAAAAAAAAACAGATTCACTTTCTAATTCATTTCCAAGTGCTGAACACACATCTGTCCCTTTGGACTCCGGACTCAATATACCTCCATGTATGTTTGTTGGACTAGAGGTATTTGCTATGCTGTGAACTCTGTGGGGGAGCTATAGGGAAGAAGGCTAAATCCTACATCCCCTTGGGCCAAGGGCGGTTCCCCTTGATCCTCGGTCCCATCCCCCTTTCTCCAACTGCTCCTGGGCCTCTGTTTTGCCCAAGGCCAGCCAGGATCTTCTGGGAAGTGAAAGGAATAGGGAAAAAGGAGAAGCCAGCAGTGTCAGAGTCTCAGGAACATCTCCCACCCCGCTATTTTCACCCCTTCCTCCTATTTGAGCCAAGAGCATTGATTGAGAGCTGAGAGGAGTTGCAGTTGTTGTAATGAAACAACAACTTTTGCCTGACCGGAGAAGGCAAGGACCAGCAGATAATCCCACTATCCTCTGTGCTATGGTGGTGTTCTGATGCTCTCAAACAGCTCAGGTTTCATAAAAGTGAATTAAAAACCTCCAAACGTGAAAGAAGATCGACCAAATCTTTCTGTCTTTTAAGTAGTTTCTGTTCTGTCTTCAGTTTTTTTTTATCATTTCCCAAGTCACATAACTTTTTTGGAAGCATATTATGAGGTTTTAAATGCAGCTTATTAAGTCTATCGCTCTTTCTTGGTAGACAGTCCCCACCAAATTTTATTCAGGTTCAGAAGTTCAGTTGACTGTAATTAGTGTTAGGTGTGTAATAAGATCTGTGGAGGTTGTATTTGTGTGTTTGTGTCCCAAAACATTCAGTGGAAATAGATCAGCAAAGAATATGAATTTATATATATTAATACATATGAGTATTAATATATATAATATATATTAATGGATATCATTGCAACCCTGTCTTCTTAGGTAGGAGCAGAATCAGTTTTACATTTCACCAGTTCAGTGAGAATATGTATGAGCAAACCTGAATTAATCAGCACCATGTTTATAATTAACTCTAGGATTCTTTTGGGCTCCTCATAAATGAGAATCTTTGATGGGAATTTAGCTCTGTGAGATGTACATTGTTTCCAGATCTGCATCCTCTGAGAATTCCACATGACTTTCACCTTTATTATCTCCTTCACCTCCTTCGCCTTTACATTCTGGCACAATATTTGGGCACAATCTTCCACAAGTAGAATTTCATTACTCAAAGTGTGGGCTCAGCCCAGCAGCCTTGGTATGACCTAGGAGCTTGTTAGGAATGTGGACTCTTGGGCCCCATGACAGAAATCCTGAATCAGCGTTTATTTGTATGCACATTAAAGTTTAAGAAGCTCTGGGCTAGAACACACTATATAGTATTCTTTCTGGTCTCTTCCAGTGTGTGACTTGTGAACTCCAAAGAACAGTCACCATGTTTTCTAATTTTTTTCTCTCTCCCACAGCACTTAGATGGGCACAGAAAAGATGTTAAGGGTAGTTTTGTTGTAAGATTGGTCCATTTTTTAGCTGAATCCAGCCCTGGAATAAGAGAGGAAATATTACTTTCGTAGTTCTTACTGTAGCTCAACCTTTAGAAGTTCAAGTTTGGCGGAGTTTTTCCAGGAAGTAAAAGAGCTATTTTTCCTGTAAGGCCTACGATTTCTATGGTTCTATAATTGGGCTCCAAAGGCTGTTTTTAATTTGACCTCAAGTGCAAATCACAAAGATGACTTTGACAATACTAGTTCCCTTTTGGGCAAGAATACTCCCATTGGAAATTCAGAAAGTGTCTTATTGAGTAAAATGCTTCCTAATTTACTGTAAAAGTGTGTTTAGAAAAGCAAATTATCTATGACAGAGCATAGAACTGTCTACTATTATGAAATCCAATGAAGAATAAAAAGTAAACTGAGCCCTCCAGATATGTTTTTATAATAAAGCCAACAACTCTAGACATCGTTGGTTGATCTGTTTGCAGTACATATCAAATGCAATTATGCAAGGGGCCTACTATGTTATCTATCTTCAGAAATCTGTGCTTTCAGGACAACACTTAGTTCTAGTTGCATTGAGGCTTCGTGTTCTCCTGGGTTACTGAGATTACGTACGTGCATGCTAAATCGCTTCAGTCATGCCCAACTCTTTGCGACCCTATGGACTGTAGCCCACCAGGCTCCTCTGTCTACGGGATTCTCCAAGCAAAAATACTGGAGTGGGCTGCCGTGCCCTCTCCTGGGGGAATCTTCCCAACCCAGGGATCAAACCTGTATCTCCGGAATCTCCTGCACTGGCAGGCAGATTCTTTACCACTAGCACCACCTGGGAAACCCACTGAACTTATGGATCAAGACAAACAGGAAGAAAGTTCCATAAATCTCTCTTTGGATTGTGTGTGGGGAGTTAGGGATTATCACTGGGAACTTATACTGGAGAGGGAAAGAACTGAAAAGTATTTGGTTTTCACATATTGGTTGGTCATTGCTCAATCTTTGGCCCTAGCCCTCTAAAACTTTCTTCAGGATGCTTGATAAACAACTGTTTGATGTTGGAGAGATAAGGGTGACTTCTGATGACCTCAAAGGAATTGTGGTTAAGCCACACAGGATGGCTAAAAACTATAATTATTTTAGAGGAAAGTACTTCCCTTCTTTAGGAGGGAAGTGACCTGCCCTGAGAGTGGTCCCGAACATGAGTGAGAAAGTGAACTGGGGAAGGATGAAGCCACCAATAAGGAGGTCTGGGAGCCATTTATGGAAGAGATTTCTATCTGGGGCACAGGTCCCTAATGATAGTGGGTGGGCTCATCAGTGTCTCCCAAAGCCCTAGTTATCCCAAGCCTTGATTTTGTACAGACTGATGAAAGATGATTAAACAAGGGTAATGAACATCCATTCATTCATGAGAACAAACATCCATTCATTCATGAGAACAAACATGCATTCATTAATGAAAACAAACATTCATTCATGAGATACCTACTGTGTGCCAGGCATTGTACTAGGTGCTGGGGATAGAGAAAGGAATAAGACACCATTTTTATCTTTGAAAAGCTCGCATTCTAGTAGGGAGCCTAAGAAACATATCTAGAAGCTGGTGTGGTAAGTACTTGTGTTGGAGGCATACAATAGGAGTAGGCTTTAACATAAATATCTCAAGGAAGGCTTTCTGATAATCAATCGTGATTCTTCAACCGTGATTATCAATCTGATAATCACTCGTGATTCTTTAGCTATGACTTCTGCCATGTAATGGCAATTGTTCCCTTAGAGTGTATTTCACCATACTTTGACTTTGGACTTGACCATGTGACATAATTTGCCAATGGGATGTTTGCAAATATGACTCAAACAGGAGCTCAAAATGTGCCTGTATGGTTATGCTTGAGCTTTAGACAGCTACTGGAACCAGGAAAAAGATGAGACACACTTGGGTCTCTCTTGAGCCAGCTGGACCTGCAGCTTGAAGAGGCACTTAGACCTTCAGTTGACTGGCACCCCAGCAGAGGGGTAGAGAGAGAAAAGAGGCAGAGTCAGGCATGTGCAACAATGAAACACTCACCCTATGTAAGGCACTGTCTTGGGGGTACTAAGCATGAGAACAATGGGAAGGATGGGACACTAGATTATGTCTGATTGACAACAGTACTAGCTAGAGCTACTGTTACTGGGTGGGTCAATTTTGGTCACCATATTCAACAGGCCCTGTGCTGAAAATTTAACATTTTTTTTTCATTTAAGTCTCATAACAACCCTTCAGTAAATACTATTAACATGCCCATTTTGCAAATGAGGAATCTAAAGCTCGGAGAATTTTGCAACTTGCATGGCAGAGCAGGGATTTTGAACTTGACTCTCAGACTCACAAGTTTCAACTTGTAGCTACAGAAAAGTGAGGAAGAAGGTCCAAGCTGGGACTTCAATCAGGCCAGAATGTGCCTATTGGTCCCCATCAGTCTTACCTTCATCCTTCTATGGGCTGGACCCCACTAAATTCTGGAATCAATGGAGGCTTGGCTTGATGAGGGAAGCCCCCTCACAAGTAGTTTGAGGGACTGGATATAGTATTTTATTTTATTAGTAGACATGCCAGAGGGAGTCATCATGTGTCAGACACTGTGCTAAGCATTGTACATGCATTGACTAAATGAATATCATGCTCTCTGTTAAGTATTAGTCTTCAATATGGGTACAGCTATTATTATACCCATTAGTGCTCTAGCTTTGCGAGATGGGGAGCCCCAGCCATCTTGTTCACTCCGCACATTGTTCTTGAGCCCCTACTCTGTACCTGATCTTACCCTCAGCACAGGGGAGTGTGGAAATGAAATGGATGAGACCTGTGCTCTCTCGGAGCTTATAATGTAGGCATTGCCCCCTTCCCCAGCCTCGTTCCTACTTTCAGGCACATTCGTATCTGTTCAAATAGGCACCATTCACACTGGTGCTTGGGAGACTCGTTGCCTCCCAGCCCTGTATTTGGACAGACTTGGATTGCTTATGCCCAGTTAGATTTAGAGATTAGCTCTGACATACCTTCCCTGTCAAGAGTGGCATATTTGCTGGCCCCAGAGGACTCCCCTCTCCACATTCTTACCCCAGCCCTTCTTGGCTTGTTCTTTCATTGTGACCAGGCACTCCCAGCATGCCCTGGGGTTGGGCCCTCTACGGAGATAAAGAGCACAAATCATTGTACTGTGCTTCCTTTGAAAGCAGTGCTCCTTGGTGGGCTGCTCCAGTAATTGGCTACTTTTCACCTGTGGGGGAGGAGGAAGCCTTGCCCCCACTTTGGATTCACCCACGCTAGCCTCACAGATTGAACCAAAGTTAACTTTTGTTTCCAAGCACGAAGCAAAGAAAATCACCAGCCTTCATCAAAATGCCATTCGGAGTGCCAGAAATATGTACATGGCAATATTCTCAGAGGAATCATCACTTACATGATGTGCTCTCTAGACCAAATTCCCTTAGAGTAACTGAATTGTGAGGCTTTTGCAATGATGTCCCTTTTGGAAATTACAGCTTGCCTTTGATTCACAAGACTTCCCAGGACATTTGCTCAAGTGTGGGCTTTCTCAGAGTTCTTCTGAAACAGGGCTCTTGATCACATTAACTGAAAAATGTGCCCTCAGCCCCAGACTGCTGAGTCTAGCTATTTTCATGAAGAATAATTTAATATTCAAATAAGTGGTAATTAAAGAGCAACTCTTCCTCCTCTTCACCATTCCCTCCCTGACCCATGTGGCTGCTAGAAGCAGGCCATGAATCCTCGGATTGTGAGGCTGAGGAGACCGATTTGATTGCCAGCACAGTTAAGCCAGGCAGTAGAGAAGAAAGTACAATACAGCTCACTGGGTCATAATATCTCATAAATCAAATGGATTTTTCCCAGAATCAGATGGTCATGCCACATTCTGGTTTCCAGTTAGATTTATGAGCATGTTCTCTACATGAGATACATACCACAATGGGCTAATTGGCATAGAAAACAAAGAAATGCAGAACACTTAGGAACCAAAATATAAGGAGCCTGTTGACCCCAGTCAGGCTCTCTTCACTGACAAGTTAGTTATTTTGATTCCCATTTGGGGACAGCTCAGGTCACTAATAGCTTCTCAGTGTCCTAATGAAATTGAAGGGAGGGAGAAGGCATCCCTCTTCTGTCGCATTGTTCGAGCTATCTTTCGTGTGATTTGCTTCTTGGAAAGTGATTTGGGCTGGCTCCATAAAAGTCATCCTGGCTCTCATTGGACAGCTTGGGCCAGTAAGGAGAACAGAGTCACTGAAGAGAGAAATTGACCTTTAAGCATCAGCTGAGATGCTCTGGCACAGAGATCTTGGAGGCTAGTCTGGGTCTTCCTTACACTAGGGAGAGCCCACTTCCAGCTTTACAGAAGTGTTATCCCACCTGGGGTAACACCCTCAGCCCCCTGTCAAGCTGAGTCAGTACAAACTCCTATCCTATTTAGAGTTTCAAGGATGTTGTGAAGCCAAAGAAATGTAAAAATGCTTGGAAAGAGGAAAAACTATTAAAGTCAATTGGAGAAAGCAGTTGCTTTTCTGTTTGAGCTTAGTGAGCATAAATCACATGCAATCACCACATAGTTGAGGAACTTCTTTAAAACAAGAAGGCAAAGAAAGAGGCTTCAATACATTTTAGTGATCTATCAGCACTTGCTCAGGGCTTCCCTGCTGGCTCAGCGGGTAAAGAATCCGCCTACAATGCAGGAAACACAGGAGACACAGGTTTGATCCCTGGGTTGGGAAGATGCCCGGGAAGGGGAAATGACAACCCACTCCAGTATTCTTGCCTGGGAAATCCCATGGACAGAGGAGCCTTGTGGGCTATAGTCCATGGGGTCGTAAAAGAGTCGGACATGACTGAACGTGCACAATACTTCCTCAGGCTTTTATAATCCTGGATGTCTCATTCTGTCTGTTGCATTGTATGCATTTTGCTTTTGTTCTTTCGGCTTCTGTGGAAAAAAAATATGGAAAGCCCGGTTTACCCCCAAGCTGGGAGGCAATTAATAATGCATTTCAAGATTGTGACAAATTCTGGACTTGTGACAAGGCTGCCATCATTCATATGGCTGTACATTTTGCTAAAGGCTTTTGTAGATTGAGGCTAACCAATTTACTACTCTAGATTTACTACACTCTGGTCAGTGAGGTAACTGCCAGTGCAAACTTTTCACAGAGAGTAAGATCTGAGGCCATTTGGATAGTCTTTGGGGATGTGATTTGCAACACATGATAGTAAATCAACTTAAAAAAAAATAAAGGTGACTCAGAGACAGGGTATTTAAACCCTGGGACAAAGTATACACTCCTTCCCTCCCTTCTCTCTCTATCTTCTAAACGCAGAATTTTTGTTAACTTAAAATGAGGTTGAAATAAACCTCAGACAGCCTTGAAGTAGATTAAAACCACAAAAAGGTCTGTAGCTTAAAGGGATGAGCCAAGGGAGAAAGGGTAGTACCGCCCACCTAGCCTTGGGCATGAGTCATGCATGGGGAGATGGCATAACTGCCTCTGTCTCCAGCTATTTTTAGCACCAGTTGATAGAGCTGCATCCTTCTGCTCCTCTCTTATGGCCCCTGAGTCATTCTTACATGAAGCATCCAGGCTACTGTTCCCAGTGCCCTAAGACTGGCTCTGTCTAGGGGCCTCTCATTGTTAGCGAAACATTTCCTAAAATCTCTTAGAAAGATAGAAAGTTCTCCCATTGGAGTCTATCTTTTATGGATGATTTATGGACCAGAAATAGGCTCATGTGGCCCCGGTATCTTTATCCAAATTAACCACTTGAAACATTCTCTTGTTGTTTGCATATGTAGGGAATAGGCAACATGAAAAATTTGGAAGAGCCCATCTGTTTTCCTCAATCTCTAACTTCTGCATGGCCGCCAAAAGGGCAAGGTCTAACCGGTTTGTAACTTTTACAGAACCCACATGACCCCGACTGAGTTGAACATTTTCCAGAGGCATACAATAGAAAGAACGATATGTTCATCTGGAAGATTAACAGCTTTGTTTAGGCAGTGTTTCTGTGAGAAAGGAGTGTGTTTTCTCCCCTGTATCACTGTGAATTATACACAATAACCATCATGTCACAGAAAATAAACAAATTCAATGCAGTTGGGCACATATTTTATTTCCTCTTGTAACATAATCTAGAAAATGCAAAACCCTGGAATATAGGGAGGTTGTAGGCAAGTCAAATGAATTTTATAGAATCCATTAGGGAGTTGTGTATACCCTCTCCAACAACAGGATGAAATCTTTTATTAGAACCAGAGTCTATGCTCACTGGCCCCAGAGATATTTGTCTGCCTTGCTGATCCATATCACCCATGTTTACTTTTACTAGATTGGAATGCTTCAGTAAGCCAAGATGTGCCCTTACTTTTCATTGGTTGGTAGTATTCTCTGAACCCTTAGACATGCATTTTTAACTGAGGAAGCAGACACTTTAAAGAGCATCCTTTGGCCCAACTGAAGTTGATGACTTGCTTTCTTATTTGTTTATAATAATCTCAAGAGAATAACTTCTTCCTTACACCTCCCACTAGAAAGGAACCTTCCTTGAGCTGTTTTTCTATTGTCCAAGGTCAGACTCTCCCATCCTTGGGAGGATAAAGTGAAAGTGAAAAAGTGAAGTCGCTCAGTCGTGTCCTACTCTTAGCGACCCCGTGGATTACAGCCCACCAGGCCCTCCCTCCATGGGATTTTCCAGGCAAGAGTACTGGAGTGGGGTGCCATTGCCTTCTCCATTAACAGCGGCAAGGCATATTATATTTACTTGGAGCTGGTATACTTGGTGACAGCCTTAGTGCCCTCGGACACAGCGTGCTTGGCCAGCTCCCCAGGTAGCAGCAAGCACACGCGGTCTGGATCTCCCTGAATGTGAAACCCAATGTCAAACACCTTTTATTCTCTCCAGCTGGAGATGGCTAACCTATTAGTCCCTCAGAGGGCAGCTTCTGAAAACCATGGTCCTCTCTGGATCCTTCAGTGCTGCTTAGAATGGGTACAGGTTGGGGATTCAGACAGGGGGCCACAGACTCTTCACTTTCCTTCTTAGTTCAACTACCATATCACCCAACCACCCATGGCAAGTCATTTAAACATTCTGCTCTTCATTTCCTCCACAATCACAAAATGATAATCATCAGTTACTTGGGAGAGAAGTCTTTTGTGATCCTGAGATGAAAGGATGATTGTAAGTACAAGACCAAGGGATTGTGGATGTTAGTGCTAATCTTGGTTTGAATATCCCCAAGAAAAAAGAATACAGATTGACCTATACCATTATGAGAACTTTAATGTCTTTTTCCCAATTCAAGAGACAAAACTATCATTGAGGCTAATCAGAATAGCCTTTTCTGCTTAGGTGTTCTGTTTCTGATGGAGGATGAGGGGAGGGAGAAAGGCTGTTACAAATGACCAAGTTAGTCTTTTTCATCTTCGTTAGTGAAAACTCCTAAGAAGGACCCGAAGATGTGTGGGTCTAAATGAAAAGTGGTGTTGTGCACCCCTATGAAAAATGCTATGGTTCCTCAAAAAATTAAAAAGAATTACCATATGATCCAGCAACTCTACTTATTGGTATATATTCAAAAGAATTGAAAGCAGGGTCTTGAAGAGATATTTGTACCCTCATATTTATAGCAGCATGATTCACATTAGCCAAAATGTGAAAACGATCCAAGTGTCCACTGACAGATGAGTGAATAAACAGGTGTGGTATGCACACACAATGGAATATTATTCAGCCATAAAAAGGAATTCTGACACATCCTACCTCATGAATGAACCTCAGAGGACATTATGCTAAGTGAAATAAGACAGACACACAAAGAAAAACACTGTTGAATTCCACTTAAGTACCTACTCAGACTCATAGATACAGAAAGTAGGGTGATGTTTTCCAGGAGCTGTGGGGAGGGAGGAATGGGAAATGTTTGTTTAATGGGTCCAGAGTTTCAGTTTGGGAAGACGAAAAGAATTCTGGAGAAGGATGGTGGTGACAATTGCACAACAGTGTGAATGTACTTAATACCCCTGAACTGTACACTTAAAAATGGTTAAGATAGTAAATTTTATGTTATGCATATTTCACTACAATTTACAAAATGTTTTTTTTTCAAAATGTTTTAATTTTTAAAATTTAAAAAAAGAAAAAGAAAATATTAATGGAAAATGGGAATTCCCTGGAAGTCCAGTGGTTAGGGCTCAGGGCTTTCACTGCCAGGGGGCAGGTTCAACCCCCAGTCAGAGAAATAAAATCCTGCATGATGCTTGACATGGCCAAAAAATAAATAAATTTTTTTTACAAATGGAAAGTAATAACACTGGTGAGCTTTAAGATTTCTGCAGGCCATGGTACACATTAAGTTTGTATCCAGTACAGTCCAACGCATTGTTCTTTCTCTGGCCTTAGAGCAACATACTGACCATCAAAGGCAGCTCTTATTGAATCCAGGGAATTTGTACCTGGGCCCTGTATGCATGCTAAGTCGCCTTAGTCATGTCCGACTCTTTGTGACCCTACGGACTGTAGCCCACCAGACTCCTTTGTCTATGGGATTCTCCAGACAAGAATATTGGAGTGGGTTGCCAGGGGATCTTCCTGCCCCAAGGATCGAACCTGCATGTCTCTTACTTCTCCTGCATTGGCAGGTGAATTTTTTTTTTTTTTTTTAACACTAGTGCCACCTGGGTAGCCCACCTGGGCCCTAGAAGGTGTTTTTGACAAGGCAAGCAATCCAACTTCATCTCTAAAATCCCCAAACATTTTTACAGGCCATCCTAAGATAACCTATCCGGTCTTAATGGGAAGAAAAAAGGCAATTCTTCACCCTAAGGGCTGAAGAAATCAACAGTTGATTCTGTTCACTTGCTTGCCAACTGTGTGATGATTTCAGTCCATGCTGGAAGCCTTGACAGTGCTAGAAAGGGCAAAAAAAATTTGTTCACAACTTTATGAGGAGAAGACACCCAAACAGATGGCTTCCTACTCAGATAGTTGCTAGACTGAGCTCCTAAAACTCCTTTGGAGGGGCTGAACTGAAAGTTACCATATTGTGGGATTCCTTGAAGATTCTCACAAAAAGCAGAAATAGTATTTTATCACTCTCTTTCTGGACGCTTTCCTTTGTTCCTCTCAAAAGAGAATCAACTATGGGAGTGGCTGCATAGCCATCAGCATCTACCCCTCTTCTCTATAAAAAACATAAAGAAATTCTACTAACTTCCATGAATTAAAAAGAAAACCAAATCAAAGGATTCCCAAATAGGCTGAATTCTATAAGACTCCCGAGTGAGAGAGGGTGGGGGTGAAGGTGGGCAGTTCTAATTTCTTCCATGACCACATTTCTGGGCCCTGGGGGACAGATGACTCTCTAATACTAACCCAAACATCAAACAACCTTTCCCAATGTTCCTCTAAACACAGTCAAGACAGGCTGGAACTTACATAAAAGTTTTATATGATTCTAAGGGAAAACAAAAGGAAATAAACACAGATAGCGGTACAAGATTAACGAGTAGCTTTTTGACACTGGTTTTGTCAGTCAGGGCTTTTAGCCCATACACCCTTTCATGTGCTGTGTTGGGGTTTGTGTATTGAAGCCCAGATTGTCAAGCCCTTGCCTGATCCTTTTATATCTCTGTTGTCATGTGACTGGTGCCATCATGAAGCCCATCACCCAGGGCCTTGGCTAGCCTGTGAGGCATCTTGGTATGAATTTGACAAAGGTGCCCCATTTGGGCGGGGCTTCCCAGGTGGCGCTAGTGGTAAAGAACCTGCCTGACAATGCAGGAGATGTAAGAGACATGGGTTCAATCCCTGGATCGGGAAGATCCCCTGGAGGAGGGCATGGCAACCCACTACAGTATCGTTGCCTGGAGAATCCCATGGGCAGAGGAATCTGGTGGGCTAAAGTCCATAGAGTCACAAAGAATTGGACAGGACTGAAATGACTTAGCACTCACGTACACCCTGTTTGGGCAGCTGGAAGCTCTGTAGGTTCTTCTCTCGGGGAGCAGAGGGTGGCCTGAATTTCAGCCTCAACTTACTCTCCCAGCCAGGAACTTTTGTTCAGTGAACAACCAGCCCAACTATACTTAGTGGCCCTGCCCATCACCCAGGGCTTTTCATAACTTGATTATACATCTCAAGTTTCCTCTCCCTACCTAAAACCTCATTTTCAGGTCTGGCCTCTGGCTTTTAAATAAATACTTCTCCAGATAACTGCCATTAGGAATGACAAAAGGAATGACACCCCAGTTTTCAATTCCTTATACTTTCTTTATAGCCTACCAATATGTCTTAATTTAATATCATGACTACATCATTTATGTAGTAATAATATGTTTGGAATCATAAAGGAATCAAAAATGCCTGCACTAAGAGGAGTTTTTCAAAACAAGATTAAAGGTCACTGGATAAGAAATAGTTGAACTCAGTGTGGACTTCTAAAGGGCAGTTTTCCTAACACCTTAGCCTTTCAGTTCAACAGCATTAACAGTGAGTCAGTGTGGTATCCCCATGTTGATTTCTATCCAATTCTACAAAAGCACAGAAATATGTTTTTTTGAGCAAAGCAGATAAGCTTTGTGTCTAGAATCAACATGCTGATATTCAGCAAAACACACATCCTGCTGGGTCCTGCTGTACTCAATCTCCACACATTCTAAACAGACTATCTTGCAAAAGCAAAAGATTGTTTCCTTGTAGCAAAGCACATGTCCCTTGAAAAGTTTGCGCCCTGAGTGTGAAATGGCAACCCACTCCAGTATTCTTGCCTGGAGAGTCCCATGCACAGAGAAGCCTGGTGGGCTATCTTCCACAGGGTCTCACAAGTTGGACATGACTTAAGCAGCTTAGCATGCACGCACACGTGCACACACACACACACACACATGTGGGCCTTGCCTGGGCTTTCCGCACTAAGACCCTGAGTGACAAACGAAGTCCCTAATTCCAACTATTTGTAATCAACAACATAGACAAGGAATTTTCCATTTACAGTTCATGCTCTACAATATTTTCTTATAGAAGCAATACTATCGGGATATTCAGCTTCTCAGGTTAGTCTCTATCCTGCACCACCCAAGAAAACCAACACTAATCATGATGTATGTTTTAGTTGGGATCATTTTGGAATATTTTTAGCAGAAAAAGTTTAGCTTGGATATTATTAACACAAACAATGTACATTTAGATGGAAACAAAGCTTTTTCAAAATGAGTTAGTAAAGAAAAAAAATTTAAATCTGTGGTTTGTTTCGGGATAAAGACTGTCAAAAGGAACACACTTCCAGTCAGAAGATAAATAAGTACCAGGGACGTAATGTACAACATGATAAATATAATGAACATTGCTGTATGCTATATATGCAAGTTGTTGAGAATCATTCTTGAGAGTTCTCTCATCACAAGGGGAAATTTTTTTAAATTTAATTTTGTATCTATAGGAGATGATGGTTGTTCACTAAACTTATCATGGTAATAATTTCATGATGGATATAAATCAAATCATTACTCTATAGACCTTAAACTTATGAAGTACTGTATGTCAATTATATCTCAATAAAATTGGAATTGAAAAAAGAATACATGTTTTGTTTTTAGCGATTTAGAATGCTGGGGATTAGGATAAAAGCACAGTTGGAAGCATTTGAAAAGATAAAGTGGGGATTGGGGGAGTCTTCCAGGTTTCTTTAAAGGTCTTTAGAGGCTAATTTTGATGGTTTTCTGTTTTGTCTTATTTCACTTTCTGTCTCCCTCATGTTGATGTACAACTCATGTGAAGGGACTATATGGAGCTCACAAATGGGAGGAGGGAGGAAAAGTAGAATAGGGATGAGAGAATAAACAGAGAGCATATGTAGTTACAGAGATAAGGCAAAGAGGAACAAAGAGGAGTTGCAGGATCACCCAAGGTGGAATGAATTAAGATGTGCGTGCATGAGTGCATGATTAGTCACTCAGTCATGTCCAACTCTTTGCAACCCCATGGACTGTCGCCTGCCAGCCTTCTCTGTCCATGGAAGCTGTACATAATCTAAAAGATAAAGGAGGTGGTGGCTGAGCACCATAGGTCCTAGTGTCTGTCACTGCAGCTACTAACAGGAACAGTCATTTTCGAAATATTGATTCCTTCTACCTAGGAACATGGAATGTCTCTCCATCTGTTTATGTCATCTTTGATTTCTTTCATTAGTGTCTTATAATTTTCTGTGTACAGTTCTTTTGTCTCCTTAGGTAAGTTTATTCCTAGATGTTTAATTCTTTTTGTTGCAGTAGTTGAATGGGATTGATTCCTTCATTGCTCTTTCTGCTTTTTCATTGTTAGTATATAAAAATGCAAGTGATTTCTGTGTATTGGTTTTGTATCTTGCAACTTTGCTAAATTCACTGATTAGCTCTAGTAATTTTTTGATAATATCTTTAGGATTTTCTTATGTACAATATCATGTCATCTGCAGTGAGAGCTTTACTTCTTTTCCAGTCTGGATTCCTTTTATTTCTTTTTCTTCTCTGATTGCTGAAGCTAGGACTTCCATAACTATGTTGAATAATAGTGGTGAAAGTGGACACCCTTGTCTTTTTCCTGATTTTAGGGGGAGTGCTTTCAGTTTTCACCACTGAGAATAATGTTTGCTGTAGGCTTATCAGATATGACCTTTACTATGTTGAGGTAGGTTCCTTCTATGTCCATTTTTTGAAGAGTTTTAATCATAAATGGGTGCTGAATTTTGTCAAATGATTTTTATGCATCTATTGAGATGATCATATGGTTTTTATCTTTCAATTTGTTAATATGGTGTATCACATTGATTTGTATATATTGAAGAATCCTTGCATTCCTGGAATAAACCCAACTTGATCATGGTGTATGAGCTTTTCAATGTGTTGCTGAATTCTGTTTGCTAAAATTTTGTTGAGGATTTTTGCTTCTATGTTCATCAGTGATATTAGCCTGTAGTTTTCTTTTTCTGTGTTGTCTTTGTCTGGTTTTGGTGTCAGGGTGATGGCAGCCTCATAGAATGTGTTTGAAATTGTTCCTTCATCTGCAATTTTTTGAAATAGTTTTAGAAAGATAGGTATTAGCTCTTCTCTAAATGTTGGATAGAATTCTCCTGTGAAGCCATCTGGTCCTGGGCTTTTGTTTTTTGGGAGATTTTTGATCACAGCTTCAATTTCAGTGCTTGTAATTGGGTTGTTCATAATTATTTCTTCCTGGTTCAGTCTTGGAAGGTTGAACTTTTCTAAGAATCTGTCAATTTCTTCCAGGTTATCCATTTTATTGCCATATAGTTGTTCATAATAGCTTCTTATAATCCTTTGTATTTCTGCATTGTCTGTTGTAACCTCTCCTTTTTTCATTTCTAATTTTGTTGATTTGATTCATCTCTCTTTTGTTCTTGATGAGTCTGACTAAAGGCTTGTCAATTTTATCTTCTCAAAGAACCAGCTTTTAGTTTTATTAATCTTTACTATTGTTTCTTTCATTTCTTCTTCATTTGTTTCTGCTCAGATCTTTATGATTTCTTTCCTTTTGTTAATTTTGGGTGGTTTTTTGTTTGTTTTTCTTTTTCTAGTTGTTTTAGGTGCAAAGTGAAGTTGTCTATTCAATGTTTTTATTGTTTCTTGAGGTAAGATTGTATTGCTATAAACTTCCCTCTTAGAACTGCTTTTGCTGCATCTCATAGGTTTTGAGTTGTCATGTTTTCATTGTCATTTGTTTCAAGAAATTTTTTGATTCCCCTTTTGATTTCTTCAATAACCTGTTGGTTATTTAGAAACATGTTGTTTAATCTCCATGTGTTTGTGTTTCTTACAGTTTTTTTTCTTGTAATTGGTATCTAGTCTCATAGCATTGTAGTTGAAGAAGATGCTTGATATGATTTCAATTTTCTTAAATTGATTACTGAGCTTTGATTTGTGACCCAGGATAAGGTCTATCCTTATAGACCTTATCTATAAGAATGTTCCTTGTGCACTTGAGAAGGAGGTGTGTTCTTCTGCATTTGGATGGAATGTCCTGAAGATATCAACGAGATCCATCTCATCTAATGTATCATTTAACACTTGTGTTTCCTTATGAATTTTCTGTTTTGATGATCTCTCCATTGGTGTGAGTAGGATGTTAAAGTCTCCGACTATTATTGTGTGACTGTCAATTTCTCCTTTTATGTCTGTTAGTGTTTGTCTTATGTATTGAGGTGCTCCTACGTTGGATGCATAGATATTAAAATTGTTATGCCTTCCTCTTGGACTGATCCCTTGATCATTATGTAGTGTCTTTTCTTATCTCTTGTAATCTTCTTTATTTTAAGGTCTATTTTGTCTGATATGAGGATTGCTACTCCAGCTTTCTTTCGCCTCCCATTTGCATGGAATATATTTTCCCATCCTCTCACTTTCAGTCTATATGTGTCTTGAAGTCTGAAGTGGGTTTCTTGTAGACAGCATATGTATGGGACTTGTTTTTGTATCCATTCAGCCAGTCCGTGTCTTTTGGTTGGAGCATTTAATCCAGTTCAGTTCAGTTCAGTTGCTCAGTTGTGTCCGATTCTTTGTGACCCCATGGACTGCAGCACTCCAGGACTCCCTGTCAATCACCAACTCCTAGAGTTTACTCAAACTCATGTCCATTGAGTTGGTGATGCCATCCAACCATCTCATCCTCTGTTGTCACCTTTTCCTCCTACCTTCAATCTTTCCCAGCATCAGGGTCATTTCAAATTAGTCAGTTCTTTGCATCAAGTGGCCAAAGTATTGGAGCTTCAACATCAGTCCTTCCAATGAATATTCAGGACTGATTTCCTTTAGGATGGACTGGATGGATCTCCTTGCAGTCCAAGAGACTCTCAAGAGTCTTCTCCAACACCACAGTTCAAAAGCATCAATTCCTCAGTGCTCAGGTTTCTTTATAGTCCAACTTTCACATCCATACATGACTACTGGAAAAACCATAGCTTTGACTAGATGGACCCTTGTTGGCAAAGTAATGTCTCTGCTTTTTAATAAGCTGTCTAGGTTGGTCATAACTTTTCTTCCAAGGAGCAAGTGTCTTTTAATTTCATGGCTGCACTCACCATCTGCAGTGATTTTGGAGCCCCCCAAAATAAAGTCTGACACTGTTTCCACTGTTTTCCCATATATTTGCCATGAAGTGATGGGATCAGATGCCATGATCTTAGTTTTCTGAATGTTGAGTTTTAAGCCAACTTTTTCACTTTCCTCTTTCACTTTCATCAAGATGCTCTTTAATTCTACTTCTCTTTCTGCCATAAGTGTGGTGTCATCTGCATATCTGAAGTTATTGTTATGTCTCCTGGTGATCTTGGTTCTAGCTTGTGCTTCATCCAGCCCAGCATTTCTCATGATGTTCTCTGCATATAAATTAAATAAGCATGGTGACAAAATACAGCCTTGATGTACTCCTTTTCCACTTTGGAACCAGTCTGTTGTTCCATGTCCAATTCTAACTGTTGCTTCTTGACATGCATACAGATATCTCAGGAAGCAGGTCCGGAGGTCTGGTATTCCCATCTCTTAAAGAATTTTCCACAGTTTGTTGTGATCCACACAGTCAAAGGCTTTGGCATAGTCAATAAAGCAGAAGTAGATGTTTTTCTGGAACTCTCTTGCTTTTTCAATGATCCAACGGATGTTGGCAATTTGATCTCTGGTTCCTCTGCTTTTTCTAAATCCAGCTTGTAATTTAGAACACACATCTGGAAATTCACGGTTTTTGTAATTTAATGCATTTACATTTAAAGTAATTGTTGATATATATGTTTCTATTGCCATTTTCTTAATTGTTTGGGGATGATTTTGTAGATCTTTTTTCTTGTCTTGTATTTCTCAACTGTATAAGTCCCTTTAACATTTGTTGTAAAGCTGGTTTGGTGGTACTGAATTCTCTTAACTTTTGCTTTTCTGAAAAGCTTTTTATTTCTCCATCAATTTTGAATGAGATCCTTGTTGGGTACAGTAATCTTGGTTGTAGGTTTTTCCCTTTCAGTAGTTTAAATATATTCTGCCATTGCCTTCTGGCCTGCAGAGTTTCCGGGTGAAAGCTCAGCTGTTAAGCATACTGCATTTAATATTCTTTTTTTGTGTTTAGTCTTTGTTAGTTTGATTAGTATGTGTCTTGAAGTGTTTCTCCTTGGGTTTATCCTATATGGGATTCTTTGTGCCTCTTGGACTTGATCGTCTCTTTCCTTTTACATGTTGGAGAAATTTTGAACTATAATCTCTTCAAAATTTTTCTTATACCCTTTCTTTTTCTCTTCTTCTGGGACCCCTATAATTCGAATGTTGGTGTGTTTGATATTGTCCCAGAGGTCTCTGAGACTATCCTCAGTTCTTTTCATTCTTTTTATTTTATTCCACTCTTCAGAAATTATTTCCACCATTTTATCTTCCAGCTCACTGATTCATTTTTATGCTTCAGATATTCTGTTATTGATTCCTTCTAGAGTATTTTAATTTCAGTAATTGTGTTGTTTGTCTCTGTATGTTTATTCTTCTAGGTCTTTGTTAATTCATTCTTGTATTTTCTCCATTTTGTTTTCAAGGTTTTTGATCATCTTTACTATCATTATTCTGAATTCTTTTTCAGGTAATTTGCCTATTTCCTCTTCATCTATTTGGACTTCTGTGTTTCTAGTTTGTTCCTTCATTTGTGCAGTATTTCTCTGCCTTTTCATTATTTTTTTTTACTTATTGTGCTTGAGATCTCCTTTTCCCAGGATTCAAGGTTTAATTCTTCCTTTTGGTTTCTGCCCTCCTAAGGTTGGTCCAGTGGTTTGCATAAGCTTCCTATAGGGTGAGATTTGTGCTGAGTTTTTGTTTGTTTATTTGTTTTGCCTCTGATGGGCAAGGCTGAGTGAGGTGGTAATCCTATCTGCTGATGACTGGGTTTGTATTTTGTTTTTTTTATTGTTTAGATGAGGCATCATGCACAGGGTGCTACTAGTGGCTGGGTGACGCTGGGTCTTGTATTCAAGTGGTTTCCTTTGTGTAAGTTCTCACTATTTGAAACTCCCTAGGGTTAGTTCTCTGGTAGTCTAGGGTCTTGGGGTCAGTGCTCCCACTCCAAAAGCTCAGGACTTGATCTCTGGTCAGGAACAAAGATTCTACAAGTGGTTTGTTATGGCATTAAGTGAGATTAAAACAAATACCCAAAAGTAAGAAGCCAAAGATGAACCCTAGACAAATGGCAGTTACAAAATCAGGCAAATAATAATTAAAATAATGGAATACACACACACACACACACACATACACACACATATATATACACCCATGAGCAAAGTGAAAACAGTCCAACAAAAATAAAGTACAGTAGATTGACATGGCAAACAAAGGAAATAAAAAATTATATTTACCAGTTAAGAACAAAACTAACTAAAGCAAAAACTGGAAAACAAAACTAAATCAAGGTGCCAAGTGGAGAATAAAGCAATGAAAACAAAACTAACAAATATGTTGAAAGGAAAGAAAGAAAAACAAGAATAGATATGCAAAGTTAAATAGAGGTAGATGAAGATTTATATACATTAAAGATTAACTGCAAGGGGAAAAGAACAGTAGGAAAAGCAAACAAAGAAATAAATGTAGAAAAAATAACAATAGGTTTAAAAAGGAAAAATTTGAATTAAAAAAAAAGAGGAAAGAAAAAAGAGGAAAACTCCACAGAACTGCAAAAGCCCAATGTATAGGCAGAGGTTTATAACAACAATAAAAAAAATGTGACTGGGGAAAAAAAAAGCTCAAAAGCTTAATTAGATTTCGTAGTGCCAATAAAGTTGAGAACCACAATGGGGGGAGAGCGGAGTGGGGGGAATCCAAAAGAATATACAGATCAAATGTTTTTCTTGAGTCACTGCTGTCCACATCCTTTCCTTCACTGAGAATCGAAGTCCACCTCACCTCCCTAGGATGCACTCCAACACTGTGCTGATCTCTGGACCTGCTGTGGGGGCAGCTCAGATTCTAATCTGTTCCTACTCCTGTGTGTTCTTGCCTCCAATGTCCACAGCTATCAGAACTAGTGCATTTTCTTTTGTGGGAGCTCTCAGTGACCTTTTATATATTCCATAGACACAGAGTCTGGCTAGTTGATCGTGTGGATTTAATCTGCAGCTTGTACAGCTGGTGAGAAGGTTTTGGGTCTTTTTTCTCAGCGACACTGCCCCTGGGTTTCAATTGTGGTTTTATGTCTACCTCTGGATATGGGTCATCCATTGGAGTTTGTTCCTGAGGTTGCCCTGGAGGAATTGTGTTTGCCCCTGTGAGGGCCAAGTGTGGAAGTGATGCAGCTGCTTGGGTCACAAGGGTTTTGGTAGCACCAGGTACTCAGGGAAGTTGGCAGCTAGGGCAGCAGGAAATACAGTGTTCTAGATGGGTATGGAAACCAGTATTGGCCAATATGCTCCAGTATTCTTGCCTGGAGAACCCCTCTCACTGACAGAAGCCTGGAAGGCCACAGTCTATAGGGTCGCAAAGTTTTGAACACTACTGAAGCAACCCTGCACACGTGTTTTTTGCCTGTGGTAGATGTTTTTTGCCTGTGGTAGCTCTGCCCCAGTGAGAGTTGAGTGTGAAGGTGGCGCAGCTGCTTGGCTTGCGGGGACCCTGGTGGTGTCAAGTGTGCAGGGACACGGACTGCCTCTGCAGCAGGAATTATGGCCCTATCAGAATTTTTTTTCCAGCCTCTTGTAGAGAGTGATGAGAAGGCCTCTTTGGCCAGTCTTTCTCCATAGCTCTGCCTGTTCAGGCATTTAAAGAGTTCCCTTGCCTGGAGTTCTTCTCTGTTGTTCAACACGTCAGGCACATAGAGCCCCACCCCCCCCCCCCCCGACTGGGGTCCTACTCTGTAGATAGGTGCATTAGGCACTTAAAGGGGCATGTTGAGTGGGGTCCTACTCTGTAGTTCTACTCTGTAGGTCCTGTTCTGTAGTTCAGTGCATCAGGTGTTTGGTGGGCCAGCCTCTCTATTGTTCAGCTGCTGATGCTGGCGTGTGGGGAGAGAGGCTATAGTAATGGCTTCACCCCCTATGCATGGCTCAGCAGTATTGCCTTGCTTCCATGGCTGCCCAGCTTTCCTCCACAGGCATTTCCCACCACAGTCCATCTCCCCGCAGTCAACAACAGCACTTGCACTGGGATTGCTCCATAATCCCTAAACTCCAGCTCCCAGTCACTGTGCCTTCCAGGGGACCGGCATCCAAGTCTGGGGTATGTATGGCTGTGGCAAGGACTGTCTGATTCTCATTCTATTTAGGCTGCAACAGATCAGCTGTTTCAGTCTTAAATATTTCTTCTCTGACTCAAACAATTGCCCCAATGTGGGGATTGGACCCCTGCTTCAGTTGCCCCACCCGCCGAGGGCAGGTCCAGTCCTACTAACACTCCTGTTTTTACCCCTAGTTCCTTCATCCTACTGAGTTTTGCATTGTTCTATATATTCTTTTCTTCTGGTCAGGTACTCCTGTCTGCTCTCAGCTGGTGTTCTGTATGCATTTCTGTGTCTGAAGGTGTATTCCTGATATATTTGTGGAGAGAGATGTACTCCATGTACACCTACTCCTCCACCATCTTGTTCTCCGGCATTCTTGAAAAAAAATATTTTTTATTTATTTGGCTGCACCAGGTCTTAGTTGCAGCATGCAGGGTCTTCAAATCCCACATGCTGTGCATAGCATTCTTCAGCTAGGTGTTTATGGCTAGGTGAAAACTTATTGGTTCTGATTAAATCAATTGACAGAAAATATGGAGAACAATTTATCAGTATTGGTTATGAGCCAAGAACCAAATATTCAGCTAACTACTGAACACGCTGCTTCCTCCTTTCTTGCAACCTCTCTGTGAGCTACAGGCTGTAAATAATTCTCCATTTTGCAGAAGAGAAAATTATGGCACAGAAAAAGTGCAGAACTGGTTCTCAAGTTACAGAGCTTGTAAGTGAAGGAACTGAGTTCATACCAGGGAGTCTCAATTGAAGGCCACAGTATACAACCCCATGGAAATGCTAGATCACTAAGTAAATGATTTGTGATTAAAATGATCAAGTCAATGAACACATTTCAAACCACAGATTATTTCTGTGACTCTATCAATTGCTTAGCTCTATTTCTCAGAGGAAGCAGCTAGATGATGGTAATTCAAGGTCCATCCCTCAGTGGTTCTCTTCCTTCCTCCCTGCTTCAATCAGTAAATAAGCATGTGTTAAGCCTCTTCTTCTTTGCAAGATACTGTACTGAATTCCAAAGGTTTAAAGATGAAGGGGGATCAGGTCTTCTCTTAAGGAACTCCCAGAGCAGTAAACAACAGACTCTTAAAACAGAATGTTGTCTCAGTAGGAACCCCAGGGTTGTAGGAAGGGAACCTCACCTGGATTTGGAGTGGGGAGCCAAGCAAGATTTCTACAGTAAACTGAAGAATGAGTAGTAGGGCTGCAGATGGACAGAGGAAAGTGTCTGATGTAGAGGAGCCAGTGTGAGCAAAAACTCCGAGGACCATTCTGGCATTTTTCTTCTGAAATGGAGATCAATCAATTTCATCTCACTCAGAGGAGTGCCCCTGTCAAGCAGAGATCTTGGGGTTGGAACAGGGTCTTGGGGGGGTCATACTCTGGTGTCTTGGAAACAGCTCCACATTCCTTCCTAACTCTGCATTGAGTGAGGTCAGGTTGATAGGTTGAAATTGATTATGGTAGAAGTATTGATGCTATGAAAATTGAGAGCCACTGCAGATCAGGAAATTTTTATTTCCTGGAGATCTGGTTGTGAAACACGTACCAGCACACCACTAGACAGTGGTCCCAGAGACCATCCTCCTGCAAAGATGTCTGTGATGCAGCTTTAATTCTGCTTTTCACTTAGAACCAAAAATATTTTTCTTGATCTTCTGCATCTCCCACAGGCAGCTGCTCTTGAGCTGAAAGTCAGATGGAGATGAGTAAGAGGGTCATGCAGACAGAGCAAGCCCTGCAATAGTTTCATCACCCTGGTCTCCTTTTGACTGCTGAGCTCTCCACATTCACACATGCTAACATCCTGTGAGTTTTCCCACATTTTGCAGCTTTGAAAGTGAAACATATGTTAAAAAAAATAAACTGACACTGTTTTCCTCGGATATTAATGCTCATTAACACACACCTAGACTCCCACAGCTTCATTTTCACACCTCTAATTTGATTTACATGAATAACTAAGTCTTGGTTTCTATCAGCTTGGAGTGATCCAGAAGAAACTTAATATTTCACTTTAAGAAGCAGATTGCTGCTACATAGATATCAGCAACCTGCTCAGAATCTTATCAGAGATGAATAATACTTTCAAAATCTACCTTGCCACGCTGACCCAGTTTCCATGGCAAAGCTCACATGGGCTATGATCGTACACAAACTAAGGAATAGACAAGAGGTCCACTAGGTCAAGCGTATGACACTTTGTCATTTTCAGTCATCTGACCTCCCTATTTTCCCCTCTCTCTTTATTGATCTGGCACTGATTTATGTGCCCAGAGCAGACTGGGCAAATTCCCTTGTGTCCTGTGGATGGTGTCTCTCTCTGTCCATGGAAAGAAAGGTAGCCAAGAGAGATCAACTCATATTGACATGATGAGCAGGTTAGAATGGGACTGGCTCCATCTGAGAGGCAGAGGAGAGAATTCTATCCACATCACTGCATGCTGGGAGTTTATTTTTCATATTCAATGCAAATGAGCATCTTCAAATATCTCCATATGCTTTTTCTGCAGGAAGAGAAGCTTTTTGTCCTGGAATTCATACCAAATGTTCTAGAGAATTGCATGAATATATATCTACATCATTTTATTTCTGCAGATTTAGATGCTTTGATAGACAGGCACTAAAAACATATCTCAAAACTAGTTGAAAGGGAGAAGGCTGTCCCCTTCTAAGAGCTCATCAAGGAATGAGAAGGTGAAACAGAGAGAACTTGTTGGATTACAAATCAGCTTGGTTGGATAAGACAGCCTCCCCCAGTCTACTGTTTTCCCTCCTAATTAAATATTGTCTGCAATCAAAAGTCACTATTAAAGCCTACAGAGTTCATGTTAATAATAATTTAAAAACTAGGATATTTTTAAAAAATAAAATATTTAAATGTTTCCATAAATCAACTTTCCAAAAATGCCAGTTGGTGGCTCAGTGGTAAAGAATCCGCCTGCCAATGCAGGAGATGTGGGTTCGATCCCTGGGTTGGGAAGATCCCCTGAAGGAGAGCATGGCAACCCACTCCAGTATTTCTGCCTGAAAAATTCCATGGACAGAGGAACCTGGTGGGCTACAGTCCATGGGGTCACAAAGAATCTGACACGACTTAGTGACTAAACTACCAAAAATCCCCTCCCAACTTTCTTCCCCTTCCCAACTAGAAAACAGTGTAGAGTAGTTGAAAATCGATGGACTTAGGCTCAAATCCCAGTGCCACTGCTTTCTGGTCATGAGGCTTTGAGCAATTCATTGATCCTCTTTATGCTTGTTTCCTTATTTGCAAAATTGAGGCAATGATATCTATTGCCTAGAATTGCTGCAAGGATTCAGGGAGACAATGTTTACATAGTATCTGTTCTGTAGGTATATATATATTTAAAGGTTCATTCCTTGTGTTCAGTGTGGGAATTCTAATTTGTAAGATGGAAATAAAGAAAAAATGCATAATTCAAGACTACAGAAGTGATTATGGGATGAGGGAAATAGTGGAGTAAAGTTATCATATCAGATATGCAAGCCCAGTTTTTGTTTTTCTTCTTGTTTTTTTTGCTGTAATGCACTTGGGAAAGATGTGGCCATGTTTCTAGAGAGATTTTTTTTTTCAGTAACCTCTCTAGGCAAAGTGTTTTGTGATTTTTTCAACAGCTTCTTTCCCCTTCCTTCCTTCCTTGTCATCCCAACTTTTTAACTGTATCCTTTCAAATTATCTGTCCTGCAACTCCATGTGTTACACATGAAAGTCATAGCAAAAAAAAAAAAAATTTCACTTCTTACCTAAAAAAAAAAAAAAACATTTTCTAGGTATTGCACTTGACTTTTTTCCACTAACCACCTAACCCTAACCCATGGCTAGACCTGATTAGACCGTTGATCTCAAGTGAGCTTTACAACGGATACCTTCCTGTTCTAGCCTGGCTTGTGACTTGCAACAGAGATTTTAGGTGAGTCACTGTGTAATTATAGAATCTTATTTCACATGAAAGAGATTTTTAAATAACACCATAAACATCTCCATAATTGAAAAAAACAGTCAGTACAAAACAGTTCTCTAAAATCCATCCCATAACCCTCAGGGATTCAGTTCTATCACATCAACTTTCTTCAAATTTAATTTAAAATGACTTAAGAGCCAGATTGGCAAAGGGCCCAGCCTCTTCATTTGTGTCGATCATCTCCCGTACCCCACCAGTGGCTTAGAATCTGTGTTCTCAGACACCTGAAAGCCCCTCCTGGTGCTGGTCAGCCTGGTGCTGCCTGCCTGCCATCCCTCCTTGACTCCTCACAGCCCCCAGAAGGCCATGATCCTCTCCATCTGCCTGCTGTTGCTGGCTTCATTACAGTGAAATCTTGTTGGCCTCAGGCCACTGTGGCCCATCAGGAGAGCACAATATCCCCAGCTGGATGAATTCCAGGCATCCACTCCTGAAAGAACTGAAAGTCCCCAGTTCTGGGGACTCCATCTCAGGGTGGTCATTTTCATGCAGATGGCCACTAAGCACATGAAAAGATATTCAACATGGCTAATTATTAAAGAAATACAAATCAAAACTATGAGGTACCACCTCACACCAGTCAGAGTGGCCATTATTAAAAAGTCTACACATAACAAATGCTGGAGAGGGTGTGAAGAAAAGGCAACCCTCCTACATTGTTGGTGGGAATGTAAATTGGTACAGTCCCTATGGATAGTAGTATGGCGGTTTCTTTAAAAACTAAAAACAGAACTACTATATGATCCAGCCATCCCACTCCTGGGCATATATCCAGGAAAAGCTCTAATTCAAAAAGATACAGGTACCTCATTGTTCATAGCAGCACTATTTACCATAGCCAAGACGTGGAAACAACCTAAAGGCCCACTGCCAGATGAATGGATAAAGAAGATGTGGTTCATATATACAGTGGAATGCTCCTCAGCTATAAAAAGAATGAAATAATGCCATTTGGAGCAATATGGATGGACCTAGAGATTATCAAACTAAGTGAAGTAAGTCAGAAAGAGAAAGATAAATGCTACATGATATCACTTATATGTGGAATTTAAAACATGGTACAAATGAACTTATCTATGAAGCGAAATGAACTCACAGATATACAGAACAGACGTGATTGCTAAGGGGATGGGGGGTGGGGGTGGATAGATAGGGAGTCTAGGATTAGCAGATGCAAACTCTTATATACAGGATGGATAAACGACAAGGTCCTACTGCACAGCACAGGGAACTATATTCAATATCCTGGGATAAATCATAATGAAAAAAAATGTAAAAAGAAAATATAAGATTCTTTTCTGTACAGTAGAAATTAACACAACATTGTAGGTCAACTATACTTCAATAAAAATAAATTTTAAAAAGTGGTCATTTTGCTCCTTCTACTTTCCCATGCAACTTTGCTTTTGGCTGGGATGATACCAACTCAGCACAGCAACTCTTGGCCTAATGTGAATGAGAAGATATTAACCATTATGTATATTTATAATTAATAAGAAATTTTAAAATAATTTTTAAATGAGTACAATTTGTTTTTTAGTCAGCATCTTTATCAGCCAGGGTCCTGCAGAAAAGAGATGACACACTCCAGGAGTGATTGAAGAGATAGGGACTATTAGTCAAATTGTGGACAGGGTTAAGGGAATCAACAAGTTTGGTGATGCACCCCAGGGACTAACAAAAGTAGGAAACCATTACTACCATAGAATTAAAGGGACCAGTGGTGGGTGCTATTCCTGGAACCCAGAGAGAGCTATGGCTGTGGAAGAGGGGCTACCTGAATGATAATGATGTGTTGATAAAGGAAACTGGCTTTTCAGGGAGGTATGGTAGAGGTGGAGGAGGGCATGGCAACCCACTCCAGTATTCTTGCCTGGACAATTGCATGGACAGAGGAGCCTGGTAGACTACAGTCCATGGGGTTGCAGAGAGTCAGACACAACTGAAGTGACTTAGCATGCATGCATGGTAGAGGTGACATGACTTAGTGACTGAACAACAGTGATAGAGGTGACATACATAGAGGCCATGAATGGCCTCTCTCCTCCAACCCTCAAACTTCTGGCAGTGCCTCACATTGCCTAACCCAATCAGAAGCCAGATGTCTGGCGAGCCCAACTGATGCAGCACCATAGAGGTCAGCCTCAGGGCACAGAGGAGGCGGTGAGGGGAGGAACATGGGTATGGAAGAGCAAAAAGAGGAACTCACCAGAAGAACATCTTTTAATGTGGTAGAAAATACGAAATGTAATGAAAGAGTGAGCATGAAGGGAAATAAAAGTTGGGTGCTGGTCAGTAAAGAAGGTAAGGAAAGAAGGGATGAATTGAGCCATGAGGGACAAGGGAGCTTCTCTTCCTGGCTGCCTCCCTGAGTGGAATCCTAGAAGTTGCTGCTTAAATAAGTCCTGTTTTCATTACACCCATGTAGAGAAGAGACCTTTCTCCAAATGAACTCACCTTCTAATCCCCAACTAGAAAAGCAGACTTCAGGACTTCCCTGATGGTCCAGTGGTTAAGAATTCACCTGCCAATGCAAGCGACACAGGTTTGATCCCTGGTTGGGGAAGATCCCACATGCCTTGTGGCAACTAAGCCTGTGCACCACAACTGAAGCTCCAGCACCTAGAGCCATGCTGGGGTGGCAACATCTAAGCTGATATCTCATCCTCCAGGTTTTCTCTGTGCCTAGTCTCCCAACATCCTTTCCATCTTGTAACCTGGGCTTCTTTATTGGCAACGATCTTTCAAGGGGTGTTCTAAGAAGACAAGTCCTTGCATCTTGCTTGCTAATGTCTCATTGGCCAAAGCAGGTCACATGGCACATGACCAAACTCAAAGTCATTGTAGGAGGGGCCTACAGGAGGGTCACTGACTTGATTGACATGAGTTTGAGCAAGCTTCAGGAGTTGGTGATGGACAGGGAAGCCTGGCTTGCTGCCATCTATGGGGTTGAAGAGTCGGACATGAGTGAGCGATGAACTGACTGACTGACAGGAGGGTCATGTATGGATGTGAAAGCTGGACAATAAAGAAGGCTGAGCACCGAAGAATTGATGCCTCTGAGCCGTGGTGCTGGAAAAGACTCTTGAGAGTCCCTTGGACTGAAAGGAGATCGAATTAGTCAATCCTAAAGGAAATCAGTCCGAATATTCATTGGAAGGACTGATGCTGAAGCTGAAGCTCCAATACATCAGCCACCTGATATGAAGAGCTGACTCACTGGAAAAGACCCTGATGCTGGGAAAGATGGAAGGCAGGAGGAGAAGGGGATGACAGAGGATGAGATGGTTGGATGGCATCACTGACTCAATGGACATGAATTTGAGCAAACTCCAGGAGATGGTGAAGGACAGGGAAGCCTGGCGTGCTGCAGTCCATGGGGTCACAAAGAATCAGACATGACTGAGCGACTGAACAACAGCAACCATAGTCCGTCCATCAAGGACCACTAATGTAAGCTAACCACAGAAAGTGAGAGAATCTGGTCCCTGAAGAGCAGGAGGGTCATCAGCAAAGCAAAATGATGCAGAAAGGAATCAAGAAATCAAAACTTGCAAGGATGGACTTCCTTGGTGGCACAGCGGGTAAGAATCTGCCTGCCAATACAGGAGACATGGGTTTGATCTCTGGTCCAGAAAGATTCCACAGGCAGTGGAGCAACTAAGCCTGTCTGCCACAACTACTGAGCCCATGCTTTAGAGTCCAGGAGAAGTAATAAGAGAAGCTACCAAATTGAGAAGCCCAAGTGGTGAAATGAAGAGTAGCTGGCACTCACCCCAATTAGAGAGAAAGTCCGCACAAAGCAAGGAAAACCTAGCACAGCCAAAAAAACTTGCAAGGATCATCCTACTTCCTTAGTTTTATGAAGGTAAATATACGACTGCTTAAAAGTTTGTTGTTGTGAGCATGGGTATCCCTGCTTCCAGGTTTGTTTAACATGAAGTCATTATATAGTTCTTCATCCAAGAAAGTCATTATTGGAGCTCTCAGGGTAGCAGGTTTGCTCTTTGTGTTTGGAGAAAGGGAAAGATGTGCCGTATGGAGGGAGGAGGAGTGGGCAGAAGGAACAGGAGAATGAAGCTCAAGGTCATTTTGCACAGGTTAAGGAGTTAGCACAGAACGAGAGCCCAGTTTCTCAGCTCCAGCCCTAGACTTAGGAAAATGGAGCTTGATAGAAATAACAGTTTTGTTAAGCTTGACAGAAATCCAAGATATTTATTGAACAAGTAAGATGCATTCTGTTTGTGAATAGTTAGTCATCCTGAAGATTTTAAATTTGGAGGGTATCCCCAGTAAAGAACTCCCATTCATTTGTGATGTAACATTACTCTGCTCCTCTCTTCTCCCAACCAGGTTAAGGGTGGTGGCTGTGGGTGTTCTCAGATTTCCCTCAGCCCTGAAGGGGTCCCAGGGTGTGGGTGGGACATGTCAGTCTCATAACTGACTCACTAACTACAAACCCGAAGGCATTTGTGATGCACACATAGGTGATCCCTGTGTGTACTGCTGTAAAAGCACTGTTTGTGGGGTGGGGTGCACTCTGGAACCCACTTGAAAAGCTCTGAGTCTCTCCCTAATGTCTCCTGCTGTTTCAACATGTCCCAACATGGTCTTATGTTTTCTATTTGCCCTGCAGTATCAGATGCAGAGTAAAATGTGTAAACACATAAACCATAGCTAAGAAGGATGCAGATAGAAAATCTTCAGATGAGCACCAGATTTTAAACACTAAAGTGAAGGTTAGATCAAAATAATCCTTTTCAGGCACTGCCTTCTTGGCCAGTTTGTGAGCTACATATGGAAATCCATCTTTCTAATTTCATTTTTACAAGAGCAAAGATGAAAAACATTGATCACTAACCTTATTTATCTGAATAATTCTTAACTCTTTCTATCATTCAAATCTACCTGCAAAGCTGTAACTTTGGGCTGGGGTGAAGTTGGAGGACTGCAAAGAATGGAATGTGCCACAGGCACTAATGGTAGCTCTGAAAAAAATTTTTTTAATTGATCAGAAAATACTTGCTTCGTGTCTGACTCATTGCGACCCTATGGACTGTAGCCCGCCAGGCTCCTGTGTCCATGGGATTCTCCAGGCAAGAATACTGGAGTGGGTTGCCATGCCCTCCTCCAGGGGATCTTGGTATCATTGCTGAAATAGGGTCCCATAAGTTGTTCAGTTCAAGAGGGACAATATGCTTTTATGTTTTAAGTTCTAGTATGTTTGTATAACATTTTTCTATATCTTAAGCAATATTTTATTAAATGGCTAGAAGATCAATCTCAGATCAGATCAGATCAGATCAGTCACTCAGTCGTGTCCGACTCTTTGTGACTCCATGAATCGCAGCACGCCAGGCCTCCCTGTCCATCACCCACTCTCGGAGTTCACTCAGACTCACGTCCGGTGATGCCATCCAGCCATCTCATCCTCTGTTGTCCCCTTCTCCTCCTGCCCCAATCCCTCCCAGCATCAGAGTCTTTTCCAATGAGTCAACTCTTCGCATGAGGTGGCCAAAGTACTGGAGTTTCAGCTTTAGCATCATTCCTTCCAAAGAAATCCCAGGGCTGATCTCCTTCAGAATGGACTGGTTGGATCTCCTTGCAGTCCAAGGGACTCTCAAGAGTCTTCTCCAACACCACAGTTCAAAAGCATCAATTCTTCGGTGCTCAGCTTTCTTCACAGTCCAACTCTCACATCCACACATGACCACAGGAAAAACCATAGCCTTGACTAGACGAACCTTTGTTGGCAAAGTAATGTCTCTGCTTTTGAATACGCTATCTAGGTTGGTCACAACTTTCCTTCCAAGGAGTAAGCGTCTTTTAATTTCATGGTTGCAGTCACCATCTGTAGTGATTTTGGAATCTCAAGCGGTCTCTAAAAGCCTCACAGTGCTCTCTGCCTGTTAGTATTCACATCCCTGAGTGGGGGCTGGACCGAGTGCTTCACTTCTAATAAATAGACAATAGCAAAGTTGAGATATCACTTCCTGACTGGTTTACAAAAAGACTGACTTCCTTCTTGCTTGTGATCTCTTAAATACTTTCTCTTTTGGGGCATTTGCTCTGGAGGAAGTAAGCTGTCGTGTTGTAAGCTACCCTCTGGGGAATCCCATTCAGCAAGGGACAAAGGGACAGAGGGAGGCCTCCAGGTAACAGTCAGTGAGACACTTAGTCCAATAACCTGTGAGGACCTGCATTTGGTCAACAAGAATGTGAGTGAGCTGGGAAGCAGATCTTCCCCAGTAAAGCCTTCAGGTAAAAGCACAGCCCTGCCAAAACCTTGAGTGTAGCCTTGTGAGAGACTCTGAGATAAAGGATCCAGGCAAACCACACCTAGACTCCTGACCTGAAGAAATTGTCAGATAAAAAATTTGTTTTTAACAAATAATTAATGTAAATGATAACAAAAAATTTAAATTTTGTTTTAAGACACCAAGTTTGGTGGTAATTTGTCATACAGTAGTAAAGGAGTTTTATAAAGTTAAACTTAATAAAGGATCTTTCTGCTGTTCTCTGACTATAAAGAAAATTATTTCAATATATTTATATAAAATTTTAAAAATTGAGATGTTTTACATCATTAAAGATTCTGAAACATCAATGAAGAAATCTCCTAAAGGGACTAACTAGTCAGCAGGAACAATTGTCCCCAGAAGTTCTAGTAAACTGAATATAATGGTTATCCACAACAATGCCCCTTGTTAGTATTATAGAATGTTAAAATTCATCTTTGATCAAAGACCAATTTTTAGCCCACATTTCCTTTTTTAAATCTCCACTTCCTCTTGAAAGGGAAAATTATCTTTTACTAATTTGATCTTAACACCATTTAAAAAAAATCAATTTTCATCAACAGAATATACTGGAATGACTTCCAAAGAGGGTATCAATTAAAGCAGTCATATAAACAGAATCATATCTTCTCTGAACAAGTCTTATTTCATGCTTGAACTCATTTCCACAAGCTTGGGAGACAGCCTCTTTTTCAGGAGTAGATCTAAGCCTGCATCACTACTGGGAGATGACCGACCATATTGACCCTTGGCCAGTAGCTTGTTTGTAGGATCCTTTCTCTCCGTCTCTGGTGAGCAAGTTCATCCAACTGAAGCTGTCTGGTCTAACAGCGAGGCAGCTGGATAAAGTCATGGCTGTGATTCAGCCAGGAAACAGCCCATGATGGTTTCTCACAGGTTTGGTGAATGACTGTCCATAGAAGGGAGGTCTCCCCATCTGAAAGGAATTGTATTTCTTCGGTTGAGGCTTGGAACATAGACATGAGTTGAGCTTCTCTCCCACACTTTCTTTCACTAGTGGCTCATTAAACAAACTGAGTTGTTAATGACAGAGTGATTTCCCTGCAGATCTTCGAGTCTGTAAAAAGACATCCAATTCATAAACCCAAAACAAGGAAGTTTACGTTATGGGTATATGTCTTGGCAGCTTACGTGTAAAAAAAATAATAAACATGAGGCCTTCTTGTACAGCCTGCAGCTAGTGTTCAGATTGCGCCAACATTTCCACTACAACCCATAATTCTGAGTCAAATGGGAACAAAGGAAGAGAATACCACACAGGAGTCTGGGAAGGGTAGGGTGGTGATTTTCCTGACTCAGACTTGGATGCACATCTTCACACAAGTAAAACTGAAGATCAGATTTCAAGAAGCCTCAATTGATTTTGAGTGAGAGATGAAACTTCTGATTTCTGTTGATGCAAGTCTAGTAATCTGCATTTCTGGCAGTCAACAGCATTGCCAGGTCTTCTAGGCCAGCCACTGTGGGAAACTTCCAGTTTTCTATTGAATTTCTTATATGAGATCTTTTGAGAAGAGCTAAGAAGTATACTATACTGGAGAACCTAAAGACTGTTGTTGAATCACTTACAGCTGTATCAGGGTGAACAAAATGTCTCTGGGACCTGAAGATAGCTGTCTTCTGTCATGAATTTAGATGAATGTGGACCCTCAAGAAATGGTCATCTGATATAGACCACTGATGTTAACTCTGCATTGTCTTGGGGTGGCTGGCTAATAGAGGGGTACTTTGTCTCAGATAACCAGTGTCTCCCTCTCTAAGAGCTGGAACTCTGCTTGGTTGGTAAAGTTCACTGATAATGTGTGGATTTACTACTGTACATGAGGGCATGAGCAAGCACACTGATCAGAACTGGCCAATTTAGACAGCCTAGTCACTAATGGAATAGTACACTTATTTTCTGTTTTTAATTATTAATTCCCTTCTTGCAATGGTACTACACTTCTACATCCTTTGCTAGGTGAGTTAGCAGTACCCCTCAGTACAGAAAGATTATCCCTGATCCATTGACTTTGGTCTTCACCATGGGACTTGCTTTGACCAATGGAATGTTAGCAGAAGTGAAAGGCTGTCAATTTCCAGCTGAGATCTTAAAAGGCACTGCGCATTTCCACACACTTTTTTGCACTTCTGCTATCAACCATGAAAAGGACATGCCTCAGGCAGCTGCTGGTCCCAGAATGAAGAGAAATGTGGAGCAAACCTGAACCCAAGTTGAAGCTTGAAGCTAAGCCCAGCTGAACCACAGATAATCTTCAGATCCCTGAATTGGAAATAAATGCTTATTGTTAAAAGCCATCAAGTTTTGGAGTCATTTGTTACACAGAACTATTTCAGCAGAAACCTTATTACACTTGGGCCCCTCCATTTTTCCATTTTCCCATGTGCAAATGGTAGGATTTTAATTCCATCCAAAAAAGTCTTTAGTTACCATCTACCCCTAACCCCTCATTAGAGTATCAAAACCTTGTGATTGAGATGACAAGCCCTGGTAGTAATGTAATAAGCTCTTGAGGTACAGGTGTTAGGTGGCAGAGTCAAGACCTGACTTCAAATCTTTATATTCCCATGTCATAGTAAACTAAATCCTTAATTTTACTTAGAAAACAGATTTTCAATCAGGTAATCATATGTCGAGTTCCTATAAACACTAGATATACCGTGTAGTAGAAATTAACCAAGATAATCTATAGACAGATCAAGCCAGAAGGTACCATAATGATTGTGTATTAGTTTCAGAAATTTCCCTCAGGACATTTTATAATCAGCTCAGCCATAATATATATTTATGTTTTTGAAAATATGGAGCAGGTGTCTAGATCCTGAATTCCAATGCTGGATGGGTGAGACAGGAAGAAAAACTTCTATTAGAGATTGAATGCTGATCTGGCTTATCCCATCAGTTCAGTTCAGTTCAGTCACTCAGTCGTGTCCGACTCTTTGCAACCCCATGAATCGCAGCATGCCAGGCCTCCCTGTCCATCACCAACTCCTGGAGTTCACTCAGACTCACGTCCATCGAGTCAGTGATGCCATCCAGCCATCTCATCCTCTGTCCTCCCCTTCTCCTCCTGCCCCAATCCCTCCCAGCATCAGAGTCTTTTCCAATGAGTCAACTCTTCGCATGAGGTGGCCAAAGTACTGGAGTTTCAGCTTTAGCATCATTCCTTCCAAAGAAATCCCAGGGCTGATCTCCTTCAGAATGGACTGGTTGGATCTCCTTGCAGTCCAAGGGACTCTCAAGAGTCTTCTCTGACACCGCAGTTCAAAAGCATCAATTCTTCGGTGCTCAGCTTTCTTCACAGTCCAACTCTCACATCCATACATGACCACAGGAAAAACCATAGCCTTGACTAGATGGACCTTTGTTGGCAAAGTATTGTCTCTGCTTTTGAATACGCTATCTAGGTTGGTCATAACTTTTCTTCCAAGGAGTAAGCGTCTTTTAATTTCATGGCTGCAGTCACCATCTGCAGTGATTTTGGAGCCCCAAAAAAATAAAGTCTGACACTGTTTCCACTGTTTCCCTATCTATTTCCCATGAAGTGATGGGACCAGATGCCATGATCTTCATTCCCATAGTCACCACTTATACAGCCTCAGTTACAAACATAATTGTTAACTCTTCATTTGTTTCATTGCAAACCTGGACAGTAAGAAAGACAGTTATCTCAACATTTCCCTAAAGATCTTCTGCAATAGGCAGAATTGAATGAAATAAACATAATTGATACTACCTGGAGGCAGCCAGTTGACTTAGATGATTTTTCACAATTCTTTATTTCAGTGTCATTAAGAAAATACCTGGCACTTTCAGCTAATTTGGTGTCTCTTTATTTCCATAATACATGGGCTAAGAGTGTCTAAATACCATCTCTCTACCATAAACTTATCATCCTATAACTTTTTCATTGCTTGACATTCTTTAAATTCTTTAAAAGATGTAAGAAAAATGGTTCCAAAAGACATTCACATCTTATAAAGCTGGCTTAAGCTGACCTTCAGAAGGAGGTGGATCAATGAAGTCTTACAAGCTAAGAACATAGTTCCCTGGAGGAGGACTTGAGGTAGAAGACTGAGTCTCTTTTTCTTGGCTCCATGTCCTACAGCTTCTTTGCACCTACCTATGTGTGGAGCAGTAGTTAAGTATACCCTGATGGTGGAAAATGACGAATTACAAAAGTGTGACTAGCTCTCTCTGCTGCTCCCCACTGACATCCCCCCCACTCAGGCCTCAGCTCCCACACTCCACACTGATCTTGTGAGTGCTTGGCACTTCCATTTCATTGTATGCCTGCCTTGCAAATGTCCTTCAGAGAACTTGAAATATCCAGACGTTCTAGTCTATGGGTATATTAGAGTTATAACAAGAAATAGTTGACATATTCCAGAAAGGATAATTTAAGGATTGATTGGGTATAGTGGAGCCATGAAGGATAGTGCAGTAATCTGTAACTAGTAGACACTAAATTGTTACCACTTCTAAGCCTGAATGGTTGTGGAAAGGCGGTGGGTAGTAGAATTGTGAGGGGATGAGTAAGTCTTGGAGTTGTCAGAGTTAGCTACCCAGAAAAGGTGGTTGAGGGATACCATCTCCCTTTGGTTGCCTCAGGTTGACTGCATCCCTCCAGGGAAGGTCTCCTTTATCTCTGATCTTCTGAAGATGCTTTCCATTGGAAAAGCTCACCTGAGAGCCAGAGGGCACGGGAGCCCTGTTAATGTAGTCCAGACCTGCAGGATCCAGGTTCAGAGCAGGGAAGAGAAGGGTGGAGAGTGGAGATGAAGGGACACAGAGAAGATATCTGACTAGTAGATTCACTGATGCATCCTGACTATCTTCAGATCTTTGGAGACCATTGACTGCGTAAAATGCTTCTAACAAGCTAGATGTCCATTGACAGGTGAATGGATAAAGAAGATGTGATATAGAAATAATGGAATATTACTCAGCCAAAAAAGAACAAAATAATGCCATTTTAGTAGCATGAATGGACCTAGAGATAGTCATACTAAGTGCAAAAACAAATATCATATGATATCACTTATATGTGGAATCTAAAATATGACAACCTTATTTATAAAACAGAAAAAGACTCACAGGCTTTGAAAACAAACTTATGGTTACCAGAGGGGAAAGGGATAAATTAGGAGATTGGGATTAGTGTACACACACTACTATATATAAAATAGGTAATCAACAAAGACCTACTGTATAGCACAGGGAACTCTACTCAGTATCTTAAAATAACCTATAATGGAAAAGAATATGAAAAATATGTGTGTATTATATATATGTATAACTGAATCACTGTGCTATACACTTGAAACTAACACAACACTGTAAATTATATCTGAATAGGACCTAATAGAGGGACCCCAGAGCTGTCTCCTTTCCCATTCTTCTTCACTATTTCTTTACACTTCTTTCAAATGGCAATTCTAGCCCCACACACATCATATAAAAGGAAATTGAGTATAACAGGAAGATTAAGGGTTTTTTTTTTTTTTTTTAAGGTTGTGGATGGCCATATTCTTTCCTTCCTGCAAGCCAAGGAAACATTTCTCAACACTTACCCTGATGCCAACCACAAAGTCCTAAATATGATTTTCCTCTGAATTCAATTTTTAAAGAAGAGCATATCCAAATGTTACTCAGAGAGTACTACCAAAGTGCCTGCCTGAGAGTGGCTGGTTCACAGACCTTCAGCTTCTGGTGTCTTTAATACCCCATGAGTGGGCCTTGAGGCAAGTATGAAAACAGGTTTTTACTTTGAAATATAAGTGCAAATAATAACAAGACTCTATCATTTGAAAGCTGAAGATGGATGGCTAATTTACATATGTAGTGTTTTAAAAGATAGCCCATTTAAAATAAAACACAAAGAAAAATATTGCTGTCTTTTGTATATGATTGATGAATTCACGCTCTTTCCTTTAACCTGAGTGAGTGAGTTCAAGGATCTGTAACTTTGAATATAAAATTATCTTTGACAAGTAAACAATCCAGACAGTATAACTAGACCCATGTGTAGAGTCCTTTACTACAATTATGTGGTTGCTGCTGCTGCTGCTAAGTCGCTTCAGTCGTGTCCGACTCTGTGCGACCCCATAGACGGCAGCCTACCAGGCTCCGCCATCCCTGGGATTCTCCAAGCAAGAACCCTGGGTTGCCATTTCCTTCTCCAATGCATGAAAGTGAAAGTGAAGTTGCTCAGTCGTGTCCGACTCTTAGCAACCCCATGGACTGCAGCCTACCAGGCTCCTCTGTCCATGGGATTTTCCAGGCAAGAGTACTGGAGTGAGGTGCCATTGCCTTCTCCAATTATGTGGTTACTTTCTACTAATAGCAGAACTCTCAAGATCATAGAGCATCTTCACTGGCAACAAGAGAGGGGAAAGTCCAAAGTTTCCCAGAGGATTGTTACATAGAGAATCTAGGGGAAAATGAAATGGCATATATGTAGACGAGTTGTATTACTACTGTCTACTTTCAGTTGTGAATGGAAATTTCTAGATGGAGAATAAAAGGAAAAAAGTGCAGACTCAGTTACTCTGCTTAACAATACCTTGTGTATTACAAAATATTTTCCCTAGAAATTTGATGGCTCCTACTGATTTAGGCTTTCTTAAATTATTGGGATTGAGTTTCTAAAGTTAAGACAACAAATGAGTGCCTTGGGCTGATGCAGAACTGGCATATGTACAAGGTTCGAGGTAGGTATGTATTTATAAACATATAATCAGATAGGAAGCAGATAACATGTTTCCTTCATTCACAGGAGCGCATTCCTAAGATGAACTGGGGCACCACATCCTGTAAGCACCTCAATGAAACAGCTGTGACAATTAAGACTGAGCCAGGCAGAAATGCTTTTGGTGAGGAGTCAGTGCCCAGCAATTTACCAGTCTGAAGCTAGAACGAAGAGACCATAATTATTCCAACACCTGCCTGGGCTGGTTCCTTGTTCACAAAACCCATGGGCAGGATGGCAGCTGAGTGTTTGCAAGTGAGATTTCAAACACGGATGTTCTTCTGAACTTTAGCTTTAAGAAGATTGGTCTTGCCCTCTGTTTATTCTAGAGAAAAAAGTCCCTAATAATTATTTGATAAGATTCAGCAGAGCAGCCAGAAGTTTTGGTGGTGGTGGTATGGGGGAGATGAATGCATTTGTACTAAAAATTAGTTCATGATACTATTTAGATAGTTTCTAGGCCTTTCCATTCCTAACATATATTGTTTTGAAAGGAGTTTTTAATACAGGAGCTTCACAGTCTAATTACATGGTTCACTTTGAGGCCTTTATGTCACAGACCTGAAGCTCTTGGCAGAGGGTCTTTTTGAAAAGTTGGTTCTGGGGATGTGCTTCAGGTAGTGTTTATGGGCAGGTTTGACATTAATGCTTCCCTGGTGGTTCAGACAGTAAAGAATCTGCCTGCAATGCAGGAGATGGGGATTCGATCCCTGGGTCAAGAAGCTCCCTTAGAGAAAGATATGACAATGCACTCCAGTATTGTTACCTGGAAAATCCCATGGACAGAGGGGCTTGGTGGGCTACAGTCCATGGGGTCACAAAACTCTGAAACAACTGAGTGGCTAGTACTTTTTATATTAATAGCTCTCAGACTTCAATATCTTATAGCTCTGTGTTATTACTATGGGCTTTCACATAAGTAAAGGAAGCTTGAGACACAGCTTACCAGAAGGTGGCCTTCTGCTCCTCAGGTCCCCTGCCATAACTCCTCAAATTCGGTCATGGGCTGTACGGAACCAGCCTCCACCCACTAATTCCTTTGGAAATTTTAGAATTATTTGTAACTAAGTAATATGTTTTTCTTGGATAAGGGATCCACTAATTGCTTATTTTCCTTGGTGCTTTGCAAATCTGACTAATGTTGACTCAGGTAGATATTATGAAATTATTTATGCTGTGGGTGATAATTACTGGCAAACATATTTATAGTTAGAGTGAAGCTTCAACACATTTCTACAATTCAATTATCTAGCCCAGGGTAATGATTTCTCCATCTTCTTTTAAAAATATTATTAATTGTTCTTAGTTTACTGTTAATGAAGATGGTTTCCTGAATTTTCCCTCTCCAGCTTATTACACAGGTCATCAATATGGAAAACAGAGGCAAGGGTAATTTATATTCCTTTTTAAACTACAAATCTGTGATGGTTTGAATCTTCCCTTTGCAATAACTTATATATAGAATATACTGAATGGTACCAGGTTTTGCTAGTGAGGTAATTAAGGATAATAGTCATTATCTCACCAAGCTTGAGTCATTTGCTGCTTACTTTAAAATTTTAGAACATGATAGTTCTTTATTAAAAAACTATAATTTCTAGTAGGAGAAAATTATCTATAAGTTGTGAATTGAATTCATTAATAATTAATGGCCAATACATCCTTGCTACTATTGAACATGCTACAAATCTCTTTTAGAAATGATATGTAGTTGAATCATCTTTCAAAATGTTAGTACTAAGTAATTGACTTTTCTTTGGGTAATAGTGAATTATTTTTCCCCACCCAAGATTTTGGCTTGTGACTCAAAATACTTTAAAACTGAGTTTTAGCACCAGTCACAGTTTCCACAGAAAACTACCTCTGTGGTAAAATAACTTACAGCACACATTTTTCGTACAGCAGTACCCATCAGTATTGATTTTCATTTAACTTTTTTTCCCCTAACAGAGAATTTGAAATAGCATTTCCTTGGGAAAATTACTTGGGAATGTGTGTGAACAATCATACCTGTGGTATTTTTAAATTTTATGAAATCTAAACTCAGATTCATTAGACAGAAACCTTAAGGTATTTAAGATTAACGTTGTGCCAGATTCCCTTAGTGTCAAACAAAAGAAAAATGTAACCAGAATAAGAAGTATGGTGTATGTGTGGGTAGGTGGGTGAGGGGTATAAGGAAAAGATCTTGGTGGGAAGTAAAGAGATCCCACAGCTGTTAGTTAACTCTCTTCCTGGCTGTGGCAAACCATATATTCCCCAAAGATGGTGGAAACAGTAACTTCCATCTCATGCCCTCTTCTATAGTGTGGCTTTGACACTCCTCCCATCATGAGGTTTGACTATGAAACTGGGTGGGCTGTTGGAACTCTTTCAACCAATAAAGTATGACAGAAGTAACACTATGAAGCTTCAGAAATTAGATCATAAAAGGCAAGAGGTGCCATCTTGCTCATTGCAACAGTAATGTTTGAAGTCCTGAGCCTTCATTGAATCAGACTGACTATCCTACAGTCCCCATACTTTAGGGAAGCCCAGATTAGGTCACATGGAGGACATTGGAAAGAGGCCCTGCAACTTCATGGAGAGTGAGAGAGATTCCCAACCTAGTCCCAGCTGCTATGGGCCCCTCATCTAAGGTCACTGCTCGATATTTCACTCCAGAACCATTCAACAGAGTCCATCCTGAATTCCTGGAAACTAGGAAGGATAATAATAATGACTGTTGTTTTAAGCTGGAGTTTTTTTGAGTGGGATAGGAGTGATTTATTTGACAGCAATAGTGACTAGAATATGAGCACACTGGCTCAGGATGAGGTGCCCGAATGGAGTGGGGATGGAGATGGGTGGGGGAGGGGAGAAGGGAGACTCACATCTCTGTCTTCTCTAGTTTCACCATATCCCCTCAGGGCTCTTCCGCCTCCACATCCAGTTACCAGGCATCTTCTCCTTTATCCCTCCATAATGGCTTCCTTCAATGAGAAAGGCCCTACCCTCCACTGACTGGGAACCTCTTCTATATGTGTTAAGACCAAAGGGACAATAGCTCTGTAATCCTCCATGAGGTCTAAAGAGTCAAACTACCTAAGAAAACCAAATGAAGAAAACCAAATGCTTTATCAAGCAGCTAGGGCAACTCCACATGACTTGCTTGGGTAAGGAACAATCCCTGCCCTCAGGAGGCTCATAGTCCTCATAAGAGAAATAGACACAGAAGTCAGCAGTCCCTTGAGGAAAAGTGCTAGATGGAAGTAGGTGCAAAGTGTTATGGGACGACAGAGGAGTCAGATACAAAGGAGCTGACTATATTCTCCCCTGGTCCAGGCAAGTTGCCACAATTCTCTCCCTCTTCTTCTCTTCAGATCACAAGTTAAATTGTTTGTTTCCAAATATGGAAAACCTCTGAAGAATCTCTGATAAATTTCAGAAATATACTATGGCTGCTATATCTAATTCTCAGGCAATTTATGGAGCAAATGATGATCAAAATATATTTAGTATGACAAAGACTTGGGCATTCCTCATCTGAGATCAACTCATTTCTGAATTTTTTTTTAATCTCTCCCCTCCCTATAGTCAGTCCTATTTCCTTGCACAGGCAATAATAAATGGCTGTTGAGCTGAATTAAATTTAGGTGTAACTAGTACATTTACAGAGTTATACAATCCCTTAAGAGGCAAACCTGTGATTATGAAAATTAGGTTAGAGCTCTCATAGTTTAGTTCAGATGAGAAGAAGGAAAGTTAGCATATATGATTGGGGATGACATTATCAAGAGGTTGATGATGGTAAGAAGAATGGGAGAAAATGTGTTTTGAAAGTAAAAATATATTCCAAATTTTTTGGCTAAAAATGCTAAGTACAAAGCAGGCCTTTTCAAGCTAAACTTTGTTTGCACTGGGTAAAGTGCAACTTCCTGTTTTGAAGTAAAAGTTTTAGTAGGTTCACAAGCTCTCCTGGGGACTCTTATCCCCATACCAACATCACATTTGAACAATTTTAAATGTAAATTAGGCAAAATATGGATTGGATTTCATTTGAAACACGACTTAAATACAAGAAAGGAAAAAATAGATTTGAAAATCATTGCAACCATTTGAGAGTTCCAGATCCTGGTCAATTTCCATTACTCTTCATCAGCAGGAGTCCCACCCGGCCTGGCAACCTTCATTCCTCTGTCAGGACAATGGGCATCACTTTGGCTTCTTAGCCTCACTGTAAACAAACACCCAGTTATGGCTCATCTCCCTTAATTCAGACTCATTGGGGAGACAGTGTATCAGAAATAGTGAAAGAGTTTATAAACAGAATACTCAGAAAGACAGTTCTATTTTTTGAGTGCAATTAAGAACACTCACACATCTAACAAACAACTGTTTTCTTGTACGGTGTTCTCACACTTGAGCGTGCATCAGAACCCCTGGAGGGCTTGTTAAAACACAAACAGCTGAGCCCCACCCCCAGAGTTTTGGATTCAGTAGGTCTGAGGTGGGACCTGAGAGGTTGCGTGTCCAACAAATTCCCAGGTGATGCTGATGCTGCTGATCTGTAAGCCACAGGGAGGGCCACCATCCTGGTAGGCAGACAAGCTCTTGGGCCTCATTTAAGGGGTTAAAAAGCTGCATACTTTGCCTTCACGTATTCACTGATGGATTCAACCAATTGAACACTTTATGTCCGCATGGAGTGTGCCACAAGCTTTGTAAAACATGTTTTGCTTAGGCAAGATGAAAATGCTTTCACCTATTCTTATTTTTACTATAGTATTTTCCTCAGCACATTCTTTTTTTCGAGAAAGTGCAGAGGTAAACATCAGCCTGACCTCGATTCAATCATCATGAATCAATGGACTCCAAATCAATAAAACCTTACCGTGTCTAATGGAGAAATTTTGTACATTTGAATTTGGTCATCTGATGTGGGAGCACTTTGCTAGTGCTAAATTTTACTACTTAATTTTCTCATCAATCCTTATTTACACTCTTTTAGGTGTTCCATATTAAAATGCAACCAAGGGCCAGTTATTCACAAGATTAGCTTCAAAGTAAGAAAGTGTAATATTGGAATTCCTACTCTAATAAAAGCATGTTTCCTTGCACATGGAACGATTACATCAATTCTCATTAATTATTGACTGCACAGAATAACATAAAATTGTTACAAGGAAGAAAAGATTTTTTTACTTTATTCTCATCTCCCTTATATGTGTGTGTGTTAGTTGCTTAATTGTATCCAACTCTTTGCAACTCCATGGACTGTAGCCCACTTGCAATGCAGGAGATCTGGGTTCAATCCCTGGGCCGGGAAGATCCTCTGGAGAAGGGAATGGCAACCCACTCCAGTATTCTTGCCTGAGAAATCCCATGGACAGAGGCTCCTGGCAGGCTACAGTCCATCGGGTGGCAAGAGTCGGACATGACCGCATTGCAAGTGGATTCCTTACCATCTGAGTCACTAGGTAAATCCTCTCATCTTCCTTCCTGGTATAGAAACCTTCTCTGATCTGCACATCTCCAATCAATTCAATACTCTGTAAAAAGGAACTCATGTCTAACTTCATCTCCAGTTCCATTGTTTTATATTCATTTTTTCCATATGTTCAACCTGTAAACACAAGTCTGTAGAACAAATGGCTGCCAAGCTGTTTGTGAAAAAAATCTCATATTTAATAAAAATGCTCTGAGGATCTCAGCAATGGGGGTCATGGGAAATGGAAAACGTGGAGAGGCAGCAGGAAGTAGTGAAAGGAACATGGGATATAGAGTCCTAGAGCCTAGATAGGAAATGTACCTCTGCAACTCACCTTCTTTACTTTCTCTGATTTTTCTCTTATCTTAAACATTAGAAATAAAAAAAATAGCTCTCATAAGGGGGTTCTTGTAAAGTTTGGACAAAAATTTAAGCTAAAACTACAACAAATGATTACAATGCTATCACAAATAGTAATTATTTACGGTATTAAGTTTTGTTATATGTTTTGAACTATATCAATGAAGATGATACATCTATTATTTGTGATTGAGAATCTAGGGCTGTTCCTAGCTTTCCACAATATTCAATAGGTCCTCTTGGCTTGGTTTTCAATGACTAGTATTTGACCATGAAACAAGGCAAATCTCATGTGCCCTAAACCCAGAAAGCCACCACCCTAACTTCTTTAATGCCATACTTTATGGCATACATCATCCCAGGTTACAACCAAATGGACCTCAATTATTTCTAAAGGCACAAATTACACTAAAAGAAAAACCAATGTTGTCTCTTGCTTGCCTGGGATCACAATCTATATATATTAGTTTGCCAGGGCTTCTATAACAAAGTCAAGTAGACTGAGTGGCTTAAACAACAGAAATTTATTCTCCCACAGTTCAGGAGACTGGGAGTCCCAGATCCAGATATCAGCACAATTGGTTTCTTCTGAGGCCTCTCTCCTTGGCTTGCAGACAGCAGCCTTCTCTTTGTGTTCTCACATCATCTACCTTCTGTATGTGTGTGTATGTGTGTCCAAGTCCTCTCTTTTTAGAAGGATGTCAGTCCTATTGGAGTAAGATCCAGCCTGGTGACCTCATTTTCACTTAATTACCTTTTTAAAGACTCCATTTCCAAATATTGTCACACTCTGAGGAACTAAGGGTTAGGGTTTCAACATATGAATTTTGAGGGGGTACAATTTCAGCCCTTAACACTATATATAAGTCCATTATTTATAGTTTATCTTGTGCTGTGCTTAGTCGCTCAGTTGTATCCAACTGTTTGTGACCCCATGGACTATAGCTCATGAGGTTCCTCTGTCCATGGGATTCTCCAGGCAAGAATATTGGAGTGGTTCACCACTCCCTCCTCCAGGGTATCTTCCCAACCCAGGGATTGAACCCAGGTATCCTGCATTGCAGGCAGATTCTTTACTGTCTGAGCCACCAGGAAAGCCCTTAGTTTATCTTCATGGGATGTAAATGACAATATCCTTATGTGACTCCTTTTTACACTTAAATAAAGGTGGTGTTTAAGCATATTCTAGAAGTTCTTGACCGCTGCACTCCCATATTTATGTGATGAAACATGATTAGAATGACATGTTCAAAATTAAATATAAAATTGGTTATAAAAGTCAAACACTTGATGTCTGTGCCTCCTCAGTGAATTCACCTATAAGCATCCATTAATTAATCTGGTGATGATGATGATGGAGATGATAGTTGCATTCATTCAGTGGCAGTGATGTGTCACCCACTGTACCAGGTGTTTACATATGTCACCCAACATAACATTCTCAACTCCCTGATTACCTTCAGTGTTTTTAGTATTTCAGTCTTATAAATGAAGGATCTAAGACTTGGAGAGGTTAAATTATGACACATAGGTAGCAAGTGGCTAACTGGAAATATGACTCATTAGCACCATCATCACCAGTTGCATTTGTAGCCCTTGGAAGACAGTTCCTATTTAGCTTCAAGAGATTTGTAGCTGTCTGGAAATATACACACAAAATGGAAGTATATGTGCAAGTGCAGAAGTGAAAGGTCTAAATTTGCTGTCTGATTAAGAAACTCAGCATTTCTCTGTAGTCTAGGAAATATTGATTACACAACAAAGATTCAAAGTGGCTCTAATCCACCTTTTTTGTTTTCATTGCTTGACTCATAGTCCCCCTTGCCTCTCCTACAAGTTTCTCTGGTGGATGTATTGTCAAACTAAATTTGATCAATTGTTCTGTCCTGAGTGTAACTTGGTTGAGTTTTCTCTATTAGTCAGGATTCTTGGTTGCAAGTGATAAGAAATACTACTCACATCAGGTTAGGATCCAGAAAAGGTGAAGCTGGTACCAGGGGTCTCAAATCAGGGACTTGAACTCCATCAAGACCTTGGCTCATCGTTTCTCCGTGTGTCCATTTCATTGTCTTCCACTACAGATAGGATTTTTCCATTTGGTAGTAGCCTAGCCATAACTGTTTTAGGTTTATACCCTCACCATATTGAAGCCAGAGAAAGAAAGAGAGCTCTTCCTTCTCACATCTATTTAGAAAAATCCAAGGGAAAGACTGATTAGCCTGACTGGAATCATGCATCTGTCTCTTGAGTGATCACTGTGTCCAGGGGAAAGTGGTACCATGGACATCTAAACTTCACTTACATGCTCTTGACTCTGACTAGATAGGTGGGATATCATGAGAGGTAGCCCCCAAAGAGTCATATGGATGGGTCAGAGAGGAGCAGACCCCCAAGGAAGAGTCATACTATCAATGGGGAAAAAAACGTGGAATGTGTATGCTAAGTCACTTCAGTTGTGTCTAACTCTTTGTGACCCTATGGGCTGTAGCCCTCCAGGCTCCTCTGTCCATGGGATTCTCCAGGCATGAATACTGGAGAGGGTTGCCTCGCCATTCTCCAAAGGATCTTTCCATCCCAGGGATCGAATTTGCATCTCTTATGTCTCCTGTATTGTAGGTGGGTTCTTTACCACTAGCCACCTGGCAAGTCCTAGAAAAGGTGGAGATGGGTCCACAAATACATCTAAGATCTACCACAACAATGACTTTAACCAACAGAGGCAAAATCCTTTCTCTTTCTTGACTCAGAAAAGAGACCATAGCAGAAAGTGACCTGCAAGAACCTAGACCTAGAATTAATTTCCAAGTTGACCTTGGCTCCTGAATTGGCAGAACTGTTGATTGTCATGCCAAGCAAAATTGAGCACTATTCATGAATTTTAGTATTTTGTTTATTTTAGTAACCTAAAGGGCCACTGTTAATTATATAGAATATTCTCAGTCTATGAACTCTACAAACATAAAAACATCCATTATTTATTGATACAAGTGACTGGTATGGATGGACTCATTTTTTCTTTGGCACATTCTTTAGTCCCTGAAGGCCATAGTGGCACATATGCCCACCTCCCCAGTTGAAGTGGTTGTGGGGATTTTGCAAAGAGACATTGGACATAAACACACTTTGGGAAAGAAAGTAGAGGAAAGAGGGAAGGCCTTATGTAAGATCTGCCTTTGTCTTTTGGGTCTATTTTTTTTCCTTTCTACACATCCAGTTATTTCAGGTCTTGGGATCTCTTCCTTAGACTACTTCCTAACCCCTCTGAACTAGTGTTAAATCCTTTCCACTATACTCCTGGGGTAAGGGTTGGAGAGGAGCTGCTTTGGTTCTTGCCCTATGCTTTGCCATTTGCTTTTGGCCAAGCCAGACTTCACTCTACTTTCTATTAATAATTAAGTAATAAGCCAACATTTCTCCAATATTTGCTGTAAATATACATGAAACAATATTTGTGATTCCATATGGTGGTGGTGCTGCTGCTGCTAAGTTGCTTCAGTCGTGTTCGACTCTGTGCGACCCCATAGATGGCAGCCCACCAGCCTCCCCTGTCCCTAGGATTCTCCAGGCAAGAATACTGGAGTGGGTTGCCATTTCCTTCTCCAATGCATGAAAGTAAAAAGTGAAAGTGAAGTCGTTCAGTCGTGTCCGACTCTTAGCGACCCCATGGACTGCAGCCTACCAGGCTCCTCCATCCATGGGATTTTCCAGGCAAGAGTACTGGAGTGGGGTGCCATTGCCTTCTCCGCATATGGTGCTATGCTGTATGTATAAAGGGCTCAAGAAATGCTAACAGGAAATACATGCAATGTTAGACTGAAAAGTATTGAAAAGTTAATATGTCACCATCGTACTAAACATCACTTCAGTTGCAACTGATAGGGATTGTAAATGATAGATATTATTCCCATTTTACAGATATGGTTACTGAATGCCCATTATCACCCAGTTGGGATACTACACAGCCAGGATTTGAACTCAGATCTCACTGATCCCAAAGCCTTAGGACACAGCAAACCCTCAAGAGTTCTAAATAAATTCAAGACTAGTACAGCCCTGTAAGAAAGCTTTTCACTGTCCTATGTACTTAATTATACTTGGGATCTATTTGGCTGGGCCATCTCCTCTGTGAATTTTGTGCTTTTTGGAAGATCTTTCCCACCATAACCCAGGAAGCATATTATGTGGCTCTTTTTCTTGTCTCTCTCAGTAGCATTATCACAGGCATAGAGAACAGACTTGTGCTTGCCAAGGGGGAGGGGAGTAAAGGAAGGGTGAATTGTGAGTTTGGGGTTAGTAAAATAGATAAACAAGGTCCTACTGCATTGCACAGTTCAGTTCAGTCGCTCAGTCATGTCCGACTCTTTGCAACCCCATGAACCGCAGCATGCCAGGCCTCCCTGTCCATCACCAACTCCCGGAGTCCACCCAAGCCCATGTCCATTGAGTTGGTGATGCCATCCAACCATCTCAACCTCTGTCATCCCCTTCTCCTCCTGCCCTTAATCTTTCCCAGCATCAGGGTCATTTCCAATGAGTCAGCTCTTCGCATCAGGTGGACAAGGTATTGGAGTTTCAGCTTCAACATCAGTCCTTCCAATGAATACCCAGGACTGATCTCCTTTAGGATGGACTGGTTGGATCTCTTTGCAGTCCAAGGGACTCTCAAGAGTCTTCACCAATACCACAGTTCAAAAGCATCAATTCTTCAGCACTCAGCTTTCTTTATAGTCCAACTCTCACATCCATACATGACGACTAGAAAAACCATAGCCTTGACTAGATGGACCTTTGTTGACAAAGTAATGTCTCTACTTTTTAATATGCTGTCTAGGTTGGTCATAACTTTTCTTCCAAGGAGCAAGTGTTTTTTAATTTCATGGCTGTAGTCATCATCTGCAGTGATTTTGGAGCCCAGAAAAATAAAGTCAGCCACTGTTTCCCCATCTATTTGCCATGAAGTGATGGGACTGGATGCCATGATCTTAGTTTTCTGAATGTTGAGTTTTAAGCCAACTTTTTCACTCTCCTCTTTCACTTTCATCAAGAGGCTCTTTAGTTCTTCTTCACTTTCTGCCATAAGGGTGGTATCATCTGAATATCTGAGGTTATTGATATTTTTCCCAGAAATCTTGATTCCAGCTTGTGCTTCTTCCAGCCCAGCGTTTCTCATGATGTACTCTGCATATAAGTTAAATAAGCAGGGTGACAATATACAGCCTTGACGTACTCCTTTTCCTATTTGGATCCAGTCTGTTTTTCCATGTCCAGTTCTAACTGTTGCTTCCTGACCTGCACACAGGTTTCTCAAGAGGAAGGTCAGGTGGTCTGGTATTCTCTTTCAGAATTTTCCACAGTTTATTGTGATCCACACAGTCAAAGGCTTTGGCATAGTCAATAAAGCAGAAAGAGATGTTTTTCTGGAAATTTCTTGCTTTTTCGATGATCCAGTGGATGTTGGCAATTTGATCTCTGGTTCCTTTGCCTTTTATAAAACCAGCCTGAACATCTGGAAGTTCACAGTTCATGTATTGCTGAAGCCTGGCTTGGAGAATTTTGAGCATTACTTTACTAGTGTGTGAGATGAGTGCAATTGTGCGGTAGTTTGAGCATTCTTTGGCATTGCCTTTCTTTGGGATTGGAATGAAAACTGACCTTTTCCAGTCCTGTGGCCACTGCTGAGTTTTCCAAATTTGCTGGCATATTGAGTGCAGCACTTTCACAGCATCATCTTTCAGGATTTGAAATAGTTCCACTGGAATTCTATCACCTCCACTAGCTTTGTTCATAGTGATGCTTCCTAAGGCTGACTTGACTTCACATTCCAGGATATCTGACTCTAGGTGAGTGATCACACCATCGTGATTATCTGGGTCATGAAGATCTTTTTTGTACAATTCTTCTGTGTATTCTTGCCACCTCTTCTTAATATCTTCTGCTTCTGTTAAGTCCATAGCATTTCTATCCTTTATTGAGCCCATCTTTGCATGAAATGTTCCCTTTGTATTTCTAATTTTCTTGAAGAGAGATTTAGTCTTTCCCATTCTATTGTTTTCCTCTATTTCTTTGCATTGATCACTGAGGAAGGCTTTCTTATCTCTCCTTGCTATTCTTTGGACCTCTGCATTCAGATGCTTGTATCTTTCCTTTTCTCCTTTGCTTTTCGCTTCTCTTCTTTTCACAGCCAGTTGTAAGGCCTCCTCAGACAGCCATTGTGCTCTTTTGCATTTCTTTTTCTTGAGGATGGTCTTGATTCCTGTCTCTTGTACAATTTCATGAAACTCCATCCATAGTTCATCAGGCACTCTATCACATCTAGTCCCTTAAATCTATTTCTCACTTCCACTGTATAATCATAAGGGATTTGATTTAGATCATACCTGAATGGTCTAGTGGTTTTCCCTACTTTCTTCAATTTCAGTCTGAATTTGGCAATAAGGAGTTCATGATCTGAGCTACAGTCAGCTCCTGGTCTTGTTTTTGCTGACTGTATAGAGTTTCTCCATCTTTGGCTGCAAAGAATATAATCAATTTGATTTCCGTGTTGACCATCTGGTGATGTCCATGTGTAGAGTCTTCTCTTGTGTTGTTGGAGGAGGGTGTTTGCTGTGACTGGTGCATTCTCTTGGCAAAACTCTATTAGCCTTTGCCCTGCTTCATTCCGTACTCCTAGGCCAAATTTGCCTGTTACTCCAGGTGTTTCTTGACTTAGCACTTTTGCATTCCAGTCCCCTATAATGAAAAGGACATCTTTTTTGGGTGTTAGTTCCAGAAGGTCTTGTAGGTCTTCATAGAACCATTCAGCTTCAGCTTTTTCAGCATTATTGATCAGGGCATAGACTTGGATTACTGTGATATTGAATGGTTTGCCTTGGAAACGAACAGAGATTCTGTCGTTTTTGAGATTGCATCCAAGTACTGCATTTTGGACTCTTCTGTTGACTATGATGGCTACCCCATTTCTTCTAAGAGATTCTTGCCCACAGTAGTAGATATAATGGTCATCTGAGTTAAATTCACTCATTCCAGTCCATCTTAGTTTGCTGATTCCTAGAATGTCAATGTTCACTCTTGTCATCTCCTTTTTGACCACTTCCAGTTTGCCTGGATTCATGGACCTAACTTTCGAGGTTCCTATGCAATATTGCTCTTTACAGCATTGGATCTTGCTTCTATCACCAGTCCCATCCACAATTGGGTGTTGTTTTTGCTTTGGCTCCATCCCTTCATTCTTTCTGGAGTTATTTCTCCACTGATCTCCAGTAGCATATTGGGCACCTACTGACCTGTGGAGTTCATCTTTCAGTATCCTATCATTTTGCCTTTTCATACAGTTCATGGGGTTCTCAAGGCAAAAATACTGAAGTGGTTTGCCATTCCCTTCTTCAGTGGACCACATTCTGTCAGACCTCTCCACCATGACCCTTCCATCTTGGGTGGCCCCACACAACATGGCTTAGTTTCATTGTGTTAGACAAGGCTGTGGTCCATGTGATCAGATTGGCTAGTTTTCTGTGATTATGGTTTCAGTTTGTCTGCCCTCTGATGCCCTCTCTCAGTGCCTACCATCTTACTTGGGTTTCTCTTACCTTGGACATGGGGTAGCTCCTCTAGGCTGCACTCCTGTGCCGTTGCAGCCACCACGCTCCTGTGCCGCATATCACAGGCAACTATATTCAATATCCTATGATAAACCATAATGGAAAAGAATATAAAAAAGAATGTATATCTATGTATAACTGAATCACTGTGCTGTACAGCAGAAATTAACACAACATTGTAAATTAACTATACTGCAATAAAATAAGTTAATCTCCCCCTATCCTGATAAAATCATTATAGTATTGTTTTGTATCCTATAATTTCTGAAGGAAATCTCACATACACGCTCTTGGATGTGTGAGAAAAATAATTAGGTCCAGAAAGACTTCAAACCAGCCTGTTTTAAAAAATTTCAGAGCATTATCTGGGATAAGAGTTTGGACACATAGACAGGATATTCCATATTTAGTGTGATGAATGATTTTCTATGAGATATAACTGAGTGCCCCCTGCCTTTTTATGGTTTCCCCTACACTAACCTAGCATGCCCACTCCATTTTTTGAGGTTAGGAGTTAAGTTTTTACTTGTTCCAAGCCCTTCCTGTCCCATCTTCGGGTTACTAAAAGAAAAGAGTCAGAAACATGCCACATTTTCATTTTTTAAAAGGCTGTTGATGCTGCATTTTCAATGGCAGTGTTCATCGGTTATAAAAGTAGCAAGCAGTTGAGGTAAACTGGGATTTAAATAGTGGCTGTGCATTTCATCAACAAGATGATCTTTGCCTAAGTCAAAAGGTTTGAAGAATTTCCCCCATCTCATTTTCATGTTGTTTAAGTTTTGGCTTCCAGGAACTTTAGACAAAACACACACACGGGGTGGCATATCATACGGCAAAATGAGCTACAGGTCGTATATGCCAGAATCTGAGGGAAAAAAAAACAAATCAAATGAAAACAAGTGTGTTGGGCCAAATAACAAGAAATAAACAGAAATGAAGTAAAGTCACAAACCCAGCCAGAAAAGAAACAGAAACCCCATAAGAAAACACACTTAAGGAAATCAACAAAATATGTAGCCAAAGGAACACCAGGAAGGTTGTTCCCAGATGGCCATCTCTCCTGGGCACTCTTCCCCTTGGGAATGGAAACTCTTTAGCAGGCAGCCAGACTCCATGCTTTGGGCCCAGAGTGGGGCATTGCCTGTGGAAGGGACTGGGCCCTGTTAACCTTTGGCAGCTTTTAGTAAACCTAGGGGAAAGGATTCTTTCCTCAAAGCCTGCCCAGCCCTTCCTGAGGAGGCCACATGGCTGAGGCTCCAGAGGGCAGGGTTGGGGAAATGGAGAATGAAGTAGAAGAATGAGGGGCCTCCCCACTTCCCAAAGAAAGCAAGATGCTCAGGAGACAAAATAACGTGTGGTGAAGACCATGAACTTTTGTAGTTCATAGCGCTGGGTCTGGGTGTTACTTTCCTGTTCATTCTGTGACCTGGGGTGGTCATTGCACTTCTCTATGTCTCAATTTTCTCATCTGTGAAAAGGAGAATGGTGATATCCCTTATCTAACACGGTGTGGGGGGGGGGGAGATAAATGAGATAATGTAGATAACCACTCAGAATGGTGCTTTGTTGTTACATTAATTAGGGGGTCTGTTATATTATTGATTGGATGGGAAAGCAGTAAAGGGGTAAGTGGTCAACCAGAAATCAGCAGAAGTCCAATAAGGCAATGAAGGAATACAGGCTTGCCCAGGACCACTTGCCTTTGTGAGCATTTTAGTTGTAGTATTCTTTGGGCCTTCCCAGGTGGCGCTAGTGGTAAAGAACCTGCTTGCCAATAAGAGACTGCAGGTTCGATCCCAGGGTTGGGAAGATTCCCTGGAGGAGGGCATGGCAACCCACTTCAGTATTCTTGCCTGGAGAATCCCATGGAAAGAGGAGTATGGCAGGCTACAGTCTATAGGGTCGCAGAGTTGGACAAGACTGAAGCAACTTAGTGCACACACATTCTTCTTTGAGGTTTATGAGTTCTTAGTTTTTCTGAAGAGTAAGTTCTCTAGGATCTTCCTCAAAACCAATTTGCCATTCCTAGACATCCTCAGAATTGTGTGAAACAAGTTATCTGCACAAATATGTATTAATGGATCAGTGTGGTATGGATTTCTCTGTGACTGACCCCAATGATCCTGGCAGCTCTGGAATTTCCTGGGTACCAAGAGTTGGGTCCAGCGAACCAGCCACCCAGCATGGCTGGTTGCAAGGCAGACACATGAACCAGAGAATGGAGAATAACCACAACTCCTGTGGGGTTTCCCTGAGCATTTTTGAAACTTCACAGTCTCTAGTGGCTGAATCAACATGCAGTACAAGGATATAGAAAAATAAAGATACTGTGAAGAAAATAAATATTCATTCTGCTTTAATTGTAGCCAGTTCCCACAAGGTCTATTCACATATCCATTTGTCCCAATTGTCTAGTAACAGAGGAGGCACAATTCCCTCAAACTGGGTTACTCCACCATCGGTGAAATATCACAGGTTTTCCCCCAGTGTTTCCCTTTCCTTCCGGTTATAGGAACTTGGCTGCTATCTTAGTTAAAGGTAAATTATTCTCTGTCAAGTAGGAATATTACGGGGGGACGTATAGACAGTTTAAAGTACAGTTTTGAAAGTCCCATATTACATATCCACATTTTGTCTTAAAAGTTGTCAAATGATCAAAAATTATTTCATGCTGCACATAGTGTGGGTCATATAGACATTAACCATCAATTGTAACATTCTTAATAGCTGTTGGTGGTGACATTGTTAGAGAAGTGAATTTTCCCCTTGACAAAAATGCATTGGTCCCAAGTCCTTGTCCCTCCGTGCCAGGAGATAGTTTGTTTGGTGAGATGATGACTAACTATTAACTAATCTGATCAATGAATTCCTGCTAGTGTGTTAATGTCCATAATGAATTTGTGTATAACCACTCTTAGGGAATATATTTCCATTTTAACAGGAACATTCAGAGGGCTTACCTGGTGGTTCAGATGGTAAAGAATCTGCCTGCAATGCAGGAGATCTTGTTTCGATCCCTGGGTCAGGAGAAGGGAATGGCTGTCCACTCCAGTGTTCTTGCCTGAAGAATTTCATGGAGAGAGGAGCCAGGTAGGCTATCAGTTTATGGGGCCTCAAAGAGTCAGACATCACTTAACAACTAACATTATCTGAAGTCTTGATGTCTTAAATTAACTTAAAGGAGGTCAGAGATATTTGTATAGCCATTTGAGGCACTGACTACTGCCTTCATGATTCTGATTGACTGCAAACAATCAAACATCTTGATATATCTTGGAAAAAGCCTCTGTTCCACCCCTGGATTGGGATAGTATTCTTGGACAACATCAATGATAGCCTGGCTGTCCTATAGAAAATAATCCAGAAGTTCTTGTCTTTTCAGGCTTAAACTATATTAACAGATTCACTACTAGGACTGAGAAATTAAACCCTACTGTGTCAACAACTAGCTTTGTGGTCCTGGGAGAGTCCTTTCACCTCCGAGCCTTGGTTTCTTCCTTTTATAATTGGGAGAGTTGGACTAGATGATCTGTAATGCTCTTATAAGGTTGAAAGTTCTATAATTCTAAAATCCATCAATGTAGTCTGCTAGGGTGTTGACTGTCTAAGTGTTGAATGCTGATGTATTTTCAGCGAGGTTACTTCGGGGCGTAGTGGTAATATCTCACTGGGGACATTGTTTTTTGTCTGAAGATTGCTCTCTTGCTGCAGAGGGTTCTTTTGCATTGCTCCAAGTGCTGCGTTAAAAACCTATAAACAGTGTCTTAATAGTTTTATCTTTCCAAGAACCATTGGATGCTCAATATTTCTTCTACACATCTTCAGAGTGCTTATTTTAGCTTTGCTTGATTACGATCCAGTTTTTTTGGTTAGAGTATTTGTCTTGATGCTTATTTCAGCCAGTGATTCTGTCTGTCCAGTTTGGAAAGCCAGTGTTGAACAACTGCATGGGATACACTTAGATTTTTTTTTTCAAACTCAATCCTTCCATATTTCATCTCTTACCCCTCAAATTCTCATGGTAGGTAGTCTCCTGACAATTCCAACATCATCTGATCTTCCAACATAGATCATGCCCCTATAAGTATGATATCAAATAATTGTTTTCTCTAGCAGTTCCATTTCTGAGTTTGTAGCCAAAGAACTGAAAGCAGGATCTTGAAGAGATATTGTACACCCAGGTTCATAGCAGCTTTATTCACAATAGCCAAGAGGTAGCAACAACCTAAGTGTTCGCTTATGGATGAATGAATAAACAAAATGTGCTATTGATATGTCTAAACCATGGAATGTTCATCAGCCTTCAAAAAAGGAAATTCTGACACATGCTGCAGCATGGTTGTATGAGGACATTATACTAAGCAAAATAAACCATTCACAAAAAAGACATGCTGTATAATTCCACTTACTTATATAAGGTATATAGAGTAGTCAGGCTCATAGAAATAGAAAGTAGAATGGTGGTTGCCAAGAGCTGGAGGGAGGGGAAAACGGAGAGTTGCTGTTTAATGGGTACAGAGTTTCAGTTTTGCAAGATGAAAGAATTATGGAGATTACTTGCATGACATGTGAATATAGTTAACACTACCAAATTGTATACTCTAATATGGTCAAGATGGAACCTTTTATGTTTTGTGTATTTTACCAAATTAAAAATAAAAGTCTTAACAGAATTCATTGCTTTCTGCAACTACTTCAAGTTCTGTAATTCTGCCACAAGTGCTCACGAGTTTACTGTTTAGGCAAGTTATTGGGAGCTGTTTCTGGTCACCTTGTTCTTGGTAGCCTGTTTACAAAAGCCACCTGGGTAATAAACTGTGAATGTCAAGTTGAGCTCACAAGTTTGGTGTGAAGTCTCAGGAGGTACAGATCTTGTATTTTTCCCTGTTTAGCTCAAGGGATTGCACCTTTGGGGATGAGGCATATCCCAGCAGTGCTAGATATTCTCCTGAAACTTTAAGCATCATTTTAGGAACTAAGCAAATAACTCCTCTATTGGAAACATGAACATAGCCATCACCCAAACTGCCCCTCATAGACTTCAAGGGTTGCACTTTGTCTGCCTGTCTCATTAACTTTTTCACACATATTTGAGGCTCAATAAATGCTGAAGTATGAAAAGAAGTGCCCCAGGGTCAGCTTCAAGGGTGTGCAATCTGTGTAGTTATACAGAGTTGTAGTGTTAGTCACTCAGTCGTGTCCGACTCTTTGCGACCTGATGTACTGTAGCCCGCCAGGCTTCTCTGTCCATGGGGTTCTCCAGGCAGGAATACTGGAGTGGGTAGTCATTCCCTTCTCCAGGGGATCTTCTAGACCCAGGGATTGAACCCAGGTCTCCTGTATTGCAGGCAGATTCTTTTACTGTCTGAGCCATCAGAGAAGTTATACAGAGGCCCACACTCAGAAAGGTCTGGCACTTTGGTTTAATGACCTGCTATGACCAGTATTCTTGCCTGGAGAATCCCATGGATGGAGGAGCTTGGTGGGCTACAGTCCACGGGTCACAAAGACTGAGCAACTTCACTTTCACTATCACCTTCTTGACCTTATTAAATTTTGCTTTTGAACTTGTGCTTTTGTTTTTAGTGAAATCTGATGGAGTAAGGGAGCATGTGTGAGAGTAGAGGAGGTATTAGTGATATGAGTATCTGCTGTTCCTTGCTGCCCCACTGATGCTATGCTGATGCCAAGTCACTTCAGTCGTGTCTGACTCTTTGTGACCCCATGGACTGTAGCCCCCCAGGCTCCTCGGTCCATGAGATTCTCCAGGCAAGAATACTGGAGTGGGTTGCCATGCCCTTCTCCAGGGGATCTTCCCAACCAAGGAACTGAACCCGCGTCTTTTATATCTCCTGCATTGGCAGGCAGGTTCTTGACCACTAGCCCCACCTAGGAAGCCCCATTAGCATGTACCATTCATGATGTCCCACGAGCACAGAATTCCAGTGCTCATGGAATTCCATCATGTGGGCATCCCCAATGGTTCAGTAGTAAAGAATCCCCCTGCAATGCAGGAGATGCAGGTTTGATCTCTGGATTGGGAAGATTCCCTGGAGAAGGTAATAGCAATCCACTCCAGTATTCTTGTCTGAAGAATTCCATGGACAGAGGAGCCTGGTGGGCTATAGTCGATAGGGTCACAAAGAATTGGACACGATTGTATGCATGCACATTGTATGATGTGAGTTCAGGGAGATGCCAAGTGTGTTCAACCTATAACTGAGTAAGTGAGGTAGCTGACAAACTGTGAGGTGAGGCTTTCCATTGGAACCAGAACTGACTTCGACTGCAGAATGAAAGCAGGGTGTTCTAAGATACATGAAGGAACAAGGAACTTTATCTTACCTGTGTTATTAATACTTCCTTGTATTGGCCAACCACTCACATAGAAAATGATGAGATAGAAGGAAAGAGGAAAATAGGGCAACCCATAGTTCCTACTCCTTCCAGTGCTTCCTTACTTATCAGAAACCAAGACTGAGAGTGGTTTTTTTTTAATTGAAGTATAGTTGATGTGCAATATTACCTAAACTACAGGTGTACAATATAGTGATCCACAATTTTTTAAAGTTATGCTCCATTTAATGTTATTATAAAATATTGGCTATATTCCCTGTGGTGTGCAATATACCCTTGTAGCGCCTCTTACTTCTCTACCCCTATCCTCCCCGCACTGGTAACCACTAGTTTGCTCTCTACATCTGTGACTCTGCTTCTTTTTTGTTGTATTCACTAGTTTGTTGTATTTTTTAGATTCCACCTGCAAGTAATATCATACAGTATTTGTCTTTGATTTATTTCACTTAGCATAATAATAGAATGTGTGCATATGAAGAAGTGAAATAAAAACAGGCTAGTTTGGGGCACTATTTCCACTTTTCTGATGAGGACAAAATACACATATATGTATGAGCTGGGGAATCTGAATTTCAATAATTTCACCTGTGGGTTATGTGGTCTTATTTTTACATTTGTAACTGGCACCATGCACTATAAGATTAATGGTAAACTCGTGCTAATAATTTAAAATTTAAAATTTTAATTTTTTCTTTACTTAGAATGACATTAAATAGCAAATGAAAAACATCAGGACAAGGCAAGAGAGAAACTGCAGAAGAAAAGAAAAGGCTTTATACTTTGGTACCTTTAGTGGCACCTTTTTTCCTGCTTTTTAGAAAAGAGGGCCTGCACTTTCGTTTCACACAGGGCCCCGCCAATTATTTAGCTGGCTCTGATGTCCCCTACAGCATTTGGCTAGAATGTGTTTCAGGAAAGTGGGGAGAATCATCAAAGGGCCTCTGTGTTCAAGGGGTCTTGAAATTAAATTCATGTCTCTGGTTCCAAGGACTAAAAAACCACAAGACATAGTCCTTGCAAGTTTCTTCTTTGTTTTTGTTCCTTACCCGTACTGGATGTGTGGTCAGGCCAGAGGGATTTGAATGAATGGCTCACATCCTTAAAGGTTACATGACAATCACTTTTGTTTCTATAATACTTACCAGTGGCACCTGTGCTAATAGTTACATATGAAATTAAGTCAGAAACAGATGGAGTTCTAAGGCCAACTGTGGCCAGTCATGGAAAACCTGCCCTCCTTAAATAGCCTCTGGTGTAATTGTCTGCCCACACTCTGCCCACTTTTTGGGTTTAAATACAAGGCGACATTTGGTATGCATTTCCTGTAATAAAGAAACATGTGATGATTATTCCCAAGATGTTATTTTTAAGACTATTATTAACTGTGGTCTGTCTTTGGTTTCTCAGTTAAGGAAAAAGCAACTTGACTGGAAGCATCATTTGATTCAAGTTGGGCAACCCCATGGGAGCAAATCCCCTGAAGGAACCATGAGTGAGGACACATTCCCTCCCCTATGCTTTGTAGATGGTCCTGCTGCTACTGCTGCTGCTAAGTCGCTTCAGTCGTGTCCGACTCTGTACGACCCCATAGACGGCAGCCCACCAAGCTCCCCCGTCCCTGGGATTCTCCAGGCAAGAACGCTGGAGTGGGTTGCCATTTCCTTCTCCAATGCATGAAAGTGAAAAGTGAAAGTGAAGTCGCTCAGTCGTATCCGACTCTTCACGACCCCATGGACTGCAGCCTACCAGGCTCCTCCATCCATGGGATTTTCCAGGCAAGAGTACTGGAGTGGGGTGCCATCGCCTTCTCTGGTAGATGGTCCTGGGAGAGATCAAATGTTACAATGCCATGTACAACATTGCGAGTGCAACTAACACACGATGCTATCTGTTTCTATAATAGTAGTAAATAAATAGATATTTATTTGAATATACCATTTTGAGGATAGGCAGGCGCCTGCAGCCTTGGTTTTTCTTGCCTTTTTTTTTGGTTTCTACTTTTAATATGAAAACTAACTTGAAAATAAATCATGTTTTCCTCAACATAAAGGAAGGAAAGACAGCATAAATTGCAGCCATTAATTAAAAGAATAAGACAATGTTTGTATTTAAGGTGGGAAGCGGTTTGTAACAGAAAAGAAGTCTATGGTCACAGAGTCAGAACATAGTTGAGTCTGATTCATGCTTAGGTCTTCTGTCTTATGCTCAGTGCTTGTCTTAAGAGGTGGGTGCCAAAACAAGCGACTGGAAGGGTTCAAGTAGAGGCTACTACTCCCTGGGGAATGGTAAGAAATGCCCTCCAGTCTCATTCCCATTAGTAGTGAGGTGATGCCTAAAGGGTGAAGAAAGACCTGGGCTTGCTGAAATTTCCAGGAAGGCTTTGAATCTATGAAAACGATTGTGATCCTTTTACTTAGCCCTAGAGTGGACGTTCCCAGATCGGTGTGTTTGAAATTAAGTACAGTTTATTTAAGAAGGTATCTGGCCAAGGTTAAGAGTGAGACAGGGCCTCTTTAAATCTATAGCATATCTATAAAATCCAGCCAAAGTTCATAATTAGTGTTGGGTTGAGCCATATGAAAATGCTGATGGAGATTTCATATGGTGCAACTTAATACTTAAATATTTCTACTTGTTATTTTCACAAAAGGATAGCTTTGTGATGAAAAAGGAAATGGATTAGGTTGTTCTCTGTTCCTGCTTGCCCTGTGTTAACTGTGCTTTGGGTAAGGTAAGTATTTTTTCTTATATAATCTTATCTTAAGTCTCATAGGATTCTGTATCATCCTTCCAGACCTTTCTGGTGTGTAATGATCAGTGTTAGGATATATCACAAAAATTTTATTAGTAGTAATAGCTAAAGTGCTGACATTTGTGGATTTTTAACTTTTTATTTTTAACAAAATAAATCAGAATTGATGTTATGCCTATAATGATGATACTCTTAACCAATTGCACAATAGTCTTTCTTCAATGGCGGAGAAAAGGCAACCCTGGGAGTGACATCCATGGAACAGAGTCACCCAGGTGACCATCATATGATAAGACTGATGGCAGAAAAATCTCAGAAACAGTATGATGCTTGCTCCAGTGGTACAGTGTAAGAGATGGTGGTTTGCATTAAGAGACAGTGGTGAGCAGAGAGCCTTGGACTGAGGTCTTCAGAAGTACACTCTGACATAAGGATTTGTGTGCAAGTGGATTTTTCAAGAAACTCCCAGAAGAAGCAAACAAGAAAATGGAGGGGATAGGACAGTGGAGAAGCCAAGTGAGGTGGGTATGAGGGCAAAGTCATGGACAGCACCCTCCTTTGATCCAGTGGGGAGCTCTGATGAGTAAGGTATACCTCAAGGTCATCTCAACTCAGGGCAAAGAGGCTGGACTTTCATACTCCCATTCTTGTTGGTCATTGGCTAAGGTCTGATTGGGCAGACGGTGAGGTGAGGGTGGGAGGGATGGAAAGCTCTAGACACTTCCAGTTGTCATATTTGGGCAAAACCCTTCCCCAACCGGAGGATGGTCCTGTGAAGAGGAGTCACAAGGCCATTATTGGCAAAAGCACAGTACAGCCAGGAGATAGGCACATGGGAATAGTTAAAAGGGCTTGAGGCAATCCCTGATTACCCACAGTGTCTGCCACACATCTGATTTCAGAAATATACTATAAAGAGAAAGGGAAAGGGCACAGCTTGGAGGAGTGTTCTACAAAGCCCAGGATGCTACAGAACTGGTGCTCTGTCACTCATGCCCTCAGAGAAAAACAAATATTTTCAATCAATCCACTTTGCTCCACTGCCATAAATACCTCCTTAATTCAAGCCAATATCATCTCTTACCTGTACCACTGCAACCAGCATTCTACCTAGCTGCCAGGCATCTATTCTTGCTCCCCTATGTTCATTCTCTACACAATACACATGGTGATTAAAAAAAAAAAAATACAGTGCCGATGTCTGGGGATGAGAGTGAGTTGAGTTTGAGATGCTTTAATCAGCCCATGATAGAAAAGTGAAAGTATTAGTAGCTCAGTCATGTCCGACTCTTTGCGACCCCATGGATTGTAGACTACCAGTCTCTATCTGTGGGATTCTCCAGGCAAGAATACTGGAGTAGGTAGCCATTCCCTTCTCCAGGGGATCTTCCCAACCCAGAGATTGAACTGGGGTCTCCTGCATTGCAGGAGGATTCTTTGCCATCTGAGCTACCAGGGAAGCTCTTAATCAGCCCATAATCACTACTAAACCTGCCCCCTCCCCATATTCTTTGGTAGACACAGTGGATATTTTCTCAAGTGTATGCAGCAGTATGCTGCTTTATGCCACCTCTCATCTCCCCGTGTCCACCAACCTTCATCACCCCTCTTCCAGATCACCCCCCTTGTAAGCATCTTATCACTTTCAAATTCTTTCCATATAGACATTCTGGAACCACCAAAGTTAAGATGTAAATCTGGTCATGTGGGTCCCCTGCTTAGAACCCTTCATCACACTTGGCATAGAATCAAGACTCCTTCTCATGACCCATGAGCCCCACCTCAGCTGGCTCCTATCTCTCCAATGGGCATTTTTCCGTTTCCACCAGTGTATCTCTCTCACTTGACAATCTCTGCCTTTGTTATTTCCTCTGCCCCAGATTCTCATCCTCTTTCATTAATTTGGTTTCGCCTCAAATGTCCCTTCCTCAGAGAGGTAGTTCTCCATAATCCTTTGACCACCACGTCTATCCAGCCCCCTTCTAACATGTTACACTCTTTGATTTTCTCCACAGGACTTATTTATATCTTGTCCATAGATTTGTTAGCTTACTGTCTGTCCCCCTGGCTAGAGTGTTAGCTCCAGGAGGCTTTGTCTGCACAGGCCACCACTGTATACCTCTGTAACGGTGCCTGGCACAGCCATAATAGGTGCACACTAAATACCTTCTAACTCTGAAGTCAGTCTGCCAAGGAAGCATTTGTTTCTATGCCTGGGTAAAGATTTCACAAGCTTTATCATCGAATCTGTGACAAATCACATTTGCCATAACGTTTCAGATGCAGGCAGATAAATAAATATGAGTCCTTCTTAGAAGACTTTTGAAAGGAAATCAAGCCTGAATATTCACTGGAAGTACTGATGCTGAAGCCGAAGCTCCAATACTTTGGCCACCTGATGTGAAGAGCTGATTCACTGGAAAAGACCCTGATGCTAGGAAAGATTGAAGGCAGAAGGAGAAGGGGATGACAGAAGATGAGATAGTTGGATGGCATCACCAACTCGATGGACATGAGTCTGAGCAAGCTACAGCAGATAGTGAAGGACAGGGAAACCTGGCGTGCTGCAGTCCATGGGGTTGCAAAGACTTGGGCATGACTGAGTGACTGAACAACAACAGCAACTGGACATAATTGGTCTTCCATACATCCTGCTGGTCTGAGCCTCCCTAGAGAATGATGTTTATTTCCAATGGTCATGTTTCTAATAGGAAAGGTGCCCACATTCATGTAACTAAGGATAGTCAGTCAACAGGCTGCAGTTCCCACATCTTTAGAATCCACTGCCACATTCACACTGTGGCATGACAGAGCACAGCAGGAGTACTACGGCTGGGTCATTTCAGTCTTACATGGGTCATCTTTTATAGGCAAACTTTTTTCTGGCCCTCCCCATCTTCTGAGACTTTCTCAGAGCTGTGCTGCCGTCTGTGACTCCTTCTACCCAATCTTCCATTTTACTGCTCTACCTGCATCTTGGTCTAAGCCTCTCCCCACCTAGCTTTCCCCTTTTTCTTTCACACAAATTTCCCTCAATAGACTCCTTGCACATCTAATCTTACTTGAGCATCTGATTCCTGGAGGATTCAAACTGACATAGAAAGCATTCATTTTGTATAAAGGACATGTTGATCCTGTGTGTGGAATCATCTATAGAGTTGAAAATATCCATTTGCTTTGTTTTCTGGGTCAGTGAAAGTACACTAATATGAAGATCCTTGAAAATCATGGGCTCTGAAACACACTTTTTTTCCTTATCTGGGATCCCAATACAGTAGAATTGCTCTAAATCATTTCAATAAGAATCCATGGTTGTTTGGCTTATAGAAAAAATTGGTTCAATCTGGGAATCATAAAAATGATTTGTACACTTCTAAAGTTTTTTATTTAACTCAAAGCATAAATTTGCATCAACCCCCCAGTCCTTTGATGAAGGACCAAGACTTTTTCTTGAGTATCTCTCTGTTTGCACAAACCACATTCTTCTGTAATTGCCACTTTCTTTAAAGTGAAGCAGGAACTAAAAGTTACCTGTCATACAATCAGAGCACAGAAACTTTTTCATATTTTCCTTAAATTTCTGCAGTTATATAAAAAAATCAAGTTGCCTTAATTAAGAATCTGAAAGAATTCAACTTTGCAACTTTCTTTGTATGCTTATATTTAATCAAATTTTCATGTTTTTAACCAAATCATAGAAATATAATATCCTGGCATGAAAAGGATGGGCAAGAACCATCACTGAATCTTGGTATGAATCAAATCCATGGGTGGGACCAAAAGTGTGGGAGAGTGCTGGGCTCAAGGCTGGAGGCAGCAATGAGTGTATTTTGTAGATGAAACAGAGAGCATTGGTTAGGTTGGAAAGTTCGCTAAGGAGTGGTTAATGAAGAGGATTTTTACTACATGATGCTTAATATAATGGACTAGGAAATGGCAACCCACTCCAGTGTTCTTGCCTGGAAAATTGCATGGACAGAGGAGCCTGGTGGGCTACAGTCTATGGGGTCACAAAGAGTCAGACATGACTGAGCTTGTTCCTGATATAAAATGCTTTAAATTTTTAGTGGGGAATTCCCTGGTGGTCCAGGGACTAGGACTCTGCACTTTCACTGCCCAGGGCACAGGTTCAATCCTTGGTTGGGAAACTAAGATCCCACAAGTTGTTGCCAAAAAAAAAAAAAAAATTGTTAATGATGTTACTTCTGTAGTTCCTTTGGCTCCCTGAGCTGCCTCCATTAGAGGTAGACAGTGATTGATCCTGACTCTATGGTGATAGAACATTCTTTTACATTTGTTAGTCTTACCTTTTATTTGCTCATGAATTCTGTTGGAAATCTGATCCTCTTCTAAGAAAAATGTAATTCATACATACACATACAAAATTGTAAATCGGGTTTTGTTCCTGAATCTCACTTGAAAACTCCTAGGATATATAGAAATATGTATCTATATATCATATATATGTATCATATCTATATATCATAACTATATATATAGTTATTACTGATTCATGTTGTTGTATGGCATAAACCAATACAACATTGCAAGTCAATTATCCTCCAATTAAAAATTAAAAGAAGAAAATTCCTTATTCATAAATTCCCTATGCTAGAAACTGGTTGTGTTCCTCCTCCAGTTCGTATGTTGAAAACCCAACCCCCCACTATGATAGTACTTTCAGACAGGGCCTTTGGAAAAATGATTACATCGTGTGGTTAGAGCCCTCATGAATGAGGTTAGTGCCCTTATAAAAGATACTCCAGAGAGCTCCCTTGCCTCTTTCACTATGTGAGGACTTAGTGAGAAGACGCTGTCTATAAGGAAGCATTCCCTTAACAGACACCAAATCTTCTGGTGCCTTGATCTTGGCCTCTCCAGATTCCAGAACTATACAAAATATATGTTTGTTGTTTATAAGCCATTCAGTTTATGGTATTGTTGTTATATTAGTCCAAACAGATTGACACCATGCATGTGTGTGTGCTAAGTTGCTTCAGTCGTGTCCAACTCTTTGTGATCCTGTGGACTATAGCCCACCAGGCTCATCTGTCCATGGGATTCTCCAAGCAAGAATACTGGAGTGAGTAGCCATTCCCTTCTCCAGGGAATCTTCCCCACCCACGGATCAAACCCATGTCTCTTACATCTCCTGCATTGGCAGGTGGGTTTTTGGCACTAGTACTACCTGGGAAGCCTGACTGATACCATATTGCATTATTAAACCATACAGAATAAAATAGGCAGTACACTAGCTTGTTATTTTCTGACCAAGGATATAAACCAATGGGCTGTATTTGCCTGATAAGATTGATGCATCATAAATGTCACTGTCTAACTGTTGGAAAAAAAGACACACCACACGCACACTAGTACATTTGCTTAGTTCTCACAGAGAGTGGCAAGAGTCATGCCAATCTGATTCATCTTTCAGGAAGGAAGAGGGAAGTGCAGTGTTAAGCCACAAGCAAGGCCACAGAGAAGATTAGTCCTGAAGAGCAGCAGAGATTGGGGCCGTCCAAGGGCAGAGCAGTGGTTGTCAGTTGAGTAAGACTGTGTCATTGAATGCCAGATAGACACAGCCTAAGGGGGCCTTGGAGATCATCCAGGCCAACTCATTCCATAACTCAGTCCCATCAGATGCAGACTCTTAACAGAGTTACAAGCAAGAAACCATCCTCTCAAATCTATCAACTCTAGGAGGAGCAAGAATTGTTTTCCTGGCCTTGATTAGCACACAGGTGGTTGGCGCCAAGTGTCTTCCTCCTTGTTCTGAAGATTACAAGTTAGTGATAACAACTGGGTGGGAATCCAGTCCTTCTCATATTTTTGCTATAAAGTCTCACTGCTCCAGGCCTTGAGGATGCTTTTGCATTTTACTTAATCTTATTAAAATTATTTGAATATAAAAACATTTCAAGGACATTCTCATTCCATACCCCCCTTTCCTCACGGTTTCTCTGTTTAGGAAGAGCTTTGAGGCCTCTGGTGTAACTTCCCAAATCACAAATGACATTACTGCTTCCATTTCATGGGCCTGACAATCAATCTGAATGATGCTGAGTTCCATTTCCTAAGAGCAACTACTAACTTTGTACAGAGTGCCAAAACCCCAAAGTCAAGTAGTTAAGACTTTTGATCAAGTACAAGACAGTCTAAAAGTGCCTAGGATTGCTTTCTCATTTTTTTCTAGGGCATAGAAAAGTGACTCATTCATTTATAGACTAACAAAATGAACAAGTGATTCTGTACAAAGTGAGGTGATAATTGGTTGAAAACTTCTTTCTCAAGTACCAGTCCTTGAACTGAATAATGACCTGATTTAGGAGTAAGCATAGAGGAAGCCCAGTGGGAGAAAAAAAAGGAGACTTTTTATTTGTGCTTTTAGCTACAATGGAAGGAGGATTAAAATTGGAGTTTGTGGTAGGCAGAATAAAGCCTCTTCCAATGATATCCACACTTTAATTCCTAGAACATGTGAAAATGTTAGATGGCAAAGGGGAATTAAGGTTGCAGATAAAGGTTGCTAATCAGCTGATTTTTTTTTTTTTGTCAGTACCTGGAAGCAGAGTCTTAACCACTGGACTACCAGGGAAGTCCCTAATCAGTTGATCTTAAAATAGAAAGATTACCCTGGATAATCTGGTTGGCCCAATATAATCAGAGTCCTTAAAAGTGGAAGAGGGAGGCAGAAGAGGAGAGTCAGAGGGAGATAAGATCATAGAATGGTCCAAGTGATATGTGACAAGGATTTGACCTGTTTTTGGTGGCTCTGAAGATGGAGGAAGGGGGCATAAACATAGAAATGCAGGAAGCCTCTTTGAGCTTGACCAGGTGGTGCTAGTGGTAAGAACCCACCTACCAATGCAAGAGACATAAGAGAAGCGGGTTCAATCCCTGGGTTGGGAAGATCCCCTGAAGAAGGAAATGCAAACCACCCCGTATTCTTGCCTGGAGAAGTCCATGTACAGAGGAGCTTAGCAGGCTACTTTGACTGTGTGAACCACAACACTGTGGAGAGTTCTTAAAGAGATGGGAATACCAAACCACCTTACCTGCCTCCTGAGAAATCTGTGTGCAGGTCAAGAAGCAACAGTTAGAACTAGATATGGAACAACAGACTGGTTCCAAATCGGGAAAGGAATACATCAAGGCTGTATATTGTCATCCTGCTTATTTAACTTATATGCAGAGTACATCATGTGAAATGCTGGGTTGCAAGAAAAGCTGGAATCAAGATTGCTGGGAGAAATATCAATAACCTCAGACATGCAGATGACACCATCCTTATGACAGAAAGCAAAGAAGAACTAATAACCCTCGTGATGAAAGTGAAAGAGGAGAGTGAAAAAGCTGGCTTAAAACTCAACATTCAGAAAACTAAGATCATGGTATCCCATCCCATCACTTCATGGCAAATAGATGGGGAAACAATGGAAACAGTGACAGACTTTTTTGGGCTCCAAAATCACTGCAGATGGTGTGTGCAGCCATGAAATTAAAACACGCTTCCTCCTTGGAAGAAAAGTTATGATCAACCTAGACAACATACTAAAAAACAGAGACATTACTTAGCCAACAAAGGTCCGTTTAGTCAAGGCTATGGTTTTTCCAGTAGTCAGGTATGGATGTGAGAGTTGGACTATAAAGAAAGCTGAGCACCGAAGAATTGATGCTTTTGAACTGTGGGGTTGGAGAAGACTCTTGAGAGTCCCTTGGACTGCAAGGAGATCTAACCAGTCCATCCTAAAGGAAATCAGTCCTGAATGTTCATTGGAAGGACTGATGCTGAAGCTGAAACTCCAATACTTAGGCCACCTGATGCGAAGAGCCAACTCATTGGAAAAGACCCTGATGCTGGGAAAGATTGAAGGCAGGAGGAGAAGGGGACGACAGAGGATGAGATGGCTGGATGGCATCACCCACTCAATGGACATGAGTTTGGGTAAACTCTGGGAGTGGTGATGGACAGGGAGGCCTGGCATGCTGTGGTTCATGGGGTCACAAAGAGTTGGAAATGACTGAGCAACTGAACTGGACTGAACTGAATTTATTACAGCAGCAAATATAAAAGTAAGGCAGATGTGATGAAAGTAAGAGTAAATGAGATGTTCCCGTTTTGGGTATGTTTCAGGCAGGCTGTTGCCAGCAAGTGGACTGAGAAAGATACATCAAGAGTTGAGGACCCACAGGAGAAGGTGACTATGAGGCTAGAAAACTGGGAGATGCAGGAGCTTGGGATAGGGAGCAGCCCCTGTAGATTCAAGGACCCTAATCAGGAGTGAACTCCAATGACCAGGGGACAGCTGATATAGTAACTAGCTATATAGTAACTAGATATAGTAACTAGCTGACATAATGATTCTTGCAATTGAAAGTTGCTCAGTCATGTCTGACTCTTTGAGACCCCACGTCACTATTTGTCACTGTTAGTTTTCTTTTTCTATGGCTATTGTAACAAATTACCACAAGTAGTGGCTTAAAGCAACAGACGCAGATTATGTTACAGTTATGTAGGTTAGCCATCTGACATGGGAAGGTGAGGGGGAAGAGGAAATATTCAGTATTGTTTAGAGCATGGAAACTGAGCTCCACAATAATAGTAGATCCAACAAAAGACATTTTCTTTCTCTCTCCCCCTGAGCACATAGGGGGTCTCTTTGAGAAGCTGTCAATCTCCAGCCCCTCTCACCTTCCCAGAAATTGGGGGGTGGGGCTAGAAGTTCCAAGCTTCTAATCATGGCTTGGTCTTTCTGGTAACCAGTCCCTCTCCTGAACTCAAAACAACCTACAGATTTAATGCAATCCTTATCAAAATATACATTATTCAGAGAACTAGAAGAAATAATCTTATAATTTATATGGAATCACAAAATACCCCAAAATACTAAAGCCGGCTACACCGTAAAGCTGCAGTAATCAAAACAGTGTGATACTGACATGAAAACACACACAAATCAATGGACTAGAATAGAGACTCCAGATAAAAACCCACACACCTACCATTAATTAATCTATGACCAAGCAGGCAAGAATATACGATGGAGAAAAGTGGTGCTAGGAAGACTGGATAACCATATGTAAAATGATGGAATTAGAACATTCTCTCACACCATATAAAAATTAACTCAAAATGATTTAAAGATCTAGCTATGGAGATGGAAACCATAAAACTCCCAGAAGACAACACAGGCAGAACACTCTTTGACGTGAGTCATAGCAATATTTTTTGGTTTTAGTCTCTTAAGGCCAAAGAAATAAAAGCAAAAATAAACAAATGGGACCTAATTAAACTTAAAAGCTTTTGGACAGTGAAGAAAAAACATCAATAAAAGGAAAAAACAACCTATGGAATGGGACAAAATATTTGCAAATGATACACTGACATGGGGTTAATATCCAAAATATTCAAACAGTTCATATAACCCAATATTGAAAAACCAAACAGTGCAATAAAAAATGGGCAAAAAACCTGTATAGACATTTTCCCAGAGAATACAGATGGATGACTAACAGGCACATGAAAAAATTCTCAACATTTGCTAATTATTAAAGAAACACAGGTCAAAGCAACAAGATATTATCTCACAGCTGTCAGAATGGCTATCATCAACAAGCCTATAAGTAAGAAGTGTTGCCAAGAATATGGAGAAAAGGGAACCTTTTTACACTGTTGTTGGGAATGCAAGTTGATGCAGACATGATGGAAAATGATATGGAGTTTCCTCAAAAACTGAAAATAGAATGACCATATGATCCAGAAATTCCACTCCTGGGTATCTATCCAGAAAAAATTGAAACACTAATTCAAAAATATACATGCACCCCAGTGTTCATAGCCACACTATTTATAATAACAAAGACATGGAAGTGACCCAAGTGCCCATCAACAGATGAATGGTTTAAGAAGATGCGGCATACCGTATACAATGGAATACTACTCAATCATAAAAACTAACAAAATTCTGCCATTTGCAGCAACATGGATGGGCCTAGAGAATATTATGCTTAGTAAAATAAGTCAGACAGAGAAAGACAAATACTATATTATATCACTTATATGTGGAGTCTAAAAAATTATACAGATGATATACATGCAAAACAGAAACAGGCTCACAGATAAAGAAAACAGAGGGAACTAAAGTTTACCAAAGCAGACAGGGAATGGAGGAGAGACAAATTAGGGATTAGGGATTAAAAGACACAAAGTACTGAGTATAAAATAGATAAGCAACAACAATATATTGTACAGTATAGCACAGGGAATTACAGCCATTATCTTGTAGTAACCTGTATATAATAAGAATAATATAATATTCTTGCAATATAATCTGCAAAAATACTGAATCACTATGCTATACACCTAAAGCTAATATAATAGGTAAATCAGCTATACTTTAATTTTTTTTAAAAAAATGCAGCGGAACAATATTCATAGTTGTATTATTCACAATAGCCTAAAGTAGGAAACAGATGTCTATGAATGAATAGATAGACAAAATGCAGTATATACCTGCAATGGAATATTATTCAGCCTTTAAAAAGAATGAAATTCTGACACATGCTGCCACACAGATGAACCTTGAAGATGTTATGCTGAGTGAAATAAGCCAGTTGCAAAGAACAAACATTGTGAGATTCCAAATATGAGGTAGCTAGAATAGTCAAATTCACAGAAACAGAAAGTAGAATGGTGGTTGCCAGGGGCTGTGGGAGAGGATAATAAGGAGTTAGTGTTTAACGGACAATTTCAGTTTGGAAAAACTTCTGAAGATGGATGGTCATGATGACTGTACAACAATGTGAATGTACTTGATGCTTATGTACTTAACTATATACTTAAAAACAGTTAAAGTGGTAATTTTTATGTTAAATATATTTTACCACAATAATTTAAAAAATAAATAAAAAGAGAAAAAGAACCTTTCTTACTGAAGCCCTCAGTGAAAAAGTTCAAGAGCTTAGCGCCCAACAAGACCTGAACACAAGAGATGTTCAGGGAATCTGTGTTAGATGTACAGGTCAGTGGGGTCAGAATATGTCTAGTCTCATCTGTACTTCAAAGGAATAATAATTTCCTGAATTAGCAAACATTGTGTGCTATTTACAATGCTGCCTCTTTTGTAATATTAGATATTTGAGGATGTGCAAAGCTTATTGGACAGAACATTCTAATTGTGATTGTCATAGCTGTTGCAATAATGGCCCTGAATAAACCATGCCTCCCTGTACTTTTGCTTTGTGTGGCCCCTTTTCCCATTGACTCTGGGTTTCAGCACACAACTTGTTTTGGCTAATAGAACGTTGCCAAATTCTACATAGTCAGAGGCTTGATAAGTGCTTGCACATTGAGGCTTTTCTGCTTGGAAAGTTCACTCTAAGAGCCAACCAACCACAATGTAAGAAGTCTGACTATCCTGAGATCACTATGTTGTCAGGAAGCTGAAGCTAGTCATGTGGGGCCACCAAGGTCCTTACTGTGTTAGACAGAATAATGGCCCCCAAGGAGGTTCAAGTCCTTATCTTAGGAACCCAGGAACATGTTATACTATGTGTCATCTTCCATGTTATGTTCCATGTTAATGTCATACAGAGTATCCATTGTTCTGGTAAGAACAAAATGTGTACGTGTGTGTGTGTGTGTGTGAAGTTGCTTCCATCGTGACCAACTCTCTGCGACCCTATGGACCATAGTCCGCCAGGCTCCTCTGTCCATGGGATTTTTCCAGGCACGAGTCCTGGAGTGGGCTGCAATTCCCTTCTCCAGTATACATGTAAAACAAGCTATAAAATATGAATAGAGTAATAGTGGTGATTTTGCATATGATAGGGGCTCTTATATGTGCATTAAAAACTGGTATTGTACAGTATAAATGGTGAAATTCATACCAATCATTTAACATTTTAATTTTTTGTGCCAGAACTTTTGATGGCAAGTAGCAGAAAATTATATGAACTATCTTAAGTAAAACCAAAATGCATGAGGGGGATTTATTATAACAATACAGAGGCATCTCAGAAACCAAGAAATGAAAGCAGAGTATAGAATGGCCTTGAATCCAGGACCTGAAAAGCCATCTGAAGCACAGCAGGGCTCCTCCAACCCTCCAGGGCCACATGTTCTCTTAAACCAGCTTCGTTTTGTTCAATCTCTTTCTCCCCACCTCTTTCTCTCTCCCTCTCCAGGATGACTTTCCCTGCTTTTTCAGGCATTCTGGGTCAAACAGGACAGTCTTAGCCCAACCTTTCCTTCTTTAGCAGCCTAAGCTCCCAGTGCAATGACTGGTACCTCCGAGTCTCAGTTCTAAATTCGCTGGAAGAAGAAATTTGTGCAGGTGGGTCAGTTATGCAGCCCTGGTCCAATCAGCAATGGCTAGGAGGGCAGGGTCAGCTAGGTCATTCAATAGGACCAGTGTGTGTGTGTGTGTGTGTGTGTGTGTATTGGTGAGGGGTGCCTTCATGTGTGGATGTGTGCATATGTGTGAACATGATGGCATTTTGAGGCAGGCAGATACACTAGAGATGTTCCTATAACCTATCCTGTCTAGGCAATAGGAATCTACTTGTTCTGGCGCTGTAACTTTGAAGGAAGTCAGAAGAGGAGGGCAGGTGGTCCCAGATGGCAAAGCCAGGGATTCTGGGAGTACAGAACCTGATACTCAGGGAAAGCCTGAGTCAGAGCGTGGGCCCCTGGGATACTGCTTCCTGGAACTCTCACAGCCCACCCACTCACACTCAGATCGGGGAAGTCCAGAGCAGTGAGTGGGACATTTGGGACATGGGCATTCAGGAAGCTGAATGTGTGGTGTGGGTGGTGAAGAAGCAGACAGCCTGTCTATGTTTAATCTGTCTCTAGACAACATGCTCTTTTGTGTTTCTCCACCTTTCCTAACGCCTGTCTCCATGTGAAGAATCAAAATTCCCACACCTTTTTAATTGTGATTACATCTTCAAAGTGAATTAAGTACTGTGACTAAAATCAAATCTGTACTTATCATATGGATCACTCATTTTTAAATAAACATGCCTCCAGGAGATTTCAAAGCATCTCTCTGGGAGAAGGGAAGACTCTCTGTCTTGCCCCACACCAGCTGTATCCCACCCCTGTTTGAGAATAACTGATTTCAATCATAAAATAGTCAATTCCACTCCACAGACATTCTTATTGGTGGTAATTATTATTAAATCAACACTTTGGGAAATTAAGAAATGGCCTTAGAGTGAAGATTCATGGGGGTGCATTTACTTGCAATGAAGAGAGTGCTTTGCACCATTTCATTTTATTAAATTGCCATTGTATTGGACATTTTTATATCTGCTATTAAAAAGTCAGTGATTTGAGATGTGCCCACATACCATGTCATATTTTCTGAAGTATATATAAAATGTAATTTGTGCAAATGAATAAAATCTCAAATTATATGCCTAACTGATCTATATATGTCTGGGATAATAAGTTTTCCTAGTGTGGTACTCCTGCCTACAAACCAAGTAATCGTCAAGGTCAGTCTCATCTTTATTATTCTAACATCTCTGTATGCATGTCAAGAAGCAACAGTTAGAACTGGACGTGGAACAACAGACTGGTTCCAAATCAGGAAAGGAGTACGTCAAGGCTGTATATTGTCACCCTGATTATTTAACTTATATGCAGAGTACATCATGAGGAATGCTGGACTGGATGGAGCACAAGCTTGAATCAAGATTGCCAGGAGAAGTGTAAATAACCTCAGATATGCAGATGACACCACATTTATGGCAGAAAGTGAAGAGGAACTAAAGAACCTCTTGATGAAAGTGAAAGAAGAGAGTGAAAAAGTTGGCTTAAAGCTCAACATTCAGAAAACTAAGATCATGGCATCTGGTCCCATCACACACATGTGCTCTGCAGAAGGACCTTGCTGTTTATCCATCCTTTTCACCCTTTCTCTTGGCAGCCACCAGTCTGTTCTCAATGTCTGTGAGTCTGTTTCTGATTTGTAGATAGGGTCATTTGCATTGTATTTTAGATTCCATAGCTAAGTGATATTGTATGTACTTGTCTCTCTCTAACTTATTTCATTTAGCATGATAATCTGTAGGTCCATCCATGTTGCTGCAACTAATGGGGTATCTAAATGGTTCTGTAAAGCCTTGTTTTCAAAACTCAGATATTTTATAAGCCTATATGCACAGAATTGTTCTATAGTTTCAGTTTTAATGCTATTGTCCTCTATTCCCCCAGTGATGACTACATAAGCTTTTCCCCCCCAACTCATCTGTGTTACAACATTCTACTGCATGACTATGAAGATGAACAGAAATGATATTTTCTTACAAGTGGTCAGATAACCCTTTGTGGTTGGGTCCCTTCATGTCTCCAAGTTTGGCATTATGGTGTCCATAAAAGTAGAAGACTAAACATACTTTATATCTCCTCACTTCCCTGAAACAAGAAGTCTGTTTTTTCAGTGGAATAATGAGTGGACTGTAAGAAAAAGTGAAAGCATCTAGTTTTTAACTGTTCTCCTCTTCATCTTTGTGTGAAATGCAAAACTTCAGGCCGCTGTTATTTTCATCTTAAAATAGCCACTGATTGAAAATTTCAAATTATTTAATGGATGATTCAGTCATTCAGAGATTATTTGGCAGGTGTCACCAAGTCTTCTAGATGCTCTCTAGGGGAAAAAAAAAAAAGAAAATACCTGTCTTAGTTTGAGAGATGTTGCACAGTAGTTAGTAAAGTTCTTTAGGCTTAATTAAGCCCAAGTGCACCCAAAGCATGCAACTTATACTGATTTATTACAGCCTTCCAAACCTCTTTTCTAGAATTGCTCTCTCTACCTTTCACCCTGCTTGGTCAAAGAAACTTAACTACAGTTAGTTTTGCATGAATTCAGACAAGCCAGGGTTTTCTTGGTCATTTCAAAGCTTTCCCACTCTGTCCTTTTCTTTGGAGTGGTAGCTAAGTTCCAGCAGGCTCAGTAGGCAGCAAGATTGGCCAGGAAGAACTTTATCAGAGAAGCCAGTGTGGACCTGATCCCCCTTGTTCCTGAATATCATTAGCATTTGTTCTTACTGGCACTTGCCCAGACATTTCCATCTGGCCTCTGATCAATGGTTTCTGCTGGTCACTCATTTTGTCCTTATCCAAACTGGGAATACTGAAGTCCCACCATTTTTCTTTCAGCTACTCCTATGCTTGAATGGCTAGGAGTAGCTAGCCAAGAACTTGAATGGCTTCTGGTGCCATGCTAGAGTGCATGGAGGCCCCCATGTCTCCCTTAGGTCCTTCTGCCTAGACATCTCAATCTTCAAGAGCCACTGTGGCACGTATATCCTCAAACTACAGAGGAGGGCAAAGGGAGACTTCTTGCAAGAGTTTCATCCAACTGGAAAGGGAACGCGCGTCCCCATACTCATTTCTCACTCCCTGCAAAAGCTCTTCTCCTCCTCTGACTCTTTGTTTAGTCCAGCTCAGGGCACTTCAGTCTCTTCTCCAGGCTGGTCCTACACTCCATGCCTTTTGTTTAGCAAAGACTTTGTGCCCTGAGTCACCTTGGCTTTTAAAACAGAAAAAGACCATACTCTTGGAACTCAAATCCTTGGCTCTCAAACTACTATCTCTACCACAAGTTTCAAACGTTGATTTCTAAATTAAAAACCAAAACAGTACTTTTTTGCCCCTTTACTCTGCTCTAACAAGACATTCTTCACTGAATTGATGATGCCTGTCACTGAAAGGGCAAGGGAGAGGACCCTCAGATTGTATTCCAAATTGTCAACTTTGTTCTCTCAGAAGAGTATGTTTCTCTTTAAGAAGAGTATAAAGATTAACGAAAATATAAGGCTACATTATGAAAGATGCCACAGAGCTGAACCATATTTGGTAATTGACCAAAATGGTATAAATACTGTGCAGTCAGTGGCAGGTCTAATCAATATGGAATGGTCTCAGGGGTTTTCAAAGAGGAGAGAAAGATTGATTGGTTTGTAATGTGTAAATCAGTAGGAAGGAACATGTAGTGGAGTCCATGCTGAACCACAGTGATGGAAATAGCCAAGGTTTGGTGTTATAGAAGCTGGGGGAGGAGTTTTTAAGGAGGAAAATCAACTGTTTTAAAAGCTATAGGGAAGTAAAAGAAAATACTTATTGGCACAAGGTTGTCGTGTGAGTTGGAAAGTTCTTATGTGTTGGTGTTGGAAGGGCATCCAGTAATAGCCCCTGCTATTTCATATTTATTGAGTTCGCAACAGAGTTGGATATATGGAGATTGTAGTAGTAGATGAAGAAGGGTAAGACATATTAGAGTCATGTTTGAAAATGGTTGCGGACCCAGGAAACTGCCAGAGGACACTTCCACTGGATCCTGGGGCCCTGTACCCATAACCACATACTGGGGGAAAAGGGTCTATTTGACTTTTAATAACCATGCAAATTAAAGTTAAGGAGTAATAATATATGGATTTGAATACGAACTGGCAAGGCAATACGTTTAAAATCGGGCTTCCCAGGTGGTTCTAGTGGTAAACAATTCGCCTGCTAATGCAGGAGACATAAAAGACTTGGGTTCGATCCCTGGATCAGGAAGATCCCCTGGAGAAGGGCATGGGAACCCACTCCAGTATTCTTGCCTGGAGAATCCCATGGACACAGGAGCCTGGGGGGCTACAGTCCATAGGGTCGCAAAGAGTCAGACATGGCTGAAGCAACTTAGCATGCACCCATGTTTAAAATCAAGCTTACTTTAATCTATGTTTGTACTGGGAGTTCTATCAGCTGTGCTCAACCAGTATTTGTTTATTAGTATTCTAGATGTGCTCTCAAAGGCATATGTCAGCAGTATAAATGCACAAAAGAATGAGCAGAGAACCAAGCTGCAGTATTAAATTTTAAATTGCATGGTATATTCATAATATACTAGGATCTCCTTTTTTTCTTTTTAAAGAATTCCTTTCTGTTCAACTTATTTGAGAAGAAAAATGACTTTCACTAGATTATTTAAAAATGAGCTTTGATCCAACTAGAATGAATATCTTGAAGTCATTTTAGTTTTGTCTTTGCAGTGTATATAAAGTAAATACAGAAATCTGCTCAAAATCACAAATTAAAAAATCTATAACTTTAAAGGGTCAATCTATTTTAATTTACTTGCTGAAAGATCAGCTGGATATGTGATGGAACCGTAAAGCCATCCATTTTGAAGTAACTACAAGGTGGACATTTGCTGTTAACCAAATAAGCATTTGGGAGACTTAGTGATAAGAATAAAATGTTGCTCTGAGTCAGGACACTATTAGGGATGAGTTAAGTGCCTGTCTGCCCAAGAGCTGGATAACAGCTCCACAGGGTGATTGGGAGTTAGGCCTCATGGCAAAATGAGGTGGCATGTCCTCAGTGACAGGAGAAGGCAATGGCACCCCACTCCAGTACTCTTGCCTGGAAAATCCCAGGGATGGGGGAGCCTGGTGGGCTGCCGTCTATGGGGTCGCACAGAGTTGGACACGACTGACGTGACTTAGCAGCAGCAGCAGCAGCAGCAGCAGCAGCAGTCCTCAGTGACAGAAAGAAGGGGGTGTATAATTGAATTAGTGAACTTGAATGATTGATGGGTGACTGTGGGGGCATGAGGAGAATGAAATGCATTTAGAGAAGTTCTCAGGTGCAGACTTCCATCCATACATAACCATGGAGTCATAGTCTTTCTGCTTACTTTCCCTGTGCTAAGGGCTGACATGGTGGCCAAACTTCTTCATGCACTTCACTGGGATAAGGCAATGACCTAGAAATTTGAGAGGTACCAGGAAGTTTCAGGAAGGGGGAAAGAGTTTTAAAAGTACAGAGAATGAGAATCATGAAACACACCTTTATCAAAATAAAGAATGAATTCTGAGAGTATTTTAATATTCTCATTACCTGGCTTTCTGGATTTATGTATCTGTGATTGAAAATTCTTTTCATTGAAGTATTTTGATTTATAATGTTTCAAGTATACAGCAAAGTGATTCAAATATACATATATATTGAAAAAATTTTTATTGAAGTTTAGTTGATTTACATGGAGAAGGAAATGGCAACCACTCCAGTATTCTTGCCTGGAGAATCCAAGGGATGGAGGAGCCTAGTGGGCTGCCGTCTATGGGGTCACACAGAGTCGGACACGACTGAAGCGACTTAGCAGCAGCAGCAGTTGATTTACAATGTTTCAAGTGTACAGCAAAATGATTCAGTTTTACATATACATATATCCATTCTTTTTCAGATTCTCTTCCATTATCAGTTATAATAAGATATTGAATGTATTCCCTGTGCTGTGCAGTAGGTCCTTGTTGGTTATCTATTTTATACACAGTCTGCTAATCCCAAACTCCTAATTTATCCCTCCCCTGCTTTCCCCTTTGATAATCACAAGTCTGTTCTCTATGTCTGTGAGTCTGTTTCTGTTTCAGAAATAAGTTCGTTTGTGTCACACTTTAGATTCCACCTATAAGTAATATCATATGGTATTTCTCTTTCTCTTTCTGACTTTCTTTACTTAGTATGATCTCTAGGTCTATGCTTGTGTGTGTGCATGCTCAGTTGCTTAGTTGTGTCCCACTCGTTGCAACCCCATGGACTGTAGCCCACCAGGCTCCTCTGTCCATGGGATTTTCCAGGCAAGAATACAGGAGTGGGTTGCCATTTCTTTCTCCAGGAGATTTTCCTGACCCAGGGGTCGAACCTGTGTCTCCTGCATTGACAGGCAGATTCTTTATGGCTGAGCCACCTGGGAAGTTCTCTAGCTCCATCCATGTTGCTGAAAACGGCACTATTGCATTCTTTCTATGGCTGAGTAGTATCCTGTTATTAGTGCTGCTATTAATATAGGGGTGCATGTATCTTTTTGAATTATACTTTTGTCTGGATATATGCCCAGGAGTGGGATTGCTGGATAGTATGATAGCTGTATTTTCAGTTTTTTAAAGAACCTCCATACTGTTCTCTATAGTAGCTGCACCAATTTACATTCCCACCAATAGTGTAGGGGGTTTCCCTTGAAAATATTTTTTATAATGGAGGACTCAATTAAGAAATTAAGTCAGTAATAAGTGATAGAGCCCACACTGGGGACAGAGGACTCATTACACTTCATCACACCTATTGAGAACAAGGGACAGAAGAATCTCATTGGGTTCTGATGTCTGTCGCCAGTGCCTCATTACAGGACCCATTCACCAACACTTGATTCTCAAATTCTCAAAGCAGCTCAATCCCTCTCTGGCCCAGACCTGCATGTATGTTGCCCCTCTACCTTGGATGCTTTCTCCACTTCACAGGTTGCTTCCTTCTCATCCTTCAGGTTGTAGCTTAAACTGGGCTTCCTCATGACAGGCTTTCCTGAGGACTTGATCATAATTATTATTTTTTGTTTGTTTGTTTGCTCCTTATCCCCTTGATGGTGGGTGATTTCTTTGCCAGGACTGCTGTAAAAAAGTGTCACAGATAGGATGACATCAGCAATAGAAACTTACAGTCTCACAGTTGTGGAGGGTGGAAGTCCTCTATCTAGGTGTAGACAGGGCTGGTTTCTTCTCAAGGTTATGAGGGAAGGATCTGTTCCAGGTCTCTCTCCTTTGCTTAGAGATGGCCTTCTTTCTCCTGTGTCCTCATATTATTTTCTCTCTACAGATGTCTGTGTCTGTCCAAATTTCTCCCTTTAATTTGAACACCAGTCACATTGGATCAGGGTCCACACTAATGACCTCATTTTAATTTATTTCTGTAGAGATACTATCTGCAAATACAGTTGCATTCTGAGGTACTGGGGAATTAGGACTCCAACATATGAATTTGGGGGAGGGGGTGAGAAAACTCAGTGCAGCCCTTAACAGCAGGAATTGTGTAATTTTTTCCTCCTTCACTGTATGGCTGCTCAACACCTAAAACAGTATCTGGCACATAATAGCTGTTATATTTAAAATGGATGGCCAACAAGGACCTATTGTATAGCACAGGGAACTCTGCTCAATATTACTTGACAACCTGGATAGGAAGGGAGTTTGGGGAAGAACGGATACATGTATATGTATGGCTGAGTCCCTTCATTGGTCATCTGAAACTGTCTCAACGTTGTTAATCTGCTATATTCTGATATAAAATAAAAAATTTAAATTAAAAGATTACAATGTTCTTTTAAAAAAATTTTTATTGGGGTATAATCGATTTACAATGCTGTGTTAAGTTTCAGACGTATAGCGAAGTGAATGTGTTATACAAATACATATATCCACTCTTTTTTAGACTCTTTTCCCATATAGGCCATTGCAGAGTATTAAGTAGAGTTCCCTATGTTATACACTAAGTCCTTGTTAGTTACCTATTTTATATATACTAGTGTGTATATGTCAGTCCCAAACTCCCAATTTATCCCTCTCCCCACCCTTTCCCCCTGGTAACCGCAAGTTGTTTCTCTAAGTCTGTATGTCTGTTTCTGTTCTCTAGATAGGTTCACTTGTACCACTTTTTTTAGCATATAAGTGAATCATACAATATTTTTCTTTTTCTGTATAACTTACTTCACTTAGTATGATGATCTTCAGGTTCATCCATATTGCTGCAAATGGCATTATTTTCTTTTTTATGGCTGATTAATATTCCATTATATATACATATCACATCTTCTTTATCCAATTCCTCTACTGATGGACATTTAGATTGCTTCCATGTTTTGCTATTGTGAATAGTGCTGCAATGAACATTGGGGTGCATGTATTTTTTTGAATTATGGTTTTCTCCAGATACACTGGGGCTTCCCTGATAGCTCAGTTGGTAAAGAATCTGCCTGCAATGCAGGAGACCTAGGTTCGATTCCTGGGTTGGGAAAATCTGCTGGAGAAGGGATAAGCTACCCACTCCAGTATTCTTGGGCTTCCCTTGTGGCTCAGCTGGTAAAGAATCAGCCTGTAATGCGAGAGACCTAGGTTTGATCCCTGGGTCGGGAAGATCCTCTGGAGAACAGAAAGGCTACCCACTTCAGTATTCTGGCCTTGAGAATTCCATGGACTGTATAGTCCATGGGGTCCTAAAGAGTAGGACATGACTGAGCGACTTTCACTTCACTTTCAGATACACTCCCAGGAGTGGGATTGCTGGATTATATGGTAGCTCTATTTTCAGCTTTTTACGGGACCCCTAAACTGTAGTGGCTCAGCTGGTAAAGAATCCACCTGCAATGCAGGAGACCTGGGTTCACTCCTTGGTTTCAGAAGATCCCCTGGAGAAGAGAAAGGCTACCCACTCCAGTATTATGGCCTGGAGAATTCCATGGACTGTGTAGTCCATGGGATCGCAGAGTTGGGCACGACTAAGCGACTTTCACTTTCACTTTTTTCATACTGTTCTTCATAATGGTTATGTCAATTTACATTCCCACCAACCATGTAGGAAGGTTCCCTTTTCTCCAGCATTTATTGTTTGTAGACGTTTTGATGATGGCCATTCTGACAAGTGTGAGGTGATACCTCATTGCAGTTTTGATTTGCATTTCTCTAATAATTAATGATGTTGGGGAATTTTTTATGTGCTTCATTGAAGAAAATATGAAACTTGCAGGTAAGTAGAAAAGGACATTATAAATAATCTAAAATCCCAGTATCTAAGAAAAAAAAATTGTTAACAGTCTAGGGTGTTGCTATGCATGAATGAAATTTTTAACAAACATTTCAAACTGCATGTTATTTTTCAATCTGTTTTTACTTAAATTATATGTCATGAACATTTTCTCAAGCCATTAAACATTCTCTTAAAAAAATATATTTCTAACAGTTTCTATGTATTTCATTAAATAAAGCCATTTATTTATTGAGCAAATCTTCTATTGTTGGATAGTTAGTATGTTTCCAAGATTAGCTACCATAAGAAATGATGCTGTGGACATACTTATAGTTAAATCATAGCAAAAATTTATAGTTATTTCCTTAGAACAAATTCCTGGAAAACCAATGATCAATATTTAAACATTTTTATACATAAATGTCCACTTTTCTGTATGAACTTCATAGAATTTATACTTAGACCAGCTGTGTTCAAGGGTACCAGTTGCTTATACACTTACCAAAACATTGTGTATCATAATTTTATTTAATTCTTATCAGTTTGATACACAAAAGGTAATGTACACCTCACTGTTTTAATTTGCACTTTATTTTTAAAGAACCTAACATTTCTTAAAAATAAAATGGTTGAGTCTGCAATTTTGTGAATTATATGGCCTTTCATGGCCTTTGCCAATTTTAATTATTTTAGTTTGTGAAGCTTTTTATTGTATACATGTATTTATTTTTCTTCCTGTGTAGTAGTGATGTTTTCCTAATTTTGTTTATTCTCTTCTGATAGAAAAGTACAATATGCTTGAATTTTAATATATACTATTTTTTCTGTATGTATATGAGTGGTAATGTTTTTATATAATCAGATAAACTTTTTTTTGCCATGCCATGGGGCTTGTGGAATCTGAGGGATCTGAACTTGGTGCCAAGTAGTAGAAGCACAGAGCCCTAACCATTGGACCACCTGGGAATCCCCTACATCATTTTTTAAAATGATATTGCTTTCAGTGCCATGATTAGAAAAACTTATGGCACTCCAGGATTATATAAATGTTCTACAGTCTTTTGGATTCTGTGGGAGAGGGAGAGGGTGGGATGATTTGGGAGAATGGCATTGAAACATGTATAATATCATATAAGAAATGAATTGCCAGTCCAGGTTCGATGCAGGATACAGGATGCTTGGGGCTGGTGCACTGGGATGACCCAGAGCGATGGTACAGGGAGGGAGCTGGAAGGGGGGTGCAGGATGGGGAACACGTGTACATCCGTGGTGGATTCATGTTGATGTATGGCAAAACCACTACAATACTGTAAAGTAATTAGCCTCCAATTAAAATGAATAAATTTAAATAAAAAATATATAAATGTTCTATCTATATTCTCTTCTGGGACATTGATTTTTTTTTCCTTAAAAATTTGCATTCTTAGCTCAGCTGGAATCTATTCTGGAATAATGAAATTAGCTTAATTTTTCCACAAATATTTAGTTAAATTATAAAATAAGTATTATATAAAAGACACTACTATCATATGCTGAATTCTTAAACATTCCTGCATTTGTTCTGGACTTTTTATTTTTCTTACCTTGAACTGTTTGTCTAGTCCTGTGCCCATACCACATTGTTCAAATTACTGTGGCTTTATAATATATTTCAACATTTGGTTTCAGATTCCTTCCCATTTTTCTTTTAAAAATTTTCTTGGTTATTCTTTCATGTTTATTCTTCTGGATAAACTTTAAAAGCATTTTGTCAAGTTACAAGAATGTTCAGTTGGTACTGGGGTTAGATTAAAAAATATTTGAGAGAATAGCATTGAAACATGTATATTATCATATGTGAAATAGATCACCAGTCCAGGTTCAATGCATGAGACAGAGTGCTCAGGGCTCGTGCACTGGGATGACCCTGAGGGATGGGATGGGGAGGGAGGTGGGAGGGAGGTTCAGGATGAGGAACACATGTACACTCATGGCTGATTCGTGTCAATGAATGACAAAAACCACTACAATATTGTAAAGTAATTAGCCTCCAATTAAAATAAATTAATTAATTTAAAATATCATATTTATAAAGTAAACTAGGGAGAATTAACACTTTAATAATAATAGATCCTCCTGTCCAGAAATATAATGTCTTTCTCTATTTTAAACTTTTTTTAAGGTATTTTTTTGTTTGTTTTCTTTATACAATATAGCACAATACTTAAGATCTTTTGCAAGTATGGTATCAGTTCAGTTCAGTTCAGTTCAGTCACTCAGTCGTGTCCGACTCTTTGCTACCCCATGAATTGCAGCACACCAGGCCTCCTTGTCCATCACCAACTCCCGGAGTTCACTCAAACTCACGTCCATCGAGTCGGTGATGCCATCCAGCCATCTCATCCTCTGTCGTCCCCTTCTCCTCCTGCCCCCAATCCCTCCCAACATCAGAGTCTTTTCCAATGAGTCAACTCTTCGCATGAGGTGACCAAAGTACTGGAGTTTCAGCTTTAGCATCATTCCTTCCAAAGAACACCCAGGACTGATCTCCTTCAGAATGGACTGGTTGGATCTCCTTGCAGACCAAGGGACTCTCAAGAGTCTTCTCCAACACCACAGTTCAAAAGCATCAATTCTTCGGCACTCAGCTTTCTTCACAGTCCAACTCTCACATCCATACATGACCACTGGAAAAACCATAGCCTTGACTAGACGGACCTTTGTTGGCAAAGTAATGTCTCTGCTTTTGAATATGCTATCTAGGTTGGTCACAACTTTCCTTCCAAGGAGTAAGCATCTTTTAATTTCATGGCTGCAGTCACCATCTGAAGTGATTTTGGAGCCCAAAAAAATAAAGTCTGACACTGTTTCCACTGTTTCCCCATCTATTTCCCATGAAGTGATGGGACCAGATGCCATGATCTTAGTTTTCTGAATGTTGAGTTTTAAGCCAACTTCTTCACTCTCCGCTTTCACTTTCATCAAGAGGCTTTTTAGTTCCTCTTCACTTTCTGCCATAAGGGTGGTATCATCTGCATATCTGAGGTTATTGATATTTCTCCCAGCAATCTTGATTCCAGCTTGTGCTTCATCGAGCTCAGCGTTTCTCATGATGTACTCTGCATATAAGTTAAATAAGCAGGGTGACAATATACAGCCTTGCCGTACTCCTTTTCCTATTTGGAACCAGTCTGTTGTTCCATGTCCAGTTCTAACTGTTGCTTCCTCACCTCCATATAGGTTTCTCAAGAAGCAGGTCAGGTGGTCTGGTATAGCTTCATTTTACAGATGAAATATTAATATCTAGTTTTAATATGTAAAAGTCATTGATTTTTGTATGCTGATGTTGTTATCCATCACTTCCTAGGAGTTTTAACATTTTCATGAATGATTTTCTTGAGGTTTCAAGGTAGATTAAAAAAATTGAAAATAGCATTAGTTTTATTCTCTTTCTAATACTTATACCTCCTATTTCTGTTGGTTTCAAACTTACAAGAAATAAAAAAGAATAGTAAAAAAGAAATAAAAAAGAATAGTGATTATTTTAAGTGTCTTTATCTTATTCCTGACCTCAGTTGAAAAGCCTGTCAGAATGATGTAAATTGTTGGTTTACAAAATATGCCATTTATCATGTTAAGAAAGTTTTCTTCCATCCCCAGTTTATAACACATATTTATAATTAATAATTTTATCATCTATTAATTAAATTGGAAACATCTATTGAAATTCTGGTATTTCTCTCTTGATGTGATAAATTGTTATTAGATTTTCAAGTATTAAATACCCCATGCCTTCCTGGTATAAACTCTGTTCTATGTGGTATACTACTCTCTTTTTTTTCTTGCTGGATTCCCTTTGCCAATGCTATGTTTAAATATTTTTGTTTCTATATATTCGCTAATCTATTTAATAAGCTTTCTTTTTTTAAATTTTATTTTATTTTTAAACTTTACATAATTATATTAGTTTTGCCAAATATCAAAATGAATCCGCCACAGCTTTCTGAGTGTTTAATATTTATTAGGTTTTAATATTGAGTTTTGGTAACTTCATCAAATGAATTGGAAGCTTTCCATCATTTTCTGTACTTTGGAATTATTTAAATAGTGTTATAATATTATTTCCTTCATGGATCACAGCCTTGTCATGGCAAAGGGACTTGCATAACTCAATGAAGCTATGAGCCATGCCATGCAGGGCCACCCAAGACAGACAGGTCATAGTGAAGAATTCTGATAAAATGCGGTCCACTGGAGGAGGGAATGGCAAACCACTCTAGTATTCTTGCTATGAGAACCCCATGAACAGTATGAAAAGGCAAAAAGATATTCCAGGTTGGAAAGTGTCCAGTATGCTACTGGGGAAGAGCAGAGGGCAATTACTAACAGCTCCAGAAAAAAAATGAAGCACTTCAGCCAAGCGAAAACAACACCCACCTGTGGATGTGTCTGGTGGTGAAAATAAAGTCCAATGCTGTAAAGAAAAATACTGCAAATAAAAATACTGTAAATAAAAACCTGGAATGTTAAGGCCATGAATCATGGGAAACTGGATGTGGTCAAGCAGGAAATGGCAGGAGTGAACATCAGCATCTTAAGAATCAGTGAACTAAAATGGACAGGAATGGGAGAATTTAATTCAGATGACCATTCTATCTACTACTGCGGGCAAGAATCCATTAGAAGAAATGGAGTAACCCTTATTGTCAACAAAAGAGTATGAAATGCAGTACTTGGGTGCAATGTCAAAAATGACAGAATGATCTCTGTTGGTTTCCAAGGCAAACCATTCAATATCACAGTAATCCAAGTCTATGGCCCAACCAGTAACACTGAAGAAGCTGAAGTTGACCCATTCTATGAAGACCTACAAGACCTTCTAGAACGAACACCAAAAAAAAAAACACAAAAAACTGTCCTTTTCATCATAGGGAATTGGAATGCAAAAGTAGGAAGTCAAGAGATACCTGGAGCAACATGCAAGCTTGGCCTTGGAGTACAAAATGAAGCAGGGCAAAGGCTAACAGAGTTTTATCAAGAGAACACACTGGTCATGGCAAACACCCTTTTCCAACAACACAAGAGATGACTCTACACATGGACATCAACAAATGATCAATACTGAAATCATATGGACTACATTCTTTGCAGCTGAAGATGGAGAAACTCTGTACAGTCAGCAAAAACAAGATCTGGAGCTGACTGTGGCTCAGATCATCAGCTCCTTATTGAAAAATTCATGCTTGAGTTGAAGAAAGTAGGGAAAAACACCAGGCCATTCAGGTATGACCTAAATCAAATTCCTTATGATAATACACTGGAGGTGACAAATAGATTCAAGGGATTAGACCGGGCAGACAGAGTGCCTGAAGAACTAAGGACAGAGGTTTGTAACATTGTATAGGAGGTGGTGACCAAAACCATCCCCAAGAAAAAGAAATGCAAGAAGGCAAAGTGATTGTCTGAGGAGGCTTTACACGTAGCTGAGGAAAGAAGAGATATGAAAGGCAAGGGAGAAAGGGAAAGATATACCCAGCTGAATGCAGAGCTCCAGAGAAAAGCAAGGAGAGATAAGAAGGCCTTTTTTTAATGAACATTGCAAAGAAGTAGAGGAAAACAATAGAATGGGAAAAACTAGAGATCTCTTCAAGAAAATTGGAGATATCAAGGAACATTTCATGCAAGAATGGGCATGATAAAGGACAGAAAGGGTAAGAACTTAACAGAAGCAGAAGAGATTAAAAAGAGGTGGCAAGAATACACAGAAGAACTACACAAAAATGGTCTTAATGACCCAGATAACCACAATGGTGTGGTCACTCACCTAGAGCCTGAGATCCTGAAGTCTGAAGTCAGGTGGACCTTAGGAAGCATTACTACATATACCACCTCATGCGAAGAGTTGACTCATTGGAAAAGACTCTGATGCTGGGGGGGATTGGGGGCAGGAGGAGAAGGGGACGACAGAGGATGAGATGGCTGGATGGCATCACCGACTTGATGGACACAAGTTTGGGTGAACTCTGGGAGTTGGTGATGGACAGGGAGGCCTGGCGTGCTGCGATTCATAGGGTCACAAAGAGTCAGACACTGCTGAGCAACTGAACTGAACTGAACTGAACTACATACAAAGTTAGGGGAAGTGATGGAATTCCAGCTGTGCTATTTCAAATCCTAATAGATGATACTGTTAAAGTGCTTGCACTCAATATGTCAGTGAATCTGGAAAATTCAGCAGTGGCCACAGGATTGGAAAAGGTCAGTTTTCATTCCAATCTAAAAGAAGGGCAGTGCCAAAGAATGTATAGACTACTGTATAATTGCACTCATTTTGCATGCTAGTAAGATTATGCTCAAAATCCTTTAAGCTAGTCTTCAGCAGTACATAAATCAAGGACTTCCAGATGTACAAGCTGAATTTAGGAAAGGCAGAGGAACCAGAGATCAAATTTCCAGCATTGCCAACATCCGCTGGATCACAGAAAAAGCAAGAGAATTCCAGAAAAACATTACATCCATTTCCGCTTCACTGACTATGCTAAAGCCTTTGACTGTGTGGATCACAACAAACTGTGGAAAATTCTTAAAGAGATGGGAATACCAGAATACCTTACCTATCTACTGAGAAATCTGTATGTGGGTCAAGAAGGAACATGAAAACATGAAAACTTGTTTCATGTCTTATATGAAACAAGTGAGTGGTTCAAAATTGGGAAAGGAGTATGACAAGGCTATACATTGTCATCCTATTTAACTTATATACAGAGTACATCATGGAAATTCTGGGCTGGATGAATCACAAGCTGAGATCAAGATTGCCAGGAGAAATATCAACATCCTCAGATATGCAGATGATACCACTCTAATGGCAGAAAGTGTAGAGGAACTAAACAGCCTCTTGATGAAAGTTGAAAGAGGAGTGTAAAAAGCTGGCTTAAAACTCAACATTCAGAAAACTAAGATCATGGCATCTGGTCCTGTCACTTCTTGGGAAATAGATGTAGAAAAAGTGGAAATAGTGACAGATTTTATTTTCTTGGGCTCCAAAATCACTATGGATGGTAACTGTAGCCATGAAATTAAAAGACCTTTGCTCCTAGGAAGAAAAGCTATGACAAGCCTCATTGGTTAAGGGCTGTGGGGTTCAAGGGTAAGGGGGGATGATGTAAACTCTCTGGTAATTCCTGCTCTAATGCCTGTGGGCAAAGTGGTTCCAGTGACCTGAGGTCAGTCCTCATACTTTTATGAGTTGCAGAAGTTGGAGGAGGGGTTGTGCTGCTGCTGTTCAGACGTTCAGTCGTGTCTGACTCTTTGCGACCTCATGGACTGTAGCCCGCCAGGCTCCTACGTCCATGGGATTTTCCAGATAAGAATACCAGAATGGGTTGCCATTCTGTTCTCCAGGGGATCTTTCCAATCCAGAGATCGAATTCACGTCTCCTGCAGCTTCTGCATTAGCAGGCAAATTCTTCACCACTGGGCCGCCTGCGGATACCAGTCCTTCTATGTTGGAATACTTTTGCAGATGATCAAATGATCAGTCTCCGGGGAGTAGGGCTGATATCCTTCTGTGAAAATCGAGGAACTATCTAACAAGACTGTGTGCCTGAATGGAAAGCCATAGTACTTTAGCTTCAAGGTGAGACATGAGGAAACAATGGGCAAGGCCAAGATTCTCCTAGAAAATTGTTTTCATTTACTGTAGTGCATAGACACGTGGAAAAGAGCCTGAAGCTCTACTTCATATAATTTAACAAAAATACCTTTAGTCTGGAATTTTGTAAAGCTTTGGACATAAAAAGTAATCTCAGTAAAGGACCCAAATTATTTCCAACAATACAAGATAACTAAATAAAATAATATATATGGAAATTTATATATATATGTGTGTGTGCTAAGTTGCTTTAGTCATGTCCATCCCTTTGCGCCTTCATGGACTGTAGCCCGCCAGGCTCCTCTGTCCATGGGATTCTCCAGGCAAGAATACTGGAGTGAGTTGCCATTCCCTTCTCCAGGGGATCTTCCAAACCCAGGAATTGAATCTGCATCTCCTATGTCTCCTGCATGGGCAGGTGGTTTCTTTACCACTAGCGCCACCTGGGAAGTCCTTTAATCTATATAGAAAAGAAATAGAGGAGAAACTTGCTCAGTCATGTCCAACTCTTTGTGATCCCATGGACTGTAGGAATTCTCCAGGCCAGAATACTGGAGTGGGTAGCTTTTCCCTTCTCCAGGGGATCTTGCCAACCCAGGGATCGAACCTTGGTCTCCCACATTGCAGGCCGATTCTTTACCAGCTGAGCTACAAGGGAAGCCCAAGAATATTGGAGTGGGTAGCCTATCCCTTCTCCAGCAGATCTTCCCAACCAAGTAATCAAACCAGGGTCTCCTGCATTGCAGGAAGATTCTTTACCAACTGAGATATCAGGGAAGCCCTTTAATCTGTATACTAGTTTGTAATTTGAGGAAAGTCTACCAAAAATCCTGTCAATAAATTTAGAAAAGATTATTCACTGAATTCCTTCTTTGTACAGCTAAGTTTCAGCAATCTGTTCAAACTATAGTATCTGTAGATAAGAATATATATTTTAGTCTCATCTCTATAATAGGAGGACATATATAGATTGAGCTTGTCCAAAAGTGGTATTGCAGCCTTAACAAACAACCATTTGCACTATGGCAGATTATATTTTCCAAAGATAGCTGTTATTTATCTGTGTATATAATATCTATATCTTTATATCTATCTATATCTCATTCTTCATGCTTTTCTACAATACATTATTGATATGTCTCCATTGAGAGATAGCATCTGTGTTCCCTCCCTCAAACATGGGGAAAGTTTTGTAATTGCCTTGATCAACAGAATATGGCAGAAGTGATGCTCTGTGACTTCAGAAGCTAAGTCACGATAGGCAAGATAGCGTCTTTTTCTTGCTACACTTACTCTTAAAACCACTGTGGTCCATTACTTGTTTTCATACCTTATTCAAGATTCCACATTGTATTTAGTTGCATTCAGCAGCTTCCACTGCATGCAACAGATTCTGATAAATTCTCTTTTCATTTTTATTCTGAATACAAATATTTTCTAATTTTACTTGTTATGCTTTCCTGGAAAATTCCATGGACAGAGGAGCCTAGTGGGCTACAGTCCACGGGGTCACAAAGAGTCAGACACAACTGAGCAACTAACACTTTAAGATGACCTCTTAAATGCACTCATCATTTAAAAGTGGACATTTAATTTCCAAATACATGGTTTTTTTTTTAAGTATCCTTGGTATTAATTTCTCATTTTGATATTAACTTCTAATTTAAATGCTTTCGTGTTTGCAGTCAGCCCCTGTGTTTTTTCAGTGTTTTAACTTTATTGATGTTTTCAGTGGATAAGATCTCTTTTTGTAAATGTCGCATTGCACTTGAAAATATGTGGGTTATTTTCAAATATCTTTTTATATTGATTTCTAACATAATTCCACAGTGATAAGAGAGTAGACTCTGTATTATTTCAATACCTTTAGACTCTGACATTTTTGCATCTTAAAGTTTTAAGTCCCTGGATATGTTCCAGTGTCTCTTGGTTTATAGTCTATAGGAACTTGAATTTGTATCCTGTTATTAGAACTGTACAAAAAAGATCTTCATGACCCAGATAATCACGATGGTGTGATCACTGACCTAGAGCCAGACATCCTGGAATGTGAAGTCAAGTGGGCCTTAGAAAGCATCACTACGAACAAAGCTAGTGGAGGTGATGGAATTCCAGTTGAGCTATTCCAAATCCTGAAAGATGATGCTGTGAAAGTGCTGCACTCAATATGCCAGCAAATTTGGAAAACTCAGCAGTGACCACAGGACTGGAAAAGGTCAGTTTTCATTCAATCCCAAAGAAAGGCAATGCCAAAAAATGCTCAAACTACCACACAATTGCACTCACCTCACACGCTAGTAAAGTAATGCTCAAAATTCTCCAAGCCAGGCTTCAGCAATACATGAACCGTGAACTTCCTGATGTTCAAGCTGATTTTAGATAAGGCAGAGGAACCAGAGACCAAATTGCCAACATCCGCTGGATCATGGAAAAAGCAAGAGAGTTCCAGAAAAACATCTATTTCTGCTTTATTGACTATGCCAAAGCCTTTGACTGTGTGGATCACAATAAACTGTGGAAAATTCTGAAAGAGATGGGAATACCAGACCACCTGACTTGCCTCTTGAGAAATTTGTATGCAGGTCAGGAAGCAACAGTTAGAACTGGACATGGAACAACAGACTGGTTCCAAATAGGAAAAGGAGTACGGCAAGGCTGTATATTGTCACCTTGCTTATTTAACTTATATGCAGAGTGCATCATGAGAAACGCTGGACTGGAAGAAACACAAGCTGGAATCAAGATTGCCAGGAGAAATATCAATAACCTCAGATATTCAGATGACACCACCCTTATGGCAGAAAGTGAAGAGGAACTAAAAAAGCCTCTTGATGAAAGTGAAAGCGGAGAGTGAAAAAGTTGGCTTAAATGTCAACATTCAGAAAACGAACATCATGGCATCCGGTCCCATCTCTTCATGGGAAATAGATGGGGAAACAGTGGAAACAGTGTCAGACTTTGTTTTTCTGGGCTCCAAAATCACTGCAGATGGTGACTGCAGCCATGAAATTAAAAGATGCTTACTCCTTGAAAGGAAAGTTATGACCAACCTAGATAGCATATTAAAAAGCAGAGACATTACTTTGCCAACAAAGGTTCATCTAGTCAAGGCTATGGTTTTTCCTGTGGTCATGTATGGATGTGAGAGTTGGACTGTGAAGAAGGCTGAGCGCCGAAGAATTGATGCTTTTGAACTGTGGTGTTGGAGAAGACTCTTGAGAGTCTCTTGGACTGCAAGGAGATCCAACCAGTCCATTCTGAACGAGATCAGCCCTGGGATTTCTTTGGAAGGAATGATGCTAAAGCTGAAACTCCAGTACTTTGGCCACCACTTTGGCCAATGAAGAGTTGACTCATTGGAAAAGACCCTGATGCTGGGAGGGATTGGGGGCAGGAGGAGAAGGGGACGACAGAGGATGAGATGGCTGGATGGCATCACTGACTCGATGGACGTGAGTCTGAGTGAACTCCGGGAGTTGGTGATGGACAGGGAGGCCTGGCGTGCTGCGATTCATGGGGTTGCAAAGAGTCGGACATGACTGAGTGACTGATCTGATCTGATCTGATTGTATGAAATGTTTGTATAAATCTTAATTATGTTGAATTGGTTCATAGTGCTCTTTTCAGGTCTACTGTATCCTTCTACCTTTCTGTTCAGTCATTCTATTAATTTTTGAAAGCTTGATATTGAAATTCCAACTAAAAATCTTAATTTTATCTACTTTAAAAATAATTGTAATGCATGTAACTTTGTTCTGTATTTTCCAAGTCTCCTGTAAACGTGTTATCATACTTTCATAATTAAAAAAAAAAGAAAAGAAAGATAATCACAGGCAGACAACAACAACAACAACCCGCCCACTATGTTGTGAGAATGTCTAAGTTTTGCAAGAGGCCCCATGTGGGGCCTAAGTTCCAGCTGAGAGACCCAGGTAGGCCTCTGGTCCACAGCCAGCATCCTCAGCCTCAGACATGCAAGTGAATGAACTTTCAGAGTACTCCAGCCCTCAGCCTTTGAGTTGTCCAGCTGAGGCCCTAGACATCATGCATGATGGGGAGACAAACTTTTTCTGTGATATTCTGTCAGAATTCCTGACCCACCAAACCTACAAGATAAAACAAATGATTATTGTCATTTTAAACTGCTAAATTTTGAGTTAATTTTGTTGACTGAGATATGCACCAGTAACCCATCCTTCCCCACTGATTTAAGACATCGTTGTCACATATTAAACTTCCAAATAGGCATGAGTCTGTTTATGAACGCTTTTATAGTTCATTGATCTGTTTAGTTGTATTCATTGAAGAAAGTTTCTTTTTATATTAGTAATGCTAATTAGTAATTAGTAATGCAAAACCTAGACATCCTCACAACATAGTGGGCGAGTTATTGTTGTTGTTGTTGTCATTGTTTTGCCGGTGATTATCTTTCTTTTCTTTTTCTTTTTTTGTATTAGATAATGCTATGATGAAATAGAACCCCCCAAATCTCTGTGGTTTAGTACAAGAAACACTCATTTCTCATTCATGTGGATTCCACCATGGGTCAGGCAACATTCTAGGCCAGTTGTCCTCCATCTGGAGATTCAGTGGCACAGGCTGCTTCCCTGTTGTGATGCCACAACCTCAGTAGATGCTCTCTAGGTCACTGAAGCATGGGAAGAGAGAACTGAAGAGTTTGTGCCCAAGATCTTAAATGGTTTGACCCAGAAGTGACTCCTTTCCTGCCTATTGGCCAAAACTAGCCACATAGTCCCATCCACAACAAGGGGGCTGAGAAATGTGGAAAGGATATAAATATTGGATGAGAGGTAGATGTTTTGCTGTACTCTTTATTATTCATTGTTAATTTTTCCAGAAATTTCTTGGCTATTTTCACACATATATAGTTTCTGACAAATATTAGAATCCAATATGCTATTTTAATTGCTTTTATTTTAAAAAACTCAGCTTTCTATTTTTTTTTTTGAGAATGAATTTAATTAATTTAATTTTGAAAATTTTCTGGGACCTTGAGAGTCTCATATGCATTTTTTTCCTTTTTAATTTTTTATTTATTAAATTATGAAAGTATGGTAACACATTTACAAGAGACAGAACAAAGTTATATATAGTCCCACTATATGTTACAATTTTTTAAATCTATTTTGGTGGAAGGAAATAAGCTAAAACAAAGAGGGACAAAAACAGTTCCCTATTTTTACTATTGGACACTTGTTGCTCCCTTCCTACCAATCAGCACTCTTTTGGTTCTTAATTAAGTATTCCTAATTATGACTGAATGTCTAGTTCATTTAGCTCAGGGTACCAGATCCAAAAGTTGAAGAAAAGTCAATGGCATTTCCAAATTTCCTTAATGATTTCTCTTCAGAGTAAGAATGAAAATAAGAATGAAATGCAGTGGAGTAACAATATCTGAAGCATCATTGCCCTGTAATTGAAACAGTCGTCTTAAAACCTAGACTCAAAAAAGAAAATACACATATCACATGTGAAGAATGTCCTATAATTTAATAGTTCTATAGTTTGGGGGGAGGAGAGAGTAAAATGTTGCATTCAAAAGAAAAACAAACCTTGCTCAAAAAGCTTTGGAATAATTATATAATTTTGATTGAAGTCTCTGAAAGTGTAAAGTATAGAATATTGTCAATTTTATATTTAACTGGTGGGTAATTCTCTTTAGCAGAGTGAGGGGAAAGCCATGCTTTTCAAATTTTATGTTTATTATGTTTTATATCTCTTTAGAAATATTTCCCCTTTATCTTGAAAATGACAGTTTAGATCTATCTTGGTTTTGCCTTATGTGGTAAATCACAGGTATTGTTTTGAGATTACATTGTGCTTGAATGTTCCTTCTTGTTTATTTTTATTTATTAATTTATTTTTTGATGTAGGCAACCAAGAGTCTGCCTGGCCAAGTAGGCTTCTAAATATTAGGCCTGCTCCAGTCTTCTAAATATTAACATAACCTGGGCAGGATTCAGTTTGCCAGTATGAGGTCTTTTTTCTCTTACATTTGCTCCTAAAGTGAACCAGTTCCATGGCTTTGTAGCAGAGAACAAACCTGACTCCATATTGAATCTATTCCTTAGCTCTAACTCTTGTGTTCTGTTGCTTGTGCTGGCTCTGCACCTTCATAAAAGAATGTTGCCTAGAGCCTGAAATGTACAGGATAGGCCATTCTTGGGGCTCTGACCTTTAAAGGTATAGCACTTTTTCATTTGTATAGACATAAAAATTTGCAAAACAGAAAATAACTATTGTCTTGTTGGAGGTTTATAGGAACATTGTAACCACATCTACATGGACAGCTGCAAGAACAAAGGATTCCTGCAACAAGAAGTTTCCAACAACCAGCCATGCTCCTTCCCCTTTTGGTACAAAAGAAACCTGAATTCTGACTTTTAGACACAAGTTCACCATCTTCTCAATCTGCTGACTTTCTGAATAAAGTCACTATTACTTGTCCCAACAACTCATCTCTTGAATTATTGGCCTGTAATGTGGTGAGCAATGAACTTGGACTCGGTAACAGCTTTAAAAGGCACCTATATCCTAATGACTCCAAAATTTATATCCTTCATACAGATCTTTTCCCTGAACTCCAGGTGCTGTCCACCTCCTTACTTGACTGTCTTTCAGTCATTTCTAAATCAAAACCCTTGATTTCATCTCCACCCCCACTATACCTTCCTTCAATCTTCCTTATTTCTGTCAATGACAACATGATTAAATCAGTTGGTTTAATTGATTTAAATGATTTTAAATGAATTAAATGGTTTAATTGATTTAATGATTAAACCTATACATACTTCTTGATTGCTTTCTTTCTCTTTGAAAAGTCAATCCACCAGCAAGTTCTTTGGGAAATCTACATTGAAAGTATTTCTAGAATCCAATCACATTTCACCACTCCACTACTACCAATTCAATCCAAGTTTTTATGAAGAGGTAAGTGTTAATTTGTTCATGAATTATCCCCTGTAGAGAAGGAATTGGCCTCCTGAAAATCTCCATAGAAACTGGCTAAGGCTAGTGTTTAAGGCAATCAATCTTGGTCAACCACAAGGCTTGGACCACAGCCCTCCCAGCATGCCCCCAAAAGAGGCTGGTACTTCTCCAATCATGAGCACTGATGTGGCAAATTGTGCTGTTAACTTTCTCTGTCATACAGCTGCAACAGGTACCTTGGATCCTTCTCTTACTTTCACAACAGCAGAAGAAGGGGGATGGATACAAAGTTAAATAGGGATGGAACAAATTTCTGCTGTATCCTATTGCCATTATATCTTGGTCCCTGATCACCCCAAAGGAGGGACTGGCAGGATGGGGATGGAGCACAGTTTACTGTGTTATATTGCTATTATATCCCAGCCCCTCATTATATCAAGGAAGAACCTGATTCTTCCCTAACCATTCAAATTAAAAGCCCCACATTCCAAAAATCATGTCCCTCTCCCATATCTGGCATCTGTGGTGAAGCTACCCCAGAATGTGAGGGGCAGCAAGGAATCCACATAGCTTCCCTTGTCCTGTCTTCCTGAAATTTTTTCTATGAATGATGTTCCTACAGGTCTGGTCTACTTGACAACAGATCATTTGTACTTGCTGCACAACAGGTTCTCTATTATGTCTAAGTAAGAACTCCTGATTCTGCTTCCTCCTTCCACTGTATTCACCCTCTAATCTTCCCTATTTCAATTAAATGAATCACCAGTTCATATCAAGAAACTAAATGTCACTGTCAATTCCTCTTTTATATCTGAACCATAAATCCAATCCATTATCAAGTTCTACAAGAGCTCTACTTTCAGAATATAGTCAGAATTCAACCATGTTTCACTGCATTGGCCTCCTAACCACATTTTCTATTTCCACAAAAGACCCATGGTCATCTTTGATAAACATGAATCAGCTCATGTCACCATCTGGTTCAATATCCCCAGCGGCCTCCCATTCCGCTTAGAATACACTCTAAATGCCCAGTCATGGGTATAAGGTACTACATGATTTGGTCTTTATCTCATTTTCTTCTACTCTTGCTCTGATTAACTCTGCTCCAGCCACAGTGGCCTCCTTTCTTCATCATGAACATGCTAAGCTTGGTTTCATTCTAAAGCTGTTCCCTCTGCCTGGAATGGTCTTCTGCCAGCCCTTGCATGACTTTTACTTCACTCATATCCTGGAGTTCAAATACTAATTTTTCCTTCATGTGTTTCTTAACCATCCAATCTAAAGTAGCACTCTCCTTCACTCTAGATCACCTTATCCTTTTTTTTGTCATTGTACTTATCACCTGAAAGTATATTACATATTTCCTCATGAGATTGTCTGTCTCCCTAATACATTTTCAGCTTCATGAGAGCTGGGACTTTTCGGTCTAGTTTGCTACTCTATGTGCAAGGCCTAAAACAGGGCTTGGCACTGCTCAAAATTTATTTATTGAAAAACTAATGAGAGGGAGTAAAAAGTTCTGAAAATCACTTCTCAGAAACCTGGGAAAATCAGAGGAACTTTCTGAAAATATAATTATTCATCAATTAGACAAGGGAAGGCAGGGTTTTCTATACTTTGTGGTTGCCGTTGATTCACTAAGTGCCATCCAACTCTTTGTGACCCCATGGAAGCATGCCAGGCTTCCCTGTCCTTTACTATCTCCTGGAGTTTGCTCAAATTCATGCCCATTGAGTTAGTGATGCCATCCAACCATCTTACCCTCTGTTGCCCCCTTCTCCTCTTGCCCTCAATCTTTCCCAGTATCAGGATCTTTTCCAATGAGTCTGCTCTTCGTATCAGGTGGCCAAAGTATTGGAGCTTCAGCCTTAAGCATCAGTCTTTCCAATGAATATTCAGGGTTGATTTCCTTTTGGAGTGACTGGTCTCATTTCCTTGCTGTCCAAGGGATTCTCAGGAGTGTTCTCCAGCACCACAGTTCAAAAGCATCAATTTTTTGGTGCTCAGCCTTCTTTATGGTACAGCTTTTACATCTGTATATGACTACTGGAAAAGCCATTCCTTTGACTATACAGACCTTTGTCAGCAAAGTGATGTCTCTGTTTTTTAATATGGTGTCTAGGTTTGTCATAGCTTTTCTTCCAAGGAACAAGAGTCTTTTAATTTCATGGATGTAGTCACCATCCACAGTGATTTTGGAGGCCAAAAAAAGAAAAAGAAAATCTGTCACTGTTTCCATTTTCCCCCATGTATTTGCCATGAATTTATGGGACCAGATGCCATGATCTTCATTTTTTGAATTTTGAGTTTTAAACCATATTTTTCACTCTTCTCTTTTACCTTCATCAAGAGGCTCTTTAGTTCTTCTTCACTTTCTGCCCTTAAGGTGGTATCATCTGCATATCTAAGGTTGTTGGTATTTCTCCTGGTAATCTTGATTCCGGCTTGTGAGTTATCCAGCCCAGCATTTCACATGATGTACTCTGCATGTAAGTTAAATAAGCAGGGTGACAATATACAGCCTTGTCGTACTCCTTTCCCACTTTTGAACCAGTCCATTGTTCCATGTCCAATTCTAACTGTTGCTTCTTCTCCTACACACAGATTTCTCAGGAGACAGGTAAGGTGATGTGGTATTCCCATCTCTTTAAGAATTTTCCATATTTTGTTGTGATCCACACAGTCAAAGGCTTTAGTGTAGTCAATGAAACAGAAGTAGACTTTTTTTTTTAGAATTCCCTTGCCTTTTCTATGATTCAGCAGATGTTGGCAATTTGATCTCTGGTTCCTCTGCCTTTTCTAAATCCAGCTTGTACATCTGGAAATTTCTGGGCTTAGTAAACGTTTAATAAATACAGATTGAATAAGTAAATATATAAAATAAAGCTGCTTTTATTCATCACATAGAACAACTACAGAATGCCTCTAAGCCTGTTATTTATTTCTTGACTCAAACCACAAAATATGTTTTTTTTTAATTAAGTTTTAATTGGAAAAAAAATCATAAATTTGAAGAAGACAAACTTTTCAATATGTGAGAAGATTCTTCTGGGAAAGATAACAAAGTGACAAATATGATGAGTGGTATCTTTTTTTTTTTTTTTGCTGTGTGGGGGAAGATCAAAAAATATAATCTTTCTTTGAGCATCCAGTCAATGACTATTCATCCTTTCAAAAGCATACATTAATTACAAGCTGTCAGTATGAACTCTTACAATAATTCTTTCTGTGTGAAATTGACCTCAGGTAGGATTAAAACTGACCTAACATGAATTTGTTGAGCTTCTAGTGACTATAGTTTGTCTATGATCTTTGAGACATGTGAAGTTAATGAAAAATCCCTTATTTTTTTCATTAATTTATTTTAGGCTGTTATTTGCTTTCAATTTTTTAATTTATTTTTAATTGAACGATAATTACTTTACAATATTGTGTTGATTTCTGCCAAACACCAACATTAATCAGCCATAGGTAAATCTATGATCCCTCCCTCTTGAACCTCCCTCTGACCTCCCTTCAAATACTTCATTCTTTTTCTTTTTTTAAATTTTTTATTTATTTTAATTGGAGGCTAATTACAATATTGTGGTGGGTTTTGCCATACATTGACATAAATCAGCCATGGATGTATATGTGTCCCACCATCCTGAAGCCCACTCCCACCTCCAAAATCCTTCATTTTTAAATGAATTTCACATTTTGAAACTAAACGGAGGGGATATTTTTCAGTCCTGTGAAATTTAAGATTTTGAGAAAATAGGATTTGACAGTAGACTACATTATTTTATAGCTAGAATGTAAGAAATTGAAGTTCAAATATGACTGAAACCATTTTGTTTCACTATAGAGAACGTTATTATTTCCTAGCCAGTCAGTAGTTTTATAGGCATCATAATATGGGAGTCAAAGACCTTGGTTCTGTTTATAGCTTGAGACTGAGTTCACTGTTCCTTAGGTGTTCTCCAGCAGGGCCTCATCTAACAACACAGAGCAATAATCTTCGCAATTTAAAGCAATGTCTCAAATAACCTTCACACTGAGCCTCTTAGATTATTTTTCTTTACCCATAAAACAGATGAAGTAACTGAGGTTGTAAGAAGTTAACAACTTTTCCTAAATTACACAACTAATAAGATTTTTCAGGCTGGGGCAACTGTGGTACACCTGATTTAAGGATGCAGAATACTGGAGTAGCATGAAAGGAGCCGACTCGGTGGCCCAGTGAGAGGTGCCAATGAATTATTTAAATGGTGAGTCCTTGGGAATAAGTGGCAGTTCTTGTTTTGAAGTTCAGAAGGTAGACTGAGAACTGAAATGGACCTGGAGGTAACATTTGAGCCATGAACTAGATAAATCACTCAGGTGGGTTTGTGGAGAAAAGAATTGAGGCCATGAAGGAAAGGATGCCAGGATAGGAGTGGTTCCTATACAAGCAGTCCCCAGTGGTTTTGGCACTAGGGACTGGTTTCATGGAAGACAATGAAAACGGGTGGGGGAATGGTTTCAGGATGATTTAAGCACATTTCATTTATTGTGCACTCTATTTCTATTATTATTGCATCAGCTCCACTTCAGATCATCAGGCATTAGAGCCCGGAGGCTAGGGACCCCTGCTATAACATGATGAAGACAAAGAGAAGGATGAATTTTAAGGAAGAGTTGCTCACTCATTCATGTTAGATACTATTGAGTTCTATGGGGTGAGGAATAAGATCTTTGAATTAAAATAAACATTGAGATCCTTACTTCTAGCAAGGGGTCCCACACCCCCTCAGTGATTTGGCAGAGTACTGATGATTTTAATAGACCTATTCCTCATCAAACTAAAGAAAGGCTAATTTTAGAACCATAATGAAGTAAGACACTACATTTTGTTAGAGAATTTGTTTCCTCCTTAAATATAAGTCCTTTCTTTTCTCAAATGCTTTTTGGACTTTTTGAATCCTTGCATTTTTAATTTGAAGTATTAAATAATTTTTCATTATCCTTATGGAGTAACTCATGGACAGTAAGATGTATTATTTTAAAAGGGGCTAGATAAAGATCTTAGTTTTTCTATTACACTATGTCGCTCTTTAAGTGATTTTTATAAAGTTCAAAATGTGCTTAGATTTAGAGTTGAGAGTCTTTCTTTCGTCATCTTTTTATAAACCAAAGATTGTACTGAGTTATGCCTTTGATGAAATGTACAGTATGTTGTAAGGAAAAGATGTCCTCTCAACTCTTTGAAGATGCTCATAAAATGGTGGAAAGGATGCCAAAAAAGATTATTCACTACAATTAGCACATGTCTAGGGGTTCATTAGCTTGAATTTACATTATAAAATTGTTTATTGAGTTGATTGACTGGGTACTTTTATAATGGCTAAAGACTGGTTCTTGACTCTAACTGTGCTTTAGAATTGCCTGGGGAATTTTTTTTTCTTTCCTGAGACTGTCTCCTCTAATTGGGTAATATTTTTGCAGAGAGGAGGGAGCCTGCCATATTTTTTTTTCACAATTTATTTTTTAGAGCAGTTTTAAGTTCACAGCAAAATTGAGTGGGAAGTACAGAGTCCCCGTATTCCCCTGTCCCTGCACATGCGTAGCCTCCCCCAACATCAGCATCCAGCACTGCAGGGTACATAAGTTACCACTGATGAACCAACTTGGACATCATCATCACTCAAAGTCTATAGTGTATACTAGGGTTCGCCTCTGGAGTTGTACATTCTATGGATTTAGATGCATGTATAATGACGTGTATCCATCATTATAATATCTGTACTCCATCTATTCATCCCTTCCCCTTCTCAGTCCCTGGAAACTACTTCTCTTTTACTGTCTCCAGTAGTTTTGCCTTTTCAAGAATATAATTTAGTTGGAATCATAGAGTATATAACCTTTTAAGTTTGACTTCTTTCACTTAGTTAGATGCATTTAAAAAATCCAGCTCTGTTGAGATATAATTGACATAAAAATTATTTAAAAATTCACCTTTAAGCTTCCTCCATGTCTGTTCATGATTGATAGCTCATTTCTTTTTAGCACTAAATAATATTCCATTGTTTGGATGCACCACAGTTTATCTATTCACCTACTGAAGGACATCTTGGTTCATTGCAAGTTTTGGCAATTATGAATAAAGCTGCTATGAATATCTGCATGGGCATAAGTTTTCAGCTTCTTTGGGTAAACACCAAGGATCACGATTGCTGGATCATATGGTTAGAGTGTGTATAGTTTTGTAAGAAACTGCCAAACTGTCTTCCAGGGTGGCTTTACTATTTTGCATTCCTACTCATCACAAATCAATTTCTATTACTCTCACCAATATGTAGTGCTGTCAGTTTCTGGATTGTGGCTATTCTAATAGACATGTGTGGTATCTTATTACTGTTTTAACTTCCATTTCCCCGATGACATATAACTTGGAGAATCTTTTCATATATTTATTCTCCATCTGTGTATCATCTTTGATTAGGTATCTGTTCAGATCTTTTCCCCATTTTTTAATTAGGTTATTTGTTTTGTGTATTCTAGGTAATAGTCCTTTATCTGATGTGTCTTTTGCAAATATTTTTCTTTCAGTCCATGGCTTTTTTTTTCTTTTTCATTCTCTTAACATTGTTGTGGAGCAGAAGTTTTAATTTTAATGAAGTCCAGCTCAATTATTTAATGAATTGTGCCTTTGACGTTGTAAGGGGAGCTTTATTTATGTATTTATTTACATTCTTCATCTTCTTTTTGTTTTTTCCTGGGCTTTACTGAAATATAATTCATGTATAGCATTGTGTAAGTTTAAGATGTACAATATGTTGATTTGATATGATATACTCATATTTTTCAAAATGATTATCACCATAACATTAACACCTCCATCCCATCACATAATTAGTTTCTTTTTTTATGTGAGAATGTTTAAGAGCTACTTTCCTTGCAACCTTCCAGTATATAGTACAATATAGATGAAATTGCCAACATCTGCTGGATCATCAAAAAAGCAAGAAAATTCCAGAAAAACATCTATTTCTGCTTTATTGACTATACCAAAGCCTTTGACAATGTGGATCACAATAAACTGTGGAAAATTCTGAAGAGATGGAAATACCAGACCATCCGACCTGCCTCTTGAGAAATCTGTATGCAGGTCAGGAAGCAACAGAACTGGACATGGAACAGCAGACTGGTTCCAAATAGGAAAAAGAGTATGTCAAGGCTGTATATTGTCACCCTGCTTATTTAACTTATATGCAGAGTACATCATGAGAAACGCTGGGCTGGATGAAGTACAAGCTGGAATCAAGATTGCCAGGAGAAATATAAATAACCTCGGATATGCAGATGACACCACCCTTACAGCAGAAAGCGAAGAACTAAAGAGCTTCTTGATAAAAGTGAAAGAGGAGAATGAAAAAGCTGGCTTAAAACTCAACATTCAGAAAACGAAGATCATGGCGTCTGGTCCCATAAATTCATGGCAAATAGATGGGGAAGCAACGGAAACAGTGACAAACTTTATTTATTTATTTTTGGCTTCAAAATCACTGCAGATGGTGACTGCAGCCATGAAATTAAAAGACACTTACTCTTTGGAAGAAAAGCTATCAGCAACCTAGACAGCATATTAAAAAGCAGAGACATTATTTTGCCAACAAAAGTCCATCTAGTCAAAGCTATGGTTTTTCCTGTGGTCATGTACGGATGTGAGAGTTGGACTATAGAGAAAGCTGAGTGCTGAAGAACTGATGCTTTTGAACTGTGGTGTTGGAGAAGACTCTTGAGAGTCCCTTGGACTACAAGAAGAACAAATCAATCCATCCTAAAGGAAGTCCTGAATATTCATTGAAAGGACTGATGCTGAAGCTGAAACTCCAGTACTTTGGCCACCTGTTAAGAAGAACTGACTCTTTGGAAAAGACCCTGATGCTGGGAAAGATTGAAGGCAGGAGGAGAAGGGGATGGCAGAGGATGAGATGGTTGTACGGCCTCACCGACTGAATGGATATGAGTTTGAGTAAGCTCTGGAGTTGGCGATGGACAGGGAAGCCTAGCATGCTGCAGTTCATGGGGTCGGAAAGAGTCCAACACAACTGAGTGACTGAACTGAACTGAATATTGATTTATAGTATTGTTTTAGTTTCAGGTTTACAACGTAATCAGTCGACATTTTTATAGAATATACTCCATTGATAGATATTATAAAATATTGGCTATATACTTTGTGTTGTACAATATATCCTTGTAGTTTATTAATTTCATACATGCTAGTTTATGTCTGTTAATCCTCTACCCTTATCTGGCCCCCCTCCTCTTCCCTCTCCCCATGGAAACCACTGGTTTGTTCTCTGTATGTGTGAGTCTATTTCTGTTTTATTATATTCATTCACTTGCTTTACTTTTTAGATTCCACATAAAAGTGATAACACACAGTATTTGTCTTTCTCTGTCTGACCTATTTCACTAAGCATAATACCCTCCAGACCCATCCATGTTGTTGCAAATTGGAAAATTTTATTCCAATTTGGAAAGGAAGAAGTAAAACATTTACTGTTTGTAGATGACATGACATACAGCACCCTAAAGACACCACCAAAAAAACTACTAAAGCTCATCAATGAATTTGGTAAAGTTGCAGGATACTAAATTAATACATAGAAATCAGTTGCATTTCTATACAATCACAATGAAATATCAAAAAGAGAAATTAAAGAAACAATCCCAATTATAATCACATCAAAAAGAATAAAATATCTAGTAGTAAATCTAACTAAGGAAGTAAGTGACATAATCAGAAAACTATAAGACATTGATAAAAAAAAAATTGAAGGTGACATAAACAAGTAGAAAGATATACTGTGTTAATGGATTAAAAGAATTAATACTGTTAAAATGACCATGCTATTCAAGGCATCTACAGATTCAGTGTAATCCCTATCAATAAACTGTGGAAAATTCTGAAAGAGATGGGAATACCAGACCACCTGACCTGCCTCTTGAGAAACCTGTATGCAGGTCAGGAAGCAACAGTTAGAACTGGACATGGAACAAGAGACTGGTTCCAAATAGGAAAGGAGTATGTCAAGGCTGTATATTGTCACCCTGTTTATTTAACTTATATGCAGTGTACATCATGAGAAACACTGGGCTGGAGGAAGCACAGCTGGAATCAAGATTTCTGGGAGAAATATCAGTAACCTCAGATATGCAGATGACACCACCCTTATGGCAGAAAGTGAAGAGGAACTAAAAAGCCTCTTGCTGAAAGTGAAAGAGGAGAGTGAAAAAGTTGGCTTAAAGCTCAACATTCAGAAAACTGAGATCATGGCATCAGGTCCTATCACTTCACGGCAAATAGATGGGGAAACAGTGGAAACAGTGGTTGACTTTATTTTGGGGGGCTCCAAAATCACTGCAGATGGTGACTGCAGCCATGAAATTAAAAGACGCTTACTCCTTGGAAGGAAAGTTATGACCAACATAGATAGCATATTAAAAAGTAGAGACATTACTTTGCCAACAAAGGTCCGTCTAGTCAAGGCTATGGTTTTTCCAGTAGTCATGTATGGATGTGAGAGTTGGACTGTGAAGACAGCTGAGCGCGGAAGAACTGATGCTTTTGAACTGTGGTGTTGGAGAAGACTCTTGAGAGTCCCTTGGACTGCAAGGAGATCCAACCAGTTCATCCTAAAGGAGATCAGTCCTGGGTGTTCATTGGAGGGACTTATGTTGAGGCTGAAACTCCAATACTTTGGCCACCTGTAGCAGAGAGCTGACTCATTTGAAAAGACTGATGCTGGGAAAGATTGAGGGCAGGAGGAGAAAGGGACAACAGAGGATGAAATGGTTGGATGGCATCACTGACTCAATGGACATGAGTTGGAGTAAACTCCGGGAGTTAATGATGGACAGGGAGGCCTGGTGTGCTGCAGTCCATGGGGTCACAAAGAGCTGGACACAACTGAGCAACTGAACTGATGATTAACTATAATCACCATGCTGTGCATTAGATCCCTAGAACTTATTCATTTTATAACTGGAAGTTTGTGCTGTTTGACCAATATCTTCTTATTTCCCCAAATCCATAGCTCCTGATAACCACTATTCTACTCTCTAAGAGTTTAGTTTTTTTGGATTCCACATATACTTGAGACCATACACTATTTGTCTTTCTATATCAGACTTACTTCACCTAGCATAATGTCCTCACATTTCGTCCATGTTGTCCCAAATGGCAACATTTCTTTCTTACTCACAGCTGAGTAGTATTCCATTGTGTATACACACAGGTACACACACAGACACGTGCACACATATATCACATCTTCTTTATCCATTCATCTGTTGATAGACACCTAAGTTGCTTCCATATATAGGCTATTGTGAGTAATCTGACAGTGACCACGAGGGTACACATATCTCTTTGAAATCCTTTTTTATTTCCTTTGGATAAATACCCAGGAGTGGTGTTGCTGGATCATATGGTAGCCCTATGTTTAATTTTTTGAGGAAGAAAGGAGAGCATTTAAAGATATCAAATGCCCAGCTCTTCACCCCTAAAGAGTCTGTTTTGGTTAATCTGAGTGAGGCCTGGGCAACAGCATTTTAACACTGTGTGTGTGTGTTAGTTGCTTAGTAACACTCTCCAGTTAATTCTAAATTGGAGGAACAGAAGCCTAATGCCATAGTTCCCTTTCTCTACTTTTAGGCAACAACTTTCTATAACTAAAAAACAAAAAAAAACAAAACTTGTTATTTGTTTTTCTGGTGATGGCTCAATATCCTGATTTTCCTCTTACCTTTCTGATCTTTTCAATCTCACTTAATGTAGGTGAGCTCTGGGGCTTTATCCTAGTTCTCCATCTCTCTTTCTCTTTTTTTTCTGATGTGGACCATTTTTATTTTATTAATAAAGACTCGTCTTTATTGAATTTGTTACAATATTGTTCCTGTTTTATGTTTTGGTTTTTGACCCTGGAGGTATGTGGGATATTAGTGCCCTGACCAGGGATCAAACCCGCACCCTTTGCATTGAAAGGCAAATTCTTAACCACTGGACTGCCTGGGAAGTCCCTCCTCATCTCTTCTCTAGCTACATTCTCTTCCTCAGTGATCTTCATCACCCACATATTGTAACTACCCTCCATAGGTTGACAATGTCCACATGTTTTTTCCTCCAGCTCTGAAATTGCCCCTGAAATCCAAACTAGTATATCACATTATCTTTTCTGAGTTTCAGTTTGGATGTCTTATAAGAATGCTAAACTGAACCTGTTCCAAATTGAATTGAATGCTTCCAGCTCCACACATCATCAAACCAACCGGTACTTCCCTCAGTCCACCATGGGGCAAGCATAAGACTGATGTTTTCTCTTTTTGGCCTCTCCACATACAATTCAGAGGCAAGTCATGTATATTCTACACCCCCCAAATACATCCAAAGTCTGTCCACTCCACTCCACTTGGACTACTTCCACCACAGTGCAAACCAACGCTTTCTCTTCCCTGGGAGACTTCAGTGACCTCTCTCCTTCCACTCTTTGTCACATCCCATTTCCTCATCTGCCCATGATCCATCTCTACATATGAACCAGAGCGAGTTTCTAAAAAATGTAAATCATTTCTTTAAACCCACCAGTGAATTCCCATCCTTTTGCAAGCAAAACTGTTTGTTTCCAAGGGCTGCCATATCAATGTACCAAAACCTAGGTAGTTTAAAACTACAGAAATTGGAGAAGGAAATGACAACCCACTCCAGTGTTCTTGCCTTGAGAATCCCAGGGATGGCGGAGCCTGGTGGGCTGCCGTCTATGGGGTCGCACAGAGTCGGACACGACTGAAGCGACTTAGCAGCAGCATCAGCACGTACCCTTTTGGAATAAGCTAAAATTATCAAAAATAGGCAATTAAATAGCCAATTAAAAGTTTTTATCTTTGGAAAACAACTTTAAAGTAACACAGAGATCAATAACCAAGTTATGATGCAAGTCCACATAGAGTGTGAATCCATCTACCTGTGTGTGATCATATTTTAATTACTTTTCAGAATAGAATTTCTGCCATTAGAAGATTGACTCACAATTAAAAGCTGTAGTCTAGTCACCATGGTTATCCAATCCTCTTTCAGGAAAAATAAAAAAAATCCAGGTATGTGTATATATTCAAGAAGTGTCTCAAATTTTTACACAGAGATAATACATATTATCTCTGAAATGATTTCATTTCATTTCAACATGAAAATTGTCTTTTTATAATTTTGTGCCTCAACTGAGTAATTAGAGAAGATTATGATAAGAAATAAAATAATAGACCAGATGAACTAGTACTGGGAAAGATGTTATTAAGTGCGTGCTGCTGCCCTTATCTTTCACTGCTGAGGACAGGTATGGTGACTGCTACTATAGGGCATTGATTTGATAATGTGCTTTGTAATGAGAACAGATGTGTGGTTAACTGTTAAAATACTACATAATAATTCTTAAGAGTATAATAGGTATCAAAATATGGGTTATTTGAAACAGGCTGTTTGCTGCTTGGAAAACACAAAAGTGATGTTCGGGTGGTGAGTGATAAATATTGGAGTCGAAGAATAAAGAGAGCCGTCTTTGTGAGAGAAAAAAAAAAGAAACTACAGAAATATATTGTCCCACAGTTCTGGGGGCCAGAAGTCTGAAATCAAGTTGTCAGCAGGGCCATGTTTTCTCTGATGGCTTCAGGGGAGCATCCTTCCTTGTCTCTTTTAGCTTCTGGTCTTTGTTGGAAACCCTTGATCTTCCTTAGCTTACTGATGCTTCACTACAGTCACACAGCCATCTTCTCGCTGTTTGTGTCTTTACATTTTCTTCCCTCTGTGTATGTATGTTTCTGTGTCTAAAATTCTCCTTTTTATAAGAACACTGGTCATATTGGATTAGGACCCATCTTAATGACTTCACTATTTATCTTTATAATAAGTCAATTTTGAAATAAGGTGGCATTCTAAGCTACTAGGGGTTAGGATTTCAATATATCTTATTTGGAGGAGACACAATTCAACCAAGAACAAAACCCCAAACTCCCTACACTGACCAATCAAGCTTTATGTAATAAAGCTTGTATATATGCCCCCTGCTTTCATCTCTGATCACATCTCCTACTACTTGCCCCTCTCACTCTGTTCCAGGCAGTTCTGCTTGCCCACTTTGCTCTTAGCATTTAAATTCAAATGTTGTGTCTACAGAGAAACCAACTCTGGTCAGGCACACTATTAACTCACTCCTCTTTCTGTACTACTTCAGTTACTGTCTAGTTCATTACTGTTTCATTTTCCTCATAGCATTTGTCACACTCTGCAGTTACCTGGTGTTTATATTGTCTTTCTCACAGCGGCAGATACTACACTTCATCCTCTTTCATCACTAAGAATCTATGTCTAGTCTGCTATGCATCCAGCCCCAGGGCATGGACCATGTTTGGGCCAGACTAGTCATGGCAATTATGCTTTCCTTTGCAGAGACTGGGGCTTCCCTAGGTGGCTCAGTGGTAAAGAATCCACCTGCCAATGCAGGAGACTCAGAGACACAGGTTCAATCCCTGGGTCAGGAAGATCCCCTGGAGAAGGAAATGGCAACCCACTCCCATATTCTTGCCTGGGAAATTCCATGGACAGAGGTGCCTGGTGGGCTACAGTCCAAGGGGTTGCAAAGAGTCGGACATGACTTAGTGACTAAACAACAACAACAGCAACAACATTGCAGAGATTACTGTTGGAGTGGGAATGTGGCCAGGTTCTGGTCAATGGGATGCAATGGGAAGTCCTTGGGGTCTCTGGAAAGACTTTCCTCCTGATTGAAGGAGCAGAGAAAAAACAAAACAAGCTCTTCTCTCTTTCCCTCTTGACTCCTGAAATTCAGTATGATTTCTAGAGTTCCACCAGCCATCTTGTGTGCATGAATTGATCTTCCAGAGGAGAACAGAACCCAGCAGTATTGAGCATGATGAAAGTGGGAGGAGCTTGAGATTTTGATGATACCAGGACTACCGTACCGACTGTCAAGTTATTACTGTCTGATTGAGCACCAGAAATGTCCTTATGTTTTAAGCCATTGATCTTTAAGGTTTTTGTTTCTTGCCTTGAAAGTGTTGCAAAGAGTCAGACATGACTGAAGTGACTTAGCTTGTAGTACTTTTTTCTAGATTTCATATGTGTGTGTGTATATATGTATATATATATATATGCATTAATATAAGATATTTGCTTTTCTCTTTGTGACTTTTTTCATTCTGTATGACAAACTCCAGGTCCATCCAGGAATAGAGATGCAGACGTAGAGAAAAGACTGTGGACACAGTGGGGGAAAGGGAGGGTGGGATGAACCGGGAGAATAGCATTGACATATATACACTTCCATATGTAAGAGAGGTAGCTAGTGGAAAGTTGCTATATAACACAGGGAACCCAACCTGGTGTTCAGTGACAACCTAGAGGGCTGGAATAGGGGCTGGGAGGGAGGCTCCAGAGGGAGGGGATATATGTATACATATAGTTGATTCACTTTGCTGTACAGCAGAAACTAATACAACTTTGTAAAGCAATTATACTCCAATGAATTTTTTAAAGGGGGTTAAAATGTGAATAATAGCACTATGTATGCTATCATATAGTAGGACTATCTTCTTAGAAAATCCAAGGACTGATGTTTTTAAAAAGTCACCAGTTAAGAAAACAAAACAAAGCTTAACCATCCAAGTATACACAAAGCAAAGAAATATTTAAGATTTAAAAAATTGACATATACTGGAACAAATATTAAAGAAACAATAGTTGCTTGGGCTTCCTAGGTGGCTCAAGTGGTAAAGAATCCACCTGCCAATGCAGGAGACCCCAGTTCAATTCCTGAGTCAGGAAAGTCCCCTGGAGAAGGGATGGGCTACCCACTCCAGTATTCTTGGGCTTCTCTGGTGGCTCAGACAGTAAAGAATCCATCTGCAATGCGGGAGATCTGGTTTTGATCCCTGGGTTGGGAAGATGCCGTGGAGGTGGGCATTGGCAACCCACTCCAGTGTTCTTGCCTGGAGAATCCCCATAGACATGGAGCCTGCCAGGCTACAGTCTATGAGATTGCAAAGGGCTGGACACAACTGAGCAACTAAGCACATGTCATTAAGTGGTTATTTGGATTTAACAAGTTACTGTAAGTAAAGCACTTTGTACCTGGCACAGAGCAATCTTTCAATAAACATTCGTTATTATTTTTTGAAAAAAGACAGTAAAGCCAGGACTCATATCTGCTATTTGTTTACTTGGTCAACCTCAGGGAAATCACCTGTCGACTCAGAACTCCAGTTTCCCTACTTACAAAATAGAGAATAGTATCTACCTTATAGGATTACTGTGTATTTCTCTAAAAGAGATAATCCATATAGAATATTTTTCACAACGCCCAGGAGAGAGTATACACTCATTAAATAGTTGCTATTATTATTAATAGATATGTTTGAATAAATACGATTATATTCATGAGCATGGTAAAGACTAGTATTCTCATAGATAATTATAAATCATGCTTGGCAGACTATGCTGGTATGTTGGGATTTTACACACAAACACACACCTATCTATATCCATGTAGGCATGATGTCATATGTTGGTTTTTGGTGAGCGTCTTAATAAGTACATAGTATACTCATGCATGTATGCTGAGTCAGTTTAGTCATGTCTGACTCTTTGCAACCCCATGGACTATAGCCTGCCAGGTTCCTCTGTCCATGGGATTTCCCAGGCAAGAATACTAGAGTGGGTTGCCCTGCCCTCCTCCAGGGGATCTTCCTGACCCAGAGATCAAACCCACATCTCTATGTCTCCTGCACGGGCAGGCAGGTTCCTTACCACTAACGCCACCTGGGAAGTCCCCACAGCATATATGTGAATCTTATTATACATCCACCTAGAAATTTTCTACTTTCAAAATGTAGCTATAGCAGACTGACAATTAATCTGAAACCATTTATTTGTTTGGAAAAGTAGTTAGGAAGAAGAAGAGGCTACATTCCCATTTGTATGTTAATGATGTTAGTTACCTGAACTTGGAAAATGGAATGTTCAGGTCAGGACTCTTGGTTGCCAACCTCAAAAACTTCTCTAGCTAATTAAAGCAGAAAATAATTTATTGGCAGGATCTCTGTGGGTGTGGTGATGAGGGAGGCAGTTCACAGAATCCCCAGGAAAGCTGGAGATTCAGCCTCATAAAATGGTGACAAACATGGATGCAGCCCAGAAGACCAGACTGCTCAGAATGCCATCATGGATTTTGATGGCATTCACAGAACACCCTTTGTCACATGCTGGGCTCTGTTGCCCTTGACACTGGCTGCTGTATCCTATGGGACCTCCAGCGCACCCATAGGGAATAACCTCTGAATGTCTGCAGGTCTTTCTTAACCATGCCTCCTGTATGGCGCATCTGGTAAGCTTGGTCACACCTGACTCTCCAGCTGTTCAGAAGAGGGAACAGGTTCTGATGGGAGAAGGCAGCCTTGGGATTTCCCATCCTTCAGGGGTAATTGGATGATGGGAAATTCCTGTAAATATCCACTAGAGCTAACAAGAAAGAGGCAAGCTGAAAACAGAACCAGAAAAAAAAAGGGTCAGGAGGGTCCCCTGAAGAATTTCCCATCCAGCTTATAGACAGCACCTTCTCCAAAACTCTTCCCATCCTGAGCACAAACGAAATAACAGCAGGACTGTTTTCACCCCCTTTGGCATAGACAGAAATGTAAAGAGAGTCCTCCTTTCTCAGGAATGTTAATGATGGCTGGTAAAGTAACCATGGGTGGCACAGTGACCTTTCTGAAAAGCATGGTGATGTGATGAAAAGAGTCATGTTGCCAGATACCTACTGAGAAACGGGTCCTCTGGAGCCCAAGGGGCGGAGGCAAATCTCCCTCTTGAAAGGGGCAGCAGATGGTATTCTTTGCTATCCCTAACAGAATAACTCCTGGAGGAAGCAGTGGGGCTCCATCTGGGAGACAGCCTGTCTTCTGTGGCCAAGCAATCAATGTGTTTGCAATTTTTACACTTTCTGTGGTGCTATTGCTTGTAGGAGGCTGGAAAATTCCAACCAGGAAGAACCACACCTTTTCATGTTACTTCAGAGCAGATAGAGTAACTCTGAAAACCCTCAAAAGATAGCAGGGTGGAGTGATGAACACATGTTGAGGAAAAAATCCACAAATTATTAGGAGAAGTGAAAAGGTGGATGGACGTCAAGCTCTGATATTTGAAAATGTTGGTGGCCAAAGGATTTATCCACCCTCTCGATCTGACCCACAAAATTGAGCCAGAAAATGTGTTCATGACTCTTTCCATGGCTCTTACTCAGCTACAAGTCATTTCCCCTTTCAGATTATTTCCATTTTTAAGGTCCAATTTCCATTTGCTTTTTGATCTTCTGCTTTTAAGACATTTCGGCCAATATCATCATTGGCCAAGTGCCAGATTTCCCCTCAAGGCTTTGAACTTGTCATTTGTCCTTTATCCTTGAAAGTAGATTCTGTTTTGTGACTGGCTGGTCCCAGGTAGACTAGGTTTTCCTGGTAAAGCAAAAGAAAAGTGTGGAGATCAAACTGAAAAATATAAGACACCTCTTATAAACTTCAGTGACTGAAGTAAAGGTTCTGTGGGAAAGTAATAATGTGACTGCCTATTTATGAATGAATAATAAATGATGTGATCTAGCTGAACATAACAGTTTCAGCATCAACAATTATATGGAGTTCTCGCAAGAAATTTCTTCTGAAATTCTATGACATATTTATCACGTTTTTATAGTCTCAGTTTAATTCTTCATCAGTGTTCATTTCTAAAAAAAAAACATTCTGGAGCTGGGTTCATCTGACATAAAAAAATTTATAAATGGATCTTTGTGTTTTCCACAAAAAATTGCTGATGGTTTTCTGTCTTAATTTTCAGCTTTTAAGGGCAAGAATTATGAAATATTTCCCTTTGTATTCCCACAGCTCCTAACAGTATTATCCAGCTAGCAGGCATTTAGCCCACACACAGAGTTACCTTTGTCATTTTTCTACCAGTCTTAATGCAGTGGGTTGGCTTTACCTGTTATTATTCTCACCCTCAGAGAACTCCAGGAGTCAAGGACTCCCACTTTGACATTGTATCTAAATCAGATCTAGAGTTTTATTCAAATGACGCTGAGAAGGCGCTGATTTAAGTACTATTGTGAATTTAATCATGGATCTGCTGCTAAAAATCATTTACTGGATAAACAACTCAGAAAAGAAGAACTCTCACCACCCACCCACAGCGTGAACAAACAGGGCAGCCTTTTGCACTTGCTACCACAGCATCTCCTGAGAAGGAGTTCGGATTCCCATGTTTCTCCTCTCTTTCTGAGAATTTCAACTTCATCCTGGTCAGCTGCTGAATCGTTAAGCAGAGTGCCACTCTATATTTCTGTGTCTTTCTTGCGGACGTCACCTCTTTAGGGTAGCCGCATGCTTGCCAAAGAATTAAATCCCGAATATTATGTAGCCCCTTACTAAATATTTCCAAAACACCAAAAAAAGAAGAAGAAGTGGGGGTGGGGGGTGGGTGGGGACTTCCTTGCCCTTGTTAGTCCTATGCGGTTCCCATCGTAAGATGCTCGGTGGAAGGGAGCCGAGCGGTGGGCAGAGGCGGAGAGTCCCCGATACCGGGCGCCTCACATTTCCCTGGCATTCCCATTTGCTAGTGCGCTGCTGCGGCCGCACGCCTGATTGATATATGACTGCAATGGCTCTTTTCCATTTGACATTCTCTCTCTCTCTCTCTCTCCCTCTCTCTCGCTCCCTCTCTCTCTCTCCCTGTGTCGCTTAAACAACAGTCCTAACTTTTGTGTGTTGCAAATATAAAAGGCAAGCCATGTGACAGAGGGACAGAAGAACAAAAGCAATTGGAAGTAGCACGACCTCTTTCTAGCTCTCAGAAAAGTCTGGGGAGAAAGGAGCCCTGCGTTTCCCCCAAGGTAAGCAGGAAAACAGCGCTGACGGCTTCCCTAGGAAATTACTTCTTTCCAAAGCGAGCGTTTCATCCTCCTCTCAGACAAAGAGACAACCTTTAAATACCACTTAAATTTGCATTAATTGAATTTGCATTAATCTGTAGAGCTCTAGCATTGTGTTTTGTAAATGAACGGGTCTTTGAAGTCTGTGACAGAGCAGGGGAGCCTCCAAGAGAGGCTGGAAAATCTCCTTTGGTTGGACTGAAAGGGATTGGATTTTCAGACTCTGCGTAGTTAGATGGAACTTTGTAATGATTCTTCTATTTGTCCCCGTGAAAGGAGACTGAGAAGCAGCTACTCGCCGACATGGATTCCTGAAGCCCCGGTTATCTTCCCCGCCGCCCTCATCCCTCTTACAATGGGGCACTGTGAACGCGGGCAAGCCTGCGAGTTTAAAAGCGCACTGTTTACTTTTATTACTACTTATGTATGCTGCTGATCTCCTGCCAGGGCTCTGCCGGAGTGCTTAGAATGACTTCAAACAATAGGCAACATTTATTTCTACCTTTCTGTGTCACGCTTTGCAGGAATCCTGTTCCTTTGCACCTTTCTCCCAACTTGCAAGATCTTCACTTCCATAGATGCGGTCAGGAGCGCCAGGGAGAGAGGAGGATGGATTTACTATAGGATTTGCATTCCGCAAAAAGTCCGGGGAAATGCATGTTGTTTGCCTTGGCCTTATTGCAAAGGGTTATTTTTAGTAAATCAGCTTGTCTCTACAACTCCACTTATGCTACCTTGCCCAAGAAGTAACCGGGAAAGGATGCTCCCACCAGCCTGGGGACCAGGACATGTAGGGATGACTCCTACAAACACCTGAGGAATATTCAGAGGGTTCTTTCAAAGCTCCTGAATACAAGTTCTCTCTCTGAATGAACAATTGGGCTGTAGGAGGCCTGGGCATAACTCTTTCTTGGGGGACGGGAAGTTTGACTGTGTACAGAATGTTAATGACTCTGAACGCCCTGTAACTGAGGCTCATTGTCAGGGAGGAGCTGAGATAAACCTGCTTGAAAAAAGGTAGCCTCCCTTCTCTGCTGAGATTCAGGTGCAGGAAAGGAAACTCTTTGGCAAGAGGGGAGTCCCTCATTCTATGCTTGGAAACGGTCATGAATAGCAGATCCAAATGCTGTGAAGCTTGTTTCTTTTCATTTATACTAGTGTATTTTAATTACAAGGAGCTGGCATTGGCAAACTGCTTCAACACCTAAATTAAATGCCAGGTGCATTTGCAAATGTAGAGATGCCTAAAATGCAGAGTTGGCTATAGGGGTCTACCAAATACCTACCATGGGACTGCCAGATGCTTCTCAGTTGTGTGTTTAGATCAAATGCAAATATCTGCCTATTTTCTTCTCATCCGTCTGGCTTCTGAAAGTAAACTTTAGCATCCGAGTGGCCAATTTTTATCGTGGAGCAGGAACGTGCTTTCTGGGGAAACTCGTGTGATTTTCTCTAATAACTAAGCGAACAAGCATTGTTGAATGAAAATCTGGCTTTTGAATGAGCTAATTTACAGCTTTGAGAGAGTCATTATTTATTCGAGAAAGTCTGAGAAAATACCATGGATTCTATTGCTATACAATTTTAAACTACTACTGTTAACAAAGCATTTAGCCAAATCAAAACAATTTTTTTAAACTATTATTCAGACCACGATATGTGAGTGAGCACAAAACGCAATGTTTTGCATTGTTTACTTTAGCGTACATTGGATTCAGGTAGAAGGAGAGCTGGCTGAAGCCTTCTAGATGACCATGTACCATCAGCTGACAGCCACAGATGGAAACACGTCTGTGGAGTTTTCAATCTTAATTCAAGCCCCAATGACACTGTCAAGGGGAAAATAAATCATTTTTCAATACATTTAACAATTTCCAACTCATTTATTTTCCTCGGCCCTTGAAAAATGTGGTGAGTTTCTTGAAATTATAACCACCAGTTGTGGCTGGCAATTTTTACTGTATTTTGAGAACTTACAATTCAAGGCCTATTTTTCTTATTGGTTAATTATTCATGCCATTATTCTTTTAATGTTATGCCAGTCCTGATGGATGCAAAGGTAAATGAGACACTGTCTCATGCCCTAATTCTCAGTCTCTATGCTATTTCCAGTTAGATTTTGTAACTGACATGGACTTGGCCAGTGGGCAAACTGGTCAATGAGTTCCTTGTTAGAAAGAACCATTTCACATATCTGCCGGTACCCAGATTTACTAGAAATGATGGTTGTATATCAGTCGGTTTTCTTTCCATTTATGATAATGCGGTTCCCCTTAGGCTTTTATCATCGGATCCCAGGGACACGTCACTCACAGCTAGCACAACCCAGATCTTTCCCTCCTGGCTAGGAGAAGCCTGGCAAAAGGGCAGTTTATCCTCTCTCTGCTCTCTTGAGCCCCCTTTGGAAAGGACCACGTGCTGTCTGTATCAGGGACAGCTATGAGTCACCTACTCAGTGGCTTACACCAGGGCTGCTTGATGAATCATTGAATTAGAAACACACCCGGAGGAAGATGTAGCCAGTATCTCCCCCCACTTAGTTGTCCCACCCCCAGGATCGAAACCAATGACCTCTGGGCCTGGCCTAAATTCCACAGGCCCCTGGGAAGAAGTTGCTGGAAGTCCTTGCCCAAACCCAGGTCTCCATCAGAGCCACTAACAATGTTGCTTTCAAATAATCCGATCTTTTGTTTCTGACACAAGTAGGTTACTGGGGGTGGGGTGGGGGAAACCCTGAAGGCAGCATCACCAGAGTCCTTGATTTGCTTCTTATCAGCAGATAATCCCCTGTGGTTGGATTAAGATGCCTCTGACTCCCTGGGGTTGTGGGGGGAGGGGGGCTGACTCACCCTAGCCAGCCCTCAACTTCTTGGCCAGCAGCCTTCAAGCTCATCCTCACCTCTTCCCATGACAGTCAACTAAGGCAACTTTGTCCAGGCCCCCTGGCTGAGCCAGTGGGAGCAGGAGGGATGGGGCGGCAGGTGGCAGGACAGAGAAAGGAGGGAAGCTGGGCCATGGGAGGGTGGGTGAGCCCCAAGGCCCAGATTGCTGCAGCCTACCCTGGCTGTGATCAGCTGTCATTTCCTCTTCGTGTATGACACTGTGGAACATATTAAAATTTCTCTGGGATGGTATGTTTGGAATTCCTCTGATGCCCCACCTCACCAACTTACCCGGACAATAAAAGCAAGGTTGTAAGCCTTTGAACAGCTGGCAGGCTATATATTTCCCCTCTTTCTTTCGCATAATCTAGTTCACAAAAGAATCCAGCTAGACTGGCAGTGCCATGTCTGGGTACTAGTTTCCTGCAAGTCCATCCTCCACCACCTCCTCCCGCCCTCCCTGGAATCTTCCTGGGTGGCATGTGGCTTTTCTTCCATTTTGCTCTCCACCACTCCCACCCCGCCCCCTATTCCCCTCGCCTGAGCTCCTTCCATTGTGAGCTCGCTTTTTGCTCAGTCTGTTTTGCAGACAGCCTGGGTCCTGTCCCATCCGAGGCCAACAGCCCATGAGGTCTCCCCATATCCATAGTATTCCCAGGATGTCATTCTTGGCAGGAGCTCTGCCGGGCTGATGGGATCGGGGGTCTTTTTGGAGCACCCCGAGCCTGAGCCCATTCGCAGAGAGGAGCAGCCTCATGGCTCAGGCTGCCCTTTAGGCTTCTGAGAGAAGGGCTGGAGTGACCCGGGCTGGCAGGGACCGGCATACCATCACAGTGACCCGCACATCTCCAGCAAAGGGCCGGGGGTGGGAGTGCTATGGGAACGCCTGAATGCACTTCAGCCTACATTAAGAGAAATGTGGTTATTCTCTGTTTCAGGGAGAGAGACAAGTGACTTGAAACAAAGCTCCCTGGATCCTTGGACCTGGACCCGCCCCCTTGCTCTGTCCTTCCCACATCCTTCCCTTACCAAGGAAAAAGAAGGACAGACAGGACTTTTAATTTGGCTAGTGTAGGGCTGAACGTCTTTAGGAAACCCGTTTTGTGAAAGAGAGAGGGGAGAAATGGTTCCTGGGTTGAGCCGAACTAAAAATGCATGGGGTTAGGGAGGTGGGGAGGACTTCTTCTCTTTTTCTGTCTTTAAACAGCGGAACAACAGATCAGTTTATGAGCTGCAAATGGAACGACTGGACTTCTCAATTAGACATCCCATTTAAGAGCCTGTGTAACCCTCTAGGTGCAGCATCCTTAAAAGATGCTACTAATGTCCTCGGGTCCAAAAGGTATTAAGGAGCACTCTACAACGCAGCTTCCTATTCCTTTTCTTTTCCTGGGGGCTTTGGTAGTCTTTTCCGAATTAGCTAAAGTTCATTAAAAGGCCCAAAAGGAAAAATTGAACACAGCTGAATTAAAATGAGCCTTTTTTTTTTTTTTTCCTGTTAGCTTGACAAGAAGGAAAAAAAATAAGAAGGAAAAGAAAAGAAAGCGAAGAAAGAACCAACTCCCCTCTGTTGCCACTTCTTGGGTTTTAATATGAATTATTCCATACAAGTCCCTAGGCTAGAGAATCTATTTAAAGACGCCTGGCAGCGTGAAGAGAGAGGGTAAAAATACAACCACTCTTTTGTCCATCAAAGGTTTTCTTTGGGAGGACATTAAGAGCCTTCCTATTTTCCTGTCTGCCCCTACCAGTGGCAACATTCCAGCTGGTAGTACCCGCTCCTCACCCTTCAGATCAGCAACCATAAACTTCTACTTTGGCATCCAGGAAAAAAACAAAGGGTGGGGAATCCTGCCGAAAGCCCAGTGCATATGCAGCTGGGTGGGAGTAGCTGGTACTTCAGCGAGTGCTGACTTGGCCATGCAGGTTGCATGTGGCAAATTCACACACCCACACACTGGAGTTTTTAAGGAAGATTGTTCCATAGCATGCTTTCTGATGCAAGCTGCTCTCACATCTGCAAAGCTTTTCTGTTGCGTGTCTGGCAATAATTTGCTTGGTACCATCCATCCTTCCTGTCTGTCTCATCAGAGGGTCTCAGAGTCTGGTGGGTGAGACTATACTGCTGAGAATCACACCCCCTGCCTTACCAGAGCCATTTTCAGTCGTTAGAATGTAACTCCCTGGATGGGGGTTCACAGTCTGGGACAACTACTTTCTTGTTAGAAAGACTGCTGATTCAGAAATGCAAAGAATGGGTAGCTTTAGGAGGCAATATATCCCTCATGCTTAGAATCAGGAATTTATCCAATTAGAGTGCATTTCTCCCTCATGTCCAAATCTGTACATGAACATGGTCCATAGCTTTAAACTCAGTTCTTTAAGATTTCCAGTAGATATGTTTTTCTTTTTGTTTTTTCTACAAAAGCTAAGAATCTTTTCATACCATGTTCTCTCTTCCAAAGCCTGGCTCAATCCCAACTTTTTCTTTTAAGCTGTGATCCAACTGATTGCCATATCCTTTAAAAATGAAAGGGCAACAGGTTAATACATTCAAGAAAGTTGATGAGTTGTCAGAAAATGCTCAGGGGTGACCCTTCTGTGGTGCCACCCACCAACAATAGCCCTAAAGATGGAGTCTCCTCCCATCCTTTCATCAATAAGGAATAAAGATAGGAAAAGAGTAGGCCACGGGAGAAGTAAAAAAAAAAAAAAAGGAGAAAGGATTATTTTTGATGCTCAAAATCTGCTACTGGAGATTTTCAAATAGCATAATTTCAGAAAGGGAAGCTTCCCTTAATTTCACCTATTCCTTGCCAGGAAGAGGGACTTGAACTCTGAAGTTGCCTTCTTTACTTGTCATTAGAAAAAGAAGTCAACTCTTCAGGTGAAAAAAAAATTCTCCTTGCTTAAATCTAAGTAAAATGATGTAGGCACACACATTCCTGATATGGATATGACGAGTCAAAGAAATTCAATTCTTAATCAAGGTCAATTTTTCTTTAAAGCTCAAGGCAGTATTTAAGGGCTTAATACATTTCTGTGACTTCCTCCCAGTTACGGGAAATTACTTCTTTTCAGAATTAGAATTTTTCTTTTGAAGTTTGAAATCTAAAGGCAGCAGAATAGAAGTGTCACATGGGGGCTGGCAATCAAGAGACATAACCAAAGTGTGTGTGTTTTACACACAAAATACAAACAGAAAACCAAAAGGCCAGTAAGTTCAGAGTGATTAGCAATAGAGGGAAACGCATTTTTAATATTTATTGATTTGGCTGCACAGGAGTCTTAGTTGTGGCATGCAGGATCTTTAGTTGCAGCATGTGGGATCTAGTTCCCTGACCAGGGATTGAACCCTGGCCCCCTGCATTGGGAGTGCAGAGTCTTAGTCACTGGACCATCAGGGAAGTCCTGGGAAACACATTTTTATGTGATTGGCTTTTTTTTTTTTTTTTTCACTTTGAAAAAAATGGTATTGGAGTATAGTTGATTTACAATGTTGTGTTAGTTTCAGGTGTACAGCAAATTGAATTACTTATATGTGTGGATGTGGTGGGGGCAGGCTTCCCTGGTGGCTCAGATGGTAAAGAATCTGTTGGCAATGCAGGAGACCCAGGTTTGATCCCTGGGTTAGAAAGATCCCCTGGAGAAGGAAATGGCTACCCACTCCAGTATTCTTGCCTGGAGAATCCCATGGAAGAGGAGCCTGGCAGGCTACAGTCCATGGGGTACCAAAGATTTGGACACGACTGAGTGACTACACTTTCATTTTCACATATGTGTGTGTGTGTGTGTATTCTTTTTCAGATTCTTTTCTCATATAGTTTATTACAGAATACTGAGTAGAGTTCCCTGGGCTTTAACCTTGACCCTTTGACATGAATCTTTGTCTGCAAGCGTTGCTTCCAGATTGCCACAGGAGGGGATTCAGTATTCAAGTCCCATCACTAGGCAGAAAAGGCAAATTGGATGGGGAGTGGAAATACTGAGTTGCTCTATTGTTTATGCCCAATTTCTAACTAAGGGCTCTACAGCTGTTAGGTGAGATCACTACCCACCATTCCAGAACACTGTTGTGGGTGAGGAGATGCAAATGCAGCTTTGGAAATGCTTTGCTGGACACTTTGAAGAAACGCCAACATACTCATTTGGCTTCAGGGTGAACAGGAGCTTGTACCCTGAGCTAACATTGGTTATCCCTCTTCTCCTGAGGCCATAGCACAGCCAGTGGTCCAGCGGCAGAGCAAGTATCAAATTACGTCAGCACAGAGGGTCCCCAGAACACCTGGGAACCTTTTCTTTTCTACAGGGAGAGTGCACATTCACGTTTTGACGAGACAGAGTGCCCTGTGCTGGGTATCTCAGAACTCCCCTGCTTTCCTTCCAAAGGGTCTTACGCAAGGTAAGTGGTGGAGCATGTCTCAGTCCTCATGTGAAAGCCCCTTCCTGGGAAAGAGTGGGTGAAATGAAGGAAACCATCCCCTTGTAGAATTTTGCTATCTGAAATCACTGAAAGGGCAGTGAAAGGTTTGAAACATAAAAATCATGCTTCCTCCATCTCTCATGTTACTTCTTTTGCGGCTTCCTCTCTCCCTATTATTGATGAAAGAATGGAAGCAGGCTCCATGTTTAGGGCTATTGTTGATTTCTAGCACTGCAAAAAGGCCACCCCTATACATTTTCTGATAGCTCATCAACATATCAGTCACAGCTTTTAGTGGAGTGTATTTACAGAAATAATCCAAACCTCCAGAGGAGAAGCCTTCAACTATATCCTACTTCTTGACACATGGGTAATCAGACTTGGTCATTTCCAATTTATGCAAGCTTTGTCCTCTAAAAGTCAGTTATGTCAACTGTTAAGAACTCAGAATGAGTCTTTGTATAGAAACTATAGAAGCCTACAGAAGCCCAGCGTAGGATCCAAAACCCGTACCCAACGGACAACTCTTTTAGTCCAACTCCCAGCCTAAAAGGGCTTCCCTGGTGGCTCAGATGGTAAAAGAATCTGCCTGCCATCCAGGAGACCAGGGTTTGATCGCTGGGTGGGGAAGATCTCCTAGAGAAGGGAATGGCTACCCACTCCAGTATTCTTGCCTGGAGAATCCTATGCACAGAGGAGCCTGGCAGGCTACAGTCCATGAGGTTGCAAAGAGCTGGACAGGACTCTGACTAACACTAACTAATGCCCAACCTAGAGCTTCAGGAACCCTAACACAATGTTTCCATAGATGCTTTATCAAGCAGAGTGTCTTGCTCTTGACCACATTTGCAGAGAAGAAAGTTCTTCTAACCAGTCTTCCTCTTCTATCCTGAACCAGAGCATCACAAATGGCCCCACTAGGGCATGAAGATCTGTGACTCAATCCATTAGGAATAAGGGTCATTCACAGGAAAGGTGCAAGAAGGTTGAACTCAGCCTGTATCATCAACATCCTCAATTGAAAGAAGTTTAATTTTACCATGACTGACTACTATTAGTCTTTCTCTTCTCCTCATTTGGTGAAGACTGGAAAGAAACACTTCAAATTTTAGGACAGCTTTAAGAGAAATAAGAACTGGTTAAGTATATTCATTAACTGCTTCCTATTATTAACAACATGTTATGAATTTATAAATCATAGTACATTCAAACACCAAGTCAACTGATTATTAAGGGCTATTTTTATTTCTGGGCACCAATATGGCCTCATCAAGTGTCAAATTCTCATAGTTTGACTTTCAAATTTTGGCTTAGGCCCCACATTAGAACTTGTTTGGACTTTTCTGTGATCATTAACTTCTTGAGTAAGAAAAGAACTTTTTCTGTAGTATTTCTTTGGGGACCATGTAGCCCCAAAGCAAACATATACTCTGATAAGCTTGGATAGAGTTAGAGAATGTTAGAAACAGATAGAACCATAGAAATATCTAGACCAATCTGTTCTTTTTGTGGATGAGAAAACTGAGTCCCAGAGAAGGCAACTGACTTGCTCAAGATCACACAGCCAGTGACAGGAAAGTAGGTAGAGTTTTCAGCTCCTCAATATGGCCTTCCTTCTGCCAGAGCAGACAACAGTAGAATGCCCTTTGAGTTTCAGAAGGTTGTAGAATAGTTATCTAATATTTCTGATAAATGAATGTAAGACAGCGGGTTGCAGGACACAGGCTAGAAATAGGTTTGGGGAGGAAGAAATGAAAACTGTAGATAGGTGGGAGTTTGGATCACAGTGAGTGGTTTCCCTGGATTTCCTGAAAAATCAGGATTTGAAGTTTCAGTCAGGTTCTAGGTCCAGTCCTCCCACACCAGTCCTGCCCAGACAGTAAAACTATTCCATCCAAGGACACACACACAGGTGGCGCCACTTGACAGTTGGTCAGAAATTACTTCTATTCCCAGTCCTCCTTTTTCACATCCCTCTTTATCCTAGCCTTTGATTTATTGCTTCCTTCTTGGGCTCTATTTCTTGTTCCCTTTTGCTTGTTCCATCTCTTTGCTTGTTTCCATCTCTTCTCACCATCACCCCTGAGTTTGGCCATGTCTGCCAGGAGAAGGAAATGGCAACCCACTCCAGTATTCTTGCCTGGGAAATCCGATGGACAGAGGAGCGTGGCAGGATGCGGTGCAGGGGTCACAAAGAGTTGGACATGACTGAGCGACTGAGCATGCCTTGTAATGCAGGCTGGGAGAAAAGAGGCTCTCCGAGACTAGAGAGCTGTTGTTTAATCCCAAGGATGTCATCTTTCTCCTAAGATGACTCTGTGGGGGCAAGCATTGCCTCCCATGCTCTGCTACCTCTAAGTGTAGAACAGACACCATACTTGAGATGCCAGGGGTAGGAGCTGCTCCCTCCCCACTGACCTTGGGGCTGCCCCTCCTTGGAGATACCTGGGGTGGGCAGGCTGGAGGGCTGCCTTTGGGTGAGCCCAGGCTTGACCTCTTTGTTGCCACTGATGTGCTGTCAGATAGGAATAATATAAAAAACCATTCATTGAGCACATGGGATACTTTATAAAATCCAGCATGCTGTTTACAGTTTATAAATTAAGTGCCTTGGGAAGAGCATCTGACTTATTCTCCAAGGCATCTCGTTGACTAGATCCAATTGGAATTCTTGGAGTTCCTGGGAAGGGGCTTCTTAGCACTTCACACTCTCTGATGAGACTTTAAGTTTTTGTTTTTCTAATTCTAGTGTGAAGTGTTATCTAGTGGCAAGCTTTCTTCCACTTTTAAATCTCTGATTTTGTGTGTGTGCAATTCCTTTGAGAGAGGCTCTATGTTCTGCCATCTTTACCTTACTCATGCCTGAGATGATTGTTTTAAATGATAGTAAACATCGAATAATTCAGTCTGGCACACTGACGTCATTCCAAAGTCATTAGATTTCATCTGCTTAACTTGATCTTCTTAGGAATGATGCAATGGATGTTGCATATGAATTAGATGTTAAGCGAGTTCATCGGCATGTCCGAAAAGATTACCCAGAAAGACAACAGGCCAAGACTCTTTGCTTGTGGATGCAGTGAGCTGGAAGAAGGAACTAGAATAGGACCTATTTTTCTTCCTGACCCTTAAGTCTCATCTGCTAGAGCAAAAGGAGACTCATAGTAGCTGTTCAGTGTGAATATGTGTTAAATATGTATTTGTAGAAATAAGCTTCAGGAGGTAAAACCTGCATGTATTATATTGAAAAACAGTCCAGGGGGGAAATATGGATGCTGAGTACCGCCCTCCCTTGTCTGGCAAGCAGGGCAAGAATAAGGCCACTTGGCACATGTCACTTGTCTTAGCCGATTGCTGGAATAACTTGTGTGAAACCAGCACTTTATCCTTTGCCAGGGAGAAGGTCAGCCCAAGAGTGAGTTGATCTGTGGCTACAACACCATCTCTCACCCAGGAGGCTGGGCCCACTGTAAGCTCTGCTATATTATTTCGCTGAGGGTGACAGGTGGGGAAATCTGGGCACCAGTTGTTCTTTTCCACTGGTATCATTTGGAGGGTAGCTCCAAAGTCGGGCACGCCAGCCTACGTGCCTCTCCTGCCGGCAGAGGCTCCACATTGAAGCTATTAGAATGTGGGCTCTGTATATCGGCCAAGTTCATGTCTCAGAGACTGTATCCGGAGCACTGAGCAACCCAGGTCTACCGAGTTCAATGAGACAGTCACTTTCTCACTTAATCCATCACTGGCTGGGCTGAGGTTCTAAGTGTTCATTGGCAGCATTTGATTTTCATGCTAAATGGCTTTAATAAAATTAAAGCAAGTTAGAATTAATTTAATTTTGAGAAAAATAACGGAAGCTCCTACAAGACAGACATAGATACTCCTAGGCTGCCATCAAAGGGGGATCTCATCTAGAGTGATGTAAATCTCCTTCATTCCTGATTTTCCTCTTTGCGAGTGCTTCCCAGGGCACTCTGTACACCATCACCTGTGCACATCCAGACCAACACAATGTTAAGGCAACTTGGCTTAATCTTTTCTTGAGCATTCTGCTTACTTTTTCTTCAACACAGTAGTGTTAGTTCATTCAATTTGAGCACGAGGCAAAACTCCCAGCGTTCTGTTGCAAGGATTAGACTTTCACGCTCCAAGGGTTCTGTGAGTTCTGTGGCATATTTACACTGTTGTTTAAATTCTCACGTCAGAGTTTAATATAACAACTGAACAAAAAGTATCATGCTTTATGAGAGTGTTGAAATGAAAACATCTATTTCTTATTAATGGTGAAACAATATTTTTTCTGTCATTCTTTTACACTTTATCTTTATTACTACTTTTCGGCTCAGCTTATTATCTTTAAAGGGAAAATCAAATAATAGAGTTACATTTTGTATGACATTAACTAGCTCTTTATCAGTATAAACGTCATAACATTTGCTTACAAAATTATTTTATTCATCTTTTGGGAAAAAAAAAATTTAACTGTGCTTGCAATTCAGAATATTACTACTAGGTGGCAGTAGTGCACAAGAACAAACTGGTCCACGGGGAAAACGATTTGACTGAGACCAACATGCCTTCCCATACTTCTAAGGAACAAAAGTTTAATATTATTAAAACACTCAAAGTGACACAAACATCAAACATCCATTAACTTCATTACTATTTCTAAGCCAAGATTTGATTTGAAAAGAGAAAGTATTATTTTTTTAATGAAATTCTGGATAGGTAATACATTTGCAAGTTCAGACGTCTACAAATTTAAAAAAAGATATATAGCAAAAAGTCTTTTTCCCAGGCCTGTCCTCCAACTCCCACACATAACTAACTGTATAGTTTCTTGAGTATCCTTTCAGAGCTTCTCTATGTAAATACAAAGTAACATAAATATATATTCTTATCCCTCTTTGTTTTAACACAGATCAGTAGAGTTTCTGCATTCCTCTTTATGGAGGTACATATTACTTGATTGTATGAATGTTGTATAATATATTTAACCAGCCCCCTGCTAATGGAAATTTTGTGCTGTTTCCAGTTTTATGCTATGACAACCAATGCCGTAGTGAATAACCATATGCTTGTGTGATCTCACTTGTAGGAGAGTTCTCCAAAGTGAAATTGCTGGTCTAAATTATATACATTTTTGGCTTAATAAATATTGCCAAATTGGCTTCTATAGAATTTGTACCAATTTTTACTGTACTGTCTCCAAAATAAGCTTGTTTTCCCATAGCCTTGCCAACAGAGTACATAATTAGACTTTGGGATTTTTATAAATCTGACTGGTTGAACAAAGTATCTCAAAGTACTTTAATTTTCATTTCTCTTATATAAGTGAGGGACTTACATATTTAAGGGCCATCTTCTATATTTAAGGGCCTGTTATATTTCGTTTTCTGTGGAATAAATGTAAATGCCAACACATACCACCATACATACACACACTTTTATAGGATTTTGTTGTCGATGTCGTCACTTGTTTTTACCATCATGCTATGCATGCTTTTCTTTCATTTGCTTTGCTCATTTAACCATATCTCCTGGCCATGGCTCTGAAAAGAAGTTGGCAGTGGAAAGGGAAGGCCAGGACTGGAACGTCTGCTTTTCCCCTTCATCCCCTTGCCATTGATTCCTGGGGGAAATACCTGTAGACCAGAGTGGTGAAAGGAGAAGTCCAATAAATTCTCTTTCTGAGACTAATTAAGGCTTCAAAGAGACAGATAACCACTTGGGAAAATATAGTCATACTGAAACTCAGGAAATGGTCAGTAATACCTCAGCCTCTTGACATGGAACTGAAGAAAGCTCTGGCTCTTTGAGCTGAAGTCTTGCTGACTTTCAGTGTAACATGCAGAGGAAAATCTAGAATATGCAGCTGAAAAGAAAGCAAAAATGCTCTTCTGCATCTTTTGCTGATTTGGAGCTTCAGGTTCAGGTTTGATCAATTTTAGTGAGATGTTACCATTAGCATGCACATAAAGGAAAGTGGTGCAAAGTTGCATGCAAATATGGTGTCTTGAACTTTAGGATTATTCTCTACATATGAAGATGGGGGTAAATGAATCCATAAGTATCTAAAATGTTGGCATTTTTGATCAAGAGGGAGCTGCAGATGCCATTTTTCCCCAACTCCCCTACAGATGAGGAAACCGGGGCTGAAACAGTTCAAATGATCCTGTACATGATCCCCAGCTAATGAATGGCAGTGCTAGAATCCAGGTGAGTCCCCTCATTACTGTTTCCTACCCTTCCTGCAATTTACAGGGCTTCTCTGAAACACACATACTCAAGTTTTGCCATTGCCAGGGATGCTCAACTCTGAAAGAGCGCTGTGTTACATACCTTTTTCCACCTGGGATTCCACTGTCCCACACTCGCAAGACAGCTAAACTGAGGTTAAGGGAGTCTGGGGCCACTCTGTTAGAGCAAGAGTAACCAACTTATATGGACTAGAACTTCATCTTATCAATACTTTGCCATGTTTATTCAGACCGTGAGTAGGAAGCTTAAAAAAATGTTGTACTATGAAGCAAAATATTCAAACTTTTATCTGAAATACCTTTGAAAGCTTCTCTGAAGCTTTAATTATTATGTTCCTTTTGTTTTTGATGTAATGTCAAGTCCTCCAATTTTCCTAAATGGTTGAAAATATTTTTGATGCTCTCTGTCTTCTGGTGTGATAACGCTGGCCATGCCTTAGGTTGGGGTTACTGAAGTGATTTGAGCTGACTATGGACCTGAGTCCTTTGTTCAAGAGGTATATGCTTTAAAAAAAAACGAGGCAAATTTCAGGTATGGCATGATCCCACTTTAATGACAAGTCTCTGCTCCAACAACCACTTACTTTTTCAAATTATACCATGTGCTTGGGCTACAAAGGCTCTTCAGAAATGTGTGAGTCTGTTGGCAACTATACATGTGTTGCCTTAACCACACTGGAGAGCGGTTAGCATAATGTGTATTTCCGATGCAGCTTATCATTGATGCTGGGTGGCACGGAGTTTCACACAAAAACAGGATGAGCCCAGAGTGCAGAAGTGGAAAACTAGGTGGATGGGTGGGTTAGACGTGGACATGGAAAATGTGCTTCTTTCCCGTGGGACATGTCCTGTGTTTGTTACTGCTGACCTGCCTCCTCTCAAGCCCTGGAAGCTGACATGGACATCAAAGCTTACTGAGACACTAAATAGACCCTCTTGCCCCCACCAGCCAGGAGTAAGAATGAGACTACCCAATTGAGTTATGCTAAGGCCAGAACCACATGGTTAATCTTGACTATGGGTTCAAACTATCCTTGTTACTTGTAACATGGACTCCAGCGATCAGAGTCAACATGTACTTTCATTAAACCATTATGTCCACCTTTAAATGATTTTAAATATATACCATAAGCTATGGGGGAAGCGGTACGAAATGGCTGACAGCTTATGAGAATGACACTCTAGAAACCAATATTTTCAACTCATAAATGACATGGAAAAAATTCTACTCAATACCTCCAGGGTTCCATTAGTTTTTCTGGATAAATGTTTCTGGGGAAAATAATTTCTGCTTTCATTCCAGTTGTGCAGCAGATACAGTGATGATGGACCGCGAGTGCAAAGAGTAAGACGAAACTCCGGCATACAAAGGACAATGACAAGCAGAAAGCTCCAACCAGATCCTGCCCTTTCTTTGAAAGGAACTGGAGCCTAGGAGGTGAAGGCATTTCCAATTTTTAGTCCTCTGCCTCCCTCTGCTGTTCTTCTTGAGAAGTTTTCCCTTACAACAATGAGAAATCATGTACTAGCTGCATCCTTTTCTATGCTCTCCCTGCTGGCGCTAATGGGAGATACAGACAGCAAAACAGAGAGCTCATTCATGATGGACTCGGATCCTCAACGCTGCATGAGGCACCACTATGTTGATTCTATCAGTCACCCGCTATACAAGTGTAGCTCCAAGGTAAGACCAAGATCTCTGTGAGATATCCTTACTCCCAGAAACAGGAAAGAAGGCCTATTCTTATAACAAGAGATGGGGAACTATATGGCTGACCCGTAGGGACTGCCACAGAATCACGCTTTTAGAGTTTCCCACCATGCTTTCAACTGTTGTCAATAAAGCTGCCTAACTGACCATGTACATACCTAGCTACCTTCATTCTATTCAGACTGCTCAAAGTCAATAAGAAAGGCTGAAAGCTTCCACAATAAAGTTGATGCTAGGCTCAAGGTGGGAGGGGTATGTTTTATCTTTGGCTGTGAAATTGATGAGCAGTGGTATCCTTGTTCAAGAAAGAAAAATGGTGTCTACATGTTTTCATAATTCCTTCTATCTCCACCAGCAATGAAGAGGAAGGGAATACAAGCAATATGATTGTGCATTGGAACATACTTCTTGGTGGGCTCTTCAAATAGTTTCCTGGTCCATGCCTTTCTCTTACTGCCGTGTTTATGTGAAAATGAATTCAAAAGAAAAATGGCCTTTTGATAAGTTATTATTTTATCTTGATTATACAAGTCATTCTTGTTTGGTGCAGGTTATACATATATATTTTGCACAGGCAAAAATGATGTCTCAGTGTTGAGATGGAGCGTATGAAGTAATACCATGCTTAAACGTCACCAAGAGTGGCCAGCCATGTGGACCACCCAGAAGGGAGGCACACAGTAGGGAAAAATAGACTCAGAAGGAGACTTCTCACGACTGTCACTGCTCCCAGTCACATGAATGAAATTTGCCCACATTTGGTAAATAAGAATTTGTTTAGCTCAACCTCAGAGATTTTCATTTCCAACCCTGAGACTAAAACCACTTAAATATTCTCATATGGCATGCATTTTTTTAATTACCAGTATAATTAAGAAGTTTTGGTAATATCAACCACTAAAATTGAGACCATATAAATTAATGGCTCTTCTCTCCATTTAAAAACATTACGACTTCTGTCTCCTGTTAAAATTTCCATAGCATTTCTGAGTATAGCTCAGTGATGATGGCTTGTTTTAGTTTAGGGAGATCAGAATTTGGATTAACTCACTTTAACCAAAACTTCTTATTTGTACTTGTTGAACTAAAAAAAAAAAAAGCAGTAACTAGATAAACTTGAAATTTTGCAAGCCTGCAATTCCTTCTTAGGAAAGATTATAAAACAAATTAAGAAAAAACAATCAGGACATGTTCTCACAGCTGTGATTGCTGAGAAGCTGTAGGCCTGAGGTGAGATAGACTAGAGCAATTACTAATTTCTCCTCCACTCCCCCTACAGAGAGCACTAGTACTTCGTGTTTCTTATTCCATGGATGATTTCTCCCTCTACTGAGTTGTCCTCTATAATCATGATTCTTTTTAAAAAAGAAAAAAAAAAAATCAGGGACTTCCTTGATGGTCCAGTGGTTAAGACTCTGCACTCTGACTGCAAGGGGCACAGGTTCGATTCCTGGTGGGGAGGCACTAAAATATCCCACATGCTGCAAGATGAGGCCAAAAATAAGTTAAAAAGAAAGGAAATAAAATTATTTCCAAGAAAGTGTTCACTTGATGATAGGAAAGAACAGGAAAATTGAAACATTTCTAAAAACTAAAGAACAAGCTGAGATTTGATGAAATGATGATGGAGCGGCTTAGCAATTATCACATTAGTTAAAGAAGGGTCAAAGGAGAGATAGCCTTAACTCGAACCCAACAAACTCATGGTGCTTGAGCATGAATCCTAGAAACAGACTTTAGTCCACCTTTGGTCACCTCTGTTTCTTCCAGAATACCATGATAAATAGCGCAAAATCGTGATTGTAGAAAAATGTTTGTAATTTCATGGGAACAATCTGTTTTCAAACATAACAAACTATCCCTAATATAGCAATAGTTTTATGTAAATGGTGCTTGCAATTATAAACCTTGCTTCCTTGGCCATAAAATATGCCTGGCAGAATCTCAACTACCCAGACCTTCTCTGGATTAAATTTTCTCTATGTATTCAGGAATAAAAATTGCTTTTCATTTTGAGATGTTCTATAAATCTTAATTCTCACAGACTCAGGCTAGTTTATCTGGTGTCTGGTCTTTGGAAGACAGATAAAGGGGAGCTTTTTGACGCATGCTCAAGGAAGAAAGAGCATTTGCTTAAAATTTTAAAATGTGTCAGGCACCTCATACTCTATGATCTAATCATTGCTGACAAACCTATGATGGAAGGCTTTATCATCCCTATTTTACAAGTAAGGAAAGCTGAAACCTGAAAGAAGTATTAAGTAGATTGGTCAATGTCAGTTAGCTCAGGATTGGCAATGTCTGCCTTGGAGTGTTCATCTATCAATTCATCTTTCATTCAATTCATTCGTCTTTCATCTGGCTCTTCCTATTTTGGAGATATGCAAATAGAATGTAAGAGCCACTATTTATTTTTTATTATTTTAAAAAAATTATTGAAGTATAGCTGATTTACATTGCTGTGTTAATTTCCTCTGTACAGAAAAGTGACTCAGTTTCACATACATATAGATATATATATATGTGTGTATATATATATATATTCTTGTTCATATTCTTTTCCATTATGGTTTGTCACAGGATATTGAATATAGTTCCCTATGCTATACAGTAGGACCTTGTTGTTTATCCATTCTATATATAATAGTTTGCCTCTGCTAATGCCAAACTCCCATTCTTTCTCTCCCCACCCCTTCTGCCCCTTGGCCATCACAAATTTGTTCTCTATGTCTGAGTCTGTTTCTATTTTGTGGATAAGCTGATTGATACCGTATTTTAGATTCCACATATAAATGATATCATATGGTATTTGTCTTTCTCTTTCTGATTTACTTCACTTGGTATGGTAATCTCTAGATCCATCCATGTTGCTGCAAATGGGAGCTGGTATTTAGAAGTCTAGGCTCAACTTCTGGTCTGCTGAAAATGATGATTTACACTCAACAATATGTGTAGAAAAATAAAAATAGTAGGGAAAGCTTTTCTGGGACCCTTCCATGAGACTGTTTCCCCTCACTCTGAACTTGCAGCTGGTCAGCCCTGGGGGCCTGTCTCCTATCTTCTAGCAATTTTGGAAAGGGCTGACAGAGTCAAGCAGAAAGGACCAGCCACCATGGTCCATGAAGGAGGTCAGTGTGGCCACAGGTTACTATGTGCCTGCTGACTTTCAGCAACACCTTCTAGGATTTGGTGCAAAAGATTCAGGGAGTGGCAGCTTCATTGACAGTCTTCCCTGGAATTTTTAGTAAAGGTGGTAGAGCAAACAAGTAAGGGGTCAGAGGTTAGTGGAAATGAGTTATCTGGGGAATCTTCAAGGGAACTGAGGCATCCCAAGCTTTGAAGTGAGAGAGACCTGGTTTTAAATTCCAGTTCCCCAGTTTGTAAAATTCCAGCTTCACATCCACTAAGGGTGACTTAGGGGCAAGTGAAAACATTCTTTGGTGCCTCAGTTTCTTCCTATGTGAAGCTAATGCTGTCTTCCAAAAGGTATGGGTCTGGGTATTGGTGGTAATATTTGTAACGCATCCAGCTTAATATCTGGCATCTAATAGACATTAATAAATGATAGTGTGATCTTGATGAAGTTTTAAACTGGACAGGTGTTTAGACTCACTCTTCTATTTCAGTCACCACTGAAACCTCAATAAGTATTGGGATCTCCTACAGCCTTAAAGGATTAGGAAAATGAAGCTCACCGCAGTTCTTGTTAAACACAGAGACCTGGTGGGGGTGGGGAAGTGCACAGAGGGGCTAAGTAAATGTAAGCCACTGTACTGGGTGCTGAAAGGGAGGATCCAAGTCAAAAGGGAACAGATCGAGCCGTCTGACCTCCCTTCTCAGGTGAGTGGAGGAAGGAGGGCTTGGAAGGGTGTGTTCTGGATTCAGGCCAAGGAGAGGTGTTCAGGAATCAAGGCTGGGAAAGCGAGTCCACAGGACAGGGCTGTGAAGTCTGAGCTGGGTGAGGAACAGGAGATGGCGGCACCAAGCCAGGAGTGGGGAAGAAGGGCGTATGGTTGTGTGAACTCTGAAGGGCCACAGGAGCAAGCAGGCAGCGGCCAAAGGAGAAGGAGGAGGAGGATTCAGGGGACAAAGCCTGGGGAAATTCCCTAAGGAAAGGGGACCTGTGATGCCCAGGCTGAGCCTCAAGGTTGAGAAGGGGCGATTAGGATCCCCGAGCCATTTCCTAGTGCTGCCCATGAAGCTCATGGAGAAATGAGGGGAATCGGGGATATTGAGTTTATAACACAATTGCCTACTGGACGGATATGACTTGATTTTTTTTTTAAAAAGGAACAAATTTATACTGTGGTGGGTAGTTGAGGCACAAAAGTTAAAAGAAAACACAGGCTACATTTTTGCCCTCATCATGCTTACAAGTAAAGCGGGGAGAGAGGAAAGGGAAGCATTCGGTGTGCAGAAGTCTCTTCATGTCAGTTCGAGTTGTAACCGGAGTAAAGGGACCAGGTTCTAGCTGGAATCCACCAAGTTTCCACCCGCCCTATGAGAGCTCACCCCACCACCCACAACTACTTCCTCCCCCTGGGTGCCATTTTGTGGATGCCCTAAGCCTGACACGGACCCCTCAGAGGTTGACCTGGGTCTCTGGAGATGAGCTAAACAGTCATTTATCAATGATGTTGGTGAGGTAAGGAAGGGGAGAAGCAGAGGTGAGTCACGTTCCTGAGGAGAAAGCGGGGTGCTTCAAGGGGTGCCATGGAATAAGGGATGTTCACTGCTAAGAAAACGCAAAAATTTTTTCTCAATCGATTGAGCTAAAATAGCCAAAACCCTATTCTGATAGTGAAGGATGGAACAGGTGGGTCTTTATTCTGATAGTGATGGAGCCCATGACCTGCACCAGGAATTCATGGGGTCTCCACATGACAGGAAAAGAAAGTGGCTTTGGAGAGGGTGAGTCTTTCAACAGGGGTGATGAAAACCATCTGTGTTTGGGTTTTCTCCCTCTTGGAAGACGCTTGTGTATTGCAGCAAAAGACATAACTATCTAAGAACTGTGGTAGGTCACCAGAGAGAGTGGGAGCCTGAGGTATCTGGCTGCAATCCTTGGGCTGGCCCCAGGAATCACAGCTGGCTACAACCCTCACAATGTAGCCTGAACTTGTTTATGACCAACTAGCATCTTATGCTAGAAACTTGAGAGCTTGAAAGGCTGACTTTTATGCCCTAACAGTATAGCATCACAGTTAGGAGAGAGAGCTCAGGAATCGTGGGGTCTTGGTTCAGAAACTTGGCCCTCCATTGTACAGCTGTGTGACTTCAGGCAGATAACTTATCCTCTGCCTTTGAATTTCTTAATTTGTAAAGTGGGGAGAGTTTACCTTTTGAAGTGGTTGTTAAGTATTAAGTTGCCTGTGAAGGGCTTGGCACAGTGCCTGGAGCCTAGTAAATGCTCAATACATGTTATATATCATCATCATTATTATTCTTTTATTACTACCCAAGGACCTTCTGTTGCTCTTAGCCTCAGCACATGGAAATCAGATTAGAAAATGAAAAAAGTCTATCCTTGAGCAAATACTCTGAACCCGGCAGCTCTGTTTATGTTAAAAAGAACTAGATTTCACATCCAGCCAGAGCCAAGCGATTCCAAGGTTGGGGAGATACAATGAGGCTGCTGGAGAAGTTGCCTAACTTCCTAGCATCAAGCCATAAAATAGCAAAAATTGAACCTACCCAAAAAAAAAAAAAAATTGAACCTGATCAAAAGCAGATACTATGTATCTGTCACACACACACACACACACACACACACACACACACACACACACATTCCCCCTCCCCTCCCCAGTGCAAGCTGTGAAAAATCAATAGAAGTTTGTATGAGCAATAACCACCTATTGAACCCACTCCTGTAGGGGTGCAGCTCCATGTGGGTTCTTTGTCCAAAAATGTTCATTTCTTGATTTGATAATGGAGCAGTGTGTATGGTCTCCATTAAGAGTAGTTAAGTGCACTGCAAAATGCAGAGGAATTAATAAAATACAGCCAGGTCACCCATGTATGAGGAATGTGCTTGAGTGTAAGCTGGGGGCCAATGTGTTTTGGCAGGTAAACTGATGCTTGAAGGTGTCAAAGTTCTATTGAACTGAAGGATGGATTGGTGACCAGTTAGAGGGTGTGTGGTATCATCCAGTGAATTGCTTGGAGGTTGTGGGAGTCTTTCAATCACTGGGGAATGGAGTTGGGCAAGAGACTTGACAGTGGAGGAGATATTATTTAGGACTGCCATCGCTCTTAGAAGATCCAGCTGTGCTTAAGTTTAGAGATAGTGATGATGGGTCCCAAGAAGCCCATACATAAGAAAAGGGTCAGACTCGTTATATGGTTAGGACTCCATATCGTAGGCAGGTCAAAGTAGATAACAGTAGGGGTGAGTTGGCTCACGCCTCAGGAAAGCATCTTAATATTAGGAGGCATGATATTACAGTGCCTTAGACTAGGGCTTTGGTTTTAAACAGACCTGGATTTGATTTCAGCTCTGCCTTTTACCAGATAGGTGAGTCTGGGGAATTTATTTAAACTCTCTAAAGCCCCAGTCTCCTCATCTGTAATAATGACAGAGATAATAATAGTATCTTTCACAGAAGATTGTTATGAGAATTAAATGAAATTCGATAAATGTTAGCTTCCATCATAGGTGGTGTGTGCATGCTCAGTAGTGTCCAATTCCTTGAGACCCCATGGGTTCTTCTGTCCATGGGATTTTCCAGTCAAAAAAACTGGAGCGAATTGCCATTTCCTGATCCAGGGATGGAACCCACCTCTCTTACATCTCCATGTCTCATTTGGATATGACACACCATATGTCTTTGCCCTTCTGAATGAAGTCTGCTGCCACAGCTTAGCTCTATCTATCCAGACTGAAACTGAATCTAGAAAGACTCCATTTGTAGAGGTGATCCTTTGAAGAACTATTCATCTGCCTAATAGATGATCCACATTAGAGATGAGCAATTTTAACATTACTCCAAAGTGAGATGTGAAGGAACTATTTCCATGTATATCAAGGGTAAGAAGAGACTGGGAAGACCTTGAACTTTTTCTCTCATTAGATGGATGGTGCGGGCACCAATAACTGGCATGTATGATATAGACTTGTGGCATAGTCTCTCAAAACCAGTTTCAGATCATGTCTGCTTTCCCTGTCAATATGAAGAGCAGGCAGGGTAGAATCCAACCTTTAATACAATCAAAATGACTTACAGCTGCCATTTTTTCCCTGCCTCTGTGACCTTTCAGAGAAAATAAATCAGTAGGTCTAGTCCAACGTATCCTTCACCAAGCCCTGCTAGTCTCATCTTCTCTTGTTGGTTGCTAAGAGATTATTGAATTCACCCAGCATCTTTTCAGATATTGATGTTAATGAGTTCTGATTACCAGAAGTCATCTTTGCCTTTTGGAAAGATGGGTAGGCCATTTACTTCTTTTAATTCTTGGGCATTAAATTCTGTCCTATAGGATGATATTAGAGATGATAATAGCTGGTAAGTTTTCAATAATAATTGCTAATTCTTAAAATACCATGAGATAAATGTCAAACAGTTTCATGCATATTTATGGACTGTTTAATCTTTTATTTGAATAGTTCCACTTTTTATGTTCTTGTGGGTTCTGGAAGTATAGGGCAACTTTTTTTCCATCACTTAATGTGAAATTCACCAAGCAAGACCCTCCCACATAAACAGACCAATAATCTCAGGTTTCCACCACCTTCTGTGCCCCAATATATAATGTTCCATAGCTTAATGAATCAAGCTACCCACCCTTCTCTCACTATGACTACCACTCCCAGGATACCATTTATGTATGGTACACATAAATGAGTCTCTGCTCCATCCTTTTAATCTGTATGCAAAATATAAGGTTTGTGCTTATATCCATTGTTTGCTGGAAAACTTTGGTAGCTTGCATCAGATTCTTAAAGGGTCTGTTTACTAAAGACACATTAAGAGCCCCTATAAAGAATCTTCCCAGGTAGCTCAAGTGGTAAAGAATCTGCCTGCAATGTGGGAGACCCAGGTTCGATCCCTGGGTAGGGAAGATCCCTTGGAGAAGGGCATGGCAACCCACTCCAGTATCCTTGCCTAGGGAATTCCATGGAGAGAAGCCTGGTGGGCTACAGTCCATGGAGTCACAAAGAGTCAGACACAACTGAGTGACTAACAGTTTCACTTTCACAAAGAACACACAGCCTCTGCTACTTAAACCTAAGCTTTATTATCGCCCTAGCCTACCTTTGGAAATGGAGATGGTCAGAATGAATGCATCCTAATATTTGCCTTAAATGACTCTGAAAATGCAATTGCACATAATCTTAGTCTTCTTCAACATATATGCCCAGAAGTGTGATTCCAGGTCTCAAAACATCCCGTTTCTATTTCACTCTCTTGTTCCAAGTTGTAGTGCCCCGAATACTTCTTCCTAAGCATCATTAGGTTATTCTCTTTTTCTTCTTCAGAAACCATATTTTTTTCTCTTTAGTAATTTCCTGTAGATAGCAAATTTCTTTTCTTTTTCTGTAGTCATTCTTTATTTACCCCCGATTGCAGTTTGGAATGACGTTCTACATTTTGAGACTGATGGAACTGGCATGGAGCCAATGGTAAACTACCACCTGTCAGTAAAAATTTCTTTTATTCTTTGGTTTTCATTTGCACATCATGGTGGTGGGCTGTGTCCAGTGGTACTAAATCCCCAGCGCACCTTCAGAATCACCTAAAGAGCTTGGAAAACCGTGAAAGTCTGGGCTCAACTCCAGAGGATATAAATTCACTTGGCCTGAGATGGGGCCTGAGTGTTGACATTTTAGAAGCAAATTTGCAGCAATGTAGAGATGGTTGGATAGCATCACCGATTCAATGGACATGAACCTGGGCAAACCCTGGGAGACAGTGAGGGACAGGGAGGCCTGGCGTGCTGCAGTCCACGGGGTCTCACAGAGTCGGACATGACTTAGCAATTGAACAGCAACCACGGGTGATGCTATCATACTTCATATTTTCGTGTATAATGACAGATACAGATTCTTTTTCACTTAGGTTGGGAAATTTCATTGAATAGCAGCTGAAAGGCCAGTTTCAATTGGGAAAATTCATTTATGTCTGTGGCAAACTTTATTTTGATGAAAAGTTGCACTAGCCTTTTACCACCAGATGAAAAAAAAATGAGGAACTTTAAAAAATTAATGTATTTAAAATGAAGCAAAAAGCATGTATATATCAGGCTTTGTTTTGAATGAATCTTTTCCCCCAGTCCTTAATGTAAAGATCTTGTGTTATAACTTTTAAAGCCATAACGATAAGAGTGCTAAACTGTGGACTTAAAAGTAGGTCTGTAAATGTTTTTACACTGGTCTCTTCCAGCAGGAACTCATCCAGCCAGGAGTGTTAGGGCCTTTTAAAGGATGCTTTGGAACTTGGCTAAGGTTTTGGCTTCCCCGTGGGTAACTGGGCTTCCCAGGTGGCACTAGTAGTAAAGAACCCGCCTGCCAATGCAGGAGACATAAGAGATGTACGTTTGATCCCTGGGTCCTGAAGATCTCCTGGAGGAGGGCATGGCAATCCACTCTAGTATTCTTGCCTGGAGAATCCCATGGACAGAGGAGCCTGGCGGGCTACAGTCCATAGAGTCACAAAAAGTCTGACATGATGGAAACAACTTAGCACCCACGCACCTGAAGTAACCACTTCTTTTCTCTCCCCAGATGGTACTCCTGGCCCGGTGTGAGGGACACTGCAGCCAGGCGTCACGGTCTGAGCCCTTGGTCTCCTTCAGCACTGTCCTCAAGCAGCCCTTCCGCTCCTCCTGTCACTGCTGCCGGCCCCAGACGTCCAAGCTGAAGGCACTGCGGCTGCGCTGCTCAGGGGGCATGCGACTCACGGCCACCTACCGGTACATCCTCTCCTGTCACTGTGAGGAGTGCAGCTCCTGAGGCCTGCTATTGAGTGGCTTCTGGATGGGACAGACCCTCCCCCTTGCTGAGGCAGTTCAACCAGCCAGGGAAGGACTGGCAAGGGAAGAGTTAAGGCAAAAGAAAAAAAAAAAAAAAATATATATATATATATATATATGTATGTATGTATGTATGTATGTAGCAATTCCCACGGGATTCTGCATATTCTAGTAATAAAGAGTCTACATGCTTGTTGACAGAGATACTCTGGGAACTTGTTTTCCATTCCCATCTCCTTTCCTTGGTACCATTTCTTTTGGTTCCTTTTCAGATTCAGGCATTTCCCCCTTTAGTGCTGAATGCCATCTGGGCTCCAACCATTCAGCATTAGTGGGAAAAGTGGGCTCCCAGGCAAGAGTGGATCAGGCTGTCACAGTTTTAGTATTGATGACGGAAGCATTTGCTTTGGAAAGCAGGAAAGCTGAATTCTTTCTGGGACATCCTCTGGCTTTTTTTTTTTTTAAGTCTTGTGACTGGGTCTAAGGTTGCCCTTGCTGCTAAATATTACCAATTTCAAATTCCGGGCACCAAGCATATGGATATGTTTAGCCAGGTTCATTCACAGCCAGCTAACTGATGTTAAAATCACTAACAAGCAGATTCTCCTATGTGATGCTGGAACTCTGATAGCCATCATTATTATTCAGAAGTGACTTTGGGAAAGTAAAAGTGGCATAAAGAATTTGTCAATTTGAAGCTCTCTCAGATAAATTATGGTAACGTATAGTAAGAGAGCAGACTTTTAAAGACCTGCACAAATATGGATCCTGCACTGACTTTGAAAAAGGCATATATGTACTAGTGGCATGGAAAATGCTCTATACTCATGCATGCAAATTAGACAACCAAGTACAAATATCTTTGTGGGTGTGCTATAGCTTTAGCCATGTCATGGGCGTCATTCTCTCATATCCACTTGTCCATGGGACTCTTGCTGCCAAAAATGGTGGCCTGGCTCATCTTCTTAATATTTGGTTCAAATAGATTTTGGTCCTTGAGGCTCAAAATTGGAGTTATTCCCATGTTTTGAAATAAAAAGACAGTATCTTCAAAATCTTGATGGTGTAAGGATTGTTTTTTCCTACTCAACTACTAGGATGTATCCCCTATGGTGTGTGAGGGGGATCCAGAAATAGAGGGAGATAAGGTTTCAGAAGATACTGGATGGGGACATTTGTTTGAAAATCAATGTACTAGGGTAGTGGGGGCTTATGACATGTGGCTTTTAGTCTCAGAATCTAGCTTACCAAATGGGCACAAAATCTGGTGCATCTCTTAGGCACTGTTCTCAGAAGAAAATAAGTATCCATAAATGAAGTCTGAAGAACCAGAAGGAGAACAAATGGTTCACAGACAATGGTTTCTGTGCCATTCTGTGCCCATTGATCCAGGGCCAATGGTACTTAGGAGCATTGCAAGAATACTCATGGTGCTGGCATAGTGCTGTGTCCACTTTAAGCATCTCAACACTAACCCAGGCTGGCAGTTCAGCTTCCAAGGCAACTGTGACACCTTGCTGTCTTGGTTCACCAGAGATGACGGTGCATCCCACTGTTAGTACAGTTAACACAAGAATTACATTTTCTGTAGTGATGATGGTTTTATACATTCTTTGGCATAACTTTCACATGTTTTTAAGAAAGCCAGCAGGGTTAAATTTATATTTGTGGCTTTGGAACAGAATGAGACTAATATATTAAACCTTGACCTTGATCTTGACCTTCATGGTGACAGAGCCAGCCAGTCCACTAAATTGGAGGTTCTCCTCATTCTGAAGGCAAATGTGAAGTGGTAATTTGAATCATTATAGAAGATAAATTTTGTCATAAAAAAAAGAATTAAATTTAACACCTAAAGTTGAATTGTTATAATTCATAAGTTGAATTGTTATAATTCATAACTGATAATGAAAGTATTAACTGCTGGTCACATTTATGGCTATTCTTTCATGTCAGTAATCAAAAAGTGAAAATAGTGTTTCTAGTCTTAAAATATCTCTTCCTGGCTTGGAAAACAATTTGCTTTGAGGGTCATATGCCCTAAACTAAATCTTTATTTCCTTGCTACCAATGTGGGACTGGAGGGGGGCAGTTTTATGATTCATATTTTCCAAATTCTCTGAAAGCCATAGAAAGTGTTTCCTTCCAATTCTATTACATGGTCTATTGTCAAAGTTTCCCCCATGGAAAAAAGTAGAATATGCTTGGAACGTTAGAGAACAGTGGCATTGGAGAGCCATTAAAAAGCTTCCGTCCTTCTCTCTCTGAGCAAATGGAGACATGCAGAAACCCTGGAATTTGCCCAAAGTCATACACTTAGTCCTGGATTTCAGACTAGAACCCAGACTTCCTGTTCTCCACAACCATGAGTTCTTCTGTCCCATTGCCCCTGAAAGGAGTCCTGCTTTTCTCAGAATCTTGGATGTTGACTATGGTGAATGGGCTGGAAAAGAGCATAGCGAGACAGAGTAAAATTTAATGGGGCATATCAAGGCTGAGAAAGAGGAAAAAGAGTTATAATTTTCCAAAAGACCTAAAAATAGCCCTGGGAATGGAGAGAATTTAGACATTATTGGATAGTAAGTTACTATGGAATTTGCACTATATCTTTAAAAAATTAAACATATTTAGCCATATGTTAATGTCTACCCCTAAGGACTGAGAGATAACTAAATGAAAACATTGATCAGTTAAAAACACTGCGTTCTTGAAATGCCGAAGGAATGTCTTCCCCATTTGCTCTGAATGAATAAAGGGAAATTATGTTATACTTTTAGCAACTTACATCTTTAAGATATGTGTGATAATCTACAATTGTGAAGGGCAAGCCTCTTATAAGCTGATCTTCAGTTCAGTTCAGTCACTCAGTCGTGTCCTACTTTTTGCAACCCCATGGACTGCAGCACTCCAGTCTTCCCTGTCCATCACAAACTCCCGGAGCTTACTCAAACTCATGTCCATTGAGTCAATGATGCCATCCAACAATCTCATCCTCTGTCGTCCCCTTCTCCTCCTGCCTTCAATCTTTCCCAGCATCTGGGTCTTTTCCAATGAGTCAGTTCTTCACATCAGGTGGCCAAATTATTGGAGTTTCAGCTTTAGCATCAGTCCTTCCAATGAATATTCAGGGCTGATTTCCTTTAGGATAAGGATAAGGATTTCCTTTAGGATAGGATAAGGATTTCCTTTAGGGTAAGTTGATCTTACCCTCATAATTTATAAGCATTTAATAATAATGTGTTAATAGTGCAGTAGAAAATGGAGAGGTTTATGGACTGAACTGATTTTCTTGAGTTCTCAATTTCCCAGACCAATCACTTTAGTTTTCTTCATGTAACCACCTGAACTTTCCTCAGAAACTTAGAATGAAGAACAATTCAACTGGTTTGGGTCTTGAGGAAATAACAATTGGTTTTCTTCTAAACTCAAGTGTTTGCTAATCCACTCAAGCCATGATTTTGTATTAGGTAGAACGTGGCGCCTACATGTTATGACTGGGGAACTGTTTAGGTAAGTTGATTTCTTTCTTGTGACCTTGGAGAAGTTAAGATACAGATTTACTTTTGGTTACTTTTTCAGGCCCCATTGAAACATACACACTTGAATAAGACAGCTACACAAGATGAAACACCAAATGCATGGGTAGTTGGGAAGGCTTAGATCAGAAATGGAAGCCATATCCTGCTGATGCTGATTCCTGACCCCAGGACACAGTCACATCTGGGTAGACAGACAAGCCCTTTCCCTTCAGGAACTAGAATAATGGAAAGGCTTGGATCTGGGCAGAAAGGTTCTACCCAAGCTCTGCCATAGGTATATTGTTACATCCCAGAAAGACTGCCCATTGAAACATCTTAGTAACATCTGTTTTAATGTACAAACAAGTACCCAGCCACCACTTGCTGAAGGACAATAGTTCATGTGAAAATGACATCATATGCCAACAAATCAAAGTTTTCCCTGAACTCTTCATTATATTTATGAAATATTTTGGTAGATTCTACCAGAAATCTATGAAAACATGGGTAAATTCTTTAACTCAATTATGAATGTAATTACAAATTTCTCATTGATTCCAGTTCAGTTCAGTCGCTCAGTCGTGTCCGACTCTTTGCGACCCCATGAATTGAAGCACGCCAGGCCTTCCTGTCCATCACCAACTCCTGGAGTTCACTCAGACTCACATCCATCGAGTCGGTGATGCCATCCAGCCATCTCATCCTCTGTCGTCCTCTTCTCCTTCTGCCCCCAGTCCTTCCCAGCATCAGAGTCTTTTCCAATGAGTCAACTCTTCACATGAGGTGGCCAAAGTACTGGAGTTTCAGCTTTAGCATCATTCCTTCCAAAGAAACCCCAGGGCTGATCTCCTTCACAATGGACTGGTTGGATCTCCTTGCAGTCCAAGGGACTCTCAAGAGTCTTCTCCAACACCACAGTTCAAAAGAATCAATTATTCGGTGCTCAGCCTTCTTCACAGTCCAACTTTCACATCCATACATGACCACAGGAAAAACCATAGCCTTGACTAGACGGACCTTTGTTGGCAAAGTAATGTCTCTGCTTTTCAATATGCTATCTAGATTGGTCATAACTTTTCTTCCAAGGAGTAAGTGTCTTTTAATTTCATGGCTGCAATCACCATCTGCAGTGATTTTGGAGCCCAAAAAAATAAAGTCTGACACTGTTTCCACTGTTTCCCCATCTATTTCCCATGAAGTGATGGGACCAGATGCCATGATCTTCGTTTTCTGAATGTTGAATTTTAAGCCAACTTTTTCACTCTCCTCTTTCACCTTCACCAAGAGGCTTTTTAGTTCCTCTTCACTTTCTGCCATAAGGGTGGTGTCATCTGCATATCTGAGGTTATTGATATTTCTCCTGGCAGTCTTGATTCCAACTTGTGCTTCTTCCAGCCCAGTGTTTCTCATGATGTACTCTGCATATAAGTTAAATAAGCAGGGTGACAATATACAGCGTTGACATACTCCTTTTCCTATTTGGAACCAGTCTGTTGTTCCATGTCCAGTTCTAACTGGTGCTTCCTGACCTGCATACAAATTTCTCAAGAGGCAGGTCAGGTGGTCTGGTATTCCCATCTCTTTCAGAATTTTCCACAGTTGATTGTGATCCACACAGTCAAAGGCTTTGGCATAGTCAATAAAGCAGAAATAGATGTTTTTCTGGAACTCTCTTGCTTTTTCCATGATCCAGCGGATGTTGGCAATTTGATCTCTGGTTCCTCTGCCTTTTCTAAAACCAGCTTGAACATCAGAAGTTCACAGTTCATGTATTGCTGAAGCCTGGCTTGGAGAATTTTGAGCATTACTTTACTAGCGTGTGAGATGAGTGCAATTGTGTGGTAGTTTGAGCATTCTTTGGCATTTCCTTTCTTTGGGATTGGAATGAAAACTGACCTTTTCCAGTCCTGTGGCCACTGCTGAGTTTTCCAAATTTGCTGGCATATTGAGTGCAGCACTTTCACAGCATCATCTTTCAGGATTTGAAATAGCTCAACTGGAATTCCATCACCTCCACTAGCTTTGTTCGTCGTGATGTTTCTAAGGCCCACTTGACTTCACATTCCAGGATATCTGACTCTAGGTGAGTGATCACACCATCGTGATTATCTGGGTCATGAAGATCTTTTTTGTACAGTTCTTTTGTGTATTCTTGGAGCTTCCCTCGTGGCTCAGATGGTAAAGCATCTGTCTACAATGCAGGAGACCTGGGTTCGATCCCTGGGTTGGGAAGATCCCCTGGAGAAGGAAATGGCAGCCCACTTCATTTCCAGGACTATTGCCTGGAAAATCCCATGGATGGAGGAGCCTGGTAGGCTACAGTCCATGGGGTTGCAAAGAGTCAGACACGGCTGAGTGACTTCACTTTCTGTGTATTCTTGCCACCTCTTCTTAATATTTTTTGCTTCTGTTAGGTCCATACCATTTCTGTCCTTTATCGAGCCCATCTTTGCATGAAATGTTCCCTTGTTATCTCTAATTTTCTTGAAGAGATATCTAGTCTTTCCCATTCTGTTGTTTTCCTCTATTTCTTTGCATTGATCACTGAGGAAGGCTTTCTTATCTTTTTTTGCTATTCTTTGGAACTCTGCATCCAGATGCTTATATCTTTCCTTTTCTCCTTTGCTTTTCACTTCTCTTCTTTTCACAGCTATTTGTAAGGCCTCCCCAGACAGCCATTTTTCTTTTTTGCATTTTTTTCCATAGGGATGGTCTTGATCCCTGTCTCCTGTACAGTGTCATGAACCCCAGTCCATAGTTCATCAGGCACTCTATCTATCAGATCTAGTCCCTTAAATCTATTTCTCACTTCCACTGTATAATCATAAGGGATTTGATTTAGGTCATACCTGAATGGTCTAGTGGTCTAATCTTATTGATTAAAGACATGTTAATGCCATCTTATCACATGGTAGACAGAACATTTAAAATTTGGTGACCAGGGTGGACATGGACATGCATGCATCAAGGAAGGATTTGTTGCCTCAGCTGTCAGTCTTCTCCAAGAGTGCCTCAGCTGCAGAGTCACCTTGCCCAGGGGTATGCTCTTCCAGGGGTGGCTTTCACATCCAGTGACTAATGTAGGTGGAGTCATAAGAGCCTATCTATATTACTCTGATGAAAGACAACTCTAGCCAGAGCTGTCCAACTGGGTTGGCAGAAGGCATGTCAGCTCTACTTCTCTTTCTGGCCAGGCATGCTTCTCTCTTTGTGTTTGTGATGATCCCTAATAAATACCTTGCATCACAAGCTCCATCTCAGCCTCTGAGTCTTGGGAACCAAACCTGCAACAATAATTTCTACATATTTTATTGGCCTGGAAAAGGAAGCAAGTGCATCTAAGCCATCTTGTCTTCTGAAGTGGCCCATAATATTTAAGGTTCAAATCAATATTTCTACTTCCTCTAAATGCACAGCTTCAACATATGTACCAATATCTAAGTGCTGGAGATACTGAGGTGAAAAAGCTATAGCCTTGATTTTCATACATGTACAACCTAGAGAGGGTGAGAGATGACTATAATAAGTTCACTGGTGACACATAGAGATAATACACAAGCAGATGTTCTTGTGTGCTTGGTTTTAAGGAGGCCATCTTTAAACCAAGGGGCTATGACTTTCAATAATAACATTATAATGATACAGCACTTGCACAGATGGTATCTCATCCTTATGAGGTAAATTAATTACTACAGAAATCTCCTGGATAAGAAACCATAAGTTCTTTGCAATTCTGTAACACCCTCTTTTTTTTTCCCTGAAACTTGAAAACAGAAGACAATGACCACCAAACCATCTTGTGTTGGCATCTCTCAGTTCTCATTTGCAAACTACCATCCCAGAATGTAGAGAGCTTGTTGACACAAACCATGAGGGGTTTGATTCAACAGAACTTTAGAGAATATGCTATTTGAATATAAGCTTCTGCAGAAAATAAATATATTTCAAATTATATATAAAACCAAAGCTGAGCTTGTGAGTTTAAAATCCTGTCATATTTGGCTGTAATCTTTTGAATAGCTTCAATATTTTCATGTAATGTATACATGTTAAATGGAATGTTTTATTTTAAAATTGTTGAGAGTTAGACATGGCTCCCTTAGTGCAGTTTGACTTGTGTGGCCTGTCATTGTCATCATCACTGTTGCTGTCATCATTTTTAAACTTGATTAACAGAGCATAATGAAGCAGACATTGAGCTTAGCACTTTCTCTGCTTTATCTCATTTAATCCTACCAACAGACTGTGAGGTTAATATTACCCTCACTGTACAGATAGTACAAGTAAGTTCTTATGGTTTCTAATCATTCAGACTTTCTTTGGTATCTGAGAATTCTTCATTATCTTCAAAACAATCACTAAACCTAATATTGCCATTATCATCACAAAGTGTATTAAAGTAACTGTCCATGCATATGTGCAGTGGAAAAAAATTTAAAGAGGTAAAGATCTTTCCTGGTAAGAACTGATATTCTAAACCCTGTGTTTGGTTTTAAATAACTAAATTCTTAACAATGTGTCCTCTTCAATTTTGGTCGACACCAGCAGTGTTTTTCCCATAATCCTAGCGTCCAATTATTGCCTCTTCGCATTGGGGCAGTCTCCTTCACCTGCCCTTATTAAATTCCACAACTTCATTTGCGATTCACGACTTTTTAGGTAATTGTCATTGGAAGAAGCTCTCAGAAGCCATAATACTAACAGAATAATTGGTCTGATAAAGGTACATGGAGGGCACGTCATCCCACTGTCTCACTCTATAGAACAGGGTTCCTCAACTCCCCATCCTTCCTCCCCACACCCCTTGCTCTGGCCACGTAGCAGGAGGTGAGCCATGGGCCAGGGAGTGAAGCTCATTTGTATTTCTAGCTGCTCCCCATGGCTCTTATTGCTTGAGCTCCATCTCCTGTCAGATCAGCGGCGGCATTAGATTCTCATAGGAGTTCAAACCCGACAGTGAACTGTGCATGTGAGGGATCTAGGTTGCATGCTCCTTATGAGAATCTTTCAGAAACCACCCTCCTACCACTCCCCCCAACCCCCTGGTCCATGGAAAAATTGTCTTCCATGAAATCAGTTACTGGTGCCAAAAGGTTGGGGACCACTGTTATTTATAGAGGTTTCTGATCCTGTGTCTCCTGACTTTTCAACCAAGGCTCATGCCATTGGCCAATGCTAAATCCTTGATTCTTCTTGCATGGCAGTTTCCCATGATCCATGCAAATGAATTCTTCATTATTGTTGTTGAAACCAATATTCTAAGACTTTGTTTAACTGTTTGGCCACTTTTACTCACTAACTCAGAGTGCTCATTGTATGTTAAGATCGTGAGCTATGAGGCCAGACTGCCTTACACCCCTGTTCTGCTGTTTACTAGCCATGTGATCTCTGGGCAAGCTTTTCCGTTTTTCTGTGGCTTGGATTTCATATCTGTAAGGTAGGATGAGTCTATAAATAGAATTCATGATTCTATTATGACAATTAAATACGTTAATACATGATGTGTAGAAACCCAGAACAATGCCTGGCACTGAGTAGCACTCATGAATATTAGCAACCATTTGCATTATGCATTCAGAGTTAGAACAAGGTGCAACTTCTCAAATAGAGCTTTGCCTAATCTGAATGGTATTCTTATCCATGTTTCCCCAGAAAAATTTATGCATTCCTAAGATTTTCTGTTATATTACTATACAGTAAAAAGTTTTCATTTTTAAGGTTATAGTACTAAATTGGTAGAAATAAATCAAAGTTGGTTTCTATTTTATAGCTTAATTTTTAGCTTGTATATTCTGCTTTAAAATTACATTCACTCTAGTGGCAGAAGACACTTATTAGATCATTTTATTTGCCCTCCTCCATGCATGAATCAGGCTTAGATGAAAACAATGTGTAAGCTTTTTAATATTTTTCTGGGAAATTAATTTATTCTGAAGTAATGTACAGCCTTTTCTTCCTCGCATCATTCAGTTATTCTCAAAAGCCCTGTCTTCTCTCTCTCTGCTTCACACCCCACCCTTTAATAACAGCTTACAGCTGTGAGTTAATGAGCCTATTCTGAGGTATGTTCTGAGTAGTGGCCTGCTGGAAGAACTTTATGAAGGCAACATTTTTGGTTACATTTAAATTTAAAGACACCAGAGAGTTGGGGACTATATGTTCCACCACAAGGAAGGGAGGATTATAGTAAATTGTACAAATTAATGCATTTAAATCATTTGTGCCTTATGTTAATTTCTACTTTACCAGAATAGTACAACTATGGATTAGTATAATTTATATAATCTGCCCCAAACAGTGCAATTATTGATTAGCACAGCTTAATATACCTAAGTCAATCATTTCTTACATTAAATTCTACTTTGCCAAAACAGTAGTCATGTACCCTTAGCCAGAAGCCTTTGTTGCAAATCTTGGATTTGAACAAAGAGTAGAATATCTAATTCAAATTGGAAGATTATAATTCTACATGATTGAAGCTATAATGTGAGCCACATAAATCATTTTTAACTCCATAGTAGCAACACTAAAATTTTTTAAACAGGTAAAATTAATTTTAACAAATTTTACTCAATCCAATCTATCCCAAATATTGTTTCAACATGTAATCAATAAGAAAAGTTATCACTAAGATCATTCACATTCTTTTTGTCATATCAAGTCTTTGAAATCTGGTGCTTATTTTACATTCACAGTGCATGTCAATTCCAACCATGTATTATTTTTGAAACATATGTACTGAAATCTTTGTGTAAAAAGGGAGCAAATATAGTGGACAAGTCTAAGAACAAGAGCAAAGAGGTTGAGGGAACAAAAAAAGAAGTTGAACTGGTTTAGTAACAGTTCAAAAGCAACAGTAACACAAGCAACAGTTACTTGGACACTTTGGAGACTTCACTGTCCACATGGCCTTGCTCAAAAGTATCTAAGAGTCAGGAAATCCAAATGCCCTCCTGGCTCCACCACCAACCGGCTGTGTGATCCAGAGAGCATCACTTTGCTTTCTACTACTCAGTTTTGTAGACCAGATTATGAAGATCTCTTCCCATATCATGAATATTCTACACACACACACCCCACACACACAGAGCCCTGCTCTAACACTTAACTATTCTTAAGATAAAGTTTTTGCTGTACTTTCACCACAAAGAAACCTTGTATTTTTACTTATTCAGTTTCTCATGTTTCCTTCTCTTCTTTTCAAGAGCTGTACATGGGTGATATTTTATGTAAGTGATTAAAAATAGAAGTAAGCTCATTGCTTTGACCAATCTTGGAACAGAATGAATTGCTGATAATGCATCATTCATTTTGAGATTTTTTTTTAAAGGTTAAACATGTTACCAATATATTTCACAAAAATGTATTATATTTTCATGATCTTTTCCTCATAGCTCTCTCTTCCTCTTTTCCCTTCTAACAAAGGCAGCAAGCAGCAAATGGATGGGAAGGGAGTGGGGTCGTTCAGTGGTGGGTGGGTGGGTCGGTCATCCCTTTGCTTTTGCGTATCGAGTCCCTGGCTAAATGCCAGAGGTACTTGAACAAAAACAAGAGCAGAGCGATACAGGCTTTTAGGCAGAGTGCTCATTCATAATTAAGTTGCTTAGTTGCAGGGCCATCAAAGGAAGACTTCAAACACCCTGACAGCAAAGCCACCTGTGCTAAAAGCAGAAGCAAGATGGTGCAGGGGAAAGGTGCAACCGATGGCAGACACTCAAGAAGCACAGAGCTAAGAGGCCATTTTGAAAGACAAAAGCAAGAACCCAGGCTGTGTGTCAGAGGAACCTGGCAAGCATTGTTAGATCTGAGACTCAAAATCTATTGCTGGGGCTTGTGCTAATGCACAAGAATCTCAAACCTTTCTTTGTTCACTGTGTTGCCTTAAACGGGAGAGTCTGCTTTTAAAATAATAAGCTTGTGACATCATTCATGGGATATTTATGCTGCATCCAGTATTGGGCTAGACTAGATGAGTACAGTGTCTAATTTAATCCTCTCAACAACTTGGTTGTTAGGTGCATTTTACAGACGTGGAAACCAAAGCTTAGAGCAGTTGAGTGATTTTTCCTGAGTCTCACGACCAGTAAGGGGCAGAGGCAAACTAACCACAGATCTCTGTCTGCATGCGCGTGTGCTCAGTCGCTTCAGTCATCTCCGACTCTGTGTGACCCTATGGACTGTAGCCCACCAGGCTCCTCTGTCCATGGGATTCTCCAGGCAAGAATACTGCAGTGGGTTGCCATGCCCTCGTCCAGGGGATCTTCCTGACTTAGGGATCGAGTCTATGCTTCTTTCGACTCCTGCATTGTCAGGCAGGTTCTTTACCACTAACGCCATCTGCAAAGCCCTAGATCTCTATCTACTAAGCTTAAAATTCTTTTTCTTTTTGCTGCATCCACTCTCTGTCCCCACACCTGCCAAAGTTTGACCCTCAGAAGTCACATTTCCATTGGATGACTGTATCAGAGGGTCAATCTATTGTAAAATCCTCCTACCACCCAAGTCTTTTAAAGACAAGCTCCTATTTCTAATAGGTCCTTAGTAACTTCTAGGGAATCTGGGGACTCTAGCTTACTACTGGGGCCTTGGAAACTTTCCAAAGAAACTTTAAGTCAGGCTTTCCTTGCCTTTGAACCCAAAGGATTTGGGTACAACTCACCTGGGTATAATATAACAGAAAGTTTCCTGGATCATTTTCTTTTGCTTCCCAAAATGATATAAAATAGAGGTATGGGACCAGGTTAATCATGGTCTCAAAATGCAGGGCCACAATGATGGTAGAAAAGGAGAGGTCCCTAAGGATAATCTAGTTGAGCAACCTTGCTTTATGCCTAAGAGGATCAGAGAGGTTAAAGCCACAAACCTAGCAAAGAGCAAAGCAGACCTGGAGCCCCCATCTCTCCTACAAGGCTAATGGCTATTTCATAACTGCCCGGTTCCCCGCGCTCCTCAACTGCCTCCCTCCCACCAATGGCCAAGTTCAGACTAGACCCACTGGCAGTTTGAGCTAAGGAATAACAGGTCCCCACAATACAGCAAGCCAGTACAGCTTTTGATAAACATGACCTACTTTTGGGAAGGGGAGAGATGGATAAATTAGGAGTTTGGGATTAGCAGGTACACACTGCTATATATAAAATAGATAAACAACAAAGACCTACTGTTTAGCATAGCGAACTCTACTCAATATCTTATAATAACCTATAAGGGAAGAGAATGTAAAAAAAATTAATGTATGTGTTTATACATATAGGTATAACTGAACCACTTTGTTGTACACCTGAAACACATTGTAAATCAATATTTCTATAAAAAATTTTTTAAAAGGCCTACTCTTTCAAACAGGCAAGCACTACAGATAACATGTACCTCTCCAGAAATATAACCATCTCAGACACATAGCATGTGATACTGGCCCACTGCTTCATTCTCGGTAGGCAAAAATTTTCAGCGTCAATACTCCAAAGCATTCAGTTCAGTTCAGTCGCTCAGTCGTGTCCGACGCTTTGAGACCCCATGAATCGCAGCACGCCAGGCCTCCCTGTCCATCACCAACTCCCGAAGTTCACTCAAACTCATGTCCATCGAGTCAGTGATGCCATCCAGCCATCTCATCCTCTGTCATCCCCTTCTCCTCCTGCCCCCAATCCCTCCCAGCATCAGGGTCTTTTCCAATGAGTCAACTCTTCGCATGAGGTGGCCAAAGTATTGGAGTTTCAGCTTCAGCATCAGTCCTTCCAATGAACACCCAGGACTGATCTCCTTTAGGATGGACTGGTTGGATCTCCTTGCAGTCCAGGGGACTCTCAAGAGTCTTCTCCAACACCACAGTTCAAAAGCATCAATTCTTTGGCGCTCAGCTTTCTTCACAGTCCAACTCTCACATCCATACAAGACCACTGGAAAAACCATAGCCTTGACTAGACGGACCTTTGTTGGCAAAGTAATATCTCTGCTTTTCAATATACTATCTAGGTTGGTCATAACTTTCCTTCCAAGGAGGAGTAAGCGTCTTTAAATTTCATGGCTGCAGTCACCATCTGCAGTGATTTTGGAGCCCAAAAAAATCCACAATAAACACTATTTCAGGCAACATTTACACTGGCAAGACATTTGGAATGTAGCCTTTAGATGGTGCTAATGTTCTACTTTTAACATGGAGTCTGCAAGAACTCTGTGCTCAGCATCAAGGAGGTAGAAAGGACCTTGAGAAGCTTGCTATATTCCAAACCTCCTGTTCCAAGCCCTGGGAACACACCAGCAAACAGGTTTGGAGCTATCTTGGTAAAAATACATTTCACAGGAGTTCATTGCTATAGCTAGGTTTTGGTCATGCTAAATGTACCTTACCGGGTGGCTCAGATGGTAAAGAATCACCTACAATGCAGGAGACCCAGGTTCGCATTCATGGGTCAGGAAGCTCCCCTGGAGAAGGGAATGGCTAGCCACTCATGTTCTTGGGGCTTCCCTGGTGGCTCACAGTAAAGAATCTGCCTATAATGCAGGAGACCTGAGCTTGATCCCCGGATTGGGAAAATTCCCTGGAGAAGGAAATGGTTACTCACTCCAGTATTCTTGCCTGGGGAAATTCCATGGACAGAGGAGCCTGGTGGGCTACAGTCCATGTGGTCACAGAGTCAGACACGACGGATAGACTAACAATTTCGCTTTCACTTTTCACTTTTGGTAGATCTCATGCAATCCATGCCATCAGTCAATACTTTAAATGTGAATATACATCCTCAGAATTCAGATCCATCTGTGCCTTTGTGCACTGAGTAGAACTTGTGGCTATCTTGGTTCCTAATGTCTGATTGTGTCACCAGATTTGTTTAATGGAGCCATTCATTTTGTGAGACAGTTTTCTTTGGGAAAGCCTCATTCATTCACTTATGAAAGAATTGGTGAAATCTACCATCATCCATTTTTTTTCTGTCTCTGAAAAGAGTGGTGGGGTCGGGGAAACACATCACACCATAGCACAACCTTTCTACAGCGGGCTTTTATGTCTTATTTCTTCTCTTTTCCACACACTGTGAGTTCCTGAGACTCCATTCATCTCACAGTCCTGCTGAAAGAGACAATGCTTTGCTCTCTAGTTTTTCTTTGCCAATGCAGTGAGTGACAGGCTGTGTCACAGTCTTATTGAGAAGCCTTTGACATTTTGTTGAGATTTTTATGCATGGAAGAAAATTACTCCTTGTGCATTCCCATGGACAGCTCTGCACATGTAGGAGCTGACAGAGGTTCCCAAAGTAAGACATCACACTTAATATATACACTTGTGAGTGTATTTGTGTGTGTGTGTGTGTGCACATGTGTTTATATCTGCCCTGAGTGGAAGAGAAAGAACAACTAGGGAGCAAAGAAGGGTAGAGATCAGGAAAGAGGTGAAGTTCCTACCCAGATTATCTGTTGAGAAAAAGCTAGGAGAGTCATGATACCATCATTCTGATGTCTGAAATGGTATTATAGTGGACAAGTATGTTTGTCCAGAAAGATCACAGAAGGGACAGAATTAGATCCAAAGAGATGGAAATCTTTGGGAGACAGGATTCAACTCAGTTTCAGCAAGAACTTTTTGTTGTTGTTGTTGTTGTTCTTAAAATTAAAACAACAGCAACTCTAGGATCCAGGTGAGCACTGGCCCATGAGTGGGTTGGGAAGACCACTGCTTCTGCCTTCCTGCTTCCACCCTGGAGTATATAGAATTTAAGCCTTCAGTCAGAGTTTATGGTAGAGCTAAAGAAGAACACAACCAACCAAGGATCATATGAAATTATAATTGGCTAATAATCCCAGGTGGCGTTAGTGGTGAAGAATCCACCTACCAATCCAGGAGATGCAAGGGATTCAGGTTAAATTCCTGGGTTGGGAAGACCCCCTCGAGTAGGAAGTGGCAACTCACTCCAGTATTCTTGCCTGGAGAATTCCATGGACAGAACAGCTTGGCGGGTTATAGTCCATGGAGTTGCAAAGAGTTGATGTAAAGGCTTAGGCTGAGTATGTTGTGGAGTGGGCTTCAAAGGACCCATATGACTTCTTTTCCACAGTTATTTTGGCCCTAATGTCATTGTTTCTAGCAAGTGCTATATTGTCTTGGAAATTGGCTAAGATGATTGGGAAAAGGAGCAAAAGAAGAAACAAAAATATCAAAAAAATATTGCAAAAACTAAATGATTGAAAAAACATTGAAGGCATAAACAGGCTCTGCAACCAGAGGAAAATCGTTTGGAAAATTATTCAGCATTGGAAGGACCCAGTAAGGTTTCTTTTCAGATCTTATGATGGTATTTTTCAGTAAACAAAGTCTGAGCATATGGAAGAATCATGTTAGTTCTCACCTGTACTGTAGCAACTTTTCAGCTTCAGTACAGAAGTCGGTTGACAGTTACTATAAATTGGCTCTTATTATGCTACAAATTCTTTGTAACTGACGTAGTCATTTGCCTTTTTGCAACTTATGTATTAATACTAAAATGAAAACATCCTGTGGAGGAAAATGGCTTTAGATTATGAACTCTATTCAAACAATGGCTTAAGAATGCAAAAATCAGAATTGTCCTGAGGTGAAAAACAGGCTTTGGCTTAAAAGAGATAGGGTGTATTAATTACATCTCTTATCATTATCACTTATTTCCTCAAATAGAATCATTTCTGGCTTCCTCAAAGCAAAATAATATTATTTAATGAGTACTTCTATTTTCTGTATTTTTCTCATTTTAGCTTTTGTGAGACTGGTAATTGTCAGACATTCTGCATTTTTCAAAATATAATTTTGTAAAGAATTCTCTTATTATCTTGACTGTGTAGAACACCACTTACTGGATATAATAATTTTTGTACTTGTGAACACCACCATTTTCTTGAGATGATTTGAGTATAGTAACAATATGATTTAAAGCCTGTGGTAAAAATGCCAAATCTGTAGTACCTTGGAACCAATTTATTCTCACTTGTGCTAAGAAGAAATGTGAAGTAGTAAAAATGTTTTTCAGATAATTTGTTGATTATATAAATACCAGTTTTGCTTTTTATTCTACTCTTTGTTTTAATTAATGTGGTAGTGACATCCTTTACCTTTTTGATCAAACAGGTTCATGGTGAAAATTAAAATTTCAAATTTCCTTTAAGGAACTTTTAAAGAGTAACAGTTAAGTCATATTTCATAAATAGTAAAGAAAGGCTTAACATTTGGAAAATTTTTGTTTGGCATAGTATTGATTGGATGAAAAAGATGTACATTATGTCAAAATGAGACTATAATTAGAAATAAAGAGTTAAAAGATAGTTCCTTCATTAAGTAGCATAACTGGAAATTTTTACTCTAACATGGCTTTTAAAAATGCATGGTTAATAATTTAGTTGTCATTAATCATTAAAAGCTTATTAATTCTTTCCTCACCTCTGATAATGAATTTTAAATTACAAAAAAAACTGTCCAATAGCTTTAATTTAAAAATGAAACTAGATATTAAAATAAATTTGATATATTTTTATTTTTTAAAAAATCTTTAGCTTACCAAAGAGTTGCAAGAATAGTACAAAGAACACTCGTATGTTGTTGATCTAGATTCCTCAGTTGTTAATGTTTTGCCACATTTGCTCTCTATCTCTGTCTTGTCTCTCTCTTTCTCACTCTTTCTCATATGTGTTTTCCCCTGACTCATTTGAATGTAAATGACATGCAAATATCCTTATATTCCTAAATATTTCCTCATGAATTTCATAATAATGACATTCTCTTACATAACTTGGGGCTTCCCTGGTGGCTCAGACATAAAGAATCTGCCTGCAATGTGGTAGACCTGGGTTTGATTCCTGGGTTGGGAAGATCTCCTGCAGAAGGGAATGGCAACCCACTCCAGTATTCTTGCCTGGAAAATCCCATGGACAGCGGAGCCTGGTGGGCTACAGTCCACAGGGTCACAAAGAGTCAGACACGACTGAGGAACTAACAGTGTCACTACTTTACACAACTTGAGTAAAACTATACACTCCATACTCAAATTTCAGCAATTATTCGAATGGTATGCTTTGTAACTATTTTTTCCCTCTGATTCCAGGATCCACTAGGATACATTTCTGGTGATGCTAACAAGTATGAGCTTTTTTAAGATTCTGGGTTTTCAGAAGTGAAAGGTTCTGTATCAAATATCAATTTTCAAATATCAGCTTGGCAAGTATATCCTATTGTGCTTACCAGTATGGCAGAATAAAAGATTTAAATAAACTCTACAACCCCAACCCTTTGTGATTAAGGCTTTCTGTGTCCTGTGTATGAAATCTGTCTGCTTCAAAGTGGTGAAAATATCCTCTTAGGCCTTCTTATGGAATCTTTTGTAGTCCTAGGTTTTACCTTTAAATTTATAATACACCCCAAAATAATTATGTGTGTGTGTGAATGGAGTGAGGTAGAAATCAAGGTTCTCTTTGTTTTCTATACAACTGGCCCAGTTCCATTTCTTTAGAATATTATTTTCATGCTAATCATCATATTTTTCATAGATGAAGGGATTTGGCCAAAAGGTTGCACTCAAATGAAAGACTGGACAGAGAGGACATTACATTGGGAGGGGGTGGTCATATGGGGGCAGAGGGCTTGCATTGTCTTGCCTCAAACATCAGTAGTTGGGATTAGTCCTGGGTGTCTGAAGGGTCACTTGTGGTCTTCTTGTTGAATTTCAGAAGACAAGAGACTTGCTCATTGTTTTAAAAAACACCTATTAGGGACCTGGCCAAATGGTACCACTCTGGGGAAGTTGTTCCTGCCCAGGGGAGAACAAAAAAATTAACACACAGGTGGGAATTCTTATTTATTTATTAATTTTTTGCCTCACTGCACAGCACATGGTATCTTAGTTCCCTGACCAACCAGGGATCAGACCCTCACTGCCTGCATTGGAAGCTGGAGTCTTAACCACTGGACCTCCATGGAAGTCCCCATAGGTGGGAATTCTAATGTGGATTTTAGTTGCAAAATACAGAATACCATACGTGTTTGTTTCAGAGGGGGCTTGGTTGGAAGAGACATTCAAGCTGAGGCTTGAAGGAAGGGCACAAAAGAGCCAGGTGAAGAGGAAGGTTAAGATGACACCAGCACCTATGGGGATAGGGAAGCTGGCAGCCAGCAATAGGCAGCCCCAGAGACCGGGTATGGGAAGTGAGGCAGAGGGTAAAGGAGCATAGGGATGACAAGGAAAGGGATGCACTGGCTGACTTGCCTCTGGTACTTTGGACTGTGCTAAGGATTTTAGACTTGATTTCAGGTGCCTTGTGAAGCCTTTGGAAAATTTTAAGTGTTAGTGACTTTTCTATGCAAAGAGCTTTCATGCACAGAAAAATAGTCTTACAGTTACTTGTGTCTTAATATTTCATTTATCAACATAATAAATATAAAAACCATTACTTTTCAGCTTTTAAGCTCAACATATAAGCTATATTTATAACCTAAGTGATTTCTGTGTAAGAAAAAAACCCCATCACTTTAATTGGTTATTTGATTAATATGCTCTTATTTCATAAATTTGACAAACCAAAATTTCCTCAGTATTTAGCATCAGTTTCAACTTGAATTAATTGAATGATCTTAGGTGTTTCAAACTGTATTTACAAAGTTAATGCATTTGGTTCTCTCACAGCTACAAAGGCAGATTTACAAATCTAATGTGAAAAACTTTCCTAACATTTAGTGGATCAAATTCTCTTAAGCATTTCAAAGATCTTAAAAAAAGAAAAGAGAAGCCCATTTGGAGCAACACAAGCCTTCAACATTTGTCAGTACACTTGTCCAAACAGAACGTTCCCAAAGTGTTCTTGTTTTTAATACCTTCCTTGTGTTACTTAGTTAAGCAAATGGAATACATTTGCCAGTTCATTTTAGCTGAGGTTTCTTAGTCAGAAATTTTGGGTTGTAAAAGTCTGACCAGAAGCATCACAGGCCCTGTATTTTAAAACATTCCTAGGATTTCTTTTATTAAATTATGGTAAGACGCACAGACATGGAAATGACTGCCATGAAAGAATAAGTTCTTACAGATTCCTAGAATCAGGAAGCACTCCACACAATTCAGGGCCACATGGGGAAGCACCAGAGTCAGTCAGGAGGCAAAAAGAGTCAGGGGGAAATGTAAGCAAGAGCCTTTAGTGCAGTTTTTGTGAAAAGGAATGAGTGAGGCAAAGTAGGCAAACAGAGCAGGCTTGAATAGTGTGAAGAATTTTGACAGGCTCTGGGCCATGAGGATGGTCCCTGGTTGTCTGGTACCTAGCCCTGGAGTGATTTAGGGCAGAGGGATATTGTCTTGGGAGGCAGGATCCTGATAAAAGGAGGTAGATGGAGGGTAGAGACTTAGGATTGGTTGGTTTGCAGCAAGTTGTTTGCTATTTTTAGGAATTAACTAACCCTAGGGGAGGAAATGGCACCCCACTCCAGTACTCTTGCCTGGAAAATCCCATGGATGGAGGAGCCTGGTAGGCTGCAGTTCATAGGGTCGCTAAGAGTCGGACACGACTGAGTGACTTCACTTTCACTTTTCACTTTCATGCATTGGAGGAGATGGCAACCCACTCCAGTGTTCTTGCCTGGAGAATCCCAGGGATAGAGCCTGATGGGCTGCCGTCTATGGGGTCGCACAGAGTTGGACACGACTGAAGTGACTTAGCAGCAGTAGCGGGGGAGGAAGTAGTCCTCCTCTAAGTCCACAAGGTCCCAAGATGCCAAAGCATCATAAAATACAGAAAATTAAAAAAAAAAAACAACATGACTAATATACCCTGGACACCCCGCTTAAGGTGAAGCAGGAAACTATTGGGAAAGCCTCCTTCTTGTGGTCAGCTTTTGTCTACCATGTTACCTGACATGTGGGATTTAACAAACCACACAAATTTTAGGATCTAAACATACAATATAGCATAGTATTTCTGACTTAAAAGTATATATTATATATATATATATATATATATATAATGTATTAGCTGGGGCCATTTTTAGGCCCACTGATTATTCTGTTTTGCATAGCCACTGAAATACCCTCTTCCCGACCCAGGGATCAAACCTGGGTCTCCTTCATTGCAGGTTGATTCTTTCTGAGCCACCAGGGAAACCCATAATAATACCCTACTAATGCTTATTACACCATAATGGATGGAATTTTGAACCATATTCTCTGGGCTCATTTGCATCCTGTATCTCTTTCTGATTCTCATATGCCTCGTGAATTGCTCTTGTGTTATTGCTTTATTCACTTATTCATGCAAAAATGAATTATTGAAAGTTTAGCACTTAGCACTGGGGATACACCAGAGAATAAAACAAACATTTTTGCCCTTTTGTAGCTTTCATTCTAGCTGGGAGACAGACAACAAAAATGCATATAATCAATAAGTTAATTGTACAGTATGCAAGAAGGTGGTAAGTATTATGGAAAAAAGAAAAAGTAGAGCAAGGTAAAGGGGTTTGGGAAGGCTGGTGGGGAAGTGAAAGAGGTTTGAAATTGGTTGGACAAGGTAGTACTCACAAAACAGGGAGCATCTGAGTGAACACTTCACATTTACTAGTAGAACGATGTGATCATATCTGAAGACCAAGGTTGTTTTTCCATTGGTGACATCTGTCATCTCCTAAGGGTTAGATGAAGGCATAATGGGAGGAGGAATAGAGAAAGAAGGGACAAGTGACTTGCAGATGAGGTTAGGTGTTTAGATTCTGGAGGTGGTGGTAAAATGGGCTATTTGTAAGTTTCCCTGCACAGTCTGCAGTAGGTGGAGTGCTAAATCCTTAGAAGCACTTGGCTGGGCTGGGCAAGATGGAAGCCAAAACCAGACACAGGTATAGCAGTATTCAGCACAGAAATGGCAGTGGAAGCCATGAGAACAAGCAAACCTTTCAGGGGACCCTAGAACCACCCACATTTAAGGGGCAAGTAGAAAACAGGCCCTGCTGGAGACATCTGAGTGGTTTCTGTCAGAGATGCTGAGGCAAAATCAGGAAAGAAGGAGTTGAGGAAGTGTGAGTTGGTGAAGATCCGAGGGTAGTCATCAGTGCGTCATCCAGCCAAGGATTGTGTGAAGACTAGAGGATTTAGTGGCATTCTGGGAAATCTTTGGTGACCTTGGTCAGAGACTTGCCATCAAAGTGTAAAGGAAAGGGGCCCGACTGCCAGAGGAGGTGGACGGTGGGGACTGAAGGCTGCAGAAATGAAGCTAGCAAGCAAATCCACCAGGCTTTTTTTAGATTTCCTGGGCAGGGAGGGAGGAAGAGTCCAGAGGGGTGAGCTCCTGTGGCCTACTCTGCCCTCTCCAGGACCTGCTGACACAAACCTATTGATCTCCAGCGCCCTCTACTGCCTCTAATACAGCATTTATTGTCTTAAATTAGCTTGCATAGTCAAGAGAACTCTTCTCTGACCTTACAGGATAATTACCATAAGGAGTCAGGAAACTGGCTTTGTTGTTCTGTAATATGTTTGCATACTTCCATTATTTTTCAGTATCCAAATCTTGCCTCTGGCATCTTTAAAATGGATTTCCATATTTTTATTGATATTTTTTCACTTTTACCATTCTCCTTTTAGCTATTTCTATTGAGCCCATTTGTTTTTATAATTTTAAAAGTAAATTTCTGTCAATAACTATAGGGGTTTTACAGCTGTAGGGTTTTTGGGGGACCATTCTCTATATTTCTAATTTTTTATTAATTCTTGTTTAAGTATAGTTGCTTTACAATGTTGTGTTAGTTTCTGCTGTACAGGAAAGTGAATCAGTTATATATATACATATATCTTTTCTTTTTAAGATTCCTTTCCCTCTAGGTCACCACAGAGCACCAAGTAGTAGAATTCCACTTACTAGAGTGGTATACAGTAGGTTCTCATTAGTCATCTGTTTTATACACAGTGGTGTTTATATGTCAGTCCCAATCTCCCTGTTTATTCCACCCCCTTCCCTCCATGATAAACCATAAGTTTGTTTTCTATATCTATGACTCTATTTCTGTTTTGCAAATAAATTCATCTGTATCATTTTTCTAGATTCTACATTTAAGTGATATTATATGATATTTGTCTTTCTCTGTCTAACTTCGGAGAAGGCAATGGCAAGCCACTCCAGTACTCTTGCCTAGAAAATCCCATGGATAGAGGAGCCTGGTAGGCTGCAGTCCATGGGGTCGATACGAGTCGGATGCGACTGAGTGGCTTCACTTTCACTTTTCACTTTCACGCAATGGAGAAGGAAATGGCAACCCACTCCAATGTTCTTGCCTGGAGAATCCCAGGGATGGGGGAGCCTGGTGGCCTGGCGTCTATGGGATCGCACAGAGTCAGACACGACTGAAGCGACTTAGCAGCAGCAGCAGCAGCTGTCTAACTTACTTTACTCTGTATGAGTCTCTAGGTCCATCCATGTCCCTACAAATGGCATTATTTCATCCCTTTTATGGCTGAATAATATTCCATTGTATATATGTACCACATCTTCTTTATCCATTCCTCTGTTGATGGCCATTTACATTGCTTCTGTGTCCTGGCTATTGTAAATAGTGCTGCCGTGAACATTGGGGTGCATGCATACTTTCCAATTATGATTTTCTCCAGTTGTATACCCATGAGTGGAATAGCTGGATCTAATGTGTGTGCATGCTAAGGCACTTCAGTAGTTTCTGACCCTTTGACACCCTATGGACTATAACCCACCAGGCTCCTCTGTCCATGGGATTCTCTAGACAAGAATACTGGAATGGGTTACCATGTCCTCCTCCAGGGGATCTTCCCAACCCAGGGATCGAACCTGTGTAGCTTATGTCTCCTGCACTGGCAGATGGGTTCTTTACCAATAGCGCCACCTGTGAAGCCCTTGTTGGATCATATGGTGGCTCTATTTTTAGTTTTTTAAGGAGCCTCCATACTGTTCTCCATAGTGACTGTACCAATTTACATTCCCACCAGCAGTGTAAGAGGGCTCCCTTTTTCCCACACCTCCAGCATTTACTGTTTGTAGATTTTCTATGATGGTCATTATGACCACTGTTAGGTGATACCTCATTGTAGTTTTTATTTAAATTTCTCTAATAAATAGTGATGTTGAGTATCTTTTCATGCATTTGTTGGCCATCTGTATATCTTCTTTGGTGAAATGTCTATTTAGATTTGTCCATTTTTTGACTGGGTTTTTTGTTTTTATGATATTGAGCTGCATGAGTTGTTTGTATAGTTTGGAGATTACCCCGATCGGTTGCTTCATTTGCAAATATTTTCTCCCATTGTTTTAGTTTTGCTTATGATATCCTTTGCTGTGCAAAAGCTTTTAAGTTTAATTAAGTCCTGTTTATTTATTTATTTTTTCTGTTTATTTATTTTTGCTTTTGTTTTCATTTTCTAGGCAGTGGATCAAAAAAGATCTTGCTATGCTTTATGTCTAAGAGTGGTCTGCCTGATATTTTCCTCTAAGAGTTTTATAGTATCAAGCCTTACATTTAGGCCTTTAATCTATTTTGAGTTTATTTTTGTGTATGGGGTTAAGTGAAAGTCGCTCAGTCGTGTCCGACTCTTTGTGACTCCATGGACTGTCGACTACCAGGCTCCTCGGCAGACAGTCCGTGGAGTTTTTCAGGCAAGAGTACTGGAGTGGATTGCCATTTCCTTCTTCAAGGGATCTTCCCAACCCAGGGATCAAACCCGGGTCTCCCGCATTGCGGGCAGATGCTTTACCATCTGAGTCACAGAGTGTTCTAATTTCATTCTGTTTCGTGTAGTACAGCTGTAGTTTTAAATCTGGGGACATTTTGGAGAACATCCAACCATGACAATATGAATTTCCCTTTTCCCATGGACTTCTTTCACTCAACCAATTTATTTTATTTAGAGTTTCTCCTTCCTCCCTTTATTCCTCTTCCTTATCTTCATCTTCATCAGGTTTTACTTCTGGAATGTTGTACTGAGGATTAGAGAACTAGGATGTTATATACTTGTGATCTGTTTCCAGTTTGTAGTTTAATAGTATAGCATTAATCCTCTGGAAATACAAGAGATTTGATTTCAGTGTATGGGGTCTGATTGCTCCTTACCTCCATGTGACACTGAGCCATCAATGATCGTGAAAGTGAGCTTGTGAATGTCTATTGGGTGGAGGGTGCATTGAATGTGGTCTGAGCAATGAAAGGGCTATAGTCTCTCCCACAAGCAATTCAAAGAAACATGTGTGGATTATCCCATGTCTTACACATGCTATCATGGACGTTATCTCACTTAATTTCTGTAACAACCTTGTGGCACAAGATAAGTTTTATTACTATCATTTATCAATCTCATTTTATTGAAAGGAATCCTAGGAAGGTACTGGTGCTGGCAGGAGCATATCTTTTGAATCTGCTCACACACACACAAAATAAAGAGAAACTAAGATAGTAAATCTAAGAACACCTATAATAAAAGCAAGTGCCAAGGTGTCCTCATCAACTCTGAAAGAGAAACAGATTTGGGACAAAACACCATCACCAACAAGACTTGTATAGAACCAGCCACTGTCCAGGGGAAAAGAGAGGAAAAGAATGGGAATTTTCAGTGACCACAAGAAAGAGATAATCCAAAAATTGCCCATTGATTTCTCCAAAATGCCCCTTAGCATGGAAAGATCAGGAGTCAACCTGAGAAGAGCTAAAACTAGCAAGGATATTTCTAGGTTCCAATCTAGGAACCATGTTAAGGTAGAGTTTCACTGGAGTGGTGTGGGCCCTAAGAACTCTCAAAGCTGACCTAATAAATAGACCCACATGAATAGAAAGAGTTGCTCTAGAGGCAAGGAAAAATAAGAATAAGTGAGACAGCAAAGCTCAGGAAGGAATTCAAGAAAATCTTCCTGAGAAAAAATGAAGAAAACTTGGAAAGCCATTTAGGACAATTCACCAAAACGTCAGCATTAAGACATATTCTAAGAGAATTATTGGTGTTTTCAAGCTAGAAGACCATGTCATTGATGAGGGAGATAAATCAGATTGACATTAGACTATTTATGCCCAAAGACAATGGAGTCAGCATATTTATGACACTGTTGTTCAGTCACTAAGTCGCATTCAATTCTTTGCAACCCTGTGGACTTCAGGATGCTAGGCTCCTCTGTCCTTCACTATCTCCTGAAGTTTGCTCAAATTCACGTCCACTGAATCGGTGATGCCATCCAACCATCTCATCCTCTGTCGTCCCTTTCTCCTCCTGTGTCAATCTTTCCCAGCATCAGGGTTTTTTCCAATGAGTCGGCTCTTCACATCAGGTGGCCAAAGTATTGGAGTTTCACCTTCAGCATCAGTCCTTCCAATGAATATTCAGGGTTGATTTCCTTTAGGATTGACTGATTTGATCTCCTTGCAGTCTAAGGGACTCTCAAGAGTCTTCTCCAGTCTTCTCCATTTATGATGCTAAGGGAAAGAAAATGTGAGCCAAGGTTGCTGATAAGCAACCAAACTGACCTTTAAATATAGAGGCCACAGGCAAACTGTTGCAAAATCTATAAGAATTTGGGGAATATTATTCTCATAAGCCCCTTCTGAAAAAAATCTACTAAAAAATAAGCTTTGGAAAACCAAAAAATGACCTAAGACTAAAATCATAGTGATAAGGAAGAAAGTAGTTTGTAATGGTTATCTCTGACCATGTAAATGCAGTGTTCAAAAAATTGGATGAGAGAGAATACACAGAAAGTAGGATAAATTTGTTGACTGTCTTACATATACATAAATTGGGATCAAAATTATATACTAGGGGAGGCAGAGGGGTTAGAAAGTGTTTATGAATAATTTGAAAATCGCTCATTGTAGACAGTATAAACAAAAAAGGATTAAGGTTATTGATAAAGACAGTGTACAGGTAATTATATTCATTTTCTATTGCTGTCATCACAAATTATCACAAACTTAGCAGCTTAAGGGCTTTCCTGGTGGCTCAGTTGGTAAAGAACAGCTTAAACAATATAAATTTATTGTTTTACAGTTCTGGAGGACAGAAGTCCAAAATGGGTCTCACTGGGCTAAAATCCAGGTGCTGGTAGTGCTGAATTTCATTTGGAGATGCTAGAGGAGACTTGATTTCCTTGCCTTTCCAGCTTCTAGAGATACCACATCCCTTGGCTCATGGTCCCCTTTCTCCATCTTCAAAGCTCATCATGTGAGTCAAGTGCTTCTCACATTGCATCCTTCTGACCTTGCTTCCATCATCATATTTCCCTCTGCCTCTCCTTTCTCCCTCTTCCACTTAAGAACTGTTGTGTTTACGTTGAGCCACACAGATAACCCTGAATAACACAAGTGTGTATGTGCCCAGTTGTGCTCAATTCTTTGGACTATAACCCATCAGGCTCCTCTGTCCATGGGATTTTTCCAAACAATACTGGAGTGGGTTGCCATGTCCTCCTCCAGGGGATCTTCCCAACCCAAAGATCAAACCCATGTCTCCTACATTGGCAGGTGTGTTCTTTAACCACTGTGCCACCTGGGAAGCCAGGCAATCCTGAATAATCTCCTTATGTTAAAGTCAGCTAACTAACAACTCTAATTCCATTTGCAACCTTAACTCCCCTTTGTTGTCGTTGTTCAGTCGCTCAGTGTGTCCTACTCTTTGTGACCCCGTGGACTTCAGCACGCCAGGCTTCCCTGTCCTTTGCCATCTACCAGAGCTTGCTCAAACTCATGTCCATTGAGACTTCCATTTACCATGTGATATAAAATATTCATAAGTTCTAGGAATTAAGACATGGACACCTTTGGAGAAGGCATTATTCTTTTTGTCACAGTAACTAAATACTAGGTTCCAACAAAAACATAAAACTTCCCAAATGTCAAAATATATGTGTGTGTGCTCTGTTGTGTCCAGTTCTTTGTGACCCCGTGGACTAGCCCATCTATCAGCCTCTTCTGTCCATGGGATTTGGACAAGAATACAGAAATGCGTTGCCATTTCATTACTCCAGGGGATCTTCCTGACCCAGGGATAGGATGTGCATCTCTTTGCCTCCCTCCAAAAAGAAAGAGAACAAATAAAATACATTTAAGGAAAAACTGAGGCCCAGAAGGAAATAAACTAACCATCAGTAGACCCAGGGCTGAAACCTAGACTATCTAATTCCAAATTCCTTGCTCTTTTTATTGCTTCACATGATCAAGTCCAAAGGCTCATCTCTTAAGAGATGGAATTATGACCGTCAGTCTAGTCCTTGTAAATAAGTAGTCTCTAAAGATAAAGACATATATGATCATTATCATGATTATTATGTTAATAATAATATGATTATTGTTCTTAAAGGATGCCAAAAACTAGCTGAGGAAGTAGAGGAGATAAAGAGGAGCTGAAGGCATGATTACAATTCAGTTGCTCAGTCATGTCCAACTCTTGGAACCCCATGAACTGCAGCACACCAGGCTTCCCTGTCCATCACCAACTCCCAGAGCTTGCTCCAACTCATGTCCATCGAGTTGGTGACGTCATCCAACCATCTCATCCTCTGTAATCCCCTTCTCCTCCTGCCTTCAATCTTTCCCAGCATCAGTGTCTTTTCAAATGAGTCAGGTCTTCACATCAGGTGGCCAAAGTATTGGAGTTTCAGCTTCAGCATCAGTTCTTCCAATGAATATTCAGGACTGATTTCCTTTAGGATGGACTGGTTGGATCTCCTTGCAGTCCAAGGGACTCTCAAGAGTCTTCTCCAACACCACAGTTAAAAAGCGTCAATTCTTTGGCGCTCAGCTTTCTTTATAGTCCAACTCTCACATCCATACATGACTACTGGAAAAATCATAGCTTTGACTAAATGGACCTTTGTTGGCAAAGTAATGTCTCTGCTTTTTAATATGCTATCTAGGTTGGTATAACTTTCCTTCCAAGGAGTAAGCATCTTTTAATTTCATGGCTGCAGTCACCATCTGCAGTGATTTTGGAGCCCAAGAAAATAAAGTCTCTCACTGTTTCCATTGTTTCCCCATCTAACTCACGATTACTGTCTTTAAACATATAGTAGGATTTTCATAGGGATAAGTTGGGTCACTTTTCTTTATCTTCTTAGAAGACAGAACTAGAGTAAAAGATTTAAGTCAAAACTGCAATAACTTTAGATCTTCATTAGAAAAAAAATCCTTTCTTTCAAGAGAAGAAAACACTGGAAGAGGTATGCAGGGTGAAAGGTATGGATTTTCTACCAGAGATCCTTGAGAAAGGAACAAGATAGCAATTTGAGAGAGGCTGAGGCAGCTTCTCAACCTTGGAGTGAGAGCCAGACAAGACAGACTATTTCTTTGGGTCTCTTTTAATTCTAATAAGAGATGACAAGATTCTGAGTACAGAGTAGAGAGTGTGTCATGTGTCATGATCCAAACTCAAACTACTGTTTGTTTCTGATGATCACTGCATAGTCTAGAAAACTCATCAGACCAAAGTGTGAAGGAAAGTTTGGGTGTCATACACTTGGAAAGTTAATGTTGCCTGATAAGAAGGAATGAGACAATATGAAGGAAGAAACACCCATATAACCCATCTTGGAGTAAGCAGAGTTGTCAGAACATGTTTTGAGCTTTGATCTTGATTCTGTCATTTACTAGCTGAATGGCCTAGGGCAATTGACTGAACTTTTCTGAGTCTCAGTTTTCTGATCTGTAAAATGGGCACAATAATACATACACCATGGGCTTTTTAGGAAGAGTAAATAAGGGAATGTAAGCCAAGTTCTTAAAGATGGGAATATAAGATGGCAGAGACTCAGTTCATGAAAGGCTTCTTCCATGCAAGTCATGAAACAGTATGCATTTGGTTTGAGATGTTTTCATGTTGTCATTAACAGGCCTGAGCAATACTTCCTTAAGATTTGCATTCCTAAGCGTGTGCTCTCTGTGCCTATACTTTCTCTCCCCTCTGCTGTATTTACATCTGTGCCCTAAATTTACATCTGAGTGGCCCTTGAATAGATATTGGGTAGATAAGGCCTGCTCCCACTCTCAATGACAAGGAACAAATAGAACAGTCATGAAGAGACCATTACACAACAACACGGAAGTACCGTGTGTGGTGTGAGAGTGGCCGACAGACATAGTGGTGCCCTTTGGGTGCTAAGGTGCTTGGCAAGATGGCAGATAGTAAATCAGAGCTATAAGTTGGTCTTTCTGTGGCCTGACTGCACTTGGGATGCCCCCGAGGACAGGTGCTTCTCTTTAGTTTACTCCAAAGAAGTGCTTCTAATGGTGAAAGATATGCTATTGGTGGTGGTTGATGCTTTCTCATTCTTAGGTTAGCCCACCTGGTCATTTAATACACATAAGATGCACAGAGTGTGGATACATGTGTATGCATGGCTGAGTGGATCTGCTGTGCACCTGAAATCATCACAACATTGTTAATCGGTTATGTGTGTGTGTGTGTGTGTGTGTGCGCGCGCACACTCAGTCATGTCCCACTCTCTGCTGCCCCATGGACTGTAGCCCACCAGGCTCCTCTGTCCAGGAAACTTTCCAGGCAAGAACACTGGAGTGGGTTGCCATTTCTTACTCCAGGGGATCTCTCTGACACAGGGATCAAACCCATGTCTCTTGCGTCTCCTGAATTGGCAGGCAGATTGTTTACCACTGGCGCCACCTATACTGCAATATAAAATAAAACGTTTAAAAAAAGATGCATAGGGTGGCAATCTCTCCAGGGCCATCTGCCCAAATCCTAGAAAGGAGAACCCTTCAAAGAGATTTTGTGAATTTTAGCTCTGTCAGCAGAGGCAGAATTCAAGATCAACACAGGCAGCCTGTCTATGCCTGGCTACTATGAGCCCTAGCTGTGTCTTTGATCCTTAGCATGTATTTCCCAAGATCATTTAGGTAAGTCAAGTATGGTTGGCTGGGAGCTCAAGGATCACAAATGGCCACAAATACTTCCCCTCCCATCAAGAGGGGTAGTCTATTTCTGCAGCCCTTGAATTTGGGTTGGCCTGGTGATTTGCTTTGGTTGATGGGGAGTGAGCAAACAAGATATTAACAGAAGCTTGAAAAACATTCATCATTTCAGCTAATGCCCTTCTAGACCAGTCAGCTCACAGCAGACAAACAATTGACCCTAGACCAGAGGTTGACTGGCTAGCTGCCTGTTTTTGTAAATAAAGTTTTATTGGAAAACAGCCAAGCTCATTCATTCACTTCTATCTATGGCTTTAGTGCTATACTGGCAGGGTTGCATAATCATGACAGAGATAGTATTGCCTTAAAAACCCAAGATAGTTACATCTGGCCCTTTACAGAAAAAGTTTGCTGACCTTCACCTTAGACCAATAAGGAAGCCTAGTCAAGACAAGCAGAAGCCAGTCCCAGTCCAAACTGCCAATCCACAGAATTGCAAATTAAACAATGGGAGTTTTACACAATTTCATTTTGGAGTAGTTTGCTGTGTAGCAAAAACAGAACTGGTACAGTAACATATAGGTTTCTCAGAGAAGTATGAGAACTGTTTGCAGGTTAGGAAAGCTTCAGAAGTCAGACGAAGGTGGTGAGATAGCCAGCACAACCTTTTGTGCTTTTAGCTTTTGACAATGTTTTGGAAGAGGAAATTGGTTTATTTTCATAATATCCTTGCACATCATATATGAACTGAAACCAGAGCAATTTGTCACAAGAGTTATCCATACAGTTCCACACCTATATCTACCAGTCTATCTCTGCCTATGCTTATAGAGATTGTAAACAGATTGAATAACTGGATGGCCCAGCTATAAGAGACAGCAGAGACTTTGCAAATAAAAAAACCTCGGATATTAAATTCTGACAAAATTTCTGTTAAAATTGTTGCGACTGCTTTTCTTGATAACTATGAGAATTGACATATTGTCATTAATTTGTCTCACTCTCCCAGCAGAATGCACTTAAGCCAAAATTAAATAAAGGCTGTTAGGTGGTGTTTTAGTCTGCCAAGAAAGCATCCTCTGTGTAGTAAAAAGAAGGAAAATTTTCTTTTTAACTCCCAGAGAGTGGATGCATTACTTGAGGAATTGGAACTGTATTTCCTTTGTCTTATGATTCTAGGCCCCCAAACTCTGGAAACTAAAATGCTTTTTGAAAAAAGACCACCTCATCATGTTTGTGTACAAATGACTTATTCTTAATCATTCTTTGTGTCTGTTTTGAAAAAGGTCATGAACCAGAGGGACCACATGTGCCTAGAAGGCTCCAAATAAAATACTTTGGGTTGATGGACTGATTTTTTTAAACCAACATTTACCAAGATTTATGTGAGAAAATAAATTGTAATTCCTTCCATTGTGTGAAAGAACTAAAGCCCAAAGTTACATAAAGCCATCTGATGAGTCATCATGAAATCTAAATTTCATGCACACAATTGCCTGGCACTCAAACTTCTACTCAAACTGAATCTTCATTCTCTCAAGAACATTCCAAAAGTTAAAATTGCAAGGATTTTTACTATAATTTATTATGGCCTGCCTAGATTTCTATGGACACTTTTTTGTTGTTTTTTTAATTGATGTATAATTTCTTTACAGTGTTGTGTTAGTTTCTGCTGCACAACAGAGTCAATCATCTATATATGTACGTATATCCCCTCCCTCTGTTACTTGTCTCATGAAAATATATGGTTCATATGATCATCACAATCTTTTACTCTTTAATTAAGCTGCCTATTAAATATACTTTGCTTCACCTGGTAAGTACCACTTTGTTCAGTTTCTGATCAATTCTTAGCAAGTATTTTGCTGTTCTAATGAACTCAGAGTATTTGAAATCACTAGACAATATTTGACATACCATTTTTCAGCTTCAGTTTTAATTTAAATGATCTCAAAGGAAAAGCTAGAAATATGACATCTTAAGCTTGAGAGACTTATCCCAGAAGTTCTTTCTCCGTCTGAAAAGAAAAAAAGACCCCTTCATAATTATAAGTTTGCCGTCAGGGCTTATATAATCAGTTACTGGAGAGTTACCATGAGATATGTGTTGTGTCTAAGTTATGAAGAAATTATTTGATCATAAGGTAGGACTTACAATTTAAAAATAAAAATTTATCTACAACACCCTACAAAAGCACCTTGATTCTGTAGGCCTTGATGTTTCTTGCTAAAATACTGATAAACAGGGAATAAAAAGTACAGGCATTTTTAGTCTTGGACATGTAAATACGTAGGTTGAAAACGCAGTAACTATTTGTCAAAGGTTTCCAAGTTAAAACAAGTCTCTATCTGAGTACACACTACTTATCCTTTCTTTCTCAGGTCATCATTACTTTTGTGAAAGAGAGCAAACAATAAAGCAAGAAATAAGTTAAACTGTAATCAACATCTTAAAAAACAAATATATACTGATTTGAGCCAGAGGCATAAATCTTTTCTTTGAGGTAAATAATAAGTGGGCAGGCACTCAGTTAGTTGGTGAAATGGAATGTCCAAGAGTGGCGTGCTTTCACAATGAGAACACACTCATTTGCAGGTTAAAGCTGTTTGTATGCACACAAGTGACATGGGCTTCTTTGTGACACGTCATAGCAGATCAAAATCAATATCTTGCTATCTTTCAGTTGATGTGATTTGTTATGTACAGGATGATGATGAGTTTTTATAATTTCATATTCATTGAACCATGGAACTCTTGTTTTTTCCACTTATAAAATCAATGCAAAATGTAGTTATTATGTAATTAAATACAATGATAAAGAAGATGCAGGTGTATGTAAAATAGATGACCAGTGCAAATTTGATGCAGGAAGCTGGGCACCCAAAGCTGGTTCTCTGGGACAACCAGAGGAATGGGTGGGGAGGGAGGTGAGAGGGGATTCAGGATGGTGGGATACATGTATACCCATGGCTGATTCATACTGATGTATGGCAAAAACCACCACAATATTGTCAAGTAATTAGCCTCCAACTAAAGTAAATTAATTAATTTTAAATAAAAAAGAAGTTGTAGGTGAAAGGCTTCAAGGGAGGGAAATATATTTAAATCAACATTGAAATCTCTGTAAACAAAAAGAAAATTTTCCTAAACCCAAGAAAAAATTCACTCACAAGGGTGGTATTTTCCCTATATTGTCTGTCAGTTTTTAACCAACTTCATTCTCTATCCTCTTCTACTTTGTTTACGGTTGAATTCCTTTGTTGATTCATCTTTGCACTTCTTTCCTTTCTCCCAGGCCTTCACTCATGAAATATTTCCCCATGAGAAGGGCACAAGTGATCAGGACCAGTTCTAATCAGCAAGAGGAATCAATGCAAATAACTGGCTAATTGCTTTCATAAAAAGGACAAAATTGCCATATATATTAGTTTACTCAGACTGCCATGGCAAAATACCACAGACCGGTGGTTTAAACAACAAAAATTTACTGCCTCACAGAACTGGAGGCTGGAAGTTCAAGATCAAGCTGTTGGCAGGTTTAATTTCTTCTGAGGTCTCTTTGGCTTGCAGATGGCCACCTTCTAGCTGTGTCCCCACATGGTGATCACTTTGTCTGTGCTGTCTGCTTCCTAACCTCCTCTTCTTAAAAGGACACTAGCCATATTAGATTAGCACCTACTCTAATGATCCCACTTTAACTTACTGACCTCTTTAAAGACCTTGTCTCTAGATAGTGTTACAGTCTCAGGTACTGCGGGTTAAGACGTCAACATTCAAATTTGGCAGGTTGAGGGGGTGGGGATGGGGACATAATTCAGCCCATAACACGACACTATGGCAAATCAGTGTCCCTCTGTAGAACAAGGTGAAGAGAAGACTTTACACATATGGGACTTCTCTTTAGCAGCATCACTATCACCTTTGCAGATATCTTCCTTCTCACCTCATCTTGAAATGTAGTATCAGGGAAGGTTAGACTAGGAACCCCAAAGCCTGATCTGGCTTCTAGGCCTGCCTCTGATATACCTCAAGGAGATTCCTTCAGCTCATTGGGTCTTGGTTTCCCTCTCTGAAGTGTTGGTGGAAAGGAAGATATTCAAGATTTTGGCTGTGACTGAAATTTTATGATTTCATTATTATTATTGATGACCATACCCATAAGTAAAGTAAGGAAGGTTGGAAGTTATTTTAGGATGATTCCTGTTGCTCCCAAATCACTCTCTAGATCACTTGCTACATTATTAAATTGTGGTCTTAGAAGTTTCTTCTTGCCAAGTGAAACACAGCAGACACAGAAAAATTTTGCACTATCTCACCTATCTGTGGGGGCTTCCCTGCTGGCTCAGATGGTAAAGAATCTGCCTGCAATGTGGGAGATCTGGCTTCAATCCTGGGGTTGGGAAGATCCCCTGGAAGAGGACATGGCAACCCACTCCAGTATTCTTGCCTGGAGAATCCCCATGGATAGAGGAACCTGGTGGGCTACAGTCCATGGGGTCACAAAGAATCGGACACAACTGAGCAATTAACTAACTAAACTATATGTGGAACCTGAATTAGTCAAACACATAGAAGCAGAGAGTAGAATGGTGGTTTCTCAGGGCTAGATGAAGGGGAAAATGAGGAGTTTTGACCAAATGGGACAAAGTTTCAGTTACACAAAATAAATTTTGCAGTTCTGTTTTACAACCTAGAGCCTGTGATCAACTACACTGTATTGTATACTTTAAAAATTTCTAAAGTAGATCTTATATTAAGTGCTCTTATGACAAAAGGAAATAAAAACTCAAGGATGTGGGAAGGAACTTTCAGAGGTGATATATAACTTTATGGCATTAACAGAGATGATGGCTTCACAAGAGTGTGCTTTCCCCCAAAAAACATTAAACTGTATATATTAAATATCTACAGCTTTTGTATATTGGTCATGCCTCAATAAAGTGATTTTTTAAAAAGTGCCTTCTTTAGGTGAAGACCTTGCCCTTGAAGCATCTTGTTTAAAATATTACTTTTACAAGGAACAAATATGTAAATCAGTTCACTTCAGTTCAGTTGCTCAGTCGTGTCTGACTCTCTGCGACCCCATGAACTGCAGCACGCCAGGCCTCCTTATCCATCACCAACTCCTGGAGTCCACCCAAAGCCATGTCCATTGTGTCAGTGATGCCATCCAACCATCTCATCCTCTGTCGTCCCCTTCTCCTCTGGCTCTCAATCTTTCCGAACATCAGGGTCTTTTCAAATGAGTCAGCTCTCTGCATCAGGTGGCCAAAGTACTGGAGTTTCACCTTAAACATCAGTCCCTCCAATGAACACCTGGGACTGATTTCTTTTGGGTTGGAATGGTTGGATCTCCTTGCAGTCCAAGGGACTCTCAAGAGTCTTCTCCAACACCACAGTTCAAAAGCATCAATTCTTTGGCACTCAGCTTTCTTTATAGTCCAACTCTCACATCCATACATGACCACTGGAAAAACCATAGCCTTGACTAGACGGACCTTTGTTGGCAAAGTAATGTCTCCGCTTTTTAATATGCTATCTAGGTTGGTCATAACTTTCCTTCCAAGGGAACAAGAGTCTTTTAATTTCATGGCTGCAATCACCATCTGCAGTGATTTTGGAGCCCCAAAAAATAAAGTCTGACACTGTTTCCCCTGTTTCCCCATCTATTTCCCATGAAGTGGTGGGACCAGATGCCATGACCTTCGTTTTCTGAATGTTGAGCTTTAAGCCAACTTTTTCACTCTCCTCTTTCACTTTCATCAAGAGGCTTTTTAGTTCCTCTTCACTTTCTGCCATAAGGGTGGTGTCATCTGCATATCTGAGGTTATTGATATTTCTCCCAGCAATCTTGATTCCAGCTTGTGCTTCTTCCAGCCCAGCGTTTCTCATGACGTACTCTGCATATAAGTTAAATAAGCAGGGTGACAATATACAGCCTTGACGTACTCCTTTTCCTATTTGGAACCAGTCTGTTGTTCCATGTCCAGTTCTAACTGTTGCTTCCTGACCTGTATACAGGTTTCTAAGAGGCAGGTCAGGTGGTCTGGTATTCCCATCTCTTTCAGAATTTTCCACAGTTTATTGTGATCCACACAGTCAAAGGCTTTGGCATAGTCAATAAAGCAGAAATAGATGTTTTTCTGGAACTCTCTTGCTTTTTCCATGATCCAACAGATGTTGGCAATTTGATCTCTGGTTCCTCTGCTTTTTCTAAAACCAGCTTGAACATCTGGAAGTTCACGATTCATGTACTGCTGAAGCCTGGCTTGGAGAATTTTGAGTATTACTTTACTAGCATGTGAGATGAGTGCAATTGTGGGGTAGTTTGAGCAGTCTTTGGCATTGCCTTTCTTTGGGATTGGAATGAAAACTGACCTTTTCCAGTCCTGTGGCCACTGCTGAGTTTTCCAAATTTGCTGGCATATTGAGTGCAGCACTTTCACAGAATCATCTTTCAGGATTTGAAAGAGCTCAACTGGAATTCCATCACCTCCACTAGCTTTTTTTTGAAGTGATGCTTCCTAAGGCCCATTTGACTTCACATTCCAGGATGTCTGGCTCTAAGTGAGTGATCACAACATCGTGATTATCTGGGTCATGAAGATCTTTTTTCTACAGTTCTTCTGTGTATTCTTGCCACCTCTTCTTAATATCTTCTGCTTCTGTTAGGTACCTACAATTTCTGTCTTTTATTGATCCCATCTTTGCATGAAATGTTCCCTTGGTATCTCTAATTTTCTTGAAGAGAGCTTTAGTCTTTCCCATTCTATTGTTTTCCTCTATTTCTTTGCATTGATTGCTGAGGAAGGCTTTCTTGTCTCTCCTTGCTATTCTTTGGAACTCTGCATTCAAATGGGTGTATCTTTCCTTTTCTCCTTTGCTTTTCTCTTCTCTTCTTTTCACAGCTATTTGTAAGGCCTCCCCAGACAGCCATTTTGCTTTTTTGCATTTCTTTTCCATGGGGATGGTCTTGCTCCCTGTCTCCTGTACAATGTCACAAACCTCTGTCCATAGTTCATCAGGCATCTGTCTATCAGATCTGGTCCCTTAAATCTATTTCTCACTTCCATTGTATAGGCATAAGGGGTTTGATTTAGGGCATACCTGAGTGGTCTAGTGGTTTTCCCCACTTTCTTCAATTTAAGTCTGAATTTGGCAATAAGGAGTTCGTGATCTGAGCCACAGTCCACTCCTGGTCTTGTTTTTGCTGACTGTATAGAGCTTCTCTATCTCTGGCTGCAAAGGATATAATCAATCTGATTTCGGTGATGTCCATGTGTAGAGTCTTCTCTTGTGTTGGTGGAAGAGGGTGTTTGCTATAACAAGTGCATTCTCTTGGCAGAACTCTATTAGCCTTTGCCCTGCTTCATTCTGTACTCCAAGGCCAAATTTGCCTGTTACTCCAGGTGTTTCTTGACTTACCACTTTTGCATTCCAGTCCCCTACAATGAAAAGGACATCTTTTTTGGGTGTTAGCTCTAGAAGGTCTTGTTGGTCTTCATAGAACCATTCAACTTCAGCTTCTTCAGCATTACTGGTTGGGGCATAGATTTGGATTACCGTGATATTGAATGGTTTGCCTTGGAAACAAACAGAGATCATTCTGTCGTTTTTGAGATTGCATCCAAGTACTGCATTTCAGACTCTTTTGTTGACCACCATGGCTACTCCATTTCTTCTAAGGGATTCCTGCCCACACTAGTAGATATAATGGTCATCTGTGTTAAACTCACCAATTCCAGTCCATTTTAGTTCGCTGATTCCTAGAATGTCAATGTCCACTCTTGCCATCTCCTGTTTGACCACTTCCAATTTGCCTTGATTCATGGACATAACATTCCAGGTTCCTATGCAATATTGCTCTTCACAGCATTGAACCTTGCTTCTATCACCAGTCCCATCCACAACTGGGTGTTGTTTTTGCTTTGCCTCCATCCCTTCATGCTTTCCCCACTAATCTCCAGTAGCATATTGGGCACCTACTGACCTGGGGAGTTCATCTTTCAGTGTCCTATCTTTTTGCCTTTTCATACTGTTCATGGGGTTCTCGAGGCAAGAATACTGAAGTGGTTTGCCATTCCCTTCTCCAGTGACCACATTCTGTCAGACCTCTCCACCATGACCTGCCATCTTAGGTGGCCCCACGGGCATGGCTTAGGTTCATTGAGTTAGACAAGGCTCTGGTCCATGTGATCAGATTGGCTAGTTGTCTGTGATTGTGGTTTCAGTGTGTCTGCCCTCTGATGCCCTCTCTCAGTGCCTACTGTAATACTTGGGTTTCCCTTACCTTGGACGTAGGGTAGCTCCTCCTGGCCGTTGCCCCTGACTTGGGCATGGGGTAGGTCCTCTCAGCCGCACTGGTGTGCCATATGTAAATAATAGTGTGCAAAAATGCTTCTCCAGATTGGTTTCCTGTTTTTCCATAGAGTGTAACCGATTGCATGATTTTAGTTGTATCCCTACCATCTGTCAGCAAGAAATGTCTATTTAGCCTTACAACATATTACTATTAGTAATTATAATAATAGCTCCAGTTTATTGTATGGCTACAAAGTGATTGGTTTCCGTATCTACTATTTCTAACACTTAGCAGTTCTAGGAAGTAGGTTTTATTATTTCCATTTTGCAGGTAAAAATCTTGACACAACAGGACACACTTCATCTTCAGATAATAAACCACCAAATTACATGGTGGTCTCAGAGGAGCCAATGTCTCATCCAATGAGAGGACTTTATACCTTCAGAGATATGTGCTTTTTCTTTCATTGGCCCAGTCTTGAGTTTCTGCTTTAAGAAATATAAGACAGAAGATTAGGCTTGTCACATCATTAGCTACCATGAGGAAGATGATTCTAAGCCAGGGAGATTTTGCATACTGACTAAGGATGATTCCAGTCACAGTGGAAGCAACTCATCCTCTTGTTAGTCCAATTACATTTGTAAATCCTTTCAGAAATCCATAACATCTGGAAGCGATATCCAAGACATTTATCAACAGTCCAACCACAGAAAAGCTTCGTCTTGCATTGGCAACTATCAGGAAAATCATAGTGCCATGGAAATTGGAATTCAGGTAAAGTAGGCACAGGCTGAAGAGGGCAGGAAGGAGAAGTCCTTGATAGGTGAAGAGTTTTGGATGGTGAATATGCTGAGAATATTCCTGCACTGGAAGATGTCTGCCATATGACCTGCTGTTGAACGAGGATGGACGTGACATATTCCTTCTCAGTTCAGTTCAGTTCAGTCGCTCAGTCATGTCCGACTCTTTGCGACCCCATGAATCACAGCACACCAGGCCTCCCTGTCCATCACCAACTCCCAGAGTTCACCCAGACTCACGTCCATTGAGTCGGTGATGCCATGCAGCCATCTCATCCTCTGTCATCCTCTTCTTCTGCCCCCAATCCCTCCCAGAATCAGAGTCTTTTCCAATGAGTCAACTCTTCGCATGAGGTGGCCAAAGTACTGGAGTTTCAGCTTCAGCATCATTCCTTCCAAAGAAATCCCAGGGCTGATCTCCTTCAGAATGGACTGGTTGGATCTCCTTGCAGTCCAAGGGACTCTCAAGAGTCTTCTCCAACACCACAGTTCAAAAGCATCAATTCTTCAGTGCTCAGCCTTCTTCACAGTCCAACTCTCACATCCATACATGACCACAGGAAAAACCATAGCCTTGACTAGACGAACCTTTGTTGGCAAAGTAATGTCTCTGCGTTTGAATATGCTATCTAGGTTGGTCATAACTTTCCTTCCAAGGAGTAAGGGTCTTTTAATTTCATGGCTGCAGTCACCATCTGCAGTGATTTTGGAGCCCACACTGATGCTTATATATAAGTGATTCTTTGGGTCCTCATAAAACAGAATGAACCAGGGAAGACTTAAGGCACAGCCAGAAGCACCAAAAGTGTAAAAGACCTTGAGCCATCCCAGGGAGTCACAGGTAAATTCAGTTATATTCAGGACAGTACAGGGTCCTAGCAGAAGTCCTGATAAACTCAAAATGGTAAATTGGCTTTGTTTCAGGTGAGGAGCCCACTTAATCCAGACTAATTGTTGTTTAGTTGCCAAGTCTTGTCCTACTCTGTGACCGCAGGGACTGCAGCACACCAGGCTTCCCTGTCCCTCACCATCTCCCGGAGCTTGCCCAAGTTCATGTCCATTGAATTGGTGATGCCATCCAACCTCTCATCCTCTGTTGCCCTGTTCTCCTCCTACCCTCAATCTTTGCCAGCATCAGGGTTTTTTCCAGACTACTTGTTATTAGTGTTATCCCCTCAAAGAGTCCCTTGATTACTCAGCATATAATGACCAAAGCTTCTCCAAATTCAGCCATCAGTGAGTGGAACATGGTAAATATTGAGCTGAGAAATAATTCAGAGCCAGCCATTTTATTTAAGATAAATATCCAGCAGGAATTTTACTGATCATATCAGTGTCAATGCCATGATAACCCAGAGGCAACTAGTCAACCCTATCCAAGTCCAACTGTTGACCACTGAATGACCAACTACTGGTCAGGGAACACCACTATGCAAATAGATAACCAGGTGCCTCCCAGGAAAGTTCCAAATTTTTGTTCCCTTGGTTATGGAATTGCTCTCTTCCTGCTTCTCTGTAATGTTATAATAAGATTATTATCCATTTGCATAGTGGTGTTTCAGTTGCTTCTCTTCTTGCTGAAGGATTTGTTTTCTATCCACTGCTCATCTCAGGGCCATGTTATAATATGCTCCCCTGGGAATAGATCCTGTGGCAAACGTGAGTTACTGTACTGACCAATAGTTGGCAACAATCCTTTGGTGGTCAACAGTTGGACTCAGATGGGGCTGACTTGTTGCCTCTGGGTTACCAAGTCGATGGTACTGGGAGGATCACTCCTCAGATGTGTCCACATGCTGAGGGAGCATGTTTCTCATCTCAGTTGTTGTTGAAGCAGCTCATTCACAACCCAGCAGCAGTGAGGTTGTGAGGCAGGTGGAGATGCCCATGCATGATATTCTTATTGACCCATTCCTAAACTTCATGGCCTACAAAGTGGGTCCTTTGGTCTATTGATGTCCTTGGGGTCCTGTATCTCACACACAGCTGTTCAAAAGTGGCTTATTTACCAGCCATCTCCATGCAATCAAATGAGCCATGAGCATGGGGCTGTTACTTTTAAACTAGGAGGAGACTCTGCATTTAACAGAATTGTTGTTTAGTCACTCAGTCGTGTCTGACTCTTTGTGACTCCATGGACCATAGACCCCAAACTCCTCTGTCCATGGGTTTCTCCAGGCAAGAGTACTGGAGTTGGTTGCCATTTCCTTCTCCAGGAGATCTTCCTGACCCAGAGATCTAAACTGCATCTCCTGCATTGCAGGAGGATTCTTTACTGCTGAGCCACTGAGGAAGCCCAGTTAATAGGATACTGTTGATTTAATGGAATGAGACAGACGCTGACGTCTCTCATGGTAGACAGCTGCCACACAGCCTCACACATTAGTGAATGGTCTCCTCAGGGTCACCCCGGCAATTTTCTGTTCCTTGTCCTCATTTCCCAACATCTTGGCACTCACAGGAGTTGCCTCAGCCTAATGGCTGACTCATCAATCTACACCACGCAGGCCTACAAGCCTTATAGTTGCCAGCCTCGAGACTAAAGGAATAGCTTGGAGACAATGACAGAGATAGCAATGACTTATTAAACAGGGGAACTTACATGTCTAAAGCTGGGTCTCAAAGCAACACCCCACCATGTGAAGCAGCTGGAGAGCAGGACATGAGAGCACTCATGGCTAAGGGGTTCAATAATGAAAGAAAAAGTGAAAGTGAAGTCGCTCAGTCATTTCCGACTCTTTGTGACTCCATGGACTGTAGCCTGCCAGGCTCCTCCACCCATGGGATTTTCCAGGCAAGTATACTGGAGTGGGGTGCCATTTCCTTCTCCAGGGGATCTTCCCGACCCAGGGATTGAACCCTAGTCCCCTGCACTGCAGGCAGACTTTTTACCCTCTGAGCCACCATAATTAATTTTAACAAATTAAAAAATAAAATAGACTCTAGCATGTTTTAAATTCATCTTGAGGACTGGTAATTTTTAGTGTTAACTTTTTGCCGATTATAAAAATAACGTATGTTTATCATTGAAAATTCATAAAATGCAGAGAAATATGAGGAAGAAAATGCAGTGGTCTGTATTCTTGTTTTCAGTGATCATAACACATTTGTGAATGTCATTCTGGCCACTAATTCCATGAAATTTTAACATGGTAGAGTACTTACTATATATTTGATTTTGTTCCTGTTTTTTTAAACTTGATAACTATATTTTGTCTCTAAATTCTTTGAGAACATTATTAATAATGCAGTACCATTTTATTATTTAGCTATGTCATTTATTTAATCAATATTAGGCTGTTTCCATTATTTTGTAATTTGAATTTTTTCATGTACAGATAAATGTTTGCATTTTGAATTATTATTGCTAAGGATGCTAAGCTGCTACTGCTAAATCACTTCAGTCATGTCCGACTCTGTGTGACCCCATAGACGGCAGCCCACCAGGCTCCCCCATCCCTGGGATTCTCCAGGCAAGAACACTGGTGTGGGTTGCCATTTCCTTCTCCAATGAATGAAAGTGAAAAGTGAAATTGAAGTCACTCAGTCATGTCCGACTCTTAGCAACCCCATGGACTGCAGCCTACCAGGCTCCTCCATCCATGGGATTTTCCAGGCAAGAGTACTGGAGTGGGGTGCCATTGCCTTCTCCATTGCTAAGGATAGGTGCCCAGAAACGGAATTATAGAAACAGAAGAGAGGAACACTTTTAAGACTGCTGATAAATATTGCCAAATTGTGTTCATAAAGAAAATTCTTATTTTTATTTCCATTGGTAATACAGATAAACACTCAATTCATTTCCCCTCCCTTGCCAGTTTTGGGTTTCATCTTTTCTTAGTCTTCTTTAATATGACAGATTAAACAGATTTAAACTTCTTTAAAAACAGATTCCAATTGTTACTTTTAGTTTGCAGTTATTTGGTAACTACCATTTTCAGTACTTTGTCACAAGCTTACTTGGTAATCATATTTAGAATTTTGAGGGATATATACTAATAACATGGACTCATTTATATTTTGAGATCATATTTATTTTGTGTTAATTTCCATTCTCTTTAACTTACAAAAATTTATTAATGTGTATAAATGTTGAAAATAATTCAACTTTTCTTGTTCGTATTTAATAGTTCTTGACCTGTAGTATTTTCTTTCTATCCATCAGATCTGTGTTTCCAAACACGGTCTTAAATTTAAACTTAGAAATTCTGTGCTTGGAGGGATTAAATAAATACTCATGTCTATTTTTGTATTTACTTCTTGGATTGCTTATATTTGCTTGGTTTAGACTTACAGTCATTCTTTACTCCAACTGAAATTTATTTCAAGTATATTTTGTGGCGAGGATATAAATTGATTTTGTTCCCAAATAGCTAAGTAATTTTCCAACTCGTCTTACTGATTAATTCCTCCTTTTGAACACTGATTTATGGTGCCACCTTTATCACACATTGCATGACTACCTGTCAACGATATACAGATTTATTTATCTGTCAAGGATTCTTGCACCAGCTAAAAAAAAGCTTTTAATAATTGAACCTTCATAAAGCATGTTAAAACTTATTTTGAATTTCTGCTTCAATTCAAAATGGAAATTGTCTTCCAATTGAAAATAAATACATTTAAAAATGGAATAACAGGTGCCTAAAACAATTTTACTAGAAAAAAATTTAATGGAAACAACAGTTTCGAACATTGGACACTAAGCAGTGGAAGACATAGGTCACTGAGAGAGGATAAACAAATGAGTTGAGAAAGCTGAACCTGTTGCTCAAAAAGGATTTCCTGGCAGCAATTCAGGGAGGGAGAACCACAGTGAAGCTTAGTGATTTCCCTGAGTTGAGTTTTGAGGAAGTTGATAAGGAAGAAGACGGTATCCAAAGAGAGTTTTCCAGAGGTTTACATAGGGCCCCCTCAACTGAAGGCTGAAATGAATGTGTATAAAAGAACTCCCAGAGGCTGGGGAAAGGAGCTATCCAAAAACAGCAGACAGAGAGTAATCACATGGATATTAACTGAATCATGAGTTAAAAATTAGACGTTCACTAAAGGCTACTCAGGTCTCATCTTACAAAGCTTAAAACAAAGCCCCCAAATAATCAAACTACTTTCACGTAACTTAATTACATCCTAGAACAAAGCTTGACATTTTTTTTAGGAACACGAAAATATCTAACTACTAGTAAGGTAAAATTCACAGTGTCTAACAACCGACCAAAAATTATCAGGCAGACTACAACAAAGGAAGCAAAAATACACAATGGAGAAAAGATAGTCTCTTCAATAAGTGGGACTGGGAAAACTGGACAGCTACATGTAAAAGAATGAAATTAGAACACTCCCTAACACCATACATTACTGTGACATTATTAAAAAGCAGAGACATTACTTTGCCAACAAAGGTCCGTCTAGTCAAGGCTATGGTTTTTCCAGTGGTCATGTATGGATGTGAGAGTTAGACTGTGAAGAAAGCTGAGCGCCAAAGAATTGATGCTTTTGAACTGTGGTGTTGGAGAAGACTCTTGAGAGTCCCTTGGACTGCAAGGAGATCCAACCAGTCCATTCTAAAGGAGATCAGTCCTGGGTGTTCATTGGAAGGAATGATGCTAAAGCTGAAACTCCAGTACTTTGGCCACCTCATGCGAAGAGTTGACTCATTGGAAAAGACTCTGATGCTGGGAGGGATTGGGGGCAGGAGGAGAAGGGGATGACAGAGGATAAGATGGCTGGATGGCATCACTGACTCGATGGACGTGGGTTTGAGTGAATTTCGGGAGTTGGTGATGGACAGGGAGGCCCGGCATGCTGCAATTCATGGGCTCGCAAAGAGTCGGACACAACTGAGCGACTGAACTGAACTGAAGTAACACCATACACAAAAATAAACTCAAAATGGATTAACAATCTAGATGCAAGACCAGATAATATAAAACTCAGAGGAAAACATAAGTAGAACACTCTTTGACATAAATCGCAGCAGTATTTTTTGAGATCTGTCTCCTAAAATAAAGGAAATAAAAGCAAAAATAAGCAAATGGGACCTAATTAAACTTCAAAGTTTTTGCACAGCAAAGGAAATCACTGACAAAATGAAAAGAAAACCTGCTGAATGGGAGAGAATATTTGCAAATGATAAGGGGTTAATATCTAACATATATAAACAATTCATACAACTCAATGTCAAGAAAACAAACAGCCCAATTAAAAAATGGGTGGAAGACCTAAATAGACATTTTTCCAAAGTGAAATACAGATGGCCAAAAGGGACCTGAAAAGATGCTCAGCATCACTATTCATCAGAGAAATGACATCAGGATAGCAAAAGTCTAACTGTGAGGGGTTATTTTTTGTAGATGCAGAATGAGCTTTGTCTACATGTACCATCATCTTAAATGTTTATTTACTTTACCAAAGTAACAAAAAGATTTTAAAAACAAATGTAAATCACTTAAAGACAAAGAAATTCATAATCTGTTATTGAAAGTTGCATTCTACAAAAACTTCCTTCTCTAAGCAGAGAGAAGACAAAATCCCAGTCTGGTGCCAACTTGCTGTTAATAACAAAATTTGTTTATCTGTTTAATCTTAGAAAGTCTTTTCCATAAATTTTGAAGAACTAGCAGTATTTTTCTAAAGGCATGAGAGTAAAACCATAGAAGGCATGTTTAAAATCTGATTCTATTGCAATGGACAAAGAAACCTGGTCATAACTCTTTAATATGATAACTAAAATTATAATTGACCATATTTTATCAGGGCATATCGGATCTATATGAATTTCACATAATTTTAGGATATCTGTATTACTAACATCAACTATACAGTATAACCTGAAAAGATTTATCACCCCTTCAACAGTACTTCTCATGTAATTTAACATGTCCGGTGAACCCAGGTAGCTTAATAGCTCTTTGGGATGTCTCAGGGGCCCTCTGAAGCATCCCAAAGTTAGCTAGAAGTCAAGTTATTTAGGAAGCTTTGTGGATAAATATCAAAAGGGTTTATAACAATCAGGTAGGATCATATAAGTCACTGTGAAATAAGTTATTTACTTAGCCAAAGGTAACAAAAGATTTCAAAGGTAAATATAGAACAGATCAATTAAGAAGTAAAGGAACTTAAATCTATTATTAAAAGCACTTCAACATCTGAAGAAAGTATATTCTCTTAACAGAAAGAAAGGCTGAATTCAAGTTTGTACCAGCTTACTTTAAACTCGTTTAGGTAAACTTAACTAAATTTATTTTAAACTTAGTCGTAACCATGCACAAAATTTTTTTTCAGGGTCCACCTTCCACAAACTTTTTATCCACTTTCTGTAACAGCCACCTGTAAGTCAGACCTACTTTCTTTTCCCTTTATAAAATGTAATTTTATTTTTTATGTCTTCTTCATTAAAAACATACATCCTACTTCCTTATTAGATTAGCAAACAAACATTAATACTAGATATTTAATATTGAATATTTCCCAGTTTACATGAATCTGAAATTTATTTAGGTTAATTTTTCTTGTATTTAGAATTGTTTGATTTTCAAGTGCTTACTTTTTTAGGCCAATTAAATTAGAATTCACTTACAACTTCAACAATATTATCAGAAAAAAACAAAAGACATACGCTGAGACATACATAAATACAGACAGACAGAGATCTTATAGTTTACCGTTTGAGATTTAAAATATCTCTTTGACCCCCCTTTTTTTTTCTTTGCTTGAAGTTCTAATTTGCCCAAGGCTGAGGCCTCAGGCAAAGTTGTCTGTGTATTTCAAGGATGTGGAAATGGTTAACTTCAAGCTTTTCCCTAGGCAGGACTTTTAACAAGCTAGTTGTTTTTAATTGCATATGCAAAAAAGAATTGGTTTCGCAGTTTCCAAAAAGAAAATTTTTTCTCATTCCATTCAATCAGCAATCATGCACTCACAATCATTCAGAGGCTATCACAATGCTTCCCTTCTCCTGAGTCCCCAGGTTTCCTTAACTATTGCTCCCTTCCTGGGAGCTCCAAGGAGGTTATCAGTCAATGCCTCCCTTCTCCCAAGTCTCCAGATTTCCTTAACTTTTGCTCCCTTCCTAGGAGCTCCAAGGAGGTGATCTGTCTCTTCTACCCGCTGGGGTAGGATCTGACTGGGGACTGGCCCTGGGGCCTTCCGTGATTCTGTGGGCATTCCCGGTGAGTTGGTCCGTCTCTCCAACTAGTCAAGTTGGGGCTTGTCTGTCCGGAGAGTGGGAACATTGGTCCGAAAGAGAACCTGGAATACCATCAGGTGGCGCACCTCCTCGTCCCTCTTGGGGTTCCTTCACTCCAGCCCGACCGAGCCACCAGTCCGGCGGCTCAAGGGAATCTCACTGGGGCCTCTAGAAATGTTGCAGAAACCAGTACTCGAGAAACTAAGCACCACACTCCGAGAGTTGGAGAACTCAGGTTTACTATGCAGGCGGGCCCAAAGGAGTTAACACTTTTAAGTTTTGAGCCCCAAACAAAGGGGTTGCAGTTTTTATACACAGACAGGCATTATTAAGCGGGTTTGCAGAGGCTGGGCGGTTGCAATAAGCAGGACAAGGGTGAGGGAGATAAGCTCCAGTTCCTAGTATTGTGAGTCCCCACTTTCTGAGACTATGTGACCTACATGATCCAGACATTGCAAGGAGCAAGCTGAGTTACAAAGGCGGAAGGAGCAAAAAGTTATGTAAAATTTAAACTTTTACTCTTCAGGAGGGGTGATTGTGGGTGAGAGTAGGGGAGGTAGATGGAGCAGCCAAGCAAAAGTGAAAAAGAGAAAAAAGTTTGCATTTTTAAAATATACTTATATGAAAACATATATGGATTCACATAAAATTTTTAAAAGAATGTGTTAAATAATAGTGTTTTGTGTGCTTCATATCCATGCTTAAATACCTTTGGAATCTGAAGCCACATTTTGCAGATGTCTTTTGTTTTGAGAGCCCTGAGCTAAATAAAGGAAGCACTGTTTTCCTCTAGGAAGGATTTCAGGTTCATGTAGTTCATAACTTCTGATCTTATTGCCAAGAAAATATCAGAACTGCAATCTATGAAATCCATCCTTTGTTTTATGTCTATGTACACACACCCTCTCCATTGCTTTGTCTCAGGCATAGACATCTGACCAATTTATTTTAAAATGCTTGTTATTATGATCAGAATTGACTAATTTATGGTTGTTACTGAAGCAACTGGAGGATAATATAATAACATTTATTCCAGATAAGATTTTTTATTGCATTGACTGGTTTGGATCTGAGCAATTACCTTGAATATCAAATAAAAAAGCTATGCTTTCCCTTTAGAATTTAAACCCCACCTGCTTTTCCTCAGGACAGTTTCGATCAAGCTCTGTCATATGCTATTTTACTAAAAAGAGGTCTTAGATATGAAGCACCCTGGATCAACATAATTCAGAATGACTTAAAGGGCACCAGCTAAATGAAAGGTGGTATCTTGAATTAACAGATGGGCTCAATAGCGTAGGAAAAATACAGGAAGTATTTAAGTCTGAAGCACACAGGACAATGTACAAGCTGCAGCTCTCTATCCCTAAAAATTGTGAGTAAACAAACAAAACCAGAAGGCTTCTTTAAAGAAAGTGAGATTCTCTGGGGGTATTTAAAGAAATAGATGGACAATTGCTATTGTTTTCATATGGAAATGAGAGGAGACTGTGGTCAAGAAAGATGGAAATATAATTTGGTCATGATTTTTTCCATTTTATTCTAATTATTATTTATTTATTTGGCTGTGCTGGGTCTTAGTGGCATCCTGTTGGATCTGTTTGTTTGTTTGTTTTTAGTTGCGGCATGTAGGATCTAATTTTCCAGGGATGGAACCCTAGCCCCTTGCATTAGGAGCATGGAGCCTCAGCCATTGAATCACTAGCAAAGTCCATTAAGCACAATTTTTTAAAATCTAACAACCCTGGAAACTTGTTGCTATTTGAAACTAACATATATTTGAACCTCAGCATTTAGCAGTTTTATAGAAAGTTAACCTCAAGATTACTTGTTTATGTCTCTCCAGCTTGAATTCTGATCATTCTGCATAACTTTCCAGCAGAATCTAAATATGTGGGACTTCCCTACTCAAATATTAATTTTGTCAGTTTATTTTCCTCTAAGGGAAAACTTTAATGTGTCTGGATTGTGTGCATAAGTGAACTGTAGAACTACATGTGCTGGCTTCCTTATGGGACATTTTGGTTTGTTTTTATGCTCAAGTACATTTACAGTAAGAAAGAAGGTGAAAGCAATTGACCCTAAAGAGTCCTTTTCACTAGAAATGTAGTTAAAGCTTGAATCACTTGAATGATTTGAACAGTCTCTCAAAATACCCCAAATTCCAAGTAATGTATATTCTTTTTGTTTTTAATTCTGTCAAATATTTTTTTTTGATGATCCCCAAGTAGTAAGTATTAAGTAAATTTTAGTTGGACATATTGGTATTTAAAACTCCCAATGGATACATTTATAGATGTGACTGAGTCACTCTGCTATGCACCTGAAACTATCATAGCATTGTTATCAGCTATACTCCAATATAAAATAAAAAGTTTTTTTTAAAAAAAGAAAATTCCCCTTTTGAGGCAACTAATGACATAATTATATCTGCTATGATTCAGACCTCTCCACCCCTTTCCTGGATGGTGGAAATGCATAGTTTCTTGACAGTCTAGAGTCCCCAAAATCACATTAGGTTGCTGAAGTCAACAAGATCAGTCTGAAATACAAATTCTTTTCCAGCTTAAAATTATTCAGTGGTTTATCTTCAATTTTTGGATACATATCAAATTCTTTATCCTTGCTATGCAAGCAACATGATTATGCTCCTGTCTGTCTCTCCACCATACCTTCTATCACACCCTTCAGATTCTCTTCCTTTTGGGAACATTAAGACTGCCTGGATATTCTGCTGCATTCATATAGCTATTCTACCCCCTTCTCACACAGTTACAAATCTTTCAAATACAGTCTATTCATCTTGTAAACTCCTACTTCTTCAAAATGAATTTTTGTTTGTAACATTCTCCAGAAAGCCTCCCTAGTTAAAACTTAATTTTCAAGTAACAGATACTACTTAAAGGTAGATTTAAAAGGTGTGTGTTTAGTAAGTATGGTAACAATGCTTTGGTCAGCAAATCATCATAGAGGAGAGAGATTATAAGGTAAATCTTTATGAACGGGGAGGCCTTAGGAGAAGAGACTTACACTTTTAGGCAAGAAGGAAAGGTTCAAACAAAAGTATTAGAAGAAAAGGTGATTATGCCAGATTCTGAACAGAATGGTTTTAATATTTATTCTGATCCTGGTATTACAGTTTATGAGTAGATATTCCTGTTTACCCTCTACGTTAGAATATAGACATCATGTACCTTTAAAGATTTGTAATGTATAAGGAAATGTCCTAAGAAGATAAGCTTGTGTTATTACAGGGCAATTAGAGACTTTGTAGATTAAAAATAAGGACAATACATACTAAAGGGCTGTGAGGGAGATTAAGTAAAAAGGATATTGGGACTTCAGTGAGAATTGGCCAAGAAGAAACTCTAGACTTAAATTCCTTGAAATGTAATACATTTTGCCCTAGTTAATATCAATGGTCTGCATGTTCATGGCTTTGCATTCTTAGTAAAATGCATCTAAGGAAAAGCATAAGAATACCAAAGAGAATGAGTTTCAGCTTTCTTTGGCAAAATAAGCCCTTTAAGGTGTAGGGCACATAAGATATTAATGCCTAGTTACAGGGCAGAAGTACCAGGATCTCAGTGGACTCACTATGAATGAAAAATGAAAGCTGCTCAGTCGTGTCCGACTCTTCACAACCCCATGGACTACACAGTCCGTGGAATTCTCTAGGCCAGAATACTGGAATGGGTAGCCTTTCCCTCTTCCAGGAGGGGATCTTCCCAACTAAGGGATCGAACCCAGGTCTCTTGCACTGCAGGCTGATTCTTTATCAGCTGAGCCACAAGGGACTCACTATGGGTAGCAGTAAAATTATGTTGTGATTTGAAGTGGGTGACATTATCATGAACCATGCATTGGAGAAGGAAATGGCAACCCACTCCAGTGTTCTTGCCTGGAGAATCCCAGGGACGGGGAAGCCTGGTGGGCTGAGGTCTATGGGGTCGCACAGAGTCGGACATGACTGAAGCAACTTAGCAGCAGCAGCAGCAACTAAAAGCCATTTTCTCCATCTTTTTTTCTTTAAAAGAAATGTGATCATAAAATATATCAGTTCAGTTCAGTGCAGTCGCTCAGTCGTATCCGACCCATTGCAAGCCCATGAATTGCAGCACCCCAGACCTCCCTGTCCATCACCAGCTCCCAGAGTTCACTCAAACTCACGTCCATCAAGTCGGTGATGCCATCCAGCCATGTCATCCTCTGTCGTCTCCTTTTCCTCCTGCCCCCAATCCCTCCCAGCATCAGAGTCTTTTCCAATGAGTCAACTCTTCGCATGAGGTGGCCAAAGTACTGGAGTTTCAGCTTTAGCATCATTCCTTCCAAAGAAATCCCAGGGCTGATCTCCTTTAGAATGGACTGGTTGGATCTCCTTGCAGTCCAAGGGACTCTCAAGAGTCTTCTCCAACACCACAGTTCAAAAGAGTATCAATTCTTGGGCGCTCAGCTTTCTTCACAGTCCAACTCTCACATCCATACATGACCACAGGAAAAATGATAGCCTTGACTAGATGAACCTTTGTTGGCAAAGTAATGTCTCTGCTTTTCAATATGCTATCTAGGTTGGTCATAACTTTCCTTCCAAGGAGTAAGCATCTTTTAATTTCATGGCTGCAATCACCATCTGCAGTGATTTTGGAGCCCCCCAAAATAAGTCTGACACTGTTTCCACTATTTCCCCATCTATTTCCCATGAAGTGGTGGGACCAGATGCCATGATCTTCATTTTCTGAATGTTGAATTTTAAGCCAACTTTTTCACTCTCCTCTTTCACTTTCATCAAGAGACTTTTTAGTTCCTCTTCACTTTCTGCCATAAGGGTGGTGTCATCTGCATATCTGAGGTTATTGATATTTCTCCTGGCAATCTTGATTCCAGCTTGTGCTTCTTCCAGTCCAGCGTTTCTCATGATGTACTCTGCATATAAGTTAAATAAGCAGGGTGACAATATACAGCCTTGATGTACTCCTTTTCCTATTTGGAACCAGTCTGTTGTTCCATGTCCAGTTCTAACTGTTGCTTCCTGACCTGCATATAGATTTCTCAAGAGGCAGGTCAGGTGGTCTAGTATTCCCATCTCTTTCAGAATTTTCCACAGTTGATTGTGATCCACACAGTGAAAGGCTTTGGCATAGTCAATAAAGCAGAAATAGATGCTTTTCTGGAACTCTCTTGCTTTTTCCATGATCCAGCAGATGTTGGCAATTTGATCTCTGGTTCCTCTGCCTTTTCTAAAACCAGCTTGAACATTAGGAAGTTCACGGTTCACATATTGCTGAAGCCTGGCTTGGAGAATTTTGAGCATTACTTTACTAGCATGTGAGATGAGTGCAACTGTGCAGTAGTTTGAGCATTCTTTGGCATTGCCTTTCTTTGGGATTGGAATGAAAACTGACCTTTTCCAGTCCTGTGGCCACTGCTGAGTTTTCCAAATTTGCTGGCATATTGAGTGCAGCACTTTCACAGCATCATCTTTCAGGATTTGGAATAGCTCAACTGGAATTCCATCACCTCCACTAGCTTTGTTCGTAGTGATGCTTTCTAAGGCCCACTTGACTTCACATTCCAGGATGTCTGGCTCTAGATGAGTGATCACACCATCGTGATTATCTGGTCATGAAGATCTTTTTTGTACAGTTCTTCTGTGTATTCTTGCCACCTCTTCTTAATATCTTCTGCTTCTGTTAGGTCCATACCATTTCTGTCCTTTATCGAGCCTATCTTTGCATGAAATTTTCCCTTGGTATCTGTAATTTTCTTGAAGAGATTTCTAGTCTTTCCCATTCTGTTGTTTTCCTCTATTTCTTTGCATTGATCACTGAGGAAGGCTTTCTTATCTCTCCTTGCTATTTTTTGGAACTCTGCATTCAGATGCTTGTATCTTTCCTTTTCCCCTTTGCATTTCGCTTCTCTTCTTTTCACAGCTATTTGTAAGGCCTCCCCAGACAGCCATTTTGCTTTTTTGCATTTCTTTTTCCTGGGATGGTTTTGATCTCTGTCTCCTGTACAATATCACGAACCTCAGTCCATGGTTTTTCCAGGCACTCTGTCTATCAGATCTAGTCCCTTAAATCTATTTCTCACTTCCACTGTATAATCATAAGGGATTTGATTTAGGTCATACCTGAATGGTCTAGTGGTTTTCCCCACTTTCTTCAATTTCAGTCTGAATTTGGCAATAAGGAGTTCATGATATGAGCCACAGTCAGCTCCCGGTCTTGTTTTTGCTGACTGTATAGAGCTTCTCCACCTTTGGCTGCAAAGGATATAATCAGTCTGATTTTGGTGTTGACCATCTGATGATGTCCATGTGTGGAGTCTTCTCTTGTGTTGTTGGAAGAAGGTGTTTGCTATGACCAGTGTATTCTCTTGGCAAAACTCTATTAGCCTTTGCCTTTTTTCATTCTGTACTCCAAGGCCAAATTTGCCTGTTACCTCAGGTGTTTCTTGACTTCCTACTTTTGCATTCCAGTCCCCTATAATGAAAAGGACATCTTTTTTGGATGTTAGTTCTAAAAGGTCTTGTAGGTCTTCATAGAACCGTTCAACTTCAGCTTCTTCAGCGTTACTGGTTGGGGCATAGACTTGGATTACTGTCATATTGAATGGTTTGCCTTGGAAATGAACAGAGATCATTCTGTCGTTTTTGAGATTGCATCCAAGTACTACATTTCGGACTCTTTGGGATGTATGAAAATGCACTGATTGTAGTTCTTTCTTTATTCTCAAAATGAGCAGAACCATGCTAAAATGCCATTTGTATTCCATGCTCTCTGATGTAGGACAGATCTAAAGACCTAATAGTTCAAAAGAGAGTCACTTGGTCCAGGAGAACAAACTCCATAAAAAAAACTGTCTTTATTTTTGCCCGAGAAGGCGATGATCTAGGAATAAACTTAATAGTGCTCTAAATATACAAAGCACAGTTTGATGAGAGTGAGGTTTATTTTTCCATTTTATTGAAGAAGAACCAAAGCAAGAATTTAAGCAGGATGAAGCTCTTAAATAAGATGGAAGGAAAGAAGGACTTTTTGATAATAAGAAGGCAATAAACACTCAAATGACCTTAGAAATTGTCCATCCAAGTTTTCTGTAGACAATCACCAGTGTGCTGGGCTGGAGATCAAAAGACCTTTAAACCTTAGTCACTAATTAGTTCCATGACCTGGGACAAGTTACGTAGCTTCTCTGAGTCCTAATTTCTGTACCTGTAAAAGAACACTTGATTCTTAACTAGATTCTCATCTAGCTGATATGATTTCTATCTCAAGTCAAGGAAATGGGTGAGATTTCCTTGCCAGGCTACCTAATGGCTTAGCTTTTAAATAATGCTTTTCCTCTTAAAGCACTGATTTCTTCATATGTACTTATCATTTTGTCAGCATTCCGAAATAGAAAACATACAAAATATCTTTTTTCTAAAGTTTCATGTCAAGCATATATTTACCCTGAAAGGTCAAACTTCTATGTTGCTTGAACGTTTTGATGCTTTGCAAAGATTATGATATGATTTCTTGGAGTTCTTTATGACAATTCACCCAGTACCAAGGATAACTTCACAAAAATGTTCTCTATGCTATAATGGAGGCACATGTGTGAGTCCAGAAGGGCCCAGAAGAAGGTATTCGGGCAAACCAAGGGGTTCAGGACATTTGAAATGTATCCTAAAGCGTGAATAAGAAAGCATTCCAGTTAGGGTGGCCAGATACAATACAGACACACAGTTTAATCTGTCTTACTCAAACAATTTTTAGTATAATTTTTAGTGTAAAGATGTCCCAAATATTGTATGGAACATACACACAAAAAGGTATTTATTGTTCATTTGAAATTTACATTTAACTGGACATCCTATTTTTTTATTTGTTAAATCTGGCAGCCTGGATTCTAGCCCCAGCTCTATCTGCTCATCTCTGCCCCTGATATACTACTGTAATCATCTATCTCCAAGGCAGCATCTCACTTGTATAGTATCTTCCCAGAATGACCATCTCTGACCATGCAGTCCCTCCTTCATTAAAGTTAATTACTCTCTACTTTGTGCCAACACCACTCTTTAACATTAATCTCTATACAAAGACATCACACTGTATTGCAGTTATCACATTTTATTATCAAGTAATATTTTAAAAAAGCCAAAAACACACAGTGGGGGAAAGGCAGTCTTTAACTGAAAGCATTGGAAAACTGAATGTGCACGTGTGCTTCATTGCTCAGCCATGTCCAATTCTTTGTGACCCCCATGGATGTAGCCCACCAGGCTCCTCTGTCCATGGGGATTCTCCAGGCAAGAATACAGGAGTGCGTTCCCATGCCTTTATCCACGGGATCTTCTACCCAAGGATCAAACCCAGGTCTCCCGTGTTGCAGGCAGATCCTTTACCATCTGAATATTCACATGCAAAATAATAAAATTAGAGCTTTCTCTTATATCACTTTAAAAAAAACCTGAAGTAGATTAAGGACGTAATTGGAACTGTAGCCATAAAACTTTTAGAAGAAGATACAGGAGAAAAACTTTGACATGGGTCTAGAGGATGATTTTTAAGATGTGACACCAAAAATTCAAATGATGAAAGCAAAAATAAATGAGAGATAATCAAATTAAAAATTTGCTGTACAGTAGAAGTAACAATAAACAAAATGAAAAGACAACATGCAGAATGGGAGAAAATATTTTCTTTTTATAAAAAAAAATTGTTGGAGTATAGTTGACTTACAATGTTGTGTTAGTTTCAGTATTATTTATTTAGTGTCTATCTTATTATTGGAACATAAGCTTCCAGAGGACCATGTCTTATTCATCTGGGTGTGTTCAGAATGCCTGGAAATAGATGAGCTCTCTGTGAACATTGTTGCCTAAATGAATATATGGATGTGGATATGAGTGAATGTCCCATGTAGCACTGATTTCCAAATGAATCAGAGAACAAATAGAAAAGACACTTCAAATAAGGTCATTTATATATTTTTTAAAAATTTCTTCTGCAAGGTAAGCATACTGGAAATTTGTTGCTCAGTATACATTTTTCTCCCTTTTGATTGTCCAGGATCTAAACTTCCTTCTTGAATTTGGGGAATCTACTATTGAATTCACACAACAACATGGTGGGAGACAGGTCTTGACAACTAGAGCATGGTTATGTGACCCAAGCCCAGTCAACTGATATGGACTTTGAATTCAGAATGCATTTGGAGTTCGGAAATCAGAATGAATGATAAGGAGAGTTTAGGCTTTATTCTGCCATTGCTAGTGGTGGCCAACAGTGCCCAGGGTTGACATGCTAACCAGTGAATTTTCCTTCTGCACGACTGTGTCAGTCCTGAGTACTATTTGTCATTGACTTCCAGTTCTTTCCTTCCTCTGGAAACATGGTTCAATTTCATTTTCTGGCTGCCTTGTGGTTGGGTGGAGCCATGTGGCTAGCTATGGCCAATGAACTGGGGTGGAAGTGAAGAGTGTTCCTTCAGGACTGAGAGTTTAATTGGTCGAGTGGTGGCTCCTAGTAAAGAATCCACCTGCCAATGCAGGAGATATAGGTTCAATTCCTGTGTTGAGAAGATCCCCTGGAGGAGGGCATGGCAACCCACTCTAGTATTCTTGCCTGGAGAATCCCATGGACAGAGGAGCCAGGCAGGCTACAGTCCATGGGGTTGCAAAGAGTCAGACATGACCAAGGAACAAAGCACACACACACACAACCCACTTCAGTTCAGTTCAGTCACTCAGTCATGTCCGACTCTTTGTGACCCCATGAATTGCAGCACTCCAGGTATCTCTGTCCATCACCAACTCCCGGAGTTCACTCAGACTCACGTCCGTCGAGTCAGTGACGCCATCCAGCCATCTCACCCTCTGTCATCCCCTTCTCCTTCTGCCCCCAATCCCTCCCAGCATCAGAGTCTTTTCCAATGAGTCAACTCTTCGCATGAGGTGGCCAAAGTACTGGAGTTTCAGCTTTAGCATCATTCCTTCCAAAGAACACCCAGGGCTGATCTCCTTCAGAATGGACTGGTTGGATCTCCTTGCAGTCCAAGGGACTCTCAAGAGTCTTCTCCAACACAAAGAATGCTCAAACACAACCCACTAGAGCTATCTTTTCCTTCTGGTGTGACTACTGGCAAGGTTTGAGATAGTGGCTGCCTTATCAGCTTAGGACTCTGAGGGACTATGTTGAGCATAGATCCTTTGTCAACTCAGAATGGATATGTGGATTGAGTAAGAAATAAGACTTTATTGATTTAAGCTGCTTAAACATAACCTAGCCAACCCTGTAACTTTGATTCCTATTTATTTATTAGCCTAGTTCGTAAGTCTTCCCACTGATTCTGTTAACCAACCTGTATCTTTCCAACACATTCTTTGTTTCATAAGGTAGATAGAATTGAATTTCAGTTGCTTACTCAAGAATAATGACAACTGTGACAGAAAATGGTCATTGCAATGTCCTACCTTTAATTTGTAAGAAGAAAGTTATTTGGGCCTAACAGCTATTTTTCCAAATTGTTGTAAAGAAAATGTAGAATCTAATAGGAAAGAACATTGTTAGAAATCGTAATATTTTATGGCTTGGTAGCTGTGCTACCTCTGGAATGCAGCTGTCACTTTTACTATTTGAAACTGATTCCTCCAGGGCTGATGTGAAGGTTAAACAAGAAATGTCATGTGAAAATGTTCTGTAACTTTAGCAGGGTTGTACAAATGTGACACCTTGTTCCTGACCCAGGCTGGGATTGAGCCAGTCTAGGCCAATCCTAGAGCCAGTCTAGGATTGAAGGAGTCCCATTGCAGTAACACTTGAGACTGAATTATCAAGTCATTATGCAAAGAGCAGATCACTGCAGTTACAATATGAGAGGAAATGTGCAAATATGTGCAAATATGAGAGGAAAGTAGGGACCATGGGAAGGAAGAAACCTGAAGACACCAGCTAGAGTCTCAGCTGGGGTTGGTTACATGGTGTGTTAGTAAAACAATCGCCTGGATGTAAACTATTATATATAGAATGGGTAAGCAACAAGGTCCTGCTGTATAACACAGGGAACTATATTCTATATCTTGTGATAAACACAATCAAAAAGAATATATATATATATATATATATATATATATATATATATATATATATATATATATATCTCGGAGTCACTTTGCTATACACCAGAAAGTAAAAGTGTTAATCGCTCAGTTGTGTTCAACTCTCTGCAACCCCATGGACTGTAGCCCACCAGACTCTGTCCATGGAATTCTCCAGTCAAGAATACTGGAGTGGGTTGCCATTCCCTTCTCCAATGGATTTTCCCAACCCAGGGATCGAACCCTGGTCTCCTGCATTGCAGGCCAATTTTTTTTACTGTCTGAGCCACCTGGGAAGCCCCTCAAGGACCCGTGGTGGATGCATATTGATGTATGGCAAAACCAATACAATATTGTAAAGTAAAAAAAATAATAATAACAAAATAATTAAAAAAAAAAAAAAGAAGAAGAACTGCCTGCCCACTGAAGCTGTCACTGGGATGAGGCCAGAAGTGCTATAGGCTAATGGAAAGAGCATTAAATTCAACTGAAGATTCACTTGAAAGCTTGTTGCTTATCATGAGGCAACTGCTTCTGGATCCTTCTTCTACTTGACCAAAACATTGTATCAGACCCTTCAGGTGCCTTGCCTCAAATCCTCCTAGCACATCCTTTGTCCCCAGTTTTGAAGTAACAGTTTTGCCAGGCATATGTCATTTATCAGTTGTGTGATGTTGGAAAAGCCCCTATCCGTGGTACTCTTGATCTCGAGTGGCCCTTGGCCTACAGTGGTTTGAAGCGGGATTTCAGTCCCCAGCCAGAGACTGAGATCAGGTTGTCGAGGTGAGAGCACCAAATCCTAGCCACTAGACCAGTAGTCTGTGACAAGGCCCTGGCCCTGTGGCTTTGCAGAAAAGAATTCCCACAAAGATGAAAAGTAGTGAAGCAAGTATTTATTAGGGGGAGAAAAGAGTACAGTGTGTGTAGGTAGATACAACACATGGGCAGATTCAGAGGAAGGGTTGTGCCCTCATGGTGGTTTGAATCACGTTTTGGGGATATTTCTTCCAGGTTTGTTTTGGCTGATCATTTTCATTTGCTTGCTTCTGAGTCCATATTTGGTATGTCTCAGGGTCCTCCCACATGTGCATGCTCATCTCTTAGCCAAGATGGACTCCAGCGAAGGGGTCTATGGGCAACTGACATCATTCGTTATGAGGTGACTACTCCTCTTCCTTTATTGACCTCCAAGGAGCCTTTCTGTGCATGCGTAGTTGGGGAGGTCTTCTTAACTTCGAGAATGAGGAATATGTGGCCTTTTATCTCTTACTGGACAGGGTCCAGCCTCCTCCATCATCCTGCTTTTATGGAGTTTCTACTATCATGGAGTTTCTGTCCACAGGGGAGAAACTGTTCAGTCTGGGGCCCATCTATCTCCTGCCTCCCAGTCTGTGTGTGTTTTTACTGAGGAGGTGACTTGGATGTCAAGTCATCTTATAAATAACCAAAGGTATGTCTGTGACCTTTGGAATTTGGTCTTTGCCACCAATGTCCCTCTGACATTGAGGGCCTCTACCAGTTCCCCCTCTGGGGTATGGCCACTCCCAGTTAGGAAGTCTCCATCACTTTGTTATTGCTTGTGAGGCTGTTATTTTTGCTCACAGTAATGGAGTATATATATCCTTTATTTTAGAATTATTTGTACCTTGGCATTTCTGGTTTTGTACACTCTTTATTTTGTTTTACTGTTGTTCTTTAGTTGTGACCAACTTTTTTGTGACATCCATGGACTGTAGCCCACTAGGCTCCTTGATCCATGAGAGCCCCCAGACGAGAATACTGGGGTAGATTGCCATTTCCTTCTCCAAGGGATCTTCCTCACCCAGGGATCGAATTGGCATCTATTGCATTGGCAGGTAGAGTCTTTACCACTGAGCCACCTGGGAAGCCCCCTTACTCTGCTTAGCCTACTTTAAATTATTTTTTATGGATTAGTACACCATTTTCTGGTCTTTGACTCTAAGATTTATTCCTTTAAAAATTCTTCCTTTTGATTATCTCTTCATTTTATATGATCTTTAATATTAAAAATCACCTTTATAGTATTTTCATTCTTTAATTTCAAGACATTAACCAATTATTTTCATTTCAATTTCTTATATTTTCACCATTCTGTTTAATTTTATGTAATTGTTTAATGTGCTAAATATCCCTTTTAATTATATGTTTTCAATTGTTACTTTTCCCCATCATTTCTAGCATTCATTGTAACTGCAACCTGCTGTTACAGTTTTTTCAGAAAGAAACTTTTTTACCCACATTCACACCCCAAGCTGAGATAAGTTCTTCTTCTACCTTTCATGCAGGTGGCTTGTTTCCAATGAACCCTTTCATTGAACCATTCTTTTCAGTGTTGTGGCTTCCTCCAGTGGTCTCACCTGGTGCAGCATGTATCCAAAGCACTGCCTCCTGCCCTGTGCTGCCCTTAAAAGTCAATTCCCTTCATTAGGAAAATCATATAGCCCCACTAGAGCTATAGTTTCATATGGTCACTTGCATTTCCATCTGCCTCTTTAGCCCTTCATAATTTCTACCACTTTATTATTAACCTGGCCACACATGTAAAAAGATGTTTGTTACATCTCTCTCTGTTTTGTATTGAGAGAAATTCCATATAACCTGAAATTAACCATTTTGAAGTGTACAGTTTAGTGATATCTAGTACATTCACAGTGTTGTGCAATCACCACCTCTGTCTATTTCTACAAATTTTTATCATTCCCAAGGGAAACCCTGAACCCATCCAGCAGTTAATTCCCTGTTTTGCACCCCTCAGGCCCTGGCAATTGCTATGCTGCCTTCTGTATTTATGGATTTACCTATTGCTTATATTTCATATAAATAGTATCATTCTATCTGTGACCTTTTGTGTCAGCCTTCTTTTGTTTTGCATTATGTGATGTCTGTTATATTTTATCTAGCATTTTTAGCTGTTTTGTATTGGAAAAATTTTCAGGGCATCTACTATATACATCATGTTGCTGGAAATAGAAGTCCTATACCTGATTATTACCATGAGTAGGAAATTAAGGGACTTTACTGAAAATCCCTTTGACTGATTATCTCTTGGAGTTCCAAAACTTTCACTCAATGTTTTACTTTTTAAAGAAAGCAAGGATAAAAGAGTTTCTTCTAATATTTGGTCAATAATTCCCTAAAACAGTGTGCATTCAAATATACATTCATTTAATCCGTATTTTGAATCCATTAATCCATTGCACTTAATAAATTCCTAGAAAAAGTGATTTTTTTTTCTAACTTCACTAAAGGGAAAAATTTCTTGAATCAGGAAAAATGTGCTATGAATACATCTTGCATATCTCTCCCATAGAGATCAATTCTTAATGAACTTCCAAATAGTAGCTTGCTGTGTTGTTGTTTAGTTGCTAAGTCATCTCTGACTCCTTCGCTATCTCCAGGCTCTTCTGTCCATGGGATTCTCCAGGCAAGAATACTGGAGTGGGTAGCCATTCCCTTCTCCAGGGGCTCTTCCTGACCCAGAGATCAAACTCTCATCTCCTGCACTGGTAGGCAGATTTTTCACCACTGAGCCACCAGGGAAGCTCCAAATAGTAGTTAGCAATAGCAATTGTTTCTCAAAGTGAAGAAATGAACTCTCTAGGATAAGATAGCCAGAGATGAACAATATGGCAACTACCTGTTTTGATGGAATAATTTTGAATATGCAAAATTTTCAAGCATTTTTGAATTAACAGAAGTGTTTATCAGCTAGAGAGATATGCCTCTTGGGAGGGCCTCCAGATTTTCAAGGGTCTTTCTTTTTTTCCTTTATCATGGTCAATTTTTCTTCTCCCCGCCAACTTGTAGATATAGAAGCATTTATTAAAGATAATCATCTCTATAATTGCCAGTAATGATTTCCCTTTCATTTTCAGATGCACTTATTTTAATGAGCAAGTCTGATGAGGTCAACCCAGGACCACTGAAGTCAAGATCTTTGAAGTGAATGTGTGTGATCTTAATGGATACAATTCATCATTTGCCTTTTCATCATCATGTATTCATGTCTGGCAGCACCTTTATTCATCTTAGAAATGAGCTTTTCAAATGCATAGGCTTTATTTGCTCAAATTGCCCCTGATTTGTCTCAGTTGGATAGGAAAAGAATTACGTTAGAGACTTGTTAGACATCTAATTCAATCAGTACAAGGTGCTTTCATCTAGACCAATGGTTCTCAACAGGGGCTGGTCCCCCCCTGCCCCCACCAGGGGACATTTGGCAATGTCTAGAGACACTTTTGTTTGTTGCATGCAAATGGTGGGGAAGGGGAGAGCAGTGGTGGTGCTACTGGTATCCAGTGGGTAGAAGCCTGGTGTATCATTTAGGGTTTTCCAGAGAAACAGAACCAGTAGGATGGAAATACATAGATGATGAGGAATTGGCTTACACCATTGTGAAGGGTGAGAAGTCCCACAATCTGATCTGCCATTTGCAAGATGGCAACCCGGGAAAGCCAAAAAATATGATTCTGTCCAAATCGGAAAGCCTGAGAACCAGAAGAATCAATCAATGATTTAAATTCCAGCCTGAGGGCTGGTAAAGATCAGATGAGATGTTTAAAGTCAAGCAGGCAGGCAGGAAACAAGAGGGGCAAATCCCTCCCTCCTTCCTCCACCTTTTGTTCTATTTAGGCCAGTGGATTGCACGATGCCCACTTACATTGGAAAAGAGCAATCTGCTTTACTGAGTCCACAGATTCGCATGCTAATCTCATCCAAAAACACCCTCATAGACACACCCAGAAATAATGTTTAATCTGGACACTCTGCGGCCAGTCAGTTTGACACAGAACATTGACCATGACACCAGGAGTCCTGCCAAGCATCCTGCAATGCTCAGGACAGCCACTATAACAAAGAATCTTCCTGTCCAAAGGGTCAACTGGGCAGAGGTTGGGAAACCCTGATCTAGCCTGAAGCAATTTCAGAATTTAAATCATGTTCCTTCTTGGTCTCAGATGATTTTAAAAGACTTATAAAAATGCATTTGAAGTCTGCCTGGCCAGAGAGTATGCTGTTCTATTAACACTTTCATATCAAATATTAGAGATCTAAGATTTAGTCTCTCACTTTTCAGTGTTCCAAGTCAAGAAACTTAACACCTATATTCTAGTTGGACATTTCCCAAAATACAATCCTTAAACCACTAATGAGTAACAAAGGTTCCCTGCTAAGCTGTAAACATACCTAAAAATGTAAATTTTTAGTGTTTCTGATCACATATAATCCATAGACTTTTACTGAATTTTGTTGCACTAGTTTTTTTCCCACTGGAAAGTGCAATGAGTAGTTTCATCAACAGTTATGAAATCTTTTTCTCTGCTGAAGTCTTTCTTAGTCAAAAAATGATTGAAAACCACTGCTATGAAAATTTTTCTTTTGAACAGCTCCTCCTGCTCAGACTCCTGCCAAGATTAGTTCACTCCTCTCTGCTGCTTTTTACCTATAGATCTTGGTCTTCCTTCAAGACACACCTCAAGTTCCCTAACACTCATGGATGTATTCGTGAATCTAGTAAACATCTCTACCACTATGCCAAGGGCTGGGAACATCAAAAAAACCCCTAAAGACAGAGTTCCTTGAGTAACTCATTGTGGAGGAATTCTAACTTCTGCTAACACTTCCCTTTCATTACAACCCACAATTTAATAATTATATCTTGCTATTTTTTACTCTCAAATTGACTTTTGTGGTATTGATTTCTCCTTCTGAATCATAACAAAATATCTTTTTTGGGCTAGGGTTGCCAGATAAACTATGGGCCATCCAGTTAAATTTGAATTTTGGATAAACACCGTCTAATGTTTTCAGTATGAGTGTGTTGCAAATGTCATATGGAACACCTTTTGGGGATTTTCCAGGCAAGAATACTGGAGTGGGTTGCCATGCGCTCCTTCAGGGGATCTTCCCAAACCAGGAATAGAACCCAGGTCTCCCACATTGCAAGCTCTTTGCCCTGAGCCACCAGGGATGTTTCACCCTTATATTTTAAAAGTTTATTCAGACAACAAATTTCTACGGTATAGCACAGGGAACTATATTCAATATCCTGTGATAAACCATATTGCAAAAAATATGAAGAGGAATTTATATATTATATACATTGTTCATTGCTGTACAGCAGAGATTGACACAACATTGTAAATCAACTATACTTCAATAAAATAATTTTTAAAAGATTATTCAAATGTAACTGAACATCTTGTATTTTTATTTGCCAAATGTGGCAATCCCATTTAGAGCAAGAGTTCTCTAGTATTTTTCCTACATCTCCAAGGATATATGAGAGAGGCCTGGAATGTGCAGTCAGGACTCAAATGAACATTCTTATTAGCAGTTGTCTCATTCCTTTGAGGAACACAGAAAATTAAAACATTTTTTCCTCCAAAGGTAGGGACAGTGAGTATTTTGTTCTAGTTGATAGTGACATCATAGTTAAATCAGTTGTGATCTGAAGCAGGAGGAGGCTTCCAGGAAATCATGGGGTTTAGGACGTAACTTCTAAAATATCAGATTAGGAGAGAAGAGAATCCAGGCTCTAAGAATTTTTTTTCTCCCCCATAAGGATAGAGTGGGTGAGAGTTGGTCTTTTAGTCCTATCCATTCCAGGATGAGTTTCACACAGGGCATTGGTAATATTGATAATGCAGGGAAACAACTTGTTTCAGTCTCAATTATTTGGATAATCAATCATGGAAATTTAACCACAAATAATATTTTCTTTTCAATCTAGCACTTTGCAGTCAAAGAACACTATGCTTTATCTACAGTCAACACTGTAACTGAAAATACCCAGAGTTGCTCCTGAAATCTCAGCATCAATAAAATGACTTGACTTAAATGTCCAGAAGGCATAAATAGCCATTGCTAAATAGCATCCATTTTGAGCCCAGCAGGTTTCTATTTGCAATCCCCTGAAAATGCCCTGCTACATGGAATGTGTTGATAAGTGTCACACACACATAGATAGCCCAAGTATTATATAAACAGGAATTACTGTCACACAAAATTACTGCCATGGCAACTTCACAATGTTAACTCTTTAATACTTGATTTTCATCACCAAGAGTCCAGCATTCTAATCTTGGCTATATAAATGGGTGCTGCTGTTTGTAGGAGAAAGGGGTGTCTGAGATGATATTGCTTCCTCTTTCTACTTAGAACCTTCTTTCTGTCCCACTGCCTCACTATTAGGGCCTACCTGACTCAGACCTTGAGCCTTGGTCCCCAGGCTTACTTGTGGAGATGTAGACCAAATAGCTCCAAATGTCTTTTCTAGCTCTGTGGTCCACATCATCAGTCCTCTTAAGTTGGAAAATATTAACTTATCTGTCTTGAGGAGATGAAAATTTCATCTGAATTTGTTCCAGATTATTCCAGGTGGAAAACCAAATAGCTGAATGATTTATAAGAGTAGGAAGTAAGGAAGTTGGGGAGGAAACTATTTTCTTTGAAATGCAGCAAAGCCTCTATTATCCAACATGACTGGACAGTATTTTTCAGATTAACACAAATTTATCAACCAATTACCAGTTTTTAAATCTTTTGAGCATAATAAAATATGCTTAACAAAATATAGTCAACAAGTTTTAAAAACATTTAATTCTGAAGGTTTTCATGAATGTACATAAGTAGAAATGTACACAAGTGAAGTAAGTCAGAGAAAGACAAATACCATATGACATCACTTATATGTGGAATCTAAAAAATGATACGAATGAACTTATTTACAAAGCACAAACAGACTCACAGACATAGAAAACAAACTTATGGTTACTAAAGGGGAAAGAGGGGGAAAGACAAATTAGGGATTTGGGATTACCAGATACAAACTACTTTATATAAAATAGATAAGCAACAAGGACCTGCTGTATAGCACAGGGAATTATACTCAATATTTTGTAATAACTTATATGGGGAAAGAATCTGAAAAGGGTGTGTGTGTATATATATATATATAATATAATATATATACAGCTGAATCACCTTGCAGTATGCCTAGAATATTGTAAATCAACTATACTTCAACTTAAAAATATAGAAAATAGTATAACTTTTTCTTCATGCACCTATCACCCAATTTCAATATCTGTCACTGCCAGTCTTATTTTATTTACATCAGTCACTATTTTCTATTTTCTCCTAGTGTATTTTAAAGCTAATCTTAAATATTACATTGTTTTACACTCTAAATATTTAGTATACATCTCTAACTGATAAGGTATTTTTATATAACCACTATGCCCTTATCACATATACCAAAATGAACAATAATTACTTAATATAATCTAGCAGCCAATCCATAGTCAAATTTCTCCATCTATCCCCTAGATATAATTGATTTACTCTAATCAAGATCCAAACAAGTCTACACATTGCATTTGGTTGAGTCTCTTAAGTTTCTTTTATAGTGAGCACAATTTAATCTCTTCACTGAACAATTTAGAAAACATTCCAGAATTTTAGAGACTTCTGGGATTCATAGTATAATAATTATTATATTTCACATGGCTGGATATCTGTGAGTAAGTGGTTAATAATATGCAGAATATGAGACTGTAGTTTAAGACTTTGGGATAGAGAGCTTCTTCCAAGTGATACACAAAGAACCAAAGAGAGATCATGGTCTTTGTCGCATAGTTTCTTTCAGAAAATGTGTAAAGGACTTAGTTGAGCTTTGTTGGCTTTGTTGTACAAATGCTTTAGCTAACATTTTCCAATTTAAAGCAAATACCTCCAAAATATCTACCTAAAGTCAAGCCTTTTTATTAGAGAAATCACAGTATTAGTAAAATTTGAAGATGTTTCTACTGCAAGGTTTTTTATGGGTGTAAGGTATGTCAAGGAAGAGCTAATGGGTCATTTGATTTGCTGAAAGAGAAAATACACTGTTTCTAGTAGGATAAGAGACTTCATCAAAGCAGCTAGCTAGGTTCAGGAAATTGGGGAAACCACATGGCAGTGGACCAAGAGGGGAAAAAAAAATCAAGCAACAGTAACACAGAAGGTACATGGGGCTTCGGCCAAATGACTCAGAAGAAGGTATCTGTAAAGGGCTAAAAGTAGAGGAGAAAGAAAAATCCTAACATTGTGCATTAATCTGCCATAACAAAGTATCATACACTTGGTGGCTTAAACAACATAAATTTCTCATTTTTGGAGGCTTGGAAACCTGAGATCAGGATGCCAACCTGGTCGAGTTGTGGCGAGGCTTCTTGCCTTGTACTTGGCCACCTTCTCACTCCCTCTGCCTTTTCACTTGGCAAAGGGAGTGGGCAGGGGAGAGTGAGAGAGAGAGGAGAGGGAGAGAGTACTAGAGGGTTTTGGTGTCTCTTTCTAATGAAGGCACTAATCCTATCATTAGGGCCCCACCCTCATGACCTTGTCTAAACCTAAAGTGAAAGAAAGTGAAAGTGAAGTCACTCAGTCGTGTCCAACTCTTTGTGACCCCATGGACTGTAGCCTACCAGACTCCTCTGTCCATGGGATTTTCCAGGCAATAGTACTGGAGTGGATTGCCACTTCCTTCTCCAGGGGATCTACCTGACCCAGGGGTCGAACCCGGGTCTCCCACATTGTAGACAGGCACTTTACCGTCTGAGCCAACCTAACTACCTCCCAAAAGCCCTACATTTAAATATCATCACAATGAAGAAAGGGCTTCAACACAGGACATTTTCCCATCTTTTCTCTTAATATTTCTGTATCTGAGTCATTGTTAGAAATGTTTTCCCTGCTCCTAGTTTATAAAGTATTTCTTTGAGCACTTGTATAGTCTAATCATTTACATTTAAATTGCTGATCTGTTTAGAATGTATCCTGGTATATACCAGGATGTGAGATATGGATTCAATTTTATCTTTTGCTTTATGGCTATCTAGTTATTTAAGTGCCATTTATTAATAGCTCCATCTTTGGAGTGACATATCAGAAAGACAAGAAGTCGGCTTGAAGGGGCACCCCAATTCACAGACAATTTGAACATCAAAATAAATATAGTAGTGGATTAGAAGCTATTGAATAAAATCGGAATCCATGAGTCCATCCTGTTGTACATAATAAGGGAAATACATTGAATATTTGATGAGGAATAAGATACAGGGTTTCTCAGGTGGCTCAGTGGTAAAGAATCCTCCTGCCAATACAGGAGAGATAGGAGATGCAAGTTCAATCCCGGGGCTGGAAAAAACCCCTGGAGGAGGGCATGGCAACCCACTCCCATATTATTGCCTGGAGAATCCCCATGGACCGAGGATCCTGGTGGGTTACAGTTCATGGCATTGCAAAGAGTCAGACACAACCGAAGCAACTAAGCACAGCACATGGTAGAGGTGAGGGCTTCCCAGGTGGTTCAGTGGTAAAGAATGTGCCTGCCAGTGCAGGAGATGCAGGTCCAATCCCTGGGCTGGAAAGAACCCCTGGAGGAGGGCATGGAAACCCACTCCAGTATTCTTGCCTGGAGAATCTCATGGACAGAGGAGCCTGTCGGGCTATAGTCCATAGGGACTCAAAGAGTTGGACATGACTGAGCACTGCTGCTGCTGCTGCTAAGTCGCTTCAGTCATGTTCGACTCTGTGTGACCCCATAGATGGGAGCCCACCAGGCTCCCCCATCCCTGGGATTCTCCAGGCAAGAACACAGGAGTGGGTTGCCATTTCCTTCTCCAATGCATGAAAGTGAAAAGCGAAAGTGAAGTTGCTCAGTCATGTCCGACTGTTAGCGACCCCATGGACTGCAGCCCACCAGGCTCCTCTGTCCATGGGATTTTCCAGGCCAGAGTACTGGAGTGGGGTGCCATTGTCTTCTCCAGGACTAAGCACATATGCATGCAAAATACAAGATATTTGTGTAGTCTCAAAGTACTTCTCCACTAAATAGTTATTAACTACAAAAGAAAAAGTAACTTTATAAAAGAAGTCTGGAAGATACCACCTTAACCAAGAGACCAAAATTGACATCACTAGGAATGGGATCAATTGAAATTGTACCTGATTGGATACAATTAGGAGAACACAGACAGACTTCTGTGAAATTTTTGTCAAAGATGCATAAAATGAATCTAATCACAAGGGAATATTAGACAAATCCAAATTGAGTGGCAGTCTACAAAATTCCTTGACTAGGATCTTCTAAAGTGTCAAGGTCATGAATATCAAAGCAAGATTGAGAAGTGTGCCAAGTTAAAAGTGTCTAAAGAGACAGCACAACTAAATGCAATGTATGATTCAGGACTGGGTCATTTTGCTAGAAAAGACATTATTGGGACAACTGGCAAAATTTGAACAGAGTCTGAAGATTAGATTACAGTTGTGAGACGATATTAATTTTCTAATTTTGAGAGCTGTATTGTGGTTTTGTAAGAGAATGACTTTGTTCCTAGGAAATACACAGGAAAGTATTTGGGGGTTGTAGTAATGGAACATTCTGTCAACAGCTTATTCTCAAAAGTTTCAAGGAATAAAAGGATCCTTATACCATAATTGCAACTTTTCTGTAAGCTTAAGACTGTGTAAAACAACATAGTTACAGATAAAAAACAACCTCCATCTTTTCCTGATTTGAAATTCACTCGTTTTTCACGTATAAATTTCCATATACAATTGAATCAATTTCTACAGTTCTATTACATTGAGCTGTCTACTCATGAATTAATGTCCTCTATTTTAATCACTGAAGCTTTTCTGTTAAAAAAGCAAAATTCAACTAAGTTTAAAGATCAAATTGGCTTTATTCAATGATTCATGAATTGTACAGCATTCCATCTAGTAGGAAGGAGCTCTGTACAAAATGAAAGGTTTTTAAAGGCAGGGAGGAGGTGGGGGAAGTAAACCATGAACAAAAGAATGGGGTTATTTCAGGCAAGGTCACCTTCCTTTGAGTGAAGGTGGGTCTCTTAGGCAGGTTATCTCTCTGGTGCTCCCAGAAAATTCTAGGCTGACTAGTTATGGTCACTTTCCTGAAGAAGATTGAAACTGCAATTAGGTTAGCTATTAATTCTTGATTTGGTGATATGGGTTAACATAAGTGACTCCATTTTGGGCATGTTGTTTCTTTCTTTCTTTTTTTTTTTAAACAATGCCTAGTAAGTTCAACCCTCTACTTCCCCTTTTCTTCTTCTTTTTAAAGATTTTCCTAGCTATTCTAAGGTAATAGTCTCTATTTGCACATCTTTTTTGCAAAGCTCAAATCAATAGGAAAAAACTGCAAATGATGAGAGATTCTTTTCACTATATATTTAAGTATAGTTGATTTACAGTATCATATTAGTTTTAGGTGTAGAACATAGTGATTCAATATTTTTTATAGATTATACTTTCCTTAAAGTTATTATGAAATATTGGCTATATTTCTTGTACTGTACAGTTTATCACTGTAGACAGATTTTAATAAAATAATAGGTTATAGAATAAATATACACAAATGAAATTCCTCCATTTAAAATAAAGATACTATATTCAAAGATATAATGAGGACTTCCCAGGTGGCACTAATGGGAAAGAACCTGCATGACAATGCAAGAGACATAAGAGAGGTGAGTTCGATCCCTTGGTTGGGAAAATCCCCTGGAGAAGGGCATGGCAACCCACTCCAGTATTCTTGCCTGGGAAATCCCATGGACAGAGGAGCCTGGCAGGCTACAGTCCATAGGGTCGCAAAGAGTCAGACATGACTGAATCGACTTAGCACACATGCAAAATCTCAATAAAACAATAGAAATGGAATATTCAAAGATATAATAAAACCAAAGACCTCATTCACAATAGAAAAAAAAATCTAGGCATAAATTTAACATCATACATCGAAAACCTATGTGAAAAAAATTACAAAACAGTTTGGAAATACACAAAATTATACTTGATTGAGTAGAAAAATATTTCATGTGCTTAGATAAAAAGAGTCAGTGTCATGGAAACATTGGTTTTTCCCAAGTTAATTTTATAAATTTAACAGATCCTAGTAAAATCTGTCAGCCTCCTTTAGGGGTTGCCTTGGCTGTTAAAAGTCATGTCACCATCCCCAAGCAGCCCAAAACCAGCAGAGGATCAAGGCAAAAGTTCAAAGGCCTGCTCCAAGGAGACACAAGTCTATAGAGGCAGTCCAGTCCCAGAATTCCCTGCGCAGTTGGCCAAACCTTCCAATGGGATTGAATTACAGGTCAACTTCTTCAGCTTCCTGCTCCCTTCCTTTCCCTTTAGGGATCCTAGATCCTGACAGCACTCCCTAATAAATCTCCTGCTCACTAACCTCGGTCAAAGTGATTAAACACTTTGATGCTTTGCTAGCCTATGTGAGCAAACTGATACCTAACCCAGTTCATGCACATGTATCTGAGAAATGGAAACTTAGGAACAACCAGTCACCAACAGCCAACTAGGTTTTTCCAGATAGGCAACTGCTTAATTTCCTTGCTTTGCTTTGCTTTCTTCTCTGCTGTGTAAAAAAGCCTTGCCTTTAGCACTGAATGCCTCCAATCACTTTCAGTTTGGCTTCCCTGGTGGCTCAGATGGTAAATGCAGGAGACCTGGGTTCGCTCTCTGGGTCAGGAAGATCCCCCGGAGGAGGAAATGGCAACCCACTCCAGTATTTTGGCCTGGAGAATTCCCATGGACAGAGGAGCCTGGAGGGCTACAGTCCATGGGGTTGCAAAGAGTCAGACATGACTGAGTGACTAAGCACACCACTGGAAAAGATTTTTGCTCAGATAAACTCCTGAAACTTATAATGTTCCTCAGTTTATCTTTGAACACCTCTATTTCAGAGTCTGCTTCCTTAGTAATCTAGACTGTGACCCAGGCTGCAGGATTTGACTTGATCTGTGAGCACAGACTCCTCAATCCTGTGGGATTAGACATGGTACCCTCAGCCTCATACTTTGCTCTCTGTCCTTGAAGAAAATTATCTCGGTCTCAGTATGATACCACTATATTCCTGTGAGGGACAGTAACTTGCTGCAGTGTCTCTAGTTTTCCCTCTCATGTGGAATATTTTTCTTCCTTATAGATGTGGGTGCCTGAATTTAAAAACATGATGATGTTATGTACATCTTCTAAAGAGCTCAGCTTTGCCTCTACATCCTCAGCTGCGGCTCCGCAATCTGCCACAGACAAGAGGATCTCAGTGTGAGCTGTCAAACACCCATTTTAATTACTTGTGTTATATCTGCTGCTACTGCTAAGTCACTCCAGTCGTGCCCGACTCTTAGCAACCCCATGGACTGCAGCCTACCAGGCTCCTCCGTCCATGGGATTTTCCAGGCAAGAGTACTGGAGTGGGTTGCCATTGCCTTCTCCAGTGTGTTATATCTACTTAAGATATATTATTGTATGTGAATAGTTATAATACATAATTAATTAATATAGACTACATTAACATACGTATAAGTAATATATAGCTCTGGGCTTCCCAGGTGGCTCAGTAGTAAAGAATCTGCCTGCCAACACAGGAGACTCAAGGGATGTGAGTTTGATCCCTGGGTCAGGAAGACACCCTGGATATGGAACTGGCAACCCACTCCAGTATTCTTGCCTGGAGAAATCCCATGGACAGAGGAACCTGGTGGCCTACAGCCCATGGGGTTGCAAAAGAGTCAGACACGACTGAGAGACTAAAACAGCAATATGTAGTTCTATTATTATATTCAATGTATTACTATAGGTTATATATCAGAGGTATGCTCAAGTTTTCTACCTTTTGTAATACATTTCAGGTTTTTGCAATAGATTGCCCAATTCCTGCAATCTACTTATCACTTATCTTTACAGTTATTCATAGTTTAAATCCCAAAAGTCACAGCATCCATAGTGAAGAATAATTTTTTCCTTCTTTAATACCTTGATTTCAATCATTTCATACAAAGTGAATGTCTACTACTGAGAAGAGTTCAAATCAATGCAAACCTCAGCTATTAACATCATTTTGTAATGTGTAACCCTCCCCACCAGGAACATGTCTTGCTGTGGTAGCCATCCATAAGGGTAGCTCCTCTTCTCATCTAATTACTATGGTTGCCAGACTTGATTGCAACCATCCTCTGGAGTCCATTTCTTATATGTAACATAAACGTCTTATTTATAAGAAAACATGGCGAACTTTCCTGGTAGTCCAGTGGCTAATACTCTGCATTCCCAATGCAAGGGGCCTGAGTTTGATCCCTGGCCAGGGAGCTAGATCCCACATGCCACCCACAACTAAAGATCCCATATGTTGCAACTAAGAGCTGGTGCAGTCAAATAAGTACATAGTGAAAAAAAAAAAATAGCATGGAGAGATTACTTAATGCAGCACTACATAGAGATAGCCAGTGTTCATTCTACATCCAAGACCTCACAGTATGAAATGAGAATCATATAAAGAATAATTAATTGAAAATAACTTTATTGAATAACCAATAGCTAGCATATATAAAACAATACTCTAATAGTTATTGGAGTGTTGGGGCTCTAATACTCATTTCTGATTTCTTCTTCCCCCAAAGAATTGGTAAAAATGCTTAACTGTGTTCTTGGGAAATGTTCTGAGCTTCTCTTCTTCCTGAGCTGAATATTTCGCAGTTTGCTCTTCCTCTGTGGGTCCCCTACAATCCTTGTCTTCTGATTATCACCCTTGTTTAGGAAACTTTATTATGATTTCTGGAAATAGTCTCTACATACAGTCACTGTTAAAAAAAAAACATCACTTTGGTCCAGTTGGTTTAGCACTTAGGTTGCAGGTAAGAGTTGTTTTTTCTTCATCAGACTCTGCAACATGTCTAGGTATGACCTCTGTCTTTCTGAAGCCTTGTTGCTTGGTAGTTTTGGCCTGAGGCCACATGTTCTGGGGCCTGCCTCTGTCTGTTGTGCCCCTTTGTCCCATCCTTCTCTGTTGTGGCAATAAGGTCATGGAGGAAAGAGCCATCCTTTGGTTCTTTGAGGAGGAACAGTCTTTTCTCTTCCTTCTCAATCTTGTTTTGATGGGCTGGCTCAGAACATCCATCTCACTGCCAGCTGTTAAGGGAAGTCATGCAGACCCACCTGTTTTTGCCTTGTACCCTGCCAACTGTACTTTGATCCAGTTCATGACCAGTCCCTTGGCCTTTGGCATCTTAAACCAGCGTTTGGACTTTTGAGTTGGATCTCAAGCTTGTAGCCCAATGCCCCATGAAGGGCTTTGATTTGGATTGCAGCTGGGCTCCCTCAACTCTCTGGCTGTTTGAGGATATGATTCCCCTCTAAAGTAAGCCTTTGAAGCCAAAAGTAAGGTTTTGGCCCAATGAAAGTTCCCCTACTTCCTTTTTGTTGTCCCCAAGGAGAGGATTTGGAAACTCTCAGATTAGGATCCAAACTGATGACAGATTTTTCACTGGGCAGAACCAGAGGTCCTATAACATTTAATGATTGCTAAAAGTTGTTAAAATTTTTATTTAACATCGTTACAGAGAAGGCATGGCTGAGACCCTTTCATCGTTTGATCCTTCCATCTATGTTTCAAAAAAAGATTAACAGAGAAGTTGGGGAAAAGAAACTGGTAAACTCTAAAGAATCTAATTTTAAAACAAATTTTCTATCCCTTTGTCAAGCTTTCAACATTCAAAAAAAAGTGAAATGTACAACTTAGATAATATCTGGTGAATTCTGCTTTGCTCTGTCTGCCTCTTTATTGAAACCTCCTGTAGCATCATAGGAGACTCACTGAGATATCTGTTAATGAAAAGTCAGACAGCAAGAAAGAAGTAATAAGGACAGTTTATCTCTTTGGCAGGCTTCTAATAAAAAAAATGAAAAGAAAGTAAGTTCATTTTAATTAATGAAAGAAACACGGATTTCATCAAGTTGGAAAAGGCAGATAAACACTGCTCAGGGCAAACAGCATTCCTCTGTGCTTCTTGGTTAAAGATGCTAAGCATCTCTCTATTGGAACATGTATTAGGTTCACGGTAATTGTCTGTTTTCATATTTGGTTTTTCCTAGGATTAGCATGGAGAAGGCAATGGCACCCCACTCCAGTACTCTTGCCTGGAAAATCTCATGGACGGAGGAGCCTGGTAGGCTGCAGTCCATGAGGTCGCTAAGAGTCAGACACGACTGAACGACTTCACTTTCACTTTTCTCTTTTCATGCACTGGAGAAGGAAATGGCAACCCACTCCAGTATTCTTGCGGGAGAATCCCAGGGACGACGGAGCCTGGTGGGCTGCCGTCTATGGGGTCACACAGAGTTGGACACGACTGAAGAGACTTAGCATAGCATAGCATAGGATTAGCATAACTTCTTATTGATAAGGGCATATTCCAATGATGAGCACAGTGACTGATGCAAAGCTGGTGCTCAACAAATTGTTTTGGAATGGATGAATAAAAGATAATGCATGATCTCTTCCTGTAGGAATTTATTATGCAAAGAAATAGAGGAAAACAACAGAATGGGAAAGACTAGGGATCTCTCCAAGAAAATCAGAGATACGAAAGAAATATTTCATGTAAAGATGGGCCCGATAAAGGACAGAAATGGTATGGACCTAACAGAAGCAGAAGATATTAAGAAGAGATGGCAAGAATACACAGAAGAACTGTACAAAAAAGATCTTCATGATCAACATAATCACGATGGTGTGATCACTCACCTAGAGCCAGACATCCTGGAATGTGAAGTCAAGTGGGCCTTAGAAAGCATCACTACGAACAAAGCTAGTGGAGGTGATGGAATTCCAGTTGAGCTATTCCAAATCCTGAAAGATGATGCTGTGAAAGTGCTGCACTCAATATGCCAGCAAATTTGGAAAACTCAGCAGTGGCCACAGGACTGGAAAAGGTCAGTTTTCATTCCAATCCCAAAGAAAGGCAATGCCAAAGAATGCTCAAACTACCACACAATTGCACTCATCTCACACACTAGTAAAGTAATGCTCAAAATTCTCTAAGCCAGGCTTCAGCAATATGTGAACTGTGAACTTCCTGATGTTCAGTCTGGTTTTAGAAAAGGCAGAGGAACCAGAGATCAAATTGCCAACATCTGTTGTATCATGGAAAAAGCAAGAGAGTTCCAGAAAAGCATCTATTTCTGCTTTATTGACTATGCCAAAGCCTTTCACTGTGTGGATCACAATAAACTGTGGAAAGTCCTTTAAGAGATGGGAATACCAGACCACCTGACCTGCCTCTTGAGAAATTTGTATACAGGTCAGGAAGCAACAGTTAGAACTGGACATGGAACAACAGACTGGTTCCAAATAGGAAAAGGAGTACGTCAAGGCTGTATATTGTCACCCTGCTTATTTAACTTATATGCAGAGTACATCATGAGAAACGCTGGACTGGAAGAAACACAAGCTGGAATCAAGATTGCCGGGAGAAATATCAATAACCCCAGATATGCAGATGACACCACCCTTATGGAAGAAAGTGAAGAGGAACTAAAGAGTGTCTTGATGAAAGTGAAAGAGGAGAGTGAAAAAGTTGGCTTAAAGCTCAACATTCAGAAAACGAATATCATGGCATCCGGTCCCACCACTTCATGGGAAATAGATGGGGAAACAGTGGAAACAGTGTCAGACTTTATTTTTCTGGGCTCCAAAATCACTACAGATGGTGACTGCAGCCATGAAATTAAAAGACGCTTACTCCTTGGAAGGAAAGTTATGACCAACCTAGACAGCATATTCAAAAGCAGAGACATTACTTTGCCAACAAAGTTTCGTCTAGTCAAGGCTATGGTTTTTCCTGTGGTCATGTATGGATGTGAGAGTTGGACTGTGAAGAAGGCTGAGTGCCGAAGAATTGATGCTTTTGAACTGTGGTGTTGGAGAAGACTCTTGAGAGTCCCTTGGACTTCAAGGAGATACAACCAGTCCATTGTGAAGGAGATCAGCCCTGGGTGTTCTTTGGAAGGACTGATGCTAAAGCTGAAACTCCAGTACTTTGGCCACTTCATGCAAAGAGTTGACTCATTGGAAAAGACTCTGATGCTGGGAGGGATTGAGGGCAAGAGGAGAAGGGGGCGACAGAGGATGAGATGGCTGGATGGCATCACTGACTCGATGGACGTGAATCTGAGTGAACTCCGGGAGTTGGTGATGGACAGGGAGGCCTGATGTGCTCCGATTCATGGGGTCGCAAAGAGTCGAACACTACTGAGAAACTGATCTGATCTGATCTGGGAAGAGAAACATGTTGTGCACACACATACACACAATGCTTCCCACAATTTTATTCCTTGTTAATATTTCACTATTGTTATTGATGCTTTCAAACTGTGGTGCTGGAGAAGAATCTTGAGAGTCTCTTGGACAGGAAGGAGATCAAACCAGTCCATCCTAAAGGAAATTAACCCTGAATATTCATTGGAAGGACTGAGCTGAAGCTGAAGCTCCAATACTTAAGCCACCTGATGTAAAGGGCTGACTCATTTGAAATGACCCTGATGCTGGAAAAAGTGAGGGCAGGAGAAGAGGATGACAGAGGATGTGATGGTTGGATGGCATCACCGACTCAATGGACATGAGTTTGAGCAAACTCTGGGGATTACTGAAGGACAGGGAAGCCTGGTGTGCTGGAGTCCATGGGGTCGCAAAGAGACACATGACTGAGCAAATGAACAACAGCAAGCCTGAGGTCAGAAGAAACTCAGGATTCTCTGGCAGCAAGTGGATACAGGGACTGGGGTGTGATAAGATAAGGGGTCACTTCAGGCTCACATCAGTTTACCAGACCTGGAGCCAGCCCCTTACCAGGCCCCCGGCTTCCCTATTCTCAACAGAATTTATCAATTAGTTCTTGAAAAGCCATGCTACATTGCTTCTTTCTGTTTTTGGTACTCAGAGGTGGCTTTTTGAGTGGTCTGGAGAAATATACCTCTATTTTACTACTTCAGCTTAAACACCTGTCATCTCACTGAATCACCCTACTTTGGCAAAGCCCATATCCCAGGCTCATAGCTAATTCCCCCTTGCTGCTTCAGGGTGGGCTCTGAATTCCACTCTGCCCCCCCCCAAAGTCTTGCCTGGACATCACCAATTTCCTGGGCTCCTGCCTCAGCAGCTCCCAGAGGGGACACACTGGCTTGCTCCAGGAACAGTTGTCTGTTTTGATCACTTGCAAACATGAGACTTTTTAAGATAACCTTTAGGTGTTGCATTTACAATACTAGGGAAGAGCCTGCTTGAATTCACTGGGGGTTTCAGGGCAGGGAGAGTGGGGACAGAGTGGGTATCCAGAAGGAGGATGAGCGGGGTTTGTGCCGTGCTCAGTAGCTTCAGTTGTGTCCGACTCTTTGCAACCCCATGGACTGTAGCCCACCAGACTCCTCTGTCCATGGGATTCTCCAGGCAAGAATGCTGGAGTGTGTTGCCATTTCCTTTTCCAGGGGATCTTCCCAACCCAGGGATCAAACCCATGTCTCATGTGTCTCCTACACTGGCAGGTGGATTCTTTTCCACTGAACCACCTGGGAAGCCCATGAGCAGGATTAGGGATCCCATTCAACTTCAGTTCAGTTCAGTTCAGTTCAGTTCTGTCGCTCAGTCATGTCTTACTTTTTGCAACCCCATGGAATGCAGCATGCCAGTCTTGCCTGTCCATCACCAACTCCTGGGGCTTACTCAAACTCATGTCCATCCAGTCGGTGATGCCATCCAACCATCTCATTTTCTATCATCCCCTTCTCCTCCTGCCTTCAATCTTTCCGAGCATCAGTGTCTTTTCTAGTGAGTCAGGTTTTCGCATCAGGTGGCCAAAATATTGGAGTTTCAGCTTCAGCATCAGCCCTTCCAATGAATATTCAGGACTGATTTCCTTTAGGATGGACTAGTTGGATCTCCTTGCAGTCCAAGGGACTTTCAAGAGTCTTCTCCAATACCACAGTTCAAAAGCATCAATTTGGGGCACTCTCTCTCCCCCTTCTGATGTCTATGTCAGAAGCTTTCTCTGACTCTTTTTATGCTTTAATAAAACTCTGCTATACAAAAGCTCTTGAGTGATCAAGCCTGGTCCCTTGTCCTGAAATTAAATCTTCTTCGGAGATCACAAATCCGAAACCGTTCACCATAAGCTATCATCTTGGGGGCTCATCTGGGATCTTCAGGACAAGGTAAGAACACTCAGAGCTCTAGCCTCTCTGCTTTCTCAGTATATGCATTTTTCTGCCTTACTTTACTAACTCTACAGTGTGCTTGTGTGAATGAATAACATGCCCTGCTTGAAGCAAGTGATGAGTCCTGCTCTGCAGTTTTGCAGTGCCTCCTAATGACTGAAGGCAGTCCCCAAAAGGGGAGCCTTGTTGGGGGTTTATACAGACCTGCCAATGCCAAGAGACACCCAACATCTCTGTGGGGAGAGCAGCCAGAAATGGGCAAAGCAAGTGGACTGAACTTTGCTTTCTTGGTCATCTTTTCCTGGTCTCTTTGACCATTTCATAATTGTGTGGGGAATTAGAAGTACTAACCAAATCTGTCAGATCATAGATTTCTGAGGAACTTGTGATCCATGCCATTACTGTGTACTATTTCTTAGACCCCCAAGCTTGGAATAGTCATGTGACACCCAGACTTGCTGGGAGCACATTTGGGAATAAGGTGGAATTCTAGCTTCAGCAGCATCTCTCTTGGCTGCCTACCTCAGGGGCCAGCGACCTGAAAGTGAGTCCTTGTCATAGCTGTGCCTCCAAACTATATGGATGGAAGCACTGCTAGACAGCATGAGGTTTCTAAGAACATAGGTCAAGAATCCCAGATTGGAAGTACAGCTGGCTTCTTCCTTTGGTAGTGCTAACTGTTAGTGGATCAGGGGAGGCTCTCTGGTGGCTTTTGTCTCAACTCCTTAGATAATTCTTCTGTGGAATCTGTGGAAATGAACTGGAAGGATTGGCGCTAAGAGTTTGAGGATGAAAAATCCCTTTTTCCTCCCTGGGTGACCCTTCACTAACTCTTTTGCTATCACATATACTGGTGTGGCAACTCTCAGAGAAGGGACATCTTGGTTGCTGTTCATCTGTTTATGACTCACTGCTTTTACTGTGGTCAGGACTGTACTCAGGAATGTGCACAGACACACATAAAGAAGGATGCTTCCCCTAGTAGGCCTAGCTTAGGAAACATTTCTGGGAAAGCTACTCTGTCACACTCTGGGTGGCATCAGAGAAAAGAACAAATCAAATCAAAGGTCTTGGTGGTATGAAACTAAATCAATTTGGGATGCCATCAGGTGTGCCTCTGGTGCATCTCCACCCCGCCTCAATGGTACAACTCAGAGGGACAAGTAAGGTGCCTGCATCCATAAGGGACAGACTAAGTCCAACCAGGGAGGAAAGCTTCAGTGGAAAGTCTGTCTCCACTCCCATCTAGAGCAGGGAGGGATGCCTCCAGTGGAAAGAAGCCACAGCTGTGGATGCCACTTTTTTCTCTCTTACAGATGGGAGCTAACAGTTTCAGAACCACTCCTTTACAATGTATTTTTAAAAAACTGGGACAAGTTTGATCCCCAGAATTTAAAAAGACACGCCTGATATTCTGTTATTTGAATGGCCACGGTATCCTTTGGAAGATGCAGAACGCTGACCTGTTGTTGAAGGATCTCAATTATTACTGTTTTACAACTAGACCAGTTCTGTAGAAAACAAGAGAAATGGGTACAAGTGCCATAGGTGTTGCTCTTTATTTCTCTGTGAGACATGCAAGACTTATGTCCTAAGGGTGCAAATTTGGGTGTGAAACCTTCAGCTGCCTCCTGTTCTCTTACTTTGCCCCTGTATCTGGGGCTCCCAACTGAACAGACTGAGAATAAGGGCACCCTTCCAGGAGGGGTTGCCTCAGTCTCAGTAGAAATATTAAGGTCGAGACTATCGAGAGGATCCAAAAAGTACACAGAGACTTTATGGTACTAACTTTACATTATGACCTTTCTTGGAGAGATGCTTACTTGGGACAGACACTGACTCCTGACTCGGAAACTTGAGTTTTGGGAGAAGCTACTACTTTTGGAGATGAATGGCTTGAATGTGAGATAAGGGGAAAGAGGAAACACGAAATAGCCCTCCTCCCTACTAGGAGCCAAGCAGTTCCTATAACAGAGCCAGTTTGTCAGGTGTAATCTTGAAGGACTCACGTGAGTGCACATCGTGAGACTTTAGACTGTGCTAAGTTGGTTAACATAGAACAGGGAGAGAAGAAACTCCTGGTAAATTCCTAGATAGACTACATGAGGCTCTCTGAAAGTTTACTTATGTTGATCCCAAAAGTTCAGAGGGAGAAATGATCTTAAAAGATAGATCACTTAGTTGGCTCCAAATACTTGCTGTACATTACAAAAACAGGAATTTGGACCAAATCAGTCTTTAAAAAAAACTGTTACAGCTGGCTCAGATAGTATATTATGGTAGAGAATACAAGGAGGAAGAAAGAACCAGACAAAAGACTGAAGCCCCAACAATGACAGTTAGATCTGCTCTGAAACAGCCTGAGGAAAAATGTCCAGAGGAACCCAGGTGAAAAGAGATGGACTTGTTATTACTGTGGAAAGGAGGGGCATCTCAAGCAAGATTGCCCTCAGGCATCTATAAGCTGCCCCTGGATCCATGTCAAGTCTGCAAAGGACTATACTGGAGAAGAGACTGCCCTCTGAGGTGTAGGCCCCAGAGGTGGAATCTCAAGACAATTGGGACTGAAGGTGCCCAGGGGTCCCCACACAAGCCCTTATTCTAAGGCTGAAGAGCTCCATGTATTAATAACTGTGGAGGGCCTATCAGGGCCCCGTCGATTTTCTTTTGGACACTGGGGCAACTTTCTGCTCACTAAAGCCCCTGGTCTGCTTTCCTCCTGATCCACTGCCATAATGAGGCTGTCTGGACAACCCAAATGCTATTATTTCAGTCATCCTTTAATCTGAAACTGGGACTCTGTGCTATTTTCTCGAGTTTCTAACCTTGCCAGAGTCTCCCTCACCCCTTCTGGGTAGGGATATACTGAGCAAGGTCCAGGTCTCTGGTTTCATAAATATGGAACCTGCTGTTTTAATTGAACAAAATGTAAATCCTAAAGTGTGGGCTGATGGAAAAACTGTGGGTCAAGCACAAAATACTGTTTCTGTCGTCATCAAGCTCAATGACCCTCATCTATTTTCACATCAAAAGCAGTATCCATTAAAGCCTGACGTGTTAAGGAAAGGTTAAAACCCATCATTGAAAATTTAAAGGAACAGAGGTTATTAATTCCCTGTAACACTCCATACAACACTCCTATTTTGGGTGTAAAAAAGTCAAATGATAAATGGAGACTTGTTCAAGATATACTAATAATAAGTGTCTAATCCTTATACTTTATTGTCTGAAATTCCTAAACAAGCCAAATATTTTTCAATCAATTATTTGAAGGATGCTTTCTAGAGTTAAACCTATATTAGATCATCCTCTACCTATGATTTTAAGACAATTGAGAGGATTCTTGGGCATTACAGGCTATTGCCGCATTTGGATTCCAGGTTATAGGGACTTGCCCAGCCTTTATATAAACTTATAACTGAGACTCAGCAGGCGCAAACCCACTAGCTGGTTTGGTCCCCAGAGACTCAAAAGGCTTTTAAGTCTATTCAAACTGCTCTCTTGCAGGCTCCCACTTTGAGCTTGCCCACAGGATCAGAGTTTGTTTGTTACTGGAAAAAAAAAAAAAAAACAGGCTATGGCCACCTTGCTTAAGGGCAATTGTTACTATTGTTTTGCTAATGCCTAAAGCTCATAAGTTTACTAATGGGCAAAATTTTACTGTACTGACTTCTCTTGATGTAAGTGGGATCTTAAACTTTAAATTTCAGAGCAAAGATGCTCCACCTTTAAAGCTGCTATAATTCAAGGGGTATTGAAAGCTCTAGGAATAGAATATCACTTACACTATTTCTGGAAACCCCAATATTCAGAAAAAGTTGAAAAGGCTAATGACATTATTAAAAGACATCCATGTAAGGTAATTCAGGAAACACAAGACAGTTTAAAGCTTTACCTATAGCTTTAATGAGGGCTTGAACTGACCCTAAGAAGAAGGGACTGTCCTAAAGCCTTAGAACTAACTATCTGAGTCAGCTTTCAGCTTTTCAACCTCCTCATCAATTGAAGGCTTCCCATGGTGGGTTTCTCCACTTCAAGGAAAGGACTTTCTTCAGCTCTGTGAATACCTTTACCAACAACAATCATATGTGACACCTCTTCTTGATCTGATGACATCTAGCAATCCTAAAATGGACTGATGTAACTATGGACATAATGTAACTTTTAATTTTGATTAGGTTTTAACTTGATTTAATGACTATTTTGCCTTACATCTGTAACTATATAACGGGGTTTGTTTCTAACCGTGTGAAGGCTTTTAGGTTACAAATGGTTTTCCAGGCTCCTACAAGTGTCATAGCCTCCTCCAACTATTACTTGGGGCCTCTGGATCAGAAACCCTCAATATGAGGTTTAGAAGAACATGTTGCCTCAACAATTTAGGGATGATGCCCTTCAACAGCAAGAAGTAGTTATGGAATGAGAACGATGCCCCTTTCCCTTTTCAACATAATTTTCCTAAAAGAAAAAGGGGAAATGAGAGCGTCAGTTCCTAGGCAGGTTGATAAGAAGTCCAGGGTCCTCAAGGAGAAAGAGGTCTGGGGCTCTTGAAGAGGAGATAGGGGTCTGGAATTCTCAAGGAGGAGGAAAGGGCAAACATCTTTTTTTTTTTCCTCTACATTCCTTAGTCTTAGTCACATTAAATGTTTTTTTTCTTTAAGCCTGGAACTGATGATTACACAACAAATAACTCAGTTTGAACTCTGTACTAAGGATTATATAACAACATATCCTGCTTGAGGACAGTTTCTCCTCCTGAGAAACTTCTGGCTAATCCTGTTATCTTAAAATGTAAATTATGAGAGTGGATCTAGTAAGATCTTTACAACTTTGAGACATTCTTTGATTTATTGTAATAATTAATTAAAAAGTATATAACTCCCTTGCTAACACTAGTGAAGGGGGCACTCTCTGTCCCCCTTCTGATGTCTATGTCAGACGCTTTCTCTGTCCCTTTTTACACTTTAATAAAACTCTGCTATACAAAAAAAAAAGCATCAGTTCTTCGGCACTCAGCTATATGGTCCAACTCTCACATTCATGCATGACTGCTGGAAAAACCATAGCTTTGACTATATGGACCATTGTTGGCAAAGTAATGTCTCTGCTTTTTAATATGCTGTGTAGGTTGATCATAGCTTTTCTTCCAAGGAGCAAGCATCTTTTAATCTCATAGCTTCAGTAACCATCTGCAGTGACTTTCGAGCCCAAGAAAATAAAGTCTGTCACTGTTTTCGTTCTCTCCCCATCTATTTCCCATTCAAGTACAATGCCAAGATAATAACAATCCTGGGTAGCAGATCAAGGTAGGGCTTGGAATCTTCCTAGCCCTCAGGAAATTGTTGTGTGTGTTTTTTTTTTTTACTTTTTAAAAAAATTTATTATTATTATTATTTTTACTTTACAATATTGTATTGGTTTTGCCATACATCAACATGCATCCACCACGGGTGTACACGTGTTCCCCATCCTGAACCCCCCTCCCACCTCCCTCCCCATACCATCTCTCTGGGTCATCCCAGTGCACCAGCCCCAGGCTTCCTGTATCCTGCATTGAACCTGGACTGGCGATTCGTTTATTATATGATTTCTGACTCTTTCTCTTGTCTTTGCCCCTCCTTAACGACTTTATCTCACTTTGCTCATCCATAAAATGAGTTGTTGTAAGGTTTAACTGGAATTATGCATGTAAAATGCTGAGGATGGTGCCTGGTACCAGAAAAGCCTTCACATTATGTTTGCCGTTCTCTACTGGCTTCCCTGGTGGCTCAGACACTAAAGCGTCTGCCCGCAATGCGGGAGACCCGGGTTCGATCCCTGGGTTGGGAAGATCCCGTGGAGAAGGGAATGGCAACCCACTCCAGTACTCTTGCCTGGAAAATTCCATGGACTGAGAGGCTCCTCAGAGCCTGGTAGGCTACGGTCCATGGGGTCGCAAAGAGTCAGACACGACTGAGCGACTTCACTTCACTTTACTGCTCCATTCCAGGGAGTCGTTTGAGGTGCTGGAGGAGGACATCCCGATCTGCCATCCTCCCAGCCCCCAAGCTGAACAGCGCACCAGGGAAGCTGATGGGAAAATACCGTGCAATGCATAAGGCCAACGGGGAGTGGTGGCCCTGGGGATGGACTCTTGGGGGCCCTGGGCGACCTTTCTGCCCCGGCGTCCACCCTCCCCAGATCTGAGCCGCAGACCTCCGGGCGGGAACGGGGGCGGTGCGCTCTAGCCCCGCCGGCGCGTAGGCGGGCGAGCGGGCGGGGCTCTGCGACCCGAAGCCCGGGGCCGCCAATATAGGCGCTCGGCGGAGGCGCTAGTGTGCGGGGGCAGCGCTGCAGGCGGGGGCCGAGATCCAGACACCGAAGCAGCTGGCACCCGCGTAGCCCGGAGAGGGGCGAGCAACATGAGCAGCAAATGCGACGTGGTCGTGGTGGGGGGCGGCATCTCAGGTCAGTGGCTGCTGCGCGCCCTCTTTCCCCCTCCCAGGGCTCCGACAAGTGGCCGCCCGGGGAGGCATGCGGGGCGGCCGTGCGGCGGCGTATCCCCCGGAGCCCCTAGACTCTCCGTGCGCCGGAGGGGATCTAGAGGGTCCCAAGCGTCGCACACGAAATCCTCCCTCAGGGGGAGAAGGATTTGGTGGCCCCCTCCCCTCCCCGGACAGAAGCTAGAGGATGTCTTTTGAAGGTCTGGGGCTAGACTTTGAACTTCTGCCCCGGACAGCTGCCAAGCCTGAGACTGCTGGAATTTTCAAAGCGCCGGGGGGCAGGGAGAGAGGGTGGTGGTGGTGAGAAAACGGGCAGGGGAGAGACTCTTACTAGGGGGTGGCATAAAGGTCAGTCGCTTGCCCTAAGCAAAGGTCAGTCCTTTTGCTCCAGCCCGACCTGGACACTCTACACCCTCACTCGGACCACGACGTGTTGTTATTCTGGAACCAGGAAAACGACCTTGAACAGCTTCCCGTTCAAAAAGAAGGGATTGGACCCTGGGGTATCGACCCTCCTGATCCCGATTCTTTCTGATTCCACGATTTCCATGGGTCTACCTGCGGCTGCAGGGCCTTCTTGTCAAATGCCTTCTTGTCGAATGTCTCCTCTCCTTCTGCCCCTTCTTCTCCTCGCCCCCACACTCAGTGCAGGGTGGCCAAAAAGCTTAGAAGGGATGGGGGACAGAAAGTACCCTCATAGACACGGGGAAGGGAGGTGGGACTGGGCCTCGAGAAACAGACGCCAGAAGATGGATGGGGTCAGCGGGGGAACCCACCTTCTGAAGAAAGTCAGCCAGATCCTATGGGGAGGGGTCAGTGGAATATGAAGTGATGCTTCCAGAACAGCCTGTCTCACAGACCCCTGAGAATGCTTTGGTCCAACCCCCAGGACCTCCTGGTACTTGAGCAATTACGAGGACACCTCCAAAATCCACCACTGTGTTGACTAAGACGTGCCCTAACCAGACGTCAGGAGCCGGCCTCCAACTTGCTTCCTGGGGGGCAGGCAGGGCAGAGGCGTTCAGATTCTCTTGTGGCAGGTAAAGAAAGCAAGGTGCTGGATGTTGGATGCCATGCCTCCATTCCAGCTTTCCTCACCTTTGAGTCAGATCTCAGGCTATCCCTTCTGTTTGCCGGGTCCCCCACCCCCTCCCCTAGCTCACCCATGCCAGGCTCTGTACACAGGGCTACAGATGCTTTAAGTACAACAGCATGCTGTGGTGGGCTCTGGCTATATAGATTCCATGTTCATTCAGTATTTTAGACATCATTTCTCCTAGAGGAACTCAGTGTGTGTCCGTGCGGCCTTGCACAGCACTCCCATCTTACGGAAGAGGAAACCTCTCTTTCTAGGCCTTCAAAGTCCTTTTCTTACCCAAACTATGTCTAACGTGTTCCAATTCTTCGTTTCCCCCTTTATTTTGTTTTTTTTGTTTGTTTGTTTGTTTGTTTTTTCTGATTCATTCTCTAAACCTTCACGCTCACTCAAATTATTCATGTAAGACTCGTACTGGAAGGATAGATAAGGGTTTAGTTATTTTTTACAGCAGTGGTGAATCTCTGCTTTTGACTCCCAAACTCTCCAAACAAGGGACTGGTGAGTAGATCTGCCTTTTCTCAAGAATGTCACATGGAATAGGCATTGTTCTAAAAACTGAGAAAGCAGGGTTCCAAGGCCTTACTTAAATGCTTTATCTGCTATGTGAGGATAACTCCAACTAGTCATAGCTAGATTACAAGATCATCTAAAAGGTAGGTGAAGCAATGTGTGTGAAAATGGCTTTGCAAAGTCTGATATATGTGTGACACAAGGGATTACAAGAGTTTTGCTCATTTATTCAAACAGTACACGTTAGGGCAGGCTGTGGTTGAGGATGCAAAACTAGATCACATTTTTCTTGTCCTGGAAGATTTTTCAGTCTAGGAAAAGAGATGAGGTATCCAGACAAAGACAATACAAGGTAGAAAGTGTTAGGTGCCACAAAAGAGGTCCATTCATTTGTTCATTATCCATTCATTCAAGGAACATTTGCTTCCTGTCCCACATCCTATCGAAAAGGGAAGGAAAGTTGAGTTAGTCAGAGCCATTGCCCCTGGGGTACTCACAAGCTAATGTGGGAGGCAGAGTTGTGAACGAGTGGTACTAATGACCTACGATATATGCCTTTTCCTAGGACCTCCTACTGAAAGTTATAGGAAAGGTGAATGTTGAACTCTAGGTGAATGTTGAACTCTGCCTGGGAATATCCAAGCAGACTTCACAGGGATGGTGAAGTAGATCTTAAAGAATGGATATGAATTCACCAGGAGACTGGATGAAGAAAGTATCTGAAGCTAAAGAATAGCTTAAATCACAAATATGTGAGATATTCTCATGCTTAGGAAAGATAAGAACTTTAGCACAGGGACTTCCTTGGTGTTTCAATGGTTTAAGACTTGGCCTTCCAATGCAGGGGGTTGCAGATTCAATCCCTGGTCGGGGAGCCAAGATCCCACATGCCTCAAGGCAAAAAAACCCCAAAACATAAAACAGAAGCAATGTTGTAACAAATTCAATTAAGACTTTAAAAATGGTCCACAGGAAAAATTCTTTAAAAAAAAAAAGAAAGAAAAAACTTCAGTGTGGAGAATTGAGGGGAACTTGTGGGAGACCAAGCTACAGAGGTGGGTTGGGATGAGTTGTAGGTAGCCTTGTATGTCATCACCCAAAGATTTAGCTCCCTGGTGGCTCAGATGGTACAGAATCCACCTACAATGCAGGAGACCCAGGTTCAATCCCTGGGTCAGGAAGATTCCCTGGAGATGGGAATGGCTTCCCACTCTAGTATTCTTACCTAGGAAATCTCATGGACAGAGGAGCCTGGCGGGCTACAGTCCATTTGGTCGCAAAGAGTTAGACATGACTGAGTGGCTAATTTTGGGGGCTTCCCAGGTAGTGCTGGTGGTAAAGAACCCACCTGCCAATGCAGGAGACATAAGAGATGTGGGTTCGATCCCTGGGTCAGGAAGATCTCCTGGAGGGGAGCATGGCAACCCACTCCAGCATTCTTGCCTGGAGAATCCCATGGACAGAGGATAGGGTCACAAAGAGTCAGACATGACTGAGTGACTTAGCACACATGCAGTCAATGAATAGCCACTAATGATTTTTCATTCACAAAGTGATATGTCGAGTGACAGGAATATGATCTACAAAAAGAGGAATGTGCAGAAGAGCAGGTTTGGGGAAAGATGGAGCATCTAGAATTGAAGGTGCTGATAGAACACCTAGGGAGAGATGTCTAGCAGCTGCAAGTGCAAAGAACAGGTTGGGCTGACAGATTTGTGTGACAGAGACGTATTAGTTGAGGCCCCTGAAGTCTGTGAAATGACCCAAACCAAGAGTGGCGAGAGAAGAGAGGATGCCTAGGATGGAACTGGTTGAGGCGGTGCTCACCTTCTCCACTGGGAGGAAGATATTTCGGTCTTTATAGTTTGATGAGAGAGATGAGGAAACTGAGAAACTGAAAAACACTTGCTGCTGCTAAGTCGCTTCAGTCGTGTCTGACTCTGTGCGACCCCATAGACGGCAGCCAACCAGGCTCCCCGTCCCTGGGATTCTCCAGGCAAGAACACTGGAGTGGGTTGCCGTTTCCTTCTCCAATATATGAAAGTGAAAAGTGAAAGGGAAGTCGCTCAGTCGTGTCCGACTCTTAGCGACCCCAAGGACTGCAGCCTACCAGGCTCCTCTGCCCATGGGATTTTCCAGGCAAGAGTACTGGAGTGGGTTGCCATTGCCTTCTCCGGAAAAAAACTTGGTTAATCTCAAATCTTAGCTCATATGTCATTTACTGGGGACAGCCTTCCCAAATCCCTCCAAATAGGTTGAGATGCCTTTGTTTAACTCTCCTCTGCCATCTTGTTCTTTTCCTTGAGTTTTTAATTGTTCACATTTTAGTGTCATTTCTTGTTCAATCACTTTCTCCTCCACTAGTCTGTAAGCCCCTGGAGCCCTGGGAAGTGTTTCTATGTCTCCTGGAGAACCCCCAAACTCCAGCTCCAGAGCTCTGCCTGGCCTACTTAGCACTTAATAAATGTGTTAAATGAACAAACTTTAACATATTCCCCACAAAACAGCAGTTGATTGCATCTGAAATTCACATCCACTTACTCCTGACGCTTTTGCATGTCCTGCCAAATCTTATTGAGTAAGGGGAAAATGGTAAAATCAGAATTTTAGGATTGGTTGGTGACTGACGCAGTTAACTTTGTTAATTATTAAACTTGGGCCATTCTGGTAGTTCTCTGATAGTTTTCGAAGCTGTCAGCAAATTTTAATCACTCCCTTTGGCATAAGCAGAGACAGACTGGGGGTACGGATGGTTAATATATAACCTTTTTTTTAGTGTTTGAAAAATTCCAAGGCGACTGCAGAACAGCATTTTGTTTGGGGAAATGCGTGTGGCATACAAACACACACCTGCTGACATCTCTTTCACCCAAGGAGCAGGTCATCTCTGGGGACTTGGCAGAGTAATGGCATTTCCCACATGGAGCTGGACAACAGCATACGGCTTCTGTTCCGAGTCTCGATTTTAATGTTTGGTTTGGTAGAACCATGGAAACTATCTTTTGCAATTCTGGAATGGCTCTTGCTCAAGCCTCAAAATAAAAGCTAAAAAAGGGAAACTTGAAACAGAAAGGAGAATTTTTTTTCCAGGCTTGAGAGAAGTGATCTGGCCATCTGAGGGTGGCAGGCACTCGGCTAACAGCCTGGAAGAGTCAAAGTCAGTCTTCCAAGTGGTAATCAACACCTGGAAGGTGATCTGTCCAGCCAGAAGGGCCAGGGGGGCAAGCCTGCTGCAGGCTGGAGGGACTGGCCTAGGCAGGGTGCATCAGAGAGGGCCCACAGAGGATCATGAGTTGAGGGATGTGATAGGCAGATGAGGCCTGTGTGTTAATGGCAAAGCCCCCGCCTCACCTTTGATGAAGAAAGATGGAGAACTTCCTGGATGCCTATAAACCACCTGAATGTTCTAAGAAATGGTAACTGGATGGAAGTGCTTGGAAATGTGTGTATCCCAAAGATAGGCTATAAAGAGGCAGTATGCAATGTTAAAAGAGCATAGGTCAGACATCAAACAGACTCGTTATGAATTCCGTTTCCTATACTTAGCTATTGTGTCACCTTAAAATTTCCCTCACCTCTCTGTTCTTCAGCTGCCTTTTAAAATGAGATTCCCAGTGCCGTTATTGGCCGAGAGCTTGTTGCTAGGATTAGAAAGAACGCACATAAAGGACTGTACACAAGAGGCCATTATGGCGACAGGTTGTACTAAAAAGACAGCTTGTCTTTTTGGAAAAGACATCCTTTTTTTTTTTAGCTTCTAGGGTTTTTTCATCTGTGGGAGCAGAAGCAGGCATCTCTGTAATCATGTCTTCCTCTTTACTGACCAGTCATTTTTCTCGCTGTGAGGCATTTATAAGGTGACTACAGGATCTGTACAGGCATCATTCTGACCTCATCCTGCCCCACCCCCATCCCTTCAGTCCCTCCAGTGAGGAGTCTGAGAACTCAGGCTTATCCTGGGCTTCAGAGCCACCAAACCCATTGTGTTCCTTATCAGAAGAAATTTTCAAAGCCCTCGATCTGTATTTCATCACTACCCCAGCCTGGCTGTTATTCCCTTTCTGATCTGGTCTTCATTTTAGCCACCTGACACCCATCTTAATTATAAGAAATAATAAATGGGATTATTATTTATCTCTTGAATAATATTAATTATGTAATAATAATAGAAGAGTCAGCATTTTGAGTGTTGTCTATATGTTAAATTGAGTAACAGTGAGGTGATCTTAATATTAGCATCTCCAGGCACTGGATGAATTCAAACTCTTAGTGTAGAAATCTGTCCTGTGTTTAGAATTTCTGACATATTTATCTCTTAACTATATACAAAAAATAATTAGAATTTCAGACTTTTCTTTCAGTTTAGCTGCTACGTTTCTTACATCATCTGTGTTGGTAAATCATATACAAGCCAAGAAAGTAGGGCTGTGAAACACAGCCTTGTTATAAGACAATATTCCATGAGTGTGTGTGTGTGTGTGTGGGTACATGTACATGCACAGCCACTAAGCCACTAGCCACCTCCTCCAGCTAAAGTTTGACAGTGGAGTTGGCCGCACACTGACACTTCACATCCACTAGTGGTTAGAGGCCATTTTGTCGGCCTGATTAACAATAATAGCAAGGTCTACTGTGTGCTTGCCAGATCCTAAGCCCCATTCCAAGCATTTTACATGCATTTTCTCCTTTACCCCTCTAGACCACTTTATGAAGTAGATACCTTTATTATCCTTACTCTCCAGATGAGAAAACTAAGTCATCAAAAGGTTACCAATTTTTCTTAAGGTGACATAGCTAGTGAGTGGTAAAACCACAATAAATGCCATGCTCTTAACCTCTGTACTCTACCACTGCTGATTTCTTCTGTTCCCAGTGAAAATGTCACTACAGGAACAGTTCCTTCCAGTCTGTAGCAATAATTTAGGATTTGTTTTGATATAATTTGTTCACATTGGAACAGTGGAAAAGACATATATATTGAGTAATGTGCATGATATGTATGTCATCAGTTTGAAAATCATTTGTTTTATAGCTCGTACACCTTAATATAAAAAAAAGGCTCAATCAAAAAATGGGCAGAAGAGCTAGATAGACATTTCTCCAAAGACAGGTGACCAACATGCTCATGAAAAGATGCTGAATATGCTGATTGTTAGAGGAATGCAAATCAAATCCACAATGAGTAGTTGATCTTACACCAGCCAGAATGCCCATCATTAAAAAGTCTACAAATAATAAATGTTGGAGAGGGTGTGGAGAAAAAGGAACCCTCCTACACTGTTGGTGGGAATGTAAATTGGTGCAGCCACTATGGAGAATAGTATGGAGGGTCCTTAAAAACTAAAAATAGAGTTGCCATATCATCCTGAAATCCAGCTCCGATACCCAGAAAAAACTCTAATTCAAAAAGATAAATGCACAACAATGTTCATAGCAGCACTATTTACAATAGCCAAGACATGGAAGTAACCTAAATGTCCATCAACAGATGAGTGAATTTAAGATGTGGTGTATATATATGGGCTCCCGTGATGGCTCAGCAGGTAAAGAATCCACCTGCCACTTCAGGAGATGTAAGAGACACGGGTTCAATCCCTGGGTCAGGAAGATCCCTTGGAAAAGGGCATGACAACCCACTCCAGTATTCTTGCCTGGAGAATCCCATGGACAGAGGCACCTGGAAGGCTACAGTCCATAGGGTCACAAGGAGTTGGACACAAGTGAAGCGACTGAGCACACACACGCATATTCAGCCATAAAAAAAGAATGAAAATGCCATTTGCAACAACATGGATGGACCTAGGGATTATCATACTAAGTGAAGTAAGTCAGACAGAGAAAGACAAATTTATGTGATATCACTTATATGTGGAATATAAAAAATGATACAAGTGAACTTATTTACAAAACAGAAACAGACTCACAGACATAGAAAATAAATTTATGGTTACCAAAGGGGATAGTGATGGGGGAGAGATAAATTAGTTGTTTGGGATTAACAGATACACACTACTATATATAAAATAGATGAACAATAAAGACCTACTGTATAGCACAGGGAGCCATATTCAATATCTTGTAATAATCTATAATGAAAAAGAATCTGAAAAAGAATATGCATATATATACATATCTGAATCACTTTGATGTACACCTGAAACTAACACAGCATCGTACATTAAATATACTTCAACTTTAAAATGGTTAAGAGATAAAGAAAGGCAGAATATACAGATTTCTGGATTATCACTGGAAAAAAAAATCTGCTTTTAAATGCAACCAATAGGGCAAAAGGAAAAGAAAAAAGAATAAATCAGCTGCTTTGATGATTTCTACATTTTTGTCAATAAATATACAGATGGGATCTGACTCAAATTTTGAGATAATTTAGTTTCTAACTTATTTCTCCAATATTTTGGGCTTCAGTGGCATTTTCATGTTCTACTAACACAATAAAGTCAATAAAATGTTCCAGTATCAAGCATTTCTCCAGATATCAGTAATGACAACAAATGTTGCTATCACCGAATTCTAATGTTTGTACATTTCTTTATTCTTGTCAAGATTCAAAGTCTATGTACACATGCCCTTAACTGATGTACACTGAATTAGAACTTCTGCATTTTAAATACCATTTAGAATTAGGTAATATTGAATTATTACAGGTGGCAAGGTCATAGTATAATGTCACCCGAGACACCTGGGACAAATGAAATGTGTACAGTAGCATGTCACTCTGAATTGGAATTCACACTAACTTTAGTTTCATCTTTGGATTTGATGGCCATTATACATATAGTCTTAGCAGTGTTCCATGTGTGTGTCTATTACTGGATCTCACTTACTGTGTTTAAATGACCTGTTTAAGCATCCGTGAACGTTCACCTGATCATAGGCTGCTCAAAATCAAAGACTTCGTACAATGTATCTCCCTATCTCTGGTGTTTAGCAAAGAACCCAGCTCACCTTAGCCCCCAGAAATTGAATTAAATTGATAGAATCCCTTGATCAAGATTGTAGGTCTTCTTAGGCTTTGGGCTCAGAAAAGGTAAGCCTTACAACCAGAGATCTATTGGAAGGATGGGACTAACTTTTTACTTCCTGGAGGAAGCAGGATAACACAGAAGTTAACCCAGAGGGATGATATGGGGAGGGAGGAGGGAGGAGGATTCAGGATGGGGAACACATGTATACCTGTGGCAGATTCATTTTGATATTTGGCAAAACTAATACAATTATGTAAAGTTTAAAAATAAAATAAAATTTAAAAAAAAAAGCAAAAAAAAAAAAAAAAGAAGTTAAATGCAAAAACCCTAGGAGCCTAACATTTGGGTTCAGATCCTACCTGTGTCCCTAACTGTATAGCTTCGGTTAGTTACCTACTTCCTCAGCCTCCAGATATTCACTTATTAAGTAGAGTGATGTTTCTAGGGCTAACTTTTGGGATGCTCAGTCAGTGTTAACTCTGCTATTTTTACAAGTCAGCAGGCAAGGCTTAACTGAGGGGATCTTGGAAATGTACAAGATTGAATACACTTCTAGGTCCCCAAAACTGAGCCAAATGGAGAGGCCATGTTCAGGATGAGGGTTTTTGTTCCCATAACAAAATACTTTGGAAATTTCCTCATGTGAAAAGTACAGCATTTTCATTTTTCAAGGGCCCCAAGCTTCTTGAGCTTAGCTTTTTAGGGACGTCTCCAGTAGCTCAGCTGGTAAAGAATATGCCTGCAATGCAGGAGACCCTGGTTTGATTCCTGGGTCGGGAAGATCCCCTGGAGAAGGGATACACTACCCACTCCAGTATTTTGGGGCTTCCCCGGTGGCTCAGCTGGTAAAGAATCCACCTGCAATGTGGGAGACCTGGGTTTGATCCCTGGGTTGAGAAGATCCCATGGAGAAGGGAGTGGAGAAGGCAATGGCAACCCACTCCAGTACTCTTGCCTGGAAAATCCCGTGGACGGAGGAGCTTGGTAGGCTACAGTCTATGGGGTCTCTAAGAGTTGGACACAACTGAGCGACTTCACTTTCACTTTTCACTTTCATGCATTGGAGAAGGAAATGGCAACCCACTCCAGTATTCTTGCCTGGAGAATCCCAGGGACAGAGGAGCCTGGTGTGCTGCCGTCTATGGGGTTGCACAGAGTTGGACATGACTGAAGCCACTTAGCCACCGCCTGGAGAAGGGAATGGCTACCCACTCCAGTATTCTGGCCTGGAGAATTCCATGGACTATTCCATGGGGTCACAAAGAGGTGGACAAGACTGAGTGACTTTCACTGACTAGAAGTCAGTAATTCCCTTGATAATGGTATAAATTTTTTCCTGACTTTGACCATCCAAATCCCATAAATTTCTTCTGAGCTAAAAACATGTTCTAAGGAATTCCCTGGTGGTCCAGTGGTTAGGACTCTGCTTTCACTTCAGAAGGGCATGGCTCCAATCCCTGGTAGGGGAACAGAAATCCTGAATGCCATGTGGTGCAGAAAAAAAAGTTTTTTTGCTCTAATAGAGTCATTGATGACTGAAGATGGAAATATCTTTAGTTTTATCTACTAGTGACAGCACCTGGTTTTCCAGTGAATAAAGTCCCTGTTCTGGAGGATGAACCCTCAGCTTTAGGAGAAAGGGCAGTTGGAACAAGAACCTGACCAAATGATGCTATGTGGAAGATAAAAATGACTAACATTTTGAATGCACTGTTTTTACTTTCAAGTTTACAAAACGGATCCATGTTCAGTCTCCTCAGTTAACTCAGTAAACCAAGTACTACAGAAAATGAAGATCTGTAAGCCATGATCTCAAGTCGTCATCTGTCAGTTTACTTAAGGGAGGTACAGAAAGTCTTCTGTAAGACCAAGTTCCTACCCTCAGAAAACTTAAAATGCAATTGCAGACACAAGACCAGCACATACAGGCAATAAGAAATGTCTAGAAATGATAAATAATTGAGTTCTGTACTGTGGGACCCAAGTAAATCACAGAAGACCCCAGGAGTTGGAGAAGTTCTTCTTCAGATCAGATCAGATCAGTCGCTCAGTCGTGTCCGACTCTTTGCGACCCCATGAATCACAGCACGCCAGCCCCCCTGTCCATCACCAACTCCCGGAGTTCACTCAGACTCACAGCCATCGAGTCAGTGATGCCATCCAGCCATCTCATCCTCTGTCGTCCCCTTCTCCTCCTGCCCCCAATCCCTCCCAGCATCAGAGTCTTTTCCAATGAGTCAACTCTTCACATGAGGTGGCCAAAGTACTGGAGTTTCAGTTTTAGCATCATTCCTTCCAAAGAAATCTCAGGGCTGATCTCCTTCAGAATGGACTGGTTGGATATCCTTACAGTCCAAGGGACTCTCAAGAGTCTTCTCCAACACCACAGTTCAAAAGCATCAATTCTTCGGCGCTCAGCCTTCTTCATAGTCCAACTCTCACATCCATACATGACCACAGGAAAAACCATAGCCTTGACTAGATGAACCTTTGTTGGCAAAGTAATGTCTCTGCTTTTGAATATGCTATCTAGGTTGGTCATAACTTTCCTTCCAAGGAGTAAGTGTCTTTTAATTTCATGGCTGCAGTCACTATCCGCAGTGATTTTGGAGCCCAGAAAAATAAAGTCTGACACTGTTTCCACTGTTTCCCCATCTATTTCCCATGAAGTGATGGGACTGGATGCCATGATTTTTGTTTTCTGAATGTTGAGCTTTAAGCCAACTTTTTCACTCTCCACTTTCACTTTCATCAAGAGGCTTTTGAATTCCTCTTCACTTTCTGCCATAAGGGTGGTGTCATCTGCATATCTGAGGTTATTGATATTTCTCCCGGCAATCTTGATTCCAGCTTGTGTTTCTTCCAGCCCAGCGTTTCTCATGATGTACTCTGCATTTAAGTTAAATAAACAGGGTGACAATATACAGCCTTGATGTACTCCTTTTCCTATTTGGAACCAGTCTGTTGTTCCATGTCCAGTTCTAACTGTTGCTTCCTGACCTGCATACAAATTTCTCAAGAGGCAGTTCTTCTTAGAAGTGTGAAATTGGAACAGTTCCTGAAGAACAGTCAATGTTTGGGGTTGGTAGAGAAGGAGAGGCTTTAAAGATGGGAGGAATAATATAAATCATAAGGCTATAGGCTCCAGTTTACAGGTGATATTTTTGTTTATAGGAAGGTAAAAAGTGTAATAAGTCTAAGATAGTACTAGGGAGATATGGGTAATAAATTTGGAAGGAGGAGGGCAGGATCAAGCAATGAAAAGTTGAAGAGCAAAGTGAGTTTGTTACGTTTTTCAGTGGTTTGGAACTAAGGAAGCATTGACAGTTTTTGCCAAAAAGATAAGATGGGCAGTTGTGAAAGAGGGCACCCCTAGAGCCAAAGAAACCAAGAGATGGGTAGTAATTCAGGAATAGGTTGAGAGGTGATTAGCTGATTATAATGAATTGAGTTATCCTGAAGCTCAAAGTAGATTGCAAGAGAAAGTGGGGGGAGGCAAGAATGGGAAGAAGTTCTTCTGTTTTACTGAGAAAACACCTAGAAAAGAGGTATCACAAAAATTAATTAGTATTTTCCCCCTGAAGTTTCATAGTTGAAATGGAAGGACTTGATTGTACTTAAAATTTTCCTTTTTTGAAAAAATAAGATCAAAGAGATTTTCTCCCTAAGGGTTGTGACCCAGCTTACTAAATGACAAACACACATCTTGAGCAATTTCAAACACAAAGTGAATCCTATTCTGTTCAGAATAGTTCATCCTATTTCAAGCAATTTCAAACACAAAGTGAATCCTATTCTGTTCATCCTATTCTGTTCAGAATAGTTCATCCTATTCTGTAATGTAAGAGTTTTCATTGAAACCTGTTGTTTTGTGAGAGGACAAAATCAGAAAGCAAGGTCAAAGTTTGACCTTTCAAATGTTAGTTATGTTACCAGAGTCTCTATTTAATGGCATCTTAAATGTCATATTCTGGTTAATTTCCATTTTAAGTCAGAAGTTTACATTCTTGATCTTATGTTAGTCATCTCTTACCTGGCTCATTTTTCACTCTGGACTCATCATCAGCTTCAACATTTAATCTAAAAAAATGATGCAAATGAACATATTTATTAAGCAGAAGCAGACTCCCAAACTTAAAGAAGGAAACTAGTGGCGTTAGTGGTGAAGAATCTGCCTGCCAATGCAGGAGACACAAGAGAAACAGGTTTGATCCCTGGGTTGGGAAGATTCCCTGGAGTTGGAAATGGCAACTCACTCCAGTGATATTCCATAGACAGAGGAGCCTGGTGGGCTACAGTCCTTGGGACCACAAAAAGTTGGACACGACTGAGCTATTAAGGGGAGAAGGCTGGGGAAAAGGATAGTTAGGGAGTTTAGGATTGACATGTACATACTGCTTTTAGTATATATAATGATTTGTATGTTCATTCATTTTGAGAAGCATCCATTTGCACCTTGTACCTCAAGCAGTCTTAAAAACTTGTTATAAACTTAAAAAAAAACACATTTGTCAGAATTGCACAATGCTGAAAGTGTCCTTCTAGGTCCTTAGTTTTATTTGCTGTCCTTCCAACCTAAATAACACCCCCCCCTTTATAATTTATCTCACAGACATTTCCAATGATTCGTTTATAGTGAATTTGGAATACTGACCTCATCTTTTGTATTTTTTAATTCCTGTGATCCCAGTCCTGTTTCTGTCTTAAATTGTGTCTTTATAATCATGTTTAATTCTATCTCACTTTTTTGGGTTGTTTTCCAGTTTTTTATATTAAAGCAACAAATTCTTTGGAAAAAGTTTGTTATCCAACACGGCCCCCTTTCAGATAACTTCGGGTAAAGAGTTAATAATCAAATTAATAACCAAAGTTCCCTCAGAAATTTTTAGGAAGACGGGCCACTGATGTAAATGAAAGATGAAATCACATTCGTTCTTGGTTATTTACAGCTTAAGGAGTTTTTTTTGGAGAGGTAGGAATGTTTTTTAATAATGTGAATTGAGGAATAATACATACTTACTGTGAAAATGTGTAAATTACAGAAAGGAGCAGAAAGAAAACAAAAATAGTCTATAATTGATTCCTACAAAAAAAGCCACTGTTACAATTGTCACCTGTATTTCCTATTTGTAAACCATCTACTGGATTTGCCATACTCACTGGTAGTCCCTTTAACATAAATAGCAACATATTATGAATGTTTAACCATGTCTTAAGTTCTCTTCTATACAATATTAATAACTTTATATTACTTCATCTGATTGTATTTATTTACCAATCTTCTATTGCTGAACATTTGTATTGTTTCCAAATTTCTATTTTAAATGAAGCTATTGTGAATGTCCTTGTACCTAAACCTTTGTGCATAATTCTGATTACTTCTTTAGGAAAGTCCTAGACATAAGTGTTGGGAATCATTTTAAGGCATTTCGTAATGATCACGAAATTGTTACTCCAAGAAAGTTTTGTCAATTTAAGGTAGAATTTTAATAATAGGTTTCTTAGTTACTTCTCTAGGAAGCCAGTATTTTTCCATCTTTGACACAACACAAAGAAAACCAGGGATCTTCACCAGTTCAGAGTTGTAATTTAATGAAGTTGTAGGTACTAGTTTTTGTAAATGTTCTTTAGTTTTATAAAATTTCAGTAGTGGCATTCTTGCTCTCTTGCTCTTTTTGCTCTCTATAACATGCAGGCAAACCACTTTTGCAATTAATGCTTTATGCCTACCACTGTTTACTAGGTATTTATATATTATACAGTGCTTTAAAAATTTTTGAATATCATTATCCTGTGCTTCTAGAAGTTTGATATCATTAATTAGATCATTCTATGTGTTTCAGCTGGAGAAGGCAATGGCAACCCACTCCAGTACTCTTGCCTGGAAAATCCCATGGACGGAGGAGCCTGGTAGGCTGCAGTCCATGGGGTCGCAAAGAGTCGGATACGACTGAGCGACTTCACTTTCACTTTTCACTTTCATGCATTGGAGAAGGAAATGGCAACCCACTCCAATGTTCTTGCCTGGAGAATCCCAGGGACGGGGGAGCCTTGTGGGCTGCCGTCCATTGGGTCGCACAGAGTTGGACACGACTGAAGCGACTTAGCTGCAGCAGCAGCATGTGTTTCAGCACAGAAAAGAAAAAAGAATAGTCCTGCGGAAAACCATTTTCTATGATTATTTTTGCCCATCTAGATAAGAAATGAATATTGCCTGTGTCCAGGGTCTATTGTAAAAGCTGATCAAACAGCTGTTTCATGTTTTACATTTTAATTTCCTCTCCAGTTTGCATTCAAATCCCGTGATAGATTTTGGTTTGTTTAGGAGTCCTGTAAGATACAGTTGGCTGTTTCAGAGTAGCCCTTTTATGCTATGCCTGTTAAAATTAAATAGCCCTTGTTAAGTAGTGATGATAAGCACCCATAAACGCATACACTCAGATGAGTTATCCTCATTTCATCAAGCATGTTTTATTTTATCATTTCTGCAGAGGAGAAAAAAGTCAAGTTTGTTCATTCGTTGATTCATCCATTCATCCAATAAACCCTTATCAAGGGCCCTATTTACCAAGCATGGGGCTAGACATGAGAATATACAGATGGGTAATCCATGTTTCCTTCTTTGAAGGGTACACCAAGCAGAGGGAGGCACATTCAGCTACATACAGGTGAATTCTCTGAGCGGTGGTGGGTGCTGAGAAAGATAAATTCATCTGGTTCAGGTGATACAGAAGAGAGGAATATGGCAGCTTCACCTCGGGGCCTCAGAGGACCCGAAGGAGGACTTGGTGATAGGATTTATTGGAGAGATAGTTAGCCAATTCAAATATTCTTCCATCAAATAGAGTGTTATGTGCTTGACATTTAAATCTACGTTGGTATCTACCTCTATTCTTCCCTTAATCTACAACCATTTTATGCAGCTCCCTGTAGGATTTCTCACAAGGAATCAGAGATGCTGAAAGTGATGAACAAGAGAGAAAGTGACACTGTGAGGGAACTGTTGATAGGATTTGAGTGGAAAGGTTAATAGACTGAGGATCTTGGGTTAAAGGGCATTCATATTAGATGGATTTGAACAAGTGAACTAGAAAGATAGAAGATCATGATTGCAAGGGAGAGTGCTATAGTGTTTTGACAGACAACCTTTTGATTGTACTTCTTGGAAATGACCATTAATAGCATTTACATGAGCTGTAACATTTTGAATCAGCATATCCAGAGATGGGATTCTCTGTGTGATTCAACAAATGGTTTAAAGGCAAGAAAAATAAATGCCTTAAAAAAAGTAATTAATCTGCTATTTTACAGTTGGGCAGAGGAAACAACTAGTCATTTAGTCTAAGTTTAGGGATGTCTGGAAGGCCCCTCTGCTGGACTGAGAAACGCAGGAATCTTGAAGATGATTGGAAAAGCATAGAAAAAGGCAAGGGCTATATATAATGCAGCATTATGTAAAGTCCAGTAGGGACACCACATTGTCCCATTCCATGGCAAAACAGAGGAGAGAGAAAGAGAAAGTCCATCCTTCCCATGCCCCACCAGATCAAACGTTGTAGAGCTAGACTATTAGTATTATAATGACATTGACAATTGGAGGATTCTGTTCTCTGATTAAAAAGATGAAGCCTATGACTTATGCAAACGTCTGTAAAAGGAAATTGTGGTCTAGTTTTTAATCCTGTGATTCAGCCTCTTCTGTTTACAATCTATCAAAAAATCTTGGCTGGCAACATGCCAATCTGTCTCCATCCATCTGCTGCTAGTCTTAGATTGGGAAAACATTAAGTAAGAGCCTTTTTCACTCTCCTCTTTCACTTTCATCAAGAGGCTTTTTAGTTCTTCACTTTCTGCCATAAGAGTGGTGTCATCTGCATATCTGAAATTATTGATATTTCTCCCAGCAATCTTGATTCCAGCTTGTGCTTCATCCAGTCCAGCATTTCGCATGATGTAGTCTGCATATAAGTTAAATAAGCAAGGTGACAATACACAGCCTTGAATTACTCCTTTCCCGATTTGGAACCAGTCTGTTGTTCTATGTCCAATTCTAACTGTTGTTTCCTGACCTGTGTACAGATTTCTCAGGAGGCAGGTAAGGTGGTCTGGTATTCCCATCTCTTGAAGAATTTCCCACAGTTTCTTGTGAGCCACACAGTCAAAGGTTTTGGGGTAGTCAATAAAACAGAAGTAGATGTTTTTCTGGAACTCTCTTGCCTTTTCAATGATCCAATAGATGTTGGCAATTTGATCACTGGTTCGTCTGACTTTTCTAAATCCACCTTGAACATCTAAAAGTTCACGGTTCACGTACTGTTGAAGCCTGACTTGAAGAATTTTGAGCATTATGTGGCTAATGTGTGAGATGAGTGCAATTGTGCAGGAGTTTGAGCATTCTTTGGCATTGTCTTTCTTTGGGATTGGAATGAAAACTGACCTTTTCCAGGCCTGTAGTCACTGCTGAGTTTTCCAAATTTGCTGACTTATTGAGCACAGCACTTTCAGAGCATCATCTTTTAGGATTTGAAATAGCTCAACTGGAATTCCATCACCACCACTAGCTTTGTTCGTAGTGATGCTTCCTAAGGCCCCCTTGACTTCAAATTCTGGGATATCTGGTTCTAGGTGAGTGATCACACCATCGTGATTATCTGGGTCAGAAAGGTCTTTTTGGTATAGTCCTTCTGTATATTCTTGCCACCTCTTCTTAATATCTTCTGCTTTTGTTAGATCCATACCATTTCTATCTTTTATTGTGCCCATCTTTGCATGAAATGTTCTCTTGGTATCTCTAATTTTCTTGAAGGTATCTCTAGTCTTTCCAATGTTGTTGTTTTCCTCTATTTCTTTGCACTGATCACTGAGGTAGGCTTTCTTATCTCTCCTTGCTATTTTTTGGAACTCTGCATTCAAATGGGTGTATCTTTCCTTTTCTCTTTTGCCTTTAGCTTCTCTTCTTTTCTCAGCTATTTTCAATGCCTCCTCAGACAACCATTTTGCCTTTTTGCATTTCTTTTTCTTAGGGATGGTCTTGATCACTGCCTCCTGTACAGTGTCACTCACCTCCACCCATAGTTCTTCAGGCACTCTATCAGATCTAATCCCTTGAATCTATCTGTCACTTCCACTGTATCATAGTAAGGGATTTGATTTAGGTCATACCTGAATGGCCCAGTGGTTTTCCCTACTTTCTTCAATTTAAGTCTGAATTTGGCAATAAGGAATTTATGATCTGAGCCACAGTCATCTCCCAGTTTTACTGACTACATATAGCTTCTCCATCTTTGGCTGCAAAGAATAAAATCAATCTGATTTCAGTATTGACCATCTGGTGATGTCCATGTGTAGAGTCTTCTCTTGTGTTGTTGGAAGAGGGTGTTTGCTATGACCAGTGCATTCTCTTGGCAAAACTCTGTTAGGCTTTGACTTGCTTCATTTTGTACTCCACGGCCAAATTTGCCTGTTACTCTGGTATCTCTTGACTTCCTACTTTTGCATTCCAGTCCCCTATTATGAAAAGGACATCTTTTTTGGGTATTAGTTCTAGACGATCTTGTAAATCTTTATAGAACCGTTCATCTTCAGCCTCTTCAGCATTGCTGGTCAGGGCACAGATTTGGATTACTGTGATATTGAATGGTGTGCCTTGGAAATGAACAAAAATCATTCTGTCATTTTTGAGATTGCATCTAAGTACTGCATCTCAGACTCTTTTGTTTACTATGATTGCTACTCTATTTCTTGATGAAAGGGAAAGAGGAGAGTGAAAAAGTTGGCTTAAAGCTCAACATTCAGAAAACGAAGATCATGGCATCTGGTCCCATCACTTCATGGCAAATAGATGGGGAAACAATGGAAAGAGTGGGAGACTTTATTTTTTTTTTACTCCAAAATCACCACCAATGGTGATTGCAGCCAGGAAATTAAAAGACGCTTACTCCTTGGAAGAAAAGTTATGAAGAACCTAGATAGCATATTAAAAAGAAGAGACATTACTTTGCCAACAAAGGTCCATCTTGTCAAAGGTATGGTTTTTCCAGTAGTCATGTATGGATGTGAGAATTAGACTATAAAGAAAACTGAGTGCCGAAGAATTGATGCTTTTGATATGTGATGTTGGAGAAGACTCTTGAGAGTCCCTTGGACTGCAAGGAGATCCAACCAGTCAATCCTAAAGAAAATCAGTCCTTAATATTCATTGGAAGGACTGATGCTGAAGCTGAAACTCCAATACTTTGGCCTCCTGATGTGAAGAACTGCCTCACTGGAAAAGACCCTGATGCTGGGAAAGATTGAAGGCAGGAGGAGAAGAGGATGACAGAGGATGAGATGGTTGGATGACATCACCAATTTGATGGACATGAGTTTGAGTAGGCTCCAGGAGTTGGTGATGAACAGGGAAGCCTGGTGTGCTGCAGTCCATGGGGTTGCAAAGAGTTGGACACAACTAAGTGACTGAACTGAACTGAACTGAACTGAGAGCCTTCTATGTGCCTGGTGCCAGGAATGAATAGTGAAGAAACATTTCCAGTTTAACCAGGTGCACACACAAGGAAAGATGTTAAATTACATTTCTTGTGCACATCTATTGTTATTGCATGCACCAAAATGTCCTTTTTTTCGATGAAAGAAGCTTCTGGGTGCCTTTCAAGAGATCACCCTTGGACCAAGTTAGAATAGATGCTAAGATAACTTGGGGTTGAGTTTCCAAGTATTATGTCCTATCCTAGCTTTTTTAGTCTTACTTGTAGATAGTGTGATATTTCTGGCCTCAGGAGGGGTAAGGAGAACATCAGAAATGCCTTTTCTGTCATCAGAAATTGGGTTGCATGAGGGAACAGTCACAATTTGAAAGGAAATCACATGGTCCACCCTAGTTGATAAAAGGCAGAACATCCAAAATACACTGTCTGTTGTCTGATTTTCTCCCCTTGGTCCATCCTTTCTGATTTCATGAAGAATATGTCCAAAGGGAAATGAGTTTTCTGTAGATAAATCAGTCTGCTGGCCCACAATATTGCACTTCCAGTGGACAGGTCTGAGAAATGGGGAAAAGTACAAAAAGTTGAGCTGACTGTAAAATAAGGGAGGCAGAAATATTTTATTTGCAAAAGAAAAATCTTTTGGGTTTATGCTTGCTTTATTTCTGGGTTTTAGTTTGTGAACAGAATAGTATGAGAAGTGATGGAGTGCATTTTCTTCTCCCATTGCATTCTTTTAAAAGATATATTTCAGTAAACAGGTATCTTTTAAATCTGGCTTCCTTTCCGTTAGGTGTGAGAGCAAGTTTAAAACCAATCTTTAAAATTCTAAGCATTAGTAAATTATAATTTCCAAAGAATGCTTATGTGTTAGTGATTTTAATTTTTTCTTAGAAAAATAAGGGTTTTAAACAGTATTAGCAATTAGAATTTAAATCAGTATTCATATCTATACAGCATTCTGTATAGAAACTCTTAGCATTATTTTTCAGTGTTTTTTAAATACAGTGGATAAAGACCGCAATGACAGTGAAAAATGATGTCTGCATTTTTCAAATTACAAGTAATTGGTAAAGTAAGAGCTTATTCCATCTTGTGAAACCATTGGAATGAAGTGTGAAGAACAAAGCACATGTGCAAAATATAGTAACAAAAATATCTGCCTGACATTGCTAAAGGACCTTGGTTACGTACTAATATAATGACCTTCTGTACATGTAAGAACATATAAAGAAAGGCAATATTAGGATATTTTTCCTCCCCAAATACATCCTTCCTATAAGGTGGTATGTGCAGTGCCGGGGTCCAGCCCTGGCTGATCCAGGGAGTTTGAAGCGGGGATGGCGTTGGCGAGGATCAGGATACAATAGCTTCAATTAGATATTAATTAGAGATGTAAAGAGTAATAGAATGAGGATAGCTCAGTAGGAAAATTCAGTGGAGAAAAGAGGCTGAGTAGCTTGGTTTACGCGGGAGACCAATAAAACTTCAAGACAAGAAGTTTGCACCACTTACGTAGGCCGCAGGCGTCCTTCCGTTCTCCCGAAGGAGAGGAGACACTGAGGCCTCCCCGGTCGGATCTTAGAAGCCCAGGCAAAATTAGTAAGCATGGTGGGTTCCGCGCTCCAGATGGAGACTCAGCCAGAGTGAGATAGAGAGCGACATGGGGAGACCAGTATTTCGAGAAACTAATCCCAATTCTTTGTTTTCCATGGTCTACTTTTATACACTGAGCTGTTATGCAAAAGTCACGCGGGGTCAGCAGTCCTGACTTTTATCAAAGTCAGGTGCTTCATACAAATGTATACAGAGGTCTTAGGGGTGTTACCTCATCTTCTTGCCAGGGGGCCTGCTGACAATTTATGACCCTCTCCTTGTGACAGCGGTCAGTCAACCAGGACACTTATTTCTCCAGGGGTGATTATTCTTAAAAGAGACGCCACCCAAATAAAGTTACATTTCTATAGGGTGAGGGTATAGTGGGTTTTAGTTAAGGAAAGAATTTACTTAGCCTAAGGTCTAACGTGCTTAATATCAAAGGTTAATACTTATTTCTTCTATGTATTCGTTAATGTGTATAAGGGCAGGGGATGTGGAAACTTAGCAACAAACATTGGCTCAACAAATGAAAAATCCTTCACCAATAAAATTTCTAATCAGCCCATTATACTTATACTAATAGTTTTCTAACTTTTCTAAGGATCCTGTTTTTAGAAGGTTTAAAGCATCTCGTGCCTCTCATGGTTGGGAGGCTGTGAGCAATCACATGTGGCCGGACAAGCCTGTCAGGCAGGCTAGAGAACCTTCAGAGGAGTTTGTAGGTTAAAACACTTGTCACGCCCAGGAATTTTTATTAACTGGAGCTCTAAGTTAACTCCTTCTCTGAAAGAGGTGGTGGGGGACAGCCCCCCGTAAAGTCAGAGGTGTAGGTGAGAGCACAAAGTAGTAAAGTAGGCAGGCTCTGGTTATGGGGGTAGATGCTCGAGGATTTCCAGGGGGACTCCTGAGGCTCGATCCCCACTTTGCGTATGTCGAGCCTCCTTCCTCATGACCTTTGCCATGGGCAGAGTGCCTCACTCTGGCCCCCAACAGTGCAGTATATTGATTTGTGTGATTTTACATATAGTGGAAGGTCAGAAAGAGGTGGAGTGTGGGACTGCACTGGAAGCTTTTATTTCACTCACTGAGTTGTCTGGTTGAATAATGTTTCCTCCATCTTTGACATCTGAGCCTTGTGGTACAGCACAGGATAAGGGTGTTTATTTTTTGGTTTTAACTAATACTGTGTATTTTATTTAACTATAACCTTTTATTTAACTAATAACTGTTTTCCAAAAGAGTTCCCACTGTCTGAAAAAAAGATTTTTCAACTTTTTATGCTAAGTATTAACCAAGCATTTTAAAACAGCACTTCTCATCACTCCCACAATCCCACTGTTTCCTGCTTCCCTCCTCCTTCTCTAGTTGCTCCTTCCATCTCTTGTGGCAGCATCGACACCCTTCACCTCCAGTGTCCCCTGTTTTGGGAAACAGAATCACCTTCAGACAAGTTCTCAAGCCAAGACCCTTGACATTGGTAGCAGACATTGGAGGGGTCCCACTGTCCCTCTGCACTCCCCTGTATGGGGACCTATGGCTTCTGAGTGCTGCAAGTCTTTGCCTGAGGGCTTTCTCTGACCACTGGAACCCATAAGGGGCTCCCACTCAGGACAGGCCAGCAGTGGGGTGGGGTTAATGCCCCCAATAGCAGCCATCTTCCTAAGACTGACACAATGGCTCAGCACTTAGTAAAATCACCTAGGTGTGTTCCACACAGTCTTCAGAGGTCCCGAGCATGATCCATCATCAGTTGCCCACAGTGACAGTCTGCTGGCTAGTACACTTTTACTACCTCCCTTCTCTTCTTTGCCTCACTTCCCCTAAGCCCTACTTGGGCTTCTTGAGGTCTCCTTACGAATAAACTAGCGGCATCTAACTCCTTGTTTCACGGTCTGCTTTGGGATATTAGACATTTTCTTCTTTTCTTCTTCCTAAAGCCCTATTAGTTGCAGTTTCAAAATATAACTTGGATCTGTCCATCTCACCGCTTCTGTGTCCCTGTGAATCTGGGGTTCTGCACGTGGGCCACTCTAGTTCTGAGTCGCTCGTTTATGTCTGTCACTTGGTCCAGCCCTTCTCCAGTCCATTCTTTTTCTTTGTTTACAGTGATAAAATATGTATAATGTAAAAAATACCATTGTAGCCATTTTAAGCATACAATTCAGTAGTGTTATGTACATCCACATTGTACAACCATCACCACCATCCATCTCCAGAGTTTTGTCAGCACTCTAAATTGAAACCCTGTCCCCATTTAACACTAACTCCCCATTCCTCGATCCTTTCAGCCACTGGTAACCTCCATATTACTTCCTGCCTCTATGCATTTGACTGCTCTGGGAACTTCATGTACTGAAATCATGCAATATTTGTCCTTTTGTGTCTGGTTTATTTCACTTAGCATAACACCCTCAAGATTCAGCCATCCAGTCCATTCTTACAACTGAAGGAAGAAGAATAATTTTTTTTTAATGGAAAAGCACAAATTTGATGTTTCTAAGTGACAAAAAAAAAATTATTGTCAGAAGTGATGTAAACAAAGTTGTTCAGAGACAAAGCTAACTACCCGTCAGACTTTACCCCATCTCATCCCTTCAGAGGTGACTCGTGTTGACAGTCTGGCATGTATCTTTCCAGACTTTTCCCCAGGAAGGATAATCTTTCTAAAATATAAATCTCATGAGGTTACTCGTGTGCTTTAAACCCTTCAGTGGCCTTCCATTACACCCAAGATCAAGTCCAAAATGATGACTCTGGCCCAGACATGCTGCAAACCTGAGCCCTGCCTACAGTGGAAGCCTGATCTCCCATGACCTCTTTGGTTTACTCTCTAGCCACACTAGTCCATTTTCAAGTTCTCAATCTACCACAGTCTCTGGCCATTGCACTTGCTCTTCATGTGGATCTCTTCCTAGCTCTTCTCCTTCCTATCTATCACTTTGGCAACTTGATTGTCTTTCAGAGTTTATTTTAAAACTTACTTTTTTGAGAGTCTCCTTATCTAATAACTTTCTGCACACTACCCTGCACCCCCACTTCTTCCTTCCTATAGCACCTTGTTTTATACCTTTCTTGCCCTCCCAGTAATCTACTCTTTGTCTCTAGATATTTGCTTGTTCTGGACATTGCATACAGATGCAATCATACCATAAATGGCTTTTGTGTCTGGCTTTTTTCAGCATAAGGTTTTCAAGGTTCATCTACTTTGTAGCATGTATGAGTACTTGATTCCTTTTTATGACTGACTAATATTTCATTGTACGGATATACCACATTTTGTTTATCTGTTCATTAGTTTATGGGCATTTTGTTTTTTCCACTTTGGAGTTATCATGGATAGTGATAGTGCTGCTATGAACATTCATGCATGTGGGGACTTATGCTTTCATTTTTGGGGGGGGTGGTTAGATGTCTAGAAGTGGAATTGCTTGGTTGTATGGTAAATCTATGTGTAACCTTCTAAGGATCATCTTCCTAAGATTTTTTTAAATTTTATTGAAGAATAGTTGATTTACAATGCTGTGTTAGTTTCTCTGTACAGCAAAGTGACTCAGTTTATATACATATATGTGTTATATTGTGGTTGTTTAGTTGCTCAGTCACGTCCAACTCTTTGCAACCCCATGAACTGTAACCCACCAGGCCCCTCTGTCCATAGAATTCTCCAGGCAAGAATATTGGAGTGGGTTGCCATTCTCTTCTCCAGGGGATCTTCCCAACCCAGGGATAGAACCCATGTCTCCTGCCTTGCAGGCAGATTCCTTACCACCTAGCCACCTTGGAAGCCCCACGTGTGTGTGTGTGTGTGTGTGTGTGTGTGTGTGTGTGTGTACTTTTCCTTTATGGTTTGTCACAGAATATTGAATATAGTTCCCTGTGCTATATGGTAGGACCTTACTGTTTATCCATCCTGTATATAATAGCTTGCCTCTGCTAATACCAAACTCTCATTCTTTCCCTTGCCTATCCCCCCACTTGGGAACCACAAATCTGTTCTCTCTACCTAAGGTTTTTAAATGTCACCTTCAGTGGTTTTCTGGATACCACATTGTGTGGATCACCTAGCAAGCTGGTATTTTTTGTTGCCTTCTGAGAGAAGAAGTTGACTGTATTAATCCAGGAAATTGGAATGAGACAGGCGGAACTTGCCTGCTTCTCCTGTATGCTTTCCCCAGATGACTGGGACTGAAAGAGATCCTTGGGGCAAAATGTTCCAACATTCACATGAAAACCCTGACCAAAAAAAAAAAAAAAATACTTACCTATATATTTAAGTATATGCTTATATAGAGAATGTGTATATTTACAGGAGTATATTTATGTGTATATTTAGATATTGTATTTAACATATAAGAAGTATTTTTCTTGGTTACAATTTTTTCTATTAACATTGGGGAATTTTAGTTGGCCTGTGAGCCTGGAATACAGATCATGATGCCAAATTCAGTCCCTTAATGGGTGAACGATAATTACATTGTATTCATCAGTTTAGAAAGCACAATATAAACAATATTATTAAGTTCCAAAATTTACAGGGTAATCTAATAAAGATGTATTGGTGGTGTTCAAAAAACAGTTAAGGGAAACAGCTCCTGAGCCTTGAAAAAATAATGTACATCCTTTGCTTTTCCCCCAATCCCATCATTAGGTTGTAATTGGAGTAAATTTCATAAAATATCAAGTAGTTGAGTTTATTAGATTTGACAGCTTTGGGTAAGCACTTCTGTGAATGTACTTGCATGCAATTTTCTTCTGAAATAGGGAGGGTTGGTGTCAATATAAAGGCAGACTATGATTTACAGAGAGAGAAGTTTTGCAACTATGGGACTCTAAGTGCTTAATTTTAGGTCTCTAAAAAGTACAAATTTATAACAAAAAGTCAGTCATTTACACAGTGATTCCTGGAAATAGCCCAATAACCTAAACCACTCATTTGTCATCACAATAATTTTTTCTTACTATTCCTGGATGAGTTATTTTCATAAGTTCATTTTTAAGTTTTACCATCCAAAGACAACCACTCTTAACACTTGGGTGTGTTTTCTTTCAGTCTTTTTTCATGCATTTGTTTGGTTCTTCTGCGTGTGTGTGACATATTGATATTTATAGCCATAGTACAGACACAATTTTATATCTTTTCACCTGATATTAAAACATGAACATTTTCTACATTTTTACAGTCTTTATGAACACAATTTAATATCAAATAAGCTTACCATAGCTTACTTAACTAATACCAAATTATTGGACATTATATTTTTTGTATGAGTATTGTTATTATAAATGACATTAACCCAAAAATCTTTAGGAATAATATTTTTCCACATTTGATATTATTTCTTGGAATTAAATCATAAAGTAACAATGTCTGATTTAAAGATATGGACAGTTTAAAGGTTTTGATAGATACTGCCAGATTGCTTTTCTCAAATGTCTTACCAATTACTATTCCAGCCAGCTTTGTTTCATCACATTGTTGGCAGCCTTTAATACCATCCTTTTTTCCCAAAACTTTCTTAAATTGTGAGTGAAAATGGTATTTCTCCGTTTCTCAAATTGACAGGTGTATGGTTGTAATTTTTACTTACTAAAAAGTTGAACATTTTTCTTTTATCTATTAATCAATTACATTTTCTGGAAGGGCTACTATTATTTCATTATTTTTCTTAATTTGTGGTTAGAATATGGGGTGGAATCTATTCTTTTTGAATAAACCAGTATTTATGTATTTGTTTTTGAACTGGTAAGTAACTAATACTAGAAACATTTTAACCAAGATATTTAAATGCTCTTTGAGAGCCATTATGCATGCATGCAGTCTTCTGTGAGCTTCTCAGCCCCTTTCAGGGTACAGATTTCACACCCAGGTGTATGGCCAGTGGCCATAGGATGGTTCTGATACTATAATTAAAGTGGCTTAATCCAATAAGTAAACGTCCTTGAACATATTTTCCTTGAGGTATTATTCTATGCAAAATTCGTGCTGTGATTCTCCTGCTTTCACAAAGCACTCCTACGGGAAAGAGTGATTTCAAACTTCGCCTGTGCTGAGATGAGTCCCAAATTGCTATATATTTTCAGCCAAAGTCAACAAATGGGAAAATAAGTAACTATTGGCTTTGTAGTTGGGTCAGTTATGAGAGACAGAAGGAACTGGGGAAGTATGGGATATAGATGGATATAATAAGACAGAGCTAAGAATGTATTAAATACATGGAGCCCCACACACTTAGAGGGGCCCCAGAAATAGACTCACTAGATCTGTAGAAATTCAGGGGGACAGAGGAGCACAGAAAAACAGAATATCACAGCATAACTTTCCAGATTTAGAATTTTGTTACTGCTGCTGCTGCTGCTGGTGGTAAGTCGCATCAGTCGTGTCCAACTCTGTGCGACCCCATAGATGGCAGCCCACCAGGCTCCCCGGTCCCTGAGATTCTCCAGGCAAGAACACTGGAGTGGGTTGCCATTTCCTTCTCCAATGCATGAAAGTGAAAAGTGAAAGTGAAGTCGCTCAGTCGTATCTGACTCTTCGCGACCAGCTGTTAAATATAATTTTTGCAACTGTGGGTTATGAGTGGTGATGCTGGCATTTTCAGTTCCATTTGCTCCTTCATCTGGAAGGATTTTGTCAAAGATCACAGGATCCCTAGTTCTGGATTCTACCTCCATTTAACAAGATGAAGTGGCCTTTCCCATTAGAAGTGGTTTCTGCTTTCAATTTGGAAGGCGGCTATGCCCAGAGCTTGGGAGTACAGAGTTTGTTTAAGGTACTTAAACACACACACACAATTTCAGCTAGAATATATTAAAACACATTTAATGTATAAGAAATTTCTGTAAGTAGGTAGTTCAACATAGGCCAGGTACCTTTCTGTCCCATAATCTCATGGTGCAGGCTTAAGATTTAAATGCCCCAGAGGATTTAGTAATTAACAAAGCCTTTAAAATACCTCTTTAAAATATCAGTTGCTCCAGTGATCTTCTATTGAGTTTAGCTTTCTGACCAGTGCCAGGTTGTGTTATTGATTAAAAGGAACTCTAAAGCCTTTAGATGTGAGGAAGGCAGGCAGGCTATGGAGCTGACATTGTACTTTTAATATTTGGGGGCCTATTTGAATCCTTAACCAGATGGAAGGCTCCATTTCTATACTGATACTTTTTCCCTTGAAAAATTTTATGTTAAATTTGTGATTAAAAAGATACTTGGAAAAGGAAATTTGGGGTTGAATATTTTAAAGGGCACTTGCGATCAAATGGTCACATTGACATTAAAATAAGTTTCATGATACATCAGATTTTCAGTAGAAATGCATTCTGATGGACCCACTAGAGTAAATTCTTTGCAAGATGAGCCCCTCTTCGTCTTTCACAGCTGAGCTAACTAACTTGTCTGACTTGTTTCAGACCAGATCAGTCACTCAGTCATGTCCAACCCTTTGCGACCCCATGAATAGCAGCACGCCAGGCCTCCCTGTCCATCACCAACTCCCAGAGTTCACACAGACTCATGTCCATTGAGTCAGTGATGCCATCCAGCCATCTCATCCTCTGTTGTCCCCGTCTCCTCTTGCCCTCAATCCCTCCCAGCATCAGAGTCTTTTCCAATGAGTCAACTCTTTGCATGAGGTGGTCAAAGTACTGGAGTTTCAGCTTTAGCATCATTCCTTCCAAAGAAATCCCAGGGCTGATCTCCTTCAGAATGGACTGGTTGGATCTCCTTGCAGCCCAAGGGACTCTCAAGAGTCTTCTCCAACACCACAGTTCAAAAGCATCAATTCTTCGGTGCTCAGCCTTCTTCATAGTCCAACTCTCACATCCATACATGACCACAGGAAAAACCATAGCCTTGACTAGACGAACCTTTGTTGGCAAAGTAATGTCTCTGCTTTTGAATATGCTATCTAGGTTGGTCATAACTTTCCTTCCAAGGAGTAAGCGTCTTTTAATTTCATGGCTGCAGTCACCATCTGTAGTGATTTTGGAGCCCAGAAAAATAAAGTCTGACACTGTTTCCACTGTTTCCCCGTCTATTTCCCATGAAGTGATGGGACTGGATGCCATGATCTTCATTTTCTGAATGTTGAGCTTTAAGCCAACTTTTTCACTCTCCAATTTCACCTTCATCAAGAGGCTTTTGAGTTCCTCTTCACTTTCTGCCATAAGGGTGGTGTCATCTGCATATCTGAGGTTATTGATATTTCTCCCGGCAATCTTGATTCCAGCTTGTGTTTCTTCCAGTCCAGCGTTTCTCATGATGTACTCTGCATTTAAGTTAAATAAACAGGGTGACAATATACAGCCTTGATGTACTCCTTTTCCTATTTGGAACCAGTCTGTTGTTCCATGTCCAGTTCTAACTGTTGCTTCCTGACCTGCATACAGATTTCTCAAGAGGCAGATCAGGTGGTCTGGTATTCCCATCTCTTTCAGAATTTTCCACAGTTTATTGTGATCCACACAGTGAAAGGCTTTGGCATAGTCAATAAAGCAGAAATAGATGCTTTTCTGGAACTCTCTTGCTTTTTCCATGATCCAGCGGATGTTGGCAATTTGATCTCTGGTTCCTCTTCCTTTTCTAAAACCAGCCTGAACATCAGGAAGTTCATGGATCACATATTGCTGAAGCCTGGCTTTGAGAATTTTAAGCATTACTTTACTAGCATGTGAGATGAGTGCAATTGTGCGGTAGTTTGAGCATTTTTTGGCATTGCCTGTCTTTGGGATTGGAATGAAAACTGACCTTTTCCAGTCCTGTGGCCACTGCTGAGTTTTCCAAATTTGCTGGCATATTGAGTGCAGCACTTTCACAGTGTCATCTTTCAGGATTTGAAATAGCTCAACTGGAATTCTATCACCTCCACTAGCTTTGTTCGTAGTGATGCTTTCTAAGGCCCACTTAACTTCACATTCCAGGATGTTTGGCTCTAGGTCAGTGATCACATCATCGTGATTAGCTGGGTCATGAAGATCTTTTTTGTACAGTTCTTCTGTGTATTCTTGCCATCTCTTCTTAATATCTTCTGCTTCTGTTAGGTCCATACCATTTCTGTCCTTTATCGAGCCCATCTTTGCATGAAATGTTCCTTTGGTATCTCTGATTTTCTTGAAGAGATCCCTAGTCTTTCCCATTCTGTTGTTTTCCTCTATTTCTTTGCATTGATCGCTGAAGAAGGCTTTCTTATCTCTTCTTGCTATTCTTTGGAACTCTGCATTCAGATGTTTATATCTTTCCTTTTCTCCTTTGCTTTCTGCTTCTCTTCTTTTCACAGTTATTTGTAAGGCCTCCCCAGACAGCCATTTTGCTTTTTTGCATTTCTTTTCCCTGGGGATGGTCTTGATCCCTGTCTCCTGTACAATGTCACGACCTCATTCCATAGCTCATCAGGCACTCTATCTATCAGATCTTGGCCCTTAAATCTAGACTTGTCTAGGCCCTTAAATCTAGACTTGTTTCAAGCCAGCAACAAATATTGAGAATGTCTGCATGTCAGATACTCTCCCTGATGCTGGGAATAAAGTAGGAAACAAAACAAATAAGATCCCTGCCTTCATAGAGCTTATAATCTAGTAAGGAAGATCATACAATAGATAACCAATTAATCAACCAGATAAATTCCTATCTACCTACATACATTGTTGTTGTTTATTCGCTCAATTGTGTCCAACTCTTTTGCGACCCCATGGACTGTAGCCTGCCAGGCTCCTCTGTCCATGGGATTTTTCCAGGCAAGAATACTGGAGTGAGTTGCCATTTCCTTCTCTAGGGGATCTTCCTGACCCAGGGATCGAATTGCAGACAGATTCTTTACTGCTGAGCCACCTATGTATATACACACACAAAGTACTACCAGTGGTAAGTAATCCATGAAAAATAAAATAGATGGTGTGATGGAGCAGAGTCAAGGAATACTTCTTCCTTAGACTTGAAATATAAGTTGAGATCAGAGATGCTGAACATGTAAATATCAGGGGGAAAAAAAAGTATCATAGGAGATGGGAACAATTGATCCAAAGCCCCTATGGTGGGGAAACCTTGAAGTGTTCAAGGAACAGAAGGAAAATCAACAAAGCTAGAGTGGAATAAAGTGGGTAGGAAGGCAGGATACATAGACAAGAGTTCATATGTGTCCCAGTAAGTTAAGTAATGAGGTGGGGTTGTCTCTTTGCACTAGACGTCATTGGAAGATTTGAAACAGGGAAATGTCATAAATTTGATTTTGCTTTAAAAGATATTCTATGCTATGTAAATTGAAACTTTAGAGACGTTAGAGTGGAAGCAGTTGCAAGGCTATTGCAATAATCCAAAGGAGAGATTCTGTCCTAAGAATCTCTAAGAGATCAAGGTGGTAGTAGTAGTAGTAGTAGTAGTAGTAGTAGTAGTAGTAGTAGTAGTAGTAGTATGGGTGCTAAGAAATGGTTGTATTCAGGTCAAGTTGACTTACTGATGTATTGATTGGAGGGTGGAGTGGCCAGGGGAAAAAGAATCAAAGACAAATTCTGGATTTTGGCCTGAACAACTGGGTGAAAAGTGGTACCATTACTGAGATGGAAAAGCATGCACAAGAACTGATTTGGGGGAGGGGACTCACTCAAGACCTCTGTTTGGAATATGTTCAGTTTGAGATGATTTTTTAAATAGCTGAAGGCATAATTAAGGATCTCCCAGAAAGGATTTTTTAAAAAAAGGTCCAAGAAACCTAGTCCCAGGGTTCTCCAACATTTAGAAGCTGGAAAGGGGAGAAAATCCAGCAAAGGAGTCTGAGAAGGATAAGAGAGAGGAAGAATCTCAAGGAAGTGTGTAGCCCAAAAACCAGTGAAGAGAGTGGGTCAAGAAGGAAGATAAGAGAGTTCCAGGTGGCCTAGTGGTTGGGATTCCAGCCTTTCACTGCCATGGCCTGGGTTTGATCCCTAGTCAGGGAAGTAAGATCCTGAAAGTTGCATAGTGCAGCTTAAAAAATAAAGACATCAATGCAGATCCTACAGATATTTAAAGAGAGAGGAGGATAAAAAAGAGGACAAGACCAGAAGATGCTAAGAGGACAAATAATTTAAGGACCAAGACTGGACTGTGGGGTTTGCATTATGAAAATCACTGGCATCCTTGACAAGAGTAGTCTAGGTGGAATGGTAAAGAAGAAAGTGATTGCAGTGAAATGGGGAAATAGAGGCAATGGCCAAAGATAACTCTCTGTAGTATTGTGAAGAGATGCAGAGGGAAGGGGTTTTAGCTAAAGGAGATATTGGGCCACAGTTAGGTTTTTGGAAGATGGGAGATACCAGAGCAGGTTTGTTTGCTGATAACAGTGATCCAAGAGGGAGGGAGAAATTGATGTTGCAGGAGAGAAAGTATGTGATTAGAGGAGCAAAGCCCTGGGGGGAATAGGATCCAAAGAGAGTCGCAAAGGTTGACTTCCTCAAAGAATCCACTTCATTTGAGTCATAGAAGGTAAAGCAGCACATATAGGCACAGGTGAAGGTATACAGTTGGATTTATTATGAAAAAATGAAAGAGTTATTTTATTTTCTCAATAAAAAATGAAACAGAGCCATTAGTTGAAGAGGGCTAGGGTCAGGGGGTTAGTGTCATGGAAGTTTAAGAAGAAAAGGTATGAAATAGCCATTTTGGACAGTGGGATGTGTGAAGATATCTGTCAAATAGACTTCCCGAGTAGCTCAGCAGTAAAGAATCCACCTACCAATGCAGGAGATGCAGAGGAAGTGGGTTCAATCCCTGGGTCAGGAAGATCCCCTGGAGAAGGAAATGGCAACCTATTCCAGTATTTTTGCCTGGAGAATCCCATGGACAGAGGAGCCTGGCGGGCTACAGTCCATGGGGTCACAAAGAGTCAGACACGACTGAGTGACTAAACAACAATTTGTCAAATATAATGGCCTTAATTTTAGAAAAGAGATCGCAATATTCATTCCAAGGATTGCTAATCAAAAGATATTGCTTAGATTGCTCCAGGTCCATGATAAAAATGTTACCAACAGAAAAAATTGCTTTACCTCTTCCCTGCTGTGGTCGGTGGGCATTCATACAGTCTATGATGCAGTTTATCCATTTGTTTTGTATAGGTTAAAAATAAGGTGGCTTAAGATCCAGTCATTTTTTTGGTTGTTCTATCAACTCTGCCTGAAAGGGAAATCCCTGTTTTACAGACTGGAATTAGAAGGAGTTTGGAAGTTACTTCCTAAAGATTTCACAGGGCCTAAGGGGCAGAGTGGGATGGGAACCTCATTCTTCCAATTTCAAGGCCAAATACTTCCTAAGATGCTGGATTCATTCATCCGTCTGTTATTTACTGAGTATACACCATGCAACAGGCAATGTGCTGAGAGCCTTATATATTTGGCCTCAATTTCTTTTTACAACTACTTGACAAGGTAGGGAGTAAATAAGGGGGTGACAGACGATGAGATGGTTGGATGGTATCACTGACTCAGTGAACATGAGTTTGAGCAAGCTCCGGGAGAGAAGGACCTGGTGTGCTGCAGTCCGTGGTGTCACAAAGAGTCAGATACAACTGAGCGACTAAACAACAACAACAAATACTTCCACTCCTTTGCAGATCAGGGACTTGAGGTTTAAAGAAGGAGGATACATTTATTTAATCACCTAACTCATGGTAGACCATGAATATGAGAGGGGTTGAATTTTTTAGAAAGAAGAACATTTCCTTTTTGAAGTGATACAAAGGCAATTTCACACAAGGAATTAATGAAGACAAATGGATTGGTAAATGTTGGGGCCCACTGCTCAGCATGAAATCTAGATATTCTGGCTAAAAGCACCCAAATTTGTTTCTGATTTGGGATTAACTGAGTAGATGTCCTAAGGTGGATAAGGAAACTAGATCCCAACTACAGATACCCCTGAAATAATTTGCTCAGACAGCAGTAGCTATTGTTTTCCTGTACATTTTGGCACTAGTTTTCATTCTTGTTGGCAGGTCCTCTTTTGATATTAGCCTGACAACTGAGTCGAGGGCCTCTCACTGAGATTTAGCAATTTTTTTTTTTTTTTACTTTTTTTTTTTAGGTATAATCTTCCTTAGAAAGAATTGAACCTAACGAACACATAAGTAATTGCATCCGAGTTCCATTTGAGGCCTTGTCTTCACAGACGTTGTCAGCTCATTTTGGCTTTCTGAAAGCCTTTTATCAAACCACAGGCTGAGTTTTGAACAGACATGGAGTGCTTTCAACCTATCTCTGAACTGTTGATACGAAATAACAGGAAAATCCTCTATCCAAAAGTAAATTGAGTGAGAAGTTTAAAATTATAGAGCTCTCAAAATAGTCTTGGGGATTTAGATGCAAATTCTGCCTCAGCCCCAAATGGCCTCCTCATTCTTATTGTAGGTGATCTAAAAGGGGGTAACGTATTCATTGTTATGAAAACCTCAACTCTGGGCTCCTAACCCACCTTGGGGTGGGGGGCTGGTTAGGGCAAATTGTCTACAGCCTGAGCCAAATTTTGGGGGGTGAGATGAAACTAAGTGAAATATTTCCAGTATAACAAAGGTCTGGAAACACTAAATAGTGTGGGATATGGAAAGAATCATGGGGAGGGGGGTGGGTGTGGTAGGATTTCAATATTGCTGGAGTATAAGGTGCCAGGTGGGGAACCGAAGGACAAAGATAGAAGAGTTGGCAGGGACAAAGTCATGCTGGATCTTTAGGGCATTAAGGGTAAGATGGGAGAAGGGACCAGGAAAATTAAAAGATGAATTCCAGGTTTCATTCCATGGGCTCTTGGGCAAATGACTGGGCCCAAGTTATGAGTCAGAAAAAAACCTGGGGAAAAGAAAAAAGAAAGAAAAAAACCTGGGAAAATGGATAAGAGTTGCTCATTCACCAGTTTCAGGTTTGTCAGTTATCCCTACATTGTAAATATGCTGAAAACTAGGGATTTCCTTATTGGTTTGATGAACAACCCTCCTTTGTAGTTGGAAGGACTGCCATATTTGAAGCCATGTGAGCAGCTAATGCATCAGTAAAAACCCAATAAAATGGTGTCCTTTGCTGAAGTCATGTCACTATTAATGAGTTGAGGCCCAGATAGTAGTTTAGAGCAGAGGTTCTAAACTGGTAGCCCATGGGCCTTCCTACTGTACTTTGTGTCTTGAAAGAGGAAGAAAGAGGGAAACTTCTAGTTTCATTCTTGGTAGGACACTTTTTCCTTCTCGTTTCACTATTTTCCACTTGGTGGAACTAAATACACTTTTCAGCCTCTCCAGGAAGCTCCCTTTCCAAATACATTAGAGTCATCTTCTTCCCACTGCCTGGTGCCTCTCTTGTTGGGCGTTGTTCTCGTCTAGAAGCAAATCATGCTTGGTAATCAACTCCTTGACTACGTGCAGCTTAAGGACATGGTGTGGTTGAGAATGTTTGACATGTAGGGGGAAAGAGAGGAGGACTCTTTCTGAGAGGGATTTCTGTGACCAACCTACCACCAGTTGTAGCCACATTGACCAAATGGACCAGTTGCTTTAGGATAGTATTTCCCAAAATATATAAGGAGACATTTCTGCCTTTGAGAAAGTCATTTTCACCCCCTGTTGCCCAATAGGTTATAGAGACTAAGAAATGATATAAATAGTACATACAGCACCTGGGGCTTCCCAGGTAGCTCAGTAGTTAAAGAATTCGCCTGCAATGCAGGAGATGCAGGAGACATGGGTTTGATCCCTGGGTGGGGAAGATCCCCTGAAGGAGGGCATGGTAACCCACTCCAGTATTCTTGCCTAGAGAATTCCATGGACAGAGGAGCTACAGTCCATAAGGTGGGCTACAGTCCATAAGGTCACCAACAGTTGACATGACTGGAGCGACTAAGCATGCACACAAGCATGCATATATAGTATCTGCTGATGCAGGTATGCATGTTAGTCACTGAGTCATGTCCATCTCTTTACGACCCCATGACCTGTAGCCTGGCAAGCTCCTCTGTCCATGGAATTCTCCAGGCAAGAAGAAGGAAATGGATAGCCATTCCCTTCTCCAGGGGATCTTCCTGACCCAGGGATGGAACCTGAGTCTCCTGAATTGCAGGCAAATTCTTTACTGTCTGAGCCACCTGGGAAACCCTGATGGAGACATACAGTACATTAATTAAAGACTCTCAAAGTCCATCTGGATGGAAACCAGTTTAACTTGTGTGTGTGTGTTTATTTTATTTTAGAGCAGCTTGGTAACCTATTACTAACAGCCATTGTTGATACAGAAAATGTCAGCAAACATTTGAACATTTGTACTTAAACAGTGCTTCACTCATCTTTAAGTTGGGCAAATCTTAAGTATTCTGCAATTAAAGATATACATATATATGTGTGTGTGTGTGTGTGTGTGTGTGTATAGTCTAAGAAAACCCACCTATTTCACACTTCAAATAATCATCCTCATAATTTTGACTTTATAGCCAATTTTAGCAAATAGAGATACAATTGACATGTACCATTCATTATATCAGTTTCGGGTACACCATATAAAGTTTCAATATTTGTATATACTATGAAATGATCACCACAATATGTCTAGTTAATATCCATCACCACATAGGTGATGTGTGTGGATTTGTATGGAGAAGGAAATGGGAACTCACTCCAGTATTCTTGCCTGGAAAATCCCATGGATGGAGGAGCCTGGTGGGCTACAGTTCATGGGGTTGCAAAGAATCAGACATGACTGAGCGACTTCACTTTCACCACACAGGTACAAATGTTTTTCTTGTGATGAGGGCTCTGAAGATCTACTTTCTTAGCAATTTTCATATGTATAATGTAGTATTATTAATTATAGTCACCATACTATACATCACATCACGATGACTTAGTTTATAACTGGAAGTTTGTTCCTTTTGACCACTTGATTTAATGTTTTTTTCCCCCAAGATCTTTTTTATTGAGAAAATTTTCAAGGAATTATATAGTCAACACTTATATACCTACCAACTAAATTCTGTGGTTAACTTTTTTGCTGTATTTGCCTTATTCCATATTATCTATCTAGCTGTCCTGCTCTTGATCCATCAATCCTTCTTATTTTGTGATGCATTGAAGAGGAAATGACAGCATCAGAACCTTTTACCTCTAATTACCTTAGCATGCCTATCCTCAACCAGCTTTGTTTGAATCTGCATTTCCTGGTTCCAGCAGAGCACAAAAATCACATGTGTTTTATTAACACCTCTGGAGGTCACTCAAATTTCATTCTCCACAGGGCAGGCTTTGGGATAATGCTTTAGTGTTGTAAAGACACCACCTATATCATGAAATCTTGGATTACTTAAAATTGTTGTCTTGTCATATGTAGACTAATCACAGAATGGAAAGGGGGTTGATCTAACCACTTCATTTTATAGATGGGGAAAGTGAGGGCCAGACAGGTGAGGACTCATGCTTTTCTACAGAATGCCTTGTCCTTGAATGAGGCTGTTTTCCCTTCACTCTAGTCCTTGCACACCGCTGACTGCCTTGGTCTCTGGCTCACAAGAGTGTTTCTGGGGCAAAGTAAAACTCCTGGGCCAGGCTCCAAACTAGGCTCCCAAGTGACTGCCTTGTAACTTCATTTCTTCCAGTTACTTGTTAATCTCATCCAGATTTCCTTTCCTTAACAATACCCACATTTTATTCTGTTCTGGAATTCCAAGTTGATCATCTCAGTTTTGGTGAATGGAGCTGTTTAAATGAGAAGTGTTCAAAGTATTCTACAGCAGACTTCTGACCCTTTTCTGGGCATTTGTAACACCCAGCTCTTTCAGAGACTAGGGTGTAGAGAGTGGGTGAGCCGAAGTGGGAATGATATCTCTGCAATTTTATGTTCTACCTTAAGAATGTTCATGATTCTAAAAACCATGTTGGTAAAAAAAATTTTTTTTAATCATGTTGGTAATCCATAGGAGGGCTGCTATCATGGCAATGAGTTATTTTACCCTTAAATCATAGTCAGGGAAATTATGGTGGTATCATATGATTATTTTTGATACTTCAAAAACAGTATTGCTAAAGGAGTATGTTTATTTATTTATATATATTCCATTGAATTTCCAAAAGGATTCAAGGCAGGTGAATTAAATGATTGTAGTTTTCTGTGCCAATTTAAAAAATGAAGACTATAACACCCATATTTGGGAAAGACCAAGCTGGAATTTCTGGGTTTGCCTCCTTTTTTCTTGGGAGAGCATACTGAGGTAAGACAAGAACAAATTTTGTCCACCACGATTGTAAAACACAAAAGATAACCCCACTCCTTTCAGACAACAAAGAAAGACAAGAGCTTGCCTATGAAACAAGACTCATGATGATGGCTGACATTTTAAGAAAATGCAATAATTTACATATAAAGCATGATAAAATGATTTGTATGGTTTTAGACGTATTCTTGGAGAAGGCAATGGCACCCCACTCCAGTACTCTTGCCTGGAAAATCCCATGGATGGAGGAGCCTGGTAGGCTGCAGTCCATGGGGTCGCTAAGAGTCGGACACGACTGAGTGACTTCACTTTCACGCATTGGATAAGGAAATGGCAACCCACTCCAGTGTTCTTGCCTGGAGAATCCCAGGGATGGGGGAGCCTGGTGGGCTGCTGTCTATGGGGTCGCACAGAGTCAGACATGACTGAAGCGACTTAGCAGCAGACGTATTCTGAAAGGCCTTGGAAGGCAGTCTTATTGTAGTATTTCAGAAGCAGCACATCTGGAGAAAGGTTTCTATGGCAACTCATGAAAGTTTGATTTTTTTTTTCTCTCCTTTTCAAGAGCATAAATCATCCTACAGCCTAAGGCTTCAGTAAAGGTCTCCTGTATTTTAGCAGCTATTGCCATTTGTTTTGGGGGTTGTATATTTTGACTGTCTAAGAGAAAACAGAGCAAAGGGCTTCCAAGAAGGCTTGGAGTCTTACATTTTTCGTATTTGGGAGCAAGATGTCAATAATCTTATTCTAGACTTAGTTTCTCTGTGATCAAAAGGATGGTGCACACTGGTATGTTTGGTTTATAGCATGTGTTATTTCAGTTTTCAAGAAAGTTGTGGGACTTCCCTAGTGGTCCAGTGGTAAAGACTTGGCAGTCCCAATCCAGGGGCACGGGTTCAATCCCCAGTCAGGGATCTAAGATCCCCCAGGTGCCATGTGGCACTGCTTTAAAAAAAAGAAAGAAAGTTGTGATCAGTGTGTTCTCAGGAAAGAGGAGTCAGTCTAGACTTAAGAAGGAGGAACTGTTTGGCCAAAGCATCTCCTAATCAGTAGTTTAGTGGAGGTGTCCTACTGTCTTCACGTCTGCCTGTGAATGACATGGTCCTGGGGTTTTGCACACTGATATGCTTAAGGTGATTTTTTATCAATATATCCTTTCCAAGAAAGTCAATAAAGAAATATGATATATGGCAAAACCAATACAATATTGTAAAGTTAAAGAATAAAAGAAAAGAAAAAAACAAGATATTCAAAAATTAAAAAAAAAAACAAAACTCAGAACAGTTTGAGAAATTGTTTTAAACAACTTTGGCCTTTGTATATTATAGGATGTCACATGACTAATGAAAAACACCCAAGACACAGAAACAGAGCTAGACTATAGACCGAGCTCTGCCATCACTAATTGTATCATAGTGAGCAAGCCCTTGAGAATGTCTTTGAGCCTCCATTTTCTAATCTGAAAAATAAGATAAACAACACGAGCCTCAAGGCTTATTGTTAAGAACTGAATGTGTGTGAGTATTGGAAACTATAGTGTTGTAGCAATGTAAGGTAGTTATTATAATTGATGGGCTGGCTTTCTTTGCAGCTCTTTTTCTTTGTTAAAGTCCCTTTACCATTTCTGGTGTGACAAGAAGAAATCAGTTTCAATGTGCATCAATATTTTAGTTTTCTTATACTATGTTAAATATGATTATATAGACACCACTGCAGCCAGTTGTTTATTTCTTGACTAAGTAATTAAATATCATCTTTGCTGAAGGCTATTAAATTAATCCAGGCAAGTGCCAACTGTGTACTCACATTGAGGACACAAAGACTAGGTAATTAAATTCTTATCATTCAGGAAATAAGTTCTCTGAGTTTTGAGGCCACAGCATGAGCTATTCAGACTGATGCAGTGAAAGAGGGGGGATGCAATCCAGCTCACACACTGCTAGCCAAGCATCAATGTGAGCTGTATTCACCTGAAGAAAGGATGCTTTTTTGAAACTTACCTGCCACGAGTGTAATTTCTTCTTTCTTCCTATAATTTACACAAAGGCATGGAATGTGCTAGCAGTGGCCCTGGTATTTATGTGGTTCGTGATGTTCTGCAGAAGGCTTTCAGTGTTTCATCATTTAGTGTGAGGAAGACTGCTTTCCGTGTTTGTTTTCTGGAGTTACATTGCCTAGATTTGAATACTGGCTCTGCTGGTCGCCAGCTGTGTGACCTTGGGTACATTACTTGACCTCTCTGTGCTTTGCTTTTTACATCTGCAAACTTCATAGAGTTGTTAGGAGAATAAATAAATTCTTATATGTAAAACATTTGGAATTGAAACTGGCATGTAGTCAGTGCTCAAAATATTCCCGTCTTTTGGGAACTAAACCAATAAACTACTCATTAAGAAATACTTTGACCAAACAGTTCCTCCTCTTTAAGTCCAGACTGACTCCTCTTTCCTGAGAACACATTGATTACAACTTTCATTCTTCTTTTCTTTTTTTGGCAGTGCTGCAGGACATGTGTGATCTTAGTTCCCTAACCAAGGACTGAACCTGTGTCCACCTGCCCCTCTACTCTGTGTTGAAGAGTTCAGCAATTAACGTTTGAATTGTACCTATAAATGCCACTTTCCTTTAATTGATTTAGTCTCACATTGGTGATATTTTTTCTTCTTACCCCAGCCTCTTTTGTGTGTGTGTATGTGTTAAATAACTGAAAAGGCATTTTTTGTAGAGACATCAAAGAATTCCAGTTCTTTGATTAGAAGGTCAGTTGGTTGTTTCTAGAATTTTCTCATAAAACCATTGCTTTGTCCGAAGCGACAGAGGTGATGAGGGCTATTTGCATGTTTTTGGCTTTTTTCCTTCCTAAGAGCGTGCTTATAAGGTTTACTAGGGTTATAAGTTTAGAGATGCTTTGAGGTACCATGAATTTTTTTTTTCTCAGTTTTGGTCAACATGATACTTTTTTGGTAACTTTAAACTGAGAAAAAGTCCTTTGTAACATGGAAGTACTGATATTTGATAATATTTTCAGAACAATTAGCCTTGCATTTCATAATGCCGAAAAATTCTGTTAAATATCAGCTTTTGATAGGAAGGACATAAGACAGACTGACAAAGCGAAGAGTGAGGCAGAGGGCGATTTTGATTTTTATCTTCCTTCCAAATCCCAACTCCTTCACTGTTCTTAAGACTCTTAGAAGAGGCCCTTTTGTTACTTGCACTGTGTACTTTTCAGTCTCCTACAGTCTCTAACTCTTAAGCCCTTTTCCGTGGCACAAAACAGGAAGCATAGAATGTTAATAATGCTGCAAACCACTGATTTCTAGGTATTTAAAATAATTTGGGCATCTAATACAGATTGAAATATCCAAATAATTGAGATAGTCATCACTTTGAGGAAACATTTTCCAAGTGAGCTACGTGGAAAGGGAGATGAAATATTTTGATCATTTCATGGCATTAGGCTTTCATCCACCATTTAGTCAGCTATGCCATACTATGCTTATTCATCCAAAGAAGACTCCCTGAGGCAAAATACCATAGATCCCGCACCATTTAGAACTAACAAGTGAGATGATCTTATCAGGGACCTGTCTAGGACACATAGGGGCTACTTCTGAAAGTGCCAAATAATCATTTGTTTGTGAAATATTCATTGATCCTGCATATTAAACTCAAGTTTTTATTAGCTTTTTAAAAGTAGGCAGCGATTATGTACTTGTTTCTAAACTGGTTGCCTAAAGAGTCTGCCACAATGTGGAAGACCCGGGTTCGATCCCTGGAGAAGGAAATGGCAACCCACTCCAGTATTCTTGCCTGGAAAATCCCATGGATGGAGGAGCCTGGCAGGCTGCGTGCAGTCCATGGGGTCACAAAGAGTCAGACACAACTGAGAGACTTTACTTTCACTTTCAAACTGATGGCAAAAATTAAATCTCTGTTTAAAAGAAAAACCAATATTTTAAGATTCTTCTGTTTAGATGGACAGCAGAATGTTTTAAAGACATTGCATCAATCTGTGTATAGAGTTACTGCATTTTTAACTTTTGCTTTTTGGTCCAAGGGCGGTGGCTAAGAAGTCCAGTTTGGGGCTGAACCCTCACCATTTACTAATTGTATAGTCTATGGCAAGTCAGTGAATGTCTCTTAACCTCCATTTTTGTTTTCTTTTTAAAATGAGGATAATAATACCTGTCAGTACTGTGGTGAAAATCAAAAGGTTTTTTTTTATGTGAAATGCTACTTCTTCACACAGAGCAAAGTAACGCTCAGTGCTTTATGGTGGCGTTTGTTATTATCATGGATATTTTCTTTTTCCTTTTTTTAGCTGTTACTGCATTGTATCAGGAAATGATTGCCTAAGGGTTTCAACAGCACTGATTACATTGTTTAGTGTTTCTACTTTATATTATTTTTCACAATAGTATTACATTTTAAAATTCTCAGACTTCCAAGAGAATACACCATCTCTCCTATTTTTGTTTTATGGCAAAATGTGTCAAAAGTTCCAAATTACTGACATAAACATGAACCCTTGGGAAACAACCCTGTTGTCAGCCCAGGGGCTCTGGGTCCTCAGTTGTTTGCTTATCTTTTGATTAATTCAACCATTAATCCTTTTGCCAGTCATCAGCGAGGAATCCCTTGAGAGCTCAGTTGCTCAGTTGTGTAACACTGAACACCATGGACTGGACTGTAGCCCACCAGGCTCCTCTGTCCATGGGATTTTCCAGGCGAGAATACTGGAGTGGGTTGCCATTTCCTCCTCCAGGGGATCTTCCCAAGCCAGGGATTGAACCCACATCTCCTTGTCTCCTATATTAGCAGGCGAATTCTTTACCACTGAGCCACTGGGGAAGCCCCTCCCTTGAGAGCTACATGTAAACAATCTTTTTAAATTTTCTTTATTAAAAAAAATTTTTATTGAAGCATATAATTGGTTTACAATGTTTGGGTTAATTTCTGCTGTATAGCATAGTGATTCTGTTATATATATCTATATATATACACATACATACATTCTTTTTTAAGTGTTTTTTCCATTGTGGTTTATCAGAGGATATTTAAGATAGTTCTCTGTGCTGTACAGTAAGACCTTGTTGTTTCTACATCTTGACAATCTTAATAACCTCCGGACCAGACTCCAACTCCTCAATTTCTTTGGTAATGTAAAACTCCCTCTTCCTAAAATGCAGAGGATGAGATGGTTGGATGGCATCACCAACTCAATGGACATGAGTTTGAGCAAACTCCAGGGGATAGTGAAGGACAAGGAAGCTTGGTATGCTGCAGTCCATGGGGTTGCAAAGAGTCAGACACAATTTAGCGACTGAACAGAAACAAACTGCAGGGACTTTCTTAAGCCATTGTTATTTGGGTCAGTTATTTTTCAAATCAGTCTTTGTCAGTTGATGTCCAACAAGCATTTGAATATCACCCCGCATGAGCATGAGTGAGACAAATTGTGAGGTATTTCCCACAATATATTTTTGTATTGCTCTATTTAAAGATACTTTTGTAATTTCTATTTATGCCTTTTTAAGGCACACGAACCTAGAGAACTCTAGTCAATGATTTGATAAGACCCCGGATTGTTCTAGTAAATGTTCCAGTATAGCATCAGGTACTTACTTAGTAGTATCTTTTGTGGAATGTAAAATACTAGTGTATTTGAGTGATGTTGTGTTTCATTCTGAGCCCCTTTTTAAGCCTCAACATGCTTAGCAAGTCTATCTGAATTCCTTGATAACTGCTGTTACTATGGCTGCATGTTATTTCATCTTTCATTTGTTGAACTGATGCTTGATAAGAGAGATGGCATTGAATCGTGGGTAATTTTGACTCAATAGAAAGGTTTTCTTTCTTTTTTTTTTCTTATGGAGGTAAAATTGGGAAACTGTAGTTAAAAATCCAAGCCTTGTATTTCTAAATTAGGGTTGTGCAATGCTTGTGCACACTGTGTGTGTGTGGGGGGGTGGACTTTGGCACCATCACCCCACCACCTGCTGGATGTTCTGGCCTTGGCCCCAAGGACAGTTATCAGAAGGTGGATTAACTCAAATAATGAAATGTCACATCAGCCTCTTTAAAAAAAAATGGTTTTCTTCTTTTAGGACAGCTCACAGAGGGTGAATGGAGCCTCATGTTTTCATTATGGTTTCCATGGTAGACTCATATCTTGTGTTCCACGGATTCTTATCAAACTGCAAGATACAAGTGTGCTTTCAAAACATGGTGACCCAAACAAAGTGAAAAACACTTTTGAAATGTAATTTCTCCCTGAAGCAAAAATTGAGAGATGCAATCTATGAAAAGGATGGCTCTAAGGCCCCATGGAAACCAGTGCTCATAGTGCTTATAGAAGCAGACACTGGAGTGAAACTGCCTGGCTTTGCTGCTGGCTCATTATGTGATCTTGGACACCTCTTTGTGCTTCAGTTTCCTCAGCCATAAAATGGGAATATCAATAGTACTTTTTTAAAAATTGGATTGCTGTGAAAATTCATTGAATTGATACATTAAAACACTCAGAATAGCATCTGAAATATTGTGCGCACTACAGGAATATGAGCTATTTTTGTAGGAATTTTTTTTTTCCACACTCGTGCTTGTGCTCAGTTGTTTAGTCATGTCTGACTCTTTGCGACCCCATGGACTGTAGCCCGCCAGGCTCCTCTATCCATGGAATTTTCCAGTCAAGAATACTGGAGTGGGTTGCCATTTCCTCTTCCAGGGGATCTTCCCGACCCAGGGATTGAACCTGTGTCTCCTGCACTGGCAGATGGATTCTTTACCACTGAGCCACCGGGGAAGCCCTTTTTCACACTGCTACTGCTGCTAAGTCGCTTCAGTCGTGTCCAACTCTGTGAAACCCCATAGACGGCAGCCTACCAGGCTCCCCCATCCCTGGGATTCTCCAGGCAAGAACACTGGAGTGGGTTGCCATTTCCTCCTCCAATGCATGAAAGTGAAAAGTGAAAGTGAAGTCGCTCAGTCGTGTCTGACTCTTAGCAAACCCATGGACTGCAGCCTTCCAGGCTCCTCCATCCATGGGATTTTCCAGGCAAGAGTACTGGAGTGGGGTGCCATTGCCTTCTCTGCTTTTTCGCACTAGTGGGATCTAAAAGTTCCAGAACTATTATTTTTAAAAGACAAGGTAGAAATTGTTTTATTTCTCTGTAAGGCACAGAATCTTGGCATTTCCTTGATTTTGTTTGATTTCATAAAGCAAATGAGTAAGGTATTTGGAACTGAGTAAATTCAATTCATTGTGGTAAGAACACCAGTTATATTGTCTGAAAAACTCTTACTAAACTCTGTAAGTTAAAGATGTAGAATTTTAAGATTTGTGAGATCAAAAACTACATTCAGGATGTATTTATACCAAAAATTACATATTTGAACTTTACACTAAGCTCTATCCCTTATCAAAACTCACTGAACTCATTGGTTAAAGTTTATTGTATGTAAATGTATCTCAGTAAGCTGTTTTGTTATGTTGAATTCATGATGTTGGAATTGTAGTAGGCATAAGTATTTTTGACTACATTAATAGATGAATAAATGAAAGGAGTCATTTTATTCTTCAGTGATGGATCCTACAGGGAATGAGGACAATTAAATGAGTTGCATTTTATGTCTTTGGTTTTGTAACTTTACATCAACTTCCAAAAGTTCAGTTTTAACAGTGAATTTTAGGTCCTTTCACATGCTTTGAAGAGTGACTCCCCCCTTTTCTCTTTCACCTAAATTTATTGGATTTTCATATTACCAATTGCTCCATTTGGTCCTGGGTTTGCTGGGGCTTATACACTTCTTTTTTGTGGGGCTTTGTGTTTTCTTTCATGTTGTCAGGCACATAATCACGTAATTTAGTCTTTAAAGATAAACATTTTGATAAAGTGACCAAAGAAGTTTTTTAGGGTTTGAGACTTTTACTAAAAATGAAACCTTTTTTTATTCTTTCAAGAAATAGCAGTTGGTTTTGCAGACTTGGAATCTGGGTCTCTAGTGAGAAACCCTAGACACCTGTAAGTTGGTTAAGTTGAACGTGATGATATGCTATGTGTATGAGCCAACATGGACTTTAATCATTGGCTGTTAGCATGGGGAGCTTATCTGGAGTTGAGTGTTTGGTTCTGATTTTTTCTTGTATTTTCTACCAGGTATGGCAGCAGCCAAACTTCTACATGACTCTGGCTTGAATGTGATTGTTCTGGAAGCCCGGGACCGCGTGGGAGGCAGGACTTACACCCTTAGGGTAAGACAATAAGAATTGGCTGGAAAATTGTGACCCTGAAACTGAGTTTCCTTTTTTCTTTCTGAAAGTCTTGAACTTCACTTGACTCTTGACAAGAGAGTGAAAATTACTTCAAAACACTCCACGTCCTCTCAATTTGCTTTCTTTCCATGTCTTTCTTCTGTCCCTTTTCTCTTCTTACCTCATAACACTTGGCACTTTCCCCATAAATGATTGCACCAATAATTAGATTTTTGAAATACATTAGTGAGTAAAACAAAGATTCCCTGCCCTTGTGAAATATATACTCCCCCTTTTTTTTTAAGTGGGGGAGCAATAGTGACTCAGTAGGTAAAGAATCCGCCTGCCAATGCAAGAGACCCAAGTTCCATCCCTGGGTCGGGAAGGTCCCCTGGAGAAGGAAATGGCAACCCACTCCAGTATTCTTACCTGGAGAATCCCATGGACAGAGGAGCCTGGCGGGCTACAGTCCATGGGATTTCAGGAATTAGATGCAACTTAGTGACTAAACCATACCACCATACAATAAACAAACAAAAGCAGAAAAGGAGGACCTGCTCTGGTGTCCCTGACTATTAGGAATCCAGTTATGTTTGGACATGTTCAAACATAGGGAGTTTTTCTAGTCATTCTTGTTCAAAAGTTGGTCCTTAGTCATTGCAAATGGAGCTAATTCAAAACCATATGAAAGCCTTTCTACTGAACATAAGAGCAATTTCAAAGGTTTAAATTAGGACTCTAATGCTATCTTTCAAGTGTCTGGATTAACGAACCACAAAAGAAATGGTCATTTCCTGGATGGACTTAGAGTTTATCATACTAGGTAAAGAAAGTCACACAAAGACAATTATCATATGATATCATTTATATGTAGATGCTTTAAAAATGATACAGATGAACTTACAAAACAGAAACTGACTCACATAGAAAACAAATTTATGGTTACCAAAGTGAATAGAGGGGAAGGAAGTTTGGGATTAAAATTAGGAGTTTGAGATTAACAGATACACACTGCTGCTGCTGCTAAGTCGCTTTAGTCATGTCCAACTCTGTGTGACCCCATAGACGGCAGCCCACCAGGCTCCCCCGTCCCTTGGAGTCTCCAGGCAAGAACACTGGAGTGGGTTGCCATTTCCTTCTCCAGTGCATGAAAGTGAAAAGTGAAAGTGAAGTCGCTTAGTCGTGTCTGACCCTTAGTGGCCCCATGGACTGCAGCCTACCAGGCTCCTCCATCCATGGGATTTTCCAGGCAAGAGTACTGGAGTGGGGTGCCATTGCCTTCTCCACCCAGATACACACTATTATATATAAAATAGACAAACAAAGGCCTACTGTATAGCACAGGGAAGTATATCAAAATTTTCTAGTAACCTATAATGGAAAAGAATCTGAAAAAGAATATATATATACACACACACATAAAACTGAATCTTTTGACTGGTGTGAAATGGTACCTCATAGTGGTTTTGATTTGCATTTCTCTGATAATGAGTGATGTTGAGCATCTTTTCATGTGTTTGTTAGCCATCTGTATGTCTTCTTTGGAGAAATGTCTATTTAGTTCTTTGGCCTGTTTTTTGATTGGGTCGTTTATTTTTCTGGAGTTGAGCTGTAGGAGTTGCTTGTATATTTTTGAGATTAGTTGTTTGTCGGTTGCTTCATTTGCTATTATTTTCTCCCATTCTGAAGGCTGTCTTTTCACCTTGCTAATAGTTTCCTTTGATGTGCAGAAGCTTTTAAGGTTAATTAGGTCCCATGCTGGAGAGGGTGTGGAGAAAAGGGAACCCTCTTACACTGTTGGTGGGAATGCAAACTAGTACAGCCACTATGGAGAACAGTGTGGAGATTCCTTAAAAAACTGGAAATAGAACTGCCTTATGATCCAGCAATCCCACTGCTGGGCATACACACTGAGGAAACCAGAAGGGAAAGAGACACGTGTACCCCAATGTTCATCGCAGCACTGTTTATAATAGCCAGTACATGGAAGCAACCTAGATGTCCATCAGCAGATGAATGGATAAGAAAGCAGTGGTACATATACACAATGGAGTATTACTCAGCCATTAAAAAGAATACATTTGAATCAGTTCTAATGAGGTGGATGAAACTGGAGCCTATTATACAGAGTGAAGTAAGCCAGAAGGAAAAACATAAATACAGTATACTAATGCATATATATGGAATTTAGAAAGATGGTAACAATAACCCAGTGTACGAGACAGCAAAAGAGACACTGATGTATAGAACAGTCTTATGGACTCTGTGGGAGAGGGAGAGGGTGGGAAGATTTGGGAGAATGGCATTGAAACATGTAAAATATCATGTAAGAAACGAGTTGCCAGTCCAGGTTCGATGCACGATACTGGATGCTTGGGGCTAGTGCACTGGGACGACCCAGAGGGATGGTATGGGGAGGGAGGAGGGTTCAGGATGGGGAACACATGTATACCTGTGGTGGATTCATTCTGATATTTGGCAAAACTAATACAATTATGTAAAGTTTAAAAATAAAATAAAATTAGAAAAAAAAAACTGAATCTTTTTGCTACACACCTGAAACATTGTGAATCAACTATACTTCAATAAAAAAAGTGGTCCTTTCCTTTCTTGCTTTTCCTCTAGCATTAGGTACCTCAAAATTAGCCAGAAATGCTAAGTAAAGAGAAATTTATTAATAATTCATAGTTTACAAATCTAAGCCAGTAAAACCCAGAGCACGTTGTGGTACATAGTGAGAATGATGGGGTTCAGAAATCTCTTGCTTATTTCAAGTCCGATCAGTTTTGTTTTAAAATTAGGAATGATTCAATAACCGTTTAGTTGCATGAATGAGGTAGATAAAGAACAGAGTCCAGTTTTCTATAGGTACTCCTCAAGGTGTATCTAGAACCTGTGAAATGCCAATCTGCTTTTTTTAGGGCTGTCTTTTTTATCTTAAGAATAACATTTTCACAAATATTTATTTTTATTTCTTTCCATGGGAAAACAGAACCAAAAAGTTAAATATGTGGACCTTGGAGGATCTTATGTTGGGCCAACTCAGAATCATATCTTAAGATTATCCAAGGAGCTAGGATTAGAAACCTACAAGGTGAATGAAGTAGAGCGTCTGATTCACCATACAAAGGTAAGCCTGGAACAACCTTTGAAGGATTTGGAGATTATTCTGTCAGTATTTCCATATATTAGTACAAATTCCAGATCCTCCCCTCAGACAACCTCCTTTATCCTTGAATGATGCGTATGTATTTTATAACTATATTTCAACCATTCTAAGAATTTTCTTTACAGTTATCAAAGGCTAATTCTAAATCTATTTGGGAAGGTTATTGATGAAGTAGTATTAACCATTTGGTAACAAGATGAACAAAACCAATAGAGAAAAAACATTTGTGATTAATTAAATACCTCTATTAAAATAATTAGGGCTCTTTCATGTGATACAAAAACTTGTGAACAGTTTTACAAATGCTATCTTAGACATCATGTGATAGAGTATTTGCAATATGTCTAATGTAATTATTTTGAAATTTGGTTATTATGTCCTATATATAGGCTAAACTCACTTTCTTTTGGAGATTTACATAAACATAGGTCAAGTCCCAAATTTCATCTTCTGTGGGAAAGCTCCATTGATCTCCCTCAAATTTCTGTGAGTTTACTGTGTCTCGCATTCTCACGATCATTTGTGGTCCACGGTTCTTGCTTCCATGACACATATGCTCATTCACATTCGTGGCCTGTGACTCTCTTCTTTCGTTTGCTCTATGTCAACCTGGGTTCGAATTCACCTCTTTGTCTTGACTTTCTTTGGACTACCCCGAGCATTTGTGTACAGTAGACTGGACTGAAGTTTTGAACAATGGGGGTGAGGGGTTCAATCACAGAAACTTAAAACTGAATATTGGACATTGTTATTCTAGGAAGCTCTTCAAACAGGGTGCCCTTGGTGATTTCTCACTGGCCACATTTTTCTGTGAATTCCAGTCTCCCACCATGTTTCTCCCTTTAGACTCTTCTCACAACTCCCTGATGCTTGTTTTCCCAGCATCTCTGTCTTGGTCCAAAATATCACTGATGTTCTCTGACAGAGATTTTTAATTTCAATCTTTCCTCTCTCTTCCTCACTTACCTCCTTAAAGGATTTGAGCAATATAGAGACAAGTTCCTCACTGGAAAAAATTGTACCCTTAGGAGGCAGAAGAAACTATCAACAGTTAGTTTTGAATCACATAATAGTGTCGATGTGTTTATTATTTGTGGGTGATAATATTAAGAAGGACAAATAATAGACTATATGTTGTGAACTGTTTAATGAAACAGAAAATAAAAATTTATCTGATTTGGTATAATGTGGGTAACATTTATAAGAAATGTTTTGTTTGACCTTCAAATTTTGTTTTATGAGCCTTTTCACCTTGCTTCCATATGTGTCTAGTGGGAAAAGAGACACATGAATTAGAAATGAAAATGAAGCATGGTAATAGCGTGATTTATTGAACATTCATCAGCAACTCTTTGTAAACATCGTTCATTGTGTTCCCGGCTTTTATATGTAGATCATCTTGACCGATTTCTTCTGTCTTCATGTCCTAACATTTAAGACTTGCAGAGACTGAATTCCCAGAACACTAGGATCTCTTTTAAATTTCTCTGGACAAAGGAGATGATGACTAGAAATTAAATTCATTTTTCTGTCTTTGTGAGGGCAGGGTTTCTTGGCAATCAGGGGCTATGTTCAGGACACTTTGTTTTTCTGGAAATCTTTCCGCCGACACTGTGTTCCTTGTTTGAAAGAGATTGCTCACAGTCATCAACTGTGGCAAGGATGTTATACTTGAATTTTTCAGAGTGATGACCAAATATGCTTCTTTCTTTAGCTATTTCATATAATCCACATGCAGCTAAGAAAATAATTAAGCACTATCTCTGATTTTATACAGAATACATATGCCAACATTGGTCTTCATGAAATTCAAATGAATGTTATTGCTTTCTAATTATTACAAAAGGAAAGCAGGTTTATTGTAAAAATATAAGAAGAAAACTTGGGTAGAGGAAAAACAATTACAAAACCCCTTCAATAATCTTATGTAGAGAAAATCACTCTAAAATATTCTTTTGGTACATAGATTTTCATGTTCCTGTATTGCTATTTTCTGACCTCTGCTGGAGGAAATAAGAAATATCAGTACACTTTAAAATATTGTATACATATGCATATGTGTATATGTTTGATATACTTACTCTTTAATTCTCATCCTGAGACAATTAAAGCACTAATGAATTTATGAAACAAAGATTTCAGTTTTCAGTCCACTGAAAACTGGTTGTATCCAGTGAAGTGTTACTTGATGATAAATAATAATAAAGATTTTAGAGCTAAAAAGTCCTCCCTAAACTAAAAATTTGTTCTCCACCATCATCACTTCCATGTCTTTGCTTATATGTCGTTTTTCTTCTTTTGAATCTGTAAAAAGCATCTGAGATGCTTCCATCCATTTCTGGAATTATTGACCAGAGCTCTGACATCTGATCTCCTACTACATGACAAAGAATGTAGTTCAGAAATTTGTTTCCTCTGTAATGGTAGGAAGTACTTTGGCCATTTGGACATTACCTATTTCAACAACTACTGTTCCCAAATGCAAACAATTATTCATGCAAATATCTAGTATATTTGTGCCTTGTTTCTTCAGTGGACCTGCACTCTATTTCTCAACCCAAAGCCTGAGAATGTCAAGAGTATCAAGTGTGTTACTTCTCATATTGTCAGATCCTGCTATTCAAATCAGCCTGCTCAAGGACTCTGTTTTTTCAGTTTCTTACATGATTGTTAACGTAAGACAGAGTTTTACATGCAGTCTTAATAACATTAAGCTAAAGAATTTGAAGTTGGTTGTTGGAATTGAAACTGGTGAAATGGATGGAGCTACTCACAAAGAGGGGTGAGGGGCCCTAGCAGCCCGTGATAGGCTAGCTATTCAAAGGAAGGACATCTTTTCTAAGAAACGAGGACCCTCAGTATCACCAGTTCTCTGATAGTACTGGAAGAAGTGGTCTGTTGACAGTTGGGTTGTGCCCATGCTAATCCCATAACAAGCATGCATCAACCTCTAATGTGTTATGATATACGGGGTGTTTTGCTCTCTGCCTCTGATCTCCAGAAATATTTCTGTCTACTGAGTGGTACTCATTTTTAGTGCTACAGTAGATCTGTCTTACATTGCTAAAAAGTGACTTTCCAAACCCTTGTTCATGAATTGGTACCAAGCTATATGGGGATTTTATTATCAGTGGGAAAATGATCACCTAAGCTCAAATCAATATAATTTAGAAAGTGTTTTCCATACTTCTCAAATCGGTGATGCAGTCCTTCATGCTTAATAATTATTGTGAAACAGCTACTCAAGTTTATAATCTATTTCACAGTCATGTTGATTTCTGCTAGGATGGTTTAGAAGGCAGTTGTTTACATGCCTTGGAAGTGAATTGTGAAAAATGTCCCCTTTTAGGGACTAACTCATAATTAAAGAGAAAAATACAAGAAATATAAACCTCTTATGGAATGTTGCTGCATTTTGCCTTGCGCCTCTTCCTCTTTTATCTTGTGTGTGTGTGTGTGTGTGTTTGCATGCTCACATGTGTGGTTATTGTGTTTTTGTTTGTTTTTTGTTCTTTCAGGCTCATACTTTGAAGGAGTTTTGTACAATGTAGGCTATTGACATTCAGAGTTTCTCTGTCTCAGAAGTTTTATAAGTCTGAAATTTAGAATGAGTGTCAAGTGAAAATATGCATGCAACTGCTTTAGGCCCAAAGGCTGAACTGCTAGGCATCTGGTGAATGTAAAGATGTAGCATGACTTAAACTTAAGAGTCCAACTTCACACTGATAGTTGTGTGTTTCCAAACTTCAGCTCTTGTGATAAACTGAAAAAGAAAGAAAGAAAAAAAAAAAGATGCTCTGGTCTTAGTCTACTTCCCAATGAGCAGAAGCCAAGATCACTGTCAAAGTCCCTTTTGTGTTGTATGTGGTAAATATCAATGCTTGAAGGGATGAGGAGCTATTTCTCAAATACTTTGCCTATGTGTCGCTGCTACAACTGCTATTGCTTAAACAGCTTTGTGGAGGAGGCACCATTTGGCAGAACTTTTCCATTTGTTGACAACACTGAAAGCCAACAGAAAATACGGTACCCCCAGAGGACATAAAGGCGTAGAGTAGAAACTAGATCTCTAGCGATCAGACCAGTTGGGTGAACTTCTTGGAAGAGATCACTGTCTCTCTGTGTTGGGGAACAGCAATAGAATTAGAGGAAACGTTGAAAAAGAAAATACTCAAATTTGAATTGCATTTGGCTAATGAAAACCATCCTAAGATGTAGGACTTCAGTATCTTGCAGAGATCAACAGACCAGGAGTGTCCAGTCTTCTTCAGACTCTTAGTATCCCCTTCTGCATGCCTCTCCCTCCAACATTATTAATCCAGAGAAGCCTGGATCAAAGTCGAGGGTGTACTTGCTTTTCTCACAATGACAGAAGAATCCAGGAACAGGTTGGACAAAATCTTGTATTTCACCCAGGAACAGCTGCCATTTTCCCAAGAACTTCACACATGCCACCCAGAGCTCACTGGTTCTGAGATGGGCTTCCTGAACCTTTTCTTCCATACATACCCCTACTCCACTTCATTTCTTATTTGTTGGAAACAGATATGTCTTATCATCACGGGAATATCCCCCCCCTCCCCCCCGCTAAATATGTAGAATAGTAATTTCCTCTTCAGCAGGAAAAACCTATTTGTCTAGTGATCATTCTGAAGCTTATGTTAAGTTCTTCTGGAAAACAAAGTGCTAATTTGCGTTTATGAAAGACAGGCAGATTTTTGACATGTAATTGATGAGGATGATGCTTTCAGTGGCTGAATGTGGGGGAATATTTGGGGGATAAGAGAGCAATTTATTCTAAGCCTTCAAGGTTTCCTTTTAGAATTTAAAATATGATAAAATCAGTAAAGAAAGTGAAGTCAGTCAGTTGTGTCCTACTCTTTGCAACCCCATGGACTGTAGCCTTTCAGGCTCTTCAGTCCATGGTATTTTCCAGGCAAGAATACTGGAGTGGGTTGCCATTTCCTTCTCCAAAATCTGTAAACATAGTCTCTATGTAAAAATACATGCACACACATCTGGATAAATTTAACAATGGTTAGAGTTGTGGGTAACACAGAGTTTTAAATTATAGTGAAGGTAGAAGGTAGAGAATGTATAGAATTCAGTTATGGTAGTGAAGTTCATGAAAGGAAACAAGCCTGTGGCTTAAAATCTTGTGGGAAATGTTTACAGCAGCTGTACCATATCATCATGGAGTATGGCCAAGTAGTCCAACTACTTGACTACATGCGTGCTCAGTCATGTCTGACTTTTTGTGACCCCATGGACTGTAGCCTGTCAGGCTCCTCTGTCCTTGGAATTCTCTAGGCAAGAATGCTGGAGTGGGTTGCCAGGGGATCTTTCTGACCCGGGGATCAAACCCTAGTCTCTTGTGTCTAGGGCATTGGCAGGTGGATTCTTTACCACTGTGCCACCTGGGAATCCAAGTAGTCCAAAGGAAATGCATTGGCGAGGCCCAGCTCATCAAAGGATGGCGACTAACAAGGGTGATCATATAATAGGTCAAAGCTTCAGCAGCCTGTAGGGATTGGCAGGAAGTAGAAGATGGCCTAAAATATGTTAGTCTACCTTGCCACACCCTCACAGAGCCCATGCCTTTCTATTGGCCTCTGCTTCAACTAGTAAATAATAACAATGGGAACGTTGCTCTGTTATGGACATCTAGAACCTTCCAAGTGCTTTCATGCATGACATCTTTTTTGTTTTTTTTTTTGACTGCTTGGTATATGGGATTTTAATTCCCTGACCAGGGATGGAACCCACACCCCCTATAGTGGAGTCTTAACCACTGGACCATCAAGGAAGTCCTCATGATATCTTATTTGGACCTCACAATTGTGAGTCTCAAATAGCTAGAAGTTTTGTCCCCGTTTAACAGATTAGAATGTAAAGGCTAAAGAGATTAATTGCATATGGCAGGAAGCGATACAGTCAGAGCATGAACTGAGATGCCAAGAATACACATTAAAGAGCTTGCTGTCCTCTGTATGGGAGACTTTTTGTCATTTCCATCTGAGCCCCAGCACCTGCCTTTGTCCTCCTTCTTTCCTGCCAAACTTACACTCTAGCATCTTGGAAAAACCCTGTTGAAGATCCTCCCTTCTTTAAAATTATCTGCAATTGGCTCCAGTTATTCCACTAACTTCTTCCCAAGTCCTGTATTCTCTTCACTTTCTTAATTACATTCTGTGAAAAGCAGTTTGGAAGTAGAAAGTGAAAATCGCTCAGTCATGTCCGACTCTTTGCAACCCCATGGACTATATAGTCCATGGAATTCTCCAGGCCAGAATACTGGAGTGGGTAGCCTTTCCCTTCCCCAGGGGATCTTCCCAATCCAGGGATCAAACCCAGGTCTCCCACATTGCAAGCAGATTCTTTACCAACTGAGCTGTGAGGGAAGCCATTGGAAATAGAAAGAAGTCTGTTATTTGTACTTTAAGATTAAGACCCTGCCCCCTACCTTCCACACACACAGAGAACATATTTTGATTACATTTGACATTCTTGGATTCTTATTTTTGTATTTTCACATAAAATTTTTAGGTTTGCTTTTTTCACTTATAAATATTCACAGATATTTTCTAATGTCCTTAGACATTCTCTGTAGATACCATTTAAAATAGATATATAATATTCTGTCCCAAGAACATTCTGCAATGTAGTGGCTATTTTGCTGATCGGTTGCATTAGTTAAGTTTCTCCACTCTATTCAAACGGTCTAACATGTAATACAGATCTAATATAGGTTACTACTATGCAAGGCACAGGACTAAATAATTTAGTTTGTGACAATTTGAGGTAAAGTCGTTGTGGGATTTGTGGAATCAAAAAAATTTTTTTAATATGAAAAGAAACATAAAAAGGCACAGTGATTAAATAAAATAAAGCAGGAGAAAAAAAAGATTTCCATGGTGCAATTAAACCAGGAAAAGACTGCAGCCATAGATCATAAAATTTGAGAATTGATGGCAAGAAAATTCCTGACTGATAGCAAAAAAAAATTCATTCCTGGCTCTCCAATCCCAGAATTACTCCATTGCTGAAAGCAAACGTGTTACAAAGTAAAAAATCACTAAGGACTCTCACAGTTTCTTTTGGCCGCTTCAGGGTCGTTAAGTTACTTGGTCTGCTCTCCCAATCATCCAGGTGACAGTTTTGCCAATGCCTTACCACTTTCTCTGGTGGCTTAGATGGTAAAGGATCTACCTATTAATGCAGGAGATCCAAGTTTGATCCCTGGGTCAGGAATATCACCGGCAGAAGGGAATGGCTACCAACTTCGGTATTCTTGCCTGGAGAATCCATACATGCCATGGACAGAGGAGCCTGGTGGGCCCCAGTCTATGCGGTCATGAAGAGTTGGATGTGACTAAGCTAGTGCTTTCTCTACCTTTCAATCATGTGCCATTTCTTTCCTGGGCACTTGCACCAGATCCACTAAGCTAATGGTACACAATTTAAAATTTTGTCCTAGCAGTGCTCCACTTCGAGTTATCATCACATGGTGACTCCAGATAAAGAACTCTGGAATGGACCAGCTTGGATGAAATTGGCACTCAACATTAAATACATTTAAATAAAGATTTAAACATAAAGAATTAGAAGAATTATGATTGTAGTACAAAATGTACTATAGTTTGTTTTTTAAAAAAGCCCCTATATGGTCAAACATTATAGAATATATAAAATCTGAATGTGAGGAAGGTGAGAAAGGAAGAAGTATAAGAAAGATGAGTATTACTTGAAAATTTCCATCATAGCATGGAATCAGTATATACCAAAATTATACTTGTAGCTAGTAAAAAAAAAGAGTCAAATCTCTTAATGATCTTTATGATCTTTTGACTTTATGCCACAGGGCTCTTTCTCTTGTTTTAAGCAACATGCATTTGAAGTTTAACCCTTTCTTCAATTCCCTTCAGTTTGTGTTTCTTCTGACTGAAGTGACTAAGCACACATGCATGTCATTAAAAATAGCAAATCTTATCTGATTTGATTCTCATATATTTGTATTTCTTTCTTTGCTCCTCCTTCTCGTCATCTCTTACTTCTCTGTTTCCTTCCTCTTTCTCTCAGTCATCCATTTGTTCACTTGTCCATCCATACCAACCATCCATCCATCCTTCTTTTGATGTTGTAGACGCATACACAGAGGTCTGGAATGTCGTGTTATAGCTATTTTTTTTAATCTGGAGTAGTACGATTTGAAGTAATGTGCGGCCTTCTTCATTGTATTTTTGAGTACTGCTCAAACTTTTTATGGACAGCTCCTTTCATTTTTACTTTAAAAATGTAATTAGACAAATACTCTACTTTTTCATATTCTTTACCATTATACTTTATGACAAGATACTGAATATAATTCCCTGTGCTATACAGTAGGAATTTGTTGGTTATCTATTTTGTATATAGTAGTGTATATCTGCTAATTCCAAACTCCTAATTTATGCATCCCCATACCTTTCCCCTTTAGTAACCATAGTTTGTTTTCTACGTAAAGATGCTACTTTGAGAATTCATGGTATATGAGAAGAGGTTAGGCCCAGTGTTTCCAGCAGATCTCTGTTATTCTCACATGCCCAGGCAGCAGTCTCTTGGGTGACATAACTATTAACAAGAACCGAACTGCTTCCAGCCAGGCTTAGCTACTGAGTTTTGACCCTTTGAGTTTAGACAGTCTAGATCCCAAAGCAGCTGTTTGAATGCAAACCCTCAAAGATTCTGATCCTGGTATTAATGGGCTGCAGAATTTTCCCAGTGTATTCCACACACACACACACACACACACACACACACACTTCATTGACTTTTTTTGTGACCTTGGCCATGTTGTTTCTGCTTTGTACCTTGATTTCTCCATTTGCAAAAGGTGGATATTTGTACCTGTCCTATTTAGTGCTTTGAGATTTTAAAGAGAAAAGAGAACAGAAGCCACTGATTAACATTATTTTCACCAATAAGACTACTGTGGTACACTGAAGATACTAAGAATGTTTTGACAGAGCCTGTTTCCTTTCCTTTTGAAAACAAACTTTTCTAATAGGCTCTGAGGATTCTTACTACCAAGTAAAAATTTAAATGGTAAAACACCAGATAGGATAAAGCTATACAAGTTCTTTTCAAAAGAAAACCAGGTCAGTAAACTCACCCTGAAAATATTTTCACAGGTGCCTTATACAATGAAATATAACTTCTCTTACTGTAAAATCCAGCCTTCTTTATTTATTCCTCATATTTTAAAAAAAATCTGTATTTATTTGGCTATGCTGAGTCTTGCAGCATAGCCAAATGCAGGATCTATTTCCCTGACCAGGGATCACCAGGGATCACATTCAGACCCCCCTGCATTGGGAGTACAGCATGTTAGCCACTGGACCAACAATGTATTGGCTGCTCAATTGTGTCTGATTCTGCAACCCCATGGATGGTAGCCTTCCAGGCTCCTCTGCCCATGGAATTCTCCAGGAAAGAATACTGGAGTGGGTTGCCATTCTCTTCTCCAGGGGGTCTTCCCAACCCAGGGATCAAACTTGGGTCTCCTGCATTGCAGGCAGATTCTTTACCACCTGAGCCACCAGGTAAGCCCATTTGGACTACCCCCATACTAAGTGCCTTAGCAGCAGCAGCAGCATACTAAGTGCTCTAGTGGATACTGTATGGGAACAGCAGAGGCCTAGAAAGTTAGCAGATTCTGTGTATTTTTCCAAATGTTTCCAATCCAGCTTCAATTTTTTAAAAAGTCTGTCTAAAACATGTCTAGATCTTACAACAGAAACCCTACATTGTGGCGTAGATTAATTTTGCTTATTCTGTCAACTCCAAATGTATGGCATCACAAAGAACTTGGAAATATACAAAGAGTGAAATTCCTTATGTGCCTGTTGCTTCCTAAGAGCAAACCAGTTTGCTGTTGCTGCTGCTAAGTCGCTTCAGTCGTGTCCAACTCTGTGTGACCCCATAGACGGCAACCCACCAGGCTCCCCCATCCCTGGGATTCTCAGGCAAGAACACTGGAGTGGGTTGCCATTTCCTTCTCCAGTGCATGAAAGTGAAAAGTGAAAGGGAAGTCGCTCAGCCGTGTCCGACTCTTAGCGACTCCATGGACTGTAGCCTACCAGGCTCCTCCATCCATGGGATTTTCCAGGCAAGAGTACTGAAGTGGGGTGCCATTGCCTTCTCTGTAAGAGCGAACCAGCTTAGAATCCTTTTTTAAAAACTCTCCTAGGTACCCAGAAAAAGGCCATGTCCCTGAGGCTTTCATGTATAAGACAGTGAGCAAGTTGTAATTAAACAGGATTGAAGTAGTCAGAGATGCTTTCATAGAGAGCGCTTTGGACACTTCTCAAAACCTTGAAAGACACTGCTAAATGAATTTAAGGGACTAACTTTGTGGAGAGCATAAATACTTTTCCTATGGTCGCATTACTTTAATATTATTTTAATGAAGTTGTTAAACTATCCCTGACTGTGACTGACTCTGGAGAAACCACGGAACTGGCCCAAAGGGTTATAAATTATTATTGTCTTAAAATAGAGTTAAGGAAAATTCCTACAAGTAATAAGCTGTAGAGAAGATAAGGCTATAGTTAAGAGAAAGATGTTTATTCATTTCATCTTTGAACACACATGCTCCATGCAAAGCTTTGAGCAAAAGGGCGGCAGAGTGACCTGGAGCCTTTTACTGCTGACATTTACTGTTGCCTCTTTTTCAAGTTGGCAAATGTTAAGGGCAGCTGCTGCAGACAGTGTCTAGTCACATACAAACCAAGAAAAAAAAATTACAATTCACAATCACCTATAGTTTAGATTCTCACATAGAATTAAACACACATGTGCCTTGTGGTTCCTGGAAACTCAGTTCAAAATTGAATGTAATAATAGCCAATACCTTTTGAGATTCAAATATGTGCAAAGCACCATTCTAAGCATTTGATATGCATTATCTCAATCCTCAGGAAAGCCTTACAGCTATTACTATCTCTTATTTACAAATGAGGGCATTTCAGTACAAGATGTTTGGGTGATTAGCTCAAGTCTCTCAGTTGGTTAGTGATGATCCCCCTCAATCCAGAGTTTGTGTGCTTGGCTCCACAGCTGCGGTGCCAACCCCAGAAATCCTTATGAGAAAGGAGCGGAAGCCTCAAGAAAAACAAAGAAAAGGGTAAAGGTGCTCAGAACTGAACTGTGGACTCAACCCTCCTCTTCTTTCTGCTCAGTCTTGGTCCATAAGGCTACCTTTTTTCTGTCTTATTCCTCATTGCTGATTTTTTAAACCTCCATTTCACCTCCTGAGACCTACCTGATCTCCTGGTGGCATTAGGAGCCCATGAAGGCCACTGACATGAATTTTCCTTTTGGTTTAATCAGAGGCTTTCAGTATCTCTATCTCAGAGAGATATTGAACCACCTCATTTCATTCATAATCCAGGAGTTTAAGAAAGTATTAAAATTGCTCATTCTGGTAAGACTGCTGGAACTCTGTTATACCAGATCAGTCTGAGAGTAGACAGCCATACATGTGTCTCACATTTATTTCATTTTCCTACTACAAATTGTAAACATAATATAGTTAGAAGAAGAAGCATTGCTCTATGTCTAACTTGATGCTAAGGCAGAAAAGGAAAGGTAAAATAATATATTTAAGGGTGACCTATGTAGGGTAGGTGTTTTGGCAGTTGAAGGAGGTCATTATGATACCTAATGACATTGATCCTTTGGATTAGAAAGGATGAGAGTCCTTCTAAAAAACAACAGGTTGTTTTAAGCTCCTACCTCTCTTTTCTAAGGCCAGGGTGGTTGTACTGCTGCTATTTTAGGGACCTCATATTTCTCCATTATTACTTCCAGGCATTTTTCCCAGGTCATTCTTGACATCTTGTCTATGAATACAGGCTGATTTCTTGACTGGAGAACCCTGGAAGAAAAACAGCAGTAAAAAATAAATTAGAATGAATGAAACTAAATTTTTGTTATGGCTTACAACTACCTACATGCTGTGCCCCTTCCAATGTCGTGACCCAGGTCACTCTAGTCTCCAGGCACTCTGGCTTCTAGTATGTCAAGTTTATTCCTATCCCAGGGCTTTTTCACTTTGAAGTAAATTAAATATGAAACAATGATACAAATGAATTTATTTACAAAAGAGAAGCAGACTCACAAGCTTCAAAAACAAACTTACGGTTACCAAAGGGGAAAGGTGGAAGTGAGTGGTAAATTAAGAGATTGGAATTAACAGATACACATCACTATATATAAAATAGATAAAAAGAATTTACTGTATAACACAGAGAACTATACAAATGTCTTATAATATCTATAATAGGAAATAATCTGAAAATAATATATATGTAGATATATGCATGTTGGAGAAGGCAATGGCACCCCACTCCAGTACTCTTGCCCAGAAAATCCCATGGACGGAGGAGCCTGGTAGGTTGCAGTCCATGGGGTCGCTAGGAGTCGGACATGACTGAGCGACTTCACTTTCACTTTTCACTTTCATGCATTGGAGAAGGAAATTGCAACCCACTCCAGTGTTCTTGCCTGGAGAATCCCAGGGATGGGAAGCCTGGTGGGCTGCCGTTTATGGGGTCACACAGACTCAGACACGACTAAAGCGACGTAGCAGCAGCAGATATATGCATGTATATAAATCACTTTGCTGTATACTTGAAACTAATATAATGTAAATTAACTATATTTCAATTTTTAAAACATTAAAAAAAAGTGACTAGATATTCTTTGACACCCCTCCCATGGGGAGGGAGAGGTGAATTCTATGACCACCCACCCCCCGTACTGAGAGGGCTCTGTTGCTTATTTGACAAGTAGAATATGATGGAGGTGATGCTGTTCTAGTTTGGGGCCCAGGACTTAAGAAACTGGCAAAAACACTTCTGTCTTGGAATAGTCACTCAGTAGAGCTTTTGAGTTACATCATATGTGAAGTCCAAATACCCTGAGACCACTGTGCTGGAAGAAACCTCATATGCCTAGTCTCCTGTCCCAGCTGATTGTATAGTCTCCTGTCCCAGCTGAATGCTGCCTTCCAGCCTTACCTTTCAAGGCACTAAACTTGGCAGTGAAGCTGTCTTGGACGTCCAACACAGTCAAGCCTTCAAATGACTCCAGCGCCAGCCATTCTCTGACATAAGCCACACTAGTAACCTCAAGCAACAACTGCCTAGCTGAGCCCAGTCAATTCATATAACTAAAAGAGATAGTAACAGGCTAATGTTTTCCGACATGGACTGTTTCTTTATGCATCAATAGATAACCAACACATACTTGCTGTTTTTTCCATTTGGAATGCTCTGTCTCAGGTCTCAGCTCAAACATCCCCTCCTGGGAGACCTTCCCTGATAACCTCACCTTGCTGCTGCTGCTGCTGCTAAGTCGCTTCAGTCGTGTCCGACTCTGTGCAACCCCATAGACGGCAGCCCACCAGTCTCCTCTGTCCATGGGATTCTCCAGGCAAGAACACTGGAGTGGGTTGCCATTTCCTCCTCCAATGCATGAAAGTGAAAAGTCAAAGTGAAGTCGCTCAGTCATGTCCGACTCCTAGCGACCCCATGGACTGCAGCCTACCAGGCTCCTCCGTCCATGGGATTTTCCAGGCAAGAATACTGGAGTGGGGTGCCATTGCCTTCTCCAACCTCACCTTAAGGAGTAGCTTCTCCCACCCCCACCTAATATTCTCTATTCCTAATTTATCCCTTCCCTGCTTTATTGTTTTTCCAATGCATTTATACATGCTTAACATCATATATGTATGTATCAGTGTTTTTTTAAATATTTATTTTTGGCTGCCTTAGGTCTTGGTTGCAGCATGCGGATCTTTCATTGTGGTGTGCAGGCTTCTCTCTAGTTGTGGTGTGGGCTCTGTAGTTTGTGGCACTCTGGCTCTCTAGTTGTGGTGCACAGGCTTAGTGGCCTCACAGCATGTGGAATCTTAGTTCTGCGACCAGGGATCAAAACCACATCCCCTGCATTGGAAGGTGAATTCTTAACCACTGGATCAACAGGGAAATCCCTATGTATTCAGTTTTCATATGCTTTCTCCAAGTAGAATATAAGCTCCACGAGGGAAGAATTTTGTTTCTATTTTGTCCACTGAGACACCTCCAACACTTGGATAAGGACCTGATGCATGTTAGGCTTTAGGTAAATGTTTTTTGCATTAATGACTGAAAGAATGGATGTTCACCCCCATGTGAGCCTATCTTTTAGAGCACAACTGGGTGGATTTTGATTTGGTATTGCTCTTAGGGGCAAAGTGAAATATTTTAGTCACAAGAAATCTAGTCTTACAAGACAACAAGTGCCTACCTCATCTGGTGTCAGGAAACCAGGCGATCCTACCCCCATCTCAATACATACACCACCAGTTCCCACCAGAATTCCACAACTAAAGACTTACTTTCTTTGTTCACCGTTAAGGTACAAATAAACTTACAAACAAAACATACAAAAATCCTTGTGTTCATGGAGCTTATGTGTTAACTGGGTAGGACTGGCAGTAAACAAACAAAATATACAGAAAGCCCAACTTTATACCCAAAATAGAATTAGAATTAACCATGTGTGGTTTTATATTACTTTTCAGGCACAATCAAGAAATATGAAAAAGTACAAAATAAAAAAGGGTATAAAATATGGATTTTCTTAAAAGTGAAGTTAATTCAAATGTACCAAAAATTCATGTATTTCTTTGTCTGAAACTTTTTTTAAAAAAAGTTCATTTATAATTTAACACTCTCAACTCTAATAAGTATATGAGTTAATTTTCAAATACATTTTAGAGTTAAAAATCAGTTAACCACCAACTTGTGAATTATGCAGAAAGCTTTGGCTTTTAAAACCTGTTATTTTTCCCATGTCAAGATTTAATTAAATTTCTATGAAGGGTTTAAACTTTTTAACCAGGTCTGCTAAAATCCCCTGTATACATTAAAGCAATGTGTAATAAAACATCTGCTCAACCATATTTGGATGAATATATATATATATATATATATATATATATATATATATATATATTTGTTTGTTTTTCAGAAAGTCCCAATGCTACAAAGAATTGGAGGTACAGGAGTGTAAGAGAGTGGGATAGAATATCAAATAAAGTAGGGCCTAACCCAGGGGGTGACATTCCAACAAAAACCTAACTCTAATCTGTAGGGTTTGCATGATGTAAATATTTCATTGTGGCTCAGGTCAACCTACCAACGTACTGTTAATTAATATAGACTTGGGGAGAGACGAGCACAGTGGGTTTTCCTGACTCAGTATGCACAAGCCCCAGTAACCCCACTGGAAGGTCAGTTCATATAGGCAGTTATAAGAATATTGGCTTTTATTCTGGGTGTTATGAGAATCCATAGGAAGATTTTTTTTTTTTTTTGGCTATGCTGCGGAATGTAGTTCCCTGACCAGGGATCAAACCCAAGGCCCTTGCGTTGGAAGCACAGAGTCTTAACCACTGGACGGCCAGGGAAATCCCTATTGGAAGATTTTAAGTAGAGAGGTAACATGATCTTAATTTTGATTTAAAAGTTATATTCTACAGAAGTTCACTCATGAGAAAATAGATACTCTGTGTGTGTGTAGGCTCATATACATATATGCACATTAGCACATGGTTATGTGTGTATTTCTTCTTCATAGATGTCAATTCCCCCCAGCCACCACTCTGCTTTTTCTTTGGGGCAGATACAAGGGAAGAACGCACATCCTTTCCTGTGAAGGGCTGGTCCTTTTGCTTCATTGAGGCATTTAACCAAGAGCCTGCTGAAATAAAAAATGCCATATATTATCATAGCTTTTAAGAATATGTGGCTTATTCAACCCTAGAGCTTCTCATAAAAGCAAAATTCAGCATACATGGTGAAGCCTTAAGTTGTCATCACAATTAGTTATATTCATTTCATTAAAAATATTCTTATGATCCTGCTGTGTCCTCCAGCTTGGAAGCTCATAGCATTCTATTCAAATGGATTTATGTACATTTAGGAAACATAAGGGTTGTCAGCAGACATTCAATAACTTTGAAGGGGAGCTTTTTGAAACTATACTTTGACAGTCTGCATTTCTCATTGCTATGATCATCATTTAAATCTAGTTTCAGTCAGCATAAGTTAGCTAGCACCTTGTGGACTGTTTTGGAATTTAAAACAACCATATGAGACAGTATCCCTGAATGGAATTTTACAACTGAAGCTATGCATATGAATGGTGTTAGAGGTATTTTAGGAACCGTCTCAGTTAATAGATTAATTTCAAGTGAGTCTAAATGATACAGATCAAAGAAAGAAAAAATACTTGTATGGTGACAGACTTCCTGAGCATAAATACATAGACTTGGAGACAGAAAAAGTGAGATGGTTGAAAATAATGTCCAGAAGAAGAAAGACATAAATGCTTATAAATTTAACAGAGACCATGAATATGTCTTAATTACAATAAATCTTAAATAAAAGACATCTTAAAGAGTATCTCTCTTAGCTATGAATGAAACAGCCTTTGTCTCAATGGTCTTTTGCTATGATCTTCCACCAGCTTGAAGATATGTTGGCAGTATCATATTAAGGTTCCTCATAGCCTTGAAAATACATTTTGGGGGAAAATCAAAAGATAAAAACAACTCTCCCATCTGTAATAGTATAAAGACTGGGAACAAAATAGTGCCACTTGCAGCGACATGGATGGACCTAGAGATTGTCATACAGTGAAGTAAGTCAGAAAGAAAAAGACAAATATCATATAACATCACTTATATGTGGAATCTAGAAAAATGGTACAGATGAACTTATTTGCAAGGTATAAAAATAGCGTCACACATGTATAAAACAAACTTACGGCTACCAACAGGAGAAGGGATGTGGGATGAACTGGGAGGTTGGGACTGACATACATACACTACTATGTATAAAATAGATAACTAATGAGGACCTACTGTACAGCACAGGGAACTCTACTCAGTGTTCTGTGGTGACCTAAATGGGAACGAAATCTAAAAAAGAGGAGAGATATGTATAACTGATCCACGTTGCTGTACAGCAGAAACACAACATTGTAAAGCAACTACAATAAATATTAAAGATTGGGATCATAGGCTTAGAAGCCAGAGGATCTGAATTTGAATTTGAGTCACTACCTATTGGCTATGCAATTTGAGGCAAATTTCTTAATCTTTCTGCACCTCTATTTCTTAATCTAAAATGAAGATAATGATAACACCTTCCTTGTAGGTTGTTGAGAGAGAAATGAATGAAACTTGTAAAATCCTTGAAAGAATGCCTGGTCCAGAATTCCTGGTACAGAAAGTGTTAGCCATGGTGATGATGGTAATTATGATGCTTGCCTATCACAATCCTTATTTCTCTTACCCACCTTCTTCTTGCTCATGACTTCCCTTTTGCAGTGATGGGTTTTTTGTTTTTTTTTTTTTTTTTAAGCATATGGACATCCATCAGAAGTACCCCTTAAGTGAATTTCTTTGAAAACTCTTTGTTCCTGATAAGATTTTTTTTCCAAATAAACAGATACTTCTGGGATATTCCTTTCATCTCAGGCTGGTTGGTAAAGTTTGAATTCCCTTAAAGGGTCTACAGAGTGTATGTAAACTTCATGAGTGGCCTCTTTGCCAGATTTGCCTCTTTCTTCATCTGAATTTCACTCCAGGTTTCTCCTGCCATGTCTCTTCTCTACCAGATTCCACCCCCAAGGATTAATGTCCATAGCAGTTATGTTCATTTTGGGGCCAAGGAAACCTTTCTATTTATGCATAAAATCTCTTTTGATTTATTCCAATGTGGAGTTCTTATTTCAAAGCATTGCATTTGAAATCTTGAGATCTTCTGGCTCATCAAGTGAATCATTGTTTTAGTCTGTACCATTAGAGAAAGTAAACAATTTGCCCCAAACTATTTATGGGGTGAAAAGTTGAAATCTTTACTGGCATTAATCAGTGGCTGACTTTGGAACTGGATGAGTTATTCAGTGGGAAGTAGAATACATGTTGTGTTGGATACATTCAAAGATATGAATTTCCATCTTGGGAGAGGACCTCTCCATAGACGAAGGCAGACTATGGAGTCATGGCCCTTCGTTAAGGCCTGGGCTTTCAATAAATTCGCTATGGACTTTAGATATATCACTTACTGTTTCTTAGAACCCTCAATTTCTAGTCTGTAAAGAGGGACTACTAGTTTCCACTCCCAGTGTTCTCATGAAAATTAAATATGGTAAGATAAAAAATGATTTTATAAATATCAGGTACTTTTACTATTTTAAAAAATCTTATGTGGCAGAAAAACCTTTCAGGTGGGAATTTTTTTTTTTTTTGATAATTTACTTTTTAGACACAATTTTTCCAGATGTAGATCATTATATATCCTCAGATTTCAAAATGATAGTGTGGTAACCCAAACAGGGTAATAATTGACATCTGAGGAAAAACCCATTGTGAGAAAAATTATTTCTTTTAGGAGACTTAATCTCTCTCTTATTCCCCTTTGATGTTGTGTGTGCCCAAGTTACAAAGAGCTTTTTCATCTTCTCATTACTCTATATAGTTTAGGGACATCAAAAGCATTTGGATAATACCTTTGAAAGACTAGGGACGCACCTGTCGTCTGGCACCTGTGAGCCCAGTGAGGCTACAGTTGGACTAGGAAAGGGGTGCAGTTGTTTGGGATTAGTTGAGCTGCTCTCTGAGGCTGGAGTTCAGGGTCCAGGTCAGGAGGTTGAGAGAGTCCTTGACAGAGAAGGTGGCTGGATGAACACCTTCCCTGACAAGGGTGTTTTGGGGTGAGCAGTGGGGATTGATTGTTTTCTGCTGGTAAACCCCAGCATGCTGAGTGATGCCATAAGGGCAGGAAGCTTTGCACCTTCTGCTGCAAAGTCCTCCAAGGACTCACACAGTGGAATTCCCCTAGAGGACCCCAGGGCATTGTGTCTGTAAAGTTCAGTTCAGTTGCTCAGTCGTGTCCGATTCTTTGCAACCCCATGGACTGCAGCACACCAGGCTTCCCTGTCCATCACCAATTCCAGGAGCTTGCTCAAACTCATGTCCATCAAGTCAGTATGTGTTTGTAAAGAGATATTGTATTTACTAAAATAATAATACTAGTATCCTTCTTAACACTTTACATATAGTATCTCATGTAATCCTCTCTTCAGCCCTGGAGGTAGGTATTATTACATACATTTTATAAATGATGAAAGTGTCAGCCGTGTAGAGTAACTTACCTACGGTCTGTCAGAGAATCAGCCTCTTTCTATGCAATCTGTTTCTTGCAGTCTCTTGGCCTCTAAATGACAGTTGGTAAATAAAAAAGAATGAAATAATGCCATTTGTAGCAACATGAATACAACTAGAGATGATCATACTAAGTGAAGTCAGAAAGAGAAGGACAAATACCATATGATATCACTTATCTGTGGAATCTAAAACATGACACAAGTGAACCTATCTACAAAACAGAAACAGAATCAGGGAAGTAGAGAACTGACGGGTGGTTGCCAAAGGGGAGGGAGTTTGGGGAGAGATGGGGTGAAAGCTTGGGGTTAAGAGCTTTGAGCTATTATATATGGAATGGGTAAACAACAAGGTCCTACTGTATAGCACAGAGAGTATCTTATGGTAAACCAAAATGGAAAAGAATATATTTTAAAACATGTATATGTATGTATAACTGAGTCACTTTGCTGTGTAGCAGAAATTAACACAGCATTGTAAATCAACTATACTTTAATTAAGAAAAGTTAATTGGTGATACTTTTTGTGGAAAGAAAAGTGTATCAAAAAAAAAAAAAGTGTATCGACAGTAGTGATGATATTAGTCAGTATTTACCCATTTGCTATAGACAGGGCACTCTGTTAAGAGATGTACTGCTTCCTGGCAATGATACCATGACATTGGTTCTATTTAAAGCCATATTATACAGAGATTAGACAGTGGAAGTTGGTTGCCCCAGTTCATATGGTTAGCTAGTGCTGGACATCACAGGCTGTGTTCTCATCTCTAATCGTGTGTAATTGGGCACAAAAAGGGATCTTTTTCAAGTGACTTTTGATGTCTGAATATTCTAAAATAAGAGTTGGCCACATTTACTATTAAGCCAGTGTCCCTTTTTTGCTAGGACTAATTGTGTTTTTCGGAGAAGGCAATGGCACCCCACTCCAGTACTCTTGCCTGGAAAATCCCATGGACAGAGGAGCCTGGTGGGCTGCAGTCCATGGGGTCACTAAGAGTCGGACACGACCGAGTGACTTCACTTTCACTTTCACTTTTCACCTTCATGCATTGAAGAAGGAAATGGCAACCCACTCCAGTATTCTCTCCTGGAGAATCCCAGGGACGGGGGAGCCTGGTGGGCTGCCATCTATGGGGTCGCACAGAGTCGGACACGACTGAAGTGACTTAGCAGCAATTGTGTTTAGTTTTATTTCTTTAATGTCCTACAACCTACACAAACCAATTCTTTAACTCTTTTCACATTGACTGGGTAACCTACAGTTCAGTTCAATTCTGACACTAACTACTTGAAGTCCACATGAACCCCACAATTTAAGGACTCAGTCTCACAAAACTGCTCCCTCTTCCGATGCCAGATGAAATTTCCATGCCTCACCTACTTCCGACTGACCAATAGAAATCAAAGGTTCCCAGGACACACTCTTCAGGTTCGAAAGTTTGCCACGGAACTGGTCACAGAACTCAGAGAAAACAGTTTACTATTACTGGTTTTATTATAAAGGATACAGATGAACAACCAGGTGAGAAGGTACACAGGGTGAGGTCTGGAAGGGTCCTGAGCACAGTAGCTTCTATCCCCAAGAAATTGGCATATACCATCCTCTAGGCATATAGATGCATTCTAGTTCACCGACTTGAGGCTCTCTGAACTCCCTTCTTAGGGGGGTTTATAGAGTTTTCATTATGTAGGCGTGATTGATTAAATCACTGGGCATTTGATTACATCAGTAATCAGCAACCCCCTTCCTCCCTGGAGGTTCTGGGGCGGGGCTGAAAGTTCCAACTCTCTCATCATGTAGTTGGTTCCCTTGGCAACCAGCTACCATCCAGAAGCTATCTAAAGGCTCGTTAAGAGTCACCTTCATTAGCATAAACTGGTTTGATTGAAGGGGGCTTGTTAGGAATAACAAAAGACACTCTTCTCACCCCAGTTGCTCAAGAACTCCTGAAGGTTTTAGAAGCTCTTGTGCCAGGAACTTGAGATAAAGACCAAATATATATTATCACAATATCACACTATTGAAGTAGCATTTTCCAAATATCTATATAAGCTCTTACAGCCCTTTAGTAATGGCTATTTTAATAAGCATTTGATCTATTTTTTCCTATGAATAAACCACATTGGATTTATTAATTAAACTCTAATACTAGACCTGAGAAAACTATCTTTCATGTAAATTATTTATGGAGGATTTTATAAAGTCTTTTAGTGAGACTACAGTGATCTTTTCTCTAATTTAAGATTGTGTATAAGTTAATGCAGCTAACAGAGCATGTTAAAAATGCATGGAAGGGAAGATTTCAATATTTAGATGTGTTTAAAATTTATTGGAATTTGGAGACCATGTGGATTTTAACTACCAGGTCCTTGCCTAAATAACTCAAAACATGCAATAGGAATTATTTTTTTTTAAGTCCTTGGAGATACTTTTATGATGGCAAATTCACTCTTGCTCCTGGTGCAAACCTCTATGTGACCTTAATGAGATTTTAAAATTATGATGTATGATATAAAAGTCAGTTTTGCTTTGTAGGCCTTCTGTCACCTGAAAACTTGGTTTACTCATGGGTGTCAAGCCCATAGACACACCCAAGTCAAAGTGAAGGAGAATTTATTATTACTTGCAGCAAAGAAGAACACTGGGGATCTTTCCCAAAGCAGCGTCTCCCCACACCAAAATTGTGCTGTGCTTAGTCACTCAGTCGTGTTCGACTCTTTGTGACTCCATGGAATGTATGTATCTCTCCAGGCTCCTGTCCATGGGGATTCTCTAGGCAAAAATACTGGAGTGGATTGCCATGCCCTCCTCCAGAGTATCTTCCCAATCTAGGGTTCAAACCAAGGTCTCCTGCATTGGCGTGCATTCTTTACCATCTGAGCCACCAGGGAAGCCCCAGAATAACTGGAGCAGGTAGACTATCCCTTCTCCAGGGAAACTTTCTGACCCAGAAATCAAAGTGGTATCTCCTGCATTGCAGGTGAATTCTTTACCTGCTGAGCTACCAGGGAAGCCCCCAACAAAATTGAGGAAGTTTTAAGCTAAAGGTACATGCATATTCATGAAAGGGCTTGAGCAAAGGAGAATTCAGCATAGAATTGGGACAAAGGTCGACAGAGGCAAGTTTCGGTTGATTGGAGGGTCATGGGGGCCTTAATTTCTGCTGCTGCTGCTTCTGCTAAGTCGCTTCAGTCGTGTCCGACTCTGTGCGACCCCGTAGACTGCAGCCCACCAGGCTCCTCTGTCCCTGGGATTCTCCAGGCAAGAACACTGGAGTGGGTTGCCATTTCCTTCTCCATTAATTCCTGCAGAAGACCTCAAAGATATTATGTATATTCCTTGAGCAGGAACCAGGACCCTGCTTTAATGGCTGTGCTATTGTTTCTTATTCAGCTGCAAAACTTAACCACGGAACAACAAATTGTTTCTTGATTGCTCTTCCTTTGTTTCTGCATTCCCTCCCTTCCTTGATCAGCAACTGTTTGAATCTGCCTTTTGGAACTCTGAAAAGGTCAGGGAGGCTGAATGAAGCCTATTTCCTATGAACATGAAACATGCATTCATGCTTGCTGCTACTAATGCTGCTAAGTCACCTCAGTCATGTCCAACTCTGTGTGACCCCATAGACGGAAGCCCACCAAGGCTCTCCCGTCCTTGGGATTCTCCAGGCAAGAATACTGGAGTGGGTTGCCATTTGCTTAGTTGTGTCCAACTCTTTGAGACCCCATGCACTGTACCCCACCAGGCTCCTCCATCCGTGGGATTCTCCAGGCAAAATACTGGAGTGGGCTACCAATTCCTCGTCCAGGGGATCTTCCCTACCCAGGGATCAAACCCACGTATCCTGTGGCTTCTGCATTGGCAGGCAGACTACCACTGAGCCACCTGGGAGGCCCCACAAACAAGAAACAGGGACTGAGGGTGGGACTTGGAAAGGATTTTTACCTGGGAGTCCTGCGGGTCCTGCTCAGTTTCACTTAGATTTGATTACAGTCTTTCTCCTCTGAATTTCCCCTGTCAGTCTGTTAACCTATCTGAATATGTTTGTAACAGCTATGGCTGTATTTCTTATTTCCTTTAGCAAGTCTCTGGTCAGGATCACAGAAAAGAAGATTGGGACCTCCCCACTAATCCTCCCCAAAGAAAACTTGTATTCTCAAAGGGGGTCCCGATGTACCTGGTTCTGTATATTTTCCTGAGATTAACCCCGCCCCTCACCCCCAGAGCCTGGAGATTGAGAGTCTTTAGACAATGCTACAGTCTGTTGTGTCTATTCCGTTGAATGGCTGTTATGAGGGAGTTTCCCAGGAATCAGATCTCTGAGATGGAGAGGAGCATCACTTCACTTCACTTCAGTCACTCACTCGTATCCAACTCTTTGTGACTCCATGGACTGCAGCACTCCAGGCATCACCAAATCCTGGAGTTTACTCAAACTCATGTCTGTTGAGTCAGTGATGCCATCCAACCATCTCATCCTCTGTTATCCCCTTCTCCTCCTGCCTTCAATCTTTCCCAGCGTCAGGGTCTTTTCAAATGAGTCAGCTCTTCACATCAGGTGGCCAAAGTATTGGAGTTTCAGCTTCAACATCTGTCCTCCCGATGAACATTCAGGACTGATTTCCTTTAGGATGGACTGGTTGGATCTCCTTGCAGTCCAAGGGACTCTCAAGAGTCTTCTCCAACACCATAGTTCAAAAGAATCAATTCGGTGCTCAGCTTTCTTTATAGTCCAACTCTCACATCCATACATGACCACTGGAAAAACCATAGCCTTGACTAGACGGACCTTTGTTGGCAAAGTAATGTCTCTAGCATGCTGGAGGGATGTTGGGGAGTGCTCTGGGCATCAACAGCTGTGGATGGAAGGGGAAAGAGGCAGGACCCAGCAGAGGGAGAAGTCAAACTGTGATATATTTTCAATGGAATCCTCAGCCCACCCTGAAAGGAATTCTGAAGATGGGGTGACACTTCAGAGCTGTCCTGACTGGGGCAAGAGGACAAGACTTCTCTACCCTCACATCAGTCAGTCACTGGAAGTGCATTGCTCAGAGAAGGGAGCATGACCTTGGGTAAAGTGGTTTTTTCTGCAGCTGGGGTTGTCTCTGAAGGAGGCTAAGAGCCAAGGGTTGCCTGCTAGGAACACTCTTAGCAGGTAAACAAATAAGACCCTTACTTCTGAGTGGGGAGATGGGCAAGCTCATCACAGTGTCCACCATATTGACCATTTGGGTAGACCACTCTGTTCTTATGTAGTTCTAGATCAAGCTTTACTTATTGGGGCTTTTGTAGACTTAGCCCCCTGGCTAACAGAATGGCTCTGGATGGATATGCATAGGGGTGTTTGGAGTAAGATAGCTGCCGTCATGGGGCTTCCTTTGTGGCTCAGGGGTAAAGAATCTGCATGCAGTGCAAGAGAGGCAGGAGATGCAGGTTCAATCTCTGGGTCAGGAAGATCCCCTGGAGGAGGGCATGGCAACCCACTCCAGTATTCTTGCCTGGAGAATCCCATGGAAAGAGGAGTCTGGCTGGCTACAGTCCATGGGGTGGCAAAGAGTTGACATGACTGAGGTGACTGAGCATGCACGCAGGCAGATGACCTCATGAATCCTGCTGACCGCACTCTGCAAAGCTCTCTTTAACAGCCATGTAGCCAGGTGACACCATGAAGTCAACCATGTGCCTTGTTATAATTATGGTGCTGTAACTGTTTCCATGGACCTGCTCTCCAACTAGACTTTGGAGCTCGTTGAGCCTGGGATTGTGTCTTATTTCTTTTCTGTGTCTTCAGAGGGTCACATGGTGCTTGTCTCATATCTGTGGTCAGTATGCTGTTAGTGATTGAAATAAATTGTCCTAATGTTCTTAGCAGTTAAAAATATGATGTCTAGAGATTTTTTTTCTGGGCCTATCCAAGCCTATCATTAGGGTTCCCTGGTGGCTCAGACAGTAAAGAATCCACCTGCAATGCGGGAGACCTGAGTTAGATCACTGGGTTGGGAAGATCCCCTGGAGGACAGCATGGCAACCCTCTCGGTATTTTTGCCTAGAGAATCCCCATGGGCAGAGGAGCCTGGTGGACTACAGTCCATGGGGTCTCAAAGAGTTGGACATGACTGAGCGACTAAGCACAGCAACATCCAAGCCTATCAGTAAAATGATCTTAATTCTCTTCATCATTTAGCTAAATATAGTGTCAGTTCTAATTTGATAGTTATCCTTTGCTTGGGCTTTTAAAGTCACAAACACATTTAAGCAGACAGAGTGTAATGGCAATGAGGTGGGCCACATTGGTGCCTGCTGCTGTTTATGCCCTTGTGACCATCCAGATCTTGGATCTCCTGCTGTTACTGAGTCCAAGCTCACTTTGCTTGCTGCATGACAGGCCAATGAATCCGAGAGAGGAGGTGTTGAGGCAAAAAGAGACTTTAATTGGGGAGCCAGCAGACCGAGAAGATGGCAGGCTAGTGCCTCAAAATCACCATCTTATTGGGGTCCAGATGCCAGGTTCTTTTATAGATCAGAGAGAAAGAAGCAATAAGTAACTAAAGTAAAAGGGCAGAATAGAGAGGGAGAGGCAGTGGGGAAGTAAAGTGAAAGGGTTTTCAGTCTTGCAAAACATCTCAAAGGGAGTGGCCAGCCTTTGGAAGGGGTGTGTTAATCTCTTCTATTCACAGGTGAGCACGGACAAGCCATCTCTCCAGGAGCTGAACAAAGGCCTTTTAGTTTACAGTCATGCAGAGGGTCAGGGTTCTCCAGGCAAGCCATTAAGTATGATTATAATAACAAGAGTAACGAAAAGCAAGTCAAAGAAACAGTTTCCAATGTGGAGTCAGAATTGGCTTTCTCCCTGCAACACTGCTGCATCATGAGAGGTGGCATGAGGTGGAGAACCAGCTTGATTTTAAGCACGGCTAAACTTGAACCCCTCTCATTAGCTGGATGATCCTGGGGAAGTTGTTTATCCTAAGATTCACTCTCCTCTGTAAAATGGGTCAATACACAAATGTTCATGGACATTTCACATTTTTGCGTAGGTGTTTGGGGACCATTTTCTTGGGCGTTTACCTAGAAGTGAGTCATAAACTGTGTGCATAAGCATCTTTAGTAGATACTGCCAAAAGGTTTTCCAAAGTGGTTATACTATGTCACACCATCTTAATTTCACCAACACTCAGTGTTGTCATCAAGCTTTCTCAACCTCAAATTCGTGACTCTTAAGAAAGGGCTCAAGTTAAGTTTCAGTTATACTCTCTGATTTTACATACAGAATTGTTTGTATATGTGTGCTTTGCTGGAGAGATTACATGGTTTTCTACAGAGCTTCAGGGGGGCCCTTGTCCCAGAGAAGAGCAGGGACCACGGCTTCAAGTTGTTGGCTTTCTTATAATCCTTAACACTATAATGGTACACGTAGTGTTTATTCGAGCCAAGATTCCTCTTGGGAAAACTAAAACTGCTGGGTAGCTGTCTCTATTTTTGAAAAGCACATTATGGAAGGCCAAAGCACTCTGGCATTTTGCTAGTGCTGGTGGATGTCGGGAGATGTTGGCAATGTTCAAAATTTCATGCCCTAAAAAAAGAGATGATATTTATTGGGGTATTTTAGGTGTCTGTAATAATTTGATCAAATAAACACATACGTGTCTACTAATTGAAAGAGTGAAAAAATTGGCTCAGGAAGATAGATTTTAGCTGTGGGCGTTATTCTGCTTTGGAAACAACCTGTTGACATCAGTGGTGTGTCCTGATGGTTTGCAATGTGATACAGCTGGAAATGGCTAATACAAGTAGCAGAGGATTAGAGGCACAAAATCCTGCATCCTTCTCAATACACTCTTATTCTTTGAGGTAAATGTATGGGCTTATTTTGGGAACTCTTTCCTGTGGAGGTCTCCATCTCCATCAGCAGGTGCATTTAGAAAAGATTAGGAAAGTAAAGAGAACAAAGATACTGATCAAGTTCTGGTGGGGGAAGAATTACAATGTTCAGTTTTCCTAGTTGAAACCCTTTAAGTTTTTTTTTTTTTTCCGAAGATATTAAGTTTCATGGTGTTTACAAAGCATTCAGTCGTTCTTCTGTTTCAGACGGTGAAGAATTCTTCTTCTTATTTTAAAACTATTTGCCTTCATCCGTTTGGGTTGCTATAACAAAATACCACAGACTGGATGGCTTATAAACAGCAGAAATTTATTTCTCCCAGTTCTGGAGGCTGGGAAGTCCAAGATCAAGGTCACTGGCAGATCTGGTGATGCTGTCTGCTCGCTGTGTTCTTGCTTGGCAGAAGCTTCCAGACGTTCTTTTATAAGGGTGCTGATCTCATTCATGAGAATGAAGCCCTCATAACATAATCATCTCCCAAAGACCCCCGCCCTCACATACCATCATGGGGCGGGGTGGGGGGTGGTTAGGCTTCAACATACAAATTTGAGGGGGAAACAAATATTCAGTCTGTAGCACTGTTCATCCAATCAATCATCTATCCATCCAATCATCCAATTATCCAACAGTTGTAAAACACCAGTCAAATATACATCACCTTTAAGCATTATCAATCAGTCAATTCAGTCACTCAGCCGTGTCTGACACTTTGGAACCCTATGGACTGCAGCACACTAGGCTTCCCAGTCCTTTACCATCTCCTGGAGTTTGCTTAAACTTATGTCCATCAAGTCGGTGATGCCATCCAACTATCTCATCCTCTGTCATCCCCTTCTCCTCCTGCCTTCAATCCTTCCCAGCATCAGGGTCTTTGCCAATGAGTCAGTTCTTCACATCAGGTGGCCACAGTACTGCAGTTTCAGCTTCAGCATCAGTCCTTCCAATGAATATTCAGGACTGATTTCCTTTAGGATGGACTGGTTGGATCTCCTTGCAGTCCAAGGGACTCTCAAGAGTCTTCTCCAGCACCACAGTTCAAAAGCATCATGGGAGGAGGTAAATAATTGATTTTTTTCCTGAAGTAGCTGGGGAAAGAAGACAAAGTCACGTGGAACACCTAGAGAATAATGTCGAGCTGACATGGGCAAATATTAATATGAGTTGCTATGGTAAGAATTCAAAATGGGGTGAACTTTATGTTTTGAAGAGTAATGGGGGGTGAGGTGAATTTTTGGAAGGCTTCCTGAAGAAAGTGAGTCTTGAGCTGGGTGTAGAAAGTAGTTTAAGCTTTTCACTGCCAGAACTCAGAAGGCAAAGGAACATCTGAGGGCACATGGAGCCACGATGCAGGGGTCAGGTTGTCCTGCAGAGACCAGAGCACAGAGGCCTCTCCTCGGCAACCACCTCTTTCCAGCCTGGATTATTCCAGTGAGCAGAAGAAAGAGGATGAAACAGGCCTCCTTTCTGTTCTTGTGTATCTGTTTCATCTCAGGATGCTTGCCGGGGCCTCTAACTAAAGCACTGTTTCCTCTCCTGCCCCACCACACTGAGAGTCACATGGTTCCCTCTTCTCTTCTCGTCTTTTCCTTCAAATGGTACCTTCTCAGTGAGGCCTTCCCTGAAGACCTTATTTAAAATTGCAATCAACCCCAAACCACCAACAGTCCCTCTTTGCCTTTCTTACTCTCTCTTTCTTTCTGCTTTTTAATTAGTGTAATTGCTTTACCATGTTGCTATACGATGTTCCTGCTATATGATGTTCCTGCTATACGATGAAGTGAATTAGTTATATGTATACATATATCCCCTCCATCTTGGACCTCCCTCCCACCTGCATCCCCCATCGCACTCCTCTAGGTCACCACGGAGCACCCAGCAGAACTTCCTTCATAGCACTTATCATCTTTGAATATACCACATGATTTTCTTCTTTATGTTTTTAGCCTCTTTTATTTTGTTTCTGTCTATTACAGTGTAAGCTCCCAGGAGAGCAGAGACTTTTATCTGTTGTCACTCAGTACTGTGCCCCCAGAGCCTGGAACAGGTGCTTAGGAGGTGGTCAAGAAATATTTGTTGACCTATGTAATTTTAAAATTTCTGTTTTAAAAAAATTATTTATTTTGATTGGAGGATAATTATTTACAAAAATGTGATAGTTTTTGCCATACATAGACATGAATCGACCATAGGTATACATGCGTCCCCTCCATCATGAATCCCCCTCCCAGCTCCCTCCCCGCCCCATCCCTCTAGGTTGTCACAGAGCACCAGCTTTGGGTGCCCTGCTTCATGCATCAAACTTGCAACTAGTTATCTATTTTACATATGGTAATATATGTTTCAATGCCATTCTCTCAAATCATCCCACCCTCTCCTTCTCCAAGAGTCCAAAAGTCTGTTCGTTATGTCTGTGTCTTGTTTCACAACAAAAAAAAAAAAAGAAAGAAAGAAAAAGAAAGATCCGTGAGCTAATGAACTGGCATGGAAGTCATCTTAGGAGGGGGATGGACTGGTCTTTGCCTGGAGAGTCACAGAAAAGATCTGGCAGGTTATTGAACCCATCATTAGCTTCCACCTGGTTTGTAAGAATCTCAAGTGGTTCCTGGATCTAAATATCTTCCAGAGACCTTCTTGAGCAGCAGCTCACAGAGCAGAGATCTAAGTAAGTGCTTGAGCTCTAAATGAACAAACCTGAAGTTAAGTTCTGTTCTACTTGTGTGCAAGCTGTGTGACCTTTGAACATATTACTCAACCTCTGTGTGCTTCAGAACACATCTGTAAAGTGAAACATACAATTAGCAATTTACTCACTGGGTTGTGAGAATTTAAGTAAAACCATTAACCTAGTGTCTGGCAAATGGTATTCAATGATTATAATTAAAGGCTGGAAAGTTTCATGATCAAGAGCATTGACTTTTGAATGTCTGAATTTCAGTCCCATTGCCACTTAGTACTTGTGAGTCCTTGATAATTATTTTACCTCTCTCTGTCTCAGCTTCTCCATCTGAAAGGTGGCTGTGAAGATTAATGAATTAATACATGCAAAGTATACAGAACAAGGCCTGAATGGGGTAAACATTCACTGTAAGCTGTTGCTGTTAATGTTATTATAATTCCTGCAGAGCTTTGCCTAATGTCTCAGCCACTATCACCACCACCTTCCCTATTTCTCCCTACATGGACAATTCTGTTGCAGGAAGAAGGACCCTTCAAGGGCCCAAGAGTGAGCTCCTGTCTAACACTTGGATTGCCCGAGGAGATACATGTGCTGACAAAGTGAGAGACTTTATTGGGAAGGGGTGCCCAGGAGGAGAGCAGGAGGGTAAGGGAACCCAGGAGAACTGCTCTGTCATGTAGATCGCAGTCTCAGGTTTTATGGTGATGATGTCAGCTTTCTGGGTTGTCTCTAACCAGTCACCTTGCTTGGTCTGACTCAAGGTCCTTTCTGGTGGTGTGTATCTCTCAGCCAAGATGGAATCCAGCATGAGGATTTCTGGGAGGTTGCTCATCTCCTCCCTCTTTTGGCACCTCCCCAATTCTCCTGGTTATTTTTTGGAGATAGCATTCTATTCCTTATCAAGACCTCCTGTTGTGAGAAAGTCAGGCTGGCCTGGCCAAGGCGAGTGGCTTCCGTCAACAGTTACCTAACCACTCCAGGCCTTTCCTGTACTAAGTGTCACTGTTGTCTGTGCCTCCCTCCAGCTTCACCCATGTGATGATGCAATCAGAGCACAGTGTTGACACCAGGCTCCAGGCACTTAGAAATGAGAACACATTAACAGAGGAAGAAAGCCATTTGGCTAAGTAGAGCTTCCTGCCCTCCTCCCCCACAAAAGTGAATGTGAAGTTGCTCAGTCATGTCTGACTCTTTGCGACCCCGTGGACTGTAGCCTACCAGGCTTCTCCGTCCATGGGACTGTAGCCTACCAGGCTTCTCCGTCCATGGGATTCTCCAGGCAAGAATACTGGAGTGGGTTACCATTTCCTTCTCCAGGGGATCTTCCCAACCCAGGGATCGAACCTGAGTCTCCCGCATTGGACGCAGACACTTTAACCTCTGAGCCACCAGGGAAGCCTAAATTTCTTTTCTTCCAAACTGGAAATATAGATCAAAAGTTAAGCTCGGTCCTCCTCCTGTTTTGTCTGTGACTCAGTTGGAATCCTTGCCAAGAGCTGTAAAAATGACTGCATTCTAGAGGGGCCAGGTGACTGGCTCTGGCTCCCAGGAGGAAGGCAAGATTTCCATGAATAGCAGAGGAGACACTGAGAAGGAATCTGTTTTGAATCTGTTGTTTGGTCTTTTAAAAGTCACCCTGTACCCCTTCTCCTGTAGTTGTGTTCCAGCCCTTCTCAGACTTTTTTCATTCTTGAAGATTACTGAGAACTGAAAGTAGCTTGGCCTCACCTGTTCTTACTGCAGAGACTGGGGTCAGCGTGGGAAGTTCAGTTCACTTGCTCAATCATGTCTGACTCTTTGCTACCCCATGGACTGCAGCACGCCAGGCCTCCTGTCCATCACCAACTCCTGGAGCTTGCTCAAACTCATGTCCATTGAGTCGGTGATGCCATCCAACCATCTCATCCTCTGTCTTCCCCTTCTCCTCCTGCCTTCGATCTTTCCCAGCATCAGGATCTTTCCCAATGAGTCAGTTCTTTGCATCAATGTGGGAAATAAGATGGCAAAAGGGCTTCCCAGATGGGACCGAATTCAGGGTGGGTGGTCTTTGCCTCCAAAGAATGAGGGTCAGGAGAAGGGTGAGAACACCTGGAACATTAGGATTGTCGCTGTCATTAGTAATGTGTGTGCCTGCCAAGCCAGCCCATCTCATTACGGGCCAAGAAGGCAGATTTCAGGTGTTTTAAATGGGCTTGCATGGCTCAAAGGCTACAAAATAAGGCCATGAGGTAATCAAGTTGGTTGCCGGTTGTCTGCAAGTTTCCTTTAAAATGTCACACATCAATCTCCATGCTAGGTTTTCTGATTCAAGGAATTTACTCAAAGGAGATTAATTGATAAACATGGATTTATGGGTAAGAAGTGGTTGTATAAATGACAGGGCATGCCTCATGATCCTGGAACTGTCAGCACCAACCATTTAGTGAGTGCATCCTATTTGCTATGCATCATTTGGGTTAATTCTGACAATACCCCTGTGAGATGGCTACCATTATTCCAAATCTAAGGATAGGAGTACACAAATGTTAAGCAACTTGCCTGTAGTCACACAACTATTAAGTTTCAGAGCCTGTTTTGAATCCATTCTTTGGTCTTTTAAAGCCACCCTGCATCCCTTCTCCTGTGCTTCTGTTTCAGCCCTTCTCAGACTTTTACATTCTTGAAAATTACTGAGAACTTCAAGTAGCTTTGGCTCAAGTGACTCCATCTGTTTGTATTTTCCATATTAGGAATCAAAACTGAGAGTTTTTAACAATATCTATTAATTCACCGAAACTTACTGTGTTGCTGCTACTGCTGCTAAGTCGCTTCAGTTGTGTCCGACTCTGTGCCACCCCATAGACAGCAGCCCACCAGGCTCCTCTGTCCCTGGGATTTTCCAGGCAAGAATACTGAAGTGGGTTGCCTTTTCCTTCTCCAATGCAAGAAAGTGAAAAGTGAAACTGAAGTCGATCAGTCGTGCCCAACTCTTAGTGACCCCATGGACTGCAGCCTATCAGGCTGCTCCATCCATGGGATTTTCCAGGCAAGAGTATTGGAGTTGGGTGCCATTGCCTTCTCCAAACTTACTGTGTGGGTCACAACAAACTGTGGAAAATTCTGAAAGAGATGGGAATACCAGACCACCTGACCTGCCACTTGAGAAACCTGTATACAGGTCAGGAAGCAACAGTTAGAACTGGACATGGAACAACAGACTGGTTCCAAATAGGAAAAGGAATATGTCAAGGCTGTATATTGTCACCCTGCTTATTTAACTTGTATGCAGAATACATCATGAGAAGCACTGGGCTGGAGGAAGCACAAGCTGGAATCAAGATTGTCGGGAGAAATATCAATAACCTCACATATGCAGATGACACCACCCTTATGGCAGAAAGTGAAGAGGAACTAAAAAGTCTCTTGATGAAAGTGAAAGAGCTGAGTGAAAAAGTTGGCTTAAAGCTCAACATTCAGAAAACGAAGATCATGGCATCTGGTCCCATCACTTCACGGCAAATAGATAGGGAAACAGTGGAAAGTGTCAGACTTTATTTTTGGGGGCTCCAAAATCACTGCAGATGGTGACAGCAGCCATGAAATTAAAAGATGCTTACTCCTTGGAAGAAAAGTTATGACCATACTAGATAGCATATTGAAAAGGAGAGACATTACTTTGCCAAAAAAGATTCGTCCAGTCAAAGCTATGGTTTTTCCAGTAGTCATGTATGGATGTGAGAGTTGGATTGTGAAGAAGGCTGAGCACCGAAGAATTGATGCTTTTGAACTGTGGTGTTGGAGAAGACTCTTGAGAGTCCCTTGGACTGCAAGGAGATCCAACCAGTCCATTCTGAAGGAGATCAGCCCTGGGATTTCTTTGGAGGGAATGATGCTGAAGCTGAAACTCCAGTACTCTGGCCACCTCATGCGAAGACTTGACTCATTGGAAAAGACTCTGATGCTGGGAGGGATTGGGGGCAGGAGGAGAAGGGGACGACAGAGGATGAGATGGCTGGATGGCATCACCGACTTGATGGACGTGAGTTTGAGTGAACTCTGGGAGATGGTGATGGACAGGGAGGCCTGGCGCACTGGGATTTATGGGGTTGCAAAGAGTCGGACACGACTGAGCTACTGAACTGAACTGAACTGAAAGTGAAAGTTGCTCAGTCGTGTCCAACTATTTGTGACCCCATGGACTGCAGCACACCAGGCTTCCCTGTCCATCACTAACTCCCAGAGCTTGATTAAACTCATGTCTATCGAGTTGGTGATGCCATCCAACCATCTCATCCTCTGTCGTCCCCTTTTCCTCATGGCTTCAATGTTTCCCAGCATCAGGGTCTTTTCTAATGTATCAGTTCTTTGCATCAGGTGGCCTAAGTATTGGAGTTTCAGCTTTAGCATCAGTCCTTCCAATGAATATTCAGGGCTGATTTTCTTTAGGATGGACTGGTTGGATCTCCTTGCAGTCCAAGGGACTCTCAAGAGTCTACTCCAATACCACAGTTCAAAAGCATTAATTCTTCCGCACTCAGCTTTCTTTATAGTCCAACTCTCACATTCATACATGACTACTGGAAAGACCATAGCTTTGACTAGACTATATATAGTCCATTTGACTAGACCATATATAGTCCACTAGACTATACAGTCCATGGAATTCTCCACGCCAGAATACTAGAGTGGGTAACCTTTCCCCTCTCCAGGGGATCTTCCCAACCCAGGGATTGAACCCAGGTCTCCCGCATTGCAGGTGGATTCTTTACCAGCTGAGACACCAGGGAAGCCCAGTTCACCTAAAGTAACAATAATACCCCTATGACAAGTTAAAATAGTTGTATGGAAAAAAAGATGTTTTCTAAAGCAAACACATGAGTGAGTGGCACTGATTTTCATTTTTGTGTATCTTTCCCATCTGGCTGAAGAGGAAATAGCTGGATTCTCCTATCTGTGTTTGGCATTCAATCTGTTGTGATATGTTGCTTTGTCCCTGAGCTGGGGACTTACTCTGATGTCTTCCCATGATTTCCTCAGATGAGACAGGCCTCCCTGGACAATATTTTAAATAGTAATAGTCACTGAAATGTTTCTACAAAAGCCAAATCTGAGGCACAAAACTCTCGCAGTATCTTTGGTTATGTCAAATAAATTTAGACCTTTCCCTACTTTCCCTACTTATTCCCTGAAGCTTGAAAACTTGAGTTTTTATGGCTCTAATAATAGTTATTTCCTGGGTTCATCATAAGATTTCTGTAATCTTATACAACAATACAGTTGGCTCTCCATGTTTGCAGATTCAACTGACCACAGATCATGTACCATATTTATGATTGTGGTTGGTTGAATTCGTGGATATAGAACTCACAGATACAGAGGGCCAGCTCTGGGACTTGAGAATCCATGGATTTGGGTGTCTGCTGTGCATCTTGGAAACAGTACCCTGAAGACACTGAAGGATGTAATCACTTTTATAAACTTAGCTAAGGTGCTACTTGCTTGGATGTAAGACACCAAGGACTGTCAGTAAATGAGCACATAAAAAGGGTAAAGTGTTTTATTCTTTTTCATCACAGTACTCTTTGTACATTGTTTGGTTTCCATTTACTCACACAGAGCTCTTTGTGGTGGTCACTTCTCACTTTGGTTTTGGCTTTAGAGTTCTGAACACACCCCCTGTCTACGAGCATTCCTGATTTAGGAGGGCTTTGGCAGCTGATCTCTGACCCCATTGTGTTGCCAGAATGATTGCTGTTGGTGTAGCCCCCACTGTGTTTAGGACCCAGTTGAATGCCTGGCCTTCAGTGGGGGTGACGTCTCAACTGGGCTGCTAAGCTGGCATCTGTCAAGTGCAGTCTTGGAAGCCCCGCACCCACCTCCGTCATACCCTTTCCATATGATGTGTGCTTTACAAAGGTGTTATCCTTGAGAAAGGAGGGAGGGATAGTGGAGAGGTACCCATCTCACAATGGGTCAAAGGTTAACCAGGAAGGAGAAATAGGTCACTGTTGTTGGATGGGGCTCTCTGTGCAGGTCATGATAACTCTGCCCTCACCCAAAAGCTGTTCTTTACCTTTTCCTGGGCCAAACCACATGCATCAGATAGACGTTCCCAGTTTCTGAAGCCATTGCTCTTATGTTCCCAGGAGCTGCCATGGCTGTTAGTGCAGACCTTGGCAGTGACAGAGCAGACACCAATTAACCAAATGTGCTGGGCTCACATGCTTCTTCCAGTCATCTGCTGGTGATTTCTGGCAGAACCAAAGTGTTTGTGAAAACCAGCACACACAAAGCGCTGAACAACCTGTCTGTCTGACTACTAATTTCTTCCCCTCCATTCTTGGTCCTGGAGCATGGAACAACAGACTGGTTCCAAATAGGAAAAGGTATATGTCAAGGCTGTATATTATCACCCTGCTTATTGAACTTATATGCAGAGTACATCATGAGAAACGCTGGGCTGGAGGAAGCACAAGCTGGAATCAAGATTGCCGGGAGAAATATCAATAACCACAGATACACAGGTGACATAACCCTTATGGCAGAAAGTGAAGAGGAACTAAAGAGCCTCTTGATGAAAGTGAAAGAGGAGAGTGAAAAAGTTGGCTTAAAGCTCAACATTCAGAAAACAAAGATCATGGCATCCATTCCCATCACTTCATGGTAAATAGATGGAGAAACAGTGGAAAAAGTGGAAGACTTTGTTTTCTTGAGCTCCAAAATCACTACAGATGGTGACTGCAACCATGAAATAAAAAGACGCTTGCTCCTTGGAAGAAAAGTTATGACCAACTTAGACAGCATGTTAAAAAGCAGAGACATTACTTTGCCATCAAAGGTCCGTCTAGTCAAGGCTACGGTTTTTCCAGTAGTCATGTATGGATGTGAGAATTGGACTATAAAGAAAGCTGAGCGCCAAAGAACTGATGCTTTTGAACTGTGGTGTTGGGGAAGGCTCTTGAGAGTCCCTTGGACTGCAAGGAGATCCAACTAGTCCATCCTAAAGGAAATCAATCCTGAATGTTCATTGGAAGGACTGATGTTGAAGCTGAAACTCCAATACTTTGGCCACTTGATGTGAAGAACTGACTCATTTGAAAAGACACTGATGCTGGGAAAGATTGAAGGCGAGAGAAGGGGACGACAGAGGATGAGATGGTTGGATGGCATCACCGACACAATGGACATGGGTTTGGGTGGACTCCGGGAGTTGGTGATGGACAGGGAGGCCTGGCATGCTGCAGTCCATGGGGTCGCAAAGAGTGAGACACGACTGAGTGACTGAACTGAATTGAATTGATTCTTGGTCCTAAAGGATTTTGCAGCAAAAATGGGCTGTTCTTCCCATTTAAGGGGTGATTATTCAACCTGCTCGTGGTTTTATCTCTTTCTGATCTCCTTTACCTGTGGGCAGAAGGCCCAAAGAGTCCAGGGAGAGGTCTTTGAGTGCCAGCCTTGGGTGTATTCTGTCTTTGCGAGGTAGCCTGACCTATTTCTTTACTGTGGGAGTTCTATCTCTTAACTTCTTTTATAAGTGCATCTCTGGTGTGTGGTGGGAAGGGGGAAAGTATTGATGGTGGGGACCTGCAGGGGCCAGGGGAGGGAACTTAAAAGCAAAGAAGTTAATAATAGCTAATAATAATAGGAAACCTGCTATAAACCAAATGTTTGTGCCCTCCCTCAAATTCATATATTGAAATCCTAACCTGTAGTGAGATAGTATTAGAAGACGGAGCCTTTGGGAGGTGATTAGGTCATAAAGGCAGAGTCCTCATGAATGAGATCAGTGCCCTTATAAAGAGACCTAGAGAGCTCCCTTGTCTCTTCTATTGTGTGATGATACAGCAAGAAGATGGTCGTCTGTGAACCAGGAAGTTGGTCCTCACCAGACACCACATCTGCCAGTGTCTTGACCTTGAACTTCCCAACCTCCAGAACTTTGAGAAATAAGTTTCTGTTATTCATAAACACCCAGTGTATTGTATTTTTGTTGTTGTTGTTAGAGCAGCCCAAAAGGACTAAGACCAAAGATCTTTCTTAGAATTTAGGACATTGTGTGTCAAATAAGTAAGTTCAAGGTCACACACCTGAGATGATAGCCAACATTTATTGTGAACTTACTGTGTGCCAGCAATCTATGCCCACAGGTCCTAGACATGCAAAAATAATAATTACAGCAGTGGTAACTGCTGCAGGAATAACGGCGATGTTTGTTGATAACTGACAATATGCCAGTTGTCAGAGTAACTCATGTGAGTCATCTCACTTCATCTTTCCAGTACATCTATGAGGTAGTGACTGTCATCCCATTTTACACATGGATAAACTGAGGACAGAGAGCTTAAGCAGCTGAACACAGCTAGTGAGTGGCAGAGACATGACTTGATCGTAAGATTGGCTCCAGAGTGTGTGACCTTGTAGCTTAGAGTCCAGTGGGTAACACAGAGTGGTCAAATGACATTGGTGCAGTGGAGTTAGTGGCAGGAGAGCTCTGGGACATGGAGAAGTCCCCCTAACCTGGTTGTTTATGGTAATCTGGACATACTTCCTGGAGGAAGATGATGGGGCCAAGAGTTGTTGAGTTGGAAAGACTGATATATGGGGCCTAATGAGATCAAGCAACTTACTTGTTCCATGTCAATCAGCTTTGGAGAGGCAGTGCAGGGGTGGGACCCACCTGTCCTTTGCAATGAATGCTCCTGTGGATCCAAGTTTAGAAATGTACAGTGGTAATGTACAATATTAGCATTAGGGAAAACTAGTTGAAAGGTATAAGGGCACTTTCTGTACTGTCTCTGCAATTTCTCCATAAGTCTAATATTCTAAAATCAAAAGGTACTTAAAGCATAAAAGTCAACCAAGTGTTGATCAGGCTGTGGAGCAAGTAGAACTCTTGTACATTTCTGGTGAGAATGTAAAGCGGTAGAATCACTTTGGGAAGCTATTAAACTTGAAAAGTTCAATGTACAGCTACCATGCATCTCAGCCATTCCGGTCCTAGGCATTTATTCAAGAGAAAAAAAATACATATGTGTGTGTGACAAGAAACAAGGATGTTCTTAATAGCTTTATTCACAATGAATCAAAACTGGAAATAATCATCAGTGGAGGAATGGATAAACAAACCATGGTGCATCCATACAGTGAAACACTCAGCAATCAAAAGGGACCATTGCAGCATGGATGAGCCTCAAGAACACCATGTCGAGCAAAAGAAGCCAGATAAATGTGGAATCATACATGCTGCATGATTCCATTTGTAGAAAAACAAAAAAATTCTAGAACAGGCAAAACCAATCTATAGTGACAAAAAACTGATCAGTGGTTGTCTGGGGGCAGAAAGGGAATAGGAATTCACTGGGAAGGGGTAGGAGAGAACTTTCTGGGGTGATGGAAATGTTTTATATCTTGATTGTGATAATGGTTACACAGGTACATACAGTGTGTCAAAAACTTCCCAAATGGTGCGTTTAAAATAGTTTCATTGTATGTGAATTATACCTTGTGAAAGTTTTACTCAGTTGTGTCCCACTCTTTGTGACTCCCTGGACTGTATCCTCTGTCCATGGAATTCTCCAGGCAAGAATACTGAAGTGGGTAGACATTCCCTTTGCCAGGGGATCTTCCCGACCCTGGGATGGAACCTGGGTCTCATGCACTGCAGACAGATTCTTTGTCGGCTGAAATGTGTAGCAGTTAATTTTATGTGTAATTTGGCTAGGCCACAATACCCAGATATTTGATCAAACACTCTTCTAGATGCTTCTGTGCAGGTATTTTTTTAGATGAGATTATCATTTAAATTAGACTTTGAATAAAGCAGATTCCCCTCCATAATGTGAGTGGACCTCATCCAATCAGTTAAAGGCCTTAACAGAAAAACACTGAGGTTCCCCAAGGAAAAGGGAATTCTGCTACCAGATGGTCTTTGGACTTGAACTGCAACTCTTCCCTGAGTTTCCAGCCAGCCGGCCTGCCCTGTAGATTATGGAGTTGCCAAGCCTCTACAATTGCCTGAGCCAACTCCTTAAATTAAGTTAATCTCTCTCTCATCACTCCCATGCACACACACATGCACACACATTCAATTGGCTTTGTTTGTCTGGAGAATCTTGACTAATAGAAGAAAAGTAAGCCTATATGATAACTCTTCCCTGAGAACCTTAGGACCTTGTTGGAGAAAAGATCAATATGACCATAGAGTTTGTAATTAAAATTATTTCTGTGAGCACAAAATCAGTATGAGATGAAACTTTGCTGAATGACTGAGATTATTGTGAGATTTGGGTTGATTGTGGACCTTGACTTACTCCAATTTGGTTGCAAGATGATGCCAGAATACACAGCCTGACTCAGGTTTTCAAATAAACCAAAAGTGATTAACAGTAGTTTTCTTCCAGCATTAACAAGTTAAGTTTCCCAGAGATGACTTACATGCTGCCATATTAGTAATCTTTGCCGAAATATTAATATATGCCTTTTATTTCTGTGTTGAGGTATCCCTGCTCTCTTGGAAGCACCAGGTAGTGTAAACGTGTCACAAAGAGATCCTTGAAGTCATCTGTTATTGTGTGTGTGGCTGTACTCTGCTTGCAGGATCTTAGTTCCCCAACCAGGGATTGAACCTGGGGCCATGACAGTGAAAGTTAGGAGTCCTAACTGGACCACGAGGGAACTCCCTAAGTTGTCTCTTCTTTTTGCTTTGACCTTGATCTTTGGGAACTCCTGTGTTGACCTAGTGTATCTATTCCTGGGAAAAAACTTTCTGGGCCCTCTTTTGTGACTCTCCCTAGAGATATTTCTCCTTAGAGAAGCCTGGCGGGCTACAGTCCGTAGGGTTGCGATTGGTTTTCTGTCCCCTTCTAACTTGTGTAATATTTATAGTTTCCATTTTCTGACCCTCCACCATGCAGGGATATCCTGGCTCTGAGATATTTGTAAGTACCATTGGCAAATGAGATTAGGTAACCTCAATTCTGTACTGGCATTTATATTTTACATGGAAAGAGTTCTAGTTTCAGAAAGAAGCTTCTCTATTGTGTTGGGTGTGGCACCAAATTTATTTAGTAACAGAGAATTCTGCTGGAAATGTTTATGCTTAAAAGTTAAGTTCTGAGGACAGAAGGAACTAAAACATTTGAGTATCTATCACAAACTGATAGGGGGCTTCCCAGGTGGTGCTAGTGGTTAAGAACTCATCTGCTAATGCTGGAGATTTAGGAGATCTGGGTTCAATCCCTGGGTGGGGAAGATCCCCTGGAGGAGGAAATGGAAACCCACTCCAGTATACTTGCCTGGAGAATCCCATGGACAGAGAAGCCTGGCGGGCTACAGTCCATAGGGTTGCAAAGAGTCAGACACGACTGAAACGACTTAGCATGCACATACTGATAACATGATTTTGCTTGCAGCTATTTAACAGCTTAGCATATTTAACTACTCTTCCATCGAAGTAAATGTTTCCTTTGAAAAATATCTTGTATCTCACAGGGCAAATCCTACCCCTTCAGGGGCTCATTCCCGTCTGTGTGGAATCCTATCACCTACCTAGATCATAACAACCTCTGGAGGACGATGGATGACATGGGACGAGAGGTAAAACTTCCACAAGCTTCTTTGATGACATTTGTATTCTTCATGATAAGTTTAGTCCTTGAAAGACGGTGAAACATGTCACCAATGCCTAGCACATTGTGTGGCACAGTGACTCACAGTAAAGATTTGTGAGATGAATGAATGAACTTGTTTCTAACCCTTAAAAGAATGAGATGTCCAACAGGCTCCTATTTGCATACCACCAGTGTTGGGGGAGGGAAGATTTTATATCATTCAGCCTTCCTGTGATAATGTTTCTAATTTACAGAAATAGCAAATAAGATTTCTGGATCTTTGAGTCATCACCATGCCCAAACCTGCATCTCCTAAGTAAACACACACAGAGTAAACACACCTGAAGGTCCAGTTTAAACATGATTTGGTGCAACTGACTGATCTTTGTTAAGGCGTTGACTTTCTGAATTGTTCTCTCTAAATTAGTAACTTAGTAGTTATTTGGAAACTGCCTGATTACAGAATCACCTCCATTTATGGTAGAGGAAAGGTTAGCATAAATTAAATATGGATTGAGTGAATAGGAATAGGAAGGGGATTGTGCAATAAAAACCACTATTGAGGGAATTTCAAATTTTCTTTCTTTAAGTTAGAGCTTTTAATACTATTGAAATGGTTATTTAAAATGGAAAATTACATTTGTTTTTTCCCCTCTGAATCATCACCCGAATGTAGATTCCCAGTGATGCCCCGTGGAAGGCACCCCTTGCAGAACAGTGGGACCTGATGACAATGAAGGAGTTGCTGGACAAGATCTGCTGGACAGAGTAAGACTCGCCATCAGACACAGGCATTGACTGTGACCTGCTTTCAGATGTATTTAGCAATTCCATTCAGCAACTCTGAGATAAAGAGCTGTTTTGTGTTTAAAACCACAGTTGGTCAAGTGGAGGGCTGAAAAATATTGCGATCATGTCCTAAAGGCGTCTATACATCAAACCTACTTCTTGGAAATAGTTTTGCATCACAAAGGTGATGTTGCCCCATAAAGTCCTCAGGACAGTCTAGAATATGCCATCTCTTTTATTTAGAACAGCTTAAAGGGAAACTTCCCTGGTGGTCTGGTAGTTAGGACTCTGTGGTTCCAGTGCAGGGGGCACGGTTTTAATCCCTGGTGGGGGAAACTAAGATCCTACAAGGCATGGCCAAAATAAATAATTAATTAATTAAAAATAAATATGTGTTTTTTTTTTTAAAAAAAAAAACAGCTTAAAGATCTCATTTATTAAGCTGTTGAAGTAAAGATAGTTTTGTACTCCTTGCTAAAGGTCAGGTATGGAGATAGTGTACCAGGATATACATTTCAAACACCTATGGAATGGGGTGCAACTCTTTAAAGCTTTGAAGGGGAACTTCTAGAGACCTTCTCTGGATCATTCACGAGTATCCAGGAAATATGGATGACTAGACTGACTACTCCCCATTAAGGAGAAACATGTAGCATTGAAAGAAAGTGTGCATGAGTCAAGTATTAAATTGCAGTTGGCAGAGTTGTGGAAGCTGTATAGACAGACAAGATGAAGAGGCCTCACTGATCTTGGACATCAGGGAAAAGGGAAAGGATGTGGTGAATTTGTGGTAAACAAAGTAAGAAAATGGAATTGCAATGAGGGTATTTGCCCATGCTAAACAGCATTAGTTGGGAATATGACTCTGCGGTTGATATCTTCATTCTCTAGGCTTTGGGGAGGGAAGTTGGAGCTCTGGCAGCTAAAAGTAAAAAAGATTTGAGGGATATCTGAATCTGAGATATGGAAATAATCAAAAGACATAAAATGTACATACATTTTCATATGTAGATTCAACTTTTAAAAATTTAGCTTAAAGAAGGAGAGAAAAAGAGAGAAAGGGAGATTCAAAGCATTATTATTATTATTATTTTGGCCACTTGGCTTGCAGGATCTTAGTTCCCTGAACAGGAATCAAACCCAGGCCCTTGACAGTGGAAGCACAGAGTCCTCACCACTGGATCACCAGGGAATTTCCTCAAAGCATTATTTTTAAAAGAAAAATCTAAAGGTCCTCAAATTGAAGATTGGTTAAATTAATTATGCTTTGTCTGAAAATTGGAATACCCTAAAATCTTTAAAGTTTTGTTGTAGAAGAATATTTAATGACTTGAAAAAATTGTATTATTAAACAAATAGAAAAGCAGACTATAATCAAGTATGTACAATGTGATCTCATTTCTAAAAAGGAAACAGTATATGCACTGCAAGCAATGGACATCCATCAGAACATTTTTTTTAACATATATTGCAGTGCAAACATTTGTCCGAGTAATTAAAATTCTTCATCAAACACCATATTTCATGGTTGCAGACTATTTCATGAAAAGTGAATATTATAATGTGTTTATCTATTATCATTAGATATTTTAGTTACTTCCAGTTTTTAATCATTGCCATTATTATATAATAGTTTGTGATAAACATGTACTACTCTTATGTCTTCAGCCTTTGAAAGCAACCAATTTTGAAAGAGTAAAACCCTTTTATTGTCATGAAATCATGCCTATTATTAATTACATCATTTTAACACATGTGATTTACCACATTTTTTGAGAATGTAGCTTGTGATACAACGGGTTTTTTTGGTAATAAAATTGCAGTATTAAGTTTTAAATTTTATACATGAGATTTTAAAAATATAATGAGTATTTATTACCTGCATTTATAACTCCCATTATAAAAAGCTTTTAATAAATTCATGAGTTCTTCTCTCTCCAGAGAGCTTTAAAGCTCACTGAAGATAAGACTAATTATATTTCTTTGGTCTCATAGAGATCTGAGTTTTTCTGTCATAGTCTTTGGCCTTGTCCTCCTGTTAGTGAATATTTCAGGTTGTTGGCTGACAAAATACTGCATTCTGAGATGTTAGGACTATATGAACACAAGCTAATTTTTAAATTTTTCCTAAGCAAGATAACTATGACATCATTTCGTAGTTTCAAAGAAAGTAACCCTTGGAACTTCTCTGGTGGTCCAGTGGCTAAGACTCTGCTCTCCCAATGCAGGGGGCCCAGGTTTGATACCTGGTCAGGGAACTAGATCCCACATGCTGCAACTAAGACCCAGTGTAGCCAAATAAATATTTTAAAAATAAATAAAATAAAGGGAAGGGGACAACAGAGAGTGAGATGGTTGGATGGCATCACCGACTCAATGGAGATGAGTTTGGGTAAACTCCAGGAGTTGGTGACGGACAGGGATGCCTGCAGTCAAGTGTGCTGCAGTCCATGGGGTCGCAAAGAGTCAGACATGACGGAGTGACTGAACTGAACTGAACTGAACAAAATCCCCACCATATCCAACCTACTGTGATTCAAACTAAAGTATAGTCATACATTCAAAAATTAATATTGATCATTTTGTCTGTTATTATCATTTTATAATACACTTTAAGAAACACATTGAATTTATGATATAGTCACAACTATGTAAATATACTTTTTAAAATTTATAACTAGAAAAAATGCACCAAAATGAGTCTAAGGATTATCTTTGGGGGAGGCAGAAATGTGGAAGATACTCATTCTCTCTTTTTATTTTTATAAATTTTCCAAATTTTATATAATATATTTATTTTTTCCATGTAGAAAATATAGTAACGTTTACCTTTTAAAAAGTCAACAAGGCAAGGAATACAAAAATATTATTGCACTAGCTTCCTTGACCTTCCATCCCTCAGATATTTTTCTTCTAGTTCTTTTCCCACTAAAGCTCCCAGAGTAAATCAAATAAAGCATTAGATATGGCCTGACCCTCCAGAGAGAATGACTTATAGATTTCCCTTGATTTCAAGCCAGTTATTTCTTTCTCACCAAAGTGGCAACAGTAACAATCACAGCACTATTTTTATGTTTGATATTGGTTATCTAGCCAGGGCAATATTAGATTTTAGTTATTTATGACTCCCTTTGGAGAAGACTCTTGAGAGTCCCTTGGACTGCAAGGAGATCCAACCAGTCCATTGTGAAGGAGATCAGCCCTGGGATTTCTTTGGAAGGAATGATGCTGAAGCTGAAACTCCAGTACTTTGGCCACCTCATGCGAAGAGTTGACTCATTGGAAAAGACTCTGATGCTGGGAGGGATTGGGGGCAGGAGGAGAAGGGGACGACAGAGGGTGAGATGGCTGGGATGGCATCACTGACTCGATGGACGTGAGTCTGGGTGAACTCCGGGAGTTGGTGATGGACAGGGAGGCCTGGAGTGCTGCAGTTCATGGGGTCACAAAGAGTTGAACACGACTGAGCGACTGATCTGATCTGATTACCTTATATTGTCCGAATTCACCTATAAATTAAATAACAAAGGATATAAGACATGAGGAAACAGCAAAGGATATTTTTACTTTGAAGTAATATTTTAAACCATTCTTTGGATATTTGCTTTAGATAGATGACAAAAATTGCCTCTACAAAGAAACCATGAGTCAGCAATTTCCGTCCCTTCCATTATCATGAGGAATCTTGCAAAACTAACTTTAAGTCACTTCAACATATATATTACACTATTTTCAGGCTTAATGATGGGGACTATCACAAAAGTGCTACCAGGTGGTTATGGTTGCAAACATTGTCACAAGTAACTGGTGTGTGTTATTTGATTCTACAAACTTCCAGAGCTAAGGTACACTAGGGTAGAGAGGTGTCCCTTGGTCAGGGGATTCATCCCTTTGAGGTCAGCTGATTAATTATAAAGCATTTTGAGGTATTAAAAGCATGAGGTTTGAATTATGTATGATGTGGTTTACAGTGGTACCATTTAATGAGCTCCCTGAGACTCAGTTTTGGGGCTTGTGAACTGGGGAAAAATAATAACTGTCATTTTTATAACAAATCAGTAAGACAGTGGGTTTAAAAAAACCATGGAGTATGAAAGAGTTCAATAAGTGGAAGACAATATTATTTATTCCATGTATTGTCAGCATTACCAGGTGGCAAATTCTGCCTCAGATATAAAACAACATGCAAACTTTATGTCAAAGTCAAAAGCAGGGTTGGTCCTAATTAAAGATATCCCAGAGTACACATTACTCCTGGTCTGTTAGACGTAACTGAGTTGTTGGAATTGCATGAGATCTTTCACCTTCTGGTGTGGCTACAGGTAGGACATAACCTCTCATCATTTACCTGCCAACCTCAAGCAAAAGTTCATCTATTTTTTGCCTCCTTCATTCTTTGGGCTGCTCTTCCATTAGGTGGTAAAATAACTGAATAGGTAACTGTGACTAATTCTGTACTTGGTACATCACCTAGCATATCCTTTGAGCATTATCAGTTCAGTTCAGTCACTCAGTCGTGTCTGACTCTTTGTGACCCCATGGACTGCAGCACGCCAGTCTTCCCTGTCCATCACCAACTCCCAGAGCTTGCTCAAACTCATGTCCATCGAGTCAGTGACGCCATCCAACCATCTCATCCTCTGTAATCCCCTTCTCCTACTGCCTTCAGTCTTTCCCAGCAGCAGGGTCTTTTAAGTGAGTCAGTTCTTTGCATCAGGTGGCCAAAGTATTGGAGTTTCAGCTTCAACTTCAGTCCTTCCAATGAATATTCAGGACTGATTTCCTTTAGGGTTGACTGGTTTGATCTCCTTGCTTATGTAGACCATTTACAAATAATGTTTAGGGAGTTCCCCCTAGTGGCCGAGTACTTAAGGATTCCAGGCTGTGGCACAGCTTCAATCCCTGGTTGGGAAACTGAGATCCCACAAGTTGTTTTGTTGTTTAGTTGCTCAGTTGTGTCCAACTCTTTGTGACCCCGTGGACTGTAGCCTGCCAGGCTCCTCTGCCCACTAGGCAAGAATGCTGGAGTAGGTTGCCATTTCCTTCCCCACGGGATCTTCCTAACCCAGGGATCAAACCTGGGTCTCCTGTGTCTGCTGCACTGGCAGGTGAATTCTTTACTCCTGAGACATGAGTGAAGCTCTGCAAGTTGTGTGGCATGGCCAAAAAAATAAATAAAATGAAAGTAATGTTGAATTGATATTTCTCATCAACGTGTGTTCATTCAGTCATATAACAAGTAATCTATTCAGTGCTTACTATGTGCCAGACATTATTTTATTAAAGAGGACACTATGATGAGCAAAAAAGTTAAGATTCCCGTCTCACTGATGATATTCTAGTGTGGGAGACAGCAATAAAAAATAATAAACCAATAATTAAGATAAGACAGTGAAAAGAGTTTAAATGATACTGTGGTAAAATGATAGAGAATGCCAGTGTGCTGGGAATATAGAAGCTGGTGCTCACTTTCATGAGCATGTAAGAGTTCATTTGGGGCTTCGCTGGTGGTCCATGGGCCTGGTTGCCCTGTGGCATGTGGGATCCTCCTTGACCAGGGATCGAACCTGTATCCCACATGCCATAGAGCAACTAGGCCCATGTGCCACAGCTACTGAGCCTACACAGCCCTAGAGCCCGTGCTCCACAAGAAGAGAACCGCCACAGTGAGAAAGCTGCACACCGCAACTAGAGAGTAGTCTTCACTCGCTGCAACTAGAGAAGAACCCACACAACGATGGAGATCTAGCACAGCCAAAAGTAACTGCATAATTAACTAACTAAACAAAAATTTTAAAATTTAGTTTAAAATAGATGTATGGCAAAACCAATACAATATTGTAAAGTAATTAGCCTGCAATTAAAATTTTAAAAAAATTTTTAAAAATTAAAAAAAAAACAGTTCATCTTTCTGAGGAGAAATTAGAATAAGGAGAGAAGGTATGGGATAAAATAGAAAACATAGGAATGGGTTAGACCACTTAGGACTTTGAAGGCTGTGGTAAAAGATCTGAATCTTATTCTGGTTTTGAAAGGATGCCACTGAAGAGTTTTAAGCAGGGGGATGATGTGACTTGATTTACACTTTAAAAAGAGCATCACAGAGGCAAAGGCAATAAACAGATTTTGGCTTCAAGAATGGTAAATAGATACTAGGTGAGGACAAATGGAACCTTGTCCAGGAACCAGTCTGGAGGAAATAATTGCAATAACCTTGGCAAGAGAGGTTGCCAAATTGGTAGTGATGAAGATGGAGTGATGTGGTGAGAAACAATAGGATTTCCCAATGGATTGGATGGGAGGGAGAGTGATGGAAAGAGAAATTAAAGTTGATTTCTCTAGTGTTGGCCTTAGCAAGTGGATAAATGGTGATGCCTTTTGCTGAGATGGGGATGACTGGAAGAGTAGCAAGTGTGTGGAGAGCAATCATGTGTGTGTTAGTTGCTCAGTTGTGTCCGACTCTTTGTGACCTCATGGACTGTAGCCCACCAGGCTCCTCTGTCCATGGGATTCTCCAGGCAAGAATACTGGAGTGGGTAGCCATTTCCTTCTCCAGGGGAATCTTCTTGACCGAGGGATTGAACCTGGGTCTCTTGCATTGCAGGCAGATTCTTTACTACCTGAGCCACCAGAGAAGCCTGCTTCTGAGTTAGGTCTTTTGATGAAGGGGAAAATATATCTCTTATTCCCCAAATCTTTGATGTCATGTTTTATAATATTAGATTCTAGTGATTACGAATTTCTACAACTTGCCAAATTGCATTCCACTTAGCCAAGTAAGTTTGCTGTTTGAATAATTTCCAGACAATGAAGAAGATGCTCCCCTGCATTTGCCAATGTTGCTCTTATTTCTTCCTGAGCAGATCTTCAAAGCAGCTTGCTATTCTCTTTGTGAACCTTTGCGTCACTGCAGAGATCCATGAGGTCTCCGCTCTCTGGTTCCTGTGGTATGTGAAGCAGTGTGGGGGCACGACCAGGATCTTCTCAACATCCAATGGAGGGCAGGTACCCATTCATACCCAGACCATTCCAACAGAAAACCACCACTGCCTAATTCAAAGATTGCCATCATCCATCCTTCATTCATGAACAGACAGAGCTGGAAGCACGCTTGTGGCTTTTGGAATTTAAGCATAGCAGCTCAAAGTGACTTTTGAAAGGGGGAGTCCATTGTTAGGTACCAAATGTGACAACCCAGTGGCCAATAGCATTTAAAAATTAGGCTTTTTAATGTACTTTTGCAGTCTTCCATTTGGATATACATCTGATGATTGTTTATAAGTTTGTAAGAGACCAGCTGATGAACTGGGTACTTCTTAGAAAGCTCAACAGAGAAAATCAGAAATATATTTTCAATTAAAAACACATACACCACATGGAATTCATTCATTGCTTATTTCCTGAAGCCCAGCTTTGTATAAGGGGCTGTGCTGGCACTGTAGGAAATGGATTAGAGTTCTTAGATAATCTGCTTGACAGCCATTTTCCTTTTCTTTCCTTACTCTTCCTCCCCTTCCTTCCTCTCATCTCCCTTCTCCTTCTCCCCCTCCGTTCTCTTTCTCCTTCACTTTCTTCTTCTGAGAACTATTTGAAATAGTCTTTTAAAAATTTAGCTGAACTGAACATGTAGGAGGAGGTGGTCAGTTCAACTGTGTGTACAATCATGCAGAACATTTTGAAGCGTTTTCCTGGGCTTGGGACAAGGGGGTGCAGGGAGGTGAAATGACCTCAGTGACCACAGAAACAGCAGGCACCTGACCCAGGGTGAGATAGACAGACTGTAACAGGGAGTAAGCTGGCCTGGGGACAGGTAGGCCAGCAAGGTTCTGAGACTGGGTGACAAGGAAAGGGGAAGCAGGCCTGTGTGGGCTCAAGCAAGTGGTTGGCCCAGCAACCCAATCAAAGGATGCAGGTACGACACAGAGCAGGGGCAGTGGCCAGGCAGGTGGGACTTGGGAGTCAGGCTGAGGATGTCTACCTGAGTTTGGAGCCTACGAGCCCATCAGAACATAGCATGAAATGTGACTGTTAGAAAACCTGTCGTTTTGTTGAAAGCGGCTTCCCAGGTGGCACAAGTGGTAAAGAATCTGCCTGCAATGCAGAAGACCCAAGTTGGATCCCTGGGTTGGGAAGATCCCCTGGAGGAGGGAATGGTTTCCCACTCCAGTATTCTTGCCTGGAGAATCGCATGGACAGAGGAGCCTGGCGGGCTACAGGCCATGGGGTCTCAAGGAGTAGGACACGACTGAAGCTACTGAGGACAGAAGCATCCATCATTAGTTAGAAAACAAAGGTGAAAAAAAGCAGCCAGGAGAGCAACATGAAGCTGAATACCTCACACAGTAGAGATGTGTGAGGAAAACTAGCAATTTAGCAATTTGTATCTATTTTTATATTTCCTACTCACTCCTTGGGTCCTTTTTTTTTTTCCTTTCCAGGAGAGGAAATTTGTGGGTGGATCTGGTCAAGTGAGTGAGCGGATAATGGACCTCCTGGGGGATCGAGTGAAGCTGGAGAGGCCTGTGATCCACATTGACCAGACAGGAGAAAATGTCCTTGTGGAGACCCTAAACCATGAATTGTACGAGGTAACCAAGAGCCTTAAACCAGATAGAGGAGACCAGAGTACCATAGGTAACCAGAGCACAAATAAAGCCAAGAACATTCCAGACTTCAAAGACAATGCCCTTGCCCAAAGTGAAAAAGCTACCTCTATCTGAAAGAAAGGAAAAGGGAACCATAATATTTGGGGCTAAGTTGGAAGATTTATAAAATATATATTATCAGTCCTCTGTATTGGGCTCCTGCAGAATTAGAAAACCAAACAAAACATTGATTTGATACATATTAAGTGCTTCCTATGTGCCTGGCATTCTTCTAGGAGTTGGAAACATAGCAGTGAACAAAACAGATAAAATTGCCTGCTTTCATGTGACTTACGTTCTAGTGAAGGAGAAAAGCTGTAATCAAATATATAGTTAAAACATAGACAATGCCAGATAGTGATGAGTACTGTGGAAAAAACCAAGCAGGAAAGGGACAGGGGGGTGATGCCAGAGGTGGGGTGGGCCATTGGTCATGCAATTTGAAATAAGGTCATCAAGGAAGGTCTCACTCAGAAGGTGATGTTTGAGGGCAGAACCCAAAGAGATGATAGATTGGGCCAGGTGGCTCTCTGGGGAATAATTTTTCAGATAGACTGAACATCAGTGCAAAGGCTCTGAGGTAGGAGCAAGCCTGGCATAATGAAGTAATAGCAAGGTAGTAAAAATGGTGATATTAAGAGGATTGTGGGGAAGAGTAACAGAAGATGAGATCAGAGATGTGACAGGGGTTCCTCTCATGTATGGCCTTGAAAGTGACTGAGGAACTTGGCTTGGACTCCAAGTGTGATGGGAAGTCATTGGAGGTTTTGAACTATGGAACAATCAGAGCTCATTCTGATTTTAACAGGGCTCTTCTAGTTTCTCTGTTAAGAAGAGACTGAGTAGGGGACAAAGGTAAAATGAGGGAGAAACATTTAAAAAGAGAGAGTAGAAACAACCCACCAACAATGTTTAATCACACCATTTTTTTCCCCCAGGCTAAGTACGTGATTAGCGCTGTTCCTCCTGTTCTGGGCATGAAGATTCACTTCAATCCCCCTCTGCCAATGATGAGAAATCAGCTGATCACTCGTGTGCCTTTGGGTTCAGTCATCAAGAGTATAGTTTATTATAAAGAGCCCTTCTGGAGAAATATGGGTGAGTACTTTTCTTTGGTAGAAGGTCCAAGAAACTTGGTGCAAAGTTACACATTTGTGTATAACTGTTTTTCTTAGCATGCGGGCATAAAACATTCATCCAGGTTCTAAGGTCAGTTCCATTAAGTAAAGTACATTGGCACAAACTCATGGAATTAACTTTCTTTAGAATATGATTAACTCTTTTTATGATTCAATATGGGCTTCCCAGGTGGTGCTAGTGGTAAAGAACCCGCCTGCCAATGTAAGAGACCCTGGTTCAGTCCCTGGGTTGGGAAGATCCCCTGGAGGACGAAATGGCAACCCACTCCAGTATTCTTGCTTGGAGAATCCTCATGGACAGAGGAGTCCGGTGGGCTACAGTCCATGGGGTTTCAAAGAGTCGTACAAGACTGCGGTAACTTAGCACAGCACATCATAATTCAATGTTTACTTAATCCTTTCACAGAATTTTGTGAAAATAGATTATTAACACTTTCTGATACAGTTTTTTTAAAGTGCAAGTTTATAGAGCCATTCACAAAGATGGGGATTCTGAAAATTTCCAGGCAATTTCTCGCTTGTGTCAGGATTCTACTGTGTAAAATACATATTCAATAAGTGTGTTGCCCTGCTGGATAGAATATTACATAGATGCCCACTAAAATACTAGATTCTGCAATGATGGAAATGTTCCAGAGTGGTTTTCTCCAGTACAGCAGCCACTGGTCACTTGTGTTGAGAATTGAATACTTGAAATGTAGCTAATAAGACTGAGGACCTGAATTTTTCAATTTTGTCTCATTTTAATTGCTTTAAAGTCAAATGTAAGAAGCCACACATGGCTACTTCATTTTAATTGCTTTAAATTTAAAAATATTATGCAGCCATTAAAAAGAGAGAAATAATGCCATTTGTAGCAGCGTGGATGGACCTAGAGATTATCACACTGAGTGAAGTAAGCCAGACAAAGACAAATGCCATATGATATGACTTATGTGTGGAATCTAAAAAGAAAAACTACAAATGAACTTATTTACAAAACAGAAACAGACTCACAGACTTAGAGAACAAATTTATGGTTACCTTGTGGGGAAAGGTTGTGGGGAGGGATGGTTAGGAGTTTGGAAATTGACATGTACATACTGCTCTATTTAAAATGGATAACCAACAAGGTCTTAAATGTATAGCACAGGGAACTCGGCTCAATATTCTATAGTAACCTAAACGGGAAAAGAATCTGAAAAAGAGTAGATATGTGTATATATATTAATGTATTAACTGAGTCACTTTGCTATACCCTTGAAAATATCACAACATTGGTTTTTTTAATTGATGAATTAATTTTTTTACTTTACAATATTGTATTTGTTTTGCCGTACATTGACATGAATCCGCCATGGGTGTACACGTGTTCCCCATCCTGAATCCCCCTCCCACCTCCCTCCCCATCCCATCCCCCAGGGTCATCCCAGTGCACCAGCCCCGAACACCCTGTCTCATGCATCAAACCTAGACTGGAGATTCGTTTCACATATGATAATATACATGTTTCAATGCCATTCTCCCATATCATCCCACCCTCGCCCTCTCCTTCAGAGTCCAAAAGACTGTTCTATACATCTGTGTCTCTTTTGCTGTCTCGCATACAGGGTTATCATTACCATCTTTCTAAATTCCATATATATGCGTTAGTATACTGTATTGGTGTTTTTCTTTCTGGCTTACTTCACTCTGTATAATAGGCTCCAGTTTCATCCACCTCATTAGAACTGATTCAAATGTATTCTTTTTAATGGCTGAGTAATACTCCAGTATGTACCACAGCTTTCTTATCCATTCATCTGCTGATGGACATCTAGGTTGCTTCCATGTCCTGGCTATTATAAACAGTGCTGCGATGAACATTGGGGTACACATGTCTCTTTCAATTCTGGTTTCCTCGGTGTGTGAAAATATCACAACACTGTTAATCAACTTTACTCCAATATGAAATTTAAAAGCTTAAAAAAAGAAAAAAAAATTCAAATGTACAAAAGCCACACATGCCTACTATATTGAACAGCACAATGCTAGAGTCTTACCACATTTACCCTCATCACAGCTCCTTTTCTTCCAAGAGGAGGCCAGGTAAGAACAGTCAGTACCTGAGACTGAGGGCAAAGGGAAGGGTGGACTGAAATGAGGACCTATATTACAGAAGATGAGAGGAAGCTTGTGCTGCAGGCAAAGGGGGAAAGTTCCATGTTTTTCCCTTAGGACAGTTCTTACTGTATCTACCCCTTTCCACCACATTGCAGCCTCCTAATCCTCCGCCTTTGCAGGACATTCTATTTAGGACTGTTACTGGGTTGGTGCATCACTTGAGCAAGTAATTTATCTTTTCCAAAGAACTGGATAGTGACCCACCATGGAGAACTTGCTGGTGCTAAGCTGCTTCCCTCTGTGACCACAGATATTTCTCCACATCTTGGCATTTAAATCTACTTTATTTCAACAAGTGAATAAACAGTAATTCCCTGTATGGCTCTATCAAGATGTGTCCAGTAGTTATGCTGATAATAGGCATTTCCATTGTTTTTAAGTTTTTGCTATTATATACGATGCTGCAATAAACAGCTTCTTCTGTATCACTCTGAAGATTTGAATAGAAGCATTTCTTTTTTATAAAATCTGTAACTTTTATCATTAATAAGGCTTCAGAACTATGTAAAATCATTTTGTCAATTATCTCTTTGTCCTGTGCTCATTAATTTTTTTCTGCATCTGTTGCAAATATTTTCTTCCAGTGCATCATTTTTAAAAAATGTGTTTATGATGGTTTCATCCTACTAGGAAATATATCTACATGGGGCTTTTCTGGACCAACCATTCTTTTTCCCTGATCTTTGTCACTGGGTTCCAGATGTGTTTTTTTGTAGCACTCTATATAAAAGGGGCTTCCCCAGTGGCTCAGCAGTAAAGAATCCAATGCAGGTTGGATTCCTGGGTCAGGAAGATCCTCTGGAGGAGGGCATGGAGACCCACTCCAGTATTTGCGCCTGGGAAATCCCATGGATAGAGGAGCCTGGTGGGTTACAATGCATGGGTGTCACAAAAGAATCAGACACAGCTTAGCGACTAAACAAAAAACCACTGAATATATTATTTCTAAATTATGTCGGAAAAAAAGATATGTTTATTATAAGATATACAAGAGTAGTCAAAACAGTTAAAATTGAAAATAAGAATTTCTAATATCTTTCTCCTCTATCCAGATGTGCAATCTAGGTGGGCATACTCCACTTTAGAGAACACAGATTCTATTTTCTAGTCCTTTAGAAGCACTTGTACTATTGTAACCCATGTGGCTATAATATGTATGTTTGATATTTGGTACAAGAGTCTCCCTTTGGCTTCCCAGGTGGTGCTAGTGGTAAAGAACCTGTCTGTCAATGCAGGAGACCTAAGAGACTTGGGTTTGATCCTTAAGTAAGGAAGATGCCCTAGAGGAGGGCATGGCACCCACTCCAGTATTCTTGCCTGGAAAATCCCATGGACAGAGGAGCCTGGAGGGCTGCAGTCCATGGGATTGCAAAGTCACACAACACTGAAGCAACTTACTACGCACACACATCCTCTCTTCATTATTTTTCCTATAATTTTGTCCTTGGTAAATATCATTCTTCCAGATGAATGTGATCATCAGCTCAGCATTCCTCCTTCCACACTCCCACACTAAAAAAAGCTTCTCATGTATTATTTGATTCTAAATAGTCCTCTTTGCATGCATGTACTAAGTTATTTCAGTCATGTCCGAATCTGTGTGGCTCTATAGACTATAGCCCTCCAGGCTCCTCTGTCCATGGGACTCTCCAGGCAACAATATTGGAGTGGGTTGCCATGCCCTCCTCCAGGGCATTTTCCTGACCCAGGGTTCGAACCCACATCTCTTACATCTTCTGTGTTGGCAGGCAGGTTTTATTTTATTTTTTAAACCACTAGCGCCACCTGGGAATAGTCCTCTTTATCACGGACCATAGGTACAATATCTTCTCTTTTCTCCCTGAGGATGTTACTTGCCGCTTTGGGAGGTACTTCCTCTCTTTGTCTTTTTTTCCTTAGGGTTCCTTTTTGTTTGTTAGTTTGTTTCTGCTTTTGTCTGCTTCTTTTGTTAAAGGACTTTGTTAAATGTCTAGATGTCTTTGAATGCCCCTTTTTAAGAGTAAGGCTGGACCAAGTTAATCAGAAGTCCCCTGTGCATGGGCAGAACTCCTGAGCTTTCTACCTACAAATGACAGAAATACTACTGTCATCTCATGATTTGTCCTGGCATGAACAGGGCTCTTCTCTCTGCCTCTTGGTCCTTTGCTTCCTCCCAGTGCACCTGGGTGGTACAGAGGCCAAGCAGCGTCTCTGCCCAGGAAGCAGGGCCTCCACCCCAGCCAATTCAGCTGACTATGTGACCAGTGTGCCCTTGCTCTTTTCTCTTATCACATCCTGTCTTCTTTCTTGTCTTCTTATAACATGGTGATTCCTTAGCTATTTCTCTTGTATTCTTAAATCTTCTTAAATTCTCCGACAGACTTTAAACATTTCTTCTCCCTGTAGTTCAGTTTTTCTCAATGTTTTTTCTAGCCCCAGTACACCTGCTACTGCTGCTAAGTCACTTCAGTCATGTCCGACTCTGTGCAACCCCATAGACGGCAGTCCACCAGGCTCCCCTGTCCCTGGGATTCTCCAGGCAAGAACATTGGAGTGGGTTGCCATTTCCTTCTCCAATGCATGAAAGTGAAAAGTGAAAGGGAAGTTGCTCAGTCGTGCCCGACTCTTAGTGACCCCATGAACTGCAGCCTACCAGTCTCCTCCATCCATGGGATTTTCCAGGCAAGAGTACTGGAGTGGGGTGCCATTGCCTTCTCTGCAGTACACCTGAGGGGCATGCAAGTGCCCCTCAATTCAGTGACCGACTAGGACGTTGATTCTCACAGATGCAAAGTGGGGAGGGTCATGAAGGGAGACAGAGAAGCAAATGCAGGTTCAAAGGTCTAGAGGTGTGCCTGCTCACACACAAGCTGGGGGCATTGCATATCCTCCAGGTTCTTTCTCTAGTCGTTATTCCTCATTTTGAAGCCCTCTCATTGGATTTTCTATACAACCTTTGTTCCAAGGTGTCCCACCATAATTTTGTTCAAACAACCCCAATTTCCTAGTAAATTATGGAGCAGAAAGAGTGGTACACTGTAGTAGGATCTTATTCTAACATTTAAAATTCTGCCCTGACATTTTCACCATTGCTCTGTTGTATTCTCTTGATAAAATTACATATCTTTTTTGTTCAGGAGGGGAATCAGATAAGCACATTTGTCCAGAATGAGTTGAAATTGTTTCCCAAGTTGTTCTGGAGGTGCTGTATGAAATGCTCTCTGCCCTGTCTACAGATAATTAAGAACTAGTTAGAATAAGTACATGTGCTCTATGTCACTTCAGTCATATCTGACTCTTTGCAGCCCTTCGGACTATAACCTCTCAGGCTCCTCTGTCCATGAGATTCTCCAGGCAGGAATATTGGAGTGGGTTGCCATACCCTCCTCCAGGGGATCTTCCTGACCCAGGGATCGAACCCACATCTTTTATGTCTCCTACATTGACAGACAGGTTCTTTATCTCTAGCGCCATCTAAGTGGCCCCTCATAAAATGTGAATGTTCAGTGCCTTCTATTTTACAGGAATAGACTAGCATGTCTTTGATACATCTTTGGTTTTATGTGATTTTTTGTGAAAAAAGAAATGGGGACACATGTGGTAACAGTAAGGGAAAATAAGATTTCGTTTAATGGTGGCCTGGATTAATTCATGATATCACATTGCTTCTTTGCAGAGAGGAACTTAGCATTTGAGTTTTTCACCAAATGTTGGCTCCTTCACTTTCCAAACATCAGTTTGATTTGCCTTCATATATTTAGAGTATAAGTTCTTATTTTCATCTTTTGGGCTTCTCAAATTGAAAACTGTATGCTTCATTGTAACTGCTATAGGTAATTTGATAGGGTGATGAATGTCTTTTTCCATTTTGTTTTTCTCCAAGATTACTGTGGAAGCATGATTATTGAAGGAGAGGAAGCTCCAGTTGCCTATGCATTGGATGATACTAAACCTGATGGCAGCTATCCTGCCATAATAGGGTAAGGCATGCTTGTGGTGGTGTGATGATCTTCCATATTGACAATATGTTCCTATACTATCAATAATTGTGTCCCAAACTTTGTTCAATAATTTTTTACCCAATGTCACTTTTCTCCAAATCCAGCAGTAAGAAAGATCTTATTGATTTTTTACAAATAATGTCTTCTGGTAATTCCCTGATAGTCCACTGGCTAGGACTCCACACTTTCATTACAGGGGACACAGGTTCGATCCCTGCTCAGGTCCTACAAGCCACATGGCAAGGCCAAAAAATAATTTTAAATAATATCTTACAATGGGTAACAATTTAGAAAGGAATTAAAATATCAGTAACATTTTAAAATGTGTTATACTAGTTTTCTTCTTCATGTTTGGCACTGGGTGTTGATATATTATGGTAAGCTATCTTTTGTGAAAGCATGATATGAAGATTTGACTTACGGTGTTCCACTAACAAGGCTTCTTGTGGAGGCTACATGAGCATCGATGGTACTTATGTGGGATGCTGAGATTTCCCATAAGAGAGAAGCCAAGGCCAGCCCAGTCCTCAGTTTGGTAGGGAAGAGCAACGTAGATATGGTTGTCATGGGGATGGAGAGGTGGTGATTACCTGGAGCAGCCAAAACTGAGAAGGGTCTTAGGATATGTATGAGTTTATTTCAGAGAGAGCCAAAAGTCAAAAGAGGGAGATCAAAGCCAGTTGGTTAGTTGACAATCATAGGGCTGGAAATGGAGGCAGATTCTAGAAGGCTGGGCAATTGGGAGAAGCATATTGAAAACAGAACCAAAGAACAAGAACTGGATGGAACTGTAAAATCTCAGGCACATCTTAAATAGGCATTTGAGATCCAGGGTGTATTCCTATTGACCACCAGCCATATATGGGGAGATAGCTTAGTCATGGTATACCCCTAGGCAAAAATTATGACCAGTGATCTGTTTTTAGTCCCTTGAATTCCTAAAACTAGAAGGTATCTTTTAATGTCAGGAGTGTAACACGTAAATAGTAAAACATGGAACATAAAATAAGATAGTGTGTTGTTTGTTTCTTCTGGCTTACTTTTAACTTGTACACTAGACATATGTGTAGCTATAGAAATGAGGCCAAGATGATAGCACCCATTGATTTCCCCCCATTTTCTTATTTGTATGTTTTAGATTTATCCTTGCCCACAAAGCCAGAAAGCTGGCTCGTCTTACCAAGGAGGAAAGGTAAGGAAAAAAGTATCTGTTCTTTCTCCCTCCCTCTCTGCCTCCCTCCCTTCCTTCCTTTCCCCCTCTCTCCTTTCCTGCACCACCCCATACCCCTCTCCTTTTTTCCTCTGTTTCTTCTTTCTACCTACTTTCAACTTCACTTTAACTTTTTAACTTAAAGACTGCTTAATGTGTATTCCTAATATGACATGTCTGTTAAGTTTCATCATGAGGGTCTTGTAGAGAGGCACAAGGCTGATAATTGAAGAACCAAGTATTCAAAATAATATTTGTTGAGTTTATCATACATAAGATACCATGCAAGGAGCTATGGAGAATACAAAAATGGATATAGCCCAGGAGCTGAAAACTTACTGGGGGAGGAGATAACCAGGTAAACAAACGACCCCTTGCAGGGCACTCTGCCATACATCCTGCATGAATGACGCATAACAATGAAAAAGTATAGGTACAGACGGACTAGGTTCCTTGGAGGTGGCAATTTCTTTCAGCAATTGGTATTCACCACTACCAACTATTTATTCCCATACCACCCCTGATAACATGGTGTGCTTCTAGCATGGTGTGCGTGCTTAGTCATGTCTGACTCTGCAAGTCCAAAGACTGTAGCCTGCCAGGCTCTTCTGTCCATGGGATTTCCCAGGCAAGAATACTGGAGCAGGTTGCTGTTTCCTTCTCCAGGGCACATTCCCAACCCGGGGATCAGAGCCATGTCTCCTGTGTCTCCTGCTTTGGCAGGCAGATTCTTTACCACTGCGCCACCTTGGGAGCCTCCCTGATAACATATTTACCAACTAAGAGCCCCTGGAGGGCTTCCCAGGTGGCACTAGTGGTAAAGAACCCACCTGCCAATGCAGGAGATGCAGGAGACATGGGTTTGATCTCTGGGTCGGGAAGGTCCCCTGGAGAAGGAAATGGCAACCTACCTCAGTATTCTTGCCTGGGAAATACTATGGACAGAAGAGCCTGGTGGGCTACAGTCCATGGGGTCACAAAGAGTTGGACATGATGAGCATGCACGCACAAGAGCCCCTGGATACATTATGGCACACCCTCTCCTGCCTCCATTCTTAGCTCGCTGCTTTATGACTATTGCCACCACTGTGCTTGGCCAGGGCTATGGAGGGCTGATTGGACCACTTACCTAAAAAATGTCCCCACTAGAATATTAAGATCCAAGGAGGGATGGATTGGGAGTTTGGAATTAGATGCAAACTCTTATACATAGAATGGATAGACAACAAGGTCCTGCTGTATAGCACAGGGAACTATACTCAATATCTGGTGATAAACCATAATGGAAAAGAATAGGAAAAAAAATGTACAAAAATTACATACAATAAAACATAAACCAATAAGAAAGTAGTATTATCTGTAAATATTAATATTACAGTATTAAGTAAAATAAAATGTTGCAAAACAGTAAAAAGAAAAAAATCCATGAAAGTAGGAAGTTTTGTCTGGTTGGTTCACTGCTGAATCTCCAGTGCCTGGAACAGATCTTTTCCCAATATGTCTTTTGATCATATTTATGGCTTATTCATTTTATACTATAATAAATATTTAGCTTTTTATGAAGTTAGGTTGATCTGTTTTTAAAATCATTGCTTCTGAATGGTCTATCATGCATAGAAAAGACTTTCCCATTTCATTTCAAGATTGTTTTAAAGTACTCATTTTCAGTGCTTTTCTGTTTTCGTCTATTCTGTGTAAATCTTTGATCCTTCTGAAATATATTTTGGTGTAAGAAGTCACATAGGAGTCCAGTTTTGCTTCTTTCAGGGTAGCCATTTGTCCCAGTGCCATTTTATCAAATAATCTATCTTTTCTTCATGAGTTTAAAATGCCCACCTTTATGATTCTAAATTCCCTTATGTATTTGGTTCTATTTAATTTTCTTTGTTCTGTCTGACTATTCCTCTGCTTCTGCCAAATTAGTCCGTTTATGTAAAAAGAAATTAGAAAGAAAAAGTGAAAGAAAGAGAGATGGCAGGGTAGAAGGGAGGGAGGAAGGATGGAAGGAAGGAGGGATGGAAGAGAGGGAAGAAGGGAGGAGAAATTAGGAATTTTCTTTTTAAATTTATTTTATTGAAACATAGCTAATTTACAATGTTATGTTAATTTCTTCTGCACAGCAAACTGATTCAATTATACATATACTAGGCATCTTCATATATTTTTATTTGTAGAAAGAGTTCCTGTATTTAAAATAATAATAATGATAATAATACTAATACTTTTGAAAGTCATTGGCCTAACTTTATATCACCTGTAAGATCCCGTTTAACAATGCTATTCTCTAAAAATCAGAATGGAAATAAGTCTAATGTTGTACCTAAATTAACTAATTATAACTTTTGGCTTGTATCCGATTCCCCCATAAGACTAAATCTCTTAAGAGCTATCATTTATCAAGCATTATTACATATGTACCAGTTGTTGTGGAGATAGTGAGGGACAGGGCAGCCTGGAGTGCTGCATGCAGTCCATGAGGTCAAAAAGAGGCGGACACGACTGAGCAACTGAACAACAACCACCAGTTATTCACCTGGAAACTTTATATGCTTTCTACCCATGGTTCTCAAACTTAATCACCTAGAAGGTTTGTGAAAACACAGATGTGCCACTGCTGTTTCTGAATTGGCAGGTCTGGGATGAGATCTGAGAGTCTGCATTTCTGACAAGCTTCCAAATGATGCAGTTGCTACTGGTCCTGGGGCCACACTGTTTTACTGTGATTAGTGAAAAAATCAGGCAAGTTTGTGAACAAAACTAAAGGTCGAAGAGCTTAAGTAACCTGCTTAAGACTTCACAGCATGGAGGAGACAGAAGCAGAATTCAAAGTTGTTCTTTCTCCACTTTGCTCATTTCCTCTTAGTGGGATGAGGAGAGAAGGAGGGTAGCAGGAATCCTATCCTGGTCCTCCCAGAATCTCCAGTGCTTAGGAAATTGACAACAGGTACACAAGGTTTCCTTCGATGAATGAGTAAATTGCCCTGTGCCCCTGGTGATGCAGGCAATGCATCCCTTTCTTTTCATTATAACTTTTTGTGACCTCGTAGATTTCAGATACTGGAACTAAAATAAAGTGCCTTGTTTTGAAAAGTTAAAATCAAATGTCAAGTGGAAGCAAAAGTTCAGAGGCTCAGAATCTTTTTGAATGATGAGAATCATAGGTACCTCTTCCACTTTTGCTTCCTTCTTCATTTTCATTTATTTATTTTTTCTCCCATCTTCCCATAGGTTGAAGAAACTCTGTGACCTCTATGCAAAGGTTCTGGGCTCACAAGAAGCTTTGCACGTAAGGCTTCCCAACCCTTCCCTATGGGAGAGACATCTTGCTTTTCTTTTTCTCTTTTTCTTTCTTTTTTTTTTTTTCAACTTTGGCAGCACTATGCAGCATGTGGGATCTTAGTTCCCTGACCAGGGATTGCATCTGTGCACCCTGCAGTGGAAGCTGGGAATCTTAACCACTAGACCACCAGGGAAGTCCTGAGAGATCTTTCTTTGTTGTCTTGGGCCTAGCAGTGATGGGCTCATGCAAGTCAGGTTCTAGAGCTCATGTTTTTCTTGCTCTATTCTTGGAGGGCTGTGCACAACAGGGCTGGTCAACTTATGAGTTGTCCCAGAAGGGATGGACCCTGGCTAGTGGCAGCTTGAAAAGTGAAAGTGAGGTCACTCAGTCGTGTCTGACTCTTTGCAGCCCCATGGACTGTAGCCTACTAGGCTACTCTATCCATGGGATTTTCCAGGCAAGAGTACTGGAGTGAGTTGCCATTTTCTTCTCCAAGTGGCAGCTTAAGGACCCTGCAAACTAATGTGTTTTATGTGATGCTACCCTTGTCCCTGAGTTTAGAGCTCTTCCCGGAGCAGGGAAGCAATGCTGAATGGCTCAAGGTGAGCCTTAGCTGAGCTTCCTAGACATCTTTGCAGGTAGTTCTCCTCCCTTCTGCGTGGCTAAAGGTGGGATGATATGGGAGGCAGGGAAGTAGGGGCTTTTGGTGATAATCAAAGGACCTAATATGCCCATAACCAGTAACCATAACCACCACCCCCATCAATATTTAAAACAATGAGCTGACGTTTCCTTCCATTCACCAGACTGCTGGGTTTTAATGTTTTGACACGGATTACATCACCTTTTGAAAGCTATTATTAAATCCAGTTATCCATGAAGCATTTGAAGACAATGGAAAACAATGTACAAATGAGCGGTTAAAGCATAAGGAAAATCTAATGAAGGGGCTAAGAATATTTAACTTGTTAAGCCTCTTAAATCCAAATCTCTGCACCACACATCATGACCTACTTGAACAGCTCCGTGGCTTCATCTTATCCCTTGAACATTTATTTTGCTCAACTTTGCAATGGCTGATTTCCTCCTAGTCAAAAGTTGTTGTGGTTTTTGAATTCGTCATTTATGTTCATCCTTTTAAAGCAAGAGTTACTTGTTATAGGTGAAACACATGCTCTTGAAGCTTCAAAGAATTTGTCCACAACAAATGAACAAGAATGACAAATTGATTGGTTTGGAGAGAAACATAATAATAATGAAGAATGGGTTTTGTTTCATTTTTCACTGTCATACACCATTTAACAAGATTAAATATAAGCATAGCCTCTGGACACAAGGATACTATGAGTGAGGTAGCAAAATCCAAACTCTATGCATGTTAAAAATTAATCCTGTCACATCTGCTGAAATTGGCTGGTCTTTCTATTTAAAAATTACAGTTCAAGATATTTCTCCCTGGTAGATACTCAAGCTTTATTGAAGTTACGTTCTGAGACACCCTCAGGCTGAGGCAGTGCAAAGCTGAGGTTCCTCCAACCACCTGTGAGATGGTTGTTTGGGGAACCCCAGTGGGAGGGAAAAGCAGTTCTCAAAATCCCAAAAAGCTGATCATTTTTAACAGGGGAACAGTCTCTTTTTCATAGAAAAATATGTAAAATTAATTTCTGATGATAAAAATGAGTTGTTTGCTCTTGGCATAGAGAGTGGCAGTTGCTTTTGGCATTTGTCCTGGGATCAGGGAAAGGTGAAACATGAAGTCCAAGCTTTCTTCTGATTGGCTGACTGGATATAGGCAGAGAAGCATGCTTGTAAGGTGGTTATCACACTCAGATGCAGAGAGGGAAGAGGGCTGGGCCAGAGGCATCAGAGCCACTTATACCTAGCAGAAAGGGCTTGTGCCCTTTTGTTCATTGTTACAAATAGCTATCCAAAGTCCCATGTGTGACTACAATTGTTTTAAATGAAACATCTTTTCCAAATCTCTTTTTACAATTAACATTTTTCTCTTAAGACTTGCCATGCTGATTTTATTAACAACTTTTCAAAATAATGCTTAATGATAACACTTATGTTTACTTTTTTTTAGTACAACTTGAAGTTCACAAAACCTCAGCTAATGTTTTGCCTGTTCATGGCAAAAACATATTTTTCAGGCTGATCGTTGCCTGTATGCATTGCCATCAATGGGCTTCAGCTGGTAAAGAATCTGCCTGCAATGCAAGAGACCCCAGTTCGATTCCTGGGTCAGGAAGTTCCCATGGAGAAGGGATAGGCTACCCACTCCAGTATTCTTGGGCTTCCCTTGTGGCTCAGCTGGTAAAGAATCTGCCTGCAATTCAGGAGACCTGTGTTTGATCCCTGGGTTGGAAAGATCACCTGGAAGAGGGCATGGCAACCTACTCCAGTATTCTTGCCTGGAGAATCCCCATGGACAAAGGAATCTGGCGTACTACAGTCCATAGGGTCTCAAAGAGTCGGACATAACTGAGTGACTAAGCACAGCACAGCACTCCACGTTTCCATCAACACAATTGCCTACATCCCATGAAAACATTAAGTCGTCTGTCCTAGCTTCTCTTAACAAAGTTGACTTGCACCAAAAATGTGAATCTGGTCATTCTTTTTACTTAACAGGCAGTCTTTCTACTTTTTTTTTCCTCCTCCTTACTCTAGTAAGCATAAATCCTTTTTCAAACTTGTCCTGAAACTATTAGGCACTAAAGCTTCTTAACACCTAAGACCACTTTAAACATGAGCTAGACAATTGAAATTTATGAACGGTACCTGGGACATGAATGAAGCAAGTGTGAAAACTAAGTCAGAATTTCTTAGAAGTTTATAACCAAGGACATTTACATGTCCAAAGTCATATCTCTAAAAACATCATAACAATAAAGCTTTATTTTAGACATAGGGCTTTCCTGATAGCTCAGTTGATAAAGAATTTGCCTGCAGTGCAGAAGACCCCCCTTTGATTCCTGAGTCAGGAAGATCCACTGGAGAAGGGATGGGCTGCCCACTCCAGTATTCTTGGGCTTCCATTGTGGTACAGCTGGTAAAGAATCTGCCTGCAATGCAGGAGACCTGGATTCGATCCCTGGGTTGGGAAGATCCCCTGGAGAAGGGAAAGGTTACCCACTCCAGTATTCTGGCCTGGAGAATTCCATGGACTGTATAGTCCATGGGGTCGCAAAGAGCTGGACACAACTGAGTGACTTTCGCTTTAGATATATGTTGGTTCTCCAGTATGAAGCCTACCGTGATGTGTTTGATTTATTCTGGATGAGATCACTTCCTTTGATTCTTCTCTGAGTTTTTGTCACTCTGCCTTGCAGCCAGTGCACTATGAAGAGAAGAACTGGTGTGAGGAGCAGTACTCCGGAGGCTGCTACACTTCCTACTTCCCTCCTGGGATCATGACTCAATATGGAAGGTAGAGTAAAAGTGGGCTCAGTTCTAACTGAAATTCCCTGAATCTGAATCCATAACTCTAAGAAGGTTCATGTAGCTCTTCTCCCTTGTTTCTTATAAATGCTGGGGGAAAATAATCCCCAAATCTCTGGGTTCCTTTGTATCTTGTGAATCTCACTACTGAAGTCATTGCAATGCCACATCATGGTGGCACTTTGGACTCTGAATTCCTCTGAAGGAGCAATCCCAATCAATAGAACCAAAGAAGACTGCAGCCTAAGATTAGGAATTAGATAGGGGGTTCATGTATATTGTCAGAAGAACTGTCTTTATAGCAAGTGTAGGGCTCAGTGAAACTTCCTCAAATGGTACCACATAAGTGCCAACATGGGTACAGCATTATAAAAACAACTTGAGTTCTAGACTGGGGATAAAGGGACTTGGATTCCACTCCTGATTCTACCAATAACCAACTTTTCCATCCTGGACAGGCCACTTGTCTCTGAACCTTGTTTTCCTTATCAGGTGTATGAGAAAACACAAGGTAGCATACAGTAGACAAGAATCAGTATATTAATGAGAGCATACTTTCTTTAAACATCTTTATTGGGATATAATTCACATACCATTACTTTGCCAACAAAGGTCTGTCTAGTCAAAGCTATGGTTTTTCCAGTGGTCATGTATGGATGTGAGAGTTGAACTATAAAGAAAGCTGAGCACAGAAGAATTGACGCTTTTGAACTGTGCTGTTGGAGAAGACTCTTGAGAGTCCCTTGGACTGCAAGGAGATCCAACCAGTCCATCCTAAAGGAGATCAGTCCTGGGTGCTCATTGGAAGGACTGATGTTGAAGCTGAAACTCCAATACTTTGGCCACATGATGGGAAGAACTGATTCACTGGAAAAGACCCTGATGCTGGGAAAGATTGAAGGCAGGAGGAGAAGGGGATGACAGAGGATGAGATGGGTGGATGGCATCACTGACTCGATGAACATGAGTTTGAGTAAGCTCCAGGAGTTGGTGATGGACAGGTAGGCCTGGCATGCTGCAGTCCATGGGGTTGCAAAGAGTTGGACACAACTGAGCGACTGAACTGAATTCACATACAATAAAATTCACCCATTCAAAATACATAATTCAATGGCTTTAGCATTTTATAGTGTTGTGCAGGCAAGTATGAATCATTAGTGTTTAGTTTATTGTAGTTAACAAGGTATGAATTAATAATACAGCAGTAACTATTGACCGTTAGAGTAATACTAAACCAAGAGATCATTTGGTACCAAGAGCTCAATCTAAACAGAATAGGAAATGTAGAGTGATGAGTAAAAGCCTGAGTATGCAACAGGAAAAAAAGAAAGGGTGTGAGTAAATGTAAATGGCTAATCAATCTGTTTGTGAAAACCAGTCAAAGAAGGATTAAAACCTGCTTGTGAGAAGATACGTAGTGGCTTTGGTTAGCACTGTCCCATCCTCCTGAAGATGGCAAAATATCATCTACGAGATCATTCTGTGGTAAAAGGGCACCACCTGATTAGTTACTGGGTCAATAAACTAATTTTTGTATATGCTGATTGTAGACTATGTCAGTAATAATTGTTTCATTCATCACTTATTACCTGTGTGCCAACTATTTGCCAAGCATTCTGCTAAAAACTTCAGTATAGGCAGACCTTGAAGATATTGAGGGTTCAGTTCCAGACCACTACAATAAAGTGAGTCATACAATTTTTGTTTTTTGGTTTCCTAGTGCATTGTTTCCTTGTTAGTACAGTGATGAGTATCCCTACCTGTCAGGTGGGAGACCGGGGTTACATTACCCGAAGCAGAGGTGAGCTCTTTTGAAGCTTCCCAGGTGGCACTGTGGTAAAGAGTCTGCCTGCAATGCAGGAGACTCTGGTTCGATCCCTGGGTTGGGAAGATCCCCTGGAGGAGGGCCTGGAAACCCACTCCAGTATTCTTGCCTGGAAAACCCTTCTTGAATACCCTTAGGCTCTGCAACCCGTGCTGGCTATGGATAATTCCAGATGATGCTGTGTATTGTTATCAGGATTCTAGTCTTTTATAATATCTTCTAGTGTCCTCCTGGGTTTTTTTTTCTTGATGGCTGCAATAAGGGTAGGTGAAAGAAAACCCACCAATTCAAGCCAACTCGTTTTGTTTTCTCTGAAAGGTCCAGTGGTGTACAGTGTTGTCTAAGAGTGAGGGTATTAGCTCTGGACATCCACATCCATTATCTGGAATATAATGGAAACATGGAATAGGATGAATAATGCCATATTGATGGTGCCCTCCTTATGGTATTTTTGTCAGGGTAACAGCAAACAGTCCCTCTTAGAAACCAAGTGCTGTGACCTTCTGTCCTATTATGTAGCATATGGGCTTCTTGTTGTTACTGTTGCTTAGTCACTTAGTTATATCCGACTCTTTGCAACCCCATGGACTATAGCCTACATAGCTCCTCTGTCCATGGGGATTCTCCAGACAAGAATACTGGAGTGGGTTGCCATTTTCTCCTCTAGGGGATCTTCCTGATCCAGGGATCAAACCTGCATCTCTTACATTTCCTGCATTGCAGGGGGATTCTTTACCACTAAGCCACCAGGAAGCCCACGGCAATTTTCTTTAGTGGAGGCAATAGCCAAACAGTGCTGACATCAGAAGACTACCTTTCAGCAGCTGGAAGTAAGTCCTTCATTCTTGAAGGAAGGTCTAGGTGGACCTAATGTCCACCATAGTTCCTGTACCTCCATATTCTCATCTGCAAAATGAGGATAATGATAGTATTGACTTCATAGGGTTGTGGTAAAGATTAATGCACTTAGAGGAGCGCTTGGTGCCCCCCAAAATGTTAACTGCTTATCATTTAATGCAATAAAACTCTTCACACTGATAAAGTGCTCAGTGAATGGTTATTGTGGAGCCATAGTGATATGCACAGATTTGTTGAATGTTACTGGTAAGAAAGGTTTTAAAAATCAGTGGATCATGCCCCTTAAGGGATGGGGAAGCTGGAGCTCAGTGAGAGGACACTTTGCCAAATTCACTGGTGGAATGACCAGGTGGGAAACTGGGGTACGAGTCTCCTTATTCAAACCTGGTGAATCATAAAAGGAGCTTATCCATGACCGGGCACATATAGTTTCTCACTTCATGTACTCAAAGCAAATGCTTCTTTTACCTCAGCTGATGGCAGCCCCTTTACCTGTAAGCTCTTGGTGCAGGAAGGAATTTTGGATTTTATTCCACTTTTGTCTGTGACAAAGATCATGCAAGAACTGAAGGAAACTATGAACCTCATTCCAAAATTGCCATTGGACCTCCTGACATTTAAAATCTGAGGAAAGTGACCAGCCATGGTCTTTGTAGGAAGGCTCTCTTCTGGCTCTCTGAGACTGACCACTTTTATCTCTTTGCTTTCTTTTCAAGGGTTCTACGCCAGCCAGTGGGCAGGATTTACTTTGCAGGCACAGAGACTGCCACACACTGGAGTGGCTACATGGAGGGGGCTGTGGAGGCTGGCGAGAGAGCGGCCCGAGAGGTGGGGCCTGAGGTCATGCGCTGTGGAGAAGGAAGTAACTCAGGGTCCTGACAAGCAGGTTAAAGATGTCTGAGATCCTGGAGGCCAACTGCCCATTAACCCCCATCTGAAAAACCACAAAACACCCTTTTAACAGTAGTCTTGGGTGAAATGAACACCTTAACCCCAAAGTAATGAGTCCAAGGTAAAAAGACTCCATGGGGCAAAATATCACCATGGCTATACTTGAGAGAGAACCTCGGTCTAATATTATGAAACCAAACATGTTTACCCTAGGACTCAGAATTCATTTATGTATTTTCTGACAGTTCCTCTGGTCTCATCCCTATTAAGGCATGTTTGCAGCTACTAAGATTTATTGTGAGTCTAATGATTGTGCTTAGTCTCTTAGTCGTGTCTGACTCGGTGCGACCCTATGGACTATAGCCTACCAGGCTCCTCTGTCCTTGGAATTCTCCAGGCAAGAATACTGGAGTGGGTTGCCATGCCTTCCTCCAGGGCATCTTCCCAACCCAGGGATCGAACCTGAGTCTCCTGTGTTGCAGGCAGATTCCTTACCACTGAGCCACCAGGGAACCCCAAGATGCCACAGATGAAAGATCTTTTGGACATTTTTTGAAGGTTCAGTGGACTACACTGGCTTTTACCCTGGAGTGTATAATGGATATCCCAAAAGACATTGTTAGTCTGTATTTAAAGAGCAGATTAGGAGATTAAGAGAAAGATTAGTAGATTGGGAGAAAGACAGTGTTGTTTTTGTTATTCACCAACATGCTCTTTCTTTTCAGATCCTGCATGCCATGGGCAAGATCCCAGAGGATGAAATCTGGCTGCCTGAACCAGAGTCTGTGGTAGGTTCTATTTTATTTCATGAATTAATTTCTTTCCTTTGAGAACAGTTATTTGCAAATAGAACACACTTGTATATATTCACAGACCCTCCCCTTAGTGATTCAGCCCATGGATGTTTAAAGGGATGTCATGGGTTAGGGCAGAGGTGAGGGATTTAGAAGACCTTTGATAAATTTGTAGTTGCCACATGCCTTGCAAATTATTAGGAAAAAGTATTTTTTTGGTCTGGTGAGATTACTCAGAGAGTTCTAGGCTTATTAAGAACTCAATAAAGGTCTCTTGAATAAATCTCTAACCTGGTGATAGGGTGGAGGAAATGAAGGGAAGATAAGTCAGTATACTCTGTTCAGAGGGCAAATAAGTGGAATGAAACAGAGCAGATTTAAATTAAAAATGCATTTTCAATATGCCTATCATTTTGTAATAAGACCCCAGGAGATTTTCCTGACTGGAAGGAAGGATACGTAGAGGGATAGAGTGAAATGCATTGTAAAGGACAAGAGTCTGAAAGGTCAGAGTTACTCGTCTATCAGGTAGAAGGTCAAAGGCAGTAGCCTGGCCACCCTGAAGTCTTTCTCTTAGTGCTTCTGTCAGAGATGGGATTGAGGACTGAGTGGACCATAGATCAATTCACTCAACACATATTTATTGTGCAACCTGCCACTGGCACAATACTTATTGTGCCATCAGCCACTGGGATAATGGTACAACCGCACTTTCAGAGCTCAGCACGTGGTGGGGAGAAGAGATGACAACCAAAAAGCCCCATGTGCGATAAAGATGACATGCTGAGAATGTAAAAAGAGAGAGTCAACTTAGCTTGGGGGCACTGGAAAGGCTCCTGGAGGAAGTGAGGGGGAAACTGAGGCTTGAAGTTAGTGGTCAGAGTTAGCTAATTCAAGGGCCCCGTGGTTGAAGAGCATCACTGACTCAAAGGACATGAACTTGGGCAGACTCTGGGAGTTGATGAAGGACAGGGAGGCCTGGCATGCTGCAGTCCATGGGGTCGCAGAGAGTCGGGCATGACCAAGCAACTGAACAACAACAACCGGTGGGGAATGGAGATGAATGTTCTGAGCGAAGGGAGTGTGATGTTTCATGGCCTGGAGGTTGGCAAATGTGAGTCACATTCAGAGAACTGGGGGAAATACAGACTTCTTGGAGCAAGGTGCACAAGCCCTGTACTGACACCAAGTATTCTCTGACCCCAGGATGTCCCTGCGAAGCCCATCACCACCACCTTCTTGCAAAGGCATTTGCCCTCCGTGCCAGGCCTGCTGAAGCTGATTGGATTGACCACCATCTTTTCAGCAACTGCTCTCGGCTACCTGGCCCACAAGAGGGGGCTCCTGGTGCGAATCTAAAGAGAGGGCATCTGTAACCACACCCTGGTGTGTGGGTTTGGGGGAAGGCATTGTAATAAAGTTCCACAAAGATGCAAAGAATGTACAGTGAGGCGGCGAGCATGATGATCAGTCAGACTTTCTGACCACAGGATACACAGTCTCTTTCTCCATTTTGACACCTGTGTATTGTCTAGTACCTAGCTTAGCACTGTCTCACCCACTTCCAAGTTCACTGGCTCCAGAATCTTTACAGTAGTTAAATTGGCTTGTGAAAGGTCCTTGCTATCCTACTATACATTGCCCAGGCACACACACACACACACACACACCCCCCCACACACACACTACTTTTTTCTTACCTCTATGGCTTTGTGCTTGTCCTTCCTCTTTCCTGTAATGTCCACAACCTTCCAGGTTCTCTGCATTTGTCCTTAGAATCCCATATTGTTACAGCTGGAAGAACTTAGACACCATCCAACCCTTACTTTCTGTTTTAGAGTTGAGCAAACTGAAACGGAGAGAGGAGGAACTTAATGGCTCAGTGTCCACAATAAGTCACTGATATTTTGGTGACTAGGACACAGGTCCATTGCTTTATCCCATCTCTCAGGATGGATTGCCCAATCACCCTTCTCTACTCCCTGCCAAGGTCGCTGTGTTCCCTTGGGTAGGTTTACTCTGTACTAAGCTGTTTTGTGCTGCTCAGATGCTACTACTCAGTATATATCCTTAAGTCTTACCGTCTTGCGCAGTGTGCCTTCAGCTCATTTTACTTTTTTTTCATGGTAAGAGTTCTTGTCTTTTCTTCCTTTTGTATCCTCCACTGAATCTGGATACAAAGGTTGGTGCACATTTGGGTAATTCAAATAAAGTTGATTGATCAGATGTCTGTTGTCTTTTCTTTCTGGGTAATGACTTTCAGGGTTTTGATAGATCAAATCAAGATTCAGTATTAGGCATATAATTGAGGCTTAAAAGCATTTAGTCAAAATTTCCTTGAAGCTCAGATGATGCATGCATTTTGATTGTGTGATCCATCATGGGTGGCGTCTATGTGAGCACTTGGCAAGTGATTTATAATAATATGATAAGGATGCTAAAAGACAAAGCTCCTTGTTTCTGCCCCCCAAAAGTCTGTCAAAATAATTGACATATTAATAAGCAAGATGCTTTAACAATTAAGATAATTGTAATATTTCAGTTGACCTTTCATATGCCTGTTAGTGCAAAGCTTTTTACTAGGTACACTCATTAATTTAAAACCACAGTTCCACAGTCCATTAAATCCTATTTGAACTACTTTTTTTCAACTCCCAAGGTCAGCTTTTATCAGGATATATGTTAAATCCATAAATGACAATTCTCACATGCTCCTTTAGAAAATGAATGTTATTATTCTTAGCATAAATGACATTTAAGAAATCTCCCAGGATTAATCAATAATAATATAGTTTCTGATTTTGCAGTGACATTTACACTTGTGAATTTGTAGGAACTTTAGAGACTAAATGAGGAGATGAAAAAACCAACTAAGACTTATGAAGTGATTTCCCTAGCAGTCTCATGGTTGGGACTCCGAGTTTCTACTGCAAGAGGCACGGTTTGGATCCCTGGTCAGGGTACTAAGGTTCCCACATGCTGTGTGGCATGGCCAAAATAAAAACACTTCTGCAATAATTTTGGTTTTTCCATCTGTCTAGAAATATAATGTATTTGGCTTAGGAGTGTCTACTTGAGCATGTTGCCCTTTAAAACAGCCCCACCCACCCTGAGAGTTGTCATACTACTCAACTCCAGCGTATCCATTAAGTGAAAAATGTTTGTGCTCACCAGGCTCCTCTGTCCATGGAATTCTCCAGGCAAGGATTCTGGAGTGGGTTGCCATTCCCTTCTCTGGGTTATCTACCTGATTCAGGGATCAAACCCGGGTCTCTTGCATTGCAGATAGATTCTTTACCATCTGAGCCATGAGGGAACACCCATTATGGAAGAGTCAAGTAAGAGATTACCTTCTTCAGGAATCTCCTGGACCAGCCAGGAATCTCCTTCCTCAGGAGTTACCTTCTACCAGGAATTACCTTCTTCAGGAATCTCCTGGTCCTCCAGCCAGGCCAGTGGAGGATGCCCAGTGTTCTTCCAGTATTACTTCTTGTTCTGTACGGACATAGAAAAGAAAATGAAAGTGTTAGTCGCTCAGTCATGTCCGACTCTTTGTGACCCCATGGACTATGGCCCTCCAGGCTCCTCTGTCCATGGGATTCTCCAGGGAAGAATCCTGGAGTGAGTTGCCATGCCCTTCTCCAGGGGATTTTCCCAACCCAGGGATTGAATGTAGGCCTCTCACACTGCAGGCAGGCTCTTTACCGTCTGAGCCACCAGAGTAGCACTTAAACTGTGATACTGCAATTATGACATCTTGTTAAATTACATGATTTGAGGTGCCAAGTTACATTCGATATTAATTACCAAGGTAAATCCTGAGGTAGATGAAAATGGGTAAATGAAAGACCTAAAAACCAATTTCTTGTCTGATGAAACCTCTCACCAGTTTTGAGCATATGAAAAGAATGAAAATTTAAAAAATTTTTTGAAATATAGTTGATTTACAATATTCTGTTAGCTTCAGGTATACAGCAAAGTTATTCAGTTACATATATATATATATATATGTATATACATACATATGTTCTTTTCATTCTCTTCTGTTATAGGCTTTTTTCAAGAAAATGAATATATGTGGAATCTAAACAATTACACAAATGAACTGCTTTACAAAACAGAAATACACTCACATAGTACACAAACTTATGGTTACAAAAGGGGAAAGGGGGGAGGGATAAATTAGGAGTTTGTAATGAAAATCTGAACACTACTGTATATAAAATGGGATTCCCACATGGCACTAGTGATAAGGAATCCACCTGTCAATGCAGGAGAATTAAGAGACGCAGTTTCAATCCTTGGGTCGGAAGATCCCCTGGAGGAGGGCATGGAAACCCACTCCAGTATTCTTGCCTGGAGAATCCCATGGACAGAGGAGCCTGGTGGGCTACAGTCCATGGGGTTGCAAAGATTCGGACACGACTGAAGTGACTTAGCATACATGCATGAGAATATAAAATAAATAGCAAGGCCCTACTGTCTAGCACACAGAGGGGATTTGAAGGGGTAGATTCGTGAAGAGATCTCTTTAGAGAGAGCTACCATTCTTGAGTCCAGCCCACCCCAAAAGGGAGGGCCAGGGTTTTACCTTCTCATCTGAAGCCTTGTGAGAAGGTCTTCAAGGAGACCCTTTCGACCGCGTGAAACACCCCAGAGGAATTTAAAGTCTTGGCTTTTGTTCAAGACACTTCTGACTGGAGAGTAAGGGTATGCCACCGAGACTGCCAGAAAACAGGAGCTGCGTGGGGATCAACATTGAGGGACAAAGGAGAGGTCTTCCTGTGCTATGGTAGTCAAAGTCAGAAAAGGCCAGCACAAAATTCCCTGAAAAAAAATCTGTAAGTGTCCCCACAAGAAAAAGTCAGTTCTCATAACAGCCAGGCCCAGAGCATATAAAACTATCTTAGAAGAGGATGGGTCAAGTAGGAATGTTCAGAAGCCCTTTTCCCTCCTCCCTTTCCACACTCAACCCATGAAGTCCCAGAATTCACAGTTGTCAAGATAAGCAAGGAGAGGAAAAGCTAACCACAGGCTCCTGCAAGACCCTAAATCAAGTTTAGAGGTTTGCTTTTTACACAATATTAGACAGGCTTCCCTTGTGGCTCAGATAGTTAAAAAAAAAAAAAAAAAAAATCTGCGTGCAATGCAGGAGACGCTGGTTCGATACCTGGGTTGGAAAGATCCTCTGGAGAAGGGAATGGCAACCTAGTCCAGTATTCTTAACTGGATAATTCTATGAACAGAGGAGCCTGGCGGGCTACAGTCCCTAGGGTCACAAAGAGTCAGACACGACTGAGGGACTAACATCTTCACACTTTCAATATTAGACATTCAAATTATTGAATTGAAGCTGTGCTTTGTGATTTAAAGAAACCTTAGGATTGCCTCTAATTTAAGAGTGATTGGTAAAATCATAGACCTGCCCAGGTTTTCAGCAAGAAGGGAAGACATTTCTCTCACTGTTCAGGTTTAAATGAACAACAGAAGATAAACTTGTGATTTCTATGCATCCTATTGAATGCACTGGTGTTATTGTCACCTATTCATGAGAGCAGAGACTGTCTTCTATTCATCTTTTCATCTTCCTTATCACTATGGTGCATAAGCCATCAAAATTTCTCAAAAATAAATGAATAGATTCCTGTAATTTTCATTATAATTTTGGATTTGATGATCCTATCATACCTACTCTTTTTAAAGAGAATGTATCAGTGAGAGCTAATTTTCATGTTTCCTCATATTCATTTTGAAAGTATCAACTGCCTTGATCATATCTTAGTTGAGGTAGCTCTAATAAGTGGTTGGATCTGGTTTTCTTCTTGAGTAGGTGATGAGTCTAAAGCAATGATTCTCAACTGAGGGTACACACCAAAATTACTGGGGTGCTTCGGAAAGACCCACATGTCTTCACGCTTTTCATGGGGAGTTTAATTCAGCAGGTTGAGAAGAAGGCAAGTATCTTCATAGAACTTTGTGAAGGTTTTGCGTGAGTGCTGTCACTTCAGTCATGTCCGACTCTTTGCAACCCCATGGACTATAGCCCACCAGGCTCCTCTGTCCATGGGATTCTCCTGGCAATAATACTGGAGTGGGTTGCCATGTCCTCCTCCAGGGGATCTCCCTGACCCAGGGATCAAACCCACGTCTCTTACGTCTTCTGCATTGACAGGTGGATTCTTTACCACTAGTGCTACCTGGGAAGCCAGCATATACACATAACTAAAACTAAAACTGAAAATTAAAAAAAAAATTTTTAAGTGGTCAGAAGTGGATCCTTGCAGGTAGGACACCTGCTTTTGTGATCCTACTACTCTGGCCACAACAGATTGGACTAGGGTTGATTCCTGAGTCAAAGGCAGAACTCTATGAGAGGGCAGTGGCCCATGAGTTGGCCTGACCCAAAGCCTTTCTGTGGCAGTGGTGAAGATAAAATGGACACAAGGAGAGGCAGACTAAGGCATTGGAATGGAGAAATGACGGCTGATTCCAAGGGAGTGACAGTAGAGTGGTTCCTGTGTCACTTGACCTATTGATGCATCTCAGCAGCAATGGCCAGTGTTCCAGGGCATTAGAAGTGTCCTGAACCCTAGTGGCCTAATCCCCCGACTTCTTCACTTCCTCTAGTTTTTCTATAGAAACTCAACGTATCTAACAGAGATGTCTTTTTTCCTGCCAACATTCACCTCCCTCCTGTCTGCTTCCTCTTGAACTTCAACTTCTGCTTGTCCCCAATGACCCCTGTCACTGTATACCTTTTAGGGTCTTGTGTCCTGGATAATCTGGTAGGATCCCTTAACTTCCATCTTAGCCTTGGCTCCAAACTAAGAAGAATGAGTTCCCATTTCCACAATAAATTACATCTTGTAACCAAATAGATGACTTCCCAGGTGGTGCTAGTGGTAAAGAATCTGCCTGCCAATGCAGGAGACATAAGAGACAGGAAAAGTCTAGAATGCTCTGTACTCTGCTGCTACTGCTAAGTCACTTCAGTGGTTTCCGACTCTGTGTGACCCCATAGATGGCAGCCCACCAGGCTCCCCCGTCCCTGGGATTCTCCAGGCAAGAACACTGGAGTGGGTTGCCATTTCCTTCTCCAATGCATGAAAATGAAAAGTGAAAGTGAGGTCGCTCAGTCATGTCTGACTCTTAGCGACCCCATGGACTGCAGCCTACTAGGCTCCTCTGTCCATGGGATTTTCCAGGCAAGAGTACTGGAGTGGGCTGCCGTTGCCTTTTCTGGCTCTGTACTCTAAGTGAATGTAAAGACAGCTTGGTGTAATGTGGTGGTGGGTTTGTCATTTGTTTCCTGTTAATTTGTTTTTTAAGTGCTGAGCAAGGTTCATCCGAGTGGAAACTTCTCCTGGAGAGTGATCTTAATAACATTTCAGCCTGTGGACAGTGGAAGCCAAGCCCCTGTATTAGAAACAGCTGATCTAATCAGACCCTGCACTTAGCCTGGGCTGCTCCTTTCTGATGTGATTGTTTTTGGCGTTTCTGCTGAGATCTCACAGTGAGTCACGGACAAGACATACACCACTCCGGCAGAAAGACATTTTAGCCTCTGGCCTCCATCCATGATCACTTTGACCTCTTCTTTCACCCTTCTTTACATCTCTAATCCTCAGCCATTTCTTCCTCAAGCATTCTGGTTCAGTTTATTCTCTTCAAAAATCCATTTCCACGCAAGGCAGAATGCTCAGTGGCACTGAGTTTTTGCTCTTGAGTTTGACATATTTAACTGTCTTACCTCTAGGCCATCTTCATTGCATTACAGTTTTTTTCCCTAACCTCCTGTCAAAAATCTTTTCATGGCAACCCACTCCAGTATTCCTGCCTGGAGAATTTCATGGACAGAGACGCCTGGTGGGCTACAGTCCATGGGATTACAAAGGGTCAGACACAACTGCAGTTTCTTAGCACACACAGGCATGCATGTAGAAGACACTGTACATCATCTCATTTTCTCATGAAATCATCCCTATCTACATTTTGCAGATGAGGAGTCTGACTCTCAGAGATGCTATGAGTCTAAGGTCTCATAATCAGTTAAGTATGGACATGCCTTCTAAGCCACACTATTACAGCTTTTCAATGATTATAATAACCTGATGTTAAAAAGCGAGTAGTTATTTTTTTAAAAATGTCCTTTCAACATTTGCGTTATATATTTCTGGAGTTCAGACACCTAGTTAAACAACCTGCCACTGTTTTTAGGTATTTGTTTATTGTCTGCTACCTCCCAAAGAATTTGAGACAACATCCAGCAGTACATGAACATATCAACTTAATAAAACAAATACAGATCAAGACTCGTGCCAAAAAGGAGATGGTGGGTAAACTGTAAGTGGATAAAGAGAAGATGGATGAAGAGCTGGCCACAGGGAAGGCCAACTGCTATGTAAGTGCAGAATCTGAGTTAGCAGGGACACATTGACCCAGGCCTGAGATGTTGCTATTTTGTTTTGTCACGCTGCTGAAATATTACATTAGAAATCCTCTTGGATCAGGGTTTCTCAAAATGGACATTCAACTCACCAAGTCGATTCCTGGCAGTCTTTGTTGTTGTTGTTCAGTCGCTCAGTCGTGTCTGACTCTTTGCAACCCCATGGACTGCAGCACACCAGGCCTCCCTGTCCTTCTGCCTCCCAGAGTTTGTTCCAACTCTTGTCCACTGAGTCAGTGATGCCATCCAACCATCTCATCCTCCATTGCCCCCTTCTCCTCTTGCCCTCAATCTTTCCCAGCTAGTATAAATAAACTTCATCAAACTGTGGTCAACCTAGAATAAAATCTACTCTGAAAATGAATTTTGGGGGAGCATCAGCTTGAGGTGACTGCAGAATGTTGGGAGGCCCAAGGATTCCTCCTTCCCCATGGCTTTCTGGGCTTCTCTTTCTGCCCTCTTTGTCCACATCAGCTTTTCCTCATGTCTTTCCTTGTCCTCTGCCAGGAGCCCTTTCAGTTAGTGACCTCCTCCTTTCCAAGATCCTGCTGATGCCCAGAGATAAACCCATGCACCTATGATCAATTAATCTATGACCAAGGAGGCAAGGGATTCCAAGGAGTCAAGGAGAATGTTCCCTGGTGGCTCAGATGGTAAAGAATCTGCCTGCAATGTGGGAGACCTGGGTTCGATCCCTGGGACAGGAAGATCCCCTGGAGGAGGGCACGGCTACCCACTCCAGCATTCTTGCATGGAGAATTCCCTGTACTGAAGAGCCTGGAGGGCTACAGTTCACAGACTCGCAAAGAGGCAGACATGACTGAGTGACTAATGCTTTTACTTTCAAGGAGGTAAAAATATACAATGGAGGAAAAGACAGTCTATTCAGTAAGTGGTGTTGGGAAAACTAGACAGCTCCATGTGAAAGAGTAAAATTAGAACACTCTCTAATATCATACACAAAAATAAACTCAAAATGGATTTAAGACCCAAATGTAAGACCAGGTACTATAAAATTCCTAGAGGAAAGCATAGGAAGGATACTCTTTGACATAAATGGTGCCAAGATCTTGCTGATGGAGAGAAGACGGTGCCATGTGTGTCCAGTGTTTCCCAGGGACCAACAGGGAGATGCTAAAGGATACTTTTCATGGTTTGCCCTCATAAAGATGGGTTCCTTATTTGAATGAGCTCCATGAAAAAGTGGATGGGTGAGAGAACCGAAACATAGGTGGAGGGAGTGGGGAAGGCTCCAATGAGTTTGGTTGGCCTTTTGTCTACTCAGCTGACTGTGGCCTGAGAACCTTCTCCTGGGACTTGTACCCGTGGACAGTACTATTTCATCTGCCTTGGGTGTCCTTCCCTGTTGTCAGCCTGGAGAATGGCTATATTTTGTCTTCAGCCACTCAGCTCCAGAATATCCTTCTTCAGGAAGGTAAGGGGAAGAAAGCCAGCCCATATCCTTCCCCCTAAGCCAACCCATCAAGGCTTGTAGTGCCAATCACACAGAACACCTGGCTTGGTAGGGTGACCCGGATAGCTAAGTGGAGGGCGTTAGTCAGTCAGTCGTGTCCAACTCTTTGTGACCCCATGGACTGTAGCCCACCAGACTCCTCTGCCCATGGGATTCTCCAGGCAAGAATACTGGAATGTGTTGCCATTTCCTCCTCCAGGGAATCTTTCTGACCCAAGGATTGAACTCAGGTCTCCTGCATTATAGGCAGGTTCTTTACTGTCTGAGCCACCAGGGAAGCCCAGGTGAGTGGGGCAGAATACCAGATCCCAGGTTGGTAGGTGATTCAGTCATGGTACCATGGAGACCAGTGCAGGTGGATTCAGGGGCCCAGACCTCAACAGGGGTATGAAAGGTCTACTTCAGCTGGGAGGGTGGGGAGGTAGGAGACTGGCAGCTTCTGGGTTCCAGTGATATCTGTGTCTCATAGGGAGATGTAGTGAGAATAGGGTGAGATGCTCAGTGCTGACCCCTGACCTAGGACGGCCCCAGACCCCATCTTTTCACAAAGGGTCTGCCTGAGGGGACATGACAGAGGATCCATGTCCAGTAGCCATCAGCAGTCCCCTGGGAATTCTGTGGGAGGCTCAGCCTCTGTTCCTTGGCCTGGGGGAAGGAAGGCCCTCCTGCCTGAACTCAAAAGGGTGTCCTGCCCCAGATTAAGATTTCCTGTTGTTATTCTCTGCCAACTTCCAGAGAAACCCAGACTGAGAATGGCTGGACCCTCACATGGCAAGCTCTTCTTTTCCTCTGAATGCTCCTTGACCACCAAGACTGTCATTTCCCTTTGGCTCACCTTGGCTGCCCCCGTGATGCCTCTGCCCCAGGAGACAGAATTGCGCTGGGCACGGGCTTCTTCTTTCTGTCTCAGAGGGACTGGCCATGCAGATCCAGTTTTCCTGGACATTGATCCATGAAGGATGTTATCTGCCAAGTGCTTGAAAGCACCCACCTGATGCTAAACAACCCTGGTGCATGCATGCTAAGTCGCTTCAGTCATATCCGACTCTGTGACCCCCATGGACTGGAGCCCGCCAGGCTCCATGGAATTCTCCAGGCAATAATATTGGAGTGGGTTGCCATGGCCTCATCCAGGGGATCATCCTGACCCAGGGGTCTTCCTGACCCATGTCTCTGGCACCTCCTACATTGGCAGGCAGGTTCATTACCACTAGCGCCATCTGGGAAGCCCAAACAATGCTCATACTGCCCTAATACTGTCCTGTGTCTTTACCTAACTAGAAATGTCTACGTTGGACATATTCAAGCATGCTTGGCTGTGGGGTGCAGAAGGTGGAGGAAAAGACTAGCCCAACTTTGAGAAGCCAGAGGTGCCCTTCCTGGATGCCTCTGTGTCAGTCCCAGCCCTTGAAGTGAGCCGAGGCAAGACTGGATTTGTTCCTTTCTGTGCTTGTTAATTTTAATTTGTTAATTTTGTATTTCAGCCAGACACCTGGTTTCCCCTCAAGATTGGGCATGTCATAAATGATCGAGTGAAATAAATAATGAATAAATGCTTCTCCCTTGGATTCCAATTTAAATCCAAGGAGCCCTGGTGAGATCTGAGGACTGGTCTTGTCAATTATTTCTTCCAAACTGACCTCCAGTTACTAATTGGCTCATTTAAATTCCTTCTTTTGAGGACATGTTACAATGGAAGTAAAATAATTAAAGAGCAGAAGACTTGAATTTGTGGTTGGATATGTTTGAAGCTATGTGATTACCATTATGATGCTGGGCACCATATGAAATTGTGGGCCAGGGAAATGATAGAGGGTTTTTAATTTTTCTCTTGCAGATGATGTTTCATAGTTAAATCTGAATATTAATGAAGATCCTTGATCCTTACTTGCTTATATCTCTATGTGTACCCCAAATACTATCTTTAAGGCAGTGCATTCCAAACTTGTTCACATCATATCACAAAGAGAAAAAATGATTGTATTTATATGGCATATTTTGTAAATGGATAAGTTTACTCCAGGTGGCTCAGTGGGTAAAGAATCTGCCTGCAGTGTAGGAGATTCAGGAGACCCAGGTTTGATCCCTGGGTGGGAAGATCCCCTGGTGATGGGAATGGCAACCTACTCCAGTATTCTTGCCTGGAGAATCCCATGGACAGAGGAGCCTGGAGAGCTACAGTCCATAGGGTTACAAAGAGTCGGTTATGACTGAAGTGACAGAGTACGAATGCATGCAAGGTCAGTCCATGCCTGGAAGTGAAGTGAGAAGCTTGAGGGCTCCAGCCATATGACACCTCCACCCAGAGGGTTAATGGCCTCCAGATTCTGCACACATTTGAGGCGGCCTTATCATCCGGGAAGACATGAAACATCATTTAAACAAATATGTAATTTTAAATCTTTATGGAGGGAAAGTAAATATAATGATGTGCTGTGCTTAGTTGTTCTGTTGTGTCCAACTCTTTGTGACCCCATGAACTGTAGCCTGCCAGGCTCCTCTGTCCATGGGATTCTCCAGGCAAGAATACTGGAGTGGGTTGCCATGCCCTCCTCTAGGAGATCTTCCCAAGCTAGGGATAGAACCCAGATCTCCTGCATTGAAGGTGGATTCTTTACCATCTAAACCACCAGGGAAGCCCAAAGACAATGATAAGGCATTCTAATGGAGAATCCACAGTGGGGAAAGGATTGTCAGGACAGACATTTCTGAGGAAGTCACTGGTGACCTGAAGGATTTAGTCAAGTAAAGAATGGAGTGATGTATAGAACAGTCTTTTGGACTCTGTGGGAGAGGGAGAGGGTGGGATGATTTGGGAGAATGGCATTGAAATATGTATAACATCATATATGAAACGAGTCACCAGTCCAGGTTCGATGCACGATACTGGATGCTTGGGGCTGGTGCACTGGGACGACCCAGAGGGATGGTATGGGGAGGGAGGAGGGAGGAGGGTTCAGGATGGGGAACACATGTATACCTGTGGCAGATTCATTTTGATATATGGCAAAACCAATACAATATTGTAAAGTTAAATAAAAAAAAAAAAAGAATGGGGAAAAGAACCTTCCAGAAAGAGGGAACTGAGACTGAAAAGGACTGGCTGTGTCTAAGGATTTATAAGCAGAACTAGATGGCTGGAAGCTTCTGAGGGAGGAGAGTGGCTCTGGGCTAAGACAAGGAAGCAGGCAGGGGATAGAAGCTTTGTGAGCCCTGATCTGTCACATCCACAGCACAACAGCAGCCACTGAAGGGATGTTGTCTCTGACTGAGGCTCAGATTTGCACTTTTCTAAAAGATCCCTCAGGCTACTGGCGGTGTGGTAAACAAAAAGAAACCAGGGCATTTTGATAGAAGAAGACTAATGAGAAAGAGGATAGTACAGAGAAGGACTTCAAGTTGTATTTTTAGAAGCAGTAGTCATAATAAACCACAGACTGCTATTTGCATCTTCATTTTCACTTTTTTAAATTTAATTTTTCTTAACTTGTGTCCGATTCTTCTTCAACCCTATGGGCTGTGCACAGGATTTCCCAGGCAAGAATACTGGAGTGGGTTGCCATTTCCTCCTCCAAGGGATCTTCTCGACCCAGGAATTGAGCCCGTGGCTCCAGCAGCATCTCTTGCACAGGCAGGTAGATTCTTTACCACTGAGCCACAAGGAAAGGCCCCTATATTGGACTATAGTTGGTTTACAATCTTGTGTTAGTTTCAGGTGTACAAAAAAGTGAATATCTTGTACATATACACATCCGTTCTTTTTCAGATTCTTTTCCCATGTAGGTTATTACAGAATATTGAGTAGAGTTCCCTGTGCTGTACAGTAGGTCCATAGTAGTTATCTATTTTATATATAGTGGCGTGTATATGTTAATCCAAAACTCCTAATTTATCCCTCCCCCGTGAATTTTTGTATTTAAGGACAACACTTACTGTTACTAACAGCTTTACCTGCCTTATCCTACTGAATGCTCAGAATAACTGAAAAGCTCCATTTAACAGGTGAGAAAATCTACATTCAATATCAAGATTCAAACCCAGGCTGAGCTGGCTCCGGAAACCTGAGTTGTTCACATTTAAGCTCTTCCCTTGTGGCTCAGCTGGTAAAGAATCCGCCTGCAATGTGGGAGACCTGGGTTCGATCCCTGGGTTGGGAAGATCCCCTGGAGAAGAGAAAGGCTACCCACTCCAGTATTCTGGCCTAGAGAATTCCATGGACAGTCCATGGGGTTGCAAAGAGTCGGACACGACTGAGCGACTTTCACTTTCACTAAGAAGGGTAATTTAACGAAGAATCAGTTTCCAAAGAAAATTCTTAGCACTCGTAAATCAAAATGAACATGTAGGAATAGTAAGTATTCTCAGTTATGTGTTAAATCTTAAACTGAAACTACCATGCTTTCCTGTCCCTGAGCTAAACAGTATATGGGAACCAGTCAAAAATAAGTTGGCTGCTTGTCCCAGGAAGTACTTGCTGCTGGAATACAAACCCTTGAACTAACAAAAATAGATTATTTATTAAGACTAACAGCTTGCTCATCAAGACTCACTTCAAGACCCCAGCCTCACTATGCTTACCAATCGTAAGCTATTATGTCATCAACTCTGCCAATCTGAACCAGTTTTCTGCCTTTCAAGACTGGCTTTAAAAAGCACCCACCCCAAATTGAAACCTATAGACCCTACAAACCCATAAAATCTATATACCTATAAGTGAAAGTGTTGGTCCCTCAGTCATGTCCGACTCTTTAAGACCCCATGGATTATAGCCCGCCAGGTGCCTCTGTTCATGGGATTCTCCAGGCAAGAATACTGGACTGGGTTGCCATGCCCTCCTCCAGGGGATCTTCCTGACCCAGGGATCGAACTTGAGTCTCCTGCATTGCAGGTGGATTCTTTACTGTCTGAGCCACCAGAGAAACTCATATACCTATAAACTCTGCTCTAATTTCTCCACTTTGAGACACGGCTAAGACTCTGTTAATGTGATGTTCACGTTTACAGCAGTGAGTCTAATAAACTAAGCTTTACTTGATTTGACATGTTTCCTGGTAATCTTTTGGGAGGTCATCAGCTAAGTGTCTGGTAGGAAGCTCTGTTGCCTAAGGGGAGGCCTAAGGTTCTTATAAGAGCACACTACTCAGTTGTGTGTAGAGTCTGAAACGTTTTAGATTAGAACAGGAATCCCCAACCTCCGCGGTCTAATGGCCGATGATCTGAAATGGAGCTGATATTATAATAATAGAAATAAAGTGCACAACAAATGTAATGTGCCTGAATCATCCTAAAACCATCCCCCCACAACACCCATTGAAAAATTGTCTTCCACGAACCCAGCCCCTAGTGGCAAAAAGGTTGGGCACTGCTAGATTAGAAAATAGGAATTTACTTGGATAGGAGAATAGAAATTTCTGGTCTCTAGTTTATTAAAGGTGCAAAATTAGAGTCTAGTTTTGTGTTTGTGTCAGGCGAACACATTTGCGTCTCAGGACCACAGATTCCAATCTTTTTGTATCTAAAATAAAATCTAATTCACTGCTAGACCTATTTGGTGTATATTCAGTCTAGGGTGCATGGTTTACCAGCTTAGATGTTGCTCTTTTCAGGGCAGAGTGGCTGAGGTTCTTTCTGTTTAGTTCCACTGAGATCCCATAACTGAACCTATGAGACTCTTTCACATCATTTAAGATGTTAGACACTATTACCCGTATGTTTTCTAAATTCATAGAGCCCAGAATAATATAGGCTGTTTGGGGGGCCTCCAAGGTGGTCCTAGTACAATATAATGTGTAGTCACAATTTTGACTCCCAATGCTTAATGAGTAGTTGTAGATGTTTATTGCACCAAATGACTCTAAGTTAAACTTTCTAAAATCCCTCCTTACATTCTGTCTCCCTAGGCTGTCAAGACAGCTTTTGAAAACTCCTCCTTCTCTCCAGCTGCACTCCGTAGCCCCAAGTCGATTTTTCTGAAATTTTCTCTTCTTCTACCCTCTTCCCTTCGCCTGCTTTTTGCAAATTAGTTCCCTGCCCAATTTAAGGTGAAAGCAATTCCATCTCTCTCAGCTCCCACCAACGTTCTTCCTCATCCATTGCCAAGATGGATACAACAGATCAAAGGACCAAGCAGTTCTAACCAAAAATCTTACTGGGTAATTAGGACAGTGGAAAGGCTGCGGATATTAGACATTAATATTTTTGACCCATGTTGCAACTGGAAACTAAGAGAAACACAAGCAAGTGTGTTTGGAGGAAATTCTGAATGCAGGGAATGCCTTTTATTTTCTTGAAAGATGAAACTGTCTTGAACACTTTAGGATTTCTGTTGGAAGGAAACATCAGTATTTGGCCAGAAGATGGCACTCTTTGAAAACAAATTTAGGCAGCCCCTTCGCACAGAGGGCTGGCAGACAGAGTCCTAGAGGATAAAGATCTTGGAGTACAGAGAAGGGCCGGGTAGACAGGAACAGAAAATGACTGAGGGGATGAACAATAGTCAGTGGAGCAAAAGGGACTTAACATTCGGGGCTTACTGGTGATACTTGCGGTTTTCTTACCATTTAGCCATGCTATCTGCTGTGGCCTGAATGTTTGTATCTTCCCAAAATTCATGGTGAAATTCTAACCCCAAAGTTGATGATATTTGGGGCTCGGACATTTGGAAGCTGATCAGGTCATGAGGGTGGCATCTTCATGAATAGAATTAGTGCTCTTATAAAGAGGCTCCACAAAGATCCTTTGCCCCTTCCGCCATGTGAGGACACAGCTAGACCTCTATGAACCCGAAAGCAGGCCCTTGCCACACCTCGAATCTTCCAGGGCCTTGATCTTGAACTTCCCAGCCTCCAGAATTGGCAGGAATTAACTACTGCTGTTTATAAGCCATCTAATTTATGACGTTTTTGTTAGAGTAGCCCAAACAGACTAAGATAACAATCTTATTATTTTTTTATTTCCTTTCTCTGCCCTGTATAAGGTTCTTTTTTTGTCTTTTATGTGTGTGTGTATATATATATACACACACATAAATTTTTATTTTTTGGCTGTGTTGGGTCTTTGTTGCTGCACAGGCTTTCTCTAGTTGCCGTGAATAGGGGCTACTCTGTAGTTGTGGTGCTTGGGCTTCTCATTGTGGTAGCTTCTTGTTGCGGGGCACAGGCTCTAGACACATGGGTTCAGTAGTTGCGGCTCCCAGGGTCTAGAGCACAGGTTCAGTAGTTGATGCACGGGCTTAGCTGCTCTGCAGCATGTAGGATCCTCCCGGATCAGGGATGGAACCTGAGTCTCCTGCATTGGCAGGCGATTCTTCACCACTGAGCCATCAGGGAAGCCCCAGCCCTGTGTAGGGTTCTTACTGATGTGTCCCATAGTGATAATGCTTATAGAGGTTTGAGGACAGATCCTCAAAACCTCCCCTTAAATCTCATATCCTTCTGGAAACTCCCCCTAGTATCTCGTGAATGTGCTGGTGTCTGCAGTGCTATGCGCTCCATAAGGTAGGCTCTACCTGTCTTATTTGCTGAATACCAGGGAACAGAGCCTTAAGCTCTAACAGAGAAGAGATTCTTACTAGATACCCAGCATCTTCCTTTGTTTGGATCCTGTTCCTCCAACATATCAGCCAGTTTCTCCAGGCTAAGGGATGTGTCTTGCAGTTTTACCACCATGTCAGTGTAAAGTGGATAGTGTGGTTTTAAAAAGTTAATCCATTCAATATTGATATGCTGCTTACTAGAACTGTATCATAGAAAAAAAAAGAATTATAGTCAGCAGAAATTAAATGCTGACTGAAGAGCTATGACTTCTATCTTACAGAGAGGGTGCAGTTTTCCCAATAAATTTTGGCACTGCTCTTATCAATCATGACATGGACACAGCAGAAGATAAGAAGTGCCTTGGGATGGGCCACTGGAAGTGTTATTTCATGAGGGGGATTTTTGATCTAGGAGAGCTTTTTTTCTGTCTTTTCCGCCCCTCTCTTTTTGCCCTTAATCAGGCCTTTTTTGCCCATTCCTGAGAGTTTTACCAATTGGTTGCTGGTCTTGGTTCTCAGAACATCAAAGGCATCTGAGAAGAGTTTGGCATTCATGTGATGTAAAACCAAACCTAGCATTTATTTGAGACTTGAGAACAATCTGGACCTCTGAGAAAAGCCTTCATATGTTTTGGTTGGCTAGGAATCTTTTAAAGGAATTTTGATATAAATGTTCTTCTGAGGGGCAGATTCTTCCCAGGTCAGCTACAGTCCATCAGATCAGATCAGTCGCTCAGTCGTGTCCGACTCTTTGTGACCCCATGAATCGAAGCATGCCAGGCCTCCCTGTCCATCACCAACTCCCGGAGTTCACTCAGACTCACATCCATCGAGTCGGTGATGCCATCCAGCCATCTCATCCTCTGTCGTCCCCTTCTCCTCTTGCCCCCAATCCCTCCCAGCATCAGAGTCTTTTCCAATGAGTCAACTCTTCGCATGAGGTGGCCAAAGTACTGGAGTTTCAGCTTTAGCATCATTCCTTCCAAAGAAATCCCAGGGCTGATCTCCTTCAGAATGGACTGGTTGGATCTCCTTGCAGTCCAAGGGACTCTCAAGAGTCTTCTCCAACACCACAGTTCAAAAGCATCAACTCTTCGGCACTCAACCTTCTTCACAGTCCAACTCTCACATCCATACATGACCACAGGAAAAACCATAGCCTTGACTAGACGGACCTTTGTTGGCAAAGTAATGTCTCTGCTTTTGAATATGCTATCTAGGTTGGTCATAACTTTCCTTCCAAGGAGTAAGCGTCTTTTAATTTCATGGCTGCAGTCACCATCTGTAGTGATTTTGGAGCCCAGAAAAATAAAGTCTGACACTGTTTCTACTGTTTCCCCATCTATTTCCCATGAAGTGATGGGACCGGATGCCATGATCTTCGTTTTCTGAATGCTACAGTCCATACTACTCCCTAATGTCTCATGCCTGCTGCTGTTCATTTTAAGCTGCCTGACTCCTGAAGACATGGGATTTTGGACTCTTGCTTGTAAGTGCACATCCCTCCTCCACTTTAATCTATTAGTAACTTGTAGAGGGGGGTTCCTTTGTTGAGACAGAGTTTGAATCACTTCCAGGGTAACTTCCAGTTTTATTTTTCTTCCACATAAACAGTGCAGAATGCCATCTTTAAAGGCAATTTCCTTACCTAACAGGGATAGGTTCACATAGACAGCTCCATTCTATCTGTAAAACCAAAGCTCAAGTCCACAATGTCTTTTACCTGACAAAGGGCAACTCTGTTTTTGGATGGTGTAGAGTATCCATACTGTGAGTACCCCTGCCTGGACTCCCTTGGCTGCTGGGAATCTAGGCTGAGCTCGGTTCACAACAGCAGTTCCTCATCCAACATAACAACCCTTCCCAGCTCTGTTCTGCTTTTCAGTTGCTTATTAGTGTCCAACTCTCTGTGACCCCATGGACCACAGCCTGTCTGTGGGATTCTCCAGGCAAGACTACAGGAGTTGGTAGCCATTTCCTTCACCAGGGGATCTTCCTGACCCAGGGACTGAACCTGCGTCTCTTGCTTAGCAGGTGGATTCTTTACCGCTGAGTCACCTGGGAAGACTCCAGAGGGAAGCCAGTGAAGGGATACAGAAGCCAGACCCCCTTGCCTCAATGGGGGATGATTCTCAAGGGCCCTTTCAGCTCCCTCTTAAGATCTGCTGAGGCCCTGGCTGCAACTGCTTTGTGGGTCAACTCCTGCCCAATCCTGCCTTTCTCACCCCCTTATGTGTATTTCCTGAGAGTCATCCCCAATTAACTTTCTGCCCTGACTCTACATCTCAGAGTCTGTTTCTAGAAAACCTAACTTAAGTCAAGGAGTGAACTGAGATACAGAAAGGCTGAGTGACTCGTCCTGCCATATAGATAGGCAAGCACAGAATTCTGGCAACAAATGCATAAATGACATAATGCTGACACAAAAAGAATCCTTGAGAACCATCAAGGTCAACCCACCCTTTTCCAGATGGGGAGACTGAGGCAGAGAACCAAGGCATTTGTTCAAGGAATCATAAGCTAATTAAGTGAAAAAGCTCTGATCAAACTCCACATCTTTTGTGGCCCAGTTGGGCAGATAATATTCTTGTGTTTAATCAGCTTCCAGGAAACCTTGAAAAAATCCAACTCAAACTGAACTTTGAGAATTTGGAGTCCATACCAGGTGGCTTTTTAAGCTCATCCTTCATGGACAACACTTCACTGTAACCTCCTGCTATAAGAAGCCATTTAACGTTCAAGCCATCACCTAAATAGAGGAGCCAGGTCTGAATCAGAGGTGATAGTGCACTTTATTAACAAACAAAACAATACCAGACAGGCAAAACCGTACTGCAGTGTCAATACATACATGTGTACTCCCACGTATAGCACTGGGGCACATTTCAGACAGAACAGTAGGCACCAAGTTCACAGACTAAACATGGTTCACAATCCTTCAATACTGCGTCTTCAGGCTGATATACATCCTTATTTAAAAGCTGTGAAAAGAAGGTTAACTTTTCAAATCTCATTCTTAACCTTACTATTGAGTGAGGCTGACAGCCTTCCGAACTGTGAAGCAGGTGACTGAACAGGGCCAGGCTTGATCAGCTGCTTAAACTGACTTGAGAGCAGGTGGAAGAGAAGACCTGTTGCATCTCGGGATTGGATCACCTCATGTATGTGGGAAAGTTCTCAGCTGCCATTTCACCCATAGGCACCACCTGGGCTGGCATTCATTTTTAATAATCTGTAGCTTAACAGGGTTGATCTAATTCGGATGAATTAAAGGGTTCGCTAAAAAGTTTGAGAAGAGGGTAAATCCCATATTCTGGGAATCCTTCGACATGTGAGACATGTTAACTATGTTAACAACTTGATGACTGTTAAAACTGCTGTCAGTTAAATTTGTCAGCATTTCCCCAGAGGTGTGTCAGAACCAAGTTAATCAGTAAGCAAACAGAAATAACTGAAATAGATCAGGGATGTGATTTCTCAAAGCACTTTGGTATAAAATGCAGCAAGTTCTTACATATTAGGGCATATCCAAGACAATACCAAAACTCTCAACTTAGCTAAAATGCTTTTCAATTGCAAGGTATAGACTGGCAGAAAATCCTGCTCTTTGCTCTCAGGATGTAATTTTGGATTTACAATAAGGTTAATTATGTAATAAACTTGGGTTGGTTCCTCTGGCAATCTTTAATTCCCATTCAATAAAAAAATAGACAGCAGATTAGATTAAGAGTTACTGGGAGATAATAGAAATAAGGATGTGACATGAATACCGAATATGGGAGAAGATAGAAGCAGCAGTAGACTCTTCAGCTTTGAAACAACTGTGCGGCATTTAGTACAGGGGCAAAGACGATGGTATCACTCTATTAAAAATGGTATCACTCTATTACAAATGGCATACTCTATTATAAAAGTATAAAATAATCCAGAGACAGAACGGTTGACAGGATTAATTCTAAAAAAGGAATCTGAATCTAGCTTATGTACTAAATGTGTGGAAGTGACTCCATCAAAATTTTAGTTGATTTAAATATTTTTGCACACAAAGAACAAGCTTCAGCTAGCTAGAAACTTCATTTAAAATGAAATGCCTCATTCATCAATGATGCAGAATATTACTGGGTATCTACCACCTGGGTAGCTGAGTCCACAGAATCTTCTGAATCTTCTCGACTGCTTTATTTGATCACATCTGTGTTGATTTTCATATATGTGTGTGTGTGTGTGTGTATACACTTTATGGCTGAAACTTTTGGGTTTTTTTAAAAATCTGACAGTTTTTTTTTTTTGTTTGTTTTTTTGCCACATGGGGCAGCTTGCAGGATCTTAGTTCCCCAACCAGGGATCAAACCCTGGACCTGGTGGTGAAAGCACAGAGTCTTAACCTCTGGACCGCCAGGGAACTCCCCCGACAGTTTTTAAAATGGGAAAGATAAGAGGCGAGTACTGTTCTGAACTCACATTTCTCCTAAGATAAACTTAGTCTTCATATATAAAATCATTCAATTTCATGTCTTTTATAAATCTTAATAATGAAAACAAGTGAGGTTATAACAAGAGCCCTAATTTCCTTTCTGTGCTTGATTAGTCTCATGAAATAACAATCAGAAATTTGTCATGTGCATTTCAGTACTTATTTGAGAGAAACTGGCATGGTGGTATTACTCAAAGGTAACCATGTGGAAGTGCTTCCCTGGTGGCACAGTGGTAAAGAATCTGCCCGCAATGCAGGAGACAGAGGTTTGATCCCTGGGTCAGAAATATCCCCTGGAGAAGGAAACGGCAACCCACTCCAGTATTCTTGCCTGGAAAATCCCATGGACAGAGGAGCCTAGTGGGCTACAGTTCATGGGGTCACAAAGAGTCAGACACGACTGAGCCAGTAAACAACAATAACAAACCATGTAAAAACATAGTTAACAGATCTGCCTGATTTTATTATGGCTGTAGAAAAAAAGAAAAGAAAAAAATATCTGCCACTAGGGGCCTTCAGAAGGGTCTACCCGAAGAAAGGAAAATACTGCTTCCTTGGAATTGGCAGAATGTTATCAAGGACAATGGGCCAAGTAATGTCTAGCCACCTTCCAGGAGGATGCGAAGAAGCCTACTGTAGTTGGTCTCACGAGGAGCGAAACAGGGAGCTCTCCTGGGGAACAGTCTTGCTACTATTTTGCTCATCTAGGGAGCTACATACCAGTCACAGCAAATCAATTTAAACATCCCTTGGTAAACACTGTCCTCTTTAAGAAAAAGGGGAAAAATGCAAACAAACTATCACGAAGACTAGATGTCTAGAAGTTTAGTTTAGTTTTAGTGTTAGTAGCTCAGTTGTGTCCAACTCTTTATGACCCCATGGACTGTAGCCTGCCAGGCTCCTCTGTCCATGGAATTCTCCAGGCAAGAATACTAGAGTAGATTGCCATGCTCTCCTCAAGGGGATCTTCCTGACCCAGGGATCAAACCTGGGTCTCCCTCATTGCAGGCAGATTCTTTGTGGTCTGAGCTACCAGTGTCTAGAAACTTCACAGGAATTAGAAGTGGTCAGGAGATCCCTGAGACAGCAGCCCACAAGATGTTGTGGTCTGAGGGCCTGAACTCTACCTCCACTGCTTTCCCTTATCCAAAGTGGGGGCTGCTCACCCAGGAAGTTTCGAGTCTCTGGGCCTACACTTTATCCTTTGCTAAGAACTTCGAAGGACAGTCACAGGCTGGGCTTTAATCTACTCAACCTCTACAGAGAGAAAGTTAAATGCTTCATTCCTGTGATCATCAGGTATTTTATGTTAAAGGGGAGAAAAATAGGACACAGAAACTGTTTCTCATGAGCATGTCAACTTTAACTTCTTGATGTTAAGAAATTGATCACAGGTTATTTTTCTACCAATCAACACGAGCTGGTCTACAGACAAATCACAAGATGGAGCTTGATCTTCTGGAAATTAAGGAGGTCATACACTGAGATTAAACTGAGGGGTTAAATCAGTTCACTTAAAGATGATCTGATTGCACGGCTGTTCTATGGGTCAGCAATTTGCTTTTGATGATACCGGGGAAGGATAAGCAAAAAGCATGAAGCCAAAACTTCAGGATCGGCTTAGCAGCCTGAATCTGTACATCACAAACCACAGGGCAGTTATTGATGTGGAAAACCCAACAATCTTCAGCAGGCCTGATACGGAAGGCAGGTTTCTCTCCCAGAAGCTGGGGGTGATCTCTACAGCTGGAACATCCTGGATGAATGAACATAGATCGTTAGCAAAAAAAACTCTTGCAGGAATAAGGAGTGGTAAAATATATCTGTAAAATCAGTATCTGGATCTGCCCTGGAGAGTGGCATCTACAAAGACATCAGAGGCTAGAAGTTGAGATTTTTATATGCGATTCCTGGTCTATAGAGATGGAGCTACCAAACTTACTTCAGCTTCAGGTTCTTGGATCCAGATATCTTTGGCAGACAGCTTCCCCAAAGCATTCAAAACCTGAAAGAAACAAAAAAGAAAAAGAAAAGACCTGAAAGAAAGTGGCCATGGTATTATGAGGTTCTGTACTTTCGACAGATTCAAGGCCCTGCTGGCCACAGATGAGCCTCATGAGTGGAGTGAGGGGCAGAGAAGTGGACATCTATTAATAGATAGATGATCAGTGGCACGATCTGGAAAGACCAGATGACAACTACGTCAGTGGACTCAAGAGGGAGAGCCAGCCATTCGGCTTCCTGTCTTACCTCTCTAGCTGCCCGTTCACCAGCCTCTACTGCTCCTTCCATATAACCGCTCCATTGTGTGGCAGTCTCCGTGCCAGCAAAGTAAATCCTGCCTACAGGTTGGCGAATAACCCTTCAAGGGAACAGAGAGGTCACACAGTTACCTGGGAAGGTGCTGAGGGTAAATGAGCTAATCGTGGCCCTCACCTAAAACCCCACAGAAGACAAGGAAGCCCAAATTGTTTCCAAAACTCCTATGCAACTCAGCCAAAGGTGAAAGGCTCCTCCTTGTTTCCTGGGTCTGCACCAAAGGATCTGAGCTTTCAAGCCAGAGAGAATCAGGATATGAGATCATCAATCGCTAAAGATAATGAGACCTTTTTCTAGCTAGCTAGAATTAAAATGTAAGAACATACATTAAGTCCACACTCAGATTCATTTGCTGCATGTTCCCTATTTGCAGTCCATTCTGCTACCTACAGTAAGGGGTGTGTTCTTCATGAGATCTCATCTGACTGCCGGGAAGAACAATGGTGGTGAGTGGGAAGACAGGAAGAGGAACTCATTTCTAGCAAAGGAGAGATCCAAAGGATTATGTGTCTATCTTCTTCAAAAACAACCTCTGGGAGTTTGGGGTTAGTAGATGCAAACTGTTACATATAGAATGGATGGACAACAAGGCCCTATTGTATAGCTCAGGGAGCTATACTCAATGTCCTGGGATAAACCATACTGGAAACAAACATAAAAAAGAATATGTAAAATGCATAACTGAGTCACTTTCCTGTATGGAAGAAATTAACACAACACAGTAAATCAACTACAATTAAAAACAAACAAACAAACAAACAAACCTCTGTACAATTAGCTTCTATGGATGTATCCAGAGACTGGCTGAGGGTAGTGAAATGGGCTTTCTCTTACAGAGAGGTCTTGGTGAAAAGAACCACGGAAAGGCTGGGCTGAATGAGCCACTGTCCCCTCCTACCTTGTTGGCTTTGATTCTTACAGCCACTTGCATGAAATCTCCTAAACCGTGTACCTCCACCCCAAAGGACTTCACCTCAACCTGCCGTCACGCCTTTTTCCAACTCAGGAATCCTTGGCTTCATCTATCCCTGATCCTAGTCCCATCTCCTAGACTTCTACTTTGATTCCAGAACCACTCCAGTTCATCAATACTGTTATCACTAACAAAGGCTATTCATTCTCGGCTTGAGATTTGACAGAAATAGCCAACACTAACTGCCCTTTGGAAAAGGAATTGTAAAAAGCACCCAAGATCTAAATAGGGTTCCCCATGAACCGTTTAATCTTGCATCAGATATTGATGACTTTCACTGAAATACTACACATGTCTATTGAACTCAAATCATTGCGTAATTAATAATTCAATTAAGAAAAACAAATGAAAAGCTCATATAAGGAAAGGATTATTAACAAACCCTTATTCCTTCTCTGTGGACACACATGACCTTGAGTTAACATTTTAGGTCTGTTTCTCTAGAAACCTGATGAAGGCATGAGGCCATATATGTTACCAGGCAACTGCTGCTTATGGTAAAAATGGTTGTCCTCCACCCCCTCACTGGTAACTTGTATCTAGGCTGGGAAAACTCATAAATTGCAAATATCTGGAAAGAGTCTAAATATCTGGGAAATGTTTGGGCTTTCTTGAGCATGCTGCCTCTTGTAACTGGGCATATCCTTTGTGGAGATCCTAGATACTGCCTATGAGGCTGTTTTAAGACACAAAGGCTCCTGTGAGCTAAGGGGTTTCTAAGCTAAGGTGAATTTTCCCATCTTGTGCGCATGTCAACTGCTCACACCTTAGCCGTACACAGTGAGATGCTTCCCCATGATGTCTGATGCTGCTCTGCTGGCAAGACATCTTTAGCCCATGTCCTTTTCTGTAGATTGGTGCCCAGGAGCCTAGGGTAGTCGTGCAAGACTAAATGTTTAGTTGAGCTCAAGAAGGCTCCTTGGAGGACACTGCAGCTTGCAGGATTCTCACGTGTACCAGTGACTCCTGAATTCCTCACCAGTGCTCTGCAATTGTTCTATGTGCTGCCAGGCACTGTTCTACATATGGACATACTTCTTTTCCTATGGACACCTAGAGAATACAAACTATCTGGGACATTACATATAGGAATGCTGATTCCTGTTTCTAAAATCCCCACTGAGCTTGGCTTATCTAGCTTTAAGCTTGGCACACGTCTTGTATCCATTGGTACAGTGTTTGGGTAGTACCTTCCGTATTGAGTCATGATCCCCGGGGGGAAGTAGGCAGTGTAGCAGCCTCCGGAGTACTGCTCCTGACACCAGTTCTTCTCTTCATAGTGCACTGGCTGCAGTTCAGGGGGAGAAAATTTCAAAGGGAAGACAAAGCTGAAATGCTGCCAGTCAACAATTAAGGCTCTTATGTGCTTTACTGTAACAAAACGTTTAAAGTTTATTTTCTTAAAGTAGTCCTGTTTTTCTAACTTAAGGGGAAACATGACAGTACCAAGTAATGGCCTTTTGTGAGGTACCAACAGACAAAACACATACACTTTGACTTTCTCAACCTCTTGCCTAGGAGAGACAGGAAGTATCCCAATATCTGGAAAAGAGGGTATCTCTATGTGGATTTTGAAGTCTTTAAGACTCTATCAACAATCAGGTTCTGGAAGGGTTTGCTCAAATCTCTGCATTCTTTAAATAACAGACCTTACTTCCCTATCTACCAGGGCATTACTGCTAAAAAAGGGGTGGGGGGTAGAAGGGAGAAAGTAGAAGGAAAGCATAGTGTCTAAGAAAAAGGCTTTTTTCAGAACCACTTCTCTCAGCTGGAAATGTGAATGATGGGAATACTATTAAAAAGAGGACACTTAAAGATGAAAAATATTTCCCAAGGGACGTGAGAGGACCTTCTCTGATTTCCCTAACACATTCTGCAAGTTTAGTCTTCCAACAGTTCAGAGAAAATCCCCTGGAAGAGCCCCCCGCTCTCTGCTAGGGTCTTTAAAAATAATTTCATCCTCTTAATTGCTTTCAGTGGTAGATTGAGAGCACCGAAATTCCTAAATGAAGTATAAATTGAGTCTGCAGATGGAAAAACAAATTAGTATGACTTTGACCTGGGCAGAGAGTCCAGATTCAGTCTATCTTATCAAGTATATACTACTGTGTCTGCATCAACAAATAATGATATAGCTGGGATTTTATTTGGCAGTGATCAGTTGACGCTGACAAGAGGGCAGGGCCTCTGTTCCAGGGACTGATCTCAGTCACCCTGGAGATAATACCTGCAGCTTCTGCCTCTCATTACTCCTGGCTGCCAGTTATCCAGCGAGCATTTAAACAGTCCAAGGAACTGCTGCATCAGAAATTGCATGCACCGACAGCAGCATTTTAATGGCCCTTTGTGACTGCTGAAGTTAATCCTCCAGTAAGCATATCCCTTTATACTCTCTTCATAAGACTGTCAGGAAACCAGAATCTGCTTTGCTTTACCACTCAGAGCAAACAGAGCAGAACCTGCTAGGGATTAAAGATGGGGATTTCTTACATGTAAAGCTTCTTGAGATCCTAGCACTTTGGCGTACAGTTCACAGATTTTTCTTTTCCTATAAAAAAAAAAGAACCAAAGAATGTGAAGGAAGTAATGACTGATGAGTATGGAATAAACACAGTGAGTTCCAGGGTTCTTGCAATGAACCAGATTTATTAAGTGAAAAATTAAAATCAATGGCCTTCAGTCACTACACTGAATGACCAGTTCCTTGAATCTCTGCCCTCAAATTAACCCTCTTTTTCCTGACACAGTTATGTGCTTTGAAGATTCAACCAACTGTTCTCTTTTACATTTTTGCCTCTTCCACTACCTACTACCATATCTTTTCAAGATTAAAATGGAGAAAATGAGATTGAATTAAATTCAGTTTTAGGAATTGATTCTAAGTTACTATTTGGAAATATGCAAAATTCTAAATCCCTTTTATAAGTCTATAGTAAGTATGATGTGTCTTTTAACTATCCTATGTTTATGTTTTAAATATCTACCAACATATAAAGCTCATTTAATCTTTTAAATATAACATAACACATGCTATACTAGGAGAGGCCTATGGTCATTCCAGGGTAGTAATCTGTCACTTGTCAGAATGGTCTGTGGACACAGTACTGGGTCCTAAGGGCATGGAGGAGCAGTGGGCATGATGTGTTATGTGATATTACCTTAAAACAGTCTCTGACCACCCTCATAATTCATTGTGCAAATGACCAGCACAGAACATGGCACATACTGTATCTTAAAAATCAGTAGTTTTATTCATCTAAGCACTTCTTTTAAAAAAAGATTACCATTAATTTATTTTTATTTGGCCATGCCATTTGACCTGCAGGATCTTAGTTCCCCAACCAGGGACTGAACCAGAAGTTAAAGCATTGAGTCCTAACCACTGGACTGCCAGAGAATTCCCTATCTAAGCACTTCTTGAAACAGATACATTTTAAACTCACAATCACTCTTGGTAAAGTTTAAAAGCTCTAATTTACTAAAATTACCCATTTTAGAAATGAATAGGTCTGTTTTAGAAATTGTTTAAACAGGTTAACACTGATCCAGTTATACACGTTAGGTATTTATCTTTTTTAGTCTTTATATAGGTTAAATATTGAAAGTGCTTCAAGATACTTTCTTATACACTAATAAATGACTGGAAAAAATTGCTAAAAATGTCATAAAGGGTTTAATTCAAATCTGTAAGATAAGCATTAAAAGCTAAAGAGACAAATGGTAAAAAAAAAATATTGGGGGGAAGGAAGGAGGTAAGGGAAGGTTATAGTTATTAGAAATAAATTTTAAAAGATGCCAATTTCATGTTGCCAGTTACAATAGAAAACAAGTGTTCCCAATTTCACAGGTGTTCCCAATGTCTCTGAATAATGTTGGACAAAGTGTAACTTTATACATTTACCTGAAGGCTCACACTTACATGATTTATACAACTCCTAGAGTTTCCATCCCGTGGCTATAGTAGTAAATCAAGAGAAGGAGGCGGAATGATAGATGCTGTTTACCAATACCACTTTACCATGGAAGGTTTTAAGGGAGAGACAAATGCCACTTCTGAGGTGATGTCACACATCATGAGATAGCTATTTAAGTTCCAGTACAGGCAGGCAAGATTCACTGTCCTTCAAGGAGCTGTTCATACTACAGCTCAATAATGACAAAGGAAAGGCAGAACTGGAAGAAGTCTCAAGACTACTGTGTACCTGTCTGTCTCTCTCTGTGTAATCCAAGCCATTCATTTCAGACATGAAGAGACTGAGGCTCAGTGTGCTCAAGAGACTAGCTCAACATCACTCAGCTCATTAATGGCAGGGTCAAGGGTATACTCTCCTGAGCATCCCACCTGTAGTAAGTGCTCAATAAAAATTTACTGAATCAAAATCCATCCTCAGTCCAGTGTGGTACCCTCTTTTCTACTCTATGATATGACCAATTCTTACCTACTTCACAAGAGTGTTACAAGAAATAATTCTGATATTTTGAGTCAATAAGAAAACAAAAATATTGACAATTGTTATCCTGAAAACTTAACAATGCTTCATTTACTTTAGGTACATGTAATAACATCTTTGTTAAAACAGAGTGAACTCTAAAATGTAATCAAACTACTCTATAGTTAACTTTTCATTCAAGAACAGTAAACCAGTTATCATAGAAATTTGTCATTATTGACTGTATTTCACATTATTAAATGAGTCAATGATGAGTTCTAATGAACACATAGGAAATTATCTTCTCTATCCCTTCCTCCCATTAATATAAAAATTTTTAGAAAAGTTATATAAGATAAGGATGGTACAACAATGCACTGGTTGCTTAGCTAGGCTCTAAAAATAACAGAACATACTTTAAATGATGTACAAAAGAAGTCATTGTGCAAGTTGGATATACGTACTGGTTTCTAAACCTGGCTGCTCATCATAATTACTCAAAAGGCTTGTTAAAATATGCAAATACTCAGGCCCCACCCCTAACCTACCAAATCAAAATCTATCAGCCTCAGAAAAAATATATTTTCCAAACATCCTTTGGGAAATGTTGACGTAGTTTGTTCTGGGAACTATTACTTGAGTCAATGACATTCAGAATTCCAAGTGGTTTTGCCTTATAAAAACTTTTGAGAAGTTTAGCCACTATGTGGAATCAAAACCAAATGTCTACATCCAGGCTGGTATTTATTTTACTATTAATAAGGAGGGAAGGCAGGAAATCCAAAAGAAAATGTCAAGCTTAGTATGACATAATGAAAAAAAATACACATTAGATGCTATTCGTGACTTTGTCACAAGCTGGCTATGGAGCCTTGAACAAATCATTCCCCATCGCCAGACCCCCAACTTCTTCCTCTATTGAGTGAGTAGGCAGACACTAAAATAGTTCCCCTTTCCTGACATCAAATCTCATGGTTGCTCAAATAAACAAACCCATGTGCAATTGTGGGAACGTCTGCGGCCTTTCCCTAACTTGCAAAGTCATCAAAGTAACTCTCAAAGCAAGGTCTGCTAGTTGATTTGCTGCTTCATTTTTAAATCAAATGCAGAGAGAAGTATATATTTGCACGCACACCCTCTTCAAAAGCTAACAAAGGATTTAGGGTTATCCCTGTCGTAATGAAAGGGTTTGCATAACTCAATGAAGCTATGAGCCATATCATGCAGGGCCACCCAAGATGGAAGGGTCATAGTGAAGAGTTTTGAGACAATGTGGTCCACTGGAGGAGGGAATGGCAAACCACTCCAGTATTTTGACTGTGAGAACCCCATGAATATTATGAAAAGGCAGAAAGATATGACACCAGAAGATGAGCACCCCCAGGTTGGAAGGTGTCTAATATGCTACTGGGGAAGAGTAGAGGGCAGTTACTAGTATCTCCAGAAAGAATGAAAGAAGAAGCTGGGACAAAGCAGAAATGATGCTCAGTTGTGGATGTATCTGGTGGTGAAACTAAAGTCCAATGCTGTAAAGAACAATATTGCACAGGAACCTGGAATGTTAGGTCCATGAATCAAGGTAAATTGGATGTGGTCAAGCAGGAGATGGCAAGAGTGAACATCAACATCTTAGGAATCAGTGAACTAAAATGGACAGGAATGGGCGAATTTAATTCAGATGACCATCATATCAACTACTGTGGGCAAGAATCCCTTCAAAGAAATGGAGTAGCCCTCATAGTCAACAAAAGAGTCTGAAATGCAGTACTTGAGTGCAATCTCAAAAACGACAGAATGATCTTAGTTCGTTTCCAAGGCAAACCATTCAACATCACAGTAATCTAATCACAGTAAGTCTATGACCCAAGCAGTAATGCTGAAAGAGGAATAGTTCCATGAAGACCTACATGACCTTCTAGAACTAACACCAAAAAAGATGTCCTTTTCATCATGTGGGGGTTGGAATGCAAAAGTAGGAAGTCAAGAGATACCTGGAGTAACAGGCCTTTGGAGTACAAAATGAAGCAGGGCAAAGGCTAACAGTTTTGTCAAGAGAACACACTGGTTATAGAAAACACCCTTTTCCACCAATACAAGAGATGACTCTATGCATGGATATCACCAGATGTAATCAGATTGATTATATTCTTTGCAGCCAGAGATGGAGAAGCTCTATACAGTCAGCAAAAACAAGACCAGATCTGACTATGGCTCAGATCACGAGCTCTATAAGGGGCAAAATTCAGACTTAAATTGAATAAACTAGGAAAAACCACAAGGCCATTCAGGTATGATCTAAATCAAATCCCTTATGATTATACAATGGAGGTTATGAATAGATTCAAGGGATTAGATCTGGTAGAGAAAGTGCCTGAACAACTATGGAGAGAAGTTTGTTAACATTGGACAGGAGGCAGTAACCAAAGGCACCCCCAAGAAAAATAAATGCAAGAAGGCAAAGTGGTTGTCTCTGGAGGCTTTACAAATAGCTGAGGAAAAAGAAAAGTGAAAGGCAAGTGAGAAAGGGAAAGATATACCCAACTGAATGCAGAGTTCCAGAGAATAACAAGGAGAGATAAGGTCTTCTTAAACGAACAATGCAAAAATAGAGGAAAACAACAGAATGGGAAAGACTAGGTATCTCTTCAAGAAAACTGGAGACACCAAGGGAACATTTCATGCAAGGATGGGCATGATAAAGGACAGAAATGGTAAGGACCTAACTGAAGCAGAAGAGATTAAGAATAGGTGGTAAGAATACACAGAAGAATTATACAAAAAAGGCCTTAATGGCCCAGATAACCATGATGATGTGGTCACTCAACTAGAGCCAGACATCCTGGAGTGTGAAGTCAAGTGGGCCTTAGGAAGCATTGCTATGAACAAAGCTAGTGGAGGTGATGGAATTCCAGCTGAGCTATTTCAAATCCTAAAAGATGATGCTGTGAAAGTGCTGCACTCAATATGCCAGCAAATTTGGAAAACAGCAGTGACCACAGGCCTGGAAAAAGTCATTTTTCATTGCAATCCTAAAGAAGGGTAATGCCAAAGAATGTTCAAACTACCATACAATTACACTCATTTCACTTGCTACTAAGGTTATGCTCAAAATCCTTCAAGCTAGTCTTCAGCAGTACATGAACTGAGAATTTCCAGATGTACAAGCTGGATTTAGAAAAGGCAGGGCAAATTGCCAACATCTGCTAGATCATAGAGAAAGCAAGGGAATTCCAGAAGAACATCTGCTTCATTGACTCCACTAAAGCCTTTGACTGTGTGGATCACAACAAACTGTGGAAAATTCTTAAAGAGATGGGAATATCAGACCACCTTACCTGTCTCCTGAGAAACCTGTGTGTAGGACAAGAAGCAACAGTTAGAACCAGACATGGAACAATGGACTGGTTCCAAATTGGGAAAGGAGTATGATAAGGCTGTGTACTGTCACCCTGTTTATTTAACTTATATGCAGAGTACATCATGCGAAATGCTGGACTGGATGAATCCCAAGCTGGAACCAAAACTGCCAGGAGAAACATCAACAATCTGAGATATGCAGATGATACCACTCTAATGGCAGAAAATGAAGAGGAACTAAAGAGCCTCTTGGTGAGGGTGAAAGAGGAGAGTGAAACAGCTGACTTGAAACTCAACATTCAAAAAACTAAGACCATGGCATTTGGTCCCACCACTTCATGACAAATAGAAGGGGAAAAAGTGGAAGTAGTGACAGATTTTATTTTCTTGGACTCCAAAATCACTGTGGATGGTGACTGCAGCCATGAAATTAAAAGACGCTTGCACCTTGGAAGGGAAGTCATGACAAACCTAGATGGTATTTTAAAAAGCAGAGACATCACCTTGCTGACAAACATGCAATAGGTTTGAACACCTATGTATGGATCTGCTTTTCAGAAAAAGTACATGTTGGAGAACCTTGGAGATGGAATAAAGGTCATTGGGACTTGGCCTCTTAAGCTTTTTTCAGAGCTACCATTTTTAAATGATTTTTCTCCATCCATCTTACTGAGAAACCCTACCTCTCAACCCCTGTAAAACAAACAGAGGTGTAAAACTAAATTAATATATGCACGTGGGAGGCATGAGTCAAAAGGGGGCTAGCAAAATACAAAAAGGTTGATTTGTTGGGATTTTGAGATTAACAGATTATTGCATTTTTCATAATGTTATTATACTGTTGTTAGTGCATCAAGCACAATAAAAAGCTAACCTTTTACGTGTTTCAGATGTAAATTCTTACCTTATATCTTTATGCAGTTTAGCGAGGCGGTCAGCTTTTCGAGCGAGGATGAAGCTGGGGAGAGAAATTACGTTTGAATGATTAGGTGACGGTGGTTTATCTTAAGAGTTGTCTCTTCTTTTTAAAGTGTTCTTGCCTATATCTACAGTAATACCCTAAATACAAGCAAGTTCCATTCCAAGAACGCATCTGTAAATCCAATTTTTTCATAAGTCCAACATAGTTAGCCTAGGTACCCAACTAACACAATTGATTATATAGTACTATACTCTACTACTAATAATAAATCTAATAATAATAATAAGTAAGTAAGTGTTAGTCGCTCAGATGTGCCCAACTCTTTGCGACCCCATGGACTGCAGCCCACCAGGGTCCTCTGTCCATGAGATTTTCCAGGCAAGGATACTGGAGTGGGTTGCCATTTCCTTCTCCAGGAGATCTTCCCAACCCAGGGATTGAACCTGGGTCTCTCGCAATGCAGGCAGATTCTTTACCAACTGAGCTACAAGGGAAGCAGGCTTATAATATTTTTCACACAAATAATATATAAAAAACAAACACAGAAAAAAACACTTTTAGTCTTACAGTACAGTACCTAGAAAAGTGCAGGCGTATAGTACAACAGCTGGCATATGGGGCTGGCACCCACGTTTGTATCTTTGAAAGTTCACAACTTGAAGGTTTGTACGTAGGGGACTTACTGTACTCAGCACTAATACTACTCTCCCAACACTCTCCCATTATTTCCATATACTAGAGCAAATGCCAAGCTGTCCTCATCTGCTTCTGGGTCCAAAACCCCTGCCAGGGGTGGGCTCCTAAACAATATATCACTACCTACTCAATATTTTATAGCCAAAGTTCAGTACAGTTCTTGGCATACAGTAGGAAATTGACTATGTAGATGAATTAATGTTGCATTAAATGATGAGCCTGGTAATGACTGTTGCCATCTGTCAAGTTACTTGATAAAAGCTGGAAAAACAAATATCAAAAAGTGCTTGTTGGGAATTCCCGGGTGGTCCAGAAGTTAGGACTTCGAGCTTCCACTGCAGGGGGCACGGGTTCAATTCTTGGTCAGGGATTTAAGATCCCACATGCCAAAGGCATGGCCAAAAAAATAAATAAATGAAGTGCCTGAAGTGGATGCCATGGTGGGCCACCCAGATTCCTCTTCAGGACCAAACACTCATTACCCTCAGCTCACAGCCAAACCCCTCCCTAGCAATTATACTCTGCAGCAGAGAACTGCCTGGTGAAAGGTCCCATCCCTTCTCAGAATGAATGCCAGAGTGCGATGGGTACCAAAGCCTACCACACAATGCAGACACCCAGTGCAGATACCTCTGAAAGGCAATCCTTACTTCGAGGCCTCTGTTGGGACAACACTGGAGCCCAACCGTTCCCTCTGCCCAATCCTGATTCCTTCCCTCCCCCACAGGTAGTATGTGTCCATGTGCTCAGTCACTTCAGTCGTATCTGACTCTGTGAGACCCTATGAACTGTAGCCTGTCAGGCTCCTCTGTCCATGGAATTCTCCAGGCAAGAATACTGGAGTGGGTTGACATTCCCTTCTCCAGGGGATCTTCCCAACCCAGGAATAGAACCTGCATCTCTTGCATCTCCTGCATTGACAGGCTGGTTCTTTACCACTAGCGCCACCTGGGAAGCCCAGGCAGCACTCCACAGAGCAATTCCTGATGAACCTCCTAAACCCAAATCTCCACCTCCAAGTTGACTTCCTGGGAAACCAGCCTAGTACAGTTCTCAAATTCAGTGACTCAGTAAAACTCAGTTATGATCTGTCTGCTTCCCTTTGATCAAGTAGATTCTACTTATTATGCTATTATTAATTGCTTGTATATTTTAAAGAATGGAATTGTAACAAGAAATCCTTAGCTATACTATGATTAGAAAGCTTGCCAAAAAATCCAAATGAGCCAAAGGACAATGGAGTGATTTCTCCATTTAAGAAAAGTTTTAAAATTGTATTTTTTTGTTATTTTTCTAGACAAAGACAAATAGATCAGGACTGAAAATGCAAGGGATGAAGACAGAAATTTTGTCCTCTCCCTCAATTCCCTCTCCCCCAATTAAACTGTTCCTCAATTTGATTGGCCATTCCTTTAGAGTTGTTATTTGAGACCATTCTGGGAAGCAAAGATATAAAATGCATTTGTGTTTACCCAGAGAACAGTATTTCAGAGGAAGCTGTGGAATCTTTAAGAAATTTGAACCATTGAACTCTGGGAGATATAGTCATGATTTTGCTTGATTTAACTAACACTTTATGTTGTGGCTTGCTGGTAAGGTGAAAGTGAAAGGGAAGTCAGTGGTGTCCGACTCTTTGAGACCCCATGGACTGTAGCCTATCAGGCTTCTCAGTCCATGGGATTTTCCAGGCAATAGTAATGGAGTGAATTGCCATTTCCTTCTCCAGGGGATCTTCCCGACCCAGGCATTGAACCCAGGTCTCCCACATTGTACACAGACGCTTAACAGCTGGTAAGGTGCTAGGTGCTAAGTCACTTCAGTCATGTCTGACTCTTTGTAACCTGGTGGACTGTAGCTCACCTGGCTCCTCTGGAAAGAACACGAGTGGGTTGCATACCCTCCTCCAGGGGATCTTCCCGACCCAGGGATCAAACCCACATCTCTTGCATTGGCAGGCAGGTTCTTTACCACTGCACCACCTGGGAAGCCGTAGTACTAATGATTTTAGTTAAATTTTAGGTGTATGCAACAATTGTATGTGGTATTTCAGTGAAAATCACCAACAGCTGATAGAAGATTAAATGATCTATCTGAAAGCCTTTTAGATCCTGGGTGCTTTTCACAGTTCCTTTTCTAAAGGGCAGTGAGTGTTGGTTCTGTCTGTCAAATCTCAAGTCCTAAATGAAATAACCTCTTTGATCTAACTGTAAGAATGGACAATTATCATCCAACTTTCTTTGGTGTTTTATTGGGGAAATTACACACCCTGGCTTTGGGGTGGGAACATTTCACAGCTCTAAAGTACAAGGTCCTTTCTAGTTTCCAAAGGCAAGTAGTTATCACACACAGTGCTGGGCAATTACAGCATCCCTATCTTCAAGGCTTTCATTGCCTAGAGCAAAGAGCAGGGCAGAGGCAATATAGCTTCAATGCAAGAACAGGGTGGAAGCAATTTTCCAGATAAAACAGATTAGAATATCACTTTCTCAGTGTGTTAGTCGCTCAGTTGTGCCCAACTCTTTGGGACCCCATGGACTGTAGGAGCTGCATAAATAAACCCATTACCATCTAGAAGGCTTCTGCAATCCATGTCCTTGTTGCTGTGCTGTGCTTAGTCACTCAGTCGTGTCCAACTCCTTGCAACCCGTGGACTGTAGCCTGCCAGGCTTCGCTGTCTTTGGGGATTCTCCAGGCAAGAATACTGGAGTGGGTTGCCATGCCCTCTTCCAGGGGATCTTCCCTACCCAGGGATCGAACCCAGGTCTCCCGCACTGCAAGTGGAGACTTTTTACCGTCTGAGCCACCAGGGAAGCCCATATCCTTGTGAATAAAGCTAAAGAAAGCCCAGAACAGCGGATGCCACAGTATTTCATTCCCAGGGCAAGAAAAACATCAATATTCTTTCATCTTCAGTCAGATAGGTCTTGACCAGTAGTCTCTAGAAACCTCTGTCTCAACTTCTTGCTTTTCTTTGGCACATAAAAAGGGACAGCAAACCCCCCAATCTATGTATTTTCTTGCCCAGTGGGGTCGGAGATGAATAGGGTACAATGTTCCTATAATCTTTACATTGTGAGCACCTGCCCTTGCCAGGGAAGCTGGTGCTCTTTCTTACATCTGACAGTGAGAGAAGCAGTTACAAAATGTTTTGCTGAAAAAAAAAAAAAAGTTTTGCTGGCAGTCCAGTAGTAGAGTCTGCTTTCTAAGTCCCTAGGGTCCTGGGTGTGCTCCTTTGGATTTTGTAATTTCCCTTCAATGACACAATGCACATGAGCTTAACTCTCCTGGGGCACAGGGGGAAACCAATGGTCTCCAAAAGTCACTTGACTGCTAGAGAAGCTGTGCTCTTTTATTGCAATGTGCTAGAATAAATAACCCTTTTGTTGGCATTGCTTTGAGGAGGACTAAAAGGTATGACAACTGGGAGGCTACAGCACTCCTTGGAAATTTCTTTGTGGGAGCTCCGATTCCCTCTCTGGACCCCTAGTCTCCAGAGGGAAGAGTAGCTGTGTGAGGCAGGAGAGGAAAAGAGTTCCTCTTCCAGACACAGAACCTCGCCCTGGCACCATTCCTCATGGAAGACAGCCATGGAGTGACTTACTGGAAAAAGTGCCCTACATTCAAGGCCTGGCTGGCTCTCCTTCAAACTGCACTTCATTGGTCATTCATCTTATCTCCCAGGGTAACTGTGAACAAAATTTTCTTTTCTTTTGGCCATGCCACATGGCTTGTGGGATCTTAGTTTCCCGACCAGAGATTGGACCTGGGCCCTTGGCATTGAGCTATTGGAGTCCTAACCGCTGGACCAGCAGGGAATTCCAACAATTAAAATATTAACATTTGCTATGTAGTGCTGTCTAGAATGGAGAGAGGACTAGAGCCCAGAAAACATAACTTTGGAAGGTTGTACAGGACAAAATAGTTCTCGTTCCAGAATGGCTATAAACATTCTGTAGGCAAAGTGGTCTGCCATGCCATCTGTCTAGCTGTATTTTTCACTCTTGTCCTCCACATGTAAGTTTCATGGGGGAAAGTAATCAATGGACACAGGTTCAAAGTGGTGTTCACTTTAGTAAAGTTTCCCAGTGTTCTCGTGCCACTTACTCTATGACTCTAATATTACCAAACATGAAAACATGATATATTGTCTATAGGGTTACTTAGTGTTGCTTGAGCTTGAGTGCAAAACAACACGCTCTGCTAGTTCCCACACCAAGACACCAACATAGTTTGCAAAATGCAGAACATCCAGGTCTCACTTACCCCATGATAGCAGGCAGTGATCCATCTGGCTTGGTATCATCCAGTGTTATTGAAATTGGAGCTTCCTCATCTTCGATGATCATACAGCCACAGTAATCTTAACCAGAAGAAAAATAATAGGAGATTGAGAAACTTCGTCAGGGATTTAGGAAGGACATTTTAAAGTATATATATATAACTATTTTGCTAAAAGGAAGGCAAAACTTAAACTATTGGTCTTTGCCCTGATCCCAGAAGTTCTTTTCCATTAAATACACTCACTGATTAAACAAGGATGTTTGGTGACCCAGACATATTAGAAAATGACCCATCTCGATGACCTTTACATAAAGGTCAGGTATGATCAATGCATGAGTAAAATTGTAAGATGGCCTTGGAGTTGTGGAATACACAAGAAACAGTAGGGTGTGTTAGAAGGAATCGCCTCTGGGAAACCAGGGAAGAAGGGTCAAGAAGGAATCCTTTTAGGATGAGATGAAGGCTTAGCAACAACCAACACCACATCCGCCCAGACCTTGCCTCATGCCAACACCCGAACAGGAAGTCTCATTGTTACCATTTTATACAGAGGCTGAGGCTGAGAGGTGAAGTGCCACCTGAGGCAACACAGCTAGTAAGCAAGTGGGGCCCAGGAATGTGTGACTTCAAAGCAGCGCTCTTTCACAGTGGTCCTTTGTCTTACTCCGCTCATGAAGAGGAAGTGGTGAGACATATGCCAGGGGCCTGGACAATGTGGCCCTGCAACTGGAGGGCCTGCTGCCTTGCCTCTCACTGCCAGCAAGCACTCTTGGGGCCATTTTGTGTTGCTGGGGACTATGAAGAGATGGACAGACTAAGATCTCTGATCCTTTCTCTACCAACTGGAAACACATCTTTTTCTGTTCAATATGTTCCTACTGAACTGAACTGTATGTTCCTAAAAAAGAGTGCAGTCTTCTCTTAACACAATTTAAACATGAATAAACACAACCTACCCTTTTTCTTCCAAAAGGCCTCCTTGTAATACATCATGCACTTAATGACAGCCCCCATTGGAAGACGCTGTATCAGCTGGTTTCGCTCTGATGGAAGCTCTGGTCTAAAGTGTATCTTGGCAGTCAAAGTTGGTGGGATGGCACTAATGACATACCGGCACTGAAACAAACAGACACAAAATACCATCTCAAACGTGAGTCACAGTCTTTGCAGGGGACATGAAACATCACATTTATCATTTTGAGGGACACTAAGCAGTCACAATGTACAGTATGAGACCACTGTGAGGCAACAACACAGAACAAGGCACATCAACTAAGGCTAATAATTGGAAGACTGAGTCAGAAATATGCCAGCATCAATCATGCCACCGCTTGGACTATATTTGGTTAGAAGCTGCAGAAGACAGAAACATGTTAGTCGCTCAGTCGTGACTGACTCTTTGTGAGCCTGCCAGGCTTCTCTGTCCATGGAATTCTCCAGGTAAGAATATTGGAGTGGGTGGCCATTCCCTTCTCCAGGGGATCCTCCCCACCCAGGGATCGAACCCAGGTCTCTTGCATTGCAGGCAGATTCTTCACCATCTGAGCCACCAGGCTATTAGAGACCTACTTAATATAAGCTCTTTAAATTTTATTTATTTATGGGCCACACCGTGAGGCAGGCAGGATCTTAGTTCTCTAACCAGGGGATGGAACTTGTGTCCCCAGGTCCTAACCATGGGACTGTCAGGGAATTCCCATAATACACATTTCTTTTGACAAAACTGAATTACCTCATAAAGTTCACGATTCAGGGTCTCTACGGTGATGTTTTCACTTGACTGGTCAACATAGGTGACAGGGCTCCTCAGTTTCACCCTGTCCCCTAGGAGTTGCATTATCCGTTCGCTTACTTGACCAGATCCACCTACAAACTTCCGTTCCTACAGGAAAAGGCAGGCAGGGATGGAAATGTGACAAATGCCCCAGGAAGGAAAGCCATATTTACCACTGATTAGAAACCTGTGGAAAAATCACAGGCCATACCTCCACTCTCTACACTGTTAACTGTTAGAAGAACTCATTAGGACAGGGGCAGTCTACCAAGACACCTCAGTCACCATGCTCTATGCAGCTTCATGTGACAAAAAGCTGTTACCAGTTTATGGAATCACAGAATCAGTGGGAAGGGATGAATTGGGAGATTGGGATTGACATTATATATATAAAATAGATAACTAATAAGAACCTACTGTGTAGCACAGGGAACTCTACTCAATACTCTGTTAAAGGTCTATATGGGGAAACAATCTATTAAAAAAAGAGTGGATACATGTGCATGTATAACTGATTCACTTTGCTGTATACCTGAAACTAACATGACATTGGAAATCAACTATATCCCAATAAAAATTTAAAATCAAATCACAGAATCAGAAGGAAGGTTTCCCTAGACCACTGGCACCTTGACCAAATGCAAATATCAGCAAGCTTCAAATGCTCAAGAGTGCAGTGCATGGAGGGTGTCTGGCGACAGGGAGGATGCTGCGCTTCTCCCAGGGGGAGGCAGTTTCCTTTTTTTTTAAAAAAAGTTGATTATTTTTTTCTAGTTTCACTGAGATGCGGATGCAGTTTCTTAACTCCCCTCAGTTTTTTAAAGTCCCAGGCCAGGACTGTCTAGGCGCAACAGGCTCATGGTGCTCTCAAGGATCACCTGGTCATCACCAAAAGATGTTCTAAGAATCTAAATCTCAGCTGTTGAGAACTTTTTGCCAAAAGGCCTGGAAGTTTCCCTGGGAGGACAGAAGAATGAAGGCTCAGCATCTGCCTATTCCTCCAGACACTGTGGACTAGCTTCCTTGAGCAACTCTATAAGACCGTGAGTGCTGCATCCTAGTGCCATCTGCTACGCTCACCATGGAGATGCTTCCGGCTTAATCTAAGGTCGGTCCTTAATACAGTGCATTTTGTAAGAACCAGGGGAATATTTTTAGCCTGCTAGAGATTGATGATTCTTTGAATGATTAGAAATACAAGTAGGCAGACTGAAGCACAGCCCACCATTGTACAATTAGGTACCTTAATCATGTTCCTCCAGAAAGCCTATGCCAGCAACCTCACAATAATTTTTACACTTGGATAACTGGCTATTGTCTTAATGACACCACTATAGCTCCTTATAAAAACATTCCCAAAGTAGTTTAGTTTCATGATCCGTCCATCCTCACAAAACCAGAACCATTTCATTTATAATTTGACCTCTGTTTTCCAAGAGTTACTCTAAATGTTAGTATAGTGGAAAGACCAGGAACTCTTTTCCATCTTCATGTCTAGTATTTGTTGAACTAAACTATTAAAGGATAAATAACCATTAAACTATTAAAGGATAAATCTAAGTTCTTTGTAAAGGTATTGTGATAATGGTTTTACATTCATAATCTGAACTATGCCCTCCAAAAGGTCATGTGGAGTCTGCCCAGAAGTATCTTGGCTCCTCTGAATGAGGGATATAACACAGAACTGTAAAGAAATTATCTTTCAATTAAAAAATAAATTAACTAAATACATATATATATATATATATATATATATGAAAAAGAAGTGAAGCCGCTCAGTTGTGCCAACTCTTTGTGACCCCATGGATTGTAGCCTACAAGGCTCCTCTGTCCATGGAATTTTCCAGGCAAGAGTACTGGAGTGGGTTGCCATTTCCTTCTTTTTTATATATATATATATATATATATAAATTGAGTCAAGATATTTCCAAAGACAAATATAGATTAAAAGGAGTAATATGGGATTTCTAGATGTAAAGGCACTTAAAAAATGCGACTGCCTTATGTTTGCTAAAGCTGAAGGTCAAACTGGCAACCATAAGAACAACTTAGGGACTTCTGATGGTCTCCCAAGGAGAGGAATAATTCACTAAGTAGACAATGACTCTACACCTCATACTATGAAACAGAGCATAAGTTAGAACTAAATTGCTCTCAATTAAACCTTATTCCATTGAGGCATAACATTCTTAGAAAAGAGATACCCATTTTCTTTCACTAAGGGAGAGTCTTGAAATAAAGACTCACAGAGTTTGGAAAACCCGGGAATTAAAATTCTGGCTTTACTACTGGCTTGTTGTGTATCCAACCAGGGAGCCAGATGAGTTACATTCATTAGTAATGGCTGTGGTATCAGTTCAGTTCAGTCGCTCAGTTGTGTCCGACTCTTTGCAACTCCATGGACTGCAGCACATCAGGCCTCCCTGTCCATCACCAACTCCCGGAGTTTACTCAAATTCATGTCCATCAAGTCAGTGATGCCATTCAACCATCTCATCCTCTATTGTTCCCTTCTCCTCCTGCCTTCAATCTTTCCCAGCACAAGGGTCTTTTCAAATGAATCAGTTCTTCGCATCAGGTGGCCAAAGTATTAGAGTTTCAGCTTCAGCATCAGTCCTTCTAATGAATATTCAGGACTGATATCCTTTAGGATTGACTGGTTTGATCTCGTTGCACTCCCTGGGACTCTCAAAAGTCTTATCCAACACCACAGTTCAAAAGCATCAATTCACTGGGGCATCAGAGTCTTGCTGATCTTAATCTGCTTCTTGTTGGTTCAATATTTCTTATGAAGAAGAGCTTGAAGTATAGAGCTTGAATTATTTAAAATACTAAGTCATTCTACGTTTCCATTTTATTAATGGGATGTTGCAATCAGTTGTAAACTAATAAACTTATATAGTGATTTGCACAAAGACTCCATGAACAAAAACTGCACAGTTAAGTACAAAAAGTATCTAATTTGGAGACTTAAATGTTTTCCATAGTCATAGTAATGGCCTTTACATAAAGACTAATAGGAATTCTACATATATTAATTCTTTGATAAAATCTAGACTCAAATCAGTGTACTCTCCATTATACACTTACTTGAATCAGTCCTATTAGGTTGGTAATAGATTTTTTTTTATATACCCAAATTTGATTTAAAAGTAAACGCTAGTTATTAAGCTCTATTAAAAAGAAATCCAGAAGCGCATTTTATCTGCACAAATCAGTTACAAAGTTCAAAAGTGTTTCTTATGCTTTAAGACTCAGTTTTTAACTTTGTAAACCACATCTGAAAGACTTGGCACTTCTGCATTATTGTGTTTCATTTCTTTCTCTTTTTTTTTCTATTTTGATTAAGAGGATAGTAGAAAAAGATTTTCTGGCATTTTTATTCACTTGGTTAATTTGTATAAGCTTCTGATTGCCAGTTGCTCAGATAACAAGTGACAAGGCAGAATTCTTGAAAGCATTAAAGTTCCTTAAACCTAAGGCTAAATCTTGAATATATTGTTGAATTCTTTACTATGCTGATAGCTGGCAGATTGACAGCTGCACATTTGGCATGCTTTGATTTTTGGTTCTGGGGGTATTTTGGGACTTTATTTTTCATTGCAGATTTATTTGGCAATGTACAGTAAAATTTGTAAACTTGCTTCAAGTTTATGAATAAAGAACCACTTTTTTAAAAAAAGCATCGATTCATTGGTGCTCAGCTTTCTTTATAGTCCAACTCTCACATCCATACATGACTACTGGAAAAACCATAGCCTTAACTAGATGGACCTTTGTTGGAAAGTAATGTCTCTGCTTTTTAATATGCTGTCCAAGTTGGTCATAACTTTTCTTCCAAGGAGCAAGCGTCTTTCAATTTCATGACTGCAGTCACCATCTGCAGTGATTTTAGAGCCCCAAAAGATAAAGCGTGCCACTGTTTCCACTGTTTCCCCATCTATTTGCCATGAAGTGATGGGACTGGATGCCATGATCTTACTTTTCTGAATGTTGAGCTTTAAGCCAATTTTTTCACTCTCCTCTTTCACTTTCATTAAGAGCTCTTTACTTATAACTTCACTTTCTGCCATAAGGGTGGTGTCATCTGCATATCTGAGGTTATTGATATTTCTCCTGGCAATCTTGACTCCAGCTTGTGCTTCAGCCAGACCAGCATTTCTCATGATGTACTCTGCATATAAGTTCAATAAGCAAGGTAACAATATACAACCTTGACATACTCCTTTCCTGATTTGTAACCAGTCTGTTGTTCCATGTCCAGTTCTAACTGTTGCTTCCTGACCTGCATACAGATTTCTCAAGAGGCAGGTCAGGTGGTCTGGTATTCCCATCTCTTTCAGAATTTTCCATAGTTTGTTGTGATCTACACAGTCAAAGGCTTTGGCATAGTTAATAAAGCAGAAGTAGATGTTTTTCCGCAACTCTCTTGCTTTTTCGGTGATCCAACAGATACTGGCAGTTTGATCTCTGGCTCCTCTGACTTTTCTAAATCCATATTGACCATCTGAAAGTTCACTGTTCATGTACTGTTGAAGCCTGGCTTGGAGAAATTTGAGCATTACTTTACTAGCGTGTGAGATGAGTGCAATTGTGTGGTAGTTTGAGCATTCTTTGGCACTGCCTTTCTTTGGGATTGGAATGAAAACAGACCTTTTCCAGTCCTGTGGCCACTACTGAATTTTCCAAATTTGCTGGCATATTAAGTGCAACACTTTCACAGCATCATATTTTAGGATTTGAAATAGCTCAACTGGAATTCCATCACCTCCACTAGCTTTGTTTGTAGTGATGCTTCCTAAGGCCCACTCGACTTCACACTCCAGGGTGTCTGGCTCTAGGTCAGTGGTCACACCATCGTGATTATCTGGGTCATTAAGATCTTTTTTTGTATAGTTCTTCTATGTATTCTTGCCACCTCTTCTTAATATCTTCTACTTCTGTTAGGTCCATACCATTTCTGTCCTTTACTGTACCCATCTTTTCATGAGATGTTCCCTTGGTAACTCTAATTTTCTTGAAGAGATTTCTAGTCTTTCCCATTCTATTGTTTTCCTCTATTTCTTTGCATTGATCTCCGAGGTCGGCTTTCTTATCTCTCCTTGCTATTCTTTGGAACTCTGCATTCAAATGGGTATATCTTTTCTTTTCTCCTTTGCCTTTTGCTTCTCTTCTTTACACAGCTATTTGTAAGGCCTCCTCAGACAACCATTTTGCCTTTTTGCATTTCTTTTTCTTGGGGATGGGCTTGATCCCTGCCTCCTGTATAATGTCACAAACCTCCATCTGTAGTTCCTCAGGCACTCTGTCTATCAGATCTAATCCCTTGAATCTACTTGTTACTTCCACTGTAAAATCATAAGGGATTTGATTTAGGATGTGTTATGGAAGCAGGGCAAATGCTGCTGCTGCTAAGTCGCTTCAGTTGTGTCTGACTCTGTGTGACCCCATAGACCGCAGCCCACCAGGCTCCTCCGTCCCTGGGATTCCCCAGGCAAGAACACTGGAGTGGGTTGCCATTTACTTCTCCAATATGTGAAAATGAAGTTGCTCAGTCGCGTCCGACTTATAGCGACCCCATGGACTGCAGCCTACCAGGCTCCTCCATCCATGGGATTTTTTAGGCAAGAGCACTGGAGTGGCTTGCCATTGCCTTCTCCGAGGGCAAATGCTAGTAGGCAGCAAAATTTATCCCCCAAATGTCGAATTTACTATTGAAAGAGTAACCAGAAATCACTTGTATTAGAAGAATAGTCAGTTCCATTCTATAACAGGTAACATAAAATAATAACTCTGAGACACAGAATGGGACCAAAAGTCTCATGCCTGGAACAGAGATGACTTTAATGACAATTTTACAAGAACTAGATTTTTTTGCAAATTAGTTGATTTTAATAAGTGAGCTCCTCCTACATATTCTAATTTCACCTACTTCCAAAAGGAAGGAACTGAATTCCTCAAACCAAATTCAAAATGAAACATTCTTTAGTTGTGAACTTACTTTTGGAAATGAGAAAATTTTGTTTTCAGGAAACTTTTTTTTGAAATTGTTTCAAATTTAGAAATATGTTTCATGTTTCAAAATATAGAAGCAATTATTAAGATACTGCACTGGCTGAGGACAAAATCAGACATGAAGTTTAGTGTAAGAATGGACACTTCATACCTGGCCACCGTTGGTAATGGAGAATATCCGAGTTGTGCCCCCACATTGTTTCACGTACCACAAGAACCACAGGGCAGACACCTCATGGGGTTCAGAGGTCACATTGATATTCACAAAGAGAGATGCAAACTGCCGAGCAGTCCTGGTCATAGAACAAGAGTCAGGAGTAAACACATACATGCTTCACATGACATTATCTTTAGAAACATAATTTAGTATAGTTAGAAACCATTTCTATGCCTTTAAAAAATACTCATGGACTCAATCTCTGACAGAATGCAGATTTTTAACTCTCGGGGAAAATAATTTTTTCCTGACTTGTTGGAAATTATGGGTTAGCTCCAAACATGCTAATCCCAGTGCAGTCTAAAAGGTTAATATGCTTGTCAGGTTCATTGACGATACTGTTTTCACTTATTTGAACAAACCTCCTCTCCTCAACACCTCCACTGCCCCCACCCTGGTCCAGGCAACCACTGACCCTAACCTGGGTTAAAACAGTGATGGCTGCTCCTGGGTATCCCTACCTAGTCATATGACTACATCCCCTCATGTTCCTTCTCTACATTACAGCCAATTAAGTCTTTCCACAGTCCAAAACTAAAACAAACAAACAAAAAATAAACACTCTGCTTGGTGGTGGTGGTTTAGTCACTAAGTCGTGCCCAACTCTTGCGACACCATGGACGGTAGCCTGCCAGGCTCCTCTGTTCATGGGATTCTCCAGGCAAGAATACTGGAGTGGGCTGCCATTTCCTTCTCCAACCCTTCAATGATGTTAATGGCAAAAGGCAAAAAGTCTTGTATATGGTCAATAATGTGTCTTGCACCATCAGCCTCTCAAGTTCTGTAAACTCCCATTACATCATTTCCTCATGGCATCTTTATGGTCTAGGCATACATACTGTTCACTCATTGTTAAAAGATGTCAATCTCCCCATCTTGGGGGCCTTCATAAGCTGCTCCCTGTTCTCTATACTGGGCATGGGGGTGGGCATTTCCCACACTATACAACCTTCACATCTTCCACCATTATTTGTGGTCGATTACTGGAAAATACCATGCCTCAACCATTCATCCTTCCATCCATCCCATCCACTATGACTTATTCCTGAAAGAAACCATCCCTCCCCCTTTACTATTTTTCTCAATTACTATGGCTCGCTACTGCAACATCACCCCTCCTCACCAACCATATCTCCTGTCTCCTCCATCCACTATGGATCATTCCTGAAAGATACCATCCATTGCATCACCCACTTTTCCATCTCATTCCATCACTGTGGTTCACCTGTGAGATACCAACACCCCACACCATCCACTGTTTCTATTTCCAATTCATTGTGATTTATTCCTGGAATATATATCCTCCCCATACCCTGATCTCCACTCATCCACTGGGCTCATTCGTGGAAGACACATCATTCCCCAACACCATCCATCAGTCCTATATCCCCCATCAACTGACTCATTCCTTTAAGATACTTGGACAAAAACATCCTCCTCACCATCCATCCTTCCTGACAGCTTTCCACCATTAATTGCAGGTCATTATTGGAAGATTCCATCCTGCCACATCATCCACCTTTCTCCATCTACCCCTATCCACGGTGTCTCATTTCAGAAAGATGTCACCATTCATATCATCCATCCTTCCTTTCTCCACCATCCACTGCTGCTCATTCCTTGTTGATACCATCCCCTCGTACCATCCTCTTTTCCTCCCATCACTGTGGCTCACTCCTAGAAGATACATCCCACCAATCCATCCATCCATACTATCTCCCCCCATCCACTGTAGCTCATTTCTGGAAGATACCATCCCCTCATACCATACTCTTCCTGTCATCCATAAACTGACTTATTCTTGGAATATACCATCTCCCCACGTCATCCACTCTTCCTGTCTCCTCCATCAACTGACTTGTCCTTGGAAGATACCATCTACACATACTATCCCTCTTTCGTCTCTCCCCCATCCACTGTAATTCATTCCTGAAAAATACCAACATCTCACATAATATATCTTTTATATCCTCCACCAATTGGTGCATTTCTCAAGATACTATCTCCACAACCACACAACCTCCCCACTTTCCTCCATCCACTGTGGCTTATCCTGGAAGACACCATCCCACCATATCATCCATCCTTCCTGTCTCTACCCATGCACTATGGCTCATTCTTGGCACATACCTGCCTCCCACACCATCCATCTTTCCTGTTTCCCCTGTCAACAGAGGCTCATACCCAGAAGATACCATTCTTACACCATCCACTATTTCCTGTCCCGTGCACACAATATGGTTTATTCCTGAACATAGTAACCCCACATACCATCCACTCTTCCTTTCTCTCTCATCAACTGGGTCATTCTTAAAAGACACCATGTTCACGCACCATTTTTCATGTCTCCTTCCATCCCCTGTGGTTAATTCCTAAAAGATACCATCCCCTCACAGCATCCATTTTCTTGTCTCCCTCATCTACTGGCTCATTCCTGGAATATACCATCTCCTCACACCATCCCCTCTTCCTAACTTCCCCATCCCGTTACTCATCCTGCAAGATACCATTTACTCACACTAAACACCCTTCCTGTCTTCCCCCACCCACTATGGCGCCTTCAATGAAGATTCTTAATTCCCACAGCATCCACCCTTCCTGTCTCCCCCATCTATTATGGCTCATTCATGGAAGATGCCATTCTCTCATATCATCTATCTTTCCTCTTTCCCTCATCCATTAGGCACATTCCTGGAAGATAGCTTGCCCTCACACCATCCATCCTTCCCTGTCCCTTACCACCCTCTGTGGCTCATTCTTAGTTGATGTAGTTACAACTCCTTTATTTCAACAAGGAATCTCTCCTTCACCCTCAAGAGAGGTCAGGTTCCTCCATTTCAATCTCTCTTAGAATTATGTAACATGTGTATAATTACAGTCTCTCCTGCTAAAAATATATCAGCTCCATGAGGTTAGGGGCCACACATCATAAGTTCACCACCATTCCTCAGTGCTTCTTCGTATGGTGCCTTCACACAGCAGCCCCAAAATGCTGACAGAATGATCTGTAACTCAGTTAGTAACACAGATTCTCATTGAAAACATAATTTAGAGTTTTCATTAATATAGACTAGCTTCCCTCTAGTTCTTCTATATTTATATGAAATTACTTTAACACCTTTCCAAATTGCTTTTGCAGCTGACCTCTGTACTATCTGAAAACACAATTACTTCTTTTATGGTGAAGTGCACAATTCTTTCATTAAAAAAAAAAAAGTTCAACTTCCTTCACATACTTTTCTTCTTATGTTTTAGATTCACTTTATGTTGAATCCTGCTCTGAGTGTCTCAAGGGCCCTTAAAGTCACTATTAATGGAAAGGTCATTAAGTTTCCCCTTAACTTTTCCTATAACTTATGAAAAAAAACTCTGAAGTTCAAGATAGGATAGGGATGATATGAAGGGAAGATAAAAAATACATTTTAAATAGTCAAGATTACTTTGTCCAGCAGATTTTTTCGATGAGATCTTTCATAGTCATCTTATCCCATTCCACTGCATGTGGGGCCTCCCATGGTGCATCAGCTGGAATCTGCAAAGAAAGGAAGGCCGACATTTAGGTCTGATGGTTACTGCCCACTGGCCTGCCAAGAGGCCCTCAGGAGAAACTCTGAAAACTGGTTTCTCTATGTTGGATGTGTGATGTGCATAGAATCCTATGTGCATATAGACAGTGGTGTATACATACACTACATATGTACACTACATACCCAGTGGTGGGTTTGGGATGGATAGCTCTTTGGATTCTATGCCCTAATGCTGTTGCCAAAATAATACCTAAATATATGGCACCCCACTCCAGTACTCTTGCCTAGAAAATCCCATGGATGGAGGAGCCTGGTAGGCTGCAGTCCATGGCCGCTAAGAGTCGGACACGACTGAACGACTTCACTTTCACTTTTCACTTTCATGCATTGGAGGAGGAAATGGCAACCCACTCCAGTGTTCTTGCCTGGAGAATCCCAGGGACGGCAGGGCCTGGTGGGCTGCCGTCTCTGGGGTCACACAGAGTCGGACACGACTGAAGCGACTTAGCAGCATATGCATTAATATAAATTAATATGTAATTATGATGGTCATCATCATAATTATTATTGAAAGGTAATGGAAGAGGGTATGGTAACCCACTCCAGTATTCTTACCTGGAGAATCCCATGGACAGAGGAGCTTGGTGGGCTACCGTCCCGTCAATAGGGTCACAAAGAGTCAGACATGACTGGAGAGACTTAGCATGCACACATGCGCCCACAACAGCCATTTTCAATTTCCAAATTAAGTTTGAGAGATGGATGTTATAGTTATTGAGTTACTGATACTCAGTGAAAAAACACTTTGAGGAAACAAATCTTCCTCCCCCTTTATTATCTCAGGTGGCATAATATATGGATAAGATCACTCTAAATAGGATTCCCAATAAAAATATGTCATATAAAAACTCAGTGGCATAGAGTTGAAAACACACAGGTACACACATTAGTATCAGAGACATGTGGGTTTGAATCCTGGTTCCCTTGTTGTATGATCTTGGGGAAATTATGTAACCCCTTGGCACTGAATTTCTCCTCGCTAAAGCAGAAATACTACCAATGTGGCAGAGTTATTGGGTACATTGGAAATGATATACATCAATGTTCCCTGCACTGTGGAAGGATATTAAACATTTGCTATTGATTTCAGTCACAGGTTAAGGGCAAGCTGAATGCACACTTTACCTCTTTTCCCATGTTATCCATGGTCCGCCACAGGTTGTTGTAATCCAGATAAGCAATGGGATTCCATACTGGAGGGAAGGCACCCCGAAATGGATAAGTTTTTCCCTAAAAGCAAAGGATATTATGTTAAATTAGGATGACATTCTAAAAATCCCAACCAGTCAACCTCAGAGCCATTTTCAAAGAAACAGGATCCTCTATTGTGTCAAAAAGCAATGATGGACAGCACCTATACAAGACTCAAATTACAGTTAGATTGTCAAGAATTCCCTAGTGTCATTTTAGCTGGTTTTGACTGATTTTTTTTTTTTTTTTTTGGCTGCTTGGCTTGTGGGATCTCAGTTTCCTGACCACGGGTTGAACCTGGGCCCTGTCAATGAAAACCTAGAATCCTAACAACTTAGCCACCATTTACTTCATTTCAGTTGTGTGACAGGCACTGTGCTACTATGAGGGAAGGGTGAATCCTCAGGAAAAGAGAGCAGGTCTAGATTCTTCCTAAGCCTTTCTTTTCTTTTTTTTTTTTTGGTCACACCATACAGCTTATGGGATCTTAGTTCCCTGCCATGGATTGAACCCATGCCCTTTGCATTGGAAGCACCAGGGAATTCCCTTTATTTCCTAATTGAATTCCTTTTTCTTTAAAACATCTTGTAAATCTTCATAAGGTCAAAACACTGTCTATTAATACATTTTGCACACAATTTCAATTTTATTGAATAGAAACATATTCAGTATTTGTAGAAAGCCTACTGTGTGTACTGTGTGCACTGACCAATATTCAGAGCTGGATTTTTAAAAAGGGCTAAAGTAAGACTCCTGACCATCAAGGCAGGGACACAAGACAGAAGAGCATTAGCATTCATGGGCGCACACTCACACACACTCTCCAACTGAGTAAGACTACATGGCAGCCATTAAGTGACAAAGAAGTAATTTTCTTTCCAGAGTAGCAAATTCAAATAACCTTGGCAGATTATGTGATCTGATTTCTTATCTGAAAATGCTGTGTAGTAGTGCTGCAAGACAACTTTTTAAGACTCCAAATCCTTTATCATCATCACTACCACCATCACCACCATTATTACTAATAGTCATTAAGATCTTTTTCCATGCCTGGCACTGCCCTAAGCTCTTTCTATGCATTGTCTCCTGTAATGCTCACCCCAACCCTCTGGAGGAAAGAACTATTAATATTCCCATTTTACAAATGAGGAAACCGAAGCTTAGTGATATTAGCTAGAAAACGGTTTGGACAGAAATTTCCTGCTCCCACAGCCTTTTCTCATAAACAATAAGCTTTCCGGCCTCTTATATGATTGATGGAATGTTGAGATAGTTTTGTCCAAGAGACATCTTAAACTTCCTGACTAAAAGAAAGAGAACTCTGAAATGTGAACCTTATAAATCTCCCACACATCTTTTATGTTTCTAAGGAATAAAAAAGGAGACTAAGAAGCTCAAGGGTAACAGGGTCAACTTTGGAAAATGTGCAAGAATGTTCTGAGAGAAACTGGCAGACACAAAAATAACTCTGCACAGGAGAGAAACTGGGTTAAATAATAGTTCACCAGCAGCCTTCAGAACAGTTGGCTCTTGTTGCAATTCTTCCCTTAATTGAAACTGTAAAAAAATCTATATTTTATACTCAAGTAATAGTCTCATACCAAACTGATATTTGCTTTGAAAAAAACTGTTTAAGAAAATCCTTCAGTTCATTTCAGTTCAGTTGCTCAGTCATGTCTGACTCTTTGTGACCCCATGAGCTGCAGCACGCCAGGCCTCCCTGTCCAACATCAACTCCGGGAGTTTACCCAAACTCATGTCCATCGAGTCAGTGATGCCATCCAGCCATCTCATCCTCTGTCATCCCCTTCTCCTCCTGCCCCCAATCCCTCCCAGCATCAGGGTCTTTTCAAATGAGTCAACTCTTTGCATGAGGTGGCCAAAGTATTGAAGTTTCAGCTTTAGCATCAGTCCTTCCAATGAACACCCAGGACTGATCTCCTTTAGGATGGACTGGTTGGATCTCCTTGCAGTCCAAGGGACTTTAAAGAGTCTTCTCCAACACCACAGTTCAAAAGTATCAATTCTTCGGCGCTCAGTTTTCTTTATAGTCCAACTCTCACATCCATATGTGACTATTGGAAAAGCAATAGCCTAGACTAGATGGACCTTTGTTGGCAAAGTAATGTCTCTGCTTTTTAATATGCTGTCTAGGTTGGTCATAACTTTCCTTCCAAGGAGTAAGTGTCTTTTAATTTCATGGCTGCAATCACCATCTGCAGTGATTTTGGAGCCCCCCAGAATAAAGTCTCTCACTGTTTCCACTGTTTCCCCATCTATTTGCCATGAACTGATGGGACCAGATGCCATGAACTTAGTTTTATGAATCTTGAACTTTTTAAAGCCAACCTTTTCACTCTCCTCTTTCACTTTCATCAAGAGGCTCTTTAGTTCCTCTTCACTTTCTGCCCTAAGGGTGGTGTCATCTGCATATTTGAGGTTATTGATATTTTTCCCGGCAATCTTGATTCCAGCTTGGGCTTCTTCCAGTCCAGCATTTCTCATGATGTACTCTGCATATAAGTTAAGTAAGCAGGGAGACAATATATAGTACTCCTTTTCCTATTTGGAACCAGTCTGTTGTTCCATGTCCAGTTCTAACTGTTGCTTTCTGACCTGTATACAGATTTCTCAAGAGGCAGGTCAGGTGGTCTGGTATTCCCATCTCTTTCAGAATTTCCCACAGTTTGTTGTGATCCACACAGTCAAAGGCTTTGGCATAGTCAATAAAGCAGAAATAGATGTTTTTCTGGAACTCTCTTGCATTTTCGAAGATGCAGCAGATGTTGGCAATTTGATCTCTGGTTCCTCTGCCTTTTCTCAATCCAGCTTAAACATCTGGAAGTTCATGGTTCACGTATTGCTGAAGTCTGGCTTGGAGGATTTTGAGCATTACGTTACTAGCATGTGAGATGAATGCAATTGTGTGGTAGTTTGAGCATTCTTTGGCATTTCCTTTCTTTGGGATTGGAATGAAAACTGACCTTTTCCAGTCCTGTGGCCACTGCTGAGTTTTCCAAATTTGCTGGCATATTGAGTTCAGCACTTTCACAGCATCATCTTTTAGGATTTGAAATAGCTCAACTGGAATTCCATCACCTCCACTAGCTTTGTTTGTAGTGATGCTTCCTAAGGCCCACTTGACATCACATTCCAGGATTTTTAGCTCTAGGTGAATGATCACACCATCGTGATTATCTGGGTCATGAAGCTCTTTTTTGTACAGTTCTTCTGTGTATTCTTGCCACCTCTTCTTAATATCTTGTGCTTCTGTTAGGTCCATACCATTTCTGTCCTTTATCGAGCCCATCTTTGCATGAAGTGTTCCCTTGGTATCTCTAATTTTCTTGAAGAGATCTCTAGTCTCTCCCATTCTATTGTTTTCCTCTATTTCTTTGCATTGATCACTGATGAAGGCTTTCTTATCTCTTCTTGCTATTCTTTGAAAACTCTGCATTCAAATGGGTATATCTTTCCTTTTCTCCTTTGCTTTTCGCTTCTCTTCTTTTCACAGCTATTTGTAAGGCCTCCTCAGACAGCCATTTTGTTTTTTTGCATTTCTTTTTCCTAGGGATGGTTTTGATCCATCTCCTGGACAGTGTCACGAACCTCCATCCATAGTTCTTCAGGCACTCTGTCTACCAGATCTAGTCCCTTAAATCTATTTCTCACTTCCACTGTATAATCATAAGGGATTTGATTTAGGTCATACCTGAATGGTCTAGTGGTTTTCCCTACTTTCTTCAATTTAAGTCTAAATTTGGCAATAAGGCGTTCGTGATCTGAGCCACAGTCAGCTCCTGGTTGTGTTTTTGTTGACTGTATAGAGCTTCTCCATCTTCGGCTGCAAAGGATATAATCAATCTGATTTAGGTCTTGACCATCTGGTGATGTCCATGTGTAGAGTATTCTCTTGTGTTGTTGGAAAAGGGTGTTTGCTATGACCAGTGTATTCTCTTGGCATAACTCTATTAGCCTTTGCCTTGCTTCACTCTGTACTCCAAGGCCAAATTTGCCTGTTACTCCCAGTGTTTCCTGACTTTCTACTTTTGCATTCCAGTCCCCTATAATGAAAAGCACATCTTTTTTGGGTGTTAGTTCTAAAAGGTCTTGTAAAAAAAAAAATAAAATAAAAAAAATAAAAGGTCTTGTAGGTCTTCATAGAACCGTTCAACTTCAGCTTCTTCAGTGTTACTGGTCAGGGCATAGACTTGGATTACCGTGATATTGAATGGTTTGCCTTGGAAACAAACAGAAATCATTCTGTCGTTTTTGAGACTGCATCTAAGTACTGCGTTTCGGACTCTTTTGTTGACTATGATGGCTACTCCATTTCTTCTAAGGGATTCCTGCCCACAGTAGTAGATAAAATGGTCATCTGAGTTAAATTCACCCATTCCAGTCCATTTTAGTTCGCTGATTCCATTTGCCTTGATTCATGAACCTAACATTCCAGATTCCTATGCAATATTGCTCTTTACAGCATCGGAGCTTACTTCTATCACCAGTCACATCCACAGTCGGGTGTTGTTTTTGCTTTGGCTCCATCCTTTCATTCTTTCTTAAGTCATTTCTCCACTGATCTCCTGTATCATATTGGGCACATACCAACCTGGGGAGTTCATCTTTCAGTGTCCTATCTTTTTGCCTTTTCATACTGTTCATGGGGTTCTTAAGGCAAGAATACTGAAGTGGTTTGCCATTCCCTTCTCCAGTGAACCACATTCTGTCAGACCTCTCCACCATGATCCCTCTGTCTTGGGTGGCCCCACATGGCATGGCCTAGTTTCCTTGAAAATCCTTAAATATGCTTAATCATAGGGGGACATTAAGTATGATAAATAAATATGATAAGTATGATACCAACCAGAATAGTATTTTACCCAAGGTCCTAAAGACCCTGTAGTGTGAGCTTTGAACAACAAAGAGAGGTGGCAGGAGAGGTGAAACATTCAGCTAGTGAGAAGTGTCTAGCCTGCCCATCTTTTTTAGAAATGGGAGTCATGGAATATTTTAAAAGGAGATCTTAGAGGCCCGCCATGATGTTAATTTTTATCCTGCTGATAGAGGTACTAAGTTTATAAAAGGTGTTCATGAGTTTCTCTCTTAGCAGTGTTTGGCTTCTTTGTTCTTATTTCACAGAAAATCTCAGTGTGCTAAAGATATGCATTTATGTGGAAACAGTCACATACCTCTTCCTTTCTCACCAGTCCCTGAAGGCTTATTTCCTCCATGGCCTGCTTCTAAACTAGACAATTCAAGACTACTTTCTGCCTGGGTAAATCCCTGAAATAGGGCAGTGGGAGAGCCTGGAGATGGCTCTTAGCTGGGTGAAAATTGTTTGGGAATGCACCTTCACATTATCTTAAATGTGATTCTATGCATGTGTGCATGCTAAGTCACTTCAGTCATGTCTGACTCTTTGCGACCCCATGGACTGTAGCCCTCCAGGCTCCTCTGTCCATGGGGATTTGCCAGGCAAGAATACTGGAATGAGATGCCGTATCCTCCTCCAAGGGATCTTCCCAACCCAGGGATTGAATTCCCATCTCTTACATCTCCTGCATTGGCAGGTGATTCTATAGTTTTCTCCCCAAAGTGTCAGCTGTTTCTCAATCCTAAACCACTTCTCAGCAAGAAATGCCTTTATAACCTAAGAATGTGAGGCAGGATCTCCTAGAATACTACATTTTCCAAAGAGCATGGATAAAGTAAAAATTAAAAAAAAAAATCTTGGGTAAAAGTAAAGTTAATTTTGTGCCTATACTCTGAAATCTTTCTACCCTTTCTAAGTGGCTTGTAATCTCTGTGCCTTTGACACAGCCAGAGTTGTTGATGTCAAGTAGAACGCAATGTCCCTGGAATTGTGCCCCAAATACTTACGTCTCCTTGAGAAACCACATCTTCACTCTACCAATGTTCATAATAAAGGGAGACTGTTGCCAGGAGAGGATAGTTTGTTGTTGCTTTTTTTTTTTTAAGTTTTTGGATGCTTGCCCAATTAAGGCAAGGGGAAGGCGTTCTTAACACTTCAATGTTACTGAGCAAGCTATTTAATGCTATTAAATTTTTACTATGAAATATGCTATATATGATAAAAAATTGATAGTTTAAAGAGAAATAATAGAAATGAACAACCACATGTACCCCATCCAATTTGAGAAGCGTGATATCACCAGAAATTTAGACATACACCATGTTTCTCCCCAATCACATCCAGCCTCCTCTGCACAAGAGGGAGCCACTGTAGTGAATTTTGTGTCTAACATTCCTTTTCTTCCATCTCCTTCATATACATACCTGCATGATACATTGTTTGGTTTTGTCTATTTTTGAGCTTTAGATAGACAGACTAAGACACACATGAATGTCCATTCTGGAGCAGTGAAAATGAATAAACCATGAACAACACAAATCAACATGGATTTAACTTTAAAATATATCAGTGAGGGAATTCCCAGGTGATCCATTGGTTAGGACTTGGAGCTCTCAGTGCCAGGGCCCCGATTTGATCCCTAGCTGGGGAACTAAGATCCCACAAGTCATTGCAGCATGGCCATAAACAATTAAAAAAATATGCTGGTGAAAGAAGAAAGTCAAAGAATACATAGAGTTTGAGTCCATTTACATAAAGTTCAAAAATAAGAAAGGAGGACAGTTGATGCCTCCCACATCATTCTTTATTGTTGAAAGAAAAGTGAAAATGAAAGTTGCTCAGTAGTGTCCGACTATTCACAACTGCATGGACTACACAGTCCGTGGAATTCTCTAGGCCAGAATACTGGAATGGGTAGCCTTTCCCTTTTCCAGGGGATCTTCCCAACTCAGGGATTGAACCCAGGTCTCCCACACTGCAAGCTGATTCTTTACCAGCTGAGCCACTAGGGAAGCCCAAGAATACCGGAGTGAGTAGCCTATCCCTTCTCCAGGGGATCTTCCTGACCCAGGAATCAAACCAGGGTCTCCTGCATTGCAGGCGGATTCTTTACCAACTGAGCTATCAGGGAAGCCCACCAGCTTTATTGTTGGTCCCGTAAAATAAGCCAGAAAGTAGCATTTACCAATTGGCATGGTGGTGAGTTTCAGCTCTGTACTTTTAATATTTAGTTGAACAGAAGGGAATCAGTGTTATTAAAGAGTATCATAGGCCACTGAAGGAAGCTGACAAATATTTTTCTTTGATCATCTTGAAAATAAGCAGATATGTTCTGGATTGATTTAGGAACATGTCTGTGCAAGCCATATGAATTCCCTGGCACCTTTCTAGTCTCACTGTTTTGTGATTGGCCTGTATGAGAAATCTTTTGGTGGTTTAATTTTCTATAGTTCATAATGCTTTAAATAAAGAAATTATCTAAAAAGAGACCCATTAAATAGGATCGTGTTGTATTTTAAGTTTAAAAAATCATTTTTTACCTCTTCCAATATGCAGGTAGCCAAACTCTTTTTAAACATTATACATAGTGCTACTTTACCTAGAAAAAGCCATCATAATTTACAAGGAAACATCTATCCTATCTTTTTTTTTCCCCCTTTTTTTTGGCTATGGTTTAAGGTTTATGGGATCTTAATTCCCCAGGGACCAGGGACTGAACCCAGGCCTTCCCCAGTGAAAGTGTGGAATCCTATCCACCAGACTGCCAGGGAATTTCCATATCTTATCTTAATGTATTGGTTCTCCCAAGTGGCCATCTGGTTCATAAGACCCTCTCTTCTCTGATCTACTGACTCTCCCAGGGTCCAATCCTCAGCCTTCCTTGGCCCACCCATTTCCCTGGGGAACTCATTCATCATCTGGATTTGTTGTTATTTTATTTGCACAGCATTATGGCTTGCAATTTTCATGCCTCTTCTCCCTCTACCTCTTATACAACTTCAAGGGCTAGCAGCATATTCTTAAGTTCATGACCTCATTTTCACCTTATGCTCAGCCCCCTCTTTCAGGATTTGTACAGCTAACACAATGGGCACTTGAGTTGTGCAATCTCATCCCTTGAAAAAGAGAATCATTAAACTCAGGTATAAATTACACCATAACATTAAGAATAAAAGGTTTCAGATGCATAGTTATGCCATCTTTCCCAAGGGACTCTAGGTATATACAAACATTACAAATAAAGCAATTAATATAGAAATAATACGAGTTCTTCTGGAGGTTCTTGGGTAAGTAAAGATAACTGACAGGGCGTTGAAAAAAATATTTTTCCTCTTTCACAAATGCTATTAACTCAAGAGAACTAGGTAGTTAGAAAAAAGATGAAAATATTACAGTGTGAAGATAAGTGGCTGTTTTTCTTTCACAGTTTTACTAAGATATCAGTCACATACTCTATAATCCATCCATTCGAAGTGCACAATTCAATGCTTTTTAGTATATTCAGAGTTGTGAAACCATCACCACAGCTAATTTTAGAACACTTTCATCAGCCCAAGAAGAAACCTTTATTCATTAAAAGTCACTCTCAATTTTCTCCCACTCCATTTTGAAGAACTGTCAAAGTATTTCGCAAAGCAGCTGCCACCAACTTACATTCCCACCAGCAATATATGAAGATTCCAATATCTCCATATCCTTGCCAACACTTGTTATTGTCTGTCTCTCTGATTATAGTCACCCTGGTGGATGCAAAGTGGTATCTCATTGTGGTTTGGACTTACACTTCCTTAATGACTAACGATAGCCAAAATCAAATCTGTCTTGGTGAGTGGAAGGTCATATTGTTGAGACCATACATTGTCTCCATCCTTGATGCCATGGATGCCATTTTGTATGTGGGCTCACTGAGCAAGTGGTAGAGGGAAGAGATGATATAATGGCTTTGTACTCTGTCAACTTGTTCAGGCCGAACTGGATTTCTGAGTTTTCTTTCCTATGTATTTCTGGTTAGGATAGGTCACAAGAAAGATTCTTATGGGAAATCTAAAGAGTAAAAGTGAAGCAGCCACTCCTTTTGGGGGTCACACACATTGCTGCTGATTTTCATGGCATGAGGGCCTGCAACTATTCCACCCTTCTGGGATCCTCCTTCAGCTTCTCCAACTCTTAGGCCAGGTATATGTATTTAGCTCTATGATGAAGAATCCTGGCTTCTGCAAGACACCCACAGTGTCAAGATCAGAGGCAACAAAGGCTAATCTGGACTCCAGCTCACACTTGTGGGTTCCAGCTTGTTCTTGCTTTTCCCCATCATACATCTATCTTCCCTTCCTAACTGCCTGCCCTTCAAACTCCAGCATCAGATGCAAAGACTTATTTCCCCACAGTTGCTGCTGCTGCTGCTAAGTTGCTTCAGTCGTGTCCGACTCTGTGCGACCCCATAGACGGAAGCCCACCAGGCTCCCCTGCCCCTGGGATTCTCCAGGCAAGAACATTGGAGTGGGTTGCCATTTCCTTCTCCAATGCACGACAGTGAAAAGTGAAAAGGAAGTTGCTCAGTCGTGTCCGACTCTTCACGACCCCATGGACTGCAGCCTACCAGGCTCCTCCGTCCATGGGATTTTCCAGGCCAGAGTACTGGAGTGGGGTGCCATTGCCTTCTCCGTCCCCACAGTTAGGTAAGGCCAAGTCCCTATAATAAATCCTTTAGTCATTTTGCTTATCTCACTGAACCTTGACTGATGAGGCTGATATCCTAAGGACTGATCATCTTATACTTGATTATTGAAGCTTACTCTGCAACAGATGTTCAGTGGTCAACATCCACCATGGGACATAAGGGCAACCCCAGCCAATGAGGAACACGGACAAATTCTCTCAGCTTCTCTGTTCTTTTTTTTTTTTAAGCTTCTCTGCTCTTGGTGGGGCAATTCTTTGGCATAGTCCACACAATTTCTCAGGTAAAACTAAGGGGAACTGAGCCTCAGTTGCCCACAGCTGTAACAACTCATTAACCCTTTATTGGCATTTATTTCCTTCCCTTTTATAACCCAACCTACACTTCAGGTTCTATCTATGGAGGCTGGTAAAGTGCTATATTGAGATCTTTTGTATATTTTGAGTGATACACACTCCAGTAGAAAGTGTAAAGGGGAAATGTGTCTTATACCAAAGTCTACATAAGTTGATTATTAGTGTTTGGTGTGTCTAGTACTTGAGTGGGATAGCTGAGACATTAAGAGGACAGGTAGACAGACCCTTCTGAGAATGTTTTCTTTGGGGACCTCAAGTTTTTAGAGAAAGGTGCTCTTCACTGTTAACAGATTTGATCTAGAAAGATCAGTATCACTATCTCTAGTCTGACTCCTGGGGCTTTGGTCCCTGTTAAGGAGTGCTTCTCAACCAGGATTGACTATGCTCCCCAGATTATATGTGGCAATGTCTGGAGACAGTTTTAATTGTCATTATTGGTTGGGGGTTGCTGCTTGATAGCCTACAATGCACAGGACAGCCCCATTACAACAAAGAGTTATCCAGTTCCAAAAGTCAGTAGTGCCCTCGTTGAGAAACCCTGCTGTAGAGTAATATACATGTGAATGAATATCATAAACTTTTCCGGAATCCAACCCTTTCCATTTGCAGGATTCCTGGATTTATAGCAGAAGTTGCTCAGAATAACTCAGGGTACAGATTACAGGGATCCTGCCATCAGGCCTATTAATCAAGGGTGTGTGGGCAGGCAATCTATATTTTGAACAAATCCCACAGGTAATTCTAATATTCACTAAAACTTAGATCTTATCACATTATAGTGTTTGTGTAAAATTCTTCTTATTCATTTAGCCATGCATGCATGCATGCTAAGTTGCTTCAACTGTGACCAACTCTTTGCAACCCTATGGACTGTAGCCCACCAGACTCCTCTATCCATGGGATTCTCCAGGCAAGAATACTGGAGTGGGTTGCCATGCTGTCCTCCAGGGGATCTTCCCGACCCAGGGATCGAACCCAGGTCTTCTGCATTGCAGGCGGATTCTTTACCATCTGAGCCACCAGGGAAGTCCCATAACGCTCTTACACTCTTAATAGTATAGTGTAAATATAACTCTTATATATGTAATGAGAAACAAAGTTGTGTGGCTCACTTTATTGTGATATTTTTGCCTCATTGCAGTGGTTCTAGAACCGAAGCTATAGTATCTCTGAAGTATGCCTGTGGTGTGTGTGTGTGTGTGTCTAATTTGTTTAAACCCAGCTGGTACCTGGTAGTGGCAGAACCAGAGTTCATGTCTCCATGCTTTCAGTTCAGACTCCCCTGGCCCCCAACTCTGTGTCTCAGTCTCCATGTCTGAAAGATTGGACCTGCAAAGCCACTGAGATGGATCCCCCACTGAGAACCTATTAGGATGTACTTCCACCCCTGGAGGTTGTAGGCATGAGTGAATACTGATCTGAGAGGGACATGGTCCCAAAGATCTCACCTAGCTGCCTGGATCAGAAACCACTTTAGCTTCCTCTGAATGCACTAGAGCACTTTGTTCATTTGTTCAAAGCCCTTTGCCATTCCTTACAATGTTAAACTGAGTTAAGTACATGTCTTACCATCTGGACTAGTCTCAACACACCTGAGAAGAAGGATTATGCCTCATTTCCTACATTGCCTTGTATTATAAATACCAAGGTTCTAAGAAATGCTTGTTAAATGAAGGAATAAGAGGAAGACTGGAAATCTTGCTTTTTTATATCCCATCTCCTATCACACTTAGTTCCCCTAGTCCCCAGAAAGGATCCACTCTCTTTTTATGCAAATGACCCCCTCTTTTCCCAACTCAGACAAGAGCTTCAAATGAATGCCAATTTGGCACTGATTTTTCCTTATCAATTCACAGGCATAGCTTTTTAAAAATAAGCATAATCAATATTACCATTGGTAGTAATTACCAAAACTAGTAAATTACCATCCAAGTTATTAGAATTCACTATGTGTAAGGTGCTAAAGAGAAGAGAAAGATGAAAGACTCACTTTCTTAGGGAACCTAAATCTCTAAACACATATATATTAACATTTCTCACTCTGATCTTTCTGGATGCTATATGAAAATGAGTTCCATGGCCATAAATCTGGAGAATGCTGACTTATAGTTAAACAGCTTAAAAAAAAAAAAACTGCTAGCCCTCATAATACTTCTAATTTCCTAATGGATATCTTGGCTCTCAAAGACAGGCTTAGAATATGGAGAATTTCCAAAATTTATCCAACCAACAAACTCTCTCTTTTGCAAAGCATTTTTGGAAATAAAATTGCTTGGAAAATATTCCCTTAGGCATGCTTTCTTCATATGTTGGCTGTCACTGGTAGGGGCCTGAGATAACACAGGAAAACACAAACTAGAAAGAAAACCCAAAATAAACAATATTTATTTTCCAAATGCTACAAATGAGAATAAATTCTTATGCATACCTCTGCTGGACAAAAGGCACATAGTTCCACAACACTGAGTCAAACAGGAGAAGTCAGATGAAGTTGTTAGGGGAACCACTGACTGAAACCTCCTGCCCTGGTCAGGCCTGACACATTCAGGAGGCATCGGTCCTGGTAAGGAATGAGAAACTAAGAAGCTACCAACAACTGGAAGAATTGGGAAAGGTCAAAAGGAAGAAAGAGACTCTAGTCCATATGTCCTACCAACCTCCCAGAATCCTCCTCACTGGAATCCATCTTGGCTGAGCAATGTGTGTGCCACCAGGAAGGACCTTGAGCCAGAATGATTGGCCAGGGACAACCCAGAAACTAATCCCATCACCATAAAACCCAAGATTTCGAGCCATGTGGCAGAGAGGTTCTCCTGGATTCCCTGCCATTCTCTGCCTGGGCGCCCCTTCCCAATAGTCTCTCTCTTTGTCAGCATGTGTGTCCTCGGGCAATTCATTTCCAAGTGTGAGACAGGAGCCCATTCTCGGGCCCTGGAAGTGGTCCTCCTTCCTGCAACAAATTCACTTGTACATCTAGCTAAAACTGCAAGGGCTCTGTGTTGAGTCTCAGGTCTGGGTCTCTGCTCCCCTGGGAACAGGGCAGTATAGACAGAAAGTACAGCAGAGCAGGTTGAGAGGGTCAAGGGCAAAGCGGAACTTCTTGCCAGATAGGCTGTTAACTGAGAGCTTTCACTTTGTGTATCCCAGTGACCAGGCAGAGGCAGCCCTGTCCCTGTACTGGGTGGAGTTTCGTCTGTGATGGCTCCTGCACTCAGGCTGGTAGAGATGTGATGACGGCTTGCAGTGGGAGGGAGGGTGGACCAGAAACCATCAGATTCCTAGCACAATCTCTCCAACATCTGGACATCAGAAAAGTATTTTTAAAAATTCTACCAACCGGGGGAAAGTCACAGATATTCAGGACTTCTCGGGTGGGTGCCCAGACAATTATGTGGACTAGTGAGTGACTGCACCCACGGCTTGGAGAAGGAAATGGCAACCCACTCCAGTACTCCTGTCTGGAGAATCCCAGGGACAGAGGAGCCTGGTAGGCTGCCGTCTATGGGGTCCCAGAGTTGGACACGACTGAAGGGACTTAGCAACAGCAGCACCCACGGCTATGCCCCAGGGTCTACTTTATCACCTTCTGCTGGTCAGGAAGTGTGAGCTGATGGTGATTTCCTACCATGTCTCTAAAGCCTGATATTTTTTTCAGAGCCGTTTATCTGCTGGATATGACTGTGGAAACTAGGCCACTGGGTACTTTGGCAAACACACAAAATTAAATCTCAGCCTGAGGTTCACTGTGTATCATCTGAGTCTGACAAATTACATGAGAGCCATGGGAATGAAAGCAAATGTACTAATAGTTTGGTAATTGTTCTCTTAGTTTGAAAAACCTGACATAAGCAAAGTCTTTGAAATGAAGAGGACTCAGCTCAACAGCTTTTGCGAGCAAAGTATTCATTACATTTAACAATAATTAGCACTCAAATTTTCTGCGATCCCACCTAGAATTTTCTTCTTCCAGTTGCACCAAATCCAATCACAAGGCAAAAAATACAATAAAGTACTATGAAAACAATACTGGACCATTCAAATATAAAGTATCAACATTATTTTCATTATTTGGTTTTTTTCAGTTTCAAGTTCTCTGTTTACTAAGAGTAATTATCAACTAGGCTTTCACATCTGCCTATCTGTCTGTCTGTCTCTCTCATTCACTTCTTGTAGGACCTGGAACCAAATACTTACATTCCTATAACTGAACAAGACGCTATGGGGCCTTCCTGAGACGGGCCTTCCCCCATATTCTCTGCTTTAGCTCCTCTCTGAAGTACCTAGATAATAGTACTTGATGAACATTTCCTGAGTTGTTTTACAGATGCTATAAACTTCCCCCTTTCTTAGAGTGGGAAATGGCAATCCGCTACAGTATTCTTGCCTGGAAAATTCCATGGACAGAGGAGTCTGGCGGGCTACAGTCCATGGGGTTGGAAAGAATCAGACACAACTTAGTGACACACCCTCTCCAACAATGGAAGATGTTAACTACTTGAGCACCAGAAGCATATAGCCCCAGGCCTTCTGTAGCCTAAGGACTAATAATGTTAACCCCTGTGACACCACCTTGCTACTTCACCATCAGCCAGAGAACTGTGCACAAACTGGTCACAGACCCTGTGACTCCCCCTCCCTCACCTGGCTTTTAAAAGTGCTTTGCCAAAACCCTTCAGGGAGCTCAGGGCTTTTTAGGGCACGAGCCCACCCAGGTCATTACATGGCCTTGCAATAACCCTTTCTCTGCTCCAAACTCTGACCTTTCAGTTTGTTTGGCCTCATTGTACATGTGGCACACAAACTGACACTAACGTTCTTACAACTTTCTCCTATCTCTAAAGTGAGGATAACTGTCACTTACTGAGATCCACTAGGTTTTCAAAAGGTATTCGTTCACTGAGTTTGCTATACAAGTGAAAAGGCTTGGAGCCCACACCTGAGACAGAGGGCTACTGATCCTGTTAAGCGGCAAGACAGGGCAATGACAGAAAAGACTTTCTGGCTGGGCCAGTGGGACAAGTGAACTTTCCCTTTTTCGGGAGGCTCAGACTGGACAAGATTAAAAAAAAGTTAAAAAATTCAGGACCCTGGGGTTGCAAAGAGTTGGACACGCCTGAGCAACTGAGCTGAACTGAATGATTAAGTCTTCTGGTTGGGATACTTGGGTGTGTGCTCTGGGGTGGGAATAGGGGCTACTCAGGGAGGAAGTAGAAAGCAAGGAGTGGGGAGGCAGGGGGAGATCTCTAGCTGGAAACTACATTCTGTCCTGAAAGGTCAGAACCTCCCAGAGTTGGGTAATCATGGAGACTAGAACAGTCTCTCTTGAGGAAGCTGCTTTTGTAATGTTTCATTCTATTCACAAGTTCTTTTTTGCCATTAACCAAAATGCCAGAGTCCCACTTGAAGAGGTAATTGAAAAGTCCCACAGCCTCAGTGAGAGAAAAGCTTTGTGTGTGACCTATTGCCCTTTCTATGCTGCCAGTGAAGGCCAGTCCAAGGCGGGTGGGTGATTCTAGACTATTTCTCAATGAATGTCTAGAAAAATGATTTCTGTAGTGAATTACTTCCTATTAAAAATGAATGAAAGGAATATAAAAAGTGAATGTACTTAATGTCACTAAATTACATACCTAAGTAGGTTAAGATGGTGACTTTTAGGTTATGTCTGCTGCTGCTGCTGCTAAGTTGCTTCAGTCGTGTCTGACTCTGTGCGACCTCATAGACGGCAGCCCACCAGGCTCCCCTGTCCCTGTGATTCTCTAGGCAAGAACACTGGAGGGGGTTGCCATTTCCTTCTCCAATGTATGAAAGTGAAAACTAAAAGTTAAGTCACTGTGTCCAACTATTAGCGACCCCATGGACTGCACCCTACCTACCAGGCTCCTCCGTCCATGGAATTTTCCAGGCAAGAGTACTGGAGTGGGTTGCCACTGCCTTGTCTATTTTATCACAATTTTTTTTAATTAATAAAAAGGAAAAATCTAATAATTAATTGGACTTTGCTGTATATTGAGAAAATGGTTAACGCTGACCTAACTTTCTAAACAGCACAAGGCTTTAAGGGTAATTTGTCATTAAGCTTTCCTATGATCCACAAGAAGTATATGAAGCCTTTTAAAATACAGAAGAAAAAAAGAATGGAAACTACTAGCAACTATTTCTTACAAGCTATTTCTATATTTCTTTATACTGAATACTTGATAGAACAGAGTGAAAATATGTGAATATTTTTAGTCTTTCTGCTTTTAAAATCCTATGTATAATTGAATTTAGAGAAAAACATCCCTTTTGTATTACTTCATTTCTATGATCAAAACAATTTCTTATCATGAACACAAGCCCATTACCACTTGCCTGTCCTTACCTAATTGTCTTTTTTCATCTTCTACTCTGACTTATACAAATTACTTTAAATCCTCTTTTCTTCTTTTGTAAACCAGGCAGAGTACAATGGCATAAAATAAAATACTCTTATTGATGATACGTTGACTAATAAGTTTACATAAGTCACTTATAAAAAAGAATATATAGCCAACAATTCTAAGCCATGTCCCAGGCCTCTAGCTTTAGTATTTTATTTTATTTTTTTTAGCTTTAGTATTTTAACACAATAACAAAATCCATCCTCTTCAGCCTGCTGAGCCTAACTGGGGCAGCCTGGGGCTTTCTCAGGAGTCAAGTCGTCACCGAAGACCAGAAGGGGACCAGATCTATGGCTAAGAGTACAAGAGATGAGGCCACCCTGGTGAATGGCGCCACATGTGACTCCTAGGCATACCCACTCCACACCAACCCCTGGAATCCATAGGAGCCCTTACTGCCAAAGTGGCATCTGAGGACTCTAAAGCCTGTTGGGGTAAGATGATTCCTGTTGTATCTCGGAGCAGTTTATTAAAGGGGTTCACAAGTTAACTCTGCCCACAGAATAAGGAATGGTGTGATGTAACTCACAGAACCTGAGTTCAATACCTGGAAAGCCCCACTTTGGCTCCTAAACTCTCTAAGCCTCAATTTTCTCATGTGTAAGATGGGGTAAATAATGCACTTACCTCAAAGGATCAAGGAAGCTCAAATGAGGTAACACAGATATATGTATATTACAGATAGAAGGCAACACCAATGCGTGGAATCAGGAGGGATGAATTCAGGTGATTAAAAGAAATGAGGCAAAGACAGGACAATCGACATCCCTACAAGAGCCTAAAACTTTTGGCTCCTAGGGTTTCCTACTGAGAGGGGTGGAAAGTGAAAGCATAACTTTCTTTGAAGACAAAAGAAAAGACTTCTGTGAGTTGGTATGGAAAGGTGTTAAAAGCGGCTTAAAAATATATGTCCCCGATCCAAAAGAAACACCTTATTAGAAGCAAAGGGTCAAAGTCGCAGTTATATCTGGCAAGCATTAAGACAAACTAACAAAAAAAAAAACACATCCTCTGCTTTCAACACAGCCTACTGGCAAAAACAAAATTCACCTCTTAGCAACAACAAAGAAAATTACTTAGCATTCCAGAACACACACGTTCTGAAAAGCCTTTGATTTCAGTCGTTGGCACAGAAACATGGAGTAAATGTGTGGGAAGAACAGAACCAATACTCAGAAAGATTGCTTGGTGAACTGTTACTATCAGGAAACTAGACTGTTTCAAACAAATCTTTATCACATCATTCTCTAAAAGCAAATGTGTGGTCTATCTAGTCTGTATTTTTATTTAAGGAGGATTCAAAAAGCAGGCAGAAAGTGAGAATGCGTAAAAATATCAGTGTCTCCTTTAAAGCAGTCCCTGCAAAAAGCCTTGCTCCATCTCTGGCAGTGTTCACCCTCTTGATACCCTACCTGCATTGTTATGGTCTGGAGAAACCCATGGAAAGCAAAAGAAAAGAAAATGAAGTATTTCTTCCTCCTTTTCCAAGATGCGGCAATGCAAAACTTAACCCCAAAGTCTCCACAACTCAATGAAAGTAACTCATAAAACAACTGCAAAGATGGTGCATTTTCTTTACTAACACAAGTAATCAATCAATCAGTCCAAGAGATGTTCAAGTCCACCTGCTTCCTGTGCACATTCCAAAAGAAGAGATCCATAGAGTACATTTTAAACTAAAGTATCTAGCTGACACCACCTCAAAGCCACCTTTTAGGTTAAAGACGTGATTAATTTCCGATTTCACAAATCAGATACAGTCTCCCAAATAAAGCCATATCAAATTCACAACATATATAAAACCTGTTCACTGTAGGAATCAGTCAGGAAACTATGATATGAGAATCAGATTTACTAAACCAGAGTTAGAATAGCAACTCTATTCTCAAGATCCATGAAGAATACAGGCAGAAATGTTATTTAATATTACTTATTTACTGTTTGTTGTTTACTTATTTCCTCCCCTGAAATGGCAAGCTCTATGTGAGCAGGAACCTGAATTATGTATCCATCAGTCTATATCCAGCCTAGAACAATATCTGGTACACAGTTGATTGTCCAGTGACTACTTACTGAAACAACGAATGAATTTAGCATAACCATAAGAACCTTCTAAAAATGAAGTAGATAGGGACTTCCCTGTCAGTCCAATGGTTAAGACTCCATGCTTCCACTGCTGGGGGCCTGGGTTTGATCCCCAGTTGGGATCACAACAAACTGGAAAATTCTTCAAGAGATGGGAATACCAGACCACCTGACCTGCCTCCTGAGAAATCTGTATGCAGGTCAAGAAGCAACAGTTAGAACTGGACATAGAACAACAGACTGGTTCCAAATCGGAAAAGGAGTACATCAAGGCTTTATATTGTCACCCTGCTCATTTAACTTATATGCAGAGCATATCATTTCTATGATGAGCTGGATGGAGCACAAGCTGTAATCAAGATTGCTGGGAGAAATATCAATAACCTCAGATACACAGATGACACCACCCTTATGGCAGAAAGTGAAGAAGAACTAAAGAGCCTCTTGATGAAAGTGAAAAAGGAAAGTGAAAACGTTGGCTTAAAACTCAACATTCAGAAAACTAAGATCATGGCATCTGGTCCCATCATTTCGTGGCAAATAGATGCGGAAACAATGGAAACAATGACAGACTTATTTTTCTGGGCTCCAAAATCACTGCAGATGGTGACTGCAGCCATAAAATTAAAAGACACTTGCTCCTTGGAAGAAAAGTTATGACCAACCTAGAGAGCATATTAAAAAGCAGAGACATTACTTTGCCAACAAAGGTCCTTCTTGTCAAAGCTATGGTTTTTCCAGTAGTCATGTATGGATGTGAGAGTTGGATTATAAAGAAAGCTGAGTGCTGAAGAATTGATACTTTTGAACTGTGGTGTTGGAGAAGACTCTTGAGAGTCCCTTGGACTGCAAGGAGATCAAACCAGTCCATCCTAAAGGAAATCAGTCCTGAGTATTCATTGGAAGGACTGATGTTGAAACTGAAACTCCAATACTTTGGCCACCTGATGCGAAGAGCTGACTCATTTGAAAAGACCCTGATGCTGGGAAAGACTGAAGGCAGGAGGAGAAGGGGACAACAGAGGATGAGCTGGTTGGATGGCATCACCGACTCAATGGACATGAGCTTGAGTAAACTCCAGGATTTGGTGATGGCACACTGCAGTCCATGGGGTCGCAAAGAGTCAGACATGACTGAGCGACTGAAGTTAACTGAACTAAACTGGGGAACCAAGATCCCACTAAAGCAGGTAAACTTAGTCCTCTTGGGGAAGGGAGAGAGTGGAAAACACCACCCAGCATCTATCCCCAGTGCTTCAGAGGCTCAGGCTTGGGACCACACAATCAAAATTTGCCCCGTAAACACAATCTAGCTAAGGTCAAGAGTAGCTCTCTGGTGAATAGTGAAAATCATCCTAGAGTAGGTGGAAACTGAATGCACTACAGTCTGCTGACAGAAGAAACAATGGAGGTATTCTTGAAGGCTGCAGATTAGTAAAATTTAAGAGCTGGAGCAATCTGGATCATAAATAATATGGCTTGGTTTAACTAGACAGCCGCAATCGTCCAGTTATTTGCCCACTTCATTTCAGTGTTATTTACTGAAAAGAATATACTGTATTAGATTACAGAAGCTGAGCTTGTGAGGAGAGCTAATGTAGAGTGTCACATAAACAATTTGCATTATTGGCCCAATTCATGACCATGCTGGCAGGAAAAGTCCTTTCTTCTCCCTAGAAGCAAACATAACACTAAGAGTGGAGATAGTCTTAAATAAGTGGAATTATTTTTTGCTATACAATTAATTGGGCTTCCCTGGTGGCTCAGACGGTAAAGAATCCACCTGCAATGCGGGAGACCTGGGTTCAATCCCTGGGTCAGGAAGGTCCCCTGGAGGAGGGCATGGCAACCCACTCCAGTATTCTTGCCTGGAGAATCCCCATGGACAGAGAATCCTGGCGGGCTACAGTCCATGGGGTCGCAAAGTGTTGGACACGACTGAGTGACTAAGCACATACAGTTGATTATCATCTTATCTGGAATAGCTAAATATCTGCCTGCTCTTTCCCTAATCCGGCCTCCTCACTTTCTAGTTTCCTGGTCATTATAAAAACATCCACTACCTTGCGTATTTCTCATTGCAGAAATGATGTGATTTATCAGAAACACTAGCAGAAAGCCACTCATTCAGGTAAAATAAATTAACCTTTAACTGGTGCCCTAGTTTTTTGTTTTTTTTTTTTTTTTACCTTAACTTTGTAGTCTACCTTGGGTGAAAATAGGTGCTCCTTGGCAGGTTAAAGTATGTGAGAGGATGGTTTAATGGTAAGTGTTTATTTATTTATTGGCTGTGCCACATGGCTTGTAGAATCTTTGTTCCCCAACCAGGGATCTAACCCAGGCCATGGAAGTGAAAGTCCTGAGTCCTAACCACTGGACTGCTACGGAATTTCCTAACAGCATATCTATTCTCCACCTTTCCATTAGATGAGACCGTCTTAAATTAAAAGAACAGTCTTTAGCATCTTAAGAATATAAGTAAATCCTAAAATTCATAAAGAGCACGTATATTCAGGGGGTAGGTAGACCATTACTAGTTTTATACTTCTGTCAAGTCACTTGACCTCACTGAACCTCAGTGTTTTCCTCTATAAAGCGGAGTATAAATTTGCTCAGGTTCCAAGATAATTACCAGACTCATTTGAGTTCTAGATGGACTAGACAGTAAATTTAGATGACTGTTTAACTAGCAGTTGAGTAGTACAAAGGATTTGGTTTCTCTCCCTACATTAAATATGATAATACAGGTCAAAGTGCTCAATACATGTTATTTAACAGTTGCTATTACTCTTACCTTTGTTATTACTTACTAGTCCAGGTAAACATCATGCTGTGCAGAGAAGACAAAGTGGGAAAGCAAAGGAGTTTTTCCTTTTTGATCATGGCCTATTGAACCCAGTGTTCATAAATTTACTTTGTCTAAATTTTTTTTTATACTTTTCCATTTCTCCCTTGACCTCTGAAACCAGTTTTTCTAAAGGCTGCTGGTTTCTTTTCTCATTGGTCTGACTGCCAAACTTCCCCAAGCATCACAAACAAACCCAAAGCAGGTAATCAAAGTTTCCCAAGATTCCTGACCTCACCAACTGGGCATCAGTGTCCATATGTACATTCAAGGATCCTCAAATCTCTGCTCTGAAAGGCCCTGAAGATGGCACACCCACAAGATTGCTGGGGGTTGGGTGATGCATCTGTTGAGAAGTGATATGGTTAGTGGTGTGGGAATCCTGGCATTAGGAGTAACTGACCCCTGCTCTGGTGATACTAGTTCCAGGAAGTGGGCTGCAGTATCAGACCAGAAACTTGATTTCTCCAGGCTCTTTTTCAGACTCCATCTGCTCCATGTTTGGCTTCAGGAAGAAAGAATAACATGGGCAACAGCTGCTGTTCCTTGAGGGGATAGCAGCACTTTGAGTTTAGACAATCTCTTGTTTAAACAGTAGGAAATTGCACAACTGAGCTAGACTTCCCAATAGTCATGGCTAGGTGCAGAGAAAACGATCAAAGTGTGCAAAGAAATGTCAGGTAAGGATGAGGATGAATGACCCATTTAGAGTCTTAAGTGGCCTCAAACTGTTGTGTTCCTTGGGGCCTTAGAACTGCCTCATAGGTGCCTCAGGAGCTGCCTGGACTGTGTGTGTGTGTGTGTGTGTGTGTGTGTGTGTGTGTGTGTGTGTCTATTTCAGGTGCTTCCCTCAGCCCTAGAGGGATGGGAATAAAGGAAGCTGAGAGCCTTGCACCCCTATTCCAGCTGGACTAGAAGCAGGGTGTGGCCTTCTAGGGCCACAGTGGGTGAGGTGGAGGAGAACCAAGCTGAAGAATGCCCACTTTCAGTGACTGCAGGAGTCCACAAGGACTTTTTTTAAAAAGAAGGAAAGCAAGGCAGAATACTACTTTAAAGCTGAGAACCTACTTTTGTGCTTGCTTTGACAAAAAAAAAAAAAACTGAAAACAAAACCAAATGTTTTCCCAAATAAAATGCTTCCCCACTGAGTAAAACACTTGAGTAAAACATCAGGCTTACCTTGACATAATGAACAAGACGCTCGTTTACATTCACTTTGTAAGTTTCTAAACCCAGTTGCTTAGATAACCGTAAGATCCTATTCTGGGTCGGGCCTACATAAGCACCGCCAACATCTACGTAGTCAACATGTTCATTCTGTAGAAAGAGAAAAAGTGGCCAGAAGACTTTGGTTAGAACTCTAAGAAATATATATGTGTATATATATATATATATATATATATATATATATATATATATATATGTTGCTAAGTCTCATAAAAACAAAAAGGACCACTGAAAATAGCAATCCTTTCACCTCAAGAACTGACCCCCCAATCCCATATGACATCACTAAGCAATCCCATTTGTTTAGTTATTGATGAGGCCAATTCGCCAAGAACATGCACAAACAGTAAAGAGCACTATAGTACATCCTGCCCATCTAGGTCTTCTTCAAAGCATTTAGGTCATCTGTGCTTTTCTTTGGGATTGTTGCTGGGAGGGCCACCCAGAGATTTATGAAGCCTAATTATCACCCTGCTTATTTAACTTATATGCAGAGTACATCATGAGAAACGCTGGACTGGAAGAAACACAAGCTGGAATCAAGATTGCCGGGAGAAATATTAATAACCTCAGATATGCAGATGACACCACCCTTATGGCAGAAAGTGAAGAGGAACTAAAAAGCCTCTTGGTGAAAGTGAAAGTGGAGAGTGAAAAAGTTGGCTTAAAGCTCAACATTCAGAAAATGAAGATCATGGCATCCGGTCCCATCACTTCATGGGAAATAGATGGGGAAACAGTGGAAACAGTGTCAGACTTTATTTTTCTGGGCTCCAAAATCACTGCAGATGGTGACTGCAGCCATGAAATTAAAAGACGCTTACTCCTTGGAAGGAAAGTTATGACCAACCTAGACAGCATATTCAAAAGCAGAGACATTACTTTGCCAACAAAGGTCCATCTAGTCAAGGCTATGGTTTTTCCTGTGGTCATGTATGGATGTGAGAGTTGGACTGTGAAGAAGGCTGAGTGCCGAAGAATTGATGCTTTTGAACTGTGGTGTTGGAGAAGACTCTTGAGAATCCTTGGACTGCAAGGAGATCCAACCAGTCCATTCTGAAGGAGATCAGCCTTGGGATTTCTTTGGAGGGAATGATGCTGAAGCTGAAACTCCAGTACTTTGGCCACCTCATGCAAAGAGTTGACTCATTGGAAAAGACTCTGATGCTGGTAGGGATTGGGGGCAGGAGGAGAAGGGGACGATGGAGGATGGGATGGCTGGATGGCATCACTGACTCGATGGACGTGAGTCTGAGTGAACTCCGGGAGTTGGTGATGGACAGGGAGGTCTGGCGTGCTGCAATTCATGGGGCTGCGAAGAGTCGGACACGACTGAGCGACTAAACTGAACTGAACTGAACTGAACTTTCTGATTTCCAGCAGATAAACTCTTCAGTCAGCCCAAACTGGTGGCCTCTTGATCCTATTTTATTTATTTATTTATTGGTTAAAGCAACATGAAATTTGCCTTCCCCAGTTGTTTTTGTTTTTAATATTTATTTGGCTGAGCTCTCTAGTTGTGGCCCATGGACTTAGTTGCCCTGCACCGTGTGGGATCTTAGTTCCCAAACCAGGGATGGAATCTGAGTCTCCTGCATTGGAAGGCAGATTCTTAACCACTGGACTGCCAGGAAAGTCCTCTGCCTGATTATTTTTTATTGTGTGCCACTCATTGAACATAAGAAATGCAGAAATAATCTGAATCCTGGAAGGATTATATCTTTCTCAGAGAGGATTTATGTCTGCTTCTACCCAGCACTTGGGGATGCTAACATTACTAGATAATTCTATTGCATTTTCTGTGCCTGAGATGATTTGAAAGCAGGTTGAAATGCAACATGACCTAGTCATTTTACTGTTCTCCTTTAGTGCTAGGATGCAGTCCAACCCAAAGCACAAGGAGTTTACAAACACCTCTTTCCATAAACACACACTTTGGTGGGCCCCGCTGAAGAAGCAGAGTTGAATGGTTCTATGAAGACCTACAAGATCTTTTAGAACTAACACCCAAAAAAGATGTCCTTTTCATTATAGGGGACTGGAATGCAAAAGTAGGAAGTCAAGAAACACCGGGGGTAACAGGCAAATTTGGCCTTGGAATACGGAATGAAGCAGGGCAAAGGCTAATAGAGTTTTGCCAAGAAAATGCACTGGTCATAGCAAACACCCTCTTCCAACAACACAAGAGAAGACTCTACACATGGACATCAGCAGATGGTCAACACTGAAATCAGATTGATTATATTCTTTGCAGCCAAAGATGGAGAAGCTCTATACAGTCAGCAAAAAACAAGACCAGGAGCTGAATGTGGCTCAGATCACGAACTCCTTATTTCCAAATTCAGACTTAAATTGAAGAAAGTAGGGAAAACCACTAGACCATTTAAGTATGACCTAAATCAAATCCCTTATGATTATACAGTGGAACTGAGAAATAGATTTAAGGGACTAGATCTGATGAGTGCCTGATGAGCTACGGATGAAGGTTCGTGACATTGTACAGGAGACAGGGATCAAGACCATTCCCATGGAAAAGAAATGCAAAAATGCAAAATGGCTGTCTGGGGAGGCCTTACAAATAGTTGTGAAAAGAAGATAAGTGAAATGCAAAGGAGAAAAGGAAAGATATAAGCATCTGAATGCAGAGTTCCAAAGAATAGCAAGAAGAGATAAGAAAGCCTTCCTCAGCGATCAATGCAAAGAAATAGAGGAAAACAACAGAATGGGAAAGACTAGAGATTTCTTCAAGAAAATTAGAGATACCAAGGGAACATTTCATGCAGATGGGCTCGATAAAGGACAGAAATGGTATGGACCTAGTAGAAGCAGAAGATATTAAGAAGAGATGGCAAGAATACACAGAAGAACTGTACAAAAAAGCTCTTCACAACCAAGATAATCACAATGGTGTGATTACTGACCTAGAGCCAGACATCCTGGAATGTGATGTCAAGTGGGCCTTAGAAAGCATCACTATGAACAAAGCTAGTGGAGGTGATGGAATTCCAGTTGAGCTATTTCAAATCCTGGAAGATGATGCTGTGAAAGTGCTACATTCAATATGCCAGCAAATTTGGAAAATCAGCAGTGGCCACAGGACTGAAAAAGGTCAGTTTTCATTCCAATCCCAAAGAAAGGCAGTGCCAAAGAATCCTCAAACTACCACACAACTGCACTCATCTCACACACCAGTAAAGTAATGCTCAAAATTCTCCAAGCCAGGCTTCAGCAATATGTGAACCGTGAACTTCTAGATGTTCAAGCTGGTTTTAGAAAAGGCAGAAGAACCAGAGATCAAATTGCCAACATCCTCTGGATCATCAAAAAAGCAAGAGAGTTCCAGAAAAACATCTATTTCTGCTTTATTGACTATGCCAAAGCCTTTGACTGTGTGGATCACAATAAACTGTGGAAAATTCTGAAAGAGATGGGAATACCAGACCACCTGACCTGCCTCTTAAGAAACCTGTATGCAGGTCAGGAAGCAACAGTTAGAACTGGACATGGACCAACAGACTGGTTCCAAATAGGAAAACGAGTGCGTCAAGGCTGTATATTGTCACCCTGTTTATTTAACTTATATGCAGAGTACATCATGAGAAATGCTGGGCTGGAAGAAGCACAAGCTGGAATCAAGATTGCCGGGAGAAATATCAATAGCCTCAGATATGCAGATGACATCACCCTTATGGCAGAAAGTGAAGAGGAACTAAAAAGCCTCTTGATGAAAGTGAAAGAGGAGAGTGAAAAAGTTGGCTTAAAGCTCAACATTCAGAAAATGAAGATCATGGCATCTGGTCCCCTCACTTCATGGGAAATAGATGGGGAAACAGTGGAAACTGTCAGACTTTATTTTTTGGAGCTCCAAAATCACTGCAGATGGTGATTGCAGCCATGAAATTAAAATTTCCTTCCTTACTCCTTGGAAGGAAAGTTATGACCAACCTAGATAGCATATTCAAAAGCAGAGACATTACTTTGCCAACAAAGGTTTGTCTAGTCAAGGCTATCGTTTTTCCAGTGGTCATGTATGGATGTGAGAGTTGGACTGTGAAGAAAGCTGAGCACCAAAGAATTGATGCTTTTGAACTGTGGTGTTGGAGAAGACTCTTGAGAGTCCCTTGGACTGCAAGGAGATCCAGTCAGTCCATTCTAAAGGAGATTGGTCCTGGGTGTTCTTTGGAAGGAATGATGCTAAAGCTGAAACTCCAATACTTTGGCCACCTCATGCGAAAAGTTGACTCACTGGAAAAGACTCTGATGCTGGGAGGGATTGGGAGCAGTAGGAGAAGGGGACGACAGAGGATGAGATGGCTGGATGGCATCACTGACTCGATGGACGTGAGTCTGGGTGAACTCCAGGAGTTGGTGATGGACAGGGAGGCCTGGCGTGCTGCGATTCATGGGGTCGTGAAGAGTCGGACACGACTGAGCAACTGAACTGAACTAAACTGAACTGAACTTGCCCTTCAGTTGCCCTAGCTTTGTTAACATTTTGAAAGTACTACTCAGTCTCTCACTTGGCTTTTATAGTAATCAGCAAACTCCCACCTCCCCACCCCCAAGGGAAAAGCAAGTCAATGTTTTCTGGATGTTGGTCTAGTGATTCTTCACTACCTTGTCAGCTCTCTGGTGCTTTGAAGATGTGTGTGTGTGTGTGTGTGTGTGTGTGTGTGGTGTCTACGTGTAATTTGTCTAGTATCCTTGTATGTAGTAGGAGGGCTGGGACAATTTACCTTATCTGCTATTTCCACAAAATTGAATGCCTAGAACCTTGCCTTCCTGGGGTAATATAATCTGATATTATCTTTCTATGGCTGGATATGCTTTGCTAACCTTTTGCTTAGAATTTTTATATCTGTGTTTATAAGTGATACTGAGATTGCCCCAGGAGTCTCCTCTATTCTCCAGCCCTTGTCTGTTTTCCAGCATTACAGTATTGCTAATTTCATAAGTTAGTGATTATACTTTCTTCTGTTCTTTAGAAGGGCTCATATATATACAGAATAATCTCTTCTTTGAACAGTAGGTAGGACATGCCTGTAGAGCTATCTAGGCTTAGTGTTTTCTTTGTGGGAAAAACTTAAACTACAGATTTAGTTTATTTTGAGGCTAAAGCATTACTCATATTTTCTATTTCTAATTTTTATAAATTATATTTTCTCATAATATATACATTTCATATGTGTCAAAAATATTGCTGTAAAATTCAGGACCTCCTCTTCTCATTTACTGTTTATTGCATCAGTGGTTATATCTTCATTTTCATCCCTTTTATTTTTTTAGAGATCTCTCCTTTTCCTTTTTCTTAAAAAATCTTAGCAAACATGTCAGCTTTTAATAAGACTTAAAAAAAATCAACCTTTCTATTACTGATCATTTTTATTGAGTATTTATTTTATATATCATTGATTTATGCTCCTTTTTTTGGATTTTTTACACTCAATTTTCTATTTCTTGAACACTTAGCTTATTCATATTGAGCCTTCTATCGTTTTCTGACAGAAAAATTTAGGCTATGAATCTTCTTCTCATATGGTTTTAACTATACAACTTTATTTTAGTATTTACATTACTGTGCAGTTTTAAGTGTTTGCAAATTTCCATTACAATTTCTTCTAAATCAATGTTTCTAAAAGTTTTGCTGTGTTTTAATTTCTATAACTGGAATTCTTTTCAGCTATCTTTCTGTCATAACTGTATTGTGGTAAAAAAATGGATTATATGGTATCAATCCTTGAGGTTTACTTTATGACCTAGCACATGGTTGATCTTCAAAGATTTTTCATTTCAGAATGAAAAGAACATATAGTCTTCCGTTAAGTAATATGTTTTATATATGTCCATTAGAAAAAGATTAATTGTGCTCAGCCTTTGTTTGCTTCATTTATTATTAAGTTAGAAAAGTATGTTAAAAATCCCCTAGTCTATTGGGCATTTATGTTTGATTACTATCAATTTTTGCTTTATATTTTGAGGCTACATTATTCAGGATATACAAGTTTAGAACTGTTTGGTCTTCCAGGTCTCTTATCATTATTGTACTGATAATTAATTCAATGAAACATTTTTTTGTTTAAACCTTATTTTGTCTGGTATTAATCTAGTTAAAACAGCTTAGATTAGTATTTGTATACTATCTCTTTTTCTATCTTTCAGTTAAAGTTTTCTTTATTCTGACATTTCCTCCTTTTAACTTGAGTTTAACCCATTTATATTTTATTTCTTTTAAAATGTCTTAATTTTACTTATTATGGCTTTCCATTTATCCCACTGTTAACAGTTTCCTGCCTGATTTCTTTCCTTCTTTGGGATTAAGGGTTTTCTTTTGAAGTTTTTTCTTCTACTTGTTTGGAGATTATACACTCAGGCCTACTCTTTTACACATTTCTTTTAGTGCCTAGCTTCCTTGTATGTTCTGTCACTTTTTTTTTTGGCTCTGTTACTTTTGACTATAAGTCGTTTGTTTTCTTTAGAACCTTTTCTGTTTAAGTTATTTGTCCTAGGTGGACAGGAATTGAGTCTGTTTCTGCCAGCATCCTTGATACCTTATATATTCTAAGGTTTTTTTCATGCCACATAGTGTGAATTTAGATGGAAGCCACGGATGAAGGCAAGGTTTATTTTTATCCCTTTTTGAATGCTAAGATTTATTTTGCTTTCATGTACAGAGTATAGCACAGGGGATTCCAATTTGGAGTGTTTTCGTACCTTTGACAGAGTGAGGATTTTATCTCCTGTTCCCTGCATGCCATACATCCATCCTGGTGGAACTGCAAAGTCTTCAGGGTTCAGTAGGCATTCAAGGTGAAAGTCAAATTTTGAGCTCACTGCATTCCTAAGCTTCATGTTTTTACTTTGCTTTGGGGATTCATTAGTTCATTCAATAACTATATCTTGAGTTCCTACAAGGTTCCACATATAGATCAAGACGCTTCTGTTGTATCAGTGAACAAAATGAAGATCTCTGCTCTCAAGGAGCTTTCATTTAGTAGGAAGAGACAGAAATTGAACAAGAACCATAATAAGTAAATATCTTAGAAGTAGATAACATTTAAAAAGAAAAAACTAGAGAATGACAAGACAGATTGAAACTACAGAGGAGAGAAGGAAAGATTTCAGGTTCAAATACAAGCAACACGTAGGCCTCCAAAAAAAGGTGATCTTTTCATAAAGACTTGAAGGAGGTGAGGGAGTTATCCATTTGGCTATTTGGGACAAGAACATTCCTGGCAGAAGAGCCAGTGTAAAGATTCTAAGGCAGAAACGTGTCTGATGTGTTCACAAAACACAGACTAATCTGTCTAGAAAAGAGTGAGCAAAGGAAAGAGAACTGGAGATGAGATTAGAGAAGTCAAGGGCAGGGAGGGCACGTCATGGAACACCTCACAATGCATTGAAAGAACATCAGCTTTTACCCTGAATGAAAAGGGGAGCCTTTGGAAGGTTTCAAGCAGAGAAGTGCCAAGATCTGACTTAGGTTTGAGAGCTCATTCTGGCTGTCACTCTAATAGTAGATTTTAGGGGGCAAGGGTAAAAGCTGAGAAAGTAGTTAAGAGGCTATTGCAGTAATCTTCCCTGGTGGCTCAAACGGTAAAGAATCCACCTGCAATGCAGGAGATGTGGGTTCAATCCCTGGGTCAGGAAGATCCCCTGGAGAAGGAAATGGCAACCCACTCCAGTATTCTTGCCTGGAGAATCCCAGGGACAGAGGAGCCTGGTGGGCTACAGTCCACGGGATCCCAAAGAATTGAACACGACTGAGCGACTAACACTTTCACTTTCCCTAGAGATGATTGTGGCTGCTACCAGGTGGTAGCCCTGGAAGTGGAGGGTAAGGTTGAATTCTGGATATATTTTGAAGGCAGAGCCAAAAAAATTTCCTGACAGAATGAATGTAGGGCCTATGGGGTTAAACATGATTCCAGGTGTTTGGGGGAGTGGCCATCCTCCCTTATGGGGAAGGCTGCAGGAATAGTGTTCTTGATGAGGAACACAAGAAATTCAGTTTGGATGTGTTAGGTCTGAGATGTATGTTTAACATCCAGGAGATCTGCAATTTTCTCACTTCAAGGTAGCACAATATATTTTATTCAGCATTTTACTTATTTTAAGAGGGACAGTCAGTCATTCTGCTATAACAGCAGAAATTAAGTATTCCTCTGACTTCTGTCCCTCGCATAACCTAATCTTCCCTTTTACTAACTACTGGTGTTGTGCTCCAAACCTCCTCCAGTCTCCAACATCCTTATTAAACTGTGAAGAACAAAACTGAAGTCAGAAGTCCAATAAATTTAACTAAGACAGCAAGAGAACTCTTGGGAGTTTCTAAACAGGATGTCTTTAGAATGCTGACACTATTTAAAGTAAATAATCCTACGTGAAGCAGTAAAAAGAATGAGACGTTACAGAATCTTTCTTTACAAAGTGAAAACACTGGAAAGGAGATGCCCCAGCTTCAGCAGGAAGACAGTAGAACTGTAACACCGTGTTCTGCTATGCTGCCCTTCAGTCTTTAGGATCTCAGCTTGGATCTCATTACTCTGGGAAAGATTGAAGGCAGGAGGAGAAGGGGATGACAGAGGATGAGATGGTTGGATGGCATCATTGACTCAATGGGGACATGAGTTTGAGCAAGCTCTGGGAGATGGTGAAGGACAGGGAAGCCTGGTGTGCTGCAGTCCATGGGGCTGCAAAGAGTCGGACATGACTGAGTGACTGAACAACAACTCAGCCTTTGAAGAGGCCACCAACACAGGACCATATTAGGAAAACCAATACACCATCCCTGTGGTCCTTTGAAGAGGCCACCAACACACAACCATATTAGGAAAACTAATACACCATCCCTGTGGTAGCCCTGCATGCATTTCAACTTCATTCATTTGGTCCTGAAGAATTATGGGGGAATCATGCTAGCACAAACTGGGAAGTTTTGAATGAATAGAAGATGTAGCTGAACCACTGCCAAGGGACAATATCAAATTTGATATTTCAGTAGTTAAAGATTCAGAGTAATTTTTATGGCATCTCCTCTCCACACTCTAATTGATTATGCTAGTAGAAGCAACTGTAACAACGTTCGGTTCAGTTTCTGATTAAATACCATTTCTGTCCCTGCTTTGTAAAGCCCTTTTTACCCCTTCTATTCATTTGAATTCATTTGAAATCTTATAGATGTCAAGTCCTAGTTTCTCAGCATTTCAGAGTTAATTTCTCACATTCTGAAAGGGAATTTTAATATCATACTCAATACACAATACTTCATGTATGCCACTGATATATATAAATGATGCAGCATGAAAAAGCAGCCTGGGGCAATAACATAGATGGGGCTAAGCATGTTGGAATTCTCATTTCCCTTGCACAAAGAAACTTTTTCTAGACTCAAAGGTATAGAAAACAAACTGGTATCTACTAGAGGGAAGAGAGAAGGGAGGCGGGGCAAGTTAGGGGCATAGGAATAAGAGATACAAAGTACTGTGTATAAAATAGATAAGGAACAAGGATATATTGTGGAGCACAAGGAATTATAGCCATTATCTTATATTAACTTTTAATGGAGCATAATCTGTAAAAATACCGAATCACTATGCTATAACCTAAAACAATATAATATTATAAATGAACAATGTGTGTGTTAACCGCTCAGTCATGTCTGACTCTTTGCAACCCCATGAACTATAGCCCGCCAGGCTCCTCTGTCCATGGAATTCTCCAGGCAAGAATCCTGGAGTGGGTAGCCATTCCTTTCTCCAGGGGATCTTCTTGACCCAGGGATTGACCCCAGGTCTCCCACATTGCAGGCGGATTCTTTACCATCTGAGCCACCAGGGAAACTATACTTCAATTAAAAAAACAAAACTAAATTCTGCCAAAAGAGAACTGAAAAATCCACAATATGACTGATGCTCCTATTTGATAACAAAAAGGTTTTAGAGATAAGCAAAGTAGGGCAAAGGGACAACTTAATACCTATCTCCAAAATGAAGGAATATTCTTCAGAAAATGACAGATGAATCATATCTATTAAGATGGTACAGGCAGAATATGCAATCCTTCTTTTGCACTACAACACACTACCTTCAATTAGAACCTGAAGTTGGAGGGAGCTTCAAGCCCATTTATATCCCACTGCCCAGATGAGAAAACTGAGGTGTAAAGTGCTAATAGTATTTACCAAAGACAGGGTGTCAGGCCAGTACAATGGTCAGAGTCCCAGTCTCCTCACTCCCAGACTAATAGCCTTCTCTGAGGAGGTACTCAAATGCTTCAAATGCAGTTTATGTAGATTCACATTAATTTAAAGCAAGCGAGCCTACAGCAAAGAGCAGCACTTCTGTAGGGGCCCCTAAGGATCTTGTCAGAATGCAGAGTCAGCAGGTCTAGGACAGGGCCTGATACTCTGCATGTCTATCAAGCTCCAGGTCCCAGGCAGGTGGCTCACAGTATACTTTGAGTAGCAAGGCTGTAGGATACTCTTAGAGCTGAGCAAAGTAAAAATAGGCCTATGATACATCCTTGTACATCTGAAAAGGCAGAAAGTGACGGACAGAAGGGGAGCTTGGCTTGGTGTGACTGAAAAGAGCCGGTACAATATCCTTGTTTAGATATTGGTTGACTATTTTATACCCATGTATGTTCCTTTTCCCATGCCTGCTTCTATTATGCAGCCTGGAAATGTTAAATACTTGTTTTCCCAGGCTCCCTGGCAGCTGAGGGTAGCTGTGTGCCCCAAATCTAACCAATGAGACTAAAGCAAATGTCTCACGGGGTCTTCTGGAAAAAGAAAGGCTTTGTTGCAGATAAGACTTGGGCCGGCTCTTCACGCCCTTTCCTGCCTTGAGTGAGGGCCTGATGCTGCAAGATGCTGAAGCCATCTGCTTACCACTAGGCAAGAAGCCAACAGGAAAAGAATGGCTGGGCAGAAAGACAAAGAGATCGTAAAGATTTGCTGGCAAAGCTGAACCCCTGCACCAGCCTGGACTACCTACCACCAGACTTCTTATGTAAAAGGACTGAATGTTTGGATTGCCTAAATCATTGTTATTATCACTGCATAAGCCATTCTATTATAAGTCTGATACATCTTCTAATCAGATGCTTCCTCTCCTTCCAGTCACTTCAACAGTCTGGTTTTGTCCCTATTGTCAATCCTCAGCCTTTAATGCTCAATTTGTGTGCTCTAGCAAAGGGGCTCATTAATGACCTTCTAAAAGCCAAATACAAGGGCCTCTTAACAGCTTTCATCCTGTGTCAAATGCCCCTGGCATTTGATTCTATTCATCATCCCATCCTCTTTACTGATTTTCATGGCACTGCCCCAATCTGGTCTTCCTCCTCTGCCTCCACTGCTCCTCTCTGGCTTCTCTGCCTCTGGCCCCATGCTCAAATCTGCATGTTCTCCAACTTCCATCTTTGTCTTTATTTCTTTCCCACCCTAGATCCTTCCCTGTATACTTTCATCAGATCTCACAGATCCAACAACCTGCAACCATTTCTTTAAATAGCTATAAACACCAGTTAGCTTGCATATTCCCCAAAATGGTGATGTAAGCCTAAGTATTAAAAGGCTGTGATGTAGCAAGAACTGGGATTCTGTCTCATGTCTCACTGACCCCACCTGAGCAAAGAGTGCCTCTGTCAGCAGAGCACCTCTTGGAGAACAAGGACTACGGATAAAGTTGCACAGAAACATGCTACATTTGCCTCTGCTTTCTGTGGTCACACTTCTTTTAAGTTGTGTGTCCTTGGATAAATAAACAAGGAATCTCTATTGTGTGTGTGTGTGTGAGTGTGTGGTGAAGCTTTAGTCACTTCAAGTCCAGCTAAACCTTACCTCACCTGAGATACTATATCCTCTATTTAGGTCTCTGGTATGGAAATGATGATGCTGTATTGAAATTATTTGTCCAGGTTTGTTTTCTTCACTAGAATCCAAGCTACTGAAGGTCAGAGGCTGACACTCTTTGGTGGGTGTTTGTTGAAAAGAACAGATGCTTAATAAAGTAGTCTAGGACTACGGTCAATCAATGGCTTAACTGCATACACTCATGAGATTTCCCCCAGCTCTGGGACTTCCAATGACCCCACTTCTAGTTTGTGTGAGATTTTGTATTTATGTAGGTATCAAAATCATTTACCCTCACTGTGTATGTTCTTCCTCCAACTCTCTCCCGGGCTTCTAAAACCAAAACATTAACTTCATGTTCGGCTAAGAGTTTGGCAGCAGATAATCCTGGAAGGGGGAAAAAAAAAAAAGTTGAAGAACATATTAACATCTAAATGTGAAACACTGAAGATTTAAGCAGGTCTACATATAATATAAATGCAAAACATCATATACAATTCATTGATTGTCCTATCTAATAAATTTTGTGATTCTATCTAATCACCTCACCGTGATTACTGAGGTAATCACAGAAATTTTATAATCTAGAATATATTATGTTATGTATCATAATTTAATTTTATTATCTATCATAAGGTTGCTTAAAATGTAATAATTAAAAAAAATATATATATATGGGTTTGGTGATAATCAAATCATATGCAAAAGAATCTGTTGAACCCCTCAATCAACCCTTATCATCCCCCTCTTCTAGAAATCCTGACTGTATAAACAGAAGTGTTTTCCTGGAAACTCGCCCTACCTCACACCAGCCCACAGTATCTCTGTACTTTACTCAATTTAAACCCCCCTATAATGACCTCTGATTATTTATATCTGGATTACATGCTAGCTAGATCTTGTTTTCCCAACTAGATTAAAAATTACCAAAGGCAGGAACCACGTTTCATACTTTATGTATTTGCTCAAAGCTGTGTACAGGCTTTCACTCATAAATAAAAACGTTCATAAAAAGTAGATTTTTAAATGCAGTATAGTAAGGGAATTCTCTGGTGGTCCAGTGGTTAGGACTCATTGGTTGCACTGCCGTGGCTCAGTTTCAATCCCTGGTTGGGGAACTAAGATTCCACAAGCCAAGTGGTAAGAAACCAAATCAAACAAAATGAAAGAAACAAAAAAAACCCCAGTATAGTTAATACCAGAAAAGTAGAGGCAAATGTTGTAGATTAACGTTATATCAAGGGTGCATGAACATGACTTATCACTGATGTTAATCTCGATCACTGAGGCTGAGGTAGTGTTTGGCCAGGTTTCTCCACTGTAAAGCTACTCTTTTCTCTCCCCTCCCATGCTATACTCTTTGGAAGGAAGTCTATGTAAAGTCTGCACTTAAGAAGTAGAGAGTTATGTCCTACTTCCTCGAGGGTGGAGTGCTTAGTTGCTCAGTCGTGTCCAACTCTTCGTGACCCCATGGACTGTAGCCCGTCAGGCTCTTCTGTCCATGGGGATTCTCCAGGCATGAATACTGGAGTGGGTTGCCATGCCCTTTTCTGAGGGCATAAATTATTTGAAATTCATCTGCACAGGACATTTGTCTCTTCTCCCCCAATTATTTATTTATTTAACCATTTACTTAAATCCTTATGGATTCATAGACAGTTGCTTTGTAGTTTCGGTTATAATCCAATATTATGTTACTTATTTTGTTGCTCAAATTGTTTCAGCTTTGACCACTTAGCATTTTGTGTGTATGCATGTATTTGAGGACTTCGTTACTTTCTAGTATCACAAGATGCACCAGGCTCATCTTTCTCTGCCCGGCCCTACAATCAGCTATTTCTCCAGTGAGCACTGGTTCCTTTTATTAGAGAACAGTTTTAGAAACCAAGATCTGGGCTCTAAGCATGCCCACTGCTACTAGAGAATCATGTTTCTAAGACCTCTCAGCTCACAGAGTAAGGAAAAAAGGGCGTGTATACACATTTTTAAATCTACCTTTTTTGTACTTCAATTTCTGTCTTATACCTACTTATCTTTATACTCCTCTATTACAAAAAAAACATGAAGCAGACTACATAGATAAACATACTTCAAGGAGAAAAAAATGTCAGAATATTAGGGTGAAAGAGAAATAAGAATGACACCAGAGATAAGATTAATAAAATGATACCTAAATATGTGTACAAGTAGTTAAGAAGAGGAACTGTTCTTAGTGATTTTAAAGCCCAGTAACTTGACAGTTCATTTCTAATGGTATATATCCTAAAAACAGAAAAGAATTGCAAACATTTTAATCAGTAATCATTTTGTGGGTTTAGAATTGTTATTTTGAGGCCATTATGTATGTAATGTGAAACAAAGCAAATGAGTAATCAGGTTGCTATCACTGTGATCCAGGATTTGGGGCCTAGGAATAAGGAAATTCAGATGTAAGAACAATGAGACTAAGTAGAACTCTGGGGCAGGAAATGTATAAGATGGGTCTGGAACATCAAATCATAACAGAGAGCAAGGAGGCTAACAGAGACCACTAGGATCGTGACAAAACGGCTCAGAAACCTCTCTATAAGAACTCCCACTGGCCAAAGATGGAACAGTTTGAGTATCAAATAAAAACAACTGCAGGGAGTTCCCTGGTGGCCTAGTGTTTAGGAATCTGGGCGTTCACTGCAATGCCCCAGGTTTAATCCCTTATTGGGTAACTGAGATCCTAGCAAGCTGTGCAGCATGGCCAAAACAATAACAACAACAACCCCCCAGCTGTAATGGCTTAAATTCACTCATAATAATAATAAATAAATAAAAACTCTCATTGGTCACCTTTGGAAAATACTAAGGAATCAATTTATTAAAAAAAAAAAAAGAATTTGGCATTCATCCTATCTTCTCATTTTGCACTGAACCTCAGAGTAACCAGGTAGCTAACAAAGAGAGATTTCACTGTATAAAAGTATGCTAGCTAATAAGTGAAGACAGAAATAATTAGAATATCAACATTTTGCAACCTTTAAGGAATTAATAGATATAGTGCAATGATTGTCAACAGATGCTAACAGGACGCACACAAGAGACAGATAACCAGATATTAGCAGTCTTTTAAAGGAAGTGCATACCACCATGTATGAAGTAATTAGGAAGAAAGGAAGGAAGGAAGGGAGGGGAGAAAGGGAAAGAGCAACCAAACTAAATTCTAAGGTGATCTAGCCTCTAGCTATGACACTTAGGGGCCAGAAGGACATGTTAAATAATATCACTGGGATGCAATCAACAAAATCTAGATTGTAGGAAATCATACAGGAGTACCTGGTTTCTTTCATTTTTTAAAAAACAACTTGCCTGCTCCTGCTCTCTCTCCCCCTTTATCCTTCACCAGCTTTTCCTATAATAAACTTCTAAACATGGCTAGTTCTGTTTTGATGTCTGCTCTCAGAGGACCCAGACTGACATGGTATTTTGCTGATACAGAGAATGGTATAAAATACACATACCCAGAATCAGGGATGAGTTCGCGTCTATAAGATCTAAAATGCAGGAAGGCTAAACCATAATGTCCAGCGCTGCTCTCTGCTAATGTTTGTATGCACCTTTGACTCCTTCAAGTACAATGTACTGTTGCATTACTGACATCCATCCAAGATTTAAGTATGCAACAAATATTTGGAATCTACTCACAAAAAAAGGCATCCCGTGACAGTTTAAATAAATGTGAGCCAATGTCTGCAAACTTTGGTACAATGTGTTTTCTGGGACAGAGCCAAAGGCCTCTTCTGCTGACCATCACAAGAAAAGAAAAAGGATGAAGGTGTGATGAAAAACATATTTATGCATAAATCTTTGTTATGTTTATTTCTGTAGGATTACATCCTAGAAGGGAGATTACTAGGACAAAAGATATGAACATTTTTTAGGCTCAAAGCACTGCTCTATATTGAAAAGCAGAGAAACTCAGATGCAAAAAGTTTAATTTCTTCCCAGTTCCCCTTAATCAATCTAACCATAAACCAATTAGATTGATTAAAAACACCCATGGGTTTGCTAGAATTACTTGATTAGCTCCTCTTCTAAGGGAGGAGGAACTTGCCCTCTGCATGCTTCCTAAGGAGAAGCAGAGGTGGCTCTGAATTCCAGCAGCTGTTGGGACCTGTAGCAATCATGCCCCCAGAGGCAGCCTGACAGTTGGTTTAGTGCTTCACATCCTACAGATCAATTTCAGGTGCCTTTCCTGTTGCCTTTCAGTCTTTCTTCAGAATAGATTTTATTACCCCCATATTCCCGATAAGGAAACCAAGTGCCTGATATGCCCACAACAAAGTCTCCTAAAAAGTGAAAATTTTTATTTCTTACACCCTAACTTATAAAGCTGGAGCCTCAATAAAGTAGAATCTAATGTGTAATTCTAAACAAGCTTGATGAGTGGGGTTCAGTGACAGTAGTAAATAAACACTACTCCAGAGGCTAAAGGAGGTAGGGGAAGCAGAGCTAGCTGAGCCAGGACAAATGAGCACACCAGTAACAAAGGTCATTTTGCACTTTGGCATTTAAGGATATAAACAAAATTAAAAAGCTTGGGGGTGAGGGGAAGGTTTCTACATTACAGGAAAATGATTGGCCCTATCTCAGCAAGGGCCAAAAAAGTTTGAGCTCTTAGTTTGAGAAATAAGTAACATGTTTAAAACGTTTCAAAGAGATTCCAGAAAAAATGGTTTTCAAAAGGTCTGTTAGGGAAATTAAAATGGAAGCAGTCTTGTTCAGGCTTCAGAAGTAGGGGAGCAGGCCTCTGACCAACTTCTGATCCTGCTTGGACTACATGTCTGCCTATAAACACACCAATTGTTATCAGCAAGTCAAGCGGCACTTTATAGATAAGAAAGAGAGTAGGTCTTAGAATTCCTTAGGCCCCTGGGGACCTAGCCAGGCCCCCAGGATTTAAGGAATCTTGTGACTCACAAGATGAAATAAACAGCATTGTAAAAGTTAAAAAAAATAGAGCTGCATTTTTGCATGCAAACTGATGAAAATACCAGTTTGTGGCCTAGGGTTATAAGCAGGACCCCCAAAGCTGCAATCTAAAGTCTCGCCAGTGGGATGGAGGCACCGGCTTGGACCCTTTTCCCAACTGGGACTCCAGATTGCTGTTACTTGGAGCTGCCCAGAGCTGTTCAAGTCTAGATGCAGGTTTCAGCCCAATTTGGTGATGTATACGCTGTTATTTCTCTATATTGTTTCTATACCTTTCCTTTAAATGACTATATATTGAAATTAAGTTAAATAAACTTCTATTAAAAATTGAAATTCTTTATTCATGTATAACAAGTGGTTTCTTTTGTTACGAATCCATCAAACCCAAAATGAAAGTAAAACTTTAGGTAAAACAAGGCCTTGGAATTTTAAAGGGAAAGATTTAAGTCATTTTAAAAAATACACTTTCTGTATTGGTGTATGAAAAAAGTCGCCAGTCCAGGTTCGATGCACGGTACTGGATGCTTGGGGCTGGTGCACTGGGACGACCCAGAGGGAGGGTAGGGGAGGGAGGAGGGAGGAGGGTTCAGGATGGGGAACGCGGGTATACCTGTGGCAGATTCATTTCAATATTTGGCAAAACTAATACAATATTGTAAAGTTTAAAAATAAAATTAAAAAAAAAAAAAAAAAAGAAACGAATCGCCAGTCTGGGTTCCATGTGGGATACAGGAAGCTTGGGGCTGGTGCACTGGGATGACCCAGAGGGATGGTATGGGGAGGGAGGTGGGAGGGGGGTTCAGGATGGGGAACACCTGTATACCCGTGATGGATGCATGTTGATGTATGGCAAAACCAATACAATATTGTAAAGTAAAAAATAATAATAATAATTAAAAAAATACACTTTCTAAGATGCTGAATAAATTGGGGGTGGGGAGTGAATGTTTCAGTTTGCATATTTACTGTGAAGAAGACTCTGATAAAGAACTTCCATGGTAATTTAAAACTAGAAAATACAGAATATGAAAATACAGTCAAGATGCCATTAGAAAATTTACTTTTGAATAATAACTAATTTTGAATAAATAGCTCAGTTAAGTCATAAATAAAGCACAGGCAAACACTTGTGGTCCAAAAGGGTTTTTTCTAATATATCAACTACTGTCTGTTGATTTGAATGGGGAAAAAAAACACTAAAATAATGTCTGCTTCAAGGTATAAGTGTTCAGTTATATTTCTGAATTCTTTTCTTGTCCTTATTCTGTGTAATTACTATGCATTCTACCCTCCCCTCATCACTACAAAATTCAATAATCACCTATGGGAAAAAATCATCTCTCAAATGTCAACTCCACAGATTAGTTTAAGGGCTTTTGACATATATTTCAAAATCAATAAATAGAAGTTGGGTTTTTTTTTTTTTGATAAATGGGATAAAATTGTTAGAAAAGAAAAGATTTTTAAGTCTGAAGGTAAGTTATCAAATACAATGTAGCTAATAAAAATAAATTTTAAAATCAAATTTTTTATTTTCATATTTGTTAGAGAAAATGTCATATTAAACCTATTTCATTTTGTTCCAGAGATACACAGGTTTGCCAAAGCTAAGAGTATTGTGCATGATAGCTCTTCCTGTCATTCATTTTCTTTTTTTTTTTTTTAATGTTTCAAGTTTAGGTGACATCATTACCAATTTCCTAAAAGACTGATTACTGGACCTCCCTGTCTTTTAATGGGCTTCCTGGTGGCTAAGTGGTACCCTGTGTTTTAAAAAGACTGAGGTAAGGGTTCCTAAGATTTATCTTTCCTCAAATAACACAACACACCTACAGCCAGGTCAACACACAGGATAGAAAAGCTGTTTCATATCACTTACTTTCCTATCGCTGCTGCTGCTGCGTCACTTCAGTTTGTCCAACTCTGTGTGACCCCAGAGACGGCAGCCCACCAGTCTCCCCCGTCCCTGGGATTCTCCAGGCAAGAACACTGGAGTGGGTTGCCATTTCCTTCTCCTCATTTTCTATAGTTTAATGGCCACATGAAATCTAGGGCAATAAAAGAAGCCAGCTTCCCACCCACCTCTCCTGGCACCCCTCCCAACCTTCAAGATAGGGAAAAGGGTTTTAATAGTGGTAGGCTAGTAAATGGTTAACAACCATCCCTGGCCTCAGGCCATGGAGAGGACACTTGATTTGCAACATTTGTATCTCCATGATATATATACACTCTCATCATGGCTGATTTGGAATCACCAGTGTGATTACAAGCTACCAGTGTGATATCACTGAACGTGAAACTGGGAAGACATATGTTTGATCAGGCTCAGTCCTTTCAAGACAGTAGAAGCTGGCTCCAACACATGCTGTTAGATCTATAGATTCCTGGACTCCTGTCAGAGATGGGAAGGAAAAACAAGTCTTGCAGAGAGGCAGTCTATTGAACTTGCAAGTGTATGAGATTCATTGATATCCTAGACTCTTAAGTGTCCTAGTGTCTAGCCTGTGAACCTCCCATGGGCATGTCTGAAGAGAGAGATCTAAGGGGGGCACTGGTCAAATATTTATGCACCTGCACCAAGAGCTCTTCCTCTCCCAAATCGTGGCAAACCAAGTTCATTAGGAGGGAAAGAGCCCCAAACTCCCAAATTTCCAGTGGTCTTCTGTCACAGTGGTAGGTTTTCTGTGACAGTGGTCTTCTGTGGAGAAACTAAATGCACAGAATTTGTTAAAGCCCTATTATGTATATAAGGATCTGATCAGTTTCAAAATGCAAAAATCCCACAAAAGAGAAAACGGCAGAAGGGAATCTTTAATCACTTTGCAATTAAGTATTTTAAATAAGGATGATGAGCTTAAAACAATACAATTTCTTTTCTGGTTTCTCTCTCTTCAACCATTTGGGTTTTAGAGAAACCAAAATAAAATAGGTTAATGGATTTATTAGAGAGGCTTAAAAAAAACTCAAGTCTGCTAAAAGCACACCTCATATGAGAGTTCAGGCAATTGTTAATCCTGGTTATTAGATCAGGAAAGCCTGGGTGAGATGATGTATGCAGCCAGCATCAGTGTTGCCATAGCAACCTCAAACCAACCTCCAGCTTCTTACAGCCACTGCCCATGGAAACCGTGCTTCCATAGATTCAGCAGTGCCTCTGATGTCCTGAAATGGCTCCTCCCCATAGAAATGGAATAGGAAATGATTTAAGCCACACAGCACACCTGGAGAAGGAATTAATATCAGCAACGGAGCCTTTGAGGAAATGGCCCTTTGCTTCCTGGGCTATAAATCTGTAACTGTGGAACCCAGCTTCATACCTGCCTTCTCTACCTCCTCAGCAAGGGCCCTTTCTTTTACCTTACTTCTTCAAGTACATTCACATTAGGAAAAGATGAAATTTTTCCATTTGACTTGTGCTACCCTTTCCAGTTCAATTATTGATTTTCCTTCTACAACAAATGATTAGAATAAACCTTGAAATGTAGCATATTCCTCATGAAAAATGTCCAGTGACCCCACTTTCAGTATGGACAAGTGATCATCTCTCACAATCTGTTACCCTGCTGTATTTTTTTTCTTATCACACATCACCACCTGGTACTCTCTATACATCTGCTGCTTCCCACCACTGCAGTCATAGCCACTCTTGTCCAAACCATTGTGGCCCTTTGCCCTTGTCCAAGGAAACATAACCTCCTGCCCAGAGATCTGCCTCTTGACTAGTGTCTAATATGTGTTATACACCTTTGCATCCCTGGAATGGAGCCTGCTGTGTTGCAGGTGCTCAAACGCTTGTTGCAATGAACAGAGGAACTACATACCAAGAAAACAAAACCGTGCTCACCTGTATGAGGGCAACAGGCAAGTTTCCAAAGCTACTTAGATTATATTTATCTCAAGCAACTAAGAGATACTGACAAGGATAGAGTGCCTGGTCATTTAAACCTTTATGCCCAGGTAAGTTAAAAGATTCTTAATACTACTAGTACATTTTCTACATACATACACATGATAAAACCATTCTTGTTATCTATCTACCTACCTATCTATCTATATCTACCTGCATTTTGTGCTTCCTTTCAGAGAAATAATTATCTGCTTTTGAAAATGCCAAATCTTCTAATCCCTTTGATAAGCTAAAAAAGACAGAACTGTCTCAAATGATAAACAGATAAAAACTAGCAATTAACTTTAATTTGCCCTCAATTCGACAGACTGGTTGTCTAGACAGTCCTAATTTATTTGATTATTGTTCAGCATTCATCTTCACTTTAGATAAATGGATCTCACCCAACTTAGGGAATGCAATTACCCTTTAATTCATTATTTGCCCCATTCTTTCACTGAAACTGAAAATACACTCAGGGGCACCCCATAGTGCTGTACTCAGATTCTGCATACTAGGATGCACTGTGGTTAGGCAGCAATTTCCAAAATGTTTTACAGAATACTAGTCTTCAAGATGCTCTGGGGTAAAGTATCAATGGTCATGGAAGTTGGGACATAGGCTGTTTATCCTTCTGGGAAATGTATGGTGCATGCTAGCATACTAAAGGCTCTGATAAGTCCTGCATTGAAGAGACTCATTTAACTTAGCATTTCTCCACCTTTTGCCTAAAAAAAAAAAAATCACATCTAAAAAAATACACTTTGGGAAATCTTGGTTTCATTTCTTAAAATATTCGCAAATATTTAGTAATAAACTCACCTAAGCAGGGTCCCAAGTGAACAATGCCTAGAGCACAAGCTAAGGGTTGAAGCAAAGCTTTAGTGTAGCTATTGTTTATGTTCTGCTGGCTCTCCTAGTTCTTCCTGTTTATTTATTAAAGTGGGATTTTTCTTCAACTTTGACGTTCATCACCACCTATGAATGTGTATAGTGTACATCACATATTAAATATTTTATTAATTTTCTATTATTCAGTGAAGTGTTCTCTGACCAATGAATTCTTATATAATGGCACTTTTGGATTCTTGGATCAAATACTACAAGGAAAAAAGTACAATCAAACATCAGTTCATACTGAAGTTCTAGAAGCAATGTTTCCAAAGAAAGAAAAAAGCTAAAACCATAAATTTCGTTCAAAGCACATATTGAGCATTCAATCAATATTTACTGAATAAATAAATAAATAAATGAGTGAAGAATACATGCAGGACATGCAAGAAAAAGGTTTTTAACTTAGGCCACAGCTAACAATTAATTTAATCTGAAAAAAAAGTCACCTGAAAGGTCATTCTTGTTACATTTCAGAATTCATCCAAGATCCACAGCACTTCTGTCAAGCATTATTTCCACCATGAAACACTTCCCTGCCTGTCATTTCCTTCTCCTTTTTGTGTCACCACTGAACTAGCCTCAAACATCAAGGGCACTTCAGGATCATAGTTGTAATCCCTGCTACATAGAGGGGTCCTAAGCCTCACATGGTCACTGGATAGATAAATGGACTAACATAACTTAACTCTTCCATTTGGGTCTGAATTTTGTCAGATGTCTTCAATGACCAATGACCTTATTTGTTATTACAAATGCATATTAAATTGAAATGTATATTTAACACTGATGGCTTCAATTCAATACATAAAATCTGTAAATACCAATATTAGTATTTAAAAATCACATTGACCACCACAGCCTTCCATTTTCTTCACCAATGTTCTCTCCCCAAGTTCTTTCTTTTCAAAATAGGCAGGTTCACTGTTCTATTTGGATGAACCACAAGCTGGAATCAAGATTGCCAGGAGAAATGGCAATAACCTCAGATATGCAGATGACACCACCCTTATGGCAGAAAGTGAAGAAGATCTAAAGAGCCTCTTAATGAAAGTGAAAGAGGAGAGTGAAAAAGTTGGCTTAAACCTCAACATTCAGAAAAGTAAGATCATGGCATTCAGTCCCATCACTTCATGGCAAATAGATGGAGAAACAATGGAAACAGTGACAGACTTTATTTTCTTGGGCTCCAAAATCTCTGAAGATGGTGACTGCAGCCATGAAATTAAAAGATGCTTGCTCTTTGGGAGAAAAGCTATGACCAACCTAGGCAGCATATTAAAAAGCAGAGACATTACTTTGCCAACAAAGGTCTGTATAGTCAAAGCTATGGTTTTTCCAGTGTTATGTATGGATGTGAGAATTGGACCATAAAGAAAGCTGTGTGCCGAAGAATTGATGCTTTTGAACTGTGGCGTTGGAGAAGACTCTTGAGAGTCCCTTGGACTGCAAGGAAATCAAACCAGCTAATCCTAAGAAAATCAGTCCTGAATATTCATTGGAAGGACTGATGCTGAAGCTGAAACTCCAATACTCTGGCCACCTGATGCAAAGAACTGACTCATTGGAAAAGACCCTAATGCTGGGAAAGACTGAAGGCAAGAGAAAAAGCGGGTATTAGAGGATAAGATGGTTGGATGGCATCACTGACTCCATGGACATGAGTTTGGGCAAGCTCTGGGAGTTGGTGATGGACAGTGTGAATGAGTATCTGGAAGAAAGACCCAAATACTGATTTAAGTTAGAGTAGGATATCAATATGAAGGATGATGAAAACCATTTCCAAAATACAACATGGAAGGAAAAAAAAAAAAAGCTTTGAAGAAGGGGTCCAAAAGAGAAAGCTGAAGACAGACCCTTGAACCAACTATATTGAAAAAGATACTGGAAGATAGATCATGCATAACTTAATCCAACCTTTAATTTTACAGATGACAGAACTGTGATTCAAAGATGTTAAGCTGCCTTAATTCATAAGGCTAGATGACAAGAGAACAAAAAACAGATCATCCAAAGGAAAACACAAATTGCTGGTAAAACTGCAAAACATTTTTCAAATAAAAGGATAAAGCAGTCCTAGTAATCAACTTGTCTCAAACACTTACAGCATTTAAAATGTAACTTGACTTCTTTTGATTCATTTTATGCAGTTCTAAACACTTGAATTTAAAATGAAAAGTAACTGATATTATGAAATCCATCTATCTCATACATGCAAGGAATTCCCTGGTGGCTCAGACGGTAAAGAGTCTGCCTGCAATGCAGGATAACCAGGTTCGACCCCCGGGTCAGGAAGATCCTCTGGAGAAGGAGATGGCAACCTACTCTAGTACCTCGCCTAGAAAATTCCATGGATGGAGGAGCCTGGCAGGCTATAGTCCATGGGGTCACAGAGTCAGACACAACTAAAGCAACTTCACTTCACTTCATACATGCAAGTGTCGTTTTCAAACCAGTGCCAATTGGATGTCTATACTCTTGCAAACCCCTGTTTGTGATATGAAACTGCAATATTATCTCAGTTTTGGGGAGTATACCTGCATTTAAATACTGGCCAGATTTATCATATATAAAATATGTGTATGTCACACCTGCACAAAGGCTGCATGACCCGATATTTGCCAATAACAGACTTCCACATTTCCTTTTCTCAACTACTGGTCTCTGTGATCCAATTATACTATAGTTATACTATACTTCTATAATTATATTATATTTAGATCTATTGTTTTATGTTTGTTTGGGTTTTTTGCTTGTTTGTTTTTCCCTTTTGGCAATGCCACAGCATGTGGGATCTTAGTTCCCCAACCAGGGATCAAACCCATGCCCCCTGCAGTGGAAGCGCAGTCTTAACCACTAAACCACCAGGGAAGTCCTTAGATCTATTGCTAAATAGCCAAGAATTATGTATAGATTCATATAAATTAGTATTGGACAAATGCTAAAACTGCCTATTAAATGTCAGATAAACCCCAAAGCTCATTCAACCATGAAGACCTCAAAAAATCAGAATCAAATAAATTTAATTCTTGTATTCTTTGTTGACCATCAAAAGTTAATAAAGTCAAAGAATTCTAGCTTAGAGAAAAAAAAAAATAGGGGCCAAGAAGTGGTCCTGAGAGGCAGAAAATGAATGCTTAAGTTGCAATAAACCACAGAGTATCTAAATAACCAAGGCACGGAAACTTAGTGACATATCTTTTACTGTAAGCTTTTCTTAATCACTACAAAACCATACAGTATGTGCTGCCAAGTTCTGGGTTAAAATGCCTAAAACACTGCTAGCAGAAATGATTCTTCATGGTGGTGTAGTTCAACAAAAAGGGAAACTGTGGTATGTTGTGGACTTGCTGGCAGGATTTAGAACATTAGTCAATCTTCTTGCGAAACGACTTTCTGTCTCCAGTGATAAGAAAGATTTCATCCTTGCTGCTCTTACACAGCACAACGTTCTGAGTGGCTAGTGCTCTCAAGTCTTTTAGTAGAGCTCAGTCTGTGGATATAAATATAGGGAGGTTCTGTTGCTTAGTCACTATTTAGAAATACCTCTCTCTACAAGACACTTGAAATTTAATCTAACAAAACAAAACATGGAAAGACTCTAATCACCCAGGACTATCCAGTGTTATGGTGAAAGTGCTTTCACTGTGTCCTGGCTAACCAAGGGGGCAGACGTGACACACTAGGGTGACCTCAGCGACTACCAGGATCACATCACTAGAGGCACAGCAGGCAACAGTTTTCCTTCCCTGGAACTCTTAGCATGCGTTTAAATTAAACATTGCTCATATGCGGCTTAGGGCTTCCCGACTCTGTACTCCTTTGGACTCTCTGGTATGTCTTTTTTCTATCCTCTTATCTCTACCTGTTAAAAATCCTACTTATCTCTCAAGGTCCTGGCATTTTGTTCAGATTCATAATATTAATATTTCTCTTATTGTACGAATGTCAATTATTTTCTCACTTGGTTACTGCTCACAAGAGGGTGGGGCACTGTGTGAGCTGGGATACTTGTTATTCCTCTTTATCTACCTCTAGCCTTGTGGTCTGGTAGGCATATGGCAGCAGCTCCCAAAATGCTTGAACGAGTTTCCAGGTCCCACAGCCACCCCTGCTCATAATGAGCTGCTTTCAGGGGTACAGCATTCTCTTTCCCTAGATGTGTTTGTTCAAAGCTATAGCCAGGAGATACTGTGGAGATGATTAAAATCTTAGGGGACTGAACTAGATTGTCTTTTAAAAACTCCTTTAGCCCAAAGACTCTGAAGTATTCACTGTTCCCTGGAGGTGGGATTTTTTTTTTCTCTCTTTCCCTTTTATTCTCTCTTCCTAAAGAGAGCTAATTCAGAAATTCCCAGGGGCAGATTTTAAAATCTTACACCACCGGATTTCTGTCATTTGCTTTATCTGTGTTGGTTCGTAAGAACTAGCATGTAAAGTCAGTGACTCAACTGCTATCCTTAAAATAACATCAAGACATAGGACAGAAAGTTCAAATGGTCAGATATAGATTACAAGCTCCACAAGAGAGAAAAGTCAAGGAGAGGCAAAAGGACCAAGCAAAAGGGCTTTAATCGGGTATTGAAGAATGGATAGAATGCAAATGTTCAGAGAGAAGCACTTCTGTGTTAAGAAAAACAAAAAACAGGGAAGGACCAGAGGAACAAAATAAACATGGTGTAGCACTGAAGACAAGACAGCAGTGTGCCTAAAGCCATGTTAGGGATGGTGGGAAATGCTACTTGTCCAACAAGGTGAGACTAGACACGTGTGGGGTGGGGAGGGGAGCTTGAGAGGCTGGCAATAGACCACTGAATGTCTTGAGCAGAACAAGCTGATGAAAGAAGTATTTTTAAAAAATCAAGTCTTAAAAAAACTTAAAAAAAAACCAAGGGATGGACATGAAGGGAGACCCCAAAGGGTGGTCATTAGGAAGATGGTTAAAACCTGGTTAGCCGAAGGGGTTAAGGGTCCTTCCTGGGGATGGCAGACATACAAGAGAGGAAAGAGCTCCAAGGAGGAGTTAGAAGAATTTGTTGACTGGCTATAGAAGATAAAACAGAAGGGGTGCCCAAAATGATGGAAAGGATAGTGGTGCCAAGAACAGAGTCGAGGAAGTGAGTAAGAGAAGCTGGGTTGGAGGACAAGGAGGCTTTGGAACACATTGAATATGAAGTAAGAATAAGACAGTCAACTCTGAAATATAAATATCCAAGAGCAGACAAGCTATGGTACAGGAGTTGGGACAAAGCAAAGGATTTAAACTAGACACTTCAGAGCTTTGTGTAGATAAAGCAAAAGGTGAGGTCCTAGAATGAAAAGAGAGGGGGAGAATGCATATGAGCGCCAAAGTGATAAATAACTTCCTGGAGGCCATTTCAAAACCAGAAGGTTGCAAGAATATGGGCCCAATGAAAGGACTAGAAAAGGAGCAATCAGTGTAGGATAAAAACTCAGGATCTGATGATGTCACAGAAAACACGAAAGAAGTTCCAGAAAGGACTTGGTGATGGATGACAGATGATGGATGAAGGGCCAGAGCATATTGAAGATACCATAACACTACTTACAAATGAGTAGGAAGGGTTGCCCCTTCTCAATTAAATACATAAAATTTAATTGGTGAGTGGGAGGAAAAAGGGATCTTGTGGCTGTAAGACATGGTCTGTTCTATGATTTTTAATGACAAAGGGGAGATACATTAAGATGTTGCTGTTCTTTGTGCAGAGATAGTTACAAAAAATGAAAGATAATTCCGTGCATATGGATTGCTTTTGAGGAATTTAGGATTTGTATGCTTTGGAGAACTATTTTGTTATAAAACAGGAATAACACAGCAGATGCAAAGTATTGGCCATATATTATAAGTATGTATATATGTGGCACACTAAAATGTGCCAGTTCTGACGAGTTTTAAGAAAGCATTTAAAACTGATATGGGGACTATTAAGTAACTCATGGGATACTCCTAAGAAAACACAAAGATGAGTGTTTCAGAGCTCAAGAACCATTGCAAAGTAACGCCTCTCACCTGCTTGGGAAACACCCCGTTCGTGTGCAGGATTTATCCTGAGCTAGACTTACATCTACTTTCATTTTAGCTGTGAAGCATCTGGCAAGACACCGCAGCCAGAAAGCAATGTTTCTGGTCACTTTTGGTGTTAAAATAAAATCATACTGATAAGAGATGATATTAAAGGAATCCCAGTGCCTTTTCCACTGTCACTGATGAAGTGGAAGTTGGGTTCTGGAATAGGAGTGTGAACTACAATGCAAGAAATACTCTCTTCTTCCTGAATGTGGAAATGAACAAAGTAATAATTCTTAGTGACCATGGAAAGATCCAGATTTTGAGGAACCTAAAGCTTACATAATTTGGTTGCCTCTTCAAGAAAAAAAAAAAAAAAGAATGCAAAATTACAAATACAAGATTCAGTATGAAACTGGTTATTTTTTTTTTTTGGATGAGAACCAGAAGGGACCTGCAGTTCTAAGGCTGTAGAACCTTACATCAGCTACATGGTAAATCCAATTCTGTTCATGACCAACTACTTCGAGTAAAGTATGGAAAGGGAGAAGAGCCAGTCATCAGGCAGAGAAAAAGTAAAAGACAAAATGCTCCTTAAGGGATACTAGAACAAGAAGACAGGCATAAAATCACAGTAAGAACCCTAAACTGTGAAATATGAATGATATGGAGATGGGGAACGGAGACGGAACTCCTAGTCAATTTACACAACACATTATCATCATCTTTATTTTCCAGTGATGAACAATCACAGTGCTTATCTAGGAGGCTTGCATACAAGAATCAGGCTTTTAGAAACACCAGTCCACTTCATTGCAGGCACTCAACAAGTGTTTGCTGAATGAATAAATAAGCTAATAAATGAATGAAGGGAAACAAGAGAAATACTTTTTCATACTCTCAACCAAGATCTGCTTTCCTAATGCTCTGACATACATGTGTGTTTTTGCTGGCCCTGACTGGAGTTGTTAGAGCAATAGCTCAAGTCGGTCTCTTCCCTGGTGGTTAAGAATGTTACCTGAAACAGGCCAAGTCAAAAGCTATCTCCAAGCAAAATTCATCTGTAAGCATGTTCAGAGTCTCTTCAAAAGGATTATAGATAAAAATGGCTACTTGGAGGCACCCTACTTACTCCCTCCCACCTCATTTCTCCCTCCTTCTAAATTAGATCCTGCAGGTATATTTCAGAAATGATTAACATCCTCCCAGGTCGTGGACAGACTAGTGTGGGGCTCTATCTAGATGTGAAACACAATTCTTAAATTTCAAACATTTTACCAAATATGACATCATAAGTGACAATTTGATGTGTCAATCATGATGAGGTTTCCAGGAAGATCCGAGGAAACTTCCTACACCACTCAGTTGGTCAGCTACAAACCCAAACTGAGACTAGAGGAACATAGGCTTGCCAGCTGCTTCGTAACAGGGCAAGATTCAGGCGGTGAAGAAAGACACAAACAGGGCATTCCCTTATCTGCCCGCAGCCCCTGCTTCACAGAGGGATTCCCTTTGAGCAATAAATGCCCTACACTTTCTGCGAGTTCTGAAAAAAAAAAGAGGGGGGGGGGGGTGGAGTAGGTTAAAACTAAGAGCCCACCTTTCTCCCCCTGCCCCCACCTTAAAAAAAAAAAAAAAAAAAGAATAGCAGGACTGGAACAACACTATTACTACCTCGATACGACAAAAATCCATAAACTGATCTTCTGTTTGGGGCAAAGGGCGTGAAATCAGTAAGGCAGAACAACCACCGCCGGAATTAGTAGTAAGGGTCTCACGTGAGAGAAAACCATTGTCACTTTCCCAGCTGGGTGAGGTGACTTCGCAGAGTTACCTCCGTTTCTAGGTTTTGTAAAATAGGGACGAATAGAGTACCCACCTCACAGGACCGCTGAGGACTGAGAAAATCCACGTAAACTACTAAATGCAACTGCACCGCAAGAGCTAATTATTTCGTAGTAGTAGTAAAAATTATTGTGCCTGCCTCCCCCAGGTCACACCACCGGCTCAATCCCATTCCCTCCTCGCAGGATCGGGGGCCCGGCAGCTGTAGCAATCTCGCATGCACAAGGGGGAGGCCCCCAGGGGGACCCCCCCCCCGGGGACCCCTCCCACCCCCGCCCCCAAACGCCACTTTCAGACTGCAAGTCCCCCACACTGGGCCGCCCAGGGTCCCTCAGGCTAGTGCTACGGTCCACACTGACCTGAGATGCCGCCTCCTATCACGACTACGTCGAACATCTGGCCCGCGTCACTCGTCTTCTGCAGACTCTCCATGCTCTGGTTGCGGTTCTCCCGGGGCGTGGGTACAGGAGTGGGTCTGGCCGAGGGCGGAGCGGACTTTTCTACCGAGTCTCGGGGGGAGCCCGAGGGCGGAGCCGATTCCTCCACCGATTCCTGGGCGGAGCCGGGCGCCGAGGGCGGAGCGACCCCTGGTACTGGTACCCCGGGGGAATCCGGGGGTGGAGCCGATCCTTCCACTAATCTTTGGGGGTAACTTTGCTCTGAGAGCTGAGTGGACTCTTGTGTGGACACTTGAGAGTTCACGGGACTAAGAGGTCCCGGTATCGAACTCCGAGGGGTGCTAAGATCTGAGGGTGGGGAGGACCCTCGAATTGACACTCGGGAGAAGTCCGAAATCGCGATAGATCCTCGCGCCAAACTCTCAGGAAAGCTGACCACCGAGGGCGGGGCAGACCCTTGTACGGACTCTCGGGACAAGGCTGAGAGCGGGGCAGATCTTTTTGCAGATAACTGCTGGAAGTCGGACATGGAGACACGGCTGGACTCTTGTCCTGATAGTGGGGGGGAGTTACTGGGTGTAGGTGGTCCTTGCACCGAACCCAAGGGGGAGCCGGATACTGAGGGCGAGGTTAATCCAAGTAGTGACACTGGGGGTGTGTTATTGGGTGGTGGAGGTGCTGGTGCCGATATTTTGATAAAGGCGGGCTTCACGGGTGAGATGGACCCCTGCACCGACCCTCTGAAGGTGTTAGTGGGTCTAGGAGTTTCTCCTATTGATATCCGGGTGGAGCCCGGTGCTGAGTGCAAGGTGGTGTGTAGGGGCAATCGGGGAGACCTTGAGGGCTGGACAGATCCTTGTACGGATACCCGGGGGGAGCTGGGGCCCGGGTTAGAGGCCGAGGCGGCCTCGTCTGTGGTGGTCGGGTGGAGGGCAGACATACGGACCCTGTCGTTCAGGCCGCGGGTGCCAAAGCCCCAGATGTCAACCCTGAGACCTGTGTCAGTTCTTAAGCCAAAACCCGGGATGAGTTGGGAGGGCGCGCTGAAGCCTCGGGTGTATCTGGCGTCCGCCGCTGTGGACGTGTTCGACAGGCGGCTGGAATGCTGGTGGGAGGTCAACCACTCTGAACTGGTGTTCCAGGAAGAGGACGAGGCTACGCCCGCGATGTTGGCAGCCTCCGGGATCTGGGCCGGGAGGTTTCCGACTCCTGGCGAGCGTTGTAACTCGCGCTCATTCCCGCCGCGGCGGCCGCTGCTGAAGGGGGCAGCCGAGTTGGGTGCGCTCATTGATCCGGAGCGGGGGGCCGGGGAGGAGGAGCGGGGCTGGGGGCGATGTTCTACTCTCTTTCGCCCCTCACTCAGGGGCGCGCGCCTCTCCCGCCCAAGCTGGCCAGGATCGGCACTCTTAGAGCCTAGCCCCGGGAGCCAGGCCCGCTATGGGGCTGAAAAACTAGGCGCTGGAGAGGCCTGGCTCCGCCTTCCCCGCCTGAACGCGCCGCGCGTGGGAGCCCTCCTGCCGTTGGTGCCTGGGAGACACCACCCAAGTAGGGGGTGTGGCCTGAAGAGAGTATGGGCGTGGCCACGTGGAGATTCAACCTGGTGCTTTTATTCTTAACGATTTAACTAAAAGGGGAGTACTGGGCGGGGGTAGTGGGGTGGTCTTAGGGAAGGAAGCAGACCTGAAAGGCTGGTCGCAGGGCTGCCCCCCCCCCCCCCACAACTCCCCGCCACCTGGTTTGGCTCTTTTGTGACATCACAGGGAGGTCTGCGCAGTCGCGGTCCCTCCCTCGAGAGGGGGCGGGGCGCAGTGGGAGGTGTCCCTAGGGGAAGATTTGGCAGTTATTGGTGGTCTATAGGGTTTTTCAAGCTGAAGTTCTTAAACTGAAGCAAGTAGGCAAAAAAGTTAAGAACTCAATATCACAGATTAAGTGGGACACACAGTTTAAAAGCGAAGGTCAATGAATGGCTAAAGTGCAGAATCAACTTAAAAAAAGAAAGCTTGTTTCCAGTTCAACTGTAAAGAATATTAAGTGCATATATTTTATTGTGCAATCAGTCTCTTGTTTTGTTAGTTTTATCCCTTAAATTTCCACCTTATCCTCCTAGAGCTGGATTTGTCATCACTAGAGCCCTCAAAAAGATGTAATTTTGACATGAATTCAGAGTAAATGTTGAGAACTCTAAGAAATTAATGAAAATCTGTTGGCACTTACAAACATTTCTCTTGCATGCCCACCTGCCCTGATACCTCCATTCGTATCAAATAGTATCTTCTTGAAGAAACTAAAATACAGATTTAATTTTTTTCTTTATCCAGTTTTAATAGCTTTTACTTTCTAGTAAAGGAGTTGAAGCATGACTAAATTGGTATCATTTTTAGACTTGGAAGCAAAGAAACAGGAAATAATAAAGAATTCAGCACTTTCTAATATGATTCTGTCCAACTTTCTCATTAGTCCCACTGCATTATTTTCATTCAAATATTTGATTTCATACTATGGGCTAGGCATGGAACAAGGTACTTGGGATACACAGGTAACACAAGACAGTTGGAGACCTTCATTGACATACAGCTTACTAGAGGATCTGTGGAGGAAATAAACCACATGCTTGGTGTGTCAATTCAAACTCTGATAAATATTATTTTGGAAAGGTCCATAGGGATAAAGTGTCAGAGTGTCTACACCATTCTGGAAGTTAACATTGCCAGGTGGGGGGGCAGTTTATGTAAAAATGTTCCAGAAAGAGAGAACAAGGAGGCCCCATAGTAGAAAGAAGCATAGTTCACTGGAGCAGCTGAAAGCCAACCCATGGAGCTTTGGCAAGGAGAGAAGTGCAGGAGGCAGAGCAGCTGAGGTCAGCTGGGCCAAAATAAGATCCTTGATCTATATTCTAAACCAGTGGAAGCCACTTTCTGGTTTTAAGCAAGGGGCACTATGACTAGACTGAATTTTGAAAAGGTCTCTCTGACTGCCGTGTGAATAATAGATTGAAGTGGACAAGAGTAGATGGATAGAGACAGGGAGACCAAGGTTTGGAGTTCTCCAAAGAAAGAGATGGTGGTGTCTTGGACTAAGATGGGTGGTGGCAGTGGAGCTGGAGACATATGGACATACTAGAGACATTTACATGTAAAATTGTGGCTAGGATTTGGAAGATCATGAAAGAACTTGTTTTTGGACATGTTGAGTTTCAAGTGCCTTTGAGACATCCAAATGAAGCATATATAATAAGAAACTGAATATAAAGCCTGAGGCTCAATGTAGGAATTTGGAGATAAAAATGTGGGAATCTTATTAAATATATAATGGATGGAATAGATGAGCAGAAATGTATTTTCTCTCTTCATTTTGCTTATTTGTACAGAATATTATGCTTACCTTTTCTAATAAAAAAAATGTAAGTTAGTTTAAGATAGATACATAAATAATTGTCACATATCCTACAAGTATCGTTTCCTCCCTTTGGGACCTTGGGCAAATTACTTAATTTCTCTCTGCCTATCTCAGCCATAGTATCTCTTAAGTTGTTGTATCTGTCAAGGTTTCTGCAGAAAACAGCAAACCTCATTTGGAGAGAGTTTCAAAAAGGAAATATTTTAAAAGATATGGGAAGGGACTTCTCCGGTAGTCCAGTGATTAAGACTCCGACTTCTGATGCAGGAGCGGGGAGGGTTCAAGCCCTGGTTGGGGAATTAAGATCCCACAGTGGGGAAAGATATACCCATTTGAATGCAGAGTTCCAAAGAATAGCAAGGAGAGATAAGGAAGCCTTTGTCAATGATCATTGCAAAGAAATAGAGAAAAACAATAGAAAGGCAAAGACTAGAGATCTCTTCAAGAAAATTAGAGATACCAAGGGGACATTTCATGCAAAGATGGGCACAATAAAGGACAGAAATGGTATTGACCTAACAGAAGCAGAAGATATTAAGAGGAGGTGGCAAGCATACACAGAAGAACTGTACAAAAAAGATCTTCATGACCCAGATAACCACATGGTGTGATCACTCACCTAGAGCCAGACATCCTGGAATGCGAAGTCAAGTGGGCCTTAGGAAGCATCACTATGAACAAAAGCTAGTGGAGATGATGGAATTCCAGTTGAGCTATTTCAAATCCTAAAAGATGATGCTGTGAAAGTGCTACATTCAATATGCCAGCAAATTTGGAAAACTCAGCAGTGGCTACAGGACTGAAAAAGGTCAGTTTTCATTCCAGTCCCAAAGAAGGGCAATGCCAAAGAATGTTCAAACTACCACACGATTGCACTCATTTCACATTCTGGCAAAGTAATGCTCAAAATCCTTCAAGCTAGGCTTCAACAGTATGTGAACTGAGAACTTCCAGATGTACAAGCTGGATTTAGAAACGGCAGAGGAACCAGGGATCAAGTTGCTAGAACCCTCTGGATCATAGAAAAACTAGAGAATTCCAGAAAAACGTCTACTTCTGCTTCATTGACTAGGCTAAAGCCTTTGACTGTGTAGATTACAACAAACTGTGGAAAATTCTTAAAGACATGGGAATACCAGACCACCTTACCTGCCTCCTGAGAAATCTATACACAGGTCAAGAAGCAATAGTTATAACTGGACATAGAACAACAGACTGGTTCCAAATTGGGAAAGGAGTATGTCAAGGCTGTTTAACTTATTTGCAGAGTGCATCATGTGAAATGCCGAGCTGGATGAAGCACAAGCTGGAATCAAGAATGCTGGGAGAAATATCAGTAACTTCAGATATGCAGATGACACCACCCTTATGGCAGAAAGCGAAGAAGAACTAAAGAGCCTCTTGATGAAAGTGAAAGAGGAGCGTGAAAAGGCTGGCTTAAAACTCAACACTCAAAAAACTAAGATCATGGCATCTAGTCCCATCACTTCATGGCAAATAAATGGGGAAACAATGGAAACAGTGAGAGACATTATTTTGGGGGCTCCAAAATCACTGCAGATAGTGACTGCAGCCATGAAATTAAAAGATGTTTGCTCCTTGGAAAAAAGCTCTAACTAACCTAGACAGCACTTTAAAAAGCAGAGACCTTACTTTGCTGACAAGGGTCCATCTAGTCAAGGCCATGGTTTTTCCAGTATTGATGTATGGGTATGAAAGTTGGACTATCAAGAAAGCTGAGTGCCGAAGAACTGATGCTTTTGAACTGTGGTGTTGGAGAAGACTCTTGAGAGTCCCTTGGACTGCAAGGAGATCAAACCAGCCAATCCTAAAGGAAATCAGTCCTGAATATTCATTGGAAGGACTTATGCTGAAGCTGAAGCTCCAATACTTTGGCCACCTGATGAGAAGAACTGACTCATTGGAAAAAACCCCTATGCTGGGAAAGATTGAAGGCAGAAGAAGGGGACAGTAGAGGATGAGATGGTTGAATAGCATCACCAACTCAATGGACATGAGTTTGGGCAAGCTCTGGGAGTTGATGATAGACAGGGAAGCCTGGCGTGCTGCAGTCCATGGGGTCGCAAAGAGTCGGGCACGTCTGAGCAACTGAACTGACTGACTGATGCCTTGCAGTGCAGCCCCAAAAAAGTAGTACAGATGACTTTATTTTAAAAATAAAAAATATGGGAAGATGGAGAAAAACCACAAGGAATTGCACAGTACCTCCAGCCTGGTGACATCACTATAAAGGGGTAGGAGTAGACAGCAGTAATCAGAACCTGGTGAAAGAGGTGTTTGGGAAGGGTTGCCTGATACCAGCTGTGATCTTTAGTTCTGAAAGGCAGTCAGCCCACAGGAAGCCCAGAGAGAGTGATCCAGGACACATAAACCCCCTACCTCTCACCCTCCAACAATCTCCTGCTGATTCTCTCCATTGACCTAAGACAACCAGAAGCTAGAAGGCAAGGAAACCTGTTGATGCAGTTCATACAGGTCAGCCTTCAAGGGATATAATAGGCTAGAGAAAAATGGTGAGTACACCTCGAAGGCCAGGAGAAGATATCCAGTACCCTTATAGTGAGATTTCAATGAGCAAATGACTAAAAATACTTGAATAATTACTCATACATGCCCACATTTTAATTTCTAAAAACTACATTAATGTCATGGACTGTAATTTACTTAATCATTACATTAAACATTTAGTACCTTCCATTTTTGTATAATACATAACATGGGGTTGAACATTTTTGTGCATAAGATATGGTATATATTTTTTAGAATTTCCTTGAGAAAGAATCCTAAAAATAGAATTATTGGGCAAGAGAATAGCAGCATCTTTAAAGCTCTTTGAAATTACCCAGTTTCTTGTCCAAAAAATTGTCCAGATTTGTACCTCATCAGCAATATCTAAGAATGGCTATCTTCTTACTACCCGAACTGTAACATTAAGCAAGTTAACTTTTTAACCACTAACTTGAAAAATCAACATGTTACTGGAATTCTAAAAATCAGTGTTTCTTTGGTTATTAATGAAACAGTTTTTTCACATATTTAATAGCCAGTTCAATTTCTTCTGTAGTGGATGATCAATGCCTGTCTTTTGAAGTTGATTCTATGAGTGCTTTATAAAATAACATTAACCACTTACTAGGTATTTTCACTGCAGGTAGCTTTTACAATTCATATTTTAGTATTGTTTATAGCATTGTTTTGGACTTCCCTGGTAGCTCAGGCAGTAAAGAGTCTGCCTGCAATGTGGGAGACCTGGATTTGATCCCTGGGTCAGGAAGATACCTTGGAGAAAGAAATGGCAACCCACTCCAGTGTTCTTGCCTGGAAAATCCCATGGACAGAGGAGCCTGGTGGGCTACAGTCCATGGGGTCATGGAGAGTCAGACACAACTGAGCGAAGGAACTAAGGATCCCACCCAGGTGGGATGGTAACTTCAAGCTGAGCACAAGATTCCTGGAACACTGCCCAGTTATCTCACCACCCACCAATCAGAACAAAGTCACACAGCCTGAAGTCCTCACCCTAAATCTGTGGTAGTATTGGTAGCTCAGCTGGTAAAGAATCTACCTGCAATACAGGAGACCTCAGTTTGATTCCTGGGTCAGGAAGATCTCCTGGAGAAGGGATAGGCTACTCACTCCAGTATTTATGGGCTTCCCTGGTGGCTCAGACAGTAAAGAATCCACCTGCAATACAGGAGACCTGGGTTCAATCCTGGGTTGGGAAGATCCCCCGGAGGAGGGCATGACAACCCCTTCCAGTATTCTTGCCTGGAGAATCCCCATGGACAGAGAAGCCTGGCAGTCTACAGTCCGTGAGGACACAGAGTCAAATACGACTGAGCGACCAAGCACACACATGGCATTTTAGATATGCAGAAAATTTAAATGTATGTGATCCTATCTATTCTCTAGTGACTTCTTTCCTTGCTTTCAAACAAATTTTATTTATTTATTTATTTGGCCACACCACTTGGCTCGTGGGATCTTAGTTCTCTACCCAGGGACTGAACCCAGGCCATGACAGTGAAAGCGCTGGTCTACACTAGGGAACTCCCTTCCATTGCATTTAAACTTAGAGACCAGAGGGGATTAAAATCTATATTTTCTTTTTTTTTGATGGTTTGATATTTTAAACATGAATTATTTAATCCTAATCTATTGGTATGGATTTTGTCATGTGCTGTAGAATGAGGTTCTAAATAACACCCCTCCACACATACACACACACAAATAGTTAATCAATCATAACAAAATTATCTGTTGAAAAATCCTTCCATTTCCCATTGATTTGTTTTATATCATATAATAAATACCAGATCTGGTTTTGAACTGTTTCTTCTGTTTTATTGACCTGCTTATTTTTGCCACATTGCCATCAACGCCACATTGATTTACTTGTTGTCACTTTTTAGTAGGTTTTACTAGAAGGAAAGATGAATCCCTTCTCAATATTCTTTCTTACAAATTATTTACTATCTTCTCACATATTCTTTCTGTTAATATATTCCTATAGAGTTAAGTGAATTTTAGAATCATTTCATCAGTTAAAAACTCTGGTGATTAATTTAATTGGGATGATGATGATACCTAAACATGGATCTAGGAAGCTTATATTTGGCATTTTCATTTAATATCTTTTTTTAGGGATTTTCTGGTGGCTAAGATGGTAAAGAATCCGCCTACAGTGTGGGAGACCCAGGTTCGATCCCTGGGTCAGAAAGATGCCCTGGAGAAGGAAATGGCAACCCACTCCAGTATTCTTGCCTGGAGAATCCCCATGGACAGAAGAGCCTGGTGGGCTACACAGTCCATGGGATTGCAAAGAGTCGGATATGACTGAGCAACGTCATTTCACTTTAATATCTTTTTAAAATATGTCTTTATTTTCAGAATACTTATAGGAAATTGTTTTATTTACCTCTGAAATTAAACAATTTTGTGAGAATAATATGACTGTATGTGTGTTATCATAAATCCTTTCAATCTGTGGATTTTAAATTTAATTAATTTCAAATTAATTAAATTTTGGGTTAAAATTAGACTCTAACTTGGATTATTGCATCTTTTTAAAGTGATTTCTTCCTAAGAAACACCTATAATTATGTTATTAGTGCATTGTCAAAACCAGGAAATGTACTTACAAAGGTTAATACATGCTCACAGCAGCGCTGAAGTTATTTCTGAATGATAAGTCACATAGACCCTTAGCAATCATACTTGATTTACATATGTATTACTATTGAAGTGCTAACACTTTAATTTTTAAAATATCATTATTAGGTAAAGTCTGAGTAAAAGATGTAGTCTAGCTGTATGTCAATGTCAATTTCCTGGTGTGGCCCTCCACGCTCCTCTCCGTTCTGCTTCCCTGCCTCCTACTCCCAACAGAGCAACACAGTGGTTCATAATTTTCTGTTAATGTGCTCCATCCGGGGCTTCATTCTCCCTCTACATGATTTTTTTGCCTGGATGTTCTATATCCATTATTGTATTTATTTATGGTTGCAATGGGTTTTTGTTGCTGCATGGGCTTTCTCTAGTTTCCGTAAGCAGGTACTCCCCTTCATTGCAGTGCAAGGGCTTCTCATTGTGGTGGCTTTTCTTGTTTTGGAGCACAGGCTCTAAGCACATGGGCTTCCGTAGCTGTGGCTCTGGGGCTCCAGAGCATTGACCTAGTAGTTGTAGTGCATGAGCTTAGTTGCTCCTCAGCTTGTAGAATATTCCCAGCCCAGGGATTGAGCCCATGTCCCCAGCATTGGCAGGCAGATTCTTATCCACTGTACCACCAGGGAAGTGCTCTGTATCCATTATTCTAGACCTAATTTCCAAATGAGGGTGCCACAGATTAAGGATTCTTTGGGTAGCAGATATTGAGTTGAAACTAGTTATGCAAAAGCTTTAGTAAAAAAGGAAAAGGGCAGAAGTGGAATTGGTCAGGAGCCAGCATGCAGCATTGCAGATCTAACTGCTTTCCGCTCAGCAGGAGCTCCAAGCAAAAAGTACCATCAGAGGAGCCCCAAGTTGGGTGGAAATGGCCAGTCTGGAGTACCAGAGCTTTGCTCAGTCATTACTGGGAGTTGCCCTGAGAAGGCTGTGCATGTGTGCTTAGTTGCTTCAGTCGTGTCTGGCTTTTTGCAACCCTATGGATTGTAGCTCACCAGGCTCTTCTGTCCATGGGATTTTCCAGGCAAGAATACTGGAGTGAGTTGCCAAGCTCTCCTCCAGGGGATCTTCCCGAACTAAGGATCAAACCCACGTCTCTTGCCTTATAGACAGATTCTTTACCATTGAGTCACCAGGGAAGCCCCCTAACAAGACTGCTTTTGCTTATTTCTTGGATTGTGCTTCCCCAAGAATATTGCCAAGCAGGCTCTAAAGTTGAGGCAGATTCTGAAGAAAATCACATCTAGAGCCCATGAGCTAACCACACTCCTCGCTTCTGGGCAGAGGGTCCCTTTTTTTCTTTTTTTTTTCCCCCTTTCTGTCAAATTTTTAAATCTTTTTTATTGATGTAGTTAATTTTCAATGTTGTGTTTGTTTCAATTGTATAGCCAAGTGATTCTGTTATATACATATTCATATACATGTACATATACGGGCTTCCCTGGTGGCTCAGACAGTACAGAATCTGCCTTCAGTGCAGGAGACTCAGGTTTGATCCCTGGGTGGGAAGATCCTCTGGTGATGGGAATGGCAACCCACTCCAGTATTCTTGTCTGGAGAATCCCATGGACAGTGGGGCCTGGTGGGTTACAATCCATAGGGTCGCAATTGGACACAACTGAGTGTTGGACACAACTGAGCAACACACACACACACACGTACATATGTATATTCTTTTTCAAATTCTTTTCTATTACAGGTTATTACAGTATGGTTCCCTGTGCTATATAGCAGTTCCTGTCTGTTATTTACAGAGGGTCCTTTCTTGAAGAGGGAAATGAGTGGCACATGTCTACGACAGCACCTGGGGCTGGCTTGCTGGGCATGTGACCTGTGCAGTCCCACAGGGCTCCATGTTCAGGAGGGTCCTGCCATTATTTTAATGCCCTGAAGTCACTGTCTTGAAACAATAATTTTATCTTTGAACTTGTGTTTTGTAAGTGAAGCTCAAGGAGACAGTGACACATGCATGGGAACGGAGGAGGTAAACACAAAATGCATGTTCTCTGTTTATCGCCTCACTTGCCTGTAGCATTAGTGATGCCCTTTTTGAACAAGGGGCTTTGTCTTTTCATTTTTCATGGGGCCATACGAATTATGAAACTGGCCCTGACAATGGCCCTCTTTGACCAGGCTCCAATCTTGAATAAATGTATGTCTTCTGATCCTACTGTATAACATCTTCTACTGCATATAGTATAAATATATTAAAATTGGCTGTTCATATATCTGTTGCCACATTACAGGTTCAGATTTTTTTTTTTAACCATACTTCACTCTTATAAAGGATAAATGCCAAGAATTTATGCATTTTTTCTGTTATTTTATCTCTGTCTCTGATTTTCTGTTAATTCCCATCTTTTATTCCATTATAAATTGTTATAAAACAAAATTCAACTGAGTAAAATTTTAAGATCTTATTGGCTTTATTCAATGATTCAAGAATCAGGCAGCACTCAATCTAGCAAAATGAAAGGAGCTCCAAGGCACTGTACAAAATGAAAGATTTTTATAGGCAGAGGAGAGCAGGAAAAAGAAAGTTACACTAGGCAAAAAATATATTGGTGATTACATAGTTACTTTCCCTTCGGAGATGACAGAGCTCTATCTTGCTAACCTAACTAGTGTTATCAGGCAATTCCTGATTGTCTGGTTTAAAATTCCATTTCTAGGAGAGCTGAAAGTGTAATTAAGCCTCAGTATGATGATGTGGGGGGCTTCCTTGGTGGCTTAGCTGGTAAAGAATCTGCCTGAAATGCAGGAGACCCCGGTTAGATTCCCAGGTTGGGAAGATCCCCTGGAGGAGAGCATGGCAACCCACTCCAGTATTCTTGCCTGGAGGATCCCCATGGACAGAGGAGCTTGGCGAGCTCAAAGAGTTGGACACGACTGAGCAACTAAGCACAGCACAGCACAGCATGATGACGTGGGGCTTAGCATAAGTGACCCCATTTGGGGCCTGTTGTCTTGTTTTTAACAAAATGAAAGAAGATCACTGTGATTATCTTCATGGAAGACACAGTTAGTTATACCCCAATATCTGTTTTCCCTTTTCTCCTTAGAAATAGAACCCACAGATTTTGCTGCTCAAAATAAAGGCTATAATTTTCCAGCCTTCCTTTGGTGACTAAGTTCTGGCAAATAGATATAATTGGAAATATCACGTGACACTCCCAAAAAGTTTTCTTAAAGGAGAGATTGTCCCCTCATTTTCCCTTCCTGTTACCTGGAATATGGACATGAAGGCTGGAATTCCCATTGCTATCCCATTCCCTGAGACTATGAGATGAAAGGAGGCTGGCAGAGTCATACGATGCAACAAGTATGTATGTTTGTAGCCTTCTTTTACATGAGAGCTATGCTTCCTTTTATTTAAGCCATTATTATTTGGAGTTTTGAGTCACAAGCAGGGAGCTTAATGCTTCCGATATAACTCATTAAATGAATGTGAAACAGTAAATTGTATCTATCTACTGTTTCCCTGCTCAAAAAGGATACTCCCAAATGTTTCTATTTAGGTCCAGCTTACCAGGGGCAAAGATTCTCCTTTCTTACCTGCCATCCCCATCTTGTGGTCAAAGGTGGGGTGGGAAAGGAGACTTATACATGTCCAGTATTTTCAAAAGGTGTTTGGAGATTATCAGTTGGCTAGGAGAGGGGGAGGGGATTCCTTTTACTCAGAACTCTGGTTGCTGTGACAGAAAATTCATTCCTCCCACTATTCAGTGCTTCTTCCACTTGGACTTCTGTTTTGCCATCTCTTTCCACTTTGCCTAAACTCTGTCTCAACTAATTTCTGGGAGAGGGAAAACTGGTATACATATTTCTGAGACTCTTCATTTGACACAAAAGTTAGAAGATTCTTTGAATATCTTTAAGATATCTTTATTTTATCTACAAAGTAGACTGGAGGAGAGTGAAATTGACCCTCTGTGTATCCGTGAATAGGGGTGGGTAGGGAAAATCATAGAACACTAACAGAATAATACTTTTCCATAAAACCCCACTGTGGGAAGGAACCACATTGATTATCATGGTGATGACCAGAGATAGGGCGTATGTGGACTGAATGAAATTCTCAGAAGAGTGTACCACATCCAAGAAGTAGAAATGTTTGTGGTTGAGTTTCTGAAACAGTGACAGGTGAAAGGTGACTTAAGCGCAGAGCAAGGCACTGAATGTAGAGCAGTAAGATAGAAACTAACTTTGTTGTCTCAGCTGCTGGCCCCTTTAAAGAGGTTCTTGTGTGCGGTGACATTGATCGGGGATAGGTAAGACTTTCCAAGCACATCAACATCCGTTCTTTCCCAGACTTCTGGTCAGCAATGATATTGAATCAAGCCCTTTAGATAATTTTTTTAATGCCGTCTCTGGCTGTCTGCATCAATAGCCCCTAGAGGGGCTGTGTCTGACATTTATAAACGTGTTTACTTTTTCCTTCAACTCAACAGTCGAAGAGTCAGAGAACCCTCTGTATTATGTTGCTCTAGGCAATTTGAAGTCCAGTTTCTTTGAACCATCCCTTTAACTTTTAATATTTCAAGACAGAATTTGAACAACAAGAATGATTCAACAACAACAATGATTAAACAACAACAACAACAACAACAAACAGGCGGTGCTTTCCTTGGAGCGGATAAAAAAATTAAGCTCAAATCCATCTCACTTTAGAGATAAGCTCCAGGCATTCCCACTGACTGGGACCGGGAAGGCAATGTCAGATGGTAAGGTAAACAAACAATTATCTCCACAATTTGATCAATAAGGGACTGGAACGACAGGCAAACAAGATGTTCCTTAAAAGCATCATCTTCTGAGGGACTTGAATTATAAACCAGATAACCGTTTTCAATTTCCCCAACTTGTTCTTTTGTATAAATACTGTTCAAAAAGCTGAGGCCGTGTGCTGGTTATTCCCCATTTCTCCCTTCTGCACATTGATTTTCCACCCTTTTCTACCCTGCTCTGACACCCACGGAATACATGGCCTGGGCACCCCTGCCCTTTAACTTCTTGTTGGGCTAGGCCATAGGAGTAGGAGTTGTCAAGAGAGTGAAGGGCATGGGAGAAAGGTCAGGGTGTTTATTCCATTAATTTCAACATCTCTGCCCCCCTTCCCCCACCCCCACACCCTCTCCCCAGTTGTATGAGGTCATGGCCCTGGTTGTCTTCCTCTAACTCCTTCATTTATTCCCCATGCCCAGTTAGGCCAAGTAATGGCTCTCCAACATGGCTAATCCCTGCAAGTTTCAGCATCTCTTATTGGTTCCCTCAATGCAGTTCATACTTTTGTAACTGTTCCCTTCTTTAAAAACCTATTTTTAAAAACCCCATCTGGGATACATGTACACGGATGGCTGAGTCCCTTCTCTGTTCATCTGAAGTATCACAGCATTGCTAATCAGCTATACCCCAATAGTAAATAAAAAGTTTTAAAAAATGCCCAAGGGAGTCCCTGAAAGGTAAACTCTAGTTACTTAAAAAAAAAAAAAAAAAACAACAGGATACAATAGTCAATGCTTAATATGGAATGTAAATTCAGCCCAGGTGGCACTAGTGGTAAAGAACCTGCCTGCCAATACAGGAGACATAAGATATGTGGGTTTGATCCCTGGGTTGGGAAGATCCCCTGGAGGAGGGCATGGCAACCCACTCCAGTATTCTTGCCTGCAGAATTCCATGGACAGAGGAGCTTGGCAGGCTACAGTCAATGGGGTCACAAAGAGTCAGACACAACTGAGCAACTAACACTTTCAATATGGAATATAATCAATCTTTATTTCTTAAAAAAACTCATTGTCTTGTATTTCTGATCAGGCTCCTGATTACCAGTCAACTGCATCAATGTGACCCTCTGAGAAGCAGGAATTTGGAGCTATGTTTACTTTCTATGTTCTATTTTTGAATGAGTCCCTTAAACTATTTCAGAAATGAAGTTGTAATCCCAGTGTATACGCATGGTTGAGTATACCATTCTAAATTTGCTGAGCTGGGAAAGAATGTTTAAAAAGAGAAAGTGTGACCTGATATCTATTATCATCACCATGATCCTTTGCATGGAGGTGAAAGTTCTTTACAACAGTTTGGATTGATAAGTATGAGCCTGAGTCAGCTTCATTATTTTCAATTGCTTCATATTCCATATTAAAAAAAAATTGGATCTAACAGCTCTTGCTACAAGTACAGAGTAACTGTGTTCATGGAGATCCTTTCAGTGTACATCTGTGGTATATTAAGATGAAAAATTTTTAAATGTCCTGAGAGGACTAAAATTTGAAATCATGATTATGACAAATTTTTTCAAAAGATGAGTTACATAAGGCCATCAGATACAGGGCAAGCTGAGAGTTATAGGTAAAAAGTTATGAACAGATACTATGCAAATAGCAGAGTTGCCAGACACTGCCCAGTCTTCTGACCACTTTTATATGGTTCAAAAAGGGGGTGGGGGTCTGGAAAACCTTGGGTATTGTCTCTGAGCATGTAGCTTGGTATATAATGGGGATTTTCTGAGGACACACTAGCAGAGCCTGTTTTGGGGGATGGACCACAGATTATGGGGGGTTCTTATCTAAGGGTTAACAAATAGAATTCAGGAAGATCTGTAATCTTGAGAAGGAAAAATCTTACATCTTCATTTTTGATGCTAAAAACTCATCCTGTGTACAACAGTGCTGAATTGAATTTTGGAGATAGAGTTCTGTGAAGTAGACAAGAATAGCTTTATTGCTTTGCCAGGCAAAGGGGAACACAGTGGGATTTTGCTCTCAAAACTGTGTGTCCCAACCCGGGAGGATTTGATGAGGAGTTTTATAGCAATGTTTCATGTATGGGGTTGCTGATAAAGATAAGGGTATGTGTAGGGCTTACACTTCTTTAATGTGGTTTCAGGTTGTCTCTTGATGAGTTTCTCAAGTTTCTTTAATCTGGCCTCAGGTAGTCCTTTCTGGAAAGAAGAATGCTGACATCTTCCATCCCTTCGGGGTGTCAATCCTGTAAAGAGCTCAGAGATATTGTTAAATGCATCCCCTGAGGTGGAACCAGGGCCCTGACTCAAGATTGTACTATTGTTTCTTGGCTTCTCCTCCCTTGTCTCTGCATTCCCTCCCTTCCCTTATTCATGTTCAGGCTCAGTCCTGTCTGACTCTTTGTAACCACATGGGCTGTAGCCCACCAGGCTCCTCTGTCCATGGAATTTTCCAGGCAAGAATACTGGAAGTGGGTGACATTTCCTCCTCCAGGGTATCTTCCCAACCCAGGGATTGAACCCACATCTCCTGAATCTCCTTCATTGGCAGACAGAATCTTTACCACTGAGCCACCTCGGAAGCCCAAGGTGTCAGTCGCTCAGTCATGTCCAACTCCTGTAGCCTGCCAGGCTCCTCTGTCCATGGGATTTCCCAAGCAATAATACTGGAGTGGGTTGCTGTTTCCTTCTCCAGGGGCTCTTCCCAAGCCAGGGATCAAACCTGGGTCCCTTGCATTGTAGGCAGATTCTTTACCATTTGAGCCACAGGAAAGCCTCTTCCCTAACAGATTAGCAACTATTTGAAAGGCTTCTGTGCCCAAGAGTCTCACAGGGTCCTGCTGGGTTACACTTTCACCAACCTCTAACTGAAATTAGCATTTTTTCAATTTCAGATGTGGGTAACAAACCCCAGTAATATTAGCAGTACCTGTGACTTTGTCACCAACAAGAATCACAAGCATTGTTATATAGTAGTTTTTGCAACAATCTTGAAAATCGTTTATACTTCTTACAGTACTTCAAACTAGTCACAAAGTCCACTGCTACACCTTCCTATTTAATGCACTAATTAAAAAATCACATGTATACTGTGTTACAAACTTCCCAGATGGCTCAGCAGGTAAAAAATCTGCCTGCAATGCAGGAGACAGAGGAGATGTGGGTTCAATCCCTGGGTTGAGGAGATCCCCTGGAGAAGGCAATGGCAACGCACTCCAGTACTCTTGCCTGGAAAATCCCATGGATGGAGGAGCCTGGTAGGCTGCAGTCAGTCCATGGGGTCGCGAAGAGTCGGACACAACTGAGTGGCTTCACTTTCACTTTTCACTTTCATGCATTGGAGAAGGAAATGGCAACCCACTCCAGTGTTCTTGCCTAGAGAATCCCAGGGACGGGGGGAGCCTGGTGGGCTGCCGTCTATGGGGTCGCACAGAGTTGGACACAACTGAAGTGACTTAGCAGCAGCAGCAGCAGCAGCAGAGTGACTAAGCGCAATACTGTACCATAAAAATTTTAATACTTTGATAACTGTGTTTTGATGTAATTGGTTTCCTTTGTAATCTTAGATCATTTGCTTTATTTAGAAAAATTGTTATCCGTACTGCCAAAAGGTCCATGCCACAAAAATCTTTACGATCATCTGCCTTAGTCAACCAGCTATAACTTAGAAAGTTACAGCTAGTCTCTATTTTAGAAAGTTTTCTAGTCTTTATTGAGTCTTAGGTCCCAATGATCACTTCAGTCATTACTTTTTCAACGATCAGAACAAATATTTCTCTTCTGCTGTGTTTAGGAGGAAGTAAATTCCTTGGATAACGCTCCCAGAAACACTGTCCCTAGGGACAGAGAAATCCATTTTCTTTTACTTTTACTGTTCCCATCAAAGGATAACAGAATATGCCATACCAAAATGTCACTTTGCCATAAAGATAATTTTGAACTGGAGGCAAATGGGAATCAACAGAAGCAAAATGAAGCCTTCCAGAGCTTTCCTTATCTATATAAAAGGAGACAGTTCTGAGAAATGAGGACTGCCATAAATCCCCTCTCCCAGGCAAGTTTTATGACCATGAAGAAGATGGAAAGTCAGCACCAAAATGGGCCTGAAAAAGTAACCTTTACCTGTCATTAGTTTCTGCCCTGTATTTACCTTCCCACAGTTTGCTACCCTCGGAAGCCTAAAACCCTGGTTCTTGGCCTTGTCAAATTTCTGCAAATTTATTGTTCTGTTCTTAAGATGTTAATACTATATAAGCCCAAGTTTTGACCACTCCTTTGAGTTACTCACCAAGTGCTTCCATGTGCACACATCATACAGATGTTAAAAATTCTGCTTGTTTTTTCTTGTTCATCTGTCTTTTGTCAGTCTAGTCTTTCCCCTCCTACACCATTTTGAAAACTTCACAATTGAGGAGCAAAGGACAAAACTACCACGTCTGATAGGTCAAAGTCATAGTTTGCTTATAAATACCTGATGTCTCAGCAAAAACAGCAAACAACCCTTTGAACACTTAGACTGAAACTTTTGTCAGCCCTATTATCTTTGGGCTACATGGGATTACCACTGCAGCAAGTTTCCAGCTGTTCCAACAGAACTGCTTGCATTTTGAACTCTTAAGAATTTAGTGTATTCATTTCTATTTGCATTGTTCAGCTTCCTAGCTGGATTGCATGCTTCCATATGACAGAGGCTGTCTGCATTTCATGCCAGTGATTGTGATAATGATAGTGAAAAGTCACTCAGTTGTGTCTGACTCTGTGACCCCATGGACTATACAGTCCATGGAACTCTCTAGGCCAGAATACTAGAGTGAGGAGCCTTTCCCTTCTCCAGGGGATCTTCCCAACCCAGGGATCGAACCCATGTCTCCTGCATTGCAGGCAGATTCTTTACCAGCTGAGTCACCAGGGAAGCCCAAGAATACTGGAGTGGGTAGCCTATCTCTTCTCCAGCAGATCTTCCCAACCCAGGAATTGAACTGGGGTCTCCTGCATTGCAGGCAAATTCTTTACCAACTGAGGTATCAGGGAAGTCCTTAAATATACTTAAATTGGTTGATGCATGCTCACCATCATCAATGAAGTTATTTCTTTCTCTTTTTTTATGTGATCTTTTTAAACAAAATATTTATTTATTTATTTATTTATTTATTTATTTATTAGCTGTGCTGGGTCTTTGTTGTGGTACATGGGTTAACTCTAGTTGTGTACACAGGTTTCTCTTGCTGTGGCACAAGGGCTTCTTGTTGTGGTATGTGGACTTGGTTGCCCCACATCATGTGGGATCTTAGTTCCCTGACCAGGTATTGAATCCATGTCCTCTGCATTGGAAGATAAATTCTTAACCATTGGACCACCAGGGAAGTCCCATCACTGAAGTAATTTCTACATAATAGTCCACACAAACCATTAGCAATCATCCTTTACTTATATACATATTACTATTGGAATGCTAACACTTTAATTTTTAAAATATTGTTATTTGGTAAATTCCAAGCAAGATCAGTAGTCTAGCTAATCATAGCGCCAATGTCAATTTCCTGTTTGGCCCCCCACTCTCCTGCCCCAATCTCCACCTCCTAGGTACCAGCAAGAGCAGCACAATGTTTTATAATGTCACTTCTTTATTTGTGCTGCTTCCTGGGCTTCATTCTCCCTCTGTATGAATTTCTGCCTGGATAATTTTTATTTGTTCTTTTAGGCTAATTTAATCATTATCTAAATGAAACTAAAGAGCCTCTTGAAAAAAGTGAAAAAGGAGAGTGAAAAATCTGGTTTAAAACTCAACATTTAAAGAGCTGAGATCTTGGCATTCACTCCCATCACTTCATGGCAAATAGATGTGGAAACAATGGAAATAGTGACAGACTTTATTTTCTTGGGCTCCAAAATCTCTGCAGATGGTGACTACAGCCGTGAAATTAAAAGACACTTGCTCCTTGGAAGAAAAGCTATGACTAACCTAGGCAGCATATTAAAAAGCAGAGACATTACTTTGCCAACAAAGGTCCGTCTAGTCAAATCTATGGTTTTTCCAGTAGTCATGTATGGATGTGAGAGTTGGATTATAGAGAAGGCTGAGCACTGAAGAATTGATGCTTTTAAACTGTGATGTTGGAGAAGACTCTTGAGAGTCCCTTGGACTGCAAGGAGATCCAACCAGTCCATCCTAAAGGAGATCAGTCCTGAATATTCATTGGAAGGACTGATGCTGAAGCTGAAACTCCATACATTTGCCACCGGTTACAAAGAACTGATTCATTGGAAAAGACCCTGATGCTGGGAATGATTGAAGGCAGGAGGAGAAGGGGATGACAGAGGATGAGATGGTTGGATGGTATCACCGACCCAATGGATATGAGTTTGAGCAAGCTCTGGGAGCTGGTGATGGACAGGGAAGCTGGGTGTGCTGCAGTCCATCGGGTCACAAAGAGTTGGACACTACTGGGTGACTGAACTGTACTGAACTGAATTATTATCTACTTATGAAGCTGTGAAAGTCAAAGTGAAGTTGCTCAGTCATGTCTGACTCTTTGTGACCCCGTGGACTATAGCCTGCCAGGTTCCTCTGTCCATGGGATTCTCCAGGCAATAATACTGGAGAAGGTTGCCATTTGTACCTATCAGTAAATGTTGTGGAGTCTCATTTGCTTCAAGGGTCTACCTTTCTAGGCAACCCAGTTTTCTTTTCCCCTAGAGCCTCTTGATGAAGGTGAAAGAGGAGAGTGAAAAAGCTGGCTTCAAACTCAACATTCAAAAAACTAAAATCATGGCATCCAGTCCCATCACTTCATGGCAAATAGATTGAAAAACAATGAAAACAGTGACAGACTTTATTTTCTTAGACTCCAAAAATCCCTGTGGATGGTGACTACAGCCATGAAATTAAAAGACGCTTGTTCCTTGGAAGAAAAGCTATGACAAACCTGCTCCTGCTGCTGCTTAGTCGCTTCAGTCATGTCCTAGACAATGTATTAAAAAGCACAGATGTCACTCTGCCAACAAAAGTCCATCTAGTCAAAGCTTTGGTTTTTCTAGTAGTCATGCATGGATGTGAGACTTGGACCATAAAGAAAGCTGAGCACTGAAGAATTGATGCTTTCGAACTGTGGTGCTGGAGAAGACTCATGAGAGTCCCTTGGACAGCAAGGAGATCAAATCAATCAATCCTAAAGGAAATCAGTCCTGAATATTCATTGGAAGGACTGATGCTGAAGCTGAAGTTCCAATACTTTGACCACCTGATGTGAAGAGCTAACTCACTGGAAAAGACCCTGATCGTGGGAAAGATTGAAGGCAGGAGCCGAAGGGAGTGACAGAGGATGAGATGGCTGGATGGCATCACTGACTCAATGGACATAAGTTTTAGCAAACTCCAGGAGATAGTGAAGGACAGGAAAGCCTGGTGTGCTGCAATCCATGGGGTCACAAAGAGTCAAACATGACTGAGTGAGTGAACAAAAACAACAACCCCAAAGTAATCAGACTTAGGGTGTGTCTTTCCCTCTTCTCATCTATTTTTTGTATTCTTCGGCTTTCTCATCATTTTCTTGTCGGTTTCACCCTTGTGTTACCCCAGAAATTGCCCTGTTCATGTCAGAACTTTTAGATGTGAACCTATTCTTTCTGTTCATGAAGGTATTTAAAAACAAGATCCAAAGCTCATTTTCGTATTGTTATCTCAAAGCCCTATGCCAAAAGGATCCAGAGATTTAAGGTTAAACAAGTTCCAAAGCAGCCTTAGAGGGAAGATATATTCAACAGGATTAATCCTTTGCTTCAAGGAAGACAGATCCAATATTCCTAACTTGTTTAGGATATCTGCTTCCGTGGCTGACACATCAAATCAGAGATAGCAGACCCCCAGGCTTCTGGCCTTCCTTTGCTATCTCTCTCTCTACTTTGCTTACCCAGATGAAGTGTAAAATCTTTCAACTGGGTTTGACTTTTAAATACTAACTGATACTTGGGGAAATTGTCCATGGGTGGAGTTTTACTAAAAGAAGAGATTCTGCAGGATGATATATGTCTTCACATGCACTTCCTAGACACCTTTCCTTGCCTACAGAATAGGCTGCAATCTGTCAGGTGAGTGCCTGCTTTGTATTCTAAGGGTTTTTAATGTTTTATATCCTTCTCTCTTGGATGGAGAAATTTTAGATTATATTTGGGTCAGGATTTTATGTGCTCAGGATTCTACTTTGCTTTCCCCGAATCTCTGATGGAGAGATTGCATTATTGTTGATATTTAAATAAAATATCTCTATCTCTCCCAGGGGTATTATTACATAGCTGAAGACCTGGTGAATAGAAAGTCACTAAGTAACTATCCCCTCTATAAGATTCTTCCAGCTCTGTTGCTTGTCCTTATGTAACTTCCCAAGCAATTCCTTGACCAGGGATGGAAACTGGGCCCCCTTCAGTGGAAGCACGGAGTCTTAACCACCGGACCACCAGGGAAGTCCCCTAAGCAATTCTTTAAAAGACAAGATGTATAAATTTTATATCCTCTTTTAAAGAAATTCATTCATCACATATTATTTTTTCTTACAACATTTTTCTGTTGAACATTATTCCTTCTATTATTTATTTATTTTTAAAGACCTCATGATATTAATATTTATTAATTTATTATTCATTTGGCTACCTCAGGTCTTAGTTACAGCATATGGGTCTTAGTTCCCCGACCAGGGATTAAACCCACGTCCACTGCATTGTAAGTGAGTGAAGTCGCTCAGTCGTGTCCTACTCTTTGCAATCCTATGTACTGTAGCCTACCAGGTTCCTCTGTCCATGGAATTTTCCAGGCAAGAATACTGAAGTGGGTTGCCATTTCCTTCTCCAGGAGATCTTCCAGACCCAGGGATCGAACCCAGGTCTCTTGCATTGTATGCAGACACTTTACTGTCTGAGACACCAGGGAAGTCCACTGCATTGGAAAGTGGATTCTTAATCCCTGGACCACCAAGGAAGTCCCCCTTTATTTTTATTTATTTATTTTTTGGCTGCACTAGATGGCTTGTGGGATCTGGGGCCATGGCAGTGAAAATGCCAAGTCCTAAGCACTGGACCACCAGGGGACTTCCAATATTTAAGGGCTTTATTGAGGTATAATTGACATACAGCAAACTGCCCAGATTTAGAGTATAATTTCATACATTTTGACTTGTGTATACACACCTGAAACCATGACCACACTTTAGAAAATGAACATATTCATCAGCCCTCAAAGTTTCCTTGAGCTACTTCGCCATCCTACTCTCCTACCCCTGCAGACTCCTAATTCCTAAGCAACCATCAATCAGCTTTCTATGACTTTAGATGAGCTTGCATTTTCTATAATGTTGGCTACAAGGACTCAAAACAGAATGTATTCTTTTTTATCTGATTTTATTCAGCATATTATTTTGAAATCCATCCATGATACTATGTATATCAGCAGTTCTTTTTTATTGCCGATATGAGATATCTGTAGATGATGGACAACTTTAGATATGTTAGAGGGAAGAACTGACTCCACGTTGGATCTGTTTCTTTTACTTTAACCTTTGCTTCTCATTGCTTTTGTTCATTAAAAAGATACTGTCCATATATAATGGCCAGCCTTGGGGAACCCTGCCCCTCTGCCTGAATATTAAACCAAAGTGCCTTTGTTCAGGACCCTGTCCACCTGTGGATGGCTACAGGAAGGAAGAAATTAACACATCCTCTTCCCAAGACTGGCCATTCCAGGAGATATTTGCAAGATTAATGGCCTTTTTACTTTACTTCCTTATCTTCCCCCACCTCTGTTCTATAAAAGAACCTGTCATCCAGACCCTAATAGGAAAGCTATTTTGAGATATCAGTCTGCCATCTTCTTGGTCAGCTGACTTTCCAAATGAAGTCATATTCCTTTCCTCAACACCTTGTCTCTAGGTTGATTGGTCTGTCATACGGCGAGCAGAGTGAGTTTGGACTTGGTAACAAATACATCACATTTGTTTATTCCCTCACCTTTGAATGGACATTTAGGTTGATTTCAGTTTTTCTTTATTACAATGGAACTGCTATGAACATTTATGTGCAAGTATTTGTATAGATGTATACTTTCATTTCTCTTGGATAAAACCTTTAGTTGGAATGGTTGGATTGTACAGTGAGAGTGTGTTCAACCTTTTAAGAAACTGCCAAACTGTTTGCCAAGTGGTTGTACTATTTTACATCCCTATTAGCAATGTACAAGTGTTCCAGTTCCTCGATATCTTTGCTACACTCTGTTGAATATTGACTGTTCTCTTAACAAAATTGATTTGCTCTAATTACACCTGAGGAGAAAGATTTTTGTTTCTTTTATTTGTTTGTTTGTTTTTGGTTTTGGCCACACTGTGAGACTTGTGGGATCCCAGTTCCCCAACCAAGGATGGAACCTGGGCCCTCCTCAGCAGTGAAAATCCATGTTAGGACACGGAGTCCTAACTACTGAACTGCCAGGGAATTCCCTTTGTTTTTGGTATAGGAATGTATGTAAATCTGTGGTTGAGACAAATAATCATACTGTTACAACAAATGTTAAATGCTCTTAAAATTCATGTTGTTATTACCTTCTTATAGAAAATCATATCCCACTGAGAAGAAATAAGACAATAAAAGTCAAGTATAAAAAAATGAGAAAACCATTGATTTTATATTTCATAGCCAAGATAACACATATTACAAATAACTTTTGAAAATTTATTCCCAGGTGGCACAGTGGTAAAGACTCTGCCTGCCAATGCAGGAGAAACAAGAGACGCAGGTTCAATCCCTGGGTTGGAAAGATCCCCTGGAGGTGGAAATGGCAACCTACCCCAGTATTCTTGGCTGGAAAATTCCATGGACAGAGGAGCTTGGCTGGCTACAGTCCAGGGGGTTGCAAAGAGTTACATATGACTGAGCACACACGCACACGTGACAAGAGGATAAATTATACATTTCTCATCATTTTTAAATTTGAAATGCAAATTTAAACATTTAAATTATGTTATATGAACACATTTTTTTTTGGTAATATGTAAATGATTTCCCAAGTACTGCTCTGGTAACAAAACAGACTTTTATATGTATCAAACTCATCCAGGGCAGTGATGCTAAGGAATTAAGTCACAGATCAAGCTATCTGATTAGCATTTCTTCCCTCAAGAAGTATTGTTTGAAAAATGCAGAGAAATGCAGAAGAAGTTTGCCTGTGTTTCTAGTACCTAACTGTAGATTTTACTCTGGAACACTTATATAAAACATAAAGCCATTACCATTTCTTCTGGCTGTACACCACTCATTACATGGAGACTAACTGGTTAATGATGAAGCAGCTCTTCCTGCAGGAGCTAACACCAGCAGGATGCAGTCTTCCTGCTAGGAAGTCCTTGGGTTTTACTGTTGATGGCTTTATGGGTTGAGTCACCTTGAGGTAAATTTCCTTCGGTAGTTCAGTAAATAAAGTCTTTTTTACTGCATTTGCCAGAGCAAATAGAGTTAGGGCGATGATCCAGGGCTTTGAACTACTTAAAAACCCTAAAGTTCTTGAAGTCATCCCACAGTGGGACCGTGTTTTAACCTGCTACTGTACTGTGTTCCAATCAAAAGTTTCAGCGAACCATTTTGTCTGATTGCTGGAGGCAATGGATGTGAAAGAAACGTGTCCAACACAACAGGGATCATCTTAAAATGAAATAAAACTGAGATACACAATATCTTTTCAGTATCTTAAATTGTTGAGAAAAAGTATTTTAAATGTGGGATATAGTTGTCCAAAAGCGATATCAGGTGGAAGAGAAATTTTCCACTCAATAGAAGAGGGGAAATGCACAATGTATCTTTTAAAATTTCACTTAGCATTAAGTTATGAGCATTTCCCAAATTTTTATAAACTCTTTGTAATCACTTATGATTGTATAACAGTCCATCAAATGCATATATAGGCTTAATGTCTCACATTTGTTTTCACAGTTTTGCAAACTGAATTAATGCTGTGATGAAAAGAAATGTAGAACAAAACTTTTACCATATTTGGAATTGTTCCTTGAGGATTAGTTACTTGGTTAGTTCAGTTGCTCAGTTGTGTCCGACTCTTTGTGACCCCATGAACTGCAGCACGCCGGGCCTCCCTGTCCATCACCAACTCCCGGAGTCCACCCAAACCCATGTCCATTGAGTTGGTGATGCCATCCAACCATCTCGTCCTCTGTCGTCCCCTTCTCCTCCTGCCTTCAATCTTTCCCAGCATCAGGGTCTTTTCAAATGAGTCAGCTCTTCGCATCAGGTGGCCAAAGTATTGGAGTTTCAGCTTCAACATCAGTCCTTCCAATGAACACCCAGGACTGATCTCCTTTAGGATGGACTGGTTGGATCTCCTTGCAGTCCAAGGGGCTCTCAAGAGTCTTCTCCAACACCACAGTGCAAAAGCATCAATTCTTCGGCACTGAGCTTTCTTCACAGTCCAACTCTAACTGGAAAAACCATACATTACTACTGGAAAAACCATACATGACTATTGGAAAAACCATAGCCTTGACTAGACGTAACTTTGTTGGCAAAGTAATGTCTCTGCTTTTTAATATGCTGTCTAGGTTGGTCATAACTTTCCTTCCAAGGAGTAGTCTTTTAATTTCATGGCTGCAATCACCATCTGCAGTGATTTTAGAGCCCCTCAAAATAAAGTCTGACACTGTTTCCACTGTTTCCCCATCTATTTGCCATGAAGTGATGGGACCAGATGCCATGATAGGTTCCAAGAAATGGAATTAGTTTGACCAAGGATGTTAATCTCTTAGTTTTACTATCAAACTTTAAAGTATTTCCCCCCAAAGACTGCCAATTTGCACCCCACTGGCAGTAAGTAAGAACTTGTTTTATTGAAACCTCACCAGCGTTAGGAATTTTATAATTTTTTAATGTATTCTAATTTAATAGGGAAAATATTGCTTTAATTGCAGTTTAAATTACTGGAGATTTTTCTTAATATATGCTTGCTTTTGAGTTATCTACTCACACCATTAAATATTTATATCTTTTGAAGTATTCATGCTTTTATTTATTGATATAGATGAGCTTTTTAGATATTAAAAGTATCAACCCTTGGTCTCTTCAGGCACAGTTTACCACAGACAAAAACTCAGCACTTCTGCCTGCGTCTCCAGTTCTAAAATAGCTGTAGGCTGAAACATCCCTAAAATTAAAATGAAGTCTAAGCTAAATCTATTTTTTTTAATTGCAGTTTTGTTATGGACCCTCCAGAGTTGGTCCCCAACAAAGGTCCTTCTGCCTGGCGTCCTTGGAACCAGTGGAAGGAAATCAAGTTCAGTTCAGAAACAAAAGGAAGCTTTTAATCTTCATCAAAGAAAGACAAGAGGTGTGAGCACTTGCTCTTCACCACTGGTCAGGTTGTGGGCGGGGCTGCTTTGTAGATATCTCTGGTTCAGGGGGAGGGGTGCAGAGTTCTTTCCAGCTGTGCAGACATGTTAATCACGGCCAGGATTTCAGGGTGAAGCCCAGCATCTCCGCACACTCCTTGCCGCCATCATCTTGAATCGAGGTGTGGTTGCTGCCGTTTTGCACCTGGAACTCCAGTCCTAAGTGCTGCGTGCAAGACCTCTGCAGGCGGCAGCCTCTGAGCAAGTGAAACTTGACTAAGCACAAAGGAAAAGCAAGAGGTTAGACTTTGTTTTATTGCCCAAATTCTATTTGTATTTCCTGGGCATTGTTTATGGGCAACGTGACAGTTTCACGTTGTCCTCCTTTCAAAGTGTCTCAATCTACTGCTTCTAAAATAACATTCCAAGGAAGATATTTTCTGCTGCATTCATATTGTAGCTATTTACATTCATGACCTTTACGTTTCCCAAACTTACAATAACTTCTATATTTTATAACGGTTTGTTTGAGGTCAGGTTCCCTGTTCCCAGAAAACGGACTCAGCTGGAGCTTGTGAGCTTGTTCTCAGTCGCACAGTTGTGTTCGACTCTTTGCCACCCCATGGACTGTAGCCCACCAGGCTCCTCTGTCTGTGGGATTCTCTAGGCAAGAATACTGGAGTGGGTTGCCATTTCCTCCTCCAGGGGATCTTCACCACCAGGGGATCAAACCCGGGTCTCTTAGGACTCCTGCATTGGCAGGTGGGTTCTTTACCACTAGGGCCAGCTGGGAAGCCCCTGAAAGTGAAAGTGAAGTTGCTGAGTCAGGTCCGACTCTTTGCGACTCCATGGACTGTAGCCTACCAGGTTCCACCATCCATGGGATTTTCCAGGCAAGAATACTGGAGTGGGTTGCCATTTCCTTCTCCAGGAGATCTTCTTTCCCCAGGGATTGAACCCCTGTCTCCTGCATTGTAGGTGGATGCTTTACTGTCTGAGCCACCAGGGAAGCCCCTAGGCTTTGTTAAATCTAATCTGGTCTCAAGTCCAATCAATTCTGGGTCTTATCTAATGCTTTATCTTAGAACTTTGGATCAAGTTCAGGTTCCTCCTGGGATACAGAACTGTCATTTCTGATGCTCACATGGGGGCTTTGTGGCTATGTTGGTTTATGTGAATTACACATATTAATCTTATTGGCCCAAGAAGAGGCCTGCACCAAGCCCTCAAGATCTGATAGAATTCTGGGAAAACTGGTCTTCCTGAGACCACTTTATGCCAAAGTGCATCTCACTTCTTTTCCTCTAATAGCCTACATTCTCATTCAATCAGGATTTGATAATCCTTGATTGGTTCATAAATCAATGTCTTGAACTTAGATGTTGGAGAAGTGGTTACCCAGGCATTGCCTTAAATGATTCCATCAGCTTTGAGGTGAAATATCTAGGCCTCAACAGAGGATAGTAATTTTTCAGGGTGATTTCTGTTTATTACTATTTATAACCAGAGAATAGCTGTACAGAGGATCCTAGAAATAAAACATGGCTGCACTCAGAGCCTAGCTATATCTGTGGTTAGACTTGGTGAATGCTTAATGAAGATTCATAGTTTCCGTGCTCATAAAAAAAAAAGCCAAGTGCCACTCAAAGCAGGTGGAGAGGAGTCATGGGAGATGTTAAAGGGAGTCTTGAAGATGGTCATCACTCACAGAGGATCTTCTTATCAGACCGTTCTTCCTGAGATGGCCCAAGCCCAACCCCATTGGCTCTGTCTCTTCTCTTCCAGATTGCCATGTACTCATACAGGAAGTAGTAAGAGGCATACTGTGCTGCTCCTAGAGTCAGAGGAACTTGACTCCAGCCTTTCTGTATGTGCAACTATAAAAAAATTGGATAACTTCTCTGGGTCTCAATGTTCTCTTCTGTAAAATGGGGCAGTGGTTCTGGCCTGGATATTATGGTTGTTCTAATGGCATTAATGTATTAATATTTTATTTCTTGAGCATCAAGGAAGCACAAGGTACTCCACTTAAGTCAAATTTGCAGATAATGGACCCAACTCAGTGGCATGATTTAACTATTTTTAGTGGAAATCTTTTAAAAAATACATTACACACTTAAAGTTTTAGAAAGTAGTTCACAATAAACATAATCTTATTGATCACTTAGGCCACCATTATGAACATTTGTTATTGTACCTTGATGTCACATGGTCCATATAAAGTATGTTTTTCCTCAATTTTCACTTTTTTTAGAAATATACATCCAGAAAAGTGCACAAACTGAACACAGTTGGGTAGTCAGCACCCAAATAAAGAAACAGAACCCACACCCCTCCAAGAGAAAGCATCATTCTGACCTCTAGTAGCATAGATTAGTTTTGCCTTAAACACTCTTATTGTCATTATATTTATTAGACAAGGAGAATTTATCATCTCTTCTTATGTGCTCTCACAAATTTTATCTTATGTGTAATTCAGTATACTTTCATTCTGCTTTGTTTATTGGTTAGTTTTTTTTTTTTTTTACTTTACAATATTGTATTGGTTTTGCCTTGAGCAATTCATTTATTCAAGCTACGTTTTTGAATGTCTTTCATATGCCAGGCCTTATTCTAGGAACTGGGACAAGACACACATTGTCCCTGCCCTCATGGAATTTACATTCTAGTGGGAAATACAAACAGCAAAAGCAAACCCATAAAATGACTACAAATTGTCTTTGGTGTTATGATGGGAATCATTAAAGTGCTATCATAGGTAGTAAACTGAGACACTTTTAATGAAATTATCAAGCAAGAGTGACATTAGGGTTGAATAAGAGCCAGTCATGGAAAAAGCCAGAAGCATGCTTTAGGCAGAGGAACAGCAAGTTCAAAGCCCCCAAGTTGAACAGGAGTTCAGCAAATTCTAGGAACTAAGATGGGGCCTATGTCCCCGTGTGGAAGAGATGATTTGCTTTTTTTTTTTTTTTTTTTTTCGGTTATGATAACATTTTTGGGGGGAGGTGTTTTGAGTGAGGGAAGTGTGGACAAGTGGTCAGGAAAAAATGTAGGGTCTTTCAGGGTATAGTGACAATTTTATTTTCTGAGCAGTTGGAAACTGTTAGAAGGTTTTATGTAGGTGACTATAATGATCTGATCTATGTTATTGCTGTTGGTTATCAGGAAGAAACAAGTTAAAAGGTGTTAAAGACAAAAGACTCAAAATGGAGTGGTTTATGCTAAGCCTCACTACCAAACTGAGCTGTAATTTAATTATACTCTCAGCTCTCTCACTAATGGAATCTTAAACCAGCCAATCAGCAATCTGATCAGCGCTAGTCAGGTAATCTGACCAATAAGCCCTTACCATCCCCTAAAGGAAAGTAATCTTGCAGTAATTGATCTGCTTTGTTACCTTGTCCAACGTCCTGGTTTCTGCTTCTTTCTGTCTATAAAATTCTTACCTTGTATGGCTCCTCAGAGTTCCTTTGTATCTGCTAGATTGGATGCTGCCCAACTCATAAATCACTGAATAAAGCCAATAAGGTTTGTAAATTGTATTCAGTTGAATTTTTATTCTTTAACAGAGGCTACTATAATAGTCCAGATGAAAAATGTTAGTGGTTTGGATCAAGATTGAGGCAGTGGAGATGCAAATACCAGTCAAATTCCAGACTTGTTTTAGAAATAGAATTGACAGGGCTTCCCAATGTTGGATACGGGATGTGTGTGTGTGTTGTGTGTGCATGCATGGAGGGTAGATGAAGGAAAGGAAGGAGTTAATGTTGACTCCTGGGTTCTCCTCCAAGCAACTAGATGAATGGCAGAATGGTAGGGGTTACCATTTACTAAAAGAGGGAAGATTTTTTTTTCCCATTGGTTTGTAAAATTAAGACAATTTTTTTCATCAAAAATATAATATTCTCATAAAACCTATTATAGTACTTTACCATCTGAGCCACTGCTGCTGCTGCTGCTGCTAAGTCACTTCAGTCATGTCCGACTCTGTGCGACTCCATAGACGGCAGCCCACCAGGCTCCCCCGTCCCTGGGATTCTCCAGGCAAGAACACTGGAGTGGGTTGCCATTTCCTTCTTCAATGCATGAAAGGGAAAAGTGAAAGTGAAGTCACTCAGTCGTGTCCAACTCTTCGAGACCCCGTGGACTGCAGCCCACCAGGCTCTTCCGTCCATGGGATTTTCCAGGCAAGAGTACTGGAGTGGGGTGCCATTGCCTTCTCCTATCTGAGCCAGTAGGGAAGCCCTATTATAGTACTAGGTGAGTGTTTGTTAAATAAATGAATTTCATGTCCTTTAAGATCAACTATTACTTTTATAACAGTTGGACCCTAACAGGTCCACTCCTTTTATTTATTTATTTTTTTTTAGGAGTTTTATTTTTATTTATTTATTTATTTATTTATTTTTTTAATTGGAGGCTAATTACTTTACAGTATTGTATTGGATTTGTAATACATCAACATGAATCTGCCATGGGTGCACATGTGTTCCCCATCCTGAAACCCCCTCCCACCTCCCTCCCCATCCCATCCCTCTGGGTCATCCCAGTGCACCAGCCTCAAGCATCCTGTGTCATGCATGGAACCTGGACTGGCAATTTGCTTCACATATGATAATATACATGTTTCAATGCCATTGTCCCAAATTGTCCCACCCTGGCCCTCTCCCACAGAGTCCAAAAGACTGTTCTATATATCTGTGTCTCTTTTGCTGTCTTGCATACAGGACTATTGTTACCATCTTTCTCAATTCCATATATATGCGTTAGTATACTGTATTGGTGTTTTTCTTTCTGGCTTACTTCACTCTGTATAATAGGCTCCAGTTTCATCCACCTCATTAGAACTGATTCAAATGTATTCTTTTTAATGGCTGAGTAATACTCCATTGTGTATATGTACCACAGCTTTCTTATCCATTCATTTGCTGATGAACATCTAGCTTGCTTCCATGTCCTGGCTATTATAAACAGTGCTGCGATGAACTAACTCCTTTTCATTTCTTGTTTTTTATCTTATGTGGCCTGGAAAACTCAATAACAAAATCCTCTCAACTTTCTGCAATTACCTCTACCAACCTTTATCAGCATTCACAGTAGTCTTTTCCTTCATTCCTGCCAGTTGCGGTAGGAACTGTGCTCTGAATTCTTGCTCCTTCAGTATTTATATTTCTGGCCATTTTCATTCCCTTTCTTGCTCTTCATCTCCATCTTCCTCTCTGACGTTTATTTTTTCCCTTTCTTTTCTACACTCTCTTTCCCATCAAAGTGCGAATCTGCAAATATCTCCCATTCAAAAGACAAAGAGAAAAAAGTCTCTCTTTTTAAAAATTGAAGTACAGTTGATTTACAATATCATGTTAGTTTACCAGACCATAGAAAACAAACTAAGGTTACCAAAGGCAAAGGTGAGGGGGATGGACAAAAAAACCCTCTTTTTGTCCCATCCTGCTTCACCTATTGCTTAGTCAATTCATCTTCCTTTTCTTGCCCACTCCCTGTCCAAGCTCTCTCAAGTCCCTTGCACAGCCAAACTTCTAGAAAAAATTGTCTACACTTGATGTTTCTCCTAATTCAGCTCCCACTCTAGCAATCTGTATTCTGTCTCTTCCACTATTCTCAAACTGGTTTTGCCAAGTTTATCCTAGTGTTTTGTCACTAATTTAATTAACATTCCCCAGTTGTCATTTTACTTGGCTTTCCACAGCATTCAACATTCCCTCTCTTCCTGAGGCACTCTTTCTTTTCTTTCTGGAGCCCTACAGTCTTGGAATTCTATTTACTTATCTGGTAGCTCTCTCTCTGACTCTTTTTCCTCTACCTTCAGATGTTTTTGTCTTTCATTGTATTGCCCTAGGCATCCTCTCTTCCATTTCCTGTCTTCTGACTGGGTGAGCTCATTTACCCGCTCTGGCTTCCTTTACCCAGCTTCCTAGGCGGTGCTAGTGATAAAGAACCCGCCTGCCAATATAGGAGGTACAGGAGATGCAGGTTCGATCCCTGGGTGGTGAAAGATCCCCTGGAGTAGGAAATGTCAGGTTACCCCAGTATTCTTGCCTGGAGAATCCTGTTGGAGAGAGGAGCCTGGTGGGCTACAGTCATGGGGTTGCAGAGAGTCAGGCACGACTGAACACACACACACACTTCCTTTACCAGCCACACTGTGAAGACTTCCAAGTTAGAGGTCTCTTGTGAGCTCCAGACAAGATTCATCTGACTGCCACCAAAATATAACTTGTGTTTAGGCACCATAAGCTCACTCAACAGACCTAGAATAAAATTCTTCATTTCCTTTGCTGTAACTACCCGTCTCCTCTATGACCTTAATGAATGACATCATCTTTCACCTGGCTGGAAAGTCCGCTTTCCCTGACTGCCTTCACTAGTTTAGGTCTCTGTGACACATGTTCCCTCAGTTCTCCTCCAGTAATGACACTGCTGCTGCTGCTGCTGCTGCTGCTAAGTCGCTTCAGTCTTATCCGACTCTGTGCGACCCCATAGATGGAAGCCCACCAGGCTCCCCCGTCCCTAGGATTCTCCAGGCAAGAACACTGGAGTGGGTTGCCATTTCCTTCTGCAATGCATGAAAGGGAAAAGTGAAAGTGAAGTCGCTCAGTCATGCCCGACTCTTTTCGACCCCATGGACTGCAGCCCACCAGGCTCCTCTGTCCATGGGATTTTCCAGGCAAGAGTACTGGAGTGGGGTGCCATTGCCTTCTCCGAGTAATGACACTACATTTAAAAATTTATTTTATTAATACTACATATTTTATTATCGTCCTTTGTTTCATTATCTACATCTGCCTCCCCCAGCCCCACTATACAATGTGAGATTCATTAAAGCAGGAACTATTTCTATTTTCTTATAATTCCAATAACTAGCATAAGGAGCTGACCTAGAATAGGTGTTCAGTATTTGTTTAATGAAGGAATGAAATATGTTAGAATTGTAAATTAACTCAGAATGATAGATTAGGGCTCTCTAGTAGGAAAACGGAGAAGGCAATGGCACCCCACTCCAGTACTCTTGCCTGGAAAATCCCATGGACGGAGGAGCCTGGTAGGCTGCAGTCCATGGGGTTGCGAAGAGTCGGGCACGACTGAGCGACTTCCCTTTCACTTTTCACTTTCACACATTGGAGAAGGAAATGGCAACCCACTCCAGAGTTCTTGTCTAGAGAATCCCAGGGACGGGGGAGCCTGGTGGGCTACCGTCTGTGGGGTCACACAGAGTCAGACACGACTGAAGCGACTTAGCAGCAGCAGCAGTAGGAAAAAGTTACATGGGATTTAGTGTGTGAACTTTCTTTTAGGTGGTTAAAGAGAAGGTGAGGGAAAGGCATAGATGTTTCCTGTGCATTGTTAGGTATTCAGCCATCTCCCTCTCTTACTCATTGAAAAAAGTTCCAGACCTGAAGTCAAGTAAATGCTTTCCTGATTTCAACCACTGCTGCCTACCAGAGTAGTTAAGCCTTAAGTAGACCACCTGAAGTTCAGGAAAAATATGCTGTTCAAGCAGTTCTGCTAATTGTTCTAGCCAGTTCTTCCATTTTAAAAGCTAGTCTCATAATCAAAAATGAATTTGATAGTCCCCCTGTGTTTAGAGAGTTTTAAGCTTATTAAAGTTAATTTTTATTATGATATTTTCCTGTAATTGTTCACAGGCAATTTTATTTGCTGATTTGCTTCTGGGGCGGGGGGCTTCCCTGGTGGCTCCGTGGTAAAGAATCCACTTACCTATGCAGGAGACACGAGTTGATCTCTGGGTCAGGAAGATTCCCTGGAGAAGGAAACGGCAACCCACTCCAGTATTCTTGCCTGGGAAATCCCATGGACAGGGGAGCCTAGCAGGCTACAGTCACTAAACAACAGCAACAACTTAGTGTGAAGCCACAGGAAAAGTAGACCTTGGCCTCTGCCCCTGGTTCCTGGCACAGAGCTCTTAAAACCCTTGTCATTTCCTAAGTGATGAGAATTAGAACATCTCTTGTTCTAATGAAGCAGTGCTTTGTGGGTTCCTGGATGGGGACGAGTTACCAGGAAGACCAAGCTATGACAAGAAGTTACTTTCAGCCCCATCCTCATCTTCCAGGAACGGGGGGTGGGCTGGAACCTGCCTTCATGATGAATCTTGCATAAGTGATGAAGCCCCCATAAAAATTCCAGTGGTATGGGGTTTGGGGAGCTTCTAGATTGATGAACACATGGAGGTGCTGGGAGAATGATGCTCCTGGAGAGGTCCTGGAAGCTCTGTGTTCTTTCCCATGTACTTTGCCCTCTGTGTCTCTTCTATCTGGATGTACCCTTTATCTTATCCTTTATATAATAAACTAGTAAATCGTGTGTCCCTGAGTTCTGTGTTTTCTAGGAAATTATCCAACCCAAGGAAGGGATCCTGGGAACTTGATTTATAGCCATTTAGTCAAAAGTACAAGTGATAACCTGGGCTTGCAATTGGTATCTGAAGTGGGGCTGGGGCAGTCTTATGGACCTGAACTCTTACCTTGTAGGAGCTGATGCTAACTCTTGGTAGATAGTATCAGAATTAAATTAAATTGAATTATAGGACACTCAGCTAGTGTCGCAGAGAATTGCTTGGTGGGGGAAACCCTATCCCCCAAACATTGGGTGGCTAGAGTGTTGGAAGTGAAACGTTCTGTGTGAGTCATAAAAAGACACACCAGACAGGTGAGTTTTTCCTACTCACTTAGCAAGTCACAGAGTTGAAGTGAGAAAATAAATACGAAAAAAAGTACACCTATGGTTAATTCATGTTGATGTATGACAGAAATCAAACCACTATTGTAAACCAATCATCAATCAATTAAAAATAAATAAATATTTAAAAAGTCAGTACTAAGTGAGCATTGCATGATGGTGGTGGAATATCACATGAGAAGCTTGTACTAATGCCTTTCGAATTCAACAAGGTAGGCTTCATTTCATCCTCTTCATTGTCTATATTCTTAACATCCTTAAACCTGTGTGAAGGATTCATTGCAATATGAAATCTGTTTAAAAACTACAAAAGCAAAAAAATAAAAAATAAAAATAAAAACTACAAAAGCAGCTCTAGGTGACATAGTTTTTCACACAGAAATCCTCAAACCATTATCTAAATATCACAGCTGTCACTGCTTTCATGAATTATATTTGCTAAATATAGAACAATTGTTAATCATGGTATGGGTGCACTCACTGTGCAAATGTCTGGAAAAGGAAAACGAGACCAACACACTCATTTGACAGTAGAAATATGTTGCAAGTTGGCATGTCAGCATATTCCCCTAAAAACATAGAGCCAAGAAAGAATCTCAGGATTAAGACCAATCCTGAAGTTGCATAACCTCGGTTCTTCTCAGTGATTTGTAACTTACAGTAAAGCAGTTTTGCATATACCTGTACACGACACAAACTTAATAAGTGCACATTTCACCTAGGGATAGGTATCTTGGAATATCAAGATATGAGTTATTCACTTCTGAAAGCTTCCTAGGAAAGCCTAATCACTGACAAACAAATGCATCTTTTGTTTTCCTTAGAAGTCAGGATTTTGCTTTCTTCAGAAATTCTTGCCAAATTCTGGGGTTAGTCCTAGACTAACCTGTTTTTCTCTTCTGAGAACGCCTTGTTTGCTGCCAAGTTTAATCCATGCTACTATTAGTCAGGGAGAGAGACTAGAACAAAGTTTATACCATTTAACACTCCAAAATTGTAATGTTTTCCACCTAGCTTGAACGTGATTGCATTAAGATATGTCTGTAATAAGTGCTTACGCTTTACTTATAACTTCTGAACACAGATAAATTTATTTTAGGTTAATGATCATCTACCATTAGTATAGTGTTAGTCTCTCAGTCGTGTCTGACACTTTAAGACCCTGTAGACTGTAGCCCGCCAGGCTCCTGTCCATGGGGATTCTCCAGGCAAGAATACTGGAGTGGTTGCCACTTCCTTCTCCAGGGGATCTTCCCAACCCAGGGATCAAACCTCCTGCATTGGCAGGGGCATTCTTTTCCACTACACCACTGGGGAAGCCCTTCTAGCTATGTAATGTTGCACTACAAATCACGCTGAAAAGTTAGTAGCTTAAAGCAACAAATGTTTATTATGGGTCAGGAATCTGGGTACACCTTGGCTGGGTCCTCTGATTCAGGGTCTCTCATTAGGCTGCAGTCAAGGCCTTGGATGGGGTCACAGTCACCTTGAAGCTCGAGTAGAGGACAACACACTTCCCATCTCATTCATGTGATTGTTGGCAGGATTCAGTTCCATGTGTTGGGCTGGGGGCTTCAGTTCCTCCCTAGCTATTGGCTGAAGGCCATTCTCAGTTTCCTGTCCCATGAACCTCTCCATAGGGTGGATCACAACATGGCAGCTGGCTTTATCAGAGCAAGCAAGTCAGAAGAATCAGAAAGTGAGCAAGGCAGAAGTTACAATCTTTTTGCTCTAATTTCTGGGAGATTATCTCATCTATATTTTCCAAACCATCTACTGAAGTTTAAAATTTTTGCTGTCTTATTTTTGAGTTCTGATAACTTCTTTGGGTTGTTTTCTAAATGTCCCTTTTGTTATAGTATCCTAGTCTTTTTTCACAGATGCAATATTTTCTCATAACTCTCTAGGTACATTAATAATTAATATATATATGTGTGTGTGTGTATGTATATATATATATATATATATATATCCATTACGGTTCAACTAGGCTCTAGAGGCAGAGCCACGCGTGTGTGTGTAAATCTTTGTGTCTGACGCTAGAAGGTGAAGCCTTCAGGGCAGGCAATCAGGAAGGAAAGACAGCTGTAAAGTAGAAAGAGAAAAGGCAGCCTGGAACCCCCAAGGACAGACTGAGATCCATGTTAGTTCTTGTTGCCCTTGACCTTAGTGGGTGTGACTGTGATGCATTGTTAAAGAGCTGATGACACACACCTGCCTCAGGAATTGGAGATGCTGCAGGGGAATCCAGGCAAAGGTAGAATGGTCTCAGATCTAGCCTTACACTAGTGAGTGAGTCAGCAGATCAGCATCGATATGTCTGAGCTACAAAACACCTGCTGCTTCCTTCTGGGTTCCACATTTCCCAAGAATCTCCCCACTGACCCTCACTGGAAACATACAAGAAAGGGAATTCTGGAAAATGTAGTTCTGTCTAGCCAAGCTGACACATTATAAAGCCACCACTGTTACCAAGCCACTGCTATAGATTGCTGGCTAATCAATTCAGTCACAACACTTGAAAAGGCATCTTAGAGAGATTTATTTAGTCATCCTACATTTATTGAATCCCCATAGTTACAGTTGCTGCCTCCAAGGAATTCACAGTTCAATGGGAAAAGCAGAAAAATCAATGGAGAGCAGGAGCTTTCCAGAACTCTACAGTCTCTCCAGTAATCTATTCCTCAGTCTTCACCTCACCATTGACAGGAATGAGAAGGAAACCAGAACACTACATGTATCTGGCAAAACCTCCATACCCAATACCCAAGTCTCCTTTTCCTGCTACTATCTGCCTTGAGAGCACCAGGAACCAGCTCACAATGACCCAAAGCCCATAACAACTCCCATCTCAGCTCCCAATTGTCTTCCTTGCTTTGTTTTTCCCTGTAGCACTTACAAGCTTTTGACACACTATTTATCTCACTGAATCATTTATTTGTCTATCTGTATCCAGATCCAGAATGAAAGCTTTAAATGGGTAGAGAATTTCTCTGTATGGCCACTGTTTCATCTTCAGAGAAATCTGCCTCACACTTAATATATGTTCAGTGCATATTTGTAGAGAGAAAGTAAACCATTTACTCATCTCAAGGAGGTAGCCTGTGATACCAGTCTATCATGGTTTTGTTGAACTGAGAAAGAGATGGAATGAATAAAAGATACTCAGACACCATATTTGTCTGTGAGTTTAGATGGCATGCATGTTCTGGAAATATTCTGTTTATTCATATATTTAGAAGAAATGAGACACAGAAACAACTTCAGTGAGCTATCTTATCTTGCCGTCTGAGGAAAAATGTGGAAAAATGCGTATTTGGCTCCTTGGTGTTTTGACAGACCACCAGTCCTCTCTTGATTCTGGGTTTCTTAAAATTGTGAAGATTTTTTTTCTAAAATAGTATTTGAACTTGAACATATATTAATATAGCTTTTCAGTTCTACTCATCATTTTTATACCCCAGTAGTTTCAAGGTGTATAGATAAGCAAAGACAATGGTCCTTGGGTACCAAGTTGTCTCAAAATTTAGTTTAATGTCTTCTTCCCCAAAGCAGTTGTTTGGCATTGCTGATATACAGTGCAAAATCTGGGATTATTTAACCCAAATAAAAGTAAGAGTAACTGAGAAGTGGGTTTGAAGGTGCACCAGGATTTTTTACAGAACCAAACTGCCATCTATCCCTCATTGTGTAAAAGGCAATGCCATGTGCTCACCAAATCCACTCCGTTTTCTACTATCTTGATACACAGGAAGGTTACAGTTTCCAACTTCTATTGTCTTGAAGTTGTAGCCATGGCACTGGATTCTGGTTAATGAGCTGACATGTAGAAGTGAGTGGTGAACATGTTTTCTGAATGGCATGGCTTCAAGATGGTGGGCCTTTACACCTTGGGTGATTGAGTGTATATAGCACAGTGTCCCCTTGACTGTATAATGTGAGTGAGAATGAATCTTTTGTCATGTGAAGCCACTGAGATTTTAGGGTTTATTTGTTACTGTTTCCTGACTAATACACCCACCATTTATGGGAACCTGTGACTGAACCAAAAAATTCAGAATATATATGAGAATTATATTCTGGTTCCTAGGCAAACATTGGAGTACATAAGAGTACAAAACGAAGCAGGGTAAAGGCTAACAGAGTTTTGCCAAGAGAATGCACTGGTCATAGCAAACACCCTCTTCCAACAACACAAGAGAAGACTCTACACATGGACATCACCAGATGGTCAATACTGAAATCAGATTGATTATGTTCTTTGCAGCCAAAGATGGAGCAGCTCTATACAGTCAGCAAACACAAGACCAGGAGCTGACTGTGGCTCAGATAGTGAACTCCTTATTGCCAAATTTAGATGTAAATTGAAGAAAGTAGGGAAAACCACTAGACTATTCAGGTATGACCTACATCAAATCTCTTACAGTTATACAGTGGAAGTGACAAATACATTCAAGAGATTAGATCTGATAGACAGAGTGCCTGAAGAATGATGGACAGAGATTCATGACATTGCACAAGAGGCAGTGATCGAAGTCATCCCCATGAAAAAGAAATGCAAAAAGGCAAAATGATTGTCTGAGGAGGCCTTACAATAGGTGAGAAAAGAAGAGAAGCTAAAGGCAAAGGAGAAAAGGAAAGATATACCCATTTGAATATAGAGTTGCAAAGAATAGCAAGGAGAGATAAGAAGGCCTTCCTCAGAAATCAATGCAAAGAAATAGAGGAAAACAATAGAATGGGAAAAGACTAGAGATCTCTTCAAGAAAATTAGAGATACCAAGGGAACGTTGATGGGCTCAATAAAAGACAGAAATGGTATGGACCTAACAGAAGCAGAAGATATTAAGAAGAGGTGGCAAGAATACACAGAACAACCATACAAAAAAGATCTTCAGGAACCAGATAACCATGATGGTGTGATCATTCACCTAGAGCCAGACATCCTGGAATGTGAAGTCAAGTGGACCTTAGGAAGCATCACTACGAACAAAGCTAGTGGAAATGATGGAATTCCAGCTGAGCTATTTCAAACCCTAAAAGATGATGCTGTGAAAGTGCTGCACTCAATATGTCAGCAAATTTGAAAAACTCAGCAGTGGCCACAGGACTGGAAAAGGTCTGTTTTCATTCCAATTCCAAAGAAAGGCAATGCCAAAGAATGCTCAAAGTACCGTACAACTGCACTCATCTCACACATTAGCGAAGTAATGCTCAAAAGTCTCCAAGCCAGGCTTCAATAGTACACGCACCATGAACTTCCAGATGTTCAAGCTGGATTTAGAAAAGGCAGAGGAACCAGAGATCAAATTGAAAACATCTGTTGGATCATCAAAAAAGCAAGAGAGTTCCAGAAATACATCTACTTCTGCTTTATTGACTATGCCAAAGTCTTTGTGTGGATCACAACAGACTGCGGAAAATTCTGAAAGAGATGGGAATACCAGATCACCTGACCTGCCTCCTGAGGAATCTGTATGCAGGTCAAGAAGCAACGGTTAGAAATGGACATGGAAAAGACTGGTTCCAAATTGGGAAAGGAGTATGTCAAGGCTGTATATTGTCACCCTGCTTATGTAACTTATATGCAGAGTACATCATGAGAAACGCTGGGCAGGATAAAGCACAAGCTTGAATCAAGAGTGCTGGGAGAAATATCAATAACCTCAGATATGCAGATGACACCATCCTTATGCCAGAAAGTGAAGAACTAAAGAATCTCCTGATGAAAATGAAAGAGGAGAGTGAAAAAGTTGGCTTAAAACGCAACATTCAGAAAACTAAGATCATGGCATCTAGTCCCAGCACTTCACAGCAAATAGATGGGGAAACAATGGAAACAGTGACATTATTTTTTGGTCTCCAAAATCATTGCAGATGGTGACTGCAGCCATGAAATTAAAAGATGCTTGCTCCTTGGAAGAAAATCTATGACCAACCTAGACAGTGTATTAAAAAGCAGAGACATTACTTTGCTATCAAAGGTCTGTCTAGTCAAAGCTATGGTTTTTCCAGTAGTGATCTATGGATGTGAGAGTTGGACGATAAAGAAAGCTGAGCACTGAAGAACTGACGCTTTTGTACTGTGGTGTTGGAGAAGACTCTTGAGAGTCCCTTGGACTGCAAGGAGATCCAACCAGTCCATCGTAAAGGAAATCAGTCCTGAATATTCATTGGAAGGACTGATGCTGAAGCTGAAACTCCAATACTCTGGCCACTTGATGTGAAGAACTGACTCATTGGAAATGACCCTGATGCTGGGAAAGACTGAAAGCAGGAGAAGGTGACGACAGAGGATGAGATGGTTGGATGGCATCACTGACTCAATGGACTTGAGTTTGAGGAAGCTCCAGTAGTTGGTGATGGACAGGGAAGACTGGCGTGTTGCAGTCCATGGGGTTGCAAAGAGTGAGACACGACTGAGCAACTGAACTGAGGCAAACATTTCAGAAAAAGCTACTTCACAATGTGGGAAGATTGAAAGTAAACTAGGAGTTTTCTGGGTCCCTCCCTTCTTTCTTAAAAGTGAAAATGTTTGTCGCTCAGTTGTGTCTAACTCTGTGACCCCATGGCCTGTAGCCAGCCAGGCTTCTCTGTCCATGGGATTCTTCAGGCCAGAATACTTTCCTTCTCCAGGGGATCTTCTCAACCCAGGGACTGAACCCAGGTATCCTACATTGCAGGCAGATTCTTTACCATCTTGGCCACCAGGAAAGGCCCCCTTTGTTCTTAAGAGCTGTCATTTTCCTTATCTATAGCCATAGCCTAAAGGTTTGGTCTTATTTTCTGCATATGTTCTGTCCAGAACATTTCTCTTAGGGGCTTGGTGCTTTATGCTACCTCTGGCTTAACTGTGGGAAACTTCCCAGGGCCAGAAATCACCATGGTGTTCTCTCTCAGAGATATGGGAGACACCCTCTGGCTATCCTGTCCCTAAAGAGATAAAGTTTTTATAGAAAAGAGGAACAGAAGGTAGAGATAGAAATCAAAGTTTTTGCTTCATTTGAATTTCCAGTCCATCTCTCAAGGGATGTGCCCAGAGACACAGGCCTTCCCTTCTCCAGCTTTCCCTAACTCTTAGTGGGCTTTTCTCTCCTGAGTTTTGGTCTCTGCTTCCCAAGAACACTTTCTTTCAAATATTCCAGTCTGAATATTCTCTCCTCCCTATCAGGAAAACCACATCCCATCCCACAGAAAAAGACTGATGTGGCTCTGTGTTCAGCACAGAGATGCACCACCCAACTCTTCTTCAAGGATTTGATACCTGGCTGTGAGGAGTGGAGTCAGCAGGCAGCCTCCAGCTGTCAGTGCCTTCAGGGTCTCTTCCTTTGCATAAAGCAGCCTTGTGAAAGGTCATGCTCTTCCAGGGGAGCCCACATCCAATGACTAAGGGACACAGTGGGGTAAAGGCCTTGCTATTTTATCTGGTTGGGAGACACCTCTGATGGACGATCCCATCTTCACAGATTCTCACTGGATTGAACTAACCTGTATTGGGCCTGCACCATAGTTCAGCTTCTCCCTCTGCTCCCCTTTCTTTCAAACATTTCGATCTCTAATAGTCATCTTGTGGCCTTCCCAGATGGTGCTAGTGGTAAAGAACCTGCCTGTCAATGTAGGAGATGTAAGAGACGCGAGTTCGATTCCAGTGTTGGGAAGATCCCCTGGAAGGGCATGGTAACCCGTTCCAGTATTCTTGCCTAGAAAAATCCCATGGACAGAGGACTCTGGTGGGCTATTGTCCATAGGGACTCAAAGAGCTGGACATGATGATGAAGCAATTTAGCACGCAGTCATATTGTACCCCAGATTCTATCACAGCATCTGCTTCCAGAGAACTGAATCTGTAAGAGGTTCTTTGGATGCCATCTGGCTCCTGAAGTCATCACTAAATCTGCGCCATTTTGCTGAATAGATCTTGATGTTTGTTACTGGTTGTTCTGCATGCAGTGGCAGGGTGGGGTATGTGTATGGGGGGCAGTCCACTATTGTCTGGGAGAGCAGTCGGCTATGCAGGTCCATTGTTTGGTGACCTTCACCTCTTTTAAGTGCTATCACTCATTTCTTTTAGAGCTCATATAATCCAAATACATAATGAGAAAAACTATTCCCTCAATCAGCAATGAGCTGTCTCTGCTTTTATAGACCGTGTAAAATGTCTCTTTTTGCTATTATTTGAGAATAATACAACTGCTATCATTCATATTTCCGCTAGAATTCAATAATTTGTTTCTGCTATGGAAAAGAAAATTAAGTGGGACAGATGAAAACCATAAGAAGTGTTAAGCATAAATAGTAATAAGCTAGATGCTCATAAGATATATGCAAAATTCATAGGATGTGTTAAGTATAGACAATGAGTAAGCATGTAGCTTGTGAGATAGGCAGAACTTTTAAGAGGTTTTGAATTTAGATAAGTTAGTAACCTAACAGATATGTTAAGGTTAAATAGAACAAATGAAGGCTAGAATAGAATAGACAAGTGTTCTTATGGATATAAAGTAATGGAAAAAACAAAACCAAATCATGATCATGCTACCTCTGGTTGACAGTCATGTCACCTCTAAACTGGCCACACATTAGTGATATCCTGCAGGGTTCAATTATGGCTTCACATGTGCTCTTCCCAAGAGAAACAAATTAATCTCATAGCTGTTCAGCAGGCTTATTGACAGCCTACATCTGTGTCCAGGAATGCCTGTCCCTGAAACCCACAATGCAGTTTCCTAACTCCATCATCAGTGGACAAAGGCTGATGTTGCCCAGAAGGGGAGAGAAGGAGAGAGGGAAAGAGAGAGAGAGAGAGGAAAAGAGAGAGAGAAACTATTCTAAAGACTTAGGTGTTCAGTTCTTCTGTTCTACCTATCTTAAGGGTATTAAACTATCCCATCTTTTCCTTCTTGTTTCTCATTGTGTTTCAGATAGATTTAATAAACTATATGTTTATTATTTACATAATACTTTGGTCTGTGAACTTTTCTATTCTGTAACCTCTGGGATTCTGGGATAGCTTGCTTAATATTAATGATTGCATCAAAATGATTTCCTATGTGACACAGCAGGTCACCATCACTCTTAACAGATAATCACAACAGAGCACTGCTAATGTATGGTAGGAACTTTTTCTGTTTCATGGGGAAGCATTTTAGTTTTTTTTTTTTTTTTCACTAAAATGATTATAGTGATTTTTTTTAAAAAGTTCACAAATTCTTTGATGCTTCTCCTTTCAAGACAAGATGCGGCGTTTACTTCTCTTTAAGTGTGGACTGTGTAGTCCCTGGTGGCTTAGACAGTAAAGTGTCTGCCTGCAATGCAGGAGACCTGGGTTTGATCCCTAGGTCGGGAAGATCCTCTGGAGAAGGAAGTGGCAACCCACTCCAGTACTCTTGCCTGGAAAACCCCATGGACAGAGTATCCTGGTAGGCTCCTGTCTATGGGGTCACAACGAGTTGGACACAACTGAGTGACTTCACTTCACTTTTCACTTTAAGTGTGGGCTAGACTTAAGAGACTCACTTCTAATGGATAGCATATTGTCATAAATAGTGATGCTATTTAATTTCAAAGACTAAGTCATAATCCTATTGTGGCTTCCCCCTTGTTTTCTTCTGTCTTGATCATTTCCTCTTAGGGAAACCACCTGCCACGTTGGGAGGACACTCAAGCAGCCCTACGGTATGACCCATCTGATGAGGAACTAAGGCCTCTGGCCAGAAGCCACATGAGTAAGCTTAGAGTTAGATCCCCAGCCCCAGGCTTACATTCTCTTTGAGTGTAGGGTGACTTCAGTCCTGGCCAACATTTTGATTATGCCCTCACAGCAGACCCTGAATCAGAACGACCCACTAAACCACTCTCAAATTTTTGACCACAGAAAGTGTTCAATAAATACTTGTTTTAGGCCACCAAATCTTGAGGTAAATTGTTACTCAGCCATGGGTAACTAGTACAACAATGCACTATGATGGGTAGCTGAGGGGGAGGGATTTTTACCTATGAATATTCTTGGGAAAGAGGTCTTTTATTTACTTCCAAAAGTTTGACTTTATCTTATGACACACAGAGAGCAAGTAAACCAGAAATTTGTAGTGTTAAAAAAAATCTCTAGGTTTTGTTGGAAAGACATGCAGGAAACTCTGCATTTGAAATTGTTTAATTTTCACAAGGCTGTGCCACCTTCACGATATTAAAAAAGCTTGGAATGATTTTCTTTGCCCTTTCTGTGTTTGAGTGATGAATGATATCTCCAAGAGAGTCAGTGCCTCATTGGAGGCAAAAACCTCATGTGAATTTCATGCCTTATCATTGCTTCTCAAATTTGTATTTAACCTAAAGTTGTATTTAATGTATCAAAACCCAAAATCTACCCCATGGGAAAAATATATTTACTTAATTTAATATTAGACTTAAGTCAAGCTTCAGGGAACCTCAAAAATACAATACTTGCAGCAAAACTGATTAGCAGTCCTGCAACAGATTTACTTCCCAGCACAATCAAGCTTATGCGCTTCTTGTTACCATGGTCTGTCTATCTTGTGATCATGCCAAAGTCATATATTTTTTTCAGTGGACTTGATAAATGGTTCAAAATGTTGGAAGACAGAGGTATTTTGGCTTTCAGCAGCTCTTTTATGGGCCTGCCTTTCCAGCTTGAATTAGCTGAAAAATCTTTTTGTTTTAAACTGAGCAAACATTTTATTCATAGAGTACTGATAAGAACTCAAAAGGGATTCTTTACACAAATGAAGATCTTCATTGAAAAGGTAGACTATGAAAACTATAAGATCATTTTAGAAAAGTTTTGTCTAATTAATCTTTATGTCTATGACTGCCAAATATCAGATATATAGGATTCTTCAAAGTGTCTTTCTTCTCTCTCTTTTCCCAGATGACTTGATGTCAAGAACCAAAGTTCATAGACATAGTTGATTCTAGCTGAAAATCTAGAGAGATGACTGTGTGCCTTGATTTTCTAAACCAGTACACCCACACAACTGGAAGTGTTTTAGACATTTGTTTCTATGTTTTGTAGCACTTGCAAAACTTGGTGGCATAAATATCAATATACAGTTTTGTCCTAAGCTTTAAATACCATCACTGGTTTGTAAATTCTTTGTCAGCTGTGAAGAACAAAGAAGAAAGCATAGACAGGCTTTCAATTCAGTTCAGTCGCTTAGTCGTGTCCGACTCTTTGCGACCCCATGAATCGCAGCACACCAGGCCTCCCTGTCCATCACCAACTCCTAAAGTTTACTCAAACTCATGTCCATCGAGTCGGTGATGCCATCCAGCCATCTCATCCTCTGTCGTCCCCTTCTCCTCCTGCCCCCAATCCCTCCCAGCATCAGGGTCTTTTCCAATGAGTCAACTCTTCCCATGAGGTGGCCAAAGTATTGGAGTTTCAGCTTTAGCATCAGTCCTTCCAATGAACACCCAGGACTGATCTCCTTTAGGATGGACTGGTTGGATCTCCTTGCAGTCCAAGGGACTCTCAAGAGTCTTCTCCAACACCACAGTTCAAAACCATCAATTCTTCAGTGCTCAGCTTTCTTCACAGTCCAACTCTCACATCCATACATGACCACTGGAAAAACCATAGCCTTGACTAGACGGACCTTTGTTGGCAAAGTAATGTCTCTGCTTTTTAATATGCTGTCTAGGTTGGTCATAACTTTCCTTCCAAGGAGTAAGCGTCTTTTAATTTCATGGCTGCAATCACAATCTGCAGTGATTTTGGAGCCCAAAAAAATAAAGTCTGACACTGTTTCCACTGTTTCCCTATCTATTTGCCATGAAGTGATGGGACCAGATGCCATGATCTTAGTTTTCTGAATGTTGAGCTTTAAGCCAACTTTTTCACTCTCCTCTTTCACTTTCATCAAGAGGCTCTTTAATTCTTCTTCACTTTCTGCCATAAGGGTGGTGTCATCTGCATATCTGAGATTATTGATATTTCTCCTGGCAAGCTTGATTCCAGCTTCTGTTTCTTCCAGCCCAGCGTTTCTCATGATGTACACTGCATATAAGTTAAATAAGCAGGGTGACAATACACAGCCTTGACATACTCTTTTTCCTATTTGGAACCAGTGTGTTGTTCCATGTCCAGTTCTACCTGTTGCTTCCTGACCTGCATACAGGTTTCTCAAGAGGCAGATCAGGTGGTCTGATATTCCCATCTCTTTCAGAATTTTCCACAGTTTATTGTGATCCACACAGTCAAAGGCTTTGGCATAGTCAATAAAGCAGAGATAGATGTTTTTCTGGAACTCTGTTGCTTTTTCGATGATCCAGCAGATGTTGGCAATTTGATCTCTGGTTCCTCTGCCTTTTCTAAAACCAGCTTGAACATCTGGAAGTTCACAGTTCATGTATTGCTGAAGCCTGGCTTGGAGAATTTTGAGCATTACTTTACTAGCATGTGAGATGAGTACAGTTGTGTGGTAGTTTGAGCATTCTTTGGCATTGCCTTTCTTTGGGATTCCATGAAGGCAGGGTACTTGTCTCATTCAGCATTATTTTCCTGGCACTCCTAGCATCTTATGGTGAATGATACAAAACATTTGCTAGCCGCACCCTCCCCTCCACCCCCCACCCCGCTTTACTATTCAACAATCTTCATATTACCTTCCTTTTGTCTATATATATATCTGATGGATAGGATATCCAAAGAAGGCTATGAAAGTGAAAGTGAAGTCACTCAGTCATGTCTGACTCTTTGCGACCCCGTGGACTGTAGCCCACCAGGCTCCTCCGTCCATGGGATTCTCCAGGCAAGAATACTGGAGTGGGTTTCCATCTCCTTCTCCAGGGGATCTTCCTGACCCAGGGATCGAACCCAGGTCTCCTGCATTGCAGGCAGATGCTTTAACTTCTGAGCCACCAGGGAAGCCCAAAAAGAAGGCTATAAAGTTGTTAAAAATTGAGGACAAACAGTTGATTGATTTAGTCTGAGTGATTTTCCTTTCCAGTGAAAAACTCTCACTGTGCAGCTGTACAGCTCAGTAATGGAGCTGGCAAATAGTACAGCTTAACCAAGAGGCTTTAAAACTCCTTTAACTATTAAGAAAATTGGCAGAATATATTGAGGAAGGGGAGCAGAGAATCTTAGCTTTAATACATCCCAAACTTGCATCAAGAACCCTACAACAAAGAGAAGGTAAATAATCTGCTGTCTTAAGGGAGTAATTAGCTTTAAAAACCATCTAGCAGATGATACTCCCATGTAATAAAATACCTGGTAAGGTCTTTTATAGGATTCCTCTTGTTAGACTATGAATCCTCAGCAGGAGTGCTTCAACACAAGGTTGCCAAGGATATTGCTAATCATCCCCCTGCAGGTCCTGTTCAGGGCTTTCCAGGTGGCACTAGTGGTAAAGAATCCACGTGCCAATGTGGGAGATGTGAAAGACTCGGGTTCGATCCCTGGGTTGGGAAAATCCCTGAGTTGGACACAACTCAGTGACTGAGCACACACCATGAATCAAAATAGACAGCGAATGGTGGTTAGTTTTCTAGGAAATGTTTGCTCAATACGCACCAGGGCAAGACTCCTTCTGAAGGAAAGAGAGCTGAGCCTGTCAGATTTTTGGCTGTTTGGAATGGTTTTGCAAGTTGACAATGGCCAAAATTTTGGCAAAAATGTGGCTTAGCAGGGGCTCAGTGTCCTTTGCAAACAGTTTTTCCCCTGGTGTGCAGCCAATCCTCTCTCCCCTATGTCCCGCGTATAACCAGCTCAATTTTACAGTTGAGAATAAGGAAGGAACCTGCATACTTTCATGCTGGTTTCTAGATAGAGGTTTCTCTTGGAGAATGGCGTTCTTCAGCAAATATCTGTCTTTGCTACAACCTAATGAGACGCTTCAGTAATCCAAGGAGTTAATCTCTGTAGGAACAACTTCTCTTGTGACACAGAGCACTTACTAAAGCAGCCTGGCCTGATTTGAGAACAAACAACCTTTCCTTGGCCAGACATCACTTGTGTCCTGTGCCTGTGAATGTTAAAAAGCTAAAGTTCATGGTTGGTAAATCCCCTTAGTTTTCTCTCTGTGTTCTACCTGATTTCTCATCTTAGGTCTGCAAGTCAGGAAAATAAACTGGAAAATTTAACAACTTTTCTTATTCTTCATGAAGTCTCTCTAATTCAGACTTTGCTTTTTACCCACAAGTGACTTTACCTCTTAAACTCAGACATATTGTTCTAAAATTGTTCTAAGCAGTTAGCTGTGGAGAAAATTGACTAAAGTCATTAAGTCAAGTCATATCCTTTGAGGTGTAAGGGTCTTGACTTGCAAAGACTTTGACTCTGCCTCTTTCTTTCTTTATCATGTGCATCTCTTTTTCCTCCTCAGTTTCCCAGTCTGTGAAAGGACAAGTGAGTTTCATTCCATGTCCATAAAGTCTGCTGGACTCCAAAATTTTGCAGAATTTCCTGTTTTGTTGTCAGAAGCCCCTGGGGCTCTGAGTTGGGGTTTGCTTTGCAGAGGTTTGCCCAGTTGCACGACTGCTCTTTACCATGTGAGGGTGCTGAGTGGCTGCAGTTGCCTTTGAATCTCGTCATGCACGACTCTTTTGCGACTCCATGGACTTGTAGCCTGCCAGGCTTCTCTGTCTGTGAGATTCTCCAGGCAAGAATGCTGGAGTGGATTGCCATGCCCTCCTTCAGGAGATCATCCCCACCCAGGGATCGAACCTGCATTTTTTAGGTCTCCTGCATCGGCAGGCAGATTCTCTACTACTGGGCCAGATGGGAAGACATCACATAGACTACAATAAGTCCCCTACATATGAATGAGTTACATTCTGAGAGCATGTTTGTAAGTCCAGTTTGTTCTTAGGTCCAGCAGAGTTAGCTGAGGTACCCAACTAACATAGTGGGCTCTATACTACTGTACTGTAATAAGACAAAGGCTCAGTTCACTGTGGCCATGTTGTGACAGCCCTTGGGGGGTAAAACCAGTGGGGGACCCCAGGAAGAGAAAAAACCTATTGGATAGAATAACAGTGCAGGTGTGGACAGGCTGGTTATATATGGACCTGAAAGTGGCTGAGAGGTCAGAGTGGCTCCAAAAGAGGGCCATGTGCTATTTGGAAACAGAGAGAGGGCCTTGGACTAGTAAGTAGCAGTGCCTCGTGCTGTATCAAACATGGATGGTTTCAGGTACACAGCAAAACAACTCAGCCATACATCTACATGCATCGATTGCTCCAAAGTCCCTTCCCATCTAGGCTACCATGTAACATGAGCAGAATTCTATGTGCTACAGTAAGACCTTGTTGGTTATCCATTTTAAATATAGTACAGTGTATATAACACAACATTACTAATTGGCTACTAATTGGCTCTACTCCAATATAAGATAAAAAATTTTTAAAAATGGTTGAAGAAATCTTAAAGGGAAGTAGTCAGTTAAAAAGTCAAGTTGCCAAATCAGATATAGGATACTCCACTCTGTTTACAAGAGTGATTAGTCCAAAAAAAAAAAAAAAAACAACAAAAAAAAAACAAAACAGGAAGTCCTGAACAATAGAACCCATTGAGATAAGTTAAATGACTGGTGGCAGCTGGGGACTTCTAGGATATTGGGGAGGAGTGATATACCCCAAGTGTTGTTTGGTAAGCATTCAGGAATAGACGCCAGAGGTGTAGAAGCTGTAGTTTGTGTGGAATGGTTTTGGGGGTGATCCATGGCAACCTACTCCAGTATTCTTGCCTGGGAAATCCAATCGACAGAGGAGCCTGGTAGGCTACAGTCCAAGGGGTAACAAAAGAGCTGGATTCAGTTTAACAACTAAATAGCAACAACAAAAATTGCTGACTACAGTATAGGTGCAACATTGATGTTGTTCATGGGATATGAAATAGCATATATATCTCTTAAACACCACTGATGTACCTTAGATGCCTGGGAGTGATGGGAAAGGAGCTGGGGGTACAGACTTGAGACTGGAGCTTATCCTCAAAAATGTGACTTGGGCTAAAAATAAAGTGGTTTAGTCCACACGTCATAGAGTTTCACTAAGCAAGGTGGTAGTGGATAGAGTAAATGTGGTACCTGAGTTAAGTCTGACATATACCATTTGTTTGAAGATGTCCACTAGTGTAGACACAACAGGCACTGGGAAAATTCATACAAAATCCAGAGATGTTCAGAGCTTGGAAGGGTGAAAGATCTTCAAGTTCCCATGCCTGGTTCTAAGCCAAATTCAGGTGTTACAAAGAGTTTCTCAAAGGTTGTCAATTATGTCACTAGGTATCTCTATATTACAAGTGTGGTGAAAGGAAGAGGTGAATACAGGCTTCTTGGAGCTATTGAGTCTACCTGAAGCAGATTCTCAAGGAGACAACGCCCAGGTGAACTGCCCGAATTCCATTCATAGTCTTGGGTTTTGTCCTTACTGTTGGTGGGCATCCAGCCATTGTCCAGACCAAATTGTTTTCTCCTGCTTCAGTAACAGCTAGAAGTCCTTGCTGAAGGCTGGCAAGACTGGGGGTATCCCAGAGGTATAGTTTGATAAAGACCTGTGACCTTCACATGTGAAGAATCAAAAACAAAGGGTGAGTGGGCTATGCTCTGATCTTGGTGACACGATAGAGGTTGAACTCTCCATTAGCCAAACCACGGATTAACAACCCCTGCTGCAAGTTAGCGTTAGCAAACCTCATCTGGCTTCTAGAAGGGAATCTCCTTTTGCTATGGACTGGGTCCTGGGAACTAAGTCAGCTCTGCAGGAATATAAAACATAGAGGCAACTCCCTTGTCTCTGTATTTGAAATATTTGTAGAGATGGAGCACTTAAAATATGAATATAAGGAGCAAGATGTTGTGGAATACATAAATAGGTCTGGTGGCACAGCTGAAAAAATAGTGGCTGGATCTTGTGGTCACGCTGATGAAGCTTGTTGCTTAAAGGATCCTAGTGCCAAAGGCTCGGTAAAGTCAGTAAGGTAAGACACTAGTCTGTTTCACAGGGTGGTCTTGTGAAATATCACCCCATCCCTGGCAGGAGTTACCCATCAACAGGTGCCTTTCTTTCATTTTCTACTGGACTGTTGAACCAAGGCTTGGTTCACAAATCTGTGGATTCTCTTTGATAGACCATCATGTTGGACAGGAGATGGGTGTATTCAGCAACACTGCTCAGAGGGATGAAATGAGCATGGGAAATGGGAGATACAATATAAGGGCCTGCTTGTCAGTGTCTACTATTGGCCCAGGGTACTTCTTAGCAGAAGGGGCAAAGGCTTTCTGAGCCTGGGGCATCACACTGTAGCAGCCCACCTGTAGGGCACACCTCCTCTGTGGGAGCTAGTGTGAATACGGCTGGCTGCAGGATGCCATATCCTGTTCAGTGGAGGTAAGCAGGGAATGTGGTGGGGAGGAGGTGAATAGAATTGATCTCCAGCCATTCTCAAATCTACTCATTTAGAGGCTGGGCAGCCCACTGGGCTGGATCATTGCCTCCCTCACCTCCATGTTCCTCTTCCTGGGCTTAACAATGGGACTAATGCCATCGATAATGGATGTATGTGCATGGAGCACATGTCTTGTGATGAAAATGTCATGATTTCTCTATGGATTACCAAATGTCATGATTACAGTTGTGGCTGTACCCCATGTCCCACCTCCTTAGTAAGCTGGGGCCTAAAGAACGTTGCTGTTCTGTCCCCTGTGAATTTTGGATTCTGTAGCTCCATATTCAGTTACAGCTGAGCAGAACAGCTGGACAAGTGGGTGAGCTTGATGCAATTAGACTTGGATGGTAGCAACACAGGCACTGCAGCATCAGAGCAGTTACTACTTGAGATTACAGGGCTAGAATTTCTGACTCAGTGGTTTCTTGGCAATCCTTCTCTTTTCAGTGACATCTGAGTTGCAGAGCTGCTCCTCAGTAGCTTTGGGAGCCCTAGAATCTGAGAGGTTGGTTTAATCTGATTCAACTGATCAGTGAATGGGTCCTGCAATGAGAGAGGAAACTCTGGTTCCGAAAGCTATAGGCTTTGATCAACTCTGATTTGCTCACCTACTAGATGACCCCAATTTGGAAAGGAACAGACACTCCAGTGTCCATCTCTAGAACAAATTGGGGTCATAGTTTTGTTCCTTATGTCAGGTATCCCAGAGGTCTGTTAGACTTCTGTCATATATGAAAGGCTTCCTAGTGTATTCATTATAAACCCTAAAAGATGCTTGCCCCTTGGAAGAAAAGCTGTGACAAATCTAGACAGCATATTCAAAAGCAGAGACATCATTTCACCAACAAAGTTCCAAATACTCAAAGCTATGCTTTTTCCAGGAGTCATGTATAGATGTGAGAGTTGGACCATAAAGAAGGCTGAACACTGAAGAATTGATGCTTTCGAACTGTGGTGCTGGAGAAGACTCTGTGAGAGTCCCTTGGACTGCAAGGAACTCAAAGCAGTCAATCCTAAGGGAAATCAATTCTGAATACTCGTTGGAAGGACTGATGCTGAAGCTCCAATACTTTGGCCACCTGATGTGAAGAACTGACTCATTGGAAAAGACCCTGATGCTAGGAAAGATTGAAGGCAGGAAGAGAAGGGGACAACAGAGGATGAGATGGTTTGATGGCATCACCAACTCAATGAACACGAGTTTGAGCACACTCCAGGAGATGGTGAAGGGCAGGGAAGCCTGGTGTGTTGCAGTCCAAAGAACTGGACATGACTTAGCAACTGAACAAAACCAACAACAACTGTTGGAGGGACCTACTGTTAGGACAGCAAATAGGCAAAGTTTGCATTGAGAAGGAGATGCTTATATTTGTATGGGAAGCATCAGGTAAATGTCTGCTTACATCTAATTCTGAGAATAGAGCACATAGAGGGAAAAAGAGCAGGTACAGTGGAGAGAAAGATGTCTCAAGCTGAGTAAGAGAGGTAAGTGAATACATTTAAGAAACAGAATAAGCAGATATTAGACAGAAATTAAATAACTGTACTTATAGGCAACTTTAGCTAACAGAAAGAACAGTCAGGAATGGGTGTCGCTAAGTCAGGCAGTCATAAGACCCAGCAGACTATTGATACTTTATCCCCAGAATCTAGAATGAGGACTAGTGGTACTAGTGAAATGGCACGTATATATCAGAATGTTTAAAACCAAGTGCCATAAAGACAAAACAGGGTTATGTGGTTGGGGTAGCTACAGCAAGGGTAGCTATTTTAGTTAAGGTTATAAGGGAGGCCTCTGTAGTGTAGAGACCTGAATGGGAAGGAGGCAGTAGAATGAATGCCTGGAGGGATGGAGGGAGTTTCTTTTTACCAGTAAGTGCAGGAGGACAGAAATGTGACCAGTGTGGCTGAAGAGTACTGAATAAGGAGGAAAGCAGAAAGATATAAGGCAGACAGGGACAGGATTGTGTAGTCTTGCAGACTATGGTAAAGAGTTAGCAGTTGGGATTTTTTTGTTAAGTATCACTATATTGTCACCTCATTGGGGCTGCGTGGCTTGTGGGATATCAGTTCCCTGACCAGGAATCGAACCTGGGCTCCTGGCAGTGGAAGCACAGAGTCTTGATCACTGGACTGCCCGGGAAGTCCCTCTTTGGGAGGTTTTAAGCAGGGGCATGATACTTGACATACATGGTCGATAGGTCACCCTGACTTGTGCAGGGGTGAGAATGGAGCAGGATCAGTTAAGAGGACCTGGCAGTAGAGTCAAGTAGGTGGTGGTGGTGCAGGTGGGTTTGAGGAAGGTCATGAGAAGTGGGTCTAGTTTTGAAAACTTTGAAGCTTTAACTTCCATGACTGTTGACAAATTGGCTGTGGGATGTGAGATAAATCAAGGGTAGCACAGAATTTTCTCCCAGACTATTGGGTGGATGGTGACATTAGCTGAGATGAGTAAGACTTGGGGTGTGGTGGGATACTGCATGGGGATCCTGAAGTGTTCTGTTTTGAACGTATCAAGGCTGATATGCCTAAATATGCAAAATGATGAACTACAAACTCATTGAGGTCAAGAACAGTCATTTACCTTTGGATCTCCATTGTCTAGCCCTTGACACATGGCAGGTGCTAAAATGATTGAAATGGATAGAAATATTTCCATTAAAAATTATAATATTAGAATCAGGGAATTTAGTAAGGAATTCATCTTCCTCTCAGCAGGAAGCCTCTCCTATTCCATCTTTTGTTTCCTGATTATCTTAAACTTTCATTCTTCACTGATTGATTCTCTTTGTGTCCGAGACCACGGAACGGGAACTTTGTTGATTCGATCATGAGCCTTTTCTTCAGTGTATTGAGGTATTTATATGTATCTTGTGTGTGAGTCCAGATTCTGGTTCTTCCTCAAAGAACCCACCTATAAGTCCTAGCTGACCTAGGCACAGGGCAGTTGACCCAAGAGTCGCCATGCTTTGCACTATAAGGTTGTTTGTTTTTTAAAAACTGGAACAAGAATATACAGTTAGATGCCTTTGATCCCAGGGAATTTGGTTTATATTTCTACTATCTGACTTAGTTGAAAAAAGCCATCTTTCTTACATCCATAATATAGCAGTGAAGATTTACAAACTAGTATCAAATCTACTACCCACAGTGATAATTCTATATAGAAAGCTGGGAAGTTTTCCTAAAAAGATCAAATGTAACTCTGAAGACAATGCCATTTTGGGCTGATATAAGAATCTGCTTTAGGTGCAAACTATTCTATATAGAATAGATAAAAAATAAGGTACTGCTGTGGAGCACAGGGGACTATATTCAATATCCTGTGATAAACCATAATAGAAAAGGATAAACACAACATTGTAAGTCAACTATATTTCAATAACAATTTTTAAAAGACATATATTTGGAATTCCTTGGAGGTCTAGTGATTAAGACAGTGCTTTCATTGCCAGGGCCTGGGTTTGATCCCTGGTTGGGAAACTAAGATCCCAACAAGCCACTTGGTGTGGACAAAATGAAAAGAAAAGAAAAAAAAAAGACACACTGAAAAAAAAGTGTGCTTTACAAATTTGCTTGTAATAATTGCAAACAAGCAATCTCGGAAATATCTATTTGCTGGCCTCTTTTAAGGGTTAAAGACTTTTCATATAGAAAAGTCAGAGGCTTCATCTTTCTTGTTACTCCCAATCAAATTGACAGTATGCAATTTGGAACTTTAGATTGAGGTAGAAAAGAGCCAGAGGCTCATTGTTATTCACTATTGATATATTTCAGTACAGCATTTTAAAAAATGCTGCAGTGATTTTTCTTGTCCTTTGGAAGACGTGTTCTTCTCTGCAGTTGCTGCAAGGCCTTTGTGCTTTTCCCCGTGATCTACTTTTGTAGTTTGAACTCTGTGGGCAATTCAGAATAATGTGTATAAAAGTCTAAAATAAAACACATGGGATTTCAAAGTAAAAAATTTGCAAGGTATCAATTTGAAAGCAAACTTGTATAATAAAAATATATATCTTAATGCATTAAATAATAAGACAATCCATTTTAAACATGAATAAGTTAAAGTTTAAAGACATCAGTGTGAAGGCTGCTTAGCTTGTGTCACAGTGTTGAATCTAGGTGGTCTTTGAGTCAGACAGTATGCATGTCATATCGGACATCCATTCAATTCTTATTTTCCAGTTTGTTTAGTGGATGCAAGTGATGAAAACTCTCAGTTTCACAATGTGTTGTTTCAGAAGGAACTAAAACTTCCCTAATACATGTTGTGAGACAAGAACACTTGCCTTCCCCAAGGTTTTTTTATTTTAATATTTATTTGGCTGTGCCAGGTGTTTGTTGTGGCATGTGGGAATTCTTAATTGCAGCATGTGGGATTTAGTTCTCTGACCAGGGATCAAACCCAAGCCCCCAACTATGGGAGCAAAGAGTCTTAGCCACTCTACCACCAGGGAAGTCCCTGGGATTTCTTTTTGAGATGATGAAATGCTTGGAAATTAGATGGTGGTAATGGCTGCACAACTTCCTATACTAAAGAAATCCCACTGAATTTAATAATTTAAATGAGTTAATTCTTTTCATATGTTTATTATATCTCAAAACTACTGTTTAAAAAAATCAATAGATCATATTTGGCTAAGACAAATTCTTTGATATAGTTTTATATTTAAGAAGAGATTACAAACCCATGGTTCAGCATTATCATCAGGAAAAAAAAAAAAACAACTTTTGAAAGAGTTTTGCAGTGTTTCCAGGAGTCAGTCATTTTTCATCAGTGAAATAGAATTTTGAATTGCAGCTTCACCTTGGTAAAGAACTTCTATCATTCCAGATATGTGGCCTTCTGTGCCTTTCTAGAAAAATAGTGTTTTGTGTAATTGGTTTTCTTGCAAAAATTGTTTTTTAAACGCTGAGTAGGGTATTTCCACAAAACGGTATATGAATACCCCTTGTAAAATACCTTATTTCACCCTTGTGTATGTCTTTACTTCCTGCATGCATGCTCAGTCGCTCAGTCATGTCCGACTCTGCGACCCTATGGACTGTAGCCCACCAGGCTCCTCTGTCCATGGGATTTTCCAGACAAGGATACAGGAGTGGGTTGCAATTTTCTCCTCCAGGGTATCTTCCCAACTTAGGGATCGAACCCACACCTCTTGCATCTCCTGCATTGACAGATAAATTCTTTACCACTGAGCCACCTGGGAAGCCCCTTTACTTCCTAACCATGTACTAAAAGAGTATAAGGAAAAAATCATTTGTTAATCATCACATTTACACTGTGCATGACCTACAACATTACACAATCTGTTAGTAATAACTGTTTAAATGTCTTGGTTAAGGTTACTACGACTCTCAGATGTGTCTCAACTTGCCTGGTCCACCCTTACAGTCCATGTACTATCTGTTAGAAAATTCATGCTGCCTTATGAAGAGTTGTGTTCTTATTTGAGTGTGCTAGTTTTGTAAAAACAAGAATGACTCAGAAACTTTCATTTATAGGAAAGAAGTGAAGTGTTAGTTGCTCAGTTGTGTCCGACTCTCTGCGACCCCATGAACTGTAGACTCCTCTGTCCAGGCAAGAATACTGGAGTGGGTTGCCATTCCCTTTTCCAGGGGATCTTCCCGACCCATTAATTGAACCCAGGTCTCCTGCATTGCAGGCAGATTCTTTACCAGCTGAGCCACTGGGGAAGCCCAAACTAATTGTAGGTAGTGAGTACAGGAAAACAACATGGCTTTCTTGGTTGGCCATGACATTAATTTCTACTTCATTCCTCAGTAGCTGAATGTCTACCTGGCCCAGAGTTGGGCAATTACCTTGTACCAATATCTGTAGACACAAAGACAGTGATCTTGTGACAACTGGTGGCTACTCTAATTACTACCATAATTTTGAGGTAGTGAACAACACAAAATTGAGCTCAGTAGCAAGGTAATGTGGAATGAAAAATAACTGATTTCTACGGTGACATTCATTGATTTTGCTAATGGTGAATATATTAGCTGAAGAAGTACTAAATTTGAATTAGAGGTTAGTAAAAATAAAGACGAATGCTTTCCCAATAAAATGAAAATTCCATGGATATTATAATACTTTGGATTCCTAACGTAAGAACCGCTAGTGTAAAAGATAAATTGCTTATTTTGGTTTGGAGCACATGGGTTATGGTCATCCCTACTGTGACAGCATATTTTATAAGGCTCCTTATTCAGATAAGTTAATCTGTGAGGCTAGGAATCTAATTACAAGTGTTCAAAGGATCTCTGACCTTGAGAAAGACCTCTGGAGAGACTCCTGTACCTCATTGAAACAACAACCAAAACTTATACTGAGGTAATTATAGATTCACAATAAATTGAAAAAATGGTACAGAGAGTCCCATTTACCCTTCACGCATCTTCCCCTACTATTAATATCTTACGTAACTCTATTACAGTGTCAAAGCCAACACATTAGTACAACTCTTTTTCATGTTTAAATCTGGATATTGGGCTTCCTTGATCTAAGAAAAATCAAGTCCTTAAGTTGATAAGCATACACTATTTAACCCAAAGTGCATTTTGGTAGGTCCTCAGTCTAGAGTACTTGGGATTTGATTGTTGTGGTAGTGGTTTAGCCACAAGTTGTGTCCAACCCTTTGGTAGCAAGGGTCAATTCTCAACCACATGACAAGAAACAGGATTCCAAATTGGGGGATGTTATAAGTTTTGTGTTATACCACTTCTCAGGACAACCCTGTGTCCATTTGTTATAGCCTTGGACTTGCCCAGTCTTTGGGGCAGAAGTTCATCTTCACCAAGTGAAACTTCATTTTCCCTGCAAGTTGTTGTGCTCCAAAAACAACTCCATGGGCCTTTAGAAAACTGGTCTCATCCTCTTAAGATGTAGGATGAAGACTGACCATTTAAACTTCTAGCTTTTCTGACTTTTCCACTGCCTGTGATAGCTTGAGCTGTTATCTTTTTGATCATCAATAGCCCAGTGAGACTTCTTAATATCTAAGACACACTAGGTCATACCTGATAGCCAATCTAGCCATTTGGTTTTGCATTAAATGCCACCATAAGCTGGTATCACCCCAAATTATATCTTCAGCCCAGATCACTTTCCTGATCTCCAGGTTTATATCCCAAATTGTATGTCTAATAGGCGCATCTTTTAAAAAAATTGAAGTATAGTTGATTTGCAATGTTGTGTTAGTTTCATGTGTATAGCTAAGTGATTCAGTTATATATATATATATATATATATATATATATATACACACACACACACAGACACACACACACACACATTCTTTTTCAGGTTCTTTTTCCATATAGGTTATTACAGATTATTGAGTAGAGTTCCCTGTGCTATATGGTAGATGCTTATTAAGTTCATTTGTACCATATTTTTAGATTCCACATATAAGTAATATCATATGTAATTTGATGATAACCACAATGGTGTGATCACTCACCTAGAACCAGACATCCTGGAGTGTGAAGTCAAGTGGGCCTTAGGAAGCATCACTATGAACAAAGCTAGTGGAGATGATGGGATTCCAACTGAGCTATTTCAAATCCTAAAAGATGATGCTGTGAAAGTGCTGCACTCAACATGCCAGCAAACTTGGAAAATTCAGCAGTGGCCACAGGACTGGAAAACGTCAGTCCTGAAATTTTTCAGTTTGGTATAATTTAGTTTCAGTAGTTTAGTTTTGGGTAGCCTTTCCCTTCTCCAGGGGACCTTCCCAACCCAGGGATTGAACCCAGGTCTCCTGCATTGCAGGCAGATTCTTTACCAGCTGAGCCACAAGGGAAGCCCAAGATACTGGAGTGGGTAGCCTATCCCTTCTCCAAACATCCACTGGTGGTTGGACCCAACCTCCAGCCCATCTACCCTCCCTAGAGATCAGGAGGTGAAGCTGAAGGTTTCAACTTTCTAATCACAGGGTTGGTTCCCTTCATTCCTAAACAATATTTACATTGTCTAAAGAATTCTGGGTGAATACACTTTTCTCTTTTATCACTTAAAAAAAAATGTTCTTCCCAGGTCTTCTGTCCGCCATGGTTTTCAATGACAAATCTTGTCTTCAATCATTGTTGTGGTATTAGCAATGTATTATTTCTCTCTAGCTGTTTTTAACATTTATTTCTTTAGAGTTCAGATCACTACCTTACTACTCACAAGTGAAGACAGGAATCCTTGCTCCTGACTCAGTCTCTGCTGATGGGGTGCAAAGAGGGATTCACATTTTTTTTTTTTTCAGTGGTGTTTGACTGCAATAGGGTAAATATTGTAAAAATGTTTCTATCTTGTTAGACTACCATTATTGTTCCTTTGGTTAACAATAGTATGCTTCTCCTGAGGCCTTTTTGTCTTTCTCATTTCTGTCTGCAGATTGTGGACTTCTCCAGAGCCCAGTCCATATATATACAAAGCAAAAACAAAACCCAGGGAACTCACCTCCATGTCATGCTCAAATTGGGAGATCCCTAAATAGTCTGTGTTCTTTTCTTCATCATTCAGCACCTTTGAATGTTGATTTATGTATTATTTCCAGGGTTTATAGCTGTACTTAGTGTGAAGAATCAGAGAAGGCAATGGCACCCCACTCCAGTACTCTTGCCTGGAAAATCCCATGGACGGAGGAGCCTGGTAGTCTGCAGACCATGGGGTCGCTAAGAGTTGGACACGACTGAGTGACTTCACTTTCACTTTTCACTTTCATGCATTGGAGAAGGAAATGGCAACCCACTCCAGTGTTCTTGCCTGGAGAATCCCAGGGACGGGGCAGCCTGCTGGGCTGCCGTCTATGGGGTCACACAGAGTTGGACACAACTGAGGTGAGTTAGCAGCAGCAGCAGCAGCAGCAGTGTGAAGAATAAGGTTATCACACCTCTTCCATTTTGTTCAGAATTAGAAGCTACTTTTTTGTTTTAATCTTGCTTTTATAAACACCCCGATGCCTAATCTTTGTCAAAGTATACATTTTTTTAAATATTAAAAAGGTTACTGATATACAGTTGAACCTTGAATAACATGGGTTTCAACTGTGCAGGTCCACTTATACATGGATGTTTTTCAATAAATACCTACTAAAGTACTACACAATCTGTGGTTAGTTGAATCTGTGGATTCAGAAGCTCAGATATTTAAAAAAATGCATATATAGAAGGATGAGTATAAAGTTATACTCAGATTTTCAACTGCACAGGTGGTGATGCTCCTAGTCTTCATGTTGTTCAGAGACCAACTGTAAATGTAGCAAGTTCATGAAATGTTTAACTAATTATTGAGAGAACTGACAAGTTGATAAAACTGGTTCAAAGGGTAAATCAAGCAAGTCAGTATATGTAGGTCCTGAAATAAATCTGGCATAAGATTGCTAAATTAGATACATAACTGATTAATGGCCAGTAGGGCAACAAAATACCATTGGGATTATTTTTTCTACTGGAAAATAAAATCACTTACCTCTCTATAGGACAAAGGCTTATTACATGTTAACGTGTAACTAGTAATCTTGACCCACAATAATAGTGAATGGAGGGGAATGATATATATTCCTATATAATTAAATAACCCATGAACAGATCTTTTAGAAAATACTCCAGAATGACATTGGAAAGGACATGAATTCATTCTTTTGCGTTATTTCCAAGTTTTGCAAAACTTTTCTCAACATTTTTGGACATGTTGTATTCCTTTTGGATGTATCCTTAGAAGTGAAGTTGCTAGACTGTATCTTCGCTTTCATTTGGTTCTTATGCTCTCGGGACAGTTCTCCTATAAACCTAGAAATGTAAGTAGAGGTGGGGGAAGTAGGGTAGAAAGTACCACTGACAATCTATTACTTTTCTCAGTGGTCCTTTAAATTGCTAACAATGTGAAATGAAAGTCATGGCTGTGGTTTCAGTCTGTTGGTAATAAGACTTTTTGCTTAATATATAATTCTCAACTTGTACACTTATATGCTGGTTTAACATATTAGGATCTGTCATCTGTCCACTCCTTAAAAAAGTACACCAGAAAAACCTATCAGATTGAACAAAGAGACGTTCACTGGATATAGTACAATGAAGGGGAGAACCACACTGACAGTCTTAGTGGTGTTTCCAAAGAGGAAACCAGGGTATTTCCTGGGCTAAAGATGAATAATCAGAAAGGAAACAGCACATGACCTATTTAGAGATGAAAAGAGGAAACAAAAGAATGGAAATAACATGTGACAGGCTAGTCTTCACCAGAAAAATATTGCCACAGAGAAAATAAAAACTTTGAAATATATCATTCTAAACAGTAAAACTCAGGAAAAGCAATATTCTCTATGAAAGAATAACACAAAGCAAATGTATAAGAGTTCATGGAAAATATACTGACATAGGAAAGATATTTTCTGAGCTCTGTCAAGTCATATTTAAAATGGAAGAAAAAATCCATGGGACTTTGAAAGAAGGTGGCAAACAAAAGGAATCACAGCAAACAAAAGAAATGAAATAAAAAAGCAGAATACAATTATGTATGCATTGGACTCCCTGAATCCTAAAGGAAATCAGTCCTGAATATTCACTGGAAGGACTGATGCTGAAGCTGAAACTCCAATACTTTGGCCACCTGATGTGAAGAACTGACTCATTTGAAAAGACCCTGATGCTGGGAAAGATTGAAAGCAGGAGGAAAAGGGGATGACAGAGAGTGAGATGGCTGGATGGCATTGCTGATGCAATGGACATGAACTTGGACAAACTCCAGGAGTTGATGATGGACAGGGAAGCCTGGCATGCTGCAGTCCATGGGGTTGCAAAGAGTTGGACACGACTGAGTGACTGAACTGAACTGACTGGACTCCCTTAAATATCTCTTTTTCTCATTCGGCCTTTTAAATTCTTTTTATCCATTTATTTGCTCTGGGCCATTGCTTTAGTACTTTAATGGTTTCAAATCAAACATTAATAGTTTTATGTTTTATTTCTCTATTATGAATGATAATCTTTTGCCTGGCTGTCCAAAGATTCACTTTGATTTTGAACACAAAATGGTCATCACTAAAATCAAATAACTTTTTCTAAGAGTGTCTCTTTCTTATGAGATTGTGGTGTGGCCTTCTAATTTTAAAGCTTTATAGAAAGAAGACTACTTTTAATCTTCAATATTCACTACCTCTCAAAGAGTCGTTGCTCCTTAGAAAATGCTCTGGTCATGCTTTATTTACTTAAGGACTTTGCTTGCCCATATTTGAACAAAAGTTTGGAGAAATGCCTGCAAGAGCATTGAATGAACATTCTAAATTTCACAGAATGAGCCCTTTCCTTAGATAAATATGAAATTCACTCATATAAAAGTATTGGAAAAAAGATAAAAGAACTCATCACAATATACTTAAATATCTGACTGGCTAAAATACTTTTGGACATTCACATTCTGTTTTATAACTAATTGAAATGGAAGGGAGAGAGAAGAGATGGTATGAAGCAATATCATTTCTACACTGTTATAATTTGTAACTGTGCTGATTTCCTCATCTTATATAGCTGGGAGGTTACATTATTTGACGTGCTACTGGATTCGTTTTACTAGAATTTTGCTGAAAAATTTTTGCATCTATATTCAAAAGGGATGTTATTAGTCTGTAGTTTTCTTGTGCCGTCTTTATCCAGCTTTGGTATCAAGTTAATGTTAAAACTGAAAAGGACAAGATAATCAATAACAATCAGATTGCTGGAGGAAAGGAAGGGGAAGAGGAAGGAACAGCAAATACGCTAATTGGAGAAGTAAAATGTTAAACCACTTGAATTTCAATATACAAATTTAAATTAAAGTTGTTAATGATACTGGGTAAGCTTTCACAAACCTTAAGAGAAAAAAACGTTGTTGAATTTATACTTAAACATGTTGGAGTGGAAGTGTTTGCCTTTGGGGATTAATACTTTTTAAGGAATTGTTTTAATTTGGCTCTTTAAAGAAGCAGGGATAAAGAAGATGGGAGAAGAGACAACTATGAAAACATATCCACACATCTTTGGCAGCTAGGAAGTTACCAGCTGGCAGAGGGGATGCCATGGAAAGTATTCTGGTTCAAGCTGCTGACAAGGAAATGCTCTCACAAAATAGTGTAGCTCTGATGGTGAGCTGAGGCATGGTGCTGCAAATAAGGAAGTTGTTTTCAAAGTCAGCGCAATGAACAGCTGCGCCCCCAGCCACCTTTCCCTCTCCTTCTATGAATCCAGGAGACCACTCCTCCCAGAACTGCACTGGAAACTAAAGGCTTATTCTGAAGATACTTCATACCAGAGAAGCTCTTAATTCCAGGACAACAGGCACAGCAGTTGAGGGAGACTGTCACATTGAAAAGATTGATGACGGTCTTCCCAACTGAATGACGAGGACTCACAATCCCTTCTCATGCACACTCCTATTAATGGCAACCATTGAACTTAACCCTTCTATCCTACTCTGGAGATTAAGACTGTTCAATTTCTCCAAAGATAAAATTTCTAGAGAAAGCCTATTGATAAGGGCACTTGGTGAGGCTTCAACAAACTTGTAAGACCTTATCAGATCAATGTCCACTGAAACTGTAGAAGGAAAATAGAGGGTTCCGGTAGAGGTAGTTTCAAGAAGTCAAAAGATTACATTTTGATGATGTAGTCAGCAAAAACAAGACCGGAAGCTGACTGTGGCTAAGGTCATGAACTCCTTATTGCCAAATTCAGACTTAAATGGAAGAAAGTAGGGAAAACCACTAGCCCATTCAGGTATGACCTAAATCAAATCCTTTACAATTATACAGTGGGAGTGACAAATAGATTCAAGGGATTAGATCCGACAGACAGAGTACCTGATGAACTATAAACAGAGGTTCGTGACATTGTAGAGGAGGCAGTGATCAGGACCATCCCCAAGAAAAAGAAATGCAAAAAAGGCACAATGGTTGTCTGAGGAGGCCTTGCAAATAGCTATGAAAAGAAAATAAGCGAAAGGCAAAGGAGAAAAGGAAAGATATACCCATTTGAATGCAGAGATCCAAAGAATAACAAGGAGAGATGAGAAAGCCTTCCTCAGTGATCAATGAAAAGAAATAAAGGAAAACAATAGAATGGCAAAGACTAGAGATCTCTTTAAGAAAATTAGAGATACAAAGGGACCATTTCATGCAAAGATGGGCTCAATAAAGGACAGAAATGGTAGGAACCTAACAGAAGCAGAAGATATTAAGAAGAGGTGGCAAGCATACACAGAATAACTGTACAAAAAAGATCTTCATGACCCAGAAAATCATGATGGTGTGATCATTCACCTAGAGCAAGACATCCTGGAGTGCGAAGTCAAGTGGGCTTTAGGAAGCATCACTGCAAACAAAGTTAGTGGAGGAACAAAGCTAGCTCAATTCCAGGTGGGCTATTTCAAACCCTAAAAGATGATGCTGTGAAAATGCTGCACTCATTATGCCAGCAAATCTGGAAAACTCAGCAGCGGCCACAGGACTGGAAAAGATCAGTTTTCATTCCAATCCCAAAGAAGGCAAATGCCAAAGAATGTTCAAACTACCATATGTGAACCATGAACTTCCAGATGTTCAAGCTGGATTTAGAAAAGGCAGAGGAACCAGAGATCAAATTGCCAACATCTGTTGGATCATGGAAAAAGCAAGAGAGTTCTAGAAAAACATCTACTTCTGCTTTATTGACTACACCAAAGTCTTTGACTGTGTGGATCACAACAAACTGTGGAAAATTCTGAAAGAGATGGGAATACCAGACCACCTGACCTGCCTCCTAAGAAATCTGTATGCAGGCCAAGAAGCAACAGTTAGAACTGGACATGGAACAATAGACTGGTTCCAGCAAATAGATGGGGAAACAGTGGAAACAGTGTCAGACTTTATTTTTGGGGGCTCCAAAATCATTGTAGATGGTGACTGCAGCCATGAAATTAAAAGATGCTTGTTCCTTGGAAGAAAAGTTATGACCAACCTAGACAGCATATTAAAAAGCAGAGATATTACTTTGCCAACAAAGGTCTGTCTATTCAAAGCTATGGTTTTTCCAGTGGTCATGTATGGATGTGAGAGTTGGGCTGTGAAGAAAGCTGAGTTCTGAAGAATTGATGCTTTTGAGCTGTGTTGTTGGAGAAGACTCTTGAGGGTCCCTTGGAGTGCAAGGAGATCCAGCCAGTCCATCCTAACAGAAATCAGTCCTGAATATTCATTGGAAGGACTGATGCTGAAGCTGAAACTCCAATACTTTGGCCACCTGGTGTGAAGAACTGACTCATTTGAAAAGACCGTGATGCTGGGAAAGATTGAAGGTGGGAGGAGAAGGGGACAACAGAGGATGAGATGGTTGGATGGCATCACCGACTCAGTGGACATAAGTTTGAGTAAACTCCAGGAGTTGGTGATGGACAGGGAGGCCTGGCGTGCTGCAGTACATGGGTCGCAAAGAGTCGGACATGACTGAGGGACTGAAGTGAACTGAACTGATGTAGAAAAATGTACTCATAGGGGTTTTCCAGTTCAGTGTAGAACATAAAGAACTCATGATAAAGAAGTAAGAAACTAAGAAAATGAAAAAAAGGCAAAGAGATATTTGTCCTTGAGTTTTCCCAAGCTGAGACAGCTAGAGTTTTCACCAGTTCTTACAAGTGGTTTCTACCCCAGCCCACAGCTGCCTCCCATGTTGGCATCTCTGGACAGCACTGCCCTCTGCTGGACAACTGGATGCTGAACAGTGCTGTCGCTGCCTTCATCCTTACCCCGTCTCCCAGATTAGAGCGTTTCTCGTAGGCTTCCCAGGTGGGAACCTATCTGCCAATGCAGGAGACATAAGACAGGCGAGTTTGATCCCTGGGTCAGGAAGATCCCCTGGAGGAGGGCATGGCTACCCATTTTAGTATTCTTACTTTCAGAATCCCACTGACAGAGGAGCATGGAGCGCTATAGTCCATGGGGCGGCAAAGAGTTGGAAATGTCCAGTGCCTGCTGGATACCTGCTCTCTTCCTGGGTGACTGTACCTTTCAGCACCTAGAGCTCTCCTTGTTTTACTGCTTTCCTGGGATTTTCCATTTTCGTCTGGAGGGTTGTAACACTTCCACTGCTGAGTTACAGTATTAGGAGACTGTCCCCAGTAGTATAATATTGAAAACATATGTTTCTGTCTGTGAAAAATGAGATAAAAATTTGAATGACTTTAATCTTTTTTCCAGTAGAAAACAGATGAAAGAAAGAGAAAGAAATGAGTATTTTACTATGTTGTCATACCTGTGGTCATGGCTTCAGAAGTCAAGACAAGTATGACAAATATATATCTGAATAGTGAAATATCCTAAGGTGGATTGTCCTTTTAGTGTATGTGAAAAAGATGGCCCTGTTCTGTGGGAAAATTATGCATGCTTCTGCTTAAATATCAAATTACAAAATGGAGGGAAGAAGGAAGAGAAAGCTATACATAACTCAAGCTTATCTTTTTTTTTTTTTTTTTTTCGGTTGCACTGCACAGCTTGCCTGATCTTAGTTGTCCAACCAGGAATTGAACCCCTGCACCCTGGGGTGGGACTGCAGAGTCCCAACCGTGGAACTGCCAGGGAACTCTCTCAAGCCAACCTTGGGAGAAAGGACGAGTATGAGTGCCCAACATGAAGAAGGGGATGTCCAGACATTTGCGAACGGCAAAGATGAAAAGTTACGGGGAAAAAGATCCTCAATGGAATATTTATTGTGCTGAAAGTAATGCAGAGACTGGAGCCGGTAACTGCTAATATGGTTCAAAAACTGAAAGTCCACTTGAGTTAAGTGCTCAAAAAGATGTACCAAATGGCCTCAGTTTCCCTTACCATTCTGGCACTCGGATTCTGAGTCTGTTAACAAGGAAAACCCAGAAAACACTGATCCATTCCAGAAAGAGTCACTGACACTATGCTCACCAATGAGGAGAAGGTATGGAAGACTTTCAGATTTAGAGAGCCAGAGAAACTGACATCTCCACTTAGGTGCTCAGGACCACCGCTAAGAACATTCCTAGTAGTCTCCATGGGAGAGGGAATGTAAGACATCACTCAGAAGGCAAAGGAGAAATGTTGAAAATGATAAATGCCAAGTAAGGGGAAAAAAGGCCCTGCCACCTTTTTCTGTTGCCCTTCTTCCTTCTCTTCCTTCTTGTTAGCAAAGAGCACACCATCAATATCTCCTGACAATATGTGTGGTTTGGGACATTCAGCATAAGAACAATGTTATCTTGCAGTCTGTGTGATACATCAAACAATACTTTTTAGGGCTTAACAATTCTGTGAAAATTAAGAATGTACAGAAGTCTATTTCAACACATAAAGCTGAAGCATATAATGGTAGTATCTTTTAGTTTGAAAAGGTTTGCCTTTACTAATGACTAATAATACAATTAATTATATATTAATCTGATAATTAAATATCAGATTTCCAAATTGTTTCTTTTGAACCTATACAAATATATAACTGAAATGAAAGGAAAAACAAGGCAAATGAATTCCAGGAATGCAATAGAAGAGTACTGAAAAGGAATCATATCATACTTACCACTTAGCTTTGCAGAGAATCATAATAATCATAATAAGGAAAATAGTAAATACTAGTTTAACTAGAAATTGATATAATGTTAGAGGTGAGGGGGTTGGCATTATGTAAGAGTGCTAAATCCTCATCTCTAATAGCTCAGTTGATGACATAAAGTTTAGAAATATAATGGAAAAACATGTTTAGTTTCATTGTAAGTCATGTAGTCTATGTTAAGTTTTGATCATGTAATAACTTACAAAGAACAGGATTTTTTAAAAAACTTTTTATTTTATGTCAGAGTATAGCCATTAATGGGCTTCCCTTGTGGCTCAGCTGGTAAAGAATCCGCCTGCAATGCGGGAGACCTGGGTTTGATCCCTGGGTTGGGAAGATTCCCAGGAGAAGAGAAAGGTTACCCACTCCAGTATTCTGGCCTGGAGAATTCCATGGACTATAAAGTCCATGGGGTCTCAAAGAGTCGGACACAACTGAGTAACTTTCACTTTCACATATAGCCAATTAAAATGTTGTGATACTTTCAGGAGGACAGGGAAGCAACTCACATATATACACATGTATCCATTCTCCCCCAAACTCCCCTCCTATCTTGGCTGCCACATAACATTGGGCAGAGTTCCCTATTCTGTACAGTATGGCTTTTTTGGTTACCCATTTTAAATATATCAGCTTGTTCATGTCAGTCCCAAACTCCCTAACTATCCCTTCCCACCCTGGCAACCGTAAGTTCATACTCTAAGTCTATGAGTCTGTTTCTGTACAAAGAACAGAATTTTAAAATTCAAATAGTACTCATGACACTGTTTCATATAGTCTCAATTTAAAAAAAAATTAAAAAATTATATACCTAAGAAAAGTAAAAGAGGAAATAAGACACATTTCAGTTGAGGAATTTTGGATGATTTTAATTTTTTTAGTGCTTTTTGTGTGTTTTCCAAGTTTATAAAATATTTACTCCTATGTTCTCAAACAAAATCAATTAACTTGCCTTCTCCCAAGTTGGGACAGGGTTGAGGGTAGATTCTCTCCAGTCTCAAGCCTGCTTATTCCTTTTCATACAGATTTAGCCTGGAGGCCAAGAGTTTCCCTGTTTTCCTGAGTTTGGTCCATGTTCTCCCAGATTCTGGTTCTCTCCCAGAGGTTTTTCTGCTGTTTCTAAAGCATTACCTGAATAGATTTTAAATGAACAGAAGTAAGTCTTTTGTTGCCTACATGTGTCTGCTAAAGCCAGGGCATGACAGTATTGGCTTTCCTTAGTGACTCTTTTTCTCCTATGCTGCTGCTACTGCTGCTAAGACGCTTCAGTCGTGTCTGACTCTGTGCGACCCCATAGACGGCAGCCCACCAGGCTCTCCCGTCCCTGGGATTCTCCAGGCAAGAACACTGGAGTGGGTTGCCATTTCCTTCTCCAATGCAAGGTAGTGAAAAGTGAAAGTGAAGTGGCTCAGTCGTATCCGACTCTTAGCGACCCCATGGACTGCAGCCCATCAGGCTCCTCTGTCCATGGGATTTTCCAGGCAAGAGTACTGGAGTGGGGTGCCATTGCCTTCTCCATTTTTTTTTACTTCTTACTTCAGTTCAATTTGTTTTCATTCCTTTTTTTTTTTTTTTTTGCACTCTAAGAAGATGCTGCCTTCCATAGGCTCATGTTCTTTATTTATGGATTATACCATCCCACAGAGGTTGGGCTTAAACTCTGGACCTCTTAAAATCTTTTCAGAGGAGACGTAAGCCCACTTGTCTACTGGATGGCTGGGTACCTTCCTATCTTAGGTCACCTAGCAAGGAGCTGACTTAGCAGAAAATGCTGCTAAATCGCTAGCTGATTCCAGCATGGGTGTGCAAACTCCCCTATGTGCCTGATGTTTGAGAGTGGGCTCTTCTTCTTGCCAAGGTCTTTGTCTGACTATGTGAGCTCAAAGAGTTTCAATTGCTGTTTACATGGCTCGTTGGGTACTCCCTGTCTCTTCCCAAAAGTGAAAGTCACTCAGTTGTGTCCAACTCTTTGAAACTCCATGAATTGACCAGGTTGACCTTAATCTTTCTCTCTCCTTCCGAACCTCACTTTAGAAGTGCTCTTTCTTGGGTGATTGGCTCTTTTGCTTGGTGTCTCTCTCTTGGCCAAAGGCATGGTGTTATTACACAGCGACAGAACACTAAGCTTTTTGGTGAATTGATATGGAGACATAACAATCGAAGCCAATCTGTGACTTCTCTCTGTTCTCTTGGGCCTTTGGCAGGACTTTCCTACTAGATGGGCTTTTGCTGCCATCTCCTGGCATCCTGTCACCACAACCAAGCATCATCAGGAAACGGTAGTCATACCTCTGTTGCTGAGGGTGGAGTCCAGGGGAAGTAGAAGAATAGAATTTGTTCAAATATCAGCAGGCACTGCTGGTCTTCGTCCCTTGTTGATGACAGGGCAGAAAAAGCAAGTATTTCCAGAAGCAGTAAAATGAAATTGCACTCGTCTTTAATTACCAAACACTAAATCTTGATGTTATCCTATTACTATAGCTTTTACGAAAGGCTGAAATGCTAGCTAATGCTATCTCCTTGCCTCGCCACTGACTACAGCTGCAAGCTGTACTACATCTTCTTATTGATGAACATTTAGAATATTTCCTTTTTTTTTTTTTTTACCGTTACAAATAATACCACCACGAACATCCCTGAAACACTTTTCCTGAGCACAGCTGCAGTTGTACGACAACTGCAAGCATCAATATAGCATACTTTTCTGTCACACTCGAGTGATTGCCCAGTGGGCAGGAACTAGCTTAGGGGTTAAAAAATATTTTTTTATTGTGGTAAAATCTACATAAGATTTTACCATCTTAACCAATTTTTAAAATTTACAAATCAGTGACATTAAGTACACTCACATTGTTTTACAACCATCACCGCCATCCATCTCGAGAACTTTTGTATCTTTCCAAATGGAAAGTCTATACCCCTTAAACATCAACTCTTCATTCTCTTCTCCCTCCAGTTCCTGGCAACCACCATTCTACCATCTCTACGAATTTGACCACCCTAGGTACCTCACATAAATGGAGTCATACCCCATTTGTCCTTTTGTGTCTGGCCTTTTTCACTTAGCATCATGTCCTCAAGGTTCATCCCTTTTGTAGTACATGTTAGAAGTTCATTTTTTTGAGTGGTTAAATAATATTCCATTGTATACATATAAATGTGTAGAAAAAGAGAATATAATAAACATCCATTTATATAAAAATGCCAGAGAAAATAGGCAAAATTAAGAAGTGAAACCTTGCAGATACAGATTAATTCCTTTTGCCCTCCTCAATCCCAATTCCCTTCCTCATTCCCTAAAAGCACCCTCTGTGTTGAATTTGTTCCATTGTATATTATTACATTACATATTTAGTTTTCCAAAACCAATATATACTACTGTGCTTTCATTTGTACATAAATAGTATACTGTGTGTGTCATTCTAGAATTTTTCTATTTTTAAGATTCATCTTTGTTGATACATGTAACCCTTGTTTATTCAGCTTTGCTGCTTTATGCTATTTAACCCTATGAAAACTAGTCCTCTTCATATTGATGAACATTTAGAATATTTGCTTTTTTTTGCTGTTACAAATAATACTGCCATGAACATCCTTGCAACACTTTTCCTAAGCACAGACATTTCCCTAGGTCTAGAGTGTATACCCCAAATTAGAATTACTGCTCATTTATATCTTAACTTTTCTAAGGTATTGCTAAATTGCTACTAGTACAACAAAATAGCATTTCAAATATGGACAGCAATATTTGAAAGTTCCCATTTTTTTCATATTCTTGCCACTAATTGGTATCAGGCTTTTTAATATTTGATAATCTGTTGGATATACAATGGTACCTCATTGTTTTCATCTTGATTTCTAGAGACAATGAGCATTTTTTCATATGTTTATCAGTCCTTTGGAGTTTCTTTTCTCTAAAACTCCTAGAACTGGGTTATATTTGTACAACTTGAAAGGGTTCTAAAATGTAGCTGACTAAACTCTTGTGGTGGGTGTTGCCAATTTGCTTCCTAAAACATTAAATCAGAACACTTCATGTTTCAGGGCCTGCTGCCACCAGATGCCAGCACTGTTCCATAGTCTTAAAGGCCTGCTTTGCTGGGAAGTTGTTTTCTGTAGGATTTAAGATGGTGGGTCTTAATCACTTTAAGTAATACAGTACCACTATGGGTTTCTGGAATTTATGTAAATAACTTGTAAAAATTAAAATAGACTGAAACAAATGCTATTATTCTTTAGAACAAAATTTCAGAGCAAGTTAAGCTCTGAGTCTAAATGTTTCAGTAAATATTAGATTTTTTATTTCTACTGTGCCAATCTTAAAATCCAATGACAAGAAAATGTTGAAAGTGTTACAGAGAAAAGCCAATTTTGACTCTATGTTGGAGTTTTTTCTTTGACTTGCTTTTAGTTGCTTTTGTTATTATAATCATACATAATGGCCTACCTCAGAGAATCCTACTCCTCTGCCTGACTGTCAAATTAAGGTGCCTTTCTTCAGAACCCTGTCCACCTGTGGATGGCAGGAAGGAAGAAATTAACACATCCTCTGCCTGAGGCTTGCCATTCTAGGAGATGTTTGCAAGATTAATGGCCTTTCTACTTTGTTTCCCCTCATCTCTGACCTATAAAAGAACCTGGCATCCAGCCCTCAATGAGTCAGTTATTTTGAGATGTTAAGTCTGCAGTCTTCTTGGTCAACAGAATTTCTTGCCTCAACAGCTCGTCTCCAGTTCAATGGCCTGACGTGGAGCGAGCAGAGCAAGCCTGGACTTGGTAACAAAAGCAAACATCTTTTGAGAAATTGTGTGCCAGGAACTGCGCTAAGAATATTTCATATGTTGCCATGTTAATTCTTTCTGCAGTTATGAGAGGTAGGCATCCTTACCTCATCTATCAGATAGAGAGAACTGAGACTGAGGAGGGTTGAGTAAATTGCTCACCAGCACAAAGTTGGTTATATGTCACATCTATGTCTTTCAACAAAAGCAGACTGGTTCCAAGGTTTGTATTTCCCACTATCCTGGCATTCTGGCTCTCAATATGTGCAATTCTGCAGTCAAGCCATGTCCCCATCGCCTAGGCCGTTTGGGCTTAGGGATAAGAATAAACTGGAGCTAACAAGGGAGAATCCATTCTAAAACTGTCTCCTGGTGGTAGAGACACATCTGCTTATTTCTGAGGTCAGCGGTTTCTTCCAGTAACAAGCCTTTCTTCTTTTTTAAATCTTACCCCTTTTGCAATCCATTTCTAAAATAATAACCCACATTTTCTTTCACTCTGCCTCTTTGCAGACTTTCTCTGAATTTTACCACATCCAGGATTAAAACACTTGTTTGCCAACACAGCTTGTATCTGTGTAGCTTCCGGCAATGCTGTCCCCCGCCCACCCACCAAAAAATTCCAAGTCTTCATTTCTACTCTCTCACTGGAGCTGTGTGCTCAGTTTATAAGTGTCTTTGTTAATTTTCATTAGTGACTGGGTTTCCTTTAGAAACTTTGTGGTGTGATGTAGAGATGGAAAAATAATTTTCCTCTACCTTTCTAAGTTCTTGGCTGGGACCCTTGTAATAAAAGACATATTAACAAGAGAAAAACAAGCAGAAGTGTATTGACATGTATACAAGGGAGAAACGCAGAGAAAAATGAGTAATTCTGTGAGGTAGCTTAGAATACAGGCTTAAATGCCATCTTGGCTAAAAATAAAAGGAAAGAAAGGTGTGAAGGGGAGGCTGGCTATGGAGGTGACCATGAAAAGCACAGTAAACAAGGGTAAAGTGTTTGCTATGCAGATTTAAGTCCTTGCTTTCTCCATTGATAAGATTCTCCTGTAATTTATTTTATTCTTTAATTAAAAAAAACTTTAAACTTTATTTTTGGCTCTGCTGGGTCTTCATTGCTGCTCATGAGCTTTCTCTAGTTGAGGTGAGTGGGGGCTACTCTCTAGTTCCGGTGCAAGGGCTTCTCATTACTGTGGCTTCTCTTGCTGTGGAGTACAGGCTCCAGGTGTTGTGGGGCTTCAGTAGTTGTGGCCTACGGGCTTGCCATGTGGAATCTTCCTGGAGCAGGGATTGAACCTGTGTCCCCTGTACTGACAGGTGGACTCTTAACCACTTGACCACCAGGACAATCCTCTCTTATAATTGAGTGTCATCCATCTCTTTCTGCACAGAGGAGACACTGTTACAAATGATAATTTCCCTTGTAAATGCAAATATCTCTTACAAAAGAGTAACTTTTATTCAGTTTTCAGATCTTCTCCTTTGCCGGCTACTGCTGCTGCTGCTTAATCGCTCAGTCATGTCTGACTCTTTGTGACCCCATGGACTGTAGCCCGCCAGGCTTCTCTGTCCATGGGATTCTCTAGGCAAGAGTATTAGAGTGGGTTACCATGCCCTCCTCCAGGGGATCTTCCCAACCCAGGGATCGAACCTGAGTCTGCTTCATTGCAGGCAGATTCTTTATCACTAATCTACCAGGGAAGCCCTCTCCTTTGCCTACTATTTCCCAAAACAATCAGCTCAAAGTAATCTTTATGCCATAGAGACATATTTTGGGGTGGCATATTCTGCTCACCTTCAGCTCTATCTTTGACAATTTGGTAATACTATGTTCCACTTCCCTGGTGGCTCAGACAGTAAAGAATCCGCCTGCAATACAGGAGACGCAGGTTCGATCCCTGGCTTGGGAAGATCTGCTGGAGAGGGGAATGGCAACCCACTCCAGTATTCTTGCCTGGAGAATCGCATGGACAGAGGAGCCTGGTGGGCTACAGTCCATGGGGTCACAAAGAGTCAGACACTACTGAACAACTAACACTTTCACTTTCATTTCCCACAGCAGAACTGAAATTTGGCATAAAAGAGAGCTCTTGGGCATTGCTGCACAGGTTCTTGGCTCTACCTCTTATTCCAGCTACTGCTGTAGTGGCCAGTCCTGACCAGGCTTCAGTCATTGTGCACAGGCCCTCACTGAGTCCTCCTTGCTTTCTGTCCTGGGGCTTTTCTGACTCTGATTCATATTGTACAAGGGAATCAACACCAGTAGAATGTTCCTTGATCAAAGGAGGACAGGAACTAATCAGCCAATACTTTCCTCTTTTCTTCCCTAGACAGGTAATTCTTACATACACTTCATAAGGCTCCTCAGAAGTTCCTAAAGATCAAACATCAGTCCCCTGCAATAGTGGCCAATTTGATATATATCCTTATATTGAATTTCCCTCCTTCCATCACCCCACCTCTGGTCCCTCACTCTTGCTCCCTGGTAGCATCTCTAAATAAATTGCTATTAGAATTCACAACCAAATACTGCTAGGATTATACCTGCAATAGCAACAGTGAAAAAGAGAGGTCTCATGGCAATCCACTCCAATATTCTTGCCTAGAGAATCCTATGGGAAGAGGAACCTGGTGGGCTACAGCCCATAGGGTAACACAGAGTCAGAAATGACTAAAGTGGCTTAGCATGGCATTTACTTTGCTGCATCGAGGGAGACACACTGCAGGAAGATCTCAGTAAGAGGGGTTAAGGCGGAGCTTCTTACAGGATGCAGAGTTGTGTTGAATGATCCTAAGGACCATTTAAGGGAATGGGGACCAGTTCTGATTTAGGTGTTATCAGAAAGAAGAAACAGTTCAGTTATTGGTTATTTTTGTATAGTTTTTATTTAGGTGGCAGGAGGATTAAAGTGGAGCTGGAGTTGTCATTGAGAAGAAGCCTCAGTAATTCACATGGGTCAGAAAAGGGATGACCCTGGGATGCATATATGTGTAAACATGTGGTTGTTGAGTGGCTTTGTTCCTGTCATGTTCCAAACATGGTCATAGAATACTTATCTGAATGTTACTTATATCCTGGGAGCATTGTTTATGTTCAGTTAGGAAGATCATGGTCCAGCCATTAGCAGTATGGTTTTTCACTTTCTCATTCCCTACTTGCAAACCTTCGCTCAGGTCCCTCCAAAGCAGAGCCTAAGGGGAAACAAAACAAATCCAAACAAAACAGGCACTGAGGTGGGACTAGTTCCCCTTTCAATTAGGCAGTCCAGGTTTTTCTCTAGTGCTTGGTCTGCCTTTGCACATGTTATTTTTTTCTGAGAATATGCTTTTGTTGTGGCTGGTAAAAGGCTATTTACTATTCAATATTTTGCTTAGCTATCACTTCATCCATGCTGCCTTACTGGATTCCACCAGGCAGAGCCAGAATAAGAAGATTCTGCTCTGTGCCCAGAAAATGCCACACCCACCTCTCTGATGGCACTTCTCATATTGTTTTATAGTTTGGCTTTCTGTAACAAAGCATGAGGAACAAAGCTGTTTGAGATCAGAGCATATGTCTGGGTCATCTTTCTATCACAAGTAAATGGAAAAACAGTATAAAAAATGTGAAAATATGCATTTAATACTTACTAGATACTAGATATGGTGCTAGGATCCTGACTACAAATAGGACTGGTCGGGAATGCTGTAAATGATAAAGACACCAAATTGATAGCCTGATAGTCAAAACCATCCACCATTGAGTCACAAGCTGCATTTCTTAGGTAAATTCTTCCACACTGTCTTTAAGGGTCATTCTGGGTCATTTAGGGTGATCAACTAACTGTCCCTTCAGCATTTCCCATAGTCCCACTAAGTACCTGCGCTCACAATAAACCCCTCACCTGGAAAGAAGGCATTGTCCTTTATCTCTCTCTTATCTTTTCTGGTCATGACAGGGTAGTGACATGTGTAAGACCAGTGCAGAGAAAAAAAAGAGCAAGCTGGGCAATGAGGCAAGAAAAGGAAATTTTATTAGAGGGAAAAGAGAGAGTGACTGGCCCTTAAGGAGAACCAGCGTCCTCCCTTTCTGACAGGGTCTTTCTTATACCCCACCAGTGAAAGATTCTCTGAATGGATGGTTAATTTTTAGCCTGTAGTCCTGTGGTCATGGAGCCGGAGGTCTGGAATCTGGTGGGCTCATAGCTTTGAGAAGGGAGGTGCCAGTGAGAAAACAGAACATCATTTGGGCAATTTGGTCAGTCTCAAGGATCACTGTGATTTTTATTCTTTGTTTTCAAGGTCAACATAATGAGCCATCTTAACAATGAGGCCCCATGTAGGCCCTATCATTACAGCCTTTTTTATTTAGGATTAGTGCCAAAGGTCAATCTTCTGTAACTGCTTCCTGCAGGACAGGGGCGTCATGAGGGTGAGATAAGAAAAGGCTGGAATGTGGGTCAGAGGGATTTGTATGGGGTCAAAGCTTTTGATAATCTTAGTGAGTTAGAAGTAGCTCGTGGATAGTTTGGTTGGTGAAGGCTTGTAAGTGGTCCTGAAGAAATTTTGAAAAAAGACACATTAAACAAGGGCCAAAAGTTAGTATGAGGGTAAGTAGAGGAGAGGACCTAGAAAAGGTAGCACTCAGGGCATCCAATTGCAATTGCTTAACCAGTATTCCCATGAATTACTGAGGTGTTGACGTATCCTCGAGGCCCTGTTTGTCAGATTTCTTGCTGTTCCCTTTACAATGCTTAATTTATTGGTGTAGAAGCAGCAGACTTCCTCCAAAAACAGGCATAGGCCTCTTTTTTCTGCTGTGAGGAGGTCTAGTCCTCTTCTGTTTTGGAGGACCATGGCTACCAGGGAATCTACCTGGTTTTGGATAGTGATAAGGCTGTTAGCTATTTCTTCTAGGCTGTCAGTGAGGTCTTTAGAAAGGCTTTGATAGTAATTTAAAGAGGTTATGAGTCCTGTGGTCCCTGTCCCAGTCCTAGCCACTGTTCCTAAACTGATTAATAGAGGAATGAATTGAATTGCCCGTCTGGGTCAGTTATGAGTTAGTGGGATAGGAAGGATCTGATTGTTAGGAGCAATAGAAATATCTGGGGTCAGATATATCAGGGTGCATGTTCCTGTCCAGTTAGTGGGAAGACATAAATAGGTGGTGGTTCCACATAAGAAAAATATTCCAGGAGTAAGAAGACAACAGCTGAAATTGCTAGCAAATAGGAGTCTTTCTGGGAACTTGTTAGTAGTCTCTGAAACTGACAGTGAACTCACCACTGTAGCCCCTACAAGAGAAGCATTTATACCATATGCAGAAGGGAGTCTCCCCGAGAAAGTAAGAGAATGTCCTGCAGTTCCTAAGACATGGTAGAAAGATTGGCCTAAAGGGAAGGAGAGATGTGAAGTGTGATTACAGAGGTGTGGCGGTATAGTTCCTAGCTGAGGGTAAGAATTGTTCATAGAATTTTGTCTGGAAAAACAGAAAGGAGCCTATTGTTGTAGACAAATGTCAGAGGTGGTGGGTCCTCCTATAGCTGGTCCTTTATGAGTAGAAATGAGATCTGTAAGGAAGGAGGTCAGTATTTTGTCAGGATTGTGAATTTGATCAACTGAATATAAATAATGTATGTGTGATAAAAAGAGAGATTCTTCTCTATATGTGTGGTAAAGAGAAATGTTTATGTGAGTCCATTTATCTGTGGAAATGAGGAGTGCTGATCCTCCAGGCAAGGAGATAGATAAGCAAATCCAAAAATCACTGGCCAGGGTCAAGTTTGAGGTATTGAGTAAATGATGGGTCAGATTTAGAGTTCTGAATATGTAGGCAAGGTTTGGGGCAGGTTTACCTCATAGCTCAGTCAGTAAAGAATCTCAGGAGACCCGAGTTCGATTCTTGGGTCTGGAAGATCCCTGGAGAAAGGAAATGGCAACCCACTCCAGTATTCTTGCCTGGAAAATCCCATGGATGGAAGAGCCTGGAAGACTACAGCCCATGGGGTTGCAAGAGTTGGACATGACTTAGCAACTAAAGAGAGAGAGTTATAGGCAGGGTATTAATGTGGAGTTTGGACTGTAAAAGCAGAGAGAGTAAGAATAAAATCATGATGTGATGTGACGTCTCATGTCTAAGGGGAGAAAATGATAAAAATAAGAATCCAGGTGTAGACATCAATTTGGGTTGATGTGAACTCTATGAAGTTTCCCTGAAGCCAAAGATCTGTTATAAAGTCAAAGAGTAAGGGGAGATCAGTAACAGTGGTGTTTCCAGGAAAGATAAGTGTTTGTGTTACCATGTGAAGGAAAATAGATAATGAATTCATTTAGGATGATCACAGTAAGAGGAGGGCCACAGCCCAAAAAACAAGAACTATGGAGAAGCAGGTAAAACAGGGGGAAAGCTTTTGAATGATAGTCCACTCAGGGGGAGACACAGAGTAGAGACCTATTGTGAATAGGGTAAGTAGGGTAAATCCTAGTTCAATTAGTAACCAATGAAGCAGGGCAAAAGCTAGTAGAGTTTTGCCAAGAGAACACACTGGTCATAGCAAACACCCTCTTCCAACAGCACAAGAGAAGACTCCACACATGGACATCACCAGATGGTCGACATCAAAATCAGATTGATTATCTTCTTTGCAGCCAAAGATGGAGAAACTCTACACAGTCAGCAAAAACAAGACCGGGAGGGGACGGTGGCACAGATAGTGAACTCCTGATTGCCAAATTCAGACTAAATTGAAGAAAGTGGGGAAAACCACTAGACCATTTGTTGTTGCTGCTGCTGCTGCTAAGTCGCTTCAGTCATGTCCGACTCTGTGCGACCCCAGAGATAGCAGCCCACCAGGCTCCCCTGTCCCCGGGATTCTCCAGGCAAGAACACTGGAGTGGGTTGCCATTTCCTTCTCCAATGCATGAAAGTGGAAGTGAAGTCGCTCAGTCATGTCCAACTCCTAACGACCCCATGGACTGCAGCCTACCAGGCTCCTCCGTCCATGGGATTTTCCAGGCAAGAGTACTGGAGTGGGGTGCCATTGCCTTCTCCGAGACCATTTGGGTATGACCTAAATCAAATCCCTTATGATTATACAGTGAAAGTGAGAAATAGATTTAAGGGACTAGATCTGATAGACAGAGTGCCTGACGAACTATGGACGGAGGTTTGTGATATTGTAGAGGAGGCAGTGATCAGGACCATCCCCAAGGAAAAAAAAAATGCAAAAAGGCACAATGGTTGTCTGAGGAGGCCTTACAAATAGCTGTGAAAAGAAGAGAAGTGAAAAGCAAAGGTGAAAAGGAAAGATATACCCATTTGAATGCAGAGTTCCAAAGAATAGCAAGGAGAGATAAGAAAGCCTTCCTAGGTGATCAATGCAAAGAAATAGAGGAAAACAATAGAATGGGAAAGATTAGAGATCTCTTCAAGAAAATTAGAGATACCAAGGGAACATTTCATGCAAAGATGGGCTCAATAAAGGACAGAAATAATATGGACTTAACAGAAGCAGAAGATATTAAGAAGAGGTGGCAAGGATACACAAAAGAACTGTCCAAAAAAGATCTTCATGACCAAGATAATCACGGTGGTGTGATCATTCACCTAGAGCCAGACATCCTGGAATGTGAAGTCAAGGGGGCCTTAGGAAGCATCACTACAAACAAAGCTAGTGGAGGTGATGGAATTCCAGTTGAGCTATTCCAAATCCTGAAAGATGATGCTGTGAAAGTGCTGCACTCAATATGCCAGCAAATCTGGAAAACTCAGCAGTGGCCACAGGACTGAAAAAGATCAGTTTTCATTCCAGTCCCAAAGAAAGGCAATGCCAAAGAAAGCTCAAACTACCACGCAATTCCACTCATCTCACATCCTAGTAAAGTAATGCTCAAAATTCTCCAAGCCAGGCTTCAGCAGTATGTGAACCGTGAATGTCCATTTATTCAAGCTGGTTTTAGAAAAGACAGAGGAACCAGAGATCAAAGTGCCAACATCAGCTGGATCATCGAAAAAGCAAGAGAGTTCCAGAAAAACATCTATTTCTGCTTTATTGACTATGCCAAAGCCTTTGACTGTGTGGATCACAATAAACTGTGGAAAATTCTGAAAGAGATGGGAATACCAGACCATCTGACCTGGCTCTTGAGAAACCTGTATTCAGGTCAAGAAGCAACAGTTAGAACTGGACATAGAACAACAGACTGGTTTCAAATAGGAAAAGGAGTACGTCGAGGCTGTATATTGTCACCCTGCTTATTTAACTTATAAGGAGCACAAGCTGGAACCAAGATTGCTGGGAGAAATATCAATAACCTCAGATATGCAGATGACACCACCTTTATGGCAGAAAGTGAAGAAGAACTAAAGAGCCTCTTGATGAAAGTGAAAGAGGAGAGTGAAAAAGTTGGCTTAAAGCTCAACATTCAGAAAACTAAGATCATGGCATCCGGTCCCATCACTTCATGGCAAATAGATGGGGAAACAGTGGAAACAGTGGCTGAATTTATTTTTCTGGGCTCTAAAATCACTGCAGATGGTGACTGCAGCTATGAAATTAAAAGACGCTTACTCCTCGGAAGGAAAGTTATGACCAACCTACTGCAAAAAGCAGAGACATTACTTTGTCAACAAAGGTCCGTCTAGTCAAGGCTATGGTTTTTCCAGTGGTCATGTATGGTTTTTCCAGTGAGAGTTGGACTATAAAGAAAGCTGAGCGCTGAAGAATTGATGCTTTTGAACTGGGGTGTTGGAGAAGACTCTTGAGAGTACCTTGGACTGCAAGGAGATGCAACCCGTCAATCTTAAAGGAGATCAGTCCTGGGTGTTCATTGCAAAGAGCTGACTCATTTGAAAAGACCCTGATGCTAGGAAAGATTGAGGGCAGGAGGCGAAGGGGACGACAGAGGATGAGATGGTTGGATGGCATCACCAACTTGATGAACATGGGTTTGGGTAGACTCCGGGAGTTGGTGATGGGCAGGGAGGCTTGGCGTGCTGTGGTTCAAGGGGTCACAAAGAGTCGGACACGACTGAGCAACTGAACTGAAGTAAACTGAACACCTGGCTTTGTTTTACTTATCAATATTTGTTTTTGGCTTTTCTGTTTCTTCTGGAATTTGATCCTCTTGAAGCCTGGTGTGTGCCAGCATGTACGCAGGAAATGTTTCTTTCCAGAGATGGAGAGTTTCCTGGGGCCCGCTTTAATCTAGAGATATGAAACCAAGAGGAATGACCTGCTAGTTTAGCAGCTGTTGGTGTGGTTAGAATGACCTCAAACAGTCCAGTCCATCGAGGCTGGAGATCCTTATGGTGTAAGGTTTTAAGCAGGACTCGATCCCTGGGTATGAGTGTTAAGTCAGCTGAATTCGTTTGATGAGGCTTTGGGAGAGAGCGATCTGAATGTTCTCTCATGAGGTGTCTAATAAGGTTAAGGGTGGGAAGATAATCTCCCAGCAAGGGGCTGGCAGTAGGGAACTGACCTAAGAGAAAAGGGCATCCATACATGAACTCTAAAGGATTGAGGAAAGACGACGCCTGTGGAATAGCTCTAATGCGAGCCAAAGCCATGGGAAGGAGTCTGGTCCCTGGCCTTTGTAGTTCTAGAGAGAGTTTGGTTAGGTGCGTTTTCGGAGTAGAATTTGCCTTTTCTACTTTTCCCGAGGATTGGGGTCTATAACGAATATATAGTTTCCAGGTTATGTCAAGGGATTGGGATACTTGTTGAGTGATTTGGGAGATAAAAGCTGGCCCATTATCGGATTGGAGAGAGAATGGGAGGCCAAAGCGAGGGGTGATTTCTCGTATGAGAAACTGTGTTACCTCTGAGGCAGTTTTTGATCTTGTAGGAAAAGCCTCAGTCCACCCTGAAAAAGTGTCTACTAGGGTGAGCATGAGTTTTATTTTTCATGTTGGAGGCACGTGAGTGAAATCAATTTGCCGGTCCTCTCCTGGGATATGTCCTCGAGCCTGATGTGTTGGGAATGAAGGAATAGGCTTTAGGGCTCCCTGCGGTGAGACTGAGGAGCAGATAATGCAAGAGTGAGTGATTTGTTGCAGGAGTGAAAGAAGGTTAGGATAGGTGATAAGAAGTCTTAAGAGATAATAAAGAGGTTTAGTGCCTACTGTAGGGCCTAATGAGTGTCTGTAAGAATCTGTGTGGCCTGAGATTGGGGAAGGACATAGTGGCCCTGTTTTTGTAACCAGTCTCCTTGTGGTTGTGCTCCCTCTTGTAACAATCATGTTTTTTCTTTGGGGAGGTAAAGCGGGTTTATGTTGGTGATTACTGGAAGTTGTCGAGCTGGTGACTGGAGTGAGGCTTGTTTTGCTTCTCTGTCTGCAGCAGCATCGCCCCATGAAATGGGGTCTGAGGCCACCTGGTGACCTCGGCAATGTATGATGCCTACTTCAGTTGGCATGTTAGCTGCTTTTAAAAGTTAGAGTATAAGCAGGGCGTTAGTTATGAGAGAGGCTTTAGTAGATAGGAGACCTCGTTCCTTCCAAATGGTAGCATGTGACTGTATGATATGGAAAGTATATTTAGAATCAGTGTATATGTTTGCTCTCTTGTTAGCTGCGAGGGTAAGAGCTCTAGTTACTGCAATAAGTTCTGCCTTTGGGAACAGGTTCCCAAGGGGAGTGGTTGGGATTCAGTAATTTTGGTGTCAGAGACAATTGCATATCCAACTACTTTTTTTCCTTCTGATGTCATATAGGAGCTGCCATCAATATACCAAGTAAAGTCAGGGTTATTTAAAGGGGTTGAGGAAATGTGGGAGAAATGGGGCATCAGGTCTTCTAATGCCTCTTTGCAAATATGGATGGGGGGAGGCTCAGAAGAATTAGGGATAAGGGGGTGGCAGGGTTGAGAGTAGGACAGCATTCAAAGGAGAACTTGGGAGATTCGAGAAGGGTGACAGGAATTGGTTGGATGTGTGAAGGAGTTAGAAGGGTCATGGATTTGTGAGAAAGTAAGTCCTTAAAGTGGTGAACCTTAAGTGTGGTGAATGAATGATAGTGCGTGCTCCAAAAGTAAGTTTTTTACCACGTAGGAAGGCTGGCCATCCTTGAATTGTGGTATCTAATTGCTTTGATAGATAAGCAACAGGGGTGAAGGAGGGGCCTTGATTTTGTCCCAAAACTCCTAGGGCAATTTTGTTTCTCTCAGTAGTGTAGAGTATAAAGGGGCAAGAAAGGCCAGGAAGTGTTACAGCTGGGGCTGAGAGAATGGCTTGCTTAAGGGTGTCAAAGGATATTTGACTTTAGCTCTAAGGGTTTTGAAATATCTCCTCCGGTGGCTTGATACAGGGGTTGTGCAAGAGGGCAAAATTAGGAATCCAGAGGCATAAATATCCAGCTAACCCCAAGAAGGACAGGATCTCTGTTTTTGATGTAGGGAGTGGTAGGGTGGATATAAGGGACTCTCTATCAGTAGTAATATATCTTTTTGTTGGTGTTAACAGGACTCGGAGATAGGTGACTCTAGGAAGAGCGAGCTGAACTTTGGTGGGAGATACTCAATAGCCTCGATCAGCTAGAAAATTGAGGAGTTGTACAGTGTATTGTCGAGAGTGTGTAAGCAAAGGACTACAAAGGAGGAGATCATCCACATATTGGAGGGCAGTACTTGGAGTAAGGTCAAGAAAGGTTAGGTCTGATGCTAGAGCTTGACCAAAGAAATGAGGGCTATCATGAAAGCCTTGTGGTAGGACTGTTAATGTCAGCTGTTGGGAACGATGATTGTCTGGATCAATTCAGGTAAAGGCAAAGAGGTCTTGAGAGTCTGGGTGTAAATGGATAGTAAAGAAGGCATCTTTGAGGTCTAGAACAGTGAAGTGGGTAGTGGAACAGGAAATGAGAAAAAGAGAAGAGTATAGGGATTTGGAACTACTGTGTGTATGGGGATAACAGCCGCATTGATAAGTTGATTGGGGGAATATAGAGGGGTCTTTGAGACAGATATGAATTGGAGCATAGTGAGAGGCAACAGATGGGTTATCTGTATCCCAAACTGTGGGGTTTTTGGATGAAGAGGGCAATGGGGCGGGGGATGAGAAGGTGGGGTTGAGGAGCAGTAGCCAGGCCAGATCAGAGGGTGGGCATGGGATAGTAATAGAGGCTTTGAATTTTAAGAGAAGGTCTCTCCCAAGAATAGGAGTGGGGCATTTGGGGAGTATGAGAAAAGAATGGGGAAATGGGGTATCCTGAATTGTGCAAGGTAGAGGCTTGGTTATTCATGGCATACATATTAAACCATCAACCCCCATAACAGAAACCTGAGAGACCTTGGTATTTCCAGAGTAGGCAGGCATAGCAGAGTAAGTGGCTCCCATGCCAATGAGAAAGGAGATTGGTTTACCCACCACTGTAAGCGTTACTCTGGGCTCTGTAGATGTGATGAGAGTCAGGGCCTGGGGCCCTGGGCACCCTCAGTCTTCAGTGGTGAGTCCGAGGAGGCTGGGCAGAGCTGGGTCAGAGGACTCCTGCTTGAGACCAGGAGAGGATGTCCGGATCCCTAGAGGGGGGCCAGCGGCCCAGTGGCCTTCTTTGCCACATTTGAAGCAGGGCCCAGGGGGCCTCCTTTCTTTGTTGGTTGATGGAGGTTTGGAGCCATGTAGGGCAGTGGCTAAAAGGTGGTATTGGCCTGATCTCCTTGGGCCTTCTCTAGCTGCCTGTTCTTCCTGGTTATTGAAAATCTTAAAGGCTAAATTGAAAAGGTTTCATTGAGGGGTTTGAGGGCCTTATTCTGCCTTTTTTAGTTTCTTTTGGATATCTGGGGATGACTAGGAGATAAAAAGGACAATGGTGCCCTCTGCTGAAATGGGGTCTAATTTTGTATATTTTTATAGGGCTTCCATTAACCTGGCTAGAAATTGTGCCAGGTTTTCATCTAGTCTTTCACTTATTTCCCAGAGCTTATCAAAGTTGATGGCTTTATGCCTTGCCTTTTGAAGGCCCACAATGAGGCAAGCAACCTTATGATTACAGGCTACTCATCCAGGTCTCCCTGCCTGATAATCCCAGTTGGGATCTTCTTGGGGGACAGCCATTGTCCCTACAGGCTTAGTGTTGTCTGTCCTGTGTATTTCATCAGCATGTGCCTGAGAGGCTTGCCATACTCGTTCCTTCTCTTCTGGGAGAAGAGTGGAGGGAAGTATGATGTAAATATCATGCCAGGTTAAGTTGTAAGACTGGGTAAGATACTTGAATTCTTTTAGATAATTATCAGGATCAGAGGAGAAGGAACCAAGACGCTTTTCAATCTGAGATAGATCAATGAGGGAGAATGGGGCATGAACCCGAACAATGCCTTCTGCTCCAGCTACTTCCTGTAAAGGGAGGAGTGGAGGAGGGAAAGGAGCAGGGCCCTGCCATGAAGAGAGATCTAGGGAGGTCAGGATAAAGCCTTGGAACCCTCAGTGTAGAGGGTGGGACTTAGGTCTCAGATCTTGCCTCTAGCACAGGCAGGGGAAGAGAGTTGGCAGCTTTGGTGGTGGCAGCCTAAGAAGGAGGGAGGGAGGAGGGAACGTAAGGTTTGTTGTAACTACGCATTCCAGGAAACAAACTCACTCAGAAGGACAATGCATATAATGGAGTGCAGTTTATTACACCTGTGGGCCCAAGGCAGAGTCTCCTCTTAGCCAAGGACCCTGACCAGTTTTTGTGAAAACCTTATATACCCTAAGTGTACTTGCTCAAACCCACCTCCCCAGATTCCTTGTAACTAGTCTAGACAAGGTAAAAGAGAGATACGATCAAAGTTAACCCATGATTCATGTGTCACAGGACTAGATAAACAGTGGACATTTATCAATAGGACTGTGGTCATATCCCGATAAACGTAATGGAATTTACAACTTTGTTCTGTTACAGAGATAATTAACATATTCTTTTAGGCAACAGAGAGTCCAAGCACAAGCCCTGAGGCTCTTTTATCTGGGGGTCTGTTTTCCCATTGGTATGCCATTTCTATAGACACCGGGCACAAAGTTCAGAGTCCATTGGGAGGGTGACCATGCGTGTAGCCTAAAGTTTGCAGCCTGGCTTAAGATGGAGCCCAGATCTGTCTGTTTCCTCCTTCAGTGGAGGTTGTGGAACTGATCTGGAGTGGCTGCAATGGGATTGGGAGCGATAGGGGGTGGGCTGTGGTCAGAAGGGTCAAAGGAAGAAGAAGAAAAGTCTGAACAGGGCATTGGGGAACACTGTATTAGGAGGATGTGGCTCAGAGTGGACTAAGAGTATTTGAGAAGTAGAGCAGGATTCACAGAGAGAGGGTTGAGAGTGAAGAGCAAAGAGTGCCTGAACATAAGGGATTTCTAACCACTTGCTGTTGCGGCGGCACAAGTTATCGAGGTCCCACAGAGTATTATAATCGAGAGTTCTGTTTTCTAGCCATTAGGACCTATTATCAAGTCTGTATTGCAGCCAGACAGTGTTAGAATAGTAAATAAGTCTTTTTGGTCTTATTTCCCTTTGGAAAGCCAAGGCTTTTAGGTTTCAGAGAAGGCATCCTAGAGGAGTAGATTTTGAGGGCTTGGATTAAGAATTTCCCATTGCGGCCGAATAGGGAGGTTAGACAAAGGTGAGAGAAAGCGAGGACAAAGGTCCGAGAGAACAGGCGTCCCTGTTCTCAGGACTTTCTCAGATAGTAATAATAGTCTGCTTAGAAATGGGCGTCCCCTATTTCAAAGTCAGATGGGGCATAAGGCCAAGGGCCCGAGGGCCGTGGGGATCATCCCTCCTAGTGCTAGGACTTGGAAATGAGGTGAGAGAGAGGATCTGAGGGAATGGGATTTCACTCACCCTTGTAACCAATGGATGAAATGTGGGCTGGTGTGTGGATGTCAGTCCAGCAAGGCAAGTGGAGAATTCCGTCTTGGAGCTTGTCTCATTTTCTCAGCAAGGTCCGAGGGAGGGGATCACTGGAAGTGGGCTCATGAGAGGAACCCACCCGGTTGTGGTGGATCCCTCCTCCCAGGTTTTGGTACCAAAATGTAAGGTGAGTGCAGAGGAAGAGAGAGCGAGCCAGGTAATCAGGCAAGAAAAGGGAAATTTGTTAGAGGGAAAAGAAAGGGTGATTGACCCTTAAGGAGAACCAGCATCCTACCTTTCTGACAGGGTCTGTCTTATACCTCACCAATGAAAAATTCTCTGAAGGGATGATTAATTTTCAGCCTGTAGTTGAGTCCTGTGGTTATGGAGCCGGAGGTCTGGAATCTGGTGGTGTCGCAGCTTTGAGAAGATAGGCACCAGTGAGAAAACAGAATGTCATTTGGGCAATTTGGTCAGTCTCAAGGATCTCTGTGATTTTTATACTTTGTTTTCAAGGTCAACATAATAAGCCATCTTAACAATGAGGCCCCATGTGGGCCCCATCACCATGCAGATAACAGATATGAAGGAGTGGTCTAAATAATAAGAAGAGGTAGATACATCTGCCCCCAGCTCTTTTTTTCCAAAAATATCATTTATTTTTTAAAATTATTTTTAATATTTATTATTTATTTGGATGTGTTGGGTCTTAGTTGCAGAATGTGGGTGGGATCTAGTTTTCTGACCAGGGATTGAACTCAGGCCCCCTGCATTGAGAGTGTGAAGTCTTAGCCACTGGACCACCACAAAAGTCCCCTGACCCCAGCTTTGAAGTGTTAGGACCCTTGCCGCTCACTTTTCACTCCCCATTGTCCAGCCACTGCTTTTTACTGAACATGGGCCAGTATGATCTTGGCATGTATACTAATAATCTCTCCATGAGTTTCATGCCTCTGTTCAGTGGAGCTAAGAGTCATCATTTTCTTCTTCAGTGAGGGACCTAGAAGTCTACTAAGAAATAACCCCTCAGAATAAGGTGGATTTTCTCAACTGTTCTTCCAAAGAACCACATCCCTGCCTAAAAGAGTTGAGATGACTTTTGAGTATCAACATGGTCTCCCATTCAGCCAATCCTTTAGTCCAGCCCCAGTGACTAATGTCTGAGTCTTGGGGTGAGAAGTCTGTAGGTAAAAATGAGGAGAATTGTCACACTGAAGTGTTTGGGACTCAGGACTTAAAACAATGCAGCTTTATTTCCAGAGTAATGTTTGAAACACAAAGATGAGGGGAGAGGGATTGTCCTCACTTCTGAGAAAATATAACCCTGCTACAATGGGACAGAGGCTCTGCTTAACCTAGTGAGTTACTCCATAAGTTCTCTTAAAAGGGGTGGCAGTGCCAGGGCCCTCAGCTCTGACGGCAGATTGTTATAAACTAAAGGATATTGCCTCTCGAGGGCATGAGTGGGTTGACATCTCAGCTACAGAGAAGCACAGCAACAGGAGAGAGAAATGGCTAATGCCATGGAGTGACAAAGAGAAATATTCCTGTGAGCTCAAGCAGTGTCCCTGGAGATTCCCCAAAATAGTGCCTCCCTCCTCGCCTCTCCCTCCACCCAGGCCTGAAGATCTGGCTTTAGCAGGCATGGGGAAAAGATTCAGAAAAATGTTACTGACAATTGTGACTTGTACAATTCTATATTCAAATAGGAACCTCAGGAGTCAGGACAGGTCATTTAAAAACAAATTAGAGCAATTTGCCCTCAGGGGTTCTTGCTAGGGTGTGACAACATAGCTTTTATGTTAACCTTTTCTGAATCTCTTTAGCTGCAAGGGCAAACAATGTCCCAAAGTATAATGCCCTGAGCTTCGCTTGTCTTCCTGTATTCATATTAACAAGGAGTTCAGCCTTTCTGTCTGGATTCCTGTTTTTGTAATAAACCCAAGAACAGTGGTTTAGTTAGTTTGAAGAGTCCATCCTGATTGTGATAGTTTCGGGAAGAGAAAAGCAAAACTTGGTGGGAACTCCAAGGGTTGCCACTTGTAATGTCATTTGACTCAATTCTATCTCTATCAAGTGACCTTCGATAATTGAGGTACCATTCTTGATGTGGAGGTTGTACCTCCCGTGTTACCCACAGTTATAGACTGTCTCAGACTTGCCTGGATCTCTGACTTAACAGTTCTTTATGTATAATGCTTTGCTAGTTAGCATCTCCTCTTATTGGCACATCTCTGGGTCAAATTCCACCACCGGGAGGAGCTTTGGGGCAGAATCTTCAGTAGGTCTTTTCACAAACCCAGGTTCCCCTTCAGCAATGCAAATCCTGGTGTAGAAGCCATCATTATGGTCCAGTCTTTTTCTTCTTGTAAGAGGGCTTTACCTCAAGGTGTGGCTGTCTTTCCTATCACCAGGTCATAGCCAGAAATACCTGTCACCACCAAAATGGATTTCAATAACTTTAAGTTTCAGGAAATAGTCTGTTGTCTTAACCTCTTCTGTTACAGAAGGTCCCCAGCAGAATTTCCCATGGCTTTCTCAGAAGACAGAATTTTACAGTTAATGGAAATGGTCAAGGGTTGGGGGTGGCAGGGTGATTCTGCCCCAACTATGAAAAGAGCTACAGCTCCAAATCTTCTTCCCTCAACAGTGAGCTCCTATTTGCAGCCAAAAGAGAGCATTTGGTTTATTTCCTACAAAACAAGGAGGGTCTGCTCCAAGATGAGTTAATGTCTCCATTGCTATACATAGAAAAGATTCTTAGAGAAATGATTACTTCTAAGTTATCAGGAAAGAAACATCATTTGGCCTTATTGAGTACCCTGCAAATTGTTCCTTTTGCTTCTGTAGAATGTAAAGGAAACTTTGGGGAGTTTATCAATTTGTTTACTGTTGTGGTCATTGGTGTTGCTCAATTCAGGCTCTCCACTTTCCAGACACACAATAGGATTGAACTTCCTACCCCTTTGTGGTTAGGTGGGACCATGTGACCCATTTTGGCTAATGAATTGCGAGCTCTTATTAGTGTGAAACCGACTAGAGCTATCATTCTACCATCGCTATTGGCAGTGGTCCAGATGGTGGCTATGCTTTTAGTTTGGCTCTTGAACTTGAGGCAAAAATAGAATAGATCCACAGGCAATGCATTAAGATGTAACATGATCAAGAAATGAACCTTTGCTGCTTGTGTTGCAGTCAGAGATAGACTTGGTGATTGTGGCAACCATGGAGGTGTGTTACTTGGATCTCCCATCAGTGAAAAACTTGCCAATCAGCAGTGAGGTGAGGAGTGTGGCTAGCTGACAGCCTCCAGCTTCAGCACCATTGAGATCCATTGCAGCATTTGAGCCAAGGCCATGCTCTTCTCAGGGAGCACTGAGACAATGACTGAGCATGACAGGGATGTATTAGGGCCTGACTGCTGGTCCCCAATCTTTGCTTCATTGCTCTTTGCTGTGTTGACCAGATTTGTCCCCTCTCCATTGCATTTTGAAGCTCTGCCTGCTGGACTCTGCTTCTTTTCTCTCACAGGAGTTTGATTGGCCTCATGGTCTTGAATCTTTCTGTGCCTAAACCTGCCTTCTCCCTATTTATCTTTCATAGGTTATTACTCCACAACACCAGTAACACACTTATTTTTTGGAGGTGCCGAGTGGCTTGTGGGATCTTAGTTTCCCAAACAGGGATTGAACCTGTACCCCCTGCAAGGGAAGCACGGAATCTTAACCATTGGGCCACCAAGAAAGTCCCCACATGTTACTCTCTTAACTCATTCTCAGTGTCTGCTTACCAGAGAACATGAACTAACACTATTCTGCTATGGCAGAACACTGTGTATTTTGTGTACACAGTGAGTAGGACATACGTACTGTAGCATGAGAAGAAAGAGAGGAAACATGAGAAATGAGCAGGGATGAAATGATATTCTTCAGGGGTAACTGACAGTTACATTTAAACCACTGGTGTCTAAAACCAGCAGAACAGTTTGGGAAGACTAAAACTGTTGGGTAGGTACATAGTTGCCCTGTCTCAGAAGATTTTCCCCCTTTATTTGAAGGGCACTGTTCCAGCTTTTCTTTTCAAGGTCAAACCCAACCTCTGTCTCTTAAATTATCAGTGTCCCCCCTGTCTGGGGACTCTAATGTGAGGGTGTCCACCAAAGTAATAAGCAGAATCATTTTCACAATTAAAATAGAGAATAAACTCAGGGGGAGAAAGGAGAAAATCTCCTGCCATGCAAGTTTCCCATTTAGGAAAACACACTTTGGACATATAATGTTCCTCAATAATGAGAAGAGTCAGTCGTTTCCTCCACTCCTGATTGGTTATTATTTAGCTGGGAATGAGAGCACAAAATAGGTCAAAAGGACATAATCTGTAGCTCTTGCACATGGTGATAAAAATAATATGCTTTGGGTTTTAATAATCATCTTAGGTAGCTACTGACTCATTAAGTATGATATGCCCTACAGGTTGTCCTTACTGACACTGAACCAGAAGTTATGGCCCCGTGCTTAAGTGTTCCACAATTACCTTCCTCAGGATGTTAATTATCCACTTGGATTTCTCTCCTGGATGACTCAGTGAGCTGTAATAGCCCTGATGGTAAATACCTATGGCAGGGCTGTGAAGCAATCATCTCCATAAAGAGGGACTGGATCACTAAGACAGAAATGGTCCCATAAATCCTAGTGCCTGACAGGTCTCAGGGAGGCATTCCCTCCAGCTAAGAGGAGCCATTTGGCATATTCAGCACAATCTGCTTTAGAGAACTCGAATTACATTGCTCGACCGCAGCTAACTTATGTGTGTAGGAAAATATGTCATGCAAAAGAACAATTTTCCTTTGCCTTCTACTTCTCTTGCTTATTCATTCACTATTTTGTGTGCCAGTTTGGGTCTTTCAGAAAGCAGATGCTGAGACAGTGTTCACAGTGCACAGTAGTTTACTGGGGGGATGGATGCTCATGGAAGGTAAGACAGGAAGCAGGATTAGGCAGGCAGAGCCTTCAGACCATGGTGCTGAGCTGACTCTCAAGGAAGGGGACTGAGAAGCAGGACTGGACAAAAGAGCTTGAGACTGTGATGTATATTTGACAAACCCTGGCTGATCCAGTGGGGAGCCCCAGAGTAAAGGTAGCTCATTGCAGGAAGCCTGGACTGGACAGAACTGACCTCTGCCATCGTCAGTCAGCAGCTGGGGCTTCCCAGGAAACCTTGACTCAAAATGACATATATACACTGCCATGTGTAAAATAGATAGCTAGTGGGAAGCTGCTGTATAGCACAGGGAGCTCAGCTCAGTGCTCTGTGATGACCCAGAGGGGTGGTGAGGGGGATGGGGGTGGCAGGGAGGCTCAAGAGGGAGGGGATATATGTATATATATGGCTGATTCACTTCATTGTACAGCAGAAACTATCACAACACTGTAAAGCAACTATACCTCAATAATAATAATAGTAATAACAAAGAGTGAAACTGTCAGTTAACTGCCGTTCTCATAGCTGAATGATAAGTATTTTCTAGATAGGAGATCTGTGTGATACACTTCCACATGTATTGTCATCTTTTTGTTGAGTACAAGAAGGATTTTAGGGTTACCCTCAAGGGATACATAAATGCAAAAGTAATGACGGTATTAAATATGACCTCATAGAGGTGGCCAGGGATTGAAATGGATGGCACTTGGGCTAAGCCTCTTGCTTTGAGATCATCTGTGGCTTTACCACTGATAGTTGGGTAGCCTTCAGCAATTTCTCTGAGCCTCAGTTTCCTGATACTTAAAATGGGAATATCTATCTTGAAAGAAAATTGTGAAGGTTCCATTATACTTTTTAAGACTCCTCTTTGTAAAGCATCTGACACAATGTTTTAGTATGTCCACTTTCTCTTTTTTAGGTGAAAGCTGACCTTTAAATTAAACTCAATTAGCCTGACTAAGACCAGTTTGGGAGCTGGAGGTTCAAGAAGAGAAATGCCTAATTATTTCAGAATTATTAAATAGGATATTTTAATCAGTGTTTGCATGTTAGGTTTCTTTCACTTGCAACCAAAAATTAGGTGAGTCAAGTAGGAATTTATTGACTTATGCAAGCAATCTGTAAGAGCACAGAGTAAATAATGGGTTCACAAATAATTGGAACCAGAGATTGAAATGCCAGATGACCCTCACTCTTCACCTTCTTTCTCTGTTTCTTTGTTCCAGCTTTATTTCCTCAGGCTATCATTTTCCCCCAGGCAAAAAAATCAAGGCTCATATATCTCTGTTGGTGAAGCTGGGAAGATGTATGTAAGTGAATCATGGCACTGCTAGCAAATTACATTTCCTTAATTCCAATTTGGAAAATCTTGTTAAGGGCAATCCCCACCCAAATCAGATAAAGTGAGAGAAGGTAGAGCAGTTTATCAAGAGTAGGATTTACCCAAAACCACTTGCTTCTAGGGCAGCACCGCACACTAGAGATTTCTGCTATACCAGGTTGAAAAGGAAGCAGATATAGCTTCTGTGTCATCAACTCTCTCTCTCTCTCTTTTTTTTTTTTTTTGCATTCTAATCTTTAGCAATGATCTGTAGAATTTATGGTGGTGAGCAGCTCAGGGGGACTAGAAGATATTGTGATCAAGGACAGTTATTTTTTCTTTTTAAAAAATTTTCACTGGAGTATGGAGACCCAGGTTCAATCCCTGGGTTGGGAAGATCCCTTGGAGGAGAGCTTGGCTACCCACTCTAGTATTCTTGCCTGGATAATTCCAGGGACAGAGGAGCTTGGCAGGCTACAGTCTGGGGTTGTAGAGTCAGACACAAGTGAGCAACTAACACTTTCACTTTCATAGTTGCTTTACAATGTTGTGTTAGTTTCTCTATAAAGTAATCAGTTATATATATACATGTATCTGTCACTGAGTTCAGGCTAGCTCTGCTCACTACAAGACAGGCCAATGAATACAAGAGGAGGTTCTGAGGCGAGGAATATGACTTTAATCAGAAAGCCAGCTGACTGTAGGAGAAGATGCCAAACTAATGTCTCAAAGTAACCATCCTGTCCTTGGATTTGAATGCCAGGTTCTTTTATAGGACAGAGAGGGGGAGGAGTAGAAGAAGTAAATACCATTATCTTGCAAGTATCTCCTGGAATGGCCAACCTCAGGGAGGGGAAGTGTTAATCTCTTCAAGCAGAGGGGCAGGCTCCCAGAGACAGGTCATTATGTCTGATTATAATAACAAAAACAATGGAAAACAAAGGTTAAAGACAAAGAAACATCATGGAGTCAGAATTGGCTTCTCCCTGCAACATCAGTTCAGGAGCTCGGTCATGTCTGACTCTTTGAGACCCCATGGACTGCAGTATGCCATCACCAACTCCTGGAGTTTACTCAAACTCATGTCTATTGAGTCCGTGATGCCATCCAACCATCTCATCCTCTGTCATCCCCTTCTCCTCCTGCCCTCAATCTTTCCCAACATCAGGGTCTTTTCAAATGAGTCAGTTCTTCACATCAGGTGGCCAAAGTATTGGAGTTTCAACTTCAGCATCAGTCCTTCCAATGAATATTCAGGACTGATTTCCTTTAGGATGGACTGGTTGGATCTCCTTGCAGTCCAAGGGGCGCTCAAAAGTCTTCTCCAACACCACAGTTCAAAACATCAATTCTTTGGCACTCAGCTTACTTTATAGTCCAACTCTCACATCCATACATGACCACTGGAAAAACCATAGTTTTGACTAGATGGACCTTTGTTGGCAAAGTAATGTCTCTGCTTTTTAATATGCTATCTAGCATGGTCATAGCTTTCCTTCCAAGGACCAAGTGTCTTTTAATTTCATGGCTGCAGTCACCATCTGCAGTGACTTTTGAGCCCCCCAAAATAAAGTCTCTCACTCTTTCCATTGTTTCCCCATCAATTTGCCATGAAGTGATGGGAGCAGATGCCATGATCTTAGTTTTCTGAATGTTGGGCTTTAAGCCAGCCTTTTCACTCTCCTCTTTCACTTTCATTAAGAGGCTCTTTAGTTCTTCGCTTTCTGCCATAAGAGTGGTGTCATCTCTGTATATGAGGTTACTGATATTGAAATAGCTCAACTGGAATTCCATCACCTCCACTACCTTTGTTTGTAGTGATGCTTCCTAAGGCCCCCTTGACTTCACATTCCAGGATGTCTGGCTCTAGGTGAATGATCACACCATCGTGGTTATCTGGGTCATGAAGATCTTTTTTGTATAGTTCTTCTGTGTATTCTTGCCAACTCTTCTTAATATCTTCTGCTTCTGTTAGGTCCATACCATTCTGTCCTTTATTGTGCCCATCTTTGCATGAAATGTTCCCTTGGTATCTCTAATTTTCTTGAAGCGATCTCTAATCTGCCATTCTATTGTTTCCCTCTATTTCTTTGCATTGATTACTGAGGAAGGCGTTCTCATCTCTCCTTGCTATTTTTTGGAACTCTGCATTCAAATGGGTATATCTTTCCTTTTCTCCTTTGCCTTTTTCTTCTCTTCTGCTTCTGCTAAGTCACTTCAGTCATGTCCGACTCTGTGCGACCCCATAGACAGCAGCCTACCAGGCTCCTCCGTCCCTGGGATTCTCCAGGCAAGAGTACTGGAGTGGGGTGCCATTGCCTTCTCCGGCTTCTCTTCTACTCACAGCTATTTGTAAGGCCTCCTCAGACAACCGTTTTGCCTTTTTGCATTTCTTTTTCTTGGGGATGGTCTTGATCCCTGCCTCCCGTACAATGTCGCGAACCTCTGTCCATAATTCTTCAGGCACTCTGTCTATCATCTAATCCCTTGAATCTATTTGTCACTTCCACTGTAAAATCATAAGGGATTTGATTTAGGTCATATCTGATTGGTCTAGTGGTTTTCCCTACTTTCTTCCATTTAAGTCTGAATTTGGCAATAAGGCCTTCATGATCTGAATTGCAACATAGCCACTCTTTTTTAGATTTCCTTCCCATTTAGGTCACCACAAATTATTGAGTAGAGTTACCTGTTCTATACAGTAGGTCCTTATAAATTATCTATTTTATATATAATAGTGTGTATATGTCAATCCCAGTCTCCTAATTTATCCCTCCCTCCTTTCCCCTCTTGGTAACCATAAGTTTGTTATCTACATCTATGACTCTGTTTCTGCTTTGCCAATGTTTATCTATACCATTCTTCTAGATTCCACAGATAAGTGATATTACACAATACTTGTTCTTCTCTTTCTGACTTACTTCACTCTGCATGACAGTCTCTAGATCCATCTGTGTCTCTGCAGATGGCAGTATTTCATTCATTTTTATGGCTGAGTAATATTCCATTGTATATATGTACCACATCTTCTTTATCCATTTCTCTGTCCATGGACATTTACATTGTTTCAGTGTCTTGGCTATTGTAAATGGTACTGCAAAGGACATTGAGATAGATACATTCTTTCGAATTATGGTTTTCTTCATATACGTGACTAAGAGTGGGATTGTTGGGTCATATGGTAGCTCTAGTTTTAGTTTTTTAAGAACCTGCATATTGTTTTCCATAGCGGCTGTACCAATTGACATTCCCACCAACAGTGTAAGAGACTTCCCTTTTCTCCACATCCTCTCTAGCATTTATTGTTTGTAGATTTTTTTATGATGGCCATTCTGACCAGTGTGAAGTACTACCTCATTATAGTGTTGATTTGTATTTCTCTAATAATTAGTGATGTCGAGCTTCTTTTCATGTTCTTTTTGGGCATCTCTATGTGTTCCTTCGGAGAAGGCAATGGCACCCCACTCCAGTACTCTGGCCTGGAGAATCCCATGGACGGAGGAGCCTGGTAGGCTGCAGTCCATGGGGTCACTAAGAGTCGGACATGACTGAGCAACTTCACTTTCACTTTCACTTTCATGCATTGGAGAAGGAAATGGCAACCCACTCCAGTGTTCTTGCCTGGAGAATCCCAGGGACGGAGGAGCCTGATGGGCTGCTGTCTATGGGGTCGCACAGAGTCAGACATGACTGAAGCGACTTAGCAGCAGCAGCAGCAGCAGCATGTATTCCTTGGAGAAATATCTATTTAGATCTTCCCTCATTGGGCTTCCCTTGTGGCTCAGCTAGTAAGCTGCAGCAGCATGTATTCCTTGGAGAAATATCTATTTAGATCTTCCCTCATTGGGCTTCCCTTGTGGCTCAGCTAGTAAAGAATCAGCCTGCAATGTGGGAGACCTGGGTTCAATCCCTGGGTTGGGAAGATATCCTGGAGAAGAGAAAGGCTACCCACTCCAGTATTCTTGTCTGGAGAGTTCCATGGACTGTATAATCCATGGGGTTGCAAAGAGTCAAACATGACTGAACAACTTTCACTTCACTTCACTTCCCATTTTTTGATTGAGTTATTTGTTTGTTTGTTTTTATATTGAGCTGCATGAGCTGTTTGTATATTTTGGAGATTAACCCCATGTTGGTTTCTTTGTTTGCAAATATTTTCTCCTATTCCGAAGGCTGTCTTTTTGTTTTTTGTTTCCTTTGCTGTGCAAAAGCTTTTAAGTTTAATTAGATCTCATTTGTTTATTTTGTTTTTAAATTTTCATTACTCTAGGAAGTGGATCCCAAATGATCCTGCTGCAATTTATATTAAAGAGTGTTCTGGCTATGTTTTCCTCTAGAGTTTTATAGTGCCAAGTCTTACATTTAGGTCTTTAATCCATTTGGAGTTTATTTTTGTGTATAGTGTTAGGGATTGTTCTAATTTCTTTCTTTTACATGTAACTGTCCCATTTTCCCAGCAGCATTTATTGAAGAGACTGTCTTTTCTCCATTGTATATTCTCGCCTCCTTTGTCATAGATTAGGTGATCATTAGGTGTGTGGGTTTTTTCTCTGGGCTTTCTATATTGTTTCATTGGTCTATATTTCTGGTTTTGTGTCAGTACCATACAGTCTTGATGACTATAGCTTTGTACTATGGTCTGAAGTCAGGGCTATGGTCCATAGGGGTGCAAAGTGTTGGACACGACTGAAGCAACTTCAGTTCAGTTCAGTCACTCAGTCGTGTCTGACTCTTTGCAACCCCATGAACTGCAGCACGCCAGGTCTCCCTGTCCATCATTAACTCCTGGAGTCCACCCAAACCAATGTCCATTGAGTTCGTGATGCCATCCAACCATCTCATCCTCTGTCATCCCCTTCTCCTCCTGCCCTCAATCTTTCCCAGCATCAGGGTCTTTTCAAATGAGTCAGCTCTTCGCATCAGGTGGCCAAAGTATTGGAGTTTCAGCTTCAACATCAGTCCTTCCAAAGAACACCCAGGACTGATCTCCTTTAGGATGGACTGGTTGGATCTCCTTGCAGTCCAAGAGACTCTCAAGAGTCTTCTCCAACACCACAGTTCAAAAGCATCAATTCTTCAGCGCTCAGCTTTCTTTATAGTCCAACTCTCACATCCATACATGACCACTGGAAAAACCATAGTTTTGACTAGACGGACCTTTGTTGGCAAAGTTATGTCTCTGCTTTTTAATATGCTATCAAGCATGGTCATAGCTTTCCTTCCAAGGAGCAAGTGTCTTTTAATTTCATGGCTGCGATCACCATCCAGTGACTTTGGAGCCCAGAAAAATAAAGTCAGCCACTGTTTCCCCACCTATTTGCCATGAAGTGATGGGACCGGATGCCAACTTAGCAGCAGCTAAAGTCAGGGAGCCTGATTCCTCCAGCCCCACTGTTCTTTCTCAAGATTGCTTTGGCTATTCAAGGTCTTTTGGATTTCCATACAAATTGCAAAACTTTTTGTTCTAATTCTGTGAAAAATGGCATTGTTATTTGATAGGGATTGCATTGAATCTTTAGATTGGCTTGGGTAGTCTAGTTACTTCAACATTTATGCATTTTATTGGCATATAGTTGTTCATAGTAGTCTCTTATGAGCCTTTGTATTTCTCTGTTGTCTGTTGTAACCTCTCCTTTTTCACTTCTAGTATTACTGATTTGAGTTTTCTCCCCTTTTGTCTTGATGAGTCTGGCTAAGTTTTACCAATTTTGTTTATCTTCACAAGTAATTATCTTTTAGTTTCATGGATCTTTGCTACTATTTTCTTTGTCTCTACATTTATTTCTGCTCTGATCTTTAATGATTTTTTTTTCCTTCTACTCTTTGGGTTACATTTGTTCTATCTCTAGTTGCCTTAGGTGTAAGGTTAGGTTGTTCATTTGAGATTTTTCTTGTTTCTTGAGGTAGGATTGTATTGCTATAAACTTCCCTCTTACAACTGCTTTTGCTGCATCCCATAGGTTTTGGGTCATTGTGTTTTCATTGTGATTTGTTTCTAGGTATTTTTTTATTTTCTTTTTGATTTCTTCAGTGATCCATTGGTTATTTAATATCATATTGTTTAGCCTCCATGTGTTTGTGTTTTTTTAAATAGCTTTTCCCCTTTAATTGATTTCTAATCTCATAGTGTTGTGGTTGGAAAAGATGCTTGATATAATTTCAGTTTCTTAAATTTCCTGAGACTTGACTTGGTGACCCAAAATGTGGTCTATCCTGGAGAATATTCTGTGTGCACCTGAGAAAAAAGTGTATTCTGCTGCTTTCAGATGGAATGTCCTATAAATATCAATTAGTTCTTTCTGTTCTGATGTGTCATTTAAGGCTTTATTTCCTTATTGATTTTCTGTCTGGATAATCTGTCCATTGGTGTATTTGGGGTGTTAAAGGTATTGTGTTACTGTTGATTTCCCCTTTTATGGCTGTTAGCCCTTGCTTACGTATTGAGGTGCTCTTACATTGGGTCCATAAACATTGACACTTGTTATATCTTCTTCTTGGATTGATCACTTGATCATTATGTAGTGTCCTTTCTTGTCTCTTGTAACTATCTTTAAAGTCTATTTTGTCTGATATGAGTATTTCTACTTCAGTTTTCTTTTGATTTCCATTTACATGAAATTTTTTTTTTTTTTTCCATCCCCTCGCTTTCAGTCTGTATGTCCCTAGGTCTGAAGTGGGTCTCTTGTAGACAGCATATATATGGGTCTTGTTTTTTTATTCATTCAGCCAGTTTATGTCTTTTGTTTGGAGCATTTAGTTAATCTACATTTAAGGTAATTATCAAAATGTATGTTTCTATACCCATTTTATTAATTGTTTTGGGTTGGTTTGTATAGGTCTTTTTCTTTCCCTTCCTCTTTTGTTCTCTTCTCTTGTGTTTCTTGCCTAGAGAGATTCCTTTAACATCTTTGTAAAGCTGGTTTGGTTGTGCTAAATTCTCTTAGCTTTTACTTATCTGTAGAGTTTTTGATTTCTCTGTCAAGTTTGAATGAGAGACTTACTGGGTACAGTAATCTTGGTTGTAAGTTTTTCCTTTTCATCACTTTAAATATATCTTGCCACTTCCTCTGGCCTGCAAAGTTTCTGATGAAAAATCAGCTGATAACATTATGGGAATTCCCTTGTATGTTATTTTCTGCTTTTAATATTTTTTCTTTGTATTTAATTTTTTTAGTTTGATTAGTATGTGTCTTGGCATGTTCCTGCATGGGTTTATCTTGTATGGGACTCTGTGCACTTCCTGGACTTGAGTGACTATTTCCTTTCCCATATTACAGAAGTTTTGGACTATGATCTCTTCAAATATTTTCTCAGGCCCTTCTCTTTTTCTTCTTCTGTTGTTATTGTTCAGTCACTAAGTCATGTCCGACTCTTTGTGACCCCATGCACTACAGCATGCTAGGCTTCTCTGTCCTTCACTATCTCCCGGAATTTGCTCAAATTCATGTGCATTGAATTGGTGATGCTGTCTAACCATCCTGAATTGGTTCTTCGCATCAGGTGGCCAAAGTACTGGAACTTCAGCTTCAGCATCAGTCCTTCCAATGAATATTTAGTGTCAATTTCCTTCAGGATTTATTAAAGGAATCTTAGTTTGATTTCCTTGCTGTCCAAGGGGCTCTCAAGAGTCTTCTCCAGCACCACAATTTAAGATCATCAATTCTTTGGCACTCAACTTTCTTTATGGTCCAGCTTTCACATTTGCACATGACTACTGGAAAAATTATAGTTTTGACTATATGGACCAAAGTGATGTCTTTGCTTTTTAATATGCTGTCTAGGTTTGTCATAGTTTTTCTTTCAAGGAGAAAGCTTCTTTTAATTTCATGGCTGCAGTCACCATCCACAGTGATTTTGAAGCCCAAGAAAAGAAAATCGTCACTGCTTCACTTTTTTTCCTTCTATTTGCCATGAAGTGATGGGATCAGATGCCATGATCATAGTTTTTTGAATGTTGAGTTTTAAGCCAGCTTTTTCACTCTCCTCTTTCACTCTCATCAAGAGGTTCTTTAGTTCCTCTTCACCTCTTATTCTTCTGGGACCCCTGTAATTTGAATGTTGTTGCATTTAGTGTTGTCCCAGAAGTCTCTGAAAACTTTCCTCATTTCTTTTCATTATTTTTTCTTTATTCTTTTCCACAGCAGAAATTTCCAATGTTCTGTCTTCCAGGTCACTTATATGTTCTTCTGCCTCAATTATTCTGCTATTGATTCTTTTTAGTGTAGTTTTCATTCCGTCTACTGTCTTATTCATCTCTGTTTGTTCTTTACCTCTAGGTCCTCGCTAAACTTTTCTTGTATCTTCTCAATCCATGCCTCCATTCTATTTCTGAGAACTTAGATCATCTTTACTATCATTACTCTGATTTTTTGGGGATAGATTGCTTTTCTCTTCTTCATTTAGTTGTTCTTCTAGGCTTTTATTTTGCTCCTTCATCTGAAACATATTTCTTTGTCACCTCATTTTGTCAGACTTACTGTGCTTGTGGTCTCCTTTCCACAGGCTCCAGAATTGTAATTCCTGTTGCTTCTGGTGTCTGCCCCCTGGTGGGTGAGGTTGATCTAGAGGCTTGTGCCATTATCCACTTGATAAGGGGTTTGACTGGTGCTGTGGTGAACAGAGCCTGCCCTGGATATTGAGTAGGGCCTCCCCATTCCTCTGTGGTTGTCACTGCCCTGTCAAGGGTGGGGTCTACTCCCTAGTTGTTGGAGTAGAAGCCCCTAGATCTATTTCTTAGCAGTGATTCAGATCTGCAGTGCTAGTGAGGCAGGCTTGGAGCAGTTGCACTGGGAGAGAAGCCACTGAGTATTCCTCTTCTGGAACTGTTTATCTGTGAATGTATTCTGTTGTTTCCCCTCTCGCGTGTTGTGTGGGCTTACAAAGTATACTACTGTTGGCAATGCTATCAATCCTAAGTGTGGGTATTCTGGCAATTGACCCTGCTGACTCTCAAGTGTTTTTTTAATCCAGCCACTGGTGCAGTCCACTGAGGTTAGGTCCAAGTACTTCAGTAGTCATGTATCTGGACCCACTGTGGGAGATACAAAGACAACTCGAACCCTTGTCTGACCCTATCCCCACATGTACATGCCCACAGAGCCTACAGCTGCTAAAACCCAAACTGAAAGACAGCCATTTTATCTTTAAAGAAAGAAAATCTCCTTTAATTCCTTCTATACATTTTCGCGCCCCCCCCTCCCAACTTTTTAAAATCAAATTTTAACAGAAAGGATGAGACTCAATTATCCAGTGGTGTCTTAGGTTGAATTACCCTAGAAGCAGACTCTGAGGCAAAGATTTGAGTAGAAGTATTTGGGAAATTATCCCAGTAGTCACAGGTAGGAAAGTAGAGAAGTAAGATGGAGATGGACTAGAAGCCAATAAAATGTGCATAGGTTACTGACCTATGAGCACCTGAGACTCAGTCCCTTTTGGAATCTCTGGAAGATGGTGTTTTACATTTAGGGGCAAGAATGCTGGAGTGTTTATCCAACAAACTATCAATCATTGTAGGAGGGATACTTCTGGGGATATTGACTCCCTGATATTTCTGGTTTGCTCCTGCATGCTGACTGATTGAGCTCCAGCAGCCAGAAAAAGCCCTCAGGCACAGTTGCCTTCAGTTGGTAGATATTGGGCTGGTATGTACTAGAGCAGTAAATATATTAATTGTTTATTGCCACATAACAAACTACCCTCAAATTTTGTGAGATAATGAGTGTTTATTTTTTTCTAAGCCATTGTTTCTGTGGGTCAGGAAATCAGTTTAACAGGTGATTCTGGCTGAAGATTTCCCATGAAATTGTGTTCAAGATGGTAACTAGGCTTCAGTCATTTGAAGGTGTGACTAGGGCTGCAGGATCTGCTTCCAAGGTAGCTTACTTGTGTGACCATTGGCAGGAAGTTTTATGTCCTTGCCATGTGGATCCCTCCTTAGGGCTCTTTGTGAATCTTCAAGTTATAGCAACTGACTTATTCAGAGTGAGTGATCCAAGAGAAAGCAAGGAGGAAGCAACCATACCTTTTATGACCTAGTCTTGGCAGTCACACACTGTAATCTATTTCTGCCATATTATACTGTCATTAGAAGCAAATTAGTAATTTCAGCCCATACTCAAGGGGAGAGTTATCAGTCTCTAATTTTTGAAAGGAGTTGTGTCAAAGAGTCTGTAAGACTATTTTAAAACCACTACAGTGCATATGAGAGCATATGAGCTGGGTACCACCAGCATCTGCTAAAGGGGGTCTGAATCCTGTTTTTGACCTGTCACCAATCTGGGTTCTTATAGTTCCTGGCAGAAGGCACTAAGGATCAGTTCATCCATGACTGCTTTTTTAGCATTTGCTTTATCCCTTCCCAAAGACTCTCTTCTCTTCTTTACCTTCTGTCCTTCTGCCCCTCCCCAAAAGTCAACAGTTATTTTTTTTTTTTTACCAGTAGACTAATTGATCTCAAACAGATCACTCCTCCATGTCAGAGTCTCTATATTGTACTATTCCAGACATACTATCACAGTATAATTTAAAGACTGTGATACTGAGTACTTTGGTGGCACACCAATCTCTAGTACTTTTTACCTAAGAGTTCTAAGTTTGTATATGTGGTCTGCCTGGAGATTGGTTCTTTAACTCAAATGATACTGACAACCTGGGCCTCAGATTTCTCTCTGCATATAAAATTTGTTGTGCCTAATATCATCAACCCTCTATTTTAATACTTCCTTTATTATCCGTACCTCATAGATCTCCTTCCTTTCTTCCTGTTGAATGTTACACATGTTTGGCATTTTCTGAAAAGAGAGTAACTTTAGAAGTGAGTGTAAAATATACTCTATGACTATCTTAGACTCTGCCTTGAGAGAACCCACACTAAGACAAGGACTTGAGTCCAGGTAGCTTATTTGGGAGATAATCACATGAAACAAGAGTGGAGAAATGGAGAAGAGATGGGGAAGGAAGAAAACGCAATACTAGGGTTTGTAATTGAGGTCATTGCTATGAGGAACAGGGTCTTGATTCCAGTGGGTTCTTCTAATAAGTATAAGGAAACTGATAGAATGCCAGAGCTTTTTATCTATTTATCTATTTCTCTATTACTCCCTTTCCCTGTTGTTTGAGAATTTCCCCTGGGGTCATTGCTCTCCCATACTTTGGGGTCATGCTTAAATGGAGGCAGAGCAGACTGTTAGTATAATTGACGATTCCAAAGTCAAAAGCTAAAAAAGGTGTGGCTTGAGGTGGGATGCAGGCAGAAATGGGTTTTTGCACAGAACTGTCCACCATAGCTTTCACTGAAGTCAAAGGAGGGCCCAAGGGATATAACTAGGGTACCAGAGGCATCTGCTGCAATGGCCAAATAGTGGATATTGAGACACCCCTTGGGCTAAATGGAAATACCCCAATGGCAGATAATAGCCAGGGGTTGAAGTTGCTGAGGCAGATAGGGCTGGGAATTTACCTGGAAGGGGTAGCCAAAAATCTTGATTTAGGAGTTCCCTGGTGGTTTAGTGGTTTAGGATTCAGCGTTTTCACTGCCATGGCCTGAGTTCAACAATCCCTGGTTGTGTAACTGAGATTCTGCAAGCTGTGCAACATGCCACCTCCCACCAAATCTTGATTCAGAAAGGAAACTATGATTTCTTTGAGATAGGAGCATGAGTACAAAGGCAGGGATGACTTGGAAACAGGCCTTATCTAAGCACAGGTCTGCAAAGAAACAAGTATATAAATACAAGTGGAATTTTTCTAGAAGAACTGATGTAAAAAAAAAAAATGGTTCCCCAAGTGGCCAGGTACCAGTCATATCCGTAGTGGGGCTGCTAGCAGAGTTTGGTACCTGGAGGAGGGAAGTAGGGCCAGAAAGACACGGTGGGGTGGGACAAAAAGGTGACATAGTCCATGAGGTGACAGTCCATTTAAAAAGATTTTAAAGGGAACGCCTAAGAATACTGTCTTAACCAAATGGTTTAAAGATGAATTTTAGAAGATTAGTATGTAGGAGGTGGGACATGGGTGTTTGGGGGCAGTCAGAGCCCAAACAGGAGTTTGATTGGGATGGCTGAAAACAAGAGTATTGAAGTGACACTGGTCAGCTCTAGAGTAATCAGTGAAAAAGGGAGAAAAGAGTATGGTGTTGATAGTAGAGGGTTAAAAAAATAGAAGGGGATCCTCTCTTGCAAGCAGTCCTAAATGGCCTGTGGCCACACATCTGTATAGTCATTCTGGAGAAGTATGACTATGTAAAGCTAATCTACAACTAATCGAGGACTTGCTAAATCTATTTCTTAATGGTTCCTGACTGTCCATTTTTTTCTCTTTCCCACTGCAATTGTCTAGTTCAGGTCTCCATAGACTGCTATGACCATCTTCTAACCAATCCTTGTCCCAAGTCTTGACTCTTCCAATCCTTTCTCCACAAAGTTGTCAATTGTAATAGGTCTAATAAATACATCTATTTTTCAGTTGCTCTCCTGCTTAAGGTAACTCCTGATCATTATTTAATAATCAGCTTCAGTTCAGTCGCTCAAGAAATTACTTGTCTCCCAAAGATGTTTCAAGACAGCATTCCCTCTTTTTTTCCCCCTTCTCTTTTATGATAAAGAATCTCCCTGGCAGAGTGACACATGCCTTGCTGGCAAGAGTCACAGGAGCTGTCCATGGTCCTACTGGTAGGTCCTACTGGTAGGGACTGGGTGCGACTGTCTAGGTGATGATACTTGGAGGACCCAACATGGCTCTGCCCACCCCCAAACAACCTATTCCACCTCCTACATATGAATCTTCTAACATTCATCTTTAAACTATTTGGTTAAGACAGTATTCTTAGGAGTTCCCTTTAAAATATTCATAAACTTTCTGTTAAGTGTAATAGGACAGGAAGCTAATATCTACTACCACATCAAGCTACTACACCTCTCCTTGCAGAGAAAGGTTCTAAAGGGAGGGATAAAGAACAATGCCTTTACATGAGGAAGAGGGGTAGGGGAAGGATAGAGACCAGCGATTCTCAAAGGGTGATTCCTGGATCAGCACCATCAGCATTTAGAATAGTTGGAAATGCGAATTCTCAGGTTCCTCCCTAGATTCAGAAACTCTGAGACCGGAGTTGAGCAATCTGTGTTTTAGCAAGTCCTCCAAATGATTCTGATGCATGTTAAAGCTTGAGAACCACTGATAAACATACACACACATGCATGTATATACATGATCCCTAAGCTAGGATACCAACTTTGCTTACTTTTTCGTTCTTTTACTGCTGAGTTAGATTTAACCTCACAAGTTAAGAACACACAATGCTCTAGGTGTCCACAATTGATTAATAAGTTAGGAATGTCTGCCTGGCCTGTGAGATGGGGAAGGAGATAGAGGCTGCAGAGGTCAATTACAAAGGTAGGTACGTGGATCTGAGAGAACGAAGGCCCCAGATAAATAAATATGTGAGATGTTAGCATACCATTTTTTTTTTTCTCTTAACCAGAGCTACTGAAACTTTCATCTGCATGTGAATACCCTGGGGATTCGATTCATGACCAGATTCCCATTCAGTCACTCTAAGGTGGGTCCCCAATTCTGTGTTTCTAACCATTTTGCAGATGATGCTGATGCTTCTGGTCCTCAGATCTCAGTTCAGTTCAGTTCAGTAGCTCAGTCGTGTCTGACTCTTTGCGACCCCATGAATTGCAGCACCCCATGCCTCCCTGTCCGTCACCAACTCCCGGAGTTCACTCAAACTCACGTCCATCGAGTTGGTGATACCATACAGCCATTTCATCCTCTGTCGTCCCCTTCTCCTCCTGCCCCCAATCCCTCCCAGCATCAGAGTCTTTTTCAATGAGTCAACTCTTCGCATGAGGTGGCCAAAATACTCTAAACTACTGATCTTTCTCTACCCACCTTATTTTTGTGACTCCCTGCCAGAATATTATTTTTAGCAAAAATAAAATATCATACCATTTTACAAAGAAAAAGACTGATAATACCTGGTAAAACACTTGGAAGGGCAGTTCAGTGCAGGGTCTGAATGCACCTTTTCTGCAGTGCTCAGTAACTGCTCCTGTGCCCCTGCCTCTGTCAGACCTGTGCCACGGCCCCGTGAGAAACCCTTGGAACCTTCCCACCTTTGTTTCTGTTTGTTCTATCACACCGTTTTCTACTTTTGGTTCAATGCAATGTGGGAGCCAAATGGTAAACAGCGTTTGCTGATTGATGTCTTTCTCTTCTCTCCTCTCTCTCTTAAATAAAATCTACCTGCTGTCAATTACTGAGTGCTTCCAGGCAGGATTAGCAATGTCACTAAAATCAGGTCAGAGATACTTTGGAATCTGTTCGGTGTGGAATTCCCTTGTATTATAGCAGTAATAATAAAGTAAAAGTCTCCCCAGCCTCTCTCTCCAGGCTCCCTTTTCCTCTACATGTTTCTTTTTTTTTCCCCCCTAGATTGCTTAAGTCATTCTATTTGGTCTTTTCCCCCACAGATGCTCAGTCACCGTGGAGTATAGCCAGCTACAGCAGAGGCAACAAAAACCTTTTGCATTAAGAAACAACAAATAAAACAACCCTTTGTTACTGTTTTTCTTTCCCTAAAGTTCAACTCATAAGGTATATGATAGAACCCATTTCTTCCTTTCCTTTCTCTTCTTTCTTCTCTTCCTCCTTCTGTTTCCCACTACTCCCTCTCCTTCCCCTCCCAATTTTTCTCCTCCTCTTACCCTGTTCCTCCTTATTCCCTTCCTCTTTTTCCTTCCTCTTCCCTTCCCCATTCTCTTCCTCTCACTTTTCTGGGTTTCCATCTCTCTCATTGTCCCTGCCCCTTCTTTCCCCTCATCTCTCTTGCCCTCCCCTCTCACTGTTCCCCTGGAATGTGGAGGTATGATAAAAATCTCTCTTCCTGTGAGATCGGTGCACACATCCAAAGTCTATCATAGCAGAGTCCCCTGATCCTGAGCTCAGTGAAGCCTGAAAGGGTCATTTCAGACTCTCCATTTAGGAACCACCCATTTAATGAATGCCTCAATTGTGTGTTTGAAATTAATCAAGTGTTATTAACCAACGACCTGAAATCTAGTATATGCAGCTAGAACATAGAGTTTCTGTCAATGTGGAACAAACATGATATGTTGAAGGTAGCAGCGTGTTTACAGCTTTTCATTGGAGAAGATTAAGTAACAAGGTGGAACATGCAGCACCTGCCATCTCTGTTTCCAACTCACATCCCCTGATGTGAGGCCAAGTGTCTCTGTCGAAGTCAGGGCTGCAGCCATTCGCCTCACACTCACTACCTGGAGTGTCTTATTGATATGATGAAACTGTGGGCTGTAGCTTCCTTGACAGACAAATACCCTGAGCCTCCGGGGGCAGCATGGATGTGTGTGTGGCATCAGCACAGCCCATCTAAACGCTCCCACCAGGTCTGGGGCTCTGAAGCCCTTTAGGGATATTTTAGCAATACTACAAGAGAGAAAGAAATGGAGAGAAGTCAAAAGCACTCAGGCCTTGCCTCCCCACAGCATCCTTGCTGGGAGGAACCCTCCCTGGGGTGGGGTGCTCCCTCTGCCCCCCCACCCTCCCGGCCATGCTTTCTTGTCCTGAGCTTGCCAGAAGCACAGCTCAGCACTTTTCTGATTGCATGAGGCTTCAGAGCTGCCTTCAGTTGACCAGCAGAAATCACATTTTGTAATTGTAGCCTTCCTAGAGGGGTTTCCCAGGTGGTGCTGGTGGTAAAGAATCTGCCTGCCAATGCAGGAGACATAAGAGATGCGGGCAAAGCAGCATGTAGGTAGAGAAGCTGACCAGGGTAGAAGCCTTTGGTCCTTATCATCCATTCTATTTTTCATTACATTTCAGAGTCCTTTTGGAAATCCAAGCACCTTGCCTTGCACACAGTGGTTTGGTCTCACGCACACATTTAATATACATGCATTTTCCTGTATGTGTGCAGTAAAGAGTCATGGAGGAGAGCGGTAAACACTTAAATGGGCATGTGCCCCAGGCTGAGACTTCCTAAGACAGAATTCAGGCTTCCATCTCATATTCTTTTGCAACTCTTCTTACCTGAGTATGATTTTAGTATTTAGAGACTCAAAGTGTATTTTGAATACAATGTGATCCCTATGTGAAACTGGGCTGTGAGAGAGAATACTGTTTTTCTAAACTGTGGTTGTAGTGGAGTAATTAAGAAAGAGCATAGGGATAAAAAAAGGAAGAGCATAGGGACTGGAATCAGACTGCCTGGTTCCAAACCCTGGCACTAGCTACTAGCTGTTTTGCCCTCAATTTCACATCTGCAGACTGGGATTAGTGTTGTAGGGGAAGATAAAACTTTTGCTCTTCCCTCTTAGGTTCAGTAACAGGGATCTGTGAATTAAACTGGCAAAAGACAGATTAACAGGAGAAAAGATATATTATGTAAGCATATAGCAGCTTCACAGAAAGAAATTAGAAACCTAAGCCTAGAAGGGACTAGGCTTGAGAGTTTATATGCCATTTTAACAAAGGGCAGAGGCGGTGGCCATGGCGGCCTGGCGGGTCCTAGCATCCGCGTTCGGGAGGCCGCGGCCCACCGCCCAGCTGCCAGAGCCGCCACCCTGTGATGGAGCAGCGTTCCGCCGGTGCAGCAGCGTCCCACTCTGCTCCACTGCGCGGGAAGACAGCGGTGGCCCCAGGCCCAACTCGCAGGGCAGGTCGGAAGAAGCAGCCAGACACCTTGAGCCAAGAGTTAACAGAGGCGGAGCTACACGCAGCCGCCTGTGCTGCTGGCCAGCTAAACTAGGTGGGCCCAGCTGGCCCACTTGCAGAGAGGCCAGTCCTGTGGCTCAGCCTGTAGACACTGTCCATATGGTCAAATCAATGTTAAAGATCCATCCAAAAAGAAGCAGTTCAATTCATGTTTTTATGTGTGACAACAATTTTATTTCTGTTCTCTGTCTAATTGAGCCTTATTAAAAATAAATAAATAAAACTTTAATAAAAAAAAAACAAAGGGCAATACATTGAGGAGAAATGACTAGACAAAGGAAAATCAATTTGGGCTTCTAGGGGCTGTAAATCATGGGGAGGTAAATATTTGGGGGAAACTAATGGAATATAGGGCTTCCCTCGTGGCTCAGATTGTAAAGAATCCACCTGTAATGTGAGAGACCTGGGTTGGGAAGATCCCCTGGAGAAGGGAACAGCTACCCACTCCAGTATTCTTGCCTGGGAAATCCCACAGACAGAGGAACCTGGAGGGCTACAGTCCATGGGATCACAAAGAGTCGGACAGGACTGAATAACTTTCACTTTCAGTGGAAGATAAGGATTATTTATTAGTAAGTTTTGTGATGCAGACTCAAGTTGGTGTCATCTCTCCTGTGATTAAGAGTAGTTCTCCTCTTCCTGGTATGGGAGGTGGAAGGGGACACCTTCACAAAGAGAAATGTATATCCTGCTTTTAGGCAGAAAGGGGGAGGGAAGAGAGTTTCTTTGTCTGCTCTCTCTTAATTGCTTTCACTCCAAGACAATCCTTATGCCAAAGTAGCATATTTTAGGGTGGCATCTTCTGATCCCCTTCAGTATAAAGTATAAAGAGGAAGAAACTTGTAGGGTTATGAGGATTAGTTATAGTAACCATTTTCTAAATGCTCTTTTCCCCTTTCAGTTAGGCAGGGGAGCAGGCTTCAAACCATACAGCTGGGGGAGTATGTATATGTTCTTTGGAGATGTTAGTACCTGCAGCAGGCAGCATCCCACAGAAGCCAAGGTGGGCAATCAAACAGCCATGGGGATCAAGGCCTGGCCTTGCTGAAGACTTTCATTTTACCGTAGGGCTTACAGTTGGCTAGCAGTGAGAGGGCTAGGCTGGTGGTTAGGAGAGTTTGTGTTGAGCTGGGCAGATGAGGAATGATGGTTTACTAAGTAATCCATAAGGGCCACTCTTCCTACTGTCACTGAAGGAATTTCATAGTACATATGCCTATGTTTTAAAGACTTTTACTTATAACTGGCTCATGAACTAGTTAAGCTAAGGGTCAGGGTAGCCATAGGCAAGGTTGGTTTCCCCTCCAATACTTCAGCCACCTGATGCAAAGAGCCAACTCACTGGAAAAGACCCTGATGCTGGGAAAGATTGAGGGCAGGAGGAGAAGGGGATGAGATGGTTGGATGGCATCATCAACTCAATGGACATGAAGTTGAGCAAACTCTGGGAGATAGTGAAGGACGGAGAAGCCTGGTGTGCTACAGTCCTTGGGGTTGCAAAGAGTAGGACATGGCTTAGCAACTGAACAAGTCCTCTATCTTGCTCTCCAGTCAATGTTTTCTCCACCCAACTTCCCATGTAAGCTTCATGTGCCATTCATCAGATTTTTTTTTCCTATGGTAATCTCAAGCCTCCCAGAAACCCCTCTTTTTAACCAAATCCATCAGGAGTCCTTCTCTAGGGGTTCAGTCCTAAAGTCAGCTAATATGATAAACTAAGGCCTGCTGAGGTGTTAATGAGCTCTAATGAGTTAGTCTCACTCAAGTCTAGCTTGAGGTGATATAGTTAACTGCCTACTAAATTATTTGATGCTATCATTTCCCCGTTCTCCTCTCCCACTCCATTCCCACTGGTCTGCTGTAATTCTGCAAATGTCCAGCATGAATCATTTATTAGGGTTAATAAGCTAGTGTGTGGCCTGAGAGTTAAGTTCACACTTAACAACAAGGAGATATTAACAAGAGCCCCTTGTTCAGACAGAAGCCACCCAGTTTGCTTTCCACAGGCGTGGTGGATGATTCATGGTGGGAAGAAGAGAACTCACTTTATACTTGAGGAAGTAACTTATTTTCCTCTGAAGCTTATTCCTCTCAAAGCTGCCTATTCATATCAGATCTGGAACATTTGCAAAGTACCTTACCCCAGGTCATATGCTCATGTGAAATATTTGGAATAACTAAGTGTAGCTTTCAACTGGACTGTTAAAATTTAAGACTGTTTCTTATTCCTGTATATTGGAAGATCTTCCGTAAATCTTTTTGGTGCGCTCAGATTTGCTCTGTTTTCTGGATCTGCTGTCCATCTTGATGTGTCTTAAAAGCAAGTTGGTACGTATATTTTTTTTATTCTGAGTACTTGCGCTGTAGAGCAGATTGTTGGATAGCTTTCAGAAACTCCAGATTTAGGTCCAGATGTCTCAGGATGAGGCAAATTGTCCTCTCACTGAGATCACCTTCTCAGTGGAGGCATTGTTGTGTGGAAATAAATGAAGACCACCCACATGAAAACAAAGGCTATTTATTCAAAGTTTGCTATAGAAAGGGAATTGGCCACCATCATTTGTGATCTGGCAGCAGCTCAAAGGCAGGCAGATGAATGGGAAAGCTTTATAGTGGATAAAGAGGAAAGCTTCAGGGCTGCTCTAATTGAAGGCTGTTGGCATGGGGGAGCTACAGGTGGGCTAACTAAGAGCGAGAATCCTACGTGATTGGTTTGAAGCAGATATTTGACTTTCTTTGGTTGGTCCTAGGCTGGTTGTTGTTTCGTCACTAAGTCATATCCAACTCTTATACAACTCTATGGACTGTAGGCTGCCAGGCTCATCTGTCCATGAAATTTCCCAGGCAAGAATCCTAGAGTGGGTTGCCGTCTCCTTCTCCAGGGGATTTTTCTGACCCAGGAATCAAATCCATGTCTCCTGACTTGTAGGTGGATTCTTCACCACTGAGCCACCAGGAATTCTGGTCCTAAGCTGGAGGTGGGGACAAAAATTAAGGAAGTTGTCAGTTATTAGTCAAATCCTGACCATTTGAGGCTGAATGTTACAGGAGTTATTCTTTGACACACCTTCGACACCTAACAATCTGACACTTTACAAGTTTGACTTACAGAGAGCAGACTGACTTTCTGGGCTGGTTTCTGTAGAAAGTGGGTTGGTTTCCTGGGCTGGTTGCTACAGGTTGTGGGTGAGTGTTATGTTTTTATTTGTGGCCTGGGCATTGTCCACTGAGTCTCTCGTTTGAGAGCTGCAATGCTTCGTATATGTTTGTATGAATGAAGTTATCTGATAATTTTCCACTGGATTTTTCATACACCCTGCATGTACTTTGGGAAATAGTTTCTTTAAGAAACCCCATAGTAGCTGTGTGCTGTGTTACCAAGATCCTTCTTCAGGATGGGAGGACTTATGCTCCTAGGTGCCCTCAGGAGTCAGTCCTCTTCTCTCCAGGACCTGCCTTCTACTGCAGGAGCCACTTTGCCAAAGTTGATACTTTTTCCATTGGCAGCCAATAGCCTATGATTGGCCAATGCAGGGCATAATGACTTGACCTCCTCTGCTAAAGTTTGTACAGCTCTGAAGAACTGTCCCAGCTTCAGGGCTCTCAGTAGTCTGCTGAGACCTTAGATGAGATGGCATCATAGCTCAACTCTCTCTGCCCAATTTTGCTTCATTTTCTTCCCCAAATTTTAATTCTCAGAACACTTCACAGCAAACTTGCTGTTTGCTAATCTCCGTCTCAGTCTGCCTCTTGGGGAATATTACCTGTAACAGTCCCTCTTTAAATTATCTTAATTTGAGTGTACCATCTGTTTCCTGCTGGGACCATGACTGACATAGGATATTACATTTATTATTTATTTCATTAAATTCAGGTTTGTGATTCACAATAGAACTTGGGTTATTTTTGTTGTTATTATTATTTGTTTCTTTTTTATATAGACTAGAGGATATGGGGCTGCTCTGATTGTGTGAATTGGGGAATGTTTAACATCTTTTTTAAATCATTTTTTTGTCTGTCACATTTATACACACACACACTCACTTCTATAACGCCCAGAGTATATCCTTAGAATTCAGAGCTTAATGAAAGTGTGATACTACATAGAGCAGGGACAGATGTAGCACTTCTTGGTTTGGACTTACACAAAGACTATCAGAGGCAGCTGGGTGCCCTGATAGGGTATGGAATTGACAAAATGGCTCATTTGTTGTTGTGCTACAAATCTTTTGTACTGTGCCTTACATAACTGTCCTGGAAGAACATACACCAAGAATCTGTGCGGTTCACTTTATAGTTTTCATGGACACTGGACTCTCCTGGCTCTTGAGCCAAGCTCAGCATTCCCAAGACAACACCATCATAGGAAAGAAAGCAGGGTCAGTGGTCAGGTGACAGTGAAAACTATGTCCACATCACTCTGGAATGTTTATTTTTTTCTGAAGAGTTTGTCTGAGAGAGAGAATTATAGCACAGAGATTTAAACATGGGCCTTGGAACTAGATTGCGTGTGTGTACTCAGTCACTTTAGTCATGTCTGATATTTTGCAACCCTATGGACTATAGCCCGCCAGACTCTTCTGTCCATGGGATTCTCCAGACAAGAATACTGGAATGGGTAGCCATTCCCTTCTCCAGAGGATCTTCCTGATCCAGGGGTCGAAACCGTGTTTCTTATGTCTCCTGCATTGGCAGGTGGGTTCTTTACCACTAGCACCACCTGGGAAGCTCTGGTGCCTAGCAGCTCCTATGAAGCTGGAAAGACCCAGAAGAAAGGCTTCAGAACAAAGATAGCAGATTTTACAATTGAATTTTATGACTTTCACGTCACTATGAATACTTATTCACACACACACACAAACACACACACACACCAGGGACACTATCCATTTATAATGTGTGCATGCATACTAAGTCGCTTCAGTCATGTCTAACTCTTTGTGACCCTATGGACTGTAGCCCGCCAGGCTCATCTGTCCATAGGATTTCCCAGGCAAGAACACTGGAGTGGATTGCCATGCCCTCCCCCAGGGGATATTCCTGACCCAGGGATCTAACCCATGTCTCTTAAGTCTCCTGCATTGGCAGGCAGGTTCTTTAGTGCCCCCTGGAAAGCCCTAGAACTAGAATGCCTAGGTTCAAATCTTTTCTTTGCCATTTACCTGCTCTGTGGTGTAACTACTTAATCCCTCAGTGCTTCACTTTCATTTGTCAAATGAAAAAAATGATAACATCTGATAAAATAGTTGTGCTGATTGAATGAGTTAATCTACAGGAAGAATTTAGAATTGTGCCTGGCATGTAGTGAACATCATATTCCTGTATGGTGTCAACTTCATTGTTTTCCACATATAATTTAAAAATTATTGTGTAGTTAGGTGTTAATATTTTCCTGTTTAATTTTTTTCTTTAAGCAAAGAAATAATAGAGGAAGAAAAAAATAGCTGTCCAACCCTAAATGATAGCCGTCACCTATATTTTTCTCTAGTACATTTCTTCTAAATAATTAAATTCTATTATAACAACAAAAAAAGAAAGCTTAAATACAAGGAACATATATGGTATATTTTGTTTCCTCTCAGTTTATCAGACAAGATTTTAATATCTGTAACTTTATGTTACTATAAATCAATAAAAAGACAAAGAACCTGATAGATGTATGGGCAAAGTGTATATATATAGGCAATTTACAAAAGAAATGTGAATGACTAAATAAACATATGAAAACTTGAATAACTTCACTGCTGCTGCTAAGTCGCTTCAGTCGTGTCCGACTCTAGCGACCCCACAGATGGCAGCCCACAAGGTTCCCCCATCCCTGGGATTCTCCAGTCAAGAACACTGGAGTGGGTTGCCATTTCCTTCTCCAATGAATAACTTCACTAGTAAAGCATAAACACACATTAAAACAAAAATAAGATCCCTTGCCATGTATTGTTTTAGTAAAACTTAAAGGAAACAAGCAAATAAGATTCCTGTACTCCTTCCTCTCCCCATCCTTTGCCCTCCACAGAACATTAAATGTTCCTCTAATATTCTGGAAGCTATTCATCTTATATCCATGTTAGTGCTTGCTATTAAGTTGATATTTTTTTTTGTTATAAATTGCTATTTTTCTATCAACATCTAAAACTTCAATATCTGTACACTGCTCTCCTTTAATCCACTTTAATTTTCTGTCCTAACTCTCCTAAATCTTTTTGCTGAATTAATTAGTGTACTGGAAGATGGAGTAGAGTGATTCTCTCAGATAATTTCTTCAACTATGTCCATTCTGCTCTTCAACCCATTTATTTTTATTTCTATAAATCAAGTTTCCAACTGCTAAAAACTAATTTTGTGTTTTCCATAGCAATCTCTTTTGCTTTTCTGGGTTAGTTTTTCTCTCAAATCTCATGAACTGTGGCTGCCATTTGGGGCATTAGATTTTATGTTACTCCTTATATTTCAGTTAAATCCCCTCTTTTCTGTAAACCATTTGAATAGCTTTCTATTAGCTGCAATCAAAATAATGTCTATCTAGGACAGGAGTCTTATAGAGAATTGGAAGTAGGAGAGATCCCATCTACTTAGTTGAATCAACAAAGGCTTTCTGTGGTGGTTTGTAACATTTGGTTTTTCGGATCATAAGGTTTTAACTACCAAGAGTGGATAAAATGTTCCTGGTTGAAGGTAGAGCAGTAACAAAAGCAGATCAGGACAAACTTTTCAGGGAACAAGAAGCATCACAATTTGGCTGGGATCATGGGATAGGTAGGGTGGGGATTGAAAAGTGAAAGTGTTAGTGACTGAGTCTTGTCAGACTCTTTGCAACCCAATGGACTGTAGCCCAACAGGCTCCTCTGTCCATGGGATTCTCCAGGCAAGAATACTGGAGTTGGTTGCCATTCGTTAGTAGGAAATCTGGAAAGGTGTTTTGGGGGCAACATATGAAGGGCTTTGAATGCCAAGGAGAAGACTTTACAACTAGTCGGACACTGAGAAGATGCTAAAAAGATTTAAATAATAGCATGGTGTAATCAAAGATGCTGTTCAAAAAGATTAATCTGGCTACAGTATGCTGAATGGATTGAAGTGGTGACTTAGGTAGTAGAGGAACAAGTGAGCGAGACTAGCGAATTAGTTCATGCACGTGTAATGAAAGTTTGAACATGTGGAAATGGAAATAGAAATATTTCACACTGTATACAGGATTTGGGTATCTCTGTTAAAAATAGCCCATGCAAAGGAATAATTATATTTTTATGTTAAGAATCAAATGATAACAGACTGTAGTGATAGAATGCAAAGTGGCCAAAAATGTAACTCTTGCTGTATTAAAAACAAATTCACTCTTTACCCCCTTTAAACATTTATTTAACAGTTTCTCATAATATTTCAACTAATGACATTGACAACATGTGTGAGGTTAGAATTGCATCATTTGGCATGTTCTTCAAAGACCTAATCTTCAGAAATGTGTTTCTTAAAAGGAATTCCTAATTTCTGCTCTAGAGTTCTCAGCTAAAGAGTATCTCTCTTTTTTATTTTTTTTTAACTTTTAGCATGTTTCAGAATAATTGTATTGATCTTGCTCCTTGAGTAGTTTCTGGGAAAATTTTGTTCTCTGAAGCTTTTCTTAACTTTAGAGATCCAAAGGAACTGAGGCATACAGAACATAAATGTAGCAGTCCCCCTTCTCCACCCTCCCGCCCCACAAAAGAGCAAGTAAGCTCAAGAATGCTGAAGTAAGAATAGGATACAAAAGTTTAATTTGCTTGGTAATACACATCTAACTGAATTTGTTTTCCCCCCGGGACTACATATCAGTACTGTAAGTACTGCAAAGTACAGTGGATTCTGTAGTCGGCTGCCCAGATCCGTCTTCTCATCCTTCCAGGACTTAAGCACTGATTGCCTCAGCCTCTGGAAATGCTATAAGCCCTCTTTAGGAACTGCCCTTTGTTGAAAAACTTCCTTGCTCAAGGTCACACCTTCTTCTGAGGAACAATCTGCATCCAGTGGATGGTTTATTTGCAAGTATAAATAAATGCCCAGTCCATCAACCTAACTTGGAACAAGTCCAAAAGGCTATCTCAGCTTTAGAGCTCCCCATGGAACTGGCTGAGGTCTTTTGTATGAGTTTCCTATTATTGGCTATATCAAATGACTATACAGTTATGAGTTTTAAACAATACAAAGTTGTTATATTACAGTTCTGGAGGTCAGAAATCTGAAATGGATCTCCTGGGATAATATTAAGGTGTCAACAGAACTTTATTATTTCTGGGATATCTTGAGGAAAATCCATTCCCTTGCCATTTCCACTTTTTAGAAGCCACCTGTATCCCTTGGCTCATGACCATTTCTTTCTTCTTCAAAGTCAGCAGCACAGCATCTTCTCTCCTCTCCATCCTCTGCTTTCATCATTACTTCTCTCTCTGGCTTTGACTCTCCTACCTCTTTCTATTCCTTATAAGGACCCTAGTAATTATATTGGACCCATCTGGATAATCCAGGCTGATTTCCCCATCTCAGGATCCTTAATCACATCTGCAGAGCCCCTTTTGGCAGCTAAGGAACATACTCACAGGTTATAAGGATTAGTGTTAGTTGCTCAGTCGTGTCTGACTCTTTGCAACCCTATGGATTGCAGCCCACCAGGCTCCTCTGTCCATGGGATTCTCCAGGCAAGAATACTGGAATGGGTTGCCATTTCCTTCTCCAGGGGATCTTCGTGACCCAGGGATCAAACCCAGGTCTCCAGCATTGCAGTACAAGGATTAAGACATGTTTATCTTTAGGGTGCTAAGTTGCTTCAGTTGTATCCAACTGTTTGCAACCCTATGGACCGTAGCCTGTCAGGCTCCTATGTCCATGGGATTTCCCAGGAAAGAATACTGGAGTGGGTTGCCATTTCCTTCTCAGGGAATAAAACTACCGTATGACCCAGAAATCCACTATTGAGCATATACCCTGAGAAAATCACAATTCAAAAAGACACATGCACCCCAATGTTCATTGCAGCACTATTTACAATAGGACATGGAAGCAACCTAGATGTCCATCGACACATGAATGGATAAAGAAGATGTGGTACATATATACAGTGGAATATTCTTCAGCCATAAAATGGAACAAATTTGAGTCAGTTGTAGTGAGGTGGATGAACCTAGAGCCTCTTACACAGAATGAAGTAAGAAAGAGAAAATCAAGTATCGTATATTAATGTGTATATATGGAATCTAGAAAGAGAGTACTGATGAACCTATTTACAAGGAAGAAATAGAGACATGGAAGTAGAGAATGGACACAGCAGGGGCAAGAGAGGGTAGGATAATTGAGAAAGGAGCATTGACACATACACACTATCATGTGTAAAATAGATAACTAGTGGGAAGCTGCTATATAACTCAGGGAGCCCAGCCTGGTGCTCTGTGACAACTTAGATGGGTGGGATAGGAGAGGGGAGGCTCAACAGGGAGGGGATATGAATATGATTATGACTGATTTGCATTATTATATGGCCAAAACCAACACAACATTGTAAAGCAATTATCCTCCAATTAAAAAAATAAACACTTAAAAAATAAAGGAAGTGACTCAGTTTCTCTTTAACTCCTTCACATTGAAGATTCTCCTATGCAGTGCTGGCCAAAAATCCCAGGAGCTTCAAAGAGGAAACTAGACAGAGAATTGTCTCAGCTTGGGTTTCCTGAGAAGCAGATTTGAAAAGGAAGTTAAGTCTGCAGAAGATTTCTTAGGAAATACCCTTGGTGTCAACATTTATGGAAGAAGGGAAGGAATTAGGGTTGGGCGGATGGAGAAGCTGGGTTGCAATATAGCCTCAACAAGCTATTCAAACAAATGTTTAGACTCTCTAGCCATTCTAGAGGGTATGTGTTTCATTGTACTTTTAATTTGAATGTCTCCAATGACTACTGGGGCTTCGCAGGTGGCACTAGTGGTAAAGTACTTGCCTGCCAGTAGAGCAGACTTAAGAGATGTGGGTTCGATCCCTGGGTCAGGAAGATCCCTTGGAGGAGGGCATGGGAACCCACTCCAGTATTCTTGCCTGGGAAATCCCAAGGACAGAGGAGCCTGGTGGGCTATAGTCCATGGAGTCACAAAGAGTTGGACAGCACACATGCAGTGATGAATGATGTTGCATATCTTTTAATGTATTTATTTGTCACCTGTATCTTTTTGGTGAAGTGTCTGTTCAGATCTGCCTATTTTTTCAAAAATTAGCTTGTATTCCTACCGTTTAATTTTGAGGGCAAGTCTTTTTTTTTTTTTTAAATCAGGTATGTGTTTTGCAAATATTTTCTCAAGTCTGTCCCTTGTATCTTCAAGTAGTGTTTTTAAGAATAAATAGGAATCATTTCAACTCAGTGCCTAGGTTTCGAGAGTGGAACAAGAAAGAAAGGACTAAGGAGGGGAAAGCTGGAGTGACTCCTTGCATCCAAGGAGTACAATCAAGACTGACCACTTTTATAAACACATTTTTCTACTTCTATTACTTGGGCTATAGCACATGGTGCTAATGTAGAATTACCAACAATAAATACAGCAGATTATGGCAAGCTTGACTGGGAAACTTTGAGTTCCTTCCTACTGGGGAGATTCCTTCCAGTGGAAATAACTCTCAAGTAATGCAAATTATACAGAACAGTTGTTTACTCTGTATGTAGTGAGGTAAATAGTTAGATGGTACTCAATAAATAAAATTAAGTTTGAAGAGAGAAGCTCTGCTCTGAATGCATCTAGGTATGGAGGAAGTCCTTCTTAGTTTGAGGAAGAGCCTGAAAGCTATTCCTCCTAATGGGAGGAGACACTCATTAGTATGACCTTGAGAGTAGAACCTAAGACAAGTTTATGGTGCAAGTAGTTTATTTGGGATGTGATCTCAGGAAGCAAGACCAAAGGCATGGTGTTGGGGGCCAGAGTGAGGCACTCCTCCCGTGGCAAAGGTCATGAGGAAGGAGGCTCGACATACGCAAAGGCGGGATCGGGCCTCAGGAGTCCCCCTGGAAATCCTCGAGCATCTACCCCCATAACCAGAGCCTGCCTACTTTACTACTTTGTGCTCTCACCTACACCTCTGACTTTAAGGGGGGCTGTCCCCCACCACCTCTTTCGGAGAAGGAGTTAACTTAGAGCTCCAGTTAATAAAAACTCCTGGGCGTGACAAGAGTGTTTTAACCTACAAACTCCTCTGAAGGTTCTCTAGCCTGCCTGACAGGCTCGTCCGGCCACATGTGATTGCTTACAGCCTCCCAACCATGAGAGGCACGAGATGCTTTAAACCCTCTAAAAACAGGTTCTTTAGAGAAGTTAGAAAACTATTAGTATAAGTATAGTGGGCTGATTAGAAATTGTATTGATGAAGGGTTTTTCATTTGTTGAGCCAATGTTTGTTGCTAAGTCTCCACATCCCCTGCCCTTACACACATTAATGAATATATAGAAGAAATAAGTATTAACCTTTGATATTAATCACGTTAGACCTCAGGCTAAGTAAATTCTTTCCTTAACTAAAACCCACTACACCCTCACCCTATAGGAATGTAACTTTATTTGGGTGGCGTCTGTTTTGAGAATAATCACCCCTGGAGAAATAAGTGTCCTGGTTGACTGACCGCTGTCACAAGGAGAGGGTCATAAATTGTCAGCAGGCCCCCTGGCAAGAAGATGATGCAACACCCCTAAGACCTCTGTATACATTTGTATGAAGCACCTGACTTTGATAAAAGTCAGGACTGCTGACCCCATGTGACTTTTGCATAACATCTCAGTGTATAAAAGTAGACCACGGAAAATAAAGAATTGGGATCAGTTCCTCGAAATATTGGTCTCCCCATGTCGCTCTCTCTCTTACACTCTGGCTGAGTCTCCATCTGGAGTGCGGAACCCGCCATGCTTACTAATTATGCCTGGGCTTCTAAGATCTGACCGGGGAGGCCTCAGTGTCTCCTCTCCTTCGGGAGAACGGAAGGACGCCTGTGGCCTATGTAAGTGGTGCAAACTTCTTGTCTTGAAGTTTTATTGGTCTCCCGTGTAAACCAAGCTACTCAGCCTCTTTTCTCCACTGAATTTTCCTACTGAGCTATCCTCATTCTATTACTCTTTACATCTCTAACTAATATCTAATTGAAGCTATTGTATCCTGATCCTCGCCGACACCTTCCCTCTTCGAACTCCCTGGATCAGCCGGGGCTGGACCCCGGCAGCATGGGGAGAGTGAGACTGGGAAGGAAGATAAGTTAATTGAATATGGAGTAGATCATGTTACTGTTGTTGTCTTGCTCCCCTATACTGGTGCTATTTGCCCAAACCCCAGCTTCTGCATGGTTTGTTCTCAGTGACTGACACCTGCCACCTTCTTTATAGAAGTACCCTTGAACTGTTAGAGTTGTTGTTGTTCTGTTGCTCAGTCGTGTCTGACTCTTTGCGACCCCTTGGACTGCAGCATGCCAGGCTTCCCTGTCCTTCACTATCTCCCAGAGTTTGCCCAAACTCATATCCATTGAGTTGGTGATGCCATCCAGCCTTCTCATCCTCTGCCACCCCATATCCTCCTGCCCACAATCTTTCCCAGCACTAGGGTCTTTTTCAATGAGTCAGATCTTTGCATTGCATGGCCAAAGTATTGGAGCTTCAGCTTTAGCATCAGTCCTTCCAGTGAATATTCAAGGTTGATTTCCTTTAAGATTGACTGGTTTAATCTCCTTGCTTTCCAAGGAACTCTTAAGAGTCTTCTCCAGCATCATACTTTGAAAGCATCAATTCTTTGGTGCTCAGCCTTCTTTAAGGTCCAACTCTCACATCTGTACATGACAACTGGAAAAGCTATAGCTTTGATTATATGGACCTTTGTAGGCAAAGGTCTACACTGTCTAGGTTTAATACACTGTCTAGGTTTGTCATAGCTTTCCTTACAAGGCTCAGGCATCTTTTAATTTCATGGCTGAAGTCACATTTCTCAGTGATTTTGGAGCCCAAGAAAATAAAATCTATCACTGTTTCCATATATTTGCCTTGAAGTGATGGGACTGGATGACATGATCTTAGATTTGCCTTATCTGGAGACATTGAGAGACAGGAATGCCTGGCGTTTATGTCCCTGCATCCCCTCGCCTCCCAATGCCCCACTGTGACTCATAGTCAGTGGCTGACTGGTACAGGAATGGAAAAGCCCAAAGGCTTCCCTGGTGGTCCAGTGGTTAAGATTCTGAGTTTCCAATGCAGTGGGAGTGGGTTTGATTCCTGGTCCGAGAACTAAGATCACACATGGAATCCCACTCTTGGTGTATTTCTTCTCCAGCTCTGCTCTGCTTTCCTTACTCCCTGCCTGCTTTCTGCTAGGAACACCTATTTTCTTAAGTCACTCACACATGAATCTTCAACTCAAGTTCTGCTTCTGGGGACAAGATCAGCACCTAAGGATGCATTATTGAGGTTGCCTCTGTAGGGAATAGTAGCATTTTTATGCCACAACTTCACAAAAAGCATGGAGGAAAAAAAAAATGAAGATGGCATGACTTATTTCATCTACCTGACAATTCATAACAAGGCTTCACACTTTGTCCTTCTAAGGATATGAAAACTCAAAAAAATAATCAAAGCATAATGGGAAATACCAGTCTTTCACAAAGCTTATTATGTCTGTATTTTAAACATTACTAATAAAGAGAAGATGAGACATTTCATTCACCATTGTCTTGGTGTCTCTTTTCTGCTCCAAGAGTTTGGTGAAAACAGCATTTGATTTACATGATAATAAAAAACAGTGTATAAAAGCTTAGCATCTCAATTTTCCCAACCCTTTCTGCATATATGATATTATACAAGGTACTGCTAAGTGAAAGAGCAATAATAAACTGTCATTTTATAAATTTTAGTGAAGTGCTTTTAACATACTTTCCAGAAACTAGAAAGTGAATGAATGAATTGACTGGGGCAACAAATCTATTTGCGAATCATATAATTTCTAATTCCTTCTTTTGAAGCAGACCTCATTAGATTAACAATTGATTCATCATTAAAAATGATTTCTGGTGATATAACTATTTGACTTTAAGCATATAGTTGGGAGTGGAGTGGCTTACATGATTTCCATTGGTTTATTTATCTTGGTGAACAAGGTTTTTCAATTTTCACATGTATAAACATAATGCACATTTGCTGTAAACTTTTAAGAAGATCAGGCTTCCCTGGTGGCTCAGTTGTAAAGAATCTGCCTGCAATGCAGGAAACACAAAAGATGCTGGTTCGATCCTTGGGTCGGGAAGATCCCCTGGAGAAGGGAATGGCAACCCACTCCAGTATTCTTGCCTGGAGAATCCCATAGACAGAGGAGCCTGGTGGGCTACAGTCCATGGGGTCACAAAACAGTTGGACACGACTGAGCGACTAACACTTTCAGAATATCAGATATGTTATTTGGTTAATCTCATGAAAGGCTCTTTCTGTGCCCAGGTCTGGGTCACTCTGCAGAGACTGCAGTGAATACTGCCCCTCTGCCAGACATTTTGTTTGTCTATTATATTTTTCTTTTCCTTGCTATTAGACAAAAAGGTACAACTTGGGTTGTATTTTTACTCCCTCCGGGCCACAGGGAGGCTGGGGACTTGTTCACTAATTTAAAAAAAAAATGGCAGAGAGTCATTTTTGAGCATTCTTTCTTCAAACAAAACAGTATTAGATTTGCCACTTTGAAATGACTTGGCAAGTTGCTTTCAATTCAGAGCCATGGTGTTCACTATATAATTAGAGTGTCCTCAGGCATCTATGCGGAGAAGGCAATGGCACCCTAATCCAGTACTCTTGCCTGGAAAATCCCATGGATGGAGGAGCCTGGTGGGCTACAGTCCATGGGGTCGCTAAGAGTCGGACACGACTGAGCGACTTCATTTTCACTTTTCACTTTCATGCATTGGAGAAGGAAATGGCAACCCACTCCAGTGTTCTTGTCTGGAGAATCCCAGGGACAGGGGAGCCTGGTGGGCTGCCATCTATGGGGTCACACAGAGTTGGACACGACTGAAGCGACTTAGCAGCAGCAGCATCAGGCAACTATGAAAATTTAGTAATGCAGATGTTTTCTTGATGGATTTTGAGTATTGGACACTCTTAGTATCTTCAATAATACATTTTCTAGGACAGGTAGTTGTGAAACAACACATTATATTATGTTATATTATATATGTATAATATATAATATATTATATTATTATGGATAATAATAACCAGCACTTCATTAATAGATTTTCATTCAAATTTGGAGTTGGGATTTTCTAAGACTAACTGAACTTTGCTTCTTCTTTTTATTATACTTCACAAATGAGAGCTCATCAATATAATCATTGTATTCATTGTACTTGTTAATATCTTAACAAGATAACATTATAATATGTTAACATTATTAAGGCTGGAGAAAACAGTGAGAAGCGCCTATTCCAGTAAATTTTGCTTTTGAGATGATCTTGCAATCACAGCCAAGAAAATATGAGAGTTAAGTTGATGGAGAACGAAACTGATTTTAAGTGCCCCTGAGAGAATGAAGAAGAGAGAAGGAGGAAAAAAATAATCACGCCACGTTTGACTCTGGAAAATAAACAGCTTCATCATATATCAGTGCCTAAAATATATATGAGTGAACATTAGAATTGCAAATGAATTAGGGGAGGGAAGAACTCTGTCTGCTTTTACATAATTTTGTTTTGCTTTGGGCGAGGGGATGTTTTTTCCTACTAGAAACTAAGAATGAATTCCTAACTTCAGGCGGAGGCATGGACAAAAATTGCCCTATTTTATGTGGTGATTAGAAAATGGATGTTGTGTTGAAGATCCGTCTCTTTTAAAATCGTATGAGTGAAATCTAATGAATCTGATTAATTAGAAAAAGAAAGAGCACTTGTGGCAGAAAAATATCTTACCACAAATATATGGTTAATTATTGAAGTGTGATGCCTTGTGTATAAATATGTCCAGGCCCCGAAGTCCTTAGGTTTCACATTCAGTTAAGGAGCCAGGTCCTGCCTGACTAAATGATCAAGTCTTGGTTGGATTTTAAGTGCCCCAGAGAGAACGAACAAAGATCACTGCCTCCCTATGTCATGTTGCCTCCAAAGTGCTGATTGTTACTTTTTAAACAGAAACTTCAAGGTGGATTTCCACCTTGATTATTATTACTAGGTTTTGGAATTTTTCTGCCTAGTGTTACTTTGAATGCAAGCATGATGTTTCTCTTCATATATCCACTCAGAAAACTATAATGGAAGTTATAAGGAGGCAAGCCTGAGAGTACAGCCCAGCGCTTCCAAATGTGTGACCTCAAACAAGTTATCCTAAGACTTGCGGCTTGAACTTGGAGCATTACTACAATTCACAGGATGTAATGTTTTTATTGACTCCAAATGTATCCAACTCAATGGATATGAGTCTGAGCAAGCTCCAGGAGTTGGTGATGGACAGGGAAGCCTGTCATGCTTCCTGTTCATGGGGTTGCAAAGAGTCGGACACGACTGAGTAACTGAACTGAACTGAGTGTATTTGTTCTGTAAGATGTATAGGAGAGCTTGTAGTTTCTTTCTTTTTTTTAACAGATGGCACATATCCAGGGACTTAGGAAAGCAAGGTATGTATGTCCATAATTAAACCCTCTTTGCATGACTGACTAAAGCAGGCCAAGATCAGTGTGGCACCTCTCCCTGTGCTCTGGTCACTCAGCTTTAGCTGCCTTATAGCAGGACGAGCCCACATGCTATAGAATCCAGGATCATCTTATTGTAATACAAAATGTGTGTTACATAGTGACAAGCTTAAAGAGAGCCCATACTTGAATTTTCACAGAATCATGGCTTCTCACAGACCTGACCTAAGCCAGGTCAGAGAAACAAAGCCCCTTGTATAACGGGGCTAGTGGGTCTCTTGAAAGAAGAATCCTGGTGACATGGCCATAAGGTTCTGCTGTAAATATGCCTTTAAACTTCTTCACAAAGTCTTAGAGCCATTTCTCAGAGTGAACATGGAATGGGGAATGGGAAAGAGCTGTATCAAGGGTAACCAGACAGAGGCTCAGTGCTAACCCTGGAGTTCTCAAATGCTGCTGTGGGCCACAGGGTGGTGGCCAGGAAAGTTAGGTGGTTAGGTGAGGTGTTAGAGGTTAGGTGGTTAGAGGCTAGGTGACTAGTAGAGTTTTAGGCAACGACTATGATCATTTCCCTGGTGTTGGAATCCTGGATAGGATAGACATACTTAATATCTGGTAGAATCTGTACATTGGCTCCTGGAAATCATACAGTAACAGCCATTCCTATTATAATGGCAGTGAGAACATCTGAAACTTCCTTTCCCTACCAGGATAGGTGGCTCAGATGGTAAAGAATCTGCCTGCAATGCAGGAGACCCGGGTTTGATCCCTGGATCAGGAGGATTCCCCTGGAGAACCAAATGGCAACCCACTCCAGTATTCTTGCCTGTAGAATTCCATGGCCAGAGGGGCCTGACAGGCTACAGTCCCTTGGGTCAAAGAGTCGGACACGACTGAGCTACTGACACAAACACACGTGATGGAATAATAAGCCCAAAGCAGCATTCTTTTCCTATGGTAACTGCAAATACTGGTGTCATCATGAAAAATTTGAAAGATGATGGGAAAGAAGATTTCTATTATACTCCCACTTATACACAGAAGGTATCAGAGTCTTGGAGAATGGCTATGGATCATCACATAGTTAACTGGGCATTGACTCTCATTTCAGCAAGTGCTCTGTATGTGACAACACACAGCACTGGGAACCTACCTGGGCAGTAGAAGCTTCTTCCTGACTTCTGGAGAACATCCACCTTCCCCTTTCTGCCCCTCCATCTACTCAACACTTTTGTGGCTTAATTCCAGGTATGAAATCTCTCTTCTTGAAACAGCTCAGAGTAGTGTTGCAGGTTGAATTCCCTGGAAAGTAGGCTAAAACCGAGGTTAACGTGCAGGGTAATTATTATATGCAGGGAAGGATGAAAGCAGGACTGGGCAGAGGGAGAAGTTAGGCTGTAATGCAATCTCAACCAAAGCCCTTATACTCCTATGTTGATGAGTTATTGAGTGGGTAGCAGGGGATGACCTTAGATAAGGGGACTTTTTTTCACCAAAGCAATCCCTATAGGGGCTGAAAGCAGGGGGTTATCTACCATCAACATGCCCAGCAGCTGGGGATAAACTGATAAAGTGCTCAGTCTTCAAGTGGTATCTGGGTTATGCAAAAATCACAACATCCACTAAAGGTGGGAAGTGGAAGGAAGGAAGGAAGATGTTAGGGAGAATGAAATAGCACAGATGCTGGTGAGTTGATGGCTCATCCTAGGGTCAGAAACTCTTGGGTGATTGGAAGGGACTCCACCAGCATCCACATTGGCCAATCCCATGCGTAAGGGATATAGGCTCAATAGTTGTGGCACACTGGCTTAGTTGTTCCATGGCATTGTAGGATCTTCCTGGATCAGGGATCAAACCCATGTTTCCTGCATTCGCAGGTGGATTCTTTGGGCTTCAGGTGGCTCAGTGGTAAAGAATTCACCTGCCTAATGCAGGAGACAAAAGAGATGCAGGTTCAATCCCTAGGTCAGGAAAATCCCCTGGAGTAGGAAATGGCAACCCACTCCAGTACATGCCATGGACAGAGGAGCCTGGTGGGTTGCAGTCCATGGGGTTGCAGAGAGTCAGACACAACTGAGTTTGCACACACTTTCTAAGGAGTATTACCCCACTCAAATGATTGGGTCTTTGTATTTCTCTGCTGTGCAAATTCATATTATCCCTAGCCACACAATAAATAGAGTAGTATTTATGCCCATACTTGTTACACATTTGTTATAAACTATATGATTGCATTGTGTTCTCTATGTTTCCCAAACTATTTCAGAGGAAAAGCTTCCAAAACAATTCCTTATGGCTATAAAGAACACCTCCTTTGCAATTGTACCTGTCAGAACAACCCGTCCCACAGCCTTTTCCTGACCCTGGCTCTTCAGCTTTGCAGGAGAGGAAATGAGAGCTAATGAGAGAGAGCAGAGAAGTGGAGTTCAGAAAAACAGCCGAAGAGATGCCTTGAAGACTTCTTGAAAGCAAGCTTGACCATTTTGCCCTCTTTCTTAAAAACACATGGAAATGATCCAATTAGTTGGAAAGCTGACTTTTTTCTTCCCCTGCTTTTGTAAGAAGATGAACAGTGAGAAAACACTCACTGGAGTCTTTGGAGCTGAATATAAAGAGAAACCCTAGGAAAGAGGGTGATAATGGTATGGATGATAGGAGGTAAGAGCATGAGGTATTTATCAGGAGTGGTGACAGATTTCAACGAGGCAGTAGGGGAAATTTACGAACAAGTGACAGGGAGAAAGAAAAACTCAGCATGAAGAATGCTATCATTTGCTGGTGCCTGAGCTGACAGGGGAGTGGAGGAAGAAAAACAGCATATGTGTAGAGTTTGTGTGAGACATGGTGCCTCAGAGCCGGAGCACTGGCTGTTTCCCATGATATCATTCCATGGGCCCTAGGAAAGTCTTTCCTACCGCTCTCCTTGCTGCTCCTCAAGTGTCTTTGAAATATCACTGTTAGAAATTACTTTTGTGTGTGTTTTTCCCCTGTATTTGTACTTTGAAGCTTATAACATGTCACTTGGGTCTGTGGTTGTATTCTGTAAATGCTTTATATTGGGTTGGCCAAAAACTTCGCTTGGGTACAGTGCCCCCAAACCCGAACGAACTTTTTGGCCAACCCAGTATTTTTAAAATGTGAATCCTCTTAGGAGTGGAAATGTGGCATTTTGTATTTAGTGGGGAATTACTGTCTGTGATATATACTTTGTTTAAAGAATCCATGTGTGATACAGGAGACCTGGGTTCAATCCCTGGGTCAGGAAGATCCCCTGGAAAAAGGAATGGCTACCCACTCCAGTATTCTTGCCTGGAGAATTCCATGGACAGAGGAGCCTGGCGAGCTAGCGTCTATGGGGTCCCAAGAATCAGACACAGCTTATCGACTAAACCACCACCACCACCACAGCTATTCAGAAACACAGGGCATGCATTTGAGATATGGGACATTAGGAAGAAGGATGTCAAAATGAAGGAAAAGCCCACCAATAATCTCAAAAGATCTGCACTTCCTATTTTCTAATGCAGCTTCAAGCCATGGGAAAATTGTGCAGTGGAGTCAGTGTTGTGGGTTCAAGTCCCTCCCTGAACTTATTTTTTATAGCTAAATGTTATAACATTTATAAAAATGATCGCAATTTGAAAGTTATAATATTTTAACCATATGGCTATGAATCACAAGTTAAAAGATGTTTTATGTAGAAAACCTCTTTCTCTTTATTTCATGGTACTAATAGAGCAACTGCTTTCATTTTTCTGTATTGCCTTCCAGTATAAATATACGTATTTTAAATTATTTTGTAGTTATAGAATATTTTATATTTTGACTTTTTACATAAAAATACCTCTTCCATGTTGTTACACAGTCTTAATAATTACAGCTTTTCATGAGTTTCTTTGTAATTTTTGCACCATAGAGCAGTCTCAAATTTGAAAAGAGAAACGTAGTCACAGGGTTATGAATATTTAGACAGCTTTTGAAATATTACTGGATTGCTTTCCAAAATGTTTGTGGGAGTTTAAAATCCACCAAACATTTTCACCTCACTTGCTAGCATTGGGTGTTATCATTTTATATGCTTCTATTATTTTAATGATTTAAAATATGATTTTAATGTTTTACTGTGCATTTCTTTGAGGATTGGCAAGGTTTAATGGATTCCCCATATGTTTGAAATTTTCTCAGAATAAAAAGTTAAGAAATGCATATGCAACAAATTTCCAAGGAAATGCAGGAAGAATACAAAGATCTCTGTGTACTTAATGTGCCAATTGGATATTTTCGACATTGTTTTATCATTTTCTCTCTCTGTATATTTTTAAGTATTATTTTTCCTGAATCACTCTATAGTATACTGAATACATTGTACACCTTTACCCATTAACAATACTGTATTATGTTACATTTCCTGAACTTGATATTTACACTATGATTATATAAAACAATATCGTTTTAAAAGCTATTTGTTTGTTTATTTGGCTGCACTGAGTCTTAGTTGCAGCACATGAGATTTTCAGTCTTAGTTGCAGCATGTGTGATCTTTAGTTGAGGCATGAGAACTCAGAGTTGTGGGATGTGGGATCTTGTTCCCTGACCAGGGATTAAACCTGGGTCTGCTACACTGGGAGTGTGGAGTCTTAGCCAACGTTTTATCTAATCTAAAATTCATATTGCAGTTTTACAAATTATTTCACTAATATATTTGAGAACAAAATATGTTTCCTGTCCAGGAACCAATCAATGTTTATGCATGTACCTAACTGTTGTGATTCTTTAGTTTCTTTTAATATGGAACATTTTCTCAGCACTATTTGTCTTTCATAGCACTGACATTTTCAAAACATACAGGCCAATTATTTTGTATAATGTCCAGCAGTGATCTGGTAAATGTTTCACAGATGTCTAGCTGAAACTTTTTTTGCTGTGTAGCATTTGCTGATTTCTATGGTGTAAATATCCCCACGGTGGCTGATGTCAAGGTTCTGATGTGATGTTGCTGAATGGGCCATTGGAGAGAACTGTGCACATTCAGCTCTCAGGAGCTTTATGCATAAGCCAACTCTAGCACATCACTGAATGGCCTTCAATTCGGGTTCATCTGCCCTTTTCTCATGAATAGAACTGGTTATGCATCTTTGTCAGGAATGCCAATGAAATAATGGTACGTTGTTCTTAGTATATCGTATCAGGAGGCACATGATGCAGACATGTCCAGCCTGTACTTATTTATTTAAAATATTTTAAAAATTTATTGTATTATTCATTTGGCCCTGCCAGATCTTAGTTGTGGCATGCAGGATCTTTAGGTGTGGCATGTCAACTCTCAGCTGGAGCATGTGGGACCTAGTTCCTTGACCAGGAATGGAACCTACATTGGAAGCATGGAATTCTAGTCACTGGACCACCAGGGAAGTCCTCCCATCTGTACTTATTTTAGAATAAGAAAAAATACATATACACTTGCATATGTGTGTGTGTATGCATGCATACAATGTGAATTTATTTCCCCCTTAATATATGAAATGAACAGAAGTGGGAAAATGGGGATGTTCCAGTTGAAGCAAAGGAAGTCAGATCCTCAAAGTCCCATTACCCCCACATTGTGACCCTGAGAGGACTCTGAGTTGCACAGTTTGAGAATCACTATCCTGAATGGAAGATGGAGGGTTTATTTTCAAAGGGAGCTGGATTTTAATTATTCCTGAAGGTTGTGCAATGTTAATAAAAAGGCTTGGTTCACTTATTAATATGATGCCTGTCCAGTATGCCAACCTAAATGCACCAGTGGGATGCACTTCCATCTATATTTATTTAATTCAAATATATTTTTAATTAAATAGATTTGCATATCAGAGATTGGTCTCTCCTAATTTGATTATCTCATTCTTATTTCTTCAAGAGTGCTAATACTTAGGCTTAATTTAGCTTTGTGACAATAAATATGTCACATAATTTTCTGGCATCTAATTCTGTCATCTGTGAAAGGAGAAAGATGTTGGACTCACTGATCCCTGGGTCTGTGTATGAAAGGACCTTAAAATTCCAAATCAGACTGCCCCCAAAGAGACAGAGATTAGCCTAGGTCACCATAGAATAACTGCAGGACTGTCCTTTATGCTCTTTGAGTCTCATCTTTCTCGAGGTGAAAATCTTGATCTAAGTGGGCTCAAACCAAGGGACAGCAGCTCCTTGGCTCTTATCTAGGAAAGAGATCTATGTCTGTTCTTCCCCAAGATTCACAGCACTCTGGGCACATTTTACCTTCTTCAGGTACCCATGGTTTCTTCTATTACCTAAGGACTTTTAATAAGACAACAGGGGCTTTCCTAGTGGCTCAATGGTTAAGAATCTGCCTGCCAATGCAGGAGATTAGGGCTCAGTCCCTGGGTCAGGAAGATTCCCTGGAAAAGGAAATGGCAACCCACTCAAGTATTCTTGCCAGGAAAATCCCATGGACAGAGGAGCCTGGCAGGCTACAGCCCATGGGGTTGCAAAAGAGTTTGACAGGACTTAGCAACTAAACAATAGCAACAGCAACAATAAAAAACAGTGAGTGGGCAAAAATAACAACTGCATAAAGCATCCTATTTTAAAAGTAACTCAGTTTTATATATGTTGAAATATTAGTGAAATATAGCAATTACATCTTTAAAAATTATATCTTGCTCATTTTATGTATATGTATATATATATTCTTCAATGGACTGATGGAATTTCAGCATCAAAAATCTCATCAATAGATTTTTATTCCAGGTTATAGATTATTTATACATATTTAAAAGTAAATACTCAGATGTTAATGATACATCTGAAAGAATGACATCCCTTTTTAATACCATGGACGGTATTCAAGGATGCCAGAAATAATGTTGATGTGGGTGTTTGGCTAATCAGCTTTTCAAAGGTTGAGATATAAAAGGAATATTACATTTTGGATAAAAGCCAAGGCTAAAGCTAACTTTCGGCTGTCCCCAGTATTCTGCCCCTGCTCCAAGCTTTTAGTAAATCTTTTTTGAAAGGACTTTTGAAACTCACCTTTGCTGAGAAAGCCACCAAGGCATTTGCCAGAGCTGAAGCACCTCTAGTACATAGTCATGGTGCAGGCATGCTAAGCTTCGTCTCCCTTTGTTGCTATTTAAAAAAAAAAAAATTAATTTGGTCGCCCTGGGTCTTAGTTGCAGCATGCAGAATCTTCGATCTCCATTGTGGCATGTGGGATCTTTAGTTGCAGCATGTGAAATCTAGTTCCCTGACCAGGGATCAAACCTCAGCCCCCTGCATTGGGAGCGCAGAATCCCAGTCACTGGGCCACCAGGAAAGTCCCTCACTTTGTTGTTCTTACTCTACCTCGGCTCACCTTCCCCAGTAGGAAAATGCACATTTCCCAATGGCTTTTATTTGCTCTCAATTTTCTGTGGAATTATCACCCACTCATTTTTTTTTAATGGAGCCAAAAAGTTAGGAAAAAAGGATAGAAACAAGGAAGGCATTAGATAAATTTGGCAACTGTCCTAGGTCACATTTGGGAAGAATGGGTAGCTTGAGGTGCAAACAGAAGACACCGAAACACTGGCTGCTATGCATGTCAAATAGTTCTCCAAAGTATCTTGAGGCCAGAAAAGAAAACAAAGGAGAAAACCATGATGAAAGAGCTACACAAATTTTATAATCTCTGTGAAGGCAGAGGCCATGTTTTCTGTGTCTCTGTTATGGTTTAGTGCTGGACACTTAGTTAATTACATGCACAAATAAACTAGACTCCAGTAGCCCAGTTCCTCAGATCTAGCCAAAGAAATAGCCTAAAGAAAACCCTTGGAAAAGAAATCCTCACGTTTTTCTTGTTTTCCCTCTTCCATATCCCCTTTCTGTGGTGTTTTGATGGCTTATCATGAATTCTTTCAACAAATATTAAGTGTCTTCTTTTTCTTTTTGTAGGTTTGTATTGTGTTTCTCATTCAATGACTGTATGGCACTTGCCATTAAATATGAACAAGATAAATCTGGTCCCCGACCCAAGGTCTATCTACAGTTCATGTTGTGGTCAACTTACCTTTGCTGATTGGCTTAGCTGGAATAGCCTCTGTCGTGTGTTGAAGATAAACCCAGTCTTCTAATATATTTTCTGAAAAATGGTATTGCTCATGTGCTTGCCAATCTTCTTACGCTCTTTTAAAGAACTGGATTTCCTTGAGCTGTAAAGCCCCAAATTAAGGTCCTATTCATTTAAAATACACCTCAGTAAGATGGTTAAACAATCAGACTAATTTCAGCATATACAGAACTGAGCAATTCTCAGAGAATTCTTTCTCAGTTTCCCCCACCTCCCTCTCCAATACATATACTCATTACAAACCCAGGAAGAAAGAAATGTTACAAATGGCTTTATACAAGGAACAGACTGATAGATTTTTGTGTGTATTCCTCAAGTCTGTAAGTCTGTGATCTTTTTCATAATAGCATGTTATGGACAGATTGATCATCCCTGCAAATGGAAAGCTTCGCAAAAATATAGGTCACTGATTTGTCTTTGCTGTAGCCATCAGATACATCTGCAGAAGAATCTCTTAGCTAAAATGTCATCCTCCTTCTCATGAATATTTGCCTCCTTTACTCCTTAGATGATGTCAAATGAAAACCCACTTTCAATGCACTGTCATTTTTAGAGGCCAAGTTGCACATTAGAGAGATTATATTGGAAAAGAACTAATTTGAACTCTTCCTTTATTAGCCAGGACTCCAACAGGAAACAGAGGGTGCTCTTGAATTAGGATAATCTCAGGAGTTATTAATAAAGGCACTATTTATAAAGATGTGGGCAGGATATAGAGAAATCATAAAAGATATTGCAAGTACCACAGACTTTAGTGCTGGTGACTGCAAAGATGTTAGTACTGGTCAGCCTGAAGGGAGATAAGAAAGCACTTACTGGGACCTGGAAGCCCAGAGTCTTGTACAGAAGGTTGATTTGGTTGAGGAACCCATCGAGCTCAAGGCAAACTGGTAGGGAGGGAAATATGGAAATAAATACCCTGACCTCATTGAATTTTCTCCCTGATCTTCCGCAGAAAGTCTTCATAAGCCAAGCCCACCTGGAAAGTAAAGGATAAGGAAGATGTTGACATGGTTTGCACAGACCAGGCTCTGAAGGCAGAAAGCAGGATGGAGAACAATGGATAACAGATCTGAAGGGGCAAATGGAAGATTCCCTGGTTCACATTCCCTGTTACTTATAAACCCCTTCGATTTAGACTGTGCTGCAAGGAGATTACAAAATCATCATTTAGCTTGAATCATGCCTTCAATTTTGTAGATTTATATATGTCTCTTCTGAGCCCCTGTTTTGCACCAAACTATTTGATATGAATAAAACAGACAAAAATTCTTATCCTCAATTGAGTCTATATTCTATTGGAGCCATGTCTATTAGGAGTCAGTTAGCTGCGAGAGAAAAGTCACTCAAGTTAGAAATTGAAAAACAACCACTTGTAAGAAATTCTTCTTAATTGCTGTATATCTGTCCAACAACTACTCTCTGGGTAGTTGGTTAAAATGTTGGTTAAAGAGGGTTGGTTAAAAAGTTCATTTGGGTTTTTCCGTAACTGTCTATGGAAAAACCAGAACGAACTTTTTTGCCAAACCAATATTACACCTTTTTTCTTTCTCTTCCCTTTCTTTCTCTCCATACCTCCTGTCCAAGAGAAAAAAATGCTTTACTTCACTACATATCCCTCTGAATCTGTTCTTCTCTCCTCTGTATTAGGCAGGCTTCAGTTTAAGGCTCTTATTTTCCACTTCCCCATATTTTCAACTTGCATGTCCCTTGATTATCTACTGTTTCAAAAAATTTTATATGAAAGTTCTCTCTCAAATGGTGGTCATCCTCTTCCAGCCTACATTACCCTTACTCTAAAAATGATTGTTCATGTGACAAGTGCTCTCCTGTGTCGTATCTATTCAACCATTTATTCATCCCCTAAAACTTCACTGGAATATTTATTGAGTACTTCAGCACACTGGAGGTCAAGAGAAAATTCCCATAGAATGGTGGACACTTCATTCACTCAAGTTGGCACTGGGACTGGGGTAAAGAGAAAGAAAGTGAAGTTGCTCAGTCGTGTCTGACTCTGCAACCCCATGGACTGTAGCCTACCAGGCTCCTCCGTCCATGCAATTTTCCAGGCAAGAGTATTGGAGTGGGTTGCCATTTCCTTCTCAAGGGGATCTTCCTGACCCAGTGATCTAACCTGAGTCTCCTGCATTGCAGGCAGATGCTTTACCACCTGAGCCACCAGGGAACTGGGGTAGGGTGGGCATATAATGAATCCAGGCTTTTGGAAGAAGTTACTAGCAGATGGAACAAAGCAAAGCCAGAGTTCAAAGTCATTTCTTATCTGAACTTGAAGCACAGTGCCCAAGAGATAAGACCAGAGACCAACCAATCTGCAGAGTGGTTGAGAAATGGTAGATGGAACATGAAGCTGGAACAAGGATCCAAGCCCTTGAAGAGCAAGAACTGTGTGTCTCAGAGACTGTTCAAAGGTTCTGCACTCAGCAAACACTAACTGTCTCCTTTTACAGAGGGGGATAGACTTGGTTCCTGCCCTCAGTTGGTTTTATTCACTTACAAATGTAGAATAGGCATTTGTTGATGGTTCCAATGGTTCTCTTTTTAGTGTTCCTCACTCCATCTCTTCCATTTGCTCTGTGTTTTCTTCAGCATTTACATATACTGAAAACTTCCATTGCATTTTGAAATAGCAGGCTATCTTTTGAAATGTGCTATCTTTTCCAAACCTCATTTTCGTCTAGTTCTTATTTATTTCACAGTAAGTTATATCTGATCATACATATACATATACAAATATTTATGTAGGTATGGGTACACACACATCCATGTTTTGACAGAGACTGAGAAAGGACAGTGGCACGGTGGTCCTTAATTGACCTACTCCGCCCTTTGCGAAGGTTTTGAGTCTGAGTGTGACATTGTAGTCTGTTCCTTCATTATTTTTCCAATCTCTGTTTTTAAGGAACAACAACCATAGCCTAAACTGTGCTATGTGAATTGACATTTGAAAAGAGAATTCCTTTCATCTGATTTTGTTCTGCATTCAATGTGTTCTTTTAGATTTTCAGAATAGTATTTGCATAAAAACATGCTTTTTTGGATTTACTATCCCTGGGGTGCAGGTACTACATTATTTATTTCACTCTCTATTAGGTTTCTTAAACTGAGCGTGCACATAGAGCTGCCTGCGGACCTTGTTAGAAAGGCAGAAGTGCAGATGATACTGCCATGGACAGTGATCTGATAGATCATAAATGTGTTGTTTTTTTAGGACTGCTATAACAAAGCATTGGGGCTTCCCAGGTGGCTCAATGGTAAAGAATCTGCCTGCCAGTGCAAGAGATGTAGGATCGATCCTTGAGTCAGGAAGAGTCCTTGGAGAAGGAAATGGCAACCCACTCCAGAATCCTTGCCTGGAGAATCCCAGGGACAGAGGAGCCAGGTGGGCTACAGTCCATGGGGTCTCAAAGAGTCAGATACAACTGAAGCGGCTTAGCACTCACCTTTGGGGAAAAGGGTTAGAAAAATAAAAGTAAATGCCTTTCTGCTGTATGTTAGTTCCTTGCTTATTTTACAAAGAACAAGGATTGATTACACAATAAAAATGATTAGAAAACATTCTTTCATAAAAAGGTTCTTATTTGAATTACTGGCCAAAGACCCTCTAGGAATACTTTGCCATAAAAATTCCTCCTGCCTCCCTTATCAGATCCTAGTTCCAGAGCACTCTCTTTTTTGGCTGTGCTGGGTCTTCTTCATTGTGGTGTGCAGGCTTCTCTTGTTGCAGAGCATAGGCCTGGTTGTCCCATGGCATGTGGAATCTTAGTTCCCTGACCAGGGATTGAACCAGTGTCCCCTGCATTGAAAGGAGAATTCTCAACCACTGGACCACCAGTGAAGTCCCCAGAGTATTCAATGCTATTGCACTTATACCAACTCTAGGACTCATGCATTCTAAAGCTGTGCTGAACACAACAGTGGTGCTGACCACCACTGCAGACAGTGGATAGTGGGGGCCCAGTTATAGGACTCTCAAAACATTAATTTCAAGAGATACCACTACATACCTATTAATAACTCTGTATTAATTCTTCCTAATTTAGTGCAATGTTTTAGTCTTGTTACAGCTTGGCCTAGAGGTGAATTCATGGAATATAGCTCTCAACAATACTTAAGTGCCCCTTTTCAAATTCTCCATTTGTGGTGGTGACACTAGCATTTTACTGACTTTATATATTCAAAAAATCTTTTTTGAGATGTGATTGACATACATTTGAACATATTTACAGTTCACAAATTGATAAATTTTGATGTATGTATATACTCATATATTATCACCACAATGAAGATAAACAACATATCCATCATCCCCAGAAATTCCCTCATGCCATTTTGTTCCCTTATGCCAACCTTTCACTCCTGCTCTTTCCCCATCCACCAGCAATTTATTTCTGTCAGTATAGATTAATTAAAACTTTCTAGAAATTTAAATAAATGGAATTATACAGTATGTACTCTTTTTTGTGTGGCTTCTCTCATTCAACATAATGCTTTTGAGATTTCAATCATTTTGTGTGCTTCAAAAGTTGGTTCCTCTCTATTACTAGATAGTATTCCATTGTATGCATATATCATAATTTGTTAATCCTTCATCTTTTGACAGGCATTTTGGTTTTTTCATTTTTGTTTATTACAAACATAGTTGCTATGAATCTATTGGATTGGCCAAAAATGTCATTCAGGATTTTCTGGGCGGAAAAACCTGAATGAACTTTTTGGCCAACCCAATAGTATATGTACAAGTTTTGGGGACTTCATGTTTCATTTATGTTGGGTAAATACCTAGGAGTGGGATATCTGGGTTGTACTTTAGGTATATGTTTACTTTTTTTAAAGAAACTGTCAAATGTTTTCCAAAGCAGATGTATCATTTTATATTCCCATTAAAAGTTTGAGAGTATCACTTGTTCCAAACCTTTTTGATATCAGTGGTATTATCAGTATTTCCAATTTTAGCCATTCTAGTCGGCACATGATGTATCTGATTGTGGCTTTAATTTGAATTTCTCTAATGATCAGTGACAGTGAACATCTTTTTTGTGTGCTTATTTGCTATACATAATTGTTCTTTGGTGAAGTATCTGTTCACATTTTCTCTCATTTTTTAATTGGCTTATTTTCTTATTCTTGTGGCTTGAAAGCTCTTTATATATTCTGAGCAGAAGTCTTTTATCTAATATGTAACTGGTAAATATTTACTGTGACTTGCCTTTTCACTCTTTGAATAGTGTCTTTTGAGGACAAATTCTCAACAGGATTTGAGAATCCTTGTTTATCCAGTTTTTCTTTTATAAACTGTGCTTTGGTGTCATACTTAAGAAATATTTGCCTAACCCAACTCACAGTTTTTCTCTGATATTTTCTTCTAGAAGTTTTATAGTTTTCGTTTTTGTACATTTAGGCTATGTCACATTACAATTCACTTATTATAATGATACAAGTTGTGAATAGTGGGCAGAATTCTAAGTTGACTCCCAAGAGCTCTGGTGTACACATCTTTTCATAGTTATTCAAACATTAATCTAACTGCTACTGTGATGAGATTTTGAAGATGCAATTAACATCACAATAATTTGAATTTAAAATAGGGAGATCATCCTGGGTGAGCCTGACCTAGTCAAGTGAGACCTTAAAAAGGCCTGGGCTTTATCTGAAGTAAAAGATTGAAAGAGCTAGAGAAGTTGAATGTAAGAGAGATTATCCATTGCTAACTTTGAAGATGGAAGAGGCCATGTGCCAAAGAAAGCTGACACCCAGTTGCTGAAAGTGCTTCCTGGCTGACAGTCAGTAAGGAAACAGGGACCTTAGTTCTACAACCTCATGAAATTGAATTCTACCACAACCACATGAGCTTAGAGGAGAACTCTGGGCTCCAGATGATGACACATCTTGGCTAACACATTGATACTAGCCTTCTTTTCCTTTTTTTAAATTGAAATATAGTTGATTTACAATGTTGTATTAATTTCTGCTGTATAGCAAAGTGATTAAGTTACATACACATATTTTAAAAGCTTTTTTTAAAAAAACTATTCTTTTCCATTATGGTTTATCATAGGATATGGAATATAGTTCTCTGTGTTATACAGTAGGACTTTGTTGTTTATCACTTCCATATATAATAGCTTACACATCCCAACTCCAACCTCCCACTGCATTCCCCGCCCCCCACAACCACCAGTCTGTTCTCTATGTCCATGTGTCTGTTTCTGTTTTGTAGATAGGTTCATTTGTGTCATATTTTAGATTCCACATGTAAGTGGATATTAGCCTTCTGAGACATAAGGCAGAGAATCCAGAAGTAGGTAAGAACCTAAAAAACTGAGTTAATAAATGGTTGTTCTTTTAAGCCACAAAGTTTGAGGTGGTCATGTATGGATGTGAGAATTGGACTATGAAGAAGGCTGAGAGCCGAAGAATTGATGCTTTTGAACTGCGGTGTTGGAGAAGACTTTTGAGAGTCTCTTGGACTGCAAGAAGATCAAACCAGTCAATCCTAAAGGAAATCAACCCTGAATACTCATTGGAAGGACTGATGTTGAAGCTAAAGCTCCAAAACTTTGGCCATCTGATGTGAAGAGTCAACTCACTGGAAAAGACCCTGATGCTGGGAAAGGTTGAAGGCAGGAGGAGAGGGACCAACAGAGGATGAGATGGTTGAATGGCATCACTGACTCAGTGGACATGAGTTTGAGCAAGCTCGGAGAGATAATGAAGGACAGGGAAGCCTAGAGTGCTGTAGTCCATGGGATTGCAAAGAGACAGACATGACTGAGTGACTGAACAACAACAAAAGTTTGAGGTAGGGGTCGCCCCCATACTTGCGCATGCTCTGGTGTGTCCTGGAGGTCGCCTGCGCGGGTGTTTAACCACGTGTGGTGTAACTTAGGGCATCATGTTGTGAAGAAATGGGGCCTGCGGGGGCTTGCACCATCAGGAATTTCAACCTAGAGAACCAGGCTGAATAGGAAATCAGCAGAATGAAGCCCTCCCCCACTCCCAGGCACCCTTCCACCAAGAACCTCCTGCGAGAGCAGATGAGCAGCCATCCAGAAATTAAGGGAGAAATTGATAGAAAAGATGACAAACTGCTGTCATTACTAAAAGATGTGTATGTTGATTCCCAAGATCCCATGTCTTCTTTGCAGGTAAAGGATGCTGGAACACGTCAGAAGCCTAAGGAGTTCAGGTTGCCAAAAGACCATCAGTTTGACATGATGAACGTTAAGAACATTCCCAAAGGTAAAATTTCCATTTTAGTGGCATTGACACTTCTCAATAGTCATAAACTTTATCCAGACACATGGACTGCTAAGAAAATAGCTGACAAATACCATCTAGAACAGCAAGATGTAAATTCCCTTCTCAAATATTTTGTTACTTTTTAAGTAAAAAATCTTCCCCTCCTAAGGGAAGAAAGCAATACAAGCAAAATGAAGAGAATCTTGACAGGACTTTTCCTGTCCTCATCCCCATGCCCTGTTTATTTTCTTCATTTGTAGCATGTTAAATTATATAAGTTACCAATTGTGTTGAGCTCCCTCCTTGTGAGAGCTTGCTTTTTATGAACTCTTCTGAATTTTCAGGATGGCTGATAGGATTGATTTTTCTTTCTTTTAAACTTTAGTATGGTTTAGTTTGTGTTCTTATGCAATATCAGCATGACTAATCAGCACATGTATAAATTTACTGTAAATAAAAGTTACTGTATTTTAAGCAAAAAAAAGAAAAAGTTTGAGGTAATTTTTTTATGCAGCCATAGAAAACTGATACAGTTTAGGTCAAGGAAATTTGTTTCCTATATGGATATTTAATTATTTAAGCATCATCTGTTAAAAAGGCCATCCTTTCCCCTTGATTTGACTTTGTACCTTTGTCAAAAATCATTGCATCATATTTGTGTGGGCCTATTTTTGTTCTGTTTCATTTATCTGTCTATATTTATATCAATACCATGCTCTCTTAACTGTAGTTTTAGACTAAATCTTAAAATCAGGTAGGGCGTGCTCTCTCCAATCTGTTTTCATTTTCTAAAGTTGTTACGGCTGTTCTGAATCTTTTTTAGAATCAGCTTGTTATTTTTCAAACACACAAGTGCTCTTGCACACATGTGCACACACACACACACAGATTAACTGAGTGAATTGAGATTGTGTTAAATGTATAGGTCAGCTTGTGGAGAATTGATATCTTAAGAATATTGATTCTTCCAATCAATGAATATGATATATCTCTCCATTTACTGGGATCTTTTTCAATTTCCCTCAGCAATATTTTATAGTTTTCAGGTCTTGCAAATATTTGTTTTCAAATTTATCCCCAAGAATTTCATATAGTTATGCTATTGTAAATAGTTTTATTTCTTTAATTTCATTTCCCAATTGTATATTTGTGTGTATTATACACACATATACACATAACTGATTTTTGTATGTTGATATTATCTACCACCTCTCAAGTTCTTATGTTTCACCTATAACCTCCAATTTGATCATATTTGGAGATAGGGCTTTGGGGAGGGATTTAGGGTTAGATTAGTTAATGATAGTGGAGCCATCATGATGGGATTAGTGGCCTTATAAGAAGTGGAAGAGAGAGAGCCTGCACAGCAAGAATGTAGCTATCTGCAAGTCAGGAAGAGAACTCTCAGGAGAACCCCACCCTGCTGGCACCCTAAACTTGAACATCCAGACTCCAGAACTGGGAGAAGATACATTTTTGTTTTTAAGCATCACTTCCTGCCTCCCCACACACATACCAGTCTATGTATTTTGTTATGACAACCCAAACTGACTTATATAAACTTGTATCCTGCCACTTTGGTAATCTCACTTATACTAGTACCCTTTTTAAAAAGATAATATAGGATTTTCTACACAGACAATTATATCATCTGTTAATAATGTTGTAAACTCAGTCTCTGTGCCCTGGTACCGAATTGAATCTTGGAGATGGAGTTTTGGGTGAGGTAGAAAAGAATAGCTTTACTGCTTTGCCAGGCAAAGGGGGACACAGTGGGTTCCTGTCCTCAAAAACTGTGTGTCCCAACCTGGGAGGATTTGGTGAGGAATTTTATAGCAATGGTTCAAGGTTGGGTTGCCAATAAGGATCAGAGTGTACAGGGCTTGCATTTCCTTAATCTGGCCTCGGGTAGTTCTTGTCTGGAATGAAGAATGGTAAATCCGTTTGTTCGGGGGCGGGGGGAGGGGGTTAGTTCTGTAAAGAGCACAAAGATACTGTTATGCATATCCCTTGAGGCAGAAACAGGATCCTGCCCAAGGTTGCACTATTGTTTCTTGGCTGCTCCTCCTCCCTTTTCTCTGCATCCACCCCCCCCCCCCCCCCGCCCCCGCCTTTCTCTGATTAATAACTGTTCACACCTGCTCTTTGGAACTCAGGAAAGGTTATGGAGGCTGAAGTCTGTTCCCTACAAACAAGGAATGAGGTACTCAGAAAATACCCAGGAATCCCACAGGGTCCTGCTCAGCTTCACTAATAAAGATAGTTTTAATTCTTCTTTTCTAATCTTCATGACTTTTCTATTTTCTTGCCTTATTGTGCTGGCTAGAATCTCCAGTCTAATGTAGAATAGAGTAGTGAGAGTGGATATCTTTGCCTTTTTTAAGACCTTACAGGAAAAACTCTATTTTCTTTCTTTTTTTTTTTTACTTTACAATATTGTATTGGTTTTGCCATACATCAACATGCATCCGCCACAGGTGTACACGTGTTCCCCATCCTGAACCCTCCTCCCTCCTCCCTCCCCGTACCATCCCACTGGGTCATCCCAGTGCACCAGCCCCAAGCTTCCTGTATCCTGCATCGAACCTGGACTGGCAATTCATCTCTTATATGATATTATACATGTTTTAATGCCATTCTCCCAAATCATTCCCCCCTCCCTCTCCCACAGAGTCCAAAAGATTATTCTATACATCTGTGTCTCTTGCTGTCTCGCAGACAGGGTTGTCATTACCATCTTTCTAAATTCCATATATATGCGTTAGTATACTGTGTTGGTGTTTTTCTTTCTGGCTTACTTCACTCTGTATAATAGGCTCCAGTTTCATCCACCTCATTAGAACTGATTCAAATGTATTCTTTTTAATGGCTGAGTAATACTCCATTGTGTATATGTACCACTGCTTTCTTATCCATTTGTCTGCTGATGGACATCTAGGTTGCTTCCATGTCCTGGCTATTATAAACAATGCTGTGGTGAACATTGGGGTATACGTGTCTCTTTCAATTCTGATTTCCTTGGTGTGTATGCCCAGCAGTGGGATTGCTGGATCATAAGGCAGTTCTATTTCCAGTTTTTTAAGGAATCCACACTGTTCTCCATAGTGGCTATACTAGTTTGCATTCCCACCAACAGTGTAAGAAGGTTCCCTTTTCTCCACACCCTCTCCAGCATTTATTGCTTGTAGACTTTTGGATCGCAGCCATTCTGACTGGTGTGAAATGGTACCTCAGTGTGGTTTTGATTTGTATTTCTCTGATAATGAGTGATGTTGAGCATCTTTTCATGTGTTTGTTAGCCATCTGTATGTTGTCTTTGGAGAAATGTCTATTTAGTTCTTTGGCCCATTTTTTGATTGGGTCGTTTATTTTTCTGGAATTGATCTGCAGGAGTTGCTTGTATATTTTTGAGATTAGTTGTTTGTCAGTTGCTTCATTTGCTATTATTTTCTCCCATTCTGAAGGCTGTCTTTTCACCTTGCTTACAGTTTCTTTTGTTGTGCAGAAGCTTTTAATTTTAATTAGATCCCGTTTGTTTATTTTTGCTTTTATTTCCAACATTCTGGGAGGTGGGTCATAGAGGATCCTGCTGTGATGTATGTCAGAGAGTGTTTTGCCTATGTTCTTCTCTAAGAGTTTTACAGTTTCTGGTCTTATGTTTAGATCTTTAATCCATTTTGAGTTTATTTTTGTGTATGGTGTTAGAAAGTGGTCTAGTTTCATTCTTTTACAAGTGGTTGACCAGTTTTCTCAGCACCACTTGTTAAAGAGATTGTCTTTTCTCCATTGTATATTCTTGCCTCCTTTGTCAAAGATAAGGTGTCCATAGGTGCGTGGGTTTATCTCTGGGCTTTCTATTTTGTTCCATTGATCGATATTTCTGTCTTTGTGCCAGTACCATACTGTCTTGATGACTGTGGCTTTGTAGTAGAGCCTGAAGTCAGGCAGGTTGATTCCTCCAGTTCCATTCTTCATTCTCAAGATTTCTTTGGCTATTTGAGGTTTTTTGTATTTCCATACAAATTGTGAAATTATTTGTTCTAGCTCTGTGAAAAATACTGTTGGCAGCTTGATAGGGATTGCATTGAATCTAAAGATTGCCCAAAACTCTATTTTCAATTGAAAAAAAATTCTACTTTTTTAAATGATAAGTATGATATTATTTAGATTTTTCAAAGATGTCCTTTACAAATTTGAGACTGTTTCCTTTTATTCCTAGTTTACTGAGAATTTTTATTGACATAGATGTTGGTATTTTCTTTGCAAATATTATCATATTGATGTTTAAGACCTGTTTCCCTGGTGGCTCGGATGGTAAAGAATGTGCCTGCAATGCAGGACACTGAGGTTCGATCCCTGGGTTGGGAAGATCTCTTGGAGGTGGAAATGGCAACCACTCTAGTATTCTTGCCTGGAGAATCCCATGGACACAGGAGCCTGGCGGGCTACAGTCCATAGGGTCACAAAGAGTCAGACACAACTGAGTGACTAATACTTCTTCATACAGTGAAAAACATTCCATCCTTCTGTTTCTCCTTCCATTGGACAAACAGAGAATAAAGAGTAGGAAGTCACTTTGATAAATTTCCTTTTTTCCTTTGAGGGGTCTTTCCCCAGAACAGTAGCTCTTTTGTGTGTAATCTGTGATTCTAGGTGAGATTGAAAGTCAGACAGTGGAGAAGTATGTAGCTGATAATCAAAACCTGAGATGGCAGGATTGTCTTTATTATTTGAATTTTAGTGTGTAACATATCTGGTATATATTGGATAAAGATACATTCTGTATAAACCACAATACCTAGAATGAAGCTGTGTTTATGTAACAGTTCTATAGAAATACTTCTTGGCTTAGGAAGAGATAAAATAAATTTAAGACCTTAAAAATGTATAAAAGCATGAATCACATCTTTTTCCTCATAGGCAATCAATTAGGCTTTATTATCACTGACATTTTCTTTTGCAGATCAAGTCATGGCTATCTCGGGCTGGGAAAGCTGTTGTTGACATTGTTTCTCAGTCTCAAAGACTGAAAGTGAACATAAAATATTTGAAAGCAGGAATTGGAAGGAAAAACAAAACCCTGTCTGGGGAAATGTTACTTGCAGTGTCCAATCTCGGTGAATAAAATAAGGAGAGAGCTTTCCTAGCATTTCAGTTGTCACTTTTATTTGTCAATAAATGTTTTTGAATTTTCCCAAGTTAGGAAACAACCAGCGGCAGCAGCAGGGATGGCTAAGGCATAAGCTGCTTGGCTGATTATCTCAGCACTGACCTGTAAGCAGCCCCCTCTGGGTGAAAGGCAATTGAGTCTCCCTATTAACTCTAGTCCTCAGCGACTCCCTAGCAGTCTCGGTTATCAGGCTGAGAACACATTGAGTTAAGTAGGAAGGCTCATGGCAGGTAATAGTTTTGTGACGCAGATGACTATCAGCAAGAGACTAAGCTGAAAATGACTTCTCTGGGGCAGCTGAGAATGGGAAATCAGGGTGAAAGTTGAGGTGGAGCTGCAAGGTTTGGTTTTCTAGCTTCTGAAATGGTCTTGCACTGTAGGTTAAAGGCCAGGGCTGTACTCATGAATATATACTATTTCTGGCTGCTGTAATTGATTAGCTACACTTTGCAGCTGGCTTGACAAGCCTTCAGCTACTCAGGGCCCAAGGAGTGGTAAAGAATAGCATATCCATAGAAGCTCTGAGTTATTATTGGCCATGTGGAAACTGAGACAGCGAACCTAACAGCAATAAAATACTCCACATTAAATGGAGTGAATTCTGAAGCATTGTTTTCCCAGCACTGCTTCCATGTTGGTTATATCACTTTGTATTTTACAGGGGGAAAAAAAAAACTGTCAACACTTAATCTTTCTTTTTAAAAATTATTCATTTATTTATTTTTGGCTGTGCTGGGTCTTCATTGCTGTGTGGGCTTTCTGTAGTGGCAGCGAGTGGGCGCTAAGCTCTAGTTGCAGTGCAGGGGCTGCTCACTGTGGTGGCTTCTCTTGTTGTGGAGCACGGGCTCCAGAGCACAGACTCAGGAGTTGAGGTGCACGGGCTTAGTTGCTTCATGGCATGTGGGCTCTTGCCGGGTCAGTTGGCAGGCAGATTCTTTACCGCTGAACCACCAGGGAAGCCCTTAATCTACGTAAGCAGATGGTATTCTCTGTGTGATGGGAAATGGATTCAACATCTAATGTGGCATGGCCTCAGGCTAAGACCTGGACTCTAGAGAAGACTTTATGGTGTTGGATTCCAGCTTTACCCCTATCCAGCTGTGTGGCCCTGGGTAAATTACTTCACCTCTCTGTGGCCCAGAAGCCCCATTTATAAAATGAGGATGATGAAATAAATGACTGCCTGGGTATGGTTGTTATTGTACTAAATAAGTTAATAGATATCTGTAGTCATGTACAAATGTGAAAGTTGGACCATAAAGAAGGCAGAGCGCCAAAGAATTGATACTTTTGAACTATGGTGTTGGAGAAGGCCCTTGAAAGTCCCTTGGACATCAAGGAGATCAAGCCAGTCAATCTTAAAGGAAATCAACCCTGAATACTCATTGGAACAACTGATGCTGAAGCTGAAGCTCCAATACTTTGGCCACCTGATGTGAAGAGCCAACTCATTGAAAAAGACCCTGATGCTGGGAAAGATTGAAGGCAGAAGGAGAAGGGGCCAACAGAGGACAAGATAGTTGAATGGCATCACTGACTCAATGGACATGAGTTTGAACAAGCTCCAAGAGGTGGTGAAGGACAGGGAAGCCTGGAGTGCTGCAGTCCATGGGATTGCAAAGAGTCAGATACGACTTAGTGGCTGAACAACAACAAAGTTAATGGATATAAAATACTTCCAGTGTTTACCACATTCTAGATCTTATTCTAAGTTTTAGTCATTAGTGTTATCTGAAATGACAACAGGATAGCAGTGTACCTGTGTACAAGGTAAAGCTTAGAATTCAAGGTGATGTTACCATTTCATCCTTGACTTCAAACCTATTGCTAAAAGGCTTCCCTTTGTATTTGATAATTTTTCTCTTAGGTTTATTATTGTGCTGTCTTAGCTGTCTGCTGCTGCTGCTAAGTCACTTCAGTCGTGTCTGACTCTTAGCGACCCCATGGACTGCAGCCTACCAGGCTCCTCCGTCCATGGGATTTTTCAGGCAAGACTACTGGAGTGGGGTGCCATTGCTTCCTCCGGTCTTAGCTGTCTAGAAGGTCTTCAAGTGGAGATTTAATTTCCCCTTTCATTTGCTCTGTAAATAAGGAGCAGCTAGCACAAACAATGTGTGTTTGTACATATTACTTTTACCAAGTATATTTTTCACTAAATAAAAGCACTGGCTTTATGCAGCCTCTACACCTGGATGTTGTGAGTACAGACCTGCATGTATTAACTCCTTGACTATCTAGTATTGTTAGCATTAAAAGTCCAAAGGGATGCCACCTACCACTTATTGAGACAGAGGATGTGATGGTTGGATGGCATCACCTACACAACGGGCATGAGTTTGAGCAAACTTTGGGAGACAGCGAAAGACAGAGGAGCCTGGTGTGCTGCAGTCCATGGGATTGCAGAGTCAGACATGACTTAGTAACTGAACAACAATCATCTGTAAGGCTCTATACAACTACTTTACATAGCTAGTCTCCTGGAACTCTCACAAAATCTCTATGAATTGGCATTAGCCACACTTTAGAGATGGTGAAATAGAAGCTCAGAGGGATGGAGTTACTCACCAGTGTCACACAGCTCCATGGCCTGGTTCTGTTTGATCAATTAAAGCTTATTGGTTTGTTTATCACATGGCACTTCAGTTCTCCCTGTTTTAGCCTCACAAGTGTCTTCACTTTATGAACTCTTTATTGAATTTTTCTCCTCCTTGCCTTGTATTGCTTTGATAGTTGTTATCAACAGGCATAAACATCAGCATTACATGAAGCTAGTTCACTTTAGTTCAGAAAATTAAGCCTTGAGATTCCCTGTATTGTAAATTAACAAAAGCATGACTTTCCAAGTCACCTGATGTGGTCACTAACAAAACTTTTTTTTAAATCCTGGCCTCAAATACTCTGATTAACTGAGAATTAAGTGACTGAAGTCCCCACTGTGCTCAGAATGTGGCCACAGTGATGGGGTGGGTGGATAAATACAGGTTGAGCTTTTCACAACAGACAGAAAAATTCATAGGCTTCATAAAGATTCTGGATTATTACAAGGGAAGAAGATCTATTCATCAAAGCTATGATTGAAGGAGGGACAGCTTCTCAGTTCTTCTCTTTTCATGTTTCAGTGGCAGCACAGCACAGCAGTTCAGAAACACTGATGCATGCTGGAGCCATATGGCTGACTTGAAATCACAGCTGGACGTTAGAGGCCATGTAATGTCAGGCAGCTACTTGACTTGTCTAATCTCCAAGCAGCCCTATGTGGTAGGTACTGTCATTGTCCCACTTCATGGATGAGGAGACTAATACACAGAGACTTTATATAACCTGCCTTAGTTTATCCTGGTGGCATATCCTCAAGCCTTGTGATTCTGGGATTAAGAGCCAATCCTTTAGGCTAGGGCTTTGGTATATAAGAAGCCATGATTAAAAGGAAATTTCAGATGAAATTACTTGTCTCTTTTCCAGCCGTATCTGCCAGCCCTTTTCCTTACCTATCAACAGTGTAATTACTATTCTCTTGACACACTTCCCTCCTTCCATCCCTCCCCAAGCTCTATTCTAATTCATCTCACATTCTCACAGGTGGAAAGCATCTGTTTCCAAGCCAGTGATATGGATTTGTGGGAGGAAAAGTGATGAGAGTGGGGTGCACACTTGATGGATCATATGGAGGAATACCAGGAACCATCCTCCATAGCTCTGTGACATTCTCGTGACCCACGACTTTCAGCTAAGTTCCTCCAAGTGCCTGCCAAACCAGTGCTGCTTGAACTTTCACATAAGAGTCACCTGGGGATATTGTTAAAATGAAGAGTCAGACTCATTAGGTCTGTGGTGAAACCTACGATTTGTATTTTTAAGAAGTTCCTGGGTGATGCTGATGCTGCTGGTTCATGGACCACATTTTGAGTAGTTAAATGCGAACTCATTCTTCTCTTGAAAGACAGAACAAAGATGGTGTATCTGTGGAGACTGTTCGGGACATTTAAGGACTGTAAGAGGGGTCTGACCAGGGTTCTCCTAGAATATCCTGCTAATGAGAATCAAGATTTATTATAAGTCCTAATGACTGGTGGTTTCTACAGTTGTTCCAGTTTGTAATGGCTGGCAGGCCTGGGTGAGCTGTCACTGGAGATAACTTGAACTGTGGCTTTCCCACTAGCCCAGTCTGTAAGCCTTGCTACTGCTGTCCTATTCCTGAGTTTACCTTGAGTTCCTTCTCAGATTAAGCCCCTAGAATACCAGGGCCTTGACTGGAGCCCTGACAACCTGTCTAGTCTTGCCAGCCCTCCTTTTATTAATAATAACTCATGACCCTGATCTTACGCCATGAGACCCTGGGGTCCTCCCCTGAAGGTAGCCCAGAAATGTTCATGCCTCCACTTGCCTGACTACAGTTGTTGTCACTGACCTGTGATTTTGGGGATTTGGGGCAGTGTGGGACCTTTAACACTGGCTCTGTATCCCTTTTTAAAAATATTTATTTATTTGGCTGTGAGGAATCTTTTTATTTTATTTTATTATTTAACTTTACAATATTGTATTGGTTTTGCCATATATCGACATGAATCCGCCACAGGTATACATGTGTTCCCCATCCTGAACCCTCCTCTCTCCTCCCTCCCCATATCATCTTAATTGTGGTGTGTGGGATCTTTTTTTTTTTTTCTTTAGTTGCAGAACTACAGACCTTTAGTCCTGGCTTTTGGGAGCTAGCTCCTCGACCAGGGATTGAACCCAAGCTCCCTGCATTGGGAGCTCGGAGTCTTAGCCCCTGGACCAGAGAAGTCCCAGCTTCTGAATCCTTTTGACATGTCCCCATTATTCTTTTAGCCCTTGCTTGCTTTCTAGCCTAAAATCATTCAGGCCTCCCTTTTATTTTCCATGACACAGACATAGATTCAGCCAGTTTTCCATGTAGATTCTTTCTAGTGGGAAATGATTCTTATACATCAAGAATCAAGATCTGAGTGCTATCTATCTTCAATACAACTGGGATGTCATTGCTTCTAATATATCTTTCAGGGATAAAGCTAGCATATATTAATATGAACTAAACAGTTCAAATATATTTCCAATTCAAATTTAATACTACAGAGTTTTTTTAAATTTCTCTATTTTTTTTCCTCTAACACTTAAAATTTTGCTTCCCCAAAAGATTATTTACTTCCTTGCTTATTCTACAATATACATACAATTGCAAAAATTGCACTACTAATATTCTCATTATTTTAAATGACTGAATTAAGTTTAAGATTTCTTTGCTGTTCTTTTTATCTTAACACACAAATCTGTCTGTATATGCTCTGTAAACATATGAGAATGTAGAGATATCAATGAACAAAATCCCTTGAATGACTCTTTTCTTTGTGTGATTATTACCAATTTCATATGAAATTAGGTTTTCTGTGCTCAGTTTTAAGTTTTGCATACTTTTCTTTTTGGTAGAAATTGATTTTTGTGTAGATAAGACATTTACAACATTCAAAGTCAAAAGTTTTTTTAAAAACTATGTTCAGGGAAGAGCTACTTCCATCCCTTTTCTCTGTACATACTCCTTTTACCTTATTGCCATAAGCAATCATTTTTATTCAGGTTTTTCCTTTTTTCATTTCATTTGTTTAGGTCCTAGTTTGTCTATTTTTTTTTTTTTCAAGAAGCCAGCTTACCTATTTGTATATTAATTCATTCATTAACTCTATTTTTTAGAATTCTGTTCTTTTGGCTTTGTCAGTTTTTTTCCTTTTTGAGTTGTATATTTATTTTCATGCTTTCATTTTTATCAATTTTAGTATTTAAGGCTGTGAATATTTCTATTATCAATGTTATATGGGCTTTTCTTTGAAATTCTGCATTTTAACTTTATTTCTCTCATTTAATAGAAACTTTTAAAGTGGCCTCTGTATTTCCTACCATACTTTGTGTTTTTTTTTGGCCATGTGTCTGGTTTTATTCAATGAACTGTGAGAAGTAGAATGTATCACTTCCAGAAAACGGTAGTAAAGTAGACAGTATGCCTACAGTGACAATTTATTCTCTTTGTCTGAATGGCTAGAAGTGAAAGACTCCATCTTGGTGGAACCATGATTAAAGGAGCCTGGATCCCTGATCTATTGCTTTGAGGCAGGGTTGGTAAACTTCTTCTATAAAGGGCCAGACAGTAAATATTTTTGATGTGTGTTGCACAACATACTGTCTCTGTTGCAAAAAGTCAACTCTGCTTTTGTAGCCATAGACAATATGTAAATGAATGAGCATCACTATGATCCAATAAAACTTTATTTATAAAGACAGGGGTTAGTTGGATTTAGCCTGTGAATTACAGTTTGTTAACCTCTGGTTACAAGGGTCCGTCTGCTGCTGCTGCTGCTGCTGCTAAGTCGCTTCAGTTGTGTCCGACTCTGTGTGACACCAGACAGCAGCCCACCAGGCTCCTCATTCCCTGGGATTCTCCAGGCAAGAACACTGGAGTGGGTTGCCATTTCCTTCTCCAATGCATGAAAGTGAAAAGTGAAAGTGAAGTCGCTCAACCATGTCCAACTCCTAGCGACCCCATGGACTGCAGCCCACCAGGCTCCTCCATCCATGGGATTTTCCAGGCAAGAGTACTGGAGTGGGTTGCCATTGCCTTCTCTGAAGGTCCGTCTAGTCAAGGCTATGGTTTTTCCAGTGGTCATGTATGGATGTGAGAGTTGTACTGTGAAGAATGCTGAACGCCGAAGAGTTGATGATTTTGAACTGTGGTGTTGGAGAAGACTCTTGAGAGTCCCTTGGACTGCAAGGAGATCCAACCAGTCCATTCTGAAGGAGATCAGCCCTGGGATTTCTTTGGAAGGAATGATGCTAAAGCTGAAACTCCAGTACTTTGGCCACCTCACGCAAAGAGTTGACTCATTGGAAAAGACTCTGATGCTGGGAGGGACTGGGGGCAGGAGGAGAAGGGGACGACAGAGGATGAGATGGCTGGATGGCATCACTGACTCAATGGACATGAGTCTGAGTGAACTCCAGGAGTTGGTGATGGACAGGGAAGCCTGGCATGCTGCAATTCACAGGGTTGCAAAGAGTCGGACACGACTGAGAGACTGAACTGAACTGAACTGAACCTCTGGTTTACAGAAAAACTGCCCAGGGTAGCTGTCCAAACTGCATAAAGTCATGTCAGAAGTGAGAAGTCAACTTCTATCATATTAAGTCACTGCATCTGGGGATTATTTGCTACAATAGATAACAACATTTCCCCTAGAGGGGAATACAAGAAAGAATCTGAGAATCCGATTCAGTAATTTCCTCAAGAAGAAATTACTATGGAAGAAAACCTATGACCAACCTAGACAGCATATTAAAAAGCAGAGACATTACTTTGCCGACAAAGGTCCATCTAGTCAAAGCTATGGTTTTTCCAGTAGTTATGTATGGATGTGAGAGCTGGACCATAAAGAAAGCTAAGCACCAAAGTATTGATTCTTTTGAACTGTGGTGTTGGAGAAGACTCTTGAGAGTCTCTTGGACTGCAAGGAGATCCAACCAGTCCATCCTAAAGGAAATCAGTCCTGAATATTCATTGGAAGGACTGATGCTGAAGCTGAAACTCCAATACTTAGGCCACCTGATGCGAAGCCAACTCATTGGAAAAGACCCTGATGCTGGGAAAGATTGAAGGCAGGAGGAGAAGGGGACGACAGAGGATGAGATGGTTGGATGGCATCACTGACTCAATGGACATGAGTTTGAGCAAACTCCAGGAGTTGATGATGGACAGGGAAGCCTGGCATGCTGCAGTCCATGGGGTTGCAGAGTCAGACATGACTGAATGACTGAACTGAACTGAATTTCCTCAAGAGCCATAGCTGGTTCTTCACAAACATGAGATTTTAACAAGGTCTATACAACTTCAAAGCCCATGTTTTCCCATGATACCTTATTACATCTGTCTTCTTCACTTTTTCTATTGAAGAAATTTTAGACAAGTGAGATTGAAAGATATGTCCAAAATCATATAGCTAGTTAGAACTCTGTCAGATTATTGTTCAAAAATGTTTACTTCTTTCCTCTTCAGTTCAGTTCAGTTCAGTCCGTGTCCGACTCTTTGCCACCCCATGAACTGCAGCACGCCAGGCCTCCCTGTCCATTACCAACTCCTGGAGTTCACCCAAACCTATGTCCATTGAGTCAGGGATGCCATCCAACTATCTCATCCTCTGTTGTCCCTTTCTCCTCCTGCCCTCAATCTTTCCCAGCATTAGGGTCTTTTCAAATGAGTCAGCTCTTCGCATCAGGTGGCCAAAGTATTGGAGTTTCAGCTTCAGCATCAGTCCTTCCAATGAACACCCAGGACTGATCTCCTTTTGGATGGACTGGTTGGATCTCCTTGTAGTCCAAAGGACTCTCAAGAGTCTTCTCCAACACCACAGTTCAAAAGCATAAATTCTTCAGCACTCATTTTTCTTTATAGTCTAAATCTCACATCCATACATGACCACTGGAAAAGCCATAGCCTTGACTAGACAGACGGACCTTTGTTGGCAAAGTAATGTCTCTGCTTTTCAATATGCTATCTAGGTTGGTCATAACTTTCCTTCCAAGAAGTAAGGGTCTTTTAATTTCATGGCTGCAATCACCACCTGCAGTGATTTTGGAGCCAAGAAAGATAAAGTCAGCCACTGTTTCCACTGTTTCCCCATCTATTTGCCATGAAGTGATGGAACCAGATGCCATGATCTTCGTTTTCTGAATGCTGAGCTTTAAGCCAACCTTTTCACTCTCCTCTTTCACCTTCATCAAAAGGCTCTTTAGTTCCTCTTCACTTTCTGCCCTAAGGGTGGTGTCATCTGCATATCTGAGGTTATTGATATTTCTCCCGGCAATCTTGATTCGAGCTTGTGCTTCCTCCAGCCCAGCGTTTCTCATGATGTACACTGCATATAAGTTAAATAAGCAGGGTGACAATATACAGCCTTGACGTACTCCTTTCCCTATTTGGAACCAGTCTGTTGTTCCATGTCCAGTTCTAACTGTTGCTTCCTAACCTGCATACAGGTTTCTCAGGAGGCAGGTCAGGTGGTCTGGTATTCCCATCTCTTTCAGGATTCTCCACAGTTTATTGTGATCCACACAGTCAAAGGCTTTAGCATGGTCAATAAAGCAGAAATAGATGTTTTTCTGGAACTCTCTTGCTTTTTTGATGATCCAGTGGATATTGGCAATTTGATCTCTGGTTTCTCTGCCTTTTCTAAAACCAATTTGAACATCTGGAAGTTCACAGTTCACATATTGTTGAAGCCTGGCTTGGAGAATTTTAAGCATTACTTTACTAGCATGTGAGATGAGTGCAATTGTGCAGTAGTTTGAGGATTCTTTGGCACTGCCTTTCTTTGGGATTGGAATGAAAACTGACCTTTTCCAGTCCTGTGGCCACTGCTGAGTTTTCCAAATTTGCTGGCATATTGAGTGCAGCACTTTCACAGCATTATCTTTCAGGATTTGAAATAGCTCAACTAGAATTCCATCACCTCCACTAGCTTTGTTCATAGTGATGCTTTCTAAGGCCCACTTGACTTTACATTCCAGGATGTCTGACTCTACGTGAGTGGTCACACCATTGTGATTATCTTGGTCATGAAGATCTTTTTTGTACAGATCTTCTGTGTATTCTTGCCACCTCTTCTTTATATCTTCTGCTTCTGTTAGGTCCTTATCATTTCTGTCCTTTATTGAGCCCATCTTTGCATGAAATGTTCCCTTGGTATCTCTAATTTTCTTGAGATCTCTAGTCTTTCCTTTTCTTGAAGAGATATCTAGTTTTTCCCATTCTATTGTTATCCTCTATTTCTTGGCATTGTTTGCTGAGGAAGGCTTTCTTATCTCTCCTTGCTATTCTTTGGAACTTTGCATTCAAATGGGTATATCTTTCCTTTTCTCCTTTGCTTTTCACTTCCCTTCTTTTCACAGCTATTTGTAAAGCCTCCTCATACAGCCATTTTGCTTTTCTGCATTTCTTTTTCTTGGGAATGATCTTGATTCCTGTCTCCTGTACAGTGTCACGAACCTCTGTCCATAGTTCATCAGGCACTCTATCAGATCTAGTCTCTTAAATCTATTTCTCACTTCCACTGTATAGTCATAAGGGATTTGATTTAGGTCATACCTGAATGGTCTAGTGGTTTTCTCCACTTTCTTCAATTTCAGTCTGAATTTGGCAATAAGGAGTTCATGATCTGAGCCCCAGTCAGCTCCCGGTCTTGTTTTTGCTGACTGTATAGAGCTTTTCCATATTTGGCTGCAGAGAATCTTTCCTCTTACACCTATGGAAAAAAATATATTTCACTTAAACTTTGATTTTGGACTTGTCCATGTGATTTGCTTTGGCCCTAGAGAGGAAAGAGTATTTTGTTTTTTGAAGGAATGAGTGTTTGTTATCGCCCCCCCCACCTTTTTTAAAGCATTTATTTATTTATTTGTCTGCGCTGAGTCTAGTTGCAGCACTTGGGATCTTTAGTTGTGGTCTTTGGTTGCACGCATGTGAACTCTTAGTTGAGGCATGTGGGATCTAGTTCCCTGAATAGGGATTGAACCTAGGACCCCTGCATTGGGTGTGTGGAGTCTTAACTACTGGACCACCAGGGAAGTCCCGTCCCTTATTGTTTAGCTTTCCCATTTGATTTGCTTTAGCCAATGCTATCGGAGAAAGCAATGGCACCCCACTCCAGTACTCTTGCCTGGAAAATCCCATGGACGGAGGAGCCTAGTGGGCTGCAGTCCATGGGGTCACTAAGGGTCAGACACGACTGAGCGACTTCACTTTCACTTTTCACTTTCATGCACTGGAGAAGGAAATGGCAACCCACTCCAGTGTTCTTGCCTGGAGAATCCCAGGGACGGAGGAGCCTAGTGGGCTGCAGTCCATGGGGTCCTTAAGGGTCAGACACGACTGAGCGACTTCACTTTCACTTTTCACTTTCATGCATTGGAGAAGGAAATGGCAACCCACTCCAGTGTTCTTGCCTGGAGAATCCCAGGGACGGGGGAGCCTGGTGGGCTGCCGTCTATGGGGTCGCACAGAGTTGGACATGACTGAAGTGACTTAGCAGTAGCAGCCAATGCTATGATCAAAAGTTGGTGCAAGCAGAAATGTGAAACTTCCACAGTTGAGCTTGTCTTCTAGTGCCTCTGCCATCGTCTTGGCTAGCTGCTATCCCTTCAGCTGGGTTCCATGGTGTGGGCACACAGAGATCAGACGTGTACCCCAGCTGCAAGGGAACAAGCCATGCTGGAGCCTCAGGTTGAAACAGAATTACCCAGCAGAGCACAGCCTTAATCCAAGATGTATTAAGTGAAAACAAGTGATTGTAGTTTCAATTCACTGAGTTTTAAGGTGGTTTGTTTACAGGGAATTATTTTGACAATAGAAAACTCATAAAGGCAGAGATTCCCCTGCCCCCAACAGCCCAGGAAGTTTTCTGAATCCTTGCCTACTTATTTTTTCTATGTAGTAGTTTTTGATTGATGTTTTCATCTACCCTTGAATTTCAAAATATTTCAGTTGGAAGTTCCTCACTCTTACATATACTATTATTTCATTCACTGTGATAATGAGTTTTAGTGGTTTGATTTTCTACATAGTTTAACAGCTAGCTACAATTCACATTTCTATTACCTAGAAACAAATAAGAAGGGTTGAAAATAAACAACAACTCACATCCTCTCCCATGTAAAACTTGGGTGGCAGTTAAAAATACTTGTTCAATCCAAAAAAGCAACCAGTTTAAACCAACTATTACAATGTCAGTCTACCCACTAACTACATTCTTAAATGAGAAGAAAATAGCATTTGCCCCTTTCTCCTCTTCTTTCCCCCTCTCTTCCACATACCCCAACACAAGCAAAGATGTAAATCTAAACTATGACCCTCAAAATTGATAGCAAAAAAGACCCTAACTTTTGGTCAGTCTCATTCTGCCAGAGAATCAGTATTTTCCTGAAGTAAAACTCCTCCCCCCTCTCCCCCCAGGCAACACAACAAATGGTCAGAATCCCAGGAGGGCTGGGGTCTTTGTGAGACAAACACTGATTGTTCTGAAGCCCATAGCTAGGCTGATCTGTCTTTTCCCAGATTTTTCTATAAGCAGCAATACTAGGCCCACAGGCTTTAAAACTGCATTTTAATACCATATTTGAGTTCTCTGACCTTCTGTAAAAGAGACTGAAAAGTAAACAAATGGCAATTTATACTTGAACTCCATCATGCAATTGAATTTTCACTTATGCTATCCATTTTTTTCTTATTTCCAATGGTTCATTTAAAATAATATGCTTGGCTTCTTTTTAAAAGAGTCATTATGTATTTCCTCTCCTCTGAACCTCTCTTAGGTCACCTTGCCTCTAATTGAGACTGAAAGAGAATTCACCTCTTAATTGTTTCTTTGTTTCTGCTGTGATTTTACATTGCTTCTTTTCTTGTTTTTAATGACTGGGTTGAGAGATAACAAGCATTTTTTTGGATTGTATTAAAAAGGTCAGATGTGCTAATATGATCTGTTAATACTTTTGTTTGCCAGGTATCGATTTCTTGCTTGCAAGTGTTCTCATTTCTCTCCCTCTCCTTCCTCTCTTCCCTACACAGGTTCTCATTGTTCCCAAGGTGTCAAAATTCAACCCAAACCACCAAAATGATTCCACTTGTCTCAGAGTTTTACATTTTTTTCTTTTTCTTTATGATGAGGGTATATTTGAAGAGAGAATCAGATGTTTTAAGCTACTGATTCTTTGTTCCCATGACAACCTTGATGACATCAGGGAGCAGACACATCAATGCCACAAAGATTCCAGTGTAAAATGAATGTGACAAATGCCTCTCAATTATAGTTTAAATCTTTTCTGTGCTAAAAACAATGCGAGCTTTGGCAGTGGAGTTGGTGAATAAAAGTTCATTCCCTAAAGGCTGCCTATACTATGCAATTAGAATACTTGGAATTGCAATATTTTGAATACTGGATACTTTCACCCCTATCCAGAAATGTTTCTCAGTCAGAAAATATCCACCTAATACCACACTTACTTGTAACTTGCTAATCCATCCAGCTCCAGACAGCTCTTATATTTAGTGTGCGGTTGATATAAACTGAGTACTGCAATTCCTTCTCTCATTTGGCACACAAAAGTGGCACACTTCGAGGACTTATCCTTGGGAAACAAACACAAAAAACCCGTCTGCTTCTAAGAATCTCTGGAAGCTTAAGGCAGCTGGGTGAAAAATCGTTTCCAAATTTCCGTGGAGCTGAGGTGTTGTATCATTTTCATTTTCCTTCTTGTCACAGCCCAAGACTTCATTTCTATACTTTAAGTCATTTTCACTTTCAAGAACTTTATCTGTTTACATCTTTTATTGAAAAGTCTTTATTTAAACTTGGTAGTCAAGAACCCGGTTGCCGATGCAGGAGACTATGTAAGAGATGTGGGTACATTTCCTAGATTGGGAAAATCCCCTGAAGGAGAGCATGGCAACCCACTCCAGTACTCTTGCCTTGAGAAACCCATGGACAGAGGAGCCTGGCAGGCTATGGCCAGAGGGTTGCAAAGAGTTGGAGGGAGAGGGTGGGATGATCTGGGAGAATGGCACTGAAACATGTATAATATCATATATGAAACGAGTCACCAGTCCAGGTTCGATGCACGATACTGGATGCTTGGGGCTGGTGCACTGGGACGACCCAGAGGGATGGTATGGGGAGGGAGGAGGGAGGAGGGTTCAGAATGGGGAACACATGTATACCTGTGGTGGATTCATTTTGATATATGGCAAAACCAATACAATATTGTAAAATTAAAAAATAAAATAAAATAAACTTAAAAAAAAAAAGATTTGGACACGACTGAAGCGACTTAGCATGCATGCACTAATTATAACAACTCCTTTGACATCCACCACTCCCTTCTCCAACCCTTTTTCCTCTCCAAATGAAAGATATGGTCATCTGTCTGCAAAGGGCTATAGTTAACAGCTGGTACTCACAATTTTCCACAGTAGGGATGGGCTCCTTATAGTACACAAGAAGATCTGCCTAATAGTCTTTGATATTCTGCCTTGTTTATCTGGGCCATGATTCCTCATCATTAGATTCCCATGCTGCTGGTGTAAATGGGCTTTTGTCTGAATCCAGGCTAATTTAAGACACTCCAAGATACAGCCTTTCCTGAATTCCCAGATCTTCTGTTCTCATCTTGGGCTGTGAGGTTCAAGATGTGTTAACTGGATGGAGGTCCTTCTGCATCCTTTGTATACATCCTTCAGTCTAACCTGTACTGACAGATAGATGGGCACTGACAGATAGAATATAAATACATTCTGCCTTCTGAACGTGTTCTGCCTTCTGTGTTCCACACATCACAAATCAAGTGGTGTGAATTAAGTTTTCGTCATCTTTGCAGTGTTGCTTTCTGAAACACTGACCATTTTGCAAGGAAGAATTTTATTTTCAGCTCTGCATGTTCCTTAGCTGCCTGGAATAAGCAGGGTTAGAAAACCCAGCAAGCACAAGATAGTGTTTTGTTGAGTCACAGTTGGATACTATAAAGTACCAGGGAAAGGATTAAGCCCTAGTTTCAGCAATAGATTCTGGATGTCTCCTAACCCCAAGTCACAGAGTTAGTCAGAGTGTGACATCCAAGCCTCTCTAAAGGTTTAAGACCCAAGAAGGAAATAAGGCATGGATGCAAAGTCCTCCCGAAATTTATCTTTGGAGAATGTAAAACCACCCAAGTTCAATATAATTTATTTTACCTCTGTAGTTGTGAAAAGTGATCAAATATATACTTCATTAAGAGTCACTTAAGACAAAGATTCACTTTTTTCAGGCAGAAGAATGAGTGATATGGCAGTCACTTCTTTTAATATTAAGGTCACAGATTAACATGATGTTTTGAGTCATCATGTAAGGTGAGAAAGGCATAATAGTGCTTACAATTTAATGGTTAAAAGAAAGTTGGACAAAGAAGGTAATGATGTTATGTCTATTATAATGGTTGGCTAAGATATTAATAATTGAAGGGCAGTTACTATTCAAAGGCAGGTACAATGATAAGTTGTTATCTCAGAGTATCTTTTGACTCATTGCTCTGATAGTTGACTACTTTCTCATCCAGCTAGATTTATCAGGGTCACATAAGTGATTAACTCTTTGGCCTGATTTAGACTCGGAGTAAACAATGTTGGTTTCCTAGCCACAATCCCATAGTCTCCTCCTGGTTTCAAGTGCAGCTATGTTGAACAGTTTCCCTGTGTGTGATCAACATGTTACATTAAATGTTTGCTTTATTGCTTTAGCTTTTTTTGTTTTGCTTCAGCATTTTTTTCAAAGCCATAGAAGCTTATTCAGTCTTCCTGGAAGGTAGCCTCATTTTAAGTGGACGTTAACACCGTTAGCTTTAGCCAGCAACAAGGGGACAATTCTGAGGCACTCAGAGGGTTCCCAGTTGCCCATAGCAGTTACCAGCACAATAACATAAACCTTTATTCAATTTCTCCTTCCTTTTCTCATTCCCCCTGCTCTGTCACACATATCCTGGCATCAATTCCCAAATAAACTAGTGCACCTAAATGTATATAACACATTACATGTGCATAGAAAAACACCTGGGAAGATACACACCAAACTGTTTAAGTGGCTACCTATGGTGATTGGAATTGACAGGTATGTAGTATTGGAATGACAGCAAGTGCTCTTGTTGTCCTGCTCGTATCTCCTTGGGATTTGCTGGTGCCATTCATACCTATACAATAAGTCCCATACCAACAAACAAGTTCTGTTCTGAGAGCATGTTCTTAAGTCCAGTTTGTTCATAAGTCCAACAAAGTAACACAATTGTCTATATAGTACTGTGCTGTAATAAGTTCATAATACTTTTCATATAAATGATACATAAAAAACAAAAACAAGAAAGAAAACATTTTTAATCTTACAGTATCTTGAAAAATACAGTAGTCCAGTACAACAGTGGGCCTACAGTGGCACGTTCGCATCTTTGAAAATTCACAACTTGAAATGTTCGTATGTAAGGGACTTTCTGTAGTTTCTTACTGTAAGCACATAAGGACTTCCTTTGGACATATGAGTGTGCTTGGCTGGCCTACAGCGTCAACCAGAGATCTGAGGAGTTAGCAGCCCCAGGGCAACCCTCAGCTGATGAGTGATGAGTGGAGGTAAACACTTTAGCTTCCTCACCCTCAATGGGACCACTCTGAGGCAGGATCTAAATCACAGACTTGCAAAGTTTTTCTGTACTGCCAAATAGTAATTTAGCCTTTGAGGGTGATATTGTTTGTCATAACTGTTCAACTCATGGAAAACATGTAAGCAGAAAGAGGAAATGGCTATATTCCATTAAAACTTATAAAAATAAGAGTGGGCAGGGTTTTACTCCTGTTCTGTTTGCCAACTTCTGTTTTACACCATCTACTAGAGGTTCACAGGGAATTGGCCCCAACGGCAGGTAGTGAGAACTTGCCCTGGACACATCCTTTATTGACTTTCCTTCCCTCCTCTGTGTCACTTTCTGACTCCCTCCCTGTGCTCCTTCGCCTTCCAAATAAACTGCTTGTCCCCAAATTCTAATCTTGGGGTCTGCTTTTGGCAAAATCCAAACTAAGAGAGGAACTTCACTTTTTACTTCTGTAAATTTCTAATTTTAAGTTTATAAGAACATGTTTTAATTTTATAAGAACATACAAATCCTTTCAAAGAAAAGATTAATAAATGGTGTGACAGATGAGTCTTTGTTCAGCACCTTTCAGAATAGTCTTAATAGAAACAGGACAATTCTGGCACTTTGGGGAAGTAAGTCTATGATTCTCTTGGGGCTGCAGGCTTTGACAATGGTCTATGTAACAAGTATACCTTCACTTGTATGCGTGCTAAGTCGCTTCATTTGCCTCCGACTCTTTGCAACCCTAGGGACTGTAGTCTGCCAGGCTCCTCTGTCCATGGGATTCTCCAGGCAAGAATACTGCAGTGGGTTGCCTTTCCCTCCTACAGGGGATCTTCCAGACCCAGGAATCGAACTTCTGTCTCTTATGTCTCCTGCATTGGCAGGTGGATTCTTTACCACTAGCACCACCTGGGAAGCCCCAAGTACATCTTGTTCTGTGCCAAAGTGTTTCTGAAAATCTGGCAGTGAATCAGAGTTTAGATAATCATTTACTCTCACATTCTCTGTTTATATAAATTATAAATTTACATGTGATATTTCTATTTCAAATGAACTCAGAATTGGTAGGGCTCAACTACTTTACCTTCACTCTCTGCTTCAGCTTCTTTGTGATCCATTAGTAAGATCTCAAGGAGAAGGCAATGGCAACCCACTCTAGTACTCTTGCCTGGAGAATCCCAGGGACAGGGGAGCCTGGTGGGCTGCGGTCTATGGGGTCACACAGAGTCAGACACTACTGAAGCGACTTAGCAGCAGCAGTAGCAGCAGTAAGATCTCAAGATTGAAGATTGAAAGGAGCCCTATATTTGAAGGAATTGTTAACAATATTAATGACCACCCAAATTCAGTTTACTTGAGTTTAGACAGAAGTTTGATTTAGCCTATTTCTTTGAACAAGCAAAGTGCCCCCTAGAGGATCATAATGATAAAATCAGAATACTAGTTAACTTTTGTTGGGGAATGGGGGCTAGTACTTGTGGGTAATAGGCATATGGAAAGCTTTTGGCATGTTGGCAATATTCTATTTACCTGGATGGTGGTTACATGGGTGTTCATTTTGCGATAAATTCGAGTTGCACATGTTTGTTTTTTTCAGTTTTTAGAATGTGTGTTATATCTTACAATTTAAAGGGTTAAAAAAATCATGCTGATTATTTTGCACATTCTTGTACTCAGTACTCAGAAGGAAGGAAGGCATTATGCCTTAAGTCAATTTGCTGCTTACAAAAAGTTTCTGCAGCATCTCTGTGGCAATCATGGGGCTGTACCACTCAGGAATGAACTTGCTGTTCAGCTGCAACACCTTCAGAATTCACCTCTGCTTTTGAGCAGAGGCTGCACTCTTCTGGTGTAGCCCCAAGCCAAAAACTGAGCACAGTTGACCTTACTAGGGCCCAACTATTTTAATCCAATATGAAACTCCTCTAATGGGCAATCTTTGCTTTAAAGTTCTCTGTTGGGTTGATCAAGACTTTGTCAGGTCTGACGTTTCATCTGAGGTGCTTCCTGTTATTGCTGCTGTTGTTTAGTCACTAAGTCATGTCTGACTCTTTGCAACCTCATGGACTGCAGTACACCAGGCTTCCCTGTCCTTCACTATCTCCTGGCATCTGCTCAAACTCATATCCATTGAATCAGTGATACCATCCAAACATCTCATCCTCTGTGCATCCTGCTCAATCCTATTTCTTTCCTTTTAATCTTTCAGGGCATTTTGTCCCCAATTTCTTATACTCATTAGTCTAAGCATCTGCTTCCTAGAGGACCCAACTAGTCAGCAGTGATTTGGATTACAGGTGTTCTTGGTATTAAACACGTGGATCATCTTGTAAGCATCAGGAAAAAAAGAAGAAAAGAAAGGGGTATTAATTAGAAGGAATGCAGGTACCTATGTTAAAAATGTTACCCTGTCTTCTCTTGATAATCTGTTCTTTTACTTTCCTGGGCACTATCTGTCTTTTAGAACACCGTGTTTTTTTCATCAAAGAAGCACAGAGAAGATTCCATGCATCCTTCTTACCATATGAATTCCATGCATCTTCCTTACCATATGAATTGGGCAAAGCCTCAGAAGTCCAGGCCAGTTCTGCTTCTTCAAGGGTATGGTTAACTTTCAATAACAGAGTGGAGGTCAAGATATTAAATAAGCATCCTGAATGAACGTCTCTTGGGTTAATGCACAACCCAATGGATTGTATGGTCTTGGATGGCAGGGACTTACACCATATATGCTCTTGTACTACCACACCCAACACAGTGCCTGAAACTAACAAAGAAAAATTGTATCAGGAAAGACTTTATTCAAGACTATTGCATTAGGAGAGAAAGAGACTGAACTCAATTCTTAATGCACATAAATAGCTGTAGATTTAAAGACACTAGGCAGGATGAGGGGTTCAGTGTATGGAAAAACTCGGTTAGGTGTGAAGGAGGGAGCAGATTCCTGTGAAACTGGCTTAGCAGGATTTTTGTTTTGCTGGATTGGGCTTGGCAGGTCAAGGACAACAGTTTGCAGAAGAGGAGAAAACATTTCCTCTACCCTGTTAGGTTCAGTAACTAAGACCCTGAAATTTAAACTGATAAAAGGAAAATTACCAAAAGTGAAAGCTTTACATGTATGCATATAAAAGCCTTCACAGAAAAGAAATGAAGACCCAAAGAAGCCTTTGGATGGGGTTTTGTATACCGTTTTAACAAAGAGTAATAAATTGTGGAGAGTCAGACTTTATTTTTTGGGGCTCCAAAATCACTGCAGATGGTGACTGCAGCCATGAAATTAAAAGACACTTATTCCTTTGAAGGAAAGTTATGACCAACCTAGACAGCATATTAAAAAGCAGAGACATTACTTTGCCAACAAAGGTTCATCTAGTCAAGGCTCTGGTTTTTCCTGTGGTCATGTATGGATGTGAGAGTTGGACTGTGAAGAAGGCTGAACGCCAAAGAATTGATGCTTTTGAACTGTGGTGTTGGAGAAGACTCTTGAGAGTCCCTTGGACTGCAAGAAGATCCAACCAATCCATTCTGAAGGAGATCAGCCCTGGGATTTCTTTAGAAGGAATGATGCTAAAGCTGAAACTCCAGTACTTTGGCCACCTCATGCGAAGAGTTGACTCATTGGAAAAGACTCTGATGCTGGAAGGGATTGGGGGCAGGAGGAGAAGGGGACAACAGAGGATGAGATGGCTGTACGGCATCACTGACTCGATAGACGTGAGTCTCAGTGAACTCCGGGAGTTAGTGATGGACAGGGAGGCCTGGTGTGCTGCGATTCATGGGGTTGCAAAGAGTCAGACACGACTGAGCGACTGAACTGAACTGAACAAAGCAAAGGGAAAGGGGTTTGGGCTTCTAGGGGTGATAAATTGTGAGAAGGTAAATACAGTGGGTAAACTAATGGGAGATAAGAGCTATTTTTATAATGTTTGTTATGCAGACTCATCTCATGCAGTACCTGGAGTGATAAAAATGTCTCTGGTGATTAAGAATCATTATATTCTTCCTAGTATAGGAGAGAGGCTGCAGGACGCCTTCACAGAAGGAAATTTAGACCTTTTCTTTAGGCAGAAAGGGGGATGGTAGTGAGTTTCTCCAGTGTCTGCATGAATTGCCTTTGGTGCAAAATAATCCATGGTGGTGTATTTTGGGGTGGCATATTAAAATCTCCTTCAAGGACAAGGATGGCAGCCCAAAGATGAAGCCTAGCATAGAAGAGGACTCAGAGGAACCAGGCTAAAGTTTGATCAAGGAGAGAGTCCTTGTCAGTACTTAATATGCTTTCCATGGCTTGAATTATGTAATACCTGTCAGGATATCATTTCAGTTCAGCAACACAATTTGCCTTTAACCAAGAGAGTCAAACATGCAAACCACAATTTTGGTATTACTCAGAGGATACCAAACCCATAATCAGAACAATCTTTTGAAAAGAATGGTTTATTTAAAACATTTAGTATTTTACAGGTTTCTAGGGACAAATGGGCACTACATAAATACTCCTCCCAAAAGATATTTAGATAGTTAATAGTTTTCTGCTAAATGGATGAGGGAATCCGTGAAAATACAGTCTTGCTCATGCTAGCATTACAATATTGATACAGACTTCCACTGGGATGTAAAGGACCCTCTGTAAGGACTCAGGTTTTATTCTTTGCATTCATTTAAGTGGGATTCTATTGCAGAGGGTTTCCTTAAATTGGAACTAACTAGATAATGGAAGGAGAAGGCAATGGCAACCCACTCCAGTACTCTTGCCTGGAAAATCCCATGGGAGGAGCTTGGTAGGCTGCAGCCCATGGGGTCGTGAAGAGTCGGACACGACTAAGCAGCTTCACTTTCACTTTTCACTTTCATGCATTGGAGAAGGAAATGGCAACCCACTCCAGTGTTCTTGCCTGGAGAATCCCAGGGATGGGGGAGCCTGGTGAGCTGCCGTCTGTGGGGTCGCACAGAGTCGGACATGACTGAAGTGACTTAGCAGCAGCAGATAATGGAAAGTGCTAAGGATAAAATGTCTTCTTTGACATTTACAGAGACAAAAATTGACTTCTCATGCTATATTGTAGTCACAAGGACTATGGTTCTATAATATGCACTGTAACGTCTGGATAAGTTCAACTTGTTGGACTGAGAATTACCTGATGCTCAGAGAACTGGAATACTAGGGGAAATTGTTCCTTGAAGAGATGATTACCATTTAATGGATCTCATTGTCTGATAAATAAGAATCTGCCTTGGAAGAGGGTTGGAGCTCCTATGTAGGGACTTTTACAAGATTTCTCTATACCACCAACTCAACTACTCCTCCAGTTCCTTTTTCCTTTCATCCATTCCAGGAAATAATGACCCAGATTCTATTTCTAAAGTACAAAATCTTTTCTGCTTGGCAGCTCTGATCATTCTCCTTTAGCCCATGGGATAAACTCCAACCCTTTCAGCATCCTCACGAGTTTAGCTTTCAGACTGGGAAATCTGTACTCTCAGAGATATATGAAGTCTTTCTAAGTGGGACACAAGAATGGATGATTTTAAGGGGATCACTTCATAAATCCTAAACTTCCATATTTACTCTTATCTATATTTTCTGTGTGAAAATGCACTTGGGGTCAAGACCTCAAGCTGAATTCCCACACTGCTCTTTTATGTCACATCCTCCTTTGTTTTGTTTTACAAAAGAAAGGCACACTTCTCACTCAATCAGAATTCTGTCATGGAGTCTTTCTATGAGTAGTACCCTCCTGTGCAGCAAACAGAAAGACAGTTCCAAATATCTGTGTCATAAGTCCTCCTTATGGCAAAAATAACTTCTATTCTTCTCATTGAGATATGTATTTCCAATAAATCATTACTTTTTAGGTTTAATAATTTTCAAATTTTTGTAATGTAGTCCACTTTGATCAAATGTGTACTACTGATAAAAATTTATTCTGGATTGAAATCTAATTATAATTAACACTTAAGCCTTAAAGTCATGGGTGATTTTAAAAATTAAAGTTTCAATTTTATATATTCTTATTTCAAGGAGGTATGTTAGTGTAATCAATGGGACTTTAAAGCATAAAAGTGTATCTCAATAGCATTAAATTATGTAGGGGAAGTAATTTTAAAATATGAGTTCAAGGAGAATAAGGAATAATTTAATATTTCTGACAGTTAAGGGAAGAGCTTGCACATGTATTTTTTAAATTGAGAAGCCTGGTTCAAATTACTTTGATATTTATAGTCTTTTGAATATATTTAAAAGAGTGATGTGACAGTTTTAATTTAAAATAACAATATTTATAATATGTTGCAAATTATACCTTTTGAAAATATTTAAACTTATGGTGAAAAATTCAGATGTCAACTTAAAACCTAAGGAGAAACATATTATTTTTTTAAATAAACATTTTGTTTTGAAATACTTTTCAATTTACAGAAAAGTTGCAAAGATAATGCAACTGCTGCTAAGTCGCTTCAGTTGTGTCTGACTCTGTGCGACCCCATAGAAGGCAATCCACCGTCCCTGGGATTCTCCAGGCAAGAATACTGGAGTGGGTTGCCATTTCCTTCTCCAATGCATGAAGGTGAAAAGTGAAAGTGAAGTAGCTCAGTCCTGTCCAACTCTGAGCGACCCCATGGACTGCAGCCTACTGGGCTCCTCCATCCATGGGATTTTCCAGGCAAGAGTACTGGAGTGGGGTGCCATCGCCTTCCCCAAAGGTAATGCAAAGAATTTCTATTTGCCCTTCCCCTAGTTTCCTTAAATATTAACATGTTATATAACCATGATACATTTATCAAAACAATAAACTTAATATTAAGAGAAATAATAACGTAACTGTACTTTATTCAATTTTCCTTAGTTTTTCCTTTTCCTCTTCTTTTTAAAAGCACTTTATGTCTTTTTTGCTTTCCATTTCAGGATCCTATCCAAGAAACCACATTATGTTTAGTCATCTTGTCTACTTAGTCTCCTTTTTCCTTTGTCTTTTCATCACTGTGATATTTTTGAAGAATATTGGTCAAGTACTTTGTATAATGTCCCTGAATTTGGGTTTTTATAATGTTTTCTTATGATTAGATTGGGGTTATGGGTTTTGGAGAAGGTCACAGAGATGAAGTGCTCTTCTCATCACATCATATCAGGGAGTACATGCTATCAACATGATTATTGCTAGTGTTAACCTTATCATCTGGCCAAAGTAGTGCTTGCAAAGTTTCAACACCATAAAGTTAACTATGTTTCCATTTCTGAGCTGATTAGAAACAAGTCACTAAATCCAGTCCCCACTCAAGGTAGAGGGGATTAAGCTCCACCTTCTGAAAGGGACAATATATATGTTCTATAAGAAATATTTATCCCTTCTGCCCATTTATTTATTTATTCCATCATTTTTTAATCTGGTAGACTCATGTATATTGAGAAACTGAATATACAGATGGACAATGGCCAGACCATATATAAAAAAAGAACTCTGACCTTTAATCTACAGCAGCCCTCCCAGGAAATCAACTCATTTACAGTATCCAGCTCAGAGAGTCAGTGTTCTCTCTTTAAGTCAGATTTGTAAAAAGCCAAATTACTATCACCAACAACAATCCAGAAAGGCAGGCAATAATTCCTATAACAATCTGCCTCAAATGTTAGGGACTTCATTAATAAGTGACAGCTTTGCTAATTTCTGTCCTTACTTCCAATTTAAGACTAACCAGAATAAAAAATGCTCAGTCACTCAGTCATGTCCAGCTCTTTTGCAACCCCATGGACTATAGCCTGCCAGGCTCCTCTGTCCATGGGATTCTCCAGGCAAGAGTACTGGAGTGGGTTGCCATTTCCTCCTCTAGGGGATCTTCTCAACCCAGGGACTGAACCCACGTCTCCTGCATCTCCTTACATTGACAGGAGGATTCTTTACCACTGAATACTTCAGTTATATGGGCTTCCCTCCTGGCTCAGGTGGTAAAGAATCTGCCTGCAGTGCAGGAGAAATGGGTTTGATCCCTGAGTCAGAAAGATCCCCTGCAGAAGAGAATGGCAACCTACTCCAGTATTCTTGCCTGGAGAATTCCATGGACAGAGGAGCCTGGAGGGCTACAGTCCATAGGGTCCCAAAGATTTGGACATGACTGAACGACTAACACTTTTACTTCTCATGGGTTATAATCCAGTATTATCTTATTTATTTTCTTGCTCAAATTGTTTCAACTTTGGCCATTGGGAGCTCTTTCAGTTTGACACTACTCTTTCCCTTAACACACCCCATCATTTTGTTTCTTTGAGTACTTCCTTTCCTTTTGGCAATACAAAATGCTGCAGGCTCATCTCATATATTTCCTGTCCTAGTCCCAGAGTCAGCTATTTTCAAAAGGAGTCCTGGTTTCTTTTATTAAAGAATGTTGTTTAAAAAGCAAAATCTGGGCACTGATGGGCCTCATTATGACTGGGCTATCATTACTTCTGCTGCTGCTGCTGCTGCTAAGTCGCTTCAGTCGTGTCCAACTCTGTGCGACCCCATAGACGGCAGCCCACCAGGCTCCCCCATCCCTGGGATTCTCCAGGCAAGAACACTGGAGTGGGTTGCCATTTCCTTCGCCAATGCATGAAATTGAAAGGTGAAAGTGAGGTCGCTCAGTTGTGTCTGACTCTTAGCGACCCTCCAGATCCTCCCAAAGAAAGAGCTAGGAAATATATATATATATATATATATACACACACAACAATGTATACATATACCTACACTTATTTCTGTATCTATTTGTATATATATTAAGCTAAGCATAAATTCATACTGCTGTCTCCAACTCTAATCCAGCACCACAGAATTCCTTCTAGTCTTCCCCTAGCTTATTTTTAACTTTTTTCTATGGGATTGAACTCAACCCAAGGTCCCAACTATGGGATCTTCTTGACCCAGGGATTAAACCCAGGTCTCCTGCATTGCAGGCAGATTCTTTACCATCTGAGCCACCAGAGAAGCCCTTATAACCGAAGTACTCAGTGGTAAAAAATCCTCTCGTCAGTGTAAGGAGATGCAGGAGACGCAGGTTCAATCCCTGGGTTGAGTGAGTAACATAAATGCATTCTCCATCATTTATTAACATGTCTTCTATGATAGAAGATGCATAAAGATTTCAGACTGCTTAGCTGATATCCATCCCTTGAGAAACATGTGCACCCACTAGAGTACACTGCTTATGTATAGTCTTTTTCTCTTTAGCCTTACCTTTTCCAATCAAAACACCATTTTCCAAAGTAATTTAAATCAGCTTCTTTTTCCTTACACCCTTCTGTGAGGTTATGCAATAAATTTATTATATAGTTAGAGAAATTTGACATAATCTGTATTCCATCTGGAGAGCCTTTAACATTTTGGTTGATATTTTTATTTGCATACTTTAAAATTGACTTTTGGTGATGTACTCAGGGTTTTGACAAATGCACAGGGTCATGTATTGACCAGCTTAGTGCCATATAGAATGATTTCATCACACTAAAAATTCCCCTGTGCATCTTCTTTGTAGTCAACCATTCCCCCTTCCCTAAATATTGGTGCCCTGTGATTTGTTTTTCATTTCTATAATTTTGCATTTTCCAGAATATCATATAAATATGATTATACAGTACATATCCTTTGGGGTCTGGCTTCTTTTACTTAGCAAAATCTATTTATAACTCATCTATGTTGTGTTTATCAATAAGTCTTTTCACCACTGAATAGTATTCAATTGTAAGGGTGTAGTGTAGTTTACTTATTCATTCACCCATTGAAGGACAGTTTTTGGAGATTATGAAAAGCTGCTAAAACACTGGTATGTAGGATTTTGTGTGAACATAAATTTTTAATTCACTTGGGATAATTCAAAGGAGTGTGATTATTTGATCATATTGTAAATCTATGTCTGACTTTTATAAGCAACTGGTAGACTTTCAAAGTGACTATACCACTTTGCTGACAAAGGTCCGTCTATTCAAAGCTATGGTTTTTCCAGTAGTCGTGTATGGATGTGAGAATTGGACTGTAAAGAAAGCTGAGCGCTGAAGAATTGATGCTTTTGAACTGTGGTGTTGGAGAAGACTCTTGAGAGTCCCTTGGACTGCAAGGAGATCCAACCAGTCCATCTTAAAGGAAATCTGTCCTGAATATTCATTGGAAGGACTGATGCTGAAGCCGAAACTTCAATACTTTGGCTACCTGAAGCAAAGAACTGACTCAGTTGAAAAGACCCTGAGGCTGGGAAAGATTGAAGGCAGGAGAAGGGGATGACAGAGGATGAAGATGGCTGGAAGGCATCACTGACTCAATGGACATGAGTTTGAGCAAGCTCCCGGAGTTGGTGATGGACAGGGAAGCCTGGCACGCTGCAGTCCATGGAGTTGCAAACAGTCAGACACGACTGAGCGACTGAACTGACTGACTGATACCACTTTGATTCCCACTAGCTGTGAATGAGCACATGTTGTACTCTATCCTTGCCAGCATTTTTTATTGACAGTTTTCAAAAATTGTAAATTTATTTACTTATTTATTTTTGGCTGTGCCGGGCGGGTCTTCGTTGTTTGTGCAGGCTTGCTCTAGTTGCGGTGAGTGGGGGGTACTCTCTAGTTGTGGTGCATGGGCTTCTCATCGCAATGGCTTCTCTTTTTGCAGAGCCCAGGCTCTGGAGTGGAGGGTTCAGTAGCTGCAGCATGGGAGTTCAGTAGTTACAGTTTGCAGGCTCTAGAGCTCATGGGCTGAGTAGTTGTGGCGCGTGGGCTTAGTTGTCCCATGGCCTGTGAAATCTTCCCTAACCCGAGATCAAACCCATGTCCCTAGCACTGTCAGGTGGATTCCTAACCACCAGACCACCGGAGAAGTTCCTGATTGGCAGTTTTCTTTTTTTTTAGCCATTCTAATAGATGTGTAGTAATGTTGTTGTTGTTTTAATGTTAATTTCTCTAATGACAAATGATGTAGAGCATCTTTTTATACACTAATGTACCCTTCTTATATCTTAATGAAGTATTTTTCAGATCTTTGTTTTTATTTAACTAGTTTGTTTTCTTATTGTTAAGTTTTAGGATTTCTTTGTATGTTCTTGATATAAGTCCTTCATTAGATATGTGATTTACAAGTATTTTTTCTCTGTACTTTGTTTTATCTTCTAATTCTCTTAACAGTGTCTTTCAAAAGCAAACAATTTAATTTGTTAAAATCTAACTTATTTTTTTCTTCCATAGATATTGCTTTTGGTATTGTATCTAAACATTAATTGCAAAACCCTAAGTCACACAGAATTTTTCCTAATTTTCTTCTAGAAAATTTTATAGTTTTAGATTTTATATTTAGTTCTGTGGTACATTTTGAATTAAATTTCATTTGTAGTATGAGGTATGTGCTGAAGTTCATATTTTTGCAAATGAACATCCAGTTGTTCCACTACCATTTGTTGAAATGTTTATACTTTCTACATTAAATTGCTTTTGCATTTTTGTCTAATATATGTAGACTATATTTGTATGGGTCTATTTTTGGGCTCATTGTATTGTTCCATTGATCTCTATGTCTATCCTTTTGCCAAAAGCACACTTTCATGATTATTATAGCTTTAAACAGAGTAAGTATTGAAATCAAGTAATGTGTGTCTTCTTTTTTTATTTTAGATTTTTTTTTCTATTATTCTAGACCCTTGGCTTTTCATATAAATGTTAGAATTAGCTTTTTTATATTGATAAAAACTTTCTGTATTTTGATGATTGTGCTGGATTTATAAATTAAATTTGGAAGAACTGATATCTTGACAATAATATCTTTCAATTCATGAACTTCATATTTCTCCATTTATTTAGATTTTCTTTGGTTGATCTCATAATTTTTCTTACAGTTTTCAATATACATATATGATCAGATCAGATCAGATCAGATCAGTCGCTCAGTCGTGTCCAACTCTTTGCGACCCCATGAATCGCAGCACACCAGGCCTCCCTGTCCATCACCAACTCCCGGAGTTCACTCAGACTCACGTCCATCGAGTCAGTGATGCCATCCAGCCATCTCATCCTCTGTTGTCCCCTTCTCCTCCTGCTCCCAATCCCTCCCAGCATCAGAGTCTTTTCCAATGAGTCAACTCTTCACATGAGGTGGCCAAAATACTGGAGTTTCAGCTTTAGCATCATTCCTTCCAAAGAAATCCAGGGCTGATCTCCTTCAGAATGGACTGGTTGGATCTCCTTGCAGTCCAAGGGACTCTCAAGAGTCTTCTCCAACACCACGGTTCAAAAGCATCAATTCTTTGGTGTTCAACCTTCTTCACAGTCCAACTCTCACATCCATACATGACCATAGGAAAAACCATAGCCTTGACTAGATGAACCTTTGTTGGCAAAGTAATGTCTCTGCTTTTGAATATGCTATCTAGGTTGGTCATAACTTTCCTTCCAAGGAGTAAGCGTCTTTTAATTTCATGGCTGTAGTCACCATCTGTAGTGATTCTGGAGCCCAGAAAAATAAAGTCTGACACTGTTTCCACTGTTTCCCCATCTATTTCCCATGAAGTGGTGGGACTGGATGCCATGATCTTCGTTTTCTGAATGTTGAGCTTTAAGCCAACTTTTTCACTCTCCACTTTCACTTTCATCAAGAGGCTTTTTAGTTCCTCTTCACTTTCTGTCATAAGGGTGGTGTCATCTGCATATCTGAGGTTATTGATATTTCTCCCAGCAATCTTGATTCCCATAGAAAAGAAATGCAAAAAAACAAAATGACTGTCTGAGGAGGCCTTACAAATAGCTGTGAAAAGAGGAGAAGCGAAAAGCAAAGGAGAACAGGAAAGATATAAACATCTGAATGCAGACTTCCAAAGAATAGCAAGAAGAGATAAGAAAGCCTTCTTCAGCGATCAGTGCAAAGAAATAGAGGAAAACAACAGAATGAGAAAGACTAGGGATCTCTTCAAGAAAATCAGAGATACCAAAGGAATATTTCATGCAAAGATGAGCTCGATAAAGGACAGAAATGGTATGGACCTAACAGAAGCAGAAGATATTAAGAAGAGGTGGCAAGGATACACAGAAGAACTGTACAAAAAAGATCTTCACGACCCAGATAATCACGATGGTGTGATCACTGACCTAGAGCCAGACATCCTGGAATGTGAAGTCAAGTGGGCCTTAGAAAGCATCACTATGAACAAAGCTAGTGGAGGTGATGGAATTCCAGTTGAGCTATTCCAAATCCTGAAAGATGATGCTGTGAAAGTGCTGCACTCAGTATGCCAGCAAATTTGGAAAACTCAGCAGTGGCCACAGGACTGGAAAAGGTCAGTTTTCATTCCAATCCCAAAGAAAGGCAACGCCAAAGAGTGCTCAAACTACCACACAATTGCACTCATCTCACACGCTGGTTAAGTAATGCTCAAAATTCCCCAAGCCAGGCTTCAGCAATATGTGAACCGTGAACTTCCTGATGTTCAAGCTGGTTTTGGAAAAGGCAGAGGAACCAGAGATTTTTGCCAACATCCGCTGGATCATGGAAAAAGCAAGAGAGTTCCAGAAAAACATCTATTTCTGCTTTACTGACTATGCCAAAGCCTTTGACTGTGTGGATCACAATAAACTGTGGAAAATTCTGAAAGAGATGGGAATACCAGAACACCTGATCTGCCTCTTGAGAAATTTGTATGCAGGTCAGGAAGCAACAGTTAGAACTAGACATGGAACAACAGACTGGTTCCAAATAGGAAAAGGAGTTCATCAAGGCTGTATATTGTCACGCTGTTTATTTAACATATATGATACATTTTGTTAGATTTATTCCTGTACTGGTCAGTGTTTAACCAGAAATCAGGATCAGTAGGATCTATCATCTATCTATCTATCTATCTATCTATCTATCTGTCTATCAGGATTTGCTACAAGGAATTGTGAATGCTAGTCAAGAAAGAAGATTACCAGCAGGATGAAACTTCATCAGTGTGAGCTAAAGTTCTTGTTACCAAGTAGAATTTCTTTCTTCTCCTCCCCTTCCTCTTCTTCCTTATTTTTCTCCTCTTCTCTCCTCTCTTCTCCTTCCTTCTCTCCTCTCCCTTCTCGTTCTCTCCCTTATCTACTCTCCCCTCTCCCATCTCCTCCTTTTTCTCCCCCTCCTCCCTCCTGCTCCTTATTTCATTTTATTCTTTTTAAAAAATTTCCTGATTATATGATTTTTTTCCAATTTATTTTTAATTGGAGTATAGTTGATTTACAATGTCATGTTAGTTTCAGGTATATAACAAAATGACTCACATATCCATATATTTTGTATACACTTTTGTGTGTGTGTATATACACACACATACACACACACATATAATTTTGCAGATTATTTTCCATTATAGGTAATTTACAAGATACTGAGTATAGTTTCTTGTGCTATAAATGGGTCTTTGTTGTTTATCTATTGTATATAGTAGTGTGTATCTGTTAATCCCAAATTCCTAATATATCTCTCCCCTACTTGCCCATTTGGTAACCATAAGTTTGTTTTCGAAGGCTCTGAGTCATTTCTGGTTTGCAAATAAGTTCATTCATGTCACATTTTAGATTCCACCTACAAGTGATTCCACTTCCCTGGTGTCTCAGACAGTGAAGAATTCTCCTGCGATGCAGAAGACCTTGGTTCAATCCTTGGGTCAGGAAGACCCCCTGGAGAAAGGAATGGCAAATCCACTCCAGTATTCTCGCCTGGAGAATTCCATGGACAGAGGGGCCTGGTGGGCTACAGTCCATGGGGTCACAAAGAGTGGGACATGATTGAGCAACTAACACTTTCACACTTTCGTAAGTGATTCCATATGGTATATCTTTCTCTTTCTGACTTAACTTCACTTAGTATAATCTCTAGGTCCATCCATATTGCTGCAAATGGCATTATTTCATTCTTTTTATGGCTGAGTAGTCACACTCTTTTTTTTGATGAATAAGATTTATTATCTGTATTATATAGATTAAAGAAACTGAGGTTCAGGCACATTAAATTAGTCAGCTGTGTCGGTCCAAATGGGAATGCAGGCAGAGGCCATTGTATCAAGAGCCAACAATGGCTTCACAGGACCTTCTTTTGTTCCTCCCCTGCTTGTCAAATCTTGGCTGTTGATGCCCAGGCTACCTGGTCAAAGTTTACCATGTACCTGCATGGAACAGCATGGCTGAGATGCAGGTACAGGATTAGAACTGCAGCGGTCACTCCTGGTTTGTCATCCATAAGTGTGCACTTTGCTGACCCTTGCTCCAGGAAAAAGCCATAAAAAACAATTGCTAGAAAAAGATCTGAGGATCACAAGAAGTTAAACTGAATTATGGTCCAGGATTACGACTGCCATAGTAACTTGGATCATCAGATATTTTCATAATAAAATTGTACAGATGAACCTATTTGTAGGGCAAGAATAGAGACGAAGACGTAGAGAACAGACATGTGGACCAGGTAGAGGGTGGGATGAATTGGGAAATTTAGACTGACATTTAGGCACTGCCATGTGTAAAAAAGATGACTAGTGGGAACCTGCTATATAGCACAAGGAGTGCAGCTCAGTGCTCTTTGATGACTGACTTGGGTAGATTGGGGGTGGGTGGAAGGGAGGTCCAAGAGGGAGGGCTTACATGTATACACATAGTTGATTTACTTCATTGTACAGCAGAAACTAACACAGCATTGTAAGGCAACTATACCCCAATAATAGAGATATAATCTTAAAAAAAGTGGGAGAGGAGAAGGTATCTGATCCAAATACAACAAAATACCTAGGAAAGTGCCCAGTGTGAATGACTGGAAAATTAAATAGACTCTGTGAATTAACATGGCAATATTTGAGACAATGGTTACTTGGAGAAGCTCGGGTTTCTTTATCAGAGTTACTTTGACAGATCGTCCATGAGTAGCTGACATCTGACATCTCTTTCCCTATGGCTATTGTCTACATATGTGTAAGTTGTGTGCCCTACAATGGTGGCCCCTAAAAAGGGTTTTGTTGTTGTTTAGTCACTAAATCATATCTGACTGTTTTGTGACCCTATGGACTATAGTCCACCAGGCTGCTCTGTCCATGGAATTATTCAGGCAAGAATACTGGAGTGGGTTGCCATGCCCTCCTCCAGAGGATCTCCCCGACCCACATCTCCTGCATTACAAGAAGGTTCTTTACCACTGAGCCACTAGGGAAGCCTCTCAGAGGGTTAGTGGGGGCTGAATTCTTTGCCCCAGGATGGATAAAGGGCACTGTTTTCTACTACATTTATCTAGAGGGGCACCTTTCTTCCATTTGCCTTAAGTTCCAATTTCTATTTTCTTTTAGTAATCGTACCACTTTACTTTTCCTTCTGAAACTGCTTTCCTCACCATCAGACAGAGCTGGTGGGGTTTTCCATTGTGCTGGCTCAACTCCTCTCAACCTAGGGAGATACACTCTTGGGCCGAACCAGGTGAGTTGGGGTCTCCTGGGATTTGCAATTTGAGAACAATGACAAAAGAATGGGAGATGTCCAGAGCAGAGTTATTATGAAGTTGGAGCTGGGCATATATTCTTGCTTCTGAGATCTTCAGCACTCCCTAACACCTGTGTTTCCTGAGGCCTGAAACTTTACCAATTCCTTTGACCATCTTAAGCAACAGGACTGTGGTTGTAGAAGGAAGCTGTGGCTGAAAGAAAGACTCCTGTTGTTTAAGTATTTAACCAATATGAAGGAAATCAGAATCAGAGCTCTTTGAGGTTTGATCTGTCATGGCTCTTCTGTCCATGGGATTTCCCAGATAAGAATACTGGAGTGGTTTGCCATTTCCTCCTCCAGGGTATTTTTTTGACACAGGGATGGAACCCGTGTCTCTGTGTTTCCTGCATTGGCAGGCAGATTTTTTACTGCTGGGCCACCAGAGAAGCCCTTTATCCATCATGGGCAATATCACTTCAACCATCATCCAACAAATACTGAGCTTTTTGTTTTTAACTCTCAGTAGTCATTTTTTACCCTTTGAATTTTGTGAATCAGTTTACCAAGTTTGTGAATCAATTTGCCAATGTGTACAGTCTCAGACATGTCATTAATGTGTAATAAATCTTATAATCAACGGTATCTGAGAGACCGAATCAGAGGGTCCTAGTAGCTGGTGTCCTTTATGCTGAAATCCAAGGTCTTCCTTGGACTGTTTAATCAAAGCAACAGGTACCCAAAGAGGTCTGGTTTGATTAAGATCAAGCCTCAGCAATAATGTACCCCTGGATATTGGTCCTTTTATATTTTAGAAATGTTGCTGTCTTTAGCAAGAGTCTGTGTTGTTCTATCATTCTGTTAGTCCATCTGTATAGTTAAACCTACTCAGTTTTTTTTGGTGGTCATGTTCTCAATCTATGAAGATGAATTTCTAGGGGGCTAAATAGCCTTGCTTTCTGCAGGCTCCAGAGAAATATTCTACTGGGTCTACATAGGAGATGGGGCTGAAATGCTTGGGTTACAAGCCCTGAATCAGCTCTCCTCAGTTCTCAGACTTTGCAAAGTATGCCTTGGACAGATTTCTTACTCTGGGTTAGATGCCATTGCTGGCATAGAGTAAACTTTGAGCAATAAGCCACAGGTTTGTTTTCTAGAAAGTCTGACTCATTTTGAACCACTAATAAAATCAAGATGCTTCATAGAGAATGTCTAAAAATTGTCAACTCCCTTCTAAATAAAGTCCATTCTTTTACTTGAAAATTAGTTAGTTTTACTTTGCATTTAAAAATTGTTCTTTCTATTTGAGAATGAGTTTTTTAAAGTGAGAGACAAATTCATGGCATAATCACATTAAGTGCACTACACAGCCACTGTATTTAAAGTTAGGAGAGTCAAGAAGTTAGAAATAAGGACAGACGTGGGGATAGAACTCATGTTTCTAAGTCTAGGCCTTCTATCAAGACAAGAATATTGTTTGTCCTGTCTGACCCTCAGGGTCATGGGGAGCGTTAGAGAAGATGCTTTGGAAACTTCAGTGCTCTACAAAAGCCAGTTATTAGTGTAACTGTTTGTGCAGGTTGAAAGGAATTCCATCTCAGAATAAAAACAGTTTCAAGCAGACAGACACCATAAATTAGGCATTCTCACAGCCATCACTGAACCTGACAGCAAACAGAATATAGAAGCAGGGCCTGCCATGAAAATATTGAGCCAAATAAATTATTAATTGGCAGGCATATATGAAATGTTTGATTTTGAATTACTGATGGGTAGATTTCATGGATGTCAAGGGAAAAGGCCACCTGACCTCACCAGGATGTAAGGGTGAATGGTTGGAAAAGAAAGATGCATGCCCAAGGGCTAAGAACTCAGTAAGACCCAAAGGAAATCAGGCATAGGTGCTAAACTACATTATAATGTATATTTAACCATTCAACAATCACTGGGTTGTAGGTCAAAATTGCAAAAATGAATGAGATAAAATATTTTATTTTATAAAAAGGACATGTTCACAGGTTAGTGATTTAGCATCAGAGACATAAACAGTAAACTCTAATAATATTGGACATTTAAAAATAAAATCATATATCTAAAACTGTGACTTAAAAGTAACAGTTTATGGAAAAAAAATAGGCTTAAGGTATGCCACTTAAAATTTATGGCAAATCTGAACCAGAGAGCTATCAAAAACAAAGATGTGAGACTAATAAAATGCTGGCATGGAGAAATCTGCACTGATATCTGTCCCCAGCTTCACATCCAATCTTTGGGACAGTATAAACTGGAGTTTCTGTTTCCTCCTCCAAGATAAGTCCTAGAGAGCTGTTTTGTCAAACATATGTTTTATCAAAATTAAACACTTCATCTAGGATATAGCCTTCTTCATCGTTTTCTATCAATATGAAGGGAAATACATTGGCAGCTTCTGTATCTGCCTTTGCAGCTACCCTAGATAACTGCCACTTCTGAAGTCACTAAACCATTTGCACTAAAGCAATTTACTTCTATAAGATTTTCGGTTGTTTCTTAAGGTCTTCATATGTTTCCAGCTCTTCTCCTTTAGAAATGAAACAATTTGTCCCCAGCTGCTTCATACCATGTCATGTTGGAAAAGGTGTATAGAAACCATGACTACCACAAGGGACAACTTCATGTTTTGGGGATTCTGAAGTTCAGATAATTTGGAGAACTTCCCTTCAAGAAGAAGATCAAGGTTTATATGAAATTAGGTAAATAGTCATTTATAAGAAAAAATGTGCTGACCTGGAAGAAACTCCGGAAGTCTTTAAGGCAAAGGGAATAAATAACTGTACATAAATACTATGCTTCACTTGATAAAGTTGTTTCCCATTTTAGAAATAATTCTGAAGTCATGATACATATATACATGAATAATTAACAGAAATGTACAGCAGACATTGGGAGCCAAATTTCTCACTGTTGGAATGGGAGGTTACAGATAAGCAAGGGGAGGAGCCTAGAATGATACATGTGGTAATGGTTTAGAGTTGGAGACATCAGTATGAACTCATATGTACCTTAATATAGATACAGGTATACAGATGAATGCATATGTTTATGTGTGTGTTTGTTCAGTTTCTCAGTTGTGTCCAACTCTTTGCAACCCCATGGACTGTAGCCCACCAGGCTCCTCTGTCTATGGGGATTTTCCAGGCAAGAATACTGGAATGGGCTGCCATTTCCCCCTCCAGGGGATCATCCTGACCCAAGGATTAAACTCTCATTTCCAGTGTCTCCTACATTGCAAGCAGATTCTTTACCACTGAGCCACCAAGGAAGCCCACATATATGTATAGCTTATATATGTGTGTGTGTGTATATATATGCATGTATCCACATGGGTTTTCTTACTCTGTCAGAGGATATAAATGTGACAACACTCCAATATCAATAAATACCCTTAGAACAAAGATCTTGGTTTCTAATACCATTTTCCAATAAAAGGAGTCAAGACTCCTTGGACAAATGATTCTAGAACTGAGACAGGAAATGTACAAAGTGAGTCGAGTATCTTCTAGTGAGATAGTAAGAAAGTACTCAAACACACACAAACACAATTTTGGGGGTATGGAAAAAGGGACACAGGAGCAAATGAAAGAACTTTCAATGGCAAAAGCTGGAACACTTTGAGCAACAAAGTACATAAGTGGTATTGAATTATAGCCTGAAGTATAAAATAAGCATCCCTGAGTCCATATTGATATAAACACAATTGGATAAATAATTAAATGCAGCAGAATAGATAAATCTATGCAGAAAAGTCCAAATAATGTATGTAGATACTCTGTCTTCAACTATGTGGATATATTAGGTTGACCACAAAGTTCATTCGAGTTTTTCCATAATGCTGCTTCTGCTAAGTTGCTTCAGTCGTGTTCGACTCTGTGCGACCCCATAGACGGCAGCCCACCAGGCTCATCTGTCCCTGGGATTCTCCAGGCAAGAATACTGGAGTGGATTGTCATTTCCTTCTCCAATGCCTGAAAGTGAAGTTGCTCAGTCGTGTCTGACTCTTCGTGACCCCATGGACCATAGCCTACCAGGTTCCTCCATCCATGGGATTTTCCAGGCAAGAGTACTGGAGTGGGTTGCCATTGCCTTCTCTGTTTTCCATAATATTGTATGGAAAACTTGAATGAACTTTTTGGCCAACTCAATAACTCCCACTCCTTAGGTGTGGGCTGTGCACAGTTGAGTTCCTTTCAAAGGCTACAGTGTGAAAAGAGGGAAAATAGAGTTACTTTTTACTGGTGAAACCTGACAAACAGTATCTCAGTCAGAAGATCAAGGTTAGTATCATCAGTGACAAGTGGTGTTGATAGTGTTGGCCCTTGATATGATGTGGGAGAATTTCACTTTATTTCTGTGGTCTTCCTCCCCAGCACTCATCACCCCATATAATCATGAAAAAAAACATTAGAACAATCCCGACGGAGAGACATTCTATTTGACCAGTACTCCCCCAAACTGTCAAGGTCATCAAAAACAGAGTCTGACAAATGGTCACAGTCAAAAGGAGCGATGTGGTTAAATAACATTCTCAAAGTGACAAAACTGTAGACATGGAAAGCAAACTAGGAGTTGCCAGGGCTGGAGGGGAGCTGGTTGTGAATATAAAGGGGTAACAATAGGGAGGTCTTTGTGGTGCTGGAGCAGTTCTGTATGTTGATCGCAGTCATGCTTGTATGAACCTACACATGATAAGGTGGTATAGGAACATGTGTGACTTTGTTTTGCTACCCCTTTATTTTATTACTCAGGTAAGTTGGTAAAGCAGGAAGTAGAAGTATGCCTGGAAGCCATTGCTCTGCAGCACTGTGTGGTATACTAGACCAGCAGCAGCAACTTGATAAGATTACAAACTCCATCAATATTGCCCACTGTCCATAAGCTAAATATATCTTCAACTCAGTTGCCCCTTGGCTAAGTACCAAAATGCCTGCAGCCATTCCAATGCCTTATAATCTGATAGGAAATTGGAGTATAAAGACACAGCAGCTTTAAGTATTTGCAGTTAAAATATCTCCTAGTCAGTGTTACTGACATGCCTGTGTGAACACAAAGCTAGGACTCCCCCTAGGGCCTTGGAAGGGGCCCATGTAATTGAGGATCCTTAAGGCTTAGCTTCATTTGTTGTTCAGTCACTCAGTCATGTCTGACTCTTTGTGACCCCATGGACTGCAGCACACCATTTCCCTGTCCTTCACCATCTCCTGGAGTTTGCTCAAACTCATGACCATTCAGTGAGTGATGCCATCCAACCATCTCATCCTCTGTCATCCCCTTCTCTTCCTGCCTTCAATCTTTCTTTGGCTCTCAGCCTTCTTTATGGTCCAGCTCTCACATCCATACATGACTACTGGAAAAACCATAGCTTTGACTATATGGACCTTTGTTGGCAAAGTAATGTCTCTGCTTTTTAATACACTATCTAGGTTTGTCATAGCTTTTCTTCCAAAGAGCAAGCGTCTTTTAATTTCATGGCTGCAATCACCATCTGCAGTAATTTTGGAATCCAAGAAAATAAATTCTCTCACTGTTTCCATTGTTTCCCCATCAATTCACCATGAAGTGATGGAACAAGATGCCATGATCTTAGTTTTTCTCAATGTTGAGTTTTAAACCAGTTTTTTTCCTCTCTCTCTTCTTTCACCTTCATTAAGAGGCTCTTTAGTTCCTCTTTGCTTTCTGCCATAAGTGTGGTGTCATCTGCATATCTGAGGTTATTGATATTGACTCCGATATCAATTGGAGGCAATCTTGACTCCAGCTTTTGCTTCATCCAGCCTGGCATTTCACATGATGTACTCTGTATATAAGTTAAATAAGCAGAGTGATGATATATAGCCTTGATGTACTCCTTTCCCAATTTGGAACCAGTCAGTTGTTCCATGTCCGGTTTTAACTGCTGCTTCTTGACCTGCATACAGATTTCTCAGAAGGCAGGTCAGGTGGTCTGGTATTCCCATCTCTTGAAGAATTTTCCACAGTTTGTTGTTATCCACACAGTCAAAGGCTTTAACACAGTCAATGAAGCAGATGTTTTTCTGGAATTCTCTTGCTTTTTCGATGATCCAATGGATGTTGGCCATTTGATCTCTGGTTCCTCTGCATTTTCTAAATCCAGATTGAACATCTGGAAGTTCTTGGTTCACATCCTTTTGAAGCCTAGGTTGGAGAATTTTGAGCATTACTTTGCTAGCGTGAGATGAGTACAATTGTGTGGTAGTTTGAACATTCTTTGGTATTGCCTTTCTTTGGGATTGGAATGAAAACTGACCTTTTCCAGCTTCATTAGCTGCACAGTAAATTGACCTTTTATAGCTTCTTTAGCTGCATAGTAAACCTGCTTTTAATTTCCATGTTATATTGGTATCACTCTTCTATTGATCAGTCATGTATAAGACGATTCACAAACAAAAAAGGGAAGAGATTGTCCATATGATATAGCATTGAAGGAAGAGTCAGATTTTGACCAGAGTGTTAAAAGACTGTTACATCTGAACAGAGGAAGCTATAGTTCAAACCCTTCCCAGTCCAGGGCTCTGAGTTTGTGAGGGGTTCTAAGGGCTATTTCTTCAGGACAAGCTGTTGACCACATAATGGAGAGCCAAAGCAGAATGGGAATGCTTCAAGTCATGGGGTCTTTGTTAGTTTCATAGATTTCAAAGAGAAATTTGTGATTCTACTATAAGTGAAAATGTAGGGATTGAGCCCTTTGAGCTATGTGGCTTTCCTGTGAGTGAAGTGAACTTGCTCACAGACAGTGCCTTAGAATTCAGAACCTCTGGCTGTCTGCAGCCTGGAGTCCAGCCTGTGCGCAGTTTGGAAAAGGCCAATTTCATGTTGTTCTGGAGGAAGTCGTAGCCAGGACCTCTGCTCCATTTTACCTCCCCAAGGAGCAAAGAGGAAACCTTGTCTATCATGAAGCCGTCTCATTTGGTATTGTTTTCCTCCTGGAAACTCCATGTAGAAAGTTGGTCTGGGTAATATTGGATTGGTCAAAAAGTTCATTTGAGATTTTCCATAAGATGTAATGGAAAATTTTGAATGAATGTTTTGGCCAAGTCAATAATTTAGTTCAGTTCAATCAGAGGTGCTTGTTTGAAAGGAACTGTTTGGGCAACCCCAGGGATTCTAATGCTCGGCAGTCCATGGATTTCATTTTGAGAAACATTGAGCTCACCCCTCCTATCCTTTGAGTAGGCTTGGCAGTAGGGACAATTTGATTCTTTTTTCTAATAGTTGTCTGCTACCTAGATGACTGGGTGAGGAGGGGTGGGGGGAGAGGAAGACTAATAAAAAAGTGGTCCCAATTTATCTTGCTATAATAAATGCTCCACAAATGCACAGATAAATCTCTTTCACCTACCATTTCTGCAGTCACCTCTCACTGAGTGCTTCATTGTCCCAAGACAAGACAGCAACCTCAGCCCAGAAGGAGTAAATCTATAGTACCCAGGGACTGGCAGACTGTTTCATTGTTTCTTCAACTCTTTTTCTTTGTCCACCTGAACTACAAATGCCAATTAGGAACAGATGCAAATAGCATATGCCCTGAGTATAAGGATTCCCTGGTGACTCAGACAGTAAAGAGTCTGCCTGCAATGTGGGAGACCCAGGTTCATTCCCTGGGTTGGGAAGATCCCCTGGAGAAGGGAATAGCAATCCACTCCAGTATTCTTGCCTGGAAAATCCCATGGACAGAGGAGCCTGGCAGGCTACAGTCCATGCGGTTGCAAAGGCTCGGACACGACTAAGTGACTTCACTTTCTTTCTTTCTTTCCTTCTTTGAGTGTACAAACCTTCTGTTCTAAAAAGCACAGTAATCTCTGGTTTCCTAGTGCTTGAACTAGCAGAAATTTTAACTTTGGATCATTTCTCCCAAAGTGTATTGTGGTATATCTCAAGCTGTGTGTATGATTTACAGACTCAGCCTGGGGATGCACGGAGCATTTCCACATACAGAAAGATTCTATTCAAAGTGCACAAGGCAATCAATAGGGAAGTCAGTTTCCTGGCTCAGAAAAAGAACTCTCCTGCCCTCTAGTAGTGCAGGTGACTATGTGTGCCCTGTTGCATGGCCCCTACATAGAGAAGTCTCGTGTTCATACAGTGTTGGGCTTTAGAGTGCCATACAGTGATGCCACCCACAGCGTTTCAGAACAGACAGGGCAGAGGATGCCAAAACTCCTGTTCTACTCTAGCTCTTATCCTGCCGACTGGAAGGTAACCAATGAGGATGAAGCTGGATGTTAATGAGCGCCTATTCATGCTGGGCCTATACTAGGTGCATTAGCTAATGGGTTGGCCAAAATGTTCGTTCGGGGTTTTCCATAACATCCTGTGGAAAAACCTGAATGAACTTTTTTGCTTACCCAATAGTTTAACCCTCTTAACAACTCTGTAAGGCAAATAGTATTTTTATTATCTGGGTTTTCTTATGAAACAGAGCCTTGGGCAATCATTAAGTGTTAATGTTTTCTATAGGAAGGGCCTTCTCAGGACAGTAAAATGAGAGAAGAGACAGAAGCAGGAAAGGCTCATAAACAGAGCAAAACAATGTATTACTGTATTGACCACTGCTTCATCACAAGCCCTGAGAGACACAGTTGATGGCTCAGCAGGTCCACTGAGTCAGATATGTGGGATATCTTTGAACAGGCCATGTGGAGAGCCATGTTTTAGAATATGATTAATTCTCTATGCTTCCACTTCAGGGATTGCAGGATCAGTTCCTGATTGGGGAACTAAGATCTCCCATGCTGCATGGTGTGCCCACAAATTTAAAACAACAGCAAGAAAAAATAAAACAGGGAGAGGACATTTATTTGCTTGACTCTTCCCATCTTCTATATCTCTTTGGCTAAAGTTTGCTCAGGGTAAGGGTGGGTCTTAGCATCTTCATACAGCCAAGCTGCTTCATCAAGCCCTTGTAGCAGCTTCTCCAGAAGCCACACTCATTGTGGGAAATGAGGAATGGCTATGAGGAGGAACCGGGATATCCTTGGAGAATGATGGGGAGTTTCCCAAGTAAAGGGTTGTGGGGAAGGCCCCCCTGGCAGAGGGAAGTATGTTGCCCAGTCACAGGGAGGTGTGGGGAGCTTTTTCACCTTGCCTAATGACCAGAGCCTGCAGTACAAGAAGGATTCATGTGAGTGGAGGTGAAGATTGAAAACTGAAACAGGGTTAAATCATGAAACTTAGGCTGGGCTCTTTGAACTCTATCCTGTAGGTTACAGTGAGTCATTTATGCACTGTATGGTTGAGTATGATATTGAGTTGGCCAAAAAGTTCGTTTGAGTTTTTCCATAAGATCGTACAGAAAAACCCAAATGAACATTTTGGCCAAACCAATACAGAAGAGTTTTCATTTCACAAAGATAATTCTGGCTAAAGTTTGGTAAATAGTTTGGAATGGGAAAGGTATAAAGGTAGAGACATTAGTCATGAGGTAGTTCACTGTAACAGAGGTTATGCATACATTTCTACAGTAATATAGTACTGATGGTCAGGATGTAGATAAGAAAATGGATTCAGGATATGTCATAGAGGTACAATTATCTGGTCTTAGTGATTAATTAGATTTGGGAGCTTAAATAAGAGGGGGAGCCTAGGATGGTGGGGGCTGGGGGTGATGCTACCTTTCAAAGAAATAGGCAAATAAAATTTAAAAAGTAAAAGAAATAGGCAGTATAGAAGATGGAGGGGGAAAGGTGGAAGCGTTTAGGCATAGTGAGAAATGAATGCAGCTCTAGATGTACTATACTTGTTAGGCAATCAAATGAAGTATATGGGGAAAGGTCTGGAGTAACAGATTTAAGAATCATCAGAATATAACCAAGTGGTAAATGAATCCACAAATTGATGAATTTACTTAGAATGGGTATGTAGTTCAAGAACAGAACTCCAGAGGGCAGTGATTTTAAGGGATGGACAAAGGAAAAATGGCTGCAAAGGAGACCAGAGACTGAGCAGGAGCAACCTAAGAGGAAAAAGTCAGGAAAGAACACAGTAAGTCCCCTACATATGAACCTTCAACTTGCAAGCTTTCAAAGATGCGAACGTGCATTTGCATGTCCAATCACATAAGTTATTTTATGTGTCTGGCATACATTGCCAGGTGTGGGCATTCTCCACAAGTGGCTGTGCTTTTGTATGCTTTACAGTATTGTATGGAGTACAGTGGCTTCCCTGGTGGCTTAGTGGTGAAGAATCCACCCACCAATGCAGGAGACATGGATTCTATCCCTGGGCGGGGAAGACTCCCTAGAGAAGGAAGTGGCAACTCATTCCAGTATTCTTGCCTGGGAAATTCCATAGGCAGAGATGCCTGGTGGGGTCATGGGGTCACCATGAGTCAGACACGACTTAGTGACTAAACAACAACATGAAGTACAGTAGTACAGTATCTTTATTTCAAGCCCAGGATGTCCCAAAGCAAGAGAGAAAGCAGCCATATATAGCTGATTTTGTTAGTAGGGTAGCTAGGCTGACCTTGCCGAACTTACAAACAAATTGGACTTAAGAACATGCTCTGGAAACAGAATTCATTCATAGGTAGGGGACTTACTGTAGTTCTGGGAAATTTCCCTTTGGGAAAATTGAGGATTGAGAGTAACCAAGGAAACGGTTCACTTCCACTTCAGAATAAAAGGTGGATCTGTGAATAACTCTTTGTAAGGAAGAAGCTGCCCTTGAGGATTAGTCATTGAAGGGTAAACATATGTATTTGTATAACACTATGGTTTTTGAACATACTGTATTTTCAGCTGCAGCACATTTTTTAAAACTTCTAAATTAGGTACATTATATGGTTCAATATCCTTTTGATATTTTTCGCTTTTAAACTGTGCATCATTTGTTAGTCGCCATAAAAATCACAATAGTAATACTAATAAAGGAAAGGAAGTCATGCATGAGCTCTTATTTTACAAATATACTGTTTTCAAATTGTATTCACTTTCAAATAACTTGTATATTATAATTTTAGCATATATACACTGAAAATTGTGTTCATTTGAAATGTTGTAAGTATATTTCAGCATAGATATATAGATGATAGAACTGTGATTTTTAAATGTCTATCCAATATTACATTATATGGTAATACACTAAATTACTATCCATTTTTTTATGGTTAATAATTTGTTCCTAAATTTGCTAAATTGAATGTTTATATGCATAGTGAGTTTCTCCAGTCACTCCTAGAGTTGAAGAAATTCACTGCAAATTTGAATAATTTTTGAAATTTCAGTTTAACATTATAATACAGTGATTAAAAGCTAGCTTACAATTTAGTTCAATTATGTATTGATTTTAATGAGTACCATAGTTGAAATTTTATTCATTACAAGGTCTTTAACACAAAATAGACACTTTGGAAAGGTCTGCTGTTAATAATAGTAAATATAAATCCATATTTCAAATACAATTATTATTAATTTTGCAAGTTTGTTGTCAACTTCTGGTCACGTATTAACTATCCTTAAAAATTTTTTTTTCTATTTAATGAAGAGTTCATACTTGGCGTAGAAATTTTAGCCTTGTTTTTTTTTATTTTTTGTTTACTTGTGCTTATATTAGTATTACATTCAGTCATGCTTCATTTGTCTATCTCTTGACCTATCTATTTGGCAGAAATAATTTCTAGCTCCTCATTTCTAGCACTTAATGAGAATTTGTTTAGTTAAAGTTGGTAATATGACCTATTCATCTTAACTGTGTAGGTATAAACATCAATCCATTGTAAAATGCTGCAGTTTGCAACCTGCTGTGGGAGGGAATTCATGAGTTGTCCATGACTCTAGACTTATGAACCAATAAGGCTGCCTCATTGGAGGAGGAAATGGCAACCCACTTTCATATTCTTGCCTGGAAAATTTCATGGATGGAGGAGCCTGGTGGGGGGTCTCAAAGAGTCGGACACGACTGAGTGACTTCACTTCACTTCAAGGCTGCCTCATAGTAAATAGTGGCACAGAGTTTTCAGGGGGCGGTGCTAAGGTGGCAGAGGAATAGGATTGGGAGACCACTTTCTCCCCTACAAATTCATCGAAAGAACATTTGAACGCTGAGAAAATTCAACAAAACAACTTCTGAACGCTGTCAGAGGACACCAGGCACCCAGAAAGGCAGCCCATTGTCTTCAAAAAGAGGTAGGACAAAATATAAAAGATAAAAAGAGAGACAAAAGAATTAGGGACAGAGATCCGTCCCATGGAGGGAGTCATAAAAGAAGAGAAGTTTCCAAACACCAGGAAACCTTCTCACCAGCGGGTCTGTGGGGAGTTTTGGAATCTCAGAGGGCAACATAACCGGGAAGAAAAATAAATAAATAAATAAACCCCACAGATTACGTGCCTAATGGCAACTCCCAGTGGGGAAGTAGCCCAGAAGCTTGCACCCGCCACCAGCAAGCAAGGGCTGAACAGGGAGGCGCAGGGTGCATTGCTTAGGGTAAGGACCAGGCCTTAATGCCCTGAGGGCAATCTGAGGGAGCTAACATGAGATAGCAACCCAAACTGTGGGATAGCCAGAGAGAGAGAAAGAAAAGAGAGAGAGAGAGAGAACTTTCCCCAAAAAGCCCTAACCTAAGGCACTGCTGGGCCCACTCACAGAACAAAGGACTGAGTGAATACCAGAGGAGAGCTGGCAGGCTGTGGACTGGCTCATGCCCTGCTGGAGGTAGAGAGGCAGGCGGGCGGCCACCAGAGCTGGAAAGGGGCAATCTCGGCCCCAGAGACAACATCCTCTACCAAACTGCGAGCAGGTTCCCAGTTGCTACCAAGTTTTCTTGAGATGCTGGACAGTTGACATCCACCAGGAGGGTCGAAGCCAGAGATCAGCTCCCCAGAGGAGCCACACAGCACACCTGAGATGGTGCTCCTGTTGTGCACCCAGGAAACCAAGCGGCTGGGATGGGGTAGGTGATAAGACACCCCACCCCACCTGGGGAGAGAGCACTTGCCAAGCACCTGGTCGCCTGAGCTGGTCAGACCTGGGAAGGGCACAAAACGCAGGCCCAACCAAGTCTGTAAGTTCTCCCCAGACAGCCATTTTGCTTTTTTGCATTTCTTTTCCACGGGGATGGTCTTGATCCCTGTCTCCTGTACAATGTCACGAACCTCATTCCATAGCTCATCAGGCACTCTATCTATCAGATCTAGGCCCTTAAGTCTATTTCTCACTTCCACTGTATAATCATAAGGGATTTGATTTAGGTCATACCTGAATGGTCTAGTGGTTTTCCCTACTTTCTTCAATTTAAGTCTGAATTTGGCAATAAGGAGTTTATGGTCTGAGACACACTCAGCTCCTGGTCTTGTTTTTGATGACTGTATAGAGCTTCTCCATCTTTGGCTGCAAAGAATATAATCAATCTGATTTCGGTGTTGACCATCTGGTGATGTCCATGTGTAGAATCTTCTCTTGTGTTGTTGGAAGAGGGTGTTATGATCAGTGCATTTTCTTGGCAAAACTCTATTAGTCTTTGCCCTGCTTCATTCCGTATTCCAAGGCCAAATTGGCCTGTTACTCCAGGTGTTTCTTGACCTCCTACTTTTGCATTCCAGTCCCCTATAATGAAAAGGACATCTGTTTTGGGTGTTAGTTCTAAAAGGTCTTGTAGGTCTTCATAGAACCGTTCAACTTCAGCTTCTTCAGCATTACTGGTTGGGGCATAGACTTGGATTACTGTGATATTGAATGGTTTGCCTTGGAAACGAACAGAGATCATTCTGTCGTTTTTGAGATTGCATCCAAGTACTGCATTTCAGACTCTTTTGTTGACCATGATGGCTACTCCATTTCTTCTGAGGGATTCCTGCCCACAGTAGTAGATATAATGGTCATCTAAGTTAAATTCACCCATTCCAGTCCATTTTAGTTTGCTGATTCCTAGAATGTCGACATTCACTCTTGCCATCTCTTGTTTGACCACTTCCAATTTGCCTTGATTCATGGACCTAATATTCCAGGTTCCTATGCAATATTGCTCTTTATAGCATCGGACCTTGCTTCTATCACCAGTCACATCCACAGCTGGGTATTGTATTTGCTTTGGCTCCATCCCTTCTTTCTTTCTGGAGTTATTTCTCCACTGATCTCCAGTAGCATATTTGGCACCTACTGACCTGGGGAGTTCCTCCTTCAGTATCCTATCATTTTGCCTTTTCATACTGTTCATGGGGTTCTCAAGGCAAGAATACTGAAGCAGTCTTTCATTCCTGTTGAGGAAAACAACAGAATGGGAAAGACTAGAGATCTCTTCAAGAAAATTAGAGATACAAAGGGAATATTTCATGTAAAGATGGGCTCGATAAAGGACAGAAATGGTATGGACCTAACAGAAGCAGAAGATATTAAGAAGAGGTGGCAAGGATACACAGAAGAACTGTACAAAAAAGATCTTCACAACCCTGATAATCACGATGGTGTAATCACTGACCTAGAGCCAGACATCCTGGAATGTGAAGTCAAGTGGGCCTTAGGAAGCATCACTACGAACGAAGCTAGTGAAGGTGATGGAATTCCAGTTGAGCTCTTTCAATTCCTGAAAGATGATGCTGTGAAAGTGCTGCACTCAATATGCCAGCAAATTTGGAAAACTCAGCAGTGGCCACAGGCCTGGAAAAGGTCAGTTTTCATTCCAATCCCAAAGAAAGGCAGTGCCAAAGAATGCTCAAACTACCACACAATTGCACTCATCTCACACGCTAGTAAAGTAATGCTCAAAATTCTCCAAGCCAAGCTTCAGCAATATGTGAACCGTGAACTTCCTGATGTTGAAGCTGGTTTTAGAAAAGGTAGAGGAACCAGGGATCAAATTGCCAACATCTGCTGGATCATGGAAAAAGCAAGAGAGTTCCAGAAAAGCATCTATTTCTGCTTTATTGACTATGCCAAAGCTTTTGACTGTGTTGATCACAATAAACTGGAAAATTCTGAAAGAGATGGGAATACCAGACCACCTGATCTGCCTCTTGAGAAATTTGCATGCAGGTCAGGAAGCAACAGTTAGAACTGGACATGGAACAACAGACTGGTTCCAAATAGGAAAAGGAGTACGTCAAGGCTGTATACTGTCACCTTGCTTATTTAACTTATATGCAGAGTACATCATGAGAAACGCTGGACTGGAAGAAACACAAGCTGGAGTCAAGATTGCCAGGAGAAATATCAATAACCTCAGATATGCAGATGACACCACCCTTATGGCAGAAAGTGAAGAGGAACTAAAAAGCCTCTTGATGAAAGTGAAAGAGGAGAGTGAAAAAGTTGGCTTAAAACTCAACATTCAGAAAACGAAGATCATGGCATCTGGTCCTGTCACTTCATGGGAAATAGATGGGGAAACAGTGGAAACAGTGTCAGACTTTATTTTTTTGGGCTCCAAAATCACTGCAGATGGTGACTGCAGCCATGAAATTAAAAGATGCTTACTCCTTGGAAGGAAAGTTATGACCAACCTAGATAGCATATGCAAAAGCAGAGACATTACTTTGCCAACAAAGGTTCGTCTAGTCAAGGCTATGGTTTTTCCTGTGGTCATGTATGGATGTGAGAGTTGGACTGTGAAGAAGGCTGAGCGCTGAAGAATTGATGGTTTTGAACTGTGGTGTTGGAGAAGACTCTTGAGAGTCCCTTGGACTGCAAGGAGATCAGCCCTGGGATTTCTTTGGAAGGAATGATGCTAAAGCTGAAACTCCAGTACTTTGGCCACCTCATGTGAAGGGTTGACTCATTGGAAAAGACTCTGATGCTGGGAGGGATTGGGGGCAGGAGGAGAAGGGGACGACAGAGGATGAGATGGCTGGATGGCATCACTGACTCGATGGACGTGAGTCTGAGTGAACTCCGGGAGTTGGTGATGGACAGGGAGGCCTGGTGTGCTGTGATTCATGGGGTCGCAAAGAGTTGGACACGAATGAGTGACTGAACTGAACTGAACCAATTCTGTGCCTTTGTGGAGTACCTGAGAACCTGAAACTGAGTAGCTTAGACCTGGGAAATGAGTGCAATCCAGGGCCCATTTTAGAAGTTCACCTGCAGAGCAACCTGGAGCCTGAGCAGTGTAGACTGGGAAAGCACACATGCCTTGAGTGGGGGCAAACCCAGTGTGGCGCAGACCCTGCGAGCACTCCCCACACACACCAGTGATATGTGTTTGCAGTGTTCCTCCCTCCCCATAGCACAACTGAACAAGTAAGCCTAAATAAGTGACCACCTTCGCCCCCTATGTCAAGACAGAAATTAGACACTGAAGAGAATTGCAAAGAGAAGAAGCCAAAATAAACAGAGGGAACCACTTTGGAAGTGACCAGTACAACAGCTTAAAAGCCTGTAGTTAGCACCAACTACATTGGAAGGGGCCTATAGATTTTGAGAAGTATAAGCTTGAACAAGGAACTATCTGAAACTGAACTGACCCAACACTGCCCACAATAGCTCCAGAGAAATTCCTAGATATATTTTTACTATTAACATTTTAAAATATTATTATTATTATTTTTATTTTTAAGTCCTCTATTACTCCTTTAATTTTCATTTTTATAACCTACGATTACCTTGCAAAAAAAGACCCTATTATTAAAGCCAACTTCATATATATATTTTATAATTTTTGTGATATTGTTTTGTTTTTTAATATTGTATTTTTGAGAGTCTAACCTCTACTGTAGATTTTTAATCTTTGCTTTTTGGTATTTCTTATGAATTTTGTACCTTTAAGAACCCAATCTTCAGTACCCATTTTTACTTAGGAGTGTGATTACTGGCTTGATTTCCCTATCCCCCTTTTGACTCTCCTTTTTCCCCCATAGGTCACCTCTATCTCCTCCCTCCCCCTTCTCTTCTCTACCCAACTTTGTGAACCTCTTTGGGTATTCCGGGCTGTGGAGAACACATAAGGAACAGATTACTGGCTAGATCTGTCTCAGTCCTTTTAACCCTCCCTCTCCCCCACTTCTCCACCTGATCACCTCTATCTCCTTCCTTCCTCTTCTAATCTCTGTGTAACTCCATGAACCTCTCTGGGTGTTCCAGGCTGTGGGGAGCGTGTAGGGATTTGATTACTGGCTAGCTTGTTGTCTCCCCTTTTGATTCCCTCTCTTCTCCACTTGGTCACCTCTATCTCCCTCCTCCCTCTTCTTTTCTCCATGTAACTCGGAGAACCTTTCTGGGTTCTTTCTGGGTGTCCCTCATTGTGGAGAATCTTTTCTCCTTTAACTTAGATGTTTTATCATTGGTGCTGTATGGATGGAGAAGTCTTGAGGCTACTGTAAGGATAAGACTGAAAACCAGAGGCAGGAGGCTTAAGTCCAAAACCTGAGAACACCAGAGAACTCCTGACTCCAGGGAACATTAATCAATAAGAGCTCATCCAAAAGCCTCCATACCTACACTGAAACCAAGCTCCTCCCAAGAGTCAACAAGTTCCAGAGCAAGACATATCACACAAATTCTCCAGCAACGCAGGAACATAGCCCTGAGCTTTAATATATAGGCTGCCCAAAGTCATACCAAACCCACAGACATCTCAAAACTCACTGCTGTATACATCATTGCACTCCAGAGAGAAGAAATCCAGCTCCACCCACCAGAACACTGATGCAAGCTTCCCTAACCAGGAAACCTTGACAAGCCACTAGTCCAACCCCACTCACAGGGAGGAACTCCACAATAAAGAGGAACCACAAACTGCCAGAATACAGAAAGGCCACCCCAAACACAGCAATCTAAACAAGATGAAAAGGCAGAGAAATATTCAGCAGGTAAAGAAACATGATAAATGCCCACCAAACCAAACAAAATAGGAGGAGATAGGGAGTCTACCTGAAAAAGAATTCAGAATAATGATAGTAAAAATGGTCCAAAATCTTGAAAACAAAATGGAGTTACAGATAAATAGCCTGGAGACAAGGACTGAGAAGATGCAAGAAATGTTTAACAAGGACCTAGAAGAAATAAAAAAGAGTCAGTATATAATGAATAATGCAATAAATGAGATTAAAAACACTCTGGAGTGAGCCAACAGTAGAATAACTGATGCAGAAGATAGGATAAGTGAGGTAGAAGATAGAATGGTGGAAATAAATGAAGCAGAGAGGAAAAAGAAAAAAGAATTGAAAGAAATGAAGACAACCTCAGAGACCTCTGGGACAACATAAAATGCCCCAACATTTGAATCATAGTCCCAGAAGAAGAAGAAAAAAAGAAGGGTCATGAGAAAATACTTGAGGAGATAATAGTTGAAAACTTCCCTAAAATGGGGAAAGAAATAGTCCAAGAAACCCAGAGAGTCCCAAACAGGATAAACCCAAGGCAAAACACCCCAAGACACATATTAATCAAATTAATGAAGATCAAACACAAAGAACAAATATTAAAAGCAGCAAGGGAAAGACAACAAATAACACACAAGGGGATTCCCATAAGGATAACAGCTGGTCTTTCAATAGAAACTCTTCAGGCCAGAAGGGAATGGCAGGGCATACTTAAAGTGATGAAAGAGAAAAACCTACAACCCAGATTACTGTAACCAGCAAGGATCACATTCAAATATGAAGGATAAATCAAAAGCTTTACAGACAAGCAAAAGCTGAGAGAATTCAGCACCACCAAACCAGCTCTTCAACAAATGCTAAAGGATCTTATCTAGACAGGAAACACAGAAAAACTGTATAAACTTGAAACCAAAACAACAAAATAAATGGCAACGGGATCATACTTATCAATAATTACCTTAAATGTAAATGGGTTGAATGCCCCAACCAAAAGACAAAGACTGGCTGAATGAATATAAAAACAAGACGCCTATATATGCTGTCTACAAGAAACAAATCTCAAAACAAGGGACACATACAGACTGAAAGTGAAGGGCTGGAAAAAGATATTTCATGCAAATGGAGACCAAAAGAAAGCCAGAGAAACAACACTCATATTAGATAAAATAGACTTTGAAATAAAGGCTGTGTAAAGAGACAAAGAAGGACACTACATAATGATCAAAGGATCACTCCGAGAAGAATATAACAATTATAAATATATATGCATCCAACATAGGAGCAGGGCAATATGTAAGGCAAATGCTAACAAGTATGAAAGGGGAAATTAACAATAACACAACAATAGTGGGAGACTTTAATACCCCACTCACACCTATGGATAGATCAACTAAACAGAAAATTAGCAAGGAAACACAAACTTTAAATGATACAATGGGCCAGTTAGACCTAATTGATATCTATAGGACATTTTACCCTAAAACAATGAATTTCACCTTTTTCTCAAGTGCACACGGAACCTTCTCCACTACAGATCACATCCTGGGCCATAAATCTAGCCTTGGTAAATTCAAAAAAATTGAAATCATCTCAAGCATCTTTTCTGATCACAATGTGGTAAGATTAGATGTCAATTACAGGAAAAAAACTATTAAAAATTCCAACACATGGAGACTAAACAACACACTTCTGAATAACCAACAAATCACAGAAGAAATAAAAAAAGAAATCAAAATATGCATAGACACGAATCAAAATGAAAACACAAAAACTCAAAACCTATGGGACACTGTAAAAGCAGTGTTAAGGGAAAGGTTCATATCAATACAGGCTTACCTCAAGAAACAAGAATAAAGTCAAATAAGTAACCTAACTCTACACCTAAAGCAACTAGAAAAGGAAGAAATGAAGAACCTCAGGGTTAGTAGAAGGAAAGAAATCATGAAAATTAGGGCAGAAACAAATGCAAAAGAAACAAAAGAGACCATAGCAAAAATCAACCAAGCTAAAAGCTTGTTCTTTGACAAGATAAATAAAATTGACAAACCATTAGACAGACTCATCAAGAAACAAAGGGAGAAGAATCAAACCAACAAAATTAGAAATGGGGAAATCACAACAGACAACACAAAAATACAAAGGATCATAAGAGACTACTATCAGCAACTATATGCCAATAAAATGGACAACTTGGAAGAAATGGACAAATTCTTAGAAAAGTATAATTTTCCAAAACTGAACCAGGAGGAAATAGAAAATCTTAACAGACCCATTCAAGCACGGAAATCAAAACTGTAATCAGAAATCTTCCAGCAAACAAAATCCCAGGACCAGACAGCTTCACAGCTGAATTCTACCAAAAATTTAGAGAAGAGCTAGTACCTATCCTACTCAAACTCTTCCAGAAAATTGCAGAGGAAGGTAAACTTCCAAACTCATTCTATGAGGCCACCATCACCCTAATTCCAAAACCAGACAAAGATGCCACCAAAAAAAAAAAAAAAAAAGCAAAAACAACAATAAAAAAAACTACAGGCCAATATCACTGATGAACATAGATGCAAAAATCCTTAACAAAATCCTAGCAAACAGAATCCAATAACATATTAAAAAGATCATACATCATAACCAAGTGGACATTTTCCCAGGGATGCACGTATTCTTTAATATCCACAAATCAATCAATGTAATACACCACATTAACAAATTGAAAGATAAAAACCATATGATTATCTCAATAGATGCAGAGAAAGCCTTTGACAAAATTTAACATCCATTTATGATTTAAAAAAAGCCCTCCAGAAAGCAGGAATAGAAGGAACATACCTCAACATAATAAAAGATATATATGACAAAAACCACAGCAAACATTATCCTCAATGGTGAAAAATTGAAAGCATTTCCCCTAAAGTCAGGAACAAGACAAGGATGCCCACTCTCATCACTACTATTCAACATAGTTTTGGAAGCTTTAGCCACAGCAATCAGAGAAGAGAAAGAAATAAAAGGAATCCAGATTGGAAAAAAAGTATAACTCTCTCTGTTTGCAGATCACATGATCCTCTACATAGAAAACCCTAAAGACTCCACCAGAAAATTACTAGAGCTAATCAATGAATATAGTAAAGCTGAAGGATATAAAATTAACACACAGAAATCCCTTGAATTCCTATACACTAACAATGAGAAAACAGAAACAGAAATTAAGGAAACAATTCCATTCACCATTGCAATGAAAAGAATAAAATACTTAGGAATTAATCTATGTAAAGAAACAAAAGACCTATATATAGAAAACTATAAGACACTGATGAAAGATATAAAAGAGGACAGAAATAGATGGAGCAATATACCATGTTCATGGATTGAAAGAATGAATATAGTGAAAATGAGTATACTACCCAAAGCAATCTATAGATTCAATGCAATCCCTATCAAGCTACCAACAGTACTTTTCACAGAACTAGAACAAATAATTTCACAATTTGTATGGAATTACAAAAAGCCTCAAATATCTAAAGCAATCTTGGGAAAGAAGAATGGAACTGGAGGAATCAACCTGCCTGACTTCAGGCTATACTACAAAGCAATAGTCATTAAGACAGTATGGTACTGACACAAAGACAGAAATATAGATCAGTGGAACAAAACAAAAGCCCAGAGATAAATCCACATACCTATGGACACCTTATCTTTGACAAAGGAGGCAAGAATTTACAATGGAGAAAAGACAATCTCTTTAACAAGTGGTGCTGGGAAAACTGGTCAACCACCTGTAAAAGAATGAAACTAGAACATTTTCTAACACCATACACAAAAATAAATTCAAGATGGATTAAAGATCTCAATGTAAGACCAGAAACTATAAAACTCCTAGAGGAAAAAATAGGCAAAACACTCTCTGACATAAATCACAGCAGGGTCCTCTATGACCCACCTCTGAGAGTAATGGAAATAAAAGCAAAAGTAAACAGGTCAGTTCAGTTGCTCAGTCATGTCCAACTCTTTGCGACCCCATGAATCGCAGCATGCCAGGCCTCCCTGTCCATCACCAACTCCCAGAGTTTACTCAAATTCATGTCCATTGAGTTGGTGATGCCATCCAGCCATCTCATCCTCTGTCCTCCCCTTCTCCTCCTGCCCTTAGGCCCTCCCAGCATCAGAGTCTTTTTCAATGAGTCACTCTTCGCATGAGGTGGCCAAAGTACTGGAGTTTCAGCTTTAGCATCAGTCCTTCCAATGAACACCCAGGACTGATCTCCTTTAGGATGGACTGGTTGGACCTCCTTGCAGTCCAAGGGACTCTCAAGAGTCTTCTCCAACACCACAGTTCAAAAGCATCAATTCTTTGGTGCTCAGCTTTCTTCACAGTCCAACTCTCACATCTATACATGACACTGCGGGGTGCGGGGAATGGAACTTTATTAAACTGAAAAGCTTTGGCACAATGAGGGAAACTATAAGCAAGGTGAAAGGACAGCCTTCAGAATGGGAGAAAATAATAGCAAATGAAGCAAATGACAATGAATTAATCTCAAAAATATACAAGCAACTCCTACACATCAATTCCAGGAAAATCAAACGACTCAATCAAAAAATGGGCCAAAGAGCTAAGCAGACATTTCTCCAAAGAAGACATATAGATGGCTAACAAACACATGAAAAGATGCTCAACATCACTCATTATCAGAGAAATGCAAATCAAAACCACAATGAGGTACCATCTCATGCCAGTCAGAATGGCCGCTATCCAAAAGTCTACAAGCAATAAATGCTGGGGAGGGTGTGGAGAAAAGGGAACCCTCTTACACTGTTGGTGGGAATGCAAACTAGTACAGCCACTATGTAGAACAGTGTGGAGATTCCTTAAAAAACTGGTAATAGAACTGCCATATGACCCAGTAATCCCACATCCTCAGTGGGCATACACACCAAGGAAACCAGAATTGAAAGAGACACGTGTACCCCAATGTTCATCACAGCACTGTTTTTGTAATAGCCAGGACATGTAAGCAACCTAGATATCCATCGGCAGATGAATGGATAAGAAAGCTGTGGTAGATATACACAATGGAATATTTCTCAGCCATTAAAAAGAATACATTTGAATCAGTTCTAATGAGGTGGATGAAACTGGAGCCTAGTATACAGAGTGAAGTAAGTCAGAAGGAAAAACACTGATACAGTATACTAACTCATATATATGGGATTTAGAAAGATGGTAACGATGACCCTATATGCTAGACAGCAAAAGAGACACAGATGTATAGAACAGTCTTTTGGACTCTGTGGGAGAAGGAGAGGGTGGGATGGTTTGAGAGAGTAGTGTTGAAGCATGTATGTTTTCATGTGTGAAACAGATCACCAGTCCAGGTTCGATACATGAGACAGTTTACTCAGGGCTGGTGCACTGGGATGACCCTGAGGGATGGGATGGGGAGGGAGGTGGGAGGGGGGTTCAGGATGGGGAACACATGTACATCCATGGCTGATTCATGTCAATGTATGGCAAAACCCACTACAATATTGTAAAATAATTAGCCTCCAATTAAAAGAAAGAAATTAAAAAATTAAATAGTGGCAGAGCTTTCTTTCTTCCTTTTTTTATTCATACATAGCAATATCTAGAAATTCTAATATTTCTTCCTTCCTCTTTCCCACTAAAATCCTATTCCTGTTCCAGAATCCATTTCAGGATCCCAAACTGGATTGTCCTTCATCCTCCTTGAGTGTGAGCACCCCTGTTTGAAGACCACTGTTCCAAAAGAAATCTCTGGTCTTTGAACCCTAACAAACTTCTGCTGTTGTTTGCTGTCAAGTTTTTGCTGTCAAGAAATTTTCTGGTGGGGTAGAGATAGTTCTTTCCACAAAGTAAGCAGAACCTTCGAATAATAAGAAAGCATTGCCAAATATAATTTTTCTTATTTTCTGATAGTTTAAAACCAATAGTGATCTATCTAATCATTTATAGTATTGCTAGTTAGGAATCACTAATATGTAGCCAAACTATATAATTAAATCTCAGTGTTTTCAAGTTTATACTGTAGCTCTGTGAATTTAGTTGGTATAGTTACTAGATCTCACCTGAGAGTTAGATCATTTGCCTTTGCTTCTAGTTTTTCTCCTGCTCTTATTCACTGATACATCCATTCACTCATCCTGACTTTAAAGAGTATTTTCATGAATAATAAATAAAAGCTAATATTTATTGATTGGGTGCTTAGTTCCAGTTCTTATTCTAAGCACTTTATTTTGCTTTTATTTATTTATTTTTAGTTGCACTGGGTCTTCATTGCTGTGCACGGGCTTTCTCTAGTTGCAGCGAGCAGGGACTCCTCTTCATTGTGGTGCACTGGCTTCTCATTCCAGAGACTTCTCTTGTTGTGGACACAGGCTCTAGGCACCCAGGCTCAGTAGTTGTGGCACATGGGCTTAGTTACCCCAAGGCATGTGGGATCTTCCCTGGCCAGGGATTGAACCCATGTCCCCTGTGTTGGCAGGTGGATTTTTATCTACTGCACCACCAGGAAAGTCCTCTAGGCACTTTAAATGTATTAATTCCTTGAGTTTTTCCCTTGGTCTTATTCACTGATACATCCATTCACTCAACCAGACTTTAAAGAGTATCTTCAAGAATAATAAATAAAAGCTAATACTTATTATTAATCCAGTGCTTAATTCCAGTTCCTACTCTAAGCACTTTAGAAGTATTAATTCCTGTAAGTCTCACAATAATACTAAGGGAGATTTTCAGAGGCTCCCTATTTGATCCCTGTTTGCTCACAGACATTTTTGAATAACCTTGAGCGTGCTGTTCGTAAGGCCCCAGTAACAGAGAAGCTGCTACAACAACCTGGACCTGCTGCAGAGCCTTTTCTTGCTCCAGAGGAGCACACAAAACTGGGTTAGCTTCCTGGGTTGGAATTCCCTGGTAGGCTCAGAGGGTAAACATCTGCCTGCAAAGCAGGAAGACCATGGTTCTATCCCTGTGTCAGGAAGATCCCCTGGAGAAGGGCATGGCTACCCACTCCAGTATTCTTGCCTGGAGAATTCCATGGACAGAGAAGCCTGGCAGGCTATAGTCCATGGGATCACAAAGAGTTGGACATGACTGAGCAACTAACACTACCTGGGTTAGCTGGCAAAGGAGTCTGAACAGTGTGCCCAAGTATGGTGCTTGTTGTGAAGCACATTGATTGAGTCACAATTTGCCCAAGATCATGTGAGAGTGGTTTCAGTAAGTTAAGAACCATACTAAGCCATAACAGTAAAGACACTTTCTCCTCTAAAGGCGCTCCCAGATATGTGGAATATTAAAACAAACAAACAAACAAACAAACAAACAAAAAAAAAACAGAAACAATGTGTTCATTGTCAAGAAGCTCTGAACCAGGTCTCTTTGTCCCATGAGATTCAATACTGAAGGTCAAACCAAGAGATTTTCCTTTAGAAAATTTCCAACTTTAGCTTGGCCCATTGTACACAAATATAGATACAATCATTGTAAGTGCAAGTTATGCTTTCCTAAATCCCTATCAAGTATTCTACTTGACATTTTGTTATGAAGAGAGTAGAAATGATATATTAGCTGACTGAGTAAGGTAGAATTTCTTGTACTCTACCTCCTTGAAGAGTCAGAATGTTTCAACATGTAATTTGATATCAAAATCAATGTTTTTGCCAAGAACATCTTTGCAGCTCGTTCATGAACTGCCCATCTCTTGCTACCATCTTTCCCCAACCCAATCCATTCACATAACTCTGGTCTAATGTTCTAAATGTTACCTTAGAGTATGGCTATATGGTGATCAGAGCTAGAGATTTGGATTGCTTTATTTAGTGCCTTATAACCATTCAGTAAAGGAATTGCTTTTACTGAATGATAGTTGAACACTAAGCCATTGACTGAGCCTGAAGGAATTGGCAGAAACCAAATGAAATTCACTGCCATGTCTTACCATAAAAGCCTGGCCTGGAATTTCATTCACTGTTTCCTACAGTGGGCTACAGTAACCTCTCCATCAGGACCTACAGAAGAAACTGCTCTAGGTTTCATACATTACAAACAAAGAAGTTGCCTAGGAAAAAAATGGAGCTTTTTCTATCTTATGGACTCTGTGAGTCATGTTCATTATCATGTATACTTTTTGTTTGGCCACTAAAAGCAAACAGCTAAACTGTTGTAACTATATAGGATGCTATGCTTTGCAAATCCAGTGGTACCTCTGTCTGATTTTTTTCCCATCATACCAAGCCCCTCAAGTGTTCATTTGTATCCTTTTGTGCTGCATGTCTTTATGAAAGCAACATTAAATCCTTTGTGGGACAACCTGGGGTATAAATAAATAACTGTGGTGCAGTTTTTGTGTGTTGTTGTTGTTCATTTTGTTTGTTTCCCACTGTGCTGCATCATTAATTGTGTATGAATCTGTACTGAGATGGAGGAAGAAATCAGCACATGTCCTAAATTATATTTTTGAAACTGACAGCTTACAGAATAGTTTCAAAGATGTGTAAACTCAAAGCCATTCCCTGACATGGATCACTGATGATTGTGTGTCTTCAAAAAATTCCAGTGTAGTTGACATTGTCATGTCATTGACCACATAATTAAAATTATTTTAAAATGTGTGTTTTGTTGTAGTTTTCCACCTGCCAAGTTGAATGTTAATGGCAGAAGGTGGTAAAATATTAATAATCTGTTAATCAGGGTGAAATACATGTAAGCATTCATTGTATTAATCTTTTGACTCTTTTGTAGATTTGACATATCTTTATTTTGAGAAGTAAAACAAAAGTAAATAAAAATATAATGCTTGCAAAGAATCCCCTGGCCCCACTCCAACTTGAAATATGTTAGACTGAATAGAATTCAAAGAATCACCAGTATTATATGAATTTTGAAGCAATTCTTCTATTATGCTAATAACTGGACATCTGTGCTTCTCTCCTTGGAGATGAGCAATGATTTGTGCTAAACAAAATCAAAAGTGTCTTTGAACATTATTCCAAGTTAAATACTGTTATCTCGTGCCTTTGAGTTATGTGAGTGGGTCAGAACTTTGTTAAATCTGTTGTGTCTGTACTTACTTTGCAGGTATTCTCTGGTAAATATTCTCTGACAATAGTTTTCTCATTTTTTAAAGCTAAGGTTGTTTGAGATTCACATATTTGGGAATGAATAGTGTGTGTATCACTTAAGTCCCTCCTGGATCTTTTCTAACTTCATAAGTTTGCTAGCTTCTTCCTCTAGTCCTCATCCAGATGGAAAAACATTATGCCATCTGGCTGTGATTCTGAGTTGCTCCATATACTATGAAATATAATGAGTACTTCGCTCTCTCTAATGATACAAACTTATCCTCCATCACCCGCCTTACCAAATCTGTCAAATATGACTTGAGCCTTAAAACTCAAGGGAGCTTTCCGGATTTCCATATTCTGTAAATGACTTTTCTTTCCAGAAGGAAAGGGTAGGGTCCTGTGGATTCGTGGATTATTATTTGTGAGAGAGCACATACTAGGTGCTCCTGGAGGGGACAGAGAAATTAGATTTGCTTTGAAGGTTAGCCAGCATTTTTATAGCAGAGATGGGAGAAAGTTGTGCTACATGGGAGAAAAACAATTTTCAAGACATGAAAAAAACCAAAGGATATATTCAATAATTTTAATTTGGCTGGAATATTGGTTGGGTAACAAGGAATATTGAGAGATAAACCATACAAAATAGCTGATATTTACCTATTCACCTTTTCACTAATATATATTTTGTTTGTTTTTTGTGGCTGTGCCACATGGCATGCAGAATCTCAGTTCACTGACCAGGAATCGAACTGGCACCCCTCTGCATTGGAAATACAGAGTCTTGATCACTGGACCTCCTGGTTAAGTCCTATCTTTTTATATTAACATTATTCTGGTCAGTAGAGAAACATATCTGATAATAGTGAGCAGGATAAAGGCCAAGAGGGAAGACAAGGAGATGGTTTTAAAAATGATTGTCATAGCTTATGCACAAAGTCATGCAGACCGGTACCAGTGTTTTAAGAGTGTAAAAGGGAATGATAAGAAAAATGAAAAGGAAATCCAGTGATGGCAGTGACAGCATTTAGCTAATGATCGTTAGTGTTGTGGGTAAGAAGGAAAGGGAGGATGGGAAGTAAAAAGTTCTCATGGTTTTAAACCAAGAGGTACTGAAAGATAGTGAAAGCATTAAAAGAAATATGAAATATAAGAACATTTGCACTAGGAAATTGTAATATGTTTACTTTTTAAATATTTTAATAATGTACATATGGTGAAACGCACTCATTTGGAGTGCCTAATAGACTCATGAAGTGAATACCCCTACATAACCAATGATTAGATCAACATAAAATAAAATATTACCAGCACCCCAGAAACCTTTTTAATACTCTCTCAGTTATTAACCCTCCCCCAAGTGACCACAATTCTGAACTATCTCACTGTAGAATAGTTATACCTGCTTTTTTATATACCTGCATTAGTGTGGTGGTAAAATATTTAACAATTAACTCTTGAATGGGGGAAAGAGAAGACCTGCTTTGTAATATTTGACAATTTCTGTGGTATAAATACTCCCAACATGGCTGATTTTAAGCTACCAAGAAGATATCACTGAACATAGAGTTGAAAAAAAAAAAAAACTGCACACAATCAGCTTTCACAAGCCAATATAAACCGGCTCCATCATATGCCTGGAGTGATATGGTATATATTTTTCTGTGTTGGCATCCTTTGGCTCAGTATTGTTTGTAAGATTCATCCATGTTGCTCTGTGCAGTAGTGGTTCATTCTGTTTTGTTCCTATATCACAATTTATTTACCCAGTCTATATCTTATGGAATAAGTGAGTTGTTTTCAATTTTTAGCTATTACAAATAATGCTGCTCTGAAGTCTTTTGTACATGACTTTTAATATACATAAGTATACATTTCTATTGGGTATATACTTAGGAGTTCAATTACTGAGTGTGCAAGTGTTAAGTTTTATTAGATATTATCAGTTTTTCAAAGAAGTTTTACCAGTTCATACTCCACTAGAACTATGTGAGAGTTTCAGTCTCTGGCAATGGCACCCCACTCCAGTACTCTTGCTTGGAAAATCCCATGGACAGAGGAGCCTGTTAGGCTGCAATCCATGGGGTCGTTGAGTCGGACACGACTGAGCGACTTCACTTTCATTTTTCACTTTCATGCTTTGGAGAAGGAAATGGCAGCCCACTCCAGTGTTCTTGCCTGGAGAATCCCAGGGACGGGGGAGCCTGGTGGGCTGCCGTCTATGGGGTCGCACAGAGTCGGACACGACTGAAGTGGCATAGCATAGCATAGCACAACCTTGCCAAAACTTGGTATTATAGGTCTATTAAGTTAGCTATCATAGTGATTAGGTAGCAGTTCTGAATTGTGATTTTACTGTGTATTTCTGTCACATGCCATGAGGTTGGGCATTGGCTATTTGAATATCATTCTTCTTTGAAATGCCTTTGCAATCTTTTTGCTGGTTTATTTTTAATTGTATTATCTACTTTTTCTTATTGATTTGTGCAGTTCTTTATTAATTCTTCATAAGAGATCTTTGCAGGCAGATTCTTTACCAACTGAGCTATCTGGGAAGACCTTTTCCAACAAAGGTCCGTCTAGTCAAAGCTATGGTTTTTCCAGTAGTTATGTATGGATGTGAGAGTTGGACTCTAAAGAAAGCTGAGCACTGAAGAATTGATGCTTTTGTACTGTGGTGTTGGAGAAGACTCTTGAGAGTCCCTTGGACTGCAAGGAGAACCAACCAGTCCATCCTAAAGGAAATCAGTCCTGAATATTCATTAGAAGGACTGATGCTGAAGCTGAAACTCCAATACTTTGGCCACCTGATGCGGACAACTGACTCACTGGAAAAGACCCTATGCTGGGAAAGATTGAAGGCAGGAGGAGAAGGGGACCACAGAGGATGAGATGGTTGGATCGCATCACTAACTCAATGGACATGAGTTTGAGTAAACTCCAGGAGTTGGTGATGGACAGGGAGGCCTGGCATGCTGCAGTCCATGGGGTCGCAAAGAATCGGACATGACTAAGTGACTGAACCGAACTGAACTGACAAGAGATCTTTGTTTATGTGAATCTCCTTAGCTTAATTTTCCATCTCTTAGTGGTGTCTTTTGTTGAACAGAAGTTCTAAAGTTTAATAGTCTAATTTATTAATCTTTAATGACTTGAGCTTTTTGTTATCTTGTTAAAAAATCCTTTCCTACATCAAAGGAATTGAATATACTTCTGTGTTTTCCTCTTTGTTTTTTACCTTTCACATTTCAATGCCAGATCAATATGTAATTAAATTTTATCTATACTGTGAGGTAGGGGACTAGATTGTTGACCATATGAGTGCACAACTGATTCAAACCACTCTTTCCCTAATATACTACGATGGGACAATCATGTTGTCTGTGAATAATGACACTTCTATTTCTTCCTTTATAACCCTGCTACTTTTCTTTCTTTTTTTAAATTTGCCCTATTTCACTAATGACAGTTTCCAGATCTCCAATACATGTGAGAATTGATCGTAGTGGGTAAGCTGATCTCATTGCCAATCTCAGTAGGAAACCATTCAATAATTCATCATTAATTATGATGTTTGCTGAACAACTTTTTTTTTAGTTTGTCATTGTGTGATAACTCTATAACAGATTTTAAAAGTTCCTATCTGTTTCTTTGAATATTTTATCAAATATTTTTTGTATCAGTTGAGACAGTAAAGTTTTTTCCTCTTTATTTCCTATTAATGTGATAAATTGCATTGATTTTTGAATATTAAAACAATTGTACATTTCTGAAAGAAACTAACTTATTTGTGACATTTTATCTTTTCTATATGTTGATGGATATTACTAGAAAACATTTTAAAGTTAGTTTTAAAATTTCTATAGCAGTGCTTGAAAGTGAAAGTCAGTCATGTCCGACTCTTTTTTTTCAAATTTAAATTTATTGGAGGCTAATTACTTTACAATATTGTATTGGTTCTGCCACACATCAACATGAATCCGCCACGGGCGTACACATGCTCCTCATCCTGAACCCCGCTCCCACCTCCCTCCCCGTACCATCCCTCCGGCTCTTTGAGAGCCCATGGACTATACAGTCGGTGGAATTCTCCAGGCCAGAATACTGGAGTGGGTAGCTGTTCCCTTCTCCAGGGGATCTTCCCAACCCAGGGATTGAACCCAGGTCTCCCACATTGCTGGCAGATTCTTTACCAGCTGAGCCAGGAGGGAAGTCCAAGAATACTGGAGTGGGTAGCCTATCCCTTCTCTAGGGGATCTTCCCAACCCAGGAATCGAACTGGAGTCTTCTGCATTGCAGGTGGATTCTTTGCCAACTAAGCTATCAGGGAAGCCCTATAGCAGAGTTTAACCTGCAACTGCAACTAAACTTTTAAATAATGTACCTACAGGTTTTGGTATAAAGATCATCCTGACTTCACAAAACCATTTGGAGGTGTCTCCTTTTTTCTAGTTTCTGGAAGAGGATTTTTCTCATCTCTTGAAATTACTATTATTTTTTCTTTAAGTATTAAAGATAATTTACTGAACAGGCCATCTGGGTTATTGGAAGTTTAAATTTTATGTTTATTTGTTAGAAATGGAGCTATGCTTTTTATTAAAAAAATTGAGATGTAATTCACATACTATAGATCTCCCTTTTTAAAGGATAGAATTCAGTAGTTTCTTGTATTTCTAAAATTGAACAACCATCACCATCATCTAATTCCAAAATATTTTCAGCACCACAAAAAAGAAACCCCAGTCTCATTAGCAGTCATACCTCATTCCTCCTTCCATTCAGCCTCTGGAAAACTCTAGTCTACTTTCTGTCTCTGTGCATTTACCTATTCTGTACATTCCATAAATATGGGATTATACAATATATAGTGTTTGTCTGACTTCTTTCACTTACAATAAAGTTTCCAAAGCTCATCTATGTTTTAACATGCATCAATACTTCATTCCTTTTTACAGCTGTATCCTATCATTATATGTATATACCACATTTTGTTTATCCATTTATAAACTGATGGACACTTTTGGGCTATTATGAATAGTGTTTCCATGAAGACTTATATCCAAATTTTTGTATGAACATATGTTGTCAGCTTCAAAGCAGCTGTACCATTTTACATTCTCAGCAGCAATGAGGATGGGTTCCAACTTTTCAAAATCCTCGCGAATGCATGTTACTGTCATTTTTTATTTTCTAAATTATGAAAGTATGATAACACATTTACAGGAGACTTGGAAAATACAGAGCAAGGTTATATATAGTTCCACTGTATATTACCACTAATTTTTAAGTAGATAAATTAAGATTTTTAGTTGGAGTTTCAAAATCAAACTCTCAAAAATTAACAGAATGAAGAGACAGAAAAGTAAAAGGATATAGTAGACCTGAAAATCACTGTGAGCCAATTTTACATAATTAAGAATTATACAATGTTCCCACAATGGCAGGATACAAATTCTATTCAAGCTCCCATAGACTATAAACAAGGGACACTGGAACATATACAGGGACTTAAAACAAAGGTGTGTGAAGCAGGGCACCCAAAGTCAGTGCTTTGTGACAACCAGAAGGAATGGGGTTGGCAGGGACATGGGAAGGGGGTTCAGGATGGAAGGGACACATGTATAGCTGTGGCTGATTCATATTGATGTATGGCAAAAACCATTACAATATTGTAAAGAAATTATCCTCCAATTAAAGTAAATAAATTTAAAAAATCATAAAATAAGGTGCAAAAATGTCATCATCTAAAGGTATTGAAATCGTATAGAGTCTGTCTCTTATCATTGTGGAATTCTGTCAGAAATCAATATTAAAAGATATTTGAAAATAAGCCACATATTTTCAAGTACAATGTGATAGTTACCAAGAGAGATCTTTGACTTAGACATTGAAAGCCTCAATAAAGTTAAAAGATTGAAAAAACACAGAGGGTGATTGCACAGAAGAAAGCATTTAAATGAGAAATTAATATCAAAATGAGAAATAATATCAAAGGTATTTTAAAAGCTCCATGTATTTGGAAATTAAATGTCCACTTTTAAATGATGGGTTTATCTAAGAAGCCATACCAAGGAAATGAGAAAATATTTATAATAGAATAAAAATAAAAAGATAATTTATCAGAATATGTTGCATGCAGCTGAAGCTGCTCAGTGCAACTAAAAACAATGTGGAATCTTGAATAAGGTAAGAAAACAAATAATAGACACTAGCATAAAGTTTTGTGAAATTTGAACAAAATCTGTACTTTAGTTAATGATACTGTATCACATGTTAATTACTTTTTTATTTTTTACAACATAGTATTTCTTAATATTCTCAGAACTGAATTAGACGTTTCAAGCCTCACTGAATTTTTTTTAATCACTAAAATAATGAGCTTTCTAGAATTTTAGCAGTAATACTAGATGCCAGAATAAATGAAACTATATCCAAGTTTGGAGTGAATATAAATTAGAAATCTAGCATTCTATTCATACTCAAACAAGTGGAACCAAAATGCCATAAATTTTTTAGCTAAGCAAAAATTCATAAGTTTTCTAAAATATATATATTATGCATACTATATATGTATACAAAAGCTTTTCTACTACACTTGATAAAGGCTTGAGAAAGAACAAAAAAAAGGAGATGGTGAAATTGGAAAACATATACTAAATGAAATGGGAGCACTGAATATGAAATAAAAAGAGTGAAACAAACTAGATAAAAATAAAAGATCACCATATAGTCCAGTTATTTTTAAACATAGCTGCTTATTAGAATCACATCTGGAGCTTTGGAGAAAAAAACAATACCTGTACATTTGCATTTTTCAAAAAATTCCAAGATAATTCTAATGTGTATTTGGATTTTAAAAATGATTACAAGTTTTTCTGTTAAATGGTAGTTTTAGTGATATAGAATTTTATCATTTTCTGTTGACCAATCATGATACAGTGGTATTAAAATGAATAATAGTTACATAATCACAATAGTAAAAGATGTTTATCAGTTTTCACAATCGTTTTTTGCTGGATACAGTGTCCTTCTGTCGATGGTTGTTCAACAGTTTATACTGATTTTAGTTGTGATTTTGGTGCTCTTGCAGAAGGAGATGAGCACACTTCCTTCTACTCCACCATCTTGAACCAATCCCCCCATATTACTGTCATTTTGATGAGAGCATTTATGTACGAAGTAATGTTTTATTGTTTTCATTTGTACGTCTGTAGTAATTAATGAAGTTAAGCATCTTTTCATGTACTTATTGGCCATCTATATCAGTCAAATCTTTCACCAATTTTTAAATTGGATTATTTGTCTTTTAATTTTTTTAGTTATAAGAATTCTTTATATATTCTGGATACAAATATTTACCAAATGTGTAACTGAAAATTATTTTCTCCCATTCTCTTAGCTGTCTTTTCACTTTCTTAGTAGAATTAAAGCACAAAAATTATTGTAATATAGTCCAATTTATCTATCTTTTAATATTGTTTTTTGCTTGTGCTTTTGATGTCGTATATAAGAAACCATTGCCTAATCCAAGTAAATTTATACCTATATATTTTTCTAGAGTTTTATAGCTTGAGTTCTTACAATTAAACCTTTACACATTTTGAGTTTATTTCTCTTTATAGGATATGGTAGGTAAGGTATCTTTTGCATGTAGATATCCAATTGTACCAGCAGCATATATAGAAAGAAATACCTTTTCCCCATTGAATTTTCTTGACATCAGTGTCAAAGGACATTGGCCATAATTGTGGGAGTTTATTTCTGAATGCTTGATTTGATACCATCGACCTACAAGTCTATTTTTGACGGTACTGTGCTGACTTCATGCTGTAGCTTTGTAATACATTTAAAAATCACAAAGTCTGAGTTTTTCAACTTCGTTTTTTCCAATATTGTTTGGCTTTTGGTGTCCCTTGCATTTTCATATACTTTTTAGGATCAATTTGTCTATTACTGCAAAAAAGGCCATTGGGATTTTGAAAGTATATGAATAAGTAGGTCAATTTGGGGAGTATTGTCATCTTAACAATATTAAGTCTAATAATCCATGAACAGGGGTATTTTCTAATTTCTGTAGGTTTTAAAAATTTTTTGGCAGTTATGTTTCTTTTCTTAAATTTCTCCCTAAATATCTTATTCTTTTTAATGCTGCTGTAAATGGAATTATTTTATTTTATTTCTTTTTTGGATTGTTCATTGCATGTGTACAAACACAATTGATTTTATACTGGATATTTATCCTGTAAACTTGCTGAACTCGTTTATTAATTCTAATAGGTTTTCTGTGAATTCCTTGCTGCTGCTACTGCTAAGTCGCTTCAGTCGTGTCCGACTCTGTGCAACCCCATGGACTGCAGCCTACCAGGCTCCTCCGTCCATGGGATTTTCCAGGCAACAGTATTGGAGTGGGGTGCCATTGAATTCCTTAGGGTTCTCTATATACAGGATCATTTCATCTGTGAATTCAGATTGTTTAACCTCTTCCTTCCCAATCTGGATGCTTTTAATGTATTTTTTCTTGTCTAATTGTCCTGGATAGAATCTCCAACACAATTTTGAATAGAAATGTGTGAAGTTATATCCTTGTTATTTGTGATCTTAAGGGGAAAGCTGTGAAGCATTCACCATTAAGTCTGAAGTCAGTTGTGAATTTATTTGTAGCTTCTCTATAACCACATATGTCAATTAAGTTAAACTTTTAAATTATATTATTCAAAATGCCTATAACCTTACTGATGTTAGTTTACTGGCTCTATCCAATGAAAGAGGTATGCTGAAATCTCCGACAATTATTCTTGGTTCATTTATCATTCCTTGTTGGTCTATTAGGGTTCTTTAGATTTTGGGGGCTATATTATTAGACACATACAAATTTTGATTGTTATATCCTATTGCATTGACTTTTCTGAATTTGAATCATTCTTCTTTTTCTCTAGTAATACTTCAGTAAATTTTTGTCATCCTTTTTCTTTAAACTTTTGCTACACATATTTTAGGCATGCCTCCTTTAAACAACAGTGAGTTTTTGTGTGTACATTCAGTTCAGTTCAGTTCAGTTGCTCAGTCATGTCCAACTCTTTGCGATCCCATGAACCCGCAGCACGCCAGGCCTCCCTGTCCATCACCAACTCCCAGAGTCCACGCAAACCCATGTCCATTGTGTCGGTGATGCCATCCAACCATCTCATCCTCTGTCGTCCCCTTCTCCTCCTGCCCTCAATTTTTCCCAGCATCAGGGTCTTTTCAAATGAGTCAGCTCTCCACATCAGGTGGCCAAAGTATTGGAGATCCAGCTTCAACATCAGTCCCTCCAATGAACACCCAGGACTGATCTCCGTTAGGATGGACTGGTTGGATCCCCTTGCAGTCCAAGGGACTCGAGAGTTTTCTCCAACACATCTGTTCAAAAGCATCAATTCTTTGGCTCTCAGTTTTCTTTATAGTCCAACTCTCACATTCATACATGACTACTGGAAAAACCATAGCCTTGACTAGACAGACCTTTGTTGGCAAAGGAATGTCTCTGCTCTTTAATATGCTGTCTAGGTTGGTCATAACCTTCCTTCCAAGGAGTAAGCATCTTTTAATTTCATGGCTGCAATCACCATCTGTAGTGATTTTGGAGCCCCCAAAAATAAAGTCAGCCACTGTTTCCACTGTTTCCCCATCTATTTGCCATGAAGTGATTGTACCGGATGCTATTATCTTACTTAGTTTTCTGAATGTTGAGCTTTAAGCCAACCTTTTCACTTTCCTTTCACTTTCATCAAGAGGCTCTTTAGTTCTTCTTTCTGCCATAAGGGTGGTGTCATCTGCATATCTGAGGTTATTGATATTTCTCCCACAATCTTGATTCCAGCTTGTCCTTCCTCCTGCCCAGCGTTTCTCATGATGTACTCTGCATATAAGTTAAATAAGCAGGGTGACAGTATACAGCCTTGACGTACTCCTTTTCCTATTTGGAACCAGTCTGTTGTTCCACGTCCAGTTCTAACTGTTGCTTCCTGACCTGCATACAGGTTTCTCAAGAGGCAGATCAGGTGGTCTGGTATTCCCATCTCTTTTAAATTTAGTCTGACTACTTTAGTCTTCCACTTTGAATATTTGGTCTAATGTTACTTATTTTAAGTTGTGATATATTTATATTTAAGTATGCTATTTCTTGTTTTCTTTCTCCCCTCATTTTCCTTCATCTTGACAGTTTTTCCTCTTTGGGGGAATTAATCAAACTTTTTTTTTTAATATTCCATTTTCCCTGGTAATTTTTCATTATTTTATTATTATTTTAATTTTTAACCTAAATATTACAAACATATCCTTGACCTATTTGCTTCTAATCTAAGCTAGATCTTTTAACACTCTCTGAGCAGTGCAAGGATTTATAACATTTTAACTCCATTTACCCCTACTCTGTTTTTGGCCTATTGTTGTTATATATTTTAATTCTCTATTTTAAACCCATAGATTAATAGTTTCATTACTTTGAACAGTCAATTTATATACGTTTATCCATTTTAGTAACGCTTTGTGCCTACTTACATTACCATGATTTCAACTCAGATAATTTTTCTTCTTCCTTCTTCCTATAGTATTTCTTTAATTAATCTAGTTGGGTTCTCTTTGCTTGAAAATAATATATTTCCTCTTTATTTTTGAAGGATATTGTCCCTGAATTCTAAGTGTAGTTTTTTTATTTCAACATTTTAAGCATATTATTCTACTATTTTCTGTGTTCCATTGTATTTGGTTAGTCATATTGTTGTTCCTTTAGAGGTAATATGTCAGTTTCCTCTGCTGTTTAAATTTTAATTTTTCTTTTGTTTTCATACATTTAATGATTTTATGCCTATATGTAATTGCACAGTTTGGATTCATGGAGTTTCTTTTTTTTTAATTTTATTTTATTTTTAAACTTTACATAATTGTATTAGTTTTGCCAAATATCAAAATGAATCCATCACAGGTATACATGTGCTCCCCATCCTGAACCCTCCTCCCTCCTCCCTCCCCATACCATCCCTCTGGGTCATCCCAGTGCACTAGCCCCAAGCATCCAGTATTGTGCATTGAACCTGGACTGGCATCTCGTTTCATACATGATATTTTACATGTTTCAATGCCATTCTCCCAAATCTTCCCACCCTCTCCCTCTCCCACAGAGTCCATAAGACTGTTCCATACATCAGTGTCTCTTTTGCTGTCTCGTACACAGGGTTATTGTTATCATCTTTCTACATATACACAATGGAGTATTACTCAGCCATTAAAAAGAATTCATTTGAATCAGTTCTAATGAGGTGGATGAAACTGGAGCCTATTATACAGAGTGAAGTAAGCCAGAAGGAAAAACACCAATACAATATACTAACGCATATATATGGAATTTAGAAAGATGATAACAATAACCCTGTGTACGAGACAGCAAAAGAGACACTGATGCATGGAGTTTCTTGATAATGTGGTTTGAGAAACTTATAGAATTACATCTCTTCATATATTACAATATTACTTCTATTCCATCTATCCAGTCTTGCCAAAAATATAAATTGTACATATGATAGACCTTTACACATGTCTCATATTTCTTATACTTTTTTCTCACTTCTTGTATTTTCTTTCTGTATATTTTCCACCAACAAGCTTACTGTTCACTATGCCATTCTTCTGTTGTGCTAATGTACTGTTGATTATATTCAGTCCCTGTTTGATTTCACGTTATCTCAGGATAATATTATTTTCCTCTAGAGAAGATTTAATTTTGTTCCATTAAAAGATGTTATTAGGAGGATCATGTTGTTCTAACCAAAAATGTTCTTGTTCCATTTTGCTTTTATTTTTGGGTATAAGCATTCTGAATAATTAACTAAAATTTCATGGTGGGTCTTTAATTCTGGGTTTCAATTCTCTGGTTCCCTAGAATCATTATTCATGTGTTTTTACATTGCCTCAAGGGAGGATGATCTGAATATATTTCTCTTTTCTCTGATCCTTTGAATTCTGACTCTTAAATGCCTTCAAAAAATTACTTTTGTACTGCAATAACTTTTGTACTCGTTTACACTGGGAGATTTAGTCTGAGATAAGCTAATTATTTATTTCTAGAATATCCCCTTTGTAAATTTTATTCTGACTATATACTTCAGTTACTGGGGGAATATTCAAGAGGTGTTATATGACAATAGTCTTCAAATCTGATTATAGGATTCAGGAACAAATGGGACCTAGCATTGTAGATCTCAGTGTCATCAACATGTGAAAGATTTTTGAAAACTTGGAATAGCAAGAGAATGAGAACTTAAGAAAGGAAAGTAAAGCAGTAAAGAAGAAAAAGAAATTGTTACTAAAATAGGGTGGTAATTGCAGATGAACAATTTCACAGAAAAAGATTTAACAAGAAGGTAGCCAATTCAATCAAACTCTAGAAATAAGGTAATGGAAGAGTCAGAAAGGATCATTGGATTTTATCTTTATGGGGACAGGTTTGACAACTGAGTGAGTAGTTTTAGCAATAAGGTAGGAGTAATGCTTAGATTATGAGAGATTAAAGAAAAAGAAGGAGTGGGAGAATTAAAAATTAGCAAAGAAATGAAAGAGAGAAAGATCAGAAACTTAGGGAATACTAAAACCTGGGAAATGTTTTTAGAGAAATTTTAAGGATATATGAGCATAGAGGTAGATCAAGGATCTACCTTGATTAAGGATCAAGTAAAAGGGAGGTTTAAGTTGCAAGTAAGGACAAAAGTATTTCTGATAAAACTATCTAAAATATGAAATTGAGAGTAATTTGAATGGGAAACCTTATAAAAGGAGATTATGGAATACTTCATTTTCAGAGAGAAAGGGGAAGAAAAAATGAGTAGTAGTTGAGGTTGTAGTTAAGTTAGTAGTTGAGGTTGTATGCTGAGGGTGGGGTTGAGAGTCAAGATTTGAAAAGAATGGGATTCAAGATGGAGTGACTATGAGGGTTGTTGTAATTATGGGGTTCAAAGGAGAGTGAGGTTAAAGTATTAAAGACCCACCTGGATAATGTTCTTGGCAGATTTTAGTGATAAATTCATCAACAACAGAGACCTGGAAGTCCAAAAACTAAAGATAAAGGTAAGAAGAAGATAAATTGAAACAAAAAGTGTTTCAAATGAGAAAGAATTATTGAGCAAGAATGGAAGGAAAAAAAAAAACATGGAACAAGTTGTTTTGTTGATATGTCTTTGCTGTGAGATATGAGGAGGTTTATCAGAGAGATATTTGGTTGGGGGTTGTGATTTTTATTTAGGGGGCATTATAGAAAAATATAAAAATACATTGGAATTTGGGCTTCTCAGGTGGCAATAGTGGTAAAGAACCTGCATGCCAGTGCAGGAGATGTAAGAAACTCAGGTTCGATCCTTGGCTTGGGAAGATCCCCAGAGGAGGGCATGACAACCCACTCCAATATTCTTGCCTAGAGAATACCATGGACAGGCTGGCTATGTCCATGGGACAGGCTGGATGAACCTGGCAGGCTACAGTTTGCCTGTTGTACAGGCTACAGGCAAAGAGTTGGACACGACTGAAACGACTTACCATTCAAGTCGTTTCATGCAAGGAAGCACAGGAAAAAGAAATGGTAGAGAATCCTACAAATGGTGAGTGTACTTGAGATGAAGAGATGGAATAGAAGTGAAATGAAAGTTGCTCAGTCGTGTCCGACTCTTTGAGACCTCATGGACTATTAAAGATGAGGAATGGGAGGCTGGTCATAGGCCACAGTAATATGTTAGGGGCCAGGCAGTAATGAGGAGGCTAGAATTTTATTATTTAGAATTTTCAACGGATCCATAGGTAGGAGCTTCACAGAAAAGGAGGCAATTCAGAGGTAAATGGACCTGGGGGCTTACATACCATTTTAACACAGTGTGAAGAAGGGAGTTTGGGCTTCTGGGGTGTGAGAGGGAATAGGTTGTGGGCAGATGACAAAGACATGTATAGTAAATAAGTAAGATCTGTTGTGCAGATTCAGGTCATCTCATGTGATAAGAATTATTTCCAGGCAAGTCAGGAGAGGAGGACAACTTAAAGAAAATCCTTTAAAAATATAAATTGCCTTTCCAAAACAGAAATTTATAGCCTGATTTTAGAGCTTTTCCTGCATCTGCTGTTCCTTGATTGCCTTTGGCTCAAAATAATTCAAAATAACTAAATGGCATATTTTAGGTGACATATTCTGGTCTTTCTCAATACAATTCGCCAACCCTCTCTTGTTAGGTCTTTTAGTATATTCTCATAGTTGTTTTGATTGCCATCAACTAACTTCTGGATTTAAATTCTTCAGGAATTTTTATTGTTCTGGAATCCACACTAGTTCAAGGTTAGCTCTTTTCAAGTTTCAAGGAATTATGAATTTTATGGGAGAAATGTTTTCAAAGTCACGTCTGACCAATATTTCTTGTTTTAAGTCCAGACTTCTCTCTTAGGACTTTAGTTTTGTTCATATTACACCAAGCTGATTTATAGCTGATGCCAAAAGCTCTGCCTGTCTGCACTGGTGCTGAATCAAGTCTCAGAGTTTTGGGTGAAGTAGAAGAGAATAGCTTTATTGCTTTACCAAGCAAAAGGTGATACAGTGGGCTCTTGCCTTCAAAACTGTGTGTCCCTGTTGCAGAAACCAGTACTCGAGAAACCAAGTACCACACTCAGAGAGTTGGAGAACTCAGGTTTATTACACCAGCAGGTCCAGAGAAGTTAACACTCCAAACTCTAAGCCCTGAACAAAGGGGTTACAGAGTTTTTTTTATACACGGACAGACATGATTAAGCAGATTTGTGGGTTTGCAGGGGCTAGGGCGATTGCAAAGAGCAGGACAAGGGTGAATGAGATAAACTCCAGTTCCTAGTCTTGTGAGTCCCCACTTTCTGAGACCTTATGTGATCTAGACTTTGCAAGGAGCAAGCTGGGTTACAGAGGCAGAAGGAGCAGGAGGTTATGTAAAATTTTTAACTTTTCCTCTTTATTCCCCCCTCTTGATGTTTCTATCACTCGTTGTAGAAAGCATCATCTCATGTTTTGGTAGGACATTCAGAGCTCCCCATCGCTTAGGGGGCTATATTGAGCTATTACCATTTGTAACTTTATGGATTCAATCCAAGAGGTTATGAACTGGTAATTACATTGAGAATACAAGGGCCAAATAAGAGCACCGCAAAGAACATGAAGAGAGGACCTGTTAAAGGGAGAAGTCACAACACCCAGTGCTATATATTGTTCTAATTACCCCAGGAATTAGCTAGTTTCTCTCTCCTTTTTATGATTTGTTTCCTTAGCTGTTGGGCCATGTCCCTGACTATTTCTGATTGGTTGACACAAAAGCAGCATTCTTCATTTGAGAAGAGACAGAGTCCTCTTCAGCTGTCAGTAGGTCTAGCCCTCTCCTATTCTGTAAAACCACCTCAGCCAGGGAGTCTAGTTGGTCCTATGGTGAAAAGCACAGCAATAATACTGATTGGGGATATAAGTTAGGGTTGTTGATGAAAATCCATTGATATTTTGATAGCCAGATACTCGAGCTTCCACCATTCATTGACCAGCCAGCTGCCAGAGTGTGGCTGGAACAAGGCTGAAGAATCCTCAAGCTTCTGCCATACACTGACTAGTCAGCTTCCAGAGTGACTAAAGCAGGGCTCAGCGTCCTTCATGGGTGAGGGTCATTGTCTTTGGAACCGGACGTTGAAGAGGTTTTTGGGGTCCTGAGCTGATTTCCAGGTTTCCTCATTACAGGAAGCCGCTGCCTTCTTGACTCTAGTGTGGTGGATCCAAGGGATGACATCTGTAACTTTAACAGCAGTAGGGGTTGCCAGGACGACCGTGTGAAGGCCCGTTCAAATTGGCTGAAGTGGTTCCTTCTTTAAGTCTTTAACACATATCTCATCTCCTGGCTGATAGGGATGAATCCAATTGTCCAAATGAATGGGTGTCATTTTTAAGGTTTCTTGGGCAATATGGCGGAAGACTTTTCCAGGACCTGGAGGTGTCCAGACATCTCCAGGTCAGCTAGTTGTTGGTGGTCTCCCTTGAGCTTTTTTTAATTACTGAGGGTGGTCTCCTGTATAAGATCTCAAAGGGAGAATAGCCTGAGGACCTCGGGGTGCATTCACAGAGGGAGAGGAAAATCCACAGAATGATAAGGCAGCTTGTTCTAACATTGTCTGGGCGTTGGCCGGGGGATATTCTTGTTGTAGTACTACTTGGAAAAACAAACTTAACAAGAAAGTTAGAAATATATAGCCCAAAGATTAACAGAAGTATAAAAGCTGTTGTGGGGCTAGCCAGGAGAACCAGGTCAAGACATTGGTTTGTGACATTAGTGCTTCTCTACGTATGAGAAGATACAAGAATTTGAACTCATAAAAGTCTTTACCTCAAAACATCTGACTCTCTGAAGGCCTGTTTTCTGGGTTTTTCCCAGAGGACAGAATGCCTTATTTTTTGTCTCTTCCCTGAACTCCTTTCAAGGTGGTATTTAAGGTCAGCATCTTGTAGTGGTCATGATTTAATCTTTGTAGAGGCAGCTGGCAAAGGCCAACTTCTAGTTAGCAGGGCCCCTTCATAGCCACATATTTGACCGTGTTTGGGGGGCATTTCATGGTCATTGTGTTTGGGGGCATTCCCATGGTGCTGGGAAGGCTCATTCCCAGGTCTAACAAAGATTCCGTTGACAGGCCACTCAATGTGTTGTCACTAGACCAGGCCTTGTAAGTAGCAAAAGTCTCTGGACCATACATGTCTTACTAGCCTCTTGAGCCAGGGAAATATTTCCTCTTGTTGCTTCCTCCCATATCTAGAGTTACATTATTACAGTTATTGATCTCATATGGAACTGCATATCAGCATTTTATCACAGGCTCAGTCACCCATTTGGTAACATAAGAAATAATCTTCTGAAGCAAGCTACACAGAAACTAATATTGGTAGCAGTTATTAGTAAGGTCACAAGTGGGAATTTAAGTCAAGAACTTCACTGGGTATAGTCTGGTATACCCCAGGTCATCAGACTCAGTTAAATGATTATAGCCAAGTGTTAATCTCCTGGTTGTACATCATGGAGCACCTGACCCTTATCCAATGACTGGTTACTGAGGTAAGGTTTAGAAACAATCTTAGAGTGTCCTTTTTAATAACTTAATTAAAACTTTTAGCAATATAACATAACAAAGAACTATCTCAGAAGTGAGTCTTCGTAAGCACAGACAAAAGTATTAACAAAACTAGAACTTAATATTCGGGGAAACATAATTTTTTTATTTTTTTGGACAACTCATTGTGAGGGCATTAACATTGTACCCAGGTAAGGCTTTAACTCATCAAATAAAAATGGGGTCTGTCAGGGAGCTGGGAAAAGCCAAGTGGCTGTCTTGGATTTCCCATAGTCCTGGCTTTTTGATTTTCAGCTGTTGTTTATCCATTTTTAATTTCCTGATTTAGGCAGACTATTGTCATATTTTAAGGACATCAGGATAGCAAAAATCTAACTGTGAGGGGTTATTTTTGTTGTTGTTGAAGCAGAATGAGCTTTGTCTACATGTACCATAATCTTAAATAATGTTTATTTACTTTACCAAAGTAACAAAAAGATTTTAAAAACAAATATAAATCTGTTAAAGGAAAAAAAAATCTGTTAAAGGCAAAGAAATTCATAATCTGTTATTGAAAGCTGCATTTTAAGAAAACTTTGTTTTCTAAATAGAAGACCAAATTTCAGTCAGTATCAGCTTACTGTTAATAACAAAATTTGTTTATCTGCTTAATCTTAGAAGGTCTTCTATAAATCTTGAAGAACTAGCAGTATTTTTCTAAAGGCATGAGAGCAAAACCATAGAAGGCATGTTTAAAATCTGATTCTATTGCAATGGACAAAGAAACCTGGTCATAACTCTTTAATATGATAACTAGAATTATAATTGACCATATTTTATCAGAGCATATCAGATCTATGTGAATTTTACACAATTTTGGGACATCTATATTTGTAACATAACTGCTACTGCTGCTAAGTCGCTTCAGTTGTGTCTGACTCTGTGCGACCCCGTAGATGGCAGCCCAACAGGCTCCCCCGTCCCTGGGATTCTCCAGGCAAGAATACTGGAGTGGGTTGCCATTTCCTTCTCCAATGCATGAAGGTGAAAAGTTAAAGTGAAGTAGCTCAGTCCTGTCCGACTCTGAGCAACCCCATGGACTGCAGCCTACTGGGCTCCTCTGTCCATGGGATTTTCCAGGCAAGAGTACTGGAGTGGGGTGCCATCACCTTCTCCATTGTAACATCAACCATACAGTATAATCTGAAAAGATTTATCACCCCTTCAACAGTACTTCCCATGTAATTTAACATGTCCAGTGAACCCAGGTAGCTTAATAAGCTCTTTGGGATATCTCAGGGGCCCTCTGAAGCATCCCAAAGTTAGCTAGAAGTCAAGTTACTTAGGAAGTTTTGTCAATAAATATCAAAAGGGTTTATAACACTCAGTCAGGTAGGATCATATAAGTCACTGTAAAATAATAGTTATTCACTTAGCCAAAGTTAACAAAAGATTTTAAAGGTAAATATAGAACAGATCCATTAAGAGGTAAAGAAACTTAAATCTGTTATTAAAAGCAGTTCAACAACTGAAGAAAGTATGTTCTCTTCTTAACAGAGAGAAAGGCAAAATTCAAGTTTTGCACCAGCTTACTTTAAACTCATTTAGGTAAACAATTAAATTTATTTTAAACTTAGTCAGTACTTACCATGCACAAAACTTTTTAGGGTCCACTTTCGACAAACCTTTTAATCACTTTCTGTAACAACCACCTGTAAGTCAGACCTACTTTCTTTTCCCTTTATAAAATATAATTTTATTTTTCATATCTTCTTTATTAAAAACATACATCTTACTTCCTTATTAGATTAGCAAACAAACATTAATACTGGATATTTAATATTGAGTATTTCCCAGTTTACATGAACCTGAAATTTACTTATGTTAATTTTTCTTATATTTAGAATTGTTTGACTTGTAAGCACTTACTTTTCTTTAGGCCAATTAAATTAGAACACATTTACAACTTCAACAATATTATATATATATATATATATATATATATATATATATATAAAAGACCTACACCAAGACATACATAAATCCAGACAGACAGAGATCTTATAGTTTTCTGTTTGAGATTTAAAATGTCTCTTTGACCCCTTTTTTCTTTGCTTGAAGTTCTAATTTGCCCAAGGCTGAGGTCTCAGGCAAAGTGGACTGTGTATTTCAAGGACATGGAAAGGGTTAACTTCAAGCTTTTTCCTAGGCAGGCCTTAACAAGCTAGTTATTTTTAATTGTGTATGCAAAAAGAATTGGCTTTGTAGTTTCAAAAAAATTTTCTCTCACTCCATTCAATCAGCAATCAGGTACTCTCAGTCATTCTGAGGCTAGCTATCACAATGCCTCCCTTCTCCTGAGTCCCCAGGTTTCTTTAACTGCTGCTCCCTTCCTGGGAGCCCAAGGAGGTGATTAGTCTCCTCTTCTACCTGTTGGGGTAGGTTCCTGCATGGCGACCAGCCCCGGAGCCTTACCTTATCTTGTGGCCATTCTTGATGAGTTGTTCCATCCCTCTAATGAATCCGGTCGGGGCTCAGCCATCCGGAGAGTTGGAACTCAAGTCCAAAAGAGAACACAGAATACTGTCAGGTGGCATGCCTCCTCGTTTGTCTCGGGGTTCCTTTGCTCAAGCCCGGCCAAGACACCAGTCCAGTGGTTCAAGGGGCTGGCACGGTTGGAATCTCTCTGGAGCCTCCAGAAATGTTGCAGAAACCAGTACTCGAGAAACCAAGCACCACACTCAGAGAGTTGGAGAACTCAGGTTTATTATGCCGGTGGGCCCAGAGGAGTTAACACTCCAAGCTCTGAGCCCCGAACAAAGAGTTTACAGAGTTTTTTATACATGGACGGGCATGATTAAGCAGATTTGTGGGTTTGCAGGGGCTAGGGCGATTGCAAAGAGCAGGACATGGGTGAGTGAGATAAACTCCAGTTCCTGTAGTCTTGTGAGTCCCCACTTTCTGAGACCTTGTATGATCCAGACTTTGCAAGGAGCAAGCTGGGTTACAGAGACAGAAGGAGCAGGAGGTTACATAAAATTTTTAACTTTCCTCTTCATCCCAACCTGGGAGGATTTGATGAGGAACTTTATAGTTTCCCTGGTGGCTCAGACAGTAAAGAGTCTGCCGGCAATGCAGGAGACCTGGGTTCAATCCCTGGATGGGAAAGATACCCTGGAGAAGGGAATGGCTACCCCCTCCAGTATTCTTGCCTGAAGAATTCCATGGACAGAGGAGCCTGGTGGGTTACAGTCCATGGGGTTGCAAACACTTTTATAGCAATTGTTCAAGGACAGGGTTGCTGATAAGGATTAGGGCCTTAGTGCAGGGCCTACCTAGCTCCTTTAATTTGGTCGCAGGTAATCTCTTGCTGAGCTTCTCTGGTTTCTTTAATCTGGCCCCAAGTGGTCTTCTCTGGAAGGCAGAATGCTAACACTATTTGTTGGGGGGTTTATTTCTGTAGAGTTTCAAGATTGTTCTGTGTGAACCAGGGCTCTGCCCCAGGGCTGCACTATTGTTTCTTGGCTGCTCCTCTCTTGTCTCTCAGTCTCTTCCCCTTCCTGATTAGCAACTGTTCAAATCTTCCCTTTGGGACTCAGGGAAGATCCTGAAGGCTGGAGTTTATTCCCAAGAAACAATAAATGGGGAACACAAAAAGGCTCCTGTGCCCAGGAGTCCCACAGAGTCTTGCTCGGTTTCATAGCGCCTATGTGCATTTTTTAGGGAACAATTTCCAAAGTATTTGTTTTATGTCTACACTTTTCATCTGTTGTGTTCTTCTTCAAATAGATGTAAGAACTCTACCTCTTTTGCTAAATATTTTGTTCAGTGAGTTCACTAAAAAAGATGTACAACTTGAGAGTTGCAAGTTAAGTTTTATTTGGGGCAAAATGAGGACTGCAACCCGGGAGGTAGCATCTCAGATAGCTCTGAGAGAGTACTGCAAAGCAGAAGTGGGGGAAGGTCAATATATAAGGTTTTGGTGAAGGGGGAGTTCAATACCATGAAGCACTCATTTTACAAAAGGTTTTTTGTTAGTCACAAGGATCTGATGTCACCATGAAGGATTTAATGCTTCTCTAGATATGAAGAGAGGCAAGGGTTGAGATCATAAAATCTGTTCCTAAAAACGATCTGAAGACCTGTCCCACCAGATTCCCTGGGTTACAGAGTGTCTCACTCCACCCTGAACTCCCTCACGGATTGGTGAAGGTCAATAGCTATAACAGCACGGGGGTTCAATCTCCATGGCAGATGGCAAATGCCTTTGTTGTTCACTCGTTGGCAATGCCTTTGGTAAGTGCCAATTTGTAGTTGACAAGTGCTTGGTATTTGCTGGCTCAATCTTGAACACAATTTATTAGTTTGATCCCCAGTTCCCTGTTTGGTTTCTCAGCTTTTTTTAGTTCCTTTCTGTAGAGTGAAAATACCAGTAATTCTGAGACTCTTCTGATTTAGACTAAAAGCCATAACATAGGCTTTTGGAAACCTATGACTGCTTGGGGGGCCATATGGCAACTTAAAAGAGTCCCTGTTACTGTTGCCAAGTCCCTGATTGTTATGAAAACACAACTCCATTGTTTCCAAAGCCCTAGGAAGCGGAGAGCTAATTTTTCCTTCTTCTTTTGCAAAAACAGCAGGAACTGTAAATAACAATCCTCTAGATACCAATAGGTAAACATTTCCAGGATTTGTTATCCAAAGTGTTAAAAATTCTACCTTCTTATTGGGTTGCTGCTGCTAAGTCACTTCAGTCGTGTCTGCCTCTGTGCGACCCCAGGCTCCCCTGTCCCTGGGATTCTCCAGGCAAGAACACTGGAGTGGGTTGCCATTTCCTTCTCCGATGCATGAAAGTGAAAAGTGAAAGTGAAGTCTCTCAGTCATGTCTGACTGTTAGCGACCCCACGACTGCAGTCCACCAGGCTCCTCTGTCCATGGGGTTTTCCAGGCAAGAGTACTGGACTGGGGTGCCATTGCCTTCTCCGTCTTATAGGGTAATCGAACTTAAAGAGGTTCAGAATTTCTGTTGCTAATAGTGGTAGCCAGCCAGAGAATGAATTATATGGAGAAGAAAAATAGTATCTTTACTCCCAATCATGAAGTAAATATGTTGACTTTTATCATATTTTGAATCTAGAAAAACATTTTATTCCAGATAGTTCTCATTTCCTGACAAAAGATTTGAAAATATTTGAAATATTCAAATTAAATATTTAAATAATAGCATTTATTATTATTGTTATTATAGGACAACCACTTTATAGTCTTATATAATTTAAAAGTTTTTTGGTGAGTTGGAAGTTCTTAGATTTGTTAAAACATCAAAAACAATTCCTGAGTCTTCCTCTTAATTTTAGGTAGGAAGTGTACTGGACCTAATAGACTTTTGGTTGGAAAATAATTTTCTGACATTGACACATGTGAAACAAGTATGATTTGTGTCACTTGGCATGATTACTGTGGATTCATCGTGTATTTGGTTACTGTATGTGCAAGATATCTCTATCTATAGACTATATATGATTTTTTTCCGAACAAACCACATACCTTTCAGGTATTCATACCACTATGCATTCTCTCCCCTGTGGAGAGACTTGTTAATCAACAGGCTCTCAGAGTCAGCCTTTTTTGTCCTGTAAGAAACTTCTGCATTCAAGAAGTCTGCCCAGTGCTCTGTCATATACAAGAACAGAGTTCATTACCTTCTTTGCCCAAATGATTGCTCCATTTGTTGGGGTCTGATTTATATTTAGTTGCATAAATGTAATAGTATAAAAAATGTGTAAGTAGGTGCTGAGAATCACTGATAATTAGCTTTGATTTGGGGAAAATCATAGAAATAGTGACATATGAAAAAGATTTCAACAGAGAAGAAAGATTCCTGATTTGGGACTGGGCATGGAATTTCAAGCAGAGGAAAAAGCATAAACAGGGTCTAAGAGCTATCTAAATTGTCTAACTTGCTATCTAGTTATAACTTTTGTGGATATTTCAGGCTATGTTACATTGAATTGGATGTTAATAGAAGTACTGTAAAAGAGCACAGAAGCTGTATTTTATATTGGTGGGTTTGGGGGAGAGAAAACATTAGTTCAAATGTCAGTTCTCAGTCAAGTATCTCATGAGATGTGTTTCAAATATTTAGCATGGAAGTACTCACATATGTATGTGCATGCATACACACATACTAATGATGCCTTTGATCCTTGTGAAAGAAAGCTTCGTGTCTCATCTCAGAAAGAATTCAGAAATCAGACAGGGTGGTCAAAAAAGTAAAGTGGGGATTTATTTAAACAAAAGTATGCTCTCAAAGGGGGCTTCCCTGGTGGTTCAGAGGGTAAAGCGTCTGCCTGCAATGCAGGAGACATGGGTTTGATCCCCAGGTCTGGAAGATGGAGAAGGGAATGGCAATCCACTCCAGTACTCTTGCCTGGAAACTTCCATGGACAGAGGAGCCTGGTGGGCTACAGTCCATGGAATCGAAGACTCACACCTGACTGAGCACCTTCACTTCTTCTGTGCTCTCAAAGGGAAGGCAGGCAAACAGGTGAATTTCTTTGGCAAACAGGTTATGTGGGGCATGCAAATGAAGGGGCGGGATATTCACCAAAGAAGGAGGAGTTTGGGGGATCTTACTCACTGATTTTCATCCCAGCTCCACCTTCTACAGGGGAGGAGGGCTTTTTGTCCTTATTTAGCCTTGAATAGAAGTGTCATGGTGTCAGTGAAGATGGGTACTTCTTATATGCAAAGCTAATTTTATTGTAATGAGGACATAATGAGCCGAAGGTTACATAATGAACTGAAGCTGGAGATTCTTGCCTTTTCCCACTTTTTTTTTTTTTGTCTGCCTTCAGGACACTTATCACCCCAAAATGTGTGCTTTCCTGTCAGTCTGGAGGTTCCTGCTTTTTTGGCTGTCCATGGACCCACACTGTTTACAAGATGTGTGGTTTCCTGCCACCTGGCCCATGTTCCCTTTCTCTTCTCATATCTAGCTACATGCCTGCTATAACACTTTTGTCCCTTTGCATGTCCATCCTGCCCTCTGCCAAAGTATGCCTGCCTTTGTAATCAAGGAAACTGATGAAACAATCTCCCATTATATTATTAGGTGTAATACCACAACTAATCACCTAAACAGCTCTCATTGTGTACATCACATGCATTATCAGATTACAGTGTTGTTAACCAATTTTCAATGACATAGTAGCCTACTCTAGAGGACTTCCCTGGTGGCTCAGATGGTAAAGCGTCTGTCTAGAATGTGAGAGACCTGGGTTTGATCCTTGGGTTAGGAAGGTTCCCTGGAGAAGGAAATGGCAACCCACCCCAGTATTCTTGCCTTGAAAATCTCATGGACAGAGGAGTTTGGTGCAGGCTACTATCCATGGGGTCGCAAAGAGTCAGGCACGACTGAGTGACTTCACTTTCACTTTCACTAGATATGCTAGATGCCAGAGATTCCTCATTAGCTGATTTTGTGATCCTTTCCCATCTAGTTCTGCTTTATTGAGTATGGCAAAGCCTTGGACTGTGTGGATCACAACAAACTGTGGAAAATTCTTCAAGAGATGAGAATACCAGACCACTTGACCTGCCTCCTGAGAAATCTGTATGCAGGTCAAGAAGCAACAGTTAGAACCGAACATGGAACAATGGACTGGTTCAAAATCGGGAAAGGAATATGTCAAGGCTGTATATCATCACCTTGCTTATTTAACTTATATGCACACTATATTCTGCAAAATGCTGGGCTTGATGAAGCACAAGCTGGAATTAAGATTGCCAGGAGAAATAGCAATAGCCTCAGATATGCAGATGACACCAAATTTATGGCAGAAAGCAAAAAAGAACTAAAGAGCCTCTTGGTGAAATTGAAAGAGGAAAGTGAAAAAGTTGGCTTAAAACTCAACATTCAGAAAACTAAGATCATGGCATCCAGTCCCATCACTTCATGGCAAATAGATGGGGAAACAATGGAAACAGTGAGAGACTTTATTTTGGGGATCTCCAAAATCACTGCAGATGGTGACTGCGGCCATGAAATTAAGACGCTTGCTCCTTCAAAGAAGAGTTATGACCAACCTAGAGAGCATATTAAAAAGCAGAGACATTACTTTGCTAACAGATGTCCGTCTAGTCAAAGCTATGGTTTTTCTAGTAGTCATGTATGGATGTGGGAGTTGGACTATAAAGAAAGCTGAGAGGCAGAGAATTGATGCTTTTGAACTGTGCTGTTGGAGAAGACTCTTGAGAGTCCCTTGGACTGCAAGGAGATCCAACCAGTCCACCCTAAAGGAAATCAACCCTTAATATTCATTGGAAGGACTGATGCTATAGCTGAAACTCCAATACTTTGGCCACCTGATGCAAAGAACTGTCTTGTTGGAAAAGACCCTGATACTGGAAAAGATTGAGAGTGGGAAGAGAAGGGGACGACAGAGGATGAGATGGTTGGATGGCATGACTAATGCAATGGATATGTTTGAGTAGGCTCCGGGAGTTGGTGATGCACAGGGGAGCCTGGCATGCTGCAGTCCATGGGGTCACAAAGAATCAGACACTACTGAGCAACTGAACTGAACTGAACTGAGCCCCTGGAAGGGGCCTGACCAACCAAGCCCCAGGCTTAACTACATCCCAAGTTTTACACAACTGAACTGAACTGAAATTCCCATCTTGATGGTGTGAATTTAGTGAAACACATTTACTCCTTAATCAAAATGAAAAGGGACTTATATCCAGCCTTCAACATGGACACCAATAATCTCTGTCTCCTGCTATTCACACCCTTATGTAGTACCTCAATAGTGTATGAAGTTTTCTTTTTGTGTAACCGATAGAATACAGCAGAAATGATGGTATGTCACTTCCAATATTAGGTTATAAAGATCTGGTTCCATCTTGGATTCTTTCTCTTTCTCTCTTGGATCACTTACTCTCAAAGAAATCAACAACTGTGTTGTGAGGATAAGCAGTCCACCTGTGCAGAGGTCCATGTGGTAAGGGACTGAGGTCTCCAGCAAATGGTGAGTGAGGAACTGAGTCCTGTCAACAACCATGTAAGTGAACTTTGGAAGCAAATTCTCCAGCCTTGAGATGACTGCAGCTCTGACTGACAGCTTGACTGTAACCTCATGAGAGACTCTGAGCTACAGCTATTAATGTTGCAGGGAGGAAGCCAATTCTGACTCCACGTTGGAATTGTTTCTTTGACTTGCTTTTGTTATTATAATCATACACAACAGTTTGCATCAGAGAATCCTGCCCCTCTGCCTGACTGTTAAAGTGCCTTTGTTCAGAACCTTGTCCACCTGTGGATAGCAAGAAGGAAGAAATGAACACATTCCCTGCCCAAGGCTTGCCATTCTAGGAGATGTTTGCAAGATTAATGACCTTTTTACTTTGCTTCCTCCCCTCCCCTCCTCTCTGATCTATAAAAGAATCTGGCATCCAGACCCCATTGAATGGTGATTTTGAGGCCTGCCATCTTCTCGGGCTGCCGGCTCCTTGATTAAAGTCTCTTCCTTGCCTCAACCCCTCATCTCTCGGATTCATTCGCCTGTCGTGTGGCGAGGAGCGTAAGTGTGGACTCGGTAACATTAACACTAAATTAAACTGCTCTTGGATTCGAAACTCAAAAACACTGTAAGATCATAAATGTTTATTGTTTTAAACTAGTAAATTCAGGGGTGATTTGTTGGGCAACAATAGATAACTAATATAAGACCCTTCTGAATAAAGAGTTTTCCCTTGTGTACAAACCACAGGGCAGACTCAAACAAAGTCTCTTTGAAATTGCTGGGAATGGGAAAAGCTCATTCTCTGTCACTTCAACAATGAGGCAATATCCCTTGGCACAATTTTGGGTCCATGTTTGAAATGATATAGTTACATCATCTAATCCACATGACAGAAGTAGAAGAGAGAAGGTTCGTCATAGCTGGAGCCACATTTCTGCCTGGAACGTATGGCACAAATGTTCTCAAATATGATCCTTTCATTTAAAATCAGTCAATCTTATTTGCTGTATGACAGCAGGACATCCAAAGCCTGTGCTCTATGACAACCTAGAGGGATGGGATGGGGGAGATAGGAGGGAGGCTCAGGAGGGAGGGGACATATGTATACCTGTGGCTGATTCATATTTATGTATGGCAGAAACCATCACAATATTGTAAAGCAATCATCCTCCAATTAAAAAGAAAATAAAATTCAAAAAATAATCAAAAAAGTTGAAATAAAATGAATCTCTTCTTTATCCAAAAGTGGTTCAGAGTCTAATTTTTGCTTTCAACAAAACTATAAAGAGCAAAAGGCAATCCTCATGGTTGGAAGTGAGGAAACAAATCGTATATTAGGCAAGATTGATCACATAGCAGTTGTGAGAGGATGATTGGGCTTGTGATGGAGACAACTTCTGTGGGCACACAAATATGGATTCAGAAGTTTGTTCAATCACTCTGAGCCTTGGTATCTTCTTTTGTTAAATTAGAGAAATAATACCTGACAGATTTTGTACTGATTAAATGCGACTCTGCTTATGAAAGCAATTGCACCTATTAAATGTCATTGGAAAATACACTGAGGTACAGTGCTTTAGCCTTTGGAGACATATCCATTCAAAGAAAAGATGCCTTAATCTACTGAGCACATATTATCAGAGTACCTATGGGATGACAGGCAGTGTGCTAGGATGAGGATAACAATAATGAAAAAAAGAAACCTAGTCTTTGTACTAAAAGAACTTAGAGTCTAGTGGAGAAGTAATACTTGATCAAATTACCTCAAAAATGAAAATGAAATTCCAGCAGTGACTAGCAAGGAGGTGTTAGGGAAATTAAATAAATAGTCTTGTTTAGGCTTCAGAGACAAAGCAGAGTGGGTCTCTGACCTTGCTTCTAACCTGCTTGGACATTGCCCTGACTGGGAGTGACTGTGAGTGACTGCCTGCTGTGAGTGCAAGACTTATAGCACCATGGATAAGATGGGGGAGAAATCGTGAATTTGTTGAGCCCCTGGTCATCTGAGTTAAATCCACTCATTCCAGTCTATTTTAGTTTGCTGATTCCTAAAATGTCAATATTAAAAAGGAAACATACCCATTTGAATGCAGAGTTTCAAAGAATAGCAAGGAGAGATAAGAAAGACTTCCTCAGTGATCAATGCAAAGAAATGGAGGAAAACAATAGACTGGGAAAGACTAGAGATCTCTTCAAAAAAATTAGAGATGCCAAGGGAACTTTTCATGCAAAGATGAGCACAATAAAGGACAGAACTGGAATGGACCTAACAGAAGCAGAAGATATTAAGAAGAGGTGGCAAGAATACACAGAAGAACTATACAAAAAAGATCATCATGACCCAGATAATCACAATGGTGTGATCACTCACCTAGAGCCAGACATCCTGGAATGTGAAGTCAAGTGGGCCTTAGGAAGCATCACTACGAACAAAGCTAGTGAAGGTGATGGAATTCCAGTTGAGCTATTTCAAATCCTGGAAGATGATGCTGTGAAAGTGCTGCACTCAATATGCCAGCAAATTTGGAAAACTCAGCAGTGGCCACAGAACTGGAAAAGGTCAGTTTTTATTTCAATCCCAAAGAAAGGCAATGCCACAGAATGTTCAAACTACCACACAATTGCACTCATCTCACACGCTAGTAAAGTAATGCTCAAAATTCTCCAAGCCAGGCTTCAACAGTACATGAACCATGAACTTTCAGATGTTCAAGCTGGATTTAGAAAAGGCAGAGGAACCAGAGATCAAATTGCCAACATCTGCTGGATCATCGAAAAAGCAAGAGAGTTCCAGAAAAACATCTACTTCTGCTTTATTGACTATGCCAAAGCCTTGGACTGTGTGAATCACAAAAAACTGTGGAAAATTTTTCAAGAAATGGGAATACCAGACCACCTGACCTTCCTCCTTAGAAATCTGTATGCAGGTCAAGAAGCAACAGTTAGAACTGGACATGGAACAACACACTGGTTCCAAATAGGAAAAGGAGAACATCAAGGCTGTATATTGTCACCCTGCTTATTTAACTTATATGCAGAGTACATCATGAGAAATGCTGTACTGGATGATGCACAATCTGGAATCAAGATTGCCGGGAGAAATATCAATAACATCAGATATGCAGGTGGTACCACCCTTATGGCGGAAAGTGAAGAAGAACTAAAGAGTCTCTTGATGAAAGTGAAAGAGGAGAGTGAAAAAGTTGGCTTAAAGCTCAGCATTCAGCAAACTATGATCATGGCATCTGGTCTTATCACTTCATGGAAAATAGATGGGGAAACTGGAAACAGTGGCTGACTATTTTTCTGGGCTCCAAAATCACTGCAGATGGTGATTGCAGCCATGAAATTAAAAGATGCTTACTCCTTGGAAGGAAAGTTATGACCAACCTAGATAGCATATTGAAAAGCAGAGACATTACTTTGCAAACAAAGGTCTGTCTAGTCAAGGCTATGGTTTTTCCAGTAGTCATGTATGGATGTGAGAGTTGGACTATAAAGAAAGCTGAGCACAGAAGAATTGATGCTTTTGAACTGTGGTGTTGGAGAAGACTCTTGAGAGTTCCTTGGATTGCAAGGAGATCCAACCAGTCCATCCTAAAGGAGATCAGTCCTGGGTGTTCATTGGAAGGGCTGATGCTGAAGCTGAAACTCCAGTACTTTGGCCACCCGATGTAGAGAGCTGACTCATTGGAAAAGACCCTGATGCTGGGAAAGATTGAGGGCAGGAGGAGAAGCAGACGACTGAGGATGAGATGGTTGGATGGCATCACCGACTTGATGGACATGGGTTTGCCTGGACTCCAGGAGTTGATGATGGACAGGGAAGCCTGATGTGCTGCAGTTCATGGGGTTGCAAAGAATCGGACACGACTGAACTGAACTGAACTGAACATGTATGGGTGTGAAAGTTGTACTATAAAGAAAACTGAGAGCAGAAGAATGGATTCTTTTGAACTGTGGTGTTGGAGAAGACTCTTGAGAGTCCCTTGGACTGCAAGAATATCCAATCAGCCAATCCTAAAGGAAATCAGTCCTGAATATTCATTGGAAGGACCATTGCTGAAGCTAAAACTCCAGTACTTTGGCCACCTGATGTGAAGAACTGTCTTGTCGGAAAAGACCCTGATACTGGGAAAGATTGAAAGTGGGAGGAGAAGGGGACAACAGAGGATGAGGTGGTTGGATGGCATCACCGACTCAGTGGACATGAGTTTGAGTAAACTCAGGGAGGCCTGGCATGCTGCAGTCCATGGGGTCACAAAGAGTCAAACATGACTGAGCAACTGAACTGAACTGAACTGAGCCCCTGGAAGGGGCCTGACCAACCAAGCCCCAGGCTTAACTACATCCCAAGTTTTACACAACAAAATAAACAGCATTAACATAAAACCAGGCTTGCAATTTGGTCACAGATTCATGATGATATCAGTTTGCCTCTGTCCTGGGATTATGAGTGGGAACCCAGAACTGCAATCTTTGAAGTCTCACCCACGGATCAGACACACTGCCTGGGACACTTTCCCAATTGGGACTCCAGATGTGCTGTGACACGGGACTTCCCAGCACTGAGTAAGTCTGGATGTTGGTCAAAACCTAATTTGGTGATGTATCCTCTGCTGTTTCTATTTCTCTTTTGTTTTAATGTTAGTATATTGAGAGTAAGCTAGATAATTCTCTAATAAATATCTGTATTATTTATTTGTATATAACAAGTGGCTTATCTTGTTAACAAATCCTTTGAACCTGAGACAAAAATGAAAACTTTTGGCAAAACAGGAAGTAGAGGTACTATGAGGGCACATATGGATATTTGACCTATTGAGGAAAATAAAAATTCTTCCCTGGAAGTAATACTTGAGCTTGCATCTGAAGAAGTAGATGTTAAAAAGGGATGGGAATGCCCCTTAGGTTGAGGGACCAGCAGTCACAAAGACCCTGTGGGAGTGCCTGTGTCCAGTTGTTGTACTAAGTTGCTTCAGTCATGTCTGAGTGTGTTGAGTAGGAAGAAACAAAAAACAGTGGGACTGGAAAGCAGAGGTTTGAACCTTTTTCCTGATTCCTTTATCTGCTAATGTCTGTAATTGACCCAATAAAATAAGTACATCTCAAGTACCTGATAGGATAGTGAGGATAATCTAGTTTTAATGCCTTCTCATTACATAACTTACCTTGTGGCTCAGCTGGTAAAGAATCTGCCTGAAATGCAGGAGACCTGGATTTGATCCCTGGATTGGGAAGATCCCCTGGAGAAAGGAAAGGATACCCACTCCAGTATTCTGGCTTGGAGAACTCTGACTGTATAGTCCATGGGGTCACAAAGAATGGGTCAAGACTGAGCCACTTTCACTTTCATTACATAATAAAAGGATAGCTGAGAGAAACAATGTCTGGGGCGAATCCTTTGACGGATGCAAAAATTATACATTCCTTTGGTGCTTTGTTTTTCTTTTAACTGAAATATAGTTGATTTACAATGTTGTGTTAGTTTCAGGTATATAGCAAAGTCAGTTATATACATATTCTTTAAATTTTTTTCCATATAGATTATTACCCCTCAGGGGTTGTTTTTAAAATTAATTATATTTATTTTGCAAAAAATTTTTGACTGCATTGGATCTTAGTTGTGGCACAGAGGATTTTTCTTGCTGCTCATGGGCTCTTCATTGTGCTGCGCTGGCTTCTTTCAAGTTGCAGCACTCAGGCTCTAGAGCTAGCTCACGGGCTCAGTAGTTGAGGCACAAGGGTTTGTTGCCCCGTGGCATGTGGGATCTTAGTTCCCCGACGAGGGACTGAACTCACATTCTCTGCATTGGAAGGTGGGTTCTTAACCACTGCACCGCCAGAGAAGAAGTCCCCCCTCAGTGTTTTTTGTTTCTCTCTTTTATCTAGCTGAAGGAGCTGAGCTGTGCCCTGGAGTAAGCAGGGCTGGGGCATTCAGTTGGCTCAGGCTGGGGTGCATGCCAAGGAGGTTGGGGGAAATTTGGAAGCCACTGGAGCAGTCTTCAGTCTACTCTGCCTGGGGCCAAACCAGTGTGCATGCATGTGCTCCTTGTAAGTGGAACCCAGGCTTTCCTGTTAGTCCCAGAAGTCCTCCAATCAGCTAAAGGAGCTTGTCTTCCCTGTGTAGAGCCCCAGAGCTGGGGAGCCCAGTAAGGGGCTTAAACTGCTTATTCCCCAAGGCAAACCTTCACCCATATCATCTTTTTCACTGAGTCTCCTCTCAGAGGCACTTGTCCCAACCTGATTGGTTCTCTTCATTTCCTTCCCTATCCGATGAGTAGTTTTCTTATAGCCTTGGTTGTACTTGAGTCCTTCTGCCAATTTACAGTTAGTTCTCAGTGAAGATTGTTCCATGCAAAAATGTATTTTTGATGTGCTTGTGGGGGAAGGTGAGTTCCATGTCTTCCTACTCTGTCATCTTGATTGATCTTTCTCTGGTCTCTGTGATTTGCTGTCTATAAGTCTTATGTCCTCTTGGTTCCTCTCTTCCTCCATTATGGATTTTATCTCTGTTAAATTGATATTTTCTAGCATATCATTTTGATTCCTTTATTGGTTTTTCTTCTGAATGTTTTTGATTATTTTCATAGTTGTTGCCCTGGATATTATCATAACATCTTAATTGAAAACAATCCAGTTTTGATTAATACCAACTTGATTTGGTATATGTTCCTATATAGCTTCCTTTCTTCTCCTTCCTTTTTGCTACTATTGCCATACGCATTACATGTTTATACATTATAAGACCATAAACATAGTTTTGTTATTGTTTCATGCAGTTTTCTTTTAAATCACTTAGGGGAAGGAAAGAATGAAAAATGTTTAACATTTAAATTTTTAAAATATATTTCCTTTTGTTTATTTATTTGGCTGCACTGCTCAGCATGCAGGATCTTAGTTCCTTGACCAAGGATCGAACCCATATCCCCTGCAATGAAAGCATGAAGTCTTAACTGCTGGACTGCCTGGGAGGTCCTTATATCTACACATTTTTAAAAGTTATTCATTTAATTATTCTAGCAGTGCTCTTTTTTCTTTGTGTGGATCCAAACTACTGAATGTAGTGGTTTCTTTTTTCTTCAACCTGAAGAATTCTTTTTTGTATTTCTAACAGGACAGGTGCGCTGGTGACAAATTTCCTGTCTTTGCTTATCTGGGGATGCTTTTATTTATCTTTCATTTTTCCAACATAGTTTTGCTAGATATATTACATCTTATTTGACAGTCTTTTATTTCAGCATCTTGAATATTTCATCCCACTGTGTTTTGGCCTCCTTGGTTTCTGACAAAAAAACAACTGTTAATTTCATAGAGGGTAACTTGTACATCAAGAGTTTTTCTCTGGCTGTTTTTAATATTTTCTTATTTTCTTTGACTTTTGACAGTTTGACAAAAATGCTATGACTGCAATTTTTTTAGTTTATCCTATTGGGAGTTTGTTGAGCTTATTAGATATGCAGATTAACATTTTCAATAAATTTGCTAGGTTTTCAGCTAACAATTCTTCAAATCATTTTTTCCTGCCTTTTTTCCCTACTCATATTGGGTGCTACTCATCATGGGTATATCAGTAAGCTTAGTAACGTTGCACAGATTTTTAAGACTATATTCTTTTTTTAAAAATCTGTTTTTCTTTCTATTCCTCAGACTAGATAATCATAATTGACCTGTTTTCAAGGGCATTTGTCTACTGCCAGCTCAAATCTGTTGTTAAGCCCCTTTAGTGATTTTCTTATATTTAATACTTTAAATCTCCAGAATTTTTATTTGTTTCTTTTTTCTTATTTCTCTTACTTAACTGCTGTTATTTTTTTGGTGAGATATAGTTGCCCTATTTTCATTCTTTACATCTAGTTTCCTTTACTTCTTTGAACATATTTAGATTAGCTTATTTAAAATCTTTGTCTAAGTCAAAATCTGCCCCCCCCACCACCACATAGATATTTTCTAGTAATTCTGTTTTCTTGAGTGTAGGTAATAATTTCCTGGTATTTTGCACATCTTATAATTTTTCTTTAAACTGGACGTTTTAGAAAAGATATTGTGTTAACTCTGGAATCGGAACCCTCCATCACTTTGTGACCCCATGGACTGCAGCACACCAGGCTTCCCTGTCCTTCATTATCTCCCAGAGCTTGCTCAAATTCATGTCCATTGAGTTGGTGATGCCATCCAACCATCTCATCCTCTTTTGTCCCCTTTTCTTGCCCTCGATCTTTCCCAGCATCAGGGTCTTTTCCATGAGTCAGCTCTTCGCATCAGATGGCCAAACTTTGGAGCTTCTGCATCAGTCCTTCCAATGAATATTCAGGACTGATTTCCTTTAGGATTGACTGGTTTGATCTCCTTGCTGTCCAAAGGACTCTCAAATGTCTTCTCCAGCACCACAGTTCAAAAGCATCAATTCTTTGACTCTTAGCCTTCTTTCTGGTCCAGCTGTCACATCTGTATATGACTACTGAAAAAAAAAAACAACATAGTTTTGACTATAGACAAAATGATACCTCTGCTTTTTAATAAGCTGTCTAGGTTTGTCATAGCTTTTCTTCCAAGGAACAAGTGTCTTTTAAGTTCACGGCTACAGTCACTGTCTGCAGTGACTTTAGAGACCAAGAAAATAAAATCTGTCACTTTTCCCACTTCTCCCCCATCTATTTTCCATGAAGTGGTGGGACTAGACGCCATGGCCTTACTTTTTTTAATGTTGAGTTTTAAGCTGACTTTTTCACTCTCCTCTTTCACCCTCATCAAAGCTCTCTAGTTCTTCTGCAGTTTCTGCCATTAGCTGTGATACTAATAATTCCAGCTGATTGTTGTTGTTTTCAGGTACACCCTGGGGATAGAGCTTGCTTTGCATAGCTGAGTTCTGAGTCAGATCAAGTAGTAACAATACCCTTGAATAGGAGCTTTTATAGAGAGTGGTGAATATGGTCAAATATAGAATGTGCTCTGGGGATGGGCTTTTTAACAGTGCTCCAAAAGAGGTCACTTCTTTTGGTTGGCGGTAAGACTGTCAACTTTTCTTGACTACCATGCCAATGAGCTGAGGAGGGAACATGGGAGAAGATTTAAATTAACATGCCATAGACCCCACTGTTCTCCAAACTTTCAGTAGTTTTTCTTGAATAAATTCTTTTCAATTTGTTCTTTGCCTTTGGTTATTTTTCAGAGTTCATAAAGAGTTGCTTTGGATTCATTTGTCAGTATTTTCTTTGTTTTTATTCAGAGTGGATTCATTAATGTCCTCTCTCTGCCACTTTGGAAGTTGGCTCAATTTCTCATACATTTTTAAATAAGTGGAAATTTGTATTACTTTCCCAGAGGGCAGATTATGAATGTGAATATAAATGATAAGAAACGTTTATGCCTCTTTTCCTAGTTTATTATTTTTTGAGCATCAGATCATAAGAAACAGTTAGAATTCAATAAAATGGATATATACAGTTTTGTTCATAATAGAGAAAAATGGATATATATATATGTATATCCAGCCATGTAACTTTGATTAAATAAATTTTAACATATTTTCAATTACTACATAGTATTGTTATGACCAACCTAGATAACATATTGAAAAGAAGAGACATTACTTTGCCAACAAAGGTTCATCTAGTCAAGGCTATGGTTTTTCCTATGGTCATGTATGGATGTGAGAGTTGGACTGTGAAGAAGGCTGAGCGCCAAAGAATTGATGCTTTTGAACTGTGGTGTTGGAGAAGACTCTTGAGAGTCCCTTGGACTGCAAGGAGATCCAGCCAGTCCATTCTAAAGGAGATCAGCCCTGGGATTTCTTTGGAAGGAATGATGCTAAAGCTGAAACTCCAGTACTTTGGCCACCTCATGCGAAGAGTTGACTCATTGGAAAAGACTCTGATGCTGGGAGGGACTGGGGGCAAGAGGAGAAGGGGACGACAGAGGATGAGATGGCTGGATGGCATCACCGACTCGATGGACATGAGTTTGAGTGAACTCTGGGAGTTGGTGATGGACAGGGAGGCCTGGCGTGCTGTGATTCATGGGGTCGCAAAGAGTCGGACACGACTGAGTGACTGATCTGATCTGATTTCATATTTAAATGTATCATAAAAGAATATATAGCATAGGGAAATATCCACAGCATACTAATAAATGATCAGTGTATGAACCCAATTTTGTAATATCATATATTAGAAGTTATATTATAAATTATATGTGAGATTATAAATATAAAATATATGTTTTTAGAATATTTTCACTGGTTTTCAATTTGTTGTGTTTTTTACATATTTTGTATATCCTTCTAAGACATCTTCAATCCCTTTTAGAGCAACAGAGCAATTAGGGCATGAATATATCTGTATACACACACAGATACACATACACATATTTTAAAGGCATAGTATAATTCAGAATTTTTGAGATTTTAAAATAATCTATAAGACCATCTATTCTTTATGCACTGCATCCACTTTCTACAATTCATTGGCAGTTTTACCACACAAAGCTATTTATCCTATCATGTTTCTCTATAAGTACATTTTTTTTTCCTTTAGTCCCATCACAGCCATTATTTTAACCACTGTGTTATACAGTTGGTATCTGGTCCATAAAGGCAACATAGTCTCCTAAAAAATGCACTAGAATTGACCTCAGAATTTTAGGGTTTGTGTCTAGGCTATGAAAATTTCAGGTCACGTAGCCTTAGATAAGTCACTTAACAAAATCTGAACCATTTCATTTGTAAAGTAAATGACAACTACCTCCAACTTAACTAGCTAGCACAGTTTTTAGAATCAGTTGAAATTAAGTTTGGAAAGTTTGTGTCACATTTATGTATGGGCAAAGATGTCTAGGCTAACAAAGTCTAAATTTGTCAAGCTGATACTGAGATGAGTCTGCATGTACGGGAGCTAGTCGCCTAGTCAATAGCCATTCTCTCCTTTTTTCTTACAAATCAAATGGCAATTTTATTTAGGCTGCTTAATGGGCCCAGCCTATATTACGAAATATATTTGCCAGACTTCATTGCAGTTAGGTGGTGCCACATGACACGGCTCTGGCCAAGGTGATATAAGCAGACATCAGTGTTTTTTTGCCTTTTTTTTTTTTTTTTTAAAGCTGTTCTCTTCTTTCCTAGAGTGTTTTCAGTGCTGGAAGGGGACATGAGGGAAAAACAGATTTGGAACCTCAACTTTTACACCCTTCAGCTCCCTAACCAATGTCAGCCATCACTTAATTTAGGAAGTTCATATGCTATGCTAAGTCACTTCAATCGTGTCCGACTCTGTGTGACCCCATAGATGGCAGCCCACCAGGCTCCCCTGTTCCTGGGATTCTCCAGGCAAGAACATTGGAGTGGGTTGCCATTTCCTTCTCCAATGCATGAAAGTGAAAAGTGAAAGTGAAGTCACTCAGTCGTGTCCGACTCTTAGTGACCCCATGGACTGCAGCCCACCAGGCTCCTCCGTCCATGGGATTTTCCAAGCAAGAGTACTGGAGTGAGGTGCCATTGCCTTCTCCAGGAAGTTCATAAATAGAGAGAAATAAACCATGTCTTGTTTAGTTATTGCTATTTGGATTTTGTTATATTCAGCAGAACTCAATCCTTATCTAAAACATATGGGGAAAGTACTTTTAGGCTCTGGATTCTGATGAGACCTGAGTTGAAGTTTAGAGTTGTAAGGTAGTGTCTTGAATCTTGGTTCATTCATGCATTCAGAGCCTCAGCTCCCTTACTTGTAAACTGGGGAAAACATTACCCAGGACACATGACTTGCAATGAGGATTAAATGAGAGAACAGATGTAACAGTGTAAAAAAAAAAAAATCTAGCACAATGCCTGGCATAACGTAAATGCCCTGTTAATATTAATTCACTTATTTTACACTTTCCCCCGGCCCCTGCAGCTACCAAGTTTATTCTTGATGACTAGAGCATATTGGATGCCCTGTGGGTCTCAGTAACTCTGATCAGGTCTTCTTTCAGTCTGTTTCCAACCACCTAGTATTGGGTCAATTCTTTGCTGATCTGTCATTTCATGAAACCATGCTACACAGTGTGATAGAGCAAAGGGAAAAAGGAAAATGAGAAAGTGTTACAGTTTGGTTCCCTGGGAAGGCAACTGTGAGACAGAATTCAGCATGCAGGATGTTTATTCAGAAGTGCCTTTAGATTCAGCCCCTGTGGAATGGAGTGGAAGGAAACAAGATGGGGAAAGTGAGAAGTCCAGCTGTGATGTAGGCCCAGTGACAGCTTCTATTGGCCCTACAGAGAGTGCTGGAGTGAGCCCAAATCGGGCTGAGATGTCCAGGCATTCATACTACCATGTGGATCAGACACTGTGTGTAGACTACCCAGGGAAGGAGCATGACCTTGGCAAGGCTGCACTCTGCTGCTGGGGAAGACCCTGAAGAGGCTGACAGCTGGAAGCCGTCTATCCACAGCAGTCCCAACAGCTGCAGCAACACATCCTTCATTGAAGAGGGATCTGGTTAGAGGCTCATCTCAGTATCCTTGATAGATGAGAAGAAGAAACTCAGTTCAAAGGAAATCACAGTGCTGAAACTGAAGGGTAAACTAGCAAAATATTTTCTGATGTATCACAAGCAATAGCAGTTTTAGATCCTGGCTACAGAAATTTTTGATACTGTTGTTTGAAAAGAAATGACAGAAATTAAGCTTACTTTAAACCACTCCTTTCGTCATCTTCAAAAACTTACAGTCTTGGTCTTGCTTCCTTGAAACATAACTGGATTGTGCTCATGGCACTGGAGATAAAAGATCTGAGATACCATAGGTGAAAGTTTTCAGTGTTTTGAAATGAAAAACTGTTATTAGTGAAACCAAAATAAGTATTGCTTTTATTGGTTTAAGATTACTCCACATATAATTAATATTTATGGCACTTAATCACTGAAAAAGCAGTTTACATACATTACCTCACCTAATCCATACAACTATGTTAGAAGGCTGAAGTTGTCATCATCATTTTTTTCAGTTCTTTTGGCTTTGTAGAGTTCTTTACCAAATTTCTCAGTTGCAGGAAACATAAAAGTAAACAAGCAAACACACTACTGAAAAAAGAGAGGGGGGGTTGTGTTTCACAATTTATATAGCTGATTTCATGTTTAAACATGCTATTTCTAACATTTTCAATCTTCTTCTCTCGGATATTGCTGAGAATGTAGAAGGAAGGTTAGGGAGAGGTCATTGTCCTTACCTTACCCTCAACATATATGATCTCAAAAGAAAGAGAGAGAGAAAAAATTTTCAGGTGAGGAAATTTATACTCAGACACATCAAGTAACTTTGCCAAGGTCATTATGTGATGGAATATTGACTAGAACCTAAAGTTTTGGCTACACGGAGTGTCTTGCAGGTTCTTAGTTCACCAACCAGGAATCGAACCCAGGCCCCAGGTACTGAAAGTGCTGTGTCTCAAGTACTGGATTGGCAGGGAATTCCTGAGAACCTAAGTGCTTTTGTTCAATAGTTTTTCGGTTGTGCTGCCTACCTCATGATGGTTCCTCCATATGTCCTTTCCTACTCTTTTCTGTCTTACTTAGTATCTGTTCTCAAACATCACTGGGTACCTCACACCATTGTTAAGGGAAGCACACTGACTAAAACCACCCACCCTGATCAGGCCCTTTAGTAACAATTCGCATGAGTTGTTTTATGACAGGAGATCCTGGCAAGGAATATGGAACTAATAAGCCACCACCAACCAGAAGAGTTCTGGAAAGGTCAAAAGGAAACACCGCGTGTCTGTCCACTTCCCAGAATCCCTCTCGTTAGTATCCATCTCATCTGAGTGATGCGTGTGCCACCAGGAAAGACTCTGAATTAGAATGATTGGCCAAGGACAACTCAGAAACTAATCCTATCACCATAAAACCCTAGACTGCAAGCCACGTGGCAGAGCAGTTCTCCTGGCTTCCCTTACCCTACTGCTCTCTACTCGGGTGCCCTTTCCCAATAAAATCTCTTGCTTTGTCAGCACATGTGTCTCCTCAGACAATTCATTTCTGAGTGCTAGACAAGAGCCCAGTTTCGGGCCCTGGAAGGGGTCCCTCTTCCTGCAACACCATCATTAATGCCCTCTTCAGTAGATAATCCAGCAAATATATTCCAGAATTCTAAAATATAAAATGTTTATTCTCTTGAAATCAAACAGCACACATTTACCTGCTTCTGACCATAGATGTTGGGTTGTGAATGTAAAGACAAAAATGAGACACATTCAACCATGAGCTAAGCTTTGCTTGTTGAAATCAGGCTTTGAGTTGTTGCCAAAAATCTTGCTTGTCAGGAACACTTCATCTGATTCTATCTCTCTGTTTCTCCATTTCTCTCTCACACCATTTTTAACTATCCACCCCTGTTTCTTTCCCTGTCTCTCTGTCACTCAGTGTGTATCTGTTTTGCATTTTCTTCCCTTTGTTTCTTTTATCTCTTCCCCTTTCCTCTCCTCCCTTCCTTTCCCCGCACCTCTCCCTCCCATCCCTTCCTCTCTGCTTTCCTCTTTCTCTTTTATCTCTATGTGTGGCCTCTCCCTCCCTGTCTCTGTCTCAGCCTCTATCTGAGTGTCTGTCTGTGTTTCTTGTATCTCTGTGTCTTGCTCTTTTTTCCCTCAGGAATACATAGAAGTTCACTAGGAACTATTTTGCTTCTGGAGAGATCTTCAGGTCTTCTAAATTAAGCCACTTTACTAAAAAAATTTCTCATAATTATCGTAAGCAGAAGACAACTGATTAAACAGCAGATGAATATTTAATGATAAATCCCCGAATACTTAGTTTTGCAGAGCCCATTATGTTTTTGGAGCCTTTAAAGCTCATTAGTTAATTCCTCTTGCATTTCTGTCAGATGAGCCTCTGCTTTAACCCTCCCCAGAGAAGACAGAAGTATAAATGAGGCCTCTTAATCCTCCCCTCTGCACTGGGGTGGCCCTGCCAACTTTCTTCATCTCCAGGCTTTAGAGCAGAGGTCAGCAAACTATAGCCAATGGGCCAAATCCTGCCTGCTGCTTGTTTTTGTGTGAGTTAAGAGCTAAGAATGCTGTTTACATTTTTAGAGGGTTTTAAGGAGAGGAGAAATGTAATATGTGGCAGAGACCATATGGGACATGCAAAGTCTAAAGTTTTCATTCTCTAGCTCCTTACAGAAAAAGGAGCTGACTCTTGCTTTAGAGAATTTGGCATGGTAACAGCCACACTTGTGGTGTCTTCAGGACATTAGGAACACTGAGAGCTTTTCCCACACTCTCTGAGGTCAGCTTCCCAAGGAACAGAGCCTAAGGCAAGGATGCCTGTGCAAGTGTTCAATGAGGGAGTGTCTCTGATGAAACCTATAATGAAGTAAGGCAATCAAGACAAAGTGGAAGAGGCCAGCCAAAGACGTGTGTTCAGTGGAAGTCTGGGCTCAGCCTGATTTCATAGAAAGGAGCTCTGTAATGTGAAGAGTATCACAGAATTGTCCTTGTCTCTTTTGCAACTACATAATGCGTGCATGTTTGCTCAGCCATGTCTGACTCCTTGTGACCCCATGGACTGTATAGCCCTCTGTCCATGGAATTCTCCAGGCAAGAATTCTGGAGTGGTTAGCCATTCCCTTCTCCAGGGGATCTTCCTCATCCAGGTTTTGAATCCGGCTGTCCTGCACTGCAGGCAGATTCTTTACCATCTAGGCCACCAGAAAAGCTCCAAGAATACTGGAGTAGGTAGCCATTCTCTTCTCCAGGGGACCTTCCTGACCCAGGGATCGAAACTGGGTCTCCTGCATTGCAGGCAGATTCTTTACTGTCTGAACCACCAGGGAAACCCTAGTATTATATATATTTTATAAATACATATATATATATATATATAATAAAACATCTATATCTTTATTAAGCTAATATATGTAATTAAACATCTATACCTTTATTAAGCTAAAATTGGCTTATACTGATATCTCCAACTCTAATCCATTACCTCATGGATCATTTAAGCTTCCTTCCCTATAATATCCTACTACAACAGTAAGATCTGGCTTCTACTATATGCCATTCATTTAATTAATAGTTCAATTCTAGCATGTATGGATACTGTTTTCAGAATGGGTAGCTCATACCCTATGGGAAAAAAATTTTATCAATAGGAGCAGAGTAGTTAAACATAGATCCCTTTGCTTTTAGTCTTATAAACTCCACTTGTTTCCAGAGTAACTTCAGTTCAGTTCAGTTCAGTCACTCAGGCATGTGCGACTCTTTGCAACCCTATGGACTGCAGCACCTCAGGCCTCCCTGTCCATCACCAACACTCAAACTCATGTACATCACATAAGGGGTGCCATTCAACCATCTCATCCTCAGTCATCCCCTTCTCCTCCCACCTTCAATCTTTCCCAGCATCAGGGTCTTTTCCAACAAGACAGTTCTTCACATCAGGAGGCCAAAGTATTGGAGTTTCAGCTTCAGCATCAGTCCTTCCAATGAATATTCAGGATGGATTTCCTTTAAGATGGACTGGTTGGTTCTCCTTGCAGTCCAAGGGACTCTCAAGAGTCTTCTCCAACAGCACAGTTCAAAAACATCAATTCTCTGGCTCTCAGTTTTCTTTATAGTCCAACTCCCACATCCATACATGACTACTGGAAAAACCATAGCTTTGACTAGATGGACCTTTGTTGGCAAAATAATGTCTCTGCTTTGTAATATGCTGTCTAGGTTGGTCATAAGTTTTCATCCAAGGAGAAAGTGTCTTTTAATTTTATGCCTGCAGTCACCATCTGCAGTGATTTTGGAGCCCCCCAAAATAAAGTCTCGCACTGTTTCCATTGTTTCCCCATCTATTTGCCATGGAGTGATGGGACCAGATGCCATGATCTTAGTTTTCTGAATGTTGAGTTTTAAGCCAACATTTTCACACTCCTCTTTCACTTTCATCAAGAAGCTCTTTAGTTCTTTTTCGCTATCTGCCATAAGGGTGGTGTCATCTGCATATCTGAGGTTATTGATATTTGTCTCAGCAATCTTGATTCCAGCTTGTGTTTCATCCAGCCTGGTATTTAACATGATGTACTCTGCATATAAATTAAATAGCCAGGATGACAATATACAGCCTTGACGTATTCCTTTCCCCATTTGGAATCACTCCGTTGTTCCATGTTTAGTTCTAACTATTGCTTCCTGACTTGCATACAGATTTTTCAGGAGGCAGGTCAGGTGATCTGGTTTTCCCATCTTTTTCAGAATTTTCCACAGTTTGTTGTGATCCACACAGTCCAAGGCTTTAGCATAGTCAATAAAGCAGAAGTAGATGTTTTTCTGGAACTCTTTTGCATTTTCGATGAACCAGCAGATGTTGATTTGATTTGATTCGATTTCTGGTTCCTCTGCCTTTTCTGAATCCAGCTTGAACATCTGAAAGTTCACAGTTCAAGTACTGTTGAAACCTGGTTTGGAGAATTTTGAGCATTACTTTACTGGCGTGTGAGATGAGTGCAATTGTGTGGTAGTTTGAACATTCTTTGGCATTGCCTTTCTTTGGGATTGGAATGAAAACTGACCTTTTCCAGTCCTGCGGCAACTGCTGAGTTTTCCAGATTTTCTGGCTTACTGAGTGCAGCACTTTCACAGCATCATCTTTTAGGATTTGAAATAGCTCAACTGGAATTCCATCACCTCCACTAGCTTTGTTCGTAGTGATGCTTCCTAAGACCCCCTTAACTTTACATTCCAGTATGTCTGGCTCTAGGTGGTTATCTGGGTCATGAAGATCTTTTTCATATAGTTCTGTGTATTCTTGCCACTTCTTCTTCTGCTTCTCTTAGGTCAATACCATTTCTGTCCTTTATTGTGCCCATCTTTGCATGAAATGTTCCCTTTGTATCTCTAATTTTCTTGAAGAGATCTCTGGTCTTTCCCATTCTATTGTTTTCCTCTGTTTCTTTGCATTGATTACTGAGGAAAGCTTTCTTATCTCTCCTTGCTCTTCTTTGGAACTCTGCATTCAAATGGGTATATCTTTCATTTTCCCCTTTGTCTTTAGATTCTCTTCCTTTCTCAGCTATTTGTAAGGCCTCCTTAGACAACCATTGTGCCTTTTTGCATTTCTTTCTTTTGGGGATGGTCTTGATTTCTGATTCCTGCCTCCTGTACAATGTCACTAACCTCTGCCCATAGTTCTTCAGGCACTCTACCAGATCTAATCCCTCGAATCTATTTGTCACTTCCACTGTATGATTGTAAGGGATTTGATTTACATCATATCTGAATGGTCTAGTGACTTTCTCTACTTTCTTCAATGTATGTCTGCATTTGGCAATAAGGAGTTCACGATCTGAGCCACAGTCAGCTCCTGGTCTTGTTTTTGCTGACTGTATAGAGCTTCTCCATCTTTGGCTGCAAAGAATATAATCAATCTGATTTCTGTGTTGACCATCTGGTGATGTCCATGTGTAGAGTCTTCTCTTGTGTTGTTGGAAGAGGATGTTTGCTATGACCGGTGTGTTCTCTGGGCAAAACTCTGTTAGCCTTTGACCAAAGTAACTTAGGTCAGCACCTTTTCACCCTCTAGCTCCAGTGAGGCTACTTCAAACTTTTGTAATACATGTAGATTCTTTGGTTACATTCTACATTCCATTCTGGGGCCTCTCAACCTCCTAAATTATTTTTAAAATTTGCACATATAAGGCATACTCTTTGTTTTTTAACATTGTATGGATTTTGACAAATGCTTAATGTCTTGCTTTCACCATCACAGTATCATATATTCTGGAATAGACGAAACTATAGAGATAGTAAAAACATTAAGGGTTTCCAGGGACTTAGGGAAGGACATGAGGATTGAATAGGTGAAGCACTATGTTTTTTTTTTTTTAGAATGAATGAAGTGTTTTTTCTGTTTCTATTTTCTGGAAGAGATTATGAAAAATTGTTACCATTTCTTCTTTAAATATTTGGTACATTTTACTAGTGAAATTGACAGAGCTTGGTGCTTTTTTGGGGAAATTTATTGTTAGTTCACTTTCACTAATAAATATAAGGCTATTAAAGTTAACTATTTCTCCTCTGTGAGTTTTGATAGTTTATAAGGAATTGGTCCATTTCTTCTAGTTGTCAAATTTATGGGCTTAGATATGTTCTTAGTATTTTTTTTTTATTATCCTTTTAATGTCCATGTGATTCATAGTGATGAACACTCTTTCATTTCTGATATTGGTAATTTCAGTTTTCTCTCTTTTTTCTTGGTTAATCTGTCCATGCTCCAGGAGTTTGTGATGGATAGGAAGGTCTGGCTTGCTGCAGTCCATGGGGTTACAAAGAGTTAGACATGACTGAATGACTGAACTGAACTGAACTAAATTTGTCTATGGGTTTATCAATTTTATTGATTTTCTGATTTTTCTCTGTTGTTTTCCTGTTTTCAGTTTCACAGATTTCTACTCTCACTTTTTTGTTGTTGAAATATAGTTGATTTACATTATTGTATTAGTTTCAGGTACATAGTGAAGTGATATATTTCATATTATTTGCCATCATAGGTTATTACAAGATATTGAATGTTGTTCCCTATGTTATATAGTAAATCCTTGATGCTTATCTATTTTATATATAATAGTGTATATCTGTTAATCCCATACTCGTAAATTATACCCCCACCTCCCTTTCCCCTTTGGTAACCATAAGCTTGTTTTCTATGTCTGTGAATATGTTTCTGCTTTGTAGATAGATTCATTTGTATTAGTTTTTACATTACACGTATAAGTGATACCATATAATCTTTGTCTGACTTCACTTAGTATGAAAATCTCTAGGTTCATCCATGTTGCTACAAATGGCAATATTTCATTTTTCTATGACTGATCTATTCTAATTTTTAACGTTTTTCTTACTACTTGCTTTAGGCTTAAATTGCTCTTCTTTCTTGTGTTTCATAGGGGTTAAGCTTACCTTGGAGGAGGTGATGGCACCCCACTCCAGTACTCTTGCCTGGAAAATCCCATGGATGGAGGAGCCTGGTAGGCTGCAGTTCATGGGGTGGCTAAGGGTCGGACACGACTGAGCGACTTCACTTTCACTTTTCACTGTCATGCATTGGAGAAGGAAATGGCAACCCACTCCAGTGTTCTTGCCTGGAGAATCCCAGGGACGGGGGAACCTGGTGGGCTGCCGTCCATGGGGTCGCACAGATTTGGACATGACTGAAGCAACTTAGCAGCAGCAGCAGCAAGCTTACCTTATTGATATTAGATCTTTCTCCTTTACCTAATACATATATTGAATGCTAAATTTTTCCGTTTTGACTGCATCTCACAAATTTTGAGGTTATATTTGTATTTAATTAGAAATAATTTTTACATTAAGTTCTTGAGACTTCTTCTTTGACCACTCTGTTATTACATATGTGTTGCTTAATCTCCAAATACTTGGTAATTTTTAGCTGTCTTCTGTTGTTGATTTCTTTTTTAAATTCTGTTGTGCTTTGAGAACATACTTTGTAGGATGTCTACTCTTTTAACTTTGTTAAGGTATATCTTATGATCCAGAATGTGACCTCTCTTGAGGCATATTCCATGGAAGTTTGAGTATATGTTTGAAAAGTTTGAGAAGAATGTATGAATATACTGATGTTGGATGGAGTGTTCTGATATTGTTGTTCAATTCTACTATATCCTAATTGATTTTCTTACTATTTCACCTATCAATTACTGACAGATATATTGAAGTCTCCAACTATTATACTGAACTTCTTTATTTCTTCTTTCACTTTAATCAGTTTTGGCCTTATGTTATTTTGGTGCTCTCTTGTTAAGATCACACATGTTTAAGATTGTTATGTCATTTGAAGTATTGATTCCTTTGTTATTTTGCAGTGCCTCTCTTTACCCCTGATAAATTCCCTTGCTCTGAAGTCTATTTTATCTCAAATTAACATAGCTACCCCAGTTTTTTTTTGAATAAGTGTTAGCATAATGTATTTTTCTCTCTTTACTTTTAAATATAAGTCTTATTGGGCTTCCCTGGTGGCTCAGACTACCTGCAAAGACTACCTCAAATGGCAAAGAATCCACCTGCAATGCAGGAGACCTGGGGTCAATCCCTGGGTTGGAAAGATCCCCTGGAGAAGGGAACAGCAACCCACTCCAGTGTTCACGCCTAGAGAATCCCCATGGACAGAGGAGCCTGATGGGCTACAGTCCATGGGGTCACAAAGAGTTGGACACAACTGCATGATTAAGCACTAATTTTTATACTGTCCACAAACTCTTGTGAGTTCCTACTATGTATACATTGACCTGCCAGGCTCTTCAATGATTCAAGGAAGTCTCTGATGATTCAAGGAAGTGTAAGATGCTTGCTGTGTTGGTTATCTTTTGTCTTCCTCTCCAGATTCATACTCAACCTCCTCTACCTTGTTCTTTGCTCTTGGAGCCTGTATGGAAGGTACCACAGGAGTTCATTGCCTTCTGGTTTCCAACTGGATCTGACAAATGGAGAAACTTAGTGACAGATTAAAGGAGAAAAATTAGAAGGATGCTTTCTCCCTGGAGTCTTCTTTTTAAGGTCATCTTGAGTTGGCTGTGTCCCTTGCCCCAAAGTCACTGTTCTTCTTAAGATTCTTCTGTGCAATTTTCTCTGCTTCCAGGTTCCAATAAACTCTCTTTTTCTTTACCTCTTCATCCCTTCAGGCCTAGGGGTAGAAATAGCTAAAACTATCTGTAACAGGGCAAAGAGGTTCCTCCATCCTGTCCAAACCTTTGTTTTCCTACCCTTTGTAAATCATACCTCCTCAAATTATCTTAATTGGAATGTGCCATCTGTTTCCAGTTGGGACTTTGACTCATGCACTTGCTTTTTCTTTTTATATGCATATGCCACTTCTAACTAATTAGTTTGATATAAGCAACTTGAGGCAGAAGCTTACCCTGGATTCTTAAAAACAAACATCTTTTATCCAACATAGTTTCTCTTCTGAATGCTTGTTTATGCAACTATTGAAGCTCGAGCACCACAACTAGGGAGTCTGTGCATCACAAAGAAAGATCCTGTGTGATGTAATGCAAATCTTGTGTGCCTCAACCAAGACCCATCACAGTCAAATAAACAAATATTAAAAAACAAACAAACAAACCTGAGACAGCCTGCAGAAGCTAGATATTAAAAGGTACAACTTTCCATGCTAAGGATCTCATAAGTTATTCTGTAGACAACAGGGAGCTATTGAAGGGGAGTGAGAATGGCTAGATGTACATTTTAGAAAGTTGGTCTCATGGTATCCAGGAGAGTGAATTAGAGAAAAGTGAGACTCACAGTGAGGTCAGTTTTAGCAGCTATTACCATAGCTCAGGTGAGCTAAGAGGATACCCTGAGGTAAAATAACAGGGAATAGTAATAGTAATGATAATAATAACGAGAGAGAGAGAGAGATGGAGACTGATTTGACAATTTGACCATGTCAGTTGAGTCATCAGGGAAGCCAGAAGGTGTTAGTTCAGGAAGGAACTCTAATTTCTGAATGGCATTTAAATATCATGAGCAGTATAAGCTGATTTTCAATTGTCTATAATAGTATGGTCGCAAAGAGTCGAACACGACTGAGTGACTGAACTGAACTGAACTGAAATACTCTGCCCTAATGGAGATTGAACAGTGACGTGTTAGTGTTTATTATTGTCTTAAAATGGGAAGAATGAGTTATCTCTGCTTCAAACCTCCTGTGTAGTCATGTAGTGAAAACTTTTTTTTTTAAGGCTATCCTACGGGGACAGAAACTTCATTGAAATGACATGTAAATAGGCTGTTACTTTGTGACTTTGCCTATTTCCACTTTCCATCATGTGTGATTGCAAATTTGTCTCTACCAAGGAATAGCATTTTCTTGTTACTGGTAACTTTTTTTTTTTCTCTTCGTAAAAACAAAGAGTTAATGTAGCCTGGAGAAAAGAAATTGAAAGCAATGATACTTCCTGTGAAAAAGTACTGCATTTAAAAGCCTAGAATTTTAAATAACACTATTTTGTAAACTTTGATATCCATTTGAAGAGGTTTTTTTTAATTCTGTTGATAACTTATTCATGCAGATCCTGGTGATGTTAATGATAATCATTGTGTACTTTTCAGGAAGAGAATACAATTTTCCCTAAAAATAACTATAGAAAACATCTCTGATCAGTCCTTCAGAAATCCTACACTGAAAAAAAAAAAAAAATCACTGTGCCCCTTATTTCTTGTTTTGGCTCTTTCTGTCATCAAAAATGAATACTGACAATGGGTAGGTATTTTAACTGAAGAAAAAAGGTGAAACCTGAAATACACCAAAGGGCAAAGGATATAACATTCAATTTACCAAAAAAAAGATATATAAATGGAAAATGAGTATATGAAAATGTTCAACTGGAGAAATAATAAGAGAAATGCAAATCATACCAACAATGAAATTGTTTCATCCATAAATTTGCAAATTATAAAATATTAATACCCAACTTTAATTAAAGTTGAATGAATTAAGTTGCCTCATATATGGCTGATATAAATCAGCATAAGTTGTGACAAGTTTACTGGAGGGCAATATAGAAATCTGTATTAAGATATTTAAAAATATCTTTGAGCCACAATTTCACTTCTAAAAATGAATCTTAGGGAAATGAAGAAAAATGTCCCCTGGGTTTAGCCAAAGTGTAATATTTACAGTGTTATTGATAGCAAAAATTTTAAACTCTGTGTGTGTGTGTGTGTAGGGGTGGAACTAAATAAGCCCCAATAGGAACTTTTAAAAAATCTACTTATCTAAAATCTATCATGGTATGTATATGGAATCAGAGCTGGTCCCCTTAGGAAATAGAGATGGCACATTTAAAATAAGACAATTCAAGAAGGGTTTATTTTCATGTAGGAACACAGGGCTCATGGCAGCCAAAACATCCTGATTCTAGGCTTGAAAGTGAAAGTGAAAAGTGAAAGAAAAAGTCGCTCAGTAGTGTCTGACTCTTTGTGACCCCATGAACGACACAGTCCATGGGATTCTTCAGGCCAGAACACTGGCTTGGGTAACCTTTCCCTTCTCCAGAGGATATTCCCAACCCAGGGATCGAACCCAGGTCTCCTGCATTGCAGGTGGATTCCTTGAAAGCATACGAAAAAGTGGAAAAAATGTTGTATAGAAGTTGGTCATCTTAAGTGATGCAGTGAGTGGTCTTTGGTTGAGGAAAATAGCCAGCCCAATGCAACCTTTCAAGGAGAGAACTAAAGGAGTAAATACCCTGTCTCACACTCCTCAGTTCCCTGTAGACTATTTGTCAGGTGTTCCTAGTGACCAAACCCAACAAGAACCTGTTGGTGTGATCCACATAAGCCAGTTTCTGGGGGAGAAGAGAGTTTTCTGGTGGTGGTGATGGGGTTGAGAACGACTGAGAAAAGTTGAAAGAATAGTAGAAAATGAATCAGGAGCAGGGGCGTCCAACAGATGTCATCTCGTACAGTCTACTCCTTTTGATTTGCAGTATCCACTTCTGTATTTCATTAGGATGAAACCTTCATTTCCCCAACAGAGTCCATGAAGTCCCATTAACTACTATATCATGGAAAGATGATAAAAATCTCATCATATTCTTACCTAAAATATAAAACATTAGCTAAAATCAGAGTTCATATAATACAGTGTGGGAAAGGGAATCAGTTACACAGTTGTAGCTGTGTTGGACTCCTCTTCTGTAGCATCGTATGAGGGTTATGTTGATTTTTCTTCTACCTTGCATTACATATGCCTTATCCTTTGCTGGCATGTAAGCTGTATGATAATCTTTATTGTGGGGTAGTCCAAATTTGAACCTCTAAATGATTTGAATCTTTGAAGTCTGTTTTTCTTTCTTTTGAACTATGATTTTTTTACAAGATAACAAGTATGGTTCCCTGTGCTATATAGTAGGTTCTTGTTTATCTATTTTCTATATAGTAGTGCACAGCTGTTAATCCCCAAATCCTAATTTGTCCCCACTCCTTTCCCTTTTGGTAAGCATAAGTTTGTTTTCTATGTCTGTGAGTAGTGCAGGTGGCTGCGACGGGCGCGCCATAGTGCGGTCGAGAGGAGTTACCCCACGTCCGAGGTCAGGGGCAGCGGCTGAGAGTACCAGACTGTGATGGCGCAGGAGCGGCTGAGAGGAGCTACCCCGCGTCTGAGGTCAGGGGCTGCGGCCGGGAGGAGCAACCCACGCCCGAGGCCGGGGGTGGTGATGAGAGGAGTTACCCAGAGCCGTGGCTGCGCGGGCGCAGGAGGAGCTATCCCACATTGAAGGTCAGGAAGGGTGACGGTGAGGAGATACCCCTCGTCCACGGTAAGGAGCAATGGCTGCGTTTTGCTGGAGCAGCCGTGAAGAGATACCCCACGCCCAAGGTAAGAGAAACCCAAGTAAGACGGTAGGTGTTGCAAGAGGGCATCAGAGGGCAAACACACTGAAACCATACTCACAGAAAACTAGTCAATCTAATCACACTAGGACCACAGCCTTGTCTAACTCAATGAAACTAAGCCATGCCCGTGGGGCAACCCAAGACAGGTGGGTCATGGTGGAGAGATTTGACAGAATGTGGTCCACTGGAGAAGGGAATGGCAAACCACTTCAGTATTCTTGCCTTGAGAACCCCATGAACAGTATTAAAAGGCAAAATGATAGGATACTGAAAGAGAAACTCCCCAGGTCAGTAGGTGCCCAATATGCTACTGGAGATCAGTGGAGAAATAACTCCAGAAAGAATGAAGGGATGTTCCATACATCAGTGTCTCTATGGAGCCAAAGCAAAAACAATACCCAGCTGTGGATGTGACTGGTGATAGAAGCAAGGTCCAATGCTGTAAAGATCAATATTGCATAGGAACCTGGATTGTCAGGTCCATGAATCAAGGCAAATTGGAAGTGGTCAAACAAGAGATGGCAAGAGTGAATGTCAACATTCTAGGAATCAGCAAACTAAAATGGACTGGAATGGGTGAATTTAACTCAGATGACCATTATATCTACTACTGCGGGCAGGAATCCCTCAGAAGAAATGGAGTGGCCATCATGGTCAACAAAAGATCTGAAATGCAGTACTTGGAAGCAATCTCAAAAACGACAGAATGATCTCTGTTCGTTTCCAAGGCAAACCATTCAATATCACAGTAATCCAAGTCTATGCCCCAACCAGTAACGCTGAAGAAGCTGAAGTTGAACGGTTCTATGAAGACCTACAAGACCTTTTAGAATTAACACCCAAAAAAGATGCCTTTTTCTTTATAGGGGACTGGAATGCAAAAGTAGGAAGTCAAGAAACACCTGGAGTAACAGGCAAATTTGGCCTTGGAATACGGAATGAAGCAGGGCAAAGACTAATAGCGTTTTGCCAAGAAAATGCACTGGTCATAACAAACACCCTCTTCCAACAACACAAGAGAAGACTCTATACATGGACATCACCAGATGGTCAACACCGAAATCAGATTGATTATATTCTTTGCAGCCAAAGATGGAGAAGCTCTATACAGTCAGCAAAAACAAGACCAGGAGCTGACTGTGGCTCAGATCATGAACTCCTTATTGCCAAATTCAGACTTAAATTCAATAAAGTAGGGAAAACCACTAGACCATTCAGGTATGACCTAAATCAAATCCCTTATGATTATACAGTGGAAGTGAGAAATAGATTTAAGGGCCTAGATCTGATAGATAGAGTGCCTGATGAGCTATGGAATGAGGTTTGTGACGTTGTACAGGAGACAGGGATCAAGACCATTCCCATAGAAAAGAAATGCAAAAAAGCAAAATGGCTGTCTGGGGAGGCCTTACAAATAGCTGTGAAAAGAAGAGAAGCGAAAAGCAAAGGGGAAAAGGAAAGATAAAAACATCTGAATGCAGAGTTCCAAAGAATAGCAAGAAGAGATAAGAAAGCCTTCTTCAGTGATCAATGCAAAGAAATAGAGGAAAACAACAGAATGGGAAAGACTATGGATCTCTTCAAGAAAATCAGAGATATCAAAGGAACATTTCATGCAAAGATGGGCGTGATAAAGGACAGAAATGGTATGGACCTAACAGAAGCAGAAGATATTAAGAAGAGATAGCAAGAATACACAGAAGAACTGTCCAAAAAAGATCTTCAGGACCCAGATAATCACGATGGTGTGATCACTCACCTAGAGCCAGACATCCTGGAATGTGAAGTCAAGTGAGCCTTAGAAAGCATCACTACGAACAAAGCTAGTGGAGATGATGGAATTCCAGTTGAGCTATTCCAAATCCTGAAAGATGATGCTGTGTAAGTGCTGCACTCAATATGCCAGCAAATTTGGAAAACTCAGCAGTGGCCACAGGACTGGAAAAGGTCAGTTTTCCTTCCAATCCCAAAGAAAGGCAATGCCAAAGACTACCCAAACTACTGCACAATTGCACTCATCTCACAGGCTAGTAAAGTAATGCTCAAAATTCTCCAAGCCAGGCTTCAGCAATATGTGAACCGTGAACTTCCTGCTGTTCAAACTGGTTTTAGAAAAGGCAGAGGAACCAGAGATCAAATCGCCAACATCCGCTGGATCATAGAAAAAGCAAGAGAGTTCCAGGAAAACATCTATTTCTGCTTATTGACCATGCTGAAGCCTTTGACTGTGTGGATCACAATAAACTGTGGAAAATTCTGAAAGAGATGGGAATACCAGACCACCTGACCTGCCTCTTGAGAAATTTGTATGCAGGTCAGGAAGCAACAGTTAGAACTGGATATGGAACAACAGACTGGTTCCAAATAGAAAAGGAGTTCGTCAAGGCTGTATATTGTCACCCTGTTTATTTAACTTATATGCAGAGTATATCATGAGAAACGCTGGACTAGAAGAAACACAAGCTGGAATCAAGATTGCCGGGAGAAATATCAATAACCTCAGGTGTTCAGATGACACCACCCTTATGACAGAAAGTGAAGAGGAACTCAAAAGCCTCTTGATGAAAGTGAAAGTGGAGAGTGAAAAAGTTGGCTTAAAGCTCAACATTCAGAAAACGAAGATCATGGCATCCAGTCCCACCACTTCATGGGAAATAGATGGGGAAACAGTGGAAACAGTGTCAGACTTTATTTTTCTGGGCTCCAAAATCACTGCGGATGGTGACTGCAGCCATGAAATTAAAAGACGCTTACTCCTTGGAAGGAAAGTTATGATCAACCTAGATAGCATATTCAAAAGCAGAGACATTACTTTGCCAACAAAGTTTCGTCTAGTCAAGGCTATGGTTTCTCCTGTGGTCATGTATGGATGTGAGAGTTGGACTGTGAAGACGGCTGAGCACCGAAGAATTGATGGTTTTGAACTGTGGTGTTGGAGAAGACTCTTGAGAGTCCCTTGGACTGCAAGGAGATCCAACCAGTCCATTCTGAAGGAGATCAGCCCTGGGATTTCTTTGGAAGGAATGATGCTAAAGCTGAAACTCCAGTACTCTGGCCACCTCATGGGAAGAGTTGACTCATTGGAAAAGACTCTGATGCTGGGAGGGATTGGGGGCAGGAGGAGAAGGGGACGACAGAGGATGAGATGGCTGGATGGCATCACTGACTCGATGGACATGAGTCTGAGTGAGCTCCGGGAGTTGGTGATGGACAGGGAGGCCTGGCGTGCTGTGATTCATGGGGTCACAAAGAGTCAGACACGACTGAGCAACTGATCTGATCTGGTCTGAGTATGTTTCTGTTTTGTAAATAAGTTCAGTTGTATAATTTTTTAGAGTTCACATATAAGTGATATCACCTTTCTCAGTCTGACTTAATTCACTTATAATGATAGTCTCTAGGTACACTCAAGTTGCTGCAAATGGCAATATTTCATTCTTTTTAATTGCTGAGTAATATTCCATTGTTTACATATATATGTATGTATATGATTATGATATATGATGGAATATATATATACACATATATATGGTATATAATGGAATATATATCTTGTACATCTTCTTTATCCATTCATCTATTGATGAGCATTTAGGTTTCTTCCATGTCTTCGCCATTGTAAATAGTGCTGATGTGAACATAGAGGTGCATGTATATTTTTAAATTAGAATTTTCTCTAGATATATGCTTAGGTGTGGGATTGTTGGATCATATGGTAGCTCTATTTTTAGTTTTTTAAGGAACTTTCATTCTGTTTTCCATAGTGGCTGCACCAATTTATAACCTACCAACAGTGTAGGAGGGTTCCCTTTCCCCTATACCCTTTCCAGCATTTGTTACTTGTAGACTTTTTAATGATGTAGACTTTTTAATGACTTCTAGACTTTTCTGTGATGTCTGGTTTTATTGCAATGATTCAGTCTTTCAGGATAAGGACTACTGAGTAAAGCAAACTGTGCCCTGGGGAATGCCCTAGGTTTGCACACAGTCCCGGTTCATATTGTGTTGTCATTGTTTAGTCACTAAGTCATGTCTGACTCTTTGTGACCCCACGGACTGTAGTCCATCAGGCTCCTCTTTCCATGGATTTTCCCAGGCAAGAATACTGGATTGGGTTGCCATTTCCTTCTCCAGGGCATTTTTTCAACTCAGGGATTAAACCCATGCCTCCTTCATTGATAGGCAGATTCTTTACCACTGAGCCAACAGGGAAGCCCATATTGGGTGGCAGTAACCAAAATTTCCCCTGATAATCCAAATAAATTACTTAGTACAGTAACAATACGGCTATTGGTTCAGTGACATGAGGAGCCCAAAATGTCCTGGCAGCAGTTTCAGCTTCCATTATCGGAATCATACTTAGGTTTTCTGCTGCAAGGATTTATCTCTTGGCTCCTAAGACATACACACACACTGAACCAAAGTTTGTAGTAACTGGAATAAAAATATTTCCAATGGGTTATTAGATACAGTAGTTAGAGGAGACACTTCTACTTGTATCTGTTGGTTTCAGGACTCCTATGTTGTAATTATAAAGAAGAAAGCATCACATATTGACAGTTGCAAGGTGATTTTTTTTTCCCCAGCTGGCCTTGTAACTGAAGTTTCAGCAGTCTACTGCACTCTGCATAAAGCCACTGCTTCTTGGTGAAAGAATGCCTGGTGATGCCTGTGAAATCTATGTGCACTGGAAGACGTTCTTATGCTTTAGACAGATCAGAAAAGGGAATTGAATGAAACTTTGCATAGTAAAGGTGAAACTCTAGTCCTCTAGCCACTGCTTCTTGGTGAAAGAATGCCTGGTGATGCCTGTGAAATCTATGTGCACTGGAAGACGTTCTTATGCTTTAGACAGATCAGAAAAGGGAAGTGAATGAAACTTTGCATAGTAAAGGTGAAACTCTAGTCCTCTACTTTCACTCAATACCAGAATAAAGGCAGTCAGCCCCAGACTCTCCTGGCAAGTGATGGAAGAGTCTTTGTTGATGAGACTAAACTTTCTTTGCTGATGAGAGAGAAGGTCCATAGATACTGACATTTGTGGAGTTTTCAATGAAAAATAGGCTTGACCATTTAATTATTTAATTATGAAGTTCATTGGTCAAAAAGGTACTCCCAGGGACAAAACTACTGATCAACTTTTTGTTATCTCATCTTTAAATGTAAATGGGCCACCAACAATCACCAAATATTTGGGGAAAGATTTCAACACACAAAAAAAGAGATCAACACTGAGATAATGTAGATAACAGAAAAACTAAACTTGTATCATCAGAGATTAAGAATGAGTTTTTGGAAACTAAAAATACAATTAAAATCAGAAATTTGATGGACTTAGACTTAGAAACTGTCATACTGAGTGAAATAAGTCAGAGAAGGGGAAATCTCATATGACTTACCCTCCATGTGGAATAAAAAAAATGATACAAATGAACTTATAAAACAGAAACAGACTCTCAGACTTAGAGAACGAACTTAGGGTTGCCAGAGGGAAGGATGGGGGAAGGGATAGTTAGGGAGTTTGGCATGGACTGCATACACTGCTATATTTAAAATGCATAACCAATGAGGACCTATTGTATAGTACAGGGAACTCTGCTCAATGTTATATGGCAGCCTGGATGGGAGTGGAATTTGGGGGAGAATGGATACATGTATATGTATGGCTGAGTCCCTTTGCTCTTCACCTGAAACTATCACAACACTGTTAACAGGCTATACTTCAATACAAAATAAAAAGTTAAAAAAATGCAAATACCATAGAATTATTGTTAGTATCTGTTACTACCTTAAGCACACCTTATATTCTGCCACTGATTCTTTCACACTTTCATAGTTTCACTTGTGTCTTTTTCAGTTGAACATGGCAACCCACTCCAGTGTTCTTGCCTGGAGAATCCCAGGGACGGGGGAGCCTGGTGGGCCGCCATCTATGGGGTCACACAGAGTTGGACACGACTGAAACGACTTAGCAGCAGCAGCAGCATATTCATAAAATGCATAATTTTCATTTCACATGATTATATTCCTCTCTATGTAGTCAAAAACCTAAAATAGAGTTTAAACTAAAGCTGTACTTGAACTCATCCTCTATCTTGTTTTTATGTTGTAAAAGTAAAGTCATATGATATAAAAAAAAAAAATCTGATTAAAATACCCCTGGAGAAGGAAATGGCAACCTGCTCCAGTTATTTTTGCCTGGAAAATTCAATGGACAGAGGAGCTTGATGGGCTACAGTCCATGGGGTGGCAAAGAGTCTGACATGACTGAGCATGCACGCATGCATTAGAATATTCAGTCATGGAAATATCCAAGAAATTGGAATCAAAAGGCTAAATGATTTACAATAAGGACAAAAGGTTTTTTTGTACAACAGGCAAGTAAAAGTTTCAGAAAGTAACTTTCTTCCCAGAATTATTTTTTGTGTTCTATAAGAAATAATGTGAGAATTGCCCAGAACTGATGGACTTGAGTCTCCAAACTGCAAGGCCCTTACAAGAATAAATTAATGAAAAAAGTCTATCCCAATGTATTTTATTTGGAAACTCAGAACTCCAAAGATAAAGAGAAGATCTAGCTCTGTTATTCCAGAAAAAATGATTAAATCACTTACAAGCTATATGAAATAAGAGTACCAGTTGCAACATTAGAGTTGGAAAACAATGGAACTATATCTAAAACAGACATATCAAAAACAAGCAATTTAAGCATATGTATACATAACATATACACATATATTTAAAATACATGTATGTATATATAAACATATGTACATATATAGCATGTAGCACATGCAAAAATATATATGGATGTTAACATCAGAATAAGTAGCTAAAAGACCTCTGGGGTATAGAGTAGAGAGATTAGGTGACTTCTGTTTATTTGTTTTTCTTATAAGCCTAGTATATCTATTTAATATTTTAAACTATTGGAATGAATAACAATCATTTTAAAATATCAGATTTGTGTATAGATTTACTTGTACGATTTTTTTTAGATTTCAAATATAAGTGATATGTATAGCACAGGAAATTATACCCAATATCTTGTAATAACCTATCATGGAATACGATCTGAAAACAAACAAACAAAAAAAACAAAACACACAGCAAATCACTATGGTATAGACCTGAAGCTAATACAGTCAGTCAGTTCAGTTCAGTCACTCAGTCGTGTCTGACTCTTTGCGACCCCATGAATCACAGCACGCCAGGCCTCCCTGTCCATCACCAACTCCCGGAGCTCACTCAAACTCACGTCCATCGAGTTGGTGATGCCATCCAGCCATCTCATCCTCTGTCATCCCCTTTTCCTCCTGCCCCCAATCCCTCCCAGCATCAGAGTCTTTTCCAATGAGTCAACTCTTCACATGAGGTGGCCAAAGTACTGGAATTTCAGCTTTAGCATCATTCCTTCCAAAGAACACCCAGGACTGATCTCCTTCAGAATGGACTGGTTGGATCTCCTTGCAGTCCAAGGGACTCTCAAGAGTCTTCTCCAACACCACAGTTCAAAAGCATCATGCATGATACTGGATGCATGGGGCTGGTGCACTGGGACGACCCAGAGGGATGGTACGGGGAGGATGGAGGGAGGGGGGTTCAGGATGGGGAACACATGTATACCTGTGGCAGATTCATGTTGATGTATGGCAAAACCAATACAATATTGTAAAGTAATTAACCTCCAAAACCATCAATTCTTCGGTGCTCAGCCTTCTTCACAGTCCAACTCTCACACCCATACATGACCACAGGAAAAACCATAGCCTTGACTAGATGAACCTTTGTTGGCAAAGTAATTCAAAGCTTTTGAATATGCTATCTAGGTTGATCACAACTTCCCCTTCCAAGAAGTAAGCGTCTTTTACTTTCATGGCTGCAGTCACCATCTACAGTGATCTTGGAGCCCCCCAAAATCAAGTCTGACACTGTTTTCACTGTTTCCCCATCTATTTGCCATGAATTGATGGGACCAGATGCCATGATCTTCGTTTTCTGAATGTTTACTGATAAGTCAACTCTACTTCAATTAAAAAAAAAAAAAAATTCAGAAATGGAGGTTGATTTGGGTAATCTTTGAGATTACTGCCAATTTACTTTTCAAAGAGTTTGAGTTTGTTAGCTGTCTTTCCATTGGCATAGTACATGTCCCTTTGCATAGGGTTTATGCAATTTTGGCATTAAGTACTACAGAAACCAGGCTGTGCCTTTTCAGTGCATCAAATAAAGAACTACATGATACTCTTTAAATCATTATTAGTTATGCTAACTTTTATCACTTGGTTAAGGTGGTGTTTGTCTCTATAAAAATTTCTGTTTGTGAGGGGGGAGGTCCTAAGATGGCAGAGGAATAGGACGGAGAGACCACTTTCTCTCCCACAAATTCATCAAAAGATCATTTGAATGCTGAGCAAATACCACAAAACAACTGGACGCTGGAGGAGGACACCAGGCACCCAGAAAGGCAGCCCATTGTCTTTGAAAGGAGGTAGGACAAAATATAAAAGATAAAAAGAGAGACGAAAGAGTTAGGGATGGATACCCATCCTGGGGAGGGAGTTTTAAGAGAGGAGAAGTTTCCAAACACCGGGAAACCCTCTCACTGGCAGGTCTGTGCGGAGTTTTGGACTCTCAGAGGGCAACATAATCGGGAGGAAAAAATAAATAAATAAAACCCACAGATTACGTGCCTAATGGCAACTCCCAACAGAGAAGTAGCCCAGAGGCTCATGCCCACCACCAGCAATTGGGGGCTCAACAGGGAGGCGTGGGCTGCATTGCTTAAGGTATGGACCAGGCCTGAATGCCCTGAGGGCAATCTGAGGGAGCTAACGTGAGATAGCAACCCAAACCATGGGATAGCCAGAGAGGAAAAAAATAAAGAGGAAAGAGAGAGAGAGAGAGAACTTTCCTAAGGCACTGCCGGGCCGCTCAAAGAACAAAGGACTGAGTGAATACCAGAGGAGAGTTAGCTGGCTGTGGACAGGCCCATCCCCTGCCAGAAGCAGAGAGGCAGGCGGGCAGCAGCCAGAGCTGGAAAGGGGCAAACATGGCCCTAGAGACGGCTGCTGCTGCTGCTAAGTCGCTTCAGTCGTGTCCGACTCTGTGCGACCCCATAGACGGCAGCTCACCAGGCTCCCCCGTCCCTGGGATTCTCCAGGCAAGAACACTGGAGTGGGTTGCCATTTCCTTCTCCAATGCATGAAAGTGAAAAGTGAAAGTGAAGTTGCTCAGTCGTGTCCGACTCTTAGCGACCCCATAGACTGTTGCCCACCAGGCTCCTCCTTCCATGGGATTTTCCAGGCAAGAGTACTGGAGTGGGGTGCCATTGCCTTCTCCGCCTAGAGACAGCATCTCCTATCAAACTGCAAGCAGGATTCCAGTTGCTAACCAAGTCTTCCTGGGATCCTGGATGGTTGACATACACCAGGAGGGTCGCAGCCAGAGATTACCTCTCCAGAGGAAATACACGGCACACCTGAGACAGCACTCCCACTATGCACCCAGGAAACCAAGTGGCTGGGACCAGGGAGGTGATAAGATGCACTGCACCTTATCGGGGAGAGTGTGCTCACCAAGTACCTGGTCGCCTGAGCTGCTCAGACCTGGAAAGGGCACAAAACCCAGGCCCAGCAAAGTCTGTGCCTTTGTGGAATACCCAAGAACCTGAACCTGAGCAGCGTAGACCTGGGGAGTACATGCAACCCAGGGCCCACCTCAGACAGTTCCCCCGCAGAACAACCGGGAGCCTGAGCAGTGTAGACTGAGAAAGCACACCGTGAGTGGGGGCAAACACACCGTGAGTGGGGGCAAACCCAGTGTGGCCCAGACACTGCGAGTACTCCCCACACATGCCAGTGATATTTGTTTGCAGTGTTCAATAATAGTGGGATACGTTATTACCCCACTCACACCTATGGATAGATCAACTAAACAGAAAATTAGCAAGGAAACACAAACTTTAAATGATACAATGGAACAGTTAGACCTAATTGATAACCATAGTACATTTCACCCTAAAACAATGAATTTCACCTTTTTCTCAAGGGCATGTGGAACCTTCTCCAGGATAGATCACATCCTGGGCCATAAATCTAACCTTGGTAAATTCAAAAAAATTGAAATCATCTCAGGCATCTTTTCTGATCACAATGCAGTAAGATTAGATGTCAACTACAGGGGGAGAAAAAAAACTATGAAAAATACAAACATATGGAGGCAAAACAACACACTTCTGAATAACCAACAAATCACAGAAGAAATCAAAAAAGAAATCAAAATCTGCATAGAAACAAATGAAAATGAAAACACAACAACCCAAAACCTGTGGGATTCAGTAAAAGCAGTGCTAAAGGGAAGGTTCATAGCAACACAAGCCTACCTCAATAAACAGGAGAGAAATCAAATAAATAACCTAACTCTACACCTAAAGCAACTAGAAAAGGAAGAAATGAAGATCCCCAGGGTTAGTAGAAGGAAAGAAATCTTAAAAATTAGGGCAGAAATAAATGCAAACGAAACAAAAGAGACCATAGCAAAAATCAACAAAGCTAAAAGCTGGTTCTTAAAGAAGATAAATAAAATAGACAAAACATTAGCCAGACTCATCAAGAAACAAAGGGAGAAAAACCAAATCAACAAAATTAGAAATGGAGAAATCACAACAGACAACACAGAAATACAAAGGATCATAAGAGACTACTATCAGCAATTATATGCCAATAAAATGGACAACTTGGAAGAAATAGACAAATTCTTAGAAAAGTATAACTTTTCAAAACTGAACCAGGAGGAAATAGAAAATCTTAACAGACCCATCACAACCATAGAAATTGACACTGTAATCAGAAATCTTCCAACAAACAAAAGCCCAGGACCAGATGGCTTCACAGATGAATTCTACCAAAAATTTAGAGAAGAGCTAACACCTATCCTACTCAAACTCTTCCAGAAAATTGCAGAGGAAGGTAAACTTCCAAACTCATTCTATGAGGCCACCATTACCCTAATACCAAAACCAGACAAAGATGCCGCAAAAAAAGAACACTACAGGCCAATATCACTGATGAACACAGATGCAAAAATCCTTAACAAAATTATAGCAAAAAGAATCCAATAACATATTAAAAAGATCATACATCATGACCAAGTGGGCTTTATCCCAGGGATGCAAGGATTCTTCAATATTTGCAAATCGATCAATGTGATACACCACATTAATAAATTAAAAGATAAAAACCACATGATTATCTCAATAGATGCAGAGAAAGCCTTTGACAAAATTCAGCATCCATTTATGATAAAAACCCACCAGAAAGCAGGACTAAAAGAAACATATCTCAACATAATAAAAGCCATATATGATAAACCCACAGCAAACATTACCCTCAATGGTGAAAAATTGAAAGCATTTCCCCTAAAGTCAGGAACAAGACAAAGATGCCCACTCTCATCACTACTATTCAACATAGATTTGGAAGTTTTGGCTGCAGCAATCAGAGCAGAAAAATAAATAAAAGGAATCCAGATTGGAAAAGAAGTAGAACTCTCACTGTTTGCAGATGACATGATCCTCTACATAAAAAACCCTAGAGACTCCACCAGAAAATTACTAAAGCTAATCAATGAATATAGTAAAGTTGCAGGATATAAAATTAACACACAGAAATCCCTTGCATTCCTATACACTAACAATGAGAAAACAGAAAGAGAAATTAAGGAAACAATTCCATTCACCATTGCAATGAAAAGAATAAAATACTTAGCAATTTATGTAAAGAAACAAAAGACCTATATATAAAAAACTATAAAACACTGATAAAAGACATCAAAGAGGACAGAAATAGATGGAGAAATATACCATGTTCATGGATTGGAAGAATGAATATAGTGAAAATGAGTATACTACCCAAAGCAATCTATAGATTCAGTGCAATCCCTATCAAGCTACCAATGGTATTTTTCACAGAACTAGAACAAATAATTTCACAATTTGTATGGAATTACAAAAAGCCTCGAATATCTAAAGCAATCTTGAGAAAGAAGAATGGAACTGGAGGAATCAACCTGCCTGACTTCAGGCTCTACTACAAAGCCACAGTAATCAAGACAGCATGGTACTGGCACAAAGACAGAAACATAGATCAATGGAACAAAACGAAAGCCCAGAGATAAACCCATGCGCCTATGGACACTTATCTTTGACAAGAATATACAATGGAGAAAAGATAATCTCTTAACAAGTGGTGCTGGGAAAACTGGTCAACCACTTGTAAAAGAATGAAACTAGAACACTTTTTAACACCATACACAAAAATAAACTCAAAATGGATTAAAGATCTAAACGTAAGACCAGAAACTATAAAATTTCTAGAGGAGAACATAGGCAAAACCCTCTCCGACATAAATCACAGCAGGATCCTCTATGACCCAACTCCCAGAATATTGCAGATAAAAGCAAAAGTAAACAAATGGGACCTAACTAAAATTAAAAGCTTCTGCACAACAAAGGAATCTGTAAGCAAGGTGAAAAGACAGCCTTCAGAATGAGAGAAAATAATAGCAAGTGAAGCAACTGACAAAGAATTAATCTCAAAAATATACAAGCAACTCCTGCAGCTCAATTCCAGAAAAATAAATGACCCAATCAAAAAAATGGGCCAAAGAACTAAACAGACATTTCTCCAAAGAAAACATACAGATGGCTAACAAACACATGAAAAGGTGCTCAACATCACTCATTATCAGAGAAATGCAAATCAAAACCACAATGAAGTACCATCTCATGCCAGTCAGAATGGCTGCTATCCAAAAGTCTATAAACAATAAATGCTGGAGAGGGTGTGGAGAAAAAGGAACCTTCTTACACTGTTGGTGGGAATGCAAACTAGTACAGCCACTATGGAGAACAGTGTGGAGATTCCTTAAAAAGCTGGAAGTAGAACTACCTTATGAGCCAGCAATCCCACTGCTGGGCATACACACCAAGGAAACCAGAATTGAAAGAGACACATGTACCCCAATGTCCATCGCAGCACTGTTTATAATAGCCAGGACATGGAAACAACCTAGATGTCCATCAGCAGATGAGTGGATAAGAAAGCTATGGCACATATACACAATGGAATATTACTCAGCTATTAAAAAGAATGCATTTGAATTAATTCTAATGAGGTGGATTAAACTGGAGCCTATTATACAGAGCAAAGTAAGTCGGAAGGACAAACACCAATATAGTATATTAACGCATATATATGGAATTTAGAAAGATGGTAACGATGACCTTATTTGCGAGACAGCAAAAGAGGACAGATTTTTGGACTCTGTGGGAGAAGGTGAGGGTGGGATGATTTGAGAGAATAGCATTGAAACATGTATATTATCATATGTGAAATAGATCGCCAATCCAGGTTCAATGCATGAGGCAGGGTGGTCAAGGCTGGTGCACTGGGGTGACCCTGAGGGATGGGATGGGGAGGGAGGTGGGAGGGAGGGTCAGGATGGGGAACACATGTACACCCATGGCTGATTCATGTGAATGTATGACAAAAACCACCACAATATTGTAAAGTAATTAGCCTCCAATTAAAAAAAAATCTGTTTTTAATTGATAATTTGTGGGAAGTTTTTTGGGGACTATGTAAATATCCTGTTTCATATCAACTACAGGAATACCAAGAACATTAATATTAGGTATAATTCTGCAAACAGTAGAATTGAATTAAAATAAAAATATTCTCCATTTGTTGATTACTGAGTTCTAAGCATTTTGCATAATTGGTAACTTTATCACAATACTTAGGCATGTTAGTTAAGATTTAGAAACAGATTTAAATTAGTTAATGGCAGAGAGGGGCTTTGAAATAGATTAATTTGCCTACAAAATCCAGAGCATTCTCTCTCACATAGACTGCTTCTTGACCTTAAAATATAAACAGACCCTGAGGTATTTAGGCTTTACACCTACCAGAGAATGAGGAGAATGTGCCTCTAGTGGGTACAGTTTCAGGCTGCACAGTCTTCCATGTGACACTGAATATACCCAAGTGAAGAAAGAGAGAAAAGAGGGGACACACTCATGAAATTAAACTACACATACACACTCACAAACATATTGGAGAAGTATTTAAATGAAGACAATGTCAAAACAAAGAATAATTACTAGTATGAACTACCTACAGCAAATGTAGAAAGAAGTTTTATATCACAAATGATATCTCTTCCCAATTGCTATAGGGTATTACTTTGGAGAAATTAAGGATAAGACTGGAATTTATTATGATTTTGTAACTTTTAAATTGTGCTATAATTTCAAATGTAAATTTACAAAAATAGTACAAAGAACTCCTCCTATATGTCCTTTACCTAGATTTACTAAATATTTACATTCTGACCTATTCCCTCACACACACTCTCTCTCTGACATTTTTCCTGAAAGATTTGAGAGTAAGCTGCAGACATTATTCCTCTCTCTGCCTAAATACTTCAGTATGTAAATAGTTTGGTTTTTTGATACTAAAGATAAAGACTTTTTCTTATATGACAATAATACACTGAACAAAATCAGTAAATTTACATTAGCAATTTGCTATTATTTAGTCCAAAGTTTGCATTAAAATTTGGTCAGATTTTCCAAAAATATTCTTTTTGGGATATGTATTTTTTTATCCTAGTCTAAGGTCCAATCATGCATCATCTATAGAATTTAATGTCTTCAGTCTCTACTCTGGAATAGTTCTTTTATTTTCTTCATGACCTCAATGTTTTTGAAGAGAAAAATCTATTATTTCTTAGAATGCCCTTCAATTAGGGCTCCCTGATGTTTCATTGAGATTAAATTTAGGTTATGCAATTTTGCCATTAAGTAGTATAGGAACCAGGTTATGTCTTCTAACTGCATCAAATAAAGAACCACATGATACCTTTTAAATCATTATTAGTTACGGTAACTTTTATCACTTAGTTAAGGTATGTTGACTAGGTTTTTCACTATAAAAATTTCCATTTGTAATTGATAATTTATGGGAAGATACTTTGCTACTGCTGCTAAGTTGCTTCAGTCGTGTTCGACTCTGTGTGACCCCATAGATGGCAGGCCATCAGGCTCCCCTGTCCCTGGGATTCTCCAGGCAAGAACACTGGAGTGGGTTGCCATTTCCTTCTCCAATGCATGAAAGTAAAAAGTGAAAGTGAAGTGGCTCAGTCGTGTCCGACTCTTAGCGACCCCATGGACTGCAGCCTACCAGGCTCCTCCATCCATGGGATTTTCCAGGCAAGAGTACTGGAGTGGGGTGCCATTGCCTTCTCTGGGGAAGATACTTTGGGACTATGTAAATATCTTGTTCTATATCAAGCTTTCACCCACTTTTTTACCCACTAGTCTTAGCAACTATTGATGATTCTAGCCTGGATTGATTATTACTATGATGATTGTTCAATGGTGATTTTCCAACTCCATTGCTTTTGACATTACTGGTTGACATTATAATGTAATAAATACCTTTCTTTTCTTCTCCTTTATTATTTACATATTTATGGTGGATTACTATTTTATTCACTGTGTTACAATAACTAAATATCATTACTTATTTGTTTAAATTTAAATTTGTTTAAATTACTTATATGTTTAAATTCCCCCAGAATTGGACAGTGGGAACTCTTTCAAGTTTTGTCATGTTCTTAAATCAGCCGTTTTGCCATGGGGCCCTGGTTCTTTCAGTGGAGAATAGTAATTAGAAATCAAGATCTGAGTGATAAGTATGCTCTTTGATATTGGACTGTCATTGCTTCTAGGCCTTTTCAGTGAACAGAGGTAGGATACATGTGTTTGTATGCAAGTACACATACATATGGGGCTTCTCTGGTGGCTCAGTGATAAAGAATCTGCCTGTAATGCAGGAGCTGCAGAAGATACAGGTTTGATCCCTGAGTTGGGAAGATCCCCTGGAGGAGAGCACGGCAACCCACTCCAGTATTCTTGCCTTCAGAATTCCACGGACAGAGGAGTTGGTGGGCTACAGTCCATAGGGTCACAAAGAGTCAGTCACAACCGAAATGACTTAGCATGAACACATACATGTATACACCTCCATATGCATCTCTTGGTATACTTGTACATGTGCATGCACACACATATACACAACCATGGGTAGATCACTTCTACTTCCCATTCAACACCACACTTTTTCTGAAGACTTCCCATTCCCATTTTTGAATCTCCCTTCTCTACTATGAGAATCCTGGCTCTTATTCTGGCCAATATATTCACTCGTTTATGCAATTTAGAATGTACAGTTTTCTTATCATCTTCACTGATATTCCCACCATCTCAGAGAAGGGGAGTTAGGAAAATAATGGCCCTCCAATGTCTGAAGCTTTTATTTGGCTTCCATATTGCACTCTGGGTATTTGGGCTTCCCAAGTTCCTTCTTTGAAGAACATGAGACAAATTTCAGGAGCTGCCAAAACATAATTCAGTGACTCATACAAACCTCTCCTGATAAGTGATGATAGTGAAAAACCACTCTCTTAAAGCAAAATCTAGGCATTAAGTTGAAAATTAGCAACCTATAACAGTGAAAATGTCCTTGTCTCCCTTCTTTGGGATATTAATCCTTGGTTAGACCATCTTTAGAGCTTCCCAGGTGGCACTAATGGTAAAGAACTCGCCTGCCAATGCAGGAGACATAAGAGACGCAGGTTTGATTTCTGGGTCAGGAAGATCCCCTGGAGGAGGGCAAGGCAACCCACTCCAGCATTCTTGCCTGGAAAATTCCATGGGCAGAGGAGCCTGGTGGGCTACAGTCCATGGAGTCACAAAGAGTTGGACATGACTGAAGCAACTGAGTACACGTGCACACAGACTATCTTTAATGGATAGCTGACGATATAGCAAGGAGCACCTGAAGCTATAGAATAAAAGTAGCTCATCGCTTTGGAGTCCTAATTATATTGAATGGAGACTAACTAAAGAAATTATTTGATATTAAAACAAACAGGTTATGAAGTAGTTGGCAACATTTCCTCAAATTTTAAAGAAAAGAAAACAAGACACAATCTTGAGACACCCATGAAATTTGGGACTTGCAGTTGACACAAGCTGAATGCTCTGGTGGGTTACTGAAGGCTGAGTGTAAGACCAAGTAAACATTGATTAAATCTTTTCTCATACTCTTACCGGCTGTGTGAATTTGGACAAATTTCTTAACCACTCTGAGTCTCTGCTGTAAAATAGGGGAAAATAATCATCATCTCATGGGATTGGTGAGCGATTAAATGCTATAATAAATGTGACATTCCCAGTGCATAGCTAGTTAGACTTTTCCCCTTCTTCTCTCCCCACTTTCCCATCACAATTCTCCTTCAATGTGCTCCAGAAATGCAGATTCACCTGGAGGTCTCTTCTGGCTTCCCAGAAGGCTCAGGTTGGAACAATTCAACTGTTTCCATCACCCTTTAAACTCATCCTCCAAAAGGACCTTTGTTCAGAGTATATGCTTTAAAAGCAATTTTCAATAAATTTTCATACAAATTCCACCTGTTCTTTGTAACAAAGGACATATGTTGCCTATGGAAGAAATTATCCTCATTTGAAAGGTGAAGAAATTGTGACTTAAAGAAATCAGTGACTTTCTCAGGATTTCACAGTAAACAGGGAGCTGAGACTAAGACTACTGAAACAGAAGCCATGGAACCTTAAGCTCTATATCACATTTGGCAGGTTTCCTCACTTTCCTCTTTCTAATTTTCCTCCTCAGTATTGTTAATGCATTCTACCCCTGGCTGACAATTTAATCCCTACTTGGCCAAATCAATGTATCCCCACCACTGAACCTTGAAGATAGCTCTTTACCAGCACAGCTGAATTAACCTTTTTTGAAAATGATTGTAGATGGAAACATCCAGTTCCTCCTGGTAAACCCCAAGCCCTTTTCCACTGGTTTGTTCTCTTGCCTCAAGGCTCTAATAATGCAGTTGCAGAATAATTCAACTTTGGAACATTTCCAAAAATTATTTTCTCATATCCTTGGTTACCATGGTAAGCTAAGAATGTTTAAAATCTATAGACAATATGGAAAATTATTATTAAAATGAATAACAATTTTTCTTCTTTGTTTCTTAACCTTAATTTCAGTAAAGCTTTACTAAACCATAAAAATGAATGAAATTGGGTCATTTATATAGACATGGATGGACCTAGAGTCTGTCATAGAGTGAAGAGAAAAACAAATATCGTATATTAACACATATATGTGAAATCTAGAAAAATGATACAGATGAACCTACTTGCAGGGCAGGAATAGAGATGCAGATGTAGAGAATGGATATGTGGACACAGTGGGGGATAGGGAAGGTGGGATGAATTAGGAAATTAGGATTAACATATATACACTGTGCTGTGCTGAGTCGCTCAATTGTGTCTGACTCTTGCAACCCCATGGACGGTGTTCTGCCAGGATCCTCTGTTCATTGGGATTTTCCAGGCAAGAATACTGGAGTGGTTGCCATGCCCTCCTGCAAGGGATCTTTCCAACCCAGGGATCGAACTCAGGTCTCCCGCATTGCAGGCAGATTCTTTACTGTCTGAGCCACCAGGGAACCCCAAGAATACTGGAGTGGGTAGCCTATCCCTTCTCCAGGGGATCTTCCCTATCCAGAAATTGAACTGGGGTTTCCTGCATTGCAGGTGGACTCTTTACCAGCTGAGCTACCAGGAAAGCCCACAACATACACTATCGTGTGTAAAATGGATAGCTACTGGGAACCTGCTGTATAGCACAGGGAGCTCAGCTCTGTGCTCTGTGATGGCTAGAGGGGTAGGATAGCAGGTGAGGTGGGAGGGAGGTCCAAGAGGGATGGAATGTATGTAAACATACAGCTGATTCATGTTGTTGTACAGCAGAAATTAACAGAATGTTGTAAAGCAATTATATTTCAATTAAAAAAAGATTTATTAGAGTCACAACTTCCTTCTTTATTTCACATCCTCTGAAGCTGATAATGAATAGGAAACATTCTGAGGTCAGAAAGCAGGAGGGTAAAGGAAAATCAAGTGGTCTGGTCAATCTACTGACTAGTCAGTGAGTTCTTGCATCATTAGGAGTTGGCTATACAATTCCCCTTGAACTGTGATTTCTTGGCACAGAGGTTCAATTCGGAATCCCCTCTTTAAATTGCATCTCTCAGTCTTGCTGTTTTCATGACTCATCAGTATATCTGATATCCAGAAAATTTTAGGTGCATTCTGAATTTAGGAAGGAAAAGAAAAGCATCAAATAAAGAAAACCCAACACCCACATCTTCTTGACAGTCAAGTAGAGAAAGAGCATAGATTCTAAAGCAGTCCATAGGACATCCTCAGTTATTAAAAATAAGTCTGTTTCCTGCTTTAAAGGCTTTAAAGATAAATCAGGGAGTGAATCTTAGCATTTCATCTTTGTTCTTGCTTATTGTCATAGCCTGTGCATAGAGTCTAAATGTTGTACAACTCTTAGATTATCTGGGGGATTCACTTTAAAACATTAGGACAACTCTCTGTTTATTCTTTTAAAGGAACTGGATGTTGGTTATCACCAGAAAATATGCAGTATGGATCTATCCTCTGAGATTAGATTTTTACAAAATGTCCTAGTTATTGAACTATTTCAAAAGGCATAAATTAGCTTAATCTAGACCTTAAGAACAAAAAGAAGAAGAAACAGTAAAATCTCTTGGAAAACACTTTAAAATAAAATTTTGTGCCTGCATGTGTAAAAGTTCACAATTTCTCACAGGAGAAATGATTGTGCATGCATACTCAGTCGTGTCCAACTCTTTTGTGACCATACTATGGACTGTAGCCCTCTACACGCATGGGATTTTCCAGCAAGAATACTGGAGTGGGTTGCCATTTCCTCCTCCAGGGGGTCTTCACAACCCAGGGATCAAACCCACATCTCCTACATCTCCCACATTGGCAGGCATATTCTTTACCACTGAGCCACCTGGGAAGCCCAGAGAAATGATTAGAAATCACAACATTCTATTTAGTTTAATTGTCAATGCCCAGGGAACTATTTTGAGAATGGCAGTGCTGGAAGGGTTAAAAGTAAAATATGACTCTAAGCACTGCCCACAGACAGATTTTCTTCTCATCAAATAACCAGCTCTTTTCTCCTCATCTCCTGTTTTTTCTCTAAACATGCAATTTATTCCCATGACAGTCACTTTTGGTGGTTTAAATAAAGGAACTAATTAGATGCAATAGACTGCTGAGAGTTTCCTGCTTGTTTTGTTTTATTTTTCAGTCATTTATTTTAAAAATCATCATATTGCATCTACTACTTATGGTAAACACCAGAAGGACTAAAAATTGAGTATGGCACAGACCTGTCTTGCAGAGATTCACATTCATCCACTGGTCATCTTTTAAAAATTATTTGTAAAATTATCTTATGGTCTATAATGATATCGACATCAAATGAGTCATTTTTAGTTTGGATCTTTTTCTCTTCTGTGTTCACAAGTTCGTTCTAGCGTTACAACCTCCTTCCCCACAAATGATTGATTGGCTCTTAAAAAAGCACACAAAAATGAGTATTGAATTATTTCTTGCTATGTTCATTTTTTATTAGATTTATCTGTATGTTTAAATAAATTTTAACAGTTGAATCATAAAGTGAGTAAGCTTCCTGATTCTTCTCTTCTGACTTTATTGATTGAACAAATATTTCTAAGCACCTACTGCATGAGAGGTGCTGTCACATGTCACTTTGTGATCTAAAGAACAGACTCATATTCCCTTGAGCATCAGAAGAGAATTACATAAACAGAGAGGAACTTTCCAGCTGATATTTTATAACTGTCATTATACTCACTGGCTAAAAAATAGGATTAAATGTCATGCTTTCTTTTTCAAAAAACTTTGGCAGGATGAGGAGGCTATTTAAAAGATACACAAATAAGACACTACATTGTTAGTGGGAAAATAAATTGGTACCATCACTGAAATATTGTTTGGCTGTATCTAGTAAATCTAAATATACATATATCGTATAACCCAGCAATTCAACTCCTAGCTTTATACCCAACAGATGAGGAGAAGGATTTAGCATGCATGCATGCTTAGTCACTCAATCATATCTGACACTCTGCCACCCCATGGAGTGTAGCCCGCCAGGTTCCTCTCTCCATGGAATTTTTCAGGCAAGAATACTGGATGAGTTGTCATTTCCTCCTCCAGGGGATCTTCCCAATCCAGGGATCAAACCAGCATCTCTTAGGTCTTCTGCATCGGCAGGCAGATTCTTTAGCACTAGTGCCACCCAGAAGCCCAGGTGCCCAACAGAGATGCACACCTATGTTTACCAAAGATCCATTTCAGGAGTCAATGCTATTAAGTATGGCCAAACAATGGAAATTGCACGTATGCCCATCAGTAGTGTAATGAATAAATAAAGTGTAGCATAGTCAGTCAACTGAATTGAATCCCATGCAGTTATGAGAATGAAAATTTTACAACTTCATGTAACCACATGGATGTGTTTCACAAGCATGATGTTACACGAAATAAACCAGATGTAAAATATATGCTGTATGATTGTATTTGTATAAGATCCCCAGACATATATAACTAATATTATTAGAAGTCAGCATAGTGGTTTCCTTAGGTAGGAGAGTGAATGGAAGAGATCATGAGTGAGGAACTTCTGGTGTACTGGTAAGCTCTGCTTCTTGATCTGGGTGCTAATTACATGGGAAAGGTAGTTTGGGAAATTCATTGAGCAGTGTATTTCTGTGTGCTTTTCTATATGCAAATTGTACTTTGCTAAAATGTTAAGACACCAAAATACTTTGCTAAAATGTTAAGACACTGAAATAATCACCAGCAGGCTATGCTGAGATCAATGTTCACTTAATTTGCCCCACTTTTTATTATCATTACTGTTATTATTTTTGCTTTGTTTATTGTTGGTTAATTTCTTTCTAGAACAAGATGGGGATGATAGTTTGTACTACATTCATTTTGTGGTTTGGAGAAGGCAATGGCACCCCACTCCAGTACTTTTACCTGGAAAATCCCATGGACGGAGGAGCCTGGTGGGCTGCAGTCCATGGGGTCGCTAGGAGTCAGACACGACTGAGCGGCTTCACTTTTACTTTTCACGTTCATGTATTGGAGAAGGAAATGGCAACCCACTCCAGTGTTCTTGCCTGGAGAATCCCAGGGACAGGGAAGCCTGGTTGGCTGCCGTCCATGGGGTCGCACAGAGTCAGACACGACTGAAGTGACTTAGCAGCAGCAGCAGCAGTATTTTGTGGTTATGATGCCAATTAGATCTTGTGGTTTAACTTGCACTGTGTTCTTACTTTCTTTCATCAAGATTTTTCAGTTATTTTTCTAGAATGCCAAGATTTCGCATAAGCAATCTTATTATCCATCAGTGGTGTGCAAAACTGTCAAAGGGAAGCAGAATTAGCTGTGAGTCTGTTACTTTGACAAATGCCACCGCAGTCCAACTCCCTGCTAATCATAGTTATGGATATTGCATCGAGAAATAGTCCTTGGAAAATTAATTAAATCCTGTTATACAGACTAAAATGAATGTAAAGGGCAGGGAGAAAAAGCTAACATAAAGGGAATGACAAACAGCAGCTTATTGAAGAGATATCTTGCCGTGTAAACAGAGAGATAATTAAATGCACAGAAGATACTAAATTGAGAGGTGTTGCCTTGACCAACAAGGACTGAGAAATCATTCTGTTGGACTTGGGAAGGTTAAAGTCAGGGCAAGAAATAAAATTAAATTCAACCAGGGGAAAAGAGAAGCTGCTATGTCCAGGTAAAGTAATCTGAAGCACAAACACTCTGAGAAAGAGAAGTTGGAAAGGCCAGGATTCTGAGAGAGCTGGGGGAGAAGAAAAGCAGAAAACAATTGGTGCCAGGAGCTAACAAGACTGGAGAGAAAGGCCAGTGGTCATTCTCAACTCTGAGGATCCATTTGTTCTCATTTCTCTCTGAGCCACCTTGGAGCTTCTTTTAGGTCAATAGAAAGTTTGGTAAGGCCACAAAAATGTAGAAATAGGAAATGCCAGTAGAAATCACATGAAAATGGAGTCACATTGGGAGAAAAAATCTCTGAGTCTCGCACTTTTACTTAGGCAGCAAAGCAAACTTTGAAAAAGTTACATGCATTTGCAGACACTAGTGTGTGCATTCAGGTGTGCTATGTGTGCGTGTTTGTGTGTTTATTTCTGTTGTAGCATTATGCTTAGAGTGCAACTGACAAATCCACTTCAAAGATGGCTAAGGAGCCCAAAACTGTGGTTTGGTCCTGACCCGCATTGACTTCTAGCTCATCAAGTATAAACGCAAGTCTCTGGTATTTTGAATTTAGCCCCTTTTTTATCCTCTATCTTTTGGTTACTACATTTACTGAAACTGGATAATATAAGCTGTTCCTGGATGTATGTTGTATAGCCTATAAATAATTCATAGGATACATTACATGCTCTATTTTGTGTTGAAAAAACATTTCATTTGCTGATGGAAACTCCAGTACTAGCTAGATGTCAATGAAATGAAGGCATTGCAGATTTGAGAAAAAAGCACCCAGAATTACCATGATTCTGACAAATTAAAAAGTTACTAGAGAAGTTGTGGCTTTGAGAGTTTTAAGATATTTGCTAAACAGTGTCATAAATTATGAAAAATGTAGACATAAATATTTTGAGGATGGAAAATATTAGCTTGAACTAGGCTAATTAGACTAGGGAAAGCAGAATAAGGATAGACAACTTCAAGAGAAGGGAGACTCTGCCTAAAGTGGGAGTATAGAATGAAAATGACTTAAGGAATTCAAAGCATTGGTAACCATGGAGGTAAAACCCATTTTTTTGCCCTTGCATAAACTCAGGGGCACTATTGCCATAGAGTACAATGTTATACTCCAAGGGGCACAATTCATATGATATTCTTTTCTTCCCCCAAAACATTAAACTTTTTATTTTGTATTGGGGTATAGCTGATTAACAATGTTGTGGTAGTTTCAGGTGAACAGCAAAGGGATTCGGCCATACATATACATGTATCGATTTTCCCCCAAACCCCCACCCCCTGTCCCACATCCCCTCCTGCCCTAGTTGTACAACACCAAGAAGTCCCTAACACCTTATAGGAAAGGAGAACATGGGTGTCAACATTCTGTGGGATTCTTAAGCATGTAGTAGGAGTTGGAAGAGAAGGAGACCTTAGGTCTAATCCTGAGGGCAACAGAGTGCCACTGGAGGCTTGCTAGTTTCCATTTTACAAAGTTATTCTGACAGAGGAGTTGAGAATGTACTAAAAGTGATTGATTAGTAGGCAGAAAGTATCATTCCTTCCAAAGCTATTATAACTGCTCTACTGAGAAAGGAAGAGAGCTGATCTAAGAGTGGTGGTGGGAATGGTAAATGGTAGCGGATGCTGAGAAAATCCCTAAAAAGGAGAATTTACAAATCTGTCACCAGTAGGAAGTTTAAGTGGAAAATGGATAGAAAGGGAATTCCAGGAAGACTTCTAAGTCAAATGTCTTGATCAAGGAAGACAGGAAGAATATTTATTTGGTTGTGGCTTGGAGAAGGGGATGGCTAATTTAAGGTAAGTTGAGTCTTTGATGTCTGGTGAATGTAGAGCCTTCCAGTGAAGTTATCTAGCAAGGGAATATAAATATGAACCAAGAGAAAAAGAAGGAGGCTAAGGTTGGAGAGTGAAATGTAGCAGTATTGATACTTAGTGCTATTTGAAACCATGGGCTTGAATAAGATTTCCAATTGTGAAAGAGTAGCTTGAGTGGCTGAAGAAAAAGGACAACAAAAATAGTTAGGGGAGCAAATAAGTCATAAATATCAACCATGATCTCATGCTGACTTACCAAAGTAGGGATTGTAGCATTTACTCATCTTTCTTTCCTTGTATAAATTCAAATGTTTTAGCTAAATTTGCCTTATTTACTCATCTTCTCTGTTGCAGAGTGTTTGTTGGTGGTTCACTTTAGAATTTAGGTTACAGTTGAAGAATACCAAAACATACACATCACTAGAGATCTGGATGAAGAGTTGGAAGTAATAACTGAAGTGGATGCCTGTTTAGCTGGAAAAGAGAGGGAGGTGTTTTGTTAGCTGAGGACTTTTTTTTCCTTGGTAGTACAAAATATGGGGAAGAAAGGGAGGAAGGGAAGAAGGGAGGAAGGATAGAAGGGAGGGAAAGAGAGTGGAAAATGTGTATAAGGATGGAGATATTGGATAGTCAAAAGAGAGGACTAAATCAGGCCATTGTAATTTTGATGGCCCCAGTTCTGAACTCCTTTCCTATTGAGGATGAATCCAAAGGAGAGAAGTTGATAGGCACCCAACTCTCACTGTTTAAACCTAGAAAGGGAAAGGCATTCACTTCCCTGTCTCCTCTGGGCCCATTGTAGAAGCATAGCCAATCAACTGTTCTTTCCTAAGTCTGTGAATCTTGAAGGGTGATACACTGGTGCAGGTCATTTATAAATTCTACTGGAGGGTTAGCCAAATAAGAATCCATGTGATATATGCAGAAATAAGCCACTTGGAGTCCTCATTCAAGGAAAGACTTGTTGCCCAGCTGTAGGGAGTGTGATCAACAGCTAGCTTTCAGCGATAGGCAATGTTAGGATCTATTGCAGCCACAGAGAACCATCTCAGCAAGGGTCATACCCTTTTCTGGGTAGTTTGTGTCTGGTGACTGAGAACTGAAATTATATAAAGACAGCCATTTCAGCCTAATGCAGGATCATCTTCTGGACATTATCTGACCCTGAGCTCCATGACTGGTTGGCAGAGGCTTTGCTGGCTCCTATATCACAATTCCTACCCTGTCCGGTCCTGCTTTCTTTCCCTTCTCTTCACAGTTTTTAACGCCTAAAAAATATCTTTTACCCAAAACTCCATCTCAGTGAATTCCTCTGGTGAACCTGGCTGGTGACATTGCACCACTATAATGATGCCTGTCCAGTACCACAGGCACCAGTAGTGAAACTCTGAGTACTGTAGAACATGTCTATGGCAGCATCTTGCTGCTGCTGTTGCTGCTAAGTCACTTCAGTCGTGTCCAGAGACTGCAGCTCACCAGGCTCCCCTGTCTCTGGGATTCTCCAGGCAAGAACACTGGAGTGGGTTGCCATTTCCTTCTCCAATGCATGAAAGTGAAAAGTGAAAGCGAAGTTGCTCAGTCGTGTCCAACTCTTTGCGACCCCATGGACTGCAGCATACCAGGCTCCTCCGTCCATGGGATTCTCCGGGCAACAGTACTGGACGGGGGTGCCACTGCCTTCTCCTTACCTTCTCCTAGTGCCTGTGTATTGGTTGAACCCAATTCTCCAACATTCTTATCAGTTATATAATCTCTTGGTATTGTTGTTCAGCTGCTAAGTCATGTCCAATTCTTTGCAACCCCATGGACTACAGCAAGCCAGGCTTCCCTGTCCTTCACCATTTCTTGGAGTTTGCTTAAAATCATGTCCATTGAGTCAGTAATGTCATCCAAACATTTCATTCTCTGTCGCCCCCTTCTCCTCCTTCCTTCAATCTTTCCCATCATCAGGGTCTTTTCCAATGAGTTGACTATTCACATCAGGTGGCCAAAGTATTGGGGCTTCAGTATCAGTCCTTCCAATGAATATTCAGCGTTGATTTCCTTTTGGATTCACTGGTTTGATCTCCTTGCTGTCCAAGGGACTCTCAAGAGTCTTCTCCAGCACCACAGTCCAAAAGCATAAATTCTTCAGCGTTCAGCCTTCTTTATGGTTTGACTCTCACATTCATACATGACTACTGGAAAAACCATAGATTTGACTCTACAGACTTTTGTCGGCAAAGTATGTCTCTGTTTTTTAATATGCTGTCTACATTATTAAAATCTCTTGGTATTCGTTCAATAATTCATTTTCTGTTAAAAATGGAAAAAAGCAAAAAAAATGGAAAAAAGCAATCCATTTTTACTATTTTTAATAAAGAACATGGCTGGCGTGACATGTATTGAAATTTGAGCATACCAGTCATCCTAAAAGAGGATTCATTTGTGCTATGCCAACAAGCTTTGTTGTTAGAAAAGTGTCTTCAGATAGGTTATCTTAAATGAAAGGAAATGAGATAATTTGGTTTGACATAATTTGAGATGTGTCTTAGTGATTCCTTTAAATAGATTCTGAGACAAAGACTTGGATGCAGGCAATTGATTTAGGAGTTGATCCCTAGAAGTACAAAATCAGAACACATTGTTGAGGGAATCATATACTTAGAGCTTCAGACTGGTGGGGAAGCCCTCTGAGAAACTATATGGAACAGGTTTCAGAGTTGATGCTCCCAGAAGATGGGCAGGCCACTGCGTCCTTCATCCTTTATCCATTGTTTTTGATTGTTCATCAGTAAATATTTGCTTCACATTGTTTTCACCTAAAGAAGTTAAAACTTCTTACAAAACACAATGCTATCCATTTACAAAGGAAAAATCATGTATGTTGTCATATGTTGGTATTCCCTGGAGGCATTATGAGTTATTCATCAAAACTGTTACTCTAGGCAGGGGCTGGAATTGACAGCACAGGATCAGAGCTGGTGGCAAGTATGATGATTAAGGGCAATGGCAATCTCTGTTTTCAACACATGGTTGGTTGCTGTGGGTATAAGGTGTTGGAACCTGCATAGAAGGCTGAGGTGAGAATGAGTGGTTCAACAAGTAGGGAGAACAGCATGTCAAAGAGTCTTGGCAGTTCTTGTATTATCAGGCAGAGAGACAAACTGACCCTTCAAAATGGGAGCCAGGGATTCCCTGGTGGTCCAGTGGTTAGGAATCCACACTGCAGTGCAGGGCATACCAGTTCGATCCCTGGTCTGGGAAGATCCCACATGCTGCAAGGCAACCAAGCCCATGTGCCATAACTACTGAGCCTGCACTCTGGAGCGTGTGAGCTGCAACTAATGAAGCCCGCGTGCTTCATGTCCATGCTGCACGATGAGAAAAGCCACAACGTGAGAAGCCCATATGCCACAACTAGAGAAATGGATCACGCAGCAGCAAAAACCCAGCACTATCAAAAATAAATACATAAATATTTTTTAAAATGGAAATAAATTGGGAGGCCAGAAGTGTCTGTGTTAAGATTCAATTTTCCTCTGCCTAGAAAAGGGGAACTGAAAGGATAAAGCATGGTCTCAAGCTAAAAAGATTGCTGGAATGAACCCAGTGAAGAACCCCATTCTCTAAACTGGAAACCAGAGCAAAGAATGATAGCTCATGAACCAAGGGGACAATGAAGGATTCTGTGGTTGTTGAATAATTTTGCCCGATAGTGAACTCCATTTGATGTAGGACTGGAGCAACTTGACCAGTTCCAAACTGATCTAAGCGGGCAGGTGAGTGTCAGCTAGTCGTGCGGGGGTGGGGGGCGGGGGTTGAGAGTGGTTGGGGAGGGGTGGGGGGGTAGGAGTGGAGGTTTGTCAAAATATAGAGGTCTAGCAGAGTCTCATATTTGCCAGTTGAACAGACTCTTGATGTCTTTGAAGAATTGGATTTATTCAGTCATCTTGTTTCTCCAATTAAGTCACCAGCACATATATTTCTAGAATGTCAGGATGAATAATTAATGCCTATAAACAAAACGCTCATACATTTGTCAATTTCTACTTAAATGATGTATTAAATTTTCTAGATATTTATTATTCTCCTTTTATAAAGTATTGTGCAGCATACAGAAAAAGAACAAAACATAGACCCTGCCTTGTAGAAACTTATAACATTATTAGATGTGCACAACTAGCATAGAATATGTATCTCTAGCACATTGCTGTCCAGCACAGAACAGATAATTGATACATATGCTGTCCAGCACAGAACAGATAATTGATACATATTTATTAAATTAAGAGCTTGTAGGGAAATCCAATGTCTCCCTCATATAATTCAAGCCCTGTACATCTAACTTTAGCAATAAAAACCCTCCATTCAAAAAGGAAAAGATGAGTTCATTATCACTTGGTAGCATCAACATTTCCCTCTAATATTCACCTTCCCATGAAAATATGCTGACATAAGGAGGTGTTATTTTCCCGTGAACTCATGCCTCTTCCCCAAATGGTGCAAATCACACTTGAGTTTAAGAGGAAACATTTAATTGCACTTAGAACAAAGCCTGGTACATGGTAAATACTACATCAGCACTTGATGCAGATTAACTTATTGAATCCTCACAAAAACCTGTAGTACTATAATTTTCAAGGAACTGAGGCACAGAATGGTGAAGTAACTTGCACAAAGTTTACACAACTGTGAAGTGCCAAGCCAGGATCTCAGCCCAGGCAGTGTCACTTGGGGATCTGTCTTTGTAAGTACTACTTCATCCTGATCTAAGACTTTATTCAGATCTATAGAGAGCAGGGTAATCCCTGGGAGAAACATACAGTGGACAAATTGCTTATACAGTGAGGCTTATTTATCTTAATCATTGTTTCCCCTATTTGAACAAGTTACTTGATGTGTCAGGTGCTATCTTTCTCCTCTGCTTTGGCACATTCTCTTAAGGCCCTCCCCCAAAAGAGTCTGAAAAAGCAATCAGTCAGTTCAGTTCAGTTTCTCAGTCATGTCCAACTCTTTAGGACCCCATGGAATGCAGCACACCAGGCCTCCCTGTCCATCACCAACTCCTGGAGTTTACCCAAACTCATGTCCATTGAGTTAGTGATGCCATCCAACCATCTCATCCTCTGTCGTCCCCTTCTCCTTTGCCTTCGATCTTTCCCAGCATCAGGGTCTTTTCTAATGAGTCAGTTTTTTTGCATAAGGTGGCCAAAGTATTGGAGCTTCAACTTCAGCATCAAATCCTTCCAATGAATATTCAGGATTGATTTCCTTTAGGATAAGCAGCACTTTTGCTCTCTTTCTAAGGCTATTCTTGCAGTCTTCCTCACGTAACTGACACTGGTGATGTTCATGCTTTATAGGAGATTTTTTGTGCCATGCTTCCTTCTTAATATGAATGAAAATAATTGGTAAATTGTATAAAACTGCTTAGAAAACCCCAAAATATAATTATCTGTACTAGCAGACATAACAACATAGTTAAAATATGTTGCTCTAACATCCTGTCTTAGGCGAGAATGGCAAATATTTTAGCAGGAATGTTCAGAGTCTGTAATTAGTGGTTCAGTCAGCTGGGGGTTACACAAGGAAGCAAGCTGAAGAAAGGTGATTATGCAGATTAATTTAATGATGACATGGAAAAGATTGGACCTATTTTTGCCATTCGAGAAATGAGTCATTTTTATATGTGGATCAGTTTATACTCTACTACTGATGAAAACTATTTGAAAGTATAAAAATAATGAGCACTTGGGCATTTACTCTTTTCTTTGTCATGTGTTCATTACCTATAAACTAGCTTGAACATCATTCCTTACCAATTTTGATTTAGATTTTGTTTTCCTCCTAGTATAGATGATACTATGTTAATTTGTATATTTTGACTAACACATTTTTAAAGGGAACAATTCAAATATATCACTTTATGTTTCCTTTGGAATGAATGTAAGATTTGTCATATTTTAAGGTTTGTTCTATAATCACTGTGCAGCAAATACTGAAAGGCTGGGAATGGTATTTTAGTGACTTCATAGATTTTATCTAAAGATGGGTATTTACACAAAAAGAATAACTATTTTTTTTTATCTTTCTGAAGATTAGCAGTCACATCTATTCACTTGCAATATCTGACCACCAATAAGAATATATGAACAGTAGTAAACTGAGGGATTTTTTTTTTTTTTTGGCTATTGTTGTTTCTTTGTTTTCTCCTGGAGCAGGCATCTAATTTTATTCTGTGCTTACTTTTTTTCAAAAGTAACATATACTTTTCTCAGTGCAAATATGAAATATTCGTGTACCAGATTTATGGAACTAGCAACACATTCATTTGCATTTCAACTCAGGTATGACAAACATCCAAGCAATTTAATACTGCTACTCATAAGTCGTGTCCACTCTGGTGGACTAGTTCCTACATTTCTGAATACTCTTCTTACTGGAGAATAAAAATGAATTTTAAAATCTCATTGCATTACACCAAACACTGTGCAAATGTTTATGAATATTCACTACAAATTAGAGGTTATTGGAGCCTTAAGATTTGAATAAATATGGAAATGGAAGTTCTTTTGCAGTCCCTGGATACTAAAAAAGCTATGTTTTAGTGTCTACAAAGGTAATGTTGGGGAAATTTCTCTACCAGATGGAGTAAATTTGGGATTCCATGGAAATGCAAAAGAAAAAAATTGACCGGTCTGAAAATGTTGTCATATCAGGCATAAATGAAGAAGCTGGGTAGGTTTACCTGGAAAGACTGAAGTCAAATATGATACTATCTTCAGATGATGAAGGACTAGTGTTGAAGAGGAAGCAGACTTTCTCTGTGTACTCTCAGAAAACAGGAGCAATGGGGGACCGTATTTTAGCTCTTCCAAACCTTGTCAGCTAGGAGCTGTGCACTAAGGAGCCCTTCAAAAGATGGTGTGTGCTCCTGACATAGAGGACAAACATATGGACACCAAGGGGAGAGGGGAGGTGGGATGTTTTGGGAGACTGGGATTGACATATATGCACTACTATGTATAAAATAGATAACTAATGAGGGCCTACTGTATAGCACCGGGAATTCTACTCAGTGCTCTGTGGTGACCTACATGAGAAGGAAATCCAAAAAAGAAGGGATACATATATCCATATAGCTGATTCACTTCACTATACAGCAGAAACTAACATCTTGTAAAACAACTATTAAAGTACTGCAATAAAAAAAAAAAAGATGGTGTGCTCTTTATGTCAAGAAGTCTTAGGTAGAAAGGATAGCTATTTATCTGTTTTAAAAAGTTTTTCAGACAAAAACCTTTTGATAGGTGGGATGTTGGATTGGATCATTTTTAGAAAATCTTTACTACTTTGTATTTTCCTTTTGTTTCTTTTCATTCTAACCTCATCATCATTCTCATATTGAACAGCATAAATGCTGGTGGAAGTAGTCTTTATGATCCAATGTGATAATGCTCCTTCACTCTTTTAAACAGAGTGATTTATTAATATCTAGTAATTACCTCTATGATCTAGTTTCTACCGACCATTTTCATACATTGCATCATTAGTTTTTTGTACTTCTTACTTCTGCATAACAGAAGATGGTTTCAAAATTAATTATTAAAATTAGCAATATTCTTACCTACAAAAGATAAACAAAATATATAAGGAAAGATTCACTGTATAACAACAAAGCAATTATATTACCCAAGAAAAAGCCAAACCAAAAAAATGCATGTGATTTATATAAAGAAAATTTAGAAATTCTACAGAAGGATTTAAACGAACATTTGTGCAAATGGAAAGGCATTTTCAACTAGAAATAAAATTAAACTATAAATACAACATGATTCTAATTAAAAGTTCAATATTACAAAACGTAACTCATAATAGTCTAGAAATATAAACTTGAGATAACAGTTAAGAGAATAGGGATAAAAAGGAATAAAAAGAGAGAATAAGATGCACTAGATGTTAAAACATAATATTAAGGCTATGTAATTAAAACTCTCAACTCAGAAGAACAGATTAAAGAAACTAGAAATAGACTTAAATAAATGAGTGTTAATAGCTGATAACGGCTCTTCAAATGTGTGGGAGAAACAGTATATTATTCAATAAATGACAGTGACAGTATATTTGGCTATCCATATCCCAAACCATAAAATTAGATCCCTATGTCATGTCAGAAAAATATTAATTTTGACCTATCACATTTTGTATGCATCAAATTAAAAGAAAAACACTAGGGGAAAATACAAATAATCTGAAGAATATTTTTCTAAGCATGATCAATACACACACACACACATACACACACAGAAGACGAAGTAAAAGACTGATAAACTTGACCACGTAAAAAGTAATACTTTGGTTTAAAAAATCAAATAAAAATAAAGGTAAGTAATTGTCATTGAATCTTCAGTAATGTAAATGTTTCAGTGGCTTCATAGAGTTATCTGTGCGGATATGCCAGAAATATACCACTCAATCATTGGTTGATTTTTAATCTATTTCAAGATTATCTTTCTGTATGAATCTTTAGTAGCATTTCAGATTGTTTTGTCACAATAAATTTCTTCTCTTTTTTTGCCATGCCTCGCAGCTTGTGTAATCTTAATTCCCTAACCAGGGATTGAATCCCCTTGGGTCTTCCGCAGTGACAGTACAGAGTCCTAATCACTAGACCACCAGGGAATTCCCTGTCACAAAAAATTCTTAAAATTGAATAAAATAAAGGCAAATAAAAACTAGGGAAGAGTTGTAGTACATATATATTTGCTAAGGGACCTACTTCATTAACAAATAAGTCCTAACAATAAGAAAATTACGAATTGTTCTATTGAGAAATGAGCAAAGAATATAAAGAAGCATATGATGGTGAAAGAAATACAAATGACCAACATGTGGAAAGATATTTAATCTCATTCATAAAACTGAAAGAACAAGAAAACAAAACAATTTTTTCATTTGTCAGTTTGCCAACTTTGGATTTTTCTCAATCTTTTGAAATGTTGGGACATATTCATTCTTAATCATTTGCTCGTGGAGCTTACATTTGTGTAACTTCTTGTGGGGCAATTTAACAATGTTTATCGATATTGAAGATGCATTTATCCTTTGATTCAACAATTCCAGCACCCTAGCACCAGATTTGCTTTACATAAAATCTCAGAAATATTCTAAACACATTCACTGCAGCTTCAGTTCTAAAAGAAAAAAATCTGGAAATAACCTTAATGACCGAACACATGTTGGAATATTTCACAGCATTAGAGAATGAAGTCAATGTGTATGTACTGATATGGAATGATCTCTTTTCATGATGAGTTTTTCATTCATTCCTGTTTTCTTTCCAGAAGAGTTTATTCAAGATCAACTGTAATCTACCAGTAATCTACTCTAACACTCACCATACAGTGGTAAATGAGGTGGCTTAACCCCAGCCCTCATGCCACTTACATCTAGTTAGAAAGATAAACAGGAACAGCAGTAAAATCATTTGAGTTATTACTGTGTGTGTGTGTGTGTGTGCATGCATGCATGCACCCTTGGTTGTGTCCAACTCTTTGTGACCCCATGGACTGTAGCCCACCCGGCTCCTCTGTCCATGGGGATTCTCCAGGCAAGAATACTGGAGTGTAGTGCCATGCCCTCCTCCAGGGAATCTTCCCAACATCTGTATCTCCTCCAGGGATCAAACCCACATCTCCTGCATCTGTTGCATTGCAGGTGGATTCTTTTCCACTGTGCCACCAGGAAAATCTTTTGAGGTAGTATTAAGTGTTAGTTTCTCAGTCATGTCCGACTCTTTCGGACCCCATGGACTGTAGCCCACCAGGCTCCTCTGTCTATGGAATTCTCCAGGAAGAATACTGGAGTGGGTTTCTATTTTCTTCTCTATGGGAACTTCCCAACCCAAGGATCAACCCCAGGTCACCTGCATTATAGGCAGATTCTTTACCATCTGAGCCACCAGGGAAGCCCAGTATTAAGTTCCTTAAAAAACTTAATACAAAGTAGTTGAGTAGATAGTGATGTGGTAAGGCTGGAGGGGATACATTTCAATTTTCATTTTTAGAATGTTTTGTATTATTTGAATTGGTTTTTTTTTTTGCTATCATTAGAAAATTTTCCTTTTACTTATGAAAAAAGACTAAAAATATGTTTTGAATGATGCTAGATGTTTTCTCCCCTAGAGTTGAGATAAAAATCAAAGTAAAACTGTGTCTAGGTTATAAGATCTAACTCTGGAAATAAATGTGGTGTTTTAACTCTTGTTTTCTGTTTTCTTTTTGTTTTCTAAGAAATTTGTTATTAACTTTGGCAGTTTTCATGTACCTTGTGGGAATCTGAGGAAATGTAGTTGAGAGGATCCCTTAAGTGACTTAAATTATGACAGTCAGTTCTTAGCCCTCCTGATAGTGTTTAGAAAAGCTTCTTGAATCTTTACAGCACCCCTTTGAAAAAGCATGCCTTTCATCATTTAAAAATACTGTACAATATAACAGAGAAATTGCATAAAACCTAAAAATATGACTTAACAACTTGCTGTAAAACAAACACTGTGTAAACACTCTACTGGTCAAGAAATAGAAACCTGGCAGAAGCTTCCTGTGTGCTGCTTCCAAATCGTGATCTATTCTTCCATACCCACCCCAGCCTTGCACACAGGTGAACTAATAGCCTGTCTCTTTTAGAGTTTCTTTATTCCTTCCCTTTAGAGTTTTATCATCCACACATACACACACACACACACACACATGTCTCTCTATCTATCTATATATATTACTTGTACATGAATGTTCATGGAAGCTTTCTTATTTGTGGTAGTCAAAACCTGGAGACAACTCAAACATCCATCAGCAGGTGGACTGGTAAACAAATTTTTGTCCATCTATACCATAGACTACTACTCAACAATAAAAAGAAATGAACTACCGATACACATATACAAACAAAAATAGATGTATCTTTTATAAAATTTAAAGCAGTTTTATTTTTAATTGCTAAAGCTTGGAAGCAACCAACACATCCCTCAACAGTGAATGGATAAACATACTGTGGTACATCCATACAATGGAATATTATTCAGTGACAAAAGGAAATGAGCTATCATGCACATTAAGACATGGAGGAAATTTAAATGCATTATTAAGTGAAATATGCCAATCTGAAAAGGCTACATGCTATATGATTCCCAAGATAAAAACATTTTGGCAAAGGCAAAATTATGGAGACATTAAAAAGGTCAGTGGTTGCTAAGGGTTCAGGGGTGGGAGGGAGGGAGGGAGGGATGAGTAGCTGGAGAACAGGATAATTTCAGGAGTGAAATTGTTCTGATATTGTAATGGTGGATACCTGTTTCATCATTTTACATTTCTCAAACCCAAAGAATGTACAACACAAAGAGTGAGCCTAGATGCAAACTATGAACTACAGTTAATAATGTATCAATATTGGCTCATCAGCTGCACCAGATATATCAAGATAATGCAAGATGTTAATAACAGGGAAACTTTGTGTTATGGGTTATATAGAAACCCTCTGTACTTTCCACTTAACTTTTCAGTAAATCTAAAACTTCCCTTAAAAAACCAAAGGTAAGCATAAAAGTGTAGGATAGAGAAGAGAGTTAAGATACTTTCTGTGTGCTGGACTTTTATTTGGAGTGGCTGAGTGTGTGGTTGTTGTTTAGTCGCTGTTATGTCTGACTCTTTTGCAACCCCATGGGGTGTAGCCTGCCAGGTTCCTCTGTCCATGGGATTTCCCAGCAAGAATACTGGAGTGGGTTGGCATTCCCTTCTTTAGTATTCTTTAGTTTTGCCTATTTTTAACTTTTATATTAGTAGATTTATACTGCATGTATTATTTCTTTTTCCTTCTTGATTTTATCCTTCATGTTAAAATGGGTTCATTCACATAGCTGCATTTAGCCATTGGTGTACTTGAGCTGATGCCTAGCAGCTCAAGAGAGCTGACTGTATGCATCTCTCCTCAGTCCCATGCCCAATGACATTACATTGATAATGTGAATTTAGCTGAGGTAAGAGCATTTGCACCACAAAAATTAGAAAATACAACAAATCAGAGCTTTCTTTTTCTTTTTTTCCCAGCAAGCCCATTGTTCAGCATTAACCAGCACAGCAGTGCATTTAGCTGTAGCTACACCATTGCAATTGTGGTGCCTTCTTTCATTATATAACTAAACCACAGTTTATTTACCCATTCTTGTGTTGATGGACAGTAGAGCTGTTTTGGCTTCCCTGGTAGCTCAGCTGGTAAAGAATCCACCTGCAATGCAGGAGACCTGGATTTGATCCCTGGGTTGGGAAGATCCCCTGGAAAAGGGAAAGGCTACTCACTCCAGTATTCGGGCCTGGAGAATTCCATGGCCTGTGTAGTCCATGAGGTCACAAAGAGTCAGACATGACTGAGCAACTTTCACTTCAGAGCTGTTTTAAGTTTTCTTCAATCAAGAACTGTTCACCTGTTACATTTCTTGTACATGTGTCCTGATATGCATAATAAGCACACATATAGGTACATACATATACATACATATGTAAGAGTGGAATTGTTGGCTCACAGTTCAGGCTTAGCTCTCAGATCTCTAGTCCTTTTCTTGTATGGGCTCAGTAACTTCTTCGTATCTTGTTAGGATTTTTTTCAATGCTTAGTGTGCTGCTTCTTTGTTTGTTGTCTGCTTGTTTGTTTACTTGTTTATATTTTGCCTAGTTTTTTGTTTTGCTTTATTTTTAGTGTTTTTCAGTAAAAAGGTTGGTCTAATTTATCAAAACTTTTTAATCAAAATCTTGCTTTTCACTGCTCCCTCAATAACACCTTGGAGATATTCTTGATGTTGCTACCTCCTCAATTGCACCATTAGACAAATAGTTCAACTGCTGAGACAGGGCTATTTTATAGACAACTTTTAATGGATATAAAGAATCATCTGTTTGGTAAGGAAAATTGATGTCAGAAAAGAATAAATATCCAACAGCTTAGAATAGAGCAGAAGCCCCCTATGTGATACATTCATTGGTTCGAGCACAATATTCTGTTCACAGGGAGCATAGATTCTGAAAGTAGAATCTGATTTGCTCCATGGTGCCCATAAGAATGTTCTGAGGGCAAGACTTCAATGAACTTGTGATTCCCTCCTCCTCTGTTTATTCAAGTTGTGTTTGTGCTTGGGGGAGTTATGGAGTTTAGGGAGCAAAGAGGAGCAGAGAAAGGATGAAAAATGCCCCATTCCATCATTCTCTTTTAAAGTACATTCTATTCTTTCATGGATCACCACTGCATTAAGGACTATTCAAGGAGCTTCCATTTGACTTTTTCTGACCATTTACAAATTTAATACTCCTAAGTCCAAAATCACGGCAGATGGTGACTGCAGCCATGAAATTAAAAGATACTTGCTCCTTGGAAGAAAAATTATGACCAACCTAGGCAGCATATTAAAAAGCAGAGATACTACTTTGCCATCAAGTTCCATCTAGTCAAAACTATGGTTTTTCCAGTAGACATGTATTAATGTGAGAGTTGGATTATAAAGAAAGCTGACTGTTCTATACATCTGTGTCTCTTTTGCTGTCTTGCATACAGGGTTATTGTTACCATCTTTCTAAATTCCATATATATACACAGATGTATAGAACAGTCTTTTGGACTCTGTGGGAGAGGGTGAGGGTGGAATGATTTGGGAGAATGGCACTGAAACATGTATATTATCATATGTGAAATGAATCGCCAGTCCAGGTTCAATGCATGATACAGGGTGCTCGGTGCTGGTGCACTGGGATTACCTGAGAGGGATGGGATGGGGAAGGAGGTGGGAGGGGGGTTCAGGATGGGGAACATATGTACACCTGTGGTGGATTCATGTCAATGTATGGCAAAACCAATATGATATTGTAAAGTAATTAGCCTCCAATTAAAATAAATACATTTATATTAAAAAAAAAAGAAAGCTGAGCACTGAAGAATTGATGGTTTTGAACTGTGGTGTTAGAGAAGACTCTTGAGAGTCCCTTGGACTGCAAGGAGATCCAACGAGTCCATCCTAAAGGAAATCAGTCCTGAATATTCATTGGAAGGACTGATGCTGAAGCTGAAACTTCAGTAGTTTGGCCACCTGATGCGAAGAACTGACTCCTTGGAAAAGACCCTGGGAAAAGATGCTGGGAAAGATTGAAGGCTGGAGGAGAAGGGGACGACAGAGGATAAGACGATTGGATGGCATCATTGACTTGATGGACATGAGTTTGAGTAAACTCCAGGAGTTGGTGATGGACAGGGAGGCCTGGCATGTTGCAGTCCATTGGGTCATAAAGAGTCGGACATGACTGAGTGACTGAACTGAACTGAACTGAAGTCCTATTTGCTCAGATTTTTGCTTTCTGCATGGTGAAAAGATATAACTCCTATCAATATATTTTACTTCCCAAAACATGGATATTTTAGTGATGTTTCCATTCCATGTTTTAACTTTGATGATTATTCCTCATTCAGAGAGACTTTTGGGGGGATATTTGAAGACAGTGTATATGATGGGCTTTCCAGGGGTCACTTGTGGTAAAAAACCATCTACCAATGCAGGAGATGCAGGTTCCATCCCTAGATCAGGGAAGATCCCCTGGAGGAGGGCATGGCAACCCACTCCAGTATTCTTGCCTGGAGAATGTCATGGACAGAGGAGCCTGGTGGGCTACAGTCCATAGGGTCACAAAGAGTCAGACACGACTGAAGCAGCTTGACACACACACACAAAGGTAGCAAGAACAGGAATGCTGAAAATTTTTCACTCCAATTTTCCAGGTATACACAGCCCAATACTGAAGCTGGATGAGGAAAAATAAGAATTGCCCCCTTCCATAGCTCCCATGATGAGCTTCACATCAAATAACAAGTAATGGCAATCCACTTTTCTCTGGAGGAGGGGCAAGACCATGGAGAGAGAACCCAAGTGATACACGTGTGCAGGGCCTTTTGAAAGGTGAGAGTGAAGCAGATGAGCAGGGTGAAATATCTTTGTATCCAAGACCCCACATTAAGTAAAAATAATCATAGTTCTCTCCTGGAGGAATTCAAATTCTGCAGTGCACTGGATATAAGCATAATAAAATCTAAATACAGTTTAATTACTAACTAGATTTATTCAAACTCTTCCACACTAGCAGCCTGTGAAAAGAGGCTAGGAGAGAGGTGTGCTCATTTCTAGTTATAAGTATCATTTACCTCATTCTCCACACAATGTCTAGTATTCAAAGAAAAATTAGGAAAGGTATTCAAAAGTGACTTATGAACAGGAAATAAAATAGTAAAAGAAATCAGAACTAGAAATGATATCAATATTGGAATTTATAAGAAATTTTAAATAACTTTGATTAATAAATTGAAATATCTAGTGCAAAAGGTAGATGACATGCGTAGATAGATGAAGATTTTAATTAAAAGAATTTAAAACAACATATCAAAATTTGCGGTTTGTGGCTAAGGCCATGTAAGTGTCCATCTTAAGAAACTAGAAAAGCAAGAGCAAGTTAAGCAAGCAAAAGGAAGGAAATAACTATAAGAGTAGAAATTAATAAAATAGAAAACGAAAAGACAATAGAGATTATAACCTTTACAAATTGTTAATCACTATATTGTTCACCTGTAACATACAATATTTCATATGGACTGGAAGAAGCACAAGCTGGAATCAAGATTTCCGGGAGAAATATCAATAACCTCAGATATGCAGATGACACCACCCTTATGACAGAAAGTGAAGAGGAACTAAAAAGCCTCTTGATGAAAGTGAAAGTGGAGAGTGAAAAAGTTGGCTTAAAGCTCAACATTCAGAAAACGAAGATCATGGCATCCGCTCCCATCACTTCATGGGAAATAGATGGGGAAACAGTGGAAACAGTGTCAGACTTTATTTTTTTGGGCTCCAAAATCACTGCAGATGGTGAGTGCAGCCATGAAATTAAAAGATGCTTACTCCTTGGAAGGAAAGTTATGATCAACCTAGATAGCATATTCAAAAGCAGAGACATTACTTTGCCAACAAAGGTCCGTGTAGTCAAGGCTATGGTTTTTCAAGTGGTCATGTATGGATGTGAGAGTTGGACTGTGAAGAAGGCTGAGCGCCAAAGAATTGAAGCTTTTGAAGTGTGGTGTTGGAGAAGACTCTTGAGAGTCCCTTGGACTGCAAGAAGATCCAACCAGTCCATTCTGAAGGAGATCAGCCCTGGGATTTCTTTGGAGGGAATGATGCTGAAGCTGAAACTCCAGTACTTTGGCCACCTCATGTGAAGAGTTGACTCATTGGAAAAGACTCTGATGCTGGGAGGGATTGGGGGTAGGAGGAGAAGGGGACGACAGAGGATGAGATGGCTGGATGGCATCACTGACTCGATGGACGTGAGTCTGAGTGAACTCCGGGAGTTGGTGATGGACAGGGAGGCCTGGTGTGCTGCGATTCATGGGGTCGCAAAGAGTCGGACACGACTGAGCGACTGAACTGAACTGAACTGATACCTTAGTAACAAAACATTAAATAAAAAAGACAATAGAGAAATCATCAAAACCAAAAGTTTTTGTTTTTATTTTTTGGAAAATTTCAGCACAATAAACATTTAGATGTATTGAGGTAAAGAAAAGACTACACAAATTACTAAAATCAGGAAAGAAGGGGGCATTTGCAAAAAAAAAAAACTAACATAATAATTAGTGGTGATTGACTGAATAGTTTCATTTAATAATTGGAAATGAGGCAAGAATATCTGCTTTAACTGTAATTATTCAACATTGTGCTGGAGAATCTAGCCAGTGTAATAATACAGGAACAGGAAAAAAGAAATGAAATACACACAGGTTGGAAAGAAAGAAAAAAATTCTTTTTGTTCTTATGTGACACGCTCATCTACAATAAAATGCCAAATAATCTACAAAATAACACACTAGAATTAGTGAGTTTAATAAGATCAAAGAATACAATGTCAATTTCCAAAAATCAAATTATATACTAAGAATGGACCATCACAAAATGACATTTTACAATGAATTTATAATAACATCAAAAATAAATACTTAGGAATAATTTTAATAAAGTATGTTCAAGATTTGTATTATGATATCTAGAAAACTCTGCTGAGAGAAATTTAAAAAAACAACAAATAATAGAGAGATACACTGTTTGTGAATTAGAGACTCATATATGCAATACAGGGCTTCCCAGGTGGTGCAGTGGTAAAGAATCTGCCTGCCAATGCAGGAGGCATAAGAGACGCTGGTTCAATCCTTCAGTCAGGAAGATCCTCTGGAGCAGTAAATGGCAAACCATTCTGGTATTCTTGCCTGGAAAATCCCATGGACAGAGGAGCCTGATGGACTACAGTCCATGGGGTCACAGAGTCGGGCATGACTGAGTGACTGAGCATGCATGCGTATGTAATACATGAATTCTTCATGATTTTTTAATTGGAGTATAGCTAATTTACAATGTTGTGTTACTTTCTGCCATACAGCAAAGTGAATCAGTTATACATACACATAAATCTACTCTTTTTTAGATTCTTTTCTCATATAGATCATCACAGAGTAGAGTTCCCTGTGCTACACAGTAGGTTCTTATTAGTTGTCCATTTCATATAGAGTAGTTTGTATGCATATGTCAGTTCCAGTCTCCCAATTTATCCCTCCCTGCTTTATCCCCTGGTAATCATTTTGTTTTCTACATCTGTGACTCTACTTGTGTTTTGTAAATAAGTCTACTGGTACTCTTTTTTTTAGATTACATATATATAGGTGATATAACACTTGTCTCTCTGTGTCTGACTTACTTCACTCAGTATGATAGTCTTTAGGTCCATCCATTATTTTGTTCTTTATTATGGCTGAGTAATATTCCATTGTGTATATGTACTGCATCTTCTTTAGCCATTCCGCCATTGATGGACATTCAGATTGCATCTATGTCCTGGCTATTATAAATAGTGCCTCAGTGAACATTGGTGTGCGAGTATCTTTTTAAGTGATGGTTTTCCTTGTATACTAGATAGATATCTTGCTCGTTTGTTGGAGAATAATTGAATTTAAACTCTGATAGCCATATAGTACATGGGATTGTGTGGTCCTGATGCCTCATTGGTCTCTTTCTCTAGGCTGTTTGATCCTTGAAGGTTAGTGGTTAGTAAATTACTATTGAATAAATAAATGGGTGTGATTTTTCTATGTCCTAATACTTCTGATATTTTTCACAATAAACATAAGAGTAAATCTGGCATATTCTACTCTGAAGCAGCAAGTGAGACGAAATACCTGATCAATGGTAAATTAGAAAGAGAATATAACCTGAGAAAACATTTTTTACTCAAGGAAGTAAAAATTACCTTTTTATTCATGGATGTACTTCCACACAATATTTTATTTGCATTGATTATTTTTTCTTTTATTATTTGTGTTTAAATCCCCAAGGTAAGAGTGTTAGCTTTGATTAATCATTTTCTTTCTAACATTAAAATTTTCATCTGCCTCCATTATTAGAGTATTTTAGTCACTTCATTTATGAAATACTATAGGAGGAAAGGATTTTATTTTCATAGTTTTATGTAGAAATTTGTTTTAAAATACGCATAGTTGCTCAGCCCATGTATTATGTATGTTTTCTCTAACATTCTGTCATTTCCATATGTTGCAAAAGATGACAAACCTCTTCTAGGTTTAAAGGATGTATAGATATACTTGACCAGAGAGAAAGTACTCTAGCATCCCTGAAATCCTTCCTAAGATTTAAATTTGCATAGGCAGTAGTATTTAATTCAATTAAGGAAGAAAAAAGCAGATTTTTAAGACATCGATTACCTTTGTTAATACTTTCTTGAAATACACAAGGTTTAATTTGCTTTATTTACAATAGAATGATATTGTCTCCTTTCAGGAGGCCCATGAGGGTAAATGAGCATTGTTCTAAGATGTATGATACATTTCTAATCATAGAAATTTCAACTATAATATTATCATTAGAAAGAAATTTTGAGGCCTCTAGTGTTTCTACTGGGGACACAGAGCCATCCTTCTAGGATAATGGTTATTAATAAGTACCACTGGGAATCAAGTCAGTTGATGAACTATGTCTGCAAAAATGTACAGTCACCTTTAAACTTTCTGTTAAGGATATGGGACTGCAGAATGTATCTGAACTTCCCAGGAAGTCAATAACATAAAAGTCCCAATGCCTTTCTTATATGTAAAGATGATCTTTTCTTTTCATCATAAATATATTCCAGAAAAGTTAGTAGAAGGTTATCATTTGTGTTTGAGTTTGGGAACTAAATTAAATCCTCATTCAAGCATACTGGAGGAACTTGAACAAATCTAGGAATAATGGGTCCAAATATGAGGTGATTAAAAGGTCAGTCTGGTACTTCCCTGGTGGTCCAGAGGTTAAGACTATGTGCTTATAATGCAGGGGGCATGAGTTTGATGCCTGGTTGGGGAACTAAGATTCCACATGCCATGAGGCATAGCTAAAATAAATAAATAAATGAATAAATAAAGATTAGTACTCCATTATATTTTGTATGACTCCAAACCAAAGAGGTTTACAACATTATTCATATATACATATTTCTATTTCTCCATGTATCTGGTCATGCAGTTACCCTTCACAGCTTTACCAGAAATGTTCATCTCCATCTCTTTTTGCTCATGTATATGTTACCCAAATTCCTTTATTCTTCTATACCATTAGACTATTGCTGACCATTTATTTATAGTGATTTTTGTCCTTCTCTGATGTTTTATGACACTAACCTGGAATGGTCACTTACCTTAAACCACATGTCTTTTGTAATGTGCATCCCAAACTCAATATTTATCTTTCCAATTAGATTATTTACTTCATCATTTCAGGGGTCTAATATCTTTTCAGGTTCCTTAAGGCAGCGCTTTTCAAGTTGTGGATTGTGTCTCATGAGTGGATTACAAAGTCATCGTAGTGGCTCACAACTAGCAATTCTAAAAGCAATAATGACTCTAGCATTGTGGTTATGAGACAGAATTTGAGAACAAACTAAAAAAACACCAAATTCCACACTCAAAAAAATTTTCATAGTTAATATTAAACCGTCAGAAAGTCATCAAAAATTCAGTGTGTAAAGGTAAATAGTCAAATAGATACGTGGGTGAAAAAACAGAAATAATTTTAAAGAAAGGATGTTTTTCTACTAATTACTGTTTTTCCTAAAACTGTTTCATATAATTTTACTTAAACTGTCAGCTGGTTTATAAGTGGTACTTAAACAGTAGGGAACTTTGACCTCTGTGACTACTTTGAATCTCCTCTGATTTAATATTGTAATCAAAGTCCTGAAAAATGTTGCTTTTGTTTACTTTCCTGTGGAGAATTAAATATTTTAAAAGTCTATAATAAAAAATTTCAGACATACATAAAAGTATATAGAATAGCACAGCTAAAGCATCATTTATCAGAGGAAATTTTATATCTTTAAGTACTTATACAAATAAAGCCAATATACATTTTTCTCTGATAGCTATCTCAGCCAGAAATATGCTTGCCCCATCTGCAGCTACAGTAGTTCCATTGCCAGGACTGGGCTTGTTCTTATTTAAAATTTTGATATTTTGTTCATCATGGATCTTTGCATTAATTTTCATTTTTAAAAATATTGCATTAAAATGTCATTTATCATGATTAATGCATTTTTTGGTGCTTCCTTAAATTTTGTGCCCAAGGTGAGTGCCTCACTTGCCTTATTCTAGTCTTAGCCCTGAGTTGGGCCTCAGAGATCATCATCACTTCCCTTAACACCATCCACAGCATAGACATCACCCAACATTCCAGACTGAGTGAATTCCCTTCGACTGCAGCAGAGAAGCTGGCAGAATTCCCGCATTTACTGAACTGGGAAGGAGCTACCACTGGCCTAAGGGAATGTCTATAGAAGCAGACAGAAACAAGATCACCAAAGACTCCTATGGTGCTTACCTGAAGTTCAGGAGTTTTTCAAGCACGAATGCCACTCAGATTATTATGTCTTTGGTTAATTTGCAGAGCAGGGAAATAGTTGTTTTGTCAATTTTGTATAGCATTATAGTATAAAGAATTGCATAGCTTTGTAGCTACTTGGGGAGAGGATTTACTCATGTTCTCACTTGAACATACCAGAAATCCAGCCTTGGGTCAGCATTTTAATCATTTTTATGTCAACAATTAAAGGTTTTCAAGAAGTAAAGGAAAGTAATAATCAGTAAAAGCCAGTCAGATCTGCAGGCTATTTTCAATATTTTTTAAAGCCCTAACTGAGATAGCATTCATTTCAATAAAGATGTCTGGAATAATTAAAAAGATGTCTTACTTTACTCCTGTTCTAATCACATCATTTCAGAGTGGATTGCAGTTACCTAATGATGTTCATAAGCTGTGTTTGGCGATCATAGATGTTTCTGATCAATTAATAACAGAAAAGGAAATTGTGACTTAATAGATGCAGCTTGTTCTCTAGGCACTGACTTTCAAAATATGAAGTCCATGGGGGGAGGAAGTAATAAATAAGTGGTGTTTGGTGGTTGAAAATTTGAACCAGTACTTTAAAGAAACTTTAGAACAGCCATTTCTCTAAAGCCCAGAGACTCTTGGAAAGTGGAAGAGAGGTAAATATACACTTCAAAGGCTTACCAAGAATGGCTTTAGGATTAGGAATCCTTTTGGATCTCTTCTGGTAAAAGAAATAAATACACCATTAAAAAAGTATGCTTCCTGCTTCTTCTCCTTTGGTAATGGCAACAAAATCCACAACTCGTAATATTTTATATAGGTTTAAAAAATCAGGCAGGCATGCATGCTTCAGTCATGTTCAACTCTTTGCGACCCTATTGACCATAGCCCTCCAGGCTTCTCTGTCCAACGGATCCTCCAGGCAAGAATACTGGAGTTGGTTGCCATGCCCTTCTCCAGGAGATCTTCCTGACCCAGGGATAAAACCAGTGTCTCTTACATCTCCTGCAGTGGCACATGGGTCCTTTACCACTAATGCCACCCATCTCTTCTCCAGTTGATGATGTCTGATAACCCAAACTTAGAGAATTTTAATTTTAAACTTGCTCTATGATTGTGGATATCTTTACAAATGCAAATAGTGCTGGTTGGGGTCTCAAACTCAGCCATGAAAAGATATTAGGGAATGTGAATTAGATACTCAATTCTCTGAGTAAAAATTGGGGAGTGAGCAAGAAGGTAGAAGAATAAGGCATAGCAATCAATACCTGATTGGCCCTCTGAAGAGGAGTGTTCCTTGCTACAAAGTTTTCCTAGGTACAAGACCTAGAAACCATGATAGCCTGCTCTAAGGAGACTAGTTCTTGTGAACTGAGGCTTCATTTGTTTCTCTGAGGATCATGGAGCTCCATTTACCATATATCTAAATAGTTAAAAGTTACAAATCAAGCTAACAAACTGGTCAACCTAAAATACATTCAAACTTACTATCCTCTTATGTTGGCAAATATAACTGTGACAACCTAGAGGGGTGGAATGGGGTGGGAGGTGGGACGGAGGCTCAAGAGAGAGGGGACATGTGTAAACCTATGGCTGATTCATGTTGATGAATGGCAGAAACCAACACAATATTATAAAGCAAAAATCCTCCAATTAAAATTTTAAAAAGCTTATATATTTAAAAGTTAAGCTACCAAAATTAATTATTATTTTTCATGTCTGGTTGTTCTGTTGATGTGTTAGTGATGTTTAGGTAAGTAATAAAATAAGGCAAATGTAGTTTATTAATTATTACATGTTTATATCATGAAAACGTTTCTTGCTTTCATCTCAGTGAAGTTCTTAATAATATTATTATAGTCAATATTTTCACATAATTTGTGAAATTTATTTATACTCTTTATGCTGCTGATCAAAATCCAAACTATCTAGTAAGATTAAAAGCCAAGAACAAAAGTATAATTAATAAATAACAAATTTTTAGGAAAAAAATTAAAATAGAGCTTAAAAGTATTTTAATTTTGAAAAATATAATGAAATCTTACTAAATATTTTTATGAAAATTAAAATTAATAGCAATTTTGGTATTCAATGTTCATTTAGTTGCCAGAACTGGCATCACTTTACTCCTGTTATTTGTAGACCTATATGTAATCAAATTTAAGAGTAATATGAATAGTTTAGTATTGCAAAATTTCCTTCAGATGCCATGTTGCAAACAGCATGCTAACTTGTAATTATTTCCAAATTAGAATGGGAGCACGAAGAAAAGCAAGAAAATGCTATCTCCTCGTTGTCTCAGCATTACTGAGAAATATCTCAATATGCAAAAATTTTCTGTGCTGTTGATGTCTGCAAAGATTTGAAAAATTAGCCTTTTCTCTTACTTTAGTTCTTCTGCCATCAAAATTCTCTTAGAACTCAAAAGAAGTGTCTATTCCAAGTTGCCAGTGGCATATAACAGAGATCTTCACAGCCTTGATCTGTGTTTGCCCTTTGTTTTGAGAACTTCATTTTGTTGGATGCAAATGGCATCTGGTGTAAAGGTGGACATTTTGCACAGTGACTTGTGGATTGTGTGATATTAGCCCTAAGCACCAGAGCTGAGTGCAACAGGTTCCCATATGTTCTTTCACACAATTTTATGTGTGCATATTTGTGGCATTGGGTCCTCTAAAGCATGATCCCTAGGGCAGATGTCCCTCTTGCACAGGTCTGGGAATGGTACTAGCAAAGAAAAGCATTAAATGTTGAAACTACAAAGAGAAAAATCTCAAGATACTTTGTGAAACAAAAATCTCTTTAGTGTATTTAAAGTTGTTTGCTGGGGACAAGTGAGGTAAACACTTTAATCTACCTCCCTTTAAAAATATCTAGGTAATTTCACAATGCTTATTCATGATTTGCATATATTCTTCACATTGCTTTTTCTCCAGTCAGTATTGCTTTTTAAATTTATCCAAGTGATGTACATGGATTAACTCAAATTCAGTTATCTTACTGATGTATAATATTCTATGGTGAATACACTACCATTTATTTATCCCCTCCTTCACTGATGGACATTAATGTTGTTTCCAATTTTTTTGCTATTGAAAATGAATGTTGACATAAATATTTCTGTATGCCACCCTGTGCAAATGTGTGCATTTCTTTATGATATAATCCCCAAAGCATATTTAGATTAAAGGATTTGCATATTATCTGCTTTCTAGATATTGCCAAATTGCACCAATTTGCATTCTATCATGAGTATATGAGCATCCTCATTTCTCTGCAACCTAGACAAAGCTAGGTAATGTAGAATCAATAATAGGTATAAAACAAAAATATTTATTTTAGTCAGTATTTCTCTAATTATTAGTGAGGCTGTTTTTTTTCCAAATGTTTATTGACCCTTCAATGAAATGTTTATTTATATTATTTTCCCATTTTAGAGATATGTTTTAATGAAAATGAACCTTTGATTAGCTGTTCACATCTTCTCCTAACCCTTACAAGACATTGTTTCTTTTAAAAATTTTTAATTGTAAAATTTTGACAATATATTCAGTTGATTTAAGATTATATAAAAAGTTACACATGAGAAACATCTCTCCTGGTTGAGTCACATTAACCTTACTGCCATGCAAACTCCATTGATAATCATTTTTCAAGTTTCATTTTGGTATTTATTCTTCACTTTTGTGTTTCATATGTATTCTTTTTTTTCTTATTAAGAAAGAATTAATTTTCTTATTAAGGAAGAAACTATTAATCTTCTTGGAGAATAAACTGGGCTTCCCAGGTGGCACTCGTGGTAAAGAACTCACCTGCCAATGCAGGAGACTCAGGAGATGCAGGTTCGATTCCTGGGTTGGGAAAATCCCCTGGAGTAGGAAATGGCAGCTCACTCCAGAATTCTTGCCTGGAAAATTCCATGGGCAGAGGAGACTGGTGGGCTACAGTCCATGGGACCGCAAAGAGTCAGACATGACTGAGCAACTGAGCATAAAAAATAAAATAAAGAGATTACCCAGATTAAGAAATGATCATTACAACTTTAGAAGCCCTCTGTTTGTTCTTCCTATTGATAGATTGATTGCATCTTCTTTCCCATCCCTAGAGGTAACCATGTTACGACTTTGCTTTTCTTTATACTTTACCCCTACCTATGGCTTTATTGTATCTCTACATTTCATTGATAGTTTGGCCGAACATAGGATATTAGGTTGGAAATTATTTTCTTTCAACATTTTGAAATTATTTTCTTCTAGATTTCAGTGTTGCTAATGAAGTAGGTATTGCTAATGAAACATCTAGATTTTGATGCTACTAATGGGACATCTGTTATTAATATTAATTATTTTTCATGATTCTCTGATATTATTTGTTCCCCTCACCCTTGGAAGCTTGAAAAATCATGTTTCTTTTCCCAACCTTCTTAAATTTCACAACAATGAATCTGTACCAAGGTATATTTCCACCTATTGTGGTTGACACTTGGTGTGCCCTTTTAATATTGAAATGTGTTTCCTTCAGTTCTGATCCATTTTGTTGAATTATTTCATAGACAATTTCCTCCCCTGCATTTTCTCTTTACAATCTTTCCATAAGTCTTATTATTTAGCTATTGAAATTCCAGAGTATGCTCAGCTTTTTTCTCTTTGACTTCTAATTTCCATTTTTTTTCCTTCTGATTTCTGGATGATTACCTCAAGAGACTTGAGCTCTAGACCTAATATTCCAATTATTTTCTTGGTCTCTCTCTAAGTTTCAGATTCATCATATTAAAAATAAATAAGGTGAACTATGAAATGTTTGACTTGCCTTCCAGCTCTTACTTACTATGAGTTTCACATTGAATCATCAGGTAGGCAGGCAAGTTATCTATTCCCTATGTGAACAGATGAAGGAATTAAGTCTCAGAGAGTTTAAGATCAGAATTAGAACATATCCTTCTGACTTCTGGTCTAGTCTACCTTCTGTTAGACTATGTCACATGGCTCAAAAATCATAATATTGCAGTCATGAACAGAAACTAGTTTGACTAAAATAACAGTTTGCTTTTAAAGTAGTTTTTCTGTACTGTACATGTATGCCAATAATCTATACCTAGTATAATTATCTTTGTCTCTACCTATTCCAAATTTATCTTTCCACGATAATTATTATTCAATAATATAGTAGCAGCAGTTGGTATAATAAATTGCTAACAAGTGATAGACAATTCATTTTCACTAGCCAATTAAACTGACACTTTAAACACTCAACTTTCTCCTTGAATAAAATACATTTTAAACTTTAGAGGAACTGGGGCCCTCAAGTTTAGTTTTAATGATGTGGTCCAGAATTTAAACTATATCTATCTCTTATTTGCATAATACAGACCTTTGTTCAAATACTTCTAATTATGATTATTTCCCTGTATCTAAATGCCTATCTTCACATCTTTTCTCTTCTCTTTCTTTTTCCCAATATTTAAATGATGACATATATAAGATAACATATAAATATATTTAAAGTTAAAATAGTAATAATAATACTAAAACTCCCACATACTATCATCCGCATTAAAATATGGAACATTATCATTACCCCAGAAGATTATCTATGGCCCTCCTTGATTTCATCCTTTTGCCTCACCCTCAGCTATATCTACAATCCTGACTGTATTAGTCAGTTTCAGCTGCCATAACAAAATACCAATGACTGGGTTTCTTAAGCAAGAGAAATTTATTCTTTCACATCTCTGTTGACTAGAATTTCAAGGTCAAGGTGGCAGCAGGTTTTTTTTTTTTTTTTTAATAGACCTGTCTCTTTGGTTTGTAGATAATCACCTTCTCACTGTGTGTTTGTATGATCATCTCTCCTTGTACACATATCTGATGGCTCTCTCTGTTTGTGTCCTAATCCCCTCTTCTCATAAGACCTTCTTACAAGGATTAGGTCCCACGTAATGACCCTATTTTAATATAATTACCTCTTTCATGACCCTATCACAAAATGCAGTCATATTCTAACATACTGAGGCTTAGGGTTTCAACATATGAATTTTGAGGAGACATATTTCAGCTCATAACACTGACCTTTGTGTCAATCATATCTGCCATGGTCTGAATGTTTGTGTCCCTCCAAGATTCATATATTTAAACCTAATCCCCAAGGTCATGGTATTAAGAGGTGGGATCTCTGGGAGATGATTAGAGGCAGGGCCTCTGGAAAATGGATTAGTGCCCTTTTAAAAGTGGCCTAATTGCCCTCTTCCACCATGTAAGAACACAGTGAAGAGGTTTTGTCTATAAATCTGGCTGCGGGCCTTCACCAGACACCAAATCTTCCAATGCCATGATTTGAATTTCCAGCCTCTTAACACCGTGAAGTAAATTCCTGTTGTTTATAAACCACCCAATTTGGTATTTTAGCAGCCCATACAGATGGGCCACTTGGAGTCTTCAGTCCTTTGAGTCAATAGGCACAGATTAATCCTAATTAGTTACTCAGGGAAAATTTGACTACTATTCCACAGTGGAGGTAAGAAAGAATATATCTGGAATACAGAAGATTTCTTAGGGCATTTCTTAGTATTATTGCACCCTGTGATTAAATCAATGGAAAATTATAACAACATGATCAAGGTAGGACTGCTAATGGCTCAGACCTTTCAGGAATGAAGGTTCGGGTCATCCCATCAGATCAAGAACCACAACCAGTCGAGGTGCTTGAGGAAGGAAAAGGGAATATGTAATAAGTAGTGGAAGAAGGCAGTTAAAAATACCAGCTATGACCATGTGATCAGTGACAGAAACAGGGACTGTAATTGTCATGACTATTTTCTCCTTATATTGTTATGAATATGTTGTGTGTATATATACATATTGTTGTTGTTTGGTTGCTGAATTATGTCTGACTCTTTTGTGACCCCATGGACTGTAGCCCACCAGGCTTCTCTGTCCAAGGGATTTCCCAGGCAAGAATGCTGGAGTGGGTAGCCATTCCCTTCTCCAGGGGATCTCCCCAACCCAGGGACTGAACCCCAGTCTCCTGCATTGCAGGCGGATTCTTTACTGTCTAAGCCACCAGGGCTTCCCTTTTTCAAGTATAGTTTAAGGAAATGCAGATGGATGTTAAATTGACAAGAGGTGGGAATGTGATAGTCAATTTTATGTGTCAACCTGAACGGGCTGAGGGATGTAGAGATAGCTGACAAAACATAATTTCTAAGTGAGTCTATGAGGGTGTTTCTGGAAGAGAATAGCATTTGAGTTGATGAACTGAACAAAGCAAAGCAGATTACCTTTCCCAATGTGAGTGGGCATTTTCCAATGAACAGAAGGCCAGAATAGAACAAAGAGGTAGAGGAAAGGTGAACCATTCTCTGGTTGAGCAGATACATCCATCTTCTCCTGTCCTCACACACAGGTACTTCTGGTTCTCAGACATTTGGGCTTCACATGGGACTTAGACCATAATGTGTTTGGACTTAGACTGAGTCATACCATCAGCTTGTGGGTCTTCACAACCTTCATAACATTGTAAACCAATTCCTATAATAAATCCCCTCTTATACATAGTGACATATCCTATTAATTCTGTTTCTCTGGAGAAAGTGAAAGTGTTAGTCTCTCAGACATGTCCAACTCATTGAGACTCCATGGACTATAGCCTGCCAGGCTCCTTTGTCCATGGGATCCTCCAGGCAAGGATACTGGAGTGGGTATTCATTCCCTTCTCCAGGGGATCTTCCCGACCTAGGGATCGAACCTGGGTCTCCCACATTGCAGGTAGATTCTTTACCATCTGAGCCACCAGGGAACCCTGATTAATACCATACCCTTGCTTTAGTCATTTCAGGTTGATGTAACAAAATGCCATACTGGGTGGCTTATAAAGAATAGAAATTTGTTTCTCACAGCTCCAGAGGCTGTAAGTCAGAGATCAGGGTTCCAACACAGTTGGATTCTGACAAGAGCCCTTTTCTGGCTCAGTTCAGTTCAGTCACTCAGTCATGTCCAACTCTTGTGACCCCATGGACTGCAGCACACCAGACTTCCCTGTCTATCACCAACTCCCAGAGCTTTCTCAAACTCATGTCCATCGAGTTGGTGATGCCATTCAACCACCTCATCCTCTGTCATCCCCTTCTCTTCCTGCCTTCAATCTTTCCCAGCATCAGGGTCTTTTCTAATCAGTCAGTTCTTCGCATCAAGTGGCCAAAGCACTGGAGTTTCAGCTTCAACATCAGTCCTTCCAATGAATATTCAGGACTGATTTCCTTTAAGATTGACTGGTTTGATCTCCTCGCAGCCCAAGGGACTCTCAGGAGTCTTCTCCAACATCACAATTCAAAAGCATCAATTCTTCAGCACTCAGCTGTTATTATAGTCCAACTCTCACATTCATACATGACTACTGGAAAAATCATAGCTTTGACTAGATGGACCTTTGTTGGCAAAGTAATGTCTCTGCTTTTTAATATGCTGTCTAGGTTGGTAATCATTTTTCTTCCAAGGAGCAAATGTCTTTTAATTTCATGGCTGCAGTCACCATCTGCAGTGATTTTGGAGACCCCCAAAATAAAGTCTCTCACTGTTTCCATTGTTTCCCCATCTATTTGCCATGAAATGATGGGACTGGATGCCATGATATTAGTTTTCTGAAGTTTTAAGCCAACTTTTTCACTCTCCTTTTTCACTTTCATCAAGAGGCTCTTTCGTTCTTCTTCACTTTCTGCCATAAGGGTGGTGCTATCTGCATATCTAAGGTTATTGATATTTGTCCCAGCAATCTTGATTCCAGTTTGTGCTTCATCCAGCCTAGCATTTTGCATGATGTAGTGTGCATATAAGTTAAATAAGCAGGGTGATGATATACAGCCTTGACATACTCCTTTTCCAATTTTGAACCAGTTCATTGTTCCGTGTCAGGTTCTAATTGTTGCTTCTTGACCTGCATACAGATTTCTCAGGAAGCAGGTCAGGTGGTCTGGTATTCCCGTCTTTTTAAGAGTTTTCCACACCCTTCTGGCTGGTAGACTACTAATTTCTTGTATTCTCAATAGTGGAAAGCAGAGCAAGGGAAGGAAACTCTATTGTGACTCGTTATTTATCCAATTCATTAATGGAGGCTCCACCTTTATGACCTCATCTCTCAAAGGCCCCACTTCCTAATACCATCACTTTGAGGAGTTTTAACATATGAATTTTTGGGGACACAAACACTCATTCTATAAAATTACCTTATGTTGGATATATTTGAACATTACTTAGATTTGCCAGTTTTTGAACTTTACATCAGTGGAACCAGTGCTCTATCCCACTGGGTCTTATTTCTATCAATTCTTTGAGATACATTATTGATCTTCACTGCAATACAGATTTATTGCACAATTTATCTATTATATTGTTAATACATTTATTTCTACTTTGTTGTCATTATTAACATTGCTGTTATGAAAGTTCTTGTACATGCTTTCTGGTGTCTATTTGTAAGAATTGCTCTAAGCTTTTATGGGCTTCCCCAGTGGCTCAGCATTAAAGAATCCACCTGCAATGCAGGAGACACAGGAGATGCAGGTTCGATCCCCAGATGGGGAAGTTTCCCTGGAGGAGAACATGGCAACCCACTCCGGTATTCTTGCCTGGAGAATTCCATGGAGAGAGGAGCCTGGTGGGGTATAGTCCATAGGGACACAAAGAGTCAGATATGACTGAAGTGACTGAGTGTGCTCGCAAGCTTGTGTATAGTAGTAGAACTTCTGGGTCATGGGTTTTGTGTACAGTCAATTTTACACAAGGTGCCTTTTGTTTCTAGTTGACATTTCCCCCTTCTTTCTTTAGTGGAACTCTGATTTTCATTTGGCCAGATGACCATTCAAAATAGAGACTTTATTCTCATCTCCCTTGGTAAAGAGAAAGCATGACTATTAGTTGGGTCTTTTTGGAAGGCTGCTTAAAGAAAGCTGACTGCTAGGAGTTTGGTTGCCCTTTGTACTTCCTGCTACTTGAAATGGAAGTTAGTGACTATCCAGCAGCCATCTTGATCTTTAAAGATGAAAATCGTGTCCTAGGAGCAGAAAGAAGAAACTGTGGTTTCCAGAGGACACTGTAGACTTCCATCTCTGGCCTTCCAAACTTCAGACTTCTTTCCTGTGAGATATTAAATTTTTTTGTGTTTAAGCCACTATTTTGCAGTTTGAGTACTTGCAGCTAAATACAGTTCCTAACTCAAACACATTTTCAAATGTAGTTTGATATTCTGTTTCTGATATTTGAGCATACAAAAATATTTTGAATTTTTGGCTTGTTACCTCTCAATTTCATGATTTTTTCTTCTTTAATTTATTTTTTGTATTGAAGGATAATTGGTTTACAGAATTTTGTATGATTTCTTGATACCTCTTAGAGAAGAATCTTTATTTCAAAATGTCAACTATTACTCTAAGGAATAAGAGATCTTTGATAAGAACACTTGATAGTCCCTAAGAAAACATAGCAGTGATTCTCCATCTCACAGGAAGTCTCTGCCTTTAATAAGTGTTTCCATGCAAAAATGGATTATAGAGGACTATAGATTTATTACCTGAGAAGTTGTGATTAATCTTACTATACACATTTCTCATTTACCAATATATTTCTCCCAGTCTCTGACTCTCCCCAGAATTAACCACTACCATTACTTTAAAAATTCTTTATGGCTGTGAAAATATAATTCTTAAGCAATATATTATTAAAGCTGCTTGTTTTGAGTCTATAAAATTATAGTTTACTGTATTTTGTCTTCTGGAATCTCCTTTTCTGTCTCAAAATTAGTTTTCCAAGAATCATCTATGATTTAATGAGTCACTAAAAGCATGATTTAGGATATAATTAGCTGTCATAATAGACAAACTCTCAAATCTAAGTATTGCAACTCATTTTCCTGCATAAAGTCTAAAATACACAATTTTAATAGTGTATGGCTCTCATCCAATTGATGAATCAGGAACTTAGAATTCCTCCATCCTATCCTCTGCTGTCTTCAACATATGGTTTCCTAAATTGCCATATTTATCTTCCCTCAAGCTAAAGAGAGAGGAAAAACATGGAGGATCCATGGAGGATGTTTCTGAGGTGGCACACATCACTTCTCACATTCCATTTATGAAAACTCAGTCACATGCTACACCCATGGAGGTGTGCTTCTCAGATCTCCCTTCAGCATAGTAGATGCTTGAAGGGATTCAGTGAGCTGACAGCCTCCAGCTGCAACACCTGTAAGATCTATCACAACATTCAAAGTGAGGCCAGGCAGGCAGTTTCCAACCAGTGACTGAGCATGGCAAATTTACAAAGCCCTGAATATTTTTACCCAATGCAGAATGTATCTGTTGGCAAGATTTGTGTTGGGCTTTCACATTGGACTAACCAAAACTTAATCAGAACCACATTGCGGTCTGAAGTTTTCCTTAGCCACTCATTCTTCCTTCCCCTCTCCTTTCACATGGGTGAGACCTGCATCATGGTTTGAAGGGTATCCGGTCTACTCTTCTGTCTGCCCTTTGTTATTCATAGGACTCACTGTCAATGAAATTCTTACACTACTAATTCCATCTTTGTGGTGGCTTCCCAGAGGATTCCAAATGACACATATGATCACATGTAAACACACAGGAGGATACATAGGAGGCTGGAAAATAGAGGCTAGTTGTATTCCCAGGAATAAGAGGAAATAGGTGCAGTGATGAGCTGATCAGTATCTGCCATAATTTAGCTTATTAATTTTTACTGATGCATGAAAGCTCTTCTGTGAATATTACCACAATCTATTTTATTCATTTTTCTGTCAGTGGACAATTGGATTGTTCTGAGTTGGGGTGGGTTGTTGGTTTTTTACCATTACAAGCATCGCAGCTATGAAGAAACTCGCACATATCCTGTAACATAATTATTAGGGTTTCTCTCAGCTATATGTACTTACGAGTGGTTGCTAAACTGTAAGATATGCATGTGTTCAATTTTGTAAGATTATGTTGGATTATTTCCCATAGAAGTTTTATCAATTCATACTCATGCCAGCTATGTATGAAAGTTCCTTTTGATCCACATCCCCTCCACTTGTTTTGTTAAATTCTTAATTTTTGCCATTATTGTCAGGTATAAGAAAATATTGGAATTAAATAACAACTTTCCTCTGTCCTCCATGGTTTCTAGGACCTACTAAAGAAGTTTTATAAATATTTGTCCTAGTATAGCCAGCCCCTCTCTCTATTAGCTCATTCATACTACTCAGATCTGTCTGTGTTTATTTTTCTCATTCACTATCTTTTGCTTCTACATCACAGGTTCTTTGCTTTGTTTTTCTCTTTTAATATTCTCTGATTGCTGTAGCAATCCAAAACTATGCTTAACAAAAATGGTGAGAGTGGACATCCTTGTCTTGTTCCAGATCTTAGGCAAAATGCTTTCAGCTCATCACCATTGAGTATGATGTGAGCTGTAGGTTTGTCATGCATGCATTTGTGCTAAGTTGCTTCAGTCATGTCCAACTCTCTGCAACCCTATGGACTGTAGCCCACCGCATTCCTCTGTCCATGGGATTCTCCAGACAAGAATACTGGAGTGGGTTGTCATGCCCTCCTTCAGGGGATTTTCCTGACCTGATGATCAAACCTGCGTCTCCTGCATCTCCTTCATTGTAGGCAAATTCTTTATCACTGAGCCACTGAGGAAGCCCCAGGTTTGTCATGCATGGCCTTTATTATGTTGAGGTATGTTCCCTCTAAATCCACTTTCTGGAGAGTTTTTATCATAAATAGGTGCTGAATTTTGTCAAAAGATTTTTCTACATCTATTGAGATGGTAATATGATTTTTATTCTTCCATTTGTTGATGTGGTGTATCACACTGATTGATTTGGAGATATTGGACGATCCTTTCATCCTTGGGATAAATTCCACTTGTTCATGGTGTATGATCCTTTAAATGTATTGTTGGATCCAGATTGAAAGTATTTTGTTGATTTTTGCATCTATGTTCATCAGTGATATTGGTCTGTAATTTTCTTTCTTTCTTTCTTTCTTTTTTTTTTTTTTTTTTTTGTATCTTTGTCTGGTTTGGATCAGTGTGATGGTAGTCTCATAAAATGCATTTGGAAGTATTCCTTCCTCTGAAATTTTTTGGAAGAGTATCAGAAGGATAGGTGTTAGCTCTTCTCTAAATGTTTGATAGAATTTGCTGGTGAAGCCATCAGGTTCTGGACTTTTGTTTGTTGGAATTTTTAAAATCATAGCTTCAATCTGAGTGCTTGTGCCTGTTCATATTTTCTATTTCTTCCTGGTTCAGTCTTGGCAGATTTTACTTTTCTAAGAATTTGTTCATTTCTTTCAGGTTGTTCATTTAATTGGCATACAGTTTAAAAGGTGTTGGTGAAGATATGGAGAAAACTCTTTTACGCTGTTGGTGGAAGTATAAATTGGTGCAGTCACTATGGAAATTCTCAAGAAAGGTCCTCAAGAAATTAAAAATAGAACTGCCATGTGATCCAGTAATTCTACTTTGGGGTATATATATCCAAAGGAAATGAAATCATTATCTCAAAGAGATAGGTATACTTCTGTGTCCATTGCAGCATTATTGACAGTAGCCAAGATATGGAAACAGGTTAAGTGTCCACTGATGGATGAATGGATAAAGAAAATATGATCATATATATGTGTGTATATGTATATACATATGTATATACACATAATGGATTATTATTCAACCTTTAAAAAGAAGGAAATGAGATAATTTGCAACAATATGTTTAAACTTGGAGGCATTATTATGCTAACTGAAATAAATCAGACAGAAAGGTGACATGGGGGAAATAGGGAGAGGCTAGTAAAAGGGTACAAACTTTTAGCTATGAGATGAATAATGTCTGTGAATCTAATGTATACCATAATGATTAGCTAATATTGTATTTTATGATTAAAATTTTCCAAAATAATAGAACTTAAGTTTTGGGCACCTCATGCAAAGAGTTGACTCATTGGAAAAGACTGATGTTGGGAGGGATTGGGGGCAGGAGGACAAGGGGACGACAGAAGATGAGATGGCTGGATGGCATCACCGACTCGATGGACGTGAGTTTGAGTGAACTCCGGGAGATGGTGATGGATAGGGAGGCCTGGCGTGCTGCAATTCATGGGGTCGCAAAGAGTTGGACATGACTGAGCGACTGAACTGAACTGAACTGAACTGAAGTGTTCTCACCAAAAAAAAAAAAAAAAGAGAGAGAGAGAGAAGGAATATGTGAGGTTGTGGATATGTTAAATAACTCAGTGGAGGGAATCCTTTCATAGTGTGTATGTTTACCAAATCTTCACTTTAGTTGTATATTTTGAATATTATGATTCTGTCAATTATACCTAATTAATTCTGAAAAAAAATGAAATGGCAAAAAAAAAAAAAAACACTTTTATGTTTCTCTCCCAATGATTTTAGACTCTTCACCGAACATTACAAATAATTCTGTGAGTTCAAGCGATGATTCTATGCTAACTTGCCAGATTAAGAAATTTGATATATCAATGGATCTCAGCAATAAAAATGATGAGTTCATTCATTCAATTAATACTCTTTGAGCACCTTTTATATGCCAGGCAATCTTTTAGGCAACTGGGGCACACTTTATTTTTTATAAAAGATATTTTTTTCTAACAGTATGTGATTCTATTATTACATTTATTTATGACACATACATAATTAAAATACAAGCAATTCTATGAAAATGGTTTTCACAACTCATGAACCATTCTGATGGTGGGGAGGGAAGTGAAGTGAAGTGAATTCGCTCAGTTGTGTCTGACTCTTTGTGACCCTGTGGACTGTAGCCCACTATGCTCCTCTGTCCATGGGATTTTCCAGGCAAGAGTACTGGAGTGGGTTGCCATTTCCTTCTCCAGAGGATCTTCCTGACTCAGGGATCAAACCCAGGTGTCCCGCATTGTAAGCAAGACACTTTACCATCTGAGCCACCAGGGAAGTCCTTAGTGGGGAGGGAAGCTGAGGGTAAAGAGTTGGAGATACTTACAAACTGTTTCTAGCAAGGGAGTCAAGCCCTTCTTTGCTACATTTAGAAGAGAGAAAGGATGAAGGCATTTCCTTACTGATGTGTGAGTATGACTGTGTGGCATGCGTGTTCAGGCAGGAGGGGTAGAGTGTGGGTACACAGGGACCAGTAGTAGGCTGTCACATGGTTAGCTCAGTTGTGAAGATGATGAGGTTGGAGGAAATCGAGCCAGAAGGGGCCAGGGAAGGTGTTAGGAATACAAAGTCCAACTGATGAGAAATGGTCCAAATCTACAATTGCAACACCCAGTTTTAGAAGATAGTAAGTTTGCTAAGATTAAGAGTTAAAGGTGTCCACTGAGAGTGCTTCCTTTAGGTTTCCAGGGCTCTCCATTTCTTTTGTCCATCCTTATCTATTTCTGCTTTATTGACTATGCCAAAGCCTTTGACCGTGTGGATCACAATAAACTATGGAAAATTCTGAAAGAGATGGGAATACCAGACCACCTGATCTGCCTCTTGAGAAACCTATATGCAGGTCAGGAAGCAACAGTTAGAACTGGACATGGAACAACAGACTGGTTCTAAATAGGAAAAGGAGTACATCAAGGCTGTATATTGTCACCCTGCTTATTTAACTTATATGCAGAGTACATCATGGGAAACACTGGGCTGGAAGAAACAGAAGCTGGAATCAAGCTTGCCGGGAGAAATACCAATAACGTCAGATATGCAGACGACACCACCCTTATGGCAGAAAGTGAAGAGGAACTAAAAAGCCTCTTGATGAAAGTGAAAGAGGAGAGTGAAAAAGTTGGCTTAAAGCTCAACATTCAGAAAACGAAGATCATGGCATCCGGTCCCATCACCTCATGGGAAATAGATGGGGAAACAGTGGAAACTGTCAGACTTTATTTTTTTGGGCTCCAAAATCACTGCAGATGGTGACTGCAGCCATGAAATCAAAAGACGCTTACTCCTTGGAAGGAAAGTCATGACCAACCTAGATAGCATATTGAAAATCAGAGACATTACTTTGCCAACAAAGGTCCGTCTAGTCAAGGCTATGGTTTTTCCAGTGGTCGTGTATGGATGTGAGAGTTGAACTGCGAAGAAAGCTGAGTGCTGAAGAATTGATGCTTTTGAACTGTGGTGTTGGAGAAGACTCTTGAGAGTCCCTTGGACTGCAAGGAGATCCAACCAGTCCATCCTAAAGCAGATCAGTCCTGGGTGTTCACTGGAAGGACTGATGCTGAAGCTGAAACTCCAGTACTTTGACCACCTTATGCAAAGAGTTGGCTCATTGGAAAAGACCCTGATGCTGGGAGGGATTGGGGGCAGGAAGGGAAGGGGACAACAGAGGATGAGATGGCTGGTTGGCATCACTGACTCGATGGACATGAGTTTGGGTAAACTCCAGAAGTTGCTGATGGACAGGGAGGCCTGGCGTGCTGAGATTCATGGGGTTGCAAAGAATCGGACACAGCTGAGCGACTGAACTGAACTGAACTGAATATTCATACGTGAGAGTAGCACTGCCAGTTAATATAAAGTCAAGAAACACAAAGAACTCACTTTGCCCGAGGAACTAAGAAATAAACTTTCTGTGTTTTGTGTTTCAGAGCAAAGTGAAATGATTTAAACTCAGTCATTTGAAGTCATTTTGTGTTTAAAGGAAATGAAGGATGAACGTGGGCAGAGAAAATGACTCTCCTGGTCCCAGGGAAGCCTTATAGGAAAAGAGAGTTCTGGGGCACCCAGGCAGTCTGGGGAATTGCTATAAAATGTAGCAAAATACTGGGCCTGTTGCAGCTTAATATCAGCTTCATTTCTGGAACCATAAATAGGGAGGGAAAGGTCATTCAAGATACTGTCAAAAACATCTTATTTTTAAAATGTAGGCTTACATTGTAATGTTGATTACCATTTCATCAACAGTTTAACCGCAGGTCTGATGAAGTAAAGCTACAAAACCAACCACTTGGGACGGGTGACTCATTCACAGGGATGAAACAGAGCTCCTTCTTTGAATTAAATTACATATTACCTATGGACATGACTTGGTCTGCTCAGGCAGTCAAAGCAAAAGCCCATACACTGGGTGATTAAATAATACATTTTTTAAAATCTTTTTCAGTTCTGGAGGCTGGAAGAGCAAGATCAGGGGGCCAGCATGGTCATTTTCTCATGACAGCCCTCTTCCTGGCGTGGGGATAGCTACTATTTCTCTGTGCCCTTCAATCTGCAGAATCTGACACTGAGGAGTTGGTGTTGGCATAGAAATTGAATTGAATTGAATTGGAGGATCCTCAGTTTGGGCTTCCCAGTGGCGCTAGTGGTAAAGAACCCACGCACCAATGTAGGAGATGTAGGAACATGGGTTTGATCCTGGGGTTGGGAAGATCCCTTGGAGGAGGAAATGGCAACCCACTCCAGTATTCTTGCCTGGAAAATCCCCATGGACAGAGGAGCCTGGTGGGCTACAGTCCATGGGGTTGCCAAGAGTCAGACATGACTGAAATGACTTAATATGTACAACACATGCACAGTTTGGGTGCTGAGTTGGAGAACTGGTTTTTGATGTGGGGCAAAACTCCACACATTTTGTTCCAGAAGTGTTGTGAGAAAGAACTGCTTGGTAGACACTGGCCAGATCCAATGGAGCAACAATAAAGACATTATCCATTTCTGAGTCTATATCACCACCACCACCACCCTGGCCCAGACATTGGGTACTTTAGGAAAAGGACTGTTGTGAATACTATGACGTGCTACCCAGATACCCCCTTCAGGACTGAAGTACTTATTCTCCCAGCTGCTGTGAGTGCTGCTGGCTGACAGCCCTCAGGCATCAGTCCTCTTCCCCAGGATTTCCACTGGCTGAAGAGAAATGCTTCACCCAAGATTACACCTCCCTTCTGGGGAACACTTGCATCTGATGGCTGGTTGATTTGAGGGTATAGAGGTTCAGCCCCCTCACCCCAACTGGGGATGACTCTATAGGGCCATTCCAGCTTCTGAGCCTTTGTCTGAAGCCTTTCTTATCTGGCTTCCTTCTTATCTTTAGCAGGCGCTAATCCCTAAATTGCTACCCTGGTGGCTCAGATGATAAAGAATCTGCCTGCAATACAGGAGACCCAGGTTAGCTTCCCAGGTTGGGAAGATCCCCTGGGAAAGGGAATGGCTACCCACTGTAGTATTCTTGCCTGAAGAATTTCATGGACAGAGGAGTTTGGTGGGCTACAGTTCATGGGGTCGCAAAGAGTTGGACACGACTTGAGCAACTAACACTATCCCAAAATTAGCCCCTAATAAAATTCCTGTATGCTAATCTTCATCTCAGAGCCTCCTTTTGGGGGGACCACAACTTACAATAGACACAAAGTCTTTCTTATCTTCTTACACATAGTGCTTACACACATGTGTGTACCCATATACATCCCAGAAACTTCAACAAATATTTGGAAAATTAATAAATGATTGCAAAAGCTGGGAGTGAATACCAGGATGGTATTGGGGTATTGGTGGTGGCCCCAGTGATGCAAAGGAGGAGAAATAGCAAAGGACTGTCAAAAGGAGCTGCAAAACCAGAAGAGGAAAGAAAACTGGTCTTCTTTTGAGAAGTTCAGCACAAGACTTAAGACAGTGAATACTTATTTGAGTTACTACAGCATCAGACCTTTGAGGGATGAAATCAAACTTATATCACCACCAAAAAGTCAACTATCTACATCATAGGGGCCTTTCATTACCTTTCCTTAAATGAAGTAGAATGCAGTTATTTCACTGAATATGTGACCTCTTCCTCCTCAGCTCATCTCAGTTCAGTTCAGTTCAGTCGCTCAGTCATGTCCGACTCTTTGTGACCCCATGGACTGCAGCAGGCCAGGCTTCCCTGTCCATCACCAACTCCCAGAGCTTGCTCAAACTCATGTCCATTGAGTCAGTAATGCCATCCAACCATCTAATGCTCTGTTGTCCCCTTCTCCTCCTGCCTTCAATCTTTCCCAGCATCAGGGTCTTTTCCAGTGAGTCAGTGGCCAAAGTATTGGCCACCCTCAGGTGGTCAAAGTATTGGAACTTCAGCTTCAGCATCAGTCCCTCCAATGAATATTCAGGGTTGCTTTCCTTTGGGATTGATTAGTTTGATCTCCTTGCAGTCCAGGGACTCTTAAGAGTCTTCTCCAACACCACAGTTCAAAAGCATTAATTCTTTGGCATTCAGCTTTCTTTATGGTCCAACTCTTACATCCATACATGACTACTGGAAAAGCTGTAGCTTTGACTATATGGACCTTTGTCATATAGCCTCAATTCGTCTAGCAAATCCCAAATCCTGAGATATTTAAGTAAAGTTGCAACCAGGTTTGGCAGTGAATTTCAATTGGCTTGAAAAGCACACAGAAAGCACTTGAAAGCACTGCAAGGTGCTTTCCAGTGTGTGTGTCAGTGATGGCAGTAAAGAGAGAGGAGATCAAATGACCATTTTAAAGGGTTATAAATTCCATAAGTTGGACATTGAACTTAGATCATCATCTAGGTAGAAGGATTGGCCTGCCAGAAGTAAAAGTGCTCTAATCCTCATAATTCACCTGAAAGTATAATGTAGGTTGTCTGTTACAGGTGTTGTCTTCTAGGCAGTGCTAGGGACAGCTGAAAAAGTGTAGCAGCAGCCTGATCATCACATTCTTGTGACAGCCCTGGGTGACCTGTAAAGAAACAACACATTTGCTACCATGCCTGACAGTCATAGTGGGCAAAGCCCAGGCAACACCTGGGACTACACATACTTCTGGTTTGAGCAAGAGTAATCCCAAGCAAAATGAACCCTTGGTGCTCCCCTCTCCTCCCTGGCTACCTTGCAACATCTCCTTTCCCCTCCAGAACTGCGCTCATGAACCTCCTGTCCTCTTTGTGATTTCCTGCCAGGGAAGAAGTTTGTGTGTGTGTGTGTGTGTGTGTGTGTATTAAAGTATAACTACATGTGGTAAAGTTCATAATCTTAAAAGCACAATTAAATTTTATATGTATACACCTATATAGCCACCACCCCATATTAAGATACAGAACATTCTCAACTGCCCAGAAGGGCTTTCCAGGTGGTGCTAGTGGTAAAGAACCTGCCTGCCAATGTGGGAGGTACCAGAGGTGTGCTGGTTTGATCCCTGGGTTAGGAAAATCCACTGGAGGAGGGCATGGCAGCCCACTACCTTATATTTGCCTGGAGAATCCCGTAGACAGAGGAACCTGGCAGGTTATGGTCCACAGGGTCGCAAAGAGTCAGACACAACTGAAGTGACTTAGCACGCATGCATGTAAGTACCCAGAAAGCTCTCTCAAGCCCTTTCCCAGCTAATAGCCCATAAAAGTGACCATTATTCTGACTGTCATCATTGTTGATTATTTTGACTGTTGCTGAAGTTCTAATAAGTGGAATTATGCAGCAGAAAGTGAAAAGAGGAGAGGCTTAAAACTCAACATTAAAAAAACTAAGATCATGGCATCCTGTCCCATCACTTCATGCCAAACAGATGGGGAAACAATGGAAACAGTGACAGACTTTATTTTCTTGGGCTTCAAAATCACTGCAGATGGTGACTGCAGTCATGAAACTGAAAGACACTTGATCCTTGAAAGAAAAGCTATGACAAACCTAGACAGCATGTTAAAAACAGAGACATTACTTTGTTGACAAAGGTCCATCTAGTCAAAGCTATAGTCCTTTCAGTAGTCATATATGGATGTGAGTTGGACCATAAAGAAAGCTGAGCACCGAAGAATTGATGATTTTGAATGGTGGTGTTGGAGGAGATTTTTGAGAATCCCTTGGACTGCAAGGAGATCAAACAAGTCAATAGCAAAGGAAATCAACCCTGAATATTCATTGGAAGGACTGATGCTGAAGCTGAAGCTCCAATACTTTGGCCACCTGATGTGAAGAACTGGCTCATTAGAAAAGACCCTGATGCTGGGAAAGATTGAAGGCAGGAGGAGAAGGGTACGACAGAGGATGAGATGGTTGGATGGCATCACTGCCTCTATGGACATGAGTTTGAGCGAGCTCTGGGAGTTGGTGATGGACAGGGAAGTCCGGTGTGCTGCAGTCCATGGGGTTGCAAAGAGTCAGACACGACTGAGTGACTGAACTGAGAACTGATGTAGCATGTACTATTTTGTGACTAACTTCTTTTGTTTAATAATTTTACTGTGAGATCTAGGTTTGTGCTTCTGACAGAGGTTTAATCTTTTTCATTGCTGTGTAGTAGTTATTATATGAATATGCAAGTAACTATTAATTCTACTTTTGATGTTTAAGTTGTTTCCAGTGTTTACCTGTTATGAATAACCCTTCATGGAACTTTCTCGAACATGTCTTTTGGTGAGCACAATCACCAGTTTCTCTTGGGTATGTACTCAGTTGTGAAATCATCCACTTAACAGATACAGGATGTTTTTAGGTTTAGTAGAAACTTCCAGACAGCTTTCAAAGTGGGTGTATAATTTTACATCTGCAATGTATAAGATCTCTGGTTACTCTATGTTCTCACCAAATTCAATATTTCAAGTTCTTTAAAGTTTGAACATTCCATTGGGAACATCTGAGAAATATTTTATAATCTAAATTCTTCTTATATTTTGGCTGCACTGGGTCTTCATTGTGGCATTCAAGCTTAGTTGCCTTGTAGCATGTGGGTTCTTGGTTCCCCAACCAGGGATCGAACTCATGTTCCCTACATTGGGAGGCAAATTCTTAATCAGTGGACCGCCAGGGAAGTACCTATAATCTAAATTCTTGTTTCCCTTCTGCAAGTCCAAATATACTCACCCCATATTTGGACAAAATAGGAATAACACAGCTAAATGAGTAAAGAAGCAAGAGAGAACTGGTGAAGTAGGATAAAATGACTGACTATATATATATATATATATATGTCATAAGTGGTGGGAGAAGAAAATGGCACCCCACTCCAGTACTGTTGCCTGGAAAATCCCATGGATGGAGGAGCCTGGTAGGCTGCAGTCCATGGGGTCGCAGAGAGTTGGACACGACTGAAGCAACTTAGCAGCAGCAGCAGCAGCATAAGTGGTAGTCAATGGACATCATTCAAACCTGACAAAATAAATAGTAAAGTCTAAGTAAGGAAAATAAGACTAATGGCAATATCAAAGAAAATAGTATAATGAAAACCAATGGAAAAAATATAAATTTTCTAAATATCAAAAAAACTTTTAAAAAATAACAAAAGGAAACAAATCACAAAGAGAAACATGGTAAATATAAGGTAATACCACAAGAATATGAAATAGTAGAGTTGAGATCATATTTAATTGAACTGAAATCAACTTTCGTGTTGATGTATGGCAAAACCAATACAATATTGTAAAGTAATTAGCCTTCAATTAAAATAAATAAATTTATATTGAAAAAAAGAATTTTCAAATTGGCTCTCAAAAAATATTTTGTTTGTCTTACCTATATACACATAATAAAATAAAGTGATTCATAAAGATTAAAACAAAACTAATATAAAAGATGACAAAAATATACAAACAAGCCAGAAAATAGGGGTTACAATGCTGATACCAGACAAAGTATGCAAAGAGAAATAGACAACAATATAATAATAATAGACAAATTTAACACATCAATTTCAGCCCAAGGCAATTGAAGTGTACAAACATTCAGTTATGATGTAGAATACCAGAAGACATCAGTAAGGTAGGTCATGTTGACTTATTTTTAACTTTATACTCAAATACTAGAGGATATGCTTCTTTTTCAAACACACATGAAAATTCATAAAAATAAACCATAAATTATGTCACAAAACTCTCAGTATGCTTCATAAAGTAGAAATAATATTACAAAATTTTCACAGTGCAAAACAAATTCAGATAACAAAAAAGCCGTTTTACTTGAGAATTTTCAAACTCTATAAAGCACTCTTTTGTAAAAGGAGAAGTATAAATCAGGATGGGGAACACATGTGCACCGGTGGCTGATTCATGTTGATGTTTGGCAAAAACCACTACAATATTGTAAAGCAATTAGCCTCCAATTAAAATAAATAAATACAGTTTAAAAAATTGTAGAATTTCTCAAATGTAATAATAATGAAAATATTATGTATTAGAATATATTGGAAACCAAATGGCAGTTAAAAAATTATAGCTTTAAATACTGAACAATAAAAATAAAAGAATGCTTATAAATGAACTCAAATCTATAAAACCCACAGCACCATAATACAAAAGAAAGAAGACTGAAGGAATTAGTAAAGATAGAAGGAGGTATGAATGAGGTAGAAAACAGAAAAACAGTAGAAATAATACATCAAAATGCTGTTCTGCCAAAGTCAACAGAATAGACAAACCACTAACTTAGTAAAGAAAGGGAGGTGGGAGGGGGGTTCAGGATGGGGAACACATGTACACCTATGGCGGATTCATGTTAATGTATGGCAAAACCACTACAATATTGTAAAGTAATTAGCCTCCAATTAAATAAATAAATTTATATTAAAACAAAACAAAACAAATGACAAGGAGGAAACAAACATTGAGATAGAGGAATTTTTTTAACCATGAAAACACTGTTTTTTCCTGCTACAAGAACCTGGGTGCTGCCTCTTGAATAGCTGCTCTTTACTAGACCTGATTGAAGTCACTTCTGCTGTCAGCACCAAAGTAACTTTTGTGCCAGGAACTCAATTTTCCTGCTACTATCTCCCTTGATGCTCCGATGCTTCTGCTATGCCCCTCCCCTGGATTGTGGATTAAGTTTGGAAGCTGCTCACTCCAATCAGACTATAGCATGGACATGTCTAAGATGCATGATTGTACCCTAGCTAAATAAAATCTGTGGATGTGAGGTGACTGGGTTCTAGTGTACTGAGATGACACTCAAATTCTCTTGACATTTCAAAGGTGCTCAAAAAGTTCTGGGCAAACATGTTAAATAACCACTTCAAATGTTCAACTTCATGCCTGCCTCATGCAGAATTGCAAAATCATTTGTATTAGTAAATAATCATAAACAAACTAAATATCCATCACTAGAGAGATGGTTAGGAGAAGGCAATGGCAACCCACTCCAGTACTCTTGCTTGGCAAATCCCATGGACAGAGGAGCCTGGTAGGCTGCAGTTCATGGGGTCACTAGGAGTCGGACACGACTGAGTGACTTCACTTTCACTTTTCACTTTCCTGCATTGGAGAAGGAAATGGCAACCCACTTCAGTGTTCTTGCCAGGAGAATCCCAGGGACGGGGGAGCCTGATGGGCTGCCGTCTCTGGGGTTGCACAGAGTCGGACATGACTGAAGTGACTTAGCAGCAGCAGCAGAGAGATGGTTAATTAAATTACAAAATGTTCTTACTTTGGTATACCATGTAAAAATGAAAAAATTGAAAGTATTCTGTATAGAATAATATCTAATAAGTCTTTGTGTTAGTCACTCAGTAGTGTCCAACTCTTTGCGATCCTGTGGACTGCAGCCTGCCAGGCTCCATGGAATTCTCCAGGCAAGAATACCAGAGTGGGTTGCCATTCCCTTCTCCACGGGATCTTCCTGACCCAGGGATTGAACCTGGGTCTCCTGCATTGCAGGCAGGTTCTTTACTGTCTGAACCACCAGGGAAGCTCCAATAAGTCTTTAGGTATATAAATTTAAGATATGGAAATACATGCACCTACATGCACACATTTATTTGTGAGCACTAATAACATGATCATATTCATATTCAAATATATATACATATATGTAACACACACATATGTACACATGTATATGCAAGTGCATACACATATATGTATAGACATATACACACATGTATGCTGCTGCTGGTGCTAAGTTGCTTCAGTCGTGTCCAACTATTTGCGACCCCAGAGATGGCAGCCCACCAGGCTCCCCCGTCCCTGGGATTTTCCAGGCAAGAACACTGGAGTGGGGTGCCATTGCCTTCTCCAATGCATGAAAGTGAAAAGTAAAAGTGAAATCGCTCAGTCGTGTCCGACTCCTAGCAACCCCATGGACTGCAGCCTACCAGTGTATGCATACACATATAATATGTGTATATATACATGTATGTGTGTGTGTGTACCATTCTATATAAAAACATGGAAAAAGGACTGGAGAGGTGACATACAACCAAATGTTAAGTTTGATTACTTTAGGTGGAAGAGACTATGTTGAGTGTTAGGGGCAAAGTAAGGCAAATAGTCACATTTCATTCTCTACAACTCTCATTTATAAATCTATTGTCATAACATTACATTTGTGTTCAGTTAGTAAACTTGGGGGCAGAAGGAGAAGGGGACGACAGAGGATGAGATGGCTGGATGGCATCACTGACTCAATGGACGTGAGTCTGAGTGAACTCCGGGAGTTGGTGATGGACAGGGAGGCCTGGCGTGCTGCAATTCATGCAAAGAGTTGGACACGACTGAGCAACTGAATTGAACTGAAGTGAACTGAGTAAACTTTTTAAAAACTAAATTTATGGAGAAGATGGAGATTTAAAATATAAATGAGCCCATATGATCTACAAATTTGGCTCCAAGGTTCTTAGTGGCCAAAGTAATGGTGACATCCTCAGATTCATAGATTTTTGTCTACAAGCGGGGGAGGGAATTCCAGTGACTCTGGGTCATCAACATTTTTCCTGGTATTAAGGTATTGTTGTATAATATAAAATCATTATTTGATGTTTGTTCCATTTCCTGGTATGAATCTTCTAAAACACTTGGAATTTCTTGAGTGGTAAGAGTGTCTTCTGTGTGCTAATGAGGGGCTCGGGACCCCTAGACAGTTTCAGGGAGTCAGTCACCAGAAAGACCAAGCCATGATTAGAGGGTTAAATTTTCAGGCTCCTCACCTCCAACCTCTGGTAAAGAGAGAAGGCCAAGTGATTGAGCTTTATCACTGATGGCTAATGATTTGATCAATTATGCCTATGTCATAAAACCTCCATAAAAACCCCCAAATGACAGGGTCTGGGGAGTTTCCAGATTGGTGAACATATTGATGCCCTGGGAAGGCAGCTTGGCACAGAAGCTCTGCACCTTTCCTTTCCCCATACTTTGCCCTACACAGTAAGTCCCCTACATACAAACCTTCATGCCGGGAGCCGGCATATTGCATATTGAGTGCATATTGCATATTGAGTGCAGCACTTTCCACAGCATCATCTTTCAGGATCTGGAATAGCTCAATTGGAACTCTATCACTGCCGGGAGCCAGCGTGAGGAGCTCCACCCATGACAAAGGTCATGAGGAAGGAGGCTCAGCATATGCAAAGGCGGGATAGAGCCTCAGGAGTCCCCCTGGAAATTCTCGAGCATTTACACCCAAAACCAGAGTCTGCCTACTTTCTGCTTTGTGCCTTCACCTACACCTCTGACTTTACGGGGGGCTGTCCCCTACTACCTCTCTGAAAAAAGAGTTAGCTTACAGCTCCAGTTAATAATTCCTGGGTGTGACAGTGTTTCAACCTACAAACTCCTTTGGAAATCCTCTAGCCTGCCTGAATAGGTTTTTCTGGCCACGTGTGATTGTTCAGAGCCTCCCAACTGTGAGAGGCAGGAGATGTTCTGAACTGTTTAAACACAGATTCTTTTGAGTAGTTAAAAGATTGATTAGAAATTGTATTGGTGAAGGGATTTTCACTTGTTGGGCCAATGTTTGCTGCAAAGTTTCCATATCCCTTACCTGCTGTGTCCCTGGCAGTGTATTGATTAATATAATTGGTGTAAGTAGTAGCTTTAATGTTTGTAACCTGGGACCCTTGAGTTAATTCTTTTTCTTGTTATAGCCCACCACACCTTTGCTCTGTAGGAACGCAACTTTATCTAATGCTTTTGGAGGGTGGCGCTTGACTTATCACCTTTAGAGAAAAATAAGTTTTCTGAAGAAAGGGTCTTAAAATGTTAACAGGCTTCCGGGCCAGAAGATGATGCAAATCACCTAAGCTTTTGCATATGATAAGTTTTCAGGAAGAAAGCCTGGCTTGCTGCATGACTCTACCCCTTCCCCCATTATCCTCTATGCATAACTTAAGGTATAAAAACTACTTTGGAAAATAAAGTGCGGGCCTTGTTCACCGAAACTTGGTCTCCCCATGTCGTTCTTTCTCTTACCTTCTGGCTGAATTATTCAGCCTCTTTTCTCCACTGAATTTCCTCACTGAGCTATCCTTATTTCAGCCTCTTCACTGAATTTTCCTACTGAGCTATCCTTATTCTATTACTCTTTATATCCTTAATTAACATTTAATTAAGCAGTTGTTTCCTGATCCTCGCTGACGCCGTCCCCACTTCGAATTCCCTGGATCCACCGGGGCTGGACCCCGGCACCTTCAAGTTTCAAATTTTCAAAGATGCAAATATGCATTCACATGTCCAGTCACGCTAGTTCATGTGTCTGGCGTACACTATCACATGCATGTATCCTTCTCAAGTGATTGTGCTTTTGTGTACTTTACTGCACAGCACTGTATAGAGTACACTAGTACAGTATCTTTATTTCAAGCCCAGGGTGTCCAGAAGCAAGTTTAAAAGTGGCAGTGATGTAACTGGTATTTCTGTACTTTTCAAGGTACTCTAAGGTAAGATTAAAAATTTGTTCTTTTGGTATGAGGAGGGAAGTGGGAGGGGGGCGGATTCATGTTGATGTATGGCAAAACCAATACAATATTGTAAAGTAATTAGCCTCCAATTAAAAAAAATTTGTTCTTCATTTTTTGTTTTTTATGTATTATTTGTGGAAAAAGTATTATAAAACTATTACAGTAAAATATTATATGTCTGATTGTGTTAGTTGGGAACCTAGGCTGACTTTGTTGGAGTTACAAATTGGACTTAATGAATGCACTCAGAACGGAACTCACTTGTACCTAAGAGATTTACTGTACATCTCTCCCATTTGGCTGTTCTGAGTTGTATCCTCTATTTATAAACCTGTAATAGCAAATAAAGAACTTTCCTGAGTTCTTTGAGTCATCCTGGCAAATTTTTGAACGTGGCCTTGGCTACCAAATTTATAGCCAATCAGTCAGAAGAATGGATGGCAACCTGGGACCTGCAAGTGGCTTCTGAAGTAGGGGTCATCTTGTGGGACCAAGCCCTTAACTTGTGGAGTCAGTTCCAACTCTGGGCAATTAGTGTCAGAATCAAATTGAATTGTTGGGTATCGAGTTGTTATCAGAGAACCAGAGAACTGGTGCTGTAAAAGACACCAGATACTTTGTGTTAGGAAAACAAAAACCTTTTCAGATATGATTAATATTTTCATATGTGTCTCTTACTAGAGTATTGAGCAATAGATGTGACAATTTTCCCAAGATCACACCTCTATTAAATGCAATAGTGGAAATGTTCCAATCTGAAGAAGCAATCTTACAAGGACCAAATTCCTCCAGTTAGTACCTTCCTCTCATGAAATAATATCATTGGTCATCAGGAAAAGGAAGGCAGTTGTAAGAAGGACAGTCAGAACTATCCGGTTAACCTGGAATACTGTTAAGAATAAATCCTGATTCAAATGGAATGTCATAGGTAAGGATAAAACACTGGTCAAATATCCAACAGCAATTTCTGTAAACATTCATGCTTTGTAATAAGACCAGAGCTCATTTATCAATAGCCAGCTTCTTTATGGGTTTCCCTTGTGGCTCAGATGGTAAAGAAGTTGCCTGCAATGCAGGAGACTTGGGTTTGATCCCTAGGCTGTGAAGATCCTCTGGAGAAGGGAATGGCAACCCACTCCAGTATTCTTGCCTGGAGAATCCCATGGATAGAGGAGCCTGGTGGGCTACAGTCCAGGTGATCACAAAGAGTTGGACACAACTGAGCAACTAACACTTACTTATTTACTAGCTCCTTTCTAGGTCAGGTTTAATTATTTGAAATACATGTTTATGTTATTCTCATTGTTAGTAACTTCTACTAAGCAACCTCCAGATAGAGAACTAAGCATGGTGTCTACACTGTTCATACTCTGTCCCAGATTTCTTTGACCTACCTGAGTTCACTAAGAGCTGTAAGTAAACACAGTTTTCAGCACCTGTTAGCTTCCCAACTTAAGCATCTGTGTCTGTCTGCTTTCCTGGCTGAGGATTTTCTCCAGCATGGAAGCCTGGTCTGCCATACACAGTCACAACATGGAGATGTGGGGGAGTTCATGCCAGCCGAGACAAAATCAGTGAGGAATGGGATCTGAGAATAAATGCCCCAGCCCCTGCCTTGCTCTACCGCCATCATGGAGATGTCTGTTCCACATGGTTTTTCAGAGGTTCCTTGGCAAGGTTGGGGCTTCCCTGATATCTCAGTTGGTAAAGATCCACCTGCAATGCAGGAGACCCTGGTTTGATTCCTGGGTTGGGAAGATCCACTTGAGAAGGGGAAGTGTCTCCATTCCAGTATTCTGGCCTGGAGAATTCCATGGGGTTGCAAAGAGTTGGACACGACTAAGTGGCTTTTACTTTCACTGGCAAGGTTAAGCTCCAGTTGCCCACAGTGTTAACTTGCTTAGGAACACATACTTTATTAGCTATCCTCTTTCCTTTTGTCATTTCTTCAATTCTCCTTCTTATGTTCACCTCCCAAATCAGGTATTTGCACCCACATCCTCACTTCAGAGTCTGTTTTTAAAAGGGTGGTCAAAGCAAGACGAAGCCTATTCAGGGCATGTGTTGATTTCCACATTCTTATTTGGAATAAGTTAGAATAAGATAGGAGATGGTAACAATAACCCTGTGTACGAGACAGCGAAAGAGACACTGATGTATAGATCAGTCTTATGGACTCTGTGGGAGAGGGAGAGGGTGGGGAGATTTGGGAGAATGACACTGAAACATGTATAATATCATGTATGAAACGAGTCGCCAGACCAGGTTCTATGCATGATACTGGATGCTTGGGACAGGTGCACTGGGACAACCCAGAGGGAGGGTATGGGGAGGGAGGAGGGAGGAGGGTTCAGGATGGGGAACACAGGTATACCTGTGGCGGATTCATTTCGATATTTGGCAAAACTAATACAATATTGTAAAGTTTAAAAATAAAATAAAATTAAAAAAAAAAAGAATAAGATAGGAGAAGGCAATGGCACCCCACTCCAGTACTCTTGCCTGGAAAATCCCATGGACGGAGGAGCCTGCTGGGCTGCAGTCCATGGGGTCGCTAAGAGTCAGACACGACTGAGCGACTTCACTTTCACTTTTCACTTTCATGCATTGGAGAAGGAAATGTCAACCCACTCCAGTGTTCTTGCCTGGAGAATCCCAGGGACGGGGGAGCCTGGTGGGCTGCCGTCTATGGGGTCGCACAGAGTCGGACACGACTGAAGTGACTTAGCAGCAGCAGCAGCAGAATAAGATAAAATAACTTATGTCAAGTTCTTAGGCAGAAACTGAACTCTCTAAGGGTTGAGAATATTTTTTTAAGATTTTTTATAAGGTTATGAATCAATACTTGGCAGGGTAGCAAATGCACAAAAATCCTATTTCTAGTAACTACTGTTAAAACCTGACCATGAAAGATCTGTTTTCCCTCTTAACATTTCTCAAATCGAAGTTAAAGATTGAACCCTTTGGAGACCCTATCGTTGAATGAATAAAGAACCCCTTCCTGTAATTTCCTTCAATCAGTCTTCCTTCTTGAAGATGTGATAATCTTGCAAAAATAAAAAGGAAAGCCAAGTGATTTATTTAAACATGCCTACCAGGTGATCACTGCCTTAGCTGTCTTTTCAGAAATGGTAGCAGCCCAGAGGATTTTCTGTGCTCTAAGCCTGAAATTAGTTTTGGAGAATAAAGAGAAATTTGCTTTTCTGAATTATGAGATTTTTGAAGCACAATGAGTAATGTGTGGGTACATGGCCGCTCTCATAAGCTTGAGAGACAGCTGAGAAAAATATACACTGTTATTATAAAATCTGTGTTTACCGAGTTGAGGGGGGGTTCAGAAGAAAATCAAATGAAAAGATAACAGCCAACATTTGCAAATGTTTCATAGTAAATATGATGAAATTATGGAATCTGTCTGTCCCTTGTTCTGTAAATCTCCAGTCTACAAAGCCTGATACTTGCTTCCAAATGGAGAACTTATCTCCAAGGGTCAGAAATACTTTAGTTCACATATGGTCACAAGGTTTTAATTACATCTGATTTGTTTTCACCCTCTCACTTGCTTTTCATTTTGAAAATGTCATTCATTAGAATGCTTTCCAATATGCTGCAGTCAACATACAAGTTAGGTATTGGTGTTTGCAGACAGAATATCTATTTTGAAATAAATGCCAAGTTTGATCAAGATCTGTTGCAATTGGTTTCTTGTAGCTGTTTACATGTCTTTCTGGGAAGGAAATCATGCACTACTGTGGTGGGATCATCAAAGCATATGAAGATACTTTATTTTTTGCTTTAAAGACTGCAAATCTGGATATTATCATTATATTCAGATCTGATAATGGTTCACTGTATTATTAGAGATAGAATTTCTTATTTTCTCTGTATCTCTTGTCATAGCCATAAAAGGTAGATAAAACCTATTTGCCTTTTCCGTTATACAAAGTCATTTTTATCATCAGCCGTTGAAAGCATTTATTAAGTATCAGTTTATGAATGGAGCCAAGCTTGGCAGACAGAGGCAGATCATAACTTTTTCTGAAAAGTGGCTAATTTCCTTCAATACACCACTATGATAGAATGAATATCTTTAAGACACTGATAATTGAATAATAAACATTTATCTGAATGAGTAAGTATAATGTTCAGGTGTTTCCATTATGCAGAAAAAAATATGTGAATTCATATGGGAATTAGTGAGTGAAAAGTCAAGGTACATTTTATGTTTGGACATGATAATTAGAAAACTTGTTTACTTAAGCAATTAATCCATGAAGGCTTTATTGAGTACTTGGGATTTTCAAAGCAGTGATGACACTTGGCAGTGATATGATGAGGCAAAATGACACTTTTAACTGAAAGTGACAATGACTGCTTGACTTCTTTAGCCCAATAAAGTGTTCCTTAGGGTCCAGTGAGTGGCAGGTACACACAGAACAGTACTTCTAAGTTATGAAGGGGCAAACTATTCCAAAGATACTCCTATTTCAATTTGGAAGTGGGTAGAAGACCAAGGTGAAAGAGAATCCTCTAATTCTGAGGTTGTTTTCAACAAATTGTATGAACTTGGTAATATTCTTGAATCCTTGGCAATTCCTGCTGTGGGAATTTATTTCAAAATGAATATATAACATCAAACCTATAACAAACAAATGGTTTAAAAATAGGGAGGAAACAACCACACTAGTGTTTTAATGAAAGTAATCTAAATTTTAGGCCAAAAAAAAAAAAAAAATCTCCATTTGTTTATGGATTCAAACTCTTTAGGAAAAAGAGCTATTTTTAAAAAATTAATATTTGACTACCTTAATGGCTTTAGGTCACTACTTGTAATAATAAGATTCTTCCAAGATTTCTCTTAGTTACAAACATACTGTGAAATTCAAGGGGCATAAAATTCCACTTAAAGAAGACAAACTGTTTATGTGAGAGGGAAACTAAAAAGCCTTCCATGGAAACATGCAATTTTCAGATAAGAAGAAAAACTCATGAAAAATTGAGCTTGAAATATGTAAAAGGAGTATCATATAATTTTGTTTCTATGTCATGTGTGAAGAAAAGAACTAGAATCTTTAAAAGGCAACTGAAACCTCATCTCTAATTTCCCTGTTCTCAAATGACCTGGACAGGTAGAATAGACATAAAGACACAGTATGTAGGTAAAAGTGAGTGAAGTTGCTCAGTTGTGTCCAACTCTTTGTGACCCCATGGACTGTAGTCTATCAGGCTCCTCCATCCACGGGATTTTCCAGGCAATAGTACTGGAGTAGGTTGCCATTTCTTCTCCAGGGTATCTTCCTGACCCAGGGATCGAACCGGGATCTCCCTCATTGTAGACAGACGCTTTACCATCTAAGCCACTAGGGAAGTCCTTGGCAGTATATAGGTAACTAGTCACTAAATCTTCAAGTCTCTCAGACACTGCTTGCCTGCTTAGTCGCTCAGTCATGTCCAGCTCTTTGCAACCCCATGGACTGTAGCCCACTAGGCTCCTCTGTCTATGGGATTCTCCAAGCAAGAATACTGGAGTGGGTTGCATTTCCTACTCCAGGGGATCTTCCCACCCAGGGATCAAACTTGCATCTCCTAAGTCTCCTGCATTGGCAGGCAGATTCTTTACCACTAGCGCCACCTGGGAAGCTGTTGGCATTACTCTGAGTCATCCAAAGAATTGAGTACAAATTTTTGGAAATGCCTATTGATAATCAAATGTTACATATCAATTTCTTTTCACTTCCCCTTACTTTGGTATACATTTCTCATAGATTCCTGTATGTACCACCACAATTAGAACAAATCACTCCCTAAAATGACCTCATCAGTTCAGTTCAGTCACTCAGTTGTGTCTGACTCTTGGCAACCCAATGGACTGCAGCACACCAGGCTTACCTGTCCATCACCAACTCCCAGAGCTTGCTCAAACTCATATCCATTGAGTCAATGATTCCATCCAACCATCTCATCCTCTGTCATCCCCTTCTCCTCCTGTGTCATTCTTTCCCATCATCAGGGTCTTTTCTAAGGAGTCAGTTCTTTGCATCAGGTGGCCAAAGTATTGAAGCTTCAGCTTCAGCATCAGTCCTTCCAATGAGTATTCAGGATTGATTTCCTTTAGGATTGACTGGTTTGATCTCCTTGCCATGCAGGGGATTCTAGAGTCTTCTCCAACATCACAGTTCAAAAGCATCAATTCTTCAGCATTCGGCTTTCTTTATGGTCCAACTCTCACATACATATATCACTAGAGGCAAAACCATACCTTCAATTATACAGACCTTTGTCAGCAAAGTAATGTCTCTGCTTTTTAGTATGATATCTAGGTTTATCATAGCTTTTCTTCCAAGGAGCAAGCGTCTTTTAATTTCATGGCTACAGTCGCCATCCTCAGTCTGTCGCTGTTTCTGTTGTTTCCCTGTATGTTTGCCATGTAGTGATGGGACCAGATGCCATGATCTTAGTTTTTTGAATGTTGAGTTTTAAGCCAACATTTTCACTCTCCTCTTTCACTTTCATCAAGAGACTATTTAGTTCCTCTTTGCTTTCTGCCATAAGGGTGGTGTCATCTGCATATCTGAAGCTATTGATATTACTCCTGGAAATCTTGATTCCAGCTTGTGCTTCATCCAGCCCGGCATTTTTCATGATGTACTCTGCATATAAGTTAAATAAGCAGGGTGACAATATACAGCCTTGACATACTCCTTTCCCAATTTGGAACCAGCCCATTGTTTCAAGTTCAGTTCTAACTTGCTTCTTGACCTGCATACAGATTTCTCAGGAGGCAGGTCAGGTGGTCTGGTATTCCGATCTCTTGAAGAATTTTCCACAGTTTGTTGACTGAGCAACTAACACTTTTGGGGCCTTCCCTGGTGGCTCAGACAGTTAAGAATTTGCCTACAATGCAGGAGACCTAGTTCAATCCCTGGATCAGGAAGATACCCTGGAGAAAGGAGTTCCTACCCATCCCAGTGTTCTCGTCTGGAGAATTCCATGGATAGAGGAGCCTGACCAGCTATAGTCCATAGGTCACAAAGAGTCAGACACAACTGAGCAAATGACCTCATGCTATCCCTTTATAGTCACACCCAACACCCCCTCACAGCTTCTGGCATCCACTGATCTGTTTTGTCTCTCCAGAATGTCTTAAAACTGTAATCATGCAGTATGTAACTTTTACAGACTTGCTTTATTCACTTAGCATAATGCCTTTGGGATTCACTGATGTTGTTCCATGTATTAGTAGCTATTTCCTTTTCATTGCTGAATAGTATTCCTTCACATAGATATATTCAATACTACAGTTTGTTTATCTATTTGCCATTTGAAGAACATGTGTGTTATTTCCATTTTGGGGCTATTACAAATAGAACTGCCATATATTAGTCTTCATATAAGATTAGAACATAATGAACATAATTTTTCATTTCTCTAGGGTAAATATCAAGGAGTAAGATTGCTGAACCACATGATTAGGTGTATGTTTAACCTATAAGAAACTGTCAAACCATTTTCAAGAGTGGCTGGCCATTTTGTTTTACCACTTGCATATATGAGCATATTCCAGTTGTTCTACACTTTTGCCAGCAGTTGATAGAATCAGTCGTTTTTTAAGCCATTGTATAATAATAGGTATATAGGAGTGTCCCCTCATGGTTTTAATTTGCATTTACCTAATGGATAAAGATGTTAAGCATCTTATCATGGGCTTATTTGCCATCCTTAAATGATCTTTAGTGAAGCATATGTTCTGATACTTTTCACACTTAAAAAAATGTTTTAAAAGATATTTGTAAATTCACATACTTCTGTAAAAAAAATAATGTGGAGAGAACCTTTATACATGTTACTTAGTTTCTCCTAATAGTAACAATTTGCAAAAGTGTAATATAATATCACAACCAAGATATAAACATGGATACAATCCATTAATCTTATTCAGATTTGTCCAATTTTACTTATCCTAGTTTGTATGTATATGTATTAAGTTCTATACAGTTTGATCAGCTGTATAGTTTTGTGTATCCATCAGCACAGTCAAGATACTGAACTATTCTGTCACCACAAGGATCCCTCATATTGCCCATTTATAACTTCATCCACCTCCCTCTTATGACCCCTTTCCTCAATCCCAAACTGGAGCCACTAATCTGTCCTACATTTCTAAAATTTTATCATTTCAAAATGTTATAGAAATTGAATCACACAGTATATAACCTTTTGGGGTTAGCACCTTACACTCAGCATAATCTTCCAGATATTCATCTGAATTGTTTTGTGTATCAATGGTTCATTTCTTTTTATTGCTGAGTATGTGTATATCTTTGGAGAAGGCAATGTCACCCCACTCCAGTACTCTTGCCTGGAAAATCCCATGGATGGAGGAGCCTGGAAGGCTGCAGTCCATGGGGTCCCTGAGGGTCAGACACGACTGAGCAACTTCACTTTCACTTTTCACTTTCATGCATTGGAGAAGGAAATGGCAACCCACTCCAGTGTTCTTGCCTGGAGAATCCCTGCTGTCTATGGGGTCGCACAGAATCGGACACGACTGAGGTGACTTAGCAGTAGCATGTGTATATCATAGTTTATTTAACCATTTACTCACTGGAGGATGTCTGAGATGATTCCATTCTCTGATTATTACAAAAATAAGTGCTACTCATGAGTGGAGATTGGTTCAAGATAGCAGAGTAGAAGGACATGCGCTCAACTCCTGTGAGCATCAAAATTGCAACTACCTGTTGAACAACCATCGACAGGAGGTTGCTGGAACCCACCAAAAAATGATACCTGACATCCAAAGACAAAGCAAAAGCCACAATGAGATGTTAGGAGGGGTGCAATCATGGTAAAATCAAACCCCATGCCTGCCAGGTGGGTGACCCACAAACAGGAGAACAATAATACCAAAGAAGTTCTACCACTGTTATGAAAATTATGAGCTCCACGGCCTGGGGATCCAGTAAAAGGACTGGGAATCCCCCAGGAATCTGATTTTGAGGGCCAGAGATGGTTGATTACAGGACTTCCAACAGGACCAGGGGAAACAGAGACTCCACTTTAGGAGGGCACAAACAGAATCTTGTATGCATCAGGACTCAAGGGAAAGTAGCAGTGACCTCACAGGAGACTGAACCAGAGTTACTTTCTAGTGTTGGAAGTGTGGGTTGCCAGTGGCTTGCCATGGGGACAGGGACACTGGCAGCAGCAGTCCTGAGAGATGCCCCTTGGTGTGAACCCTCTTGAAGGTTGCCATTCATACTACCATAGAGTCTGCAGACTCCAGGACCGGGTAACCTTAGGTCAAACAACTAACAGGGAGGGAGTGCAGCCTCACCCATCAGCAGACAATCAATTTAAAGTTTAAATGAGGAGGGGGCATGTTTCAACTGCTCCCATGTTTGTTGAAAAGGCTATTCTTCCTCTATCGAACTGCATTTGCCCCTTTGCAAAAAATTAGCTGACTGTACTTATGTAGAACTATATGTGTTCTCTATTCTAATCCATTGATCAGTGTGTCTCTCTACCAATATCGTACGGCCTTGATTACTGGAGCTATATAAGTAAGCCTTAATATTGGGTAAAGTGAGTTATCCTACTTTATTCTTCTTGATCAAGATTACTTTAACTATTCTAGGGCATGTACCTTTCTCTATGAACTTTAGAATAAGTCTAGTTCTACTAAAGAAAAATTTGCTCGAATTTTGATAGAAATAACCTAGTATATAAATTAAGAAATAATTGAAACCTGTACAATGTTGAGCCTTCTAATTCATAAACATGGCATGTTTATCCACATATTTAGGTCTTCTTCTATAAGCTTATCAGCATTTTGTAATTTTCAGCATATAGATCCTGTACATGTTTGCCAAATTTATGAGTATAGAGTTGTTTCAAGTATTTCCTTATCACTTTGATGTCTGCAGATGTGTAATGATATGCACTCTTTCATTACTGATTTAGTTGTGTCTTTTCTCATTTTTCCTTTGTAAAGTCTTGCTAGAGTTTTTTCCATATTATTGATCTTTTCAAAGAACTAGCTCTATATTTTATTAATTTTTCTCTACTGTTATTTTGTTTCCAGTTTCAGTGAATTTTTAATTATCCTTCATTCCTTCTTTCTGCTCATTTTGAATTTATTTTTCTCTTTGTGTTTTAGATTCTTGAGGTGGGAATCTTAGATTTTTGAATGGAGGATTTCCTGTTTTGTAATGTACACAATCAGCACTATGAATTTTCCCCTTAACACTGTTGTTGCTATGTCCCACAAATTTCGATATGTTGTATTTTCATTTTCACTCAGTACAACGTGTTTAAAAATTTCCTCTGAGGTTTATCATTGATCAATAAATTCTTTAGGAACATGGTTTTTAGCATGAAATTTTTCTGTTATCTTTCTGGTATTGATTTATAGTTTGAGTCACTTGTGGTCAGAGATGGACTCAGTACACAGTATGATTTCAATCCTTTAAATTGCTTCACATTTGTTTAGTGAACTATCTTGTTTTATGACTCATTGGCACTTGAAAAGAATGTGGATTCTGCTGTTGTTGGGTGGAATGTTCAATGTCAATTAAATACTTTTACTTGATGGTGGTGTTGACTTATTGTATACCCTTGTCTAATTGTTCAGTCAGTTATTGCAAGAGGAATGATAATGTCTTCTTTTGGCTGAGCCTATTACTCCTTTCAGTTCTCTCAGCTTTTGTCTTCACATATTTTGCCTCTGTGCTGTTTGGTGCATAAACATTTTACTTTATCTTCTTGGTGGATTGAATTTTTTGTGATTATGTAGTGTCCCTTTTTGTCTTTGGTCATTTTCTTTGCTCTGAAGTCCTTTTTTGTCTGAAATTAATGTAGCACTCCATGTTCTTTTGATTCATGTTAGCATAATATGTCAATCTGTCTATACCATTATATTGGGAGAGTTCCTTGTAGAAAGCATGTGTGTGTGTGTGTGCAAGCTAAGTCGTTTCAGTTGTGTCTGACTCTTTGCAACCCTGTAGACTGTGGCCCACCAGGCTCCTCTATCCATGGGATTCTCCAGACAAGAATACTGGAGCGAGTGGCCATGCCTTCCTCCAGGGTATCTTCCTGACGCAGGTATTGAACTCCTGTCTCTTATGTCTCCTGCATTGGCAGGTTGGTTCTTTACCACTAGTACCACCTGGGAAGCCCAGAAAAGATATAGATAGTCATATCTTTTAATCTACTAACTTATTACTCTCTTTAATTGGCATTTTTAGATCAGTTACATTTAATGTAATTGTTGAGATGTTAGATCTCAAATTTTCTGTTTTTTTTTTTTTTTTCCTGTGTTTTGTTTGTTTTCTTTTTCCTATCTTCTTGTGGGGGGCTTCCCAGGTGGCTCTAGTGATAAAGAATCTGCCTGCCAATGCAGGAGAAATGAGACAGGGTTTGATCCCTGGGTCAGGGAAGATCCCCTGGAGCAGGGCATGGCAACTCACTCCAGTATTCTTGCCTGGAGAATCCTATGGACAGAGGAGCCTAGTGGGTTACAGTCCATGGGGTCACAAAGAGTCAGACACGACTGAAGCAACTTAGCACTCACGCACGCACACACCTTCTTGTGGGTCACTAGAACCTATTTTATAATTTCATTTTGATTTACCTACAGTGATTTTGAATGAATCTTTTTGCATAGCATCTTTAGTGGTTACTCTAGGTATCATATCAATATAATAAATGTATAATGTATCAGTCTTCTGATGTTGACATTTTATCAGTTTGAGTGAAGAGTAGAAACTTTATCTCCCTTTTATGACATATTTGCTTTAAACATTTCCTCCACAGACATTTAGAACCATATCAGACTTTTTATAATTTTTCCTTCAATCATCAAATGTAATCTAGATGACTCAAGAGGAGAAATAAGTTTAATATATTTACCTATATTTTTTCTTCTTGTGTTCTTTCTTCCTTCTTGGGAATCTAAGATATTTAATGATTTTATTTCTCTTAATAAAATTTCCTATGGCCATTCTTTTAGAGTAAATCTCCTGGTGACAGATTCTTTTAGTTATTATTCACCTGAGAATATCTTTATTTTTCCTTTATTCCTGAGGGAGTTTTGTTTTTTGTTTTTGTTTTTTTTTTTTTAAAAAAAAACTGGATATAGAATTATGGGTTTACAGTTCTTTAAGCAGTGGAAAGCTGTTGTATCCGTTCTTTCTGGCCTCCATGTTTTCTAATGAGAATTTTCTGTCATTTGAATTGCTGTTACAAAATTGGGAAGTTGTTCTCTATATCACTGATTTCAAGGCTGTTCCCTTGTTTTTGTTTTACAGAAGTTTGACTATAATAGGCCTTTATATGGGAAATAGATGGGGAAACAGTGGAAACAGTGCCAGACTTAATTTTTGGGGGATCCAAAATCACTGCAGATGGTGATTGCAGCCAAGAAATTAAAAGACACTTACTCCTTGGAAGGAAAGTTATGACCAACCTAGATAGCATATTCAAAAGCAGAGACATTACTTTGCCAACAAAGGTCCATCTTGTCAAGGCTATGGTTTTTCCAATAGTCATGTATGTATGTGAGAGTTGGACTGTGAAGAAGGCTGAGCGCCGAAGAATTGATGCTTTTGAACTATGGTGTTGGAGAAGACTCTTGAGAGACCCTTGGACTGCAAGAAGATCCATCTAGGCCATTCTAAAGGAGATCAGTCCTGGGTGTTCTTTGGAAGGACTGATGCTAAAGCTGAAACTCCAGTACTTTGGCCACCTCATGAGAAGAGTTGACTCATTGGAAAAGACTGATACTGGGAGGGATTGGGGGCAGGAGGAAAAGGGGACGACAGAGGATGAGTTGGCTGGATGGCATCACCGACTCGATGGACGTGAGTCTGAGTGAACTCCGGGAGTTGGTGATGGACAGGGAGGCCTGGCTTGCTGCAATTCATGGGGTTGCAAAGAGTCGGACATGACTGAGCAACTGAACTGAACTGAACTGAGGTTCATGCACCTTCTTGAATCTGTAGATTTATGACTTTTGCCATATTTGGGAAGTTTTCAGCCATTGTTTTACCATTATTTCACAGTTTTTCAGCCCCACTCTATTCTCCTCTCTTTCTGGGACTTTGATGACATGAATGTTAGATCTTATTTTATCTTTTAGTAGGTGCCTGAAAATCTGCTCTCTTTTCAGTTGGTTTTCTGTTTTTTAGATTGTGTATTTTCTATTGTTCTACCTTCAAATTCAGTAATTCTTCTCCCCTTGCCTTCCATTCTGTTCTTGAACCCATGCAATGAGTTTTTGTATTTCCAAGTTCTGAAATTTCTAATCAGTTCTTCTTTATATTTTCTATTTCTTTACCAGAGACTTTCAGTTCTTTTGCTGAAGTTTTCTATATTTTTCATTTTAAGTATGTTCATAAGTGTTTCAGATGTGTTTATAATTGCTTGTTGAAGCAGTTTTATGATGGCTGCTTTAAAATCTTGGTCAGAGAATTCTAACATCTTTGTCATCTTTGCATTGTAATCTATGGTTGTCTTTTTTATTCAGGTTGAGATCTTCCTGGTTCTTGGAATAAGTAATTTTTTCTGTTGTAACCTATATAATAATACGTGACATTTCACATATGAGACTCTGGGTCTTATGTAAGCCTTTTGTTGTAGGTAACTTCTTCTGATATTTCAGAGAGGAAGGGAGAATACTGCCTTAGTACTGTCCATTGCGGATAGAAGCCTGACTTTCCCAGTTAGCCTTGGACGACACCTAAGAAGGAGGGAGCTGATCATTACTGCTGGGCAAACTAGGCCTCCACTGATATCTCCCTGGCTGGATTGGTAGGAGTGCCTCATTACTACTCCCCACATGATCTCCACTGACACCATGACACCTTGTTACCACTGGGCAATATTGTAAATCCTAACCCACCACTAGGCCTCCTCTGATATCACCTCAGTGGAGTGGAGGAGGGGTGCCTCACTACTACCAGGTGATAGAGGAAGCCTAGTCTCACCACGTGGTTTCCACTGACTCCATGGTTGGGGTTGTGGGCACTTGTGAAAGTCCCAATTTCCTTCTTGATCCTTTCTGACACTACACATGCATGGGGCTTGTGTTACCTCATTATAGCCTGGTGTCTAGTCTCCCCACTTAGTCATTGCTGAGATGAATGGAGATCAGGCCACTGGTTTTTTCCAGTGATGTTTGGCTGTAGTAGAACAGCTACTAAATGTTGTCTCTCTTGCTAGGCTTCCTCTTTCCTAGTCCTTAGGCTAGAGAGTAGGACTTTTTGTTTTTTCTTTTATCTGTACTCATTGGCATCTGCTGGTTCTGTTTCAATTTCGTTAACTTTTGTTTTTGTCTTTATTATTTCTTGCCTTTTTCTTGCTTTGGGCTTATTTTGCTCTTCTTTTCCTAGTTTCCTGAGGTAGCAACTTATATTATTGAGACTTTTCTTAATTTCTAATGTAACCACTGCTGCTTTAAAATTCCCATGTGAGCTCTGCTCTGGATGCATACCACAAGTTTTGATATTTTGTATTTTCATTCAGTTAAAAATGTGTTCCATTTTTCTTGAGACTTCCTCTTTGACCCATGGATTATTTTGAAGGCTTTAAAAAAATTTTTAGGTATTTAATACTGTTATCTTTTTCATATTAATTTTTACTTTAAGTCCATCATGAGCTAAGATCATATCAAATTTTTCAACTGTAAGGTTTGTTTTAGGACTCAGGATCTCATCTATCTTGGGGAATTTTCCATTTGTACTTTCCCCACATGAATTCACAAAGGAAAAGAGTTAAAGATATATGAGAAAGTAACCAAATCTTACCCTAGACATATACTAATAAATTTTAGCTTTATTATTTTTGTTTTTAATTATTTTTTATTAGAGTATTAGAGTATTGATTTACAAAATTGTGTTAGTTCCTGCTGTACAGCAAAGTGAATGTTATATATAACCATAGCCACTCTTTTTTTTTAGATTGTTATATGGCATCTGGTCCCATCACTTCATGGGAAATAGATGGGGAAACAGTGGAAACAGTGTCAGACTTTATTTTTTTGGGCTCCAAAATCACTGCAGATAATGATTGCAGCCATGAAATTAAAAGACGCTTACTCCTTGGAAGGAAAGTTATGACCAACCTAGACAGCATATTGAAAAGCAGAGACATTACTTTGCCAACAAAGGTCCGTCTAGTCAGGGCTATGGTTTTTCCAGTGGTCATGTATGGATGTGAGGGTTGGACTGTGAAGAAGGCTGAGCGCCGAAGAATTGATGCTTTTGAACTGTGGTGTTGGAGAAGACTCTTGAGAGTCCCTTGGACTGCAGGGAGATCCAGCCAGTCCATTCTAAAGGAGATCAGTCCTGGGTGTTCTTTGGAAGGAATGATGCTGAAGCTGAAGCTCCAATACTTTGGCCACCTCATGCGAAGAGTTGACTCATTGGAAAAGACTCTGATGCTGGGAGGGATTAGGGGCAGGAGGAGAAGGGGACAACAGAGGATGAGATGGCTGGATGGCATCACTGACTCGATGGACATGAGTTTGGGTGAACTCCGGGAGTTGGTGATAGACAGGGAGGCCTGGCGTGCTGCGGTTCATGGGGTTGCAAAGAGTTGTACACGACTGAGCGGCTGAACTGAACTGAACTGAACTGATACCATATAGCCCATTGCAGAGTATTGAGTAGAGTTCCCTCTGCTATACTACATATTTTATATTATAGTAATGTGTATATGTCAGTCCCAGTCTCCCAGATTATCCCTCCCCTCTCCCCTTGGTAACCCTAAATTTGTTTTCTACATCTGTGACTCTACTTCTGTTCTATAAATAAGTTCATTTGTACCAGTTTTTTAGGTTCCACATATCATATGATATTTATTTTTCTCCGACTTATTTCACCCAGTATGATAATGTCTAGGACCATTCATGTTGCCACAACTAATAAATTTTATTTAAAGCCTTTCCCAATGGTAATGCTGTTATATTTATTTGGCTCCTTTAGAGATATTATGCTTAGAAACCAAGGAATAGAACATTTCTAGTTAAATGATACAGCCAAGAGACTGGGCTCTGGGATCTCTCCGAAAACATGCTATATAGCCTTTGCTTCCAGCCCAGGATACCTGACCATAGCATATCACTACCATCTGGATACAAATACTGTTTAAAATCATAAAGCAGAAAATGAATATGATTGTGAATATCACTATTTTATCTTTCTTGAATACCCTTTTTTGAGAGGAATTTAATTTTCTATATTTTTGTTGTACAGTTGAAGAGGATAGTTACAGCTTTTTTTAAGGATGCCAACATATGTCATAAAAGCATATATTTGCAAGAAACATTATTGTTGCTATTATTGGTAATTATACCAAGAAACTGTAAAACAGTTTTTGCTAAATTGTCAGTCAGCAATTAGTAAACAATTGTGAGCAAACAATTTTCAGTCAATTGCAATAAAACACTGTTTAATTGCCCTCCTCAAAGCTCAGAAAAGCAGCCTTTCTATTCATTTTAGGAGATAAAGGACTTGGTGTGCCATTTTGGCATTGAATGGTCACTCATAGCAACCAAGCTGTCTTAGTTTCTGTTTGGAAAACAGACATGAGTCTCTAATTATGTCACAGTTGATTCCTGTCCAGAGGCTATCTGTTATGTCTACCTCCTCAAACACATGTCTTGTTGCTTTGGCCAGCAGGAAATAACTTCTTTATGACATGAGGCAGCATCAGTCACAACACTTCCTTAAAACAACTCATGTCAAGAGGAAGAAGAGGAGTGCAAAACCAAGAGCGATGGTGCAGAGGCTTTGAGAAGCAGCCTGATTTTTGCTATGTGCTTCCTGTGGGTTGAATTGTGTTTCCTCCAACGTCTTTTATTGAAAACCTAATCCTCAGTACCTCAGAACATGACCTTTTGAGGGGTATGGTGTTCACAGAGCTAATCAAGTGAAAATGAGGTCATTAGGTTGGGCCCCAATCCAATATGACTGGTGTCCTTACAAAAAGAAGAAATTTGGATGCAGAGATAGTCACACATGGGCTTCCCAGGTGGCACTAGTGGTAAAGAACCCACCTGCCAATTCAGGAGACTTAAGAGACATGGGTTCGATCCCTGGGTCAGGGTGATACTTTGGAAAAGGGCATGGCAACCCACTCCAGTATTCTTGCCTAGAGAATTCCATGGACAGAGTATCTGAGCAGGCTGAAGTTCATGGGGTTGCACAAAGTTGGACATAACTAAAGCGACTGAGCATGCAACACACACAGTCACACATAGAGGGGAGGCCATGTGAAGACACAGGAGGATGACAGCCATCGACAAGTCTGGGAGGGAGGCCTGGAACAGATCCTTCCCTCACAGCCCTCAGAAGGAACCAACCCTACCAAAATTTTTATTTTAGACTTGCTTCCAAAACTGTGAGAGAATGAGTTTCTGTTGTTTAAGCCTTCTAATTTGTGGTACTTTCATCCAGCAGCTGTTGCAAACTGATACAGTGCCAAAACCCAAAAGCTACAGCTGTAGGTTTCCAGCCAAATACCATTGTGGGAGGATAGTTTAGCACATTTAGTTTTCTGTGGTCCCTAAAACCACAGAGAAGTTGCTGAAAAGATTGCTCTGGAGTTTTTTCTCTTTCATAGTTGGATAAGATTGTGAACTGAATAACAACTTGTTGTTGGGTCACTCAATCATGTCTAACCCTTTGCAACTCCGTGGGCTATAGCCCACCAGGCTCCCCTGTCTGTGGGATTTCACAGGCAAGAATACTGGAGCGGGTTGCCATTTCCTCCTCCAGGGGATCTTCCTGATCAAGGAATCAAACTCACGTCTCCTGCTTTTGCAGGTGGATTCTTTACCACTGGAGCTACCCGGGAAGCCCAAATAAAAATTGTGCATGCGTGCTCAGTCGTGTCTGCCTCTACCTGTCTGCAGTGTGCCCTGCGGCCCTTTTCCAATGGTGAATGAGAGTGTCTTTGATAATATAACTCTCAGATCGTTTTTCTTATAATAAACTCTTCTGTCTATTCAACAAGTTAATCAGTTAAAGTTCAAAGGGTTTCTCAAATTGAAGACCTTCAACCTTAAGAAAGGCAATAAGCTCAAGCAACTGTTGTGAGATTTTACCTGTGTCCCTCACCAAACTTTATGTTACACAGGAGTATTTGTTGTTTTAAACAATGGAGATAGAAGGAAGAAACCAACATGCTGAGCCTCTCTCTATACTCCATCTCTGTGTGAGTATAGAATTAACTTGCACCTGGATTGGGACAGGTCTATGCCTGTCTCCAGGGATGTCTGAAAATCTGGTACTGACCCTTGGCTAAGATAAGGATGAAATGTGCTAGTTAATGACTGTAATGTGTTTTTTAGAGTTCAACATTCCCTTGGAACCATCCTGTACTGGCTTGTCTACATTGGTTAGGGATTTATAGATTGATGGTTTGTACCTGGTTTTGCCATGTACACAGTTTGGTTTTAATTGTGACCAGTGGTGTATTAAACACCCCTCAGTAAACTTGTATCTCAGCTTCTCTGAAACCAAGATACCTTGAACATAGCTTGAAAGGTGAAAGTGAAGCCACTCAATCATGTCTGACTCTTTGCAACCCCATGGACTGTAGCCTACCAGGCTTCTCCATCCATGGGATTTTCCAGGCAAGAGTACTGGAGTGGGTTGCCATTTCCTTCTCCAGAACATAGCTTCTGCTGCTGCTGCTGCTGCTAAGTCACTTCAGTCGTGTCCGACTCTGTGCGACCCCATAGACGGCAGCCCATCAGGCTCCCCCATCCCTGAGATTTTCCAGGCAAGAACACTGGAGTGGGTTGCCATTTCCTTCTCCAATGCATGAAAGTGAAAAGTGAAAGGGAAGTTGCTCAGTTGTGTCCGACTCTTAGCGACCCCATGGACTACAGCCTACCAGGCTCCTCCACCATGGGATTTTCCAGGCAAGAGTACTGGAGTGGGCTGCCATTGCCTTTGCAAAGCACAACTTCTGTAACTGTGAAAGAACTCTAGGAGGTGCTCCTGGACATATCAAATCCCTCAGTGACTGACTATACTTTTTCTCTCCTGCTATACTTATCTTTATTAAAGATTTATATGTGAAATGGAAGTCTTTTCAGTTGTCTGGCCCTATGTGGTTGTTATGCCCTTAAACCCTCAAGACTCAAGGCTGAGACCTTGGGCCCCTCCTAAAATTTACCATAAAAGGTAGAGCAAACCTTAATCCTGGAGACCACAGATTGCAAAATAAAATGACAAAGCAGTCAGGGCCCCAATATTCATTGAGGTTTTTTTTTCTTCTTTTTAACCACTTGTATTCCTTTTTTACATTTTTTTCTTTTTTTTGGCCATGCCTGGTGGCATATGGGATCTTAGTTCCCTGATCAGGGATTGAATCTGCACCCCCTGCATAGGAAGTGTAGAGTCCTAACCACTGGACCACCAGGGAAATCCCTTTGTTGAGTTCTAAAGCAAACTCAAGGCCTGACTACGAGGCTATAAAGAAGTATGGAATCCTGGATCTTAGCTAGATGTAAGTAGAGAGAAATTGGGGAGTAGCATAGGCATAGAATAATTACTGGGTCATCAGATCCCACCTCTATCAGGAATAAAACTCTGGTTGCAGGTGGTTAACCCTGCAGGTGAGATTAAAATGGAGTCTGACAGTGGTTTCTTCTGATTTACATGACTTCTTTTCTTCTAGATACTGTCTCGGGGGCCAAAACCATTATAGAATATAAGGGAGTAAAAACTACAGCATAATGAAAATTGCACAATTAAATCAAGGTCATCTGCCAAAGGCACACATTCTAAATAACCATTAAATCTAGTGCCTTCCGTAACCTATTTGTTTTGAGTGTTGTTGGATTAAATTACTCAGGAACAGCTTCATATTACTGGCACTACAGAAGCTCTAAATAGGATCTCTCTCATAAAGCATATGTGAATAGAGGAGTTAGTTATGAAGTATAAGAGAACAGCAGAAACATTTACACACAGGGAAAAAATCTTGTAACTTTAATCATAATAAAGAAATGAATAAGCATTAAGAGAATGTCTGACATTAGAGAAATGATTTAATAAATTATGGTACATCAAAATGATGGACTATTACTCAGGCATTAAAATGATACTTAAGATTATACAGACACATAAGATGTTTGATATAATGTTAAGTAAAACCAGAAGAATACAAAGTAACATATAAAAATTTGAGAGAGCTGAAGGAAATACATTAAAACAGTACATTTTCATAATTGGGACTGGGACATTTGTTTTTAATTAAAATACCCTGTTATAGAGACTTTTTGTGTATGTATGTATGTATATATGTATCTATATATCTATATATCTCCTGTATGTATAGATCTTTATATAGACATAAGATATTTAGTGGTGGGTGTACTACTCTGAATTTTTTTAGATGCTTTCTTATGATTTATAGCAACACTTTTCAGTAGAACTTGCTGCAGTGATATATAGTGAAGTGAAATTGAAAGTTGTGCAGTCATGTCTGACTCTGCAACCCAATGGACTATACAGTCCAAGGAATTCTCCAGGCCAGAATACTGGAGTGGGTAGCCTTTCCCTTCTCCGAGGGATCTTCCCAACCCAGGTCTCCTGCATTGCAGGTGGATCCTTTACCAGCTGAGTCACAAGGGAAGCAGTGATATATACATTCTGTAAATTTGTGCTGTCCAATATGGTAGACACTAGACACGTGTGTCTATCAAACACTTGAAATGTGTCTGGGAAATCTGTTTTTAAACAATTTCAACTGGTTAAAATTTAAATTCAAGTAGCCACACTTGACTAGTGGTTACCAAGTCATTCTCTCAATAGCAAAGTTTAGAGCTAGAAGATAGGTAAATTTTAGTAGTGGGTTCATTAGTCTGGATTTTTTTCCAATGTCATTAATGTTTTTTCTATAATCAACAGAAACCTTTAAAAGTACTTGGTTGGTTGTTTCTCCCCTTGGAGCAAGAGATTATGCAAAAATATACCCTGCTGAACTGCAAAGGATAAAATAGGACAACTTAGTGTCCACTTCAGTGGAATTTTGGTACATCAAAAATCTTTACTGTAATCATAAATATATGAGAGAGCTATAGCTACCCAAACAGCTGCCCCTTTATGGTACAAAAAATGAGACCAGGAAACCATTAGGTCATAGGCTCTCTGGCTTACCTTGGTTGGCCTGTAAGGTACATGAGTAAAGGACTCTTGCATAGTCAATAACCAAATGAATATGAATGGGGAAAAAATGAAGAGTAGTGTTTCCACTTGAGAAAAATGTGGAGGCTTTGCATAATTTTTTCTTTATTGTTGGAATCCTGTTCCCATGTATCCCTAGTAAGAAGTGTCCACCTGACTTAGGAAGACCCTATCCTCATTTCTGGGGCTTCCCAGGTGGCACTAGTGGTAAAGAACCCACATGCCAAAGCAGGAGACACAGGAAATGTGGGTTCAACCCCTGGGTCAGGAAGATCCCGTGGAAAAGGGCATGGCAGTCCACTCCAGTATTTTTGGCTGGAGGATTCCATGGACAGAGGAGCCTGGTGGGCTACAGTCCTTGGGGTTGCAAAGAGTCAGACATGACTGAACCGATTTAGCATGCACACAGACTGATTTCTGCATTGCCATGTCTCTTTCTTCTCCTACATCTTTGCATATCCACCCTGTCTCCAATCTTATCCTCCACCTCCACCCTGGAACACCATTTTTATCTCCACATAAAGTACTGAATTGGATCTTGATGTATAGGAAAACTTGGATTAGAGATGAGTAAGGAAAAAAAATACTCAAACTGAGTGTGATGTAATTACCAAACTCCTTCAGAGAAGTAATAATTATTCCTGATAGTATGTTTAGGGACTATTCTGATAGATCTAAATTTAGTTGTAAAATCTAATAATGTTATTTACTAGCCTAGCCAGCTATCTATCAGGCAGCCGTCTAAACATCTTTACTTATTTATTTTTAAATTTATTTGGCTGTGACAGGTCTTAGTTGTGGCACAAGTGATCTTTGATCTTCATTGTGGCATGTGGGATCTTTTCGTAGTTGCAGCATGTGAGATGTTTTAGTCATGACATGCGGAACTCTTAGTTGCAGCATGTGGGATCTAGTTCCCTGACGAGGGATCAAACCTGGACCCCTGCGTTGGGAGCGTGGAATCTTTGCCACTGGTCCACCAGGAATGTCCCTAAACATCTTTAACCAACATTCATTTTCATCTTTCCACCAGGAATGTCCCTAAACATCTTTAACTGACATTCATTTTCATCTTGGATCTGGTCTAACAATGATTTCCTAATCAGTATTTTTTTTTTCTTCAAAATTTAGAATTTTATTGTGGAGTAAATGTTATGCCTTTTTTTAAAATTTTATTTTATTTTTTAACTTTACAATATTGTATTGGTTTTGCCATATATTGAAATGAATCCGCCACAGGTATACATGTGTTCCCCATCCTGAACCCTCCTCCCTCCTCCCTCCCCATACCATCCCTCTGGGTCGTCCCATTGTACCAGCCCCAAGCATCCAGTATCGTGCATCGAACCTGGACTGGCAACTCGTTTCATATATGATATTATACATGTTTCAATGCCATTCTCCCAAATCATCCCACCCTCTCCTTCTCCCACAGAGTCCAAAGGTCTAATCAGTATTTTTCCTGTATATCTACCAAGAGGAAAATCTTTTACTTGGCTAATTTAGAGGCCTAATCTCTTTTATATCAAACTTAAATCTTTGACATAATGAATTCATCCTATATGTTTTCCTTAAGGATTTGGAGGCCCTACCAAGATAGATCAACTCAAGAGAACCTACCAGAGTGAAGCAAGAACAGCCTTGAATCAAATGATACCATACCAGGAATGACACTGCAAACTTGAAGAGGAAATTCGGAGCCAGAGTACTGGATGTCCCCATGGTTTGTGCAATTACATTGAATGTCCCACCCCTGCCACTCCTATCAGTGCCTAGAAAGGTATTTGATGTTGGAAGGATGTCATAGGACTGGAGAAAAGGTGAGTTGGGTTTAATACCATAAACTTTCAGTCAGTGTATTAAATTATGTTACTAAGGGATGACCAAAGACCTTAGCAAAGATAGGGTGGGTAAGTAGTCATTTATTTCTTTCAGTTTCAGGAAGTTATTCTGTGTTTTTTTAGCAAAGACTTTGTGTCTTATTTTCATTTTTCTTTCAGCTAAAATTGTATAATTTACCTAGCCATTTTGTTAATCTCTGTAATTGGTCATTTGAAATTCTTTGTGTGTGTGACTACAGAGATTTTAGATATAGAGCTAAAATCTGTTTTGGAGAAGGCAGTCTTTGAAAAAATAAAGTTAATTGATTTAAGGAATTGATCATTTGTATGCACCATGAGAACATCTAGTTGAAACAAAGAGATCCATCTTGAGATGAAGTAAGAAAGAAAATCTGTTCAGCTTGTATCATGAAAATATGCTATCTTATTCTGTGATGTTAAAGAAAATGACAGGGTTTATTTTGTGTACTGAGCATAATGACTGAAGAGATTGACTGGAATAGACTAAGAACTAGGAGTACATCTGGAGATATAAATAATATCTAGTGCAAACTATTTACTTACTTACTGTTCCAAGTTGGGTTCTCCTGAAGTAAACCCTGAGGTAGAGTTTAATAGGCAGGATGGTTATGAACGGATCAACACCTGTGGGAGGTGGATGGGATCAAGCAGGCATGGGTAGAGGGAGAAGTCCAAACTGTAATGCAGGCTTTACAAATACTTTGGGCAACACTATGGGGCACTCAGAGTTAGAAGAGGCCTTTAGAGTTGTTCCCTGTTGGGTCAAGATTGATCCACATTTATATCTCCATATGGACAGTGGGAGTAACTCTGTGACTCCTTGCAGCTGAGATATCCCTGACAGCTGTGGGCTTCCTGCTTATATCACTCCCAGCACCTGGGGCAAGTCCTTCAGTGAGAGGGGATCTGGGTGGAACATCAAGGGATCCTCCTCCTTAGTTATGTAATTTTATGAAAGTTAAATCACTTAATCTGGAGGGAAATTAACAAAATTGTTAAATTTATCATAGTTAATGGAGCACATATTTAATTAGTCTAGGGACTTAGGTTATGTACATTTAAATATGCACATTTAGAATAGTCTCAAGTACCCATTACATTAAATAAAGGCACAATCAAAAAGTATGCTCAAAAGGGAGCAATTAAATTTTAGGTAACTTTAGGCTACTAAGATAAGAAACAAAGGAATGAACAATGGAATCAGACTAATTTCAAGAAATTGTTCTAAATGAAGATTTTTAAGGAAAATTAGGATAGTTTTAATAATATATAATAAATATTAGAGAACTATAAATTTATTACTCAGGTATATAAGTCATATACAAATTAAACTATTATTAAATTTATTAAAAATTTTTTTGCAACATTCTAAGCTTGGTAAAGAACATCTACAAAGCAACCTGCAAGTAACATCATACTTGATGGTAAGAACCTTTTAAAAGGTCAGGTACAAGAAAAGGATATTTCCTCTCACTACTCTCTTTCAAAATCATACTGGAAGCTCTCACTAAAGTAATAAGACAAGAGAAGGAAATATAAGGTATAGAGATTAGAAAGAAAGAAAGAAAGAAACTGCCTTTCTTTATAGATGATATGATTGTCTATGTGGAAAACCCAAAAGAATTGACTAAAAAAGGTCCTGGAACTAATAGATTTTTAGCAAGGTTGTAAGAGACAAGGATAATAAACAAAAGTCAATCACTTTTCTATATACCAGCAATGAACAACTGCAATTGGAAATTAAAAACATAATACCATTTATATTAACACCAAAAAAAAAAAAGAAATACTTAGGTATGAACCTAGCAAAATATATATCAGATCAACATGAAGAAAACTACAAAGCTCTGATGAATGAAATCAAAGAAGAACTAAATAAATGGAGAGATAAACCATGTTTTCAAGGATAGGAAGACTCAATATTTTTATTTTTTTTGAATTTATTTATTTTAATTGGAGGCTAATTATTTTACAACATTGTAGTGGTTTTTGCCATACATTGACATGAATCAGCCATGGGTATACATGTGTTCCCCATCCTGAACACCCCTCCCACCTCCCTCCCCATATCATCCCTCAGGGTCATCCCAGTGCACCAGCCCTGAGCACCCTGTCTCATGCATCAAACTTGGACTGGCGATCTAGTTCACATATGATAATATACATGTTTCAATGTTATTCTCTCAAATCATCCCACCCTCACCTTCTCCCACAGAGTCCAAAAGTCTGTTCTTTACTTCCGTGTCTCTTTTGCTGTCTAGCATATAGGGTCATCATTACCATCTTTCTAAATTCCATATATATGCATTAGTATACTGTATCAGTGTTTTTCTTTCTGACTTACTTCACTCTGCATAATAGACTCCAGTTTCATCCACCTCATTAGAACTGATTCAAATGTATTCATTTTAATAGCTGAGTAATATTCCATTGTGTATATATACCACAGCTTTCCTATCCATTCATCTGCTGATGGATTTCTAGGTTGCTTCCATGTCCTGGCTATTGTAAACAGTGCTGTGATGAACATTGGAGTACACGTGTCTCTTTCAATTCTGGTTTCCTCGGTGTGTATGCCCAGCAGTGGGATTGCTGGATTGTATGGCAGTTCTATTTCCAGTTTTGTAGGGAATCTCCACACTGTTCTCCATAGTGGCTGTACTAGTTTGCATTCCCACCAACAGTGTAAGAGGGTTCCCTTTTCTCCACACCCTCTCCAGCATTTATTGTTTGTAGACTTTTTGACAGCAGCCATTCTGACCAGCGTGAGATGGTACCTCATTGTGGCTTTGATTTGCATTTCTCTGATAATGAAGACTCAATATTTTTAACATACCACTTCTTCCCAACTTAACATCAGTGCAATCTCAATAAAAATCCTAGCAAGTTATCTTGTGCATACAGATAAACTATTCTAAAGTTTACATGGAGAGACAGAAGATCTAGAACAGCCAACTCAATATTGAAAGAGAACAAATTTGGAGGACTAACACCACCTGACTTCAAGACTTACTATAAATCTACAGGAATCAAGACAGTGTGGCACTGGCAAAATAATGGACAAATAGATCAGTGGAACAGGACAAAGAACTCAAAAATAGACCCATATAAATATAGTCAGCTGATCCTTCACAAAGTAGCAAAAATAGTAAAATGTAGTGTTTCTGAAAGGATGCCAGACACCTGGGCATCCACATCCAAAAATATAAAACTAGATACAGACCTTACACCACTCCTAAGAATTAACTCAAAATGGGTCACAGACATAAAACACAAAACTATAAAACTCTTAGAAGATAACATAGGAGAAGCTGTAGATGACCTTGGGTATAGTAATGACTTTTTAGATATAATACCAAAGGCACAATCCATGAAATAAATAATTGATATTAGACTTCATTAAAATTAAAAACTTCTGTTCTATGAAAAACAGTGTCAAGAGAATGAGAAGACAAGTCCCAGACTGGGAGAAAATACTTGCAAAGACTCATGTGATAAAGGACTATTATCCAAAATATACACTCAATGATAAGAAAGCAAAAAACCTGATTAAAAATGAGCCAAAAATCTTAACAGACTTCTTACCAAAGAAGATGTACAGATGGAAAATAAGTATATGAAAAGACACTCACATCACATGTCATCAGGGAAATACAAATTAAAACAAAATGGGGACACATGTATACCTATGGCTAATTCATGTCAATATACGGCAAAAACCACTACAATATTGTAAAGTAATTAGCCTCCAATTAAAATAAATATATTAATTTTTTTTAAAAGATACCATTACAAATCTATTAGAATGGCCAAAATCCAGAGCACTAAGAATATCAAATGTCAATTAAATAGCAGGAATTCTTGTCCATTGCTGATGGGAATGCAAAATGGAACAGCCACTTTGGGAGACAGCTTGGAGGTTTCTTACAAAACTGAACATACTCTTACCATGTGATCTAGCAACCACTTTCTTTGATATTTACCCAGAGGAGTTGAAAACTTATCTCCACACAAAAACTTGAATGTGGATCTTTATAGCAGCTTCATTTATAATTTTCAAAACTTGTAAGCCACTAAGATGTCCTTCAATAAGTGAATGGATAAATAAACTGTGATGTATCCTGACAATATAATATTATTCAGAGTTAAAAAGAAATGAGTTATCAAGTCATCAGAAGACATGGTAGTCACTTAAATGCATATTACTAGGTGAAAAAAGTCAATCTGAAAATGTTAATACTATTTGATTCCAACTATATGACATTCTGAAATGGGCAAAACTTGGAGACATTACTTTGCCAACAAAGGTTGGTCTAGTCCAAGCTATGGCTTTTCCAGTAGTCTTGTATGGATGTGAGAGTGCTATTGTTGGAGAAGACTCTTGAGAGTCCCTTGGACAGCAAGGAGATCAAACCAGTCAATCCTAAAGGAAATCAACCCTGAATATTCATTGGAAGGACTGATGCTGAAGCTGAAACTCCAGTACTTTGACCACCTGATGGAAAGAGCTGACTCATTAGAAAAGACCGTGATGCTGGGAAAGATTGACGCAGGAGGAGAAGGGGATGACAGAAGACAAGGTGGTTGGATGGCATGACTGACTGAATGGATATGAGTCTGAGCAAGCTCTGGGTGATGCTGAAGGACAGGGAAGCCTGACATGCTGCAGTCCATGGGATCGCAAAGAGTGTGACATGACTGAGCGACTGAACAGCAACAATGAGACGAGTAGAAGGATCAGTGGTTGCCCATAGTCGGGGGAATGAATAAGAGAAGCATAGTGGATTTTTAGGGCAGTGAAAATACTCTGTATGATACCATAATGATTGATATATATCATTTTATATTTGTTCAAACCTACAGAACATACAATACTGTGAGTGACCGATAATGTAAATTGTAGACTTTGGGTGATTATGATGTGTCAATGTGAGTTCATCAGCGGTAACAAAGGTACTGCTTTGTTGAGGGATGTTGATTATGGAGGCCACTATGCACACTTGGGAGCAGAGATATATGGGGAATCTGTTTTTCCTCTCAGTTTTGCTGTGAACTTTAAATTGCTCTAAAAATGATGCCTTCATTTTTTAAAATTAATTAACTTAAAAAGATAAAATCAGATATTCTTTCTGATTTAATTACAGTGTGGAATATGATAAAAAGTATACACAATTCTTGATTTTTTTTTCTTTTTTATTTTTTTAAAATTTTATTTATAAGTTGTTGATTATTTAACTTTTTTAAAAAATTTTATTTATTTTTAAACTTTACAATATTGTATTGGTTCTGCCATATATCGAAATGAATCCGCCACAGGCATACATGTGTTCCCCATCCCGAACCCCCCTCCCTCCTCCCTCCCCATACCATCCCTCCGGGTGGTCCCAGTGCACCAGCCCCAAGCATCCAGCATGGTGCATCGAACCTGGACTGGCGACAGTGGGACTTTCCTACACTTATCTTATGGGCTAAAAAGTGACTATTACTGACAGAAAAATTTTAGGAACATATAAGCATAGATGCTAACTAAATTGAATTATAATAGCTAATATCCTTCTGATTTGTTTTGCTCTTGTGATTTACAGCCAATGTTTCAAAATACAAAAACCCAAGAATTACTCCACTTGCATTATGTGAGTAAAATTTCACTGTGTTACAATTAAGAGTATCTATATTTGTGTAGTTAATTAATAATCTTAGGTTACCAGGAATTTTTTTAAAATAAAAGTGAATAGAGATAAAGAGGGCAAAATAATTGCTTACCAAATAATAGTTTTAATTTACATATTTTCACCTATATGTGAACATTTTGTCCATATAGAAAAAAGGACTTTCTTACCTATTTACAAAGATTAAGAGCTGAAGTTTAAATTTTCAGAAATGATATTTCATTTAGTATTTTTTAGTATGAATTTATATGCACATGTTTATTTAGTATACTTATTCATTTAAAAATTGGCATTTATGAGAAAAGAAATGCAGGCATACCTTGAAATATTGCAGATTTGGTTCCAGACCATTGCAATAAAGAGACTATCACAATGATGAGTCACACCAATTTTATTGGTTTCCTAGTATATAGAAAAGCAGTGTTTACACTATTCTGTACTCTGTTAAATGTGCAATAGTATTCCGTCTAAAAAAGAAATACATACTTTACTTTAAAAATGTTATTTTTTAAAAGTGCTGACCATCATCTAAGCCTGTGGGGAGTTGAAATGTTTGCAATAATAATGTTAAAGTTCACTAATCATAGACCACCATAACAAAAAGTAGTAATAATGAAACAATTTTTAAATATTGCAAGAATTACCAAAATATGACAGAGAGATATGAAGCGGGGAAATGCTGTTGGAAAAATGATGCCAAGAGACTTGTTCAATGCCAGGTTGCCACAAACCTTCAATTTGTAAAAACACGATATTTGTGAAGCACAATAAAGAGGATTGTCATAAAATGAGGTCTACCTATACTGATAACTCAGAAGACAAAATAAAATGTCACTAGAGTACTGTCTGTTCTGAATGTAAAGCAATAAAAAGTTATTATTTTCTTTCAGCATATTCTACTTGGATGGCAAGTGATTTTTGCTTCATTCAACCTGACTATACATTCTCAAGAGTCTGTTAATTTTTCCGCTATTTTATGCTTTGGGGAATTTTGTAACTATAGAAAACGGTAAAAAACTGAGATGAACTAAATTCCAAATGTTCATTATGGAAAAAATTCTGTTATGGTTTTTATATGGTATTGCTTCTCTCTGGACCTTTCTTGGAAACTATTAAGATGTTGCTTTCCTCTGAGTTCAGATCTCAAATTCAGAATAATACAATTGAAAAGGTGTTTTTTACACTCAAACCATGTTCATCACTCCCAAGACAGCTGCTAGATAGCACCAAAGGATTTCTCCTCATCTTATAATCCAGAAAGTGGTGCTCATGATCAAGAAGAGATGTTAGAAATAATTGCATTTGCTTGGTAGGCTTATTATCTTCTTAACCAGCTCAACAGAGTGGTAAGAGTTGTCCTTTACTAGGGTGAAAACTTTGAAAAAGCTGTCAAATCAAAGAAGAAACAACCTCCCCCAGGTTAATTTTGTGCAAGACAAGTGCTATAATACAAAGATATTTTCAAGAGTGGTTAATCCTTTCAATACGTGTAGATTCCCACTTTTATTCCTATGCAAAGGGTGACATGTTCTCAACACATTGACTTCTCAAAAAAAAATGTATTCCCAGATTTATTCTTATCAGATGTTAGTGCTTATGACACACATTTTATGGGAGAGAGATTAAGGTGCTTTAAATCCAACAGTTACTCAGCTTACATTAGCATATTTTTACCTTCATAATCATCAACTAAGCTGGTCTGAAATGTTACAGGGGGGTCCACATGCATCAGAACTATACCCTAGTAAGATTTCACTTGTCTTCACTCTGACAGAATTCTAGGAATAAAGTGATAGCTTCCTTTCTTCTTCTTATTATTTGACTGCTCTAGGTCTTTGTTGCAGTGGGTAGACTTCCCTTGTTGGGCTTAGTTGCCCCAAAGTATGTGGGATCCTAGTTCCCTATCCAGGGATTGAACCTGCATCCCCTGCATTGGAAGGTGGACGCTTAACCACTGAACCACCACAATACATACTGAGATCACCACTATAGTCTAATACTTAGGAAACTCAACCTAGATGAAACTTAAGATGCAGAATTTCCAGGACTAATTTTTCCAGAAATAGATGACTTTATGAAACTGTACTACTGAACAATATCAGTAGCATAAGGTTTGACTTAATTGAGTAAATTCTTTTATGAAAGTGATTATTTTCTTGGAACATGTGGTATTGTCCTTAAGAATCTATTTTAATAGGTATGTAATAAAACTTTTCTTCCTTGTTTTTCCTCTATCTCTAAATTTTAACTTAGTAGTTTATCATTGTTCAAACTGTGATTTAACTTGTAGTTTAAAACTAATAATTAAAAATCGTATAAATAATGTAAGTTTTGCTTTTTGGAACTTTCTGGCATTTGAGAGGAACATTTTCGACCCTTGGTTGAATCCATAAATGTAAAACTGATGGATGCAGAAGGCTGAGTGTACAGCAATTAAAAAACAGAGACTGGCAGAGTGAATTGAAAAATGCGACTCTTCCCAAAATCAATTAAATCAAAAGAAAGTTGAAGTGGGGGGAGAGGAAAAGAAACAAGATGGGGCAAATAGAAAGCAAATAGCAAGATGAGAGATTTAAAACTACATATCACTAATTAACATTAAATGAAAATAGTCTTAATACCTTAAAAGGTAGAGATTGCCAGATTGGATGAAAATGCAAGACCCAGGTGTATGCTGTCTAAAAGAAATACACATCAAATATAAAAACACCAGTAAGTTAAAAGAATAGGGGAAAAGTTCAAAGCTAGCATTAGTCAAAAGAAAGTGAAAGAGCCTTTATTAATATTGAGTAAAGTAGACTTCGCAGCAAACAATAGTGATAAAGAATATCATTATGTAATGATAAAGGGGTCAATTCTTCATGAAGATAAACAATCCTGAACATTTAGGCTAAATTAAAAAAAAAAAAAAACCTGATCCAAAAGGCTGTATATTTATTATATGATCCCATTTATGACACTTTGGAAAAGGCAAAACTATAAGGAAGCAAAATAGATCAGTAGTTGTCAGGATTTGTGGGATTGAGGGAGGGGTTGACCATAAGATTGCTGATTAATAGTTTCCTTGGATGGAGGTTGAGAAAGGGGTTGGCTGAAAGAGAAATTTTGGAGTGATAAGACTTTTCTGTATGGCACCATACTGGAAGATACATCTGTCAAAATGCACAGAATTATACACCACAAAGTGTGATTTTTACTGTATGAAAATTTTAAAATATTAACCAGGATGTTGGGGAATCCCAGGTTGAAATGCAGACTGTGAAATGTGAAAAGACTGCTTTTCAAAGGACAGCATTACACTAGCACTCTGCTGGGAATGAGGAAGAAAGGATCAGATGTAAAAGCTTTGGAAAAAGCATTTGGACTGTAGATGAAAAGAACTGTTTGCAAACACTGCTCTAATCGATAAATTTGTCTATCTTAGTGAACAGTTCTGAAGCATGAATACTGTGACTGAACAAATAAATATATTGCAGAAAATATAGGTCAACATGCTAGGGTCTGTGGGCCAAATTCAGTTCATTTTTGTACAGCCCACAAAGAACTTTATTTTTTTCACTTTGAGATGGCTGAAAAAATTCAAAGGAAAACTAATACTTCATGATACATGAAAACTTATGTGAGGAATTGGGGCAGACACTAAATGGCTTGCAAAACCTAAAATATTTGTTACCTTGCCCCTTAGAGTAAATATTTGTTGATGATTGTAGTAGATAATGAGAGTCAGATTTCTCATTGTTGAATAAAGAGTTATAAAGCAGCAAAGAGGACTAGAATAAACTTTGTGGTGTTGGCTTCAAGTCAGAGACATCAGTATGATGACCTCATGTTTACTTTAATATACATATAGACGTATACTGAAATGTAGTTACATGTCTGTAGACATGGGTTACTTTATCTACGTACATTCCTAGTTTTGCATATTGAGAAGGCTGCTTTGTGTTACATGAGCCTATCTCTCATTCCTACTGTCTGTATTAAATGTAAAATATATGTGACTAATCAAAAATGCAACTAACAAAATCAGCACAAAAACACAATTAGACTTTTTTTCTAAAAAACTGATCTTTAAAGATTCTTTGGATCAAAAGCAGGATCCGAAAAATAAAATTTGAACCAAACCTGATCTAAGAAAGAAAATTTTTATGTAATATATTTCAAAACTCTTAAAAATAATTAGGACCTCTAATAAAATTCTAGGGCAACTTTTTGATAGACCTAAATGAAATTCACACCTGCTGGAAAGTTCTTTAAGTTACTTTCTACATCAGTCTATCAGTCAGGAGGATGAAGATATTAACCAGAGGTTCTCTATCAATTGTTTGCCTCTTCTTTTTCTTTTTTTGTATCCTATTGAACAGAGATTACCTTGCCCCTCCTTGTTTCTCTAAAAGTATCTATAAGAAGGCAGAAATCTTTGAATTTGCTTGCATAGAATCTTGTAGGAAGTTCAATGTTGAACTTTTATATATGCTTATAAACTATGTATTTCTTCAAACAAGATATGTAAAAGGGACAGTCAAGGAAGAAAATGTGTACAAAAGAATACAAAATGTAATTTGTCAGCATGTCCATATATCTATGAGCCCCCCATGCACTCACCCCCAAGCAGAAAATCTTTCCCTTCTCTAAACCTCTCTACTATGGAGTAGCCATCATGGTCAACAAAGAGTCCAAAATGCAGTACTTGGATGCAATCTCAAAAATGACAGAATGATATCTGTTCATTTCCAAGGCAAACCATTCAATATCATAGTAATCCAAGTCTATGCTCCAACCAGTAACGCTGAAGAAGCTGAGGTTGAATGGTTCTGTGAAGACCTACAAGACCTTTTAGAACTAACACCCAAAAGAGATGTCCTTTTCATTATAGGGGACTGGAGTGCAAAAGTAGGAAGTCAAGAAACACCTGGAGTAACAGGCAAATTTGGCCTTGGAATACGAAATGAAGCAGGGCAAAGACTAATAGAGTTTTGCCAAGAAAATGCACTGGTCATAACAAACACCCTCTTCCAACAACAGAAGGGAAGACTCTATACATGGACATCACCAGATGGTCAACACTGAAATCAGATTGACTATATTCTTTGCAGCCAAAGATGGAGAAGCTTGATACAGTCAACAAAAACAAGACCAGGAGCTGACTGTGGCTCAGATCATGAACTCCTTATTGCCAAATTCAGACTTAAATTGAAGAAAGTAGGGGAAACCACTAGACCATTCAGGTATGACCTAAATCAAATCCCTTATGATTATACAGTGGAAGTGAGAAATAGATTTAAGGGCCTAGATCTGATAGACAGAGTGCCTGATGAACTATGGACTGAGGTTCGTGACATTGTACAGGAGACAGGATCAAGGCCATCCCCATGGAAAAGAAATGCAAAAAAGCAAAATGGCTGTCTGGAGAGGCCTTACAAATAGCTGTGAAAAGAAGAGAAGCAAAAAGTAAAGGAGAAAAGGAAAGATATAAACATCTGAATGCAGAGCTCCAAAGAATAGCAAGAAGAGATAAGAAAGCCTTCTTCAGCGATCATTGAAAAGAAATAGAGGAAAACAACAGAATGGGAAAGACTAGAGATCTCTTCAAGAAAATTAGAGATACCAAGAGAACATTTCATGCAAAGATAGGCTCGATAAAGGACAGAAATGGTATGGACCTAACAGAAGCAGAAGATATTAAGAAGAGATAGCAAGAATACACAGAAGAACTGTCCAAAAAAGATCTTCACGACCCAGATAATCACAATGGTGTGATCACTCACCTAGAGCCAGACATCCTGGAATGTGAAGTCAAGTGTGCCTTAGAAAGCATCACTATGAACAAAGCTAGTGGAGGTGATGGAATTTCAGTTGAGCTATTTCAAATCCTGAAAGATGATGCTGTGAAAGTGCTGCACTGAATACACCAGCAAATTTGGAAAACTCAGCAGTGGCCACAGGACTGGAAAAGGTCAGTTTTCATTCCAATCCCAAAGAAAGGCAATGCCAAAGAATGCTCAAACTACTGCACAATTGCACTCATCTCACATGCTAGTAAATTAATGCTCAAAATTCTCCAAGCCAGGCTTCAGCAATATGTGAACCATGAACTTCCTGATGTTCAAGTTGGTTTTAGAAAAGGCAGAGGAACCAGAGATCAAATTGCCAACATCCTCTGGATCATGGAAAAAGCAAGAGAGTTCCAGAAAAGCATCTATTTCTGCTTTATTGACTATGCCAAAGCCTTTGACTGTGTGGATCACAATAAACTGTGGAAAATTCTGAAAGAGATGGGAATACCAGACCACCTGACCTGCCTCTTGAGAAATTTGTATGCAGGTCAGGAAGCAACAGTTAGAACTGGACATGGAACAATAAACTGGTTCCAAATAGGAAAAGGAGTACATCAAGGCTGTATATGGTCACCCTGTTTATTTAACTTATATGCAGAGTACATCATGAGAAATACTGGAGTGGAAGAAACACAAGCTGGAATCAAGATTGCCGGGAGAAATATCAATAACCTCACATATGCAGATGACACCACCCTTATGGCAGAAAGTGAAGAGGAACTAAAAAGCCTGTTGATGAAAGTGAAAGTGGAGAGTGAAAAAGTTGGCTTAAAGCTCAACATTCAGAAAATGAAGATCATGGCATCTTTTCCCATCACTTCATGGGAAACAGATGGGGAAATAGTGGATACAGTGTCAGACTTTATTTTTCTGGGCTCCAAAATCACTGCGGATGGTGACTGCAGCCATGAAATTAAAAGACACTTACTCCTTGGAAGGAAAGTTATGACCAACCTAGATAGCATATTGAAAAGCAGAGACGTTACTTTGCCAACAAAGGTCCGTCTAGTCGAGGCTATGGTTTTTCCAGTGGTCATGTATGGATGTGAGAGTTGGACTGTGAAGAAGGCTGAGTGCCAAAGAATTGATGCCTTTGAACTGTGGTGTTGGAGAAGACTCTTGAAAGTCCCTTGGCCTGCAAGGAGATCCAACCAGTCCATTTTGAAGGAGATCAGCCCTGGGATTTCTTTGGAAGGAATGATGCTAAAGCTGAAACTCCAATACTTTGGCCACCTCATGCGAAGAGTTGACTCACTGGAAAAGACTCTGATGCTGGGAGGGATTGAGGGCAGGAGGAGAAGGGGACGACAGAGGATGAGATGGCTGGATGACATCGCTGACTTGATGGACGTGAGTCTGAGTGAACTCCGGGAGTTGATGATGGACAGGGAGGCCTGGCATGCTGCGATTCATGTGGTCGCAAAGAGTCGGACTTGACTGAGCGACTGAACTGAACTGTGTACAGAGGTCATTCCTCTTGTGGGTATGTGGGGCCCCTGGAAAGTAAATTAAATCTTGTACATATCCAAAGAAAAGGAAAATGCTATTTATTCAGCACTTGCTGAATAAATGCATGTTGCATGAATGGTAGAGATATTATGTGTCTATAGGCCTTATTACAAAAGGAATATTGAAACATCAGACTTCCTAAAATTATGCTTCCCCTCCTTAATATATGTTTTTCACATATGTGTATTTTCCTATTCAAAGGGAGGTGGGGACCTGGAATCCCACTTTCAGTAGCCAAATCTCCTTGCAGGAGTTTCCTGGCTAGTCAGAATTTCAAAGAATACCTACAAAGCCTCTACTGTTTCCTTTGCTCTCCTGAAGTACTTTAACTTCTTCCCTTATGCCCCTCAAACAACTCTTAGATTATATTAGAAGACAGTGCAATTTTTAGGCAGAATTTTTTTGGCTTTATTTTCACAAAAGAAAAAGAAAAACCATAATGATAGCAGTAGAAGTGGCAGAAAAGGCTTAATAGAATTCTGTACCCATTTCATTAATTTGCTGAGTTTCTTCAGCCATGTCTGACTCTTTGCCATGCTATGCACTGTAGCCCACCAGGCTCCTCTGTCCATTGAATTCTCCAGGCAAGAATACTGGAGTGGGTTGCCATTTCCTCCTCCAGGAAATCTTCCCAACCCAGGGATTGAACCCATATTTCTTACATCTCCTGCATTGGCAGGTGGGTTCTTTACCACTAGCACCACCTTAAGTACTGCTCTGTGGTAGCTGCTATGAATCAAGTATAAAATAAGTTTAGTCCCTACCCTTCAAATGCTTATGACATTTGGGAGAAAACAATTATCCTCAAGCCTCTTAGGGTCCCTGACTGATTCTGAAAATTATGCTGACACTGAAAGATTAAGAGAAGAAAAGTGTACAAGTTTATTTAACATAACCTTACATGACAGAGGAGCTTTCATAAGGTAATGATGATCCAAAGAAACAGAACTCAGAATTTTTATGCTAAATTTGATGCATCGTGGACAGTCATGGAGAAATATGATGGGTTAAGGAGTGTGAGATAAGTGTAGCAAACTGGGGGGAACTTAGCAAGATGTGTTTGTTCCACTTCTTCTCAGGGCCCCTTTGTTTTTGTAGATAAGGATGCTCTGTCCCTCTGGGTATGGAGGAGGGCACCTCTCATATGAGGGTTTTATGACCTGCTTTAGGGAAAAAGAGTGAAGTGGGGAAGGAGATCAAAGTGACCTTCCTGTTTCCGCTGTTTTCTCAAACTCTTTCAATTCAAAATATTCAATATACCAAGGTGCCATATTTTGAAGTAGAAGTCAGGAGGCCCACCAGACCCCACCGTTTCCATAATCTTAAATTGAAAGTCTGTATAATGCTAATGTGAAAAGCTTCATTTCAGTAAATTTTATCAACATAATCAACAGAATTGTGTTTTCTCTGGGCAAGTGTTGTATGAATACAAATACATCACTATCATTAACAAACAGATCATTAGCCAAATACGTAATGACCCTCCCATTGCACAAATAGTAGGAAGAGGATAAAAGCTTCAAAATTATACTTTATGTAGAAATATTGTCAAATGTAATCATCATAATAAAACTCAGGATTCTTGGGCCAAAACAACCTGAGTATAAACAGGAGGTCAGTCAAGAATTTAGACTCTCTCCGTCTCATGAAAACAATTTTAAAATCTAAAATTCTTAAAAATATTAAATAACTGACATTAGGAAGTCAAGCCAAATATAAGTGAGACAGAAAAACAGAGTCAGGCCTTTCACGATTTGTAACCTACATCATCTAGGTGGTCAGAAAAGCTTTAAGATTTAAAGTGATTGAGAACTAATAATGTCCCCAAGTTTTAAAAGACTCAGGCTGACCAAGGCTCCATTTTGCCAGGTGCTTAGCAGAGGGAAGAAGAGCACTAGAGAAAAGCACGTGTGCTTGCTAAGTCACTTCAGTTGTGTCCGACTCTTTGTGACCGTATGGACTGTAGCCTGCCAGGCTCCTCCGTCCATGGGATTCTCCAGGCAAGAAAAGTGGAGTGGGTTGCCATGCTCTCCTTCAGGGGTTCTTCCCAACCCAGGGATCAAACCCGAGTCTATGATGTCTCCTGCATTGGCAAGCAGGTTCTTTACCACTAGCGCCACCTGGGAAAAGCACTCTCTCTCAAATGCTGCTCACTGAACAACACATCACTTCTGTTCACATTTCATTGGACAAGGCAAGGTAAAAGATCACACATAATTTCAAAGACCTTGGTACAAAGTAATCCTATCAGACAATTGGAAGAACTGGACCATTAGTTAACAGTTCAATTATTATCATACTTTCCAAAACTCATTCCAAGAAAAAAACCTGAAGTCTCCAGAAAACATTAAAGGAATACCAGTGATGACAAATGTGAAAAATCCAGGTCCAAGTGTCTTTGATGGGGACACTTTGATGGGGAGTTGTAGAAAATCATCAACAAAGAAGTAATTTTCATCTTATATAGACTCTTCCCAATCAGACAAATGAGAAAATATACTCCAAATTATATTATGAGGCCTGTATGACTTTCATATTGAAGGGTAGCAGAATATACCACTCCAAATACACCTTTTTGGCATAAGGATTATTTTGAAAAACAGCAGACACTGGAGTAGCTTTTTAAACAGTAAAATTTACTCCTTTGTAAAGGACATTTGCATTTATAAGAGAAATCTCCATTTTGTAAGGGTCTCACTCTTTGTATAAGGAGGAAAAGGATGACTAAATACAAGAAACTCTAATCAACAGAGAAGGCATGGATGATAAACCTTATGTTATCTGCATAATAAACCTTACTTTTGTTTATTGTTCTTTTTCTGATAACCTCCCATAAATGTTCTGCCCTCCTTGCTCCACACACACACTTTTGTTTCTTTTGTCTTTAGCTGAATGTAGCATTAATGTTTAAGCCTGAGTTCTGTATAGCACAGGGAATTCTACTCAATGCTCTGTGGTGACCTCCAATATTACAACTCACTGCTGAACAACTGTCGACAGGAGAATGTTAGATCCCACCAAAAAAAAGATATCCCACGTCCAAGGGCAAAGAAGAAGCAGCAGAAAGAAGGTAGGAGGGACAAAATCGCATCTAGAATCAAACCCTATACCCACCAGAGACACTTAGAGGGCTCAAACAAACCTTGTGGGCACCAGGACCCAGAGACCCCACAGAGACTGAGCCAGAACTGTGTTTGAGTGTCTCCTGTGGAGGTATGGGTCAGCAGTGGCCTGCCACAGGGGCAGGGGCTCTGGGTGCAGCAGACCTGGGTATGGCATAAGCCCTCTTGGAGGAGGTCGCCATTAACCCCACCACAGAGCTGCCAGAACTTACAGGACTGGGAAATAAACTCTTGGAGGGCACAAACAAAACCTTGTGCACACCAGGACCCAGGAGAAAGGAGCAGTGACCCCACAAGAGGCCTAGGTGAGAAGGAAATACAAAAAAGAGGTGATATATATATATACACACATATGGGCTTCCCCATGGCTCAGCCATAAGGAAATCCTCCTGCAATGCAGAAGCTGCAGGAAACGCCATTTGATCCCTGGGTCGGGAAGATCCCCTGGCATAGGGCATGGCAGTCCACTCCAGTATTCTTGCCTGGAGAATCCCCATGGACAGAGGAGCCTGTCTGGCTACAGTCCATAGGGTCACAAATAGTCGGATATGCCTGAAGCTATTTAGCATGCTGGTATAAAAATAGCTGATCACTTTGCTGTAAAGCAACTATACTCCAATAAAAAAAATTAAAGAAAAAGCCTGAGTTCTAAGCCATCTCTGTCAGAATTGGGTATGTCCTGTGTGTACATGAGGTTCAGTTCAGTTCAGTCATGTCCAACTCTTTGCAATCCCATGGACTGCAGCACACTAGGCTTCCCTGTCCATCACCAACTCCCAGAGCTTGCTCAAACTCATGTCCATCGAGTCAGTAATGCCATCTAACCATCTCATTCTCTGTTGTCCCCTTCTCCTCCTGCCTTCAATCTTCCCCAGATCTTTTCCAATGATTTGGGTCTTCCCATCAGATGGCCAAAGTATTGGAGTTTCAGCTTCAGCATCAGTCCTTCCAATGAATATTTAGGACTGATTTCCTTTAAGATTGACTGTAGAGCTGTCAGACTTCTGTTGATTATTTCTTTCATTACTCTGTCTTTTGTTATACACTTCTCAGTTGAAAACTTAAAGGATATAGGGAATATTATTTTTTCTTCCCCTGCAATATTCAAAGCTATTCAAAGCCCATACAAGAAAAAAAAAATTAAAGGTAGATTTCATCCGTGAATATAGGTACAAATATGTTAAGCAAAGTTTTAAACCCAATGCAGCAATATTTGAAAAAGATGATACATCATGCTATATTAGCAGTATTGCTTGAGTGCAAAGATGATAAAATATTAGAAAACCAATTTATATAATCCACTGCATTAACACAGAGTCAGTCTCTCTCTATCCCTCCATATATTAAAAAAAAAAAAAAAACACAGATCTTCAAAAGCAGCTACTTAGGGTCAAAAAAACAGCAGCAAATTGAAATACAGAGTTGGAATGAATATATTGCTTTTGGTTCTAACTCACACACCTGGAACTGTCTTTAGAGGCCTGCCTTTGGGTTACTAAGTCTGCTGTTACAACATAAGCAAGTTGGAAGTTCCTGGGAGTTCACAGGCCCTTCCAACCCCCATCTTAGTTTCTTTAAATTGTCATAATAAAATACCAAAATACCACAGACTATGTAGCTTATTGTTGTTGTTCATTTGCTAAGTTGTGTCTGATGCTTTGCGACCCTGTGAACTGCAGCACGCCAGGCTTCCCTATCCTTCACTATCTCCTGGTATTTCCTTAAGCTCATGTCCATTGAGTCAGTGATGTCATCCAACCATCTCAACCTCTGTTGTCCCCTTCTTCTGTCCTCAATCTTTCTCAGCATCAGGGTCTTTTCCAAAGAGTTGGCTTTTTGCATCAGGTGGCCAAAGTACTGGAGCTTCAGCTTTAGCATCAGTCCTTCCAATGAATATTCAGGATTGATTTCCTTTAGGATGACTGGTGTGATCTCCTTGTAGCCCAAGGGACTCTCAAGAGTCTTCTCCAGTACCATAATTCAAAAGCATCAATTCCTCAGTGCTCAGCCTTCTTTATGGTACAACTCTCACATTTGCACAAGAGTACTGGAAAAACCATAGCTTTCACTAGACGGGACTTGGCTGGCAAAGTGATGTCTCTTCTTTTTAATATGCTGTCTAGGTTTGTCATAGTTTTTTTTTTTCCAAGGAGCAAGTGTCTTTTACTATCATGACTGCAGTCACCATCTGCAGTGATTTTGGAATCCAAGAAAATAAAATCTGTCACTATTTCCACTTTTTCCCCATCTATTTGAGCAAGCAGCATAAATTTGTTTCCTACAATTCTTGAGGGTGGAAGTTGAAGATTAGGGTACCAGCCTAATCAGGTGAGGGCCCCTTTCTGGGTTGTAGGCTTCTTGTATCTTCACAGGTCAGAGGGGCAAGGGAACTAAATAAGGTTTCTTTCAGGCACCACTCTCATCACCTAATCAACACCTAAAAGACTCTACCTCCTAATACTAATCACCTTGGAGATTTATAAACATATAAATTTGAGGGAGACACAAACACTCAGACAAAAGCAATGGGGAACCATTATCCAATGACTCACTGCTGCAAGAGGAAGACAACCCAGTTACTGACCTGAAAACAGGACAAACTGAGGTGTAACTTACTCTGGATCAGGACTTGGCTTGAAGTCCCACCCTTGCTTGCTTGCTTTCCCTCCCCTACCCTATTTCATCTTGCCAGGCTGTCCCAGGAACCCATCCTTCATAAAACACTTGCATGAGAATTTTCATTGCAGGATCTACTTGTGGGTAACTGACAGTGTTAGTTAAGCCAGTGTATTAGAAAGCCACTATGACTCTTTGCTCAAGAAGAAACTTCCAGTAGCCAGGTTCCCTTCTTTGAAATTCCTCTGCCTTAAAAGTGAAAATAAATGTTATCTAAGAAGAAAAGTTAGGTGGATATTGAAATAAGTAAATTACACTTCATCTCATGGCACATATGTTCAGATTGCTGAAAATCATGCTTCATTACTAGATTAGTAGAGAAGTAGAAGAAAAATGAGACTCAGTGCCTGTCCATTAGTAAATATATGTATACTCAGAACTCCCTGAAAACAATCAACTTTGAATCAGATTCAAATTGGCCGCTGCTGAGATAGTGGAAATGAAATTCACCCTCTGAGCCAATGTGCAAATTGTTCTGCTTTCAGTTTGAGTCATAAGAAAAAAAAACAAACAAAAAAAACTTCCCCTAACTCCATTTCTTTTTTTCTCTTTTTTACAGTTAGTTTAAAAGAGGAAATACTGTTCTGCTAAGTAAAGTCCTAGATATATGGGTAAGATTTCTGTTTATTATGTTTCAAACTCTGTGAAACAACATTTGACATAAATTGACTTCATGTTTCAGTACACAGCAGGATTTATTGTTCATTCTGAATTAATGTTATTCTGGAGCATGCATTGCTGACACTGAGAAGTCAAATCAAGGAATTGAAATGCAATACTAATCAACTTTGAGCTTTTTAAAATCTCATGTTTTGGACACCCTATAAATTTGGAACATCTTCTGATTTTGAAAAAATAACCAAACTCCTTCATCAATTCTTGTTGGATATATGCCAGTTTGTCATTAGAACTATATGAAGGACTGGAAAAGTCCATTCTAAGAAGTCTCTTGGTAGTAGCCAGTTTGGGGGTGTCTTTCTGTTCCAGGGACAAATAGTGTTCCCCTTATCTATGGGAACTGTTTCCTCTGGGTCACAATATTGATGTTTGTTTCACTGTTACTCCATCCCCTAGATAGAGTTGAAGGATAGGGTGATGCAATCAAAATCTATACCCTGGCAATTGGGAAAAGGATCTGAGAGAATCTAGTGTCAGTCTATGCTGATCTCTTAAAGAGTTGTAAAAGGTTGGGAGCAGGGTTGTTGTGATTAGTGCATTAATTTCTAGGGCGGCCATAACAAAATACCAAAAGCTGAGTTGTTAAAAACAACATAAATTTGTTCTCTCACATTCTGGAGGCCAGAAGTCTGAAATCAAGGCCATGCTCTCTTTGATGGCCCCAGGGGAGACTCTTTCTTTGCCTCTTCTAGCTTCTGGGTTTGCTGGGAATCTTTGGCACTCTTTGGCTTGTAGACACATCATTTTGGTCACAGGGTCATCATCTCCCTCTGTCTTCCTGCTATGCATGTCTGTTTATGTCTAAATTTCCCCTTTTCATAAGGACACTAGTTGTATTGGATTAGGATCCAACATAATGACCTCATCTTAACTAATTACACCTGCAGTGACCTTATTTCTAACATAAATTTTTGCAAGGGACATGATTGAACACATAATAGTTGGGTTCCCCTGGAGCAGACCCTGAAATGAGGATACATCTGCAAATAAATCATGAAGTCAGTGTGCACAGGAAAAATTTAGTAAGGGACTGATGGAAATAGGGAAGAAAAAAGGAGGAGGCAAAAGTCCCAGATAGGATAGAAGAACTCAATCTCATCCTCCAGCATAACCCTGGAATATGTTATACCTTGGAATTTTCCTGATTTGAGGCAAGGAAGTATGATATTCAAATGCTTTCAGCCATTATCATTGGCTAAGAGGTAGGTGTGAAAGTGAAGTGAAAGTGAAGTCGCTCAGTCATGTCCGACTCTTTGCGACCCGTGGATGGTAGCCCACCAAGCTCCTCCGTCCATGGGATTCTCCAGGCAAGAATACTGGAGTGGGCTGCCATTTCCTTCTCCAGGGGATCTTTCCGATCCAGGTGTGGGGGAATATAAATTCCCAGGCACTTTCATTTCTGCTACATCCAGTCAACAGGACTTTATTGTCCCCTTGGCAGGCCTCTAAACAGAGTCACAGGTGCTAACTATTGGAAGGGAAAGTATACCAAAGCTAAGGGATGCACAAAAAGGAATTGGATAAGGCTTGATGGAGCACTGCCATCTGCTGTAGGTGACATAGCCATCTCTCAACATGTGGCCTGGGTAGCAGAAAAGGCTAATCTTCAGATAAAGAATAATTAACCTCCAATTAAAATAAATAAATTTAAATTAAAAAAAGAATAAAGAAACCAGCTCAAGAAAAAGACCATAAGGCAGTCCTTTCTGCCTCTATCTAGCTCCTTGGCAACTATCATCTCTTTGTGAGGCTCTGCTATATTTTTCCCAATTCATTCCATAGTATTTTCCTATATTACAAAAATAAATTCCTTTACCCTCCTACTTCTTCTCCCTAAGGTATTGTTTCTGTGACCTACAACCATCCACCAAGCCACCAAATGTGGCGTTCTTCTTGATATGCTTTGGATTCCATCATGATCAGTGGATTCTTTGGGTTTAGCAGGAGATCTTTTTGAATAAATAGCCGCTCTTCCAGATTGCTTTTAAGATGAAGTACCCAAATGTCCCAAACTCAGCACAGCTTCTCTCCATGTTTTTTTTTTCCCTTTTTATGAATGGCACCACCATTCATTCAGTTACCCAAGTTCACAACTCTGAGTTATTGCCACTCTCCATACCCATCTGAGCCACATTTCAGCATTTCAGAAACCTACTTCCTTTCCATTTTCACTACCCCCACCCACCAAGTCCAAAACCACTTTATCTTTTTCTGTTCATTCCTCTACTTACTGAGCACCTGTATTACAGAAAAAAGCAGAAAATACAAATGGGATATTGATGACAGTGACATGTGTTATTATGTCTTGTGCTGTTTTAAGGGCTTTGCACGCCTTAGTTCATTACAGCCTCTTTAAAAATATGAACAAAGTAAAATTTTTTATTGGCACATTAGACGTTAAAATGAAAAGACAGACATAGAAAGGGTAAATGATGTGTTCAGCCTGTAGCCACTCTATAAGGAATTTAGCCAGAGAATTAAGCCTTAGAATAAAAGATTTGAGGGGCTATTTTCTGTTTTTCCAAGGAGGTCACATAGCTAGCACCATTCTAGGTACAAGGAGAGAAATGAATGCATTGTGTCCATTGATTGCTTTAGGGCTTAATTCTATGCTGTAACCCACTTTAAGAAAAGAAGTCAAGTCACACAGCTGGCAGATATTGGACTGTATTTTTTTTCAGTCTGTTGACTCGATCTAACACCCATGCTCTCAGCCATTGTGGATTGCTAAGACATGCTGTAGTGGGCAGTTTTCTTTATTGTAGCTGTCCAACGTTCAGCCTCTTACTATTGTTGGTGTAGGAGAGGAAAAATCATTTTCTCTCTACCTTTCTAGGTTCCAGGCTGAGCCCCTTGTGCCTCTTGTAATAACAGATTAACAGGAGAAAAACAAACAGAAGTTTAATAACACATATGGTTGCTATGTACTTGGGAGATATCCAGAAAAACTGAGTAGCTCCCCGAAATGGTCCAAGCAAACTTAAATCCTTTGTTCAGCTAAAGATGTTGGGGGTGGGCAGTTAGGGTAGGTTATCAGGAAAAGCGCACTTGTTTTGCTGATTTAGGTTGTTGCCTTTCCCACTGATGAGTTTCTAGAGATTTAATCATCCACTTCTTCCTGGTACAGAGAGGAAGCTGTTACTGTTTAGTCACTCAGCTGTGTCCAACTCTTTGCTACCCCATGGACTATAGCCTGCTAGGCTCCTCTGTCCATGGGATTTTCCAGGCTAGAATACTGGAGTAAGGTGCCAGTTCCTTCTCCAGGGGATCTTCCCCACTCAGGGATCAAACCCAAGTCTCCTGCATTGGCAGACAGATTCTTTATCATTGAGCCACCAGAGAGATATAATTACCAATATTTTTTTCTTATAAATGTAAATGTCTCTTATAGAAGGGTAACTTCTATTCAGTTTTCAGAGCTTCTCCTGTGTTAGAAACTTTTTTTTAATAAGCAGTTCAAGATAATCCTTATGCCAAAGAGGCATATTTGGGGCTGACATATCCTGCTCTCCTTCAGTGGGAGCCATTCATTTGATGCAGATTCCTGCCTCACATTAGGGAAGATGAAATTGTTCTCTCTCTCTGTGCCCCAGGCTAAACAGGTGTCAGGGAGGAAGAAGTTTTCCTCTATCCTTCTAGGTTCTTCTGTTTGATCTAAGAATTAAGTTGACATTAGACAGATGATGGAGAAGGCAATGGCAACCCACTCCAGTACTCTTGCCTGGAAAATCCCATGGACGGAGGAGCCTGGTAGGCTGCAGTCCATGGGGTCGCTAAGAGTCAGACACGACTGAGCGACTTCACTTTCACTTTTCACTTTCATGCATTGGAGAAGGAAATGGCAACCCACTCCAGTGTTCTTGCCTGGAGAATCCCAGGGACGGGGAGCCTGGCTGCTGTCTATGGGGTCGCACAAAGTCGGACACGACTGAAGCGACTTAGCAGAGACAGATAAACAGGAGAAAATAAAAACTTTAGTAACATGTATACATGGGAGAGAACTGTGAAAGTCACTCAGTTATGTCTGATTCTTTGTGATCCAATGCACTGTATGATTCATGGAATTCTCCACACCAGAATACTGCAGTGGGTAGCCTTCCCCTTCTCCAGGGGATCTTCCCAACACAGGTATTGAAACCAGGTCTCCCTCATTGTGGGTGGATTCTTTACCAGCTGAGCCACAAGGGAGAGACCTAGGAGAAGTGAATAACTTGCTAACAAGGCTGGAGCCTTCATCTTAAATACCATCTTCAGCTAAAGACAATAGGATGTTGGGGGTAGCGGTTTGAGGCTTTGAAGGGAGGAAGGCAATTCACATGATGATAGAAAGCAAATGTTTGGTAAAGAAATATTTGCTAGGCCATGCAGAGACAATAGGACACAAAGAGGAATTTTAACAGACTCTGCTAGGTTTCTGTTTGTCTATAAGTTATCTATAGTGATAGCTCCCTTCCTGAACAGGTCCTCTATCTACATTCTCTTAGGTGGTTCTTAGGGCTTCCCTGATAGCTCAGTTGGTAAAGATTATGTCTGCAATGTAGGAGATCCTGGTTTGATTCCTGGGTTGTGAAGATCCCCTGGAGAAGGGATAGGATACCCACTCCTGGAGAATTCCATGGACTGTGTAATCTATGGGGTCGCAAAGAGTCGGACACGACTGAGTGACTTTCACTTCACTTCACTTAGGCTTAGGGGGAAAGGTCAAAGATTCTTCCTGAGTCCTTTGAGCCTTGATCGTTTTCAGCTCAAAATAATCCATATGCCAAAGAGATACATTTTGGGGTGACAGATTTTGCTCCCCTGCACTGGCATAGACCATAACCCACATTCCATCATGGAGTAAGGCAACCACTTCTAGGAATTTGAAACTAGTGAATAACTCAGTAATACAGGGAAAGTTAGGGCATCCTCCTAGTCCCTGAGGACGTGTCAGCAAAAATGTCCAGCATTAGTTGTGTCCACTGCATAGTGTCCACTCTGTTCTTGGATTTGAGCAACTGCCAGTCAAAATGACTATTTGATATTGAACTTGAACTTGTTGAATCCAGGGATGAGGAACCCACAGATACAGAGGGCCAAATGTAAGGAATTTGAGCATTCATGGATTTTGGTATCCAAGGGGTTCTAAGCCAATCCCCTCAGGCATCAAAGAATCTCTGTCTCTGTCCATGTCTCTGTCTCTCTCTCTCTCTCTCTCTATATATATATATACCTGTCATATTAATATATATATATATATAACAGATTACATATATATTATATAGAATGAAGTGAATCATTTATCATTATGATTATTACCTATTGACTGTAAAGATAGAGCTGCTTTCTGAAAATGTGTCTCATGGAATTGTGAAGATTATGTTTATATTTATATCCACATAGATATATAGAGAAATATAAAATGTTATAGTAGAGTGAACTACTATTTACAATTGGAGGCATAAATCCACGTTTATATATATACATAGATATGTTCAGTTCAGTTCAGTCACTCAGTCGTGTCCAACTCTGCAACCCCATGAATTGCAGCACGCCAGGCCTCCCTATCCATCACCAACTCCTGGAGTTCACTCAAACTCAGGTCCATCAAGTCAGTGATGCCATCCAGCCATCTCATCCTCTGTCGTCCCCTTCTCCTCCTGCCCCCAATCCCTCCCAGCATCAGAGTCTTTTCCAATGAGTCAACTCTTCGCATGAGGTGGCCAAAGTACTGGAGTTTCAGCTTTAGCATCAGTCCTTCCAAAGAACACCCAGGACTGATCTTTAGAATAGACTGGTGGGATCTCCTTGCAGGCCAAGGGACTCTCAAGAGTCTTCTCCAACACCACAGTTCAAAAGCATCAATCCTTCGGTGCTCAGCCTTCTTCACAGTCCAACTCTCACATCCATACATGACCACTGGAAAAACCATAGCCTTGAATAGACAGACCTTTGTTGGCAAAGTAATGTCTCTGCTTTGAATATGCTGTCTAGGTTGGCCAAAACTTTCCTTCCAAGGAGTAAGCGTCTTTTAATTTCATGGCTGCACTCACCATCTGCAGTGATTTTGGAGCACCCCCCCCCCCAAAAAAAAAAGTCTGACACTGTTTCCCCATCTATTTCCCATGAAGTGATGGGGCCAGATGCCATGATCTTCGTTTTCTGAATGTTGGGCTTTAAGCCAACTTTTTCACTCTCCTCTTTCACTTTTATCAAGAGGCCTTTTAGTTCCTCTTCACTTTCTGCCATAAGGGTGGTGTCATCTGCAGACCTGAAGTTATTGATATTTCTCCCAGCAAGCTTGATTCCAGCTTGTGCTTCTTCTAGCCCAGCATTTCTCATGATATACTCTGCATATAAGTTAAATAAGCAGGGTGACAATATACAGACTTGACGTACTCCTTTTCCTATTTGGAACCAGTCTGTTGTTCCATGTCCAGTTCTAACTGTTGCTTCCTGACCTGCATATAGGTTTCTCAAGAGGCAGGTTAGGTGGTCTGGTATTCCCATCTCTTTCAGAATTTTCCACAGTTTATTGTGATCCACACAGTCAAAGGCTTTGGCATAGTCAATAAAGCAGAAATAGATGCTTTTCTGGAACTCTCTTGCTTTTTCCATGATCCAGCAGATGTTGGCAATTTGATCTCTGGTTCTTCTGCCTTTTCTAAAACCAGCTTGAACATCAGGAAGTTCACGGATCATGTATTGCTGAAACCTGGCTTGGAGAATTTTGAGCATGACTTTACTAGCGTGTGAGATGAGTGCAATTGTGTGGTAGTTTGAGCATTCTTTGGCACTGCCTTTCTTTGGGATTGGAATGAAAATTGACTTTTTCCAGTCCTGTGGCCACTGCTGAGTTTTCCAAATTTGCTGGCATATTGAGTGCAGCACTTTCACAGCATCATCTTTCAGGATTTGAAATAGCTCAACTGGAATTCCATAACCTCCACTAGCTTTGTTCGTAGTGATGCTTTCTAAGGCACACTTGACTTCACATTCCAGGATGTTTGGCTCTAGGTGAGTGATCACACCATCGTGATTATCTGGGTCATGAAGATCTTTTTGTACAGTTCTTCTGTGTATTCTTGCCACCTCTTCTTAATATCTTCTGCTTCTGTTAGGTCCATACCATTTCTGTCCTTTATCGAGCCCATCTTTTCATGAAATGTTCCCTTTGTATCTCTAATTTTCTTGAAGAGATCTCTAGTCTGTTCCATTCTGTTGTTTTCCTCTATTTCTTTGCATTGATCACTGAGGAAGGCTTTCGTATCTCTTCTTGCTATTCTTTGCATTCAGATGCTTATATCTCTCCTTTTCTCCTTTGCTTTTTGCTTCTCTCCTTTTCACAGCTATTTGTAAGGCCTCTCCAGACAGCCATTTTGCTTTTTTGCATTTCTTTTCCATGGGGATGGTCTTGATCCCTGTCTTCTGTACAATTTCACGAACCTCATTCCATAGTTCATCAGGCACTTTATCTATCAGATCTAGGCCTTTAAATCTATTTCTCACTTCCACTGCATAATCATAAGGGATTTGATTTAGGTCATACCTGAATGGTCTAGTGGTTTTCCCTACTTTCTTCAATTTAAGTCTGAATTTGGCAATAAGGATTTCATGGTCTGAGGCACAGTCAGCTCCTGGTCTTGTTTTTGTTGACTGTATCGAGCTTCTCCATCTTTGGCTGCAAAGAATAGAATCAATCTGATTTCAGTGTTGACCATCTGGTGATGTCCATGTGTAGAGTCTTCTCTTGTGTTGTTGGAAGAGGGTGTTTGCTATGACAAGTGTGTTCTCTTGGCAAAACTCTATTAATTAGCCTTTGCCCTGCTTCATTCCGTATTCCAAGGCCAAATTTGCCTGTTACTCCAGGTGTTTCTTGACTTCCTACTTTTGCACTCCAGTCCCCTATAATGAAAAGGACATCTCTTTTGGGTGTTAGTTCTAAAAGGTCTTGTAGGTCTTCATAGAACCATTCAACTTCAGCTTCTTCAGCATTACTGGTTGAGGCATAGGCTTGGATTACTGTGATATTCAATGGTTTGCCTTGGGAATGAATAGAGATCATTCTGTCGTTTTTGAGATTGCATCCAAGTACTGCATTTCGGACTCTTTTGTTGACCATGATGGCTACTCCATTTCTTCTGAGGGGTTCCTGCCCGCAGTAGTAGATATAATGGTCATCTGAGTTAAATTCACCCATTTCAGTCCATTTTAGTTCGCTGATTCCTAGAATGTCGATGTTCACTCTTGCTATCACCTGTTTGACCACTTCCAATTTGCCTTGATTCATGGACCTGACATTCCAAGTTCCTATGCAATATTGCTCTTTACAGCATTGGACCTTGCTTCTATAAACAGTCACATTCACAACTGGGTATTGTTTTGCTTTGGCTCCATCTCTTCATTCTTTCTGGAGTTATTTCTCCACTGATCTCCAGTAGCATATTGGGCACCTACCGACCTGGGGAGTTCCTCTTTCAGTATCCTATCATTTTGCCTTTTCATACTGTTCATGGGGTTTTCAAGGCAAGAATACTGAAGTGGTTTGCCATTCCATTCTCTAGTGGACCACATTCTGTCAGACCTCTCCACCATGACCTAGCTAATGCTAATTGGAATATTTCCTGCCATATCAATAGACAAGGATATCACAGTTGTCAGCGATTCCAGCCTTTGAGAGCTCCCAGAAAGGAGAAAAATCAGGTAGTAGCCACTCTCTATGGGGAACTCTGAGGAATTCAAAATGTGAAAAATATAAGATACTGGCCCCAGATAACAGAGGTGTATATGAAAGGAATGATTTCAGTAAGCCCAGACTCTTGAATCTTCCCATACATAGAAAAGTACTAAATTCCTTGACTTGAGATATCTGACTTCCTTTCAGTTCAGTTCAATTCATTCACTCAGTCGTGTCCGACTCTTTGACTTCCTTTAATTAACAATAATTTTTTGATGTTCAGACTCCCTTCCCTTTGTTGCAAACTTCTATATAACCTGACTCCTCCCCCCGCTTCCTCAGACACTTTTCTCAGGGTTACTTGAGATGCTGTCTCTAGGGCTTGAGGTCCTAAAAATTCCTACCAAATAAAACATAGCTCTCAACTTTTAGGTTGTGACTATTTTTTAAGTTGACATTCGGATTATATGGTCTTTTTAAAAAAACTGACATAGGACTATTCTCCAAACTTTTCTGATCAAGCACCCTAAATTTATTATTTAAAGTCTCTCATGGTTTCTTCTTAGGTTTTAAACATTTCTTTTTTGTTATATTTAAACTTTTCATGTCTTGGGCTAAATGAGTGAAGGAGGCACTGTACACCTCCCCATCTTTTTTCTGGTGATCAACCAACACCATATTCTGTGAATAGTCTTACTTGGGTTGAACAATATAAAAACTATCTTCAAAATATACCACAAGACCTGTGTTATAGACTATGTGTTTGCTGAAGAATTGTGTGAGAATGGCACACAGGGCTTCAGTCTGCTTGGATTTTAATCCAAAATCTTAGAATGGGTTTACATGGATTGTGCAGCTCAGCCTGATGAGATTGGCCTGGGAGTCTTTCAGTAAAACCCCTGTGCTACAGGCTTCTTGAGCAATGACTTGGCCTTTGCTCTTCTTCAGACAAAGACTGGGGCTTCCCAGGTGTAGCTAGTGGTAAAGAACTTGTCTGCCAATGCAGGAGATGTCAGAGACACAGGTTCAGTCCCTGGGTCGGGAAGGTCCCCTAGAGGAGGGTGTGGCAACCTACTCCAGTATTCTTGCCTAGAAAATCCCAAGGTCAGAGGAGCCTGGCGGGCTACAGTCCATGGAGTCGCAAAGAATTGGACCCAATTGAAGTGATTTAGCATACACACACGCAGATTGATGGCTCTCTTCCCCTACTGCTGCCGCACTCACCACTTGTTTCTTTCTGAAAGATGTTCTATTTAGGACTACCTTCCCTGCCACTTTGTGTCAGAGAATAGCTTTAAGGAAGCCCCCAGCCCAGCCCTGCACTAGAACTTGCTCACAAGCAAGGAATTCTTGTGACACTCAGAGAGCTTTGCACTCTACTTAAATCCCAGAGTTTCAGCTCTAGTTCTGATAATTAGTACAACAGTTGTGTGAGCTTGGGCAAGTTACTTTGCTCTATGTTCCTCTGTTTCATTGCTTCTCAACGAGGGTAGTAATAGTAACTACCTCACAGCATCGTTAAGATTAAATTAGTTTATACTTAGAACACTTTTGGGCATGTGGTAAAGGCTTGATAATTATTATCAATTACTCTCTAATATATGCAGAATATTTAGACCTATCTTAACATCTACTCCTGTTTTGTTTCAAATTACACTGCATTTGGTTGATAGTCTTTTAGGGTATAGTTTGTTATTGTGGCTATTTCTAGCTTTTGTTTAAAATGGAAGTTTCTTCAATTATTGTACATTTCCTTCCCTTTGGGTGAGGGTGGGGGTTGATTATATATGGGAAGAGATATCTTTTTGACTTAGTTTTTCAGTATAACATAAAGAGATCGTTCTATGCATATGCAATGTATCCCTGATCATTTCTATAGTTATATGAAGATATATTATCTTTCTCTCTCTCTGTTTGAGTTTTATTCAGTATTTGCTGCTGCTAAGTCGTTTCAGTCGTGTCCGACTCTGTGCGACCCCATAGACGGCAGCCCACCAGGCTCTGCCATCCCTGGGATTCTCCAGGCAAGAACACTGGAGTGGGGTGCCATTTCCTTCTCCAATGCATGAAAGTAAAAGGTGAAAGTGAAGTCACTCAGTCATGTCCGACTCTTCACGACCCCATGGACTGCAGCCTACCAGGCTCCTTCGTCCATGGGATTTTCCAGGCAAGAGTACTGGAGTGGGGTGCCATTGCCTTCTCCAATTCAGGATTTACTTAGATATTTTAAAGAATACTTTTATCCAGAAACAATTCAGATATCTGGAGGTGTTTTTTTGTTTGTTTTGTCTCTCTCTTGCCTTGTTTACATTTTTTAAAAAACCCCAAGGTGGCACTAGTGGTAAAGAACCTATCTGAGATGTGGGTTTGATCCCTGGGTTATGAAGATCCCCTGGAGAAGGGAATGACAACCCACCCCAGTATTCTTGCCTAGAAAATCTAATGGACAGAGGAGCCTGGTGGACTATAGTCCATGGTGTTGCAAAGAATCAGACATGACTGAGCGACTAATACTTTCACTTTCATTAACCATTGATCTGATAGAAATGCCATTTAATTTAGGGGAACGGGGAGCATGTGATAAAACAGTCTTTCATTTCAATAAATAGCTGAAAAATAATAGGTGCAATTTAATATGAGTAAATTTCAAAATCCCTTTCTCCAGCAACTATAGAAAGGTATACAAATTTACAAGCCATTTATCTTTATTTGCCTAATTTTATTTTGTGTAAATATGGCAGTTCTCCCATTTAGCTCATTTTTAAGTTATATTGTGTTTCTCCATTCTTTCTGTAAAGCAAGGCTGATTTTCCTACTTGTGCCTCATCAGAGGTTTTATGAGGATCAAATCCGATAATGTATGGAAAGCACTTGAACCCAGCCAGTGCCTGGTATGCAATAAGTACTTGGTGTTTACTATTATCCTTTCTGGCCTGGCAGAAAGAAATTTATTTCTCTAAGATGTTTTCCTAAGCATTGAGCTGTGGTCATTTATATCACACACAGAGAGCTCCCTTCCAGGTCTCCTTCCTCCCCATTTCCAGACCCACACAAGGAAACCCCACAAGGATGCAAAGGTCTCCTTCTGTGGCCCTTTTTCTAAATTAAATTTTGTGGCTCATCCCAGCTTCTCTGTCTTACTTGATTTAGATGAAAAAAATCCTTGCTGAAATCACCTTCCAACTGTACTTGAAATTCAGGATTGCAGACTGCTGCCATGCTTCCTCTGGCAATTGATGCTTTTGGAGGTTAAAATGCATCAGTGCAACGGTTTATTTGAACTTGTTGACTGTTTGTGGGAAGATCCTCCATTTCTGACAGTTCTATTCAGATCTAACAGCTAGAGTCAGAGCATATTTATCTAGTGTTGGAAAGGCAAGGCATTCAGCCTAGGCAAGCCTCTGTTTAAGGTCTTTTTGGTGGCTATGCCACCAGCGTGAGGCACCTAAAAGCTCAGTGCCTCAACTTCATCATCTGGGAAGTGGGGATAACAGTAATTCCTACCTCACTGGGTGAAGGTAAGGGTTAAATGAGATAAGTAGGTGAATATTTTAGCATACTTTAAGGAGTTCCCAAAACTGGTCAATCACTTGTAAAAGAATGAAACTAGAACATTTTCTAACACCATACACAAAAATAAACTCAAAATGGATTAAAGATCTAAGTGTAAGACCAGAAACTATAAAACTCCTAGAGGAAAACATAGAAAAACACTCTCTGACATAAATCACAGCAGGATCCTCTATGACCCACCTCCCAGAGTAATGGAAATAAAGGAAAAAATAAGCAAATGGTACCTAGTTAAACTTAAAAGCTTTTGCACAATGAAGGAAACTATAAGCAAGGTGAAAAGACAGCCTTCAGAATGGGAGAAAATAATAGCAAATGAAGCAACTGACAAAGAATTAGTCTCAAAAATATACAAGCAGCTCCTGCAGCTCAATTCCAGAAAAATAAGTGACTCAATCAAAAAATGGGCCAAAGAACTAAACAGACATTTCTCCAGAGAATACATTCAGATGGCTAACAAACACATGAAAAGATGCTCAACATCACTCATTATCAGAGAAATGCAAATCAAAACCACAATGAGGTACCACCTCACGCCAGTCAGAATGGCTGCTATCAAAAAAGTCTCCAAACAATAAATGCTGGAGAGGGTGTGGAGAAAAAGAAATGCTCTTACACTGTTGGTGGAAATGCAAACTAGTACAGCCACTATGGAGAACAGTGTGGAGATTCCTTAAAAAGCTGGAAATAGAACTGCCATACAACCCAGCAATCCCACTGCTGGGCATACACACCAGGGAAACCAGAATTGAAAGAGACACATGTACCCCAATGTTCATCGCAGAACTGTTTATAATAGCCAGGACATGGGAGCAACCTAGATGTCCATCAGCAGATGAATGGATAAGAAAGCTGTGGTATGTATACACAATGGAATATTACTCAGCCATTAAAACAAATGCATTTGAATCAGTTCTAATGAGGTGGATGAAACTGGAGCCTATTTTACAGAGTGAAGTAAGTCAGAAAGAAAAACACCAGTACAGTATACTAACGCATATAAATGGAATTTAGAAAGATGGTAACAATGACCCTATATGCGAGACAGCAAAAGAGACACAGATGTAAAGCACAGTCTTTTGGACTCTGTGGGAGAAGGCGAGGGTGGGATGATTTGAGAGGGTAGCGTTGAAACATGTATATTATCATATGTGAAGTGAATCACTGGTCCAGGTTTGCTGCATGAGACAGGGTGCTCAGGGCTGGTGCACTGGGATGACTTTGGGGGATGGGATGGGGAGGGATGTGGGAAGGGGGTTCTGGATGGGGAACACATGTGTGCCTGTGGCTGATTCATGTCGCTGTTTGGTAAAAACCACTACAATATTGTAAAGTAATTAGCCTCCAATTAAAATAAATTAATTAATTTAAAAAAAAGGAGTTCCCAGGTGTTGCAGTTGTAAAGAATCTGTCTGAAATGCAGGAAACACAGGAGACATGGATTTGATACCTGGGTCAGGAAGATCCCCTGGAGGAGTAAATGGCAACCCATTCCAGTTTGCTTGCTTAGACAATCCCATGGACAGAGGAGCCTGGCAGGCTATAGACTGCAGTCCATGGGGTCACAAAGAGTAGGATCCAACTGAGCACACACATAAGGGTATGATACATTATCATTTATATTGTATTACTTTATATGTACATTTTTTATGAATTATTATATTGTTTTTATTATTACTGATATCTATCACTACATTCTTTTTTAATGTGGGCTATAGTTTAGTTTTATGTATTTATTTAATACATATTTATTTGACTGTGATGGGTCTTAGTTGTGGCACACGGGATTTTTAGTTGCAGCATCCAAACTCTTAGTTGTGGCATGTGGGATCTAGTTCCCTGACCAGGGATCAAATTCGGGCCCCTTACATTGAGAGCCCAGAATCTTAGCCACTGGACACCAGAGACGTCCCTAACATTGCATTCTGGTTGTCCTCTCCTCTGCTCCATAAATAAGTACCTAGTTTTTTTTTTTTTTTTTTCCACTTGTAAGGTCCTACCGCTCCCTTTATTATCTACAGAAAACAACAACAACAACAACAACAGATGCCATTTTCTTCCTCAATTTTTGTCCATCTCCTTTTTTTTTTGTTTTTTAGTTTTTTATTGAAGGATAATTGCTTTACAGGATTTTGTTGTTTTCAGTCAAACCTCAACATGAATCAGCCATAGGTATACACATATCCTCTTCCTTTTGAACCTCTCTCCCATCTCCTTACCCATTCCACCCCTCTAGGTTGACACAGAACCCCTGTTTGAGTTTCCTGAGCCATACAGCAAATTCCTGTTTGCTATCTATTTTGTATATGATAATATAAGTTTGCATGTTACTCTTTTCATACATTTTACCCTCTTCTCCCTTTTCCCCATGTCCATAAGTTTATTCTCTATGTGTTTTCCATTGCTGCCCTGAAAATAAATTCTTCAGTACCATTTTTCTGGATTCTGTATATGTGTGTTAGAATATGACATTTATCCTTCTCTTTCTGACCCACTTCACTCTGTATAATAGGTTCTAGTTTCAATCACCTCATCAGAACTGACTCAAGTGTGTTCCTTTTTATGACTGAGTAATATTTCGTTGTATATATGTACCACAACTTCTTTATCCATTCAGCTGGCAATGGACATCTAGGTTGCCTCCATGTTCTATCTCTTGTAAATAGTGCTGCCATGAACAATGGGATACATGTGTGTTTTTCAATTTTGGTTTCCTCAGGATATATGCCTAGGAGTGTGATTGCTTGGTCATATGGTGGTTTTATTCCTAGTTTTTTTAAGGAATCTCCATACTATCTTCCATACTGGCTATATCAATTTACATTCCCCAAAACAGTGCAAGAGCATTCCTTTTTCTCCACACCCTCTCCAACATTTATTGCTTGTAGACTTTTTGATGATGGCCATTCTGACTGGTGTGAGATGATATCTCATTGTGGTTTTGATTTGCATTTCTCTAATAATGAGCAATGTTGAGCATCTTTTCACATGTTTGTTAGCCATCTGTATGTCTTCTTTGGAGAAATGTCTGTTTAGGTCTTTTCCCCACTTTTTGATTGGGTTGTTTGTTTTTCTGGCATTCAGTTATATGAGCTGCTTGCATATTTTGGAAATTAATCCTTTGTCAATTGTTTCATTATTTCCTCCCATTCTGAGGGTTGTCTTTTCACCTTGCTTATAGTTTCCTTTGCTGTGCAAAAGCTTCTAAGTTTAATCAGGTCCCACTTGTTTACTTTTGTTTTTATTTCTGTTACTCTAAGAGGTGGGTCATAGAGGATCTTGCTTTGATTTATGTCATTGAGTGTTCTGCCTCTGTTTTCCTCTAAGAGTTTTATAGTTTCTGGTCTTACATTTAGGTCTTTAATCCATTTTGAGTTTATCTTTATGTATAGTAATAGGAAATGTTCTAATTTCATTATTTTACATGTAGCTGTCTAGTTTTCCCAGCACCATTTATTGAAGAGGCTGTCTTTACCCCATTGTATAGTCTTGCCTTCTTTGTCAAAAATAAGGTATCCCTAGGTGCATGGGTTTATTTCTGGGCTTTATATCTTGTTTCATTGGTCTATATTTCTGTTTTTGTGCCAGTACCATACTGTCTTGATGACTGTAGCTTTGTAGTATAATCTGAAGTCAGGAAGGTTGAGTCCTCCAGCTCCATTCTTCTTTCTCAAGACTGCTTTGGCTATTTAAGGTATTTTGTGTTTCCATATGAATTGTGAAATTTTTTGTTCTAGTTCTGTGAAAAATGCCATTGGTAATTTGATAGGGATCACATTGAATCTGTAGATTTCATTTGGTAGTATAATCATTTTCACAGTATTGATTCTTCCTACCCAGGAACATGGAATATCTCTCCATCTGTTTATGTCATCTTTGGTTTCTTTCATCAGTGTTTTACAATTTTCTGTGTACAGTTCTTTTGTCTCTTTAGGTAAGTTTATTCCTAGATATTTAATTCTTTTTGTTGTAATGGTGAATGGGATTGATTCCTTAATTTCTCTTTCTGATTTTTCATTGTTAGTATATAGAAATGCAAATGATTTCTATGTATTGATTTTGTATCCTGCGACTTTGCTAAATTCACTGATTGTCTCTAGTAATTTTCTGATACTCTCTTTAGGGTTTTCTATGTACAGAATCATGTCATCTGCAAACAGTGAGAGCTTTACTTCTTCTGTTCTGATCTGGAATCCTTTTATTTCTTTTTCTTCTCTGATTGCTAAAGCTAGGACTTCCAGAACTATGTTGAATAATCATGGTGAAAGTGGACACCCTTGTCTTGTTCCTGATCTTAGGGGGAGTGCCTTCAGTTTTTCACCACTGAGAATAATGTTTTCTGTAGGTTTGTCATATATGGCCTCTACTATGTTAAGGTAGGTTCCTTCTATGCCCTTTTCTTGAAGAGTTTTAATCATAAATGGGTGCTGAATTTTGTCAAAGGCTTTTACTGCATCTATTGAGATGATCATATGGTTTTTGTCTTTCAATTTGTTTATGGTGTATCACATTGATTGATTTGCGTATATTGAAGAATCCTTGCATCCCTGAAATAAACCCAACTTGATCATGGTGTATGAGCTCTTTTACGTGTTGCTGAATTCTGTTTGCTAAAATTTTGTTGAGGATCTTTGCATCTATGTTCATCAATGATATTGGCCTGTAGTTTTCTTTTTTGTGTGTTGTCTTTGTCTGGTTTTGGTGTCAGGGTAATGGTGACCTCATAGAATGAGCATCCCTTTATATTTTCATTTGACAGGTTTCAGGAATTCTACCCCTGAGAATATGTCACCTTGGCATCCTGGACATTTCAAGCTGTAGGAATTTGAGAAATGGCAGGTACGGTAAGGACTTTCTGATCTTCCCCTGAAGCAGGTTGTAAAACCCTCATGTGAAAGGAGTTATCCTTTTACTTTGAGGAAAGGAACATCCTTCCCTCCAAAGATGGAATCTCAAAGCTCAGGCCTTGCCAAAATTTCTCTCAGATTACTATATTGACCTCATTTTCTCTGTCCTGTCACATATTTCCATGACATGGAAAGATATTTAATCGTCATCAAACCTGGCAGAAAAACACTCAAGTTTAACCATTTCTTCAGGTCTTCATGTCCTTATGAAGACTCCTGCTGCTGCTAAGTTGCTTCAGTTCTGTCTGTCTCTCTGCGACCCCATAGACAGCAGCCCACCAGGCTCCTCTGTTCCTCGGATTTTCCAGGCAAGAATACTGGAGTGGGTTGCCATTTCCTTCTCCCATGAAGACTCCAGAGTCATGTAAAACTTGTATTATTTAAACGTATATGGTTTCCCCTTGTTAATCTGTCTTTTGTTACTGGAGTCCCAGTGGAGAACTTAAAAGGGTAGAGAGAAAAGGTATTTTCCTTCCCTATACTTACTTTCCAAATAGCAACAACTAACTTCTTTCCATGAGGGGAACCAGCCTTTTTAACTAGGTTCCTCTCAGACCTTCTCTCATTTTTGCTAGATAATGTATTTCTAGACCTAAGATTGAGAAGTTTCACATAATCACAGACTGGTGGTGGTGGTTTAGTCACTAAGTCATGTCTGACTCTTGTGACCCCATAGACTGTAGCCTGCCAGGCTCTTCTGTCCATGGGATTCTCCAGGCAAGAATACTGCAGTGGGTAGCTATTTCCTTCTCCAAAAGATCCTCCCCACCCAGGGACTGAACCCAGATCTCCTGCATTGCAGGTGGCTTCTTTACTGTTGAGCCACCAGGGAAGCCCAATCACAGACTAATTTCTTTAAAAATTGTGTTAAAAGATAAACTGAGACACATACGCATTTTAAGAGTTGAGTTAAGCAAAAAATCTATTCCAGTCAGGCAGTGCCAAACCAGAAATACTTCAGAGTGCCCCACTGACAGAAGCTGGGAGAGAAACTTTTATAGAGAAAAGGCAGAAACAAACTAGGGAAATTCGTGATTGGCTATAGCCTAAAGCCTAGTTGGCTGTTTGTGATTGGTTGTCATTAGGTCTCAATTCTGTAAACTTGAGGCGTTTTACAGGCTTAGATTTTGGTTTGCTGTATGCAGATGCCTTGGTATCAGAGCCGCATCAGTCTAATGGCTTCCTTTTTAAATTAATTTAACAGTTGGAAATCTACAGCTTTTTATTTTGTTTTATAGAAGGTAGTGTTTTGCAATGGTTCATATGTGGATTTTGGAGGAAAAAAAAGACCTGAATTTTAATTCTGGCTCTGTGGCTTTCTAGATATATGATGGTGAATACATTACTTCTCCAAGCTTCAATTTTCTCATCTATACTTTTTTGAAAGTAGTACTTATAAGATTATTGAGAAAACTAGATGATGCATGAAAGGCACCTAGCTTAGGTGTTCAGAAATTGGGGTCTCTTTCTTGCACTTTGAAATGGAATTACACATATCATGATGCAATATGTTTTTTAACATATGTGAAATGTGTCTACTTACATCAACATGACACTGCAATTGGAAATAAGAACTGAGATCACTCATGTCAACATGACTTAGTTATTTGCTATGGGAAAATCTTGCCCAGGAAGGAAAAGAATATAAACCAATAAATAGCTCCACTCCTTGCTTCAGGAAATTCCAACAAGTCAATTTATCTGAGACAACAGTCTGCTCTCCTGGAAAACAATTCATTACCAAATAGCAGTGTATTTATCAAGGTTTCCTTCAAGACCTTGTGTCTACAAATACTAATCTATTATGTCACAAAATTTTCTAAAGCCCAATTTGGCCAACACTGAAAGTCTCACTTTAAATTAGGCCCCAAACTCTTTAAATATCCCTCATTTGACCTTCTTATTCTGATCTGACACTTGGCTACTCATTTGACCACTTCTCCTGTCACATCGTACTCATCTTCACTCAATTTCAGCCACATCAACACTCTTGCAACTTGTCAAATGGTCCAGGTATACTGGGTTTTAAACTCGCTAATATATTTATCTCATTCTCTCATTTCCTTCAAGTCTATGTTCAAACATCCCATTGTTGTTATGCATTTGCATGCTCAGTTGTTTCTGACTGTTTGTGATCCCATGGACTATAGCCCACCAGGATCCTCTGTCCATGGGATTTTCCAGGCAAGAATACTTGAAAGTGAGTCACTCAGTTGTATCCTACTCTTTGTGACCCCATGGACTGTAGAGTCTATGGAATTCTCTAGGCCAGAATACTGGAGTGGGTAGCCTTTCCCTTCTCCAGGGGATCTTCCCAACCCAGGGATTGAACCCAGGTCTCTCACATTGCAGGCATATTCTTTACCAGCTGAGCCACAAGGGATACTTGAGTGCATTGCAATTTCTTTATCCAGGAGATCTTCCTGACTCAGGGATCAAACCCACCTCTCCTGCATTGCAGGCAGATTCTTTACCTCTTGAGCCACTGAGGCTTCCCAAATATCCCAGAATCAGAGTTATTTTCCTAATTACTTCATATCAAATGGTCTTCTCAGTTCTATCTGATTTTTTTCTCCATAGAACTTATTATAACCTAACATATTGTATCTGTTTGCTTGTGTGTGTGTGTTCCTCAAACTAGAATATAAACACCATAAGAGAAATAACTTTATTTTTTGTTTGTTCTTATATCCCTAGTGCCTAAACAGTGGCTGGATCATCAATATTTATGAAATAAAGGGGTAAATTGAATGAGAAGTGAAAATATGAGGACACTGAGTTCCAGTTGCTGACACTTGTTAGAAGCAGTCGTTTCAGCTAGACTATGATGACCTAAGGGGGCTTCTGGCATGAACCAAGCTGTTAGAACAACCCTATCCAAAACCAGTCACAACCATTCCTTTCTTCAAAACCTTTGATGGTTTCCTATATATCAGGAGTCGGCAAATTATGCCCCGTGGACCATATCCATTCTGATTCCTGTTTTTTCTTTCTTTAATTGGAGGATAATTGCTTTACAGTATTGTATTGTTTTCTGCCATACAACAATGTGAGTCGACACATGAATGAATAAAAAAGTTGTGGTACAAATATATGATGGAATATTACTCAACCCTCAAAAGGAACAAATCTGAGTTAGTTGAACTGAGGTGGCTGAACCTAGAGCCTGTTATACAGAGTGAAGTAAGTCAGAAAGAGAACAACAAATATCATATAGTAGTACTATATATGAAATCTAGAAAAATGGTACTGATGAACATATTTGCAGGGTAGGAATAGACACAGAGACATAGAGAACAGACTGATGCCTGTTTTTTTTTTTTAATAACTTGTATTGCAACATAGTCAATGTTCATTCATTGTTGTATTGTCTATGGCAGCTTTCCTGCTACTACAGTAGAGCTGAGTAGTTGTAAGGGAACATATGGTTCACAAGCCTAAAATATTTATGATTTGGTCCTTTATTTCAAAAAGCCTTATGACTATTTGCTATTGGCTAAGATGAAGTACAAAGTTGTTCAGACTTGTCTCCTTCCTAGAAGAACAGTGTGGGATTTGGCTCAGAGCTTAGAATCAAACGGACTTCCCTGGTGGCTCAAACAGTAAAGAATCTGCTTGCAATGCAGGAGACACGGGTATGATCCCTTAGTCAGGAGGATCCCCTGGAGAAGGGAATGGCTAGCCATTCCAGTATTCTTGCTGGGAGAATCCCACGGACAGAGAAGCCTGACAGGTTACAATCCACGAGATCGAAAAGAGTCAGACATTACTGAGCTAAAAACACTTTCACTTCACTTGGAATCACATAGATTCAAATGTCAACTCTGAAAATTATTGGCCATGGGAACTTGTGCCAGTTACTCAACACAAGTTTCCTCATCTGAAAAATGAAGATGCTACCTGTACTTACATAAGATATTGTTAGAACTGAAAACCACATTCACATAAAACTAACCAATCTGATCACACGGACCAAAGACTTGTCTAACTCAATGAAGCTATGAGCCGTCCCATGTAGGGCCACACAATATGGATGGGTCATGGTGGAGCATTCTGACAAAACGTAGTCTATTAGAGAAGGGAATGGCAAACCACTTCAATATTCTTGCCTTGAGAACCCCATGAACAGTATGAAAAGGCAAAAAGATAGGACACTGAAAGATGAATTCCCCAGGTCAGTAGGTGCCCATTATGACACTGGAGATCGGTGGAGAAATAACTCCAGAAAGAATGAAGGGATAGAGCCAAAGCAAAAACAACACCCAGTTATGGATGTGACTTGTGATGGAAGCAAAGTCCGATGCTGTAAAGAGCAATATTGCATAGGAACCTGGAATGTCAGGTCCATGAATCAAGGCAAATTGGAAGTGGTCAAACAGGAGATAGCAAGAGTGAACGTCGACATTCTAGGAATCAGCTAACTAAAATGGACTGGAATGGGTGAATTTAACTCAGATGACCATTATATCTACTACTGTGGGCAGGAATCCCTCAGAAGAAATGGAGTAGCCATAATGGTCAACAAAAGAGTCCAAAATGCAATCTCAAAAACAACAGAATGATATCTGTTCATTTCCAAGACAAACCATTCAATATCACGGTAATCCAAGTCTATGCCCTGAGCAGTAATGCTAAAGAAGCTGAAGTTGAACGGTTCCATGAAGATGTACAAGGCCTTCTAGAACTACCACCCCCAAAGGATGTCCTTTTCATTATAGGGGACTGGAATGCAAAAGTAGGAAGTCAAGAAATACCTGGAGTAACAGGCAAATTTGGACTTGGCATACAGAATGAAACAGGGCAAAGGCTAACAGAGCTTTGCCAAGAGAACACACTGGTAATAGAAAACACCTTCTTCCAACAACACAAGAGAAGACTCTACACATGGACATCACCAGATGGTCAATATCAAAATCAGACTGATTATCTTCTTTGCAGGAGAAGAAGGAGAAGCTCGATACAGTCAGCAAAAACAAGACCGGGAGCTGACTGTGGCTCAGATCATGAACTCCTTATTGTCAAATTCAGACTAAAATTGAAGAAAGTAGGAAAAAATACTAGACCATTCAGGTATGACCTAAATCAAATCCCTTACAATTGTACATGTGGAAGTGACAAATATATTCAAGGGATTAGATCTTGAAAGGTTGTTGTTGAATCACGCGAATACACCAGGATTCTTGGCCCCCGGAGGAGAAGAATTCAATCCGGGGCCAGAGACGAGGCTTGATCGCTCGGAGCTTTTGTGTAATAAAGTTTTATTGAAGTATAAAGGAGATAGAGAAAGCTTCTGACATAGGCATCAGAAGGGGGCAGAAAGAGTACCCCCCTGCTAGTGTTTAGCTGGATGTTATATAGTCACTAGCAGTCTGTTAATGAAAGAAAGGAATGTCTTAAAATTCAGAATGGCACCAGGCCCCTCACCCATAAGATGCATTTTGGGATAAATGGTTTATCCTGGGCCATAAAATGATTAACTTGAATCTTGAAGAAGGGCAGACCACCATACAAATAGTTTCATTTACATAGATTAGGGGAACAATATCCATACTGGTTTGTCAAGTAGGTTCTGGGCCAAGAGGCGGAACCGACTTGGAGACAGAGTTTTGGGGTAAAGGCATAGTACATTAGCATAGCTTAAGACAAACATTTCCATAAGAAAAAGGCATTGGTTATCTCTAGACTGGAGAATAGCTAACTTCAGGCGAAGCCGGGTGTCATTATGGCAACACAGTATTTTAAGAGAAACCTCCCTTTAAATTTGTATAGAGAAGGAAAAAATATTGCTAGTTTGTTTCCTCCTGCCGCTTAAGAGAGATAAAAATGTCTGACACTTGCAGGCTATTTCCTCCATTTGGAGACCCCTGGCCTTCCTGCCTGTTACCCTCTCATTCCCCCCTTTTCTTTTAGGAGAATTATGTTGCCTAGGGAAAAGGGGCGTCGTTCTCATTCCATAACTACTTCCGAGCTGACAAGGGGCGTTGTCCCTAAATTGGTGAGGCAACATATTCTCCTAATCCTCATATTGAGGATATCTGATCCAGGGGCCCCAAATAGTAGCTGGAGGTAGCTACAGTAGTAGCAGGAGTTTGAGCAACCATTTGTAACTTAAAAGCTTTCATGCGGCTAGAAACAAACCCAGTTATACAATTACAGATGCAGGGAGCAAACAGCAAGAACAAAACAACCAGAATTATCGTAATTAAGATAGTTGTCCACCATGGGGAATTAGTTAATGTTTTCCAAAGTGAAGCAATTGAGGCTTCAGGAGTGTCCATGGCCCTAATCATCTTGTTCATGTGGTTAGTAAAATGAGTAACATTCGTGCTATATCAGGTATATATGTACAGCATTGGGTATGAATAATGGCACAAGTTCCTCCTTGTGCAGCTGTCAGAATGTCTAGAGCCAATCTGTTTTGTAAAACCACCTTTCTAATTTGTGCTTGTTCAGCATTAAGAGCTGAAATAGCCTTTTGAGAATCTTGTAATGCCTTTTGAGTAAAATTAGTCAAAGCATCCACTCGTAACATAACATCTGTAGTTCCCAAAGAGGGAACAAACGCTGCAGCCAAATAATCATACCAATAAAATACAGACCTTGCCCACCGAGTTCTAAGGTGGGGTAAATTAGCAGGCTTTTCTGGAAGCTCTGAAAATATAAAGCCATGAGTAAAGGCTAGACCCAGGGTGCATCTCCCTATCCAACCAGGGGGAAGCCATGCCCATAGGTAAGAGCCACATATCCAATAAGTTCCGTTTGGAGCAAGCCAGCGCGACTGAGATATCCAGTCCCAATTCGTGCCTGGCCAGACAAAGGGAGAACCTGAACTGGGATTGGAAAACACGGGAATGATTACATTGCATGTTTCCCGAGACAAATATCCCATTTGTTTCCAATCATTGTAATTAAGTTGTTGGCTAACTTTTGGGGACGGCTCTGTTTGTTCCCAGCATATAGAGGCAGTAGATATTAAACGTCCTTTTTCAGGAGTTAGCCATGTAACCTCATCCCATATTTGATAAACGTCAGGTAAAAAGCCATTAGATCTAGACCTATTTACCTTATATGTAGCAAAATAGTCATTGAACTGAGACAATGTATAATCAAAATTAAAAGTCACATTATGTCCATAGTTAGAGTACAAAGTGTTGCACCAGTCCATTTTAGGGTTGGTAGATGTCATCAGATGAGGAAGAGGCATCGCATGTGATTGTTGTCGAAGGTATTCACAGACTTGGAGAAAGTCTTTTCCTTGAAGTGGGGATGTCCACCACGGGAAGCCTTCCACTGACGAAGAGGGGAGAGCTCCGCAGACCCAGCAGTTAGACCGATTGTGGAATGCAGCATAGGAGTGAGCCCAGGACAGGAAGACATTGTCTTGAGGATCCAACGGCAGACTCAGGATATTTGGAGTCAGCAGAAGTAAGCTCACATAGGTTAGCAGGCCCATCTAAAAGGTACAAAGTCAGAGCATAGAAAGTAAAGACATAAAATGAAGTCACTTAATTTTGGTCAGGGTGCCACCTCTTAACTCGAGTATGATGTACCCACGAATCAATTCCTGGCACTTTGACAGCTGTGGGAGAGGAAAGAATAACCTGGTAAGGACCTTCCCAGAGAGGCTCGAGGGATGGCCCCCCAGATCCCACTGTTTTTATGAGGACCTCGGTTCCTGGCTCAAATAGAGGCCTGCTTGACTCGGAGGCTGGGTCAGGAGTCTTCTCCCGGAGTTCTGTTAATGTCTGTTGAAAAGCTGAGAGCTGAGTTACATAATTAGTTAATTCCAAGGCTTCAGGGTCTATAACAATGTCTGTGCGTAAGAAAGGCCTTCCATAAATACATTCAAAGGGGGACAGTCCCTCTTTTTTTGGAGTAGTTCGAGCCCTCATTAAAGCTATGGGTAGGACTTTAATCCATTTGTCCTGCGTCTCTTGAGTTAATTTGCGCAGATGCCTTTTGATAATGTCATTAGCTTTTTCAACTTTCCCGGAGGATTGGGGTCTCCAGGAACAGTGTAAGTGATATTCTATTCCTAGAGCTTTAGATACCCCCTGAGTTACAGCAGCTTTAAAGGCGGAGCCATTGTCACTCTGAAGGCTCCGTGGCAGCCCAAACCTGGGGATAATTTCATGAATTAAAATCTTTATAACCTCCTTAGCCTGTTCACTACGACAGGGAAAAGCCTCAATCCATCCAGTAAAGGTATCTACCCAAACTTGTAAGCAAGAATATCCATTAGCTTTTGGCATATGAGTAAAATCAATTTCCCAATCCTCTCCAGGATACTTCCCACTTCGTTGTAATCCAGATTTTGCTAGCTTTTCAGTCTTTGGGTTATTTTTTTGACAAATCTCACACCTTTTGATAATATTCTTTAAAGTTTTCATTACATTTTTACCTTCAAACAAACGAGAAACCATTTGGTAAGTACTCTCAGCACCCAAATGAAAACTCTGATGTAAACCCTTAAGAATTTTCCACTGAGCATTTTCAGGAATTATTAATCGTCCATCCTCGGACTGTAACCATCCTTTATCAGTAATCTTTGCTCCTCGTTTCTCATATCTTTCTAATTCTTCCTCAGTATATTGTGGTCTTTCCTGTTCCACAGGACCTGTCCAGATCAAAGGCGTCTGTAGTGAAGGGGTTTCGTAAAGTGCCGCTTTTCTGGCTTGACAGTCAGCCAGATGATTACCTTCGGCTATTTTACTCCCATCCTTGCTGTGCCCTTTGCAGTGCATAACAGCTACTTCTTTAGGACAATATATAGCAGTTAAAAGTCTCTCGATCTCTCTGAAATGCTTAATAGGTTCTCCTGTTGCTGTTTTAAAGTGTCTCTCTTTCCATATTGCAGCATGAGCATGTAAAGTCAAATAAGCATACTTAGAATCTGTATAGATATTTACCCGCTGCCCTTTGCTTAACTCTAGAGCTCGGGTCAGGGCCACAAGCTCCGCTAACTGAGCACTAGTTTCCTGGGGGAGAGATTTTGCTTCTAAAACCTGTTCAGCAGTCACCACGGCGTAACCTGCTTTACGCTTTCCATCCTGAACAAAAGAACTGCCATCTGTAAATATTTCCATGTCAGGATTGTCTAATGGGGTATCCTTTAGATCCTCCCGAGCTGCATAGTTTAAAGTTAGGAATTGAGAACAATCGTGATCAGGTGTTTCATTTTCCTTCTCAGGAAGGAAAGTGGCAGGATTTAAATTTCCACAAACTTTAAGCTTAGTTACTGGTCCTTCTAACAACAATGACTGATACTTAAGAAGCCTACTGTCTGTCATCCAAATATTAACCTTAGAATTTAAGATTCCACTCACATCATGAGAAGTCAGTACAGTGAGGTTTCGTCCATTAATTATTTTTAAAGCTTCAGGTGCTAATAAAGCCGCTGCCCCAATTACTCTTAGGCAGTGGGGCCACCCACATGCAACTACATCTAATTCTCTGCTTAGATAAGCAATAGGTTGTTGGTGAGGCCCTCGGGGTTGTGTCAAAACTCCCAATGCCACACCTTTTCTTTCAGTGACAAACAAATTAAATTCTGACCCTGTGGGCAAGCTCAGAGCTGGAGCTTGCAGGAGAGCAGTCTGAAGAACCTTAAAAGCCTTTTGAGTTTCTGGAGACCAAACCAGTTTGTCAGTTTGGGCCTGCTGAGTTTCAGCTATAAGTTTATATAAAGGCCGGGCAAGTTCCCCATAACCCGGAATCCAAATGCGACAGTAACCTGTGATTCCCAAAAATCCTCTCAATTGTCTTAAAGTCATAGGTAGGGGGTGATTTAGTATAGGTTTAATTCTCTCAGGGCCTATGGCCCTAGTCCCTTCTGATATGATTAGGCCCAGATATCTAACCGATTGTTGACAAAGCTGAGCCTTTTCTCTTGATGCCTTGTAACCACAGCCTGCCAGAAAGTTTAAGAAATCTTCTGAGGCTCGCGAACAAGCTTCCTCTGTCTCAGCACAGAGCAAAATATCATCTACATATTGTAACACCACTGCTTCAGAGCTATTAAAGTTTTGTAAATCCCGTGACAAACTTTGTCCGAATAAGTGAGGACTGTCACGAAATCCCTGGGGCAAAACTGTCCAGGTTAACTGAGAAGCTGGCTGCGTAGGGTCTTCAAAGGCAAATAGGAATTGACTTTCTTCCGCCAAAGGCACTGAATAGAAGGCATCCTTTAAATCAATTACTGAGAAATATTTGGCCCGTTCAGGAATTTCAGACAATAGAGTAAAAGGATTAGGCACCACGGGGTGTAAAGGAACTACAGCCTCATTTATTATTCGTAAATCTTGAACTAGTCTCCATTTACCATTTGATTTCTTTATACCCAAAATAGGAGTGTTGCAAGGACTGTTACAGGGAATTAATAGTCCCTGTTCCTTTAAATTTTCGATGATGGGTTTTAACCCTTCTTTAACTTCAGGTTTCAGTGGATACTGCTTCTTATGTGGAAATACGTGTGGGTCTTTGAGCTTAACAACTACAGGAATAGCATTTTGTGCTCGACCCACAGATTTTCCATCAGCCCATACTCTAGGATTTACATTTTGTTCAACTAAAGGGAGAGAAAGGGAGGGCTCCATATTCATGAAAACAGAGGCATGGACCTTGCTCAGTATATCCCGTCCCAAAAGGGGTGAGGGAGATTCTGGCACAATCAGAAACTCGTGTGAAAACAGCACAGAATCCCAGTTGCAAGATAAAGAATAACTGAAATAATACCTTTTGGCTTGTCCAGACAGTCCCATTACGGAAGCGGATTGGGAAGAAAGTGGGCCAGAGGCTTCAGTAAGCACAGAATAAGTTGCCCCAGTATCTAAAAGGAAATCGACGGATTGGCCCCCCACAACTATTAATACCCGGGGTTCCTCAGGTGTAATTAGGATGGGAGCTTGTGTGGGGACCCCCGGGCACCTTCAGTCCTGATTGTCTTGAGAGTCCGACCCCGGAGACCTACGCCTCTGGGGGCAGTCTCTCTTCCAGTGTGGTCCTTTGCAGACCGGACATGGAGCCGGGGGCGGCTTAGATGCCTGAGGGCAATCCCGCTTGAGGTGCCCCTCCTTTCCACAGCAGTAGCAAGCCCATCCCTTTTCACCTGGGCCCCTCTGGGCATTTTTCTCAGGCTGTTTAAGAACGTTTTTCATAGCCATGGCGAAGGCTTCCACCTTTTCCTTTGTCTTTTTTTGCCTTTCTTTCTTTTCCTCATATTCCCTACCATAATAGACTGTCTGAGCCAGTTGTAACAGAGTATCTAAAGACTGATTTGGTCCATACGCCTGTTTTAATAGCTTACGGCGGATATCTGGAGCCGACTGAGTGAGAAATCTATCCTTTAAGATCACTTTTCCCTCTTCACTTTCGGGATCAATCTCAGTGAATCTGCGAAGGCCTTCTCTCAGTCTATCTAGGAATTTACCAGGAGCTTCTTTCTCTTCCTGTTCTATATCTGCCAATTTGCCATAGTTTAAAGGCTTAGAACGCGCCTGCCTAAGTCCTTCAAGAATACATCTAACAAAATGACTCTGATCCCATCTTCCTTTAGCTGTGTTGTAGTCCCAGTCTGGTTCTATAGTTGGGACCGCCTGATTCCCAGTGGGGAGGGCCGCTATCTCGTTCTCCCTCTTCCCTACTGATTCATTACCAAGCCACTCATCTCCATAAGCAACCGCTTTTCCCAAAACTCGAGTCTTTGACTCAGGAGTCAGCGTTTGTCCCAAGATATACATCACATCCTTCCAAGTGAGGTCATAAAGCAAAGTAACACCTTTAAAAGCTCTGATATATTTTTCTGGGTCCTCTAAATAGTCTCCCAGATCCTCCTTGATTCTTTGTATTTCTTGATAAGAAAAAGGCTTATTAACTCTCACAGACTGATTATTTCTCCCGGTGGGTGTTTCATAAAGAGGCAACAGCTTGTGTGGCTGTTCCTCAGTCTCTCTGGCTGCTCTGCGCATATGATCCCAGGGATAGATTGGAGAAACCTGTTTTTCCTCTTCTCTTTGTCTCCTGTCCTCCATCTCATCGCTTACTTCGATGGTCTGAGTTTCTACTGAAACCAGAGTAGTCTGAGGTCGTACTGAGACAGGAGTTGTTTGGACCTCCATGTGGGCAATTTGAATCCCAGTTTGGAGTCCCAGGTACGGGGGCAAAGGAAGAGGATAGGGAGGAGCTGAAGGTTTCACACCCAAATCTATACCCTTAGGACATAAGTCTGGCATATTTCGCAGAGAGAAAAAGGGCAACACATATGCTACTTCTACCCATTTCCCTTGTTCCTTACAGAACCGGTCTAATTGTAGAACAGTATTATACTTAAGAGACCCTCCAACTGGCCACCGTTCGCCGTCCTCCAATGGATACCGTGGCCATGCAGTATCACATAGGAAGACCAGGTGTGTCTTCTTTAAGCCCTGGGGATCAAATCTATCCCAGTTTTTCAGGATACAGTTCAAAGGAGTGAGGCTGGAATTGTTAGCTCCCATCTGTAAGAGAGAAAAAAAGCGACCAGCGCCATTTTTTCTACCGGAGGCGTCCCTCCCTGCTCTAGATGGGGGTGTAGACAGACGTTACACCAAAAGCTTTTCCTTCCTGGTCGGACTTAGTCTGTCCCTTACCGACGCAGGGGCCGTACTCGTCCCTCCCGGTTCTACCACCGAGACGGGGTGGGGATGTACCAGGGGTAGACTTGATAGCATCCCTACTTGACGTCCAGCTCTTCACCCTTAACCTTGCTTGCCTCTGATGTCACCCGGGGTGAATCAGAGTAACCTCCCGGAATGCCTCCCAAGCTAAGACCATTGTGGGAAACATTCGTCACCTGAGTACCTGTGCACGACCCTGAGTATTTCTTGACCACAATAAGACTGATGCGAACATAAAACTGAGATGTTCTTTCCAAGCATCACCACACCAGTATAACAGCCTCCTCTGATCCACTAAGAGCCGGCATTACCAAAGAAAAAACAACCCATCGCAGTCCCAATCTGAGTAACCTTTAACCTCAGAGATGTTCTGGGAGCTAGAGCTCCATCTAGCTTCCGAACTTTCGATTCCTAGCGAGGCTAGACACTTTCTTGACTACCAATCCAAGTTTGGGACCTAAGCCACAGTATACAGTAACAGTATACATCACAAGTCCCTTGAAAGTCTATGATCCGATAGATTAGGTTAGTACTTCTAATTCCCAAGGCGTTATGAAATGGTCAAAGAGACCGAAAAGTTTGACCGAGAAAGGAGAGTTCGGTCCACACGCTTTGCTCATTTCTGGTCGGTTCTCGAAGGAGACATTGGGTGCCTCTTGGCATTGGCAGGTCGGTATAACGCCCCGACAGGTTTCTGCCATAAGCCCTATGAGATCACCGTGGAACCGCAGAGCAGAGCTCCTTACTTGTTTCACGCAGGGCATGCCATTCATTCACACAAGCACACGGTTGAGTTAGTAAAGCACAGCAGAAAACGTGTTCGCTAAGAGAACAAAGAACTAAAGCTCCAAGCATCCTTACCTTGTCCTGAAGGATCCCGGACGAGCCCCCAAGATGAAAGGTTGTTGTTGAATCACGCGAATACACCAGGATTCTTGGCCCCCGGAGGAGAAGAATTCAATCCGGGGCCAGAGACGAGGCTTGATCGCTCGGAGCTTTTGTGTAATAAAGTTTTATTAAAGTATAAAGAAGATAGAGAAAGCTTCTGACATAGGCATCAGAAGGGGGCAGAAAGAGTACCCCCCTGCTAGTGTTTAACTGGATGTTATATAGTCACTAGCAGTCTGTTAATGAAAGAAAGGAATGTCTTAAAATTCAGAATGGCACCAGGCCCCTCACCCATAAGATGCATTTTGGGATAAATGGTTTATCCTGGGCCATAAAATGATTAACTTGAATCTTGAAGAAGGGCAGACCACCATACAAATAGTTTCATTTACATAGATTAGGGGAACAATATCCATACTGGTTTGTCAAGTAGGTTCTGGGCCAAGAGGCGGAACCGACTTGGAGACAGAGTTTTGGGGTAAAGGCATAGTACATTAGCATAGCTTAAGACAAACATTTCCATAAGAAAAAGGCATTGGTTATCTCTAGACTGGAGAATAGCTAACTTCAGGCGAAGCCGGGTGTCATTATGGCAACACAGTATTTTAAGAGAAACCTCCCTTTAAATTTGTATAGAGAAGGAAAAAATATTGCTAGTTTGTTTCCTCCTGCCGCTTAAGAGAGATAAAAATGTCTGACACTTGCAGGCTATTTCCTCCATTTGGAGACCCCTGGCCTTCCTGCCTGTTACCCTCTCAATCTGATAGAGTGTCTGAAGAACTATGGACAGAGGTTTGTGACATTGTACAGGAGGCAGGGAGCAAGACCATCCCAAAGAAAAAGACACGCAAAAAGGCAAAATGGTTGTCTGAGGAGGTCTTAAGAAGAGAAGTGAAAGGCAAAGGAGTAAAGGAAAGATATACCCATTTGAATGCAGAGTTCCAAAGAATAGCAAGGAGAGATAAGAAAGCCTTGTTCAGTGATCAATGCAAAGAAATAGAGGAAAACAATAGAATGGGAAAGACTAGAGATCTCTTCAAGAAAATTAGAGATACGAAGGGAACATTTCATGCAAAGATGGACTCAAAAAAGGACAGGAATGGTATGGACCTAACAGAAGCAGAAGATATTAAGAAGAGGTGGCAAGAATACACAGAAAAACTATACAAAAAAGATCTTCATGACCCAGATAATCACGATGGTGTGACCACTCATCTAGAGCCAGACATCCTGGAAAGAGAAGTCAACTGGGCCTTAGAAAGCATCACTGCAAACAAAGCTGGGGAGGTGATGGAATTCCAGTTGAGCTATTTCAAATCTTAAAGGATGATGCTGTGAAAGTGCTGCACTCAATATGCCAGCAAATTTGGGAAACTCAGCAGTGGCCACAGGACTGGAAAAGGTCAGTTTTCATTCTAATCCCAAAGAAAGACAATGCCCAAAATGCTCAAAGTACCGCACAATTGCACTCATCTCACACGCTAGCAAAGTAACACTCAAAATTCTCCAAGCCAGGCTTCAATAGTGCATGAAACATGAATTTTCAGATGTTCAAGCTGAATTTAGAAAAGGCAGAGGAACCAGAGATCAAATTGTCAACATCTGCTGGATCATTGAAAAAGCAAGGGAGTTCCAGAAAAAAACATCTACTTCTGCTTTATTGACTATGCCAAAGCCTTGGACCATGTGGATCACAACAAACTGTGGAAAATTCTGAAAGAGATTGGAATACCAGGCCACCTGACCTGCCTCTTGAGAAATCTGTATGCAGGTCAAGAAGCAACGGTTAGAAATGGACATGGAACAACAGACTGGTTCCAAATCAGGAAAGGAGTACATCAAGCCTGTATACTGTCACCCTGCTTATTTAACTTATATGCAGAGCACATCATGAGAATGGCTGGGCTGGAGGAAGGACAATCTGGAATCAAAATTTCTGGGAGAAATATCAATAACCTGAGATATGCAGATGACACCACCCTTATGGCAGAAAGCAAAGAAGAACTAAAGAGCCTCTTGATGAAAGTGAAAGAGGAGAGTGAAAAAGTTGGCTTAAAACTCAACATTAAGGAAACTAAGATCATGGCAGCTTGTCCCATCACTTCATGGCAAATAGATGGGGAAACAGTGGAAACAGTGAGAGGCTTTATTTTGGGGGGGCTCCAAAATAATTGCAGATGATGACTACAGCCATGAAATTAAAAGACGCTTTTTCCTTGTAAGAAAAGTTATGACCAACATAGACAGCATATTAAAAAACAGAGACATTACTTTGCCAACAAAGGTCTGTCTAGTCAAAGCTATGTTTTTTTCCATGTATGGATTTGACAGTTGGTACTATAAAGAAAGCTGAGTGCTGAAGAACTGATGCTTTTGAATTGTGTTGTTGGAGAAGATTCTTTAAAGTCCCTTGGACTGCAAGGAGATCCAGCCAGTCCATCCTGAAGGAAATCAGTCCTCAATATTCATTGGAAGAACTAATGCTGAAACTGAAACTCCAATACTCTGGCCAGTGATGTGAAGAACTGACTCCTTGAAAAAGACCCTGATGCTGGGAAGACTGAAAGCAGGAAGAGAAGGGGACAACAGAGGATTAGATGGTTTGATGGCATCACTGACTCAACGGACATGAGTTTGAGTAAACTCTGGGAGTTGGTGATGGACAGGGAGGCCTGACGTGCTGCAGTCCACAGGGTCGCAAAGAGTTGGACATGACTGAGTGACTGTACTGAACTGATTATTAGAATCGAATCAATTTCTGTTGGTAAGGTTCTAATCACAGAACTTGGCATATGGCAGGCACACATGCAGTCTCAGTTTAGGGTTAGGATTAAAGTTAGCTTAATATCTTAAGTGATGATTTTTACTGTTTACTCTCTGACTACTTAATGCCCTGTTTTCACTTATTATCAACACTCAACTGCTGAGCATTTCTGTCCACTACAAGGTCCTTCCAGCTTCCATCCCTTCCTTGCCTACTGATTGCCTAGAACAGATAAGTGAAACTTAAAAAAAATTTATTTGAGTATAGTTGCTTTACAATGTTGTGTTCATTTCTGCTATATGGCAAAGTGAATCAGCTGTATATATACATATATTCCTCCTTTTTTGAATTTCCTTCCCATTTAGGTCACCACGGAGCACTGAGTAGAATTCCCTGTGCTATACAGTAGATTCTCATCAGTCATCTATTTTATACACAGTATCAGCAGTATACATATGTCAATTCCAACCTCCCAATTCACATCTTCCCCTCCTTACCCCTTGGTAAACATAACTTTCTCTATGTCTGTGTCTCTATTTCTGCTTTGTAAATAAGATTGTCTATAACAATTTTTTCAGATTCTACATATATGCATTAATATATTATGCAGTATTTGTTTTTTCTCTGAGTTACTTCACTTTGTATGACAGTCTATAGGTCCATTCATGTCTCTTCAAGTGACCCAACTTATTTCCTTTTTATGGCTGAGTAATATTCCATTGTGTATATGTACCACATCTTCTTTATCCATTCCTCTGTTGATGGACATTCAGGTTGCTTCCATGCCCTGGCTATTGTAAATAGTGGTACAGTGAATACCGGGTTGCATGTATCTTTTTGAATTATGATTTTCCCTGAAAGTTAACTTGCCTTTGTAGTCCTCCACTAAGGCTCATTCTGTCAGAAGACTTCCCTGAAAGCCATGGGTAGATTCATTGGTCCATTGTGGTCCTGAAAGACCCTTGCTTTAGTTCCTTCTAGGTGGACTCAGCACATCAATGAAGTCATGTAAGTCTCTATATGTCTCTTAGACTGAAAGCTCCTAGTGGTGGTGGTAGTGGTGTGTGTGGCAGGGAGAGGGGTTAGAATGAATATTTCTTCCTCATTTTGCTCTTCCCAGTACCCAGCACGGTGCTTAGAGCATGCATGTGTGCATGCTCAGTCACTTAAGTCATGTCCAAGTCTTTGTGACCCTATGGACGGTTGCCCACCAGGCTCCTTGGCCCATGGGATTCTCCAGGCAAGAATACTTAAATGGGTTGCCATGCCCTCCTCCAGGGGATTTTCCTGACCCAGCAATTGAACCTGCATCCCATGCATCTCTTGCATTGCAGGTGGATCCTTTGCCACCGAGCCACCGGGGAAGCCCATGCTTGGAGGATACCTAACGGTTTTGACTAAATCAGTTACTTGGAGAAGACACCCCATTTTTCTCATTCCCTTTTGTACACATGTTGTTTGTAGCTGTTTCTAATTGAAAGGAGAGCATGGATGATGGCTTAAACTTCCTGTAAAAAATGAGTGGGGAACTACCTCAGCCCCAAGTCAGCTTTGAAAGGCTCTGCTGGCTCAGGAGAAAATGCAGGGACAGACCATTCGATTTCTTCTGCAGGAAGCTGTGGTAGAATAAAATGAACAATGCATTATCTTCCTGATGATGTTTGGTGGTTTGAGTCCCACCTTTACCACTTACTAATGATATGATTGCTGGGAGAAATATCAATAACCACAGATATGCAGATGACACCAGCCTTATGGCAGAAAGTGAAGAGGAACGAAAAAGCCTCTTGATGATGGTGAAAGAGGAGAGTGAAAAAGTTGGCTTAAGGCTCAACATTCAGAAAACTAAGATCATGGCATCTGGTCCCATCACTTCATGCCAAATAGATGGGGAAACAGTGGAAATAGTGTCAGACTTTATTTTTGGAGGCTCCAGAATCACTGCAGATGGTGATTGCAGCCATGAAACTAAAAGACACTTACTCCTTGGGAGGAAAGTTATGACCAACCTAGATAGCATATTCAAAAGCAGAGACATTACTTTGCCAACAAAGGTCTGTCTAGTCAAGGCTATGGTTTTTCCAGTGGTCATGTATGGATGTGAGAGTTGGACTGTGAAGAAGGCTGAGTGCCGAAGAATTGATGCTTTTGAACTGTGGTGTTGGAGAAGACTCTTGAAAGTCCTTTGGACTGCAAGGAGATCCAACCAGTCCATTCTAAAGTTCAGTCCTGGGTGTTCTTTGGAAGGAATGATGCTAGAGCTGAAACTCCAGTACTTTGGCCACCTCATGTGAAGAGTTGACTCATTGGAAAAGACTCTGATGCTGGGAGGGGTTGGAGGCAGGAGGAGAAGGGGATGACAGAGGATGAGATGGCTGGATGGCATCACCGACTCGATGGATGTGAGTTTGAGTGAACTCCGGGAGTTGGTGATGGACAGGGAGACCTGGCGTGCTGCAATGCATGGGGTTGGAAAAAGTTGCACACGACTGAGAGACTGAACTGAACTGAATATGATTTTAGTTTATTCTCCTGGCCTCAAGTTCCTTGTTGTAAACTTGAGGAAATTTCCTTTCTCTCTGACTTAGGGTGAGGACTGAGAGATGAAGTTAGTAAACACTCTCAGTAAACTGTTTTATACACATCAAGCTATTTATAATTAAGCTACTTAGATGGGTCCATTATCCTGGCTCATTGAGTGGGAAGCAGAAATGAGACCAACGTGGGTTTATTTATAAATTAGTTCATTCATTCAAGGTAAGGCTGGTCCTGCATGGTTGACTCATTCCATCAGATAAGTGTGTGTGCTTTGTGCTAAATCACTTCAGTCGTTTCCATCTCTTTGGGACCCTATGGACTGTAGCTTGATAATCTCCTCTGTCCATGGGATTTCCCAGGATACTGGAGTGGGTTACCATACTCTCCTCCAGGGGATCTTCCCAACTCAGGGACTGAACCTGCATCTCTTCTGTCTCCTGCATTGGCACACAGGTTCTTTACCTCTAGCACCACCTGGGAAGCCCTCATAGAATTTATGTGACAAACATATTAATATGAAACAGCTATTTGATCCAATAATGCAATACTATTTAAAAAATAATTTTTAAGTATTTATTTTTATTTTTGGTTGCACTAGGTCTTCGTTGCACACGGGCTTTCTTTAGTTGTGGTGTGTGGGCTTCTTATTGCCATGTCTTCTCTTGTTGAGGAGCATGGGCTCTAGGTGCACAGCCTTCAGGAGTTGTGGCTCACAGGCCCTAGAATGTGGCCTCAGTAGTTACGGTACACGAGCTTAGTTGCTCCATGGCATGTGGCATCTTCCCAGACCAGGGGTTGAACCTATGTCCCTTGCGTTGGCAGGGGGGTTTTTAATCCACTGAACCACCAGCAAAGTCCAATAATGCAATACTTTTGAAAACATATTTTTTCAAAGAAAACAACATAATTATTCAAAATGACTAAACTATTTTAGAGTGATAGCTATCTCTATGACCTAAAAACAAGATTCCGGTTTTGTCTGTATTAATATTCTCTTCCATATAACAAAATACTACAAACTTAGCAACAAAACAACATGCATTTATTATCTCAAAGTTTCTGTGCATCAGGAGTCCAGGCACAGTTTAGTTCGATCCTCTGCTTAGTGTCTCACAAAGCTATAGTCAAGACGTCAGTCAGGACTAGGTTCTCATCAGAGGCTCCACTTAGAAAGGGTCTGCTCTAATGTTTCCTCAGGTTATTGGCAGAATTATTTTCCTTGGGGCTGTAGGATTTACAGCAGTGTAGGAGGGGAAAATGCTTTCCTTGATTCTTAGGATCCCAGACTAGGTCTGAAAATTAAACTGATGAAGACAGACTAATGGGAGAAAAGCATATAGTATATAGATTAAAGGGCTTCCCTGATAGCTCAGTTGGTAAAGAGTCTGCCTGCAATGCAGGAGACCCTGGTTCAATTCCTGGGTCAGGAAGATCTACTGGAGAAGGGATAGGCTACCCACACCAGTATTCTTGGGCTTCCTTTGTGGCTCAGCTGGTAAAGAATCTGCCTGCAATGCAGTAGACCTGGGTTCATTCCCTGGGTTGGGAAGATCCCTGGAGAAGGGAACAGCTATCCACTCCAGTATTCTGGCCTGAAGAATTCCATGGACTGTAGAGTCCATGGGGTCACAAAGAGTCAGAGTGAGCGACTTTCACTTTTCACTTTTAGGAGAGAAGGGTAAGTGAGGAGGTCAGAGAGACTTTCTTGTTTCAGTTGTTTTTTTCAAATTCCTTCACCTTAGACTATTCAATGGCCACGGTGCCATATTTTGGGCTAGCTTGTCATGAACTACATCAGCAGGGTGATTCTTCAAAGTCTGTGGTGGAAAGACACACACACACACACAGACTAACAAAATGAGCGCTACATACTTATGTAATCATGTCTACACATGATTACCTAGAGGCTACTACCTTTGTCACACTGGACTGGTTAAAAGCAAGTCACAGATCCTGCTCAGTGTGAAAGGATAACCAAAGTTGTCAGGGAGGAAAAAATAATTTTCCTTCTGCCCTTCTAAGTTCTCAACTGGGGCTCTTGTAACAGAACACAGGTTAACAAGAGGAAAAAACAGCAGAAGTTTATTCACATGTATGTCTCATGTATACATAAGAGATACCCAGGGGAAAATGAGTAACTCTCAGATCTGGCTTAAATCCTATCTTCAGCTAAATACAAAAGAAAGAGGTGTTGGGGGGTGGGGAGACCAATTATGAGGAAGTGATCTGGAAAAGTAAGGTAAACAAGAGTCAGGTTTGTTATGCAGATTTAAGTCAGTGCCTTCTCCATTAATAAGACTTTCTTGTAATTTAGTCATCCTCTCTTTCTGGTACAGAGAGAAAGATACCCTTACACATGGAAAATTTCCTTTTTAAATGTAAATATTCCTTACAAAAGGATAATTTCAACTTTGCTTTCAGAGCTTCCCTTGTGTCTGCTGTTGCTCAACATAATCAGGTCAAAATAATCCTTATGGCAAAAAAAGTATATTCTGAGCATGGCATATCCTGCCACCCTTTAGTGTAAATACCAGTCAATAGGAATCATGGGACCATATTGAGGTCTAGCACACTGTACAACCTATAAAGTATGTCACTCCTTCATTTAACACTAGTGTGTATGCGTGTGTCTCTGCTTGTGTGTCTGTGTTTCAAGGGGTTGTATGGCCCATGAGAAAAGAGAACTTTGTTTATCTTGCTCACAGTTGCATCTTCAGCACCTCTAGAACAGTACCTAAGACAGAGGAACTGCTCAATAGATATTTGTAGAAGGAAGAAATTAACGAACAAATGAATATCCACTATGTGCATGGCACTGACAATTATTTGGGGCTGTGGCAGTCCATAATGGGTTTGGTTTGGAGCATTTTGTACACCCAAATAGCGTAAACCATTATCCTCTTAGTGATAATAAACTCTAAATTGTTGAATGTAAAACATTTGACAAGAATTATGGGATTATTTTGAACTCAGTGAAGACACATAGCTATTAAATTTCTGAAGCCCAGTGATTTTTATGATGTAAAATTCATGACCATGTCACCTTTATAAAACTAATTATGAGAAAATAGAACTTTCAAGTTGGAGAATTCTAACATGATTAAAAAAGCACTTGACCCTGCCTCTTCTCCATCAAATCTTTCTTCTTTTTTGCGTGGGACAAATTTTCATCTTAGCCTCTGAAGAGTTATGCCCTGAAGTAACTTGTAATGACTACCATCTGTTAAGGAGAAATCCTTAACATTACAGAACTATATAATTGTTATAGCTTTAGTGTTCCTGGATCCAGAATGCAGAAAAATAGCACCTCATGGCTTCAGCAGATGTTTTTCTTATTTACACTGAAATTCCAGTGTCAAAAAGCTAGTCCTTGCTCCATCCTCCCAAGAATAAAATATTCCATATTCCATCGTGTAGTATGAAGAAAGAAAAAAAGAAAGAAAGCAGAGTGTTTTAGATGCCGAACAGCATATGGAGAGCTTTGTGCACCAGGATGTCTGGGGACATCAGTGACAGGACCCTTCTCACAGCTGTTGGAGCCCCTCTGACAAGAAGGCTTTATGGGAAAAAAATAGGCAATCAACATTCTGCAAAGGATGACATTTTCTATTAAATTTTCCCCACTTTTTATATAACACAGCTGCAGCAGCTTTATGTGGCTTTTCCTAATGATACCTCATCTTATGAGCATGTGCGGTTGTGAAACAGTTTGTCAGTGGCTCCCTTTAAATACACAAGGTTTCAGAGCAGTCACTCCCCACTTTACCTGAAAGTCCCTAACCCCATCAACAAGAGTCCCAGACGCCTACATTTACGCGTGCCTGTAACAATACAGAACTTAAAAATGAGCCACTGAATAGGAGGGACAGGCTATGTCACAGTGGCTTCCCAATAATATCTTCCTAATGTAGGTAAAGTTGTTCTTCCAAAAAGGTGTGATGTGGGTTGATTCATTGATGATTCTGTACAGTACCATCTATATCTAACCCACAAGTATAGACTCACTGAGGGAAATGAATGAATGGTAGATCAACTTCACTATATTTCCTTTTAACTAAAAAGAAAGCTAACTTTGTAGTTTTCATGTTTATCAAGTTGCGTTAAATGCAATGGTTATACATTAGTTTGTCTTCTAAACACTCTCAGTTTGTGCTGATGCCCTTCCTCTAGAGTAAATTCTTACTGTTTTGCAAATGTGTGATGCATTGAATTATACATACTACTGATAAATAAATTTTAAAATTCTCTTGAAGAAATTGTCCAGATTAATCTAGATCAAACACTGTGGGATTTGATGTCTCTTATTTAAGTGCTGGTTTTGAACATTAAACACGTATCTCAAACCTCCTATCAAGATTTCCTGTTCAGAAGAAATTCTTTAGTTATTTTTGTATCTGTTGTATGGATCTTAAAATCAATTTCATAAACTCTGGCTCAGTTTTGCAATATTTAAGGTAAAAGATAACAATACATTTCTAGCTTTCTGGTTCAGCTATCATTAAGTATTTTGTTTTCACAGAACACTTCAGATAACATAGTGACAACAAAAAAATAATAATATAAAGTACTTTAATCTTTAAAAATATAAAAAAAAATCCAGACTCAAGGAGTTCCCATGATGGTGGAGAAGAGTCTGAGATCACCTCCTTTCATAAACACACAAAATTTACTAATATTTACAGAGACTCTACTAATGAGAAAAACCAGGACCCACCAGAAAAGACCTTCTACAACTAAAGATATAAAGAAGGAATCACAACAAGATGGGTAAGAGGGGCAAAGTTGGAGTATAGTCAAGACCTATATCCCCAGGTGGGGCTTCCAAGGTGGCACAGTGGTAAGAATCTTTCTGCCAATGCAAGAGATGTGGGCTTGATCCCTGGGTCAGGAAGATGCCCTGGAGTAGGAAATAACATTTTTTACCTGGAAAATTCCATGGACAGAAGAGCCTGGCAGGCTACAGCCCATGAGGTCATAAAGAACTGGACATAACTGAGCACATGCATGTGCACACACACACACACACCCCCCCAGGTGGGCAACCACAAATGGGAGAATAACTACAATTGCAGATATTCTGCCCAAGAACTGAGAGGTCTGAACCTCACACAGGGCTCCCCAGCCCAGGGGTCCTGCACTGGGAAGATGAGCCCTCAGAATGTTTGGCTTTGAAGACCAGTGGGGCTTACTTTCAGGAGACCCACAGGACTGTGGGAAATAGATACTCCACTCTTTGAGGGTATACACAGGATATCCCATATTCTCAGACCCAGGGCAAAAGCTGTAACTTGAAAGGAGCCTGGCTCATACCCATCTACAGGTCTTGGAGAGTCTACTGGACAGGCTGGAGGCAACTGAAACTCACCCTGAGGATGTGAACACAGGTGGTTTCTATTTTGTGGAGCTCCTTTTACCACATGTACACTGGTGCTGCCAAGCACCATTTTGGAATCCTCTCTCTATCTTATTAGCTTTGGGACCCAGCCCCATCTCCATCCACCAGACTTCAGTACTGGAATGCCTCAGGCCAAACAACTAGCTGTGCAGTGACACAGCCCTACCTACTTGCAGACAGGTTGCTTTAAAACCCCTTGAGCCCATAGCTGCGCTGAACATGGCCTTGTCTACCAGAGGGCCCAAGTCCTAGCTCCACACATCAAAGTTCAGGCACTAGACATGGAATTCCCTGGGCCCCAGCCCCACCTGCCCACCAGCATGCCAACACCATCTCCAAGATACTTTGGACTCCTCAGCCAGCCACACTGGGATCCAACTCCACCCATCAGGGGGCTAGTACCAGCTTTGGGCCACCCAAGAACATGCAGCTAGCCATTTCAGGAACTAGACCAACCCACCAGCAGCGTGACACTATATCCAGGAACGCCAACTCTGCAACCATGCACCCCAGAACCTGGTTCTGCCCACTGGTGACCCAGCACAAGCTCAAGGAACTGCTATAGTGACCCAGCCCTGCCAACCACTGGCCAGTAGTCTCCACACAAGGCAGGGCCTGATGACCAACCAGACTGAGGGACTGTCAAACCTACCAGCCTGCCCATAGCAGTCAGCCTGCCACAACAGAAGAACCCATAGAACCAATGTAGGGGACACCCCTAGAACTTATCATTCTGGTGGCCAGAGGGGAGTATGCTGCTGGAACACACGGGATGTCTTCTGTAAAAGACCACTTCTCCAATGTATATGCTTCCTACAAGAGACTAACTTAATTTTTAAAAGACATTATTTCCACTATAATTATAAAAAATAAAAAAAAAAATTTATCTCCTGGTTTATTGAAAACTCATCTTTCCCTGATTGCTGAGATTTGCTAATATGCCAAAGCTGCGCTGAGAAGCAGCATGGTTTTTGGTGTCTGGGCTTCCCTGGTGGCTCAGATGGCAATGAGCCTGCAATGTAGGAGACCCAGGTTTGATCCCTGGGTCAGGAAGAGAAGGTCCCCTAGAGAAGGAAATGGCAACCCACTCCAGTATTCTTGTCTGGAGAATCCCACGGACAGAGTAGCCTGGCAGGGTACAGTCCATTAGGTTTCAAAGAGTCAGACGTGACTGAGTGACTAACACACACACAGAGAAATGAAAATGGTGCCACAGGTGGCACCTGATTCAGAGCTCATATAGCAGTGGCCTCTACTTTAAAGATCTTAGTCTAAGTGACAAAATTATTTGTTACTGTGTTCAGGAGTAAATGAAATATATTTATTTCATTCAATATATTCATATATTTCACAAAATATATTAGTATGTTTCAAATAGCATTTTAGAAATGAGTGGTGTTTGCTTTGGTTTTGGTTGTAGACTAGTGTCTCCTTGGGCTTCCCTGATGGCTCAGTGGGTAAAGAATCTGCTTGCAGTGCAAATGACACAGGAGATGCGGGTTTGATCCTTGAGCCTGGAGGGCTCCTACAGTGCATAGGGTCACAAAGAGTCAGACACTACTGAGCCACTAAGCACACACACACAACCAGGAAATGGTGAGGAAAATGTGCTCCTTGGGCAGTGTTATAAATTCAAGCAGAATGGTAGTGATTTTAAGGCACCTCTTTCAGGGCCTCTTATAGCCTGATATAAAAGGGCCCTTTTAATTACTTTTGTAGTCCAACCTTTTGATTACTTTCTGTCCAGGAATGACAGAGAATGCCCAGTGTGGGGAAGAGAGAAGATTGATGATTTGTGAGCAACCTGCACAATAGTTTAAATTCAGTTCAGTCACTCAATCATGTCTGAGTCTTTGCGGCCCCATGGACTGCAGCATGCCAGGCTTCCCTGTCCATCATCAACTTCCAGAGCTTGCTCAAACTCATGTCCATTGAGTCAGTGATACCATCCAACCATCTCATCCTCTGTCTTCCCCTTCTCCTCCTGCCTTCAATCTTTCCCAGCATCAGGGTCTTTTCCAAGGAGTCAGTTCTTCGCATCAGGTGGCCAGAGTATTGAAGTTTCAGCTTCAGCATCAGTCCTTCTAATGAATATTCAGGATGGATTTCCTTTAGGATTGACTGGTTTGATCTTCTTGCAGTCCAAGAGACTCTCAAGAGTGTTCTCCAACACCACAGTTCAAAAACATCAATTCTTTGGTGCTCAGCTTTCTTTATCAATTCTTTGGTACTCAGCTTTCTTTATAGTCCAGCTCTCACATCCATATGTGACTACTGGAAAAACCATAGCTTTGACTAGACAGACCTTTGCTGGCAAAGTAATGTCTCTCCTTTTAAATACACTATCTAGGTTGATCATAGCTTTTCTTCCAAGGAGCAAGTGTCTTTTCATCACTTGCAGTGATGTTGGAGCCCAAGAAAATAGTCTGTCACTATTTCCATTGTATCCCCATCTATTTGCCATGAAGTTATGGGACCAGATGTCATGCTTAGTTTTTTTAATGTTGAGTTTTAAGCCAACTTTTTCACTATCCTCTTTCACTTTTATCAAGAGACTCTAGTTCTTCACTTTCTGCCATAAGGGTGGTGTCATGTGCATATCTAAGCTTACTGATATTTCTCCAGGCAATCTTGATTCCAGCTTCTGTTTCATCCAACCTGGCATTCGCATGATGTACTCTGCATATAGGTTAAATAAGCAGTGTGACAATATACAGTGTTGACGTACTCCTTTCCCAATTTGGAACCAGTCTGTTCCATTTCCATTTCTAACTGTTGCTTCTTGACCCACATGCAGATTTCTCACAATAGTTTGCTCAGGTGTAAAATGATATGGTTGGGTTTAATCTACAAAACCTCTTCCAACTCATGTACTGCAAGACTTGTTTCTCTTATTCCACTACGCCAGTATCCACCTAAGGTGCCAATAAAATCAGAGTGCTAACCATAAGTTTAAAACATGGCTTTCCTGCCCTTTTTGCTTTTTCCCATATAGTACCTTACACTGGAAAAGCTCCCCCCGCCAACATCACCACCTCTCAGACTTAACTATACTTGAAGGCTTATCTCAAACTCCTTATCTGTTATGACATCCATTCATGGGGACATTTTTTATTCTTTCTTTGAATTCTGAGATTTTTTTCTAGCTTCCATGACTTTTATGTCTGTATCTGTGATATGTTTAAGCTTATTTTTCTTATCTTTTAATAAGCATTGACCATGAGAGTTACCTGATGAGAAGAGGCAACTCATTGGAAAAGACCCTGATGCTAGGAAATATTGAAGGCAGGAGGACAAGGGAAAAACAGAGGATGAGATGGTTCGATGGCATCACTGACTCAATGGACATGAGTTTGAGCAAACCCCAGGCGATGGTGAAGGACAGGGAAGCCTGGTGTGCTGCAGTCCATGGGGTTACAAAGAGTAGGGCATGATTTATTGACTGAACAACAACAATGCAAGTTACATTTGAAAGTAACATGGAAGTTACTTTCAAGTTTCCAAGTTAACATGGGAGTTATATTTGAAAATCCTCAGTTATTCAAACACACACAGACTGGGCTATATGCATTTGCATGGACTTTGGAGAGAGTAAGTAAAGTTTCAGAGTCATTTGAGTTCACTTTTTGTGTCAGTCACATCTCTAGTCCCTGGGGTATTGCATGTTTCATGTTCCTGATTTAAATAATAGATTTGAAATAAACAGTGATGGTAAAATGATCACAATGGCAAACAAACAAACAAAAACCCTCCACAAAAGCCAAACAAAACAATAACAAAGAACTTGTTACCTCATTTAGTCTTTAAAATGGAAATTTCTTCTTTTTAACTTGTTTTCTGCTTTGAATCTAAAGGAAGAATTAAGAAAATGGTAATTATTGTTGACTATTACATGACTTTTACTGAAATTAATTGTGTCATATGGAGGAGAGGAGAGAAAAAGAAGGACACACTGCAGATTTCAACTAAAGTAGGAATGCCTCTGCAAGCCTGAGCCTTCTTCCTAATTTGCAGAATGGGAATAGTATTATTAATTTACTCACAGGTGAGTGTGAAAATCCAATGAGGTAACACACACAAGGATCTCATGGACCAAGATGGTGGCAGTGGCGATAGTGAGAACTGGCTTTATTCTGGATATATTTCAAAGGTAGGGATATAGAAGTTGAAGATGTTGTAGTCCTCCTGTTATTCTTCTTTAACATGTATTCAAATTCTTTAAAATATTAGTCATACCTGAGGATTTGAGTAATCAGCAGGTCCAGTTGGTGGTCTCAAAGTCTAAGTAAAGCATATAACTGGTCTGTTTATGGTGGAACAACAATCAACAGTGAATTAACTTTTTTTTTCAAGTGGAAAAATGGCATCATGTGTCTTAATGTCTTGGGAATCCCATTTTCCTCCTACTTACATATTATTAACCCTTTAAATTGGATAAGAATGATCTTCACTTTTCTCTTTACAAAGGTCTTCTTCCTTTCATATTTTTGTGCCAAGTCTTGTCTAATCCAGGCCATTAATGAGTCTTTGACTTCTGTTAATTTTTGGCTTATCTGTTTAGAGGGAAGGGATCCATTTTTCCAAACTTATTATCTCTAAATCTTCTTATTCACATAGACTGCTCACCTACCAGCTCATAAACTCAACAATTCCTCAATCTTCATTTTAATTACATTAAATTAATTTCACCAAAAAATCTACTTAGCATGAAGCCAGGCATTGTATTTTAAAGATAAGTAAGATACGATTCCTTCTCACTAGTAACTTATGATCTCCAGGACAGGTTTAAACTGATCAAAAGCTCTACATTACAATATCGTAATAATGAAGGGCATCTGAGAGGTAAGTTTCACCAGTGGAGAATGAAGAAAGGAGCCTTCCTAGAAAATGGGAGCAAGAAAAAGACTCAGATCTGTAATGGTATGTTTTGTCCAAGGGGCTGGGGAGGAAAGCAGTCCACTGCATTTACTGTGCCATACCATATGTATAGATGGATGGAGATGAGGTTGAAGAAATGATTATGAAGGACCCTAATATTAAATCATTATCTAATTCTGCCAAATTGACTTACTGAGTTTGCACAGAAGCTAGAATTGCTTATTAGAATGGAGAATCTTGTGATCATCCAATAGCATCTGGGACCTGAGCCTGTTCTTCAATTTTTCTAGGCAGTGAATAACGCCAGGGCCTCAGAAACATACCAGGTATGCATATTTGTGCAAGAAAAGTCCATTTTGTTTTATCCACATTAAAATTTTTCCTTTTGAAATAATTATAGATTCATACAAAGTTGAAAAAAAGAGTTACAAAAGGTTCCATGTACCCTTTGCCCACCTTCTCTTTCCCTAATGATAGCATTTTGTAGAGCTTATAGATAGTATAAAGTCCAGCCAGTAAATTAACATCAGTACCTTACAAGAATACAGACCATTTTAGTTTTCACCATCTTTTTAACCTACATTTCCATGTATGTGTGTGCTTGTGTATTTCTATATAATTGTATCTTCTGCGTAGTTTGCTATAAGTAGTGCTATAATCAAGATACAGAACTGTTCCATCACCAGAAAAAAGCTCCTTCATACTAGCTCTTTGAATTCACACCCACACACTACCCTACTCCTGTCACTGTCACCTGGCAACCACTAAATTGTCCTTCATTTATATAGCTTTTTAGAGACACAGATGTAGAGAACAGACATGTGGACATGGGCAGGGGGATGTGGGGGAAGAATTGGGAAAGTAGGATTGACGTATATACACTATGTAAAATAGATAGCTAGTGGGAACATGCTGTATAGCACAGGGAGCTCATTCCGTATTCTGTGATGACCTAGAGGGGTGGGATGGGGGTGGGGGTGGGAGGGAGACTCAAGAGGGAGGGGATATATGTATACAGATAGCTGATTCACGTCATTGTACAGCAGAAACTAACACATTGTAAGGAAATTATGCTGTAATTCTTTAAAAAATAGAATGCTATATAAATGAAATCATACATGTGTAACTTTTGAGACATTGTTCACTAAGCCTAATGCTCTTGAAGTCCAACAGCTTGGTTCACGCCAGAAGCCCCCTTAGGTCATCATAGTCTAGCTGAAACGACTGCTTCTAACAAGTGTCAGCAACTGGAACTCAGTGTCCTCATATTTTCACTTCTCATTCAATTTACCCCTTTATTTTGTAAATATTTATGGAGGTCCCATTATGATCCAGCCACTGTTTAGGCACTAGGGATATGTGAAAGTGAAAGTCACTCAGTCGTGTCCGACTCTTTGTGACCTCGTGGACTATACAGTCCATGGAATTCTCCAGGCCAGAATACTGGAGTGGTTAGCTGTTCCCTTCTCCAAGGGGTCTTCCCAATCCGGGCATCGAACCCAGGTCTCCTGCATTGCAGGCGGATTCTTTACCAGCTGAGTCACCATGGAAGCCTACATGTATAACTTTTGAGACATTGTTCACTAAGCCTGATGCTCTTGAAGTCCAATCAAGTTGTTTCATGTATCATTAGTTCATTCCTTTTTATTACTGAGCAGTATTCCATTGTATGGAGATATTAGAATTTTTTAAACCATTCACTTATTGAAGGGCATTTGGGTTGCTTCTAGTATTTTTGCTATTATGAACAAGTCACTATGGATATTCGTGTACAGGTTTTTTTGTAAATATGCATTTTCATTTCTCTAAGATCATGTCCAACAGCAATTGTTGGAGCCTCTAAGGACATGTTTAGTTTAATAAAAATTATCAAACTATTACCTAGAGTGGTTGCATCATTTGATGTTCCCACCAGCAATGTATGAGAGATCCAATTCCTTCACATACTTTGCAGCATTTGACGTTTACCTTTCTTGCCCTATTGCAATGATTATGTATTTCTGTACTATATTGAATACAAGCAATGAGACTGGACATCCTTTTCTTGTTTCCAATCTTGGGGGAAAACATTACTTTTCACTTTTAAGTGCAATATTAGGTATAGATTTTTTTTTTTGGTAGATTTGCCTTATCAACCCAAGGAAGTTTCCCTCGATTCCTAATTTACTGAGAGTTCTTCTTTTTTTTTTTTTTTTTATCATGAATCAGTTTTGAATTTTACCAAATACTTTTCTGTATTGATTGACATGATCTGTGATTTTCTTCTTTACTTTGTGAATATGGTAGATTATATTTATTAAATTTTAGATAGTGAACCAATCTTGCATTCCTGAAATAAACCTCATTTATTTGTGGTATATAATTAATTTTATATATTGGTTGGTTCAGTTTGTTAGTATGTTGTTGTTGATTTTTGCCTATATATAGTTATGTGAGAAATTTTGTTTCTAAATTCACAAGTTTTTTTCTGTAGTTCCCTATATCTATTTTTAAAATATCAAGAAACTCAGAAATATGTTTCCACAGCCACATCTAAAAAAATTACCTTCTGTTTTGACAAAGTATTTTCTAAAAAGCTGAATATGGTCAAACTCTTGGCTTCTATCTTAACTTTCCATACACTTAATTCCCATTGGAAATCTCAGCCAGGAGTATACACTACACTTCTCTAGCTAGTTCTTCACATTCAGGAAAAGTTTGAATATTCTAAGATAGGAATTTCACACTTGGAAGGCCAGTGTTTGCATCTTCTCAACTCATCACCAATATTGCATTGGTATTTGTGGTAAGAAGTTAAACTTGCCTGTGTGCTAAAGCATTTCAGTCGTGTTCGACTCTGTGCGAGTGTATGGACTGTAGCCCGTCAGGCTCCTCTGTCCATGGGATTCTCCAGGCAAGAATACTGGAGTGGGTTGCCATTTCCTTCTCCAGGAGATCTTCCCAACCCAGGGATAGAACCCACATCTCTTAGGTCTCCTGTATTGGCAGGCAGGTTCTTTACTGCTAGTGCCACATGGAAGCCCTAAAGTTGCATGGTTACCTAAAATTTTTAATGCACTTAAAATATAATCAAGCAATAAAATATGATTACACATGATAAAGCTATTTTCTGTCTTCCTTGATTTATCTTGTGTCTTTTAATAGCACTACATCTATCATACAAGGCAGTGCAAAATCCATCAATTTCTTCACATAGATATTGACATAGCCTGGTCCACTTTTGTTGGTATTACCGTCATTAAGATAAAAGCAACTCTCTTATTTTACATTTATTCATACAAAATTTCAGAAGGCTTTTGATATGTCCTTGTGCACAGCCAAAAATTATTCCTTCTGTTCTTTTCTATATTTCTAGGTTTTTATGTTTATCTTATTTATTTATATACATTATCTATAACACTTTTTTCCTGTGTTCTTTTAAGGGTCTAGTAGTAGCCTCTGAGATTGTTTTGTGACTGTGCTCAGTAAAATACAACCATAGCATCTCAAGACTGTAAAATAAGAGATTAGCTTATTCAACTCAAATAAAATTTCAGATTTAAATTTTGGTTAATTGATTTGCTAAAGGTTATATACAGAGTCAGCATCAGAATCCTAGCTAAATACCAACTCTCCCATCTATCAGAACAGTATAAGACTTATGCTGCTGCTGCTAAGTTGCTTCAGTCGTGTCCGACTCTGTGTGACCCCATAGACGGAAGCCCATCAGGCTCCCCTGTCCCTGGGATTCTCCAGGCAAGAACACTGAAGTGGGTTGCCATTTCCTTCTCCAATGTATGAAAGTGAAAAGTGAAAGGGAAGTCGCTCAGTCATGTCCGACTCTTAGCGACTCCATGGACTACAGCCTACCAGGCTCCTCCATCCATGGGATTTTCCAGGCAAGAGTACTGGAATGGGGTGCCATTGCCTTCATAGCCCACACTTTAAGCAATGGCAGACTATAAATGTATAGGTCAATCTGAATTTTTGGTACAGATAGAGTGGATTTGGCTTAGTTTAATTTTAAGGAGTGTGAAACCCACATAGAGGGAAGATTTTACAAAAATCAGATTAGGGGAGGTCAGTAGTAGAGTCCCACACTTCATATGAAAAAAAGCTTCTGGTGATTCTGATGCTGGTTACCTGAAGACTCACCTATGTGTGGCAACTTGTCCTTCTGGTACTCCTCATCCTTGTCAAGTGAAGGCAGTGGAACACTGCCCTCTACCTGCTGCTGTAACAACTCCTAAAGCACATGGATCCCTATGTGCCTGCTGCTACTGTTAATTTATCAACTATGTGAAAGTGAGACCCTGGGTTCGATCTCTAGATCGGGAAAATCCCCTGGAGAAGGGAATGGCTACCCACTTCAGTATTCTTGCCTGGAGAACTCTATGGACAGAGGAGCCTGGTGGGCTAAAGTCCAACTTCTAAAGCAGGTTGATCCCTATATGCCTGCTGCTACTGTTAATCTGTCAACTAGAACCCCTCTTAAATTAGAAAGGAGAAGAAACAGGGAAAGGGAGGTCTTCTTTCAGTTGCCCAAAGCTGCTGAACCCTAGATAGGGCAAGTTCAGTGGCTTGTATAAACAGTAAAAATGGCAACCTTAGTATGAAGAAGCTAATTGAATTGATAAAACTAAATCCCTAGGAGCTTCTCTGAAAAATATAGATATAAGAGAAAAAGGTTCACTGGCAGACTGAGGTCAGAATAGCAAAATATCTTAAAAATATAAAACTGTTGTGAAAATGACTTTATCTTTGTAGCAAAATTGTCAGTTTCAGAACTGTTTCTTTTTCATCTTTGTATCCTTTACAGCATTTTGTACACAGCAGACAGTCAATAGTACTTGTTGAAAAGGTATCCCATAATGAATTCACCTATTTGACTCTCAAAGGTCACTCTATATATACTGTAATAAAGTGAATGTGATTCTATTATTTTCTATCAACCTCACCACTTGTTATTTTGAAAATCTTTTAGGAGTGTGTATGTAGAATGTGGTAGTTAATAGAATGGGCTTTGGAATATCAGCTCCATACCTTTTCAATTGTGTGAACTTGGGAAAGTTACTTCATCATTCTTTTTTTCAGTTTCCCAATCTTTAGACTAGAGATAACAATATTAATTCCTTCAAAGGGCTGTTGGAAGGATAAATGACATAAGGCATATAAAGCACTTACCACATGGCTGGCACAGAGAGTATGTGCTGATTAAATATTTACAAGATAAATGATCTAAAATCAATAATTGAGTCATTTACCTAACAGATGTTATGTACCAAGCACTGTGCTTATTGGGAGTTAGGACAGAGTTTCTGTAACTTTCTCAGTTCACAGAACCTTCAGTGTCACAGTGAATTTTTCACAGAAACTCTGTGCCAAAAGAAATACCTAAGAGTTCCACTTATTAAGTAGTTTGTACTTGTGCTTAGTCACTCATGTCTGACTCTGCAACCCCATGGACTATAGCCCACCAGGCTCCTCTGTCCACTGGGATTCTCCAGGCAGAATACTGGAGTTAGGTTGCCATGCCCTCCTCCAGGTCTCCCACATTGCAGGCAGATTCTTGACTGACTGAGCTACCAGGGAAGACCAAAATCCAAGCAATTTAACAGCAGTTTATGCTGTGTCAATCTTAAAGGAAATCAATCCTGAATATTCATTGGAAAGACTGATGTTCATGAAGCTGAAACTCCAATACTTTGGCCATCTGATGAGAAGAGCTGACACATTAGAAAAGACCCTGATGCTGGGAAAGACTGAAGGCAGGAGGAGAAGGGGATGACAGAGGATGAGATGGTTAGATGGCATCACTGACCCAATGGACATGAATTTGAGCAAGCTCCCGGAGATGATGAAGGACAGGGAAGCCTGGTGTGCTGCAGTCCATGGGGTTGCAAAGAGTCGCAGACGACTGAGTGACTGAACAACAACAACAACAACAATTGTTGTTCTTAAAAATTTACATTAACCCATGATACCCAGTTGTTGAAGTACTTTGAGGCACCTTGGTAAACGGTTTGGAAATCACGGAGTTAAGGATACAAAAATAAATAAAGTATGGCTCCTTCTCTAAAGGCATTTTCAAATTTAGTATTGTAAACACTTATAAACAACTTAATAAAATATTACAAATGCTTTACTGAAGTATTTCCAAGATCTGTAGGGGACATAAAGGAAGTTGGGGTATGTAAGACATCATAGAGGAAGGATTATTTGACTAATGATTCAAGATTGAGTAGAAGATAACCAGACAGAAGAAAAAGAATGGCAGAGAGAAGAAAAAGAAAGGCAGTGTCAGTAAAGAGCCTGATGTACAAACGTTTGTAAAAATTCAGAAGATGGTAACTTTGTCTGTTGGTAAGGATTATAAAAAGAGAAAATTAAGAATAAACATAAAATTGTGGCAGCCATGGAGGTGCATGAAGAGGTTGATTTGCAAGGGAGAACCTTCTAGAAGGAGTGCTATGAGCTGACAGCCCCCAGCTGCTGCACCTTTGGGATCTGCTGCAGCATTCTTACAGAGGCCACATCCTCCCCAGGCTGTTCCCACCAAGGACTGATCACAGTGGGGTACCAAAGCTGGACAATTCTGCTGGACACTGAACTTCTCTGATAGGCAGTCTTTGTTCCAGGGCTTCCCATGTGCCCCTTCAAGACTGCTGCAGTCTGAGATTCCCCCTACCCAACCTTCCTTCCTCCTTTCTCTTCTTAAACAGTCATCAGATCTACCCTGAAGTCTGAAGACTCTCCTGGCCTCTCCTCTTTCCTGCTCCCTACTCATTTATCATCACAGGCATTTTCCCTGTAATAAATGTCTTGTGCTTATAACTCAGTCTTGGTACTTGTTTTCTGGAGGATCTGAGTGAAAGTGAAGTCACTCAGTCATGTCCGACTCTTTGCAACCCCATGGACTGTAGCCTATCAGGCTCTTCCGTCCATGGGATTTTCCAGGCAAGAGTGCTGGAGTGGATTGCCATTTCCTTCTCCAGGGGATCTTCTGGACCCAGGAATTGAACCTGGGTTTCCTGCATTGCAGGCAAATGCTTTACTGTCTGAGCCACCAGGGAAGCCCTGGAGGATCTGAACCCAGTGCTAAAACTGAAGTTTTCAAAAATACACGATTTTTGTTGAAAGAAATTGAACCATAATACCCAGAGCTACAGTTGAGATGTCAACAGAAAGAAAGTGAAAGCGAAAGTCCCTGGGTCGTGTCCAACTCTTTGCTACTCCATGGACTACATGAAAGTGAAAGTCACTCAGTTGTGCCCAACTCTTTGTGACCCCATGGACTACACAGTCCATGGATTTCTCCAGGCCAGAATACTGGAGTGGGCAGCTGTTCCCTTCTCCAAGGGGTCTTCCCAACCCAGGGATTGAACCCAGGTCTCCCACATTGCAGGCAGATTCTTTACCAACTGAGCCACCAGAGAAGCCCAGGATGTTGACAAGAAGGAGTCAATTTTAGAAGTTCTTTCAGTTTAGTCTTTGCTGTACAATGAAGCCATACTGAGAGCCATAGTGGTAAGTGAGAAATGGGTTTAAGAGACTTCTCTGGCACATGTGTTGGGAAATTGGGAAGTTTTTCTTTTAGATAATCCAGGGCAAGGATTTTTTTCATATTTATTTCTGTTTATTTATTTGGCCATGTTTATTTATTGGTCATTTATTTGGTCTTAGTTGTGGCACAAGGGATCGTCAATATTCATTGCAGCATGTGGGATCTTTAGTTTTGGCATATGAGATCTAGTTCCCTGACCAGGGATTGAACCCAGGACCCCTGCATTGGGAGCACAGAGTCTTAACTACTGGACCAACAGGGGAGTCCCAGGGCAAGGATTTTGATAGAAGTTGTTTAAAGCTTTCCCTGCCAGAAGCAGGGTTACTTTGCTGAGTTACTTTGCTTCTCTAGGAAGCCTCAACTACTTCATGAGGTAGGTATTTAATCAGGAAAGCAAGTCTAGGAAATAAGCTGGATGGGCAAAGCATGTGAGATAGGGAGGGTTAGAGATAAGTCAAAAAGACATATGAGAAGCATCCTCCATGTGAGGCTACTGAGTTTAAAACTTACTCAGGAAATGAGGTGCCTTCAAAAGTTTAGAGGCAAAGTAGTGATATTTTCTTACCTGGAAGGGTCTAATATCTCTGGTGGCTCAGACAGTAAAGAATCTGCCCGCAATGTGGGAGACCTGGCTTCGATCCCTAGGTTGGGAAGATCCCTTGGAGAAGGAAATGGCAACCCACTACAGTATTCTTGCCTGGAGAATCCCGTGGACAGAGGAGCCTGGCAGGCTGCAGTCCACGAAGCCACAAAGAGTTGGACACGACTGAGCAAGTAACACACACAGATGGGTCTAATGATATCCAGGGAGTTAAGTGTAGTCAGGTCATGGATTAGAAGGAAAGCCTGATTGAAGTAGTGGAAATCCAGTGTGGGTTGGGACATATTGGCTTTGAGGCCCAAGCGAAGTGCTTTTCATTTCTAGCAGGCAGAACTGTTTGTTTCATTCCTTGAGCATGAAGAAGGAGGCTCTTTGACTTTATTGTATTGGCAAGGTGCCTGAAGAATAATGCTATGCTCTTCTCTCCTTGCTTGCTTGTCACAATGGATAGCAGCATGATTGATGCAAAGATGCAGACAGTCACTGCTAGAGGATGTCAACTTTCTTTAATGGCAAAGGTCATAGAAATTTATGAAGATGGTTACATGAAGCAGGAAATAGCTCAGCATGGCCTCAGATAGAGGTCCAACATCCTAGGATCTCCATCTTGCCTGTCATTCTAGAGATGGCCTCTAGGTCAGACAGCTCTCCAGATGTGGTCCACATGTGTACGGACTGTAGCTGAACCCTTAGAGATGCTGCGGAATCCCATTATTTTTTTCCAAGTCAATTCATTCTCTCATTCTTTTAGATAGTTATTATTAATCTCATGCCTTTTTCTCTTTTTACAACCACCCATATCTCCTTCCTTTTCTCATACTCAATGGATGGTGTTTCTTATTTCACTGAGAAATAGAAATAGTCAAAATGGAAGGTTCATATCTTTCTACTGAAGTCATCTTCAGTCTGCTGTATCTGTACCATTGCTCTGAGCTTTCCCCTGTGTGACAACAAATGAGCTCTTTATCCACTTATCCAAGGCTAAATCCTCCCTGTACACGTGGTCCTATTCTTGACTTCTGACTCAAGGACATTGTTCAAGGATTTGTCCTCCTCTTTCTCTTCTCTCTTTAATTTTTCCCTCAGCACTGAATCTGTCCTCTCACCATGCAGACAGACAATAATATTTCATCCCTTCATCTCACATTTCCTTCTGACTACTGTACCATTTTTCCTTTGCCATTTTAACAACCATTGTTTCTCATTTGTGTTTTCTCTTATTTTCTCTTGAGCCCACTCTAATCAGGCTTTCATTCCCACCAGTCTACCCAGACTTCCTTACAAGGCCACCAGTGACCTTCAAGTTGCCAAATCCAGTGATTATTTCTCAGTTTTCACCGATTGGATCTGTCTTCTGCATATAACTCACTCTCCTTTTTAGACTATGTTCTTCATTTTGTTTCTGGGTCATCATTCTCTTGGGTCTCCTTCTCTGGTGGTGTTAAATAAAATAACATCCCCTACTGTAATTGTTTATTCCTTTAAACTCCCCTAGTGGCTCAGAGGGTAAAGAATCTGTCTGCAATGCAGGAGACCCGGGTTCGATCCCTGGGTTGGGAAGATACCCTGGAGAAGGAAATGGCAATGCACTCCAGTATTCTTGCCTAGAGAATTCCATGGATAGAGGAGCCTGGTGGGCTACAGTCCATAGAGTCCCAGAGAGTCAGACATAACTGAGTGACTAACACTTCAAACTACTTCATATCATGAAGTACACCATGGCATATTACATACATATTTGTTTATTTGTTATCTGTCTTTTCTGATTCTAAAATGTCTGAAAGGCTTCCCTGGTAGCTCAGTGGTAAAGAATCTGTCTGCCAATGCAGGAGACATGGGTTTGATCCCTGATTCAGGAAGATCCCACATGCTGTGGAGCAACTAAACCCATGTGCCACGACTATTGAACCTGTGCTCTGGAGCCCGGGAGCCACAACCACCGAGCTCACATGCTGCAACTACTGAAGCCCATGCACCTGGAGCCTGTGCTGCACAACAAAAGAAGCCATCACAATGAGAAACCTCCGCAATACAACTAGAGCATAGCCCCTACTCACCACAACTAGAGAAAAGCCCACGCAGCAACAAGACCCAGTGCAACCAATAAATAAATAAATAAGTTTTAGAAAATAAAATATCTAAAGTGTAAATTCCCTGAAAACAGCAATGTGTGCATCATTTACTGCTATATTCCTAGCTCTTAGAACAGTACCAGCCATGTAGTCCATGCCACATAAATATTTGTTGAACAAATTAATGAAAATAGCTCCAGTATAAATCTGAAGAATTTCTTCAAGTCTAGGTACAATGTGTGCTGTTTCCTTAGGAACACCCTCCAGATTTAGGACCTCCTTCCCCCTAGGCTGTATTCCTGATTGAGTTCCTTCCCTGTACTGTCTGACTGCTGCTGCTGCTGCTGCTAAGTTGCTTCAGTCATGCCCGATTCTGTGCGACTCCATAGACGGCAGCCCACCAGGCTCCCCCATCCCTGGGATTCTCCAGGCAAGAACAATGGAGTGGGTTGCCATTTCCTTCTCCAATGCATGAAAGTGAAAAGTGAAAGTGAAGTTGCTCAGTCATGTCCGACTCTTAGCGACCCCATGGACTGCGGCCCACCAGGCTCCTCTGCCCATGGGATTTTCCAGGCAAGAGTACTGGAGTGGGGTGCCATTGCCTTCTCCTACTGTCTGAAAGAGAAGCAAATGTCATCTCTACAGGCTTAGGAGTCAAATAGCCAGAAATTTTGGATTTAAAATGTTCGTAAAATTCTTGCTTTATGTAAAAATGAGTTTTGAAAGTCAACTTTGAAGATAAAAAATCCCCTAGAGTCAAAAATACCCTTGGAAGATCCTTAAATCAACTAGAAGGTATGATACAGCTGCTTTTTTACCTTTATAGGTAATTGTTATGAACACAAGAGTTTGCAAGCTACTGGAGTATATTAAAGAAAAGAACAGAATGAAAATGTTCAGATTCTGACATTCAAGTTAAATTTTCTTTAAAATAAATATCACTCACTGCAAATAAGAGATCAATGGAGATTTCTGATGTTTCCACATTTCCTGAAGATTTTACTCCATTATATGATAATATCAAGCCTCCACCACCTTAATACAGAATATTAGATTTGTGTATTGTTGTGGGGACTACACAAGATACATTTAGATGAGTACCTGCCACAAGGCCTGGCACATGGTAGGTGCTGGGAAAATTTTTGGCTAGATGTGAATCTAAGTCTTCTGTGATCAGAGCTGCAGAGAAATGTAGAGAAGAAGCAAAGTTTGTTTGTTTTTTTTTTTTTTGTGCATGAGTGTGCTCAGCCATGCCCAACTCTTTGTGACCCCATGGATTGTAGCCCATCAGGCTCCTCTGTCCATGGAATTTTCCAGGTAAGAATACTGGAGTGGGTTGCCATGTCCTCCTTCAGGGGATCTTCCTGACCCAAGGATTGAACCTGCATCTCCTGCATTGGAGGTGGATTCTTTATCACTGAGCAACCAGGGAAGCCCCAAAAATAGGTTTATGAGAAATCAGATACAAGCATGGAGGCTTCATGGCTCAATCCACAATTAAGCTTGTAATAATAATGCAAAACAGAATGTTGATCTCTCCCAAGAATAAGAGGAAAGGAAATATACTAACTAGGGGTTGTGTTTGAAAACTGAGGTAGAGGGGGCATATCTAAGCACTGAACACTCATCTTCAATATAGGAAGGCAATAGATAATATCGAAAACAGAAAAAAAATAGCAGTAGGGGTGTTATATGCTGCTGCTGCTAAGTTGCTTCAATCATGTCCAGTTCTTTGCCACTCTATGGACCATAGCCTACCAGGCTCCTCTATCCATGGGATTTTTCAGGCAAGAATCCTGGAGTGGATAGCCATGCCCTCTTCCAGGGGATCTTCCCGACCTAGGGATCAAACCTGTATCTCTTACATCTCCTGCATTAGCAGGCAGGTTCCTTACTACTAGCAAAATGCGGGATGCCCAGGGGTGTTATACACCAAAATCAAAAGTGCCAGAGTAGTTGGAAATGGCTGTCTCCTAAGGGTGGTAATCAGCTTGTGAGGGAGAGGAAAGGACCTGCTCTTTTAAAATAATCCTTATAAAAATGTGTATCTTTTAAAACACTGTATGTGTACAATTGGATACAAATGTTTAAGATAATTTTATGTACACCCAAATGATTTTAAATGCCCACTTATGGCACTTCCTGTGAACAGGTTGTAGAAATTAGATGACCTTTTTTATCACATTTTTTTGTAATTAATGAAGTAATCTTTGCATGTACCAAGGGTATGATACATTACTTACCCACTGGAGTGTACTGTGCTTGCTATAAAAGTCTTTATGAAAACGAGGGCAGAAAATTAGGTCTTTAAATTACAAAGACTTCAGATGATTATGGTTAGAAAATAAGCCCAGTTATGGGGATGGTAGCAGGGAGGGCTGTTTTTTATTCATAATCAACTGGAGACTGACAGTGTTGTCAGTGTGCGGTGGATGACTGTGTTTGATTAACTTCACAGATATAATGGCAGAATTTCTTTTTTCCCAAATAAATGACTCAGATAAAACAGATCAACACATATCAGGGAATTTCTCTTTGAGCATTGTGTACTCAATTATACTCAGCAGAGTTTGGCTCATGTTTTACCGGAATTTTGATATCATTTATTGCTTATACTGAATTGTGTTCAGTTCAGTTCAGTCACTCAATCGTGTCCGACTCTTTGCGACCCCATGGACCGCAGCACGCCAGGCCTCCCTGTCCATCACCAACATCCGGAGTTTACTCAAACTCATGTCCATTGAGTCGGTGATGTCATCCAACCATCTCATCCTCTGTCATCCCCTTCTCCTCCTACCTTCAATTTTCCAAGCATCATGGTCTTTTCCAGTGAGTCAGTTCTTCACATCAGGTGGCCAAAGTAATGGAGTTTCAGCTTCAGCATGAGTCCTTCCAATGAATATTCAGGATGGATTTCCTTTAGGATGGACTAGTCGGATCTCCTTGCAGTCCAAGGGACTCTCAAGAGTCTTCTCCAACACCACAGTTCAAAAGCATCAATTCTTCAGTGTTCAGCTTTCTTTATAGTCAAACTCTCACATCCATACATGACTCCTGGAAAAACCTTAGTTTTGACTAGATGGACCTTTAGTGGCAAAGTAATGTCTTTGCTTTTTAATATGCTGCCTAGATTGGTCATAACTTTCCTTCCAAGGAGCAAGCATCTTTTAATTTCATGGCTGCAGTCACCATCTGCAGTGATTTTGGAGCCCCCCAAAATAGTCTCTCACTGTTTCCATTGTTTCCCCATCTGTTTGTCATGAAGTGATGAGACTGGATGCCATGATCTTAGTTTTCTGAATGTTGAGCTTTAAACCAAGTTTTTCACTCTCCTCTTTCACTTTCATCAATAGGCTCTTTAGTTCACTGAATTGTGAGCATTTGCAATATGAAATAAAAGCTTTTAATATTCAAGTTTACAAAGTCGATTTTCCAAATCTTAGAAAAACTTATTTATCACATGCCATTCTTTAGCATAAGCTATATTCTTCTCTTCTCTGAGTTAATTTTAATGTGTTTAAAACATTATCTGATTTTCATTATTAATATTTTATATATGAGAAAAATGCTTTTCCTTGACAAATTATAAATGTTGGTGAATTTAGTAACTTGAATGAAGCTTCTTTGAGTCATTGAGGAAATTATGTTTAAGACACCTAGTTTTCCCCCACATTGCTATTAACTTGAACAGTATGAAAAGGCAAAATGATAGGATACTGAAAGAGAAACTCCCCAGGTCAGTAGGTGCCCAATATGCTACTGGAGTTCAGTGGAGAAATAACTCCAGAAAGAACGAAGGGATGGAGCCAAAGCAAAAACAATACCCAGCTGTGGATGTGACTGATGATAGAAGCAAGGTCCGATGCAGTAAAGAGCAATATTGCATAGGAACCTGGAATGTCAGGTCCATGAATCAAGGCAAATTGGAAGTGGTCAAACAAGAGATGGCAAGAGTGAATGTCAACATTCTAGGAATCAGTGAACTGAAATGAACTGCAATGGGTGAATTTAACTCAGATGACCATTATATCTACTACTGCGGGCAGGAATCCCTCAGAAGAAATGGAGTGGCCATCATGGTCAACAAAAGAGTCCGAAATGCAGTACTTGGATGCAATCTCAAAAACGACAGAATGATCTCTGTTCGTTTCCAAGGCAAACCATTGAATATCACAGTAATCCAAGTCTATGCCCCAACAAGTAACGCTGAAGAAGCTGAAGTTGAATGGTTCTATGAAGACCTACAAGACCTTTTAGAACTAACACCCAAAAGAGATGTCCTTTTCATTATAGGGGACTGGAATGCAAAAGTAGGAAGTCAAGAAACACCTGGAGTAACAGGCAAATTTGGCCTTGGAATGCAGAATGAAGCAGGGCAAAGACTAATAGAGTTTTGCCAAGAAAATGCACTGGTCATAACAAACACCCTCTTCCAACAACACAGGAGAAGACTCTATACATGGGCATCACCAGATGGTCAACACCGAAATCAGATTCATTATATTGTTTGCAGCCAAAGATGGAGAAGCTCTATACAGTCAGCAAAAACAAGACCAGGAGCTGACTGTGGCTCACTCCATGAACTCCTTATTGCCAAATTCAGACTTAAATTGAATAAAGTAGGGAAAACCACTAGACCATTCAGGTATGACCTAAATCAAATCCCTTATGATTATACAGTGGAAGTGAGAAATAGGTTAAAGGGCCTAGGCCTGATAGATAGAGTGCCTGATGAACTATGGAATGAGGTTCGTGACATTGTACAGGAGACAGGGATCAAGGCCATTCCCATGGAAAAGAAATGCAAAAAAGCAAAATGCTGTCTGGGGAGACCTTACAAATAGCTGTGAAAAGAATAGAAGCAAAAAGCAAAGGAGAAAAGGAAAGATATAAGCATCTGAATGCAGAGTTCCAAAGAATAGCAAGAAGAGATAAGAAAGCCTTCTTCAGCGATCAGTGCAAAGAAAGAGGAAAACAACAGAATGGGAAAGACTAGGGATCTCTTCAAGAAAATCAGAGATACCAAAGGAACATTTCATACAAAGATGGGCTCGATAAAGGACAGAAATGGTATGGACCTAACTGAAGCAGAAGATATTAAGAAGAGATGGCAAGAATACACAGAAGAACTGTACAAAAAAGATCTTCACAACCCAGATAATCACGATGGTGTGATCACTCACCTAGAGCCAGACATCCTGGAATGTGAAGTTAAGTGGGCCTTAGAAAGCATCACTACGAACAAAGCTAGTGGAGGTGTTGGAATTCCAGTTGAGCTATTCCAAATCCTGAAAGATGATGCAGTGAAAGTGCTGCACTCAATATGCCAGCAAATTTGGAAAACTCAGCAGTGGCCACAGGACCGGAAAAGGTCCGTTTTCATTCCAATCCTAAAGAAAGGCAATGCCAAAGAATGCTCAAACTACCACACAATTACACTCATCTCACACGCTAGTACAGTCATGCTCAAAATTCTCCAAGCCAGGCTTCAACAATATGTGAACCGTGAACTTCCTGATGTTCAAGTTGGTTTTAGAAAAGGCAGAGGAACCAGAGATCAAATTGCCAACACCCGCTGGATCATGGAAAAAGCAAGAGAGTTCCATAAAAACATCTATTTCTGCTTTATTGACCATGCTGAAGCCTTTGACTGTGTGGATCACAATAAACTGTGGAAAATTCTGAAAGAGATGGGAATACCAGACCACCTGATCTGCCTCTTGAGAAACCTATATGCAGGTCAGGAAGCAACAGTTAGCACTGGACATGGAACAACAGACTGGTTCCAAATAGGAAAAGGAGTTCGTCAAGGCTGTATATTGTCACCCTGTTTATTTAACTTCTATGTAGAGTACATCATGGGAAATGCTGGACTGGAAGAAACACAAGCTGGAATCAAGATTGCCAGGAGAAATATCAATAACCTCAGATATGCAGATGACACCACCCTTATGGCAGAAAGTGAAGAGGAACTAAAAAGCCTCTTGATGAAGGTGAAAGTGGAGAGTGAAAAAGTTGGCTTAAAGCTCAACATTCACAAAACGAAGATCATGGAATCTGGTCCCATCACTTCATGGGAAATAGATGGGGAAACAGTGGAAACAGTGTCAGACTTTATTTTTCTTGGCTCCAAAATCACTACAAATGGTGACTGCAGCCATGAAATTAAAAGATGCTTACTCCTCGGAAGGAAAGTTATGACCAACTTAGATAGCTTATTCAAAAGCAGAGACATTACTTTGCCAACAAAGGTCCATCTAGTCAAGGCTATGGTTTTTCCTGTGGTCATGTATGGATGGGAGAGTTGGACTGTGAAGAAGGCTGAGCACCGAAGAATTGATGCCTTTGAACTGTGGTGTTGGAGAAGACTCTTGAGAGTCCCTTGGACTGCAAGGAGATCCAACCAGTCCATTCTGAAGGAGATCAGCCCTGAAATTTCTTTGGTAGGAATGATGCTACAGCTGAAACTCCAGTACTTTGGACACCTCATGCAAAGAGTTGACTCATTGGAAAAGACTCTGATGCTGGGAGGGATTGGGGGCAGGAGGAGAAGGGGACAACAGAGGGTGAGATGGCTGGATGGCGTCACTGACTCGATGGACGTGAGTTTGAGTGAACTCTGGGAGTTGGTGATGGACAGGGAGGCCTGGTGTGCTGCAATTCATGGGGTTGCAAAGAGTCGGACATGACTGAGCAACTGATCTGATCTGATCTGATCTGTACATGAATCAGCCACGAGTCTACATGTGTCCCCCATCCTGAACTCCTCTCCCACCTCCCTCCCCATCCCATCCATCTGGTTGTCCAAGAGCACCAGATTTGAGTGCCCTGTTCCATGTATCGAACTTGGACTGGTCATCTATTTTACATGTGGTAATGTACATGTTTCAACACTATTCTCTGAAATCATCCCACCCTTGCCTTCTCCCAGAGTCCAAAAGTCTGTTCTTTATATCGGTGTCTCTTTTGCTGTCTTGCATATAGGGTTGTCGTTACCATTTTTCTAAATTCCATAAATACGTGTTAATATACTGTATTGGTGTTTTCCTTTCTGACTTACTTCACTCTGTATAATAGTCTCCAGTTTCATCCACCTCATTAGAACTGATTCAAATGTTTTCTTTTTAATAACTGAGTAATATTCCATTGTATATATGTACCACAGCTTTCTTATCCATTTGTCTGCCAATGGGCATCTAGGTTGTTCCATATCTTGGCTATTGTAAACAGTGATGTAATGAACATTGGGGTACACATGTTTCTTTCAATTCTAGTTTCCTCAGTGTGTATGCCCAGCAGTGGGATTGCTGGGTCATATGGCAGTTCTATTTCCAGTTTTTTAAGGGATCTCCACACTGTTCTCCATAGTGGCTGTATTAGTTTGCATTCCCACCAACAATGTAAGAGGGTTCTCTTTTCTCCACACCCTCTCCAGCATTTATTGTTTGTAGACTTTTTGAAAGCAGCCATTCTGACCAGTGTGAAATGGTACCTCATTGTGGTTTTGATTTGCACTTCTCTGATAATGAGTGATGTTGAGCATCTTTTCATGTGTTAACCATCTGTATGTCTTCTTTGGAGAAATGTCTGTTTAGTTCCTTGCCCCATTTTTTGATTGGGTTGTTTATTTATTTATTTTTTTTTTTGGTATTGAGCTACATGAGCTGCCTGTATATTTTTGAGATTAATTCTTTGTCAGTTGCTTCCTTTGCTATTATTTTCTCCCATTCTGAAGGCTGTTCTTTCACCTTGCTTATTGTTTCCCTCATTGTGCAAGAACTTTTAAGTTTAATTAGGTCCCACTTGTTTATTTTTGCTTTTATTTCCATTACTCTGGGAAGTGGGTCATGGAAGATCTTGCTGTGATTTATGTCAGAGAGTGTTTTGCCTATGTTTTCCTCTAGGAGTTTTATAGTTTCTGGTCTTACACTTAGATCTTTAATCCATTTTGAGTTTATTTTTGTGTATGGTGTTAGAAAGTGGTCTAGTTTCATTCTTTTACAGGTGGTTGACCAGTTTTCCCAACACCACTTGTTAAAGAGATTGTCTTTTCTCCATTGTATATTTTTGCCTCCTTTGTCAAAGATAAGGTGTCCATAGGTGCATGGATTTATCTCTGGGCTTTCTATTTTGTTCCATTGATCTATATTTCTGTCTTCATGCCAGTACTGTACTGTTTTGATGATTGTAGCTTTGAAGTATAGTCTGAAGTCAGCCAGGTTGATTACTCCAGTTCCATTATTTTTTCTCAAGATTGCTTTGGCTATTCGAGGTTTTTAGTATTTCCATACAAATTGTGAAATTATATATTCTAGTTCTGTGAAAAATACTGTTGGTAGTGGAAGGTCGTTATTGAGCCATGAAAGACACTGAGATTCTTGGCCTCTGGAGGGCAGGAATTCAATCCAGGGCCAGTGACGAGGCTTGATCGCTCAAAGCTTTTGTGTAATAAAGCTTAATTAAAGTATAAAAGAGATAGAGAAAACTTCTGACATAGACATCAGAAGGGGGCAGAAAGAGTGCCCACCTGCTAGTCTTTAGCTGGATGTTTTATGTCTGTTCAGTTCAGTTCAGTTCAGTCACTCAGTCGTGTCCGACTCTTTGCGACCCCATGAATCGCAGCACGCCAGGCCTCCCTGTCCATCACCAACTCCCAGAGTTCACTCAAACTCACATCCATCGAGTCAGTGATGCCATCCAGCCATCTCATCCTCTGTCGTCCCCTTCTCCTCCTGCCCCCAATCCCTCCCAGCATCAGAGTCTTTTCCAATGAGTCAACTCTTTGCATGAGGTGTCCAAAATACTGGAGTTTCAGCTGTAGCATCATTCCTACCAAAGAAATTTCAGGGCTGATCTCCTTCAGAATGGACTGGTTGGATCTCCTTGCAGTCCAAGGGACTCTCAAGAGTCTTCTCCAACACCACAGTTCAAAGGCATCAATTCTTCGGTGCTCAGCCTTCTTCACAGTCCAACTCTCCCATCCATACATGACCACAGGAAAAACCATAGACGGACCTTTATTGGCAAAGTAATGTCTCTGCCTTTGAATATGCTATCTAGGTTGGTCATGACTTTCCTTCCAAGGAGTAAGCGTCTTTTAATTTCATGGCTGCAGTCACCATCTGCAGTGATTTTGGAGCCCCAAAAAATAAAGTCTGACACTGTTTCCACTGTTTCCCCATCTATTTCCCATGAAGTGATGGGACCAGATTCCATGATCTTCGTTTTCTGAATGTAGAGCTTTAAGCCAACTTTTTCACTCTTCACTTTCACTTTCATCAAGAGGCTTTTTAGTTCCTCTTCACTTTCTGCCATAAGGGTTGTGTCATCTAGAAAACTATTAATCAGATAAGAGAGACACCCCAAGGCTAACAGAGTTTCACCAGGCTCCTCTTCCGCAATATGCATTTTTGAGATAGGATGGCACGAGGTGTGTCATCCCCCAGCCATAAAACAATTGATATGAATATTGGTTTTTTGAGCTATTATCAGCCCAAGGTTTGAGAAAAGAAAAAAAGTTATTCTTAGGTGGAACCACCTTGAAGAAAGGCAAATTCCAAAGCAAATACATAGCTTCATTAACAAATCTTAAGAAAAACATTTCCATAAGAAATGCCAGTCCAGGTTCGATGCAAGATACTGGATGCTTGGGGCTGGTGCACTGGGACGACCCAGAGGAGGGGTATGGGGAGGGAGGAGGGAGGAGGGTTCAGGATGGGGAACACAGGTATACCTGTGGCGGATTCATTTCGATATTTGGCAAAATGAATACAATATTGTAAAGTTTAAAGATAAAATTAAATTAAAAAAAAAAAAAACACATTGGTTAGCTCAAGGTTTGAGAAAAGTTAAGGTAAGGAGTAACCAGGTGTTGTCATAGCAGCACAAAACTTAAGAGAAAAAAATCTGACACTCACAGCCTATTTCCTCCATTTGGAGACTCCTGGCCTTGCTACCTATTACCCACTCAGTAGCTTGATAGGAATTACGTTGAATCTATAGATTACTTTGGGTTGTCTACTCGTTTTCACCATATTGATTTCTCCAATCCATGAACATGGTATATTTCTCCGTCTATTTGTGTCATCTTTGATTTCTTTCATCAATGTTTTATAGTTTTCTATATATAGGTCTTTTGTTTCTTTAGGTAGATTTATTCCTAAGTATTTTATTCTTTTTGTTGCTGTGGTGAATGGGTTTGTGTCCTTAATTTCGCTTTCTGTTTTCTCATTGTTAGTGTATAGGAATGCAAGGGATTTCTGTGTACTAATTTTATATCCTGCAACTTTACTATATTCATTGATTAGCTCTAGTAATTTTCTGGTGATGTCTTTAGGGTTTTCTATGTGGAGGAACATTTCATCTGCAAACAGTGAGAGTTTTACTTCTTCTTTTCCAATCTGGATTCCTTTTATTTCTTTTTCTTCTCTGATTGCTGTGGCTAAAACTTCTAGAACTATGTTGAATAGTATTGGTGAGAATGGGCACCCTTGTCTTGTTCTTGCCTTTAGGGGGAAATGCTTTCAATTTTTCACCATTGAGGGTAATGTTTGCTGTGGGTTTATCATATATGGCTTTTATTATGTTGAGGTATGTTCCTTCTATGCCTGCTTTCTGGAGGGTTTTATCATAAATGGATGGTGAATTTTGTCAGAGACTTTCTCTGCATCTACTAAGATAACCATATGGTTTTTATCTTTCAATTTCTTAATGTGGCATATCACATTGATTGTTTTGTGAATACTGAAGAATCCTTGCATCTCTGGGATAAAGCCCACTTGGTCATGATGTATGATGTTGTTGGATTCTGTTTGCTAGAATTTTGTTAAGTATTTTTGCATCTATGTTCATCAGTGATATTGGCATGTAGTTTTCTTTTTTGTGGCATCTTTGTCTGGTTTTGATATTAGTGTGATAGTGGCCTCATAGAATGAGTTTGGGAGTTTACCTTCCTCTACAATTTTCTGGAAAAGTTTGAGTAGGATAGGTGTTAGCTCATCTCTAAATTTTTTGTAGAATTCACCTGTCAAGCCATCTGGTCTTGGGCTTTTGTTTGTTGGAAGATTTTTTATTACAGTTTCAATTTCCATGCTTGTGATGGGTCTGTTAAGATTTTCTATTTCTTTCTGGTTCAATTTTGGAAAGTTTTCATTTTCTTTTTTTTTAATTTTATTTTATTTTTTAACTTTACAATATTGTATTGGTTTTGCCATATATCGAAATGAATCCGCCACAGGTATACATGTGTTCCCCATCCTGAACCCTCCTCCCTCCTCCCTCCTCCCTCCTCCCTTCCCATACTATCCCTCTGGGTCATCCCAGTGCACCAGCCCCAAGCATCCAGTATCGTGCATCGAACCTGGACTGGCGACTCATTTCATATATGATATTATATATATTTCAATTTTCTAAGAGTTCATCCATTTCTTCCAAGTTGTCCATTTCATTGGCATACAGTTGCTAATAGTAGTCTCTTACATTCCTTTGTATTTCTGTGTTGTCTGTTGTGATTTCATTTTCTAATTTTGTTGATTTTGTTGATTTGATTCTTCTCCCTTTTTTTTTTTTCTTGGTGGGTCTGGCTAATGGTTTGTCAATTTTATTTATCTTCTTGAAGAACCAGCTTTTAGTTTTGTTGATTATTGCTATAGGCTCCTTTGTTTCCTTTTCATTTATTTCTGCCCTAATTTTTATGATTTCTTTCCTTCTACTAACCCTGAGGTTCTTCATTTCTTCTTTTTCTAGTTGCTTTAGGTATCAAGTTAGGTTATATATTTGAATTTTCTCTTGTTTCTTGATGTAAGCTGGTATTGCTATGAACTTTCCCGTAGCACTGCTTTTACTGAATCCCATAGGTTTTAGGTTGTTGTGTTTTCATTTTTATTTGTTTCTATGCATATTTTGATTTCCTTTTGATTTCTTCCATGATTTGTTGGTTATGCAGAAGCGTGTTTTTTAGACTCCATATGTTTGTATTTTTAATAGTTTTTTTCCCCCTGTAGTTGACATCTAATCTTACCACATTGTGATCAGAAAAGATGCTTGAAATGATTTCATTTTTTTTTTTAAAATTTACCAAGGCTAGATGGCCCAGCATATGATCTATCCTGGAGAATGTTCCATGTGCACTTGAGAAAAAGGTTAAATTCATTGTTTTGGGGTAAAATGTCCTATAGATATAAATTGGGTCTAACTGGTTCATTGTATCATTTAAAGCTTGTGTTTCCTTGTTAATATTCTGTTAGGTTGATCTATCCATAGGTGTGAGTAGGGTATTAAAATCTCCCACTATTATTGTGTTACTGTAAATTTCCCCTTTCATATTTGTTAGCATTTGCCTTATGTATTGAGGTGCTCCTATGTTGGGTGCATATATATTTATAACTGTTATATCTTCTTGGATTGACCCTTTGATCATTAGGTAGTGTCCTTCTTTGTATCTTTTCATGGCCTTTATTTCAAAGTCTGTTTTATCTGATATGAGTATTGCTACTCCTGCTTTCTTTTGGTCTCTATTTGCATGAAATATCTTTTTCCAGCCCTTCACTTTCAGTCTGTATGTGTCCCTTGGTTTGAGGTGGGTCTCTTGTACACAGGATATATAAGGGTCTTGTTTTTATATCCATTCAGCCAGTCTTTGTCTTTTGGTTGGGGCATTCAACCCATTTACATTTAAGGCAATTATTGATAAGAATGATCCTGTTGCCATTTACTTTGTTGTTTTGGGTTTGAGTTTATAAACCTTTTCTGTGTTTCCTCTGTAGAGAAGATCCTTTAGCATTTGTTGAAGAGCTGGTTTGGTTGTGCTGAATTCTCTCAGCTTTTGCTTGTCTGTAAAGCTTTTGATTTCTCCATCATATTTGAATGAGATCCGTTGTGGGTATAATCTGTGTTGTAGCTTTTTCTCTTTCATCACTTTGAATATGTCCTGCCATTCCCTTCTGGCCTGAGAGTTTCTACTGAAAGATCAGCTGTTATCTTTATGGGGATTTCCTTGTGTGTTATTCGTTGCTTTTCCCTTGATGGTTTTAATATTCACTGTTTGTGTTTGTTCTTCATTAGTTTGATTAATATGTGTTTTGGGGTGTTTCAGCTTGGGTTTATCTTGTTTGGGACTCTCTGGGCTTCTTGGACATGGGTGGCTGTTTTCTTCTCCATCTTAGGGAAGTTTTCAACTGTTATCTCCTCAAGTATTCTCTCATGCCCTTTCTTTTTTTGGTCTTCTTCTTCTGGGACTCCTATGATTTGAATATTGGGGTATTTAACCTTGTCCTAGAGGTCTCTGATGGCACCCCACTCCAGTACTCTTGCCTGGAAAATCCCATCGACGGAGGAGCCTGGTAGGCTGCAGTCCATGGGGTTGCTAAGAGTCGGACACGACCGAGCGACTTCACTTTCACTTTTCACTTTCATGCATTGGAGAAGGAAATGGCAACCCACTCTAGTGTTCTTGCCTGGAGAATCCCAGGGACGGGGGAGCCCGGTGGGCTGCCGTCTATGGGGTCGCACAGAGTCGGACACGACTGAAGCGACTTAGCAGCAGCAGCAGCAGCAGAGGTCTCTGAGGTTGTCCTCATTTCTTTTAATTCTTTTTTACTCCCTGCTTCATTTATTTCCACCATTCTATCTTCTACCTCACTTATCCTATCTTCTGCCTCAGTTATTCTACTGTTGGTTTCCTCCAGAATGCTTTTGATATCAGTTATTGCATTATTCATTATTGATTGACTCTTCTTTATTTCTTCTATGCCCTTGTTAAACATTTATTGCATCTTCTCAATCCTTGTCTCTAGGCTGTATATCTGTAACTCCATTTTGTTTCCAAGATTTTGGATCATCTTTACTATCATTATTCTTAATTCTTTTTCTGGTAGACTCCCTATCTCTTCCTCTTTTTTTGGAGGGGGGGAGGTTGGTGGGCATTTATCATTTTTCTTTACCTGCTGAATATTTCTCTGCCTTTTCGTTTTGTTTAGATTTCTGTGTTTGGGGTACCCTTTCTGTAGGCTGGAAGTGTGTCATTGCTCTTTATTGTGGAGCCTGCTCCCCATGGGTGGGGTTGGACTAGTGGCTTGTCAGGGTTTCCTGGTTAGGGGAGCTTGAGTCTGTGTTCTGGTAGGTGGAGCTGGATCTCTTCTCTCTGAAGTGCAATGAAGTGTTCAGTAGTGAGTTTGGGGTGTCTATGGGTTTGGCATGGTTTTGGGCAGCCTGTCTTTTAATGCTTAAGGCTGTGTTCCTGTTTTGCTGGAGAATTAGTGTGGTATGTCTTGCTCTGGAACTTTTTGACTCTTGGGTGGAGCTTGGTTTCAGTGTAGGTATGGAGGCTTTTGGATGAACTCTTGTCTATTAATGTTCCCTAGAATCAGGAGTTCTCTGATGCTCTCAAGTTTTGGAGTTAAGCCTCCTGCCTCTGGCTTTCAGTCTTATTCTTACAGTAGCCTCAAGACTTCTCCATCCATACAGCACAGATGATAAAATCTAGGTTAATGGTGAAACAATTTTCCACAATGAGGTACACCCAGAGAGGTTCACAGAGTTACATAGAGAAGAGAAGAGGGAGGATGGAGATAGAGGTGACCAGGGGGAGAAGAGAGGGAGCCAAAAGGGGAGAGAAAAATCTAGCCAGTAATCAGTTCCCTAAGTGTTCACCACAGCCTGGAATACCCAGAAAGATTCACAGATTTAAGTACAGAAGAGAAGGGGGAAGGAGGAGATAGAAGTGACCTGGGGGAGAAAAGGGAGAGTCAAAAGGGGAGAGTGCAATCAAGCCAGTAATCACACCCCTAAGTGAAAATGGGTACTGACAGTTAGATTCTTAAAAATACAAAATTGACAACAAATACTAAAAAGCAAATATTAAAAATCTAGAGTAGAGGGTGGACTTTCAAAAAAACAGTATTAAAAATACAAAACAAAATCAATCACAAAATTATATATATATATATATATATATATATATATATGTGTATATATATATGAAATCTGCTTTAAAGATAGGGCCTTTTTTTCAAGGTTAATAGTAGGTTATAAAAATGAAAATTAAAGGAATAATAAAGAACTTAAATTTAAAAAATTAAAAAGTGATAATAGTAAAAATATATCTAGGAATTTCTCTGGAGCTGTTGTGGGCAGTGTGGGGTCAGTTCAGTTTCAGATAGTTCCTTGTTTCAGCTTATACTTGTTCTCAAGGTCTATAGGCCCCCTCCAATGCCTAGTCAATGTTAACTACAGGGTTTTAATCTGTTGCACCTGTCACTTTTATTTATTTTTTTAAATTTTATTTTATTTTTAAACTTTATTAATTGTATTAGTTTTGCCAAATATCAAAATGAATCCGCCACAGGTATACATGTGTTCCCCATCCTGAACCCTCCTCCCTCCTCCCTCCCCATACCATCCCTCTGGGTCGTCCCAGTGCACTAGCCCCAAGCATCCAGTATCATGCATCGAACTTGGACTGGCAACTCGTTTCTTACATGATATTTTACATGTTTCAATGTCATTCTCCCAAATCTTCCCACCCTCTCCCTCTCCCACAGAGTCCATAAGACTGTTCTATACATCAGTGTCTCTTTTGCTGTCTCGTACACCGGGTTATTGTTACCATCTTTCTAAATTCCATACATATGCATTAGTATACTGTATTGATGTTTTTCCTTCTGGCTTACTTCACTCTGTATAATAGGCTCCAGTTTCATCCACCTCATTAGAACTGATTCAAATGTATTCTTTTTAACGGCTGAGTAATACTCCATTGTGTATATGTACCATAGCTTTCTTATCCATTCATCTGCTGATGGGCATCTAGGTTGCTTCCATGTCCTGGCTATTATAAACAGTGCTGCGATGAACATTGGGGTACACGTGTCTCTTTCCCTTCTGGTTTCCTCAGTGTGTATGCCCAGCAGTGGGATTGCTGGATCATAAGGCAGTTCTATTTCCAGTTTTTAAAGGAATCTCCACACTGTTCTCCATAGTGGCTGTACTAGTTTGCATTCCCAACAACAGTGTAAGAGGGTTCCCTTTTCTCCACACCCTCTCCAGCATTTATTGTTTGGAGACTTTTTTGATAGCAGCCATTCTGACTGGCGTGAGGTGGTACCTCATTGTGGTTTTGATTTGCATTTCTCTGATAATGAGTGATGTTGAGCATCTTTTCATGTGTTTGTTAGCCATCTGAATGTATTCTCTGGAGAAATGTCTGTTTAGTTCTTTGGGCCATTTTTTGATTGAGTCACTTATTTTTCTGGAATTGAGCTGCAGGAGCTGCTTGTGTATTTTTGAGACTAATTCTTTGTCAGTTGCTTCATTTGCTATTATTTTCTCCCATTCTGAAGGCTGTCTTTTCACCTTGCTTATAGTTTCCTTCATTGTGCAAAAGCTTTTAAGTTTAACTAGGTCCCATTTGCTTATTTTTTCTTTTATTTCCATTACTCTGGGAGGTGGGTCATAGAGGATCCTGCTGTGATGTATGTCAGAGAGTGTTTTGCCTATGTTCTCCTCTAGGAGTTTTATAGTTTCTGGTCTTAAGTTTAGATCTTTAATCCATTTTGAGTTTATTTTTGTGTATGGTGTTAGAAAGTGGTCTAGTTTCATTCTTTTACAAGTCGTTGACCAGATTTCCCAGCACCACTTGTTAAAGAGATTGTCTTTAATCCATTGTATATTCTTGCCTCCTTTGTCAAAGATAAGGTATCCATATGTGCGTGGATTTATCTCTGGGCTTTCTATTTTGTTCCATTGATCTATATTTCTGTCTTTGTGCCAGTACCATACTGTCTTGATGACTGTGGCTTTGTAGTAGAGCCTGAAGTCAGGTAGGTTGATTCCTCCAGTTCCATTCTTCTTTCTCAAGATCGCTTTGGCTATTCGAGGTTTTTTGTATTTCCATACAAATTGTGAAATTATTTGTTCTAGCTCTGTGAAGAATACTGTTGGTAGCTTGATAGGGATTGCATTGAATCTATAAATTGCTTTGGGTAGTATACTCATTTTCACTATATTGATTCTTCCAATCCATGAACATGGTATATTTCTCCATCTATTAGTGTCCTCTTTGATTTCTTTCACCAGTGTTTTATAGTTTTCTATATATAGGTCTTTTATTTCTTTAGGTAGATATATTCCTAAGTATTTTATTCTTTCCATTGCAAAATTGTTTCCTTAATTTCTCTTTCTGTTTTCTCATTATTAGTGTATAGGAATGCAAGGGATTTCTGTGTGTTGATTTTATATCCTGCAACTTTACTATAGTCATTGATTATTTCTAGTAATTTTCTGGTGGAGTCTTTAGGGTTTTCTATGTAGAGGATCATGTCATCTGCAAATAGTGAGAGTTTTACTCACTTTTAGAGTGGTTCTGTCTTCTTTTTTTATTTTGGCTTCCTCTGTTTGCCAAGTCTCTTTGGTGTCTAATTTCCACCCTGACACAAGGGGGCGTAGGTGGTCACTTATTTAGGCTCACTTATTCAGTTGTGTTGTGGGGAGGGAGGGGACACTGCAAACAAATATCGCTGGCATGTATGGGGAGTGCTCACAGTGTATGGACCACACTGGGTTTGGTCTGGCTTGCAGTGTTTGTTTTCTGGGTCTACACTGCTCAGGCTCCAGGGTGCTCTGCAGGGGCACTGTCCAAAGCGGGCCCTGTGTTTCATCTGCTTCCCAGGTCTAAGCCACTCAGGTTCAGGTTCTCAGGTACTCTGCAAGTGTACAGACTTGGTTGGGCAAGCGTTTTGTGCCCTTCCCAGGTCCGAGCAGCTCAGGTGACCAGGTGCTTGGCAAGTGCACTGTCCCAGGTGGACCGTGCATCTTAATCATCTCCTCGGTCCTGGCCACTCAGTTTCCTGGGTGCACAGCGAGAGCACTGTCTCAGGTGTGCTGTGTGTCTCCTCCTGGGAGCTGATCTCAGGCTGCAATCCTCCTGGAAGAAGTCGACCATCCAGGATCCCAGGAGGACGTGGTTAATAACTGGGAGCCTGCTCACAGTTTGGTGGAGGATGCCAGTCTCTGGGGCCAAGATTGCCCCTTGCCTTCCAGATCTGGCTGTCACATGCCTGGCTCTCTGCCTCTGGCAGGGGAAGGGGGGACCTGTATGCAGCTGGCTAGCTCTCCTTTGGTATTTGCTCAATCCTCTGTTCTGTGAGCAGGCCAGGCTATGTGTTAGAGCCTTTCATGGGAAAGTTCTCTTTTTTCTTCTCTCTGACTATCCCACAGTTTGGGTTGCTGTCTTATGTTGGCTCCCTCAGATAGTCCTCAGGGCATTCAGGCCTGGTCCTTACCCTAAGCACTAATGATGCAGCCCATGCCTCCCTGTCCAGCCGGTGGCTGGTGGCAGATGTGAGCATCTGGGCTACTACTTTTCTGGCAGTTGCAGTTAGGTGCATATTCTGTGGCATTTTTCTTTTTTCCACCTGGTTATGTTGCCCTCTAAGATTCCAAAAGTCCCCACAGACCCACCCATGAGAGGGTTTCCTACTGTTTGGGAACTTCTCCTTCATGACTCCCTCCCCAGGACGGGTCTCTGTCCCTAACTCTTGTCTCTCTTTTTGTCTTTTATATTTTTTCCTACCTCATTTTGAAGAGAATGTGTGCCCTTTCTGGGTGCCTGACATCCTCTGCCAGCATTCAGAAGTTGTTTCGTGGAAGTTGCTCAGCATTCAAATGATACTTTGATGAGTTTGTGGGGAGAAAGTGGTCTCCCAGTTCTATTCCTCTGCCATCTTGGGACTGCCTTGAATCAGATCTTGAAGGAAGCTGTCATTAATGAATTTATGAATCCTAGGGATGATCTGTTCTTAGTTCTTCAGAATGGACTCAGACCTCAAAAGCTGAGATTTCCATCTGAAAAATGAAACATCCCTCATTGGAAGTGGGTCAGGTGCTCGCAGCCAAGTGCAGATGGACATTGGAGGGGAGACCAGTCAGACAGGGAGCATAAGATCATGTGATGGGGGTAGTGGAGCTGGTTCCTCGGGGGCAGAGTGGTAGCAATGGGATGGTTAACCAGTTCAGTCAATTCAGTCACTCAGTCCTGTCCAACTCTTTGCAACCCCATGGACTGAAGCATTCCAGGCTTCCCTATCCTTTACCAACTCTCTGAGCTTGATCAAACTCATATCCATCTAATCAGTGATGCCATCCAGCCATCTCATCCTCTGTCATCCCCTTCTCCTCCTGCCTTCAATCTCTTCCAGCATCAGGGTCTTTTCCAATAAGTTAGTTCTTTGCATCACATGGCCAAAGTATTGGAGTTTCAGCTTCAGCATCAGTCCTTCCAATGAATATTCAGGACTGATTTCCTTTAGGATGGACTGGTTTGATCTCCTTGCAGTCCAAGGGACTCTTGAGAGTCTTCTCCAACACCACAGTTCAAAAGCATCAATTCTTTAGTGCTCAACTTTCTTTATAGTCCAACTCTCACATTCATACATGACTACTGGAAAAACCATAGCTTTGACTAGAGGGACCTTTGTTGGCACAGTCACAGAAAACTAATCAAACTGATCGCATGGACCACAGCCTTGTCTAACTCAATGAAACTTTGAGCTATGCCATGTAGGGCCACCCAAGACAGATGGGTCATGGTGGAGAGTTCTGACAAAATGTGGTCCACTGGAGAATGGAAAGGCAAACCACTTCTGTATTTTTTCATTGAGAACCCCATGAACAGTATAAAAAGGCAAAAAAAAAAAAAAAAAAGATGGTTAGCCAACTGTCAGTCAATGGTGTCAGAAGCTCTGTGAGAACAGAAATGGGACAAAAAGGGGGCAGAGATTTCACTGGAATGAGGCAGCGGGGGATGGGAAGGAAGTCAACCCCCCATCACATGGCTGCAGTCCTGGGGCAAGGCAACAATTACTAGGACAACTGGAAGAAGCCAGCCTAAGCCTCACCTTTGAGGGAATAGGGGTCTATTCTGCAGTGGGAAGATTCCAGGTTCTTGTGCAGATAGTCTTGAGTTTGAATTCTGGCACCATCACTTGGTTAAAATTGCATAGCACAGGCACATAGTAGGGCCTCAATAAACTACTTGGGGGGAAAAAGTGAAAGTGTTGGTCGCTCAGTCATGTCTGACTCTTTGCAACCCCATGGACTATGGCCTGCCAGGCTCTTGTCCATGGGATTCTTCAGGCAAGAATGCTGGAATAGGCAGTCATTCCCTTCTCCAGGGATCTTCCCAACCCAGGGATCGAACCTGCATCTCCTGCATTGACACCTGAGCCACTGGAGAAGCCCATATCATAAATGTATAGATATATATGTATCATTATATATGCATAGATATATGAGGTATGTATGATGTATATATCTATACATATATGTTATATATGTGCATGAAATTTTTTCATCATGCACATATACATATCAAATATATACATATGAAATATGTATGTATTTCATCAATATATACATATGTGATTGGGTTTTTTCCTCTCATGGAATCTTGATTGATATAATTTATTAAGCCAATTTCTACTATGGACAGCTGGAACTTAATTCTCTGAGTTCTGAGAGCCATAGTAGCACATGTGCCTCAGAATTATTCTGCCCGAGGCTTAATGGTGCTGGAATATTTCAACACCAACTCTCATTAATCATCACTGAGTTCTCTGGTGCTTTCATCCTGCCCCACTCATAAGCAGAGAGGACTTGGAGGCCAGAGCGAGCTCACAGGCAAAGAGGCACGACTCTGGCAGTAAGAAGTCTGAATGCATGGGGGGACATGGTGAACTCCAAGGAGCTATTAGTGGCCAAGCAATACTTACTACCCATGATATCTCTGAAGGGAAGAAAGTTTCAAGAGAGAAAATTTAAGGTAGAAAACTGTTCAGGTGAGAAAGGCAATGCTAGAAAGGCAATGCTTCCATTTCACAAGGTTGATATGCCCCTCTCCTTATCCCTTGGCATTCTTGAGATGCCTCATCCTTTACCTACCCCCAGCCCCAATTCCCCACACACTCAAATGATGATTTATCTAAATTGTCTAACTGGCATCTGCACAATTATCAATGTCAAAAGTGAGTAAGAGGGATTTCCCCAGCAGGCCAGTGGTTGGGACTCTATGGTTCCATGGCAGAGGGCACGGGTTCAAACCCTGGTCGGGGAACTAAGGTCCTGCATGCCACACCGTATAGCCAGAAAAAAAAAAAAAAAAATGTGTGCAAGAGATACTGGGGATGGGGCTGTTCCATGCCTTCACAATCCAGGCACCTTACAACCTCTCTAATAAGGAAGAATGTAGAGGACTCTTACATAATAAATCATGACAAGCAATTTACATTCTGTGAACACAAAGGGGACCTAACAAAATGACACACTTTTGCTTTTACTGTATTAAAAAGAAAAATCCTCTTTGGAACTTCCCTGGCAGTCCAGTGGTTAAGACTCTGGCCCCCAGTGCAGGGGGCACGGGTTCAATCCCTGGTCAGGGAACTAAGATCCCCCATGCTGCAGGATTGGCCAAAATTAAAAGTATATATAAATTAAATGAAAAGTTCTCCTTGAGAGACTTGTCAGGGATAGTAATTAAGAGCATGAGCCCCAGATCCAGACTGCCTGGATTCAAATTCTAGTTGTGCCACTTACTGGTATTTTACCCTTGGCCAAGCTGGTTAACACTTAGGTCTTAGTTTCTTCATCTGTATGATGGTTGCTGTGAAGATTAAATGAATTAATATATTCAAAGTGCTTAGACGAGTGAGTGGCTTAGAGTGTGTGTGTGTCTGTGCTAAGTTGCTTCAGTCATGTCCAATTCTTCAGTCATTTGTGATACCATGGACTGTAGCACACCAGGCTCCTCTATCCATGGGATTTTTCCAGAAGGAAAACTGGAGTGGGTAGCCATTTTCTTCTCCAAGGATCTTCCCAGGGGTGGTCCTAAGATGGTGGAGGAATAGGACGGGGAGACCATTTTCTCCCCCAACAAATTTGTCAAAAGAACATTTGAACACTGAGCAAATTCCACAAAACAACTTCTGAATGCTGGCGTGGACATCAGGCACCCAGAAAGGCAGCCCATTGTCTTTGAAATGAGGTAGGACAAAATATAAAAGATGAAAAGAGAGACAAAAGAGTTAGGGATGGAGACCCATCCCAGGAAAGGAGTCTTAAAAGAGGAGAAGTTTCCAAACACCAGGAAACCCTCTCACCAGCAGGTCTGTGGGGAGTTTTGGAATCCCAGAGGGCAACATAACCAGGAGGAAAAATAAATAAATAAAACCCAGAGATTATGTGCCGAACAGCAACTCCCAGCACAGAAGTAGCCCAGATGCTTGCATCTGCCACCAGCAAACTGGGGCTGAATAGGGAGGCACGGGCTGCATTGCTTAGGGTAAGGACCGGGCCTGAATGCCCTGAGGGCAATCTGAGGGAGCTAACATGGGATAGCAACCCAAACTGTGGGATAGCCAGAGAGAGAGAGAGAAAAAAAAAAAAAAAAAAAAGAGAGAGAGAGAGAGAGAGAGAGAGAGAGAGACAGAGAACTATCCTGTGAAAAACCCTAACCTAAGGCACTACAGGGCTGTTCACAGAACAAAGGACTGAACGAATACCAGAGGAGAGCTAGCTGGCTGTGGACTGGCCCATCCCCCGCTGGAGGCAGGGAGGCAGGAAAGGGGCAGCCAGAGCCGGAAAGGGGCAATCTTGGCCCCAAAGATGGCATCCTCTACCAAAATGCAAGCAGGCTTCCAGTTGCTAACCAATACTTCTTGGTATTCTGGATGGTTGACATCCACCGGGAGGGTCGCAGCCAGAGATCAGCTCCCCAGAAAAGACATACGGCACACCTGAGATGGGTGTGCCCACTGCCACCCAGGAAACCAAGTGGCTGGGACTGGGGAGGTGACAAGACGCACCCCCTACCTGGGGAGACTGTGCTTGTCAAGCACCTGGTTGCCTGAGCTACCTAGACCTGGGAAGGGCACAAAACATAGGCCCAACCAAGTCTGTGCCTTTGTGGAGTACCTGAGAACCTGAACCTGAGCAGCTTAGACCTGGGAAGTGCACACAACCCAGGGCCCGCCACAGACAGTTCCCCGGCAGAGCAACCTAGAGCCTGAGAAGTATAGACTAGGAAAGCACACACGCCGTGAGTGGGGGCAAACCCAGTGAGGCCGAGACACTGCGAGCACTCCCCACACATTCCAGTGATACTTGTTTGCAGTGTTCCTCCCTCCCCACAGCATGACTGAACAAGTGAGCCTAAATAAGTGACCACCTTCACCCCCTTGTCTCAGGGTGGAAGTTAGACACTGAAGAGACCAACAAACAGAAGAAGCTAAAATAAACAGAGGGAACGCTTTGGAAATGACAGGTGCAGCAGATTAAAACCCTGTAGTTAGTACCGACTACATTGAAAGGGGCCTATAGATCTTGAGAAGTATATGACATATCACAGAACTAACTGAAACTGAACTGACCCACACTTCCCACAACAGCTCCAGAGAAATTCCTAGATATATTTTTACTATTATCATTAAATTTTTTTAAATTTTTAAGTCCTCTATCACTCCTTTAATTTTCATTTTTATGACCTATTATTACCTTGCAAAAAAAAAGACCCTATTTTTAAAGCAAACTTCACATATATATTTTATAATTTTTGTGACTTTGTTTTTGACAAGATTGTATTTTTGAGAGTCCAACCTCTACTCTAGATTTTTAATCTTTGCTTTTTGGTATTTGTTATCAATTTTGTACCTTTAAGAATCCAATCTTCAGTACCTATTTTTACTTAGAAGTGTGGCTACTGGCTTAATTACTCTCTTCCCCTTTGACTCTTCTTTTCCTCCCCCAGGTCACCTCTATCTCCCCCCTCCCTCTTCTTTTCTCTACCCAACTCTGTAAATCTCTTTGTGTGTTCCAGACCAGGGAGAACACTTAGGGAACTGATTACTGGCTAGATCTGTGTCTCTCCTTTTGATTCTCCTTTTTCTCCTCCTGGTCACCTCTATCTCCTTCCTCCCTCTTCTCTTCCCTATGTAGCTTCGTGAACCTCTCTGAGTGTTCCAGACTGTGGAGAGCATACAGGGAATTGATTACTGGCTAGCTTTCTCTCTCCCCTTTTGATTCCCTCTCTTCTCCTCCTGGTCACCTCTATCTCTCTCCTCCCTCTTCTCTTCTCCCCGTAACTTTGTGAAACTCTCTGCGTGTCCCTCACAGTGGAGAGTCCTTTCACCATTAAGCTAGATGTTTTATCATTGGTACTGTATGGATGGAGAAGTCTTGAGGCTACTGTAAGAATAAGACTGAAAACCAGAGGCAGGAGGCTTAAGTCCAAAACTTAAGAACACCAGAGAACTCCTGACTCCAGGGAGCATTACTCAATAAGATCTCATCCAAATGCCTCCATACCTACACCAAAACCAAGCACCACCCAAGAGCCAACAAGTTCCAGAGCAACACATACCACACAAATTCTCCAGCAACTCAGGAACATAACCTGAGCTTCAATATACAGGCTGCCCAAAGTCACACCAAACCCATAGACATCTCAGAATTCACTACTGGACATTTCATTGTACTCCAGAGAGAAGAGATCCAGCTCCACCCACCAGAACACTGATGCAAGCTTCCCTAATGAGGAAACCTTGACAAGCAACCTGTCCAACCCCACTCACAGGGAGGAACCTCCACAATAAAGAGGAATCACAAACTGCCAGAATATAGAAAGGCCACCCAAAACACAGCAATCAAGATGAAAAGGCAGAGAAATACTCAGCAGGTAAAGGAACATGATAAATGCCCACCAAACCAAAACACAATAGGAAGAGATATGGAGTCTAACTGAAAAAGAATTCTGAATAATGATAGTAAAAATGATCCAAAATCTTGAAAACAAAATGGAATTATAGATAAATGGCCTGGAGACAAGGATTGAGAAGATGCAAACAATGTTTAACAAGGACCTAGGAGAAATAAAAGTCAATCAATAATGAATAATGAAATAAATGAGATAAAAAACACTCTGGAGGGAACCAACAGTAGAATAACGGAGGCAGAAGATAGGATAAGTGAGGTGGAAGATAGAATGGTAGAAGTAAATGAAGCAGAGAGGAAAAAAGAAGAAAGAATTAATAGAAATGAGAACAACCTTAGAGACCCCTGGGACAATGTTAAACACCACAATATTCGAATCATAGGTGTCCCAGGAGAAGAAGACAAAAGGAAAGGCCATGAGAAAATACCTGAGGAGATAATAGTTGAAAACTTCCCTAAAATGGGGAAGGAAATAGCCACCCAAATCCAAGAAACCCAGAGAGTCCCAAACAGGATAAACCCAAGGCGAAACACCCCAAGACACTTATTAATCAAATTAATGAAGATGAAACACAAAGAATAAATATTAAAAGCAGGAAGGGAAAAACAATAAATAACACACAAGGGAATTCCCATAAGGATAACCGCTGATCTTTCAATAGAAACTCCTCAGGCTAGAAGGGAATGGCAGGACATACTTAAAGTGATGAAAGAGAAAAACCTACAACCCAGATTACTATACCCAGCAAGGATCTCATTCAAGTATGAAGGATAAATCAAAAGCTTTACAGACAAGCAAAAGCTGAGAGAATTCAGCACCACCAAACCAGTTCTTCAACAAATGCTAAAGGATCTTCTCTAGACAGGAAACAGAAAGGGGGTATAAATTTGAACCCAAAACAACAAAGTAAATTGCAACGGGATCATACTTATCAATAATTACCTTAAGTGTAAATGGGTTGAATGCCTCAACCAAAAGACAATGACGGGCTGAATGGGAACAAAATCAAGATGCCTATATATGCTATCTACAAGAGTCCTATCTCAAACCAAGGGACACATACAGACTGAAAATGAAGGGCTGGGAAAAGATATTTCACACAAATGGAACCAAAAGAGAGCAGGAATAACAATACTCATATCAGATAAAATAGACTTTGAAATAAAGGCTGTGAAAAGAGACAAAGACGGACATTACATAATGATCAAAGGATCAATCCAAGAAGAAGATATATAATTATAAATATATATGCACCCAACATAGGAGCAGGGCAATATGTAAGGCAAATGCTAACAAATATGAAAGGGAAATTAACAATAACACAATAATAGTAGGAGACTTTAATACCCCATTTACATGTATGGATAGATCAACTAAACAGAAAATTAACAAGGAAACACAAACTTTAAATGATACAATGGACCAGTTAGACCTAATTGATATCTATAGGACGTTTCACCCCAAAGCAATGAATTTCACCTTTTTCTCAAGTGCACATGGAACCTTCTCCAGGATATATCACATGCTGGGCCATAAATCTAACCTTGGTAAATTCAGACAAATTGAAATCATTTCAAGCATCTTTTCTGATCACAATGTGGTAAGATTAAATGTCAGTTACAGGAGAAAAACTATTAAATATTCCAATATTTGGAGGCTGAACAACACGCTGCTGAATAACCAACAAATCACAGAAGAAATAAAAAAAGAAATCAAAATATGCATAGAAACAAATAAAAATTAAAACACAACAACCCAGAACCTATGGGACACTGTAAAAGTAGTGCTATGGGGAAGGTTTATAGCAGTACAGGCTTACCTCAAGAAACAAGAAAAAAGTCAAATAAATAACCTAAATCTGCACCTAAAGCAACTAGAAAAGGAAGAAATGAAGAACTCCAGCATTAGTAGAAGGAAAGAAATCTTAAAAATTAGGGCAGAAATAAGTGCAAAAGAAACAAAAGAGACCACAGCAAAAATCAACAAAGCTAAAAGCTGGTTCTTTGAGAAGATAAATAAAATTGACAAACCAGTAGTGAGACTCATCAAGAAACAAGGGGAGAAGAAGATCAACAAAATTAGAAATTAAAATGGAGAAATCACAACAGACAACACAGAAATACAAAGGATCATGAGAGACTACTATCAGCAACTATATGCCAATAAAATGGACAACTTGGAAGAAATGGACAAATTCTTAGAAAAGCATAACTTTCCAAAACTGAACCAGGAAGAAATAGAAAATCTTAACAGACCCATCACAAACACAGAAATTGAAACTGTAATCGGAAATCTTACAGCAAACAAAAGTCCAGGACCAGACAGCTTCACAACTGAATTCTACCAAAAATTTAGAGAAGAGCTAACACCTCTCTTACTCAAATTCTTCCAGAAAATGCAGAGGAAGGTAAACTTCCAAACTCATTCTATGAGGCCACCATCACCCTAATACCCAAAGCAGAAACTGCTGCTACTGCTGCTAAGTCACTTCAGTCATGTCCGACTCTGTGTGACCCCATAGATGGGAGCCCATCAGGCTCCCCCGTTCCTGGGATTCTCCAGGCAAGAACACTGGAGTGGGTTGCCACTTCCTTCTCCAATGCATGAAAGTGAAAAGTGAAAGTGAAGTCGCTCAGTCGTGCCTGACTCTTAGCAACCCCATGAACTGCAGCCTACCAGGCTCTTCCACCCATGGGATTTTCCAGGCAAGAGTACTGGAGTGGGGTGCCATTGCCTTCTCTGAAAAGCAGAAAAAGATGCCACAAAAAAGGAAAACTACAGGCCAATATCACTGATGAACATAGATGTAAAATACCTTAACAAAATCCTAGCAAACATAATCCAACAACATGTTAAAAAGATCATACATCATGACCAAGAGGGCTTTATCCCAGAGATAAAAGGATTCTTCCATATCCACAAATCAATCAATGTAATACACCACATTAATAAATTGAAGGATAAAAACCATATGATTATCTCAATAGATGAAAAGAAAGCCTTTGACAAAATTCAACACCCATTTATGATAAAAACCCTCCAGAAATCAGGAATAGAAGGAATACACCTCAATATAATAAAAGCTATATATGCCAAACCCACAGCAAACATTATCCTCAATGGTGAAAAATTGAAAGCATTTCCCCTAAAGTCAGGGAGAAGACAAGGATGCCCACTCTCACCAATACTATTCAACATAGTTTTGGAAGCTTTGGCCACAGCAATCAGAACAGAAAAAGAAATAAAAGGAATCCAGATTGGAAAAGAAGAAGTAAAACTCTTACTGTTTGCAGATGACATGATCCTCTACATATAAAACCCTAAAGACTCCACCAGAAAATTACTAGAGCTAATCAATGAATACAGTAAAGTTGCAGGATATAAAATTAGTACACAGAAATCCCTTGCATTCCTATACACTGACAATGAAAAAACAGAAAGAGAAATTAAGGAAACAATTCCATTCACCATTGTAACGAAAAGAATAAAATACTTAGGAATATATCTACCTAAAGAAACAAAAGACCTATATATAGAAAACAATAAAACACTGATGAAAGAAATCAAAGATGACACAAATAGATGGAGAAATATATCATGTTCATGGATTCGAAGAATCAATATAGTGAAAATGAGTATACTACCCAAAGCAATCTATAGAGTCAACACAATCCCTATCAAGCTACCAACGGTATTTTTCACAGAACTAGAACAAATAATTTCACAATTTGTATGGAATTACAAAACAACTTTGAATAGCCAAAGTAATCTTGAGAAAGAAGAATGGAACTGGAGGAATCAACCTGCCTGACTTCAGGCTATACTACAAAGCTACAGTCATCAAGACAGTATGGTACTGTCACAAAGACAGAAATATAGATCAATGGAACAAAATAGAAAACCCAGAGATAAATCTACACACCTATGGACACCTTATCTTTGACAAAGAGGGAAAAATATACAATGCAGAAAAGACAATCTCTTTAACAAGTGGTGTTGGGAAAACTGGTCAACCACTTGTAAAAGAATGAAACTAGAACACTTTCTAACACCATACACAAAAATAAACTCAAAATGGATTAAAGATCTAAATGTAAGACCAGAAAATATAAAACTCCTAGAGAAAAACATAGGAAAAACACTCTCTGACATAAATCACAGCAGGATCCTCTATGACCCACCTCCCAGAGTAATGGAAATAAAAGCAAAAATAAGCAAATGGGACCTAATTAAACTTAAAAGCTTTTGCACAATGAAGGAAACAATAAGCAAGGTGAAAGGACAGCCTTCAGAATGGGAGAAAATAATAGCAAATGAAGCAACTGACAAAGAATTAATCTCAAAAATACACAAGCAACTCTTGCAGATCAATTCCACAATAATAAACAACCCAATCAAATAATGGGCCAAAGAACTAAACAGACATTTCTCCAAACAAGACATACAGATGGCTAACAAACACATGAAAAGATGCTCAACATCATTCATTATCAGAGAAATGCAAATCAAAACCACTATGAGGTGCCATGCAGGTCAAAATGGCTGCTATCCAAAAGTTTACAAACAATAAATGCTGGAGGGGGTGTGGAGAAAAGGGAACCCTCTTACACTTTTGGTGGGAATGCAAACTAGTACAGCCACTACAGAGAACAGTGTGGAGATTCCTTTAAAAACTGGAAATAGAACTGCTATACGACCCAGCAATCCCACTGCTGGGCATACACACTGAGGAAACCAGAATTGAAAGAGGCACATGTACCACAATGTCCATCGCAGCACTGTTTACAATAGCCAGGACATGGAAGCAACTTAGATGTCCATTAGCAGATGAATGGATAAGAAAGCTCTGGTATATATATACACAATGGAATATTACTCAGCCATTAAAAAGAATACATTGAATCAGTTTGAATGAGGTGGATGAAACTGGAGCCTATTATATAGAATGAAGTAAGCCAGAAAGAAAAACACCAATACAGTGTACTAACACATATATATGGAATTTAGAAAGATGATATCAATGACTCTATCTGCGAGACAGCAAAAGAGACACAGATGTATAGAATAGAACACTCTTTTGGACTCTGGGAGAATGCAAAGGTGGGATGATTTGAGAAAATAGCATTGAAACATGTATACTATCATGTGTGAAACAGATCACCAGTCCAGGTTTGATGCATGAGACAGCATGCTCAGGGCTGGTCCACTGGGATGACCCAGAGGGATGGGATGGGGATGGAGGTGGGAGGGGCGTTCAGGATTGGGAACACATATATACCCATGGCTGATTCATGTCAATGTGTGGCAAAAATCACTACAATATTGTAAAGTAATTAGCCTCCAATTAAAATAAATAAATTACAAAAAATTTTCGTATCTGCAGTCACCATCTGGAGTGATTTTGGAGCCCAAGGGAAAATAAAAAGGATGTTCCCAACTCAGGGATCAAACCAGGGTCTCCTGAATTGCAGACAGATTTTTTACTATCTGAGCCACCAGGGAAGCCCATATCATATATGTGTAGATATATATGTATCATATCATTTATGTATGCCGCAGTTGTGTCTGACTCTGTGCGACCCCATAGACAGCAGCCCACCAGGCTCCGCCATCCCTGGGATTCTCCAGGCAAGAACACTGGAGTGGGTTGTCATTTCCTTCTCCAATGCATGAAAGTGAAAGGTGAAAGTGAAGTCGCTCAGTCGTGTCCGACTCTTAGCAACCCCATGGACTGCAGCCTACCAGGCTCCTCCATCCATGGGATTTTCCAAGCAAGAGTACTGGAGTGGGGTGCCATTGCCTTCTCCGATCATTTATGTATAGATATATAATTATAATTGATGTATATATGTAGTAATAAAGAGCTTCCCTGGTAGGTTACAGTCCATGGAGTTGCAAAAAGTCGGACATGACTGGGTGATTAATACACACATAGTATAGTATAATATAAATATATTGTAAATATAATTATTATTACTATTATTGACTCATGCTTTCTTATAAAATGTAGAGCTGGCTTGAGGAGCCATGTTGAAAAGGAAATTAATAAGTAGTAAATGACATCACATCATTAGAACAATTAAGAAGTCATGAATACAGCAATTCTGTAATTAATGGTTGTTCGATGGAGCATACACCACCCATTCTTGATATTTCAAAGCAAAAAAAGTGACCTTTCATTTATTACTGTGTTTTTTTTTTAAAGGGATGATCAGACTATCAGGCTCTGTGTTGTCTATGATGATGACTAAGGATGCAAACATTAAGCCCACGGGTAACCCATATTCACAGCAAGGTCCCAGCCTTTAAGTTTTCCACCTAAGGGTAGTCTCTAACTTACTGCCAAGGGCTGGAAATGACTCAGTACTAAAAAAGTGTGAGCTCTGGAATCAGACTTCTTAGGTTCTAATCCCAGTTCCACTCCTCGATATCTATGTGTTTCTTAGCCTCTTTATGCTTCCATATCCTTGTCTGTTAAATGAAGATGGAAATAGCACTAGGCTCATGAACTTGGTCAGCAAATTTTGGCCTGCTGGCTAAATTCAGCTTGCAGTCATTTTTGTAAATAAAGTTTTATTGGAACACAGGCAAATCCACATGTTTGCTTTGCCGCTTTCAGAGCTGAACAGTGTTACAAAGACATTATAGCCTACAAAACTGAAAGCAACTTACTATTTGCCCATTTACAGAAGAAAAGCTTTACCTACCCCTGACTTAAAGGAATTACAGAATATAATGCACTTAAGTGTGTATTCTGGTTCCTGTCACATCATAAGTACTCAGTAGATATTAATGATTAACTTTCTCTAATGCCCCAAATGTAAGAACCATTCACTGAGGCCTAAAATATACAGCTAATCTCCACAAACACAGTGTATCTGAATGTGTTTCTGTAACGTTTGGAAAGTCAGTATAATATCACTCTATACTATCATTTTCCTGGTATTTAGTTATTTCTCTTATTGATTCATTCATGCACTGAGGTGTTGTGTCCTAGTTGTGTTCACATATGTGGTATACTTAAATAGGTTTAGTGGGCCAGTAATCTATGAGCATCTGCCTGATTGATATTTATGTAGGAAAGGGGCCAGAAGACATTCAGCACCTGGGGAGAGATGGTGAAACCAATGTCAGAGTATGTCATGTGGTCCTTGGTTCTGTGTCTGAGCCCTTTTGAGAGAAACTCTGCTTTAACCTGACTATGTGAGAGAGCAGAGCTTGCTCACTCTGCCTCCTATGTCAGGAACAAATTAGGAAAAACAAGGAAGAAAAGGGCAGAGGGGCATTCCTCCTCCATCAGCATGGTGTGCAACATGGTTGCAGCTCATTCTGGAGGCATCAGGATATAGTGCCTCGGAACCACTATTCATGCTGTCTGGCACCAACAGGAGCAACAGGTGCGGTGCAGAGGGTCAAGGGGAAGATATTATTTAGCAGATACTAACATGGTATCCTAGAGTGAGGAAACCCAAGAACTAGTAAGAAACCCTGCATGTGTGCTAAGTCATTTCAGTTGTGTCCAGCTCTTTGAGATCCTATGGACTGTAGCCCACCAGGCTCCTCTATCCATGGGATTCTCCAGGCAAGAATACTGGAGAGGGTTCCCACGCCCTCCTCCAGGGGATCTTCCTAGCCCAGGGATCAAACTCAGGTCTCCTGCATTGGCAGGCAGATTCTTTACCACTGAGTCACCAGGGAAGCCCAAGAAACCCTAGGGATGCCCATAAATAGTTGGGTGAAATTTTGAGGGCAGGGGCTCTTACTTTAAGCACATGGGTAGAAACTGGTAAAACTGAAGTTCTCAAGTGTTATAAAATTCATTGTCACACACACAAATTGGTGAGGTCTAGGGCAACTCAGTTGCATACTCAGGACACACATGAGTATTGAAGACCCACTCTGCTTTACCCACAGAGCTCTTGATTCACAAGTCTTTAAAGATCCCACTAAACCCTGAAAAGCCAAAAATAGCCATCAAGTCTTTGCCACTCGTCCTGGTGGAAGAACCAGAAGGAAATTTTAGCTCATCCTGTTCAATCATCTTGTTGTACAGTCAGGAAAACTTGAGGCTCAGATGAAGCAGCATGCGAAAGTCCCCCACTTAGTGGGGAAGTCAGAAACACACACTAGTTGAAAGGCTTGTTCTGAGATGGGAAAGGAATGGCGCTGGAACTGGTCCATGTATTGGTCAATCAGAGTCTTCTCCTGCCTGAAAGAAGTAGGGACAAGCAGACCCATTCTTGCCATGTGTAGGAGTACAAACGAAGGCCCGCATGCTACCTAAAATATAAATATTGGAATTCTCTGGTGGTCCAGTGGTTAAGAATGCACTTTCCAATGCAGGAGGCATGGGTTTGATCCCTAGCCATTGAACTAAGATTCAACATGCCACAGAGCAACTAAGTCCACACACCACAACCAGAGAAACCCCAGCACCACAACTAAGACCCAAAGACACAGTCAAATAAGTAAGCAAATAAAAATAAAATATAAAGGCTATGAATCAAGTTACCACAAAGTGAAATAAAATATATTTTATACTCTTATCTTGACAAATATACTTTCTAAAAATCTAGAAGTCCTGGTTCAAATTAGAATACGCAGATCCCTTGGATCCATGAACTCCTCACCTTGTATAGTAGGGTACAATTTGGGGAGAACCCATATGAGACTGTCTAAAACTAAAGTTCCAAGTCACGGATTTCTTTTGCCAGGTTCTAAGTGCTCCATGTCATAGCATAAATTTTTATCAGGATGAGAGGGAATCACACAAAACTATTTCCAAAAGCACATATCAATGTAAGATTAGCCCCATGTTCCCTAAATCTACCCTAGCTACCTGCCTCCATTTCCCTCCTGAATCCAGCTGAGCTAAAATGGAAGCAACAACCATTACAAAGCATTTCAACTAATAGAGGCTCAGCCTGGTAGGTGGGAGTAATCTTCAGGAACATCTCCTTTGCAGGCAAGCAGAGAATTTCAGAACCATACTGGGATAAATAATATGGGGTCCTATAGTCAGAAACCAATTAAGTCAAACCTCAGGTTGAAACTTGAAACTTCTCTAGTTGTCATCTCTACATAATAATCTCAATACCAAGGCTCTCAGGACCACCTGAACCACTTTAGTCTCATTTAAACTTAGAAAAGAAAAAGAAAAATCCTTCCATTCTATTGGTACTGGAAGAATGGAGCATCAGATCAGATCAGATCAGATCAGTCACTCAGTCGTGTCTGACTCTTTGCGACCCCATGAATCACAGCACGCCAGGCCTCCCTGTCCATCACCAACTCCTGGAGTTCACTCAAACTCACATCCATCGAGTCAGTGATGCCATCCAGCCATCTCATCCTCTGTCATCCCCTTCTCTTCCTGCCCCCAATCCCTCCCAGCATCAGAGTCTTTTCCAATGAGTCAACTCTTCTCATGAGGTGGCCAGAGTCCTGGAGTTTCAGCTTTAGCATCATTCCTTCCAAAGAAATCCCAGGGCTGATCTCCTTCAGAATGGACTGGTCGGATCTGCTTGCAGTCCAAGGGACTCTCAAGAGTCTTCTCCAACACCACAGTTCAAAAGCATCAATTCTTCGGCGCTCAGCCTTCTTCACAGTCAAACTCTCACACCCATACATGACCACAGGAAAAACCATAGCCTTGACTAGACGAACCTTTGTTGGCAAAGTAATGTCTCTGCTTTTGAATATGCTATCTAGGTTGGTCATAACTTTCCTTCCAAGGAGTAAGCGTCTTTTAATTTCATGGCGGCAGTCACCAACTGTAGTGATTTTGGAGCCCAGAAAAATAAAGTCTGACACTGTTTCCACTGTTTCCCCATCTATTTCCCATGAAGTGGTGGGACCGGATGCCATGATCTTCGTTTTCTGAATGTCAAGCTTTAAGCCAACTTTTTCACCCTCCTCTTTCACTTTCATCAAGAGGCTTTTGAGTTCCTCTTCACTTTCTGCCATAAGGGTGGTGTCATCTGCATATCTGAGATTATTGATATTTCTCCCGGCAATCTTGATTCCAGCTTGTGTTTCTTCCAGTCCAGCGTTTCTCATGATGTACTCTGCATATAAGTTAAATAAACAGGGTGACAATATACAACCTTGATGAACTCCTTTTCCTATTTGGAACCAGTCTGTTGTTCCATGTCCAGTTCTAACTGTTGCTTCCTGACCTGCATACAAATGTCTCAACACAAGAGAAGACTCTACATGGACATCACCAGATAGTCAACACCGAAATCAGATTGATTATATTCTTTGCAGCCAAAGATGGAGAAGCTCCATACAGTCAGCAAAAACAAGACCAGGAGCTGACTGTGGCTCACACCATGAACTCCTTATTGCCAAATTCAGACTTAAATTGAATAAAGTAGGGAAAACCACTAGACCATTCAGGTATGACCTAAATCAAATCCCTTATGATTATACAGTGGAAGTGAGAAATAGATTTAAGGGCCTAGATCTGATAGATAAAGTGCCTGATGAACTATGGAATGAAGTTCGTGACATTGTACAGGAGACAGGGATCAAGACCATTCCCATAGAAAAGAAATGCAAAAAAGCAAAATGGCTGTCTGGGGAAGCCTTACAAATAGCTGTGAAAAGAAGAGAAATGAAAAGCAAAGGAGAAAAGGAAAGAATGGAGCATAGATTCTCTCTATTCAGGTTTATAAACCTTTGACGCAGAAGGCTCATTTAGGTGGTGTGGAAATTTTCCCTACTTAAAATTTAGTGATATTCTATATTCTTTTAGCAACAGTAGTAGCTAGCCAATTAATCTTGAAAAAATACCTCTTGTCCTAATTTCATTCTTATTTCCACCGCTCCTTTCTTTGCTTAGTGTCCTCGTTCCTTATTTCTGTATCCAAATAGAAGCACTGTTCAATGTTCTTATGCTCTCAAAATGCTTTTGCTTAAAATGGGAGCCAATTACATTCACAGCAGAAGAAAATTATGGGCTTAAGTACTTTAAACACTTGCAACAATGCATCTTCAAGAATGTTTCTATTGATCAACTAAGGAACTAGGACATGCAAGACCTTAAGGCAGGTCAAGCATTTCCTAAGATGGTTTTATCATGAAACTATTAAAAACTACTTCACAAATCTTTAAAAGTAATTTGGGCATCAGAAAGGTTTTTATTAACTAGGTGATATCAGTTGATAAGAAAGATGCACAGACTATTTAAAAAATCTAAACAATGAAAATTGCATAGACCAGTCTACCACAGTCTTATTTGTAATTCATCAAAATTCACAAATATTTCTTGAGAACCTTTTAAGTACTTGATGCAGATAAATAGCATCTTGATTTTCAAGGACAATGACTAATCGATGCAAAATTGGTGAATGGCTTGAGAAAAAAAATCAATTTCTGGTGCTAATGTGACCATATTTCTTAGTTGTTAGTTCCAAGGTGTGTGTTTTTGCTTGGCTCATCCACTTACCTAAATATTCATCATATTAAAATGCCATCAGTGCTTCTAAGGAAATCTGCTTGAGTTTGATTAACCTAGTCTGCATTATAAAATCTGTCTTAAAAAATAACTACCTAACATCCCTGCCTTCAAGTGGATTTTAGTATCGTCACACTCATGCTCAGTTGTGCCCAACTCTTTACAACCCCATGGACTGTAGCTCACCAGGCTCCTCTGTCCATGGGGTTCTCCAGGCAAGAATGCTGGGATGGGTTGCCATGCCCTCCTCCAGGGGATCTTTTCAACCCAGGGATCGAGCCCAAGTCTCCTGTGTCTCCTGCATTGCAGGCGGATTCTTTACCCACTGAGCCATTAGTATACATGAAAGCAAAATAAATAAATAAATAAATGAAAGTATTTAAAAAATTTCTTCACCCAGAGGATAGATTCTTGGAAGATGGCAGTCTGAGCACAAGTTTTTTATTTCTATTTCCCTCAACTTTCTGTTGGGGTGATTCAACCAGTAAGTTAAAGCTTATGTAATTGAGTGTCTTTAGTGTGGGAGCAGGGAAGGTGGTATAGAGATGACCATGTTGTATTGTAGGGACCTGGAAGGGATCTCACACATCTGGAATCTTCAGGCTTCCCAGATGATCTTGTAGAAACCAGGCTAGGAAGAGAAGGCACCTTTGCTGCCACCTGATTTCAATCATCAGGAGGGAGGAAACCATTTTCTCTGATCTCCCCTAGGGTAAAGAGCTCAGATGCCAAGCCTCTCTGAGAGGGCAGATGGCAAACTATCTGCTCTGCTAAGTCACTTCAGTCGTGTCCGACTCTGTGCGACCCCATAGACGGCAGCCCACCAGGCTCCCCCGTCCCTGGGATTCTCCAGGCAAGAACACTGGAGTGGGTTGCCATTTCCTTCTCCAATGTGTAAAAGTGAAAAGTGAAAGTGAATTGCTCAGTCGTGTCCAACCCTCAGCGACCCCATGGACTGCAGCCTTCCAGGCTCCTGCGTTCATGGGATTTTCCAGGCAAGAGTACTGGAGTGGGGTGCCATTGCCTTTTCTGATGGCAGACTATAGGGATCACCTAAACCTGTGGAGATCAACCTTTCCTTCCTTCTTGACACCAAATCCCCGAACCACTCTGCTGATCCCATGGACTGCTGCTGTGAACTGGTCCCCTTTCAATGGGCCAAAAAATGACAGCCACTCAAAGCTCACACACGGATAAGACTGAAATAATAGAGCTTTCAGGACCAATCAGCCCCATTGTTTCACCAGTGATTAAACATGAAAAATGGCTAACTTCACTATTCTTCAAAGCTACTATAACCTGACAAGTTCCAAAAACCTTGCTGGCAATGACTCTGAGATTTCTCCACTTGCTGAAATGAATCAACATGTAATTCAAAAGTCAGTTAAGAGAATTTAGCAGTTCAAAGGAGAGGCGTTATCACATTAGAAGAAAACTTAAAAAAAAATCTGTGATGAGGGACTTCCCTGGTGGTCCAGAGGTTAGGAACCTGCCTTCCAATGCAGGGGACACAGATTCAATTCCTGGTCAGGGAACTAAGATCCCACAGGCCTTGGGGAAACTAAGCCCCTGTATTGCAACTAAGAGCCTAACAGCCTGTGTACCTCAATAAGACCAAGCACAGTCAAAAAAAAAAAATCTCATGAGAATTCTGATGAAAAATACAGGAAATACAACAAAGAAATAATAATAAAGCAAAAAAAAATTTGAGAAATTGAAAGAAAATGATTTGTGAATTTGAAGCTTTCAAAGAAGCGAAAAAATGGAATTGACACTGCTGAAAACTGAGTAAATTATTGGAAAGTTCAAATGTACAAACTATCTCAAAAAGTGAAACAAAACATGAAGAAATAGAAATCATGAGTAAAAAAAGAGGAAATATGTTACAGAACAAGCCAAGAGTCTTTTTGCTAAGAATAGGGTTTCTAGGAATGAAAGTAAAAAGGAAGGAAAGGAAGCAGTAATTCAAGACATTTTAGTTAAAAGCACTTATGTGAGCTTCTAAAGTAATCAAGTTTTCATATCCAAATTTGTCATTGGGTACCAAACATGATTAAAGAGACAAAAGACACACTCCTAAAGTAACAGCTGGTGAATTCTAGGATCAAGTGTCTGTGGCTGAGGAGTCCAAGACTGGTTTATCTAGATTTTATGCTCCAAGGTCTCACAAGCTGCAATCCAGGTATCATCTAGGGTCACAGTCTCATCTAAGGTTGAACTGGGGAAGAATCTGTTTTCAAGCTCTGATGGCTGTTAGCAGCATTCTGTTTCTTGCAGAGGCTGTTAGAGCAAGGGCTTTGGTTTCTTGATGCTGTTGCAGGAGTCACCCTTGATTGCTTACCATACAGTCCTCCATTTAGGCCAGTTTATACCATGTTAACTGATTCTTCAAAGTCAGCACAAGATAAACTGTTGTGCAAATGGGAGTTACAATACAGGTAACATAAGCTACAACAAACCTAGACAGCATATTAAAAAGCAGAGACATCACTTTACTGAAAAAGGTCCGTATAGTCAAAGCTATGGTTTTTCCAGTAGTCATGTATGGATGTGAGAGTTGGACCATATAAAGAAAGCTGAGCACCCAAGAATTGATGCTCTTGAACTGTGGTGTTGGAGAAGACTCTTGGGAGTCCCTTGGTCAGCAAGGAGATTAAAGCAGTGGATCCTAAAGGACATCAACCCTGAATATTCATTGGAAGGACTGATAATGAAGCTGAAGCTCCAATACTTTGGCCACCTGATGCAAAGAGCCAACTCATTGGAAAAGACCCTGATGCTGGGAAAGACTGAGGGCATGAGAAGGGGACAACAGAGGATGAGATGGTGGGATGGCATCACTGACTCAATGGACATGAGTTTGAGCAAACTCCAGGAGATAGTAAAGGACAGGGAAGCCTGATGTGCTGCAGACCATGGGGTTGCAAAGAGTAGGACATGACTGAGCGACTGAACAACAATAATCATACCCATCTCATCATGTCATCACATTTGCCTGTAGTTTCTTGGGTACAAATAAATCACAGGTCCTGGTCAGACTTAAGAGGATAAGATGACATGAAGTATGAATACCAGGAGCTAGGGCTCAGGGGAATTACCCTAGGCTCCTTTTACCACAGTTGGGGGTACATGGTTTTGATCGTCTCTAAGAAATTAGAAGACTCTTGGGAGTCCCTTGGATACCAAGGAAATCAAACCAGTCAATCCTAAAGGAAATAAGTCCTAAATATTCATTGGAAGGACTGATGCTGAAGCTGAAGCTCCAGTACTTTGGCCACATGATGTGAAGAACTGACTCATTGGAAAAGACCCTGATGTTGGGAAAGATTGAAGGCAGGAGGAGAAGGGGACAACAGAGGATGAGATGGTTGGATGGCACCATCGACTTAATGGACATGAGTTTGAGCAAGCTCTGGGACTTGGTGATAGGGAAGCCTGGTGTACTGCAGTCCACGGGGTCACAAAGAGTCGGACATGACTGAGTGACTGAACTGAACTGAACTGAAGAAATTATCTAGTATAACGATGCATGACCTTGACTGTGACAGCAAATAAATGTTTTCCTGATGGTCCTTAAAAATTGCTTGACTTGTCTATTACCAACAAATTTTTCGTAAGATACTGAAATATCTCAAGGGATTTAGTAATTTCCAAACATCATCAAGGGCTGCCACAGGACTGGAAAAGGTCAGTTTTCATTCCAATCCCTCAAAAAAGGCAATGCCAAAGAATGCTCAAACTACCACACAATTGCACTCATCTCACATGCTAGTAAAGTCATGCTCAAAATTCTCCAAGCCAGGCTTAAACAGTACATGAAACATGAATTTCCAGATGCTCAAGCTGGATTTAAAAAAGGCAGAGGAACCAGAGATCAAATTGCCAACATCTGTTGGATCATCAAAAAAGCAAGAGTTCCAGAAAAACATCTACTTCTGCTTTATTGACTATGCCAAAGCCTTTGGCTGTGTGGATCACAACAAACTGTGGATAATTCTTAAAGGGTGGGAATACGAAACCACCTGACCTGCCTCCTGGAAATCTGTATGCAGTTCAAGAAGCAGCAGTTAGAACTGGACATGGAAAAACAGACTGGTTCCAAACTGGGAAAGGAGTACATCAAGGTTGTATATTGTCACCCAGCTTATTTAACTTATATGCAGAGTACATCATGTGAAATGCTGGGCTGGATGAAGCACAGGCTGGAATCAAGATTGCCGGGAGAAATATCAATAACCTCACATATGCAAATGACACCACCCTTATAGCAGAAAGTGAAGAACTAAAGAGCCTCTTGATGAAAGTGAAAGAGGAGAGTGAAAAAGTTGGCTTAAAACTCAATATTCAGAAAACGAAGATCATGGCATTTGGTCCAATCACTTCATGGCAAATAGATAGGGAAACAATGGAAACTGTGAGAGATTTTTTTTTTTTTTTTTGGCTCCAAAATCACTGCAGATGGTGACTGCAGCCATGAAATTAAAAGATGCTTGCTCCTTGGAAGAAAAGTTATGACCAAACTAGACAGCATATTAAAAAGCAGAGACATTGCCAACAAAGGTCTGTCTAATCCAAGCCATGGTTTTTCCAGTAGTCATGTATGGATGTGAGAGTTGGACTATAAAGAAAGCTGAGCACTAAAGAATTGATGCTTTTGAACTGTGGTGTTGGAGAAGACTCTTGAGAGTCCTTTGGACTGCAAGGAGATCCAACCAGTCCATCCTAAAGGAAATCAACCCTGAATATTCATTGGAAGGACTGATGCTGAAGCTGAAGCTCCAATACTTTGGCCACCTGATGCGAAGAGCTGACTCATTTGAAAAAACCCTGATGCTGGAAAAGATTGAAGGTGGGAGGAGAAGGGGATGACAGAGGATGAGATGTTTGGATGGCATCACTGACTCAATGGACATGAGTTTGAGTAAGCTCCAGGAGTTGGTGATGGACAGGGAGGCCTTGTGTGCTGTAGCCCATGGGATCACAAATAGACACAACTGAGAGACTGAACTGAACTGAAAACATCATCAAGGTTACTAGGGAGGTATCACCATATAATACATGTTAAAGAAAAAAGTATGAAAATCTGTTAAGGAAAAGGATTTAATACATTCTTGAAACTGAGAACCATAATACAAAATATTTGTCAATCCAGGAGAAGGGGTTTCTTGAACAGCCCTGACAAGTGTATATAGCAACTAGGAAGTTAGCTTATAAAGGAGATAAATACTATTAGACATTATGGTAAGGAAATCAAAATGCTAAGTGTGATAAGACTGGGCCCAAGCCAGCTAAGCAATCAGCTATTAAGATTTGGCTTCCCAAGTATGTTTCCTATGAGGAATATAAACTGTTGAACAAGCTAGATGGAATCTCCTTGGCTATTTGCCTCATATTCAATAAATTTGCATTCTTATTCATACATCAGATTTTGTACTACTGCTTGGTGAGAACTAGTTTCCTTGAAAAGGTTCAATTATCAGGACACAAGCAAAAAACTATTTTTCACCTATCCTCACCATGCTAATTCTATGCCTGTCTCAACTGTATTTCATTTAACAGATAGAGAAGTGTTAGTCTATTAGTCATGTCTGATTCTTACGACCCCATTCTTATGACCCCCCAAGGGGGTCGTAATCCAAGGAATTCTCCAGGCAAGAATATTGGAGTGGGTAGCTATTCACTTCTCCAGGGGATCTTCCTGACCCAGAATCAAACCCAGATCTCTTGCATTGCAAACAGACTTGACTGTCTGAGCCACGAGGGAAGCCTGGTGGAGAAACTGAGACCCAAATAGGTTAAATGATCCCAGCAGACTAGGAAATGGAAAAATCAGATTTCCAACCAGATATTCTTATATACTGGAAAATCACTGCAGATGGTGACTGCAGCCATGAAATTAAAAGACACTTGCTCCCTGGAAGAAAGCTGCGACCAACCTAGGCACCATATTGAAAGCAGAGACAGTATTTTGCCAACAAAGGTCTGTCTAGTCAAAGCTATGGTTTTTCCAGTAGTCATGTATGGATGTGAGAGTTGGACTATAAAGAAAGCTGAGCACCAAAGAATTGATGCTTTTGAACTGTGGTGTTGGAGAAGACTCTTGAGAGTCCTTGGACTGTGAGGAAATCCAACCAGTCCCTGAATATTCATTGGAAGGACTGATGCTGAAGCTGAAGCTCCAATACTTTGGCCACCTGATGCGAAGAGCTGACTCATTTGAAAAGACTCTGATGCTGGAAAAGATTAAAGGCAGGAGGAGAAGGGGATGACAGAGGATGAGATGGTTGGATGGCATCACCGTCTCAATGGACACGAGTGTGAGTAAGCTCCGGGAATTGGTGATGGACAGGGAAGACCAGCATGTTGCAGTCCATGGGGTCGCAAAGAATCAAACTAGACTGAGTGACTGAACTGAACTGATCTGAATCCTTATATATGGGCATCCCAGGTGGTTCTTGTAGTAAAGACCCCACCTGCCAATGCAGGAGACACAGGAGACGCGAGTTTGATCCCTGGAGAAGAAAATGGTAACCCACTCCAGTATTCTTGCCTTAAGAATCCTATGGACAGAGGAGCCTGGGGAGCTACAGTCCATGGGATTGTAAAGAGTCAGACACGACTGAAGTGACTTAGCGCACACACACACATCCTTATTTACACATCATGGTTTGATATAATTTCATTTAAAATGTTTCACTACTAAACAAAATTATTGAAAACTCTCTCTGACTTCAACTCCAAGGACAGTGTCTTAAGCATAGGAAAATAAGGTCTTCTGTAGGTTCTAAAAGTCAGGTTTTGTCACAAATGTAAGAAGTTTCTGAGGTCAAGACAAGGTCTCAAGTTAATGTCTTTAAATTTCACATAATGTATCAGTTTATGTTTGGAATTATCCCTGTTGCCTGGGGGAAGGTTCAGCTTACAAGTAGTTTACCAATGAACTCCATAACCCCAGGGAATGTGGAGTGGAGAGCTATGGGATGGACAGGGATAAGGTCACTAGAAATTTGCTCCCAGTCTCTAATTTGAATTGGAGTCTATAGATTGGATGTTAGGGTCCTGTCATTATTGATATCTTGATTTGGAGGAGTTTATGTTGATGATGTAGGAGAATGTCATCATTTCCAAGAAATACATATTGAAATGTTTTGAAGTGATGGGAATATTGTGTCAGCAGATGGCTGTGCAAGAGAGAGATGTGAAGCAAATGATGTATCATATTAACAATTAGAAACTTGGGTAAAGGGGGTAGAGGAGCTTTTTGTACATTTCTGATCACTTTTCTGTCATGAATTAATTAAAAAAAACACAAATCCTTAAAAATAAATTTGATCAGTGAAGCTCCATTATTACACTGGTTTTACAGATGAGAAAAATAACACTTAGAGCAGTGAAGGAACTTGCCCCAAGCTACTCAGTTAGTAAGGGGTGGACTTCTGCCAGATGTCTGAGTAGGTGTGGAGAGTGAGGCAGAAATTGGCCTGTTAAGGATGACAGAGTTTTCATGGCAGTCATTTGGTTGTCTTGTTCAGTTCTTGTCCTTCAGACTCTACATTAATGAGCTCCATTCAAAGAAGGTGTCCACATAAATAGAAATATTTCCATATGGCAGTGCTTTGTCATACTTCTAGCCACTCTAAGCTGTCATCCAAATGCAGACAGTGCTGGAATATAGAATGAGGTGTATAAAAACTGATGTTGGGCTCTGTACATCTGAAGAAAGCAGGAGCCCAAAAGATACAAAAGAGATGTTGAAGAAGAAAAGGTTTACCTTGGGACAGGAACCATCTAATCTCTCATGACAATTAATAAGGTTTGTGTTTCTAAAAGCCTTTAAAGAGATCATTGGACTCTGGCCCTATCTAATGAGATCTTTGATTATTTCCAGGAAAAAGGGGTGCAAGCAGAAGGAAGAAAAAGAATGAAGGAGGCAATGACTTTCAAAACGGGGCAATTTATCATTTAGAAGATGAAGGAGTAGCCTTTTGGGGTTTGGCATTATAATTCAACAAATAGTTTCCATCTCCCCTTTGTTGCAAATACAAAATAAGAGGCAAATGAGAATATATATAAAAATAGTAAACCTTAAAGGCAAAAGTTAGTTTTCCTTTTAATGAAAACACTGAAATCATCAACTTTAATTTTCTCCCAAATACCTTTCAGTTAAAAGGCAAAAAGAACACGAAAAATATATGAAAAAAATCACTGGCTCATTAGGTAAATGATACATGCTGGACTTGCATGTTCTTAGAGACTAATGTATTGGTAGCTTTTGAGGGATCTAAGAGTCACCTTAAACATGAAGAAATCATGACATTGGTTCCCATGTTTCCAGTCAAGCCTGAACTGTTCTGGTCATGAGTTGGTGTTCTGTCACTGCTTCACTGAACTGGATATGGGTTGTTAACTGCATTTTCAAAAGTGAATGATCAGACTCAATTATGTGCATGGGGAGAGGCAAGGAAAAAAAAACAAGCTAAATATTGAGGAAGGGAACTATTTTTCCAATGGCTTTATGGTGTTTTTAGTGTTGTTTCACCTGTTTTTCTCTCAAATCTTTTTGATTATTAAAATAATGTGAGAGGTGCACGTGGCGGCTAGGACAGCACAGGAGCATGGCCCAGAGGAGCTACCCTGCACCCAAGGGCAGGGGTGGTGGCTGAGAGGAGCTAACCCACATCAGAGGTAAGGAGCAGTGCTGCACTTTGCTGGAACAGCCATGAAGAGAGACCCCACGTCCAAGGTAAGAGGAACCCAAGTAAGACAGTAGGCACTGAGAGAGGGGATCAGAGGACAGACAGACTGAAACTACAATCACAGACAACTAGCCAATCTGATCACATGGACCACAGCCTTGTCTAACTCAGTGAAACTAAGCCATGCTGTGTGGAGCCACCCAAGACAGCCGGGTCGTGGTGGAGAGGTCTGACAGAATGTGGTCCACTGGAGAAAGGAATGGCAAATCACTTCAGTATTCGTGCCTTGAGGATCCCATGAACAGTATGAAAAGGCAAAAGGATAGGACACTGAAAGATGAACTCCCCAGGTCGATAGGTGCCAAATATGCTACTGGAGATCAGTGGAGAAATAACTCCAGAAAGAATGAAGGGATGGAGCCAAAGCAAAAACAACACCCAGCTGTGAATGGGACTGGTGATGAAAGCAGGGTTCAATGCTGTAAAGAGCAATATTGCATAGGAATCTGGAATGTTAGGTCCATGAATCAAGGCAAATTGGAAGTGGTCAAACAGGAGATGGCAAGAGTGAACATCAACATTCTAGGAATCAGTGAACTAAGATGGACTGGAATGGGTGAATTTAACTCAGATGACCATTATATCTACTACTGTGGGCAGGAATCTCTTAGAAGAAATGGAGTAGCCATCATGGTCAACAAAAGAGTCTGAAATGCAGTACTTGGATGCAATCTCAAAAACGACAGAATGATCTCTGTTCGTTTCCAAGACAAACCATTCAATATAACGGTAACCCAAGTCTATGCCCCGACCAGTAATGCTAAAGAAGCTGACGTTGAATGGTTCTATGAAGACCTACAAGACCTTCTAGAATGAACAGCCAAAAAAGATGTCCTTTGCATTATAGGAGACTGGAATACAAAAGTAGGAAGTCAAGAAACACCTAGAGTAATAGGCAAATTTGGTCTTGGAGTACAGAATGAAGCAGGGCAAATGCTAATAGAGTTTTGCCAAGAGAATGCACTGGTCATAGCAAACACCTTCTTCCAACAACACAAGAGAAGACTCTACACATGGACATCACCAGATGGTCAACACTGAAATCAGATTGATTATATTCTTTGCAGCCAAAGATAGAGAAGCTCTATACAGTCAGCAAAAACAAGACCAGAAGCTGACTGGTTCTGATCATGAACTCCTTATTGCCAAATTCAGACTGAAATTGAAGAAAGTGGAGAAAACCACTAGACCATTCAGGTATGACCTAAATCAAATCCCTTATGACTATACAGTGGAACTGAGAAATAGATTTAAGGGACTAGATCTGATAGACAGAGTGCCTGATGAATTATGGATGGAGGTACGTGACATTGTACAGGAGACAGGAATCAAGACCATCCGCAAGAAAAAGAAATGAAAAAAAGCAAAATGGCTATCTGAGGAGGCCTTACAAATAGCTGTGAAAAGAAGGGAAATGAAAAGCAAAGGATAAAAGGAAAGATATATCCATTTTAATGCAGAGGTTCCAAAGAATAGCAAGGAGAGATAAGAAAGTCTTCCTCAGCAATCAATGCCAAGAAATAGAGGAAAACAACAGAATGGGAAAGACTAGAGATCTCTTCGAGAAAATTAGAGATACCAAGGGAATATTTCATGCAAAGATGGGCTCAATAAAGGACAGAAATGGTAGGGACCTAACAGAAGCAGAAGATATTAAGAAGAGGTGGCAAGAATACACAGAACTGTACAAAAAAATGCTTCAGGACCTAGATAATCATGATGGTGTGATCACTGACCTAGAGCCAGACATCATGGGATGTGAAGTCAAGTGGGCTTTAGGAAGCATCACGACGAACAAAGCTAGTGGAGGTGATAGAATTCCAGTTGAGCTATTTCAAATCCTGAAAGATGATGCAGTGAAAGTGCTGCACTCAATATGCCAGCAAATTTGGAAAACTCAGCAGTGGCCACAGGACTGGAAAAAGTCAGTTTTCATTCCAATCCTAAAGAAAGGCAATGCCAAAGAATGCTCAAACTACCGCACAATTGCACTTATCTCACACGCTAGTGAAGTAATGCTCAAAATTCTCCAAGCCAGGCTTCAGCAATACATGAACCGTAAACCTCCAGATATTCAAGCTGGTTTTAGAAAAGGCAGAGGAACCAGAGATCAAATTGCCAACATCCACTGGATCATTGAAAAAGCAAGGGAGTTACAGAAAAACACCTATTTCTGCTTTATTGACTATGTCAAAGCCTTTGACTGTGTAGATCACAATAAACTGTGGGAAATCCTGAAGAGATGGGAATACCAGAGCACCTGACCTGCCTCTTGAGAAACCTGTATGCAGGTCAGGAAGCAACAGTTAGAACTGGACATGGAACAACAGACTGGTTCCAAATAGGAAAAGTAGTACATCAAGGCTGTATACTGTCACCCTACTTATTTAACATATATGCAGAGTATATCATGAGAAATGCTGGGCTGGAGGAAGCACAAGCTGGAATCAAGATTGTGGGAGAAATATTAATAACCTCTGATATACTGATGACACCACCCTTATGGCAGAAAGTGAAGAAGAACTAAAGAGCCTCTTGATGAAAGTGAAAGAGGAGAGTGAAAAAGTTGGCTTAAAACTCAACATTCAGAAAACTAAGATCATGGAACTGGTCCCATCATTTCATGGCAATTGGATGGGTAAACAGTGGCAACAATGGCTGACTTAATTTTTCTGGGCTCCAAAATCACTGCAGATGATGATTGCAGCCATGAAATTAAAAAACGCTTACTCCTTGGAAGGAAAATTATGACCCACCTAGACAGCATATTAAAAAGCAGAGATATTACTTTGCCAACAAAGGTCCATCTAGTCAAGGCTATGGTTTTTCCAGTGGTCAAGTATGGATGTGAGAGCTGGACTATAAAGAAAGCTGAGCGCCAGGGAATTGATGCTTTTCAACTGTGGTGTTGGAGAAGACTCTTGAAAGTCCCTTGGACTGCAAGGACATCCAACCGGTCCATCCTGGGGGAGATCAGTCCTGGGTGTTCATTGGAAGGACTGATGTTGAAGCTGAAACTCCAATACTTTGGCTACCTGATGCAAAGAGCTGAATCATTTGAAAAGACCCTGACACTGGGAAAGATTGAGGGCAGGAGGAGAAAGGGAAGACAGGGGATGAGATGGTTGGATGGCATCCCCGACTTGATGCACATGGATTTGGGCAGACCCTGGGAGTTGGTGATGAACAGGGAGGCTTGGTGTGCTGTGGTTCATGGGGTTGCAAAGAGTCAGACACGACTGAGCAACTGAACTGAAATGGACTGAGTGTGAGAGGTGGACATTCGGATTCTGTTGATCAGATGCTTGGCGTTCAGCATATCTTGGTCCTTAAAGATAATCGAGTTCAGGAACTTCCTGGCATTCCAGTGGTTAAGACTCTGCACTTCCAATGCAGACGGTGCAGGTTCAATCCCTTGTGGGGGATCTAAGATCCCACATGCCTCCCAGTGCAGCCAAAAAGAAAAAAGAATTAAAAAAAAAAAAATTCAGTTCAGTAGTAGGAGCATTCTCATCTGTAATGGTTGTGCAATGTTGTGCTTAGAAATTCGTTTATCTGCTCACTCCAAAACTGTGTCTCGTGTTCCTCACACGATCACACCATGTATAAATCTCCTCTAATCTTGGTAAACCTCTCTTTCCTCTACTGTGAAATCCAAAAGGACTCAGTTTTAGGCTGCCGTGTGTCAGGACTCAGGGGCATACTTGTTAAAAGATCATCTTTTTATACTACTTGAGTGTTTTATGGTCTCTCTAATAGATGTTTGTTTTCATTAAGGAAGAGAGAGCGTCCTCATTTTGATTCTTTGCCTTTTAAGGAAACGTTTTCTTTTGCAGCAGTAACAAAGCAATAACACACTCTTACTTTCTCATTCACTGACACAAGATAATATATCTGAGAATTGGAGGAAGTAATTTAAGTTGAGCTGAGAAGTCTGACCTCACAAGCTAAAATATTTTTTTTCCCAAAATAAATTTTTAAAATTCAATAAGGTGTGACTGATTTTCAAGTTTTTCAAGAGTGGCATACATATGCTACTATTAATTATATTTGGAAAGTACATTCAAGATTCCAGTGACATTCTGCTGATGGACCTACAACAGCTGTTTTTAGTCTATAATCTGATGTTCATCCAGTTGGCGTGTACAATAAAGTATTTTTTAGGAACAAGGGTGTTTGAGTCCAGTTAGAAGAGAAATAAAATATCTAAATGCTGAAATGTGTCTAAACCCCTGTTCCTCATTTCCTTGATCCTTGCCAACACCACCTTTTAGGGCTGGAAAGAATCAATGACTTCTGCTTCCATGGAGAAAAAAACGCAACTTGAGGCTACAGGTGATTTGGTTGAATGGTGTTTCACCCATACAGGTGTACTCTGGACATAGCATTTGTTTCTTTATCTTTCTTCCTCTCAAGGTTTTTGCTTTCTGTTTCCTTCTTGCTGGAAGGAAGCCAGCACTGAGAACTGTAATTCTCTAAAAGAAGTCAAGCATATTAACTGAACTCTTCAGGAAGGAATTAATTAGTTCTAGCAACAGTTTTCATTAAACAATGATGGTGGGGATGGTGTTGCTTATTTAAGGAGAATAAAAATTTAATAATAGAGATTTTTATAAAGCTCATATATTGTAGCTTTCTTTAAAAAGAATTACCACCTAACAGGCCAAGACGCCAACCAGGAGAAGAAATCATCAACTCTGGTAAAGTACAAAAATGTTATATCCTCTTTGAGAGCCAGTTTTCTAGACTATGAGATAGGAACCACCTCCCAGGGTTGGTATGAAGCAGTCTGTGTGAATAAATTACTTAATATAACTATAATGCAGTTTCTTTATCTTAAAAATGAGGATGGATAGATATATAGATGGAGTCGTCTTCAATATTTCTTACTGGGCTTGAGTAGATATTCAATTAATTGAGATTTAATTCCATTAAATATGCTTACACCACATTGCACAAGTAAAGAAAATGTTACTGTTCTGTTAGTGTTAATAAATTGACTATCAAACTCTCTTCCAGTTGAGATAGCATGTTGCATGTATACTGTTATTGGGAGTACACATTACCAGTAAAAAGCATCAAAACTATGAACCAAAGCTTAGATCTGGAAACTGCCAGGGGATATTATGGAGTAGATAGCAGAATAAGGGGACTCAGAAGGAGATAAAAGAAATACACTTTAAATATCATTGATTGAAGGCATAGGATTCCTTAAAAAATTTTAAGAATGTATCTTCACCCTTAGTGCCATTTCTTGATGTTATTTCATATCTAATATACTTCTTCTTCATGTTAGATATTGTGTATAGACTTAGACTAGGTTAGATACCATATATAAAAAAGCTCTCTTGCACTGTTCTATCCCTTTGTCTTATTCTCATAAGCCCCATTATACTTAATCTCAAAGATACCGATGAAATTATATCAACTCTTATCTTTTAAACATCTGTAAATTTTTTCCAGTATTTATTCAACTTTTAGGCTTCCTGGTGGCTCAGACAGTAAAGAATCTGCCTGCAATGCGGGAAATCTGGGTTCGATCCCTAGGTCAGGAAGATCCTCTGGAGAAGGGAATGGCTACCCACTCCAATATTCTTGCCTGGAGAATTCCATGGACAGAGGAGCCTAGCGGGCTACAGTTCATAGGGTTGCAAAAAGGTGGACATGACTGAGCAACTAACACTTTCACCTTGGTTTCACTTTCATGATCTTTGGGTAAGTATCATGGTAGGGACCAGAACCCTTTAGGTTACAATAATCACTTGTGCTATTATTAACTATTTGGGCTAAGTGGAAAGCTGGGAAATCTGTATTAGGCTTTTTTCAGTCCCAAGGTTGAACACATGTGTGTGCTAAGGAGCTTCAGTCATGTCTGACTCTTTGTGACCCCATGGACTGTAGTCCACCAGGCTCCTCTGTCCATGGGATTCTCCAAGCAAGAATATTGGGGTGGTTGCCATGCCCTCCTCCAGGGTATCGTCCAGACCCAGGGATTGAACCCATGTCTCTTTTGTCTCCTGCATTCCAGGTGGAAGATTCTTTACCACTACTGGTATCTGGGACTTCATTTCTGTAGATGTTGGGCAAATGAGGTTTTCTTCTTTTGCCAGGTTGGGCCAATCAGATTCACACATCGCAAATTTTCCAGGACAGTCATGATTTAAAGCATTTGTTTCCATTATTCCTATGAGTAAAATCATATTTACCAGGCCATGTGTCCCAGTTGTGATATCAAGAGCTTATTTATTCCACATACATTTTTGAGTAACTGTTACATGCCATATCTAAAGGTACATAGTCTTTGTAAAGAAATAACTCAGAATTATGTTTTAAATTTAATTAATTAATAAGATAATCAACTAATTAAAATAATTAAAAGCCAATGAATTAAGATAATCAATAAATTAGTATAATAAATTATTAAGATGTAATGTAATTCATAAAATGACTCAGTAGTAGATTATTATAAATAAAATAACTACAAATAAAATATAGCATAAAGTAAAATACACATTGTAACTATAAATAACAATACACATAGAATGTAAATCATAAATAGTTCATCAGTAAGTTATTATAATAAGTTATAAAATAATAATGTAATTGACTAATACAATAATCCATTTAACAAACAAATATAGGTAGTTTACAATGTTCTAGTGGTGAGTAAAGCAGACCCATTTCTTGCCCTAGTAAAGCTTCCATTCAAACAGGGCAGTAAGTTATTGTCATGTTTGGCTTCTGTGTCTAAGTGGCTGTTTCTTTTCTGTACTCTTAGATTTTACTGCTTTTTTCTCGGACCTCCAGGAGTTAAAACTGAAGTCCCACTCAGTAGGTTAATTAAAATATATCATTGGATCTGCTTCTTTTGGCTTTTCTTCAGTATTAGAAGTTTTTTATAAAAAGTTTTTCTAAAGTGCCAATTTACTTCTCTTTTTTGACTCTCCAGATTTATACCATATAAACACCATAAAAAAGATGCCTTTACTAAAATGGAGTGAGAACAAAGATAATAGGAAGTCTGGAGGGAATGAAAATGATTTCATTATTCTCAGCTTCTTACATTTTTCTCTTGCTGGATTTTTTAAGAGCTATTAAAAAGCTCTTTCTGTACACATGCACCTTCTTTTCACTTATGCTTCTGCCCTTGAAAAATCTGGTATATTTTCCCATTGTCCCACACCCACATATATTTATGTGCAAGAAGAATGAGATCATACTGAGATAAATCCTTCTGATGGACATCATGACCCAATGACTCATTCCATCTCCACAATTAGCTATTCAAGAAATTGTCACTGCTTTCTGAATGCTTTGAAAAGAGTTTTTACCTGTTTCTAGGAAATCGGTGAGGTTTTGCACATCTTTCAGTTCTTAATTTGGGGTGGAGGTGGTATTTTGGGCTGAGTCCCTCAGAAGCTAATTAAGATATGAGGATTAATTAAGGGATTAATTAAGGACATGCTGCCGTAAGAAACCAGTTAAGAACTGGAGGAAGCAGGGAAAGGAATATGAAAAGGACAAGTAAGGAAACAATTTCAGAATTCAGGCAAAGTCCTTTCAAGAGAAGCTGAAAAGCTGATCTCCAAGGGGAATTCTGAGGAGTGTGCTATTCCTTAAATTTGTCCAGATGAGAACAAGAGGGCTGTGATTTCATGCTCTTTTAAAACTTTTATTGGAGTATAGTTGCTTTACAATGTTGTGTTAGTTTCTACTGTACAGCAAACTGAATCAGCTATTCATATTGCATAGTGTGATAGTGTTAGTCGTTCAGTTATATCTGACTCTTTGTGACCCCACGGACTGTAGCCCGCCAGGCTCCTCTGATTTCCCAGGCAAGAATACTGGAGTGGATTGCCATTCTCTTTTCCAGGGGATCTTCCTGACCCAGGTTCTGAACCCAGGTCTCCTGCATTTCAGACAGATTCTTTTCTGTCTGAGTCACCAGGGAAGCCCACACATATACATATACTCCCTCTTTTTTGGATTCCCTTCCCATTTAGGTCACCAAAGAGCATTGAGTTGAGTTCCCAGTGCTGTACAGTAAGTTCTTATTAGTTATCTATTTTACATATAGTATCAATAATGTAGGTATGTCACTCCCAATATCCCAATCAATCTCATTCACCCACCCTTTCCCCTTGGTATCCATACATTTGTTCTCTACATCTCTGTCTCTATTTTTGCTTTGTAAATAAAATTATCTATACCAATTTTTTTTCAGATTCCACATATATGCATTAATATGTGGTGTTTGTCTAGTTGTTGGCCAAAACCCTCCAGGGGAGGTGAAAGGGAAGTAAGCCCCAGGCAACCAATTTGTACCAGAGTGATTTCAGTAACTCAAGGACAGTCCTCCAAGTTTTCTCAGGTGTTCAATATTTGAAAGCAAAAGGATCTCAAAGCAGAGGAAATGTTGCCCAGAATAATAAGCATCAAAGGAATCTGAAAGGAACATCAGTATCTACTAGGGGAACCATTTAACATCAGTAGAGTCACTCAGTCATGTCTGACTCTTTGCGACCCCAAGGACTGCACCACGCCAGGCCTCCCTGTCCATAAGCAACTCCCAGTGTTTACTCAAATGCTTGTCCATTGAGTCGGTGATGCCATCCAACCATCTCATCCTCAGCATTTAACATAACGGAACATTTTTCATCACAAGAAATAAAGCCTTCCCACCGTCCTATCTGGTATCATATCTGTTAGTTCATAGTTTGGAGAAGGCAATGGCAACCCACTCCAGCACTCTTGCCTAGAAAATTCCATGGATGGAGGAGCCTGGTAGGCTGCAGTCCATGGGGTCACGGAGAATCAGACAGGACTGAGTGACTTCACTTTCACTTTTCACTTTCATGCATTGGAGAAGGAATGGCAACCCACTCCAGTGTTCTTGCCTGGAGTATCCCAGGGGCAGGGGAGCCTGGTGGGCTGCCGTCTATGGGGTCGCACAGAGTTGGACATGACTGAAGCGACTTAGCAGCAGCAGCAGTTCATAGTTGTTCAAACATATTTGCTGTTTTTGCCTTAAAATATTATAAGTGGAGCCTAGTAGACTTAGCAGCAGCAGCAGCAGCAGCAGTGGGCTACAGTTCATGAGGTCTCAAAAGGTCGGACACAACTGAGGGACTAACACGTTTGATTTTCACACCAATGATTTATTCAGAGACAAAGGAGTATTGAGACTTCACGTCTTACCAGTTTGCCTTATTTTTACCCTCAACTTGGATGGACCCCTAATAAGGGTAATGTACACTGGTTCATACATCATCCTTATTTCCAAGTCTGCCATAGAAGCTTGCAGCAAACATTAACAGACTGAATTTTTTGTGAGTAGAGTTTTCAGAACCGTCCTTCAGGGGTGGCAGACTTTGGGCTAATTACAGAGGTCCTTCTATTTCCCTTGGCCCTCAGTAGCACTATACAGATACAAGCCAATTGATATTAACATCAAGAACAACCTTGAAAAGGAATTAGGTCGGCAACCAACACCCTAACGGGCTCAGACAGAAATGGAAAAAAACAGTCCTATGAAGCATACTCTGATTTGTAGTAAGCTCAGTGGTAGGTATGGTAACTATTTGTATATACACATCTTTTGTGTGTGCTCAGTCGCTCAGTCATGTGTAACTTTTTGTGACCCCATGGACTGTAGCCCACCAGGTTCCTCTGTCCATGGGATTTCCCAGGCAAGAATACTGGAGTGGATTGCCATTTCCTACTCCAAGGGATTGAACCTACATCTCCTGCATTGGCAGGTGGATTCTTGACCACTGTGCCACCTGGGGAGCCCCATGTACACATGTTACATCTTAAATGCTACCAAGAAAAATCACCTTCTCTGCCACTAACCCCTTTTCCTAAGTTATTACTTAACAAACAGCAACAGGAGGGACCCCAAATTGTGGACTTTGGCTTATTTGCTCTGGTTTGCCATGTCATAGGTCAGTCGTCAGTCAATCAGTTCAGTCGCTTAGTCATGTCCAACTCTTTGTGACCCCATGGACTAAAGCACACCAGGCGTCCCTGTCCATTACAACTCCCGGAGTTTACTCAAACTCATGTCCATTGAGTCGGTGATGCCATCCAACCATCTCATCCTCTGTCATCCCCCTCTCCTCCTGCCCTCAATCTTTCCCAGTATTGGGGTCTTTTCAAATGATTCAGTTCTTTGCATTAGGTGGCAAAAGTAATGGAGTTTCATCTTCAGCATCAGTCCTTCCAATGAATATTCAGGACTGATTTCCTTTAGGATGGACTGGTTGGATCTCCTTGCAGTCCAAGGGACCCTCAAGAGTCTTCTCCAACACCACAGTTCAAAGGCATCAATTCTTTAGTGCTCAGCTTTCTTTATAGTCCAGCTCTCACATCCATACATGGCTACTGGAAAAACTATAGCTTTGACTAGATAGACCTTTGATGGCCACGTAATGTCTCTGCTTATGCTCTCTAGGTTGCTCATAACTTTTCTTCCAAGGAGCAAGTGTCTTTTAACTTCATGGTTGCAGTCACCATCTGCAGTGATTTTGGAGCTCCAAAAACTAAATATCATAGGTACAGCTCTCAAAAACCAATAGGCAATGTTTTATTAGACCTCCCTAAAAGAAGGACAATAAACCCTACAAGTTATCATCGGTAGGTGATTTGCTTAATTAAGTTGCTGTTTATTTAGAATATTATCAACTTAATTTATTGATTCTTTTAGTCTTAAAACTTAAATGGTTTCCTTAAATAAGCAGTCCAATGACTTTATGCATAAAGGTATATTTTTATTCCTAAGACTTTCCATTTTAGTCCAATATTTATGATATAAGATAAAACTCATAATCACATAGCAACTCAATTATTCTCAATCTTTCTTTGGCATGGATGTCTCTAGAAAATTGCTTTGAAATTAATGGCGTCAATTTTCTGATAGTTATTAAAAGTGATGCCTTTTGAGAAATATCACTGTTGCCATATTTTTTGAGACTTGCATCTCAGTCAGGAAGTAATTTAATTTTAATTGTGGGTCATGCAGAGATCTGGAAGAAATTTTGGACATTTGAGTAGGCACCAGTAACTAAAATTTAAGAAAAGAATAACTATAGACCAATCATCTGAGAGCAAGCTGAACTCTTTAATTCTTTTACTGATATAGCACTTAGTTAAACACATTGCAGAACACAGAATAAATAATATAAAAGTACAGTGCATTCTTGGCATAAATACCAGTTGGCCATGGTAGTAATATATAATTTTTAAAATATAGTTTGGTTTTAGACTCTGTGTGCTAATGTTTTATTTAGAATTTTTGTGTCAATATTCATAAGTGATACCAGTTCAATAATTTTTTATAGGACCAGTGTTAAACTTGCTTCATAAAAATAATTTGGAAACTGTTCTTCATTTTAAATGCACATCTCTATTAATCTGATTTACTCTTGTTAGTGGTCCATTGAAGTTGAGTGTAAAATAAGGCAAACTCATAAAAGGTGAAGTCACAATATTCATTTTTCTCAGTGAATAAAACATTGGTTTATAAGGAAAGGTGACTTTTTTCTGATGGCACTAGGATTATCTGGTCTCTAAAAGTTTAGTATAATTGCTCTAAGTTCTTTTATGGAGAGTAATTTCTTGATAACTTTTTCTAGTTCAATTATAGAAATTAAGTGTTCTGTCTCTAGTGGGATGATTTTTGTAAATTTTGTAAATTTTTATATATATCTTTCTAAGAAATTATTTGTTTAATCTATGTTTTTCAACTTTATTTGCAAAGATATACACAAAGTAGATTCTTACAATATGTTTCCTCTATCAGTAGTTATTTCCCTTGTTATTTCTTATCTGTTTGCTTTTTCCCTTTTTGATAAATTAGCTAATGATTTCTCTAATTTTTGGATTTTCTCAAAGATGTAGGATTTTGATTTATTAATTTAACATACTATTTTCTGGTTCTCTACCTTACTGATTGCCAATTTAATTGCTAATATTTCCTTATGTTGTTTGTTTTGGTTTACTTTACTTTTTATTGCTTTAAATGTACCTAATAAATTTTATCATGTAGTGTTTTCATGAACAATATTTTCCATTTTTTTATTGGTATGTAATTGCTTTACAATGTTATTTTATAGTTTCTGTGTATAATGAAGTGAATCAGTTATATGTATACATATATTCCCTCCCTCTTGGACTTCCCTCCCACACTACCCCCCACCCCACCCATCTAGGTCATCACAGAGCACTAGGTTGAACTCCCTGTGCTTTATAGCAGGTTCCTAGTAGTTAACTATTTTACACATGGTAATGTATATGTGTCAGTGCTACTTTCCCAATTCATCCCCCTCTTTTCTTCCCCTATCATGTCCACATGTCTGTTCTCTACATTTGTGTCTCTATTCCTGCCCTGCAAATAGGTTCACCTGTACCATTTTTCTAGATTCCATGTATGTGTGTTAATATATGATATTTGTTTTTCTCTTTCTGACTTACTTCCCTCTGTATGACAGACTCTAGGTCCATCCAAATCTGTACAAATGACCCAATTTCATTCCTTTTTATGGCTGAATCATATTCTATTTTGTGTATGTACCACATGTTCTTTATCCATTCATCTGTCATTGGACATTAAGGTTGTTTCCATGCCCTGGATATTGTAAATTGTGATGCAGTGAACGTTGGGGTACATGTGTCATTTTTAATTATGGTTTCCTCAGGGTACATGCCTCAGGGTACATGCCAGCGAAGGCAATGGCACCCCACTCCAGTACTCTTGCCTGGAAAATCCTATGGACGGAGGAGCCTGGTGGGCTGCAGTCCATGGGGTCTCCAAGAGTCAGACACGACTGAGTGACTTCACTTTCACTTTCAGGGTACATGCCCAGTAGTGGGATTGATGAGTCATATGGTAGCTCTGTTTTTAGTTTTTTAAGGAACCTCCATACTGTTCTCCATAGTGGCTGTTTCAATTTACATTCCCACAAAAGGGTTCCCCTTTCTCTACACACCCTCGCCAGCATATAGTTTGTAAATTTTTTGATAATGGCCATTCTGAGCGGTATGAGGTGATACCTCATTGTAGTTTTGATTTGCATATATCTAATATTATGGATGTTGAGCACCTTTTCAAGTCCCCTTGGCCATGGGTATGTCTTCTTTGGAGAGATGTCTATTTAGGTCTTCTGACCTTTTTTTTTTTTTTTTTTTTTTTTTAATTTTCCCAAGAAGTTGCTTTGCATGTGTGCCAAGTTGCTTCAGTCATGTCTGATTCTTTGTGATCCCATGGGCTGTAGCCTGACAGGCTCTTCTGTCCATGGGCTTCTCCAAGCAAGAATACTGGAGTGGGTTGCCATGCCCTCCTCCAGTGCCCATTTTTTGATTGGGTTGTTTTTTGATATCGAGCTCCATGAGCTGTTTGTATATTTTGGAGGTTAATCCTTTGCCCTGCTGCTTCATTTGCAAATACTTTCTACCATTCTGAGGGTTACCTTTTCATCTTGTTTATGGTTTCCCTGTGCAAAAGCTTTTAATTCAGTCCCCTTTGTTTACTTTTGTTTTTATTTTCATAGTTTCTGCAGTTTTTGTGTCTTTGCTTTTATCAAGATATAATACAAAGCTTTTAAATTCCAGGTAAAAAGTTTGTTTTGTTTGTGACTTGTATTTTAATTTTTAGTTTTATTGTACTATGATCATGCATTATTGTTTGTTTAATGCATGTACTTTATGAAACTTATTGATCTTTTGGAAGAGGGTTCTAGTACATCATCAATTTTTGAAAAAGAGCTAGTGTGCTTGAGAAGAAATTATATTTTCTATTATCAGAGTATGATGCTCAGTATATATTATTGCTTTTTCTGTTTAGATCCTTTATATATATAAAGTACATTTATTTATGGTCTACTTTACATGAGAGTGGTCTGTTAGTCTCTTACTAATTGTGTATTTCTACTAATTTCTCCTTGCACTTTTTATACTTCTTGCTCTATATAGGTGATTATTATATTATTTGGTACATAGATATTTATAACTATTGTATCTTTAATTTACATTGTGACTTTTACCTTTATAAAGAATCTTTCTTTTTTCATTCATTGCTTTTGGCCTGAATTCTAATTTGGTAAAAAGATGGTACCTTTCCATTTGTTTAGTTTTTCATTTGTGTGGTACATTTTTGTTCATCCCTTTATATTGTTAGGTTTGTTTTATATGCCTAGTTGAAAAAATATTTTTAACAGGCAAGTAGTCTATTCACATCTATTGAAATGATCAATATCTGTCAACATTATTAATTTATGCTATAACTTTTATTTTTATTTTGTTATATTTACCTTGTTTTGCTCTTTTTGTTGATTTTTTCTGCTTTGTGTTACTTCTTTTTATTTAGGAAATTTGTACTTTTCTCTTACTGTTTACATTTATATTTACATCTCTCACAGTGACCCCTTTTTGTAATAAATACTATTTTTTCCTCTCTTGTTCCTATATCAGTCTAACCAAAAGTATATCCATTTCACTAGTCTTTTCCAGAAAAACCTTTTTCTTTGTCAATCCTATTTGTTTAGTTTCTATTTCATTAATTTTTATTCTTAAGTTTATAATTCAGTTTCTTCTGCTCTTCACATTTATTCTTTTTCCATTTTCATGAGTCAAAGAAAATTCATATTTCTAAGTTTTATAGTTCTCAAATCAATGACTTTGAGACCATGTAAGCAAATTTAATCTCTGACAACCATCAGTTACTGCACATATTTGTATACATTTGAATACACCTAAGATCAGACCTAAGACATAGGTCTTGATTATTATTATTGACAGTCATTTCCAACTATCATGACAGGCAAAACAATTCTTCCAGCATGAAAATAGGTGAAGCCAGGTAACCTTTAACTAATTTTAGAATTTAAATCCTGAGTTAACCAGGAATAACATTGTAAGATGATGCAACATATAGTTGACCAATGCTATTTGGAAAAAAAAAAAAAAGACTTCTTCCTAAATGAATTATTTGTTTCCTTATTGGAGATAGTTGTTTTCATACTAATTACATTTCTATGTGATGCAGGAGTCATTGTTGAAGTGAATATTCTCTTGACATATCTTTACTGGAAAATTGAAAAAAAATGCAATTATCTAAATAATTCAGTCAAAAGCAAATCCATAGTTCACTGTTTTTAGTGAAATGTTTGAGTTTGGCTGAGTTTCTGTGATGTGTTTTGGTTGCACGCATTTCTCCCTGAATCATTGTGATAATTGCCTCAAATTTCTATTTGGTGTGGCCAGTGGACATTTCAAACCTTAAATGCAAATAAAAGAGACTGTGAAAAAGACAACTGTTTTAAAATCCAGGAGCTATCATTTCCAGATCTAGGCTTATGAATCCCTCATAACCAATTAGATAAAATGTTCCCTTCTAGATATTCTTATTTTGTTAATTATGATAGGGTAGAACCAGTGTTCTTGCCTGGGGAATCCCAGGGGCGGCAGAGCCTGGTGGGCTGCCGTCTATGGGGTCGCACAGAGTCGGTCACGACTGAAGTGACTTAGCAGCAGCAGCAGAAAAACAAAAATATTTTGCTTCTATCACTTGGCCAAAATTCTTGAGGATAAATAATTGTGATGTTCTGATTGAACTTGGACACTCAAGTGAGTATTACAGGTTACCTGGCACTTAGTCAACATGGCAATAGGGTGCTCTCTATAAATAGAACATTCTTGTCATTCTTGCTGAGGAATAAAGAGAAATGCATTATTGCTAAGAACTATGTAAGAATTCCTGGGTCTGGAGTTGAGGTTTTATGTAAAATCTTTTTGAAAATATCATAGCCCAGTTTTAAAACATTGTTTATGTTAACTTTATGCAAATGCTTCATAAATTATTCCATACAACGTCTCTGTAAGTTAGTCCAGTATTGCTGCATTAATGCTGCTGACCAAAATGCTACAGGCTGAGTATTTAATTAGTCCATCAGAATTCTGTACAGCTTTGAAATTAGAATTCCTTGCATTTAGATTATATGTCTGTGTTAGTCTGCTTGAGATGTTAAAATGAAATATCATAGACAGGGTGGCTTAAACAACAAACATTTATTTCTCACAGTTCTGCAGTCTGGGAAATCTAAGATCAAGGTGCTTGCAGATTCAGCATCCAGCAAAGAATCACTTCCTGTGTGGCAGCCTTCTCCTTGTATCCTGACATGGCCTTTCTTCAGTATATGTTCATGGAGAGAGAGATCTCTCTGCCTCTTCCTGTGCTTATTAGGGTACTAATCCCATCACGAAGATCCCACATTCATGACCTAATCCAAACCTAATTACCTACCAAAGTCTCCATCTCCAAACACCATCACACTGCAGGGAGGGAGGGCTAGGATTTCAATGTAAGAATGGTGTGGGGGGCACATGAACAAACGTTCAGTTCATAACAATGGATCTAGATGCTGGTTTTGAGCAAAACATTTTCTACCATTCTTGGATATCCATGAAGGGAAGAGAGGCTCAAAAACTGTGACTATGATATTTCTGAGAAAACTGGGCTAGGAAAGGAGCTCTTTATCCTTTCTTAATGAAGGCGTGGAATGTAAATTATACCATGACAGAGAATTGCTACCTTCCATAGAGCAGACAGAATGCCTGGATCTCTGCTCAGGAAGATTTATCCTTGCTTGCAAGCAGACACTAAATCTCAGCTAAATACAGACATATGATCTCATCCAACTGAGGCAAATGGTCCATCTGAGTAAGTAATTTTATTCTATTAATCTGAATCTGCAGAAGATGACCAAATCTTGCAAAGTGATTTAAAAGAAAATCTTCTTAATATTATGGAAGAGATGATTAGCAGTATGTGAAATCAGGTAGTTCTGTTTAGATTTTCTTCTTGATATAGGACATGCAGAAAACTCAATTATTCATATACAACCAAAATTTTATACAAGAGAAGGAGGAACTTCCGCTTTCAGTTGTGCTAGGACTACGTTTACTCTACCTCCCCAAACAACCCAAGGGTTAGAAAAAACAAATGATGCAAAGCTTTTAAAGACACTGGACAATAGGCTCTGATGGATAGTGATCCCCGAGAGGTGGGAAACAAACAAAGCAAACCCTAAGATTCCCTCACTTTACTGCCTTCAGAGAATTACCAGGCCATGGTAAAGTGAAGGGAAACTGAACTAGAGCTTGGCAGATTCTGTGAATTTTAGAGAATAATTCAACTCTCTGGGTACATGGAGACAGAGCTCAAAAGACAAAATACCAAACCTGCTTTATTTAAAATGGATAATCAACAAGGAGCTACTGTATAGCACATGGTATTCTGCTCAATGTTATATGGCAGCCTGGATGGGAGGGAAGTTTGGGGGAGAACGGAGGATACATGTATGCGTATGCTTGTTATAACCCTAACCCTAACCCTAGAGTCCCTTCACTGTCATCTGAAACTATCATAACATTGTTTATTAATTGGCTATACCCCAGAACAAAGTAGGAGAAGGCAATGACACCCCACTCCAGTACTCTTGCCTGGAAAATCCCAGGGACAGCGGAGCCTGGTGGGCTGCTGTCTGTGGGGTCGCACAGAGTCAGACACGACTGAAGTGACTTAGCAGCAGCAGCAGCAATACAAAATAAAAGTATAAAAAAATACCAAAGAAAAAATGGGCAGAAAGAGAACTTTAGTGATTTACAGAGTGTTGCTCCTAACTATTCAGCAGAATATAGATGAGCACATGTGTGTGAGGAAACTATCCCAGACTGGTCAAGGACCCTCCAAAAGAACTAGAACAATGCCTGGTGTTCACACTGGGCCAAGAATAGTACCTGCTACCATCAGCCAGACTAGAAAATGTATAGTTCACGAAATTTTAGGTAAAATACTTAGGAAGATTGTGACTCAGTGGTAGGGAATAATTAGCCTTAGACTGATCACTGCTCTGGAGTTGCACTATAAATTAAAAAACGAAACCCAACAGATCAAATTGTTTCCAAGTAACATTATTTTCAGGAGCACATGGAACATTTATCAAGATAAATTATTTTCCAGGCCGTAAAACAAGTCTCAATAAATTTTAAAAGTTTCAATTTAGATAAAGCATATTATTTGACCACAAGGGAATTAAATTAGAAACCAACATCAGAGAGATCTCTGGAACGACTCCAAATATTTGGAAACAAAATAGCACACTTCAAAAGAACGCAGGGTTCAAAAGAGAAATTCAAAAGTATATTGAATTGAACGAAAATGAAAACAAAACATACAAATTTGTTGAATGCCTCTAAAACAGCACTGAGGAGAACACTTACAGGACTGTATGCTTATATGCTTAGTTTCTCAGTCATGTTTGACTCTTTGTGACCCTTTGGACTGTAGCCTGCCAGGTTCCTCTATCCATGGGATTTCCTAGGCAAGAATACAGCAGTGGGTTGCCTTCCTCTTCCAGGGGATCTTTCTCACCCAGGGATCGAATCCATGTCTTCTTTGTCTCCTGCATTGCAGGCAGATTCTTTACCTACTGAGCCATCAGGGAAGCCCCTGTTATATGCTTATATTAGAAGCTTTCAAATATGTAACACTTTCAAATATGTAACTTCAGTTTCCACCTTAAAATATTAGAAAAAGAACAGAAAACTCGACATAAACAGAAGAAAGGAAATATAAATAATAGAGCAGAAATCAATGAACAGAATCAAAGAGAAAGAATAGAGAAAACAGATGAAACCAAAAGGTTTCATCTTTTACTGAGATCAATAAAATTGATAAGCCTCTAACCAGCCTGTTCAGGAAAAAATATATGAAGACGCAAATTACCAATATCAGAAATGAGAGTGATTACATCACTATATAATCTACAGATTTTTAAAGAATGATAAGGGAATATAGTGAACCACTTTGTGGATATAATTTTGACAATTTAGATGAAATGGAAAAATTTATTGAAAGACACTAACTACTAAAACTCATTCAAGAAGAAAACTATAACCTGAATATCTCTATATCTATTAAAGAAATTGAATTTGTGATTCAAAACCTTACCACAAAGAAAACTTAAGACCCAAATGGTTTTGCTGGTTATTCTATCAAATATATAATAAAGAAGTAAAACCAATCATATGCAAACTCTTTCAGAATATTTCAGAAGATGGCATACTTCTCAACTCAATGCATGTTTCTAGTATTACTGTGATACCAAAAATAGACAAAGCTATTGCAGGAAAAACACAAACAAATCAATAAAAAAAAAAACAAAACACACTTGTACCCTCCATGAACATAGATGTAAACATTCTAAATAAAATTTTAGCAAACTGAATTCAATAGTATATAAAAAATTATAGTACATTATGAACAAGTTAGGTATACCCCAAGAATGCTACTGGTTTTATATGTGAAAATTAAAATTCACCGTGTATGTGTGTGTGTGTGTGTGTGTGTGCGCGCGTTAGTCACTCAGTCCTGTCTAACTCTTTGCAAACCCATGGACTATAGCCTGCAAGACTGCTCTCTCCATGGAATTCTCCAGGCAAGAATAATGAACTGGGTTGCTATGGCCTCCTCCAGAGGATCTTCCTGACCCAGGGATCGAATCCCAGTCTCTTATCTTGCAAGCAGATTTTTTACTGCCTGAGCCACCAGAGAATTCACCATATTAACAAGCTAAAAATATAAAAGGCATAGATAGACATGGTGAAAGCATTTAACAAAATCTAATGCCCAGTCCTGATGAAACTCTCAGCAAATAAGGAATAGAAAGAAACTTCAACCTGATAAAAGGTATCTATAAATAATCTACAACTAACATCATACTTAATGGTGAAATACTGATTTTTTCCCCTTACCATCAGGAAAAAGAACATCTTCTCTCACCATTTTATTTAAAACTGCACTGAACATTTCAGGATCTGAAATCAGATAAGAAAAACAAGTAAAAGACATAATATTGAAAAGGAAGAAACAAAATCGTATTCCTAGAAAACATGATCATCTATGTAGAAAGTCCAATGTTTGTGTGTGTGTGTGTGTGTGTGTGCTCAGTCATGTCTGACTCTGGGACCCCATGGATTATAGCCCTCCAGGCTCCTCTGTCCATGGGATTTCCTAGGCATGGACACTAGAGTGGGTTGCCATGCCCTTCTCCAGGGGATCTTCCTGACCCAGGGATTGAACCTGGATCTCCCACATCTCCTGCATCACAGGCAGACTGTTTACTGCTGAGCCACCAGCAAAATGCAGAAAGTCCAATAGAATCCACTAAAAATCTACTAGAACTAAAAAATGAATTTAGTAAGTTGTAACATACAATATTAATGTATATGAATCTATTTTATTTTATATACTATCAGAGGAAAATTAGAATTTTTGAAATAATATTATTTAGAAAGCATAAAATATTAAATTGAAATAAATCTGCCAAAGGTTTGCAAGACCTATACATAGAAAACTACAAAATTTTTCTGAGAGAAATTAGATATCTAAATAAATATAAACATAGCTCTAAATAAATATAGCCTGTTTATATATGGAAATGGCAACCCACTCCAGTGTTCTTTCCTGGAGAATCCCAGGGACAGGGGAGCCTCGTGGGCTTCTGTCTATGGGGTCGCACAGAGTTGGACATGACTGAAATGACTTAGCAGCAGCATATATTGAAAGACTCACTATTAATATTTCGACCGTCCCCAAATTAACCTATAGATTCAACAGTCCACTATCAAACACCTAGTGGATCCTTTTGTAGAAATTTACAAGCTAAATATAAAATTCATATGATAATTCAAAGGATTTAGAAGAGGCCAAAAACCTCTTTGAAAAAGTAGAAAAATTAGGAGGGTGGTCCTAAGATAGGAGAGGAATAGGATGGGGAGACCACTTTCTCCCCCACAAATTCATCAAAAAATCATTTGAACACTGAGCAAATACCACAAAACAACTGAGTGCTGGCCGAGGAGACCAGGCACCCAGAAAGGCAGCCCATTGTCTTTGAAAGTAGGTAGGACAAAATATAAAAGATAAAAAAGGGACAAAAGAGTTAGGGACAGAGACCCTTCCCAGGAAGGGAGTCTTAAAAAGAGAAGTTTCCAAACACCAGGAGCCCCTCTCACTGGCGGGTCTGTGGGGAGTTTTGGAATCTCAGAGGGCAACATATCCGGGAGGAAAATAAATAAATAAATAAACCCCACAGATTACAGGTCTAACTACAGCTCCCAGCAGAGAAGTAACCCAGATGCTCGCGTCAGCCACCAGCAAGTTGGGGCTGAACAGGGAGGCGCGGGCTGCATTGTTTGGGGTAAGGACCAGACCTGAAGGCCCTAAGGGAAATCTGAGGGAGCTAACGTGAGATAGCAACCCGAACCGTGGGATAGCCAGAGAAAGGAAAAAAGAGAGAGAGAGAGGAGAGAGAGAGAGAGAATTTTCCCACAAAAAGCTCTAACCTAAGGCACTAAGGCCCTGCCGGGCCCACTCACAGAACAAAGGACTGAGGGAATACCAGAGAAGAACTGCAGACTGGCCCATCCCCTGCTGGAGGCAGGGAGGCAGGCGGGCGCCAACCAGAGCTGGAAGGAAAGGGGCAAACTTGGCCCCAGAGATGGCATCCCCTACCAAGCTGCAATCAGGCTCTCAGTCGCTAACCAAGTTTTCCTGGGATCCTGGACAGTTGACATCCATCAGGAGGGTCGCAGCCAGATATCAGCTCCCCAAAAGAGACACATGGCACACCTGAGACGTGGCTATGCACCCAGAAAACCAAGCAGCTGAGACTGGGGAGGTGATAAAATGCACCGCACCTGAGGAGTGTGCACTCACCAAGCACCTGGTCACCTGAGCTGTTTGGACTTGGGAAGGGCACAAACCGCAGGCCCACCTGAATCTGTGCCTTTGTGGAGTACCTGAGAACCTGAACCTAAGTGGCGTAGATGTGGGAAGTGCATGCAACCCGTCATAGGGCCCGTCATAGAAGTTTCCCAGCAGAGCAACCTGGAGCATAAGCAGTGTAGCCTGGGAAAGCACACACGCCATGAGTGGGGGCAAACCAATGTGACCCAGACACTCCGAGCACTCCCTACACATGCCAGTGATATTTGTTTGCAGTGTTCCTCCCTTCCTGCAGCACAGTTGAACAAGTGAGCCTAAATAAATGGCCATGTTTGCACCCCTGTGTCAGGGCCAAAGTTAGTTGAAGAGTCTTGCAAACAGAGGAAGCCAAAATAAACAAGAGGAAAGGCTCTGGAAGTGACAGGTGCAACAGATTAAAACCTTGTAGTTAGCACTGCCTACATTGAAAGGGACTTATAGACTTTCAGAAGAAGTATCAGGTGGAACAAGGAACTATCTGAAACTGAACTGACCACACACTGGCCTCAACAGCTTCAGAGAAATTTCTAGATATAATTTACTATTACCATTTTAAATTTCTTTTTAATTTTTTTTATTTTTAACTTCTTTATTAATCCTTTAATTTTCATTTTTAAACCCTACAATTACCTTGAAATAAAGAACCTATTTTTAAAGCAAAATTCATATTTTTAATATAACTTTTGTGATTTTGTTTTGTTGTTTTAAAATATTGTATTTTGTAAAATTGTAAAATATTTTGTATTAAGAAATACAAAATAAAATATATTGTATTTTTGAGAGTCTAACCTCTACTCTAGATTTTTAATCTTTGCTTTTTGGTATTTGTTATCTTTTTGGCATTTGTACCTTTAAGAATCCAATCTTCAGTACCCATTTTTATTTAGGAGTGTGATTACTGGCTTGATTGCTCTCTCCCCTTTTGATTCTCCTTTTTCTCCCCCAGGTCACCTCTATCTCCTCCCTCCCCCTTCTCTTCTCCACTTAACTCTGTGAATCTCTTTGGGTATTCCGCCTGTGGAGAAAACTTAGGGAATTGATCACAGGCTAGATTGGTCTCTCTCCTTTTGACTCCCCCTCCTCTCCTCCTGGTCACCTCTATCTCTTTGCTCACTTTTCTCTTCTGTATGGAACACTGTGAACCTCTCTGAGTGTTCCAGACTATGGAGAGCAAATAGAGAATTGATTACTGGCTAGACTGCTCTCTCCCCTTTGACTTCCCCTCTTCTCCTCATGGTCACCTCTATATCTCTCCTCCCTCTTCTCTTCCTCATGTAACTGCGTGAACCTCTCTGGGTGTCCCTCACTGTGAATAATCTTTTCACCATTAACTTAGATGTTTTGTCATCAGTGCTATATGGATGGAAAAGTCTCAGGCTACTATAAGAATAAGACTGAAAGCCAGAGGAAGAAGGCCTAAATCCAAAACTTGAGATCACCAGAAATCTCCTGCCTTCAGGGGCCATTAATCGACAAAAGCTCATCCAAAAACCTTAATAACTACACTGAAACCAAGCTCCACCCAAGAGCCAACAAGTTTCAGAGCAAGACACACCAAGCTATTTCTCCAACAAAGCAGGAACATAACCATGAGCACAAAAATACAGGCATCCAAAAGTCACACCAAACCCATAGACACCTCAAAACTCACCACTGGACACTTCACTGCACTCCAGAGAGAAGCGATCCAGCTCCACCCACCAGAACACCAACTCAAGCTTCCCTAACCAGGAAACCTTGACAAGCCACTTGTCCAACCCCACCCACAGGGAGGACCCTCCACGATAAAGAGGAACCACAAACTTCCACCATACAGATAGGCCACCCCAAACACAGCAAGCTGAATAAGATGAAAAGGCAGAGAAATATTCAGCAGGTAAAGGAACATGATAAATGCCCACAAAACCAAACAAAATAGGAGGAGATAGAGAGTCTAACTGAAAAAGAATTCTGAATAATGATAGTAAAAATGATCCAAAATCTTGAAAACAAAGTAGAGTTACAGATAAATAGGCTGGAGACAAGGATTGAGAAGATGCAAGAAATGTTTAACAAGGACCTAGAAGAAGTAAAAAAGAGTTATCAGTAATGAATAATGCAATAGCTGAGACCATATGATTATCTTAATAGATGCAAAGAAGGCCATTGACAAAATTCAACATCCATTTATGATTAAAAAAAAAACCCTCCTGAAAGCAGGCATAGAAGGAACATACCTCAATATAATAAAAGCCATATATGATAAATCCACAGCAAATATTATCCTCAATGGTGAAAAATTGAAAACATTTCCTCTAAAGTCAGGAACAAGACAAGGATGCCCACTCTCACCACTACTATTCAACACAGTTTTGGATGTTTTGGCCACAGCAATCAGAGCAGAAAAAGAAATAAAAGGAATCCAGATTGGAAAAGAAGAAGTAAAACTCTCACTGTTTGTAGATGACATGATCCTCTATATGCTGCTGCTGCTGCTGCTGCTGCTAAGTCGCTTCAGTCATGTCCGACTCTGTGCAATCCCAGAAACGGCAGCCCACCAGGCTCCTCTGTCCATGGGATTCTCCAGGCAAGAACACTGGAGTGGGTTGCCATTTCCTCCTCCATGCATGAAAGTGAAAAGTCAAAGTGAAGTCGCTCAGTCATGTCTGACTCTTAGCGACCCCATGGACTGCAGCCTACCAGGCTCCTCTGTCCATGGGATTTTCCAGGCAAGAGTACTGGAGTGGGGAGCCATTGCCTTCTCCAGATCCTCTACATAGAAAACCCTAAAGACTCCACCAGAAAATAACTAGATCTGACTTTATTTTTCTGTTCTCCAAACTCACTGTGAATGGTGATTGCAGCCATAAAATTAAAAGACACTTGCTCCTTGGAAGGAAAGTTATGACCAACCTAAATAGCATATTAAAAAGCAGAGACATTACTTTGTAAACAAAGGTCTGTCTAGTCAAGGCTATGGTTTTTCCAGTGGTCACATATGGATGTGAAAGTTGGACTGTGAAGAAACTTGAGTGCCGAAGAATTGATGCTTTTGAACTATGGTGTTGGAGAAGACTCTTGAGAGTCCCTTGGACTGCAAGGAGATCCAATTAGTCCTTTCTAAAGATCAGTCCTGGGTGTTCTTTGGAAGGACTGATGCTAAAGCTTAAATTTGACCACCTCATGTGAAGAGTTGACTCATTGGAAAAGACTCTGATGCTGGGAGGGATTGGGGGCAGGAGGAGAAGGGGACAACAGAGGATGAGATGACTGGATGGCATCACCGACTCGATGGACATGAGTTTGTGTGCACTCCCAGAGTTGGTGATGGACAGGGAAGGCTGGCATGCTGCAATTCTTGGGTTCGCAAAGAGTCGCACATGACTGAGCGACTGAACTGAACTGAATCAGTGAATACAGTAAGTTGCAGGATATAAAATTAATGCACAGAAATCCCTTGCATTCCTATACACTGACAATGAGAAAACAGAAAGAGAAATTAAGGAAACAATTGCATTCACCATTGCAACAAAAAGAATAACATAATTAGGAATAAATCTACCTGTAGAAACAAAAGACCTACATATAGAAAACTATAAAACACTGATGAAAGAAATCAAAGAGGACACAAATAGATGGAGAAATATACCATGTTCATGGATCAGAAGAATCAATATAGTGAAAATGAGTATACTACCCAAAGCAATCTATAGATTCAATGCAATCCCTATCAAGCTACCAACGGTATTTTTCACAGAATTAGAATAAATAATTTCACAATCTGTATGGAATTACAAAAAACCTCAAATAGTCAAAGCAATATTGAGAAAGACGAATGGAACTGGAGGAATCAACCTGCCTGACTTCAGGCTATACTACAAAGCAACAGTAATCAAGACAATATGGTACTGGCAAAGACAGAAATATAGATCAATGGAACAAAATAGAAAGCCCAGAGATAAATCCACCCACCTATGGACACCTTATCTTTGACAAAGGAGTCAAGAATATACAATGGAGAAAAGACAATCTCTTTAACAAGTGGTGCTGGGAAAACTGGACAACCACTTGTAAAAGAATGAAACTAGAATACTTTCTAACACCATCAGTTCAGTTCAGTTCAGTCGCTCAGTCATGTCCGACTCTTTGCGACCCCATGAATCGCAGCACGCCAGGCCTCCCTGTCCATCACCAACTCCTGGAGTTCACTCAGACTCATGTCCATCAAGTCAGTGATGCCATCGAGCCATCTCATCCTCTGTAGTCCCCTTCTCCTCATGCCCCCAGTCCCTCCCAGCATCAGAGTCTTTTCCAATGAGTCAACTCTTCTCATGAGGTGGCCAAAATCCTGGAGTTTCAGCTTTAGCAACATTCCTTCCAAAGAAATCCCACGGCTGATCTCCTTCAGAATGGACTGGTCGGATCTGCTTGCAGTCCAAGGGACTCTCAAGAGTCTTCTCCAACACCACAGTTCAAAAGCATCAATTCTTCGGTGCTCAGCCTTCTTCACAGTCCAACTCTCACATCCATACATGACCACAGGAAGAACCATAGCCTTGACTAGACGAACCTTTGTTGGCAAAGTAATGTCTCTGCTTTTGAATATGCTATCTAGGTTGGTCATAACTTTCCTTCCAAGGAGTAAGCGTCTTTTAATTTCATGGCTGCAGTCACCATCTTCAGTGATTTTGGAGCCCAAAAAAATAAAGTCTGACACTGTTTCCACTGTTTCCCCATCTGTTTCCCATGAAGTGATGGGACCAGATTCCATGATCTTCGTTTTCTGAATGTTGAGCTTTAAGCCAACTTTTTCACTCTCCTCTTTCACTTTCATCAAGAGACTTTTGAGTTCCTCTTCACTTTCTGCCATAAGGGTGGTGTCATCTGCATATCTGAGGTTATTGATATTTCTCCCGGCAATCTTGATTCCAGCTTATGTTTCTTCCAGTCCAATGTTTCTCATGATGTACTCTGCGTATAAGTTAAATAAGCAGGGTGACAATATACAGCCTTGACGTACTGCTTTTCCTATTGAGAACCAGTCTGTTGTTCCATGTCCAGTTCTAACTGTTGCTTCCTGATCTGCATACAGATTTCTCAAGAGGCAGGTCAGGTGGTCTGGGTATTCCCATCTCTTTCAGAATTTTCCACAGTTTATTGTGATCCACACAGTCAAAGGCTTTGGCATTGTCAATAAAGCAGAAATAGATGTTTTTCTGGAACTCTCTTGCTTCTTCCATGATCCAGCGGATGTTGGCAATTTGATCTCTGGTTCCTCTGCCTTTTCTAAAATCAGCTTGAACACCATACAGAACAATAAACTCAACATGGTTTAAAGATCTAAACGTAAGACCAGAAACTATAAAACTCCTAGAGGAGAACATAGGCAAAACACTCTCAGACATAAATCACAGCAGGATCCTCTATGACCCACCTCCCAGAGTAATGGAAATAAAAGCAAAAATAAGCAAATGGGACCTAATTAAACTTAAAAGCTTTTGCACAACGAAGGAAAGTATAAGCAAGGTGAAAAGACAGCCTTCAGAATGGGAGAAAATAATAGCAAATTAAGCAGCTGACAAAGAATTAGTCTCAGAAATATACAAGTAACTCCTGCAGCTCAATTCCAGAAAAATAAACAACCCAATCAAAAAATGGGCCAAAAAACTAAACAGTCATTTCTCCAAAGAAGACATACAGATGGCTTACAAACACATGAAAAGATGCTCAACATCATTCCATATCAGAGAAATGCAAATCAAAATCACAATGAGGTGCCATCTCACACCGGTCAGAATGGCTGCTCTCCAAAAGTCTACAAGCAATAAATGCTGGAGAGGGTGTGGAGAAAAAGAAATCCTCTTACACTGTTGATGTGAATGCAAACTAGTACAGCCACTATGGAGAATAGTGTGCAGATTCCTTAAAAAGCTGGAAATAGAACCGCCATATGACCCAGCAATCCCACTACTGGGCATACACACTAAGGAAACCAGAATTGAAAGAGACACGTGTACCCCATTGTTCATCGCAGCACTGTTTACAATAGCCAGGTCATGGAAGCAACCTAGATTTCCATTGGCAGATGAATGGATAAGAAAGCTGAGGTACATATACATAATGGAATATTACTCAGCCATTAAAAAGAATACATTTGAATCAGTTCTAATGAGGTGGATGAAACTGGAGCCTATTATACAGAGCAAAGTAAATCAGAAAGAAAAATACCAATATAGTATATTAATGCATACATATGGAGTTTAGAAAGATAGTAAATATCATCCTATATGCGAGACAGCAAAAAAGACACAGATATAAAGAACAGTGTTTTGGACTCTGTGGGAGAAGGCAATGGTGGGATGATTTGAGAGAATAGCATTGAGACATGTATATTATCATATGTGAAATGGATCGCCAGTCCAGGTTCAATGCATGAGACAGGGTGCTCAGGGCTGGTGCACTGGGATGACCCTGAGAGATGGGATGGGGAGGGAGGTGGGAAGGGGTTCAGGATGGGGTACACATGTACACCCACGGCTGATTAATGTGAATGTATGGCAAAAACCACCCCAATATTGTAAAGTAATTAGCCTCCAATTAAAATAATAAAAAAAGAAGAAAAGAAAAAGTAGAAAATAGACGGCTAACACTATCTCATTTCAAGGCTTATTATAAAGCTCTGGTAATCAAGATGGTGTGGCACAGTTATCAAGAGAGACAATTAGATCAGTTGGATAATACAGTGAATTCATATACAGACCCATACATATTTTGACAACTAAGTTTTGAAAAAAATACAAAGATAATTCAGTGGGGAAAAGAACTCTTGGAAATAAATGGGGCTGACAGAATTCAGTTCAGTTCAGTTCAGTTGCTCAGTCGTGTCCAACTCTTTGCGACCCCATGAATTGCAGCACGCCAGGCCTCCCTGTCCATCACCGACTCCTGGAGTTCACTCACTCTCACTTCCATCGAGTTGGTGATGCCATCCAGACATCTCATCCTCTGTCATCCCCTTCTCCTCCTGCCCCCAATCCCTCCCAGCATCAGAGTCTTTTCCAATGAGTCAACTCTTCGCATGAGGTGACCAAAGTACTGGAGTTTCAGCTTTAGCATCATTCCTTCCAAAGAACACCCAGGGCTGATCTCCTTCAGAATGGACTGGTTGTATCTCCTTGCAGTCCAAGGGACTCTCAAGAGTCTTCTCCAACAGAATAGGATAGTGCTAATATACATGCTTATAGACTTAAATGCAAAACCTAAAACTATAAAAGAAGTTAGAAGGAACATTAGAGAAAATCTTTGTGACCTTGGGTTAGGCAAAGATTTCTTCAATATGATATCAAAATCATGACCTATAAAATAAATAATTGATAAACTAAACTTTATTGAAATTAAAATTTACTTTCAGAAACACACTGTTAAGAGAATGGAAAGGCAGATAATAGAATTGGAGAAAATATGTTCAAGGTATATATCTGTTAATGCTTCCCTGGTGGCTCAGATGGTAAGAAATTTCCCTGTAATGAAGGAGACCTGGAGACACAGACTCAAACCCTGAGTTGGAAGATCCCCTGGAGAAGGGAATGGCTACCCACTCCAGTGTTCTTGGGGCTTTTCTGGTGACACAGACAATAAAGGATCTGCCTCCAATGCAGGAGACCCGGAGACTCAGGCTCCATCCCTGGGCTGGGAAGATCCCCAGGAGAAGGGCCTGGCAAGGGACTTGAATCCAAAATATATGTTCAAAGTATAATAATAATAAAATGAAGAACCCAATTTAAAAAGAGCCAGTGCAAGGGAATTTGGGGAGTGGTATAACTGTTCTTTATGATAATGTGGTAATCAATATATGACTCTATGTATTTGTCAAATCTCATAGAAATGTACCGCACAAAGCATGAATATTACTGTATGTGAATATACAAATATCAAACAGACTGTGTTGTAAATGATTATTGTAAGGCTATAAAAAGAGTGTGTGTGTGTTAGTCGCTAAGTCCTGTCTGACTCTTTGCGACCCCATGGACTATAGCCTGCAAGGCTTGTCTGTCCAAGGAGTTCTCCAGGCAAGAATACTGGAGTGGGTTGCCATTCCCTGCTTCAGGGGATCTTCCCTACCCAGGGATCGAACTTGGGTCTCCCACAGTGCAGGCAGATTCTTTACTACCTGAGCCACCAAGGAATAAAAAGAGAATTGTATAAATACTGTACTCTAGTTGGTAAATGTGTTTCACATGAAAGTGTGCTATTTTGAAGCTGGTTGCATGTATGCTATGGTTAAACAAATAAGTAGATAAATTGTGGAAAATGGGAACTAGGTTTCTCACTGTCAGAGAAGCTACAAATAGGCAAAGGGAAAAGGTGAAAACGAACTTTGGGGTTCTGGATTAGAGTTGAAGATATCAGTATGAACTCATATTTCTATACTCAGATATATATTTTAACACATAAATAATTATATATGTTTGTGTATACATGAGCCAGCAACATATATTTTCTAGCTCTGTCTACTAAAAAGATCCAGTAGCAATGATATCCTAGGAATAAGGTACAGATTCAGTGCCCAGATCTTGGTTTCTAAATCATATTTTCCAATAAAAGAAACCACAGCACCTTGGCGAAATTGGTGATGGTAGAGTTGGGGTTGGAAAAGCACAAAATTAGTTTGCAGCTTATTTTGTGTCAGAAAGCAAGAGAGTTCTCACAGAGCAAACAAAAGCATGTCAAGGGGATACAAGAGCCAATCTGAAAGATCCCCTAATGGTCAAGTCTGGAACAATTTGAGAACAAAATAAATAAAATAGCATGGTATTGAATTATAACCCAAAGAGTGAAATAAATATATACGATTTTAAAAGACAGTTAAAGATTAATGATAGAGTGAGTAAGTAAATGGAGGAGAAGTGAGAAATATCCTTTACTAGAGCATTCCAAAAAATAAGTGTAGAAGGAATGAGGGAAATAGGAAATCACCATTAGCAAAATAGTGAAAATTGCTTCAGGAAGAACCACTGATCAAGGCTAAAGTTAGTGAGTGAATAGTTGAAAATAAATAAAATAATCAAGTAACTTCATATATCTCCCCCATAATATGTATTAATTCTTATATATAAATGGTGTAAAATTATTGTATTTATTAATTACTGTGATTGCTGTAACATATGGCCAGCCACTCATTCTTAGCTATGTCTCTCTCCATGAGATGGAGTTAAATTCTCCTCAGCTTGAGTGTGAACTGGACCCTGTGACTTGTTCTAACTAATAGAGTATAGAAAGGGAGAAAGAGTAACTTTACAGAGGAGAAAACTTGCAGGTATCACCGTAACCAAGTGGTCTACATCAATAATGCCAGTGGTTATTCATACTGATATCATGTACCCCTGATAGGATGTGACGAGAAGGGTACTTCATATCTCTGGTATTTGTTCCCTAAACCGACAACTGCAATGAAATCATGAGAAAATAATAGACAAAAACACAAATCAAAGAACATTCTACAAAATATCTGACTTGTCCTCTTCAAAAATACTGTGGTCATGAAAAACCAAGAAAGGTTGAGAAACAGTTGCTGATTGAAAGAGACTAAGGACATTCACCAGCTAAATGAGAAGAGGTATCTTGAAGTGGGTTTTGGAAAAGCAAAAGGAAATTAGTGGAAGAACTAAGTGAAATCTGGAAAAAGTCAATATTTTGGCTAATAGTATTACATTAATGTTAAATTTTAAATATTTTTTTAAATTGAAGTATAGTTTATCTACAATGCTGTGCCAATCTCTGCTGTACAGCAGAGTGACTCAGTTATACACATATATATATATATTTTAAAAATATTTTCCATTATGGATTATCCCGGGAGATTGGATAAGTTTTTATTTTTAATAAATGCGTTATGGTCATGTAAGATGTTAACATTAGGGAAAGCAGAGTGAAGGGTATATAGGAACTCTCTGTACTCTTTACAACTCTTCTGTAAATTTAAATGTGTTTCAAAATTAAAAGTTTTATGAAAATGAGCAAAGTTTTAAACTAATACTTCACCAAAAAATGTATACTGATACCAAATAAGCAAATAAAAAGATTATCATTGTCATGACATATTAGGGAAGTGCAAATTAATACTACAATAGCAATACTGGTACAAACATTAGAATCACTGAGATTAAATAAAAATAAAATAACCCAGCTAACCATACTGAATGTTGGTAAGAATGCAGAGCAGCTGGAATTCTCCTAATTGCTGGTAAAAATGTAAAATAACCCTACCATTTTGGAAAACTGTTTGGTAGCTTCTTAAACAGTTAATTTTACAGCTACCATACAATCTAGCAAGAGAAAAATAGCACAAATTCATATATAGACTTGTACACAAATGTTCATAACCATTTATCTTGTAATAGCCAAAAACATGCAGACAACTAAAATATCCATCAAGAAATGAATAGATAAATTGTGGATTGTTCATTTAATAAAATACTACTCCTCAGTCAAAGAAATAAAATACTGATACAGACAACAAGGTGGGTGAATTTCACACTGATTACGTTGAGAGAAAGAAGTTAGACAAAAATAATATTGCATTGGCCAAGAAGTCCGTTAAGGCTTTTACAGAAGATGTTGCAGAAAAACCCAAATGAACTTTAATGTATGACTTCATTTGTACCATACTCTAGAAAATGCAAACCAATTTCTATAGTGACAGAAAGCAGATGAAGGGTTACTTGGGGAGAGAAAGATGAGTCCTTGATGGAAGAGAGAGATTACCAAGAGGCATGAGGAAACTTTGGGAGTCCACCATCTGGATTGTGGCAGCATATTCATGGGTGCATACACATATTAAAACTTTTCAGATTATATATGGTAAATATGTCCAGTTTATTATATGCCAATCATCCTCCAATATATCTGTTAAGGGTATTATACCTATTCTTATATTATGTAATTAATCTTAAGAATATATGAATTTTAGTTAATTAGCACAATGCAATATGTAAATTTAAATCTAATGAAATAGTGGTTAAAGTATTGGTTCTCAAACTTTAGCATGCATTGGAATCTCCTCCTGGGGCTTTCTCAAACACAAATTTCTGGGCTTCACTCCTAGTGTCTTTAATTCACTAGATTTGGAGTTGTACCTGATGATTTGCATTTCTCATAGGTTCCCAGATGATGCTGGCTTTGAGAATCTTGCTTTAAAGTATTGGTTTGGGGATCAGAAACACCTAGGTTTCAATCCTGGATATTTTGTTTACTAATAGCATGACTTCATTGCATTTTTTTATGTCTCTAAGGAATAGATTCCTCTAATGTAAAATGGGGATGGTAATATTTGTCTCACAGGATCATTGTACAAATTAAATGATTATAGTGATTAGCATAATAATTATTGATATAATAAGCAACCATTAAGTGGTAAATAGTATCATTATTATGACATATTCTAGGCCACTCATCTTTCAATGGGTGCTTTGGTTCACCCATATTTTGCAGAGTGGAGAAAATTAATGAATAAGCCAAGTATTAAATGTATGAGGCTTGAATAAGGACAAACTTTATTATTAACCACTGTAGGTATGGATTTTTCTTCCTTAGATGTTGATAGCAATGAAACTATAAACATATTCTCCTGGGCTGGCTTGATTTTGCTTGCTCACGTTCTTGCTACTTCAAACAGTACTAGATGTACTTTGTTGAAAATTGCAAGGTCACATTTATACAATTAATATACAGGCTGCTGCTGCTGCTGCTAAGTCGCTTCAGTCATGTCCGACTCTGTGCAACCCCATGGACAGCAGCCCACCAGGCTCCCCCGTCCCTGGGATTCTCCAGGCAAGAACACTGGAGTGGGTTGCCATTTCCTTCTCCAATGCATGAAAGTGAAAAGTGAAAGTGAAGTCGCTCAGTTGTGTCCGACTCTTAGCGACCCCATGGACTGCAGCCCACCAGGCTCCTCTGTCCATGGGATTTTCCAGGCAAGAGTACTGGAGTGGGGTGCCATTGCCTTCTCCGAATATACAGGCAGCTCTCATTAATCACAGATTTCATATTTGCAAATTCACCTATTCCCTAAATTTTATATGTAACCTCCCAAATCAATAATTGTGAGATTTGCACAGTGGACATGTGCAGAGTGGCAAACTATTTGAGCTTCTTAAAACTCACACTCTCAGCTGAGGTGGAACAAGATGACTCTCTGCCTTTTGTTTTAGCTCTCATGCTATACGTCACTCTCCTTTTCACAATTTATTTAGTTCCATGTTTTGTGTGTGTTTTTTTTTTAATAGTTTTGTGTTTCTTGTTTGGTGATTTTACATTGAAAATTGCCCTCAAGCATAGTGTCAAAGTGCTGTTTAGGGTTCCTATGTACAAGAAAGCTGTGATGTGCCTTACTCGTGCATTTGGATAAGCTTTTCTCAGACATGGCTTACAGTCTGCTGTAAGTGCTGCTGGCTATAAGCCAGTATTAGTGGATCAGTCATATAAAATAAAATAAAGGGTCTTTGAACACACAAAAAACAAAGATTGTCTACTGACTAGTTGACAAAAATGTTGTGCCCACAAGCCCTTAGAAATCTAATCCTGTGTTTCCCCTGGGAGCACTGGTTCAGCATTTGAGTTCCCAGCAACTTTATAAAACCACAAATAATGAGAACTGACTGTGTATAACCATGTACCACCTATGCAGTTGACCCCAAAGTCAAGGAAAAACCACCAGAGAAGCTGGCAAGCACCCAACATTGAAATCAGCATCTTGGGAAGGGGTGAAATGCTTACCAGAAGCTTTGTGGTATCACAGATGTCTGTTGTATTAATAAATATTTGGATATAGGTAAGGGTCTGGTCCCCATATTAATTTTCCACCCTCCTCCTCTAGGGAGGTGGTTCAGCCTGCACTGAAGAGCCATTTGCTTTACCAGTCATCTCTTCCCCTCTTCATGCCCTACTAAGGCAGAGAGACTAAACTGTTTGTTGCACATTGTTGTTGGTCAGGGTCAGGCCCTATGCATTTTTATGTCACAGAAAATGGAGAAAAAGGGACAGAAAAGAGTTGGAGAACACTCCCAGGGTATGTTGTAGAGAGAGACTAGTAATGGGACCTCTGCTTAAGTGACTAGTTTTTTGTTTTTTGTTTTTGTCTTGCTTACTGAGATTTTCCTCTAGCATTAATAAGAAGTCTTAATCACAGTGACATGTTACTGTTCCCCATTCAGATTTCTTTGACTTGTCTGTGGTTTCCCTCTGAACTTTTGGAAGAAGATTACATGAAAATCTTTCATTCAAAAAATGAGGGGACAGAGACCAATTGTTGATGATCAGAGAGTGAGAAGAGGAGAGGAATTTGTTTCAGAGAATATAGCAGAACTAGCCTTTAAATCTTTTAACATCTAGCCCTAAGGTTCTGATTTTTAGAGTTGAAAAGAATGCCACAAGTTATTTTTTTAAAGCATGGACGAGTTTTGACACTTCAGGTTGCACCTAAATAGCTGAAAAACCTTTTAAAAATATTCTCTGAAGAAAATGTAACTGTGCATATCTGAACTGGAGTTTTGAAAATAGGTACTGTGCAGTTCTTTGGTAATACGATTTAAGGAAAATGGAAAAACTTCTTGCAGAGAACAATTTGGAAAGTATGGAGCTGGGGAGTAGATATGCATGCCTGACTCTATAGAATTTGTTCCTATATAGACAGAGCAACAGGAGTCTTTTTGAATAATATCTTTATGAGTCATAGGAAAAGAAACTGCAAGGGACTTTGGACTGATAGCCTCATCCTTAAGCCTTAAGGTTTAAGGTTCAAACATAAGTGGTAACATAGGTCATTTTCATCCTCTAGATGAGTGAGTGTCCTGAAAAAGGCCAGTTGACACTCTAAAGTAGGGAATCATAGACTCATGGATGTACCCAAGTTCCATGTCCAGGTACTGGCAAGGGATACCAGCTTTGAGTGAAGTATCAGATAACATCCTCAAATCTCTTAATTTGTCCTGAGAAAGCTGATCTATATGTCTATAGGAGGGTGCAGTGTGCAAAAAAATTGGGAAAGTAAACTCCCAATTAAAAGAGCAGAAATCCTGGTGGTAAGAGGGTCCTCTCAATTTAGAACACAGTCAATGTGTGTCTGGGTGTGTTGAGGTAAGGGGGAACAGAGCAGCAAAGTACCTGGTGACACTGGGTCCATATTGGCAGTGAAGTTGATAACAAATCTTAATGCAACACCTGAGGGTGAGAGGGTAACAGGCAGGAAGGCTAGGGGTCCCCAAATGGAGGAAATAGGCTGCAAGTGTCAGAAATTTTTTCCTCTCTCTTAAGCATATTGAAAAGCAGAGACATTACTTTGCCAACAAAGGTCCGTCTAGTCAAGGCTATGGTTTTTCCTGTGGTCATGTACGGATGTGAGAGTTGGACTGTGAAGAAAGCTGAATGCCGAAGAATTGATGCTTTTGAACTGTGGTGTTGGAGAAGACTCTTGAGAGTCCCTTGGACTGCAAGGAGATCCAACCAGTCCATTCTGAAGGAGATCAGCTCTGGGATTTCTTTGGAAGGAATGATGCTAAAGCTGAAACCCCAGTACTTTGGCCACCTCATGTGAAGAGTTGACTCATTGGAAAAGACCCTGATGCTGGGAGGGATTGGGGGCAGGAGGAGAAGGGGATGACAGAGGATGAGATGGCTGGATGGCATCACTGACTCGATGGATGTGAGTCTAACTCCGGGAGTTGGTGATGGACAGGGAGGCTTGGCGTGCTGCGATTCATGGGGTCACAAAGAGTCAGACACGACTGAGCGACTGAACTGAACTGAACTGAACTGAACTGAAGCAGCAGGAGGAAACAAACCACAAGTGCCAGATGCTTTTTTCCCTTCTCTATACAAAATTACAGTCCATGGGGTCACAAGAGTCAGATACAACTTAGCAACTAAACCACCACCACCACCACCATACAAAGTTAAAAGGAAGTTTCTTTTAAAATTCTGTGTTGCCACGATGACAACTGGTTCCACTGGAACTTAACTTTTCTCAAACCTAGAGCTAACCATTGCATTTTTCTTATGGAAATGTTTTTCTTAAGCTATGTTAATGAACTATGTATTTACCTTAGACTCTGTCTTTCTTCAAGTCAGTTCCACCTAAGACTCAGAACAGATAATGGCTCAACAAACCAGTAGGTTTTACTCATGGAACTGTTCTCTTAAGCTATGTTAATGAAACTATGTATTTGCTCTGAAATCTGCCTTTCTTCAAGATTCATGTCAATTGTTTTATGGCCCGGGATGACTCATCTTGTGTCAATGCTATCTCAAAATGCATGTTGTGGGTGTGGGGCCTGGTGCCACTCTGAGTTTTGAGGCATTTCCTTTTTCTAGTTAGCAGCCTCCTAATAGGTATATAACTTCTTGCTAAAAACTAGCAAGGGGGCACTCTTTCTGCTTCCTTCTGATGTCTATGTCAGAAGCTTTCTCTGTCTCTTTTATACTTTAATAAAACTTTATTACACAAAAGCTCTGAGCAATCATGTCTCGTCACTGGCCCCGGCTCGAATTCCTCTCCTCCAGAGGCCATGAATTCTGGCATCATTCACAGCTCATAGCAGCAAACTTTCAGAGGGGACTTCCCTGGTAGCCTAGTGGTTAAGACTGTGCTTCCACTGCAGAAAGCATGGATTCGATCCCTGATTGGGGAACTAAGATCCCACATGGCACAGCCAAAAAAAAAAAAAAAAAAATCCCTAATGCAACACCTGATGATTAAAGCCCCATAAAGCTAGAAAAATGTGGCAGCAACAGATGGAATAGCGAAATTGTAAAGTCCAATAGGAAGTCATGAACTGATACTGATTCAGCCAAGGGAGATGAAGGGGACTTGGGTAGAGGACAGCTTGAGGTCCTCACAAATTTTCTGGTGGGGTGCACCAATCCAGTGAGTATTTTCACTATAATTGCTACTCTTATGCACATGACTAAAAGTCCTTCCCAGACTCATGCATTGTGACCTGAAGAAACAAGGATTACTCAAGCAGCATACTGCTCAGTGGCTGAAGTTTGGTGACAGAGAGAGAATCAAGTATAGCAAGTATGTATAGAGAGCCACAGTGCATACTGTTAATACATACTTAGTGGGAGTAAAGACACATTTAAAAATTTCAGAAAATAGTTGAAAGCACAAGGGTCATCATCAATACAATCAGCAATAATAGAACACTTACCATATACTGAATACTGAGAAGGCAATGGCACCCCACTCCAGTACTCTTGCCTGGAAAATCCCATGGACAGAGGAGCCTGGTAGGCTGCAGTCCATGGGGTCGCTAAGAGTCGGACACGACTGAGTGACTTCACTTTCACTTTTCACTTTCATGCATTGGAGGAGGAAATGGCAACCCACTCCAGTGTTCTTGCCTGGAGAATCCCAGGGATGGGGGAGCCTGGTGGGCTGCCGTCTATGGGGTCGCACAGAGTCGGACACGACTGAAGTGACTTAGCATAGCATGCAAAATGAGAACTATCAAGGCAAGCAAAAACTATATTCGTGGTGTATTAAGAACTATACTACTGTGTGTGACTGATTAGAGCTAGAATAGAGGAAAAAATGAAGTGTTTTGGTTGAAGGAGCAAAAAATTGAAATGGCTATGAAATAGTGGCAAGGTGGTATATTGAAAAAAGGATTGGATCGGGAGTTGACAGCTGTTCATTTGGAATTTGAGTCCTGATTATAGCATTTTAAAATTAGAAAACTATATCAAGAGAGGTAATTTACCCAAATTGCAAGATTAGAGTATTGTTAGAATAGAGATTAGCTCTATCACTTGTAGACCATGCTCCTTCCACTCCACCTCACTTATGTATCCCTTAAGATACATAAGGGCAGTATCTTAAGCCTTATGGTCAGTGACACTTTTACAGAAATACTTTATAAAGAAAAGGGAGAGACTAGCAGCCACGTGTTATTTAGTCTTCTGGGTTATAGTGCCTGCATTTAGACATGATGACAGCATGTGCTTAAAAGCTCCAGCCTGCCTATTATTAAATATTAAAGACATTCTTTAGCACTCTTGCGGTTCTTAACACAGTAAGACTTTGCAGCTAAGGTGGTTTCAGAGTTGGGGGAGATGGAATTTCGCAAATGCCTATTGTAAAACAAAGTAAAATTACCTTGGTCATAAAGAACATAATCATTTTCTTAATGAACACACCCTGGAACCCTAACAGCAGTATATCAGGATCATTTACAATCTATCAGGCAGTTAGTGACAAAGAATCTCCCTCTTGCCTTCTCCTCCTTCCACCACCCCATTGCAGTGTAGTCAAGGGTCTGCTTCCAGAATGTGAAAATGTGTCTCTAGGGATATTGTGTTAGGCAAATGAAAGCAAGAAACTAATCTTGGGGATCTGGTCTACCTCTGAAAGAGAAGAACAAAAGGGCACTGAATTAATGCCTAGAATTTCATGTCAGATTCTTGATTGTTTGGGAAATGTTTTGACTGCACTATGGAATGCAATTTTTTTCTAAGTTGCGTTCCCCTTAGTCTTCCACTCCTCCCACTTAAAAGAGGCTTCATTAATGGAAAAATTGAGGTGTTGGGGTTCATCTCACTTATCCTGAAATCTCCTGCTATGGTGCTCCGGATCAACAGTAGTTTCTCTGATGCTCTGGCATACCTGGAGGTCAGTGGGACCAAAAAGCCTCCCTTAATTCACTGAAAGGTAACATGCATCTATTAGCATTTATTTTATGCTAAGTATTTGCTAAGTTTTATGCGTTTTACTTTTTAATCCTCACAGAGGTAAGTATTATTGTTCCTACATGTCTGCAGATGATGAAATGGGTCTAGAGAGACCAAACAACTTGTCCTGGGTTATATAACCAGCAAAAGGCTAAAGAATACTCATAAATTCCCTGCTTACATGTTTGATGAAGATAAATGAATGAATTTCCAATAAAAAAATGTCTCCTAGCACTTTTCTATCCAATTTGGAACTCTTAGGTCTAACATAAAAGTCCTGGTGTTGCCTTTGAAACACTAAAATTTAGGAACAGAAACATCACTTTCTCATCCTATGGTAGACTCAGGATTCACCTTCAAATGAAGAAGTGTGCTTCCTTTTATTCAAATATTGCACAGGCCAACAACACATGAGTAAAATCAGTCAGTCAATCAATAAAACATCTGCATGCCATTTCCTAGACATCTTCTTTCCCCTCCTCTTACCTTCTGTCCTTATTCAACTTCTCAAATTCTTGTTTGGATGTATTAAAATGAAATTAAACCTTTTCTTTAAAATCTTCAATAATTTTTCACTCCTTAGCATGAGAAGAATTATTTTCCAGCTTCATCATGCATACTACAACTATATTTCTAAGAAATATAAAAACACCTAAGCAATGTAAATGCTTCTAGTAACACATCAACTGAAAAAACTCCCTTAAAAGTTCCTTCAAAAAATTTAGAAATTCAGATCTTGGTTTCTAATATCATTTTCCAATAAAAGGATCTAGGGCTTCTTGGGAAAATGACTGATTCTAGGACTCAGGTTCCATCCCTGGGTCAGGAAGATCCCCTGGAGGAAGGCACAGCAAACCACTCCAGTATTTTTGCCTGGAGAATCCCATGGATAGATGAGCCTGGTGGGCTACAGTCCTTGGGGTCGCACTGAGTCAGACACAATTGAAGCAATTTAGCATGCATGCACAGAACTGGGGCAGGAAATACACAAGATGTACCTGGAGCATCTTGTAGTGCCAGAGAGTAGTGAAGTGCTCAAACAAATGTAACCACAATGATGGGGTAGGTCAAAGGGGCACATAAACCAGCTGAAAGAGTTTCCAATGGCAAAAGTTGGAACAATTTAAATTTACATTATAACCCAAAGTATAAGATAAATATCCATGAGTCCATTTGGAATATGAATGACTGACTGAATAGACAAATAAATGAGGGAGTATAGGCAAACCTTCTGTGTAGAATTTGAAATAATTTATGTAACTACTTTAACTCAAGTAGGTAGAACATAATTCTTCATTTTTTGAGTATGGACTACACTTAATGAATAGCTTCCAAAGAGTACGGTGTGGAAAGGAAGAGAAACAAAAGAGTAGCTTACACTGTAGAAATGTGACAAACTGTATCAGTGAGATGATCAAGGTTAACATCAACAGTGATTAGTTATGGTGATGGTATGCAATCTTGATATGATGTGCTGAGAATGGCACTTCACCCCTGTGATTTTTCTCCCCTAAACCTATAAGCCTAGCTCAATAATCAGAAAAAACATCAGACAAATCCCAAGTGAGGGATAATCTATAAAATACCTGACCACTACTTCTCAAAACTGTCAAAGTCATCAAAACCAGGGAAAGTTTGAGAAATTGCTATAGCCAAGAGGAGTCTAAGGAAGCATGATGACATGTCATATGGTGTCCTGGATAGGATCCTGGAACAGATCCCAAGGGACATTGGGTAAAAAACAAGAAAATCTGAATATTTGTAGTGAATACTGTATCAATATTAATTCATTAATTGTGACAAATGTACCATAGTAATATAAGATAGTAATAATAGGAGGAACATGGTGTGGGGTATTTAGGAATTCATATTCTCTTCACAATTTTTCTGTAACTCTAAAGGACAATCTCTTTAACAAGTGGTGCTGGGAAAACTGGTCAACCACTTGTAAAAGAATGAAACTAGAACACTTTCTAACACCATACACAAAAATAAACTCAAAATGGATTAAAGATCTAAATGTAAGACCAGAAACTATAAAACTGCTAGAGGTGAACGTAGGCAAAACACTCTCAGACATAAATCACAGCAGGATCCTCTATGACCCACCTCCCAGAATATTGGAAATAAAAGCAAAAATAAACAAATGGGACCTAAATAAAATTAAAAGCTTCTGCACAACAAAGGAAACTATAAGCAAGGTGAAAAGACAGCCTTCAGAATGGGAGAAAATAATAGCAAATGAAGCAACTGACAAAGAACTAATCTCAAAAATATACAAGCAACTCCTGCAGCTCAATTCCAGAAAAATAAATGACCCAATCAAAAAATGGGCCAAAGAACTAAATAGACATTTCTCCAAAGAAGACATACAGATGGCTAACAAACACATGAAAAGATGCTCAACATCACTCATTATCAGAGAAATGCAAATCAAAACCACAATAAATGCTGGAAAGGGTGTGGAGAAAAGGGAACCCTCTTACATTGTTGGTGGGAATGCAAACTAGTACAGCCACTATGGAGAACAATGTGGAGATTCCTTAAAAAACTGGAAATAGAACTGCCTTATGATCCAGCAATCCCACTGCTGGGCATACACACCGAGGAAAACAAAATTGAAAGAGACACATGTACCCCAATGTTCATTGCACCACTGTTTATAATAGCCAGGACATGGAAGCAACCTAGATGTCCATCAGCAGACGAATGGATAAGAAAGATGTGGTACATATACACAATGGAGTATTAATCAGCCATTAAAAAGAATACATTTGAATCAGTTCTAATGAAGTGGATGAAACTGGAGCCTATTATACAGAGTGAAGTAAGCCAGAAAGAAAAACACCAATATAGTATACTAACACATATATATAGAATTTAGAAAGATGGTAATGATAACCCTGTATGCAAGACAGCAAAAGAGACACAGATGTATAGAACAGTCTTTTGGACTCTGTGGGAGAGGGAGAGGGGGGGATGATTTTGGAGAATGGCATTGAAACATGTATAATATCATATAAGAAATGAATTGCCAGTCCAGGTTCGATGCAGGATACAGGATGCTTGGGGCTGGTGCACTGGGATGACCCAGAGGGATGGTACCGGGAGGGAGGAGGGAGGGAGGTTCAGGATGGGGAACACGTGTACACCCGTGGTGGATTCATGTTGATGTATGGCAAAACCAATACAATATTGTAAAGTAATTAGCCTCCAATTAAAATAAATAAATTTAAATTGTAAAAAATAAAAGTATTTTGAAATAAAAAGTTAATTTAACAAAATGAACTAAAAGCCAATTCAAATCATGCTGTACCAGTTTCCCAGGGGAAGAGGGTGGAAACTGAATATGGACCCCAGACCTTCGCTTATATATAAACATCTATTGAAGTACCCCTTATGATCCAATTTGTTGAATTATTAACCCATCTGTGAGTTTCCATCACTCATGTTGGCATACATCTGGTAATGGAGTTGGTATCTATATGTAGCTTCTACAGTAAGCTTCATGACCCCTCTTCTCCTTCCCCCTACTTCCCACTCACCCACTATACCATCTCAGAATCAAGCAACAGTGTTAACTCAAAAAATGTATATATACCACATTAGAGGACCTCGTTAAGAAATTGGTATCATAGGAGGTTAATTCACTAGATTTTTCACTGCTGACAATATTAATTTATTTTGATTTTTATTACTTTTTCACACTTGTGCTCTAACCAGTGCAAGTAAGATATTGAATGCAATAAGTCTCAGTTGCTTTTTCCCTCGGTTTTCCATTTCAACACTCTTGTCTATGTCAGCACTGAATATGGGGTGGGTAAAGTTTAAAATAAGGAAGATTGCCTAGGATAGATTGAGAAAAGTTTGTACCTGAAGTGAAGTTTACTCATTATACTTCTTATATCCCCTTTTAAGTTCTCTAATTGGAGTCAGAAACTGAACTTTATTGTGGTTTCCCAACAAGAGCAAATCCAATCCTCCTAAAATAGAGTCTAATGATGCTGTTCTGCAAAGAATATAATCAATCTGATTTCCATATTGACCATCTGGTGATGTACATGTGTAGAGTCTTCTCCTGTGTTGTTGGAAGAGGGTGTTTGCTATGACTGGTGAATTATCTTGGGAAAACCCTATTACCCTTTACCTGCTTTGTTTTGTACTCCAAGGCCAAATTTGCCCATTACTGCAGGTATCTCTTGACTTCTTACTATAGCATTCCAGTCCCCTGTAATGAAAAGGACATCTTTTTTGGGTATTAGCTCTAGAAGGTCTTATAGGTCCTCATGGACCTGTTCAACTTCGGCTTCTTCAGCATTATTGGTCAGGGCATAGACTTGGATTACTGTGATATTGAATGGTTTACTTGGAAATGAAGAGAGATCATTCTGTCATTTTTGAGATTGCATTCAAGTACTGCATTTCGGACTCTTTTGTTGACTATGATGGCTACTCCGTTTCTTCTAAGGGATTCTTGCCCACAGTAGTAGATATAATGGTCATCTGAGTTAAATTCACCCATTCCAGTCCATTTTAGTTCACTGATTCCTAAAATGTCAGTGTTAACTCTTGCCACCTCCTGTTTGACCACTTCCCATTTGCCTTGATACATGGACCTAACATTCCAGGTTCCTATGCAATATTGCTCTTACAGCATCAGACCTTGCTTCCATAACCAGTCACATCCACAACTGGGTGTTGTTTTTGCTTTGGCTCCATCTTCTCATTCTTTCTGGAGGTATTTCTCCACTGATCTCCAGTCGCATATTGGGCTCCTACCAACCTGGGGAGTTCATCTTTCAGTGTCCTATCTTTTTGCCTTTTCATACTGTTCATGGGGTTCTCAAGGCAAGAATATTGAAGTGGTTTGCCATTCCCTTCTCCAGTAGACCACATTTTGTCAGAACTCTCCACCATGACCTGTCTGTCTTGGGTGGCCCTACATGGCATGGCTCATAGTTTCATTGAGTTGGACAAGGCTATGGTCCCTGTGATCAGTTTGGTTAGTTTTCTGTGATTTTGGTTTTCATTCTGTCTGCCCTCTGATGGAGAAGGATAAGAGGCTTATAGAAGCTTCCTGATGGGAGAGACTGACTATGGGGGAAACTGGGTCTTGTTCTGATGGGTGGGGCCATGCTCAGCAAATCTTTAATTCAATTTTCTGTTGATGGTCCGGGCTGTATTCCCTCCCTGCTATTTACCTGGGGCCAAACTATGGTGGGGTAATGAAGATAATGTGGACCTCCTTCAAAAGGTCCCATGCATGCACTGTCACACTCAGTGCCCCCGATCCTGCAGCAGGCCACTGCCAACCCACATCTCTGCCAACCCACACCTCCACTGGCAACTCATGGGCACTCACAGGAAGTCTGGGTCAGTCTCTTGTGGGGTCACTGCTCCTTTCTCCTGGGACCTGTTGTGCACAAGGTTTTGTTTGTGCCCTCCAAGAGTCTGTTTCCCCAGTCCTGTGTAAGTTCTGGCAGTTCTATGGTGGGGCAACCTCCTCCAAAAGGGCTTATGCCATGCCCAGGTCTGCTGTACCCAGAGCTCCTGCCCCTGTGGCAGGCCACTGCTGACCTAGAAGAAAAGCTATGACCAACCTAGACAGCATATTAAAAAGCAGAGATATTACTTTGCCAACAAAGGTCCATCTAGTCAAAGCTATGGTTTTCCCAATAGTCATGTATGGATGTGAGAGTTGGACTATAAAGAAAGCTGAGTGATGAAGAATTGATGCTTTTGAACTATGGTATTAGAGAAGACTCTTGAGAGTCCCTTGGACTGAAAGGAGATCCAACCAGTCAATCCTAAAGGAAATCAGTCCTGAATATTCATTGGAAGGACTGATGCTGAAGCTGAAGCTCCAATACTTTGGCCACCTGATGGGAAGAACTGACTCCTTGGAAAAGACCCTGGGAAACATTGAAGGCAGGAGGAAAAGGGGATGACAGAGGATGAGGTGGTTAGATGGCATCACCGACTCAATGGACATGAGTTTGAGTAAGCTCTGGGAGTTGGTGATGTACAGGCAACCCTGGTGTGCTGCAGTCCATGGGGTCGCAAAGAGTCGGACATGACTGAGCAACTGAACTGAACTAAACTGATGTTGTTCTACCTCTTTATCTTCCCTTTAAACAATTCTTCTTTATTCAGTGCTTTTATTTTTGTCAGCTGTTAAAAGGGAAGAAATTCATATTCCTATTACATTAAGGAGTGACTGGTAGAAAACAAGAGCTGTTCTTCTTGAAGGTATTGCATGTTAAAAAGATTCCCTGTAATGGCACTCCTATAGTAAAGAGTATAACAGGAAGTTGTGAGGGATATGTTTTAATGCAGAGATCTTTCTTATATTCCCCAAGTTTAGGGAGAACATGCTTAAATCAGGTCTTGCCCAGGACAAGACCAGGCTTTCCCAAGACAATCATGTTATCACCTGTTGTCAAGGAGTAATTATGGAAACTGGTGGAAACTAGTTTTACTCTCAAAATTTCCCTAATTTGTATGATAAATTATATGAACACCTATCAAATTCACCCAAGGTGAAATCTCATTTCAGCACATCAGTTTTTATATATGAAGTGCAGAAGTGATGAGGAAGCCAGCATGCTAGTTACAGGGTATTGTTTGGCTCCCCTGGTGGCTCAAGAGGTAAAGAATCTGCCTACAAAGAGAGAGATCAGGGTTTGATCCCTGGGTCAGGAAGATCCCCTGGAGAAGGAAATGGCAACCCACTCCAGTATTCTTGCCTGGAGAATTTCATGGACTGAGGAGCCTGGTGGGCTGCAGTCCATGAGGTCACAAAGAGACGGACTTGACTGAGTGACTAACACACAGTATTGACAACAAATGGAATTTTGTTGCTGACCGGATGTAACTCATTTGTTCCTAACTCCAAACTATTTTGATTTCTTTATAAAGTTAACTCAAGATGCCAGATGATTTTCACATTCAGTTCCACATTTTCAGAGAACCTCTCGGAAATGTTTTAAATTCCCTAGAAACAAATAAGAACAGTCAAATACACTGCACAACCACGCACACTGAAGTTTTCTGTTGAACATCTAAACTTTGTTCAGCTCCTTATGTGTGTAACCAGAGATATTGATGCTATTTTCAAGTTAATATTATGTGTGATGTATTATTTTTATTGAAGCAGAGTTGATTTACAGTTTTGTGTAAATTTCTGCTGTACGGCAAAGTGATTCAGTTATACATATATACAGTCTTTTTCATATTCTTTTCCATTATGGTTTATCAAAGGATATCAAATTCCCTGTGCTACACAATAGGACTTTGTTGTTTAACTTTTCTATATATAATAGTTTGCATCTGCTAACTCCCAATTCTCTATCCAACCTTCTCCCACTGCTCTCTCCTCCCTTGGCAACCTCAAGTCTATTTTCTATACCCATGAATCTGTTTCTGTTTTGTAAATAAGTTCATTTTGTGTAATATTTTAGATTTCACATATAAGTGATATCATATTCATTTACCTTTCTCTTTCTGAATTACTTCACTGAGTATGGTAATCTCTAGGTCTATCTATGTTGCTGCAAATGGCATTATTTCATTCCTTTTAATGGTTGAGTTAATTGTTCAATTGTGTAGATAGATAAATTCCATCTTCTACCACTATTGAATATTGTTCTCTGTGCTATACAGTAGGGCCTTGTTTGTCCATTCTCTATATAATAGTTTGTATCTGCTAATTCCAATCTCCCAATCTTTCCCTCCCCCCATGTGTGAGATGATATTATTATTGGTAGCTTTCAGGACCATTTTCTCAGAAAATGAAAATCAAGGACTTCCCTGGTGGTATAGTAAATAAGAATCCACCTGCCAATGCAGGGATCACTAGTTTGATCCCTGGTCCAGGAAGATTCCACATGCCACAGAGCACCTAGAGCCCACGCTCTGCAACAAGAGAAGCCACTGCAATGAGAAGACCACGCACTACAAGGAAGAGTAGCCCCTGCTCTCTGCAACTAGAGAAACCCATGTGCAGCAACAAAGATCCAGCACAACCAAAAATAAATAAATAAAAATTAGTTTTCACAAAAAAGAAAATGAAAATGAGATACAAAATCATCTTGGGGGTAGGAGTAACAGTCATGAACTGACCTCTGTGAAACAACATCCCTTTGCTTGTTTGATGTGGGTTGCCCCAGGACCCATGTTACTGTGTGGCTCCCTAGGAAAGACTGTTTTCTGTCAAAAGCTTTGGTTTTGTTTAGTTCTTTGAGAGCTTTGGGGAAGTGAACGTTAGGGTTTTGGTTCTCTGACATTTTGTTTGTGAAGGAACTCTAACATAGGAAGTAAAAGAACATGTGAACACTCCTGCCTTCCCTTCCCTCTCTATCCCCCCACGTCAACGCATGATGTGACTCCATGGGAACTTTTGAGAAACTCTTGTAGCCCACTAGGCTCCTCTGTCCATGGAATTTTCCAGGCAAGAACACTCGAGTGGGTTGCCATTTCCTACTCCAGGGGATCTTCCTAACCCAGGGATCAAACCCACATCTCTTGTCTCCTACATTGGCAGGTGGATTCTTTACCACTGAGACACCTGAGAAAACCAATGACAACTACATAGGCCATGTAAGCACTAGGTCTGCCTGTAGCATTTGGTGTGATCAGGGGTCCATCCTTACAGATGACCACAGATGAAGAGAGAGGGGGAAGGAGGGATACAGAGGAGGAAAGCTCAGAAGGGTCACTTGTTAAAGACCATCAGTGACCCATGGCTAGACATCATCTCCCTACATTCTGAGAGAGGAGAAATCTGAGGAAATATCCAACATCTGGTAATTATTCACCTGTGTGCTAGCTAATAATTGTGGTAATGAGATGGAGCAAGGCCAATCTTCTTCCTGCTGTGCTTTTATTAGTGAGAATTGGCATCTACTTGTCATGTTTCCATTTTTACAGAATGTGTAACCTGGGTGAGAAGGGGATAGATAAGATGCAGTTGAAATAGTGGGGTTGCAAAGTAGGGAGAGCAAGTAGTAATGGGACAGGGCCTCTTGGGGGAGAAGCTTGCTGGGAGTAAAGAAGATAGGAATGAGGTAGAACAGATTCTTGTTAGAAAAGAAATCTAGAAAATATACTAGTCACATCTTTCCACTGTTACAGAGAAATTTGCTGTGTAACAAGCAACCTTAAAACTTAATGACTAAACATTATGATGATTTCTGCTTGGAGCTTAGCTGAATCAAGGACATCTAGGATCTCCCTCATCTTCCAATAATCTAGCATCTTTTCAGCATGGCTCTGGCTTCATAAAAGAAACATTACAGGAGGGAAATCCTCAATATAAAAGGCTTATTGATAACCTACAAATGAAGAAAATCAGAATGCTGGATTCTAATTCTTGCTTTGCCTGCAACATTGTCAACTTGAGTGATTTGCTTTACTTCTGTAGATGTGGACCTTAGATTCTTCTTTGAAATTAATGAATTGACTAAATAATTTAGAAGCTTCTTTACAGCATATTTACAAAGAATATGCTACTCTTGCCCATTTCCCTAGAACCTTGTATGGAATCTGGAAGCATGGTAGAAAATAGTGTATTGACTGCTATTACTTCATGGTCCAAATCAACCCACTCTCAACTCTTATTGTCCTCTGCTTCAATTCAGCACATCTACTTTAGTGTTCCATCAAACTTCCCTTCTACTTTCTTAGCTAAGCTGTTTCATTCATGCCTATCATAGATTGTCAGTACTCACCCAGATCTCTTAACTTCAAGTCTAGTGTACTTTTCATTACAGCTATCCCACTCCTAGGCATGCATCACTTACTCTCATCACCCCATCCCACTAAGCTTCAACCTCTAAAAACTTTCCTAATCCTTTAAAGCCTAATTCAATATGATCTAGCATATAACCCTTGTTATTCCAATAGAAAGTGACCCCTCCATACTTTGAACTACATTTTTTTCCTGATAATTGCGCTACTCACATGATATTCATCTGTATGGTTTACATTCCCAAATACAGTGTAATACAAAGAGCCCATTTCACAATTTTTATCAAAAGCCCAGTTGAAAGAATTGGGTTTTGTGGAGGATTGTTGAAATGATGTTCAGGCAATCTACTCTGTTAGACAGTTTAAAACTTATGCCTGGTTCAAGTTAGACCTTTCAGATCAGATCAGATCAGTTGCTCAGTCGTGTCCGATTCTTTGCGACCCCATGAATCACAGCACACCAGGCCTCCCTGTCCATTGCCAACTCCCAGAGTTCACTCAGACTCATGTTCATCGAGTCAGTGATGCCATCCAGCCATCTCATCCTCTGTCGTCCCCTTCTCCTCCTGCCCCCAATCCCTCCCAGCATCAGAGTCTTTTCCAGTGAGTCAACTCTTCGCATGAGGTGGCCAAAGTACTGGAGTTTCAGCTTTAGCATCATTCCTTCCAAAGAAATCCCAGGGCTGATCTCCTTTAGAATGGACTGGTTGTATCTCCTTGCAGTCCAAGGGACTCTCAAGAGTCTTCTCCAACACCACAGTTCAAAAGCATCAATTCTTCGGCACTCATCTTTCTTCACAGTCCAACTCTCACATCCATACATGACCACAGGAAAAACCATAGCCTTGACTAGATGAACCTTTGTTGGCAAAGTAATGTCTCTGCTTTTGAATATGCTATCTAGGTTGGTCATAACTTTCCTTCCAAGGAGTAAGCATCTTTTAATTTCATGGCTGAAGTCACCATCTGCAGTGATTTTGGAATGCAGAAAAATAAAGTCTGACACTGTTTCCACTGTTTCCCCATCTATTTCCCATGAAGTGATGGGACGGGATGCCGTGATCTTCGTTTTCTGAATGTGGAGCTTTAAGCCAACTTTTTCACTCTCCACTTTCACTTTCATCAAGAGGCTTTTGAGTTCCTCTTCACTTTCTGCCATAAGAGTGGTGTCATCTGCATATCTGAGGTTATTGATATTTCTCCTGGCAATCTTGATTCCAGCTTGTGTTTCTTCCAGTCCAGCGTTTCTCATGATGTACTGTGCATATAAGTTAAATAAACAGGATGACAATATACAGCCTTGACATACTTATCTTCCTTTTTGGAACCAGTCTGTTGTTCCATGTCCAGTTCTAACTGTTGCTTCCTGACCTGCATACAAATTTCTCAAGAGGCAGATCAGGTGGTCTGGTATGCCCATCTCTTTCATAATTTTCCACAGTTTATTGTGATCCACACCTTTAAAGCTACATAATTGTACTGAACTGTCTTGTCCTCCACAATGAAGCTTTTTACACTGACTTGTGTCTTGGTGTCATGTCTTCAGGTTTCAGTGAGTAATGTTACAGAGTCTACTCCTCAATATGAGAGACATGTTCTTGTCAACATCATCCAGTGTCTCCCATCTCAGAAATATATTTTAAAGTAAATGTTTCACTTTCTCTGAAGTCATGTTGGCTTTTTTAACTTATGAAGAATGGGAATTCTAATTCCACTGCTTTGTTGTTTTGGTTATTGCTGTTGTTGTTCTGTTTTTGATTGTTTATTTTGGATACCAAAAGCCCCAGAGTCACAATTGTCATGCAATTACAATGGATACTCTGTTCTTTATTAATTGAAAATTGTAAAAAACAAATTTTTTTTCTTAAATTCATCATTTATTTTGAAGGCTGTTTTTGGCTTCTTTACTGTATTAAATTCTACTCTTTTCTTATATATATATAGATATTTTTTAATTTGTTTTAAAATTTTATTTTTTCGTGATTCCATCTTATTTAATTCTTTAATCCATCAAGAATTTATTTTGATATACTTTGTGATGAAAAGATCTATACATTAGTTCAAAATATTCAGTCAATATTAATAACATAGGCTTTTGAATAATCAAACCTCTCCTGATTATGAAGAAAAATGTTCTTTTTCTACATTTTGGAATATATAAGTAATGCATGAATACATTATCACTGTGACAAATTCCAAGAATGTAGGTAAAGCAAATTGCCCTACTCAGTCTCACAGAGCCCGTCAATTTCATTCTTTTCCCTAAAGGAAATTTTATCAGTTCAGCAATTATCCTTCCAGTTCCTTTCTATGCTTTTAGGTGCATATATAGACATGTCAAATATATAGTTTCTTATATGGGGATTTATACACAAATGTATTTATATAGTATACATTGTACTATAACAAATTTTTTTAAATTTCACTGATATTGTAGAGATCACTCTAAAGTAGAGTCTTTAAATAGAGTTGGTTCTTTTTTAATAGATTCACAATATCCCATTGGATAAATAATAGCTTAATTCATAACTTTCCTTCTGATAAGTTTTAGGTTATTTCCAATTTTTCACTCAGGAAAAAAAAATGATTCAATAAACTTTCCATGCATCTTTACACTCCAGAGTAAGCATTTACATTGAAAGATTGCCACATAACTGGAACTGATAGATATATCTCCAGAAAGGCTTTATCAATCTGTACCTCTCCTGACAGTATGTGATAATAAATAGGTTTCATCATCCTCAACAAAAGTGGATATTTTAATTTTTTCCAAACTTTTGTGCATCTAAGTATGTCAGAATCATATTTAAGTTATCTTGTAGTTACTTACTTATTCAATTCAGGCAATATGTAGCATCCTTTGACTTCTTCAACTTCAACTGCTACCCATGTAATATAAGAAATGTAGAACCTTTTTCTTTCCCCAGCTCTTCCTTCTATACCTCCCAGTTTGAGAACAGGTAATCTGGAATTTCAGAGCCAGACAATCATCACTAAATACATATGTAATTTATATCTCATCTTTTTCAAAAAGTATTTTTTATGTTTCATTCTCTTTTGTAAGCCTGTTTCCAACCACAGCTGTATGTTAACAGTTTAGTGTTTAAATTCAGAGTATTATACTGCTACTTTTCTTTCTTATTTATTTTCATTCTTCCATTCTTACTGGAATAACTCTTTCCCTTTTGTTAAATTAATATTGTCTTAGGGCAGGTTCCCTGGAAACTGACTCAAAGACAGAGATCTATATACCAGAGGTTGACTGGCGAGTGATCTCAAGAATAACACTAGTAGGGCAGTGAAGGAAGTAGGGTCGACAGGGGCAAATGAACTGTCAGGCAGTTGCAACAAAGACTTCTGCCAATCCCATGGAAAGTTCTGGAAATGGAATGGTCCTTCATAGTTGTCCCCAAATTTGGGAACAAGAGGCCAGCCCTTTGTACCTCTACGTGGACCAGTTGTGTGGGCAGTCTGTCCTCTGGAGAAGTGTCATTTTGGATTTCCACCTGCTGAAGACAATTCCTAGAGAAAGATGCAACTATGAGGTCTCAGCAGTCAGCACTCTTAGCAGTTGATAGAATGAATATTTCTGTCTCAAAGTGAGAGAGCTACAGTACCTATTACATTAGCAAATTCATATGAAATAGCATTTTTAACTCCCAGATTCTTTCCACATGAAGTTGCATGGATACTGTTACTTGCTTTCTGGAATTTAGTGGTGCGGTGAAAATATGAAGCTGGTTAGATTCTTATTCATTTCTAGATAACCTGTTTTGTCTGCCCAGACACATTTTTCTTCTTTGCTCCAAATTCAAAACTTCCACCAGAGTATGTCAGATATGAGTGCCTATTCATTAATCATACTTTGTACTCAACAACTGAAGACCATTTTCTTCTGTTTTACCACTAATTACTGCATTATTTCCTTTGTTTTTTTCTTCAGGAACACTGATTTTCTTCAGGAAACTGAGTCTCCATGCTCTTGTCTTCTTGTTCTTGATCTTCTCTTTCTTTGGTATCATTTTTTGCCTATTTTGTTCCTCATCTCAGTGAATCCTTTTCAAACTGGTACTGACCAGGCTTCTTGGCCTTCCCCAATGAATAGAAATTGACTAGAGGCCAGACAAGAAAGTCAGTCAAGGCTTTATCAGGGCTCTTGGGCCACTGGTTACAGGAGGGAGCTAAAGCAAGTAACAAGTTTGCTTGCCTGCTCGCCAAGATGGAGGGGGAGGGTACTTCCTTATCTGGGGTAAGGGTAGGGGTGTGTCCAGGGGTCCAGCTGGAAGGGTGGCTTAGGTGTTTAGCTCACCCCTTTGTGGTATTGAATGCACAGGTGGGGACATACCAGTACCTGCTTTTGTTCCCAACAATTTGTGTTTGCTCCTGGCTCTTCAGAAGTGACAAATGGGCTTTTTGTCTCTGTACCTTTTGGTCTAGCATTTGCCCCAACTGTGCATGCACACATTTTTTTTTTTTTTTTTTAGTCCATTTATAGTTTCTTTGTGTTTTGTTGCTGGAGGAGAGGTATGTCCAGGTGTAAGCATTGCAGCACTGCAGCAAAAGGTTCCCGGTCTCAGATCTATCTCAAAATTGGTGTTCTTCATCACTGATTTGCTTTTCTGCAGAGCTAAACCTTTTCTTTCCTGATTGCACTGTGAATTAAAATTTTATCATGACATTTATCAAGACACAACTCTTGGTGTCTTTTTCCCTCTCAGCTACTTCCCTCTTCATTTGAGCCTGTCTTATCTAGTCCTTTGTCATTTCAGCCACTGTTCCTATCATCTCACTTTTTATTCTCCTTGTTACAATCTATATGATTTAAATTTTTTTTTTCTTTGAGAACAGCCAATGCTTTCTTTCCATAAGCTGTCTTTGTAATGTGTAGCATAGGTTTAAGGAAGTATGGTCATCTCTTGCACCTTGAAGTAAATTTTCCTGTTTTCTGATATTCTCAAAATTTTTTTGTCAAGAATCACTTTTTTCACATATCATGAGATGATAATGTTCAATTCAGGCTCAATGTAGATTCTCCTCATCCTTTCTCACTGTCCAATCGAGTGCTAAGATCATTCCCCTTTGTGATATTTAGCTGAATGACAATTGATGTATATAGCTCCTAACCAAACATCTGGAGTCCAACAACCATTAATCCATTGTGCCTCTGCTAATCAAGAAGGAATTTTCTCCTGCTCCTGTGAATTTTTCCAGGTGACTCAGTGGTAAATAATCTGCCTGCCAATGCAGGAGATGCAAGAGACCTGGGTTTGATCCCTGGGTCTGGAAGATACCTTATAGTAGGAAACAGAAACCCACTCCAATATTCTTGCTTGGAGAATTCCATGAAAGGAGGAGCCTGGTGGGCTACAGTCCATGGGGGTCACAAAGAGTCAGACATGACTGAGCACACACACACACACACACACACACACCTGTGAATTTACATGAAGGAGACTAATTAATTCCCAATAAACAGAAGCATTCTAGGGTTCTGTGGTTCTTTTTTATGTATGTATGAATTTATTTAGCTATTTATTTCACTAAAATATTGCCTAAAATCTCAGAGATTCTAGCATACAGAGCCTTGCTTCATCTCTTCCAGCTTAAGATTTCAGCAGGCAATTTACCACCATCTTGGCATTTAAGCACTGCTATGCACAGTGCTGGAGCAGAGAGTGGCCAAGAGGAGATACCACACATCCAAGGTCAGGAGCAGAGAAACCCCAGTAAGATGGTAAGAGGGGTGAATTCGCATTTAGAATCAAACCCCATTCCTGCTAGAGATGCTCAGAGGGCTCAAACAAACCTCATATGCACCAGGACCCAGGGACTCCACAGAGACTGAGAAAGAACTGTGTTTGAGCATCTCCTGTGGAAGTATGGGTCAGCAGTGGTCTGCCGCAGGGACAGGGGCTCTGGGTGTGGGTATGGCATAAGTCCTCTTGGAGGAGGTCACCATTAACCCCACCATAGAGCTGCCAGAACTTACACAGGACTTGGAAATAGACTCTCGGAGGGCACAACAGAATCTTGTGCACCAGGACCCAGGAGAAAGGAACAGTGATCCCACAGGAGACTGTCCCAGACTTGCCTGTGGGAATTTGGGAGTCTCTGGCAAAGGCATGGGTTGGTGGTTGCCTGCTACAGGGTTGGGGGCATGGACTGTAGCAGTACATGCATGGGATCTTTTGAGGGAGCTCACCATTATCTTCATCACCTCCACCATAGTTTGGCCCCAGGTAAATAGCAGGGAGGGAATACAGCTCCAACCATCAACAGAAAACTGGATTAAAGATTTACTGAGCATGGCTGTGCCCATCAGAACAAGATGCAGTATCCCTCTCAGTCAGTCTATCCCATCAGGAAGCTTCCATAAGGCTTTTATCCTTCTTCATCAGACAGCAGGCAGAATTAAAACCACAATCACAGAAAACTAACCAATCTAATCACATGGAACACAGCCTTGCCTAACTCAATGAAACTATGAGCCATGCCATGTAGGGCCACCCAAGACAGACAGGTCATGGTGGAGAGTTCTGACAAAACGTGGCTCACTGGAGAAGGGAATGGCAAACCACTTTAATATTCCTGCCTTGAGAACCCCATGAACACTATGAAAAGGCAAAAAGATAGGACACTGAAAGATGAACTCCCCAGGTCGGTAGGAGCCCAATATGTGACTGGAGATCAGTGGAGAAATAACTCCAGAAAGAATGAAGAGATGGAGCCAAAGCAAAAACGACACTCAGTTGTGCATGTGACTGGTGATGGAAGCAAAGTTCAATGCTGTAAAGATCAATATTGCATAGGAACCTGGAATGTTAGGTCCATGTATCAAGGCAAATGGGAAGTGGTCAAACAGGAGGTGACAAGAGTGAACGTCAACATTCTAGGAATCAGCGAACTAAGATGGACTGGAATGGGAGAGTTTAACTCAGATGACCATTATATCTACTACTGTGGGCAGGAATCCCTTAGAAGAAATGGAGTAGCCATCATGGTCAACAAAAGAGTCCGAAATGTAGTACTTGGATGCAGTCTCAAAAAGGACAGAATGATCTCTGCTCATTTCCAAGGCAAACCATTCAGTATCACGGTAATCCAAGTCTATGCCTCAACCAGTAATGCTGAAGAAGCTGAAATTGAATGGTTCTATGAAGACCTACAAGACCTTCTAGAGCTAACACCCCAAAAAGATGTCCTTTTCATTATAGGGGATTGGAATGCAAAAGTAGGAAGCCAAGAAACACCTAGAGTAACAGGCAAATTTGGCCTTGAAGTACACAATGAAGCAGGGCAAATGCTAATAGAGTTCTGCCAAGAGAATGCACTGGTCATAGCAAACACCCTCTTCCAACAACACAAGAGAAGACTCTACACATGGACATGACCAGATGATCAACACTGAAATCAGATTGATTATATTCTTTGCAGCCAAAGATGGAGAACCTCTATACAGTCAGCAAAAACAAGATGGGGAGCTGACTGTGGCTCAAATCTTGAACTCCTTATTGTCATTTTTGACTGAAATTGAAGAAAGTAGGGAGAACCACTAGACTGTACAGGCATGACCTAAATAAAATTCCTTATGATTAAAAAGTGAAAGTGACAAACAGATTCAAGGGGTTAGATCTGATAGACAGAAGAACTACGGATGGGGGTTAGTGACATTGTCCAGGAGACAGGGATCAAAACCATCCCCAAGAAAAAGAAATGCAAAAAAGGAATATGGCTGTCTGAGGAGGACTTACAAATAGCTGTGAAAATAAGAGAAGCCAAAAGCAAAGGAGAAAGGGAAACATATATCCATTTGAATGCAGAGTTCCAAAGAATAGCAAGGAGAGACAGGAAAACCTTCCTCAGTGATCAGTGCAAAGAAATAGAGGAAAACAATAGAACAGGAGAGACTAGAGATCTCTTCTATAAAATTAGAGATATCAAGGGAACATTTCATGCAAAGATGGGCTCGATAAAGGACAGAAAGGTATGGACCTAACAGAAGCAGAAGATATTAAGAAGAGGTGGCAAGAATACACAAAATTATACAAAAAAGATCTTCACGACCCAGATAATCACAATGGTGTGATCACTCATCTAGAGCCAGACATCCTGGAATGTGAAGTCAAGTGGGCCTTAGGAAACATCACAATGAACAAGCTAGTGGAGGTGATGGAATTCCAGTTGAGCTATTTCAAATACTAAAAGATGGTGCTGTGAAAGTGCTGCACTCAATATGCCAGCAAATTTGGAAAACTCAGCAGTGGCCACAGGACTGGAAAAGGTCAGTTTTCATTCCAATCCCAAAGAAAGGCAATGCCAAAGACTGCTCAAACTACCACACACTTGCACTCATCTCACACGCTAGCAAAGTAATGTTCAAAATTCTCCAAACCAGGCTTCAACAGTAAGTGAACCGTGAACTTCCAGATGTTCAAGCTGGCTTTAGAAAAGGCAGAGGAACCAGAGATCAAATTGCCAACATCTGTTGGATCATCGAAAAAGCAAGAGAGTTCCAGAAAAACGTCTATTTCTGCTTTATTGACTATGCCAAAGCCTTTGACTGTGTGGATCACAATAAACTGTGGAAAATTCTGAAAGAGATGGGAATACCAGACCACCTGACCTGCCTCCTGAAACATCTGTATGCAGGTCAGGAAGCAACAGTTAGATCTGTACGTGGAACAAAAGACTGGTTCCAAATAGGAAAAGGAGTACATCAAGGCTGTATATTGTCACCCTGCTTATTTAACTTAAATGCAGAGTACATCATGAGAAAGGCTGAGTTGGAGGACACACAAGCTGGAATCAAGATTGCCAGGATAAATATCAATAACCTCAGATATGCAGGTGACACCACCCTTATGGCAGAAAGTGAAGAGGAACTCAAAAGCCTCTTGATGAAAGTGAAAGTGGAGAGTGAAAAAGTTGGCTTAAAAGTCAACATTCAGAAAATGAAGATCATGGCATCTGGTCCCATCACTTCATGGCAAATAGATGGAGAAACACTGAAAACAGTGGCAGACTTTATTTTTGGGGGCTCGAAAATCACTGCAGATGGTGACTGCAGCCATGAAATTAAAAGACGTTTACTCCTTGGAATAAAAGTTATGACCAACTTAGACAGCATATTAAAAAGCATAGACATTATTTTGCCAACAAAGGTCTGTCTAGCCAAGGCTATGGTTTTTCCAGTAGTCATGTATGAATGTGAGAGTTGTACCATAAAGAAAGCCAAGCACCGAAGAATCGATGCTTTTGAACTGTGGTGTTGGAGAAGACTCTTGAGAGTCCCTTGGACTGCAAGGGGATCCAACCAGTCAATCCTAAAGGAAATCAGTCCTGAATGTCCATTCAAAAGACTGATGTTGAAACTGAAACTCCAATACTTTGGCCATCTGATGTAAAGAGCTGACTCATTGTAAAAGACCCTGATGCTGGGAAAGATTGAAGGCAAGAGGAGAATGGGACGACAGAGGATAAGATGGTTTGATGGCATCACCGACTCAATGGATTTGAGTTTGAGTAAACTCTGGAAGTTGGTGATGGACCGGGAGGCTTGATGTGCTGCAGTCCATGGGGTCAGAAAGAATCGGACATGACTGAGCAATTGAACTGAACTGAATGTTTCAGTTCTAGGAACTTGAAATCGTCAAAAGATTTGTTTTTAGAGCAACTATAAGGGATGGAACAGCCCTGGCCAACTGGTAAGCACGCCATACGGGCTGTTATCTTGTTTCCTGGCTGGGTTGGTTCCATGTCTCTCAGATGGGGTGGTGGAGAAAAAGTGAAAGTGAAAGTATTCATTGCTCAGTTGTGTCCAACCCTTTGTGACACCTTTGTCTGTAGCCTGTCAGGTCCTCTGTCCATGGGATTTCCCAGGCAAGAAAACTAGAGGGGATTACCCATTCCCTTCTCCAGGTGATCTTCCCAATTCAGGTATCTGAGGTGGATTCTTTACCATCTGAGCATCAGGAAAATCTATTGTGATAGATACCTCCTGGTAATTGGCAGACATTTTTTTCTTTCTCTTTTATTTTTTGGTTTTTAAACCCACAAGTTAGCTTGTGCCTGAGCCTCCAATAGGCTTTTTTTTTTTTTTGCCTACTTCCTTTGAGCTCTAGTGTTCACCTTCTCTTGTTCTGCTCTATATTTTGGGGAGCACACCTTTCCTTACAGACTGGCTTCCCCATACTTCCCTGTCAGGTGGCTTCTGGTTAGGTTCTGTGAAAGAGAGACACTTCTGGGAGATTGAAATATAGCAGGAAGTAAGAAGCTGAAGTATTTCTCTCCCCCTCACTCTCTGCTTCAGGTATTGCCTCTGGCAGGGACTGTGACCCCTTCATGACTCCAGCCTCTTCAAGACTCCAGCTTTCAACAGACAGTTCCATCCACTTTCACCTTACAGATCCTTTCTTGATTTCAGCCTTCTCCTGATGATCCCTTCCTAGGAACTTCTTGCTCTTCCCAACTTCTAAGTTGTTTCACTCTGCTGTATTTTGCTTCTCTGTTTTTCCATCAACTGTGTAATCCATTCTCTTTTTTAGATCTTCCCTTTTTGAAAAACCTAGAGATGTTTCTGTTTTCTTGACTTAAACTTGACTAACACATTAATTTTTTCAAACTGGTTTCTTTTTGTTTAATAGAAATTCCTTCTAGGGTATGGGAGTTATAAATTTCCAGTATTGTTGCAACTTACATTCTTATCCATGGCTTTTCTTTATGAGTATTTCAATAGAGATAGTACAGGAGAGCAAATGAGATGCCATTAGCTAACAGCTATCACAATACATTTGTCTCTGGCTGCACAATTAAGTATAATTTAATTATATCCTGAGGCCATTGTTCTTTGCAGGAATCTATCCCCAATTACAAGGTGAAAACCATTGTGAAAAAACTTTGAGTCGTTACTTTATCTGAAAACTAGTTTTATGATATGTTTTTGTGAGACTGGATATTCTACTATAAAGAGTTAGTGGCAGACAGAGCAAGGAATTTTTAGAGATGCAATATCCTAGGAAGTGATATTGTAGTTGATGAAGGTTTGCCAGTAATTGTTCCCATTTATGGTTCAGTATGTGTGATTAGAAATGTTCATTCTGGAAACATTTGGCATGGTATTTGTAGAGTTTGGGATACCCAGAACCACTGGCACTTCTGGCACCAACTGCAAGTTTGAGGACCTCCCAAGACCACCCTCTGATACCAATTTCATGTTTGGGGTCTCTAAGAACACTCTCAGCTTGAATAATTTAATAGAACTCAAAGAACTCACTGAAAGCTATTATACTCCTGGTTGAAGTTGTTGTCTAGTTTCTCAATCGTGTTCAACTCTTCTGCTACTCTATAAACTGTAGCTGGCCAGAATCTGCCTGCAATGTGGGAGATGCAGGTTCAATCCCTGGGTCGGGAAGATCCCATGGAGAAGGAAACGGCAACCCACTCCAGTATTCTTGCCTGGAAAATCTGTTGGACAGAGGGAGCCTGGTGGGCTACAGTCCGTGGGGTTGCAGAGTTGGACATAACTTAGCGACTAAACAAAAACAACACATACAAACTTTTTCATAACAAAATAAGGAGGAAATAGTCATGACATATACAGTCCCTGTTTCTGTCACTGATCACATGGTCACAGCTGGTATTTTTAGCTGCCTTCTTACACTACCCATTCCACATTCCCTTTGTCTTCCCTTTACCGTTGAGTTACCAGGGAAGCCCACCTAGTTGCAGTATATTACAGTCAAAAGATACAGATTAAAGTCAGCCAAGGGGAGAGATATATGGGGAAAGTTTAGGAAAGTTCCAAGTGTGAAGCTTTCAGTTGCTATCTTCCAGTGGAGATATGAATAGGATTAATTTTTCCTGGCAAAATTGTGTAATACCTGAGCCTTGTTGTCCAGGGTTATTGGAACTGAGTCACAGAAACACAATTGACTCCTGAAATGTGGCTAGTCCTTAGTCTACAACCTTTCTAGAGGTCAAGGTGATACTATAGGCCCCAAGTTTCTACCACAAGTCACATTGTCAGACTATCTAGTGTGACTCAAGGTTCTCAAGGTAAACATAGACACTCTTATCAGCCAAGACATTGCAAGAGCTCAGAGATCACCTCCCAGGAGATAAGGGTAAAAATCAGACCTTTCTTTGTGTATGGTTGATTCTTTACCACATAGTGACCAAATCTCCAGAACTAAGCTAGAGTTCAAAACTTTTATAGGAATGATGGAATTTAAGCTTACTGATTTTCAGGAGTCAATTAATGGGAAGGGGACCAGTAGCCTCTACAATAGGAGCTCATGGATAGTCTATGCTTTGTAGTTGACACAAGCATCCATCATTGCAAGGTCAAACTTCCAGTGATTTTGTGCCTCATCAAATACAAATAGTGATGAATTATTTCTGATTGTAGTCTCTTGTTAACATTTGTTTTTTCCCCTCAGAAGAATAAAAATAAACATTGGAAATAAAGAAATATATTAGATGACCAGACTATGGACTCTGGTTCATAAATCCCATATAAAATTACCACAAGAATAAATTGTAGGTTAAGTGCTTGATGTGTACTGGAATTTTATCCTGATTATCAGCAAGTAGTAGGAAGTATTAGGGTTTCCCAAGTGGCACAGTGGTAAAGAATCCACCTGCAAATTCAGGAGACAAGGGTTTGATACCTGGGTGGGGAAGATTCCCAAGAGAAGGAAATGGCAACCTACTCCAGTATTCTTGCTAGGATAAGGACTCTTTGCTTGGGGTCGCAAAGAGTCACACACAACTGAAAGACTGAGCATGCATGCATGCATGCATGCAGTAAGAAGTACTATTTCACTTGAAAGGCGGGGGTGGGGGGAACTGCAAAGCAATTTAGGACTTATTAGTCTTGTGCTGTGCTTATGCTTAGTCGCTCAGTCATGTACAAATCTTTGCAACCCCATGGACTGTAGCCCACCAGGCTCCTCTGTCCAGGGGATTCTCCAGGCAAGAATACTGGAGTGGGTTGTCATGCCCTCCTCCAGGGGATCTTCCCAACCCAGGGATTAAACCCAGGTCTCCTGCATTGCCGGCAGATTCTTTTACCATGTGAGGCACAAGGGAAGCCCAGCCTTATTAGGTCCTTAATCCTGTGGTTAAAGTACTCCTACTTGAAACTGGCGGGGACATTCTGGAAAGGATGTGCAGCACTTTCCAAAGTTGAACAGTGTAGCCATTTTTGCTTTTTGTTAGATGTTCAATATCTATATCTAAGCTTACTTCTCTTTACAATAAGGCGGTAGAGGTGTAAATGTCCAACACATAAGGAAAGTATATTCTCAGAAGAGCAAAAAGAAAAGAGCTTTATGAATAATTTAATCAAAGCTCACAAGTCAAAAGATGAAAATACTTGATCTACATTTGGTTTCATGGTAACTCTCTCATTCTCTTCCATAGGTTAAATATGACAAAATGACAGAGTAGGAGCTCCCAGACATGGTATAATTTGGGAAGGGACAAGGGAAACTGACTTTCTTCCCCAATTACTGATCTCCAGTGAAGCTCAGGTCCTCCTCACCCTCCAAACAAACATGCATTTCACTAAGTTTGCAAGAATTCAAGGACATTGACTTAGGTAGTAGACATAGGCAATTCTGTTTCTCCTTCAACTTTGGAACAGTTCCCATAGAGCATCTTCTGCCTCTATCCCCAGGAACCTTGAAGTGTGTTAGTTATATAAACTCTGCTCTGGGTCTTAACATAATACTCACAGCTTTTCTCTTCTTTCACTTGCTCTTCTTCTGTGAGGTAGGTTGCTCTTTCTTCACCCCTGGAATGGCAATATACTTTCCTAAGCAGTTTTATACTTCCTACTTACATATCATCATTAGAAGTGTTCATGTGTTATTTTCCTCTTTTTACTTTATCCAACTGATTATGCCTAGGTTTGGGGAGAATATCTGCCCCCGAACTTCCATGAACCAGACTGTACTATACTCCTATTCTACCAAAATAACTGGGAAAGATGGTAGTCAGTTAATGTGATGCTATAACCAATAATTTTGAAATCTCAAAAGTTTATTTAAATTCAATTGTATTTATCTCTCTCATGATATAGTCTAATACAGTCAGTAGGGGACAGCTTTTCTTGACATGGCCATCCATAAACCTAGGTTCCTTCCATTTTTTAATGCTTCCTTATAATTTTAATTCCTTCATATGCAATATCTGGCCTGCAAGAATTCCACAGAAGGGAAAGAGTGGGATATATAGAAAGTTTTTCTTCTTTTTTGGCTGCATCTTGGTGGCATGTGGAACTTCACTAGTCAGGGATTGAACCTGTGTCCTCTGCAGTGGAAACATGAAGTCTTAGCCACTGGACCACCAGGGAAGTTCAGCTGGGGAGTTTTAAGGCCAGGCCTGGAAGTAGCCTACATCACTCTGCCCATATTCCACTGGTCTCAGAACTCAGTTACGTCACTTAGACCTGTGATGACCTTGTTGTGGTGATTTTGTTGAATATTTGTTCAATATGTTGTGCATATTGTACATTGTTCAACAATTTAAAATACATGTGTAACAGTTATAAATGGCCTCAAGAGACAATTTAAGCAGAAAGGAAACAAAATATCGTGAACATAAGATACTCTGAGCCCCACTGGGCATGAGCATCTCAAGGCTAAAGTTGGAATTACACAAACCTTGCATCCTGTTGAATTCTAAGATTTCAGGGAAGTAGGCCAGGAGAGTGGGCCTTGTGCCAGTTCCAGTGGATAGCTAGAGTTACATAGTACAGTAATGGGAGAAAAGTGGTGACTGAAAAAAGGGCACTCTCCAGGAAAGATGGCAACATTGGCCAGCTGATGACTTTGGTAGCCAGGCTTAGGGACAGAGGGAAACAGCTATTCTCATGTAAAGGTTAGAAGAACAATCTTGGTCAGACTGTAAACTACCTTTGAGTACTCTGATGAACAATCATTGCACACAGAGTTGTTTCCTTTCCTGGCATATATTCTCCTTTATCCTTTAGAACCCTGCTGATCAGATCATGACAGGATTTCCTGTCTGCATTAGTGAGAGAGGAGTAGTGGTTGTAAATCATATTTGCAAATTATTTGACAGTCCTTCATTAAGAGGTGGAGTTCAATTTCCCTCTCCCTGAATATGGATTAGCCTGAATGATTTGCTTCTAGTTAATACGATGCTGGTGGCTCAGTCAGTAAAGATTCTGCCTGCAATGAGGGAGACCTGGGTTTAATCCCTGAGTGGGGAAGATCCCCCAGAGGAGGGCATGGCAACCCACTCCAGTAGTCTTGTCTGAAGAATTCCCATGGACAGAGGAGCCTGGTGGGCTACAGTCCATGGGGTTGCAATCAGACACACCAAGCAACTAAGCACAGGAATACAATGCAGTAAAATTGATGTTGTGTTACTTTCCCAGACTATATCCTAAAAGGCTTTCATCTGGCTCTCTACTGCTCTTGGGACCTTTGCTCTTAGAACCCAGGTGCCATGGTGTGAGACAGTTCAGGCCACACAGAGATACAACATGTACACCTTTGGCTGACAGCCCCAAATGAGGTCTCAGCCAACAGCAAACATCAAGGGGCAGATATCTGAGTAAGGAAATCTTCCAGATAACCTCAGGTCCAGCTGACTGTAACTGCAAGAAATACCCCAAGCGACAGCCATCTAGCTGAGCCCAGGCAATCCCTAGAACTGTGAAAAATACTACTAATACTCTTAATAATAATAACAATAACAAAGGTTTTTTTAATACAACTAAGTTTAGGGTGATTTTTATGCAGCTCTAGATAATTAAAACAAGAAACAAGGCTATGGAAAAACCATTCTCATTTCCCTCAAATTCCTGCATGCATTGAAGGCACTTTAAGCTATAGTGTTTGAAAGACTAGAATACTTGAAGCCTAGTGGCAGTACCAGGAGAAGGCGATGGCACCCCACTCCAGTACTCTTGCCTGGAAAATCCCATGGACAGAGGAGCCTGGTAGGCTGCAGTCCATGTGGTCGCTAAGAGTCAGACACGACCGAATGACTTCACTTTCGCTTTTCACTTTCATGCATTGGAGAAGGCAATGGCAACCCACTCCAGTGTTCTTGCCTGGAGAATCCCAGGAATGGGGGAGCCTGGTGGACTGCCATCTGTGGGGTCACACAGAGTCGGACATGACTGAAGTGACTTAGCAGCAGCAGCAGCAGTGGCAGTACCAAGGAGTGAGGAAAGTTTTCCAACAGTCTCCAAAAGTGACTCCACAAAGAAAAGAATATTGGAACAGCAAAAATATATGTTTCCTAGGTCTAATGTAAAATGTGAATGAAGAGAAACACCTTTGGAAAACTTTGATATTTTAATGCTTCTGTAATGAACAATCAAAGTAAAAACGTGTGAACAATACAAATGCAGGTTCAAGGCAATTCAAGGCATAGGTTACAACCATTCCTACTCCTGTCCAAAAGCAGATGGCTTCCCTTAAGCCATTTATTCTCTCTGAAATTTTTATATCACTTACACAATGTTGATAACTTGCCTACCTTGCAGGATTCTTTTAAGAATAGAATGAGATAGTGTTTATAGTTCACTGAGCCCAAAGCTTGACAATACCCAGCAAAAACACAGTAAATATCAACCAATGTTATCACATGACATGTTACCACTATCAATAGCATCTGACGCTGAGCAAATAGTACTCTGGTAGCCATCTATGTCTGATAGGGCCCAGTTTGGTATTTTCATGCTGATTTCTCTCTCCTTTTGAGACTTGGGGCAGATGCCTGATTGTAGCTCAGCAAAGTGCATGCTGGATGATCTCGAATGAGTCTGTTGATCTCCCACATTTTCCATCTGTAAAATGGGGATGATAACAGATACTGTACAACGTGGTTATGAGAATTTAATGGGATTACACTGCTCCTTGGCAAAAAAGCTGTGACAATACTAGACAATGTATTAAAAAGCAGAGACATCACTTTGCTGACAAAGGCCCATCTAGTCAAAGCTATGATTTTTCCAGTAGTCATGTACAAATGTGAGATCTGGACCACAAAAAAGGCTGAGTGCCAAAGAACTGATGCTTTCAAATTGTGGTGCTGGAGAAGACTCTTGAGAATCCCTTGGACAGCAAGGATATCAAACCAGTCAATCCTAAAGGAAATCAACTCTGAATATTCATTGGAAGGACTGATGCTGAAGCTGAAACTCCAATACTTTAGCCACCTGATGCGAAGACTCGTTGGAAAAGACCCTGGTGCTGTGAAAAATTGAGGGGATAAGGAGAAGGGGGTGACAGAGGAGGAGATGGTTGGATGGCATCACCCACTCAAAAGAAATGAGTTTGAGTAAACTCCAGGAGATGGTGAAGGACAGAGGAGACTGGCATGCTGTAGACCACGGGGTCACAAAAAGTCAGACACAATTTAGTGACTGAACAGCAATAATAACAACATGAGGACAAAGGCCACCTCCAAATCAGGAAGAGGAATAATTATCTCCTTTCCGAACAGTATCATTCACTCCAGTACTCTTGCCTGGAAAATCACATGGATGGAGTAGCCTGGTAGGCTGCAGTCCATGGGGTCGCTAAGAGTCGGACACGACTGAGCGATTTCACTTTCACTTTTCACTTTCATGCATTGGAGAAGGAAATGGCAACCCACTCCAGTGTTCTTGCCTGGAGAATCCCAGGGACGGGGGAGCCTGGTGGGCTGTTGTCTATGGGGTCACACAGAGTCGGACACAACTGAAGCGAATTAGCAGCAGCAGCAACAGTGTCATTTGCATTTTTTTAGTTCATAACTTTTTTTAAGAAAGTGTCTTTTTTTTAAAAAAAATTATTTATTTGGCTGCACTGGATCTTAGTTGAGGCAGAGGAGCTCAGTTGACCCTCGACATGTGGGCATAACTTAGCAACTGAAAAACAACAAGAATGCGGGCTCTTAGTTCCCCAACCAGGAATCAAACTCGTATCCACTGCATTGCAAGGCAGATTGTTAGCCATTGAGCCATCAGGGAAGTCCAGTTCATAACTTTTAAGGAAGCTGTAAGGGAAACAATTATTAGGAAAACCAAACAATCTTAGTTATCTTTTTTTCTTGACGTGCAGCTAGTGTCTTTTATTTTGCTCCCACTGTTTACAAGTGGTGTCAATGGGGCACTACACAGACTCATACCAGTGGCATAGAACCTTCTGCCATCAATGACAGAGACAGCTCATGATAGAATCACCACAAATGGATATGGCAAGGCTCCAGAGCCAACACTACTCTCTCTCTGTTCTAAGCAGCCTGGGATTGAGGCTCTTCAAAGGGACATTACCTTGAATCATGCATAAATATAACATTATTTCATTGAGACTAACCCATGTTTTTTTTTCATTATTCCTTGTTTTTTCAAAAATAATTTTTTTCCCCTCTATTCCCTGTTGGGCAGAAGTGGGTGATTATACAGCCAATCATTGAATATTTCTGACAAGGGCCTCAGTTGCTATAGCAACACAACCTAATTAAATTTATAATTGAATTTGTAGACTTTTGATTTCCAATAGATGCCTCTTAGAGGGAGCATTTTTTGCATATTTACTCCCATTAAACACCACCCCATTCCACTCCCCACTCCTTGTAGAACTGTCACTTAAAACAGCATCCATTTGTTTTTATTTACATTATTTTATTTTTTATTTTTCTGAGTATTGGTAAACATATTACATGCTGGAAACTGTCAATATTGATTCAGATTCCAAATAGAGAATATGTTATAATTCAATATGTACTTTAAGAACGTATTAATATTTAAGAACCCAAACCTTCAAATTATACCTCAATTTGTCAGAGGTAATACTACTCTGTCTCAATATTTGGAATGAATTTAACATGCATATTTTTTCTCTCTCTACAGCCGCTTTTAGCCATAAAGAATTGAATTTCATATCAATGCATAGTACACAAAATGGAGAAGGAGATTTGTAAATACTAATTATTCAAATCCAAATCTATATATTCCTATTTTTCTTCCTGATTTTAATACTGTCAACATTCAGGCAAATTGGTTTCTTTCTCAACATTTTTCAGTAGCACATTAAGTTGTGTTAAATTACAAGAAAAAATGAGAAATTCAGTACCAATGAGAAAGTACTACTGTAATGAGTGAAAAGTTGCTGTTTGAGAATCATGTCAATAGTTCATAAATTTACAACCAAAAAATGCTGTTCTCTTTTTAGACCTCCAGCACTTTCTCTTCCAAAGCTGTAGAACCTTAGTTACATGCCAATTTCTAGTTTGCTGTCTATTGCTCTATGATTCAGGAAACAAAAACAAAAATTATAGCTGAATGAATGCTCATTTTTTTATGTCACTTTAACCTTGTGAATGTTGTTGCTGTTGTTTAGTTGCTAAGTCTTGTCTGACTCTAAGTCGTGACCAGATGAACTACAGCATGCCAGGCTCCTCTGTCCTCTATTATCTCCCCGCATTTGTTCAAATTCATGTCCACTGAGTTGGTGTTGCTATTTAAACATCTCTGTCATCCCCTTCTCCTTTACTTTCAATCTTTCCCAGCATCAGGGTCTTTGACAACAGGTATTTTTCCATATAAATATTTTAGAATAAGTTTATCAAGTTTCTAAAAGAAGTCATATTGGCATTTGATTGGAATGTCATTGCATCTGTAGATTACTTTTAATATTTAAGTGTTCTGCTATAACTAACTGCATTCCACATAATTTTATATAAAATTATGTCATTATAGTTCAGTTATAAATGTTTTCTAATTTTTAATATTATTTCTTCTTTGACCTGTGTGATACTTAGTAGTGTATTTCTTAATTCTATAACACTTGAATTTTTAAAATTATCTTTATAACATTGATTTCTAACTTAATTGTTTTGTGGTCAGAAAAGATAGTCTATAAAATCTTTTGGACCTTATTGAGACTTGCTTTATATGCCACTTTATGGTAAATTAAAAAAAACTTATTCTATGTGTATTTAAAGTTAACCTGGAAAAGAATTTAACCTTGACCAAAAGTTGTGGTAAACATTTTAGCTACTGATGTAAAATATTTAATGATTATAGACAGGTTCAGATTTTCAGTTTCTTCTTTTCATTTTAGTGAGATTTAATACTTTCATCAAATATTATTGTACTTTATATTTTTCTTATCATTTATTTATAATCTGCTGTTATATCCATTCATTGAGTTTTTAAAAATTTTTCAGTCATATTTCTGTCACTTTGAGATGCTTTAATTTTTTTCAAATCTTCCTGTCTATTTGCATAGTTTTATGTTCTTTATATGTATTTTAACTACTCATATCTTTAGAAGTATCTAACCTATTTAGAAAATTTATGGTGTTTCTAACTCAACACCTGCATTATTCTGAGACTGATTCTCTATTGTTTTTGATGCTTTGCACTTAAAGATGTTTTGCACTTTTGATGTTTTACTCCTTTTGACTGTGAGATCCTATTTTAAGGAACCTGATTTAAGAGAATTCTTTGAGGTAATGCTGAAACTCAGTTTATTCAAAGGAGATTTGCATTTATTTCTGTTAAGCACCTAGGGCATGGTTAGCTGGGGACCACTTTAACTAAATCTCCTTAGGTTTTATCAGATCATCCAGATTGTGTCAATCCTAGCTGCAATCTACATGAGGAATAATTTGCTGTTACATGTATTCTCAAGGGAGATTTCCCCCTTCCATTCATTACCAAATTTTAATATAAGCATTTTCTTTTAGTCTCCTTGTGGGAAAAGGTGTCTGCTGCTGCTGCTGCTAAGTTGCTTCAGTCGTGTCCGACTCTGTGCGACCCCATAGACGGCAGCCCACCAGGCTTCCCCATCCCTGGGATTCTCCAGGCAAGAACACTGGAGTGGGTTGCCATTTCCTTCTCCAATGCATGAAAGTGAAAAGTGAAAGTGAAGTCGTTCGGTCGTGTCCGACTCTTAGCGACCCCACGGACTGCAGCCTACCAGGCTCCTCCGTCCAGGGGATGTTCCAGGCAAAAGTACTGTCTAATTCACTCTTATTTTGAAGGCATAGTTAGTTGGGTTTTAGCAATAAGCATGTGTGTAGGCATATGAGTGCTTTCCTACTAGACCCTTTGCTCTGGGTAGGCTCAGAGCTTTGTATCCTATCCTTTATGCCTATGAGGCCAGGACATCATAAGCACAAATTCACCTGGTTTGGCAAATGCTTTCAAGATCAAAGATAGATTAATGGTTCCTTCACCTCTCTGAGTTTTTGCTTTAATTCTCAGCTCTGAGTGATGGCTACTAATTTGAAGGCCCATTGATAAACTACAAATAATTAAATGTTTTCTCTAACTGGTTTTGAAGTTATATTTAGTGGGAGGGTTTTTTAGGGCATGTAGACTGCTCTACTGCTGTGTAGGAAAGTGATTTCACATGTTTTTATTCTCAAGCTTCCTCAATTATATGTATTTAGTTTTAGGGTTTTTTTAAGTTTTATTTTTATCAGGGAACTTTGTAAAATGCTTAACAATTTTTGCTGCTTCAAACTGTATGAAATTAAAAAGAATCCAAGTCTTATATTTGATCAGTACAAGTAGAAAAGTACATTTTGTAAGAATAAAAATATGTTCCCCTGATAGTTGCAATTCAACGATTATTAGAATTAAGAAAAAGTGTAAGTGTGGAAATATTATAAACTGTTAACTTTTAAAATTGGTTTTTCCTTTTTTTTGGTAAGTGTATTCACTAATTCTATTCATTACCATATGACTTGCCATACCTCCTATGGGATCAGTGTACCTCCCCAGTTCACTCCTGGTTGGATAAGGGAGAAATTTGAATCCATTTTTGCATTCAATCATCAAAATTATTGGATAACTGTCATATTGAAGAGACTCTGCTAGGTATTGTGGGAAATATAAGGATGAATGGTACCACCTCTCTGCCCTAGAGTAGTGAACAGTGACACAGGAAAGACAGATGTATTCATTAAAAACACAAGGTAGACAATAATGAGGGCTTCCTTGCCACAGACGGTAATGAGTCCTAGAGACTACCAAGAGAGAATAGGGAGAGGAGGAATAAATTCCATCAAGAGAAGTTGGCAGTGGTATACTGGTAGATGTTTAACAACTGAACCTCTGGGGATAAAAGCCCTGATCTGTACCATTTGCCAGTTTCCATGGTATAAATATTTTCACCATGGCCAGTTTCAAGCTACCAGTGTGATGTCAATTGGCTCAAAGTTTTCTGAAAATGCAACAATTGACTTTAGAAAGGTGGTACAAGGTGGTTGCTGATCACCACTGTGTTGAGAACAGTTTCTTGTAGTAGAACTGAGGTATATGTCTTTAAGAAAATAATATTCTGGTATATGTGTAAGGAAGAACATTCCAGACAGAGAGGAAAATCTTTAAAAAGGCAGAAATGTGGTAAGATCTAAAATATATTTGAATAATACCTGGTATGCAAATATGGATGCCTGCAGTGCACATGGTGGAAAGAAAGGGAAGAGGAGCACGAGAAAAAGATGTCTGGGAACCGTTTGGACTGGTCTGTATCCTTACGATGATAAATGGATTCACTGAAATGCAACAGATACATGCAAACTTCAAAGTCTTGACTTTTGCCTTAATTTTTTAAATGTATAAATGGTGATAAAACCAATAACAATGACCCACCATAAAACTACCAAATTAAACATTATTAATACAGTTGATGAATAGATTTATATATGCACTCACAAACATATATATAAACTTTCCTTTTTCTATACATATACATATATAAGAAATTATAAATCTATATTAACAATTATGTAAGTAATATACAGTATTGCTTATATATATTTAAACTTTATAAAAATATTTTATGGGAATACATGTCATATTTATGCTTCTGTAATTTACTTCTCTTTTCTCATTCATATTTTATTTGTCTTATTCTTTCATATTGATACTCATAGTTTGAATTCATCCTTATTGGTGTATAATAATCCATTGCATATATAGAACAAATTTTGTTTATTCCATGGGCATTTAGGTTGCTTCTCACTTTTGCTTATTATAAAAACTTCTGCTAAAAACACTTGCCTTTTATATGTGAGCTATAACCTCCCCAGGGCAAATACCTAAGCATGCATATGCTGCACTATAATGTGTCTTCATTTTCAACTTTACTAAATATTACCGAGTTATTGCCTACAAATGATGGTATAATAACACCTCCACTAGTTTCCATTATTCTACATTAGTACTAGTCTTTTCATTTTTTTCCAATAATGTTGCAGGGAAATGGTATCTCATTGTGCTGTTAATATACATGTTCTATGACTTGTGAGGTTGAACATCTATTCATTTACTTTTAAGTTATTTTTTCACTCTTTTGTGAACTCTATTTTCATGTAATTTGCTGGCTCATTTTTTAGTTAATGTATTTATTAACAACGTTTAAAACCTCTATGCCCCAGCCTCTCTGTCACTCAAATTCGAGATCACTATCAGGCAACTTATATTTCCCAAGATACTGAAGCGATCTTATAAAACTGTTATGAACTTTAATCTCATTCACCCTCACAAATAGATGTCATTATACTTAGCACAGAAAAAATATTGAGAACTGTGTTAACAGACCTCTACCCAGTTCCCAGACTGACAATTGGGTGATGCACATGCAGGACAGATCTCAATACCACTGTAAAGTCTTTGAAAACTGAACTGACTTTGAGACCAGAGTCCACAGAAGATGTGTTAGAGGTTGCACCTTGGATCTAAGCAGGTCAAGTGCCTGCTAAAACAATTATATATATATATATATATATATATATATATATATATATATATATTCTCTATAGAGCATAGATAAGACTCAGTTCATGATCTAATATTTAAGCCGATCAGGATATATTCAAAAATTATATATCATATAGAGAATCATTAAAATCTCGACTCACATGGGAGAAGATAATTAACAAATGTCAATACTGAGATGGCAAAGATATTGGAATGATCTGATAAAGATGTTAAAGAATTCATTTTAAAAATGCTTGAATGAGCAATCATGGGATTTCTTAAAACAAAAGTTAAAATAGAAAGTATCAACAAAGAAAGAGACGATATACATAACAAAATGGAAATTTTAGAATGGAAAAATATAAACTGAAGCAAAAAATAAATAATGGAATAGAAATGATAATAGATAGACAGTAATGGAATGGAAATGACAGAATAGTCAGTGAACTTGAAGGTAAATCACTAGAAATTACCTAGACAGTAAAACAAGAAAAATACAGAAAAAATAAAAAGAACCACAGAAACTGTTGGACAATAAAAAAAGACCTAACCTTCATGTCATTGCAGCTCCAGAGGGGAAGGGAAAAAAGGGTGAAAAAAATTATTGAACTACATGCTGACTAAAAACGCCAAAGATCAAACATTTAAGAAGCTGAGTGGCCCTAAGATAGGATAAACCTAAAGAAATCCATGCCCAAACATAACATAATAAAAGTGATGACAACTAAAGACAATGAAAAAAATCTTCAAAGCAGTCAGAAGAAAAGGACACATTCCTTATAGGAGAATAATATGCAAGTAACTGGGGATTTCTCACCTGAAAGCACTGAAGCAAGAAGTGCTACAACATTTTCAAGCACTGAAATAAATAGCTGCCATTCCAGAATTCTATATCCAGTAAAAAGAAAAAAAAAATTCTATAAAATGAAAGTGAAATTCAGACATTCTCAGATGAAGGAAATTAGAATCTGTAGAGATCTATCCTGAAGTAATTTCTAAAGAAAATTCTACAGACAGAATGAAAGGAAACTTGAATCATCAAGAATGATGGAAAGTAATATAAATGGTAAATATGTGGATTAATATAGAAGACTACTTGTTTTGAGTTCTTTAAAACATGTTTAATGGTTTTAAGCAAAAACTATGTCATTGTCTGATGGAGTTGTCCATATATGCAGTGTGTAATATACACACTACCAAATGCAAGGAGAAGATAAAATGACCTATACAGAAGCAAGGTTTCTATATTCCTATTAAAGTTGTAAAACATTGCTTCTAACTAGACTGGGAAAGTTAAGTATGTATATTATAGTCCCTAGACATTACGTTGCCAACAAAGGTCTGTCTAGTCAAGGCTATGGTTTCTCCTGTGGTCATGTATGGATGTGAGAGTTGGACTGTGAAGAAAGCTGAGTGCTGAAGAATTGATGCTTTTGAACTGTGGTGTTGGAGAAGACTCTTGAGAGTCCCTTGGACTGCAAGGAGATCCAACCAGTCCATTCTAAAGGAGATCAACCTTGGGTGTCCTTTGGAAGGAATGATGCTAAAGCTGAAACTCCAGTACTTTGGCCACCTCATGTGAAGAATTGACTCATTGGAAAAGACTCTGATGCTGGGACAGATTGGGGGCAGGAGGAGAAGGGGACGACAGAGGATGAGATGGCTGGATCGCATCACTGACTCGATGGACGTTAGTCTGAGTGAACTCTGGGAGTTGGTGATGGACAGGGAGGCCTGGCGTGCTGTGATTCATGGGGTCGCAAAGAGTCGGACACGAATGAGCAACTGAACTGAACTGAACTGAACTGAGACCAACCACTAAATACATTATACAAAGATATGTAGTCAAAATTACAATAGATAAATTGCAACAGAATACTAAAAATTGGTTAAATATGGGAATTCTCCAGCCGCCCAGTGGTTAGGACATGGCACTTTCAATGTTGGGGCCAGGTTCAATCCCTGGTTGGGAACTAAAATCCTGCAAGGCACTTGACATGACCAAAAATGAATAAATAAATAAAAATTGGTTAAATAACTTTTGAAAAGGGCAGGAAAAGAAGAACCAGAGGAAACAAATAGGAAAAGTAAACAATGGTAGATCTGAATACACATATCAATAATTAGATAAAATGTAAATAATGTAATTATTCAATCAAAGAGAATTTTGAAATGATATTTGAAGAAATAATCCATATGCTGTTTACAAGAAGCTCATTTCAAATATAACAATATAGTAGGTTAAAAATTAAGGGAAAAAGAAAGATATATCATGCAAATGCCAGTTTATAAAAACTGGAGTGGCTATATTAATATCAAAGTAGGCTTTAGCACAAAAAGAGATATTATAAGTTGATAAAAGTGTAGATTTTCAAAGAAGACAAAATCCTAAGCATGTAGTCACTTAAAAACTGCAAAATAGATGAAGCAAAAATTTACAGAAGCAAAAAGAAAAAAAAGTAAAAAACCCCCACAATTATAGTTGAAACTTTTAACTTTATTTTTAGTAACAGAAGTAGTAAATAGAAAATCAACAAAGATACTGAACAAAGCCATTAATTGACTGGATCTGACATGGCATCCGGTCCCATCACTTCATGGCAAATAGATGGGGAAACAGTGGAAACAGTGTCAGACTTTATTTTTCTGGGCTCTGAAAAAATCACTGTAGATGGTGATTGCAGCCATGAAATTAAAAGACTCTTACTCCTTGGAAGGAAAGTTATGACCAACCTAGACAGCATATTAAAAAGCAGAGACATTACTTTGCCAACAAAGGTCCATCTAGTCAAGGCTGTAGTTTTTCCAGTGGTCATGTATGGATGTAAGAGTTGGACTGAACTGGCATTTAAAGAACATCCCATCCAACAAAAAAAATAATATGCATATATTTCAAGTGCACATGGAATATTCACCAAGACAAATCATATTTTGGAGCATAAAATAAACCTTCAGTTCAGTTCAGTTCAGTCACTCAGTCGTATTCGACTCTTTGTGACCCCATGAAACACAGCACGCCAGGCCTCCCTGTCCATCACCAACTCCCAGAGTCCCCCCAAACCCATGAGTCCATTGAGTCAGTGATGCCATCCAACCATCTCAGCCTCTATGGTCCCCTTCTCCTCCTGCCCTCAATCTTTCCCAGCATCAGGGTCTTTTCCAATGAGTCAGCTCTTTGCATCAGGTGGCCAAAGTATTGGAGTTTCAGCTTCAACATCAGTCCTTCCAATGAACACTCAGGACTGATCTCCCTTAGGATGGACTGTTTGGATCTCCTTGCAGTCCAAGGGACTCTCAAGAGTCTTCTCCAACACCACAGTTCAAAAGCATCAATTCTTCAGCACTCAGCTTTCTTCACAGTCCAACTCTCAAATCCATACTTGACCACTGGAAAAACTGTAGCCTTGACTAGATGGGCCTTTGTTGGTAAAGTAATGTCTCTTCTTTTTAATATGCTGTCTAAGTTGGTCATAACTTTCCTTCCAAGGAGTAAGCATCTTTTAATTTCATGGCTGCAGTCACCATCTGCAGTGATTTTGGAGCCCAGAAAAATAAAGTCAGCCACTGTTTCCACTGATTCCCCATCTATTTGCTATGAAGTGATGGGACCGGATGCCATGATCTTCATTTACTGAATGTTGAGCTTTAAGCCAACTTTTTTACTCTCCTCTTTCACTTTCATCAAGAGGCTCTTTAGTTCTTCTTCACTTTCTGCCGTAAGAGTGGTGTCATCTGCATATCTGAGGTTATTGATATTTCTCCCGGCAATCTTGATTCCAGCTTGTGCTTCATTCAGCCCAGCGTTTCTCATGATGTACTCTGCATATAAGTTAAATAAGCAGGGTGACAATATACAGCCTTGACGTACTTGTTTTCCTATTTGGAACCAGTCCATAAGCCTTGACAAATATAAAAGAATTTAAATCCTACCAAGTTTGGTCTTTGTCCATAATGTGTGTCCAATCAATGAGTTTTTATGTAAGATAGGGAAGAAGTCATGTTCTCTATGGCAAAATGTGCAACACAAATTGACAAGGGGAACTCCATCTACTTCAAGAATGGAATTGCCACTAAGGGATTTTGTGAATAAAATTTAGCTGCCTTGAATAGTTCTTTGACAGAGAATATGTGGTTTGTGAGAATTACAATTTTTCTTTTTATAGAAAAAACATTGCTGAAGATTAATAATAGAAAGCTAACAAGAATATCTCCAAATGTTTGGAAATTAAACAACTTATGGGCTTCCCTGGTGGCTCAGCTGGTAAAGAATCTGCTTGCAGTGCATGAGACCTGGGTTTGATCCCTGGGTTGGGAAGATCCTCTGCAGCAGGGAAAGGCTACCCAATCCAGTATTCTGGCCTGGAGAATTCCATGGACTGTGTAGTCTATGCTGTCGCAAAGAGTCAGACACAATTGAGCCACCTACACTTTCACTTTCACTTCTAAATAATCTGTAGGTCAAAGAGTAAGTCTCAGGGAAATCAGAAAATATTTTGAGTTGAGTGAATATGAAAATACAAATGTACAAAAATGTATGGGATATAGCTAAAGCTGTACTTCGTAGGGAAATTTATACTATTAAAATACTTCTATTGGAAAAATACCTGTTGTAAAATATTATTATTATATTTACATATTATTATTTATTTACAATTAGTAAACTATAAATTGGTAAATTGTAAAAAAGGCTTCCCTTATGATTCAGCTGGTAAAGAATCCGCCTGCAGCATGGGAGTCCTGGGTTCGATCTCTGGGTTAGGAAGATCGCCTGGAGAAGGGAACACTCCAGTGTTCTTGCCTGGAGAATTCCATGGACTGTATAGTCCATGAGTGAGGGACTTTCACTTTTCACTTTCATAACTAAAAATATATTATTAAATTTCATAATAACATGGCCACAAAAACTATCTTTAAATTTCAGAGAAAAAGTAAGAATAATTTGTATGCCAATATAAAAGACTTGGATTAAATTTCTCAAGAGTAAAAGTAGAAGCTACGAGTCTTTGAGCAATTTTCTCTAAATTCTGAGGGAAAATGATTTCTAAGTTGGAGTTCCATTCAAATTACCAATCAAAATTAAAGATGAAAATCAATAACATCTTGGACACCGAAGGTCTCCAAAATGGCTCTTGTGCATCTGGCCAGGAAAATTCCTAGAAGGGGTGCCTAAACCAAACAAGGGAATAAACCAAAAAGGAGAAAAAAAAATTGGTGTCCAAACACTAAAGGAACTAACTAGGCAGAGAAAAAGGAAATTCCCAGGATTATGTAGAGAGGGACTTCTAAGATGACAGCAGTAAAACATGCTTGAAAAACACACATTCAAATTTAAACAGAAAGAAGATGGAGGTATCCAAGTGAATGTCTCTTCCCACTATCCCTTTAAAGAAATGAACTGATATATTTCAATTGAGAGGAATTTCACAGCTTTATTGGTAAGTGTGGAAATAATTGCTGATAGGAAAATAAGAAACTAAGCAAATGAGCAAATGTGGTAATTATACTAATTTCCAGGAAAAACAAAGGTGTACAAGAAAGGAAAGATAATTATCACATACAAGTGGCTTAACTCTGTATAATACATATTGAATTATGATAATATAAACTCTGAATATTCAATTTGTCAAAAATGCGATATAACTGTTAGAAGAATAGGGAGGAACACAAAAGTATAAAAATACAAAATTCTGATTTCTTATCACAAGAAATTAATGTGTTATGTTTGAAGATGAATAAATAGCACCATGGTATGTTATTTAAAAATATGAAGATGAATACTAAAAAGAAAAATCTAGAGGAATTGAATTGCTCCTTCTGGGGAAAGAGAATCACATGTAGAAGTAATGTGATTAATGTTTAATTATAAACTTTTAGTAGTATTTCACTTTTTAAGGTATGTATATTACTTTGATATAAATAAAAAGAATTTTCAGTGCTTAAGCATAATTAGTCCTTTCCAGTAAATAGTAACAGTAGTAGAGGTATTGAAAGTGAAGTCACTCAGTCATGTCCTACTCTTTGCGACCCCATGAACTGTAGCCTACCAGGATCCTCTGTCCATGGGATTTTCCAGGCAAGAGTACTGGAGTGGGTTGTCATTTCCTTCTCCAGGGGATCTTCCTGACCCAGGGATTGAACCTGGGTCTCCCACATTGTAGGAAGACACTTTACTGTCTGAGCCACCAGGGAAGTCCTAAGGTATTAGCTAATCTTTATACACTGCCTACAGTGTGGCAGGGCCTATGCTAAGAGCTTCCCATTCATTGTCTTATGTAATCCTCACAGGCTTCATTTGAAGTAGGTACTTAGGTACTGTTTTTCAGAAATACATTAATATGTTAAAGTTTAGAGAGGTCTCATAAATTATCCAAAGTTAGTATTTGGCAAAAGGCTTTGCTAAGATAATGATCTTAGCCCCTGACTACAGGCCTCAAGTTCTATCTATAAAGTGAAAGTCTCTCAGTCATGTCTGACTCTTTGCAACCCCATGGACTATACAGTCCATGGAATTCTCCAGGGCAGAATACTGGAGTGGGTAGCCTTTCCCTTCTCCAGGGGCTCTTCCCAACCCAGGGGTTGAACCCAGGTCTCCCACATTGCAGCTGGATTCTTTACCAGCTGAGCCACAAGGAAAGCCCAAGTATACTGGAGTAGGTAACCTACTCCTTCTCCAGCAGATCTTCCCGACCCAGGAATTGAACTGGGGTCTCCTGCATTGCAGGCAGATTCTTTACCAATTGAGCTATCAGGGAAGTTCTATCTATACTCGGATTTTATAGTTTTAGCAGTCTTACTTACCTCCCTGGAGTTTTGTAGCCTTCCAGGGAGAGGATAAATGTGAAAGGTCTTTAAAAAGATTAAAAACTATGGAAGAGCACATTGTCTTGAAAGTCCCAAGCAGAATGTAAAATGTAAACTTTCCTTTTCTGCTGGATGCTTGCTTCACTGTTTCCATTGCCATTTCCACTTCCATTTCCATTTATACTCTAGATTTTGCTCCCTGATTATCTCTTCCTAGCTGAGTCCCAATCCAAAATATAGGCTGTAGTTTCAAAACTTCCATGTTTGGATGGGTGAATATAATACAGGAAGACGGTTTCTTCCTTCTGCTCTTACCACATATGCTTCCCCCTCTGCCCACCCCATTCTTCCTAAAATCAAAGAGTACAGTCACAAACAAAAATTCACTTTTATAACTTCAATACTCTTTTAGTCTTGGGTTTCTATCATTGTGCCACCTATTATACATATTAAACAACAAAAGATGATGTAAGCATTCCTTCTAGAACTCTGTAAAGTGACAATATAGGTTAGATGGCAGACAGTAAAGTTTTTAAGGATCTTGCTTATGCTTCAGTCATGTCCGACTCTCTGTGACCCCATGGACCATGGCCTGCCAGGCTCCTCTGTCCATGGGATTCTCCAGGCAAGAATACTGGAGTGGGTTGCCATTTCCTTCTCCAGTGATAAAGTATGAAGTGAGTGAAGTGAAGTTGCTCAGTCATGTCTGATTCTTTGTGACCCCATGGACTGCAGCCCACCAGGCTCCTCTGTCCATGGGATTTTCCAGGCAAGGGTACTGGAGTGGGTTGGTATTTCCTTCTCCTTTAAGGATCTTAGTAGGATAGAAAAATAAGTTTATACATACATACTCTTGCTTTTCAAAACAGGAAATTTGACATTTGGCTAGAGTTAGAGTTCTAAAAATAACTCTCATGAATCAAGTTTTCTTTGCCCTATCACAGCCTTCCATCATTGGCCAGTGCATTGTGGATAACATCCCAAATGTTCAGGTCTGTTCTTCATTTCAATTCCCTGTCTGCTTATTCAAGATGAGAATCCAGGGACAGAAATAACTCAGGAAAATAGCAGGGGAAAAGCATTTATCAGCAGGAAGCTAAGGAAAGCACATTCATGGATCAATCTCTTTTAAGTCAGCAAAAAAGGAATTCCTCTCCCCAGTGCCACAGACCAAGTATAGAGGGAAATTGAAAGCACTGGAGAAAATATTCAACTATTAAAGAGATTTCAAAATGAGTTATCTGAATAAATAACTGCCTCTCCATTAACTGCGTTGATCACGTTCTCAGACACAATAGTAATGTTACAATGAACATTTCAGTCTTTTCAAGAGACTGTCTCAATGAAAAAGCTGCATAAAGGCTATGATTATCTCCAGGGACTGACATTATTCACCATCAACATGAAAATATGGATTGTAGTAGTTCTTAATGTGTCAAATTTGATCAATTTTGACATTGATACATCCTTAAAACATCACCACAATCAAGATAGTAAATACATCCATCACCACTCCAAAAGTTTCCTGATTATCTGCTCCAGTGGCTTCCAGACAAGAAAGTCCTCAGGGAGAGGTAGAATGGAGGACAAGAGAGAAAGAGTTTTCCTACATCCCGTAACAGTTCAGACAACTCTCAAGTTTTTCTATGTTATCTTCACCAGCCAAAGATCACCAAGAACACTTTCAGTCAAAGAAGTTAGTTTTATTATTATTGCAGCAAGGGAGACTATACACCATGCAGAAACAAGGGTGTTTCTGAAAGAGGAAATGGGTAAGGGGAGGGGATTGCTTATTATAGAACTGAGTGTTGTGTTAGTTAGTTTTATGTATATATTGTTTGTTTTGTGAATGGGAAGGTTCAGGAGACAAGGGTCTGTTTTGAATTCACTGCTGTCAGGAATCTGCAGTAATTTGAAAACTGATTCAGTTCAGTTCAGTTCAGTTGCTCAGTCATGTCCGACTCTTTGCGACCAACCCCATGGACTGCAGCAAGCCAGGCCTCCCTGTCCTTCACCAACTCCTGGAGTTTACTCAAACTCATGTCTACTGAGTCAGTGATCCCATCCAACTATCTCATCCTCTGTCGTGTTGAACTTTTCTCCCGCCTTCAATCTTTCCCAGCATCAGGGAGTTTTCAAATGAGTCATTTCTTCACATCAAGTGGCCAACTACTATGCGTTTATTTTTACCTAAGAGGTAAGAGTGGCACAGACCATGAACTCCTTACTGCCAAATTCAGACTTAAATTGAAGAAAGTAGAGAAAACCACTAGATGATTCAAGTATGACCTAAATCAAATCCCTTACGATTAAACAGTGGAAGTGACAAATAGATCTGATAGACAGAGTGGCAGAAGAACTATGGATGGAGATTCATGACATTGTACAGGAGGCAGGGATCAAGACCATCCCCAAGGAAACGAAATGCAAAAAGAAAAAATGGTTGTCTGGGGAGGCCTTACAAATAGCTGTGAATAGAAGAGAAATGAAAGACAAAGGAGAAAAGGAAAGATGCATCCATTTGAATGCAGAGATCCAAAGAACAGAAAGGAGAGATAAGAAAACCTTTCTCAGTGGTCAGTGCAAAGAAATAGAGGAAAACAATAGAATGGGAAAGTATAGAGATCTCTTCAAGAAAATTAGAGATACCAAGGGAACATTTCATGCAAAGATGGACACAATAAAGGACAGAAATGGTATGGATCTAACAGAAGCAAAAGATGTTAAGAAGAGGTGGCAAGAGTACACAGAAGAACTATACAAAAAAGATCTTCAAGACTCAGATAATCATGATGGTGTGATCACTCACCTAGAGCCAGACATCTTGGAATGTGAAGTCAAGTGGGCCTTAGGAAGCATCATTATGAATAAAGCTAGTGGAAGTGATGGAATTCCAGTTGAGCTATTTCAAATCTTAAAATATGATGCTGTGAAAGTGCTGCACTCAATATGCCAGCAAATTGGGAAAACTCAGCAATGACCACAGGACTGGAAAAGGTCAGTTTTCATTCTAATCCCCAAAAAGGGCAATGCCAAAGAATGCTCAAACTACCACACAATTGCACTCATCTCACATGCTAGTAAAGTAATGCTCAAAATTCTGCAAGCCAGGCTTCAATAATATGTGAACTTCCAGATGTTCAAGCTGGATTTAGAAAAGGCAGAGGAACCAGAGATCAAATTGTCAATATCCACTGGATCATCGAAAAACCAAGAGAGTTTCAGAAAAACATCTATTTCTGCTTTATTGACTATGCCAAAGCCTTCGACTGTGTAGAACACAACAAACTCTGGAAAATTCTTCAAGAGATGGGAATACCAGGCCTCTTGAAAAATCTGTATGCAGGTCAGGAAGCAACAGTTAGAACTGGACATGGAACAACAGAGTCATTCCAAATCGGGAAAGGAGTACATCAAGGCTGTATATTGTCACCCTGCTTATTTACTTCTATGCAGAGTACATCATGAGAAACACTGGGCTGGAGGAAGCATAAGCTGGAATCAAGATTGCCGGGAGAAATATCAATAACCTCAGATATGCAGATGACACCACCATTATGGCAGAAAATGAAGAAGAACTAAAGAGCCTCTTGATGAAAGTGAAAGAGGAGAGTGAAAAAGTTGGCTTAAAGCTCAACATTCAGAAAACGAAGATCATGGCATCCAGTCCCATCACTTCATGGCAAATAGATGGGGAAACAGTGGAAACAGTGTCAGACTTTATTTTTCTGGGCTCCAAAATCACTGCAGATGGTGACTGAAGCCATGAAATTAAAAGACGCTTGCTCCTTGGAAGAAATGTTATGACCAACCTAGATAGCATATTTAAAAACAGAGACATTACTTTGCCAACAAAGATCTGTCTAGTCAAAGCTATGGTTTTTGCAGTAGTCATGTATGGATGTGAGAGTTGAACTATAAAGAAAGCTGAGTGCCGAAGAATTGATGCTTTTGCACTGTGGTGTTGGAGAAGACTCTTGAGAGTCCCTTGGACTGCAAGGAGATCCAACCAGTGCATCCTAAAGGAGATCAGTCCTGGGTGTTCATGGGAAGGACTGATGTTGAATCTGAACCTCCAATACTTTGGCCACCTAATTTGAAGTACTGACTCATTGGAAAAGACCCTGATGCTGGGAAACATTGAAGGCAGGAGGAGCAGGGGCTGACGGAGGATAACATGGTTGGATGGCATCACAGACTCAATGGACATGAGTTTGAGTGAACTCTGGGAGTTGGTGATGGACAGGGAGGCCTGGTGTGCTGCAGTACATGGGGTCGCAAAGAGTTGGACACAACTGAGCGATGGAATGGAACTGAACTGAACTGAAGATGTAAGATGGGGAAAATGGGACTAGTGTATTCATTGAAGAAGCAGTTGTCACTCATGTTAACTTAGAAGGTGATGTGGTGGTGTTTGGTCATTCTTTGCCTAATGCCTCTGTTAATCTCTCTGACTATCACTTTGATCTTTGTATTTTTTTGTTTCATCACAGTCAAGAGGGAGACCTCATCTGATTTTGATATCCTGTGATATTGTTTTTGTCCCCCAAAGGAACACCATGCCCTAAATGGAAGCAACTAGACCAACTTCCAGGTATCAGCTGTCAGGATTGCTGTATTCTTTTTCTTTAGAACAGCATTATTGAGTTATAATGGACACACAAATTACACATACTTAATGTGTATAATTTGATAAAATTTGACATATATGCATCCTTGAAACCATCACCACAATCAAGATAGTAAATACATTCATAACCCAAAAGTTTCCTGATGCCACTTTGTAATTCCTCCCACCCCCATTTCTCTATCCATCGACAGCAACCACTGATCAAATTTGGTCATGAAATAGTTTGCATTTGCTAATTTTATAAATTGAATCATACAATACATACTCTCTTTTGTTGGGCTTCGTTCACTTTTATAGTACTTTTGAGATTCACTCATGTTGTGTGTACCTGTAGAAAGTTCCCTTTTTTTTACCGCTAAAGAGTATCCCTTTGTATAGACATAACTATTAATCTGTTGGTGAAAATATATGTTGTCACTAGTTTTGGGCTATTACAAACTACACTGCTATAAAATTGTTATACTAGTTTTTGTATTGACATTTGCTTTTGTTTTTCTTAAATATCTTGGAGTGGAATGGCTAGATCATATGATAGATACATGCCAATTTTTTTACAAGGCTCTGGACTGGATTTGCCTGGTGTTCCGTCAGTTAAGAATCTGTCTGCCAACATAGAGGACACGGGTCCAATCCCTGGTTCAGGAAGATTCCACATGCTGCAGGACAACTAAGCCTGTGTGCCACAACCACTGAACCCCAGTGCTGCAACTACTGAAGCCTGAGTGCCCTGGAGCCCATGCTTGGCAAGAAGCCACCACAGTGAGAAACCTGCACACTGCAACTAGTGAGTAACCCCCACTTGCCGCAACTAGCCCCAGCTCAGCCAAAAATAAAGAAATAAAATTATATATATTTGTATATATATTATATATATATATAAACTCTGGGCTGTTTTTACCTTTCTCAACTTTTTGAGTTTTAAGTAAGATATCAGATATCTTAGAATAGGCCTTCCCAGATGGCACTAGTGGTAAAGGACCCGCATGCCATTGCAGGAGACATAAGAGATGCAGCTTCCATCCCTGAGTCAGGAAGATCCTCTGGAGGAGGGCATGGCAACCCACTCCAATATTCTTGCCTGGAGGATCCCATGGACAGTGGAGCCTGGCGGGCTACAGTCCATAGCATCACAAAGAATCGGATGCAACTTAGCACAGCACAGCCCATCTTAGAATAAAACATTTCACCAGTGAGGGGGCAGGTGGAGGAAATGGTATTTGAAAACCACCTTTCAGCTAATCCATTTTGTTTAAGATAAGATAACTGAGACCACAAAGACTATATGAATGACTATAAGTAGGTAATAGATCCAGCACTAATTCCTTGGTATTTTAGGTCTTGCTTTAGTTCCAGGATGACCATCTCTTTCTCTTTGGGAAAAAAAAAAAAAACCTGAAGATCAAATCAGAGTAATTATGTTTGTATTCCAGGTTGTTTCATGGTGCAATCACTATGTTAGATTTTAGTTTATTTCAGAATGTTGCTTTCCATTATTTTTCTCATTATCCTAGGTCAGATCTCTATCACTTTGTGTCCACACTTCTGTAGCATTATCCTTCCCAGGCTCTTTCCCCATTATATAGAGGGGAAAGTGATGATGGTTTAGTTTTCTGTCACTGGTTTCTTCTTTCTTACTCTGCTGAATTCAATCTCCTCTGTCTAGTTCTGAATACTGTCTCTCACCAGAAATCACTGATCATATCATTCTTGGGCTTTTCTAACCTCTGTGATCCTTAATTTCACCAGTGTCTTAAAGTATCTTATACTCATTGTCACATCCCTGATTTCATTTCACTCCTGGAAATGTTTCTAAAAGATGTGCTGCCATAAAGCTAAATAGAAGCCTTTTCCCTTATAAAACTATAATGATTATAAATACAAACAAAATACATAAAACTAAAAATATAAACTTCATATGATCAAGTATGTTTCCCCAAAACTAAATTGATGGTGTTGGTTTTGATGAAAATAGGCAGATATATTTGAATATTTCATTATTTTTGCTTAATCGATCCATTTTACATTGAGAATGATGGGCCATCATATGTCTCATTGCTATTTTTACGAATGCAATTTTTCAATTTTAACACTGACCTAATTTTAAATCACCAATTCTTTACTTTGATGGTATATTCAATTTAACACTCTACTCCAAAATCCAATACTGAAAAGTTAAGAATAAGTTATTGTAGGTTTACTAGATATTATTTTTGTCTTTTTCTTACATAAAAAAAGGAGACTGCACAATAGTGGCATTGGTATTTTGAAGTAATCCTGACTGCAAGGGCTCTTAGTCGTTTCGTTTAATGAGACTTGTATTTTAAGAGCTATTTGATAACTCAATTCTCCATCTGAACCTCTGTAAAAAGCCTTTCATGCAGCAGGTACTAATACACTTGGCCTTTACTTGTGAGTATAGTCATAAACAATTTTGGTTCCTGGGATTCTTTAACAGTACTTGGTGATGAAGTAAGTGACAGTCATCCAGCTGATAAAGATTAAGTTTCTTTATATATTTTTAGACTGCAATTGAATTGAAATTTTCAATTTGTTAAAAAAAAAATCGTACTTTCTGTCTCCTAAGACTATGTCTAAGGAACAATAAATAGTAGTCTGGAGACCATAGGATGAAACATAGTTACCAGGCATTGCATTATATAGTATAATTGAGAAACAGAGGTGTTTTGTCAAAATCACCTCAGTGTTTATTTCATAGAAGAAAAAAATAGGACAAAGAAGACCACAGCAGACAATAGACAAGTAGAAAAAGGCTTCCTCTACTCCCAGGCCTTTTTATCTAGTCCCTTTAGAAGGTGGCTAGCAAATAAATTTGAGTATATAGCAAATTTTTTTTTCCATTTTTCAAAAAGTCATTTGCATTCTTTGTAAGTGCCAGGAATGTAAAGAAATGTGATGTGATTGCAAAGTTTTCTCCTTGCTTTCTCTGTAGATAATAACATCCGTTGTGCTCAGCAGTCCTTGATAACATAATTCTGGATTCACAGCAACAAATGAGAGGCTGAAAAATCTTTGGTGATAACACTCTTTATGTAATTCTAGAAGAATTCACCCAGCTAATAAATAAAATGAAGTTATAAGGCAGAGTAAAATGGCCAAAGAAGCAAACAGAACAGGAAAAAGATAAAATTAGAAGTACAAGAAAAGAAAATGAGAAAACACCCCCAGTGAGAGAGAATGAGAAATAGAGATAAGACACCAACTAGAGAGCAAGGTGAATATTCTCCTTTGGAGCCAATGGAAATATTCTATTTAATGGAAGCAATATAAATTGCAGTATTTTTTGTTTAATAACTGTGATTTACAAAGTTCTTTAAGAACATTCACAATAAAGTTTTAATTTGTAAATATTCAATAATAGGATTCATAACATTAAAATTCATTGAGGCTAAGTTAAGTATGATTCATATTGCTGATAAAGGGCATATTTTATGACTTAGTACCTTCATGATTTTTTTAAACTGAACTCTACCTTTTATTCAGATTGTACCAATTTTTCCATCAATGTCCTTTCTCTGTTATAGAATCCAATCCATGATACTATGTTTTATTTAATTGTCATGTCTCCTTAGTCTCCTCTGGTCTCTGATACTTTTAAAAATACATTTCTTATTTTTACTCATGACAGGAACATTTTAGAGATTAATGATCAGATATGTAGACCGTCTCTGAATTTGGGTTTTTCTCATGTTCTCGCCATGATTAGACTGGGATTATAGGTTTGGAGGACAAAACTCTTACACATGAAGTCCTCTTATCATTATGGGATATCAGCAAAGATATAATATTAACAACATGACTAATAACTGGTCATGTTAACCTACTTCACTTGCTTATGGTAGCATAGCTATGAAGTTACTATTTTTTCCCTTTTCCATACTCTGTCTTTTAGAAGGGAGTCTGCAAGGCCAAACCACACTTAATAGTGGAGGGAGAGTAAAATAAAAGTATTGTCATTACTGTTTAGTTGTTAAGTCATGTCTGACTCTTTTACGACCCTATGGACTATAACCCTCCAGGAGTCATGTCTGACTCTTTTACGACCCTTTGGACTATAACCCTCCAGGCTCCTCTGTGCAGGGGATTTCCCAGGCATGAATACTGGAGTAGGTTGTTATTTCCCACATCAGGGGACCTTCCTGACCTGGGGATCAAACCTGTGTGTCCTGCATTGGCAGGTGAATTCTTTACCACCGACGCACCAGAGAAGCCCAGAAGAATTAGTCACCTCCCAAAGTAAAGAGTACCTACAGAATAATATTTGGAACTCTTCTAAGGAAGATTTGTCTCTTCTTCACCATTTATTTATTTATTCTATTGCCTATTTATATCAGTAAAGGCACATAATTTTTCTCTTTATTTTTAAATTGAGTATACTTAATTTACAGTGTTGTGTTAATTTATTCTGTACAGCAAAGTTACTCAGTTACACACACACACACACACACACACACACACTCTTTTCCATTATGATTTCAGTTCAGTCACTCAGTTGTGTCGACTCTTTGTGACCCCCATGGACTGCAGCACTCCAGGCTTCCCTGTCCGTCACTGACTCCCAGAGCTTATTCAAATTCATGTCCACCCAGTCAGTGATGTCATCCAACCATCTCATCTTCTGTTGTCCCCTTCTCCTCCTGCCTTCAATCTTTCCCAGCATCAGGATCTTTTCCAATGAGTCAGTTCTTCACATCAGGTGGTCAAAGTATTTAGCATCAGTCCTTCCAATGAATATTCAGAGGGTGGGTTCAATCCCTGGGTTGGGAAGATCCCCTGGAGCAGGAAATAGCAACCCACTCCAGTATTCTTGCCTGGGAAATACCCATGGACAGGGGAGCCTGGCAGACTACGGTGCATAGGGTTGCAAAGAGTTGGACACAACTGAAGCAACTTAGCACACACACCATTGCCCTAGAATCAGCTATTTCTACAAGTATCCCTGGTTCTTTTAAATTGGAAAATGGTCTTTAGAAACCAAGATAAAAACCCTGGATTTGCTTGCTGCTACCTACGTATCATTGCTTCTAGGCCCTCTCAGTAGACAGAGCTAAAAAAATATATGCATGTATTCCCACCCATATGTACATGCATATCTATAATTGTTTCTTTCTCTATCCATTTCTATCTATATTAAGCTTAAACATGAGTTCATACTGCTGTCTCCAACTCTAATCTGTTACTCCATGGATCATTCTAGACTCTGCTCTTGCATATCAGTTACTTCTCTCATCAACAGTGAGAAACTCGACTCCCACTATGCATTATCCAATTATCTACTTATTCAACTCGAGTATCTACTAACTTGAGACAACATATACTGTTGCAAGAAACAAATTAACTAGAGTTCAGTGTTTATACACAGTTCATTTTGTCTTCAGCTTTACAGTTTTCAGCCAAAAACACTGAAACAAATTCTTTAAATGGACTTATGACCATTTTAAAAAATGAATTCACAATTAAAAAGGCCCAGAAAGAAAAATCTCCAAAGAAACCACTACTGAAAAACTCTACCAAACATTTAACTGAGTTGACACCAATTTTACATGATTTAAAAAAAAAAAACAAAAACAGAAAAGGAGAGAACATTTTGAAATTCATTTTATGGGGCCAACCAGCACTAGTATGCTACCAAAACCAGCCTGAAAGTGTTAGCTGCTCAGTCGTTTCCAACTCTTTGCAATTGCATGGACTATAGCCTTCCAGGCTCCTCTGTTCATGAGATTCTCCAGGCAAGAATACTGGAGTGGGTTGCCATGCCCTCCTCCAGGGGATGGATCTTCCCAACCCAGGAATTGAACCCAGGTCTCCTGAATTGTAGGTGGTTTCTTTACTGTCTGAGTTACCAAAGAAACCCCCAAAATCAGCCTCAGTTCAGTTCAGTTCAGTCACTAAGTTGTGTCCAACTCTTTGCGACCCCATGAATCGCAGCATGCCAGGCCTCTCTGTCCATCACCAACTCCCGGAGTTCACTCAAACTCATGTCCATCTAGTCAGTGATGCCATCCAGCCATCTCATCCTCTGTCGTCCCCTTTTCCTCCTGCCCCCAATCCCTCCCAGCATCAGAGTCTTTTCCAATGAGTCAACTCTTCTCATGAGGTGGCCAAAGTATTGGAGTTTCAGCATCAGTCCTTCCAGTGAACACCCAGGACTGATCTCCTTCAGAATGGACTGGTTGGATCTCCTTGCAGTCCAAGGGACTCTCAAGAGTCTTCTCCAATACCACAGATAAAACGCATCAATTCTTCAGCACTCAGCTTTCTTCACAGTCCAACAGTCACATCCATACATGACCACTGGAAAAACCATAGCCTTGACTAGACAGACCTTTGTTGGCAAAGTAATCTCTCTGCTTTTTAATATGCTATCTAGGTTGGTCATAACTTTCCTTCCAAGGAGTAAGTGTCTTTTAATTTCATGGCTGCAATCAAAATCAGCCTAGACTGATGTAAAAAAGTAATCTTTAGATACTCTTTTAGATACTTATTTTTTCTCTCATAAGCTTAGATGCAGTGTCTCAGCAAAACACTAGCAAACTAAATGAACAATATATAAAAAGAATTAGATAACATGATAAATTCAATTTATTTCAGGTTTGCAAGGCTGGTTGAACATTAAGAATCAATGTATTCCATCATATCAACAGAGTAAGGAATAATCATATCAATTGATACAGAAAAGCACTTGAAGAACTCCAACCTCCTTTCATGAAAAAACTCTCAGCAGTTTAGGAATAGAGCAGAGTTGCCTTAACTTGATAAAAACTATCTACAGAAAACCTATATAGCTAAATCCTGCTTAATGATGAGTGACTCACTGCTTTTCCCCTAATATCAAGAAAAAGGTAAACAAGTCCACTTTTACTGCTATTACTCAACATAGTACTGAGAATTCTAGTCATTGCAATAAGGCAAGAAAATAAATAAAAGACCTACAGATGAAAGGAAGAAAAACTGCCTCTATTTGCAGATGACATGATTTTCTATGTAGGAATCCAAAGAAATCTACCAAGAACAAAAAACCCAAACCCCAGAACTCCTTGAACATTAGCTGCAGGATACAAGATCAATATACAAACATCAGTGGCATTTCCATACATGCACAATGAACATTGGGAAACCAAAATTAAAAACATAATACTACTTACAATCTTTTAAAGAAAATGAAAATTTTAGGTATACCTTTAATAAAAAAAAATATATAGGATCTATATGTTGAAAATTACAAAATGTTGATGAAAGAAATCAAATAAGGTCTAAATAAATAGAGAGATATATCTATGTTCTTGGATAAGAAGACTCAAGATGTCAATTCTCCCTTAAACTGATCTATAGGTTTAATGCAATTCCTATCAAAACACTAGTAAAGTTTGATATAGACTTAGACAAGCTTTTTCCAAAATTTATATGGAAGATACCCAAGACCTAGACTAGCTAAAACAATCTGGACAAATAAAAATAAAGTAAGCCGTGGAATATCCATAATCTTCTGCAAAATTAATTCAAGCTGGCTCATGGGCTTAAATATAAAATGTAAATCTATAATACTTTAAGAAAATACACAGGATAAAATCTTAGGGCTCTAAGGGTAGACAAAGAGTTCTTATATTAAGCACCAAAAGCATGATTAATACAAGGAAAATGGATAAATTGTACCCCATCAAAACAAAAAGTTTTGTTCTACAAAAGCATGTGTAAAGAGCATGAAAAGACAAGCTACGGACTGAGAAAGTATTTGCAGAAAACCACACATCTAACAAAGGACTAGTGTAATGAATATACAAAGAATTCCCAACACTCAACAGTAAAAACATCCCAAAAAATCTAATTAGAAAATGGGCAAAAGACATGAAGAGAAATTTCACTATAGATGGCAAGTGAACACATAGATGTTCCACATCATTATTTATCAATGAAAATCAATACCAAAGTATCCAAGTGTCAGTTAGTGGTATAGCATGATATGACTACATACCTATCAGAATGGCTAAAATAAAAAATAGATACAGCACTAAATGCTACCAAGAATGAGAAGAAACTGGATCCCTAATACATTGCTGGGGGGGGGGGGATATAAAATGTTACAACCTGAAAAACTATTTGGCAGTTTCTTATAAAACGAACATGAAATTAACACAAGAGACAACAATTTCACTATTAGGCATTTATCCTAGAAAAATTAAACTTTATGTTTGCACAAAATCCTGTGCATAAATATTCATGACATCTTTAAACACAGTAGGCAAAAATTGGACTCAGCCTAGATGTCTTCCAACAGGTGAATGGTTAAACAAATTACAGCAAATACATGCCATAGAATATTACTCAGTAATAAAAAGAAACCAACTTGATACATTCAACAACATGGGTGAATCTCCAGAGAATTCACAGTGAGTGAAAAAATCCCATCACAAAGACAAATGGTATGAATTCATTTATATGACATTCTCAAAATGACAAAGTTATAGAAATGCTGAACAGTTTGGTAGCTGCCAAAGTTTGGTGATGAGATAAAGAGTGCTATCCGGAGACATTGCTGCAGTTATAGAAGAGTAATTTTTCAATCCTTTGGTGATGGAACTATTCTGTCTCGTCTATGGTGGTGGATACACAAAACTTAGATGAAATTAACTTGTAAATAAACTGTCTTTTTGTCACTAAGTCGAATCTGACTCTTTTGAGACCCCATGGGTTGTAACCCACCAGGCTTCTCTGTCCATGGAATTTCCTAGACAAGAATACTTGAGTGGGTTGTTACTTCCTTCTCCAGGGGATATTCCCTATCCAGGTATTGAACCCACATCTTCTGCATTGGCAGGCGGATTCTTTACCACTGAGCCACCAGGGAAGCCCTAAAAACTAAGTACACACACACACACATAAATACAAGTGAGACTAGGGAAATCTGAATAAGGTTAACAGGTTGTATTAATGCCAGTATTCTTGTAATATTTTGCTATGGTTTTGTAAAAAAAAAAAAAAAAACTGGATAAAAATATTGAGAAAAACTGGGTAAAATGTAAAAGTGATCACTTTGTATTATTTCTTATAACTACATGTACATTTCACATTAGTTCAATAAAACTTTCAACTGAAAAATCATTTGACTATATTTCTGGGCTTTCCCAGAGTCTACTTCTAGGCTTTCCATTTTATTCCACTGATCTATGTATCTGGCCTTTTGCCAACATCACATTGTCTTGATTACCACCGCTTCATAGTAAATTTTGAAATTTTAAATTCTTTCTTATATTTTTAAAATTGTTCTTGCCTATTTACTCTTCTAGCTAAACTTTAAAATAATTGCACCTATTTACAAATATAATAATTTTGATTGGGATTGAGTTAAATCTTTAAATGAATTTGGTAAGAAATGCACTCTCTAAAGAATTTGATTTTCTCATTCAGCAATATGGTATGTTGCTGGTTTTTTTTTTTTTCAAATATTTTCTCTTGTTTGGTCTTATTCATAGAGATTCTGCATTTTCATGTTAGAGCTGTGCCTTTTAGGTTTTATGATACTGATACTATTATTGAATTCATATTTTAACTTCAACAGTATTTTCTGATATGTATGTAAGCAGATCTTTATCCTGAAATTTTATGGAACTTTTTAATTCTAAAGGTTTTCAGTTCTTTTTCTTAGGTCAAGTATATATCTGCAGATGATAGCTTTCCCCTTCCTTCTGGAAAGTTTTATCTGGTATTGTGATTGTATATTTTATTATGCTGTTACACTGATCAGGACTTTTACAGAACTGGAGTACAAGCCCACTAGCAGACTCTAGGAGATAGTGTAAAATAGACAGCTCAGAAGTATCTCACCTTTAGGTTCAGAAGTATGAAGGAACTGGTATAGTTACACTCCAACTCCTGTCAATCACTGGTTGGGGCATCTATCTAGCAGGTAGTGTGGATGAAGGAAGACCCCAGAGCACTTCAAGCCTGTCCTGAAGGTGGACAAGGACGGCTTTGAAGACCAGAGAATTTTCTTGGGCAAAGGAAGTCAGGGGCTGACAGTTGGCAATTCAGAACTAAAATGCTTTGACAGAATATGAGTAAGGCATCAACAACATCTGTTTGAGAAGCTTCTTTTCTCACTCTGCTACACTCCTCTCAAAAATTCTCACTGCCATCCTCCCATTTGTTACACACACATACACATACACACACACACAGAAGGAAGGGATGTCATTCTCAGAAGCTGAAGAGTATCTGACTCTTCCTGAGTTTCAAAGACAAGGATATCATTACTATCCCCACTGATGATGAATCCTAGGCAAAATGACTTCCTGTAAACCGTTTTATTTGAACAAAACATATAAATGAAACAGAATTGTTCCACAAGAAAGAGGTTGGGACTGTCAGCAAGAGTAAGAACAATGTGGAGCAAAACCTTTGAAAGTGTGGGTTTTAGTGATGCCTGCTTCAGAGAGGCCAATGACCTGCAGGTTCTCCAGGAGACTAGCTCTGGGCATAGAAGCTTCAGAGAATTATGGATATCTGTTCCCAACCTGGACCTCACAACCTATCTCTCAAGTCCTTGAGAAGCAATAAGATGAAGATGAAGTTCTAAGATTTCTTCTCTTCCAACCCTTTTAGATTCTTATTTTATAATAATTACTAAAATCCAAAGAAAACTCCCTGCTCTTTAAATGAATGATGTTCATTTAGTTAATCTTCTCTCTCTCAAATTCTGATGTCCTTTTCAATGTACTTCCTTATCATAACATGTTGTTTGTTGTTTAGTTGCTTGGTCGTGCCTGATTCTTTTGCAACCTCATGGACTGTAGCCCGACAGGCTCCTCTGTACATGGGATTTTTCCAGACAAGAATACTGGAATGGGTTGCCATTTTGTACTCTAGGGAATCTTCCCGACCCAGGGATCGAACCTGCATGTCTTAACGTCTTCTGCTTTGGCAGGCAGATTCCCTGCCACTAGCGCCACCTAGGATGCCCATATTATAGCATATGGTGTTGATAAAAGAAGCCTGAGGCAGGAAATTTTAAAGGAGCAAAATATTTACTATTAGATAGGCCATGGCTTAGAACTGTATTCATCACTATTATTTTTATAATTTTAAGCTAATATCTTTTAACATAATATGAATGAAATTATATTGAGCCTATGAATATAGCTAGGATTTAGAGTGGCAGGTATTTGTTAATAAGTGTAAATAACAGATAGACAACAAGGTATGAATCCTCAAGTAATGAAGTACCTCTTTAGATATATTTGAATAAAGCCAAATGTATTTTGCTTTCCAGTTGAAGAGTAAAATCCTTTTGAAAGCAAAAAGCACGCCTTTTGAATTGGTCACAATGGATGGCCAGGATGTTAAGAGCCTGGTAATGAAATGTTAATTAACCACTGCAGAGATTACCGCTGCTGTTGGCCTTTGAAACTGAAACACGGAGTATAGGCAATTTCATTACCAAAGCCCTCTGAAAAGAGAAAACAAACCTTCTGGTAGACTTCACTTTCTTTTCTCCTTCAAACACCTTATAGCTAATACCACACAAGGCTCAAAGATATAACTGCAAATACTGTTCAGTACAGGTGAAAGGTGAAGTTTTAATTCAGGTATGCATTATAAATTGAGTACAATTACTATTATAAAATTGTCATTTGATTTTGATTTTATTTTTCCAGCTTCCATCTTTATCTTATTTATACTCATCCATCCCAATAAAGCAAGTTGAATATAAATGGCACATTCATGTTTATACCTGTACAGAGATGGGTTAACTCAGGAAAGGTGAGAATTTTAATTTAAAAAGTGAAATTTCTACTGGTGGGTTTTATCACTGGTATTGAAATTTAGAAGAGTGTGACAAAGAAAGATTTCTTTTAAATCAACTGCTGCTTTGAAAAAAAATTATTTTTAGCATTCAGCAGGTGGTTGTAGACTTTAAGAAGTACACAGCATGAGAGTTGCCAGTTAAGTTTTATTTGGAGAAAAATGAGACTGCAGCCCTGGGACAGCAACTCAGATAGCTCTGAGAAACTGCTCCAAAGAGGTGGGAAGGAGGTCATATGTGATTTTAGTGAAGGGAGAGTACATGCAATCAAGCACATTTTTTTTTCCAGAAAGTTTTTGCTAGTTACAAGGAACAGTCATCACTGTGAACAATTTTAGTACTCTTCTAGATATGAAGAGATACAAGAATTGAGCTCATAAAATTGGCTCCTGAGAATATCTAACTATCCGAAGTCCTGTCCTGCCAGTCCCCACCCCAGCACAGAGTGCTTCATTTCTGCTCTCCATGTTGAAGTCCTTTCAGGGGCTGTTGAAGATCAGTGGCTATAGCAGCTCATGATTTAATCCTTGTAGACGTACATGGCAAGTGCCTATGGCAAGTGCCAATTTGTAGTTGACATGATACAGAAATCATATAAAGGAATGGGAGCCGAATTATAAAATGAGGTGTCCAATTCTTGTATCTCTTTATTTTTATTGCTAGGTAGGGTGGTTGTGGAATTTGTTATAAGAGTCCAATTAAGGATAAGAATTTCTATATTTAGTGAGCACTGGGATGTTAAAAAATATGGTCCCGAACAACATCTAGAATGGAGCATTTTAGATATGAATGGAGATGAGAAAAACATTCACATACTAGTTCCTAAAGCGTTGACCCAATGTTTACATAAAGTAAAAATAAATAGCCCATTCAAAAATCCTTAGTCATGTAATGAAGAGGATTTTATAGGGGAAATAGACAAGTTCAGGTGCTTAGAATAGTGTACAAACATGCTCCTTATGAAGAAGACCTTCATCTGAAATAGAGCAGAGTAGGCAGAAATCATCCCGAAAAACCTGCTTCTTTGAGGATAGAAAGGCAAGGAAATTTCTGATAAGGTTTTTCATCTAAAACAGACTGTTTTATGAATGGAATAAATTTGAGGTATCTAGAAAACTTAGACTTTTTTTAACCTGAATCAACCAGATGTCACAATGAGTTCTTCTTAGATATTTCTCCCAAGTGGGGAAATGGCTTTAAAGCCATCAGAACTATATGAATCACTCTAGCTCAAGGAATATCAGGACATGGGCATGACCAGATAATAATTCAGGAAGCATGAACTAAGAAGAATCATTGTATGCTTCTCCCAATTCCTTACCCCAAAATAGTTTTCTAAGATTTAGTGATGAATTAGTGATTTTCGCTCTAAATCACTGGTGAGCATTATCAAATCTAGCTATATTGTTGTTTAGTTGTTAAGTTGTATCCAACTCTTTTGCAGCCCCATGGACTGTAGCCCACCAGGCTCCTCTGTCCATGGGATTTCCCAGGCAAGAACACTGAAGCAAGTAGCCATGCACTTCTCCAGAGGATCTTCCAAACCCAGGAATTACACCCAAGTCTCCTGCATTGGTAGGCGGATTCTTTACCACTGAGCCACCAGGGAAGCCCCATAGCTATATTGAAAGTTGAAAGTTGAAAGTGAAGTCGCTCAGTTATGTCTGACTCTGTGATCCCATGGACTGTAGCCTACCAGGCTCCTCCTTCCATAGGATTTTCCAAGCAAGAATACTGGAGTGGATTACCATTTCCTTCTCCAGGAGATCTTCCTGACCCAGGGATTGAACCTGGGTCTCCCTCATTGTAGGCAGACGCTTTACTGTCTGAGCCACCAGGGAAGTCCCATAGCTGTATTACATGCTCTTTAAAAATGTCAATATTTATGTCTTTCATTCCACAGTTAACTGAACTTTTTCCCTCATAAGAATTTCCAACCTAGGTAAACTATGTATCTTGCAGATGCAACTCTAGCAGCAAATGGAGGAGAAGGGAACAAAGGAGGATAAGACGGTTGAATGGCATCACTGACTTGACGGACATGAGTTTGAGCAAGCTCCAGGAGTAGGTGATGAACAGGGAAGCCTGGCATGCTACAGTCCATGAGGTCGCAAAGAGTCGAACACCACAGAGTGACTGAACTGAACTGAACTGAAAGTCTACTTCTCTAATAGAATCTAAAAGTTTTGCAATCTGGTTCTTGCTCTAATTACAAGGACTTTTTTATTTGGTGTTTAAAGATCAATAGTGTTCCACTTCTTAATCATTTTGAGATCAATATTAAATAACCAAAGCAGCCCTTAAAAAAAGGCGACTTAGCGATAAATTTTCACCTAAACTAGAATTGGAATAAATTGATTATATTCAAGTCTCAGCAGTCTTCCAATGTTTTATGACATTAAACCATTGCCATTATATTTAACACTACAAAGGGTGATAGAACAAGGTAACAAATGTCTCCTACAGCTACTATGAAAGCCAAAAAGGGGAGGTATTTGTGGTAAATACACACTCGTGAAACTTACTGCTGTAAATTGCAGAAGGCCTAAATTATTTGGGAGAAGATTAACCCCATCAATAATTCATTCTGCCACTATAGGCAGCAGTAAAAGATTCTTGGAACCAGTTAATAGCATTGACGGTCATTGTGCTGTTGAGAGTAACAAAACAGAAACATGCAGCACTCTGTCCTTCCACTGTCAGACAAAAAGGGAAATAAAACTAAGTAAGTAAAGAATATGATAACCATCACAAAGGCTAAAAATAGAGCGATGATTCTATTTTGTTGGTTTGCATAGAGTTTTGTCTCTAGAAGTTCAGAAGCCCAATCAAATCGATATATTTCATGGTACTTATCACAAATACGATCAAAAGTAGATTATCTAATTGGTTGCTTATCGTCTGTATGTCCTCATAGAATCTAAGTTCCATGAGAACGTGGTCCACCTATTCTGTCTTTATTGCTGTATTGTCACTGCCCAGCACTGTGTCTGACACATAGGAAACTAGAATATTCATTGAATAAACACAAGAACCGAATACATAAGTCATTCATTTGTACAAATATAAAATTGGGAAAACTTATGAATAACCTCCCTTAAAAAGTACATTTAAAACATTCATCACAATGATAAAAGAGTCATCCTAAGTCCCATTCCTCAGTTGTGAATTTCTGCACTTGGTGTCTCAAGACTTGCTGCAATCCAGAGATATTCTGGGATCACCTCACATGCTGAATCAGAGCTTTGAGGCTTCAGACAATCCAGAGCAGTGGCATACCCTTCACCCAGAAATAGGAACTGGGAAAGATGGTCCCTTTGGTTTGGAGAAGTTGGGGATGAGGATGTGGAGAAGTGAGTCTACCCAAGCAAATCAAGAACCACTACCACTCTCTTAATTTTCTCTACCCCCATTCAAAGCAGACCTTGAGATGTATTTTATTTGGGAAGTGATCCAAGGTTGCATAAGTGAGGAAATGGAGAAAGTGAGACATGGGAGGAGAAAAGTCAAAAGAGGCCATGTTAAAAAACAAGTTACTATTGTTACTGGGGCTCAATCCTGGTGGGAACACTGGGAAACTATGTGAAATATACTCTGGAAACTGAGACATTTCTCTACCAACTCCAATCCTCAGTTGTTTGAGGATTGTCCTGAGTGACATCAACTTTCTGCATCACCCTGTTCCATCAGTGTACACCTAAGCAAGCTCCTGTAGAACCAAAGGGCTCAGGTTGAGAAGCAGAGAGGCTCGGGTGCTTTAGGTTGGAACCAGGCTCATGGCCTCCCTGGTGGCTCAGTCGGTAAAGAGTTCACCTGCAATGCAGGAGACTGGGGTTCGATCCCTGGGTTGGGAAGATCCTTTGGAGAGGGAAATGGCAACCCACTCCAGTATTCTTGCCTGGGAAATCCCATGGACAGAGGAGCCTGGCAGGCTATAGTCCATGGGGTCACAAGAGTCAAACACGACTTAGCGACTAAATACTACCAGGCTCAGGAAAGACCACAGGTGAACTCAGAGGCTTCTAACTTTTCTAACAGAAAAGAAATGGTTTCTTGGGGATGGGAGATCTTTTGAGAAGAAATACGAGGGTGGAGAAGGGAAGTGGAGTAGGGCAACAGCAGTTTCTGCTCAGCTACTTTACCTGTGTCTTCTGTTTTCATATTTACAGTTTTTCTCCATGCAGTTATAACTGAAGCCTCACGAATACTCTGTGCTGTTGGAATTATTGATAACATTCCTCATTTTACATTTAAAGAAATGAAATAAATAAGCATCTCAGCCAGGTTTCAATCCTGATCCTCTGACCTCAGATCCACACATTTTGTGCCATATTACACCACCTCAAGAAGATAAGTTGGTTGGCTTCCAATTAAACAATGATATAATCAGTCCACAAGGTGCCAATGCTACAACTTATTTCAATGGTAGTTTCTGTTTCTTGCAGCAGAGGCAGAAAACAGTGGCCTACATTTAAGGTTGAGACTAAAAATAGGGCCCATCAGAAGAGTCAGCTACAAAAGGCCCTGCTCCAGGTAAAAAGAATTCTGTTAGAGAGAGCCACCAGAGTTTGACCAATGAGGCATATTGAAATCACTCAACTTTTCTAACAGAAAAGAAATGGCTTCTTGGGGAGGGGGATCTTTTGAGAAGAAATACAGTGTCATTAGCCAATCTGTTCATTAAGACCAAAGAAATGCTAGTAAATAGATAGCTGCATTCCCTGGAAACCAATGTACATTACAATCTCTCTTTCTTCAATCATCTGGAAACGTCTACAATACAAGTGTTAGGGGGTTATACTGTATTTAGTTGTATTTACCTTTGATCTCCAAGAAGCTGAATTTATTTTTGATTTGGGTCAGGCTAATAACTTAGTCTATTTTTGTCTGTGAACTATAACTGCTGATATTTGACTAAGACAAATACAGTATGTTTTATTTACTTTGGCAAGCTTGCAGGAAACTATATGCCACATATTTAAAATTTGCACAAAGACTTTGACGTTAGTTTTCATAGGTAGCACATTCTCCTGAAAGAAGATTTCAGCACTGAAGACAACTACTTCGTTTCTCCTATAGAATAGCCCAGGTGGCGCTAGTGGTCAAGAACCTGCCTGCCAATGCAGGAGACACAAGAGAGGTGAGTTTGATCCCTGGGTCGGGAAGATCCCCTGGAGAATAGCATGGCACCCCACTCCAGTATTCTTGCCTGGAAAATCCCATTGACAGAAGAGCCTGACAGGTTACAGTCCATGAGGCCACAAGGAGTCAGACATGACTGAAGCATCTTAGCACACGGGGTAACATGGCCATTGTGATGCTTTCTCCCAAGATCCTTTCAAGACTAAGAATTTACAGTTCCCATTAAATAAAGCATTTCAATACTAGGAAACTCAGAAAATCCTTCCAACTGTACCAGCCCTATCTTTGACTTTTTTTTTTGGTTACACTTGGATATTCTAATCTTTGATGTAGAAGTTTTGGCAAAATTGTCTTATTCTTCCTGAGATGGTATATATATAGTAAGCTAGGGTACACTGGGATCCTGACTGTTCTGGGACTGATTAATCCTTTCTACATCAGCTGCTCTCCTAGCTTTTCCCTCAACTTCTTATTAGACCATTAATCAGGCAAAGCAGCAAAGTAAACACAGAGAAAGAAAATGTCACTCCACTTGGATTTCTCGCTCCTTATGAAGAGACTGACGCCTTTTATAAAGAGTGATTTAGCATTTCAATCCTTTCCTTCCAGAAAGGGGACAAATGAATGCTTCAGGAGACTTGACAACCACCATTTTTCCTTCTATCAATTAATTAGTAATTAACAAATAGGCAGTCTCCATAGAACCTTGGTTTTCTCAATTTTCCTGTGGTTTGTGCTTGTATGTGTGTATTTGAAAACCAACTACCGGTATCTTTTGTTCAGAGCAATGTTAACAAAAATCCATTAAGATTTTCATATGGTTGATACAAAATTCACATCCCATATAAATAGAAAAGAGGGAAGGTGGTACCAGATAAGGAGCGGTGGAAGAAGTGGTTTATCATTAATCAAGACAAACAATATTGCACCTTATATTTAACCTAGAGGGGTGGAATGGGGAGGGAGGTAGGGGGGAGGTTCAAGAGGGAGGGGACATATGCATACCTATGGCTGATTCATGTTGATGTTTGGCAGAAACCAGCACAATATTGTAAAGCAATTATCCTTCAATTAAAAATAAATAAATTTTTTAAAAGTTAAGACTCTGACTTTTTCACTTTCATCCACTTCAGTGTTATTTATTATTTACCTTATCATGTATTCACTGCCATATTTTCTCATCAAGAATAAAATTTCTTTTTGCTTTGGCTTTCTTTGAAAGAAAACTTTTTATATAAGTACATTATACATACAAAAGTACATAAATCATAGTGTACATCTCAATAAATTTTTACTAACTGAACTCACCTGTATAGTCATCACCCAGTTAAAGAACTAGAATATCATCAGAACGCTAGAAGCTTCCAAGGGACTGGAAGTGTTTCTTTCAGTCACTACCCTGCCCACAAGGGTCCCCACTATCCCAATTTCTAACCACACGTGTCTGTTTTTTAACTTTGCATAAAGTGAATAATACAATAGGTACTCTTTTTGTGTCTGGCTTCCTTCACTCAAAAATATGTGATAATTATCCACATTTTTGTGTGTGGTTGTAAGTTATTCATTCTCATAGCTACATTATACTCTATTGTTTGAACATACTAAGGTTTATTTTATTTTTTTTTTACTCTTGAGGGATTTCTGCACACTTTCTTGCTTGGAAATACTACCAAAAGTATCATAATATCCTTGAATATGTCTTTTGATAAATATATGTATATATTTTTTATGCATATACCTACAAATGGGTCACAGAGTATGCAAATGTTTCTGTTTAGTAGATACTGCTAAGCAATTTTCCAAAGCAGTTGTATTGTTAATAATTTACACTCCTGCCAGCATTTTTTTTTGCTTTCTTTTCCTATTGATCAGTAATCAAAAGCATAAACAAATTTCACAAATTATTGCTCTGAGAGGGGCTTTTGGGGGTGGAAGAGAATAGAGGACAGAATAAAGGGAGAAGAGCTTCTGCTAATTTCAGTACAAAGATTTAACCTTAACAAATGGAGGAATGATGTGTCTGAGGTCATTTAGATGAGAGAATTTGGAGTCTTCTGGGAAAGAACTTTGGCCAAAAGAAGAGTCAAATTTCTGTCAAGCTTTGTCAGTGGAGGGATTTTTGAGGACAATATGGTACTTTTTAAAATCAAATTTCTATCCTGGTCCAGCCGTACCATGTATCCTGGGAAATGTGGAAAAGTGAATAAGCTTTATTCATGAATTTTGTATGGCATTGGGTTAGGATTCCCTGGTGATTTAGATGGCCTGCCAGGATCTTCTGTGCATGGAATTTTCCAGGCAAGAAATATTGGAGTGGGTTACCATTTCCTTCTCCAAGGGATCTTCCCAACCCAGGGATCAAACCAGCGTCTCTTGGGTCTTCTGCATTGGAGGCATATTCTTTACCACTGCACCACTTAGGAAGCCCATCTTGACTTGCTGCTAAGTCACTTCAGTTGTGTCCGACTCTGCACACTGCAGCCTTCCAGGCTCCTCCATCCATGGGATTTTCCAGGCAAGAGTATTGGAGTGGGGTGCCATTGCCTTCTCCGTCTTGACTTGCTGTGCTATGCTAAGTCACTTCAGTCGTGTCCAACTCTGTGTGATCCCATGGATGGCAGCCCACCAGACTTCCCCGTCCCCTGAGATTCTCCAGGCAAGAACACTGGAGTGGGTTGCCATTTCCTTCTCCAATGCATGAAAGTGAAAAGTGAAAGTGAAGTCGCTCAGTCGTGTCCGACTCTTAGCAACCCCATGGACTGCAGCCTACCAGGCTCCTCCATCCATGGGATTTTCCAAGCAAGAGTACTGGAGTGGGGTGCCATTGCCTTCTCCACTTGACTTGCTAGGTACCTTTAAAAGGGAGAAATTCAGCCTTCTATTTCAGGTTTTGACTTTTTACTTATGAGTTAATCTGTTCATTCATTCATTCTTTCTTTTAACAGTTGTTTAATACTAACAAAGCACCAAGCATGGTGCAAGGCAATAAGGATAAAATAGTAATCCAACTGATTTGATTCCTATATCCATTGAGCTTTATAGTTTATTAGGATTCTGTATAGTAATACTGACTAAGAAACATATTTGGTTGCATAATATTCTGGCATTTGGAATGATCTGACTACTCCGAGCACTCAAACTGAAAACAAAGTTCTCAATTGGAAGTTTATTTGGTAAATGTGGAATCAGAGCTGGAAAATAAATGTGTTGAAGAAAAACAGAAACAGCTGTGAGTTAGCTCCCCTTGTAATAAAGATATTTATTTGTAAGGACATGGTCCAGTCAATGAGTGGCCTGAAATTAGCACATGTCATTTCATTTCCCCTGATTATGTCCTTGTCTGTAAAATGGCATCATTACCTTCTGTAATTTACTTTACATGGTTACTTAGGTTATCAGCAAATGTAATTTAACTCAAAGCACTTCAACAGTATAGTTTGGTAACAGTGTAAGATATCATTGCCATCATTGTCATCATTGTAAAATGACAAATATTACTCAATGTAAAATGATCAAAGCAACACCTTCTACATTCACAGCCTATTAACCAATATGGAAAATAGAGTCCTATTTGTTTCCATTGTTTTGCTTTTACACATTCTAGATTATCTAACACTAGGAGAAGTGCACAAGGGGGATAGTTGACAAAAAGACTGAGTCTCTAAAATTTCCTTCCTCCACTTCATTTAACAAACATGTAAATTTAAGTCCAGATGGGTTCATTCATCCACTAGTGGTCCCAGAGTAAAACAAACAGGATGGCTGAAACTCATTAGAAGTGTCAAGCATAAATTGCAATAAAGCTAGTAGCTTTAACATAGTAGCAACACTTATACGCTATGCTAAGTACAAATAATGAGTAAGCAAGTGGCTTGAGAGACATAGACTGAATTCTGAAGATGTGTTAAATAAACAGTAATTTGGTAACCTGTAAGATATGTTCAGCATAGAATAAATGCAACACATGATTGAAAAAATCAAGTCTATTGAGAGTTAGGAAGGGATGGAAAGACCATATCATAACCATTACAAATAGCAAGAAGCTGTGTTATTTTTTCTAAATCAACCATCCATTGCTGAGTATAGTCCCATTCTGGCCCCTCATGTGCTCTACCCAGAAAATGTAGATAAAATCCATGACTATTCAGCAGGTTTACTGGTGAACTACAGCTGTGGCCAGGTGTGCTTTACCCTGTGTCTCTCTGATAGAGTCATGTGTGCCTGGGACCCCTTCTGTGTGTGGTCTTCCTTGCTTGAGCTTCAAGTCTGGTCCCCATAACCACAATGATAGCAGGGAAGATGGTTTCAGGAGAGAGGGAGAGAACCACAGCCAAACCTTAGATTCAGGAAGTGTGGTTCTTTTGCCACTGGTACCCTTTCCTACGTATGTGAACCTACACCATCTCTTTCCCCTTGCTTCTCATTGTGTGTTTTAAATTGTCTTCATGAACTGTGTGATTTGCACATCTTAATTTGGTCTAAGAGCCTTTCTCTTTCATGGCCTCTGGGGGAGCCCACATGAAGGCCACTCCACTATTCCACCAAGGTAATATGCCACATGACAATAACCAGATGACCCTTCTAACTCACATAGACCGTATGATACCAATGATGTAAAGTAAGAAACTTAGTCAAACTGCCATCAGGAAAGTAAAGCCTCTGACCTGAAATCTATGATAATAACAGAATATAAAATCCTTGAACTCAAGTCTCAGAAGACTAAATAAGAATTCCATGCATTCAACCAGAATTCCCCATAAACATGTTCATGCATTTTCAGATTGTAAAACCACCAATGAGGTGCTCAAATGTTTCAGTAAACAAAAGAATAACGTATCTACCTATACAGCACATTAACTTTTGCAAAGGATTTCAGGGTATCTACGATGTTTTTACCTTCCATTTTTGTGAAATTGAAGATAATGGAAACCAACATAATATTTTCCCTCTTGAGTAAAAAGCTAATGTAAGTTGTTGAAGAAAGGAAAGAATACTTTCCGGAGCTATTTGTAATGTTCTTTTGAGCTTTCTCAAAATTATAGAAAATTATAAGTTCAGTGACAGAGAGAAAGAAAATGAAACTAATAGTTTCTGCATTTATCTTATTCCATTTTTTCTTGTTTATCTAATCCTGATTACTCATTAGGATTTAATAGCTTATAAAATATTGGATTCTTGTAAAAAATTCTTTATTATGAAAACTTTCCAACTTAAAGAAAATAGTGTGGTTAACTCATTTATCCAAAACCAGAATTAAAAATTTTTAATATTTTTCCATATTTCCTCATGTATTTTTGACTGAAGTATTCTGAAATAAGCTGCATATTTCATGATATTTCATTCCAAAATGCTTCCATGTATATCTGTAAGCATTGTCTCACATAACTGTACTATCATTATCACACTTAACAAAATTAACTATTACTTCTAATATCATCTAATACCTGGTTTATATTCACATTGTTTCCAGTTGTCCCCAAAATGTCTTCTACAGCTGCTTTGTTTAAATGAGGATTACACATTCTATTTATTTGTGAGAACTCTAAAGTCATATAATCTACAACAGCTGTCACACTTTCTTTTTCCATGACATTGATTTGTTGAAAAATACCAGGCCAATTATCCTAAGAGTGTCCCATCTTCTATAAGTTTCTTTTTCTTCCTAGTGATTTGATTAATTGGTTCTCTTACGCTCTGTATTTCCTGAAAATTAAAAATAAGATTTTTAGGTCTGATTATTTTTAATTCAATTCCATTCAAATGGCAAGAATTCACCATATGTGTACTAGGGACTTTTTATTGTATCACATCAGGAGGCATATAGGTCTGGTTCTAAACTTTTTACATTTCTTGTTTTCCCAAAGTTAATTGTTGATTCAGTTCAGTTCAGTTCAGTTCAGTCGCTGAGTCGTGTCCGACTCTTTGCGACCCCATGAATCGCAGTAGGCCAGGTCTCCCTGTCCATCACCAACTCCCGGAGTTCACTCAGACTCACGTCCATAGAGTAGTGATGCCATCCAGCCATCTCATCCTCTGTTGTCCCCTTCTCCTCCTGCCCCCAATCCCTCCCAGCATCAGAGTCTTTTCCAACGAGTCAGCTCTTTGCATGAGGTGGCCAAAGTACTGGAGTTTCAGCCTCAGCATCATTCCTTCCAAAGAAATCCCAGGGCTGATCTCCTTCAGAATGGACTGGTTGGATCTCCTTGTGGTCCAAGGGACTCTCAAGAGTCTTCTCCAACACCACAGTTCAAAAGCATCAATTCTTCGGCACTCATCTTTCTTCATAGTCCAACTCTCACATCCATACATGACCACTGGAAAAACCATAGCCTTGACTAGACGGACCTTTGTTGGCAAAGTAATGTCTCTGTTTTTCAATATGCTATCTAGGTTGGTCATAACTTTTTCCAAGGAGTAAGCGTCTTTTAATTTCATGGCTGCAGTCACCATCTGCAGTGATTTTGGAGCCCCAAAAAATAAAGTCTGACACTGTTTCCCCATCTATTTCCCATGAAGTGGTGGGACCAGATGCCATGATCTTCATTTTCTGAATGTTGAGTTTTAAGCCAACTTTTTCACTCTCCTCTTTCACCTTCATCAAGAGGCTTTTTAGTTCCTCTTCACTTTATGCCATAAGGGTGGTGTCATCTGCATATATAATATTGTGTTAATAATCAAACTGTCATTAACTAAACTAGCCAGTTAGTAGATATTAACCATATCATATAATCATGGTCCCTTGGACTGCAAGGAGATCAAACTAATCAATCCTAAAGGAAATCAACCCTGAATATTCATTGGAAGGATTGATGCTTAAGGTCAAATACTTTGGCCATCTGATGCAATGTGCTGACTCATTGGAAAAGACTCTGATGCTGGGAAACATTGAGGGCAGGAGGAGAAGGGGGTGACAGAGGATGAAGCGGTTAGATAGCATCACTAACTCAATGAACAGGACTCTGAGCAAACTCCAGGGGCTAGTGAAGGAGAGGAAAGTCTGGCATGCTGCAGTTCATGGCATCGCAAAGAGTTGTACACGACTTAGAGACTGAACAACAGCAAAAACACACTGGTCTCTATTTTGGAACAAATACATCTTTCATTTAGTATTATAAAAGGAAGCATTTCTCAATTCAAATAAAATGTAATTGTTGGGGGAATAATTAGATACCAAGCTTTCATAGAAATACATTCATTCTATAATGTGGTGAGTATATTCATTAAAAGACATAGCTTCTTCCCTAACTGCCTGGATCAGTCTTTATATACTGACCTTATATAATGTTGTGTTTTTCTTTCTTTTTTCAGTGATTTAGGACTCATGAAAAATATCCCTTAAATTTCCTACCCTTGATTGCTAAAGTTACTTAATAAAGGAGTTTGAGAAGAGTTTTCCACTTACTACTTTTGGCATCTTTGGAAAAAACGTCTTTTTCAACAAATGCGTTTGCTACACCAGCAAGCAAAAACTCAGAAGAAATACTGTTCTTCCCTCTGCTCATATTCCTCAGTTTATTCTAGCCCTCTAAATTAGTTTCTGGTTTTCCTGAATTACACACAAACTCTAAGTAGGATTTCAGTTAGAGATCAGAATTTTAAACACACACTATAATTTTGGAAGGGTGATGCATTGTGGAAAACTTTTGGAGGGTTTGCCAGTCCATTGTCACCCCTTTTTCTAGAAACCATCCCATTACACACATTCCTCTCTCCTATGGCTGTTTGATCCATTTAGTGAAAGTGTTAGTCTCTCAGTCATGTCCGACTCTTTGCAATCCTGTGAACCAGCCTCCTCTGTCCGTGGGATTCTCCAAACAAGAAAATGGAGTGGGTTGTTATTCCCTTCTCCGGGGTATCTTCCCGACCCAGAGACTGAACCTTGGTCTCCTGCCTTACAGGAAGATTCTTTACCATCTGAGCCACTAAGGAAGCCCTAGAGTGAACCCATCAGTAATCACTGAACTTAAGTCAGAACCACATAAAGCCAAAGCCATGAGAGAATTGGAAAATTGAAGCAGAACAAAACTGGTCTTCAGAAAGGGTAGGGTTGTAAATTGCCCAAAAGCCCAGGAGAGATCGATGCCAAATTCCATTTCTGTGTACTCTGGTGCTGAATTGAACATTGGAGACAGTTTTGGATGAAGTGGAAAAGGACAACTTTATTACTTTGCCAGGCAAAGGGAGCCACAGTGGACTCCTGCCTCAAAAAACTGTATGTCCCTCTCCAGAGGATTTGAGGGCTTCCCGGTGGCCCTAGTGGTAAAGTATGCACCTACCAATGAAGGAGATGTAAGAGATGCTGGTTCAATCCCTGGGTCAGGAAGATCCCCTGGAGGAGGGCCTGGTAACCCATTCCAGTATTCATGCCTGGAGAATCCCATGAACAGAGGAGCCTGGTGGACTACAGTCACAGGGTTGCAAAGATTTGGACAAGACTAAATTGACTTAGCATGCAGAGGATTTGATGAGGGGTTTTATAACAATTGTTGAAGGGTGGAGTCTCTAACAAGATTAGGGTGCCTGAATAGGACTTCCACTCCCTTAACCGCATCTCAGGTGGTCTTTCTCCTACTCTAGATGAGCTTCTCTGGTTCCTTTAATCTTGCCTCAGATGGTTTCTTGGCAGCTCCTCCCTTGATTAAGCGACTGTTTGAATCTGCTCTTTGGAACTCAGGGAAGGCCACAGAGGCCAGAGTCTCACCTAACAAGGAACAGGTGACAAAACAGGCCTCTGTGCTCCATGCCTGGAAGCCCCATAGGGCCCTTCTCAGTTTTAAGAGCCTTAAGAAACAGAACACAATTCAGGTTTTTTAAGGACAAAGGAAACAATCTCATTTTTTCAATGACAGAGAAAAGAATCATTCTCTCACATATTTTCAGTTTCTTGTACCGGTTTCCATAGGAGCTGACAATATTTTCTTCTTCAGTATTTCTATATGATTACAGTGTCACAATGAGTTTGATTTGACCAATGGCAAGTTGCTTCCCACCAAAGAGGGTTGTGATGTAATAGAGGTAGATAGCAAACCTTTGTTATGTCTGAAATTTTTTAGCTTGGACAAGAAGAGTTGTATCTTCATGATGTTTTCTTTTTTAATACTTTTTAAAGTAATTGTAGTACTTCTCCATAGAATTTGGAGAAGCTTTATTTTTTGGTCTCCACTAATTAGGAAGTTTATTAAGCTGGACTTTTTCATTCAGATGACTAGAAAACTTAAAAATAAATTACAAATCCACATAGAACAATAGTTTAGAAGTTTGTAATATGTAATTTTCCATTAAACTCATGCTTCCATTCTAATTTCCAAAAATTATCTTATCCTCCCCTTTTCACCCATGTTTATCTTATGTAATCTTGTCTTATTTTATAAACCTTTCAAATAAATATAAGTAAATGAATTATATCATACCCAATGAGTTTAGCACACAGCTGTGCACATCAAAGATGCTTCATAAATACCTGTTGAGTCTTCTTTCACTTAACACCACAAATAGTCTTCTCAATGAAATAAGCAGTGATTTACCTAATAGAAGACCTTGGAGCCTTAAATAAAAGGTTCTTCCCAAAAGGTCTGTGATCATTATCTCTATATATTTATCTATATTTATATGTATTTTTCAAAGTTCTAAAATATTCAATATATTAATTTAAATACATAAACACACATTTTAAGTTGTATTATATACAATATAATGCTTTATAATTTTTTCTGCTCTCATTTAATGAAACATTTATTCAAACCCTTGATAGGCATCTTCATCATCACTCACTAGCATTACTGTTCTTATAGAGTTTTTTTAAAACTTTATGTTATGAAAGTTTTCCAACATATTCAAAAGAGAAGCTTATAATCTTTCATGTACCTATTGCTTAGCTTCAACATCTATATGGATAGTTGTTTCATCTGTATCTTTACCCATTTCCCTTCCCTGAAAATAAGCCTTATAAAATACAATTTGAATTGGATGAACTTATGATGTATTTTATCTTGAAAATATTAGATCAAGCCACATGAAACTGCTGATATTCTACTATTATTTTTGTTTATAGAAAGGCAATTTCATATAGCTCGAAACCATATGGTTCCTTGCTATTCGAAAAGGCAAGAAACAATGGGCAATCTAATAGCAATGAGTATTTCTGGTACCTGAATTGTGGTCTGTAAATATCATTTCTCATTAAAAGGAACAAAGATTCTTTGGGGAAATGGCTAATTCTATCTCTGGAGCAGGAAATGTGCAAGCTAAGCTTGGAATATCTTACCACACCATAAAGCAAGGATATTGACAAAGGCCACTGGGATTGGGTTACAAGGACTCAGAAGCCAATTTAATGTTTTTGATGGTTCTTACACATGAATTAAGACAAGAGCATTTCCTTTTCACATTTTCAGAACTATGTAAGGTTGGGGGATTTGACTTGAGCTAGTTAATCAATAATAGCCTTTGTTGGTGATTTTCTCTTTTTCATTCTCCAGGAAAGCTACCTAACTCTAGAGGATTCATGAGTGATGTTTCATTGATAAACTTTCTTTCAGAACATTTAACACTTAACTCCAGAGAAGGTCAATGGGTTCTTCTCCACAATGGGTTAGAGAAGGTCGTAATTTGCATTTCTCGCCAAAGGACCCTGTCTATTTGAAAACAGATATGTTTAACTTCTTAGGAGTTCTCTATATAAAGAGATAAAGGTTCTTTAGTTCGGGGGAAAAAACTAAAACAAACCTGGATGAGGGTCATTACCACAAATATCTACCAGGTGCCTTAGGACACAGGGGAGCTCATTGTGAATCTAGTGATTACTGTAAGGGGAATTTAACAGATTCTTCTAAGATACTATCGAATATCTCAAAGGAAACTGAATGATTATTTGCTTCTGGTAAGTCTGACCTCAATAGTAAATATAGATAAGAATATTAGAAATGTGTGTAGATGCTCCTGAATTCTTATATATGAGAACCAAGTGAAACAAAAGACATTAGGGATTCATCCTGAATTTCTCCTGGGCCACTTCTATCAGCAGACAGATGCAGAGAAATGGGCCAAGGTATGTGAAACCCTTATCCATTCTTGCCAGCTGGTGTTTTCTATATTGGGCATGAGACAAGTTCTCTGGACATGAAAACTAATACTCAGTGGAGGCTTTTGCAATATAGAATGCTTTCCACTAGGGAGGTTAGAAGATACCCTGCTGAGATATGTGGATAAAACTAGACTAAACTGGGAGTAAACCTCTTTCTTTGGCAAAACTATAAACTGGCAATGTTTTTTTTTTCCTCTGAATATATCTTTATTTTAGAGTTTTTCCTTGTATTTTACTCCCCATATAATCAACTCTCTATTAATTCTACCTTCTAAATGTTTCCACTCTATCATTTTTTTTTTTTTTCATTGCTGACCTTATATCCAGAAAGTCCTTATCACTTGCTTGGCCTATCCCTATAGCCTCCTGATCCCATACTCTTCCATTCCTGTTGATTATCAGTTTCTTTTATTTTGTTTCAATTTTGGCTGCACTGCATGGCTTGTGGATCTTAATTCCCCAACCAGTGATTGAACCTGTGGCCTGAGTAGTGAAAGCATTGAGTCCTAACCAGTGGATCAGGAGGGAATTCCCTTTTGAAACCAAGTCTCCCTAAAACTGAGTTCCTCTGCCAAGGAACTGTCTATCCAAAATGTTATTCCCTTCTTTGTCCAATACCTGTTCTCTTTGTCCAATACCTGGTGAGGGCAAGTTCAGTCGTGTCCAATTCTTTGGGACCCCATGGACTGCAGCCCACCAGACTCCCCTTTCCATGGGATTTCCCAGGCAAGAATACTGGACTGGGTTGCCATTTCCTCCTCCAGGGGATCTTCCTCACCTGGGGATCAAACTCACATCTCCTCCATTAAAGGCAGATTCTTTACCACTGAGCCATCAGGGAAATCAATGAAAAAGTAGGACTGAAACCAAGCAGGACCCTGCAGGTCACTCCCTGTATGAATCCTTTCCATGGCCCCATTTCTAGTTTGTAGAAAATAGGCTTCCTTCAACCTCCCAGGCCTTCCTTGTGTTCCAAAGGGCAGATTCAAACATTTGCAAATCAGAGAATAAAGAAACAAAGGAGGAGTAATCAAGAAACAATTGTGCATCCTCCAGGCAAGGTCCTGGTTCTCCTGAAGGAACATACCTAATAATACTTTTGAGTTCCTCTGAAGAACTAAGGGCTTCCCTGGTGGCTCAAGTGGTAAAGAGTCTGGCCACAATATGGGAGACCTGGGTTAAATCCCTGGGTCAGGAAGATCCCCTGGAGAAGGAAATGGCAACCACTCAAGTATTTGTGCCTGGAAAATCCCATGGACAGAGGAGTCTGGTGGGCTATAGTCCATGGAGTCAGAGTTGGACATAACTGAGCAAAGTAGCTAAGGACCCCACCCAGGTGGAGGATGGTAACTTCAGGCACAGCACAAGATTCCTGGGTCACCGCCTTGTTATCTCACCACCCACCAATCAGAAGAAAGTCACACAGCCTTCAGCCCTCACCCTAAATTTAACCTGTAAAAACTTCTCTCTGAAAACCATAGCAGAATTTGGGGTTTTTGATCCTGAATCTCCTGTTCTCCTTGCTTGGCCTTGAAACCAACTTTTCTCGGCTCCAAATTCTGATGTTTTGCTTTGCTTTGCAACGGTCACATGAACTTTGTTCAGTAACACTTTCATTCCAATTGGTCTCCACACTTCATCTTGTTCTTGTTGAAAAACATGTATCACTGTCAAAATCTCACTCCTCAAGGCCAATTCCAATTCCATCTATTTCATGATCATCAGTAAAGTTAGTATCATAGTTTCTAGTAGTTCCTTAGCGCCTCATTTGAACCACTGTACCATTCTGCTTTGTTTTAGAGTTTTCTGCCTTTTACAGGCCTAATCACCTGCCTATGATATGGCAAATTTTAGGAAATGCTTCTAATCTTGTATTCCCCACACTATCTATCACAGTGTTTTATACACTGTATGTAATGATAAATGTATTAAATTGAATTGATTCCATTGAATGTAAAAGAGGAATAAAAAAAGCAAGACGTTTTGTTTACATCACCAATTTCCCAGGTCCACTTTCCACGTTGATCCCATGGTGAATTAATTCCTGGTAAAAAATCTTTTTCTGTCTTTGTATGGATATCTCCAGTTACTGCCACAATTTTAATACCTGTAAAATATAAGGTAGAGATTAATCTCTCAGAGTTATCCACACTGAATGATTTTCTTCTTAAAATTACCATGTAGCTGAGAAATAGAATGTGGTTGCTAAGCAAGTGGGCTTTGGGGCTAGGCAGATGATTGCATTCTGGCTCTGCTCTTTAATATCTGAGTGACCTTGGTCAAGTTGTTTAACTTCCTTGGAAGATTAATTTTCTCCAGGAAGTGATGGAATTTAGGGTATAGGATATTTATTTAGGAGGAGCTTGGGATCAACATCTGTGAAAGAGATGCAAAGGAAGAAGGAATGGGTAAAAGGAGAAATCTCATTGCAATGCAAACCCAACAGTAGCCTCCCCTCTAGGAGGGACTCTGGAACTACAAAGGTTCTACAGAGTTGGCTCAAGTTGGATCCAGATGTCAGACCTTTATGTTCCCATAGTCATTAGATGTGGGTAAATATTTGACAACTAGCTCTCTGGGGGATAAATAAATGACTAATCTGTGTAGTGTTTGCTGATTTCCAAGATGTAAATACCCCAGTCCATGAGTATTTCAAGCTATCCACATGATGTCATGGGGCTTCCCCGATGACTCAGTGGTAAAGAATCTGCCTGCCAATACAGGAGACATGGATTTGATCCCAGGTCTGGTTCCCTGGTGGCTTAGACGGTAAAGTGTCTGCCTACAATGCGGGAGACCCGGGTTTGATTCCTGGGTCAGGAAGATCCCCTGGAGAAGGAAATGGCAATCCGCTCCAGGACTCTTGCCTGGAAAATCCCATGGACAGAGGAGCCTGATAGGCTACAGTCCATGGGGTTGCAAAGAGTCGGACACGACTGAGTGACTTCACTCACTGGTAAGATCCCACACGCCATGGAGCAACTAAGCCCTGTGTGCTGCAACAGGCTTTTGAGCCTGTGTTCTAGAGCCTGGGAACCACAACTACTGAGCCCACTCGCCTAGAGCTCCTGCTCCACAATGAGAAACCCGAGCACTACAAGGAGGGGTAGCCCTGACTCATTGCAATAAGAATAAAGCCCCCACAGCAATGAAGACCCAGCACAGCCCCCACTCCCAAATAATAAATAAATAAATATAATTATAAAAAAATGCTGCCACTCTATATGATATTGGGAAGAAATATACACAATGGGCTCGAGTGGTACATGCAGGTTCCAGCACACACTATAAGGGTGTAACTTTGGGTGAGGGAGCTCTTTGCAACCAAGGTGATCCAAGAGGCTGATAGGTGAAATGTGTCTGCAGAAAGCACTTTTGGCAACTGGGGCAACCAGTTGCTCATTGAATGGGCATCTGGGTGATATAACATGATATCTACCACAACCTCTGAGCCTTAATTTTCTCATCAGAAAAATTGAATAAAATTGAATAAGACTAGTATTTAATGCACACAGTGGCTGTGAAATAAAATTAGAAGATATATATTCATATGTTAGATGAATGCAAGCTATCATCATCATCAATATTTACTTGGGACTAACAAAGACTATCTCTTTGACCAAATTTTAATCAGGCTTTTCTGAGTTCTGTTTTTGACCAGGTTTATTCTTTGGCCCTATCTTGAGCCTGCCTAGTCCAGTTTTAGCAAGATCTTATGAAGTCTGTTTAGGGAGATGCTGCACCCTTGGTATCTGGTCACCTGTGATAACTGATCAGGTTCCTCACCTCTCCCCTGACTTTTAACATATAAATCATTGACCTGCCTTCAGCAAGAATCCCTTTAAGTCAGTTTATCAAGAATCCTTCTAGCCTTGATATTTCTTGTTTATTAATTTTTTATCCACTGATCCCCCATCCTTCTTCTCATTGGCTATAAATACCCAGTTGTCTTTACTGAATCCACAGTCGAGCCTGATGTCTCTGTAACAGTCTTGACAACTACCATACTAGTTCTGAGTAAAGTCTTCCTTACTATTTTATGAGGTGTCAGAATTTTTTTTTCTTTAGCAGGACACACTGTGCAGTGTGACATTATTACCTTTAGGGGTACCATGAACATGAACCCAAACAGTACCCACAGAAGGAGCACCACTCTCTCTGAGAAATTAGAGTGACCATGGCCTGCTGGGATTCTGACAAGGAGAAAGCTTGAGCAGAACCGAAGCATTCACTGTAGAAAATAGATCCCAACCTTACTGAAGAAGAAAAGTTAAAATTTTACATAACCTCCTTTTCCTTCTGCCTCTGTAACTCAGCTTGCCCCTTGCAAAGTCTAGGTCACATAGGTCATATAGTCTCAGAAAGTGGGGACTTGCAACACTAGAAAACTGGAGTTTATCTCACTTTCCCTTGCCCTGCTGTTTGCAATTGCCCAGCCCCTGAAAACAAGCTTAATCATGTCTGTCCAGGTCAGGCAAACCCTTCCCCATTTTGACTGCTGTTCCTGCACACAAAACCCCTTATTTTAAACCAGCCTATTAACAGCTAGTGTTGTCCACTACAGTCTGTCTATAAAAACTCTGTAAACCCTTTGTTTGGGGCTCAGAGCTTGGAGTGTTAACTCCTCTGGGCCCACTGGTATAATAAACCTGAATTCTCCAACTCTCTGAGTGTGGTGCTTGGTTTCTCAATTACTGGTTTCTGCAACACTACCATTTGAGTATTACCTGTGTAACCAATAAAAATTGGTGCTATGACACAACATGACTCTTTTTGTAAATTGAAAGCATCTGGTTAAGGTTGACAAGACATCCAATCTCAGTTGTCTTGTTTGAGATTATAAAATCCAGAATATATGGTTAAGAAGCCACTTGGCACTTCCTGTCTGAGCTTTAGCCTTTCTACATCCCTTCTCCTTTAGGGAAGCTCAAGTTTAATTCCTCCATGGGCCTGATGCTGAAAAATGGCCCTTGTGTGCTGGTGCCAAATCAAATCTCAGAGACAGTTTGGGGTGAAGTAGAAAAGGATAGCTTTATTGCTTTGCCAGGCAATGGGGGACACAGCAGTCTCGCCTCAAAAATGGTGTGTGCCAACCCATGAAGCTCCAATACTTTGGCCACCTGATATGAAGAGCTGACTCATTGGAAAACACCCTGATGCTGGGAAAGATTGAAGGCAGGAGGAGAAGGGTATGACAGAGGATGAGATGGTTGGATGACATGACCAACTCAATGGAAATTAGTTTGAGCAAGCTCTGGGAGATGGTAAAGGACAGGGAGGCCTAGCATGCTGCAGTCCATGGAGTTGCAAAGAGTTGGACATGACTGAGTGACTGAACAACTGAACAACAACCCAGGAGGTTTTGGTGATGAGTTTTATAGCAGTGGTTCAAGGGCAAGGTTGCCAATAAGGGTCAGGGTGTGTACAGGGCTTGCACTCTTTTAATCTGGCCTCAGGTGGCCTGATGAGTTTCTGTCGTTCCTTTAATCTGAAATGAAGACTGCTACATTTGGAAGCATTTGTTGGAGATTTTAGTTCTGTAAAGAACTCAAAAATACTGCTATGTGTGTATTCCTTGATGGGGACCAGGACTCTGCCCCAATGTTGCACTATTGTTTTTTGGTGGTTCCTTCCTTGTCTCTGGCTCCCCTTCCTTCCCTGATGAACAATTGTTTAAATCTGCCCTTTGGAACTCAGGGAAGGAGGTTGAAGTCTGTTCTCTACACATAAGAAATGGAGGACAGAAAGGCTGCGTCCAGGAGTCCGACAGGGTCTCACTCTATGTTTCAGGCCTAATGTTCCTTATAAGGACTTGGGCAAGGGTTTCTTTCAAGGCCATATAAAACAAAGACTAGCCATTTCCTGCCCCTGAGGTAAAGCTTAGAAGATCCTAGATCTTAAAACAGTTTTGGTTGTTCTGCCCAGAAGGAGACAGAACTAAAAAAAGTACTTTAGAATCTTTCTTGTCTCCTACTACAGCAAGAACAAGGCAGACACTGAAATCTCCATAGACATTCCGGGCACATTGGCTTATAGTAAGTTTCAGCTCTTCTCATCATCCTTTGAAATATGTTTTTTTTTTTTTTTTCCTTTTTCCCACCTTTGACTATAATAGTGAATCCTAACATCTTTAGCTGAATTACTACAGGTAGTAAAAAGGAAGTGGACTTCACACTCCATACCTCTCTCTCCAGGACTCTAATTACATTTTTCTCTCTGGATAGGCAGTTTGTCACAAGCATTTCCCTTGAGGGCCCTTACTAAGCATAGAAAATGATCCAGGAGTGTTAGGGGACTCATACTTCTTGCTCTTACTAAAGTGGAGGCAGAAGTTCGAGGTACTGGGAAATTTTAGTGACTGAAATCCTTAGTGACTGAAGGTCAAGTCTTATAGCCCCAAGGGTAACTTTTGTGTGGACCTGGAGGCAAAAACATTTCACTTTTTCACTACAACTCTTTTCCCCTGGGGCAAAATAGAAGATTAAAATATTTGACAATAGTTACATTTAACAGTTTTCAGAGTTGTTTTAATAAAAAATATTCTGTGGACTTATTTAAGAAAATAAAATTGTATAAAGAATCTTCATCTTGAATCTGTAAAACCAAAATAAAAGTGAATATTATTAGGTAGTAAAGTTCAACGGCAACATCATAGCCACATGTGATCTATGGCATGCAAGGCCAATACCAGCATAATAATTCCTTGCCCCCAACACATCTGTCATTTTAAAATCATTAATTAATTAATTTTATTTTTGGCTGTGTTGGGTCTTCGTTGTTGCGCATGGGCTTTCTCTAGTCCTAGAAGAGTGGGGGTTACTCTAGTTGTGGTGCACAGGCAACTCACTGCAGTGGCTTCTCTTGTTGCAGAGCACGGGTTTTAGGGCACAACAGCTTCAGTAGTTGTAACACATGGGCTCAGTAGTTGTGGCTCCTGGGCTCGAAAGCACAGGCTCAATAGTTGTGTCACACAGGTCCAATTACTCTTTGTGGGATCTTCACACCACAGCATGTGGGATCTTCCCGGATCAGGGGTCAAATCTGTGTCTCCTGCATCTGCAGGCAGATTCTTTACCACTGAGCCACCAGGGAAGCCTGAGTCTGTTCATTTTTGAAATAAAATTAATGAAATAGAATGTTAAAACTCAAAAGGACCCTAAAGATATTTTTTAGATGAGAAACTGAGGTTTAGAGAAGTTAAATTACTTTCTCAAACATGTTTCACTTCTAGGAACTCATGGCAACCCTTGTGTATCTAGGAATTTTTTCTCTACCTCAAAAATTACTGTTTCAGGAAAACTTGGAAAAAATGGAAAATATTTGACTTTATTGCTGCCTTCATGCTATTAACAAGACAAAAGGTACATATTTTTCTAGTTCTCAAGATTCAGCCTTTACCCTACAGGCTGAGAAAATTTATTCTTACTAACCAACAATCGGAAGCAACCCAAATATCAATCACCAAAAGAATGTATGGACTTCCCTGGTAGCTCAGAAGGTAAAGAATCTGCCTGCAGTGCAGGAGGTGCAGGTTCCATCCTTGGGTCAGGAACATACCCTGGAGAAAGAAATGGCAACCATTCTTGCCTGGAGGATCCCATGGACAGAGGAGCCTGATGAGCTACAGTCCATAGGGTAGCAAAGAGTCAGACACAACTGAGAAACTAATGTTTCAATACATCAAAAGAATATATAAATGCACTGTGGTATAGTCATATGATAGAACATTACTCAGCAATAAAAAAGAATAAACTAATGATAAGAATGACATTATCAGTCAGTTCAGTTCAGTCACCCAGTCATATCTGACTCTTCGCAACCCCATGGACTGCAGCATGCCAGGCTTCCCAGTCCATCACCAATTTCCAGAGCTTGCTCAAACTCATGTCCATCAAGTTGGTAATGCCATCCCTCAGTCTCATCCTCTGTCATCCCCTGATCCTCCTGCCTTCAATCTTTCCCAGCATAAAGGTCTTTTCCAATGAGTCAGTTCTTCACATCAGGTGGCCAAAGTATTGGAATTTCAGCATCAGCATCAGTCCTTCCAATGAATATTCAGGACTGATCTCCTTTAGAATGGACTGGTTGGATCTCCTTGCAGTCCAAGGGACTCTCAAGAGTCTTCTCCAACACCACAGTTCAAAAGCATCAATTCTTCAGCGCTCAGCTTTCTTTATAGTCCAGCTCTCACATCCATACATGACTACTGGAAAAACAACATTATGGATAGACCTTATATACATGCTGAGGAACAGAATCCAGACCCAAAAGAGTATACAGTTTACTATTCCATTTACATGAAGTTCTAGAACACCTAAAATTAATCTCTGATGATTGAAATTAGATTCAATTCAGTTCATTTCAGTTGCTCAGTCGTGTCCGACTCTTCACGACCCCATGGACTGCAGCACGCCAAACCTCCCTGTCCATCACCAACTCCCGGAGTTTACTCAAACGCATCTCTGTTGAGTCGGTGATGCCATCCAACCATCTCATCCTCTGTCATCCCCTTCTCCTCTTGCCTTCAATCTTTTCCAGCATCAAGGTCTTTTCCAATGAGTCAGCTCTTCACATCAGGTGGCCAAAGTATTGGAGTTGCAGCTTCAACATCAGTCCTTCCAATGAACACTCAGGACTGATCTCCCTTAGGATGGACTGTTTGGATCTCCTTGCAGTCCAAGGGACTCTCAAGAGTCTTCTCCAACACCACAGTTCAAAAGCATCAATTCTTCAGCATTCCAGCTTTCTTTATAGTCCAACTCTCACATCCATACATGACTACTGGAAAAACCATAGCCTTGACTAGACGGACCTTTGTTGGCAAAGTAATGTCTCTGCTTTTTAATATGCTATCTAGGTTGGTCATAACTTTCCTTCCAAGGAGTAAGCGTCTTAATTTCATGGCTGCAATCACCATGTGCAGTGATTTTGGAGCCCCCCCAAAATAAAGTCTGACACCATTTCCACTATGTTGCCATCTATTTGCCATGAAGTTATGGGACCAGATGCCATGGTCTTAGTTTTCTGAATGTGGAGCTTTAAGTCAACTTTTTCACTCTCCTCTTTCACTTTCATCAAGAGGCTCTTTAGTTCTTCTTCACTTTCTGCCATAAGGGTGGTGTCATCTGCATATCTGAGGTTATTGATATTTCTTCCACAATCTTGATTCCAGCTTGTGCTTCCTCCAGCCCAGTGTTTCTCATGATGTACTCTGCATATAAGTTAAATAAGCAGGGTGACAATATACAGCCTTGACGTACTCCTTTTCCTATTTGGAACCAGTCTGTTGTTCCATGTCCAGTTCTAACTGTTGCTTTCTGAAATTAGATTAATGGTGGTCTATTGGAAGTAATTTCTCAGGTGATAGAAATGTTCTGTATCTAGTTTAGAATACTAATTAGACAGATACCTACAACTATTAAAACTCATTGAACACCAAGATTTGTGCTCTGTGTGTGTATTTTATACACACACACACACACACATATGTGTGTGTGTGTGTGTGTGTGTATGCTATGCTAAGTCACTTCAGTCGTGTCCGCCTCTGTGCGACCCCATAAACGGCAGCCCACCAGGCTCCCCCGTCCCTGGGATTCTCCAGGCAAGAACACTGGAGTGGGCTGCCATTTCCTTCTCCAATGCATGAAAGTGAAAAGTGAAAATGAAGTCGCTCAGTCGTTTCTGACTCTTAGCAACCCCATGGATTGCAGCCTAACAGGCTCTTCCGTCCATGGGATTTTCCAAGCAAGAGATATATAACAAATGATTTAATAGGACCGTAGAAATATTCAGCAGAACTTTTAATGAAGAAAACATGGAAATCAATTTATAGTTGAGTCATTTTTTGCTTCTAATCCTTGTGATCAAATTCTTGGCTCTTTCCATTTCATCACCATATGTGCTTTTGGATTTCAATGGTTTTTCAATAAAGACATTGTTTATATCATGTGGAGCTCAGATTTTTTTTATATATTGGCTTATTCTTTTTAATAAATGAAGTGTATTTTAGAATGTCTAATTTTACCACTTCTCCCTCATCACTTATATCAATTAGAAATGTTTTTAGCTGCAGGTAATAGATAACTCAACTAAAATGGCTTAAAACAGTCTTATTCATTTAATAGAAAGCCCTTAAGCGGGTGGTCTTATAGGTGGCCCAGTGTTTTAATGTACTGAGGACCCAAGTTTTTTCCACTTCTATTCTGCTGTTAGTTCAGCTGGTAAAGAATCTGCCTGCAAAGCAGGAGAACCAGTTTGATTCATGGGTTGGGAAGATTCACTGCAGAAGTGATAGGCTACCCACTCCAGTATTCTTGGGCCTCCCTGGGGGCTCAGATGGTAAAGAATTTGCCTGCAATGCAGGAGACCTGGGTTCGTTCGATCCCTAGGTTGGGAAGAACCCCTCGAGGAGGGCATGGCAACCCACTCCAGTATTCTGGCTTGGAGAATTCACAAAGAGTCAGACACCACTGAACGACTTTCACTTTCACTTTCATTCTGCTGTTAACAGGATTATGGTGTTCTACCTGAGCTTGTTGCTTCTCCCGGAGTGGGTCATGTTTGCTTCCCAAAGGAAGACTTCTTTAGCAAAAAGAAGGAGAAATGGCTTTTGAGTGAGCAGCCAATAGCAAATGTCTCAATTTTAATGCCATATTTTAGGAAAATAGAAGTCCTCTCCATCTACCATATGCAAAAGGACAATGTTACAAACAGCAATATAATTGTAGCTACTCAAATGAATACTGGTATAATTCTAATTAGAGTGAGCATGATTGCTGACATGCTTCTAATCCATGAAGCCTCCCTCATAAAAATTCAGTCCAAATCACACCTCATATACTATTTCCTGTTTTCTCCCCTCATCATTTTTTCTAAAAATTCCTTGGCTGGTCTTAAGCATTTGTCTTCTAGGTAACTTGAAAATTAGCTTGCTTCATTCTATTTTTTAACATCCTGTAGACATTTTGATTGGAATGGGATTGCATTTCCAAATTAATTGGAAATTGCATACAGTTTTGGGAATACGTGAAAACACTTTCTCTGTACATTGATGAATCTTCCAGTCAACAAGATCCTTAAAGGGGCTGACATTATGCAGGTTGACAAGGATCAAGTGGTTGTAACATTCAGAATCAATGGAAATAAGAATAGAATTATAACACATATTCATCAGCAAAGGTATAGAGAAATGGGATATGACCTGGCATTAAATTTCCCACTATTCACAGTGACTCCTTAATTAGGAGTTTCCAAAATAAAATAAGAGTAATAAGGTTTAGCCTTGCAGGAATATTATTTGGCACTAAAGGAACATTATTATGCTGAAAGCACTCATCTACTGAGATAAACTCTGTATTCAGCTATCATCACAATAACAAAAGTGAGGTCTAACATTATCCATAAGAGACATGTTCCTCTTTGCACAAGATCAGCATTCTCCTACAATGAGTCACAGAGTAACTCAGCTTCCCTCTGCAGATATAATTTATTGTCAGAATTAAATTAGATATTGTATAAAGTGCTTGATACATTGCCAGACATGTAGTGTGGGCTTGGTAAGTGGTGACTTTCACTATTAATAGACCAATATAAAGGTGAATAGTATTAGCTCCACTTTCTAGTTGTGGATAATGAGGCTCAGTCTCCTTAAATAGCTTTTACTAGGTGTGTTCCAGAGAATACACACCTCCTTGACTCTTAATTTATGCTATTCCCACTGTACTTTGCTGTCTTCAATAGGTACCAGGATCTTAAGCTGGGGAAGCCAGTTCTCAAGCCCTCTTTGTTAAAGATGATTATATCAAGTTGACAATTACCACCCCCACCAAATATAGATATATAGTGTGACGAGAATATTCTTGAAAAAATAAAGCAAACTACTTGTTTTGAAAGGTTCCTGAAAAAGTGGAATCTATGGACATGAAAGTTCTAATAAACATCTTCAACTACATTTATTTGATTTTGAGATTTTCATAGAATCAGAGGTTATTAGACCTTGGAGATCACTTGGTTCATCCCTTAGAAAATCCCCCATAGAATGATGACATCTGAGCAGGGGAGGAACTTGTCAGAGTCAACACTTTGGTGGATGTGGATTAGAATCCAGTTCACCTGATTCCCAGTCTAGTCCAGTTCTTTGAATTAATATTATGGACAGAAAATATGAATTGTACCAATTTGGGTATGAAAACCATAAGTAAAATTAAGAACAATTATGCACTTCACTGTATTTAAAATTATTTTAAATGTTGTTTTAGGTTTTAATTTTTTTCTGTTTGCAATTTGTTTTAATACATCTTTGATATATACAGTTTGCTTTTTGCTTCCAGTTTTATTGAGATATAATTGACATACAGCACTGTTTGTGTACAGCACAATGATGTGACTTACATCATGAAATGATTCTCACAATAAGTTTAGTAAACATCCACTATCTCACACGGACACAAAATTAAAGAAATAAAAAAAATTTTCCTTATGATGAGAACTCAAGATTTACTCTCTTAGAAACTTATATATATGACACAGCAGAGTTAATTATTTTAAGCATGCTGTACATTCAGTTCAGTTCAGTCACTCAGTCATGTCCAACTCTTTGCTACCCCACGAACTACAGCACGCCAGGCCTCCCTGTCCATCACCATCTCCCAGAGTTCACCCAAATCCATGTCCACTGAGTCAGTGATGCAATCCAACCATCTCATCCTCTGTCGTCCCCTTCTCCTCCTGCCCTCAATCTTTCCCAGCATAAGGGTCTTGTCAAATGAGTCAGCTCTTTGCATCAGGTGGCCAAAGTATTGGAGTTGCAGCTTCAACATCAGTCCTTCCAATGAACACCCAGGACTGATCTCCTTTAGGATGGATGTTTGGATCTCCTTGCAGTCCAAGGGACTCTCAAGAGTCTTCTCCAACACCACAGTTCAAAAGCATCAATTCTTCAGCATTCCAGCTTTCTTTATAGTCCAACTCTCACATCCATACATGACTACTGGAAAAACCATAGCCTTGACTAGACGGACCTTTGTTGGCAAAGTAATGTCTCTGCTTTTTAATATGCTATCTAGGTTGGTCATAACTTTCCTTCCAAGGAGTAAGCGTCTTTTAATTTCATGGCTGCAATCACCATCTGCAGTGATTTTGAAGCCCAGAAAAAAAAAAGTCAGCCACCGTTTCTAATATGTTCCCATCTATTTGCCATGAAGTGATGGGACCAGATGCCATGGTCTTAGTTTTCTGAATGTGGAGCTTTAAGCCAACTTTTTCTCTCTCCTCTTTCACTTTCATCAAGAGGCTTTTGAGTTCCTCTTCACTTTCTGCCATAAGGGTGGTGTCATCTGCATATCTGAGGTTATTGATATTTCTCCCACAATCTTGATTCCAGCTTGTGCTTCTTCCAGCCCAGTGTTTCTCATGATGTACTCTGCATATAAGTTAAATAAGCAGGGTGACAATATACAGCCTTGATGTACTCCTTTTCCTATTTGGAACCAGTCTGTTGTTCCATGTCCAGTCCTAACTGTTGCTTCTTGACCTGCATACAGGTTTCTCAAGAGGCAGGTCAGGTGGTCTGGTACTGCCATCTTTTTCAGAATTTTCCACAGTTTATTGTGATCCACACAGTCAAAGGCTTTGGCATAGTCAATAAAGCAGAAATAGATGTTTTTTTTTCTGGAACTCTCTTGCTTTTTCAATGATCCAGTATTACATCCCTAGTATTTATTTATCTTATAACTGGAATTTTGTATCTCTTGACTATCTTCTCCCACCCCCTAACTCTTGTAACCACAATGCTTATCAGATTTTCTATGAATTTTTTGAAATATAATTGATCTAAATGCTATATTAAGTTCTGTTATACAATATAGTCATTTGGTATTTCTATACATTTCAAAATGATCATCACTATAAGTCTAGTTATGAGGTGCCACAAAGATATTACATAGTTATTGGATATATTCTTCACTTTGTACATTTCATATCTGTGACTCATTTCTTTGCAACTGGAAGCTTGTGCCTCTTAATCTCCCTCACATGTTTCTAAACAGACAATTTAAATTGACAAATCACTAGTGACAGAATAAAATAAATAATAAAGTTTTATTAATAATATAATTTTTCAAGACTACTTAGATTGTAGTTTGTATTTTAACATACACAGGTATTATAATAAGTATCACTGCAAAAAAATTAAAACAATGCAGAAGTAAACAGAGCAAACCCTTCCTACATTTCCACTCTATTCCTCAGCAATAATCACCTTGAATAACGTGGTGAATTTCTTCCATTTTTCAGACAATTTATTTATATACATGATATTTAACTTGGTAGATTACATCTGAATCATTTCCACTTGTTTCTTCAAAAGCAATACATCTTGGTGAACTTTCTGTGTCAGTACAAATAGGTGTACTTCATTCTTTATAACTGTTGTATATACCCAATGGCATGGATATTCCAAAATTTATTTGATTATACCCTATTGATGGTCATTTAGGTTGTTTCTAATTTTTCACATTTGTTATTCCAAAAAACATTGCAATTAATCATCCACAAGCTTCTTTGTGCACTTGTGTGCCAAGTCTTTCTCAGACATGGCTACCAGGAAAAACTTAAACATGTTTAAAGGGAAAAGGGAAAGGGAAGTCACTCAGTTGTGTCTGACTCTTTGCGACCCCATGGACTGTAGCCCACCAAGCTCCTCCGTCCATGGGATTTTCCAGGCGAGAGTACTGGAGTGGGTTACATACTGCTAAATTTTCCTCCAAGATGATTTTGCCAATTTACACAACTGCCAGTAGTATATGAGAAACTCTGAGTCTCCAAAATCGTGCTAATTTTTGATATTATTAATCCTCAGTTTTTACCTGATGGCCAAATAATGGTGTTTCTTGTTTTTATTCACTTGAACGCTTGTAATTATACAACGTCAGCACAATATTTATATTTCTTCTTTTTATCTACTTTTTACTTTTGTGTTAATTGTGTTTTTCATATTATTTTGTAGGATTTCTTTACACATTCTTGATATTAATCCATTGTATGTTATATGTCAATACTGGAGTGGGTTGCCATGCCCTCCTCCAAGGGATCTTCCTGACCCAGGGATTGAACTCATATCTGCATTGCAGACAGATTCTTTACCCATTGAACCACTTAGGAAGCTCCTGTCTTCTTCCATGTATTTGTATTTAGGGGGACATAAAACTTTCCTTCAATTTTCAGATGATAAAATTAGTCATTCTTTTCCTTTTTTATGTCTATGTTTTTCTTACTTGAAACTTTTAGAAGGACACTTTAACTTCTACTTTTATACCTTGGATTTTTAGGTTAACTTTCTTATCCATCTTGAATTGATTCTTGGCATATGTAAGTGTGGAGGATTCTGTGGTTTAGTTAATAAAGTTGCAGAATTATGTTACAAAGTGATAGACATTCAGAAAACAAGAACTCAATTGCCAAAAGAATAAAAAATATGAAGAAAAGAAAAAACTTCCCATTTACCCCAGTCAGAGGGGCTCTATTCATTTTTTAGGGACATAAGTCTGTCCACATTTGGTATGAGGATTTATATGTTTGCACACATTTCTTCAGTCTTATTTATATTCACTATTTCTCTAGCCTTATGTTAATTTGTATTTACCATATTTTGGCTTTTTTTATTGTCTTTCCTGCATTTTGTTGAATTTCAACTTCTCTTTGTTTACTGTTCCCCTACAACACATCCAATTTCTATTATTTCAATTGAAATTTTACTATGTATGAAATATATATGTGACTTTCTCTATATTACTTTATATTTAAATGTGAAAATGCAATTAACCATTAACTATGGCATTTATCTTTTTATGACAAAACCTTAGCATGCTTTTACTTTTTCCACCCCGTATCCCTGCTTCAACAACACACAGACACACATACACATATACTTCCCACATTCAGTTGAGATTCTCTGGAGTTTTCAGTCTAGACTAATATTAAATTCTGTGATTCAATCAGAAAATATTTAAACAGAAATAAAAGTTTGGCTACTGTGCTTGTCAAAATGAAAAACAAATCTCTAGAAAGGAAGATATTGACCTCAAGAAAAGGTAGAGACAGAGTACAATTATTCAAATAAGTTTTTGTAAACTGAAATTTTCAAATGTGTTGAATGTCCACCATATTCTATTTTCACACATGAAAGAATATATGTGCTGAGCACATACATGTACAAGAAGGTTCACAACAGTGTTATTCATAAAAACCAAAAAGAGAAAATAACCTAATTGATGAATACATAGAGAAAATTTTGTATATCCATACAATGAAATATTACTTGGCAAAAAAAAAAAAAAAAAATGAAGTACTGAAACATGTTTCAATATGGATGAACCTTGAAAACATTATGTTAAGTGAAAGAAGCCAGACAGAAAAAGGTCACATATTATATTTCATTTCATTAAATATCTGGAATAGGAAAATTCACTGAGACAGAGAGTAAATCAATGGTTTTCAGGAAATGGTGAGAGTGTGGAATTGATAAGTAAGGGTTTTATTTTGCGATGATATAAATGTTTTGGAATTAAATACTGGTGGTAGTGGCATGACTTTGTGAATATGTTCTTTAAAAAATCACTAAGTTGTATATTTTTAAATTGTTAAAAAGGCAAATTCTATGTTATGTGAATTTTATGTCAAAAGTCTGTTCAAAAATGTAAAATTAATGTATTACTATCAGTGAAAAAGTACAAATATTAAAGTAAACACTTAATAATCTCTTCATTCCATTCTCCTGCTCCTTCAACCTGAAAGCTAATATTTGCAGCCTGGTATGAGTCCATTCACACTTTTTTTATTCTGCCCACACAAATATAAACATACACACATGCACACACACAAGTATTTTAAAAATTATTTTGTTTATATTAGTGCTGATGGAGTCATACCATATGCATTATATCATTTATATTATACTTCATGGACATCCTTCAAGTCAATAAATATAGCTTCAGTTGATGCTTTTTGACAGCTACATAATATTCCAAGCTATGGACTGGCAAACTACAGTCCATAGAGTTGCATAGAGTTGGACACAACTGAAGCAACTTAGCACACATGCCATGTGTATTAGTCAGGTGCCTCCACAGAAACTGAAACAATAGGGAGTGTATATGTGTGTGTGTAAGTGTGTGTGTGTGTATATATATAAGGATATTTTTTTAATAAAGAATAGGCTTACACAATTATGGAGGCTGACAAGTCCCAAGAGCTGCATTTGGCAAGCTGGAGACTCAGGAGAACCAAAAGTATAGTTTCAATCTGCATCTTAAGGCTTTAGAGCCAGGAGAGTTGATTATTTAAGTTCTAGTCTGAACGGTGGCAGACATTAAACACAGGGTCCAAAGGCTGGAAAGAATCAATGTCCCAGCTCAAAGGCAGTCAGGCAGGAGGAGTTCCCTGTTACTCAGTCTTTTTAGACCTTCAACTGACTGGATTAGGTCCACCCACATTAGGAAGAGAAATCTGCTTTAACCAAAGTATTGAATTTAATATTAATCTTACCCAAAAACACCCTTAGACACGCCCAGATTATTTGTTCAAATATCTGTGCAGCCTGTGGCCCAGTCAAGTTGACATAAAATTAACCATCACAGCATGTATAGAACACTACAATTCATTCAACTGTTCATACACTGTGGACATTCTGGTTCTTCCAGTTTTTCACTACTACAAATTTACTGCAGGAAATCATACACATGTGTACACATACATACACATGTGCACACGTGTGTATGTGTCATTATTTATGTTAATATATATGTATATATACATGTAAAGCAAACTTTTGTGTTTATTTCCATAGAATAAATTCTAAAACTTTGATATTGCTAAGTCAAAGACATGCATATTTTTAAAAAATTAAATAGATATTGACAAATTTGTTTCCAAAACTGTTGTAGCAATTCAGATCTATAAGTCACTTTCCTAGATTTAAAGTCATAAATCATTGTTGTCTTGGCATTCTGATGAGTAAAATTATGTTTAGTTTTGATTTAATTTGCATTTTCTAGGTTGCATTTATAGTGCCTTTTGCCATACTTTTCTTTTTGATTTTTGTCTTATTGTGGTATTAAATTAATGTGCATGTTAAGTTGCTTCAGTTGTGTCTGACTCTGTGCAACCCTATGGACTATAGCCCACCAGGCTCCTCTGGCCATGGGATTCTCCAGGCAAGAATTCTGGAGTGGGTTGCCATGCCCTCCTCTAGGGGATCTTCCCAACCCACGGGTTGAACCCACATCTCTTATGTGTCCTGAATTGGCAGGAGGATTCTTTACCACTAGTGCCACCTGGGAATCCCAGTGATCTTAAATAGCCTTGGTGTTTTCCAATATAACTTCTAAATTCCTGTTTTCTTTAGGGTGATAATTCTATCCCACTATGAAATTATGCAAATATCCTCCACTTAAAAATATTTTTATTTTTTATTTAAATTGTGAATTCATCTGACATTAATTTTTATAGGTAAAGATCTAGCCTTTTAATTCCAGATGGAAAATCAGTTATGCAAGTACCTCCAGTAAAATAGATCTTCCATACTTTATTTAGTTGGAATAAAACTTTTATTATATGTAAATCTTCACATTTATTTGGATCTACTTCTGGACTTTTTATTCTATTTCACTGATATGTTTGTTTATTCCTGTGTCATTTCAATACTACTTTGAGTATAATAGATTTATAGCTATCTGGTAAAGTGAGTTCCTTACCCACTATTTTTATTTTTCATAATTTACTTGGCCAATGTTTTGACTGTTACTCTTTTATATATGTTGTAATATAATTTCTTATCTAGTTCACATAAAAGGAATGCTTATTAAAATTTCAATAATGGCTATGATTAATGAAGAGACTGCATGCACGTTAAGTTGCTTCCATCATGTCCTACATTTTGTGACCCTATGTATGTGGGGTCACCGGGCTTCTCTGCTCATGGGATTCTCCAGGCAAGAATACTGGAATGGGTTGCCATGTCCTCCTCCAGAGGATCTTCCCGACCCAGTGATCCAACCTGTGTCTCATGTTTCCTGCTTTGGCCAGTGGGTTCTTTACCACTGTACCACCTGGGCAGCCCCAATGAAGGGATAACATACTTTTATATAATATGAAGTAGTGTGTCTTCCTTCTCTAAGTGTTGCTTTACATTCTTCAATATAGTCTTATATATAAAATTTCATTAAGTTTTAAAATATATATATAATCTTCATGTAGTATTAAGACCTTTCTAGTTAAATGTGAAAGTGTTAATTGTTCAGTCGTGTCTGACTCTTGCAACCCCATGGCTCTCCTCTGTCCATGGAATTCTCCAGGCAAGAATACTGGAGTGGCTTGTCAGCCCCTCTCCAGGGGATTTTCCCTACCCAGAGATCAAATCCAGGTGTCCTGCATTGCAGGCAGACTCTTTACTTTCTCAGCCACAAGGGAAGCCTAGTATAAATGTATTACTACATAATTTCCATATTAAAATGGCTATTGCAAAAACATAGATAAAAGGTATTGATTGTTGAAAATTAGGTTTTACCCAACTATTTAAAATTAAATTTAGCAGTTTTAAATTTCCTTGACATTTTTGGACATAGAGATTTACCAGTCCTTTCTCTATAGATATAGATATAATTATAGATATAAATATAGATATATAACAGCTAAATCTCTATACAACTGTATCTCCATATAGTTGTTGTATAAATAATTTCACTTTTTAAAACATAGATTTTTTTAAACTGTTCTACTATTTTACCATAGGAATATATTACTTTTTAAATAAGAAATAAAACTATTTCACACACAGAAAGCTAGTTTTAAAGTTGATTTTTGCTAAAAAATAAAACTCAATTGCTTTTCCAGATGAAAATAACTGTAAAGATTAATATGAGAGTTGAACTTCAAAATAAATAGAATCTCTAGCACTAGCAGGAACCATCACTATTGATTGTAGTTACTGAATATGCTTACATTATTTAAAGTCAATTTTCCAGATTTTTAGAAATGGTGTCTTTGGTCTCATAAAAAGGAAAAGATAAAAAGGCAAAGAACAAAGAGAAACAGAAATAATGCAGGCAACTACTTAAAGCAATCTAGGCATATGAAGTAGATATAATTGTCACATCTACAGGAGACCATTCTAAGTTTGTATTGTCATCCATTGCCTACTTCCTCATGATTAATGCCATGCATCTGTAAAACAGTAGGCTTGGGGTTAGAAGTGCAATTTGTTTCTATCCAATAGAACAGAGTCAGCAAGTTCACTTGAGGAGTGAAAAGGAGATGAAGACTTACTTCATCTCTGCATAAATGGCTGACCAGTTGAGATAAACAAGCCATTTGCCATTCTCCCATTATTTAAAATCACTGGTCAGGATCACAATCATGATCATGTTTCCAGTAGTTAAGAAGAATCATCACACTGTAATTAAGGAAAGATCAGTTTGCATATGAGAATACTGTGGAGGAAACTTCTTTGTATTTAATGGATTTATTTTAAATAGAGTCTCAATAATTCTGGGTAAACCAGACATACATGACCAAAACGTGCCAAGAATGAAAAGAATAATATATCTCACGTATAAGCAGATATTGGTTACTCTTTTTATGAACTGGAAAACATCCAAGATGATAATTCTCAATAGTAATATACCTTCACTGTTTCCCTACAGTATGTGTGTGTGTGTGTGTGTGTGTGTGTGTGTGTGCATGTGTGCATGCATTCAGTCATGTCCGACTCTTTGCGACCCCATAGACTGTAGCCCTCCAGGCTTCTCTGTCCGTGAGATTTCCCAGGGGAAAATACTGGAGTGGGCTGCCACTTCACACACCAAAGGATCTTCCTGACCCAGAGATCAAACCCACATCTCTTGAGTCTCCTGCACTGACAGGCAGATTCTTTACCACTGCACCACCTAGGAAGCCCATCCCTCTAGAATAGACAGTCACAAACAGATTTTTAAAATATATTTATTTATTTGGGCTGTGCTGGATCTTTGTTGCTGCTCGTGGGCTTTCTCTAGTTGCAGTGAGCAGGGGCCACTCTCTAGTTGATGAGCACTGGCTTCTCATTGCTGTGGCTTCTCTTGTTGCAGAGCATGGGCTCTGTGGCACAGGCTCAGTAGCTGTGACACTTGGGCTTAGTTGCCCCAAAGCATGTGGGATCATCCAATACCAGGGATCAAACCAGTGTCTGTTGCATTGCAAGGCATATTCTTAACCACTGGACCACCAGGGAAACCCACAAACAGAATTTTTTTAATGCCTTTTACAACAGTGAGTTTCTATTGATAGTTTAAATATTACATAACTCAAGTGGTAGGTTTATAGCAGTCTTATTTTATTTGGTGTCATGACTGATTGTGACAAGTCCCTCAAGAAAACATTTACACAGTCATAACCAGAAATATTAATTAATCATTTGTATCCACAAGGTAAAGAATATCATAACCATTGATAGCAGCAGACAACAGATATACCACAGGCTGGTCAGGGCACAGCCATTACTTTGTTGACAAAGGTCCATCTAGTCAAAACTATGATTTTTCCAATAGTCATGTATGGATGTGAGAGTTGGACTATAAAGAAAGCTGAGGGCCAAAGGATTGATGCTTTTGAACTGTGGTGTTGGAGAAGACTCTTGAGAGTCCATTGGACTGCAAGGAGATCCAACCAGTCCATCCTAAAGGAAATCAGTCCTGAATATTCATTGGAAGGACTGATGCTGAAACTCCAATCCTTTGGCCACCTGATGCAAAGAATTGACTCATTGGAAAAGACCCTGATGCTGGGAAAGATTGAAGTCCGGAGGAGAAGGGGATGACAGAGAATGAAATGGATGGCATCACCAACTCAATGGACATGAGTTTGAGTAAGCTCAGGGAGTTGGTGATGGACAGGGAAGCCTGGCATGCTGCAGTCCATAGGTTTGCGAAGAGTCGGACACGACTGAGTGACTGAGTTGAATTGATTGAAGAAGAAATTGTTCAGGATTTCATGCAGTGGCACCATCTTGATGGAATCCCAAAGTTTGGAGTCTGTTCCTCGTATTTGCAGATCTACCAAATTAATTTGGTCAATCTACTCTGTGCTGATCAGGATCTCAGAGACAGACTACATATAACCAAACTTAGAAGATACCGGTGTACAAATTACATCCAAATAAATCCATTGCTAAAGAAATGCCCATGAACTAGAATGATCACATTATTTATTGTCCACACTGCAACACTTTTAAGATTGAAAAAAAAGGGAGGAGGGAACTGTCAACAATTAAGCCGGGACAAGAGGTACAAACTGATCATTTAGAACAAAGCAGGACATATGGTCATTTTACCTATAACACAAACACTCATCTCCACGGTCCAGTGCATCTCCTACCTTGTATCAAGGTCTCTGTGAAATCAAAATAGTAATTTATAAGTTGTGTGGTCAGCAGGAGCTTATAATCAAAGGAGATGGATAGTTTTGGCCATGGATAAATCTCCTGTAGTCGGACAAGCAAGCATAGTGCACCAAACTACTTATTTGTTGATGTAGTAGAAGTGTGGTCCTCAGGTCCAGTGTGTCTCCCTCTCTGGACATAGTTTCTTACTCCTCTTTTCTAGGTTCATCTTCCTCCATCTATTCATGTTGAATACAATGCAATTGGTTAGAATTCAACTTTCTAAGTGACAAAGAACATCCAGTCTTGTCTCCCTGAAGAGATATTCTCGTCACTTGGACCTCAACATTTTCCAAGTCTCAGCAAAATCCACATCACCTTATCTTAGTTTACAGCTACAGGTGTTTGATCTCATTTATTAAATATTAGAAATAAACTACCTTCTGAGAATGAAACCAGAAAGAAGCAAATTCTTAAGCCTCCTGATTTTATATACTGATAACAATATTTCTCTGCACTGATTTATCCAAAATTATACTAAAGTCATGTGCAATTTATAGTTGAAATAAAACATATTATTAAAAGAGATCAAAAGGTTTGTTTTAGCAATTCAGGATAATTACCACCAAACTGATTACAAGCTAGGTTGGTGGCAAGTAAAGAAGACATATGACAACTGGTTAGAAAACTGGACATATAATTGGAGGAAGCAAAGTTTTGGCTTTTGTAAGATGCATACTATATTAACAAGATTAATCAGAACTTAGTTTAGATATCAACAGTGAGCAACCTGCAAGTATGTACTTTTAAGCACATTAACAAAATAGTGAAGGCCAAATGAAATGCTATTTAGAAAAATAGCACTTGTATGACATTCTGGGAGACCATTATAATAATAAAGGAGCAAATGTGATCCAAGAAACATTGAGAATATTAAGAATGCAATGGAATGTCGTGGTTAGTAGAAAATTTTGTAAATGTATTCAGAGAAAGAAAAATGGAAATTATTATCTTGGTCAGAGATACTAAAGTGTGCAGAGAAACTAGACTGACTGATTTCAGTAATCAGGGAGTTTGGACATATACTGACTATACTTTATCCAAGTAAATCGTTCTTTGAAGCCAGTTTTGGAAGCTAATGCCTCTATTTTACTGGATCACGAGCCTTAAATGAATACTAGTGAGTATTGATATTCTTCAAGACTAAAAGGACAATTAAGTGGGATTGCATAAGGGCAACAATAAAAACTCCAGGGGCAGGAAGGCAAAAATTTAAATTATTGAATGATAAAATTAAACATACCTGATAAGGAATGGGGAATGAAATTGACAAAGAAGGCTTTAGAAGAATCCAAATATTTACACTCCTACTCTACCACACCAACGCTGAGAAATGTGAGAATAAAAGCCCTCATCCATGCTTGCCTTTCTTCCTCTCCTTTTGCCTCCCTTCTTTCTTATTTTATATTTGAGTATAATCAATTAACAATGTTGTGATAGTTGCAGGTTCACAGCAGAGCAACTCAGCCTTACATTACAAATACATGTCTCCCTTCTTTGTTTTATAATCCCACAATTCAGAAGAGGTGGGCTCAGTGCCTTTCCTTTTTCCTGTTCTGGAACAATCAAACCCATATCTTGGCCTTCACACAGCAGGAGAGGTATTTTCTCTATCTCATGGAAGAAAATACAATGATTTCAGCCTGTTTTAGGCAAAATAGAATGGAGTTATGATACAGTAATAAGCAACCCCCGAGTTTCAGTGGATTAACACATGAAGTTTATTTCTTGAACACACAAAGCCTATTGTGAGTCAGGTGACCCTCCACTGCAACCGTCTTCCATGAGATTACACAGCAATTCATGCTGCGTCAGTGTTGCAGCTCGGCCATTTTAATTCACCGCTCAAAGCTCACCATTGAAAGGAAAAGTTGAACTGGTATTTTGCTGTTAGTCCAGAAGTGACACACATTACTTCTGTGTATGGTCCATTAGCCAATAGCAGATGCATGGCCTCACCAACTTCAAGGAGTTCAGTAGAGTATTGGTGAAGACTAGAAATATCTAGGAAGAACTTTCCATGCTTGATCTTTGGTATCTTAAAAGAATTTATTCAATTTTTCCCCTCTCCCCAAAGCATGATTTTCAAGCATACTGTGCTCCTAGGAATGAAAAGGCAAAATGATAGGATACTGAAAGAGAAACTCCCCAGCTCAGTAGGTGCCCAATATGCTACTGGAGATCAGTGGAGAAATAACTCCAGAAAGAATGAAGGGATGGAGCCAAAGCAAAAAGAATACCCAGCTGTGGATGTGACTGGTGATAGAAGCAAGGTCCGATGCTGTAAAGAGCAATATTGCATAGGAACCTGGAATGTCAGGTCCATGAATCAAGGCAAATTGGAAGTGGTCAAACAGGAGATGGCAAGAGTGAATGTCGACATTCTAGGAATCAGTGAACTGAAATGGACTGGAATGGGTGAATTTAATTCAGATGACCATTATATCCACTACTGTGGGCAGGAATCCCTCAGAAGAAATGGAGTGGCCATCACGGTCAACAAAAGAGTCCGAAATGCAGTACTTGGATGCAATCTCAAAAGCGACAGAATGATCTCTGTTCGTTTCCAAGGCAAACCATTCAATATCACAGTAATCCAAGTCTATGCCCCAACAAGTAATGCTGAAGAAGCTGAAGTTGAAAGGTTCTATGAAGACCTACAAGACCTTTTAGAACTAACACCCAAAAAAGATGTCCTTTTCATTATAGGGGACTGGAATGCAAAAGTAGGAAGTCAAGAAACACCTGGAGGAACAGGCAAATTTGGCCTTGGAATACGGAATGAAGCAGGGCAAAGACTAATAGAGTTTTGCCAAGAAAATGCACTAGTCATAACAAACACCCTCTTCCAACAACACAAGAGAAGACTCTATACATGGACATCACCAGATGGTCAACACCGAAATCAGATTGATTTTTTTCTTTGCAGCCAAAGATGGAGAAGCTCTATACAGTCAGCAAAAACAAGACCAGGAGCTGACTGTGGCTCAGATCGTGAACTCCTTATTGCCAAATTCAGACTTAAACTGAAGAAAGTAGGAAAACCACTAGACCATTCAGGTATGACCTAAATCAAATCCCTTATGATTATACAGTGGAAGTGAGAAATAGATTTAAGGACCTAGATCTGATAGATAGAGTGCCTGATGAGCTATGGAATGAGATTCATGACATTGTATAGGAGACAGGGATCAAGACCATCCCCATGGAAAAGAAATGCAAAAAGCAAAATGGCTGTCTGGGGAGGCCTTACAAATAGCTGTGAAAAGAAGAGAAGTGAAAAGCAAAGGAGAAAAGGAAAGATATAAGCATCTGAATGCAGAGTTCCAAAGAATAGCAAGAAGAGATAAGAAAGCCTTCTTCAGTGATCAATGCAAAGAAATAGAGGAAAACAACAGAATGGGAAAGACTAGAGATATCTTCAAGAAAATCAGAGATATCAAAGGAACATTTCATGCAAAGATGGGTGTGATAAAGGACAGAAATGGTATGGACCTAACAGAAGCAGAAGATATTAAGAAGAGATGGCAAGAATACACAGAAGAACTGTACAAAAAAGATCTTCACGACCCAGATCATCACGATGGTGTGATAACTGACCTAGAGCCGGACATCCTGGAATGTGAAGTTAAGTGGGCCTTGGGAAGCATCACTACGAACAAAGCTAGTGGAGGTGTTGGAATTCCAGTTGAGCTATTCCAAATCCTGAAACATGATGCTGTGAAAGTGCTGCACTCAATATGCCAGCAAATTTGGAAAACTCAGCAGTGGCCACAGGACTGGAAAAGGTCAGTTTTCATTCCAATCCCAAAGAAAGACAATGCCAAAGAATGCTCAAACTACTGCACAATTGCACTCATCTCACATGCTAGTAAAGTAATGCTCAAAATTCTCCAAGCCAGGCTTCAGCAATATGTGAACCATGAACTTCCAGATGTTCAAGCTGGTTTTAGATGAGGCAGAGGAACCAGAGCTCAAATTGCCAACATCTGCTGGATCATGGAAAAAGCAAGAGAGTTCCAGAAAAACTTCTATTTCTGCTTTATTGACTATGCCAAAGCCTTTGACTGTGTGGATCACAATAAACTCTGGAAAATTCTGAAAGAGATGGGAATACCAGAACACCTGATCTGCCTCTTGAGAAATTTGTATGCAGGTCAGGAAGCACCAGTTAGAACTGGACATGGAACAACAGACTGGTTCCAAATAGGAAAAGGAGTACATCAAGGCTGTAATTGTCACTCTGTTTTTTTAACTTATATGCAGAGTACATCATGAGAAGCACTGGACTGGAAGAAGCACAAGCTGGAATCAAGATTGCCGGGAGAAATCTCAATAACCTCAGATATGCAGATGACACCACCCTTATGGCAGAAAGTGAAGAGGAACTCAAAAGCCTCTTGATGAAGGTGAAAGTGGAGAGTGAAAAAGTTGGCTTAAAGCTCAACATTCAGAAAACGAAGATCATGGCATCTGGTCCCATCACTTCATGGGAAATAGATGGGGAAACAGGGGAAACAGTGTCAGACTTTATTTTTCTGGGCTCCAAAATCACTACAGATGGTGACTGCAGCCATGAAATTAAAAGACGCTTACTCCTTGGAAGGAAAGTTATGACCAACCTAGATAGCATATGCAAAAGCAGAGACATTACTTTGCCAACAAAGGTCCGTCTAGTCAAGGCTATGGTTTTTCCAGTGGTCAGGTATGGATGTGAGATTTGGACTTTGAAGAAGGCTGAACACCAAAGAATTGATGCTTTTGAACTGTGGTTTTGGAGAAGACTCTTGAGAGTCCCTTGGACTGCAAGGAGATCCAACTAGTCGGTTCTAAAGGAGATCAGCCCTGGGATTTCTTTGGAAGGAATGACGCTAAAGCTGAAACTCCAGTACTTTGACCACCTCATGCGAAGAGTTGACTCACTGGAAAAGACTCTGATGCTGGGAGGGATTGGGGGCAAGAGGAGAAGGGGACGACAGAGGATGAGATGGCGGGATGGCATCACTGACTCGATGGACATGAGTCTGAGTTAAGTCCGGGAGTTGGTGATGGACAGGGAGGCCTGGCGTGCTGCGATTTATGGGGTCGCAAAGAGTCAGACACGACTGAGCGACTGATCTGATCTGATCTGAGGAATACAAATAAAAATTAAATTTGACTCTTGATGCTGAGATATGCAGAGTTCTCATCGTGGGTATATCTACCCTTCCCTTGAAACACTGGAACTCCGCTGCTCTAGTAGACAAGAGCCTAGTTGAAGAATGTGCAGACACATGGCATGGTTTCAAAAATATGCTCCCATTTCATGGTGGTATTAAAATATAATATCTGGCCTTTATAATATGTAGGAAATAATGCTTATTTTATGTGCAGAAGAAAGGGCAAAATCGGCTGAGTTTAGTAAAATAAAATCTCGTCATCATTAAAAGGAATTTAACTTCCTCAGTGAAAAGTAAGGGAAACCCTTACATACAGATAACATATAAGCAAACAAAATCCTCTTTCATCTCTTGTTGCAAAAATCCATTCAGGGAGTAACCATGAATTAGAAATCAAAACAAACAGCTGGGATCTAAGTATAGGCTTCTGAATATGGAGCTTTTTGGTTGACTGTATCTAAATATGTGATACTCTTAGAGGAAGTCAACATGGTTACCTCCTTCTGTTAAATGCATTATTTAGAAACAATGAGGCAGGAAACTTCTAAAATATACGCTGGAAGGCTTAATCCAAGGAGTGCCGTTTACCCCATTTGATGAAGCGTCAGGAAAGCGCATTGAGTGTTGTTAACATGAAAAGCAGTTTGTATACAACGAACCTCAGTAAGAAGTAATGCTCACAGATTTACCTATAAAATGGTACACCTCTCCCTCTCAAATATTTATCCTGCCAAATTTAATTGGACCAAAGCAGATAAAACTGTTAGAGCATGAAAGCCAGTAATTGTAATTCATAAAGAGGATTACGCACATGCAATACTTCTAGAGAAACAACTTGTCTGTAAAGGAGCACAATTACAACCAAGTGTCCTACAAATAAGACTCTTTAATGGTCTACTTACCTATAGGAATAATGCAAGAGTCAGTGCCCCTGGGGGGATGTCAGGGGTCAAATCTCAGCTCTAAGCTCACACAGCTAGTGTCAGGTTTAGTTTCTAAAGCTTCATCTACATGTCAGGCAGCTAAATCAGCCACAGTCATCTATGTCCTGGTAAAGCTGGAACAAGCAAGACTTACTACTAGGTCTTCCTTGCTAATGAGTTTCCCAGAGGTACCCACTAGAACAACTGTTGACCTTGTCCTCCCAGTGTGTGTAATCAACACAAGCCTAAAATCCAAGCAATAAGGAAAGGTGTGTGTGTGTGTATATACATATATATATATATATATATATATATATATGTGTGTGTGTGTGTGTGTGTGTACTTGAGTGCTAAGTCTCTCAGTCATGTCCGACTCTCTGAGACCCTTTAGACTGTGGCCCACCAGGCTTCTCTGTCCATGGGATTCTCCAGGCAAGAATACTGGAATGGGTTGCCATGCCCTCCTCCAGGGGATCCTCCTGACCCAGGGATCGAACTCACATCTCTTAGTCGCCTGCATTGGCAGGCGGGTTCTTTACCACTAGCACCACCTATATATATATACACACACATATATGTATATACTTTGTTTTTCCATCTCCTTGCTTTTTGTGGTCTTGACATTAATTCAAATCTTCCCCCAGGCTGTGTATCTCTTTTCTCAATACCTTGTTCAGTCACTCAGTCATGTCCAGCTCTTTGTAACCCCATGGACTACAGCATGCCAGGCTTCCCTGTCCTTCACTATCTCCTTGAGTTTGCTCAAACTCATGTCCATTGAGTTGGTGATACCATCCAACAATCTCATCCTCTGTCACCCCCTTCTCCCCTTGCCCTCAATATTTCCCAGCACCAGGGTCTTTTCCAAAGAATCATCTCTTTGCATCAGGTGGCCAAAGCATTAGACCTTACATCACCATCCATCCTTCCAGTGAATATTCCTTTAGGTTGATTGGTTTCATCTTCTTGTAGTCCAAGAGGCTCTCAAGAGTCTCCTCCAGCACCACAGTTTGACAGCATCAATTCTTCAGCACTCAGACTTCTTTATAGCCCAGCTCTCACATCCACACATGACTATAGGAAAAACCATAACATTGACTATATGGATCTTTCTCAGCAAAATGATGTCTCTGCTTTTTAATACACTGTCTAGGTTTGCCATACTTTCCTTCCAAGGAGCAAATGACTTTTAATTTCATGGCTGCAGTCACAGTCTGCAGTGATTTTGGAGCCCAAGAAAAGAAAATCTATCACTATTTCCATTTCTCCCCTTCTGTTTGCATGAAGTGATGGGACAAGATGCCATGATCTTAGTTTTTTGAATGTTGCATTTTGAGACAGTTTTTTTTTCTCTCTCCTCTTTCACCCTTATCAAGAGGCTCTTTAGTTCCTCTTCACTTTCTGCCATTAGGGTGGTATCATCTGCATATTTGAAGCTGTTGATATTTCTTCTGGAAATCTTCATTTCAGCTTGTGATTCATCCAGCCCAGCATTTCACACTATGTACTCTGCATATAAGTTAAATAAACAGGGTGACAATATACAGCCTTCACATACTCCTTTCCCAATTTCAAACCAGTCCATTGTTCTGTGTCTGGTTGTAACTGTTACTTCTTGACCCACATACAGGTTTCTCAGCAGACAGGTAAGGTGGTCTGGAACTCTCTTCTCTTTAAGAATTTTCCAGTTTGCTGTGATCCACATAGCCAAAGACTTTAGCATAGTACATGAAGTAGAAGTAGATTTTTTTTTTAATTCTCTTGCTTTTTCGATGATCCAACAGATGTTGGCAATTTGATCTCTGGTTCCTCTGCCTTTTCTAAACCCAGCTTATACATCTGGAACTTCTCAGTGTATGTACTGCTGAAGCCTAGCTTGAACAAATTTGAGCATAACCTTGCTAGCATGTGTTGTTGCTGCTGTTTAGTCATTTAGTCATGTCTGACTCTGCGACCTCGTGGACTGTAGTCTGTCAGGCTCTTTTGTTTATAGGATTTCCCAGGCAAGAATACTGGAGTGGATTGCCATTTTCTTCTCCAGGGAATCTTTGCAACTCAGGGATCAAACATGCATCTCTTGCATTGGCAGGTGGATTCTTTACCGCTGAGCCATCAGGGAAGCCCTACTAGTATGTGAAACAAGTACCACTGTATAGTAGTCTGAACATTATTTGTCATTGTCCTTCTTTGGGATTGGAATGAAAACTGACATTTTCTAGTCCTGTGGCCATTGCTGAGTTCTCCAAATTTGCAGACATATTGAGTGCAGCACTTTAACAACATCATCTTATAGGATTTTACATAACTCAGCTGGAATTCCATCACCTCTACTAGCTTTGTTTGTAGCAATGCTTTCTAAGGCCCACTTGACTTCATACTCCAGGATGTCTGTCTAGGTGAGTGATCACACCATTGTAGTTACCTGGGTCATTAAGACCTTTTTTGTACAGTTCTTCTGTGTATTCTTACCACCTCTTCTTAATCTCTTCTGCTTCTGTTAGGTCCTTACCATTTCTGTCTTTTATTATGCCCATCCTTTCATGAAATGTTCCCTTGATATCTCCAATTTTCTTGAAGAGATCTCTAGTCCTGTCCTGGAACTCTGTGTTCAGTTGGGTATATCTTTCCCTTTCTCCCTTGCCTTTCACATCTCTTCTTTTCTCAGCTATTTATAAAGCCTCCTCAGACAACTACTTTTCTTTCTTGCATTTCCTTTTCTTTGGAATGGTTTTGGTCACCGCCTCTTGTACAACGTTACAAACTTCCATCCATAGTTCTTCAGGCACTCTGTCTACCAGATCTAAACCCCTGAATCTATTGGTCACCTCCACTGTATAATCATAAGGGATTTGATTTAGGTAATACCTGAATGTCAACAAAGGTCCATCTAGTCAAGGCTATGGTTTTTCCAGTGGTCATGTATGGATGTGAGAGTTGGACTATAAAGAGGGTTCAGCACAGAATAATTGATGCTTTTGAACTGTGGTGTTGGAGAAGACTCTTGAGAGTCCCTTGGACTGCAAGGAAATCCAACCAGTCCATCGTAAGGGAAATTGGTCCTGGGTATTCATTGAAACAACTGATGTTGAAGCTGAAACTCCAGTATTTTGGCCACCTGATGCGAAGAGCTGACTCATTTGAAAAGACCCTGATGTTGGGAAAGATTGAAGGCAGGAGAAGGGGACGACAGAGAATGAGATGGTCCATTTTTGCCTTTGCATCACTGACTCTATGGATATGAGTTTGGGTAAACTCTGGGAATTGGTGATGGACAGGGAGGCCTGGTGTGCTGCAGTTCATGGGGTCACAGAGTCGGACACAACTGAGTGACTGAACTGAACTGAACTGAACTGAACTGAATGGCATAATGGTTTTTCCTACTTTTTCAACTGAGGCCTGGATTTTCAATAAGGAGTTCATGATCTGAGCCGCAGTCAGCTCCAGGTCTTGTTTTTCCTGACTGTATAGAGATTCTTCTTCTTCAGCTGCAAAGAACATAATCAATCTAATTTTGGTATTGACCATCTCATGATGTCCATGTGTAGAGTTGTCACTTGTATTGTTGGAAAAGGGTGTTTGCTATGACCTGTGTGTTCTCTTGACAAAACTCTGTTAACTTTTGCCCTGTTTCATTTTGTACTCCAAGGTCAAATTTGCCTGTTATTCCAGATATCTCTTGACTTACAATTTTTGCCTTCCAATACCCTATGATGAAAAGTACACCTTTTTTTTTTGGTGTTAGTTCTAGAAGGTGTTGTAGGTCTTCCTAGAATCAGTCAACTTCAGCTTCTTTGGCATCAGTAGTTGGGGCACAGAGTTGGATTACTGTGATGCTGAATGGTTTGCCTTTGAAATGAACCAAGATTATTCTGTCATTTCTGAGACTGCATCCAAGTACTGTATTTCAGACACTTTTGTTGAATATGAGGGCTACTCCATTTCCTCTAAGGTATTATTGCCCACAGTAGTAAATATAATCGTCATCTGAATTAAATTCACCCATTCTTGTTCATTTTACTTCATTGATTCCTAAGATATTGATGTTCACTCTTGCCATCTTTTACATGACCATGTCCAATTTACCTTGATGCATGAACCTAACATTCAGGTTCCTATGTAATAGGATTCTTTACAGCATCAGACTTTACTTTCACCTCCAGACACATTCACAACTGAGCATCATTTCCACTTTAGCCCAGCCACTTTATTCTTTCTGCAGTTATTAGTCATTGCCCTCTACTTTTTCCCAGTAGCATACAGGACACCTTCTGACCTGAGGGGCTCTTCTTCTACTGTCATATCTTTTTGTCTTTCTGCACTGTTTATGGGGTTCTCCAGGCAAGAATACTGGAATGGGTTGCCATTTCCTTCTCCAATATATGTACATATATATATGATTAATACATTCATTAATTTCATCAGGGAAATTTTAATTGGGCATCTACTCTGTACGAGGTACTCTTCTTGGGATGTAATGGAATCAAGACTAAAGATCAGACCAGTGCAGGCCACAAAAACCAACAATGTCTCAAGCAAATACAGTGAGCAAACAAGACCAAATCAGGTTATTGTCCTATACCAGTTAATTGTTTACCTGGCAGACTTCTGTGGAATTGTTAGAATAGAAATTCTTTAAAAAAAAAAAAAACAATATCAGTTTTGCCATTCAGATCAATGGATAGTGGGGATATTAGTATGTGGCTGCCATGAAGCCATCTTGGGAGCATTTATTCATACAGAGAAACTAATGCTATCACTGAAACACCATGCCAGGAAATTTCTTCACAAATGTACAATGAGGCTTTAAGTAAATAAGCCATGAAAACACCACATTTAAGGATAATAGAAAATGCCACAAAGTTGAAATGCTTCAGGAGATTTTGTGGATTTAGGAGGATGCTTTAGGAGAATTTACAATAGTGGCGAACACTGATGCATTCACCTCATATCTGTAGGGACTTCATTCTTCAGGACAGAAAAATATGCTTTGCACGAATTGTGACTCTATTATTTCACCATTAACTCCAGAATTTATACGAGTGCAGGATTGTTGCCCAAATCTAACACATAGTTGGCATCCTTCCAAACCAGCAAGTCATTCTCAGGCCACTGAGGGGACCTTAACTCCTAAAGCCTGGAAATATGCTTATTTAGTTTCCTTTTGTCATCAGTGGACAATAGATGGAAAAGGGTAACATTTATACCTGTCAGGGACAACCCACCAGGAAGCAGACTTCCTTGGAGTCAGCACTCAGAGAAGCAATCCTTCTGAGAGAGGTGATAAACTATAATTTGGTTGGAGGAAGGATATGCATTTATGTCATGATCAGCCTGTATGCTTTGCAGATTCATTTATTAATTTAGTTCCCAAGTACCGGGCTTCATTTCCCCCACATCATCATCCTGAAGTGACCTTCCTTGAACTCTGTGTGGACTGAGTTTCTCATCACTTCTTTTCTACAACATCTTTCCCTCAGTGAATGCTTATTTTCCAACAGGGGAATTGAAGTTTTCCACTCAGAGATACTGGCTAGAAAGGGATCTTATGTCTCTACTGCAGGCTAAAAATCAGGACAAAAGACAGAAGTAATAAGTCAAATATCTAGCTGCCCCAGGACTCCTGAAAAAGACGCATCCCAAATGTGACCACTATATGGAAACTGAATGACTGCTATTTTCCAATATCATTTTTGTTCATTTTCTGAGTATTTCAACCTCCCAAATCCAATTAATCTTGTTTACCAGATTAAAGATGTCTCTTATGAACTCTTAAACTTTTTCTCCCTTCTTATCTTCCCCAGATTCAGGGCACCTGGAGGGCAAGCTGAGCTAGCAGGACCTTCATAAATATGATGACCACTGGGAACCAATGGAGCTTTACCAAATTATCATGTCTTAATGACACAGTAGGAGGAGGAGTGGGGCTTTAACTGGCTTGTAGTTGCCATCATGAAAGTCTGGTTTTTACAGGTAGTTATAAGTACGCTTAGAAAGTGAGGAAATGTGACTGGTCTGTAGCAAATGAAGCATGTTGATTCTAAAAACTCAGAATTCAATTAATACTATGGGGTGGGAATAAGAAAAGGAAAAACAAACAATGTATTTCCTGTCACCACTCTAAGACATATAAAAAGATGGGCGTGTCTATCTATCCCTTTGCCTCTCCTGAAATAATTTCTACAAACTCCTTCCCTCCCTGTGCTTCCCAGTTACCTCTGAAATATGTTTACCATACCTAGGAAAAGATATTTATTTTTCAAGTTTTTGTTCCAATGCATAAAAATCCTTGTTTGAAATTGTCTGTTCATTTTTAAGATTGTGATGCTATCCAGATTAACTTCCCAACATGTCTTTATGATTTTTCAAGGGCTGAGATAATGCTAGTATAGCCAACAAATTTCACAGTAAGGACAGCATCTTTAGCTGAGGTCAAAGGATAAATTTTACACTTCTTGATTAATATTTAGCTGACAAAGGCAGTACAGATCCTGCTCTTTTTTTTCAGGGAATAGAAGATTTCATGCTTCTTGTGTGTATTTTTAAGTAATCTAATCTTCTTGATGCTTTTTTTTTTCCCCTTAGTAACTACGTTCCTAGCTCAGTTTGGGAATTTTGGAGCTAAATGATGATTTTTGAGAAAATCATATGGTGAACTTTTTGGGTAAGAACAGAGGAAAGCTAAGGATTTAATTGTTAATTGTACCCAGAAACGCAAAAGGCAGGAATGCTTGTGGTCCTGATGGATGTCCAGATCTAGTAATGAAGAAGGAGCCCTGATTTCTTAATATGGATGCTGTGGTTGCTCCTGTGCATGTTTTGGTCACATCTGGCCTCTAAGGAGGGAAGTGTGGGATGGAGGATAGAATTTAAATTGTTCTGTCCACTCCTGATGCCTGTCCTTTCATTTTCTATGGCTGGGGCCAGCAACTCTGTGCCATCTTTGCGATCTCCCTCAGGGGCTTCCCTGATGGCTCATATGGTAAAGAACCTGCCCGCGATGCAGGAGACCTGGGTTTGATCCCTGGGTCAGGAAGATCCCCTGGAGAAGGGAATGGCTACCCACTCCAGTATTCTTGTCTGGAGAATTCCATCTACAGAGGAGCCTAGTGGGCTACAGTCCACAGGGCTGCAGAGTCTGACACGACTGAGCAACTAACATTTTCACTTCACTTCAGCCTGAGCATCTCCTGCTTCCTCCCTTCCCCTCATCACTATGTCCCACAGTAACTGATTTTCCTGCTGCTGCTGCTGCTGCTAAGTTGCTTCAGTCATGTCTGATTCTGTGCAACCCCATAGACGGCAGCCCACCAGGCTCCCCCGTCCCTGGGATTCTCCAGGCAAGAACACTGGAGTGGGTTGCCATTTCCTTCTACAGTGTATGAAAGTGAAAAGTGAAAGTGAAGTCGCTCAGTCGTGTCTGACTCCTAGCGACCCCATGGACTGCAGCCTACCAGGCTCCTCCATCCATGGGATTTTCCAGGCAAGAGTACTGGAGACTGATTTTTCCTACCAGGGCATTTTTCACTGATGCAATGGATATAATTTGGGAGCCTTTGATGGAAGGACTTGAAAGAGTCATTAACTTTATTTTGCTTCATTTGTTTTCCAAGTCAAAGAATCCCAAAGAGAACTGCTGTGAAAAATAAGAGCATCTTAACTGACTGCCTTGAAGCTATGCATTTTAGACATCACGGACAGAGGCTGAGTTCTTCCTGGAGGATGGACAGATATAAAAATATTGTCTATGGTTGGAATTCCCTCGGCCTGTACCCAGGTCTACCCTTCACTCTCTTCCAGTCTTCTGTCTTTGAGCATCAACTCTTCCTTTGCAGTTTAGAACCCTACTTTGCCCTGGGAATTGAAGATTGCAAACCTCTCTTGAGAGTATCGCAAAGTGATTTTATCTGCTGGAAATTTAATTTTTCTTAGAAATTTTTAGCTTGAGTAGGAGTTAAAAGAGTCCACCTGAATAAGCAGTATTTTATTGTTCAGTCACTCAGTCGTGTCCTACTCTTTTTGACCCCATGGACATGACTCATGTCCACTGAGTCAGTGATGCCATCCAACCATCTCATCCTCTGTCATCCTTTTCTCCTCCTGCTTTTTATCTTTCCCAGCATCAGGATCTTTTCCAATGAGTCAGCCCTTCACATCAGTGGTATTTTACCATTTGCATAATTAACTCATATCTTTTTCATTGGGTTCAACTGCTGGTTATATCATTTACTAGCTGGTGACTTCCAGAAGCTTCCCAGGGGCTTATCAGGTGGTGCTAGTGGTAAAGAACCTGACTGCCAATGCAGGAGACACAAGAGATGTGGATTCAATTCCTGGGTCGGGAAGATCCCCTGGAAGAGGGCATGGAAACTCACTCCATTATTCTTGCCTGGAGAATCCCATGGACAGAGGAGCCTGGTGGGCTATAGTCCATGGGGTCGCAAAGACACAACTGAAGTGACTTAGCACACACCACCTCCAGCAAGTTACTAAACTTACTTTGCTTATTTATGTCATGAGGATAGCAAGATTAAATGAGTTGATAATTTTTAAATATTTAAAATGGTGGCAGACATATAGTAAGCTCTCAAATATGTGTTATTATTATTACTAATAGGAGTATTATAAATTCTAAGTTTTAAGATAAAAGTTGGATTTCAGTATACTAGGTCAAACTAGGAACATAGGTTGCCTACCTAGATAAAAAATAAAATATGCACTAACATTTTAATTTGTGATCTATATTTTTTATAAAGGTAAGAAGATTCAAGAGGAGTTTTCTAAAACTAGGTCTTAAGGAATAGGGTATGTGAAACTTCTATTTATAAGAAAAGAATGATGATAGATTAGTTAGAAAAAATCACATCTAAAAAGATTTAGTGTAGTTACCAAATACTTAGGACTGCAGGAAATAAGAAAGGGTGTTGTATAGTTTATTAATGCAGAAGGGTGTGTGTGTGTGTGTGTGTGTGTGTGTGTGTGTTACGTAAATAATAGCTAAGCACGGGCAGGACAATAACTATTTTAGGCACTTTCATACTTGATCTTTTTCCACAACCTGGTGAGATCCCTGGTTATAGATAAAGAATTTAAGGCCTAAATAGTCTAAGTATCTAAACCCAAACCTTCTGAATCTAGTTTTCATTACATTATTCTAAGCATCAGTGCTCTTTTGACTCTACAGTAATTGTACACGTACTAGGCAGAGGGGATAGGACAGAGCAAGATAGACATGGTCCCCACCCTCTTGAAGTTTCCAATTTAACAAAGAATAAAAATGTTGAAAAAGTAATTAGAAGCCTTAAAAAATTAATAGAACTTCTAGGTCACTGAAGGCAATGGCAGCCACCAAGCAACCAGTCTCCCACTATATCTTCCCAAAACAATTCCAAATAACAAAATGAGAAATGTACACTTACACAAAAGCCAAGCCACCAGCATAACCTGAAGATATAATATTCCAAAGCTTCAAAGTAACTGTGTGTAAAAAATAACAAATCATGGATTGGAATTACTCCATGCTGTCAGCTTCACTCACCACCCGCCAACCATTAGGCAAAAGGAGAAAAACTGGGGAAGACAGAAGAGTGAAGCTAGGGAAGGGGCATAAAAGTGATCCAAAATCAGCCTCAGAAAGATTAAGTCCATGTTAAGTCTGAATATTCTAAAAAAGCATCTGAGAGATCAGAAAGTGGATTACGAGGATGGGGATATAAAAGTACTTATGTTTTAAGGAAGTAATATCTAAAACTCCTAGCTTCTGGAAGAGAATAACTCAATAAAGAAGAAAGAAACTTCCTTTGGCAATTATATGGGGAAAAAAGAAACTAAGGGGAAGCAGGGAATGTAGGGTCCTATAGGACAGAAAAAAGATCATAAAACTAGGGGACACACAGCCTTTACAAGCCCCACCCAAACAAACAAACAAATCTGCTTACAGTGCCTAGACTTCCTTATCTTGGGAGAACGGATATCTGTCAACTAGGAATCTTACAAAATATTCCAAAGCCACAGAGAAATGAACAAAAAAATCAGCAAATCCACCTAGAGATATTCTAAAAAATCAGAAAAACAAAATTTAACACATATGAGGAAATTTCACACATATCAGGAGAATTTCACACATATGATGAAAAGTTCCCATAGGAAAAACAACAGTAAAGCAGAAGAAAACTGTAAGAATTAAATATAATCAAACACATATTTGAGGCTATGAAAAACTACATTATAAGAAATTGAAAAGCTAAAGAAGGAAACAGTCAAAATCCAGGGAGATATGAAAAGAGAGTTGACTTAATTCAAGAAAGGATTTTAAAAAAGACAAAATTATCTCAGACATAAAGAATCAATTATCAGATACCCAAGGGAGAATAGAGATTCAAGTGAAATTTAATACAGGGTTATTGAAGAAAGACACGAAAACACCAAAGACAATGGAAAGGAGATAAAGGAAAGAGTAAAATGCCGATAAGAGAGAAAGTAGTAAAAATGAATGACAGAAAAAGTAAGAATAATATTCTTATCATCAGCAGCTATCTACCATAGGGAATTAAACTAATCTACAACTTGATTAGAGCCTTACGGGAGACCTTGAGCTAGATGCATTCAGCTATACCATGCCAGGATTTCTGTTCCACAGAGACTATGGGATAAAAAAGGTTTGTGTTTTAAGCAGTTAACTTTTGGGGTAATTTGCTATATAGCAATAGATAGTGATACGTAGATTTTTGATAGTGAGTATAGATTTTTTTTTTTTAATCCATGCTACAGGACATACAAGATCTTAGTTCCCTAACCAGGGACCAAACCCACCCTCCCTGTAGTGGAAGTGCAGAGTCTTAACCACTGGACAGTCAGGGAAGTCCCTTAGTACAGATTTTTGTACTTAGAAGTCTAGTACTGCTGTGTTGTTTCTGTTGTTGCTGAGTTATGTCCTACACTTTGTGACCCCATGGACTACAGCATGCCAGACTCCTCTGTCTTCCACTATCTCCCAGAGTTTGATCAAATTCATGTCCATTGAGTCAGTGATGCTATCTAACCATCTCATCCTCTGTCACCTCTTCTCCTTTACCTTCAATCCTTCCCAGCATCAGGGTCTTTTCCAAGGAGCTGGCTCTAAGTATTGGTGCTTCAGTTTCAGCATTGGTCCTTTCAGTGAATAGTCAGCACTGATTTCCTTTAAGATTGACTGGTTTGATTTTGCAATCCAAAGGACTCTCAAGAGTCTTCTCTAGCACCACAGTTCAAAAGCATCAATTCTTCGGTGCTCAGCCTTCTTTAAGGTCCAACTCTCACATAAGTACACAACTACTGGAAAAACCATAGCTTCGACTATACAGACCTTTGTTGACAAAGTGATGTCTCTGCCTTTTAATACACTGTCTAGGTTTGTCATAACTTTCCTTCCAAAGAGCAAGTGTCTTTTAATTTTATGGCTATAGTCTGTACTGCCATGACAAATAACTAAAATATGGGCATGGCATTCAAAATGTGCAGCAAACTTTGAAGAGCATTTTAATGAATGTTTAAAATGCCTTGAACACACTGCAAAATGTTGGAATTTGAAGAAGATACTAGTGAGAGTTCTAGAGGAAGTAAGAAAGATGTTCTTGGAAACTTAAAGTCTATTCTTGTGATTTAGGGGCAGAATGTAGCTGTTTCCTACAGTTGTGTGCAAAGTAGAAAATGTGCCTGATGAACTAGGTGATCTATCTAAGGCTATTTCTGAGCAAAATGTCAAAGGTACCACCTGGTTGCTTCATGCTATTTATAATAAAATGTGGGAGGAGAGAGATAAATTGACGGAAAGACTGTAAGAAAAGAGCCAAGACTTATGGGTTTTGAAAATCCTCTACTTCTCCAATTGGCAAACAAGGCTAAAATTAAGAAATGGCTTCTGAGCCAAGATCAGATCTATGACACTTCCAGGAAAACATTGAAAAATGGAGTTAAAGGTGTGACTGTAAAATCCCTTGTGAATACTTCAGAAATATCATAGATACTATTTACATCATTAGAGTTATATTCAGTCACAGAGGCCCTTTCAAGAGATTAAGGGTGTACCTCACAGATCATTAGGGCTTTCCTGATGGCTCAGATGGTAAAGAATCTGCCTGCAATGTGGGCAACCCAGGTTCAATCCCTGGGTCAGGAAGATCCCCTGGAGAAGGGAATGGCAACCCATTCCAGTATTCTTGCCTGGAGAATTCCATTGACAGAGGAGCCTGGCAGGCTACAGTACATGGGATCACAAAGAGTCAGACACAACTGAGTGACTAACACTTCATAGATCATTAAAACAAAACCTTAAGGGTTTTGTCCCATAGTTCACTCAGCACAAATTAGAGAAAGATTCATCTCATAGAAATTTGTAGGTGTGGCTTTTCTTTAATGGAGTGAATTTCAGTGAAATTTACAGAAGACTCAGAGTTAATGAGAAAACTACATCAGCAAAAAACACTGCCAGTTTGAACTATAAGGGATGAGAGAAAGCAGAATGAAAAGAAGCCAGCAGCTACCCAAGGTCTATTGGTATGTAGCAGGCTCAGAAAACCACTAAGCCACAAATGCTGACTCAGAGGATGAACACAAAACCAGACAAATGAAGTCAAGAATATAAGCCTGATCAAACAACATAAAACATTTCCTTGGCTGGATTTCAAAATTTTGGTGGACCAGTGAGTCCTTTGTACTGGCCATTCCCCTCCCCCCATTTTAAATAGAAATCTGTACAGCATTTATGCTATGCCTGTCCCACAACTATATGTTGGGTGTGTTGGGGAGAAGATAACTTGTCTCTAGTTTTAGAACAAAAAAGAACAAAGGAAACTACACCCAAGTTGCACCTGGACCTGATTTAGATGAGGAGATTCTGAATTTTGAGGTGAAACTGTAATAGTTTATGAATTTTGAGGACCCTGAGGGGGTGTGAGTGTATTTTGCACATGGAAGGGAAGTGAATCATTAAGGGCCAGAGGGCAGATTATAGTATATGAACTCTAAGATGCTCCCAAAGAGCCCTGCTTCCTTCTGATACTCAAGCCCATGGGTAGTTCCCTCCTCTTGAGTGTAGGCTAAAGTTATGACTAGTTTCTAATGAAAGAAAGTGGAAGTCGCTCAGTGGTGTCTGATTCTTTGCAACTGTATAGTCCATGGAATTCTCCAGGCCAGAATACTGGAGTGGCCTTTCCCTTCTCCAGGGGATCTTCCCAAACAAGGGATTGAACCCAGGTCTCCTTCACTGCAGGCGGATTCTTTATCAGCTGAGCCATAAGACAAATCCAAGAATACTGGAGTGGGTAGCCTATACCTTCTCCAGCAAATCTTCCTGACCCAAAAATTGAACCAGGGTCTCCTGCATTGCAGGCAGATTCTTCACCAACTGAGCTATCAGGGAAGCCAGATATCAGGACGTTTCTAATGAATTGTAATGAATCGCGAAAGTAAAGGGATGTCACTTCCAAGATTAGATGACAACAAAAAATTATGGCTTCTGTCTCACTCTCTTATTTATTTATTTTAATTGGAGGTTAATTACTTTACAATATGGTAGTGGTTTCTGCCATACATTGACATGAATCAGCCATGGGTGTACATGTGTTCCCCATCCTGAACCCCCCTCCCATCTCCCTCCCCATCCCAGCCCTCAGGGTCATCCCAGTGCTCTGCCTCTAAGCACCCTGTCTCATGCATCAAACCTGGACTGGTGATCGATTTCATACATGGTAATATACATATTTCAATGCTATTCTCTCAAATCATCCCACCCTCGCCTTCTCCCAGAGTCCAAAAGCCTGTTCTTTATATCTGTGTCTCTTTTGCTTTCTTGCATATAGGATCATTGTTACCATCTTTGTAAATTCCATATATATGCATTAATATACTGTATTGGTGTTTTTCTTTCTGACTTCACTCTGTATGATAGGCTCCAGTTTCCTCCACCTCATTAGAACTGATTCAAATGCATTTTTTTAATAGCTGAGTAATATTCCATTGTATGTATGTACCATAGCTTTCTTACCCATTCATCTGTCGATGGGTATCTAGGTTGCTTCCATATCCTAGCTACTGTAAACAGTGCTGTGATGAACACTGGGGTACACGTGTCTTTCAATTCTGGTTTCCTCGGTGTGTATGCCCAGCAGTGGGATTGCTGGGTTGTATGGCAGTTCTATTTTCAGATTTTTAAGGAATCTGCACACTGTTCTCCATAGTAGCTGTATAGTATGCATTCCCACCAACAGTGTAAGAGGGTTCTCTTTCTTCTTCACCCTCTCCAGCATTTATTGTTTGTAGACTTTTTGATAGCAGCCATTCTGACCAGCGAAAGATGGTACCTCATTGTGGTTTTGATTTGCATTTCTCTGATAATGAGTGATGTTGAGCATCTTTTCTTGTGTTTGTTAGCCATTTGTGTGTCTTCTTTGGAGAAATGTCTATTTAGTTCTTTGGCCCATTTATTGATTATGTCATTTGTTTTTCTGGAATTGAGCTGCTTGTATATTTTTGAGATTAATTCTTTGTCAGTTGCTTCATTTGCTATTATTTTTTCCCATTCTGAAGGCTGTCTTTTCACCTTGATTATATTTTCCTTCATTGTGCAAAAGCTTTTAAGTTTAATTAAGTCCCATTTGCTTATTTTTGCTTTTATTTCCATTATTCGGGGAGATGGGTCATAGAGGATCCTGCTGTGATTTATATCAGACAGTGTTTTGCCTATGTTTTCCTCTAGGAGTTTTATAGTTTCTGGCCTTACATTTAGATCTTTAATCCATTTTGAGTTTATTTTTGTGTATGGTGTTAGAAAGTGTTCTAGTTTCATTCTTTTACAAGTGGTTGTCCAGTTTTCCTAGCACTAGTTGTTAAAGAGATTGTCTTTTCTCCATTGTATATTCTTGCCTCCTTTGTCAAAGATAAGGTGTTCATAGGTGAGTGGATTTATCTTTGGGCTTTCTATTTTGTTTCATTGATCTATATTTCTGTCTTTTGACAGTACCATACTGTCTTGATGACTGTAGCTTTGTAGTATAGTCTGAAGTCAGACAGGTTGATTCCTCCAGTTCCATTTGTCTTTCCCAAGATTGCTTTGACTATTCTAGGTTTTTTGTATTTCCATACAAATTCTGAAATTATTTGTTCTAGTTCTCTGAAAAATACCGTTGGTAGCTTGATAGGGATTGCATTGAATCTATAGATTGCTTTGGGTAGTATACTCATTTTCAGTATATTGACTCTTCCAATCCATGAACATGGTATATTTCTCCATCTATTTGTGTCCTCTTTGATTTCTTTCATCAGTGTTTTATAGTTTTCTATATATAGGTCTTTTGTTTCTTTAGGTAGATTTATTCCTAAGTATTTTATTCTTTTCATTGCAATGGTGAATGGAATTGTTTCCTTAATTTCTCTTTCTGTTTTCTCATTGTTAGTGTAAAGGAATGTAAGGGATTTCTGTGTATTAATTTTATATCCTGCAACTTTACTGTATTCATTGATTAGCTCTAGTAATTTTCTGGTGGTGTCTTTAGGGTTTTCTATGTAGAGGATCATGTCATCTGCAAACAGTAAGAGTTTTACTTCTTCTTTTCCAATCTGGATTCCTTTTATTCCTTTTCCTTCTCTGATTGCTGTGGCTAAAACTTCCAAAACTATGTTGAATAGTAGTAAGAATGGTCACCCTTGTCTTGTTCCTGACTTTAGAGGAAATGCTTTCAATTTTTCACCATTGAGGATAATGTTTGCTGTGGGTTTAGAGTAAGCCTTTGACAAAATTCAACATCCATTTATGATAAAAACCCTCCAGAAAGCAGGCATAGAAGGAACATACCTCAACGTATTTATTTTTGGCTATGCTGGGTCTTCATTGCTGCCTGAGGGCTTCCTCTACTTGTGGAGATCTGCGGCTATTCTTTTGTTGCAGTGGGTGGGCTTCTCATTGCAGTGGCTTCTCTTGTTGCAGGGCACAGGCTTTAGGGTATGTGGGTTCAGTAGCTGTGGTGCATGGGCTTTGTTGCTCTGTGGCATCTTTCAGGATCAAGGATTGAACCCATATCCCCTGTGTTGGCAGGCAGATTCTTAACCACTAAACCACCAGGGAAGCTCTCACTCACTCTTTATCACTGTTTCTGAAAGAAGACAGTTGCCATGTTGTGAGCTTCCCTATACAGAGGCTTGCATGGCAGGGAACTGAAATGTCCAGCAAACAGACAGCAAGGACCTGAGGCCTGACAACAACTACAAGAACACGAAAGTGAATCCTCCCCCAACTGAACCTTGAGATGACTGTAGCTCAGGCCAGCAACTTGTCTGCAGTCCTGTAATAGACCGTGAGACAGAGGATCATGACTATGTGACTCCCTGATTCCTGACCCATAAAAACTGTGTCATAATATGTTTGTTGTTTTAAGCTGTTAAGTTGTAGAGTTATTTGTTTGTTTAGTTAATACATCCATTTACTAAAAGAAAAATATTTTTAATCTTCTCACAAAATACAACCTACCTATATGCCTCAGACACGATGCACACCTCCAGCTAAGTGATTCAGAAAGCCAAAATGAAGGAATAAGAAATGTATACCAAGCAGATAGAAACAAAAAGAGAGCGAGTATAGAGGTGCTGATATCAGGCAAGTTTAATTGAAGCCCCAAAGCATTAAATGTGACAAAAGATGTTTTCCTGTGTGAGCTAAAAGCCATCATACAACATGAAAACACAATGAACATGAATATTTACATGCTAAATTACACAGCAGCCACACTTAGGAAACAAAAACTATAGATATGCAAGGAAACATGTAGACACACACTACAAATAAAAGATGTTACTGTAACACCCTCAGTATAAGAGAGATCAAATGGATATATAATATGTAAAGATGTAGAATACGTGAACAAAATAATTAATAAGATTGATATCATGAATGTATAAAGAACTACACATCCTGATATACTTTCTGCTCGAGCTTTATGACACTTTGACAAAATTTGATCATATATTCAGTCACAAGAAAAATATCAGTAATTTCCATTATGTAGAAGTATTGCAAATAGCATATCTGATCACAGAACTATAAAACTGGAAATTACTGACAAAAGTAAACAAGTAAGATGAATTAGTACTTCCACCTGGAAATGAAAAATTCTTCTATTAAACAACTGCTGGGTGGAGGAAAAGCACAGACTGAAATTACAGAATCTTTAGGAAAAAATATGTAAAAATGTGGAATCTAAAACATAAAACAAATGAATGTATATAATAAAACAGAAATAGACTCAAGGATATAGAGAACAAAGTAGTGATTACTGGGGGGAAAGGGAGGGAGGGAGAGGTGAAAGAGGGGGTAGGGGATTAAGAGACACAAACTACTGTGTATAAAATAAATAAGCAACAAGGATCTATTGTACAGCATAGGGAAGTATAGCCATTATTTTTAATAACGTTAAATGGAGTACAATTCTATAAAAATATTGAATCACTATGCCATATACCTGAAACTAAAATAACATTTTAAATCAACTATACTTCAAAAAATAACATAAAAACTATATAATGAAAACAGCACATACCAGAATCTATGGGTTACATTTTAAGCAGTGATCACAAGATAATTTATAGGATTTAAAAAAAAAAAAAAAAGTTGAGGAAAAGAATAAAGCAAACCAAAAGAAAGCACAGGGAAAGAAACTATAAAGATAAAAGCAGAGGTTGAGAAAGAAAAAAAAAATCTAAAAGCAGAGACTGAGTATAGAAATCAATAACCTCATTGATAAATCAAAATCACATTTTTAAGAAAAAAATTTTTAAAGGAGATGCATTACTATCTAACTTATTAAAAAGCAAAGAGAAAAGGCACAAATATATAAACTAAAAAATGACAAGAAGCAAATAACCACTGAAACAGATGAAATTATTTTTAAAAAATCTTAAGGGACTACTTTGGAGACCTTTATAGAAATGAATTTTAAAATCTAGATCAAATGGATAATTTCCTAGAGAAATACACATTACCAAAATTTGCTCTATTAGACTTCATAAGATCAATTTCCATAAAAGAAATAGAAAAAATAATTAAGGAATTATACCACAAAAAAAGAGCAAAGTCAAGGTGGTTTCCCAGAGAGAGCCTCAGTTCAGTTCAGTTCAGTTCAGTTGCTCAGTCGTGTCCGACACTTTGCAACCCCATGAATCGCAGCACGCCAGGCCTCCCTGTCCATCACCAATTCCTGGAGTTCACTCAGACTCATGTCCATCGAGTCAGTGATGCCATCCAGCCATCTCATCCTCTGTCGTCCCCTTCTCCTCCTGCCCCCAATCCCTTCCAGCATCAGAGTCTTTTCCAATGAGTCAACTCTTCGCATGAGGTGGCCAAAGTACTGGAGTTTCAGCTTTAGCATCATTCCTTCCAAAGAAACCCCAGGGCTGATCTCCTTCAGAATGGACTGGTTGGATCTCCTTGCAGTCCAAGGGACTCTCAAGAGTCTTCTCCAACACCACAGTTCAAAAGCATCAATTCTTCAGCACTCGGCCTTCTTCACCGTCCAACTCTCACATCCATACATGACCACAGGAAAAACCATAGCCTTGACTAGATGAACCTTTGTTGGCAAAGTAACGTCTCTGCTTTGGAATATGCTATCTAGGTTGGTCATAACTTTCCTTCCAAGGAGTAAACGTCTTTTAATTTCATGGCTGCAATCACTATCTGCAGTGATTTTCGAGCCCAAAAAATAAAGTCTGACACTGTTTCCACTGTTTCCCCATCTATTTCCCATGAAGTGATGGGACCGGATGCCATGATCTTCATTTTCTGAATGTTAAGCTTTAAGCCAACTTTTTCACTCTCCACTTTCACTTTCATCAAGAGGCTTTTGAGTTCCTCTTCACTTTCTGCCATAAGGGTGGTGTCATCTGCATATCTGAGTTTATTAATATTTCTCCCGGCAATCTTGATTCCAGCTTGTGTTTCTTCCAGTCCAGCCTATCAAACCCTTAAAGATAATTCCAATGCTTTTTATATTATTCCAGAACACTGAGAATAAGGGAAAACTTCTTACTTCCATTCATGATGCCAAATCCAATAAAGACAGTACAAGAATGAAAAGTATGGGCCAATATCACTTAAGAATGCAAATACGGAAGGAAAAAAAACCCAGATAAAATACTAGCAAAAATATTCCTGCATTACAGTGAGAAAAATAACACACCATGGCTGAGTGGGATTTATTTCAGAAAAATGGGTTGATATTAAAATATCCATCAATATTATACCAGATTAATATATTGACCAAAAACATATAATGATCTCCACAGATGCTTAAAAATCCACTGATAAAATTTAAACAACCATTAACATTAAAAGCTCTCAATGAAATAAGAACTGAAGGATATTCTTCTTAACTACGGAGTAAATATTTTAGTTCTGATACCATTATCTTATCCTACTTACCCGGAGAACAGGAGAGACGTTTCCACTCATATCAAAGCAAGTCAAACAAATAAAAACTAGAAATCATGAAAGTTTCCCACTGTCTCTTGACCATTTTTGTAATTCAACATTGTAAACTGGAGTAAAAGTTCTCTCACCAGTGCCTCTCCTGTCTAGGGCCCAGGTAAACAGCAGCTGGAGACAAAATCCCCAGGCTTTGCAGTGGATAACTGATAACTGAGTGACTCAATATATTTCTTGTTAAAAAGCTGAGATAAGCCATTTTGACAGTCACTGTGAGACAAAGAGAAAAGGCAAAGGAAGGAGAGGTAGAATGATGGATAGTAAGAGAACGAGGAAGGGTGAAAGAGAGCTAGCACCGAGAACATCTGGCTCTCAGGGGCAGAATGATCTGTCCAGGACATTAGCCATTGATAAGCAATAGTGTCAAGTCACTTCACTCCAGTGAAGGAATACACTGTTGATTCCCATATCTGGCTTTTCACACAGTCTAGCAAAGTCCACTTTGTTTTGAAAGCCTCTCACAGCAATAAACAGGGGCTTCCCAGGTACTCAGTGGTAAAGAATTTGCCTGCCAATGAAGGAGCTGCAGGAGACGTGAGTTTGATCCCTGGGTGGGGAAGATCCTCTAGAGGAGGAAATGGCAACCCACTCCAGTATTCTTGCTTGGAGAATCCCTTGGACAGAGGAGCCTGGCGGGCTACAGTCCACGGGGTCACAAAGAGCTGGACACAAATGAGCACACACACACAACTTTCTAAATGATGCCAGTCTCATGGTGGTTTCAATTTTCATTTCTCTGGTTACCTATGATTTCGAACTTCTCTTTTAGAAAAAAAAAAATTTATTTAGGTTGCTCTGGGTCTTCCTTGTGTGGGCTTCTCACTGCAGTGGCTTCTTACTATGGAGCACAGGCTCTATGCACAGAGGCCCAGTAGTTGCGGTGTGGGGGATCACCTGCCTCAAAGCATGTGGAATCCTCCCAGACCAGGGATTGAACCTGTGTCCCCTGAATTGGCAGGCGGATTCTCAATCACTGGACCACCAGGGAAGTCCTCTCAAACTTCTCTTCATTTACCTATAAGACTTTAAGCTTTCCTATTCTGTATACTGTCTGTTCATATCATTGGCCCATTTTAAAAGTGAAATTTACTGTTACTATTTTGGTTGTTTTATAGAAGCTCCTTGTACAATCAGAAGCACTCCTCAATTTGGGGCATCACTGTCTTCTCCTATGTGTAACCTATCTGGCCATTTTAGCACCTCACTGAACAGAATTATTTAATTTTGAGGTCCCCCAATTTATCAGGGTTTTTTATCATTATTTTTTTATTTTTAATTAAAGGATAACTGCTTACAACACTGTATTGGTTTCTGCCATACAACATCACAAATCAGTCATAATTATATATATATTTAATATATGTATTAAATAAATATATTTTTATGTTATAAAATTATATATTTATATAAAATGTATTATATATATATACCTTCCATTTTGAGCCTCCCTCACACCCACTCCACCCCTCATCCTATCATTTTAGGTCATCTTCATCAGGTTTTTTGCTTCATGATATTTGCTTTTGAGATTTTGGTTATTCTATCCACCCACCCACAGGTGGCAAAGATATTCTCTTGTGTTTAATTAACTTGATAATTTTACTTTTACTCTTACCTCATTACTATTTCACATATTGATCATAAACTAATATGCTGAAGAAAGCATATTCTGTCCAAAAGAAAGTCAGAGCATGTCATTTCTCTCTTCAAAATCTGGTGATGGGGAATTTCCTGATTGTCCAGTGTTTAGGACCCAGAGCTTCCATTGCAGAGGGCCCGGGTTCAATCCCTGGTCAGGGAACTAAGATCCTACAAGCCATGCAATGAAGTAAAAAACAAACAAAAATAAGAAAGAAAGAAAAAGAAAAAAAAAAAAAGAAACCTGGTGGTGGCTCCCCACTTTAGAGTGAAAGCCAAAGCCCAGTTAAGAGTTTAAAATGTTCTTTATGACTGCTGCTTCCCTCTCACTGGTCTGAGCACATCTCCTTCTTTTCTCCCTCACTCATTCTGCTCCAGCTGCACTGGCCTTCTCTATGATCTGCAAAGATGTCAGGTGCATACACATATTTTTTTTCTACTCCTGGAATGCTCTTCACATATGTATCTGCATAGAAAACCTCTTTATCCCCTTCAAGTGTTTGCTCAAAAGTCATTCTCTGAGAACTTCTGTCCATCCCCACCACTTCTGATCTCTCTTGCCCTGACTTACATCTTTCCCTATTCATTCCCTATTTCCATACTACTCATCATTTCCTAACATAGTATATAATTTACTCATTTTTATGTGTATAGTTTATTATCTATTTCCTTCCACTAGAATGTAAGCTCCCTAGAAGCTGGGGAGTTTTTGACCCAGCTATAACCTGGGCGCTAGGGGCTTCCAAGGTGACGCTAGTAGTAATGAATCCACCTGCCAATGCAGGAGACTTAAGAGACGTGGGTTTGATCCCTGGGTCAGAAAGATCCTCTGGAGGAGGGCATGGCAACCCACTAAAGTATTCATTCCTGGGGGATCTCATGGACAGAGGAGCCTGGTGGGCTATGGTCCACAGGGTCACAGAGTCAGACACAACTAAAGCAACTGAGCATGCACACACATAGCCTGGGCCCAGATCACTTTGTGTCTGCTCCAGATAAACTCTTTGTCATCATTCGCTAAATGATCAGTCTTATGACTCTTTCCCAGTGAGTGCTGGCAGTAGCAGTGGCCCCCGTTTCCTCTCTCCTAGTGTCAGCTTCCAGCAGCATGGCCAGTATGGTGCCACGTAGAGCATGATTTGGGACATGATCCTCGATTATGGGGCTTCTGAGTCCATCTGGAGGCAAGCTCTACAATATCCTGTTTCATAAATCCCTTAATTTAACTGAACTTTGTTGATATAGCTTATACTACATATGAAGGGGTACAAATGCACATCTGAAATAAATCAGAAAGAAAATATAATTTAACTCATGTTTTCTCAAAAACTCTAATTCATTGAACTCAAAATGAAGAATGGTCCAATTTCCTCCAAAGTGGACGGTGTCTTGGAGTGGTATGATAGCATTGTCAAAGATAGTCTCAGTGCATCCTCTTATGATCTTCTGCAATGTAAAATCTCCTCTCCTCCTAACAAGGGATGAAGTGTTCTCCCCACTTCCTTAAGTCTGGACTGACCTCTTGACTTGCTTTAACTAACAGATGCAATGGAAGTGACTCTGTGTCAGTAGTAGGTTTAGGCTTAAAGATCTTGTAGGTTCCACGATTATTCTCTCAGAATGTTTCAAAGAGACTATCACATAGGGAAGCTGATCTATTCTATTAATATTTGAGGATGAGAATCAAGGTGCCCCAACTGATAACCAGAACCAGCTGCTGGATGTATCAGAGGAGATGCTTGCTGCATCCCAGCCAGTGGTCCAGCTGACAGCAGTTGCATGAGCGAGCTTAAGTGAAACCAACAGGAGAACTGCCCTGCAAACCTACAGAATAGTGAGTTATTTGTTATCTAAAATCACTAAATTTGGGGATGGTTTGTTATCCAAGGGGATGATGCCACTCCAAAATATGCTACTTTGACATAAGGATTATTTTGACTTACAGGTAATTGAAAATCAACAGATGCCGAAAGAAGCTTTCTCAGGGCTTTCCTTACTAACCTAAAAGCAAAAGCCTTCTCAAAGAGCTCAGTTGTTGTCAATTCCCTGCCCAGAAGCAGGAGACAAGAAGTCAGCACCACACCCAAACAGACATTATCACAAGACTATCATATTCTCTTAAGGGCCCATTTGTCTTTCAGAAAAGTCATTCATTTTCTCCTAAGTGCATTTTCTTCCCCTCCCTTTTCACCTACTAAGATGGTTCTAAACTCCAATTCTAACTATTCTTTGGGTTACTGATCACTGAGTACTACTGTGTGTAGGCAATGTGGCATATGTAAATATATTTCATTTTCTCTTGCTACTCTATCTTTTGTTAGTTTAATTCAAAGGTGCCAAGTACTGAACCTGAGATGATTGAGAAGAAGTTTATTTACCCCTACACTACACAGCTGACTCCCTCATTGGAAAAGACTCTGATGTTGGGAAATACTGAAGGCAGGAGGAGAAGGGAATGACAGAGGATGAGATCATTGGATGGCATCACTGACTCAATGGACATGAGTATGAGCAAGCTCCAGGAGCTGGTGATGGACAGGGAAGCCAGGGTGTGTTGCAGTCCGTAGGGTTGCTTAGAGTCAGACAGGACTGAGCAACTGAACTGAACTGACATTACACAGCAATAGATAAGTGATATAACTGGAAATACTACTTACCACAGCCAGAGCCAGTGTATCTTTTCTTTCCCAGTATTTTTGAGATGAATTGGTATAAGTTGTACTTGTTCAGGAGAGTTATATGGCGCTGGTAGGCAGAATTAGCTGAAATTCTGCAAACCTAATAATATTGATATAGTTGTTCATTAGGGGCAAATTATCTACTTTATTATCTAAATTTTAAAACTTTTACTATGCCTCCCAAGAAGATGGCTGGTTGAGTGGGAAAGAAAATAATCACAAGAAAAAAACTAACAGAAAGTGAGAGCCTTCCTCCAAAAAGTGATTTTTCTCAACAAGAAAGAAAGAAAAATAGAATATAAATGTTGAACAAGACACTTTAAATTAAACCATGAGGAGGTGACATTTGACATAGACCTGAAGGTAGTAGGGCTTCCCTGTTGGCTCAGATGGTAAAGAATCTGCCTACAATGTGGGAAACCTGGGTTTGATCCCTGGGTTGGGAAGATTCCCTGGAGAAGGGAATGGCTACCCACTCCACTATTCTGGCCTGAAGAATTCCATGGACAGAGGAAACTGGCAGGCTCCATGGGGCCACAAAGAGTCGGACACGACTGAGCGACTTTCACTTTCACTTCACTGAAGGCAATAGAAGGTTTAGATGGAGTTATCTGGGGGAAGAGCATTCCAGATGAAGGGGTTAAACAGTGCAAAAGTCCCAAAGTGTGAATGCACTAGTTATATCCTTAGCGTGATTGGTTTATGATATCCATTTATGGTAAGAACAGTGTGGAAGAACAAAATTAAAGACCAGGTAAACTTTAATTAGGGCTTCCCTGTTGGTTCAGATGGTAAAGAATCTGCCTACAATGCAGGAAACCTGGGTTCAATCCCTGGGTTGGGAAGATCCCCTGGAGGAGGGCATGGCAACCCACTCCAGTATTCTTGCCTGGAGAATCCCATGGACAGAGGAGCCTTGTGGGGTATAGTCCATGGGGTTGCAAGGAGTTGGACACAACTTAGTGACTGAACAACAACAACAAAACTTTAATAAATTCCTTATTTTCATAAAAAATTGATAAAAATTTGACTTATAGACAAGCAGCTTCTCTCTTACTTCCATTATGCTATGCTATGTCACTTCAGTCGTGTCCAACTCTGTGCGACCCCATAGACGGCAGCCCACCAGGCTCCCCCATCCCTGGGATTCTCCAGGCAAGAACACTGGAGTGGGCTGCCATTTCCTTCTCCAATGCATGAGACTGAAAAGTGAAAGTGAAGTTGTTCAGTCGTGTCCAACTCCCAGCAGCCCACCAGGCTCCTCTGTCCATGGGATTTTCCAAGCAAGAGTACTGGAGTGGGGTGACATTGCCTTCTCCGCTTACTTCCATTAAGCAAGTGTTAAATATTTAAAGGGCTTTCCTCGTAGCTCAGTTAGTAAAGAATCTGCCTGCACTGCAGGAGACCCCGGTTTGATTCCTAGGTTAGGAAGATCCCCTGGAGAAGGGATCGGCTACCCACTCCATTATTCTGGCCTGGAGATTTCCACGGACTGTATAGTCCATGGTGTCGCAGAGTCGGACACGACTGAGCGACTTTCACTTTCTAAATACTTAAAGGACAACAGTTTAAGTATTTGTTTACCCAGGAACTGGTTCTAACCTATGTTTTTAACTCTAATTGCCATCCCAAAGACCAAGCTGGTCTCTGAAGGTCTTGCCCACATCTCTTGCTCTGAGCCCATGTGTGTTTGAAAGCAGGTCAAACTAGTCAACATCACAACAACTGGAACTGCAAACATCAAATTGTTCTGGGGTACCTGCAATCCAAAGTTTGTTGCTGTGTATCCTGAAAAAAAGCCCAGAGTGTTACATTGTCTTTCCAAGAAATAATATTTAAATGTTGTGATTAATAATCCAGTAGAACTCCAAACATAACTTCTTGTTCACTACTAGACATACATTGAGGTCATTTTAAGGTTTTTCCCTTCTAATAATTAATGAATGTTTTAATGTGTCTAAAAACCTAAAGAAAAACTTTTGAAAAGAAATTACCTTAGATAGCTTCATTATACAAAAATGTATGCTACTTTGAAAATTTCAAAAATACAGATAAGAAAAAATAAGCCAAATGCAATTCTGCTACTGAAAGATACATACTGCTTGCATTTTATATTATTCCATTCTTGAGCATATTCTTATATATAAATATATGATAAAATAGGCTCGAACTCTATGCTTTATTTTGTAATTCATTTTATTACCTCATTTGTATATCATGAAATTTCATCCTTGTCAATAAATATGTGTGTGCTAGGTCACTTCAGTCTTGTCCAATTCTTTGTGATCCCATGGGACTTGTAGCCCACCAGGCTTCTCTGTAGATGGGATTGTCCAGGCAAGAATACTGGAGTGGGTTGCCATGCCCTCCACTAAGATCTTCCCCACCCAGGGATTGAATGTGTGTTTCATGTCTTCTGCATTGGCAGGCAAGTTCTTTACCATTAGCGCCACCTGGGAAGTCTGTCAATAAATGTCTATATTGTCATTTTTAATGACTACACACTAGTCTCATATTTCACCACTACCTTACTGTTGACCATTGTTTGTGTAAATATAGAATGGCTATGAAGGTTATTTCCATATGTATAGTGAAAGTGAAAGTCACTCAGTAGTGTCCAACTCTATGCGACCCCATGGACTATACAGTCCATGGAATTCTCTAGGCCAGAATACTGGAGTGGGTAGCCTTTCCCTTCTCCAGGGGATCTTTCCAACCCAGGTATCAAACCCGGGGCTCCTGCATTGAAGGTAGATTCTTTACCAGCTTAGCCACAGGGGAAGCCCATATGTACATCCATGGCTAATTTCTAAAGGTCAATTTCTGGAAATTAAGAGGACAGATATTATACATATGCACTATGGGACATTTCATTGCAGAATACATTTTGCCACATCACCAAAATTCTTTTTAATTATTTAGAATGAAAATTTTTAGAAGTTTTTTTAATCAGTGCCAATCAAATGGGGAACAAATTGTGTCTAAATTTTAAATTTTTAAGTTTTGATTACTATTTCTATAGATATTAACAATAATTCCATAATATGATCTGATGTGAAGTCTGTGTTAAGATTGTTCTGATTGTCCCAAGAATGTTTTATATGGTAATTTTTTTTTTCAAACCAGGGTCCAATAACAATTCAAGCCTTGTATTACACTACACTGTTAGGCTTCTTCCCACCCTCATTTTAATGACGTTGATTTTGAAGATTGCTGATTCACACACTGGTCCCCATACACAGAGGGCAGGGAGACACCAAAAAAAGAAGGAGACCACTCCAGATTGGTGTAGGTGGCAGTTTTAATCAGCAAGGAAACTTACATGCGAGACTTGTGTTGGGTGGCCACAAAACAGAACTCTGCACTTGCCCATCAGAATCTTAGAAGTTGATACATAGGCCTTAGTGAGATTTATTCGTGTGTACTGTTAACACTTTACTCTCTCAAGGCTGTGTCCTTTAAAGAGCTCCTAGTGTGGGAAGAATGGGCCTTATGTACATTCCAAGGACAGAGGAAGAGGTTAGGAAACTTCCATTACCTAGGTCCAACTCTTGTGTCAATCAGTGATCACATCCTCTCAATGACCTTCTCCAACCAAGATTCTAAGCCAGCTGTCCTATAGAATATTGCACATGCTTGATTTATTTGATTGTTTCTTCATGATGTAATTTAACTTGCCCTCTCAGTCTGGGATATAGGCAAAACATTAGGCCTAAGAATCTTAAGTGAGATTGTGGATTTCATATTGCATGATATTAAGAAGCTTATAATTCCAGGTTGACTCAACCTGGGTGCTAGGTTTGATGCTAGGTTTGATCGTTTGGTAAAGGTAAGAGATTAACAGTTTCTCCATTGTGAAAGTACATTTCCCCCCTATGTGATTCTGAGTAATCTGTGGGCTAACACATTGATTAGCACCATGTAAATATTTTCTTCCCTAATAGCTTTCATCTAATAGTCTTAGTATCCACTGATGATCGTTCCTGAATTATATATTACATTGGGAATTGCAGAATGGTAGTTTTAAAATTTTGTCATAAATTTTACATTTACCATTTGGCATACTTTTCAAAGAGGCTGTCTCTCAATTTCTCTTCATATTAGTATGGATTCAAAGATTTTTATTTATTCATTTTGTTAGAATAAATTGCAGATATTTAATTTTTGGATCCTCAAATTATCCCCAATTTTTGCCAATAGGGGCCCTTTCTAGGCAGCCCCTTTTTGACATGATCCCATTTGTCTTTGAGTGTTTTCTAGTTTTCCAGTGCATTGAGATGTTTTTGGCTTGCTTTCCAATTTTCTGCCCCAGATCTGGAAATTGCCATCTGTGGAAAGAGAATTCCAGGTTGGTGGAATATCAAGTGCAAAGGCCCTGAGGTCGAACCACATACTATGTTAGAGATATAGAAAGGAAACCAGTGTGACTAGAATAGAGTTACTGGAGGGGGACAGTTAAGAGATGGGATCAGATCTTGTAGGGTCTTATAAATTAGGGTAAAGTCTTCGAATTTGACTTTCAGTGAGTTGGAAGCCACTGGAATGTTTGATTAGAGGACTAACTTTATCCAACTTAACTTTGATGAGATCCCTCTGGTATGTTTGTAGAGACTAGGGCAGAGGGCAGGGTTAGAAACAGATATACTAAATTGGGAATATAGTATATTATTTATTTTTTTATTTTTTAAATTTTATTTTATTTTTAAACTTTACATAATTGTATTAGTTTTGCCAAATATCAAAATGAATCCATCACAGGTATACATGTGCTCCCCATCCTGAACCCTCCTCCCTCCTCCCTCCCCATAGCATCCCTCTGGGTCGTCCCAGTGCACTAGCCCCAAGCATCCGGTATCGTGCATTGAACCTGGACTGGCATCTCATTTCATACATGATATTTTACATGTTTCAATGCCATTCTCCCAAATCTTCCCACCCTCTCCCTCTCCCACAGAGTCCATAAGACTGTTCCATACATCAGTGTCTCTTTTGCTGTCTCGAACACAGGGTTATTGTTATCATCTTTCTAAATTCCATATATATGCGTTAGTATACTGTATTGGTGTTTTTCCTTCTGGCTTACTTCACTCTATATAATAGTCTCCAGTTTCGTCCACCTCATTAGAACTGATTCAAATGAATTCTTTTTAATGGCTGAGTAATACTCCATTGTGTATATGTACCATGGCTTTCTTATCCATTCATCTGCTGATGGACATCTAGGTTGCTTCCATGTCCTGGCTATTATAAACAGTGCTGCAATGAACATTGGGGTACACGTGTCTCTTTCCCTTCTGGTTTCCTCAGTGTGTATGCCCAGCAGTGGGATTGCTGGATCATAAGGCAGTTCTATTTCTAGTTTTTTAAGGAATCTCCACACTGTTCTCCATAGTGGCTGTACTAGTTTGCATTCCCACCAACAGTGTAAGAGGGTTCCCTTTTCTCCACACCCTCTCCAACATTTATTATTTGTAGACTTTTGGATCGCAGCCATTCTGACTGGTGTGAAATGGTACCTCATAGTGGTCTTGATTTGCATTTCTCTGATAATGAGTGATGTTGAGCATCTTTTCATGTGTTTGTTAGCCATCTGTATGTCTTCTTTGGAGAAATGTCTATTTAGTTCTTTGGCCCATTTTTTGATTGAGTCATTTATTTTTCTGGAGTTGAGCTGTAGGAGTTGCTTGTATATTTTTGAGATTAGTTGTTTGTCAGTTGCTTCATTTGCTATTATTTTCTCCCATTCTGAAGGCTGTCTTTTCACCTTGCTGATAGTTTCCTTTGATGTGCAGAAGCTTTTAAGGTTAATTAGGTCTCATTTGTTTATTTTTGCTTTTATTTCCGATATTCTGGGAGGTGGGTCATAAAGGATCCTGCTGTGATGTATGTCGGAGAGTGTTTTGCCTATATTCTCCTCTAGGAGTTTTATAGTTTCTGGTCTTATGTTTAGATCTTTAATCCATTTTGAGTTTATTTTTGTGTATGGTGTTAGAAAGTGTTCTAGTTTCATTCTTTTACAAGTGGTTGACCAGTTTTCCCAGCACCACTTGTTAAAGAGATTGTCTTTAATCCATTGTATATTCTTGCCTCCTTTGTCAAAGATAAGGTGTCCATATGTGCGTGGATTTATCTCTGGGATTTCTATTTTGTTCCATTGATCTATATTTCTGTCTTTGTGCCAGTACCATACTGTCTTGATAACTGTGGCTTTGTAGTAGAGCCTGAAGTCAGGTAGGTTGATTCCTCCAGTTCCATTCTTCTTTCTCAAGATCGCTTTGGCTATTCGAGGTTTTTTGTATTTCCATACAAATTGTGAAATTATTTGTTCTAGCTCTGTGAAGAATACTGTTGGTAGCTTGATAGGGATTGCATTGAATCTATAAATTGCTTTGGGTAGTATACTCATTTTCACTATATTGATTCTTCCAATCCATGAACATGGTATATTTCTCCATCTATTAGTGTCCTCTTTGATTTCTTTCACCAGTGTTTTATAGTTTTCTATATATAGGTCTTTAGTTTCTTTAGGTAGATATATTCCTAAGTATTTTATTCTTTCCGTTGCAATGGTGAATGGAATTGTTTCCTTAATTTCTCTTTCTGTTTTCTCATTATTAGTGTATAGGAATGCAAGGGATTTCTGTGTGTTGATTTTATATCCTGCAACTTTACTATAGTCATTGATTATTTCTAGTAATTTTCCGGTGGAGTCTTTAGGGTTTTCTATGTAGAGGATCATGTCATCTGCAAATAGTGAGAGTTTTACTTCTTCTTTTCCAATTTAGATTCCTTTTATTTCTTTTTCTGCTCTGATTGCTGTGGCTAAAACTTCCAAAACTATGTTGAATAGTAATGGTGAAAGTGGGCACCCTTGTCTTGTTCCTGACTTTAGAGGAAATGCTTTCAATTTTTTACCATTGAGGATAATGTTTGCTGTGGGTTTGTCATATATAGCTTTTATTATGTTGACGTATGTTCCTTCTATTCCTGCTTTCTGGAGAGTTTTTATCATAAATGGGTGTTGAATTTTGTCAAGGGCTTTCTCTGCATCTATTGAGATAATCATATGGTTTTTATTTTTCAATTTGTTAATGTGGTGTATTACATTGATTGATTTGCGGATATTGAAGAATCCTTGCATCCCTGGGATAAAGCCCACTTGGTCATGGTGTATGATCTTTTTAATGTGTTGTTGGATTCTGATTGCTAGAATTTTGTTAAGGATTTTTGCATCTATGTTCATCAGTGATATTGGCCTGTAGTTTTCTTTTTTTGTGGGATCCTTGTCAGGTTTTGGTATTAGGGTGATGGTGGCCTCATAGAATGAGTTTGGAAGTTTACCTTCCTCTGCAATTTTCTGGAAGAGTTTGAGCAGGATAGGTGTTAGCTCTTCTCTAAATTTTTGGTAGAATTCAGCTGTGAAGCCATCTGGACCTGGGCTTTTGTTTGCTGGAAGATTTTTGATTACAGTTTCAATTTCCGTGCTTGTGATGGGTCTGTTAAGATTTTCTATTTCTTCCTGGTCGAGTTTTGGAAAGTTGTACTTTTCTAAGAATTTGTCCATATCTTCCACGTTGTCCATTTTATTGGCATATAATTGTTGATAGTAGTCTCTTATGATCCTTTGTATTTCTGTGTTGTCTGTTGTGATCTCTCCATTTTCATTTCTAATTTTATTGATTTGATTTTTCTCCCCTTTGTTTCTTGATGAGTCTGGCTAATGGTTTGTCAATTTTATTTATCCTTTCAAAGAACCAGCTTTTGGTTTTGTTGATTTTTGCTATGGTCTCTTTTGTTTCTTTTGCATTTATTTCTGCTCTAATTTTTAAGATTTCTTTCCTTCCACTAACCCTGGGGTTCTTCATTTCTTCCTTTTCTAGTTGCTTTAGGTGTAGAGTTAGGTTATTTATTTGACTTTTTTCTTGTTTCTTGAGGTGTGCCTGTATTGCTATGAACTTTCCCCTTAGAACTGCTTTTACCGTGTCCCACAGGTTTTGGGTTGTTGTGTTTTCATTTTCATTCGTTTCTATGCAAATTTTGATTTCTTTTTTGATTTCTTCTGTGATTTGTTGGTTATTCAGCAGCGTGTTGTTCAGCCTCCATATGTTGGAATTTTTAATCGTTTTTCTCCTGTAATTGAGATCTAATCTTACTGCATTATGGTCAGAAAAGATGCTTGGAATGATTTCTATTTTTTTGAATTTACCAAGGCTAGCTTTATGGCCCAGGATGTGATCTATCCTGGAGAAGGTTCCATGTGCGCTTGAGAAAAAGGTGAAATTCATTGTTTTGGGATGAAATGTCCTATAGATATCAATTAGGTCTAACTGGTCTATTGTATCATTTAAAGTTTGTATTTCCTTGTTAATTTTCTGTTTAGTTGATCTATCCATAGGTGTGAGTGGGGTATTAAAGTCTCCCACTATTATCGTGTTATTGTTAATTTCTCCTTTCATACTTGTTAGCATTTGTCTTACATATTGCGGCGCTCCCGTGTTGGGTGCATATATATTTATAATTGTTATATCTTCTTCTTGGATTGATCCTTTGATCATTATGTAGTGACCTTCTTTGTCTCTTTTCACAGCCTTTGTTTTAAAGTCTATTTTATCTGATATGAGTATTGCTACTCCTGCTTTCTTTTGGTCCCTATTTGCATGGAAAATCTTTTTCCAGCCCTTCACTTTCAGTCTGTATGTGTCCCCTGTTTTGAGGTGGGTCTCTTGTAGACAACATATGTAGGGGTCTTATTTTTGTATCCATTCAGCCAGTCTTTGTCTTTTGGTTGGGGCATTCAACCCATTTACGTTTAAGGTCATTACTGATAAGTATGATCCCGTTGCCATTTACTTTATTGTTTTGGGTTCGAACTTATACACCGTTTTTGTGTTTCCTGTCTAGAGAATATCCTTCAGTATTTGTTGGAGAGCTGGTTTGGTGGTGCAGAATTCTCTCAGCTTTTGCTTGTCTGAAAAGCTTTTGATTTCTCCTTCATACTTGAATGAAATCCTTGCTGGGTACAATAATCTGGGCTGTAGGTTATTTTCTTTCATCACTTTAAGTACGTCTTGCCATTCCCTCCTGGCTTGAAGAGTTTCTATTGAAAGATCAGCTGTTATCCTTATGGGAATTCCCTTGTGTGTTATTTGTTGTTTTTTCCCTTTCTGCTTTTAATATTTGTTCTTTGTGTTTGATCTTTGTTAATTTGATTAATATGTGTCTTGGGGTGTTTCTCCTTGGGTTTATCCTGTTTGGGACTCTCTGGGTTTCTTGGACTTGGGTGATTATTTCCTTCCCCATTTTAGGGAAGTTTTCAACTATTATCTCCTCAAGTATTTTCTCATGGTCTTTCTTTTTGTCTTCTTCTTCTGGAACCCCTATGATTCGAATGTTGTAGCGTTTAATATTGTCCTGGAGGTCTCTGAGATTGTCCTCATTTCTTTTAATTCGTTTTTCTTTTATCCTCTCTGATTCATTTCTTTCTACCATTCTATCTTCTAATTCACTAATCCTATCTTCTGCCTCTGTTATTCTACTATTTGTTGCCTCCAGAGTGTTTTTAATTTCATTTATTGCATTATTCATTATATATTGACTCTTTTTTATTTCTTCTAGGTCCTTGTTAAACCTTTCTTGCATCTTCTCAATCCTTGTCTCCAGGCTGTTTATCTGTGATTCCACTTTAATTTCAAGATTTTGGATCAATTTCACTATCATTATTCGGAATTCTTTATCAGGTAGATTCCCTATCGCTTCCTCTTTTGTTTGGTTTGGTGGGCATTTATCGTGTTCCTTTATCTGCTGGGTATTCCTCTGTCTCTTCATCTTGTTTAAATTGCTGATTTTGGGGTGTCCTTTCTATATTCTGGCAGTTTATGGAGTTCTCTTTATTGTGGCTTTTCCTCACTGTGTGTGGGTTTGTACAGGTGGCTTGTCAAGGTTTCCTGGTTAGGGAAGCTTGTGTCGGTGTTCTGGTGGGTGGAGCTCTATTTCTTCTCTCTGGAGTGCAATGAAATGTCCAGTAATGAGTTATGAGATGTCTATGGTTTTGGGGTGACTTTGGGCAGCTTGTATCTTGAAGCTCAGGGCTGTGCTCCTTTGTTGCTGGAGAATTTGCTTGGTATGTCTTGCCCTGGAACTTGTTGGCCCTTGTGTGGTGCTTGGTTTCAGTGTTGGTATGGAGGCGTTTGATGAGCTCCTGTCAATTAATGTTCCTTGGAGTCAGGAGTTCCCTGGAGTCAGGGTTTGGACTTAAGCCTCCTGCTTCCAGTTATCGGTCTTATTTTTACAGTAGTTTCAAAACTTCTCCTTCTATACAGCACCATTGATAAAACATCTACGTTAAAGATGAAAAGTTTCTCTACTATGAGGGTCACTCAGAGAGGTTCACAGCGTTACATGGAGAAGAGAAGAGGGAGGAGGGAGTTAGAGGTGACCCAAATGAGATGAGGTGGAATCAGTAGTAGCCAGTAATCACTTCCTTATGTGCACTCCACAACTGGACCACTCAGAGATGTTCACAGAGTTATACAGAGAAGAGAAGAAGGAGGAAGGAGACAGAGGTAGCCAGAGGGATAAAAGGGGAGAATGAAAAGGAGGGAGACAGATCCAGCCAGTAGTCAGTTCCCTAAGTGTTCTCCACCATCTGGAACACACATAAGCTCACAGAGTTGGGTAGAGTAGAGAGGGGTTAGGGAGGAGACACAGGCGACCTGGTGGAGAAAAAGGAGAGTCCAAAGGGAGAGAGAGCAGTCAAGCCAGTAATCTCGCTCCCTAGTGAAAAATGGGTCCTGAAGATTGGGTTCTTAAAGGTACAAAATTGGTAACAAATACATAAAAGCAAAAATTAAAAATCTAGAGTAGAGTTTGGAATTTCAAAAATACGATGTTAAAGAAAAGAAGAAGGAAAAGAAAGAGAGAAAAAACGAACAAAGAAAAACAAACAAGGTCGCGAAAATTATAAAGAAAATACAGGTACAAAATTGATAACTAATACCAAAAAGCAAAAATTAAAAATCTAGAGTAGAGTTTGGAGTTTCAAAAATACAATGTTAAAAAAAAGGAAGAAGAAACATAAAGAGAGAAAACAAACAAATGAAAACAATGTCGCAAAAATTATAAAGAAAATATAGGTACAAATTTGATATCAAATACAAAAAAGCATAAATTAAAAATCTAGAGTAAAGTTTGGAATTTCAGATATACAATGTTATATAAAAGAAGAAGAGAAACAGAAAAAAAAAAGTCACAGAAATTATAAAAAAAAAAACTGTAGGTACAAAATTGACAACATATACCAAAAAGCTAAAATTAAAAAACTAGAGTAGAGTTTAGAATTTCAAAAATACAATGTTAAAGAAAAGAAGAAAAAAAAAAAAACAAGGTCAAAAAATTATAAAATATATATATATGAAGTTTGCTGAAGAAGAAAAAAATAGGGTCTTTTTTTTTTTTTGCAAAGTAATAGGTTATAAAAGTGAAAATTAAAGGAACAATAGAGGACTTAAAAAAATTTTTTTTAATTAAAAAAGAAAGAAAGAAAGAATGATCGTAAAAATAGTAAAAATATATCTAGGACTTTCTCTGGTTTTGTTGTATTGTGGGTTCAGTTCATTTTTGGCTAGTTCCTTGGTCCGACTTATATTTCTCAAGATCTATAGGCCCCTTCCTATGTAGTCCGTAGTAACCACGGGGTTTTAATCTATTGCCCGTAGCTTCCAAGGCGTTTCCCTCTGTTGTAACTTCTTCTGTTTGCTGGTCTCTTCAGTGTCTGGCTTCCGCCCTGACACAAAGGGGACGGTGGGGGAAACTTTTTTTTTTTTTTTTTAGGCTCACTTGTTCAGTCGCGCTGTGGGGAGGGAGGGAGGGATGCTGCAAACAAATAACACTGGCGTGCGCTCGCAGTGCCTCAGCCACACTGGGTCTGCCCCCACTAACGGCGCTTGTAGCCTCCCTGCCCACACTGCTCGGGCTCTAGGTTGTTCCACCGAGAACAACCCGAGGCCGGCCCTGGGCTGCATGTACCTCCCAGGTCCAAGACGCTCAGGTTCAGGCACTCGGGTAGTCCTCAGAGGCGCAGACTCAGTTGGGCCTGCATTTTGTGCTCTTCCCAGGTCCGAGCAGCTCAGGTGATGAGGTGTTTGGCAAACGCCAATGCTGTGACTTATCGCCTCCCCACCACTCGGTTATCTGGGCGTAAAACCGGTGCACCTTCTCAGGCAGATGTTGACCATCCAGACCCCCAAGAAGTTTTAGTTAGCAAAGAAGCCTGCTTACAGTTTTATAGATAATGTCTCTCTGGGGCTGCGATTGCCCCCTTCCGGCTCTGGCTGCCTGTCACCGGAGGGGGAAGGTCTGCAGCCAGCTATCTGTGTTCAGTCCTTTGTTCCGTGTGCGGGCCTGGCGGTGTCTTAGGTTGGGGCTGGCTTTTCGCGTGGTAGATATCCCACAGGCTGGTTTGCTAGCCCAAATTATTTCACTCAGATAGTGCTCAGGGTATTCAGGCCAGATTCTTTGAGTGATGCAGCTGGCGCCGCACCTCCCTGCCCAGCCCCCGCTTGCTAATGGCGTGTGCAGGCGTCTGCGCTGCTTCTCCGCTGGGGGAGTTACCGTAGGGCTCGCAATCTGCGAGTTTTACTTGTTTATTTTTTCTCCCTGTTATGTTGCCCTCTGTGCTTCCAAAGCTCGGCACAGATTCGGCAGTGAGAAGGTTTCCTGGTGTTTGGAAACTTCTCTCTTTTTAAGACTCCCTTCCCGGGACGGAACTCCGTCCCTCCCTCTTTTGTCTCTTTTTTTGTCTTTTATATTTTTTCCTACCTCCTTTCCAAGAGTTGGGTTGCTTTTCTGGGTGCCTGATGTCCTCTGCCGGCATTCAGAAGTTGTTTTGTGGAATTTACTTGACGTTTAAATGCTCTTTTGATGAATTTGTGGGGGAGAAAGTGTTCTCCCCGTCCTACTCCTCCGCCATCTTGGCTCCTCCTATAGTATATTATTTAGGGTAAAGATGAGGTGGCTTTGACCAGGCAGACTGGTCAAAGTATAAGAAATGGTTGATTCTTAATTCATTTTGAGGCTAGAGTAAAGAAATTGTGGGATGCAGGAGGAAGAAAGGAGCTAAGAAAATTAGACATTTTTAAAAATGAGCATGACCACTAAGAGCAAAATTACAGAAGGGGATTAAGTAAAAGAGCAAATGTTTGATGTGAATAAAACTGAATTATTTGAGGGAAGAATCAGGTAACAATTATTATTTACAGCTCTGGGATACAATAAGACATACATATTTGGCTTGGGCACACAACTCCAAAAACCCTTGGAATCTCCAAAGTAACCGGAGTGTCCTTTGTATGTTAATGAAATTACTGGCTGGAGCCCCTAGGTACATCATGATGGGTACTGGTCACAAGAAAAACCAATTCATAATTAGAAAGTTGGAACTTTAGCCCCGCCACAGGTGGCACTACTGGTAAAGAACCTGCAGGCCAGTGCAGTAGACCTAAGAGATACAAGTTTGATCCCTGTGTTCGATCCCCTGGAGGAGGACATGGTAACCCACTGCAGTATATTCTTGCCTGGAGAATCCCATGGACAGAGGAGCCTGGTGGACAGCAGTCCATGGGGTTGCAAAGAATCATACATGACTGAAGCGACTTAGCATGCACACACTCTTGGGAAAGGATTGGGATGAAGATTGAGATAATCACCAATAGCCAATGATTTAATTAATCATGCCTATATAATGAAACCTCCATTAAAACCTCTAAACAATGGGGTTCAGAGAGCTTCCAGGTTACAAACACATCAAGGGACTAGGAAGATGTTGTATCTAAAGTTGGCATGGAAGCTTGGCGCCCCTTTCCCCACACCATGCTCTATTTATCTGTTTCATTTGGCCGTTCTTGAGTTGTATCCTTTACCATAAACTGGTAATAGTAAGTAAAGTGGGCTTCCCAGGTGGTGCTAGTGGTAAAGAATCCGCCTGAAAATGCAGGAGATGTGAGTTCAATCCCTGGGTCGGGAAGATCCCCAGAGAAGGAAATGACAACCCACTCCAGTATTCTTGCCTGGAGAATCCCATGGACAGAGGAGCCTGGTGGGCTAGAGTCCAGTAGGTCGTACAGAGTGGGACATGACTAAAGAGACTCAGCACACAGTTGCTCTCAGTTCAGTTCAGTTCAGTCACTGAGTCGTCTCCGACTCTTTGTGACCCCATGGACTGCAGCACGCCAGGCCTCCCTGTCTGTCACCAACTCCCAGAGTTTACTCAAACTCATGTCCATTGAGTCGGTGATGCCATCCAACCATCTCATCCTTTGTCATCCCCTTCTCCTCTCACCTTCATCTTTCCCAGCATCAGAGCCTTTTCAAATGAGTCAGTTCTTCAAATCAGGTGACCAAAGTATTGAAGTTTCAGATTCAGCATCAGTCCTTCCAATGAATATTCAGGATGGATTTACTTTAGGATGGACTATTTGGATCTCCTTGCAATCCAAGGGACTCTCACTAGTCTTCTTCAACACCATAGTTCAAAAGCATCAATTCTTTGGCACTCGGCTTTCTTACAGTCCAATTCTCACATCCATACATAACTACTGGAAAAACCATAGCTTTGACTGGATGGACCTTTGTTGGCAAAGTAATGTCTCTGCTTATTAATATGCTGTCTAGGTTGGTCATAACTTCTCTTTCAAGGAGTAAGCATCTTTTAATTTCACGGCTGCAATCACCATCTGCAGTGATTTTGGAGCCCCGCAAAATAAAGTCTGCCACTGTTTCCAGTGTTTCCCCATCTATTTGCCATGAAGTGATGGGACACATCTGGTCCCATGATCTTCGTTTTCTGAAGGTTGTGCTTTAAGCCAACATTTTTACTCTCCTCTTTCACTTTCATCAAGAGGCTCTTTAGTTCTTCTTCGCTTTCTGCCATATGGGTGGTATCATCTGCATATCTGAGGTTATTGATATTTCTCCCACAATCTTGATTCCAGCTTGTGCTTCATCCAGCCCAGCGTTTCTCATGATGTACTCTGCACATAAGTTATTTGAGCAAGGCTGTAAATATACAGCTGTGACATACTTCTTTCCCTATTTGGCACCAGTCTTTTTTTCCATGTCCAGTTCTAACTGTTGCTTCCTAACCTGCATACAGATTTCTCAGGAGGCAGGTCAGGTGGTCTGGAATTCCCATCTCTTTAAGAATTTTCCATAGTTTGTGGTTATCCACACAGTCAAAGGCTTTGGCATAGTCAATAAAGCAGAAATAGATGTTTTTCTGGAACTCTCTTGCTTTTTTGCTAACCCAATGTATGTTGGTGATTTGATCTCTGGTTCCTCTGCCTTTTCTAAATCCAGCTTGAACATCTGGAAGTTCATGGTTCACATACTGTTGAAGCCTGGCTTGGAGAATTTTGAGCATTACTTTACTAGCATATGAGATGAGTGCAATTGTGCAGTAGTTTGAGCATTCTTTGGCATTGCCTTTTTTTGGGATTAGAATGAAAACTGACCTTTTCCAGTCCTGTGGCCACTGCTGAGTTTTCCAAATTTTCTGGCATATTGTGTGTAGCACTTTCACAGCATCATCTTTTAGGATTTGAAATAGCTCAATTGGAACTCCATCACCTCTGCTAGCTTTGTTCATTGTGATGTTTCCTAAGGCCCACTTGACTTCACATTCCAGGATGTCTGGCTCTAGGTGAGTGATCATACCATCGTGATTATCTGGGTCATGAAGATCTTTTTTGCACAGTTCTTCTGTGTATTCTTGCCACCTCTTCTTAATATCTTCTGCTTCTGTTAGGTCCATACCATTTCTGTCTTTTATTGAGCCCATCTTTGCATGAAATGTTCCCTTGGTATCTCTAATTTTCTTGAAGAGATCTCTAGTCTTTCCCATTCTATTGTTTTCCTCTATTTCTTTGCACTGACAGCTGAGGAAGGTTTTACTATTCTTTGGAACTCTGCATTCAAATGGTATATCTTTCCTTTTCTCCTTTGCCTTCCACTTCTCTTATATTCACAGCTATTTGTAAGGCCTCCCCAGACAACCATTTTTTCCTTTTTGCATTTCTTTTCCTTGGGGATGGTGTTGATCCCTGCCTCCTGTATAATGTAACAAACCTCCGTCTGTAATTCTTCAGGCATTCTGTCTATCAGATCTAATCCCTTGAATCTATTTGTCACTTCCACTCTATAATTGTAAGGGATTTGATTGAAGTCATACTTGAATTATCTAGTGGTTTTCCCTAGTTTCTTCGATTTAAGTCTGAATTTAGCAATAAGGAATTCATGATCTGAGCCACAGTCAGTTCCTGGTGTTGTTTCTGCTGACTGTGGAGAGCTTCTCCATCTTTTGCTGCAAAAAATAAAATCAGTCTGATTTCAGTATTGACCATCTGGTGATGTCCATGTGTAGAGTCTTCTCTTGTGTTGTTGGAAGAGGGTGTTTTCTATGACCAGTGCATTCTCTTGGCAAAATTTACCTGAGGCCAAACTATGGTGGAGGTAATGAAGATAATGGTCACCTCCTTCAAAAGATCCCACACATGTCCTGCTACACTCACTGCCCCCAACCCTGAAGCAGGCCACCACCGACCCACGCCTCCACTGGAAACTCTTGGACACTCCCAGACAAGTCTAGGTCAGTCTCTTGTGGGGCCACTGCTCCTTTCTCCTGGGTCCTGGTGCCCACAAGGTTCTATTTGTGCCCTCCAAGAATCTATTTCCCAGTCTTGCATAAGTTCTGGCAGCTCTATGGTGGGGTTAATGATGACCTCCTCCAAGAGCGCTTATGCCATACCCAAGTCTGCTGCACCCAGAGCCTCTGTCCATATGACAGTCCACTGCTGACCTGTACCTCCACAGGAGATGCTCAAACACAGTTCTGGCTCGGTCTCTGTGGGATCCCTGGGTCCTGGTGTGCACAAGGTTTCTTTGAGCCCTCTGAGCATCTCTGGTGGGAATGGGGTTTGATTCTAAACACAAATTCGCCCCTCCTACCATCTTGCTGGGGCTTCTCCTTTGCCTTTGGTCATGGGGTATCTTCCTTACAGGTGCTCCAGTGCCAGGCAGCCCCCACTCCAGCGTCTACCATCTTGCTGGGATTTCTCGGACCTTGGACGTGGGGTATCTCCTCATGGCCACTCCAGCAGTGCTCAGCTGCTGCTTCAGAGCAGCTCTATAGACTCACAATACTTGGCATTTTTATTCTTCTTCATTTTAACCACTGGGTAGATATATAGTGGTATCTCATTGTGGTTTTATTTTGCATTTTTGATAATTAACAAGGTTGAGTGCCTTTTCACATATCCTCAGGAAAAGATAGAATATGTGCATTCAGGGTTATAAACTTCCTTATATACATAGCTTTAGATGTATTTCGCTAGTTTGTACTTGAATCATTATTTAGTTTGGAATATTCTCTAACTGCTACTGTAATTGATTCTTTGACAAATTGTCTATTTAAACATATGCTGCTAACTTCCCAGACACGAGGGGATTTTCTGGTTATCTTTCTGTTAATGGTGTTTACTTCTTCATACTTTGATATTTATTCTAGACCCAATGTAAGTGAATTTTGGTAAATATTTTGAGTGCTTTTGTAAGCAGTGCACAATCTATCATTGTTGGGGTCAATCTTCTATATATGTCAAGTTAGAACAAGCAGGTAAGATAAAAACTGAAAAAAAAAAAAAAGATAAAAACTGATAGGTTCTAGAGGATTCATACAATATGAGACATAAGATTGACATCTTTGGCATGTATAGAAGCAGAAAACATGCCCTGATCACAATAACACAAAAGTTGAAATTAACAACAAAAACAGAAAGAGAAATACAAGTAAAATGCAATCTTTTTCCTAAACACTTGATACAAGAGGGGAAAAAACTCATTTCAAAATAAGTACAATTATATAAATGTTATATATCAGATGAAAATTACAGCAATATTCAGAGAAACAAATCTTAGCACTAAATATTTATATTAATAACTAAGAAAAATAAAAATAAATTAATTAAACTCAGTAGGTTAGAAAAAGAACACAAAATTAAACCTAAGGGAGGGAGAAAGAAAATGAAGCAAAAGTAGAAATTGTTGATAGGAAACAAGACCTCTATATTTAACAAATAAATCAAGAGCTTATTCTTTGAAAAAGTCAGTAAAATGGATAACTTTATTGTATTAGGATTAAGCTAAGCTTAGACTGTGGTTATAAACAACCTCTAAATCCAAGTGGCTTAGCACATAAATTTGATTTTTCATGCACACAATGTCTGCTATAGGTTAAAAGACTCTAAGGCAACTGTTTTTCCAGCAGTAACTCAGCCATTTGGGCTGCTTTGACTTGAGGTTCTACCCTGTTAACAGATGCCCTCCAAGCTTACTGTCAGTAGGGAAGAGAATCTGGAAAGGTTTCACAAGGGCTTTTCATTCTGGAAGGTTTTCAAGGACTTTTCATCCTGGGATGTCTCCAGGGCTCCAAGGGAGATAAGTTTTATTACACTTTGAATGGATGTATATAGCTCCAAGTCTAATACCTTAAGAATGTGAGGAGCCAGTGGGTCTGGGGTAAAGGAGCCATTCTCTGACATGTTAGTTTTCTTTGCTCAGGACGTCAAACAGCGCAGAAACCTGAAAATATTTACTTCCTGACACTAGTATTTACTGGAAAGCAATTAGAAGTGAAATTACTGGATTGCATCTTCAACTTTTCTAACCATTGATAAGTCAACCCCCCCTCCAAAGTAGCATAATCAATTTAAACACTCATTGGCAGTGTACTCAAGTTACTCTTTTTCCACATCTTCATCAAGAAATAACATTGGCAGACATCATTTTTTTTTTATTGGCAAACAGATAGCTGTTACACTATGTCTCACTGTTTTCTAAATTTTTATTTCCTTGATATAGCAAGGTGGAAGGATTTTTTTAAAAAAATATTTTGGCCATTTGAATTTCCTTTTTTTCTTAATTGCTTGTTCATATTCTATGCCCATATAGCTTATTGAGTATTTGTGTTATTTATTGATTTGTAGGCATCGTTATATATTCTGGAAGTAAAACTTGGCTATTTGCATGCATTGCAATATCTACTTCCAGTCTGTACCATCTCTAATTGTTTCACTCTAGTAATGGTCTGTTGTATAAAACTTTAAAAATATTTAGTCAAAATGTATCAGTGTTTTTCCTTATGGAGTTTTTTGTTTCTAGCTTTTAAAATGTTCTCAAATCAAAAGTCACACTTTATTGTCCCACTAGTCATTTTGAAACTAGTAGTTTGGTCTTCACATTTAGGTTTTAATTTTATTTGGAACTTATTTTCTAAAAAATATCATTAAGTGTCTATTATATTTGGTTGTTACTTTTATATAGACACCTGTGGGGAAAGAATTTGAGATCATGGCCCACAGAGAAAATGTGGTGTCAGATGCACTGAGGTAAAAGGACACTGAAGGAAAGCCAGGGGGTGGTCTGTCGAGAAACAGACTGTGGGTACACTGGAAAGATGGAGGCAACATTATGGATCTGGGCCATGATTCTTCCTTCTTTCATTAGACAAAGACTTGGCTTTGTTCTTGCTGAATACAATTTGATAAAAGCAGACCTATTTTTTTTATGTGAATATTCCTTAAACAGAAGCACCAGTTTATGAAAGTTCTCTGGACTAGTGATGTAGGTTCAACTATAACAGAGCAATGGCACAGTCACAATTAGGTTATTTTCTGCTCTGATATTGTCTCTGGCTAGTATTCATACTTTATGAATTTAGGGGAGGAGGAAAATGAAAAAGCCATTTCAATTTATGCAACATCTGCTCTGGCTCTGTTTGGTTATCTCAGTTCCATTAAGTTCTGTAGTTGTGCCTAAATTGATTGGCACTTATAGCCAGTTTGGGGGAAGGGAGTCTCTTCCCACAAGTCTGTTATTCACTAGATTGCTAAAATATCCAGTTGTCCCAACACAATTTATAAACTAGTCTACCTCTTACCTTTGATTTGTAATGACAGTTTGGCCATACATCATATTTCAATATAGGAATGCTTTTGTTTATGGGCGGCTCTCTATTCTGTTCCCTGGGTTTATTTGTCCCTGCAACAACAACTTACTGTGATTAATTACTATCTTTATAATAAATCTTAATATCTACTAGTGGGAGTATTCACACTTTATTTCTTTATGATTATTTGGGCACAATAAAATCAACCCTCCCCCAAAAAATCCATGTGAATTTTAGGATTATCTTGGTAAATTCATTTAAAAATTTTATTGTATGTTGTGTTTATAATGTAATTTAATTCAGAGATCAGAATAGGCAGAACTGATATTTTGCTATAGATTTGCCTTATCCATGAACGTGGTCAGTCTTTGCAATTTATCAGAACTTCATTTATGTCCTCTGTAATGTTTCTATGAATAGCTTGTCCATATTTTGTTACCCTTGTCTTCCCCTGTAGGTTTTCTTATTATTTTGAATATTAGCATTTTTAGATTACTTTTTTGAATCATGTGACAGCCATGAAAGTGGGTCAATCCAATCCTCAGATTTCTGTTCATAGAAAATTAGCTTCCAGTGGCAGCACCTTTGAGATATACTGCAGTGTATGAATCAAGGGGATACTTTGCTCAGTCAGCTCCAGCCACAAACAGAGCAAAATAGGGATGCCAGATCCTGGGCAACTGTACCCAAGGTAGAGCTCCTCTGGAAGCAACCTCTGCTCTGGACTACTGTGTTGTGCTGGTCTAGCTCTCTATTCTGGTTCTTATTCAATTTTTAATTTTTTGAGATATTTCTCTTGTCTATACACCCAGGAATATCTTTTCACCTCCCCTTCTTAATATTTTACCGATCACTTCAATATGCCTGAAAGCCTGCTCTTACAATATCGTCTTGACCAAAGTGTATTCCTTTTTGCAGAGAAAGTATTCTTTTTTTCTCCCTCTTTTTCTTTCTTGCAGCTTTCAAGGTTTTCAACTTTACCTTTTATCTTTCTAGTTTCACTGAGATGTTTATAGGAAATTTATTTTTATTCATTTTGTTTGGTACTGATATGAAGACTCTTGTGTTTCTTTAATTTTAGAAACTTGATCATTATCATTTCAAATATTTAATCACCACCATTCCATCAATTCTTCCAAAACTATAAAACGTGGTACTCCTTTTTCTTTTATGCATCTTACTTTCCTTCTTCCATGAAATGCATTTGCATTGATTGAATTTTTGTGATATGCTATATATAGTGACAGGCATTAAGAGTAAAGAAGCAAATATGTGCACTGAAAGGCTTGAAATACTGTCTCAAAATTATAAGAAATTTTGAAATGATTAAACCAAAAGTTTTGGGACACTTGGGTAAAGAGGAAGTGGGGAATGCTCAAGAAAATATCTCCCTTAGCTTCTACTTACAATATTTTTTCCTCACACAGATCCACAAGTGAATTAACAATGGAAGGAATCTCCAAGCCAGTTCTTTATTCTCTGTTTTCAAATTATTCATGATAATTGACTCAAGTTCAAAATTCTTATGCAAGTTATTCCTGAGACACTTTTTTCATGAGGGCTATATACTTACTATGGCTGAAACCCAGCAAGGGGTGAAGGTTTGCTAAACCCGGAAGCTCTGCTACTTTGGGTAAGGGAATTTGCATCTTCCATATTTATTATTGGTATTTCTAGGCAGTATTTTTGTTTTACTTTTATTAGTATCAGTAAACAAAAACAGTTGCACTTTATTCACTGTAAAAGTAAATGGCCAAAACATACAGAAATAAACATTAGCACCTTTACATCTGACAATCTTCTATGTAACACTTTAACAGTCATCATAGGACAGAAAAAGATTAAAGAGTATTATCAATACCACAGAAATGATCCTGTCATATGTTGTCACACCCCAGTCTTTAAATATATTGCTTTCTCTTCAAAGATAATCACTATGCTTCTCTATAGTATATTGGATTTGTATCCTTCTGAGTACTCTGAAAATTAAATCATATGGTTGTCCTTTATATATGAGTCTGTTTTTTTCTCAATATTATATTTTTGTGATCTATCTATGTTGTTAGATATAGTAGTAGTTTCTTAATTTTCTTTGCTGTATACTATTTCATTATATTAGTGTGCCACAAATTATCCATTTTTCCTGTTGATGGTTATTTAAAGAGTTTCCATTTTGGAGCTATTAATATCCTTAAACTTATATATGTATGAATATATGTATGCATTTATGTTACATATATACAAGGAGTGCATGTGCTAGATAATAAGTTAAGCATCTGTTCAAATTTATTGAAAGTGACAGTGAAATGAAGCTAAAGAGTTACAACATGATTTCATAAATGTGTATCCCATCAGCAGTGCATGAGAAATCCAATTCTTGACTAGAGCCCCTGTACAAAAGACAGATTAATAAAAGCATACAAATTTATTTAACATAAATGTTTTGTGATAAGGGAGACTTCATAAGGAAATGAAGACGCAAAGAAGTCATTAAACCTGAGCATTTTTTAATGCTGGGTTTGATGAAGAGTGGAAAGTTATGGGAAAATGTGATAGGACAAAGAGTCTGAGTTATTAAATGTAGCAGACTGAGGGAAACTGCAAGACTTATTTGTTCAGATTTCTATGGACGTCCTTCCATGTTTGGAGATAAGGATGCTCTTGTTCTCCAGGTGAATGGAAGGTACTTTTTGTGTGAGAGTCTTACGACTTGCTTCAGGGGACTATTCCCAGCCTTCCATGAGTACTGTGTGGTTCCTTAATCCTTCCAAATGTTTCTTTCCCTGGCTTTGTGTAGTTTCCTATCACACATGGTCTGATTACTCTGCTGAATAGACACAGAGGGTCCTGTACAGATTTCTGAGTCTCTAGAGTTCTCTCTCTGAGAATTTCTCTCCTCTCCAGCATTCTGCATGAATGTTTAGCTCTATCTCCTCAACTCAAGGAGCTTGCTGTGTTCTGTCTAGGTTGCTTCTGCATCTGCCTCAGCCTGGAAACTTTTTTCAGTCAGTAATGTGGGTCATTACAGGATTTCCCTCCTTTGTTTCCCATCTCATAGGGATTGTTGTCCTTCATCACTTGATATCTATTGTCTTGAAAACTGCCATTTCACATATTTTATTTCTCTTTTATTTCATTGTTTCAGGTATAAGGAAAACTCCAGGCCCCATTACTGCATCTTGGTCAGAAGAGAAAGCCTTAATTTGCATTCTTTATTAGAATTCTATAAGAATTTGAATATCTTATATGCCTGTAAGCCATAATATTTTGTATTATGTGAAATGACAGTTTATATGTTTTGCCCACGTTTCTACTATAGCCATTTGTCATTTCTCATTATTGTTGAATACTTTCTTCTGTATTAAAGATATCAAATCCTTGTCTGTCATATATGTTATGAATATTTTATCCATTTGTTATTTGCTTTTCATTTTGATTTATTTATTTTTTCTGTAATGCAACCACTTTTAGTTTTTACTTAATTAGATTTCTTATTCTCTTGATATTTTTTCTTACTGATTCTATCATTAATAATTTACCAGTATTACATGCACACTTATAATGTCTTCTAATTATTTTATGATTTTTCCTAAAATTGTAAGGAATCATAAGGAGATAAGGAAGCAGAATCCAACTTTCTGGAAAGGCTGTAGCCCAGAGGACAGAAATGGTATGAACATAACAGAAGCAGAAGATATTAAGAAGAGGCGGCAGGAATACACAGAAGAACTATGCAAAAAAACCTTCATGACCCAGATAACCATGGTGGTGTGATCACTCACCTAGAGCCAGACATCCTGGAATGTGAAGTCAAGTGGGCCTTAGGAAGCATCACTATGAACAAAGCTAGTGGAGGTGATGGGATTCTAGCTGAGTCAATTCAAATCCTAAAAGATGATGCCGTTAAAGTGTTGCACTCAATATGCCAGCAAATTTGGAAAACTCAGCAGTGGCCACAGGACTGGAAAAGGTCAGTTTTCATTCCAATCCCAAAGAAAGGCAATGTCAAAGAATGTTTGAACAACTGCACAGTTTCACTCATCTCACACGCTAGTAAAGTAATCTCAAAATTCTTCAAGCCAGGCTTTAAGAGTACATGAACCATGAACTTCCAGATGTTCAAGCTGGATTTAGAAAAGGCAGAGGAACCAGAGATCAAATGGCCAACATCTGTTGGATCGTGGAGAAAGCAAGAGAGTTCCAGAAAAACATCTACTTCTGCTTTATTGACTACATCACAATAAAGTGGATCACAATAAACTGTGGATCATAATAAACTGTGGAAAATTCTTCAAGAGATGGGACTACCAGACCACCTGATCTGCCTCTTGAGAAATTTGTATGCAGGTCAGGAAGCAACAGTTAGAACTGGACATGGAACAACAGACTGGTTCCAAATAGGAAAAGGAGTTCGTCAAGGCTATATATTGTCACACTGTTTATTTAACTTATATGCAGAGTACATCATGAGAAACGCTGGACTGGAAGAAACACAGGCTGGAATCAAGATTGCCGGGAGAAATATCAATAACCTCACATATGCAGATGACACCACCCTTATGGCAGAAAGTGAAGAAGAACTAAAGAGCTTCTTGATGAAAGTGAAAGAGGAGAGTGAAAAAGTTGGCTTAAAGCTCAACATTCAGAAAACTAAGATCAGGGCATCCAGTCTCATCACTTCATGGCAAATAGATGGGCAAACAGTGGAAACAGTGGCAGACTTTATGTTTTGGGGCTCCAAAATCACTGCAGGTGGTGATTGCAGCCACGAAATTAAAAGACGCTTGCTCCTTGGAAGAAAAGCTATGACCAACCTAGACTGCATACTAAAAAGCAGAGACTTTACTTTGCCAACAAAGGTCCATCTAGTCAAGGCTATGGTTTTTCCAGTAGTCATGTATGGATGTGAGAGTTGGACTATAAAGAAAGCTGAGCACTGAAAAATTGATGCTTTTGAACTGTGGTATTGGAGAAGACTTTTGAGAGTCACTTGGACTGCAAGGAGATCCAAACAGTCCATCCTAAAGGCGATCAGTCCTGGATGTTCATTGGAAGGACTGATGTTGAAGCTGAAACTCCAATACGTTGGCCACCTGATGCGAAGAGCTGACTTATTGGAAAAGATCCTGATGCTCGGAAAGATTGAAGGTGGGAGAAGAAGGGGATGACAGAGGATGAAATGGTTGGATAGCACCACTGACTCGATAGACATGAGTTTGAGTAAGCTCTGGGAGTTGGTGAGGGAAGCCTGGCATGTTGCAGTCCATGGGGTTGCAGAGAGTTGGACACAACTGAACAACTCAACTGAACTGATAGCCCAGAGCATTTTTCATGGAATTTTAAAACAAATGACTTTCATTTTTTCACTTCACCTTGCTCTCATTCTCTAAAACCGAGGGATGAGACTTAGGTCAAATGGGTCGAACCTCTCTAGATGTGTTTCACAGCTGTTGTTTCCAATATATAAAAGTACACTGTCTTCCTTACAGCTGGAATATACCAAGGGAACACACTCTGGGGTCTTCCTCAAAGAACTGACTTGGGAGACTCAGACTACAGGCTCAGTTGAATATCTCAATCTGGGATCACACTAGAATCTGTGAAATTGTAACCATAGCTGGGTAAATCACTTCTAGCAGGAATCAGTGCATGGTTACAGAACAAATTGAAAAATCAGGTTTCATACAGATTTTTCAACCATTATTTTTCAGAGCCATTTTCCATGCTTCATTCCACTGCCTACATTCCTCTTTCTTTCTTGCCCTGGTTTCTATGTCTTTCTCTAACCAGAAATTTCTTCTTTTCTTTAGAGAACTTTTAAATGAAGGGTGTAAGAGTATGCAGGCTTCCCTGGTGGCTCAGGTGTAAGGAATCCACCTGCCAATGCAGGAGATGTGGGTTCCATTCCTGGGTCAGAAAGATCCCCTGGAGAAGGAAATGACAACCCACTTCGGTATTCTTGCCTGGGAAATCCCAATGGACACAGGAACCTGGTGTGCTACAGTCCATGGGATCACAAAGAGTTGGACATGCTGCTGCTGCTGCTAAGTCACTTCAGTCATGTCCGACTCTGTGCGACTCCATAGACAGCAGCCCACCAGGCTCCCCTGTCCCTGGGATTTTCCAGGCAAGAGTACTGGAGTGGGTTGCTATTGCCTTCTCCGAGTTGGACATGACTGAGCAAGTAAACAACAACAAGAATATGCTCACTCCAATGTCTCTTTGGCTCATGGATCATTTTGAGCCAAAGACCATTGAAAACCAACACGTCAGGAAAAGAGGGCACAAGTTTTCTTTTTTTTTTTTAAGTTTTTATTTTGTATTGGGGTATAGCTGATTAATGAACAATATTGATAGCTTCAGGTGAACAGCCAAGGAACTCAGCTATATATATATACATATATATCCATTCTCCCCACAAGCTTTCATTTTGAAAAGGGAAATTTCCATAGATACAGGAAAAGATGCAGAATTGGGGCTATATCACACCTTGTAATAATGCCAGCTTTCCAATTTTATGCTGAATGAGTTCTCAATACGATGCTTTTCCTACAGACGTCTTGCTTCTTTGGGCCATCTGACTCCTTCCTCCAAGAGGGCGCCAGTCAGAACATATAACCTCAAAGACCTTATCAGGGTAGAACAAAAGGTGCAAGCAAGTTCCATTCAGAGCACCCTTAAACGCAAGTGAGTAATTTCATTTCTGAGGACTTTCAGACAAGGAATTGCTTACATTCCTAAACTTAGGTGCTTCTTAGGATCACTTGAAGAGGTTTTTGAAAATACAGATTCCCTGGTTGCACCACCCAGAAGCGTTGGTTCAATTGAGCTCTCTATTGAGCTTAGAATTGTATGTTTGAAAAGGCTCTCCAAATGATTCTGTGATGCAACCAAAGTATGAATCAGTGATTGAAGGTATTTCTTTGCTGAACTCATGTTTATTGATTTGGTTTGTTCTGATAATATGTTCACTCATTCATTCTGCAATTATTTATTGGGGCACCTATTAAGGTAGAGTTTCGGCAGGGGCCTGGAAAAGTCTGCTAGCAGAAAAACAAAGTTAAGCTTCATAACCTTTATCTTTAAACATTTAAGCAGCTCTTCAACTCCTGTCTTATAAAATCCAAGGACTATAAATAAGATAGTAAGATTTCTAGGTTTTTATTCACTTTGTGGATCTTAGGTCCTTATTTTAAATACATAATACCTGTAAACTGGTTAAAAGTAACTTCAGTAGTCCCTACTGGATTTAAGACATCAGTGAAGCAGAAATCTTATTACTAATACCCAGTAACCATCTAAGATCTCAAGAAATTAAAGCAATACATCTGTAAGAAGGGCAAACTGTCCGGGACATTCTGAATTAAGGCAAAGGTGCATTCTGACTAATCACATATCTCTTGATAAGGTGTTGTGAAATGAAAATCAAAATGGAGTTGGTATTGCTAAGAGAGCTCTTTAAAATGAAGCCATTTGGGACACTTCCTTGGAACACTCTCCAGGTTACCCAAATCTGTGCCACCTGAATTGCAACTCTTAAGACCCCCTGATAAACATTTTCTTATTTTCAGCCTCCTGCATTGTTTTCTAGTTGATGGTATATGTATTTGTACATTCCTTACCTCCCTGACTTTAACTTAGCCACTTGATAATGTTGGTCACCTGCAATTAATAAAATATTTATCTGGTGTTCCTATGTGCCATATCTATTATATAAATTTTACAAATAAAGGAATTTAGTGCTCAGTAATTTTCCCAAGATCCCTTGACTAGTAAAAGGCAAAAATAGGATGAAGATGTTCCGCTCACACTCTTAACTACTTGGCTGTTTCTTCCTCAGTTGTGACTCCACCTCCCACCTCATCACCAACCCAAAGCTTTTGAAATCATTCCTGGCATACTTCCTAGAAGGAATTGTGGATCTGGATGGGTCCTTGATAGTAAATACTGAAGCAGAAAAATAAATTTATTATAAGGATATTAATAGTTAATTAATAGTTACCATAATTAATATTATATAATACTAGCATAATTTAGTAATATTATAGCTCTTAATATAATATATAGTTTATATGCAGCACTTATTTTTTATCAGACACTTAAAATGTTTTAATTCATTTAACACTCACCACAATCCTATAAAATGGGGCTTAATACTGGGTTGGCCAAAAAGTTCATTCGGATATGGATGTCCAAACCCGAATGAAATTTTGGCCAACCCAGTGCTGTCTCCCTTTTAGAGATGAAGAAACCAAGGCTTAAAGTGATAGCGGGACTTGCAAATGGCCCCAAAGCTATCAATGAAGATTCAAATCCAGGCAGTCTAATGTTACAGCCAATGATCTAAACTATTGCAGGATACTGCCTCAGGATACTGAGGTGGCCCTGAGATCCCAAGAACAAGAACATAGCTGCAATGCAGGCAAACACTGGAACAAGAAGCTTGTATATCATCGAGTATCTTCAGCCCTGCTCTGACTCTCTTCATTCTTTTCTATCTCTGCAAACCAGCTACCTCAGCTCCACAATCCACAAGGAGGAACATGGCCACCAACAGTTCCAACATGTTTTTAACAGGTGATGCCACTGGAGAAGGTGGCCTGGATCTCTCAGGTACCTCTCAGCGGCCAGGTTCAGGTAACCCCTGTGGTTGAGGCAGCTGTGGTAAGGCGTGTCAACTGCAAGAGCAGGCCATATGGCCATGCCCACTGCCACCATGTGTTTGAGGGGAGATAAACTCTTAGGAAAGGGGGAACTGAGCAGAAAAGTCAAAAGATGTACCCTCCTAAGGTGTCTCAGAAGCTAAATAGCATTTGGGATTATTGATTATTAAAAATCATTCTGTTGACTTTAGTCATTTCTAGGACATTTTCATACATTTTGAAATGATCCTATTCCTTAGTGTGTTTATCTTACACTTGAGATTCCTCCTTGATGTTAAGTTCTCAGGAATCTCCAAAAGAATTGCCCAATTTGATTCAAACCCATTATCTGTCTTACATGTTAAGTCCATTGTTTAACTCCTTCAAACCTTTTTGCATGTTTGCATTTTTTTCATTGAAGTGTAGTTGATTTACAATATCATGTTAGTTTCAGGTGTACAAAATAGTGATTCAGTTATACATATATATAGATAGATAGATATATTCTTCTTCAGATTCTCTTCCCTTATAGGTTATTGCAAAATACTGAGTATAGTTCACTGTGCTATACAGGAAGTACTTGCTGGTGATCTATTTTTGTATGGTAGTGTCTATATATCATGTAATTCTGAGAAAAAAAAACAGGAGATTAAACAAATTTCAAGAAATTAAGGGCATTAGAGTTTAATTTCATTTTGTAATATATGGAAATTTGTATAAAGGTTTGTTTCTATACTAGTAAATATAGAAAATATAAATATAAGTATAAATATAGCATTATATAAAAATAGAAATATAGATGTGCAAAAATAAAAATCTCCAAGATTTCATAATTCAGGAGTATTTTACTGCATGTTCTTTCAAACTTTTTGCTATGACTTGGTCTTTCTTATCATTAGTGATTTAGAGGTTTTATTTAACTGTTTTTGTAATTATCTACATGCTAAAATATATTTTTCATTTGAAACAACTGAAAAATAATGGGCTCGTTTATTTTTACCTAAACAGAAAAACTAAAAAAATATTAGTACATTTTATTTTTATCCCTTCCTTTGCCATTTTTGTTGGAATAATCTGGGATGTTAAAACTACATTATTTTATAATTATATATCTTGTCTTTCAAAAATTGCTTTATATTTGTTACATTTCCATATTAACAATTATTTCAACATTGAACATAAATATTACTTATCTCAGCAGTAACTACAATTGCTTTTAAATCACGTTTCTCTCAATTGAAGTTACATATTGTGATTTACTTTTGGTTTGTTGGAATTTATCCTTTTCCTTAATTTATCCAGTTCTTTGTGGATGGTACACTTTCTAAGTTCATACACGTTTGTAAATGGCTTTCTGTTCCATGAACTGTAGCTTAGATAGGCTCTCAAAATTTTGTTGATGCTGCTTCAGTGTCTTCTGACCATTAGTATTACAGAAGAAAGATCTGAAACCAGCCTGATCTTTTAAACTATTTTATCAACTTATTTTCCCCCTTTCAGCCCTTCACTCTATCCTAGGGAATTTTTTTTTTTTCATTTAAGAACAAGAATCTCTTTCATTATCTTCTCCAACTAGATGGGCCACTCTGATCTAAAGCCTCAAGTTTTTCCTCTATTCTTGCTATTATTTTTTTTAATTAGTGGTTATATCAATCAGGATCCCACTACCATAAAAATTACAGAATACTCAAATAAGGTAATTGAGTAGAGTCAAATGAGTTACAAAGGACTTCCCTGGTGGCTCAGATGGTTAAGGTGTAGAAAGGGTTAAGGAAGACCAACTAGATGGTGAAGTACCTAGAATAAAACAGCTGGGGATTCATTACGACACCTGGGTCTGAAAAGGTAGAGGGAAGGAGTGGTTTCTAGGGCTTTAGAAGGAGCTTTGAGCACAGCTGGGTCAGTATCTTTAGGAGAGGCATTGTTAGCTAGGGACCAGCTGGAGGGATGGTATCTGGGCCTTGCTCTCCTCCCACAAGTGCCTCATCTAGACTGAACCAAATAAGAAGTCCTTGTAAAACATCTGTAAAGGTCAACCTTACAGGAAAAAGTGCAGGATGGAAAAAGGGGGTGAGTGGATCTGGAATAGCAAACAGAATATTTGCTTGAAATTTCTATTTCATTTAATTTGCATCATCTGATTTTTGGGGTAAATATAAAAGAAAACACATTGTTATATTTTTATTCATTTTAGTCATAAGCTTTATTTCTTCATCTTTTCATTCTACTGTTCTGAAAAAAAAAAACATTTTTTAAAGTATTTTTAAATCTGCTCTTTACTGCCTCTTGTGCTTGTATTTAGTTGCTCAGTCATGTCTGACTCTTTTCGACCCCATGGACTCCTCTGTCCATGGGGGTTCTCCAGGCAAGAATACTGGAATGGGTTGCCATGCCCTCCTCCAGGGGATCTTCCTGACCCAGGGATTGAACCCAGGTCTCCTGCACTGAAGGCAGATTCTTTACTGTCTGAGCCACCATGGAAGCCTCTATTCCGTATTTAAATTTAATAATCTTAGTTTTTATCTGACTGCAGTCTTTCTTGATGTTATATTATATTCTTTCCATGAGTACCGAATTTCAACAAGTCTTACTGAGGATGCAAATTAAACTGTTTTTAAACTTTACTTTTTTGGTATAAAACTGTTTCACATGGATACACTTATTCGGAATCCCCAAGTGGCTCTTTTAGTTTGCTCAGAATATTTTTCAGAAGTCTAGTGGTTTTTCTTTATGACCTCAACTTTACTCAGTTCGTAAAGTTATTTGAGTACTGAGATTTGAAATGGATTCTGTGTCAGAATCCAAATCTTCTAGTCCTGGAAAGTGAACATGAAAGTATTTCTATTTGCTGTAGCTCTATTTTGTTACAGGTTGAATTAAATTGTCTACATGGAATAGGGTGTCAGCTATGGGGAGAAAAGCCTCATGACAGGAAAGTTAATTGATTTTCCAGTTTCTTTTCAGTGACTGCATGTTTGAGTCCTGATGGGTACAGCTCAAACAGCCTTTGTAGGATTTAGATTGGTTTCAAGTAACCTCCTCCACAGCCTAGCTCATTCACCCTGGGAATATGGTGGACCTGTCTCAGACAGATTCCATGTGCCCCTGGGAGAACATCCTTTGCAGAAAGGAACTAGGGTACTAGTGTGATGGTTAATATTGTGTGTCAGCTTGGCTGGGCCACAGTGTCCAGATGTTTGGTCAAACATTATTCTGGATGCTTCTGTACAGGTGTTTGTGGATGGGATTGACATTTAAACTGATGGACTTCGAGTAAAGCAGGTTGCCTTCCATAATGTAGGTAGGCCTTATCCAGTTACAGCTTTAATGGAACAGTGACTTCCCCTAAGCAAGAGGGAATTATGCCAGCAGATGGCCTTTGGATTCCAGCTGCAACTCTTTCCTGGGTCTCCAGCTTTCTGGTCTATCTAACAGATTTTTGGACTTGCCATGTGTCAACAATCATGAGACTCAATTCCATATATATATATATATATATATATATATATATATATATATATATATGAGAAAGAGAGAGTTATTTAAGCTTCTGAGGAGGCTCAGTGGTAAAGAATCCACCTGCCAGTGCAGGAGAGGAAAAAGATACCGGTTCAATACCTGGGTTGGGAAGATCCCCTGGAGTAGGAACTGGCAACCCACCCCAGCCCACCCTAGTATTCTTGCCTGGAAAATTCCATGGATAGAAGAATCTGGAGGGCTACAGTCCATGAGGTCACAAACAGTTGGGTATGACGAAGCAACTGAGCATGTACACACATACATATATGTAAACACACACACACACACACACATACATATATGTATTGATATATACATACACAAACTCACATATACATATACATCCTGTTGCTTCTGTTTCTCTAGAGACCACTAATACCACTAGGAAGAACTCAATATAAAAGGAGATGTTTCTTTTCTGAATTATTTTGTTTTAATTTTTGTGGGTAGGTTGTAGGAGCCCAACCTTCTTCTGAGAGATTCCTCCATATAAGAATACATATAATAGCATTTTTACTTACTTCTGTTTGCATCAAGAGAAAGCTAAGAATGAATGCTATATTTAGCTGATCTTTCTGACGAATTTTGGTATGAATCCATGCGAACTTTGACTTTCATGACACCTTCTTCATCCTGGAAGCCCTTTTTTATAGCCTCTCCTTCTCAGAGGTGATTTTCCTGGTTCTGTGGAGTATGGCACCCCACTCCAGTACTCTTGCCTGGAAAATCCCATGGACAGAGGAGCCTGGTAGGCTGCAGTCCATGGGGTCACTAATAGTCGGACACGACTGAACGACTTCACTTTCACTTTTCACTTTCATGCATTGGAGAAGGAAATGGCAACCCACTCCAGTGTTCTTGCCTGGAGAATCCCAGGGACGAGGGAGCCTGCTGGGCTGCCGTCTATGGGGTTGTACAGAGTTGGACACGACTGAAGCGACTTAGCAGCAGCAGCAGCAGCAGCAATGATAATATTAATTGCTTACTTCCTTTACTTGCCAGTCAATCTTAAAATATGTGGTATTTATTACTTCCTCTTTGCATGTGTGCTAACTCACTTCAGTCTTGTCTGACTCTTTGTGACCCTATGGACTGTAGCCCACCAGGCTCCTCTGTCCATGGGATTTCCCAGGCAAGAATACTGCAGTGGGTTGTCATTCCTTTCTCCAGGAGATTTTCCTGAACCAGGAATCGAACACACATCTCTTGCATCTCCTGCATTGGCAGGTGGATTCTTTACCACTAGTGCCACCTGGGAAGCCCCAAATACTATGTAAATAGGTATGAATACAATATAAATGCTATGTAAATAGATGCCAACATGGCAAATTCAAGTTGTGCTTTTGGAATTTTATTTTTTTTCTTTCTTTTTGGCCATCCAGTGGGGCTTGCAGGGTCTTAGTTCCCTGACCAGGGATTAAACCCACTGCAGTGAAATGCCGAGTCCTAAACACTGGACAGCCAGGGAACTCCCTGGAGTGTTTTTTCCAATGTCTTTTAACCACAGTTGGTTGAATCCATGGATGTTGAACCAATGTATATGGAAGGTTGACTGAATTGCCACTTAGCTGGTGTTATAATTAAGTCTTCAAAACACAGAACATTCCACTGTTCTATCAAGCCAGTTGCTTCAGGATGGTAAAAAACATAGTTAGACTAGTGAATTCCATAGCATAGGCCCATTGCCACACTTCATTTGCTATGAAGTGAGTTTCTTGATCAGAAGCAAGGCTGCATACAAAACCATGTTGATGGTTAAGGCATCATGTAAGCCTATGGATGATAGTTTTGGTAGAAGCATTTCATGCATGTGTAAATGCTAAGTCATTTCTGTTGTGTCCAACTCTATGAGACCCTATGGACTGTAGCCCACCAGGGTCCTCTGTCCATGGGATTCTCCAGGCAAGTACACTGCAGTGGGTTGCCATGCCCTCCTCTAGGGGATCTTTACAACCCAAGGATCGAACCTGCATCTCTTATGTCTCCTGGCAGGTTGGTTCTTTACCACTAGTGCCACCTATGATGTGACATGCATTCCATGCAGGGAAGGAAAATCCATACCCCAAATAAGTATCTATTCCAGTAAGAATAAAGCACCACTTCGTCCATGATGAAAGCAGCCCAGTATAATCTACCTGCCACCAGAGAGCCAGCTGATGACCCTGGGGTTGGTAACTGTCAGAGACTCAGTAGTTGCTGATGCTGACGGATGGGGCACTTAGCAGGGACTGAGGTCAGCCTGGGTGAGTGGACATCCATGTTGCTGAGCTCACACATAACCTCCATCAATGCTACCGTGCCCACTTTTTCATGAGTTCATTAGGCAATGGCAGGAATACCTGGGGAAGGAAGCTGAAAATTACACATTTTAGTTAGTTAATTACACTTTGCCAAAATATTCTTGGTTTCCAGAGACAAGTGAGTATGCTGTAAATCATTGTATCATTTAGGAATTACATGTGGCTGCTCATAACAGTGACCTTTCAATAACAGTGACTTAAAAGATCTACAAGTTTATCTTTCTCTTTCATAAAAGAAGTCTAAAAATAGTCAATGCAGCCCTGGCATGGAGGACCCATAACCATCAGGAATCTAGTATTTGCCTCTCATTTGCTGTGATATCCTTAGCGAATGGTTTCTATCCACAAGGTTGCTTCATGATCAAACATAGAGCTCTAGTAATTTCATTAAACTCAAGGTTAAAAAGCACAAAGTGGGAAATGCAAAAGGAGTATTCATAAGTTGTCTATTTCCCTTTGCAGGAGATTTTCCAAAATTTCCTCCCAACAATTCCATCTATATCTTACTGGACAGGTTTTAGCCATGTGGCCAAACCTAGAAGGTTAGGTAATATACTTTTCTGGCTAGCTCTATTATCTCTCCAAATAAATTGGGGGATTTTTAACTGAGAGAGAAAGTCAGAGTGAATGTTATAATTGGCAACCAGTGATCTGAGAGAGCACTTTTTTTTTCTAATCAGCACTTTCCATTTGAGATGATGTGTGGTTCTAAGAATATATGCTTTTATTGCTGTAACAGAATTGAAGTGGATGAAACTGCCTCTAAATTCTTTATATCTAGTTACTCAGTGAATACCTTAATCCAGTTATGAAACCCATAAGACTTTATTTATTTATTTGTAAATTTTCCAAAATTCACTTTCTCAAATGAAAAAAGTGAATAATGGTGTGTTTTTTTTTTTGTAGTTTCTGTTTTCCTATGCTCTATTTTTGCCTTAATAACTATATACATATGGCCTATATATATATAGGCCTCCCAGGTGGTGCTAGTGGTAAAGAACCTGCCTGCCAGTTCAGGAGACATAAGAGATGTGGGTTCATTCCCTGGGTTGGAAAGATCTCCTGAAGGAGGGCATGGCAATCCACTGCAGTATTCTTGCCTGGAGAATCCCATGAACAGAGGAGTTTGGCAGGCTACAGTCCATGGGATTGCAGAGAGTCAGACACAACTGAAGCGACTTAGTGTGTATATATGGCTAAGCCACATTTGACATGAAAATGTTCAGATTCTTCCCCACTCCATCCCCACCAAGAAACTTACTCTACAAAAAGAGAATAACAGAAACTAAACAGCAGCCATACTAATGGATAATACCAGGTTACAAAATGAAGGGAAACCCCAATATCACCCCAACTCAGATGATATAGCAGGTTCAATGCTGAGCCTTTTCCTGGGCATCTACACCAGACAAGCTCCTCTGAGGGGACTTCAAAAATTGCTAGCTTCAAGTAGGGACAAAAATCTCATTTTTTATGAGCTTTTTCACGTTTTCCCCTCTTTTCTTCATTTATGAACAATGGTAAACAAGCTGTGACGGACTTGCCCTTTAAAGGTAATGATTCATTTTGGCATACCTTCCTTTTTTTTTTTAATAACCCTAAGCCCTGAGAAAATCAGCATAAGACCCCTGTGGGTGGGGCAGCCATCAAATAACTGTAATTTTCAGGTGATCATAAAACCTTCACTACTTAAGAGTATATACCACAAAAAAGAGAATTCATTTGAGCGATTTCTAAGCTTTTAAAAATAACCTCCCTCTTTGGAGAAATGTCTATTTAGTTCTTTGGCCCATTTTTTGATTGGGTCATTTATTTTTCTGGAATTGAGCTGCAGGAGTTGCTTGTATATTTTTGAGATTAGTTGTTTGTCAGTTGCTTCATTTGCTATTATTTTCTTCCATTCTGAAGGCTGTCTTTTCACGTTGCTTATAGTTTCCTTTGTTGTGCAGAAGCTTTTAATTTTAATTAGATCCCATTTGTTTATTTTTGCTTTTATTTCCAATATTCTGGGAGGTGGGTCATAGAGGATCCTGCTGTGATTTATGTTGGAGAGTGTTTTGCCTATGTTCTCCTCTAAGAGTTTTATAGTTTCTGGTCTTACATTTAGATCTTTAATCCATTTTGAGTTTATTTTTGTGTATGGTGTTAGAAAGACATACAGATGGCTAACAAACACATGAAAAGATGCTCAACATCACTCATTATCAGAGAAATGCAAATCAAAACCACAATGAGGTACCATTTCACGCCAGTCAGAATGGCTGCTATCCAAAAGTCTACAAGCAATAAATGCTGGAGAGGATGTGGAGAAAAGGGAACCCTCTTACTCTGTTGGTGGGAATGCAAACTAGTACAGCCACTATGGAGAACAGTGTGGAGATTCCTTAAAAAACTGGAAATAGAACTGCCTTATGACCCAGAAATCCCACTGCTGGGCATACACACCGAGGAAAACAAAATTGAAAGAGACACATGTACCCCAATGTTCATTGAAGCACTGTTTATAATAGCCAGGACATGGAAGCAACCTAGATGTCCATCAGCAGATGAATGGATAAGAAAGCTGTGGTACATATATACAATGGAGTATTACTCAGCCATTAAAAAGAATACATTTGAATCAGTTCTAATGAGGTGGATGAAACTGAAGCCTATTATACAGAGTGAAGTAAGCCAGAAAGAAAAACACCAGTACAGTATACTAACGCATATATATGGAATTTAGAAAGATGGTAATGATAACCCTGTATACGAGACAGAAAAAAAGACACAGATGTATAGAACAGTCTTTTGGACTCTGTGGGAGAGGGAGGGGGAGGATGATTTGGGAGAATGGCATTGAAACATGTATAATATCATATAAGAAACAAACCGCCAGTCCAGGTTCCATGCAGGATACAGGATGCTTGGGGCTGGTGCACTGGGATGACCCAGAGGGATGGTATGGGGAGGGAGGTGGTAGAGGGGGTCAGGATGGGGAACACGTATACACCCGTGGCAGATTCATGTTGATGTATTGCCGAGGTCCAGCCCCGGCTGATCCAGGGAGTTCGAAGCGGGTACGGCGTCGGCGAGGATCAGGATACAATAGCTTCAATTAGATATTAATTAGAGATATAAAGAGTAATAGAATGAGGATAGCTCAGTAGGAAAATTCAGTGGAGAAAAGAGGCTGAGTAGCTTGGTTTATGCGGGAGACCAATAAAACTTCAAGACAAGAAGCTTGCACCACTTACGTAGGCCGCAGGTGTCCTTCCGTTCTGCCGAAGGAGAGGAGACACTGAGGCCTCCCGGTCGGATCTTAGAAGCCCAGGCAAAGTTAGTAAACTTGGCGGGCTCCGCACTCCAGATGGAGACTCAGCCAGAGTTTGAGAGAGAGACATGGGGAGACCAGTCTTTCGAGGAACTGATCCCAATTCTTTATTTTCCAGAGTCTGTTTTTATACACTGAGATGTTATACAAAAGTCACGCGGGGTCAGCAGTCCTGACTTTTATTAAAGTCAGGTGCTTCATACAAATGTATACAGAGGTCATAGGGGTGTTACATCATCTTCTGGCCAGGGGGGCCTGCTGACAATGTACGACCCTCTCCTTGTGACAGCAGTCAGTCAACACTTATTTCTCCAGGGGTGATTATTCTTAAAACAGACGCCACCCAAATAAAGTTACATTCCTATAGGGTGAGGGTGTAGTGGGTTTTAGTTAAGGAAAGAATTTACTTGGCCTAAGGTCTAACGTGATTTATATCAAAGGTTAATACTTATTTCTTCTATATATTCATTAATGTGTATAAGGGCAGAGGAAGTGGAGACTTAGTAAACATTGGCTCAACAAATGAAAAACCCTTCACCAATACAATTTCTAATCAGCCCACTATACTTATACTAATAGTTTTCTAACTTCTCTAAAGAACCTGTTTTTAGAAGGTTTAAAGCATCTCATGCCTCTCACGGTTGGGAGGCTGTGAGCAATCACATGTGGCTGGACAAGCCTGTCAGGCAGGCTAGAGAACCTTCAGAGGAGTTTGTAGGTTAAAACACTCTTGTCACGCCCAGGAGTTTTTATCAACTGGAGCTCTAAGTTAACTCCTTCTCTGAAAGAGGTGGTGGGGGACAGCCCCCCGTAAAGTCAGAGGTGTAGGTGAGAGCACAAAGTAGTAAAGTAGGCAGGCTCTGGTTATGGGGGTAGATGCTCGAGAATTTCCAGGGGGACTCCTGAGGCTCGATCCCGCCTTTGCTTATGTCGAGCCTCCTTCCTCATGACCTTTGCCACGGGTGGAGGTCCTCCCGCCGGCTCCCCGCAATGTATGGCAAAACCAATACAATATTGTAAGTAATTAGCCTCCAATTAAAATAAATAAAAAAATAAATAAAATAAAATAAAAATAACCTCCCTGAGAAGAAAGCTATTTTAATTTAGGCTATTATTCATTTCTTCCTAAATATAAATTAATTATATCAGATGTTTTCTGCTTAACACATAAATGAAAAGCTTAGTGTCAGGGCTTAGGGTTTTGAATGAGATGATAGGATGAATGCTGAATAGGGAACAGGGAAGAAGGGGATGCAGAGCAGTTTTATAGGAAAAAGAGAAAAGAGGTAGGGTTGGATTGGATCCTGCATTTGTAGGACTAGGGAGCATGGTAAGTATACTAGGCAGCTAAAAACTAGTGTTAGCATGCAGAGTGCTTGGAGCAACATAAAAGATGACTCTACTGAAGAAACAAGAGGCTGATAGCACATACGCACAGGCAAAAGAGAGAGAAAAAGTTAAATGTGAAATTCTCAGCAATTGCACTGAGCTGACTCCCTTCCTTCCTCTCATTTATTTGTTTATTTGTTTATTGTTTCTTGGTTTTTCAAACTTTTTAAAATTGATAGTTAATTTACAATGTTGTGTTACTTTCTGGTATATAGCCAAGTGATTCAGTTATACCTACATATATGTATTATTTTCCATTATAGTCTATTACAAGACTTTGAATATAGTTCCTGTGCTATACAGTAGGTCTTATCGTTTATCTTTTATATACAGTAGCTTGCATCTGCTAGTCCTAAAGTCCTAATTTATGCCTCCCCACCACACTCCCCTCTGATAATCATAAGCTTGTTTTTTTATGTCTGTGAGTCTGTTGCTGTTTTGTAAATAAGTTCATTTGTATTATTTTTTACATTCCACATGAGTGATAGCATATATTTGTCTTTCTCTGTCTGAGTTACTTCACTTATTATGATAATCTCTATATCTATCTATGTTGCTACAAATGTCATTATTTCATTCTTTTTTATGTCTGAGTAATATTCCATTGTATATATGTACCAAATCTTCTTTATCCATTTATCTGTTAATGAACACTTAGGTTGTTTCCATATCTTGGCTATTATAAATAGTGCAGCTATGAACATTGGGCTGCATGTATCTTTTTGAATTAGAGGTTTTTTTTTTCATCATAATCTCTATTTATTTTAAATAGAGATTTTAAGTCTATTTTAGACTTAAAATCTGACCATTTCTTTGTATTTCCATCATTACCACCTTATTCTCCTGGATTACTGCAAAAGCCTGCTCATTGATCTCCTTGTTTCCTTCATTGTCCCCCAAAAAACAAACAGAACCATTCTTTTTAAATGAAATTAAAAAATTAAACAAAATTCAGAGAGTTCCCTGGTGGTCCAGTGGTTAGGACTTGGTGCTGTCACTGCCATGGCCCAAGTTCAGTCCCTCATCAGGAAACTAAGATCCCACAATCCAAACTGCCAAAAAAAAAAAAAAAATCAGATCATCACACTCTGCTTAAAATTTTCTGATGGCTTCTTTTGTCTTTCAGAAGCAAATCCTAACCGTGGTCTCTGAGATGGGCCCCTGGATTGCTCTTGACTTCATCTCCCAACTCTTTCCCTGGCTCAATCAACTCTAGGCACTCTGGTCTCCTCGCTGGGTCTGTAATATACAAACAGTTCCTGTTTTCTGGGTCTTTGCATCTATGATTCCCTGTCCCTAGAATGTTCCTCCTTCAGAAATCTTCATTCACTCACTTCCTCACTTGATTCGTATCTCTGCTAATAAGTCAGTTTTTTTACTGGGCTTTGCCTAAACACATGACCTAAAAAGACACAAGCACCATGCATTATCACATCTTATCTTTTTACCCTGCCATATGGTTCCTCATAGAACTTATCACAACTAGACATGGATACTTACTTATTGATTCATTGGCTACATTTTCTCACTGGGCAGCTTATTGCTTGTGAGCAGATTTCATGTCTGTTTCATTCTCTGCTATATAGAGAGCACCTAGAAAAATGCCTGGCACATGACAGTGGCTCAATAAATTTTTGTGGGATGACTATATAAATTGCATGAGGCCTCAGGAAGGTTTTGGGTAATTTTAGAGGAAAAGTTGAGACACTCTTACTATAAATGGAGTAAATTTTCAGCATCTCTACAATCAGAAGCTGAATGCTTTTGTTCTGACATAAGCGTTGATACTGCTTTGCTGAATCTCTGAAATAAGTGTTTCCATGGAACATTTAAAATGCTGACTATCATAGATTACATGAAAAATACTTCCATCCAATTACCTATAATCCTTCCTGGGACAATTATCAAATGTGCTTGTTAATATGAAATTTATCTTTCTGTTAAACATTTTGCTTTGGGTGTGATCATTTTGAATATAGAAGAAGTCATGTCTTTGTGCCAGACAAATCCCTTTTCAACCTCACTAATGATGAAAAATAATTTGTGTTCACATATGACACACTTTTAATTTGTGGAGTTCTGAAGTTTCCTAGATATTTAATACGGTTTTGACCCAGTTGAGGTTACAATTTATTTTGTACACTTTGTAACTGTTCATTCTCCCAGCTTGGTTTAGTATTTTCACATGAGTGTGGGTTTAGTCTGAATCTTACTTTGCACAAGCTATCTTGTGATGGCTATGTCATGTGTCAACTGGCTGAGGCTGAAGTCCATTTCCCAGAATTCATCATCTTGTTTGTTTCTAGTTAAGGTCGGCTGCAAAGAAGATTTGTAGGAGATTTGGAGGCTGGAAGGTAAGCTACAAAATGGCCATTTTGTAGCTCACACATGTTGTGGTTGATCTGCTGACTCAGCAGCTGGGCCTGCAAATGCTCTAGCTTAATCTGATCCTCCTTTGGCTTCTTCAACTCTCAGGCCAGGAGTATGTGTTTAGCTCTATTACAAAGAGTCTCCACCCCCCCCCCCCCCCCCCCGCCCACTCCTTCTGCTGGATACCTTCATGGCCAAGGTCAGAGGACACAGTAAGTGACACAAGTTGTAGCTCTTCCCTATGGGGTTCCAGCTCAAGTGTGTTGATTTCAGTCTGCTTACACTCTTCTCTTCCTGACTGCCTTCCTTATGGATTTGAAGCCCTAGTATCATATGTGGAGAAAACAGCCTTATAGAGACTGCTTAACCTGCTCCCACAATCATGTAAGACCAGTTTCATTAAAGAAATCTATCTCAGATAAATATAGATAATATAGATATAAGAATAGATATAGATATGGGTATGGATATGGATATGGATATGGGCTTCCCTGGTGGCTCAATCGGTAAAGAATCTGCCTGCAATGCGGGAGACCTGGGTTCAATCCCTGGGTTGGGAAGATCCCCTGGAGGAGGGCATGGCAACCCACTCCAGTATTCTTGCCTGGAGAATCCCATGGATGGAGGAGCCTTTGATACTCTATGGGGTCACAAAGAGTCGGACATGACTGAATGACTAAGCACAGCACACACATGGATATGGATGGGCTCCCCAGGTGGTGCAGTGATAAAGAATCTGCTTGCCATTTCAGGAGACACAAGAGATGCAAGTTCAATCCCTGGGTTGGGAAGATCTTCTGGAATAGGAAACAGCAACCCACTCCAGTATTCTTGCCTGGGGAATCCTATGGACAGAGAAGCCTAGCGAGGTTGCAGAGTCAGACATGACTGAGCAACTAACTCTTCACTTTTAGTCTGTGACTGCTGACCTTATAAGAGACAGAAATTTAGACACAGGGAGAATATGAAGTCATGATGAAGGCAGAGACTGGAGTGATGCAGCTACAAGCCAATGAATGCCAAGGACTGCTGGCGACCCTCAGAAGCTAGGGGAGAGGTATGGACCAGATTCTTCTTCACGGCTTCCAGAAGGAGCAAACCTTTATAACACTGTGCTTTTATGCTTTAAGACTCCAGAATACGAGGGGATAAAATTTTCTGTTGTCTTAAGCCACCCAATTTGTGGTACTTTGTTGTAGCAACCCTAGGAAACCAGTATGATTGCCAAAGACAAGGTGGCATAGCTACTATGATGGGCAGTGACATCAAAGCAGTAATCAGAATGGTCTAACTTGGAGAGATAGTTGGTATTGACTAGTGGATCATGGTATATCTAGAAAAGAAATAGATGGGCAGTTTATTAAATTCTTAATTGATCTGTATAAGCCTAATAGTTCTAGGGCTAGTGAACAAAAGGCCAAATTGAATCCCCCAAATATCAGAGCTCCTCAATTAATTCCAAAATTTGAGCCAGTTCACAAAACTACAATCTTTGAATGAAGGAGAGACCATGTCCCCTTGAGAAAATTGCCTGCTATGCTGGCAAATACCTATATTGCTAACCTTCTTCCTAGGAAAGAAGGATTTCTTCTTCTGGATTTCTTTCTTCCCCAAAGAAACCTGAAGTAATTTACCATTTATTAGGGTGACTGTGCATTTGGAAAAGGGAAATAGCCAAGACTGAAGGGAATTACTGAACACTGGTGCTGAACTGACACCAATTCCTGGAGACCAAAAATCTTTCTGTTGCCTTCAAAGCCAGAGTAAAGACTTATATAGTCAAAGGTCAGGTGATCAATGGAGTTTTGGCTCACCTCCAACATGCAGTGGTCCCAGTGAGTACTCATACCCACCATGGAGTTATTTCTCCATTTTCAGAATGTATAATTTGAATAGATGTACTCAGCAACTTTCAGAATCACCACATTGGTTCTCTGACACATAAAGAGAGGACTATTGTGGCAGGAAAGGCCAAGAGGAAGCCACTAAAACTGTCTCTAACTATAAAAATAGTAAACCAAAATCAATAATTCATCCCTGGAGGCATTGCAGAGATTCATGAAACCATCAAGTCTTTGGGTGTGGGTAGGACCTGTGACTTGCTTCTAGGAAATAGGATATATAAAAGGAGATGAGATGTCATTCACTTGATTTGGTTATGTTATATAGCAAAGGTGATGGAATGTTATTCCCACTATTAGATTACATCTTGGCTGTTTAGATGTACAGTACTCTCATTCTCGGAGAAGGCAATGTCACCCCACTCCAGTACTCTTGCCTGGAAAATTCCATGGACGGAGGAGCCTGGTGGGCTGCAGTCCATGGAGTCGCTAAGAGTCGGGCACGACTGAGCGACTTCACTTTCACTTTTCACCTTCATGCATTGGAGAAGGAAATGGCAACCCACTCCAGTATTCTTGCCTGGAGAATCCCAGGGACAGAGAAGCCTAGTGGGCTGCCGTCTATGGGGTTGCACTGAGTCGGACACGACTGAAGTGACTTAGCAGCAGCAGCAGCACTCTCATTCCGGGCTTGAAGAAGCAATATGACATGTTGTAAACTTTCTATAGAAAGGATCACATGGCAGGAAACTGCAGATGACCTTAAGACCTGAAGACAACTTCCAGCCAGCAAAAAGATAGATCCCTCAGTCATATAACCTGAAGGAAACAAATTGTACCAACAAGCTCAATGAGGTTTGAAGCAGATTCTTTCCAGTCAAAGCTCCACATAAGAATATAGCTTGTCCAAAATCTTGACTGAATCCTTGTGAGACCCTGAGCAGAGAATTGAGGTAAGCTGCATCTAGACCCCAGACCCACAGGAACTCTGAGATAAAAATGTGTGTTATTTTAAGCCAGTATTTCAAATGGTAGTTGTAGGCATTTGAAAATCCAAAATTGCCTTCTGAAAGTTGAACGAAATACTGTGTCTGAAAAGAAAAGAAACTAAGCAAACGATGATGGCTGAGAGGCCAAAAAGCTGAGGAGAGCTTCTAGAAGTTTTATAGGATTGAGGGAGTAATTAAAGTTCAGAGGCTGTGCAGGAGAGACCCTGCTAAACACCACTACCTTTTAAGCTGGGATTCCTAAAGACCTCTAATTCAAGAAATAATGGTGGATGGCAAATAGTCCTTCCTTCAGAATGACTGAAATCCAGCTTTGAAATAGCTCAATATCTAATTGGTCAAGGTGACAAATCCCAGCTGTAACTGCTTTACAGAAACAAAGTCAAATCCTCACTGAAGGAAGAAAACAATCCAAAGCTTCAAATTAGCTCTACAGTTTTTCATACCCTGTGGACAATATGCAATGAAAGCAGGAAAATAGACAAGGAGAAATATTAAACAGTAGGAACACAGCTTCAGGAGAATCAGATTTTGGAATGATCAAACACTAAAATAAATGTTATTAATACATTCAGAGATTACAGTAGAGAACTACAAACTATAAATAAAAAATAATCCAATGGAAACATTATAACATAAAAATATAATATCTAAAATAAAAAACACAATAGGTACATTTAAGAGGAGATTACATATAGCTGATGAAAAATTATAAAGTTAGAATATAGAAGAAATAAAGAGTTTTAAAAAGTGAACATGTAAGTAATTCTAGGGCTTCCCTGGTGTCTCAGACATTAAAGAATCTGCCTGCAATGTGGGAGACCTGGGTTTGATCCCTGGGTCAGGAAGATCCTCTGGAGAAGAGAATGGCAACCCACTCCAGTATTCTTCCTGGAGAATTCCATGGACAGAGGAGCCTGGTGAACTACAATCCATGGGGTCGCATAGAGTCAGACATGACTTAGTGACTAACACTTTTACCTTTTTTTTCAAGCAATTCTAAATGAATATAGAATGTGTAAAACTCTATCATTAATGTCCAAGACTTTCAAATTTCAAATTAAGATACATTTTGATGATAGAAAAAAAGAAAGTAAGAGATGTTTTGGTTAGCATCCATAGGTTATGTGGCAGTAACAGACAATTTCCAAAGTCTTAATGGATTAACAAAACAATTTGTCTCACATTACATATTGGCTATGGTAGCTCTGGATTGGCTTTGGTTCCTCTTTATATATTGTCTTCATTTCAATATCCACAATATAAGCAACTACTATTTGAATCATACTATTCTCATGTTAGAACAAAAAGAGCAATGGCAGAATTTTTCAGTGGTTTTAAAGTTTCTGCTTCGATATCACATAAAATCATGTCCACTTAAATTCTTTTGGTCAATGTACATTGTATAGCCAAACCTTGGGTCAATGTTCAAGACAAATCAACACAGGGAGGTACTTCAAATCATATGACACTGGGCAGGATTATATGATCTTTTATTAAGAATAAGTAAGTAAGTAAGTGAAAATCGCTGCTGCTGCTGCTGCTGCTAAGTCACTTCAGTCGTGTCCAACTCCTTGCGACCCCATAGACGGCAGCCCACCAGGCTCCCCCCATCCCTGGGATTCTCCAAGCAAGAACACTGGAGTGGGTTGCCATTTCCTTCTCCAATGCAGGAAAGTGAAAAGTGAAAGTGAAGTCGCTCAGTCGTGTCTGACTCTTAGCGACCCCATGGACTGCAGCCTACACGTCCAACTCTTTGCAACCCCATGGAATAGTCCATGGAATTCTCCGGGTCAGAAAACTGGAGTGGGTAGCCATTCCCTTCTCCAGGGGGATCTTCCCAACCCAGGGATTGAATCCAGGTCTCCCGCATTGCAGGAGGATTCTTTACCAGCTGAGCCACCAGGGAAGCCCAAGAAAACTGGAGTGGGTAGCCTATCCCTTCTCCAGTGAATCTTCCCAACCCAGGAATTGAACCAGGGTCTCCTGCATTAAAGGAGGATTCTTTACCAGCTGAGCTACCAAGGAAGCCCATATAAATACAGAAGTCAAAACATGTTTTTAAATCTGAAAAAATACAATCTACCAGAGTACAAATAAAATTAATGTATTCCAAGGTCCTTATATTTTCAAAGAAGTGGGAAAACATCTGATTTATATTATAACCTAATAAATAAGGATCCATGTTTTAATTTCTAGTGTAATCTTGAAAAGTAAAAGAATGTATAAATAATAAGGTAATTAGAAGAGAAATAGAGTAACAGGAATATTTTATTAATGCAAAGAAAGTAAAAAAAGAAAAAAGAAGATAACATTATGGACTCTGTAGAAAAGCAAGCATGATGGTAGATTTCCATGCAGGTATATTAAATGAATTATATTAAATTAAATGATATAAATATTGTAGAGATTATCAGACTGGATAAAAAGCAAACCCCTACCATATTCTGTTTATAATATAAGAATGAAAAAAAATTTGAAAGGAGAGGTCAGAAAAATATATATACAACAAGTTACTACAAGAAATCTGATGTAAATGTACTAATAATCAGACAAAGTAAACTTTTAGGCAAAAAGCATTCCTTAGAGACATTTTATTCTTAAATAAGAGTTGATCTACCATAAACCTATGACAATTCTAGATTTGTCTGTCTCATAACATACTTCCCAAACATACAGAGCAAAAGGTAACAGGATAAAATGAAGCCACTGCCAAATTCTAAAGAACTATAGTAAATCTTAATTCACTTTTCTCAGTTACTGCAAAGCCAAGTTTACGAATTATATTATTCAAGTCTTCTATAGACTTGCCAGCATATTGTCTACTTTTTCTATTGCTAATTTGAGTTCAACATATTTAAGTATGGGATTTTTTTTTCCATATCTTTTATAATTTTTTAGAGTTGAGCTAATATGAACTAGGAAAAGTATATCAAAGCCCCCTAATAATAATCTAATTTTCTGTATTTTTCTTACATTTATTGTAACTTCTATTTCATTTATGATTAAAAAATATCTGGTATAGAAATACTCATAGATGTTACATCTGCATTAAACAAGTATTACTTAGAAATTGTTTGATTTTGAGAAGCTGAGATATCTTTCTTAATATTATTTTAAGACTGATTAAAATTTTATTTATCACATAAAAATGTCTGGAGGCAGGGGGTCAGGACTAGTAAGAAGGGCGTTTAAAGTCATTAATTACTGGTCTAATTAAAAAGAAAACTACTTGACCTGTGTGCAGAAATCACAAAACAAAGAAAGATAAAACATAATCAAAAAAACAAATTATAAATCAACTATACTCCAATAAAATTTTTAAAAAACAAATTAATAACATGTGTTGTATCAAGCATTGACTTAAAGGCTAAAAGTTAAAAACAAATTTGTCTATAATTCAAACAATGTACAAGCAGTGCAATATTGTTTTAAAAAAATCTTAAAGCAGGAGATGGAAAATAAGCTGTCAATAAAAAGGAAATATGACAAATAAAAATAAATATTAGAAGTAAATGAAAATGTTACAGAGGAAAATATTACATCCAATGCCACTAAAACTGGAATAAACAATATTTGAAACCACAGTCAGGGACATGTAAATTAAGCTTCCAAAAAAATCACACAAAATGAGATTACAAAGAAATAACATATAAAATTATTATAAAAAGATGATAGATATGTAGAGATGAAAGAAAAGGGAAATAGATAAGATGAAAAAATATTCAAAAATTTAATAAAAGTGGTTTTGAAATAAAAGTTTGACTCTGATGATCAAATTAGATTGACTATTTCCTCAGAAAAGTTCCTGGTGAAGCTATTGATATTCAAAGATTAAGAAAAAGTGTTCCAAAGGAATATTAGAAAAAAATCAACGTACAAAAGGGAGAATAATTATGCTGCTTTGAGATTTCTCTACAGGATATTACTTACCAAGATAATTAGAAGAATTCAAAGAAATAATGTAATTATACTAGTCTTGGATTGGCACCAGGGCATTCATAAACTTACTGAAATTCTATTCAAAATATTGTTTGTGCACATATATGCAAATTTTCTAGGATGAGAACAAATGGATTTTTACCTGATTAACAAAGAGATGGCAAATAAATTAAAAATCACAGCTGTAGGGCATGTTTTCCCAGTAGAGGATTTCATTTTTCTAGTAGTCCATGGAAAGAGTACTGTGTCCATGAGTTGACTGCAAGGTTTTTGCCTGTGACGTGGGAGACCTGGGTTCTATCCCTGGTGAGGAAGATCCCCTGGAGAAAGGAATGGGTACCCACTCCAGTATTCTGGCCTGGAGAATTCCATGGACAGAGGAGCCTGGTGGGCTACAGTTCATGGGGTTGCCAAGAGTTGGACAGGACTGAGCGACTAACAATTTCTTTTTTCATGTGTGAGTTTCCATTCAAATTGTGTCTGCAATTAATGTGAATAGCATATTTTGTATAATGTGGTTGATTATCTTATAATTGAACATTCATCTATTTCAATGCATATTTGCATTTGTGCTTAGGTGACCACTTTGCACAGAAGGATCATAAAGTGACAGCATTTAAGTTCTAATATGCTAGTAAGCACATTCTTTGCTCTTTTTCACCTTTCATAATGTCACAAATGACAGCTTTCTAACAGCTACCTTTGTGTAGATATTGATTTCCTAAAACAATGATGAATGGAGAAAAAATTCTAGACTCTTGCTTTTAAAAAATATTACTGTATGTGAGTATTCAGTTTTGACGTAAGCTACTTATTTACATGAGTCCAATGTGACATCCTGTAAATGACTCTGTACTTTGGAGCAATGTTCTATTTTAATTGTCTTGGGCTCATGGAAAAAGACAGAAGCAAAATTAATATGTGAATGGCCCATTCATATGATGAAAGGACTAAATGATATTCTAAGAAGCTATAAAATAAAAGGCCTCAAAATTGTTTAAACAGAGAAAACAGCCATCATATGACAACTAAACATTTGTATGTATTATAACAATTGTGAGCACTGGTTTGACTTCAACAAAAAAAATTATCTGTTATATAAAATTAACAATTTTTATTTAAATTTTATTGGTTTGTAATGTGATTAATTTCACTTTTAATTTAGATTTTATAATTGTATAAGGGATAATAGCATAAGGAGTTCATTCTTAGGTTTACATCTATATGTATTTATAGGTCATTATAATAACATTAAAAAGAGTTCCTGTCATCACTATGGATGAGCAAAAAAAATTTCTTTTCACTTTGTAAGTGTAAAAAAATTCCCGTACAGAGCATAATTCACCCAAACTGCTCATTGTCTCCATCTCAGTATGGCTTTGCTGCAGGCAGGCTGCCTTTATTCTCTAACTACACCAACTCCACTCATCTGTCTCAAACCATGGGAGATGGAGAGTCATACTCCAGCCAATCAGGGTCATTCTTGAATAGGACTATTATTGATTTGTTGTTCAAAACTCAAATCAGGGACTTCTCTATTGGTCCAGTGACTAAGACTACATACTCCCAATGAAGGGGGCCTGGGTTCCATCCCTGGTCAGGGAACTAGATCCCACATGCCTCAGCTAAGAGCTCACATGCTTCAAGAGTAAAGATCCTATCAGATGTAACTAAAAGATTCCACATGCTGCAAGGAAGATGGAAGATCCTGTGTGGTGTACCTAAAACCCAATGCAGCCAAATAAATGAAGAAATAATTTTTAAAAATTCAAAACAAACAAATCCCATAATTCCATATTTACATAGTAGAAAATTAACAAATGCCTGAAAAGTTAGTCTTCTATGTTTTGTTTTATCCTGTGCTGTGCTGTACTTAGTCATTCAGTCGTGTCCAACTCTTTGCAACCCCGTGGACTGTAGCTCGCCAGGCTCCTCTGTCCATGGGGATTCTCCAGGCCAGAATACTGTAGTGGGTTGCCATGCCCTCCTCCAGGGGCTCTTCCCAACCCAAGTATTCACCCCAGGTCTCATGAATTGCAGCAGATTCTTTACCATCTGAGCCACCAGGGAAGCCCATTTTAGTCCGAGTTCCCTAGAAAATAGAGCACAAAGGCATGACGTTTACATGTTTGCTTTTGAGGTAGAGTGCACTTTTAGTGAATGAAGAATGAGGGAAAAGGAAATTTCAGTCAAGGAAGGAGAAAAAAGTAAGACAGGATGATGTGTTACCAAGATGCTCATAGCTGTACAGGAAAACCGGCTGATGATTGGTTGTGTAGGATAGCGGTCCCCAGCCTTTTTAACACCAGGGACCAGTTTTGCAGAAACAATTTTTCCACAGACCAGGGGTTGGGGGGATGGTTTCAGGATGGTTCAAACATATCTACTGTGCACTTTATTTCTATTATTATTACATCAGCTCCACATTCGGTCATCAGGCGTTAGATCCCAGAGGTTGGGGAGTCTTCATGTAGCATACTTTCAGAATGGATGTGTGGAATCCCTGCTTTCCTGAACTGTTTGGTTTTGTTTGAAAGAGAGGATGGGCAATCAATTTATCTGCCATTTCCTTTCTATCTCCTGTCTCATTAGTCAAAGTTCACCTCATGGGACATTAACACCCCCATGTGACCCCACTAGACAGTAACTGGAGAAGGCAGAGTCTGTGTGTGTCCAGGAGATCAAGCTGGAGTCTTGAAACCATTGTGGCTTTTTCTAGGTTGAACATGATGGTGGCTCAATCCTTGCCCTCAAAGGCAGGGGAGATAATCTATGGTGTCAAGAGACAAGGAGCCTGTGCTGGAACAGAACACATACCTCCAATATCTGATATCATAGAGCTCAGGGTTCAGAGGAAGAAAGAAGCTACTTTTTAAAAACATGTTTCTAAAATATTTACTGTGAATATCATGTGGTTGCCTGTGCCTGTGCGTGCAAAGTCACTTCTGCTGTTTCCGACTATTTGTGACACAATGGACTGGAGCCTGCCAGGCACCTCTGTCCATGGGGATTCTCCAGGCAAGAATACCAGAGTGGGTTGCCATTTCTTCCTCTGGGGGAATCTTCCTGACCCAGGAATCAAACCCATGTCTCTTCTGTCTCTTGCACTGGAGGCAGGTTCTTTACCATGGAGCCACCTGGGAAGCCCTTAGGGTAGTTTGTTATACAGCAAAAGCTAACTAATATGTTTTGTACCTAAAACATAGCTTATTTTCCCTCTTTTCTCAATTGATAGTCACCTTTCAAATTTACAATGTCAATTAAAATGTTGGTCCCCCTTCCCAAATAAATACAAAATAAATTGTATTTTTTTGAAGGGAAGACCAGCTACCAGGAATTTCAACTGGCATTTTAATATGTTCCATGACCACAGATGAAACTTTTTCTTCACAAATTTTCCTTTTACTTTATAGCAGAGAAGAGTTGTTTAGCACAGAGAAAAATATTTATGCTTTTTGAGAATACCAAGGAATTGTGTTTTCTGCAAAATGTATGATCTCTTTCTCCTCCTTAAACATCTACATAAGGTTTTTTGGAGGTTTTATGTCAAAAAAAATTATTGACATATTTTATGAATCAAATCTCATTAATCCTAATCTTCTGACTATACTCAGAGCCAGAAGCCTTGGAAACTCTACATTCTCATTCAAGTAGTACCTGATCTGGGAAGTCCAACTGAACTAAGAATCTCAGAGATGAAATAGTTAGTTCAAGCTTGCTTTACTTTAGACTAATATATTGGTACTTCCTTGATGGCTCAATGATAAAGAACCCATCTGCTAATGCAGGAGACAGTGGTTCAATCCCTGGTCCAGGAATATCCCCCATGTGGTGGAGCAGCTAAGCCCATGAACTACAACTATTGAGCCTGTGCTCCAGAGTCTGGAAGGCACAACTACTGAGCCCACATGTCGCAGTAACTGAAGCCCATGCACCCTAGAGCCCGTGCTCTGCAATAAGAGAAGCCACTGCAATGAAAAGCCTATGCGTCACAGCTAGAGAAAAGCCCACACAGCAACAGACTCAGCATAATCAAAAATAAATAAAATTATTTTAAACCAATATATTAATTATAACTAATACATTAACCTATTGGCAGTGGAATCTAAGTCAGTGCAGAATTGCCAGTAGCATTGCACTAGTTCAGAAAAAAAATTGAATATTTTCTTCATAAACTGCCAGGTAACTACCATTTAGGGAAGATGAAATAGGAAAGGACAGTTCTTTTAAATACCAACTGCAGAAATTCTGCATGGTATCCTGCCAACAAGGAAATAGAATACATGATTTGGGGGATCAGCATTTCTTGTTTCATAGTGGAGCTCTCAAAATTAATGTTTTTAAAGACTTACAGATTCAGAAATAAAAAGTATTTTACAGATATGATGATTATGATTAGTTTGAAAGAAAATATTATATATGCTCCTTAAAATGGGATAAAAAAAGAGCTTTTATTTCTAGTTGGATGAAGAACAAGAAATCTACATATAATAAGAAAAGAGTCATGTGGTATTTGCTATAAATATACTTATTTATTATCCTTTTGTTATTTGTTTTGTTGGTCAGCTTTAAGCCATGAAAAAGATAACACACACCTAGGGAAATAATGAGAAGGGTTAATGTCAGCCCATATAATTTTGTTTATTAAATTGGTACCAAGCTTTCCATTTAAAAGCACATGTTCTCACAACTGCAGATAATTCAATTGTGCACCTTGAGATCAGTCTATTATATACCAACTACAGTGAAAATAAAGGAAAAGAATGGCTATCCTCCAGATAGAAAAAAAATCAATTAACTGAGCAGCCTGCAATTCTTCGACATTACTAATCTTTCCACGTAGCCTCAGCAGGATTCTTTTAGAAATGAGTACACTTTCCAACAATTATCCAAACCTCCCCAGCAAGTCACATCCACTAGTGCAGTGAAAAATTCAAGAAGGTAAAGATTCCTCTATACTCCAATGGTTATTAATATATTTTTTTCTGGAAGACAAAAAGGTACTCCTTTAGAAACAAACAGATCTTTTTCTAATAAGTGGCTCTACTATGAAACAAATGTTTTCTGCAGTGTACACTGACTTCCCAAATCAGCTAGTTTATCAGAATGCATGTGTGTGTGTGTATTTGTGTACATGCAAATAGAGATAGTTAGAGAATGAAATACAGACCTTTTTTTTCTGAAGAGATTTAAATACATATTCTGAAAAATGTCAATGGTAAATAGACGCAATTAAACTTTAAATATGATTTAATTCAAATAATTTTGCATGCTAAAAAGCATGTTGCTTTTCAGAATAGACATAGGAAGTTATTATGATCATGTAATCTCTTGCTAGCCCCCTCGAAATCAGGGGTAGCCTCATTCTTACAAAAGAGGAAAAGCAGAATTATAAACCCAAAGAAGAGTTGAAGGAGATTTAAATAGCTGCACATTAAATAATGATAAAAGTTTTCACTGATAATCTTGTTAGGCTGAAGATAATCAGTTTATGGGGAGTGTAATTATTTAACAATAGGAATCATTGACATTCATTCAACAAATATTAGTGAATTACTGCAATTTACCAAGCACTTTTCTAGGCACTGAGTATGTTGTAGGGGTATAAATAAGCTCCTGCTCTTATAAAGAGTACATTCTGAAATAGAGAAACAGGAATTGAACAAGTAAATATAATAAATTCCAATATGGATGAAGAAAATAAAACAGGGTAATGACACAGTGACTAAAACAGGGTAGGGCTGAGAACTGGTTACTTTATGTCTCATGTTAAAACAAAGCTTTGTTGAGAAGGTAACATTTATTTCAAGGCCTGAATGATGAGAATCTTCAGTTCAGTTCAGTTCAGTTGCACAGTTCTGTCCGACTCTTTGTGACCCCATGAACCACAGCACGCCAGGCCTCCCTGTCCATCACCACCTCCCAGAGTTCACCCAAACCCATATCCTTTGTGTCAGTGATGCCATCCAACCATCTTATCATCTGTTGTCCCCTTCTCCTCCTGCCCCCAATCGTTCCCAGCATCAGGGTCTTTTCAAATGAGTCAGCTCTCCGCATCAGGTGGCCAAAGTATTGGAGTTTCAGCTTCAACATCAGGCCTTCCAATGAACACCCAGAACTGATCTCTTTTAGGATGGACTGGTTGGATCTCCTTGCAGTCCAAGGGACTCTCAAGAGTCTTTTCCAATACCACAGTGCAAAAGCATCAATTCTTCAGCACTCAGCTTTCTTCACAGTCCAACTCTCACATCCATACATGACCACTAGAAAAACCATAGCCTTGACTAGACGGACCTTTGTTGATAAAATAATGTCTCTGCTTTTTAATATGCTGTCTAGGTTGGTCATAACTTTCCTTCCAAGGAGTAAGTGTCTTTTAATTTCATGGCAATCACCATCTACAGTGATTCTGGAGCCCAGAGAAATAAAGTCAGCAACTGTTTCCACTGTTTCTCCATCTATTTCCCATGAAGTGATGGGACCGGATGCCATGATCTTAGTTTTCTGAATGTTGAGCTTTAAGCCAACTTTTTCACTCTCCTCTTTCACTTTCATCAAGAGGCTCTTTAGTTCTTCTTCAGCTTTTGCCATAAGGGTGGTATCATCTGCATATCTGAGGTTATTGATATTTCTCCCACAATCTTGATTCCAGCTTGTGCTTCCTCCAGCCCAGTGTTTCTCATGATGTACTCTGCATATAAGTTAAATAAGCAGGGTGACAATATACAGCGTTGACATACTCCTTTTCCTATTTGGAACCAGTCTGTTGTTCCATGTCCAGTTCTAACTGGTGCTTCCTGACCTGCATATAGGTTTCTGAAGAGGCAGATCAGGTGGTCTGGTATTCCCATCTCTTTCAGAATTTCCCACAGTTTATTGTGATCCACACAGTCAAAGGCTTAGGCATAGTCAGTAAAGCAGAAAGAGATGTTTTTCTGGAACTCTCTTGCTTTTTCCATGATCCAGTGGATGTTGGCAATTTGATCTCTGGTTCCTATGCCTTTTCTAAAACCAGCTTGAACATCAGGAAGTTCACGGTTCATGTATTGCTGAAGCCTGGCTTGGAGAATTTTGAGCATTACTTTACTAGTGTGTGAGATGAGTGCAATTGTTCAGTAGTTTGAGCATTCTTTGGCATTGCCTTTCTTTGGGATTGGAATGAAAACTGACCTTTTCCAGTCCTGTGGCCACTAATGAGTTTTCCAAATGTGATGGAATTTGAGTTGAGCTATTTCAAATCCTAAAAGATGATGAGAATGAGGCAGCCATATAAAAAAATCTGGAGTTTAACTATGTCTCATTTGTTTATTTTTGTTTTTATTTCCATAACTCTGGGAGACTGATTGAAACAGATATTGCTGCAATTTATGTCAGAGTGTTCTGCCTGTTTTTCTCTATGAGTTTTATGTTGATAGTATCTGGTCTTACATGTAGGTCTTTCATCCATTTTGAGTTTATTTTTGTGTGTGGTGTTAAAGAATATTCTAATTTCATTCTTTTTACATGTGGCTGTCCAGTTTTCCCAATACAGAACAGTATGGAAGTTCATTAAAACACTAAAAGTAGAGCTACCTTATGATCCAGCAATCGCACTCCTGGGTATATATCTAGAGAAAAACTTGGTTCAAAAGTAAACACATACACCCTAATGTTCACTGCAGCACTGTTCACAATAGCCAATACATGCTGCTGCTGCTGCTGCTAAGTCGCTTCAGTCGTGTCCGACTCTGTGTGACCCCATAGACAGCAGCCCAACAGGCTCCCCCGTCCCTGGGATTCTCCAGGCAAGAACACTGGAGCGGGTTGCCATTTCCTTCTCCAATGCATGAAAGTGAAAAGTGAAAGTGAAGTCGCTCAGTCGTGTCTGACTTTTAGGGACCCCATGGACTGCAGCCTACCAGGCTCCTCCATCCATGGGATTTTCCAGGCAAGAGTACTGGAGTGGGGTGCCATTGGCTTCTCCGAGCCAATACATGGGAGCAGCCTAAATGTCCATCCACAGATGAACAAATAAAGAAGATGTGGTACATATACACAATGAATATTACTCAGCCATTAAAAAGAATGAAATAATGCCATTTGCAACAACATGAATATACCTGGGGATTAACATACTCAGTGAAGTAAATCAGACAAAGAAATGCAAGTATCATATGGTATCACTTATGCAGAATCAAAAAAAATGGTACAAATGAACTTATTTACAAAGCAGATTTACAGATTTAAAGAATGAACTTATGGTTATCAGGGGAGAAGGGTGGGGAGCAGGAATATTGAGAGTTTGGGATTGACATGTACACACTGATATATTTAAAACAAATAACCAAAAAAGACCTACTGTATGTAGCACAGGGAACTCTGCTTCATTTTCTGTAATAACCTAAATGAGAAAAGAAGTTGAAAAAGAATAGATACGTATATGTATCTATGTATATATATGTATAACTGAATCACTTTGCTGTACATATGTACATCTGGAGCTTAGAGTTTTAGGTAGAAGGAATAACAATGTTTGAAATAAACCTCCTAAGGCCAAAGATTAGAAAGGCCAGTATAGCTGGGGTTTGGTGAACTGAGACTGGTTCATGTTGGGCCACTGATAATCATGATAAGGAACTGAGATTTTAAGTACACCGAAAGGCATGTAAAGCTATTCAGCTGGGGAGAAACATAATATGACAAGTTTTTAAAAGATCAATCTGGTAGTTATATTAGAAGTGGAAATGGAAGGAGTGAGCCCAGTTAAGAGTTTATTATAATAGAACAGAGGAGGGATATTAGTGGCTTGTTCCAGGGTGGAATTTGTAAGGGGTGTATATATTGGAAATGGAAAAAGTAGATGGATTGTGGGTGTAAAGTGGGAATAGAGTCAACAGGACAAGGGGACAGATTTGATATGGGTGACAAAGATGACTTTTAGATTTTCAGTTTACACCATTCAATAAGAGACGAGATACTAAAAGTGGATCACATTTGGGGTTGTAGAGTTTGGAGATTATAAGTATTTTGTTGAACTTGTTGAATTTGACATATCTTTGAGCCATTGAAATGGGGAAGTTGAGTAGAAAATTGGACATGTAGACCTGGGACTCAAAGAAGTCTGGACAAAAGGACTAGTAAGATCACCCTTATCCCTTGGCCCCAACACCACTATCCACAGAAGGATTCAAGATAGACCTACAGAGCATTGGTTTCTGGTAAATTTCTCTTCTTGACCTGACACAATTCTTGGTAATGAATAAAATAGGTCCCTAGGGCTCAGGGTGCTCCAGGTAGGACAATATCTACAACACAGCTTGACACTGTCAGGGCCATTGATATCAACTATCAGTCTCAATAGAACTAAGACCAATCTAACTTCTTCTAAGAGACCAATTTAGAACTAAATAATCCTTTTTTTCACACATCCCATCAACCTCCCTCCCATCCCTGTTTTCATCAGCTACTACCAGAAATCCAAATTCTCAGACTTTTGCCCCATCTAGCTCTGTATGTGGTAAGTCTGATCTCATCACCTACATGTTCCTGATCCCCAGTCCTATATCCTCTGAGACTCGTGGCTTGTTATCAGCAAAATTCCCCATATCCTTTTCTTCATTTCTTAATGTTCCCTTCACCTTCTTGTTCTTTCTTTATTTTTGTCTGTGCTGGGTCTTCTTTGCTTTGCATGGGCTTTCTCTAGTTGCAGTGAACAGGGGCTAGTCTTTGTTGTGGCGTGCAGGCTTCTCATTGAAGTGGCTTCTCTTGCTGTGGAGCACAGGCTCTAAGTGAATGGACTTCAGTAGTTGTGGCTCTCAGGTCCTAAAGCACTCAGGCTTCAGTAGTTGCAGCATGTGGGCTCTGTAGTTACAGCTGGAAGGCTCTAGAGTGCAGGCTTAGTAGTTGTGGAGCATGGGCTTAGTTGCTCTGTGGCATGTGGAATCGTCCTGGACCACGGATCAAACCCATGTCCCCTGCTATGGCAGGCAGATTCTTATCCACTACACCACTAGAAAAGTCCTTGCCTTCTTGTTCTAATCATATTCTGGCTCTTTCCTAAGAACAATGCCTCCTTTGCAGCCCTTTTAAATGCTACTTATAGGACCTTGAGGCAGTATAGGTGCCCTAGTTGCTCTACAATTATTTTATCTTCATTCTGTATCAAAAACCACAGGTCTTTAAACTGCATTACCCTATGCCTCATTCTATTAGAAGTTGTCACATATTGCACTCTTGGTTACTCAGCCAAATTCACGATGAAGGATATCCTTCAACTTAACTTGAGACATTACAAGCTCTCATAACCCTTCTGTGTTTCCAAATTACTAATCTGGTACCCTGATTCCATCTATTTCAAAATCTTATCAGGATTCCAACCCATTGACCAAGTTGATGCTTATCTTATGCTTCATCTTACTTGTAGAGTTGCTGTGCTACTTTTTATGATGCCTATTTCCTACCTTTTTTCATCTGCTCCAACCCTCCAATATATCCACATTCTTCTTTATTCTCATTACATCTATCATTTATTCTGCCATAATATTTTCTCTGTTACCTGTATAAATGAATAAATAATGACAACCCCTATACTTATACCTTGAATCCCCTTTCTCTGTACCACCTGAGGTCTTTGCTCTGGAAATTAACCTCTTTCTACAGAATCATTTCCCTCATCATATAAACTTTCTGTAAAATATTCTACTTTAGACATAATATTTCCAATATTAAATAAGATACTTTCCATTATCTCATGTCTCCTTCCAGCTCTGATCTCATTTTTCTCTTTCATTTGAAAGCAAAATTCTTCAGACTGTTGTCTATACTTACTGTCTCAGATTCGTCATCTCCTTTTCATTCTTTAATCCACACTAACCAAAATTTTCCCTCTCCATTGCATGGAAAACACTTCTGTCATGGTGAACGGAACTTCCTATCACCAACTCAAGTGCTGAGTTATCTGTCTTCATTTTACAAAAGTGTTGAACAGCATTTCACAGAGATGACAGTTTCCCTTTTCTGAAAATACCTTCTTCATCTGGCATTTAAGCTACATTCCCCTGGCTTTCCTCCTGCGTCATTGTCTGCTCCTTCTTAATCTCCCTTTCTGGCTGCTCTTCCGCTTCTTATCTCTCTACATTGCAGTCCCCCAGGGCTCATCCCTCAGACTGCTCCTCTCCTTTATCTTCAGCATTTCCCTTAAGTGAATTCATCCAGTCTTGTGGTTTGAACATCCTTTATATGCTGATAATTTCCAAATTTGTCTTTAATCCAGACTGCCTGTTTGAGCAGCAAACTTACACATGAGTATTCAACTACTTCTGTAACATCTCCACTTTGAGGTCTAAAGGCATATCAATCTTAATATATCAGAAACCAAATGTTTGGCATTTGTTCCCAAGCCTGCTATTGCAGTTTTCCTCATTCAGTTAATGGCAACTATAATACATTTTTCCATCTGCTCAAAACTCAGGGGTTGATCTGTGTCTGTTTCCTGTCCTCATTATGCACATCAATGCTAAGCAGTTATTATCAGCTCTACCTTCAGAATCTATCCTGATTCTGGCTACCCCTCGTTCTACCACTTTGGGACATGCCACTATCATTTATTACTTAGCTTCCTAACTGGACTTTCTCCCTTATTTTGTCCCCTGTAGAGCAGCCACAGGGCTTCCCAGGTGGCTCAGAGGTAAAAAATCAGCTTGCCAATGCAGGAGATGCAAAAGACCTCAGTTTGATCCTTGGGTTGGGAAGATCCCCTGGAGGAGGAAATGGCCACCCGCTCCAGTCTTCTTGCCTAGGAAATCCCATGGATAGAGGAGCCTGGCAGGCTACAGTCCATGGAGTCTCAAAGAGTCAGACACAACTGGGCACACAAGCACCACCAGAACAGCCACAGGGATTTTTTTTTTTTTATACATCAGATCACTTGTTCAAAATTCTCTAAAAGTTTCCCATCACACTTAGAAAACCATCAAATTCCTATCTATGAAGTCTCTGCCCATCTTTCTGTCATCATCTTCTTACACTTTCCTCTTTGTTCACTCTATTCCAGTCTTCTTGCAATCACTTGAACATGAACAATCTGAATTCATTCCTGCCTCAGAGTCTTTCTATTCACTGTACTTTCTGCCTGGAATGATACTTATCCATATATTCTTGTTCTTGCTCCTCTTCAATCAGATTTCTGCTCAAACCCTACATTGGCACATAGACCTTCACCCATCATTCTATTTAAAAGACCCATCACCACCCTCCCTAACCTCCTTCATATTGTTCTCTATCCACTTATTTTACTTGAAAGTATTCACAAAACTTTCATTAGATGGAGGCATTTGATTAATTTCCTATTTTGGTCTTATTTCTTCCCTGGAATGAGATCAGAGCAGAGATTTTATCTTTTGTTCACTTCTGTATTCTAAGAGTTTCAACATTATCTGGCATAGTAAGCACTCATGAAACATTTGACTTATGAACATATAAATTAAGAAAATAATCAATAAATGAGTAAATGAATGTTGTCAGAGACATCCACAGGAGGAATATACTGTTTGGAAGAAGATCATAATTTTCATTTTGCATTAGCTGAATTTGAGATGCAGGCCAAGCACCCAAGTAAAGATGTTTAGAAGATTTGAAAAGTCAGTTCTGAAATTTGGAAGAATTTTCAGAGTGAGAAATAAAGAATTGATAAGGCATCTGTATTAGTTTCCTACTGCTGCTATTACAAGTCACCATGACCTTAGTGGCTCAAAACAACACAAATTTATTCTTTTCAGAGTTTGGGAGGTCAAAAGTTCTGAAGTGGCAACGCACTCCAGTATTCTTGCCTGGAAAATCCCGTGGACAGAGGAGCCTGACAGGCTACAATCCATGGAGCCGCAGAGAGTTGAACACAACTTAGCGACTAAACAGCAAAACAGCAGGCGGGGCTCTATTCCTTCTGGCAGCTCCAGAAAAGAATCTGTTTCCATTCTTTTTCTATAAGCAGAGGATACTCACTTTCCTTGGCTATGGCCCCTACCACCATCTTCAAAGCCAACAATGTACCAACTTCAAATCTCTCTGTCTCTTACTTTTGTTCTAGCTCTCTCTTTTTCACTCTCTCTGATTTCTGCTTCCATCATCACATCTCCTGCTCTGACTCTGACTCTCCTGCTTCCTTTTTATAAGTACCTTTGTGATTATGTTGGACACTACTCAGATAATTCAAGAATAATTTCTCCATTTAAAGATCCTAAACAAAACCACATCTGCACATTTCCCCTTGTCAGGTAATGTGATATACTTGCAGGTTCTGAGGATTATGATGTGGACATCTTGGGGGGGGCAATATTCTGTCTACCACAGAAGTCAGTAAAGTTATCTGTACATCTCATGTGGTGGTGGTTTAGTTGCTCAGTTGTGTCCAACTCTCTTTTTTTTTTTTTTTTTGGTTCTAAATCTTTTTTTTAATATATATTTTATCTTATTTTTAAACTTTACAATATTGTATTGGTTTTGCCATATATCAACATGCATCTGCCACAGGTATACACGTGTTACCCATCCTGAATCCTCCTCCCTCCTCTCTCCCCATACCATCCCTCTGGGTCATCCCAGTGCACCAGTGAATGGCATTGAAACATGTGTCCCACTCTTGTGACCCCGTGGACAGTAGCCCACCAAGCTCCTCTGCCTATGAAATTTCCCAGTCAAGAACACTGGAGTGGGTTGCCATTTTCTTCTCCAATAAGACTCATAAGTTATCTTTAAGACTGATATGGACTTGTCTCCAAATAGGTGAATAAAATTCCAAAATATTGGAATGCTGTGGAATAGAGATTTTCGGGAAGGAAAGAATTGTCCACATGATAAAATGCTGGAGAAGCATTACAAAAGATAAGAAGAGGCATACAGATGACCAAAAACACATGAAAAGATGCTCAGCATTGCTTATTATTAGAGAAATGCAAATCAAAACCATAACGAGGTATCGCCTCACACTGTTCAGATTGGCCATCATCAAAAAGTCTACAAACAACAAAAGCTCGAAAGGGTGTGGAGAAAATGGAACCCTCCTACACTATGGGTAGAAATGTAAAATGATGCAGCCACTATGTAGAACAGTATAAGATCTCCTAAAAAAGCTAAAAAATAGAGCTATCTAATCCAGCAATCACACTCCTGGGCATATATCTAGAGAAAACCATAATTTGAAAAGATACACATACCCCAATGTTCATTGCAGCACAATTTACAATAGTCAGGACATGGAAGCATCCTAAATGTTCATCAACGGATGAATGAATAAGGAAGATGTGGTACATATATACAATGGAATATTACATGGCCATAAAAAGGAACAAAATAAGGACATTTGCAGTAACGTGCATGGACCTAGAGATTGTCATACTAAGTGAAGTAAGTCAGACAGAGAAAGATAATATTATATGATATCACTTGTATGTGGAATCTAAACAAAGAGTATTTACAAAACAGAAATAGATCCACAGACTTAGAAAACAAACTTATGGTTCCAAAAGGGGAGGTGTGGCAGGGGAGGGATTAATCAGGAGCCTGGGATTAACAGATACAAACTACTCTATGGTGGGATGGGGGAGGGGATTGAGGTTCATGAGGGAGGGTGTGTGTATATATATATATATATATATATATATATATAAAATTATGACTGATTGGTTTCTGTATGGCAGAAACCAACACAACATTGTAAAGCAATGTTCCTCCAATTAAAAAATAAAATTAAAAATAGATAAACAACATGTTTATTATGAAGAAGTTCCTACTTCATAGTTGACCCAACTACATGTTCAGTGGATACCTATTCAAAGAGTTTTGATACAGAAAGACAGGAAGGAGGTAGGTAGAGCATGGACTATTTTCAGGAGGTAGTTAAAAGGGAAGAAGGGGTTGGGCAGAAAGAACAAAAGACAAACTAGGTGGTGAAGGGACAGCAAATTTTCCTTTTGGATCCAGCTCCAGAGAAGATGGAAGACTTGAAGGCAACTTGAACCACATGCCACAAAACTCTCTCTTCTCTAGTATCAAGGAATTTGTATGTGGGCTGTGGGATGTGTCAGGTAAGCATTCAGATAGGTTTCTGCCTTGCTTCCATGAGAAAAAATCATGGTGGGCTGAGGATGTGGAGATTGTATACACTTGGGAACAAAAAAGCAGGATGAGAGCAGAGTGTCTGCTCCAGTGATTATCACTTAAACGGGCCAGAACAAAATAAGAAAGTAGATTTTGATTTCCTGGGCTTTGTCCCAAGTGAGTTATCCTCTCACTCTAAGAACTCAAGCCCAATATGAGAAAGGGAAAGGAGGCAGAGAGGGGAGAAGGAGAAACAGAAAGCCAACTGAAGGAAAACTTGGGTGAGAGGGATAAATTAAGAGTTTAGGATTAACATACACAAACTACTATATATAACATAGATAATCAACAATGACCTATTGTACAGCACAGGGAACTATATTCAATATTCTGCAATAATCTATATGGGAAAAGAATCTGAAAAAGAATGCATATATGTATATTATATATAGCTGAAACACTTTGCTGTATTCATTAAACTAGCACATTATATACATCAATTATAATTCAATAAAAAATTTTAAATGAAGAAAAAAAACTGAGAAAGGAAGAAAAAGCCAAAACCAGAGTTCTGAAGTGAAACTTCTGTGTGGTGCACAGCTCAGAAATGTGGGCACTTAGAACAAGTGAAGGAAAAAGATAAGTCTCAATTAATAAACTTCATTTCTGATTCTAAACTTCAGTCGAAAGATAGAAATGCTTGTGAATAGGCCCATCATTTTCTTATTTGAATAAAGCATCAAATCAGTAGGTTTTGAAGTCAATTTGATTGAGGTACTTAGGGAGACCACAAAAGCTCCAGTTTTATTCTTTTCACTGGACACAGATGACCCTGATGAGCCCTTTTCCAACAATGAGAGGGATCACTTTCATCCCACTTTATTAAGCCCCTTCTATGTATAGGGGATACAGAGAGGAAGAGAACACAGGACCCACACTGCAGAATGACTGTGTTTCCTGAGTGAGTCAGTATTCTTGGGAGGTGAACCTGGGTGGACCATGGACAGTCTCCCTTGCCCTCGCATTGCCCTTTGGGCTTCACTTGTGGGGGGAAATTGGAAGATGTCAACTGAAAGATGCACAACATGAGAGTTGTGAGTTAAGTTTTATTTGAGGCAAAATGAGGACTGCAGCCTGGGAGACAGCACCTCAGATATCTCTGAGAGACTGCTCCAAAGAGGTAGGGGGGAAGATCAATATATAACATTTTGGAAAAGGGACAGTTTATTGCAATCAAGCGCTTACTTTACAAGTTTTCTGCTAGTCACCAGGAGCTGATGTCATCATGAAGGGATTTACCCCATGCCCGAAGTAAGAGAAACCCAAGTTAAGATGGTAGGTGTTGCAAGAGGGCATCAGAGGGCAGACACACTGAAACCATACTAACAGAAAACTAGTCAATCTACTCACACTAGGACCACAGCCTTGTCTAACTCAATGAAACTAAGCCATGCCTGTGGGGCAACCCAAGATGGGTCGGTCATGGTGGAGAGATCTGACAGAATGTGGTCCACTGGAGAAGGGAATGGCAAACCACTTCAGTATTCTTGCCTTGAGAGCCCCATGAACAGTATGAAAAGGCAAAATGATAGGATACTGAAGGAGGAACTCCCCAGGCTGGAAGGTGCTCAATATGTTACTGGAGATCAGTGGAGAAATAACTCCAGAAAGAATGAAGGGATGGAGCCAAAGCAAAAAGAATATCCAGCTGTGGATGTGACTGGTGATAGAAGCAAGGTTCAATGCTGTAAAGAGCAATATTGCATAGGAACCTGGAATGTCAGGTCCATGAATCAAGGCAAATTGGAAGTGGTCAAACAAGAGATGGCAGGAGTGAATGTTGACATTCTAGGAATCAGCGAACTGAAATGGACTGGAATGGGTGAATTTAACTCAGATGACCATTATATCTACTACTATGGGCAGGAATCCCTCAGAAGAAATGGAGTAGCCATCATGGTCAACAAAAGAGTCCGAAATGCAGTACTTGGATGCAATCTCAAAAACGACAGAATGATCTCTGTTCGTTTCCAAGGCAAACCATTCAATATCACAGTAATCCAAGTCTGTGCCCCAAACAGTAACGCTGAAGAAGCTGAAGTTGAATGGTTCTGTGAAGACCTACAAGACCTTTTAGAACTAACACCCAAAAAAGATGTCCTTATCATTATAGGGGACTGGAATGCAAAAGTAGGAAGTCAAGAAACACCTGGAGTAACAGGCAAATTTGGCCTTGGAATATGGACTGAAGCAGGGCAAAGACTAATAGAGTTTTGCAAAGAAAATGCACTGGTCATAACAAACACCCTCTTCCAACAACACAAGAGAAGACTCTACACATGGACATCAACCAGAAGGTCAACACCGAAATCAGACTGATTTTTTTCTTTGCAGCCAAAGATGGAGAAGCTCTATATAGTCAGCAAAAACAAGACCAGGAGCTGACTGTGGCTCAGATCATGAACTCCTTATTGCCAAATTCAGACTTAAATTGAAGAAAGTAGGGAAAACCACTAGACCATTCAGGAATGACCTAAATCAAATCCCTTATGATTATACAGTGGAAGTGAGAAATAGATTTAAGAGCCTAGATCTGATAGATAGAGTGCCTGATGAACTATGGACTGAGGTTCGTGACATTGTACAGGAGACAGGGATCAAGACCATCCCCATGGAAAAGAAATGCAAAAAAGCAAAATGGCTCTCTGGGGAGACATTACAAATAGCTGTGAAAAGAAGAGAAGCAAAAAACAAAGGAGAAAAAGAAAGATATAAGCATCTGAATGCAGAGTTCCAAAGAATAGCAAGAAGAGAAGAAAGCCTTCTTCAGCGATCAATGCAAAGAAATAGAGGAAAACAACAGAATGGGAAAGACTAGAGATCTCTTCAAGAAAATTAGAGATACCAAGGGAACATTTCATGCAAAGATGGGCTGATAAAGGACAGAAATGATATGGATCTAACAGAAGCAGAAGATATTAAGAAGAGATGGCAAGAATACACAGAAGAACTGTACAAAAAAGAGCTTCACAACCCAGATCATCACGATGGTGTGATAACTGACCTAGAGCCGGACATCCTGGAATGTGAAGTTAAGTGGGCCTTGGGAAGCATCACTACGAACAAAGCTAGTGGAGGTGATGGAATTCCAGTTGAGCTATTTCAAATCCTGAAAGATGATGCTGTGAAAGTGCTGCACTCAATATGCCAGCAAATTTGGAAACCTCAGCAGTGGCCACAGGACTGGAAAAGGTCAGTTTTCATTCCAATCCCAAAGAAAGGCAATGCCAAAGAATGCTCAAACTACCACACAATTGCACTCATCTCACACGCTAGCAAAGTAATGCTCAAAATTCTCCAAGCCAGGCTTCAGCAATATGTGAACTGTGAACTTCCTGATGTTCAAGCTGGTTTTAGATAAGGCAGAGGAACCAGAGATCAAATTGCCAACATCCGCTGGATCATGGAAAAAGCAAGAGAGTTCCAGAAAAAACATCTATTTCTGCTTTATTGACTATGCCAAAGCCTTTCACTGTGTGGATCACAATAAACTGTGGAAAATTCTGAAAGAGATGGGAATACCAGACCACCTGATCTGCCTCTTGAGAAATCTGTATGCAGGTCAGGAAGCAACAGTTAGAACTCGACATGGAACAACAGACTGGTTCCAAGTAGGAAAAGGAGTATGTCAAGGCTGTATACTGTCACCCTGCTTATTTAACTTATATGCAGAGTACATCATGAGAAATGCTGGACTGGAAGAAACAAAAGCTGGAATCAAGTTTGCCAGGAGAAATATCAATAACCTCAGATATGCTGATGACACCACCCTTACGGCAGAGAGTGAAGAAGAACTAAAAAGCCTGTTGATGAAAGTGAAAGTGGAGAGTGAAAAAGTTGGCTTAAAGCTCAACATTCAGAAAACAAAGATCATGCCATCTAGTCCCATCACTTCATGGGAAATAGATGGGGAAACAATGGAAACAGTGTCAGACTTTATTTTTGGGGGCACCAAAATCACTGCAGATGGTGACTGCAGCCATGAAATTAAAAGACGCTTACTCCTTGGAAGGAAAGTTATGACCAACCTAGATAGCATATTTAAAAGCAGAGACATTACTTTGCCAACAAAGGTCCATCTAGTCAAGGCTATGGTTTTTCCTGTGGTCATGTATGGATGTGAGAGTTGGACTGTGAAGAAGGCTGAGTGCCGAAGAATTGATGCTTTTGAACTGTGGTGTTGGAGAAGACTCTTGAGAGTCCCTTGGACTGCAAGGAGATCCAACCAGTCCACTCTGAAGGAGATCAGCCCTGGGATTTCTTTGGAAGGAATGATGCTAAAGCTGAAACTCCAGTACTTTGACCACCTCATGTGAAGTGTTGACTCATTGGAAAAGACTCTGATGCTGGGAGGGATTGGGGGCAGGAGGAGAATGGGATGACAGAGGATGAGATGGCTGGATGGCATCACTGACTCGATGGACGTGAGTCTGGGTGAACTCAGGGAGTTGGTGTTGGAGAAGACTCTTGAGAGTCCCTTGGACTGCAAGGAGATCCAACCAGTCCACTCTGAAGGAGATCAGGCCTGGGATTTCTTTGGAAGGAATGATGCTAAAGCTGAAACTCCAGTACTTTGACCACCTCATGTGAAGTGTTGACTCATTGGAAAAGACTCTGATGCTGGGAGGGATTGGGGGCAGGAGGAGAAGGGGATGACAGAGGATGAGATGGCTGGATGGCATCACTGACTCGATGGACGTGAGTCTGGGTGAACTCCGGGAGTTGGTGATGGACAGGGAGGCCTGGCGTTCTGCGATTCATGGGGTCGCAAAGAGTCGGACACGACTGAGCGATTGAATTGAACTGAACTATTATGAAGAGATGCAAGGACTGGGATTATGAAATCAATTCTTGAAGATATCTACCTATCTAAAGACCTGTTTCACGAGATTCTCTGGAGTACAGAGTGCCTCACTCTCCACCCTGAATTCCCCTCAGGGGGTGTTGAAGGTCAACAGTTGCAGCAGCACCGGGTCCAGTCTCTGCAGAGGCAGATGGCAAATGCCCTTGCTGTTGTTCAGTCACTGGCAAATGCTCTTGGAGAGTGGCAATTTGAAGTTGACAGAGGGAAGAGAACAAGTTTGGAGGTTATTTTCTCAGCTTTCTTCTTGAAGGGTCATATCAAGCCATCTATGTGTTAATGCCTGTCATCATTTCTCCCCTGTAACCCAGTGGGTCTCTAGGTTCAGTTAACAACAAGCTTCCTTTCCAAGACCTTTAGGGCCTACAGTAGGTAAAGGATAAAGTGCCCAGACCCTTGTCACTAGCCCTAGGTATTGTCTCATCTTTTCTGGCTTCCCCAGGTGGCATCTATGTTTTCTACATTTTTGTAAATAGTCCTTTAATTAAACGTTCCTCAAATATTGTAACTTAAACATGCCATCTGTTTGCTGGTGTGACCCAGAAACCATAAGAAAGACAGGCACATGACATTTTCTGCCCTAGAATATTGGTCATTATGTTTAACTGAATAAAGAACAAAACAGAATTGAAAATATCAAATGAAATATAAAACTCTCTCTACCCACAACAGCTGTGCCTACCAGAAATCATCATTGCTTTAAGAAAAAAAATATGTAGCACACTGCTTAATTAATGGTTTAATTGAAAGCTATTTGATTAAAAGTTTAATTAAATAGGTTTGATAGAGGTAAAACCAGCCATAAATAATGAAAGGCCTAAACCATACAATTATATATATGTTATTCCTTACAGGTAGACAAATATTGATTAATGGCTAACCACATGTTCTAGAACAGAAGTCTTTCTACCTATTTTCAAAGTTAGTGAGTACTGCTACTTGATTCCAATGCTTTCAAACACATGTGGACCTAGTCATTTTGTTTAAGAAGATCAATACTTTTCCTGAATTCTTATTACTTTCACACACCAATATTCTTCTTAGAATTAACATAAATTTTTACATAACAGAGCTTTAGCAGAGCTGTGCTGTGCATGATCAGGGAGCCCTGAGGCAGGATCTAAGAGTTTTGTGTTCAGTGCTGTTTAGATACCTTAAGGTTGGAGTTGGAGGAACATTGTCTTCAATGTGCAGCTTGCAAAATGATTGGATGATCATGAGAGAGTTTGTTGGAAGAGCCCCATGTCCTGATCCTGGGTGGTGAGGCAGAAGGGCAGAAGGTTCTGAGAGCACATGCAGCATCAGTCATGTGTTTTAAGTTCCCAGATCTCATTTTCCTCATCTAGAAAACGGATGATGTTAACAGCTTATATGGAAGGGGAGTGATGAAGATTAACTAGATAACACCTCTCTACCACTTACTGTATCAGTTGGCTTACAGTTAGTATGCCATAATGTTGAACATTATTGTGTAGAAATGTGATAAAGAATGATCTCCTGCTTCTTCTTAAGTGACAGAAGTAATTTCAGATATCGCTCTTCATTTTGGTTCTTGCTGTCTGTGTTCTGTGAAAGCCAGGTGTCTCTGCTTTAGTGTCACCTTCTAGCCCTGAGCAAGCACTGATGTGGAATGGTTCTCTGGGCCTCTGAGCAGATTGTCTCACAGAGAGCAATGCACAATTCACAATGGCCATGGCAGCAACTCAACAGGCAGAACTGTCTCTCCATTTTGATGTTGTGAAATGAGGTAATCATTTATGCACATGATGATTATACTAGCCATTTTTACCTCACATCTCCTACAAAGTCACCCCTAAATCTTCTTCAGTCAGTGTAGGGATAAGCCTCCAGTAATATTGTACAGGAGGTGGTGATCAAAATCATCGCAAAGAAAAATAAATTCAAGAAGGCAAAATGGTTGTCTGACATGGCTTTACAAATAGCTGAGAAAAGAAGAGAAGTGAAAGACAAGGGAGAAAGGGATCAATATATCTAATTGAATGCAGAGTTCCAGAGTATAGCAAGGAGAGATAAGAAGACCTTCTAAAATGCACAATGCAAACAAATAGAGGAAAACAACAGAATGGGAAAGACTAGAGATCTCTTCAAGAAAATTGGAGCTACCAAGGGAACATTTCATGCAAAGATCAGCTCGATAAAGGACAGAAATGGTATGGACCTAACAGAAGCAGAAGAGATTAAGAAGAGGTGACAATACACAGAAGAAGTATACAAAAAAGATCTTCATGACCCAGATAACCGTGATAATGTGATCACCCACCTAGAGCCAGACATCCTGGAATGCGTAATCAAGTGGGCCTTAGGAAGCATCTCTAAGAACAAAGCTAGTGGAACTGGCAGAATTTCAGTTGCTGTATTTAAAATACTAAAAGCTGGTGCTGTTAAAGTGTTGTATTCAATATGTCAACAAATTTGGGAAACTCAGCAGTGGCCACAGGACTGGAAAAAGCCAGATTTCATTCCAATCCCTAAGAAGGTCTATGCCAAACTATGTTCAAACTACTGGTCAATTGAGCCCATTTCACATGCTAGCAAGTTAATGCTCAAAATCCTTCAAGCTAGACTTTTGCAGTATATGAACTGAGAACTCCCAGATGTACAAGCTGGATTTAGATATGGCAGAGGAACCCGAGATCAAATTGTCAACATTCGTTGGATCATAGAGAAAGCAAAGGAATTCCAAAAAGAAACATCTACTTCATTGACTACGCTAAAGCCTTTAACTGTGGATCAGAACAAACTGTGGAAAACTCTTAAAGAGATGGGAATACCAGACCACTTTACCTGTCTTCTTAGAAACCTGTACGCAGGTCAAGAAGTAAGAGTAAGAACCAGACATGGAACAACAGACTGGTTCAAAATTGGGAAAGGAGTACCACAAGGCTGTATATTGTTTATTTAACTTATATGCAGAGTACATCATGTGAAATGCCAGGCTGGAGAATCACAAGCTGGAATGAAGATTTCTGGGAGAAATATAAACAATCTCGATATACAGATGATACCACTCTAATTGCAGAAAGTGAAGAGGAACTAAAGAACCTCTTGATGAAAGTGAAAGAAAAGAGTGAAAAAGCTGGCTTGAAATTCAACATTTAAAACACTAAGATCATGGCATCTGGTCCCATCACAAATAGAAGGGGGGAAAATGACAATTTTTTTTTTCCTTAGGCTCTAAAATCACCATGAATGGTGACTGCAGCCGTGCAATTGAAAGATGCTTGCTCCTTGAAAGGAACATTATGACCAACCTGCTGCTGCTGCTGCTAAGCTGCTTCAGTCATGTCCGACTCTGTGCGACCCCATAGACGGCAGCCCACCAGGCTCCCCTGTCCCTGGGATTCTCCAGGCAAGAACACTGGAGTGGGTTGCCATTTCCTTCTCCAATGTATGAAAGTGAAAAGTGAAAGGGAAGTCGCTCAGTCATGTCCAACTCTTGACAACCCCATGGACTGCAGCCTACCAGGCTCCTCTACCCATGGGATTTTCCAGGCAAGAGTACTGGAGTAGGGTGCCATGACCTTCTCCAATGACCAACCTAGACAGTATTAAAAAGCAGAGACATTACTTTCCCGACAAAGGTCCATATAGTCAAAGCTATGGTTTTTCCAGTAGTCATGTATGGATGTGAGTTGGACTATAAAGAAAGTTGAGCACTAAAGAACAGGTGCTTTCAAATTGTGGTGTTGGAGAAGACTCTGAAAGTCCCTTGAACAGCAAGGAGATCAAACCAGTCAGTCCTAAAGGAAATCAACCCTGAATATTCATTGGAAGGACTGATGCTAAAACTAAAGCTCAAATACTTTGGCCACCTGATGCAAAGAGTTGACTCATTGGAAAAGACCCTGATGCTGGGAAAGATTGAGGGCAGGAGGATAAGGGGGCAACAGAGGATGAAATGGTTGGATGGCACCACCAACTCAATGGATATGAGTTTGAGCAAACTCTGGGAGATAGTGAAGGACAGGGAAGCCTGGCACACTGCAGTCCATGGGGTCACAAAGAGTTGGACATGATTTAATGAGTGAACAACAGCAACAACATAGGAATTAGGAAGAGAGGAAAGGGTACTGTGTAGAGGGTAGAATTTTCTTTGATTCTGGAAGGATCGAATAACTAAGTTGGATGTTCAGTAATGAGCTGTCAATTTAAATGGAATTAGCCTACATATATATTTCATAGATACACATATAAAACTGAATCACTGTTCTGTATATCTGAAACTAATGTGATATTGTAACTCAACCATACTTCATTAGAATAACTTTTTTTTTAATGGAGATAGCTCTTGGAAACCGCCCTTAGCTAAGTCCTATGCACATTCCCTTTATCGTAATCAAAAGGAAACCTTCAATAGGGGTTGTTGTCTTCTATAATTTTTAATAATGGGACCCAGCATAAGTAGAAGGGAGAGAGAAGTTTTCAGAGGAGCCAAGAGATAAACTGAGAATTCTTAAGTCTGCCCATGGCCTCTCTTTGCAATTAAGGTACATTAAATCCAAATAAAATGTTAGGTGCAAATAAGAAGATGCAGAGAGTGTAATCAAATAGTGTCATAAAGAACACATATACTGAAAAAAATAGGGCAGAGTTAGTTGAATCACAAATTTGATTACAGAGTTTATTAAACACTGTTAGGTCTCTGCTTAGATCCCTTTTTTCCATTTCTGCAAGTCTCTTCCTAGTTTTTGGATAGTTTTACTTCTAAGGGTTCAGGTCTTTATTAGAGAACTCCCCTTGGCTATTAAAAGCCCCTTTGACTTGACATATTTTTGTTGTTTAGTCACTGAGTCATGTCTGAGTCTTTGTAACCCCGTGAACTGTAGCCTGCCAGGCTTCTTTGTCCATGGGTTTTCCCAGGCAAGAATACTGAAATGGGTTGCCATTTCCTTCTCCAGGGGACCTTCCTGACCCAGGAATAGAACCTGCGTCTCCTGCATTGGCAGGCAGATTCTTTACCATTGAGCCACCTGGGAAGCCCTTGCAGGGACATACAGAAAGCCTAAAATGCCTGGAAGTTTATATCATGGTCAAGAATGTGATAGTGGCCTCATATATCCAAGAGCAGGAGAAAAAGAAGCCTCTGCCTTATTTGTTCATTTCAAGGGGATAAGAAGTTTAAGGATACCTATCAGTTTCCTGCCCAGAAATAAAAGCACAACCAAAAAGCAGGTGAAATAACTTTCCCATTAATATTTTAAATTTTCTACATCAAATATAAGTTCCAAGAATTTTTTCTTATTTTATAGATTTTAATATAGGATTTTCTTTCTGTTTCATCAATGAAATACTTTCATTCCTCAGTTTTGGGCAATAGTCATAATTATATTATATTAGAGTTATAATAATTGTAGGTCTTTTAATTTTTCTTCTACTTCCTGCATTGTCTCTGTTTCTTCTAAATTTCCTTTTCTTTTTTCCCTGTTTATTGTTTTCTTCTTCTCTAATTACAGGCTTTCTTCAAATGTCTGGTGATATTGGTGAGGCAGAGACTTTAAGGAATTCCATTTGCAATGGCAGAAGAAAAGAGCAAAAAGAATATATACATGGAATGCAGCAGAATGGAGTAAGTAAGTGCGGGATAAAATGAAGTGTCAGTGGAGAGTAGATTTGAGAGTGTTGTTAGCAGACTGAAATATTTAGATAACAAGGTGGTAGATCTATCAGAGGCATACATTGAAAAGCAGGAGAAAGGGAGGTCTGGCTTGACCTATGTGTTATTCTAATGGAAATGGGTTCACGTCTTAGCATATTATGGTGAGTAAAAAAGGGCCACCAAGATGAGGCTGAGCTAGGATCATTTCTCACATTCTAAGTGTGGGCTGGGAACCCTTCCCCAGGGCATGCAGAGCCTGGGGTAGGAAGTTAGAAAGTTCCTGACATAGAGCTCAGGCAGCCTCACCTAGCAGATGGTACCTGAATAGGGGAAATTTTCAGATAACTGAAAGTCAAAGACACAACAATCAGGTAGAATCATTTTCTTTTCTTTGTTTTTTCTTTTAATTAATTTTTACTGGAGTATAGTTGCTTTACAGTGTTGTGTTAATTTCTACTGTACAGTAATACGAATCAGCTATGTGTGTGTGTGTGTGTGTGTATGTGTGTATCATACATCAAATGTATCATATATCACCTTCTTTTTGGATTTGCTTCCCATGTAAGTCACCACAGAGCACTGAATGAGCTTTCCTGGTGGCTCACATGGTAAAGAATCTGCCTGCAATGTGGGAGACCCAGGTTTGATCCCTGGGTCAGGAAGATCCCCTGGAGAAGGGAATGGCAACCCACTCCAGTATTCTTGCCTGAAGAATTCCATGGACAGAGGAGCCTGGCAGGCTACAGACCATAGGGTCGCAAAGAGTTGGATATGACTGAATGACTACACTTTCATTTTCTTTTTTTCAGAGCATTGAATAGAGTTCCCTGAGCTATATAGTAGGTTCTCATTCATTATCTATTTTATACGTAGTATCAATGGTGTATATATGTCAATCCCAATCACCCAATTCATCCCACACCCCCCATTCCCCCTTGGTATCCATATGTTTGATCTCTGCATCTGTGTCTCTATTTCTGCTTTGCAAACAAGATCATCTATACCATGTTTCTAGATTCCACATACAGGCAATAATATGCAATATTTGTTTTTCTCTTTGAGACTTAATCATTTTAGTGGCTTTGTCTACCCTCATCAGTGTCTAATCAGTGACTGAAATGGGAGGGGGGGATCAAAGTCTCCAATTAAGGAAACTAAGAAAGGTGAGAATTCTGGATAAGAGAGCTGAGGCCACTACCCAAGAGGAAGTCTTGATATGAGCAATTGCCAGAAGAGACCTCAGAAGAAGAATTGACGTGGAAACATGTTCCTACACACTGAGTCATGGCTGACTGGGAGGAACCAGGGATTATTGAACATCATCCCAAGTCTGGGTGGAGTACAGGAAAAAATATCCAGCCCCAGCTTCAACTCACTCCCATTATAAACTGGATCTCTGCCTGCTCAGATTTGACCCAGGAAACAGGCTGGGTCTGGGCCAGGAGATGTAGCTTGCCGATAGATCTGGTGGTAAGAGCTGAGGGAAGGCAAAGGCAGGTGAAATGAGACAGCAAACTGACATCAGAATTTTGACCTGCAGAGGGCAGGGCCAGGTCAACCAATGATTCTGAAGTTTCACCACGTGTCAAAGTCAACCGAAAAGCTTGTAAAAGTACAGTTGCTCAGACCCCACGCTCAAAGATGTGGATTTATCTGGGGTAAGAACCAAGGATGTTTATCAATTTAAGAAACTTCTAGAAGAGTTTTAGATATATGGACAGAATCAGTATACAGAAAAAATAGTACAGAAAAGTTCTCATATATCCTACACTCAGTTTCCCCTGTTAACACCTTACACTAGTATAGAATCCCTGTGAAAACCAATGAATCAATACTGAAACATTTTTATTAACTAACACTCACACTTGATTGTGATTTCTTTAGTTTTCACCCCATGTCCTTCTTCTGTGTCAGGACTGCATCCAAGATACCACATGACATTTAGTTGTCATGGTCTTCTTAGGCTTCTAGGAATTGTGAGTTTGTCACACTTCCCTGGCTTTTGATGACCTTGACAATCTTGAGGATTACTGGTGAGGTATTTTGTAGCCTGTCCTCAACTAAGGTTATTTTCATGTTTTTTTCATAATGTGTGTGAGTGCATGCTCAGTTGCTTCAGTCGTGTCTGACTCTTTGAGGCTCTATGGACCATAGCTCCTGTATCCATGGGATTCTTCAGGCGAAAATACTGGAGTGGATTGCCATGCCCTCCTCCAAGGGATCTTCCTGACCCAGGGATTGAAGCAACATCTCCTGCATCTCCTGTATTGCAAACAGATTCTTCACTGATGAGCCACCAGGAAAGCCCTTTTCTTATGATGAGACTGGAGTTATATATTTTAGCAAGAAAGATCAGAGAGGTACAGTGTCATCTTCATCATGCCAATATTGATGGTGCATGCTGTCAACATGACTTGTCATTGCTGATGTTGACCTTGATCACCTGGGTGACGTCTGTTAGGTTTCTCCACTGTAAAGCTACATGTTTTTCTTCCTTTCCATTCTGTCCTCTATGGAAGAAAGTTGCTACACACAGCCCATTCTTAAGGAGTGGAGAGTAACATTCTACCTCCTTGAGGTTAGGGGACCTACTATATTTTTTTATTATGCTAAAATATACACAATATAAAATTTACCAATTTGACAATTTTTAGATGTTTTATTTATTTTTTTCAGTCTCCCAGTCATTCTAACTTGAACCTGGTTTGAGAACCACTCAGATCCATGGAGGAAGGAGATGATGGAGATACACAGGTGTTTAGAATCCCACTGAACATCAGACTGGATGTTGATATCTTTAGTGGATAATTTGGAGAGCCACATGTACCCTCCTAACTATCTGCCACTTCTTGCAGTTGCTATAGCTTATCTGTGCCTGAGAGGGAGAAGGTTTTGGTCTGAGTGGGAACATGCAATACTTGAGTAGAGGCAGAAATCTCATCTCTACATCTTTGTTTCTCCCATAGCCTCACATGCAGTGGTTGACACAGAATATATGAGACAGTTTATTACTGAAGAAAATATGCTATTGATAAGTACTAGTGTTAGTCGCTCAGTCGTGCCTGACTCTTTGCGACCCCATGGACTGCAGCCCACCAGGCTCCTCTGTCCATGAGATTTTCCAGGCAAGGATGCTAGAGTGGGTTGTCATTTCCTTCTATTGAAAACACATTGTCAGATTTCACCACCTGACCTAGGTAAGCATACTCCCCTGACACCCAGGTATTGTTGACCTGTCCCAGAGCTAAGACTTGTCTTAGACCATCCCCCTCTTGAAATCACATGCTCATCCTCTTCTCATGCCAAATTCTGAACCCCTCAAATTGACCCAAGGCATCCAATCACATGACCACTTGGAAGAAATAGGAAAAGAGTTACTCCTCTCTGTAAAACAACATTCTGTGATCTTCACACTTCTCCAGAGGCCTGAGAACATGGGCCAAAAGGGCATCCACCTCCAGAAGCAACTTCTCAGTAAATGTTTCCACACCTCTCAATAAACATTTGCTAACTTAAGGCCCCCGATAGGAGGATCAGTGAGGATATTATTACAAGAGCTTGAATTAGAGAGGACCAGACATTTGACTATAATGATGGATAAGGTGATAAAGATGAGAGGAAACCTGTTTCTGCAGCCTATAGTGATGACTTTAAGTATCAAAGAGACAAAAGAGAGGAAAGGTTCAACTATTATTCTAAGACTATCTTGATGGCCAACTGGACTTTTATAGTGGTACTGTCTCTCACTGTGAGAAAAAAAAGCTTAAGCCTGGGGAGATGGTGTCAGAAGAAAAAAAAAATGAAGGCTTTAGTCACCACTGATTTTAGTCTCCAACGGTGAAGAGCCAGGGAAGCAGAAATAACTGCAACCCAGAGGGCAATGCAAAACCCAGGAACTGCGGTTTGTGGAATGAAGCAGCAGGCAAGTCACTAGTGGAGAGGTTTGTAGGGAGAGAGGAGAAATCGCATTTCCAGGCTCTCTTATGTCTTGGCAGCGGAGACTAGGGGAGACAAATGAGTGTAGACAAGAACACAGCCAGAGAGTGTCAGTACATCTGCCGACAGGAAGCAGCTTTTCAACGCTGCAGAGCCGAGCCTGAGTTTGCAACACAGGAAAGGGACTTTTGTCAACACAGCTTCCAACAATTCACTGCAACTCTTTTATGAGATCCTTTGTTCATGCCAGATTCCAAAGACAGCAACAGAGATGTCCTATTCTGAAGATGGTGGCTAAAGGCAGGCTGAAGAAGTAAGAAGCCTAGAAATGATGAGAGATCTGAGGAGACTTGGAGTCTACAAAGCTATCGTTTGGTTGAAAATAATCTAATCTGAGTGCTGTATTTTCATTGGTCAAGAGTCTCCTCTTCCAAAATAATTCAAAATAATGTGCCCTGAGCTTCTCAAAGGGAAAGCTCTTGCAGGACCATTCCTCTCCTGGCAAGGTTTCTGAGTGAGCTCAGAAGGCTGCAGGCTTTGGGCAGGGATGGGAAGTGGGGGCATGGCATCCCTTTGCCTGGGGCACCTAGGATTTCCATTTCTTTTCATTTCCACTAATGAAAACAAACAAAGGCAATCAGCTATGGGGAAAGATACACTCTCTGGCTCTTATAAAGGACCAGGGTACACTTGTCCTGAGACCTGTGATGGACAAGCTTATTAGCATGGAACATTTAAATAACTGGGAGAAACTCCAGGAGAATTCACAGAAAGCACGCTGGCACATGGCCACTTAGATGCATCTATGTAACCTCTCTATACCTGCATAACATACACATGTGTGTGCATGCATGCACACACACACACACACACACACACACATAAGATCTACTGAAAAAAAAAAAAAACAACAACAACAAAGAACAATTTCTGCTTTCCCCTTCACCCTTTCTCCACAGTTATTCTTGGGTATATTCCCTATTTTTAAAATGAGAATAAGAGAAAATATTCTCCAGATAATAACCCTCAAAACTGATATAGAGTTTTAACAGGTTTGTCCCCATTGCCCTAGGAAAGGAATGTGTAAGTATATGGTCCACTGTTAAAATATGGTAACAGATTCCTATGTTCTTGATATCAGAATCTGCCCCTTCTATCCTTTCTGTCACCTAGACAAGGAGTTTAGGAAAAGATTAAAGATATCTAATGGGAACATCACGTACCATTTTAATATGGTACAATGAGACCTTTCCTTTATTTGTTCCTGAATTCCTCAGAGAAAATATCCACTTCCAGTCATGTGTTGTAGACTTGGTTCTGTTTGGGGGGACTCCTATGAAATTCCAACTCTGAATTCAAAGTGGGTGTGAGGTAAGAATCGAGGAGGCAAATGAGATATGAGCTACCCAAGAAGACTTTTATTCCATTTGAGTTTCTGTATTTACTTTTCTTAAAGGCTGTGTTTATACTTCTTATCTTGATAGCTTCAGCATTGTTGATTACTTGCCTCCTAGAAGAAAACCAAGTGAATCATATTTGTAATATTGTACTAGGCAGTTGCAAACAGAAGGAAAGTTATGACCAACCTAGATAGCATATTCAAAAGCAGAGACATTACTTTGCCAACAAAGGTTCGTCTAGTCAAGGCTATGGTTTTTCCTGTGGTCATGTATGGATGTGAGGGTTGGACTGTGAAGAAGGCTGAGCGCTGAAGAATTGATGCTTTTGAACTGTGGTGTTGGAGAAGACTCTTGAGAGTCCCTTGGACTGCAAGGAGATCCAACCAGTCCATTCTGAAGGAGATCAGCCCTGGGATTTCTTTGGAAGGAATGATGCTAAAGCTGAAACTCCAGAACTTTAGCCACCTCATGTGAAGAGTTGACTCACTGGTAAAGACTCTGATGCTGGGAGGGATTGAGGGCCGGAGGAGAAGGGGATGACAGAGGATGACATGGCTGGATGGTATCACTGACTCGATGGACATGAGTCTGAGTGAACTCCAGGAATTGGTGATGGACAGGGAGGCCTGGCGTGCTGCGATTCATGGGGTCGCAAAGAGTCGGACATGACTGAGTGACTGAACTGAACTGAACTGAACTAGGCAGTTGCAAACAGCAGAATCAAATTTAGTGGTTTCCATCGTTTAAAAAAAAAAAAAAAGATTACAGGTAAAGACAAAGATGTTAACTCAAATAATTATTTCCTAGAGAAGTGGTCGAAACCATATCCCAGAACTGGTCTGAGAACTGGAAATCTATGCTGTCCTAGCTAAACACTAAATGCCAAGAAGTCGACTATACTGAACCATTACTGCTGCCAGCCACAATGCATCAGGAACTCAAGTCTACAGCACTAGAGCACACTGCCATTTGAAAGCCAAATGCTTTGGTTATTATCTGTGCTGGCACAAACAGAAGCTCCATACCAGGAATTTTTTTTTTTTTTTTTGCTTATCTCCAAATTCATGGAACCTAAGTCATTTGATAACATGCTTACTGCAAAGAAGGCTGGGGATTTGATTTCAGGCTTCAACATTGCAGGACTCATGCAGGAAGCAGGACTCTTGAGGCAGGGGTTTCTCCAAATGTAGAGAAGCTCTTTCACAGATGATGGAAAGATACAGTTATCAGTTCAGTTCAATTCAGTCACTCAGTCGTGTCCAACTCCTTGCGACCCCATGAACTGCAGCACGCCAGGCCTCCCTGTCCATCACCAACTCCTGGAGTTCACTCAGACTCATGTCTATCGAGTCAGTGATGCCATCCAGCCATCTCATCCTCTGTCGTCCCCTTCTCCTCCTGCCCCCAATCCCTCCCAGCATCAGAGTCTTTTCCAATGAGTCAACACTTCACATGAGGCAGCCAAAGTACTGGAGTTTCAGCTTTAGCATCATTCCTTCCAAAGAAATCCCAGGGCTGATCTCCTTTAGAATGGAATGGTTGGATCTCCTTGCAGTCCAAGGGACTCTCAAGAGTCTTCTCCAACACCACAGTTCAAAAGCATCAAATCTTCGGCACTCAGCTTTCTTCACAGTCCAACCCTCACATCCATACATGACTACTGGAAAAACCATAGCCTTGACTAGATGAACCTTTGTTGGCAAAGTAATGTCTCTGCTTTTGAATATGCTATCTAGGTTGGTCATAACTTTCCTTCCAAGGAGTAAGCGTCTTTTAATTTCATGGCTACAGTGACCATCTGCAGTGATTTTGGAGCCCCAAAAAATAAAGTCTGACACTGTTTCCACTGTTTCCGCATCTATTTTGCATGACATGATGGGACCAGATGCCATGATCTTAGTTTTTCGAATGTTGAGCTTTAAGCTAACTTTTTCACTCTCCTCTTTCACGTTCATCAAGAGGCTTTTTAGTTCCTCTTCAATAACAGATGTTTACTAGAACAGTGGCTGGGTATATCTCTCTTTTATTCTGTCAGTTCTATTTGTGTTCCAGTCATTTCTCCAGCCCATGACTTCATCAGCAAGATTTCATACTATGCTTTCCAATATTCTGATACTTGAATATTTGCATGTGTAATCTAACTGGCTTTCATTCCACAATCTGAGCTGTATTGACTAGGTTAAAGTTCTCCGTTGAGATGAAAGGATAAAGAAGATGTGGTATGCACACACACACACACACACACACACACACAAAATGGAATACTACTCAGCCACAAAAAGGAATGAAATTATGCCATTCCCACGCAGCACCAGAGGTAAAGAACCTACCTTGCCAGTGCAGGAAATGTAACAGATGCAGGTTCAATCCCTGGGTCAGGAAGATCCCCTGCAGGAGGGCAGGCCAACTGACTTCAGTATTCTTGCCTGGAGAATCCCATGGACAGAGGAGCCTGGAGGGCTCGAGTCCATAGGGTCAGAGTCGGACACGACTGAAGGGACTCAGCACACACACATACAGCAACATGGAAAGACCTAGAGACTTATCATACTAAATGAAGTGAGTCAGACAGAGAAAGACAAATGTCATATTGTATCACTCATATATCGAATCTAAAATGTGACACAAATGAATTTATCTGTGAAACGGAAACAGACTACAGACATAGAGAACAGACTTGTGGTTGCCAAGGGGGAGGGGGTGGAAGAGGAAGACTGGGAGCTTAGGATTAGCAGATGCAAACTATTATTATATACAGGATGGATAAACAGCAAGATCCTACTGTATAGCACAGGAAACTAGAAACAATATCCTATGATAAACCATAATGGAAAAGTATATGAAAAAGAATATGACAAAGTACATTTAATAAATAAGATGACGTGTAAAAAAAGAAAAAAAGTTCACCATTGAATGCTCCAAGCCTTCAATTTTAGTTCACCAGCAATACTACTCTATTCAAAAACATAATTATCTATAACATATTTATAACTTTGCTAGCCTGTACCTACTCCAGTGTTCTTGCCTGGAGAATCCCAGGGACAGGGAAGCCTGGTTGGCTGCCATCTCTGGGGTCACACAGAGTCGGACACGACTGAAGCCAGTTAGCAGCAGCAGCCCGTACCAGACCACTTTTTTTAGAGGCTTTCTTTAACACCATTAATGCCCTTGCTCTTTTTTCGATCAGAATTGTTTCCCATGCTCACGTATTCTTTGGCACCAAACTCATAGATTCTGGACCTAGGAATTGCAGCTATGGCTTTATATGCCTAAAAGTCTGTATTTAGTGGAAGACCTGTGTATGAAAGGGGCTATCTATCTGACAAGCAGATAGCTAAATGCTAAAACAATGCTAAAACCAATGCTAAAACAACAAAACCAAGAGCAAACCCAACCCTATAAAAGGAAAATTGTATTCTACAAGCAGTGAATACTTTTATAACGCGCTGGGCACTGAACAGCAGGCTACGGGTTGAAAGAGAAGTAATAGAGATGCTACATTCCAGGGTGATAAGACTGAGTCTAGTAAAATGGCAGACACATGCAGCGTGATGTAAGAGGAAGGGAGCTCCACAAAGCTGACAAGATCTGGCCGTGCAGCTGATGAGGGGATTGTGTGAAGAGGGGGAGAGACAACATTTGGGGTCATAATTTGCACATCTTAGGAATGACTCTCTCTGCCAGTGTCTTTCATTTAACAGTATTGGTATGGGGGACTTCCCTGGTGATCTGGCGGTTAAGACTTCACCCTCCAATGAAAGGGGTGCAGGTTTGATCTCTGGTTAGGAAGCTAAAATCCCACATGCCTCATGACCAGAACATTAAAAAAAAAAAAAAAAAACCAGAAATATTGTAACGAATTCAATAGAGGCTTTAAAAAATTATCTATTTATTAAATAAATAAAACGTGGATGGAGCAAATGTAACAAAAGGTTAACATCCGGGGCATCTGGATGGAAGGGTTTCTGTGGATTCTTTGTACTATTCTCACACCTTTTCTATAGGTCAAAATTATGTCAGTATAAAAGTTAACAAGAGAATAAAAAGCATTTCAGCCATTACAACTTCATAAATAGATTGTGCCTTCCTAATACCATCTCTATATCTGGTTTGTGGGCAAGGAATTTACATCTCTAGGAGGTCTCAGTCTACTAAATATTTGACACATTCTTGACTTTTCTTACTGATAATGTCATATCTCCATGTAGAGGAAAATCAAGCTGGACGCTTCCTCTGGGCTTAATTCCTACCAACAAGAACAAGAGAGTTCTTTGTTTGATTGTTTGTTTTTGAGAGTTCTTAAAATGAGGATGACTGGAACTTTGAAAGAAAGTGATCCTCTTGGAGTTTCTAAAAGTGAAGTGTTGGCAACAGAAATAAAAGTACAATAGATTTTAGATTAATTAATTAGTTTTACTGAAGTATAGTTGATTTATAGTGTTACGTGAATGTCTCCTATACAACTAAGTGATTCAGCTATACACACACACATATATATATATATATTTTTTTTCATATTCTTTTCCATTATGGTTTTTAAATTTTATTTATTTTTGGCTGTGTTGGGTCTTCATTGCTGTGGGTGGGCTTTATCTAGTTTCTGCTAGCAGAAGCTGCTCTCCAGTTGTGGTGTGCAGGCTTCTCATTGGGGTGGTTTCTCTTGTTGTGGAACACTGGCTTCAAGCACACAGACTCAGCAGTTGTAGGGCACAGGCGTAGTTGTCCCATGGCATGTGGAATCTTCCTGGACGAAGGATCAAACCCATGTCCTCTGCATTGGCAGGCAGATTCTTAACAACTGGACCACCAGGGAGGTCCTCCATTATGGTTTATTACAGGATATTGAATATAGTTCCCTGTGCTATACAGTAGGACCTTGTTGTTTATCAGTTTTATGTGTAATAGTTTGTATCTGCTAATCCCAAACTCCCTGTCAATCCCTCCCCTACTCCTCTTCCCCCTTGGCAATCACATTGTCTGCTCTCTGTGTGTCTATTTCATAGATAAATTAATTTGTCTCATATTTTAGATTCCACATACATGATATCACACAGTATTTGTCTTTCTCTTTCTGACTTACTTCACATAGTATGATAATCTCTAGGTCCATCTATGTTTCTGCAAATGACATTATTTCATAGAACATCATATTCTTAAAAAGTCAGATAGAATGTGATTATAATCTCATGATCAGGGTTTCTAAAATGTGTTCAAGGGAGATGAAAGAGTCTATAAATTCTTATTGAATGAGAAATTAGACTAAAGGGAAATAAAAAGGAAGAGACATCTAAAGAAAGCAGTGTGCCAACTCAGAGTTCTTCTTATGCACCCAAAAGATAAAAGGTGGAGGAAAAAAAAACAAGAGAAATATGGGAGGCTGGTGCCAGTTTCATTCCTGCATTGCCTAATGCCTTATACCCAACACTGTGGGATGGAAAAAAGGCATAGAAAATTAAAAAAGTATTTACTCAGTCATCACAACAGGGCAGTGATGTGATTGACACAAAGACATCAACCAACACTATTCTGGAGGATAGAAAGTTTCTTCAATGGCAAAAGACACAAAAACTTACAGACATGGCCATAGAAAGTGGGAACTAACACATTATACTCCACACTGTGTGTAGAACATCCTGGATCTCCCAAAGTTCCCCACAGAAACATGGAACCAAGGAGGAGTGGCATGAGAATTCCTCCTTGACTGGGTTTACACCCTCCTAGCCACCTACTGCTTGACCGTTGAGAGTCTGACTGCCACCTGGAGTAAATACATTATATAAAAATGGTGGCTCAGTGGTAAAGAATCTGCCTGAAATGCAGGAGACGCAGGGGATGTGGGTTTGATTCCTGGGTTGGGAAGATTCCCTGGAGGAGGGCATGGCAACCCACTCCAGTATTCTTGCTGGGAAAATCCCGTGGACAGAGGAGCCTCGTGGGCTACAGTCCATGGGGTTGCAGAGAGTTGGACACAACTGAGTGACTAACATGCTCCTTATTTCCTAGTTCTGAGATTGTTGAAAACATATACATGTCCCCTTCTGCCAGCCCTGAGAGTTGGAAGTTTGAAGAGGCCAGTCTCCCCCTTCTTAATGTAGGAAGCTTGTTTTTCCCTAAGCAAAATTATACCTTTAATCATAGTCAGTTATTTACCATTTTAGTTGTATCTTCACAATCCCATTTCAATTAGTTGACTGAGTAACTGTGGGTGATCTTGGAAATGATGACATGTAGCTATCTGTTTTTCAATCATATTTAAACAAGCACATCCCGGCAAGCCTCTATGCAACCAAACATTTATCTTCTGCACAGAAGTTTCAAAAAGAAATTGCTTCTTGTACACTTTAATCAACGGATGTTTTATACCTCTTTGAGACACTTGTGATTTCCACTTGAAGTGTCTGGTCCAATGAGAAAATTATTTTTGAGTGGCTATCTCGAGACACATTAAAAAAAACCCCAATTAGTTGGCACAAATCTCAGAGCTCCAAGGTCAGAGCTGACAGTAAAGGAAAGATTAAGTCACAAAATTTAAAGCATAATTATTCATGATTAAAACTGTAATATGGACCCAGGTAATCTTTATCCATTTTTTCAGGTAAGGTCAGGATTGAGCTTTCCTTAATTCCATCATTATTGTGGCCACTTCCCCCCACATTTAAGACTTCTTCCTTCTTATATTCTTATTGTTCTAAAAATCGGCTGCCTCTGACAAAATATAAAAGGCAAAGAATTTTATCTCCTTATTTTCACTACCCCTACCCCCACCCTCCTGCCCCATTCACATCTGAAATGTCACAAGTATCCAATTTATTCTGAAGAAGCAGCTTTGGTCTCAATTTTCATTACTACCTGGACAGGATATTGCAATTCCATTTTCTGCTATCTCTTTCTTCAGGTATCTCTTACTACCCTTCGGCTTGAAGCAGCCAAGAAATTATAACTGTGACCACTTCCAATATTCAATCCAGGATGCCAAACTCTGTGGAATCAGGAAGACAATTGACATACTTGACAAACCCTTCTTCCTTTATTCCTAGCCACATTTTTTTTTTTTTTTTTGCAACAACAATGGTCCACTTGATTTTGTAGAATTCTTGTGTTAACACCTTTGTGGTTTCTCTAATTCTTCTTATCAACTCAGCTATCTGGACAAAAGGACTTTGCAGCAATTCCACTTAACAGTTATTCAGTGATATGATCCACAGAAAGACAACAATGGACACACCTGGAAATGTGAAGCTTCTATGGAGATGGCTATATGAAGGAGAAGATCCACAACATACCCCTGGCTTTTTAGCTTCCCAAAGTTCCCTACAGGGACATTCAGGGTTAGATGGCACAACCAACATGGGCCAAAGATTACACTAAGCACAAGAAATTCCCCTTGCCAGTCTTATGGAGGACTTCAAAAAGTCCTCCACGACCTGTGTGATTATTCTGGACACTATCTACCATTCCAACAGCTTCAAAACAATTATAGATCATTTCTCAGCATTTGCTACAGGTTTAGATGAAGAGAGAGCTTCCCTCGTAACTCAGTAAAGAATCTGCAGTGCAGGAGACCCTGGTTCAATCCATGGGTTGGGAAGATCTCCTAGAGAAGGAAATGGCAACCCACTCCAGTATCCTTGCCTGGAAAATCTCATGGACAGAGGAGCCTGGTGGGCTACAGTCCATGGGGTCGCAAAGAATTGGGCACGACTGAGTGACTAACACTCACTTACTTATTTAGATGAAGAGAGGGTAATTTTTCAAAAGCATCATCTGGCAGTCCCAGGCCTTAAGCCTATCTGATGTTTGCCCTGGTAGCACCCAAGTCAAAAGTCTTATCTCACCCTGTAACTCTTTTTCCTTCTGTGCATCACATACTGATTGTGAACATCAGGGTACAATCAGGCAGAGAGGAATTTCAGAGCTATCTTTGGCTTCTTTTTTCATCTTTGCAATCTAATCAGGATCCAAGTTGTGTTAATTCTTCCTGTAAAAGTCCATTCCTTTTTCTCCAGTCCCATAGTTCCTACTCTAGGTCAGACCTCCATTACTTCTTACTCAAAACTAAGCCAGCAATTTCTGAGCTGATTTCCATGCCCCTAAGCTCTCTTCTCTTCTCTCTATCCATTCCCAACATACTTTTACCAAACAGACCTCATTATCTTCTTTCTGTACACAGTATTCCAAGGTGAGCTCATCTATTCTCTTGGATTAAAATATTACAATTTTGCTAATGAGTCATAATTTTATCTCCAGCCAGAGGAACTCTTTGAATCTCAGACTCACACATCCCACAGAGCCTACTTGATGTTTTCATTTGGATGTCTTATAGCTATCTCAAACTTCTTGTTGTTCAGTTGCTCAGTCATGTCCAACTCTTTGCGACCTCATGGATTGTAGCACTCCAGGCTTCCCTGCCCTTCACCATCTCCTGGAGCTTGCTCAAACTCATGTCCATTAAGTTGGTGATGGCATCCAATCACCTTGTCCTCTGTCATCCCCTTCTCCTCCTGCCTTCAACCTCTCCCAGCATTAGAGTCTTTTCTAATGAGTCAGCTCTTTGCATCAGGTGGCCAAAGTATTTGAGTTTCAGCTTCAGCATCAGTCCTTCCAATAAGTATTCAGGATTGATTTTCTTTAGGATGGACTGGTTGGATCTCCTTGTGGTCCAAGAAACTCTCAAGAGTCTTCTCCAACACCACAGTTCAAAATCAGTTCTTCGGCGCTCAGCCTTCTTTATGGTCCAACTCTCACATCCATACATGACTACTGGAAAAACCATAGCTTTGACAAGATGGACCTTTGTTGGCAAAGTAATGTCTCTGCTTTTGAATATGCTGTCTAGGTTTATCAAATTTAACATGTCTAAACAAAACAATTCATTTCCCATCCAAAATGTATTCCCTTCTCTCAATCTTCCCCATCTTAATAATTGATATCAGTTCAAAGATGTGCTCTGCTGTTCTTAGTCACTCAGTCATGTCTGACTCTTTGTGACCCCATGGACTGTAGCCCACCAGGCTCCTCTGTCCATGGGGATTCTCCAGGCAAGAATACTGGAATGGGTTGCCATGCCCTTCTCCAGGGGATCTTCCCAACCCAGGGATCGAACCCAGGTCTCCCACATTTCAGACAGATTCTTTACCATCTGAGCCACTAGGGAAGCCCGAGAATATTGGAGTCGGTAACCTATCCCTTATCCAGAGGAACTTCCTGACCCAGGAATCAAATTGGGGTCTCCTACATTGCAGGTGGATTCTTTACCAGCTGAGCTACCTGGGGAAGCTCCAGTTCAAAGAGAGTCATCCTTAATTCCTCCTTATCCCTAAGTCCCAGCATCCAATCTATACAGTAAGTCATGATGATGAACCTCAAGTATTCACAGTTCTTCATCCCCATAGTCACCACCTTGCTGCTGCTAAGTCACTTCAGTCATGTCCAACTCTGTGCGACCCCATAGACAGCAGCCTACCAGGCTCCCCCGTCCCTGGGATTCTCCAGGCAATAACACTGGAGTGGGTTGCCATTTCCTTTTCCAATGCATGAAAGTGAAAAGTGAAAGTGAAGTCGCTCAGTCGTGTCTGACCTTCAGCGACCCCATGGACTGCAGCCTTCCAGGCTCCTCCATCCATGGGATTTTCCAGGCAAGAGTACTGGAGTGGGGTGCCATTGCCTTCTCCGCCACCTTAGTCTAGGCCACCATTATTCCTCCATCATATGTCACTTAGACTACCACAACAACTGCTGATCTGCTCTATAACATTTTTTTCTTGCTCCTTTTTAATCCAGTTTTGATGCCATATCAAGAATACTCTTTAAACAAGTGTATAACTTGGGTCACATCACTTGCTTCAAACCCCTTAGATGTCTTTCTGTTTATTTAAACTCCTGGTCATAGCCTACAATGTCCTATGTCTCCGACCTCAACTCAAACCATCAACTCCCAATTTGTCCAATAAGCTCCAGACACACTGAACTTCTTAAACTCGTTCCTTCTTCAGGCTTTTGCAAATACTGGCCTTTCTGCTTAGAATGCTATTTTCATTAGTGTTTCCATGACCAACTTCTCATCTTTTATCCATGAGCTCTCTTGTAGACACTCCTGAGGCCTGCCTACTGTATCTAAAGTAGGACACTCCAGCAAAACCACTTGTTTTCTTCATAGACATAATTTGTAATACTTAATATTTGCTAGTCTATCTCTTTGTTTTATTTTTACTTTATGTGTAGTTCCCACATCATCTGGCATATACTTAGATCTCAGTTGTTTATTATTGAATAAATTATTTTATATTTCTCCTTTGCTTAAAAACTTTTGCGGCTTCTTACTTGTCTACAGGATAAGCTACACTCCAGAGTAGCCTAGGCCACCATCATCCCTCCATCATCTGTCACTTAGACTACTGCAGCAACTGCTGTCTGGTCTATAACATTTGGTACTCTTCACCATATGAAACTAATCTACTTTTTCAGCATCTTACCATTTCCAGCTCCACTGTGTATCATTTAGTGTTTTGCTCATTTGCAAACAATGGAAAAACACAATTCCCAGTGATTTCAGTAATGGGAATACTTGTTTCTCATGCAGCCGAAGTCTGAAAATAGGTCACTGGGCTGGCAGTGTCTCAACAGTGCCACAAGAACACAGGCTTTATTTGCCTTGCTGCCCTGTCACTGTCAATATGTGGCTTTTGTTTTCATGATTGCAAAAGGGTTGCTGAACCTCCAAGTGTTACATCCACATTCCAGATCAGAAGCAAGCCTTCCCCTATATGGTTATATTCTATCTTTTCAGAAAAATAAGCCATTCCCAGAGATTCTATCCCATCTCATTGGCTAGAACTGTGTCACATGGCTACCTCTGACTCCAAGGGAGACTGGAGAATTGAGAATTTTTAGCCAGATACATTTTTTGCCCTGGACAAAATCATGGCCCTGTGAATAAGGGGGAATGGATATCAGGTAGTCTCTATTAGTATGTATCTTACTATGAGTCATCCTGTTCTCTAGTTATCCTGGACTATTTTTCATAGTTCCCTGAAAAACAATGCAATTCTACAAAGCTTTTTATCTCTTTGCATTGACTGTTATCTTTACTTGGAAAGTCGTTGTGCTTCTCAACCTAAAATATTCCACTCATCCTCCAAGATTAACCTTGAATGCCTCCTATCAGGAGCCTTCATTCATCCTCTGAGGCAAGATTCTCTTTGAATTCCTACAAGGTGGTGTAGGAAACAAGGGCCTTGTCTTATGGTTGCATCATCAGCATTTAATCAAGTGCCTGGAATATCATAAACCATCAAACAGTGTTAACCAAACTGAAAGAGGGAGAAAGTCCACAAGTACATGTTTCTCTTTTAATCCTCACAAAAATCTCATGAAGAAGCTATTACCTCTGTTTTACAGATAAAGAAATTAAGCTTCAAAGAAATAAAGTAAGTTGCCACACAGCTAATAACATGATCCTTTTGCTTTGTCCCCTGCCCCATCTCCTGCCACCTTTTTTTTTTAATCCAGGGATCAGCAAACTAAGGCTCATAAATAGGCCATTTGTTTATGAAAATTAAGTTTTATTGGAACACAGCCATGCGCATTCCTTTATGTATTATCTATGCTGCTTTTGCATGTTACAACAGAAAAGTTGAGTCAATGAGACAAACCATATAGCCTGTGAAACCTAAAGTATTTACTCTCTGGCTCTTTATAGATAAAATGTGCTGACCTGTCTCTGTGCTATGCCATATTGACTCCTGAATTCAATTGAAAGATAAATGCCATGAAAAGAAAGGTTTAAAAGTATTATTTTTAGAGTAACATTACGCAGAAGAAAAATGTAGAATCTCTGCTTGAAGAAGACGTAGCATTAAAGCATGGTAGAAGGAACAAGGAAATTCAGTAGTTCTGACTTCTTTCTGTGTTCAGTGAAAAAGAGGACCAGCATTCAAAAGAATTGGTCTGAAAAAGAATTGATTAACCATTATAAGAATAAATCTTACTTCACAGGGCTGCTGTAAAAGTGGAATGAGCTAAAGCATGAGATAAGGCACAATGCCCAGCATATAGTCAAGGTTCAATAAACAGTGCTTGTGCTCCAACGTGGCCCAGTCTTCATCAGGTATTGTTGCTTCTCAATGTGACCTTTCCTTATCCTTATCGTCAGGACCACTCTTTGAGGGTCAAGGGAAGAAAGAAAGGCCATCTATACTATTTCAAGCCTAGAATTCCATAAGATTGGAAAATCACCATGATCTATCTTGGTTCCACTTTCTCCCGAGAGCCATTCCCATATCTTGGAGGAAATTGCACTCTCGGGTAGGAAAGCAATTAAGTTTTAGCCAATTCGCTTATCCTCTGTCTGTCTAGCCCAAACAGCCCCATTTGTTACCATCACTGCCCTTTCACACAGGAGAAGTCAGGTGCTGGGGAAACAGGATGAGAATAAGGTAGTCCCAGGGTGACTTCAGTGAACTGCAGAGGAGTGCTTATCACAATTCTCTCAGATTCCTTGGAGGAAATCTTTCCAGATATATGAGGAGAGGGAGAAACCTGCCTAGTTAAAGCCTTACATAACCTCAGTGCAGAAACCAGCTGGGTCCTAGTAAATGCAATATAGTCATCTCATTTAAGGCCAGTGCATTTACCAGAGGCTACATTATTAATGATCTGAGAGAGAGTGCAAATTGTAATTTGAAGAAGATGAGCAAGAAAGAAGCAACAGCCATTTAGATCAAAGGTAGCAAAACATTCAACACAAACCGTCTATGACTTTCTGACCAAAAATAACTTATTCACAACAGGGGGTTTTGGCTTTTAGAGATCTGAGCCTGGATGTATGTTTTCTGTGGTCACTTGTTTTATAGCCCAGGTTAAACTCTGGGGAAAGGATGTTAGGGAGCCAAGTCTTCTTACATATTCTTAATGATTGTAAAGTGTCTGGATTTACTGCATGAAAAACGCAGACTGTAAAAGCAGAGTGGTGCCTACTATATAAAAATTGCTGTTTGTTCCTCTTTCATAGAATACAGTCAAATTGTGGCAATGCTTAGTCCAAAGTTGCAGTTGGAAAGCAAAAATAAAATATCCCTTAATAATGCAGTCAAACAGGAGACATCCAATCATTAAAGTTTTGCTTAAGTATACTGCCAGCTATGAGTCGGAGCAAACCAAACACACCAAACGCCATGTAAATGATAATTCTCAGAGATTCAGGAGCTCCCCACTGTTGACATGAATAATTCTGACAGCCCTGCAAGTACTAATAGTTAAGACATCAAAATAAAACACAACATCAAGGAGAACCTTAATAGAACCAGTTTTGCTTATGCTGAGAAGTGCAGGAATCCATGAAGCAGCCATCTTTTTTTCTTCCTGTCTCTTGACTGAACATCCTTGACTGCATAGATTCTGAAAACTCAGCAAAATATTGGGAAATGCTGCTACTAGCAGCTTCCCAGCTCTCTGAACCAGACTATGGGAGTATACATTGATAAGCTTATACCAATTTACTGTGGCCGATAAATATCATTTCTCTTTGCAGTGCCATTTTCTGAAGTGTGCATTCTGTTTCTATAGCAACTTTCATTTTGTTAACCTGTTACTCACATTAAAAGTCTGTTATTTTTAGCATAACATTTCCAGAAGTCTTTGACAAAGAAAAACGGGAAAAGATTGCTGCTTAAAGATGAATGTGATGTCCAATGTGAATTCTAATATGTAGCATGTTTGGTCAGTATATCATCTGTTGTGAGGTTGCAGAAATATAGATTTTTTTTTCAATTGTATGTTTATGGACTTTGTAGAAAAAACCATACTCCCTATCTTTTTTTGGAGCAAGTTATCATATAAATAAATAGCAATATCCAAATGGATTTATTTTCTACAAATTTTCACTTATATAAAATCCAAGGAGAGAAATTATTGCTGAGGATTTTTTTGTGCATGGTAGAGTCAAGGCTTTTGCTGTTGGATTGCAATTTTAAAGATACTGCTATAATGCTAGGACACGTGGGGCTAAAGGGATGAATTACGGCTATGTAAATGCCATGTAGTAAGAAATTAAGTTGGGGGGAGCAGCTCTGTAGATAGCTGACGCTCATGATAAATTGTGACACAGCCTACTTTTTGACCTTCCCAAACAAATTGCTTCCTCTTTTTCCAACATATTGTGGGTTTTTTTTTTTTTTTTTTTTCACTTCCCCTGTCAAAAATGAAGTTCCATGTAGTTTGATACAACATGGCTGGGAATGAGCAACTTTATACACTGAATGGTTTCCCCCTTTGGATTTGGGTTGGAAAGACTTTGACCTTCATTTATTATAAGTCATCCTGGAAATTAAATTTGACTTGATTTCTAGACAGGAACAATTATTTTCTAATGCTACAACTAATATTCTGTAATTATTAGAAAGGTGGGGGAATGCAGTGGATAAGGGTCTGGCTTCTGGAACCAGACTGCCTGGGTTTGAATCCCAGCCTGACCAGTCACTAACTGTGTGACCTTTGGCAATTTATCTATCTGTGCCACATCTCAGTTTCCTCATTTGTAGGACAGGGATGATAATAGTACCTATTACAGGGTTGTTAAGAGAGTTAAATAATTTGTACATGTAATAAGCTTAAAAGAGTACTCAGTCCATAGTCAGCTTTATCAGTAGTATCATTATGTTTACCCCTTAACCTCAAGCTATATAGCTTTCTTTAGCTGCCTTAATTACAAAACACACACACACACAGACACACGCACAGAGTTACTTATCCTTTTACAGGCTGGTGATACAGCTGAGTATAAACTAATATGTTGTTTTCTAATAAGGAGATTGCCAAAGGTCACACAGTTACCTCAGACTACCTGAGATTCATACCCAGGAAGTCGAGCCCTTATCCACTCCACTGCCTTTCTAATAATTAGAGAATTTTAGTCAGAACTTTAGAAAAGAATTGTTTTCATCTAGAATTCAAGCCATAGATGCACTGTATCCCCTAGACCCTGCCTTCAGTAAAATACACATTACCCTAAATATTGCATCCCTGTATGAGTTCTCCATAGACTCATAGACTCATGCTTATGGGAACTAAAGGACACTGGCCAGGCCCTAGAACTCAATCTTTCTCTACCCGAAGTTTATTGAGGTATAATTTACATAGAATAAATTTCATCTCTTTAGTGTACAGTTCTACACCCTTTGACAAGTGCATATAGTAACCACCATTATATTATAAAACATTTTCATCATTTCCCTAAATTCTCTCCTATCCCTTTGGAGTCAATCCCTCTTCTCCCACTCTTAGCCCCCAGCAACTGCTAATCTATTTTCTGTCTGTATGGTTTTGCCTTTTTCAGAATGCTATATAAATGGAATCATACAGTAAATAACCTTTTAAGTCTGGCTTCTTTCACTTGAAATAATACATTTGAGGTTTATTCATGTTTGATGTGTCAGTAATTCATTGTTATTACTACTGAATAGTATTCCATTATATAAATGTCCACAGTTTTAGAACTCAGTCTTAAGGAGCTGGCCTTTTTTTTCCTGCTCCAAGAGTATACAATTCTAAACCAGATAAGGATTACATAAGGACTCTTTAACATAGTGGAAATAACTGATGTTACTTGATATAAGAGAATTCCAGGAGCTTGAGTCATTGGAACCTCTGAAATAGTTACTTTTATTTTAAGTATAAAATAGCTGATTTGTGAAATCTCTCATCTATGGTTCCAGTGTGTGTGTGTTCTGTTGTGTCCAACTCTTTGTGACCCTATGCACTGTAGCCTGCCAGGCTCCTCTGCCCATGGAGCTTTCCAGGCAAGAATACTGGATATTGGAGTGGGTTGCCATATCCTCCTCCCAGGGATCTTCTCTACCCAAGGATCAAGCCTGTGTCTCTTGCATCTCCTGCATTGGAAGGCAAATTCTTTACCACTGCACCACCTGGGAAGCCCATGGGTCCAGAGGGGAGGGCAGAAAAGGGGAGAATTAAAAAAAAATTAGCTGAGACACAAATCCTATCTCTGGAGAGATTGTTAATTAGTAGAGAAGGACAAATGCGATAAAGTACAAAAGGTAGACAGATCCATCTTAATCAGTTAGAATCATAAAAATGGTACTTTTCTCCTTCCTATCAACGTCCTTTACCAAACAAGCAGCAAAGGAGAAACATGAGGTATATGAAATGTATCAAGTATAGGACTGTGATGATCCTCATTTCGAGTACACCTGGGGTGAAACTCACGTCATTCACCTTTGCCATTTTTCCTTTGGGTACATGGTATATGGTAATTGGGAGGTGCTCTTAAAACATGTGCTCAATAAATGAAAAATTTGTTCTTTTCCAATAATGTTACCAAATAAGGTGCTGTAAATTGGACCCATGATCTCTCAAAACTCATATCTTTTCATGGCTGATCTGGGCTCAAATACAAAAATTTCTGGTAGTGGTCTTTCGGTGGCACCATACCACCTTCCTAAGACTTCCCAACTCAATCATAATTCTTCTAGAGTGTTCACAGACAAATGACTTTATTTTCTCTGTTGCCAAGGAAGGAGGATGGGGAAAGAAGCATTTTTTGATCACTGCCTTCCATGATTCACCCCAAGTATTTGAGAATTCATTATCTGTCTGTCTGAAGGAATGCTTATTACTGATTTTTAGTTATTACCTATTTTTGAAAGAAAGACTGAATATTATCAGTCATTTGACCCTCAAGTCATAGTCACATAAAAAAGTTAACCTTTTCCCCATTAGGATATTTTCCAATGCAGTAAAATATTCTTGCTGTAAATGATAAGAGTAAGTAGGAAGAAAAATTGTTTGATAATCTCTGGGTAAAGGCTAATTACTCCCATGAGCGAGACTAGAATTTTAAGTATAAAATTTTGATATTTGTTAAGTTTTTCAGGGCTTAATTTCCTTGACCAGTGAGTGCCTGCATACTCAGGTTTACCAGCGTGAATTACAACATGTGCAGAAAGGAACATCTCTGGCTCCATTCACTTGTGAAGGGGTTGCTTACCTTGTCTACACATTCTGTACAGCTAAACTGTAATTATCATCTGGATTCACCAAGTTAAAGTACTTACATAGAAGCAGATTTTGAGGGGACCTTTAGTTAAAGCTCTGACACTTAATAAAGATGAATTGAGAAAAACTGAATGTACACCAGGGGGAGAAAACCATATTCAATTAACTTTAACATGATCATACACAAAAAATATAAATAATTAGAATTATAATTCTGGAACTTCAGTGTAGATTCTTTCTTTCCACTTTATTCCAAGATGGATTTACCATATTAGTCACAGGAGATGAAAAGATATATGTACAGAATTCTGAATATCTAGATTCTCAATCAACTATTGGTGTCATGAGAGTCAGATCAATGGGAGGACTTTGATCTCTCTGCTAGAGTGAAATACAAGCTGCCCTTTGTGCTTCTGTATGTGGTCCACATTTGGAAGAGACTGGATGGCCTCCACGGAGAAGGCAATGGCACTCCACTCCAGTACTTTTGCCTGGAAAATCCCATGGGCGGAGGAGCCTGGTAGGCTGCAGTCCATGGGGTTGCTAAGAGTCAGACACGACTGAGTGACTTCCCTTTCACTTTTCACTTTCATGCATTGGAGAAGGAAATGGCAACCCACTCCAGTGTTCTTGCCTGGAGAATCCCAGGGACGGGGGAGCCTGGTGGCTGCCGTCTGTGGGATCAAACAGAGTCGGACACGACTGAAGTGACTTAGCAGCAGCAGCAGCAGCAGCAGGATGGCCTCCTGGGCCCCTTGCTCCTAGTTCACTTGCTAATCTTCAGCCTCAGTATTTTTCCAGTTGATTGCAAGTAAATTTAAGGAAGTATTAATCCAAGGCAAAGAATCTAAAAAGAAATATCTATTCCCTCCACAGACAACAGCACAGCTCTCCAGTATATAGTGTGTACATGTGCTCAGTCACTTCAGTTGTGTCTGACTCTTTGTGGCCCCATGGACTGTAGCCCACCAGGCTCCTCTGTCCATGGGATTCTCCAGGCAAGAATACTGCAGTGGGCTGCCAAGCCCTCCTCCAGGGGATCTTCCCAACCCAGGGATTAAACCCAGGTCTCCTGCATTACAGGCAGATCCTTTACCACTGAGCCACTGGGGAAGACCACCCATATACTTGGGAAAGAAACATCCTCAGAGAGAAAATTCAAAAGAGATCTAAAACCTAAAGCCAAAGAAAAGATGACTAGGAACTTCTTCTAACCAATATGAAGTAACAGGGATTAGATTTATCTCCTTATCTGAAAAAATAATACTAGATAAAATGTATGAAACAGTGGTTTTTAAGTCATTGGACATCAGTCTATGAAGGATATTATCCCTGAGAGATGGAACCTACTATCATCCCAGCTTACTGTTTTGAGACAGTTTCCAGGCTATGGTGTATTGAAGGGCACATCCAGGTGGAATGAATCAAATTCCTCGAATTGAGGAGATACTGCTAAGAGGCCTGCAAGCACAAAATATGGACAGTTAACATAACACTGGAGAGAAGACAGATGCAGAGAGAGAAAACTTCTGTAGATTTCTAGAGGGTCCTTCTCAAGTGTTCAGCAAAATACCCCTCAGCATGTGCGTATAAGGAAACTACTCATAGAATGTAAGGAGACAACCCAAGGTCAAGGAAAAAAATCATCCCAAATGATTAGTGGGGACAATACGTGGTAATAACACAGGGTGGTTAACAGCGTCTGTTCTTACCAGCCAGGCTGATAATTTTCATAATTCATGGAGTGTTGGGTAGAGTCAGATGAATTTTACCTCAGTAATGAAGACTGATTAGCCCAAGACTAAATGCTCTGCCATTCTTCACAAACAGGTGTGAAAAGCAAGACCCAAAAGGATCAATGTAACTTAATCTCATAACAAGATCAAGAATATTTAGAGGAATACAAAAATATCCAGCATCCAAAAAAGTAAAAGTAAGATTCACAATGTCTGACAGTCTATTAAAGACTATCAGGCAAGCAAGGAAGCAGCAAAGCAGAACTCAAAATGAGAATAATGAATCAGTGAAAACAGACCTAGAACTGGCACAGATATTTGAAGTGGTAGACAATGACATTAATAGCTTCTAACAACTCTTCCCTTGTAGCTCAGTTGGTAAAGAATCTGCCTGTGATGCAGGAGAGCCGGCTTCAATTCCTGGGTCGGGAAGATCCCTTAGAGAAGGGAATGGCAAACCACTCCAGTATTCTTGCCTGAAGAATCCCATGAACAGAGGAGCCTGGCAGGCTACAGTCCATGAGGTCACAAGAGTTGGACATGACTTAGCAACTAAACCACCACCCATATAATTTTATTTCATGTGTTCAAAGAGTTAGAGGAAAGACTGTACATGTTAACTAGAAACATTGAAGAAATACTTTTTAGAAGACCTAAATCAAAATTATAAAGATTAAAAACAAAAATCTGTGATATGAAAATATATACTAGATGGGATGGAAGGGAGATTTGATGTTGCAGAATAAATAATTAGTGACCTCAAAGACATAGTATTAGGAACTATCAGTAACACAGAAACTAAAATACAGAAAAGAAAGAAGTTTTACAAAATAAACAGATCACCAAAGAGCTATAGGACAATTTCATACACCTAGTGTACATGTAATTGATATACCTAAAGGAGAAGAAAGATAGATAGGAATAGAAAAAAGTATTTGACAAATAATAGCACCCAAAATTTCAAATTTGGCACAAACTAAAATCCTAGAGATCTAAGAGGATCAATGAACCTGAAGCACACACACACAAAAAGAAATAAATAAAGAAAACCAGACAAAGGCATGCCACAATCAAATTCTCAAAACCAATCCTAGAGAGAAAATCTTAAAAGCAGTCGGAAAAAAAAGGTATGTTGGATGACAGCAGCTTTCTTAACAGAAATAATGCAAAAAGGACAGTAGATCAACATCTTTAAAGTACTAAAAGAAGTAAATTGTCAACTTGGAATTCTCTAGTTAGCAAAAGTATCATTCAGAAATGAAGGTGAAATAAAGACATTTTCAAATATAAATGTGTTGAAAGAATTAATCACCAGAAGACTCATATTACAAGAAATGTTAAAGGAACTTGATTAAGCATAAAGAAAACCATACCAATGAAATCTGAATATACTAAAGGAATGAAACACATCAGAATGGTAGCTACTTGTGTAAATACATGAGATAACTTTGCTATTTAAATCTCTTTAAAAGATAATTGAATGCTTAAACAAAGGTAAAAATAATGTAGCATGGGATTCACATGACATGTATTAGTAAAACAAATGATAACAAAAGCACAAAGCCAGGAAGGAAACAAATGGAAATATATGGTTTAAAGTTCTTATACTTCATGTACAGTGATGTACTATCAAATGAAGATAGAATTTGAGCAATTTAAAATGTATACTAATTCATAATAAAGCAACCACGAAAAGAACAAAGCAAAGAGTTCTTGCCAATAAGCCAACAAAGGGATGAAATGGAATTATTTTTAAAAAAAAATTTAAAAGAAAGCAGAAAAAGAAGAACAAATAACACATGCAACAAATAGAAAACAAATAGCATGATGGTAAATGTAAATCTGAATACACTAACTGCATTATTGTAAATAGTCTAAACAACCCATTAAAAAGCAGATTGTCAGATTGGATAAAAAGCAAGATCCCACTGTTTGCTTCCTACAAAATACACACTTAAATATCAAGGCACAAACAGATAAAAAGTAAAATGATGAGAAACTACCCAAAAGAAAGCTGGAGTGGCAATATTAATAATTACCTAAGAGATTTGAGGGCATATATTCACACAAAGACTATACACAAATGCTCATAAAAACTTTATTTGTAATGGCCCCAAACAGAAGACAACCCAAATGTCCATTACATGAATGGATAGACAAATTGTGGTATTTTCATACAAGGGGGTATCATTCAGTAATAAAAAGAAATGAATTATCAATGCACACAATATCATGAATGAATCTCAATGTACAGTATAATTCCAAAATCACAGTGGTGTCACCTGCTCTGATCGATTCCAGCACTCTTCATTCTTGAGGATGAATTTAGTGGGAGGGAGGGAGACAGAGAACAGATTTGAACTCACAATTAGGCAGATTTTAAATTTTAAATACGTGTATAACAGATTGCTATAGACGTATATGTATAGCAAAAAAATGGAAATAGAATAAATAGATATAAATAAAGCAAGTGATACAATAAGCAAGTTGCAGAACATGTACATAATAAAAGCAAGTTGAAGCCAGATGTGAGGTTAGGAAGCCAAATGCATAGTGTAAAGACCTATGCAATCCCAAGAAAGGAGTGATGAACTGGTCTCTAAGTTTTCCAGATCAACTCAAAGGGGAAAAAAAAGTTATTCTATGTGACCAAAAAATAAAAACAAAAAGGCTATCAGAGGTAAAACGCAGACAGGAATTTCTTTCATGGAGTCATCTAAATGAGATAATTAATGTAACAACAAAAAAAAAAAATCCAAACTTTGTCAGAAACATTTTACAATAAATACAATAGAACTACTTTTATTGAACTTTTCCTTGTAATGTCCCTCAGTATAGATCAATGATGGGCTTCCCTGGTAGTTCAATGGTAAAGAATCCACCTGCAATGCAAAAGGCCAAGGTGTGATCCCTGGGTCACGAAAATCCCCTGGAGGAGGAAATGGCAACCCACCCCTGTATTCTTGCCTGGGAAATCCCATGGACAGAGGAGCCTGGTGTACTACATACAGTCCGTGTGGTCACAAAAGAGTTGGACAGAACTTAGTGACTAAACAACAACATATACCAATGACATAAAGTCAAAGTGTGATTCAATAACAGGATTGAGGGAGGGGAGAGGGCAGAAGGTGGGAACAGTTTGCAAAAACAACATGGTCCAAAAAGCAAAACAAACAAAAAACCCCAACATGGTCCAGATGTGTGGCTCTCTGAAGGTCTACGTTAATGAAAGGATACATTTTAGAGTCTTTAAAGAAATGGGTGCTTGCATGTCTCTTGACTGTCCTCTATTCACAGAATGAGGGGCGCTTTTTTTTTTGTCATATTAGTCAAGAGTGAATTCAAGGTTATACTCCTGGAATGTATCTAAAATCCATATATTCTATTTTGCTGATAAAATGTACAACTAAGCTACATTTAATTTTTAAAAATTAAAATGGGAAAATTGTGCAGTCAAATGAGAGCAAGTACTAAGTTGTTCATAGAGGTAATCAAAAACTACAAGCAGAGAAGTCTCTGGATTTTCTAAAAAATAATTTTGAAAAAAAAATTTGGCTCTTTCCTTCCATATGAATTAATAATAGTGATTGAGAATCAAGTCATAGCATAGAATAAGCATGTAGGAATTTTTAGCCTAAAAATCTTCAAAGTGGCTATTACTAAATACCAACTTTGATCATAAAAGACATAGGTGGATGATAAGGAATTAAGTAGATGTAGTAGGTTGGTAGTTACATTTGTTGATAGATATAATGTTTAAATTCAAGTCAGTGAACATCTTAGGAAATCCTCCCAGAAGAAGACTATCAAATGTGATGGCATTTTTTTTAGCCAGAAGATATTTACATTGTTTTGGAATGAGGATGAGGGCATTCCTTCCATCTAGACAGTAGTGAAATCCCTATGGGTGGAATCTTTTGATCTGTCTCTGAGTTTTCTTTTCCTATCATTGTGTGTACATGTGTGCGTGTGCCATGCCACTTCAGTCATGTCCAACTCTTTGTGACCCTATGGACTGTAGCCCACCACGCTTCTCTGTCCATGGGATTCTCCAGGCAAGAATAGTTGAATGGGTTGCTGTGCCCTCCTCCAAGGGATTTTCCCAAACCAGGGATTGAACCTGGGTCTCTTATGTCTCCTGCACTACCAGATGGGTTCTTTACCACTTGCGCCATCCGGGAAGCCCTATCATTGTGCAAGTTCTACTTATTCTTTCCTGAAGGACTCTTTCCTGTTTTATCCCACATTGGCCCCTTATCTGTCATGTAGGTTTCCTTGTATCAGACCTATATCACTCATTACAGTAAGTTTTCAGAAACTGTAGGCAATCAATTCTAAAGACTATTCTGAAAACTCCCCACACTTTCTGTGATTCATTTACTAATCCCAAGAATGGTTTGCCTATTTATTTTCATGACTTTTCTCCCTTTGGCCCTTTTCCTAAGGACCTCTTACTGCTTCAGTAGAGTAATGGCTTGGGGGCAGTAGTGTAAACACCTCTGCTTTTATCAGTGACAGTAATCTCCAGATTTGTTGTTGTTCAGTTGCTCAGTTGTGTCTGACTCTTTGCAACCCCATGGACTGTAGCACGTCAGACTTCCCTGTCCTTCACTAGCTCCCTGGGTTTGCTGAAACTCATGTCCATTGGGTCAATGATGCCATCCAACCATCTCGTCCTCATATATTCTATTTTGATTCCATTCTCCTCCTGCCTTCAATCTTTCCCAGCATCAGGGTCTTTTCCAACGAGTTCTCTTTGCATCAGATGGCCAAAGTATTGGAGCTTCAGCTTCAGTATCAGTCCTTCTTCAGTTGTATAGAATGCAAAACAGTCCTTTACATGCTTCCTGTGTGACACTCCAGCTCCTGCAATAAGGGTTTCCTCATTCACACCTGCAACTTTTAAGGTCGGGAAGTTACTAGTTCAAGGTTCTTACTTGAACTGTAAATAAATTTTAAGCTTTTCTTCAAGAGTGACTTCTTAAACAGTGACTCTCTCAGAACTATTAGAAATCATCTTTGTGTGGTTCTGCACTGAAACCTTGCCATGCATTATCCCATGTAAACTAAAGTTGCTTACTCTTGTGACCCTATGGACTGTAACCCACCAGGCTCTTCTGTCCATGGGATTCCCCAAGCAAGAATACTGGAATGGGTTGCCATTTCCTTCTCCAGGGATCTTCCCGACCCAGGGATCAAACTCATGCCTCCTGCATTGGCAGGTGGATTCTTTATCCCTGAGCCACCTGGGAAGCCCAGGACTAAGGCTAAAAGAAGCCTCTCTACTTGCCCCGTGGCCACCTCCTCTCTACTTGACATTTGAGATGGTCTCTTCATTTACATCGATAAAATTTACATCTACACAATAATGTCTACAGGGGGACACTTCCTTATTTACTTTTGATCTGACACTCTCATCCATCCCCTGCTACGTCCATAGTCAGAGAGATCCCTATTTGCCCTCTCTTATATAGAGATATTGCATTCTTACCACTGCATCTTTGCCCATGGCAGTCCAAGGCATTCACACCGTGTTTCCCTATCCTTTATAACTTACTATCCTTTAAATTTCACTGGAAGCCTGGTCTCCAGGACTCTCCCTCTATGATTTCCAACATTCTCATCAACAGCATGTGTATGTAGGTTAGTCGCTCAGTCATGTCCGACTCTTTGCAACCCCATGGACTGTAGATTGCCAGGCTTCTTTGTCCATGGAATTCTCCAGGCAAGAATACTTGAGTGGGTTGCCATCTCCTTCTCCAAGGGATCTTCCCAACCCAGGGATCATCAACAGCATTCCTCTGCACAAATATGTGTGAAAACGGGACACACAAGTGGATTAGATTGGAGTAGTAGGTCTGCACTGTGTTAGCTGTGCCATCTTGGGTAAGTCATTTAGCCTGTCTTACCCTCTCTTTGCTTATTAATAAAATGAGGATGATGTTACTTAAACTCCTTTTAACTCACCCAGGTTCAAGATGTACATGGGAAAGAGCTTTGCACAAGTTTTATTCATTTTTTCCCTGCATGACTTATACTGTTTTTGACACTCATTGGTCCCCTCTAAATGCAAGTTTCTCTGTATCAGATCTTCATCCCTAATTATAGTAAATTCTCAGAATCTGTCTACAATCAGTGTGGTTGCCAGGCCAGCAGAATCGACATTAACTTGGATTTCGTTAGAAATGCAAATTCTCAGACTCCACCCCCAGGACTATTGTCAGAAATAGTGAGGTGGACCTAGTCATTTATGTTTTAACAAGCCTTCCAATTGATTCTGATTCACACTGAAGTTTGACTGGCTAATTATCTTCTAACATTTCTATTCATCTGCACTTGTTCTGTTCACTGTGAATGTATTTGCTACTCCCTTGAGATTGGAAACTTTCTGTGAGAAGGATATGCCCTGAATATCTGTCACCAGCACTCACTAAAATCCTGTGGAAGGGTTATTTCAAGATAAATTATCTTAATATGAGTCTGTATTGCAGCCTGAAAATATCAGTTAGCATTTTCATTTTTACAAAGAAGATCATTTGGATTCATAATACTCACAGAAATGTAGTTAATTGACCCATTTATTTTTTGTGAAATGTTGAAAAACTGCCAGGCAAGACAGTGCCAAATACAAAGCTCAGTTGGCAACTCCTACACGCCTCCATCCTCAGACGATTTTCCCGGGACTTCAAATGTCAGAAGCTAAAGTGAGGCAGGAGGGAGGAGAAGAAGGACTTAATAAAACAAGCCCTGAACTTCTCCCAAGGCCTCAACATTACAGGAAGTACAGCACCCAGGGGGATGGCAATGATGCACCAGGCTTGACAAATTAGGATAAATCAACAAAGCCAGCTCCTGAACTATATTCTGATTTTAATTTACACGTTTTTTACTAAAGCTGGACTATGAATAAAATGCAGCTAAAAAGCTATTGTGAATACTCTGGAAAATTTGTAGAGAATAATCAAAACTGGAAATCAAGACCTTTTTAAATTTTAAATGGAGAGTCATATTTTCCACCTGATATCACTCTATGCAGAGGTTTCTGATATTCAGTGAAGTCACTGAAAAATACATATTAGTAGAAAGAAAAATGATGACAATTTTGTCTTTTTCAGATCCATTTGAACATAGCACAAGGCTCATCCATACTGGAATTGTCACTGCTATAATCTGGTTACAGAAGATAATATTAGATATTATTTTTGGTTTCTTTTTAAATAAAAAGCCTAGTGAATATCTGAACATAGTTTCATCTGGCTTTCATAGGCAAGAATATGTTCTATATATTGTGCATACCTCACCCTGAAGTTCTACCAAATAATAAGAAAACTATATTCTCAGATGATCTTTCTGTCCCAGCAGAGTAAATGTCCTAGCGATTTCTTGTCATTTCATCTTCTGAAAGTTTAACATTTAGAAAAGTACAAGTCATGAAGGACTCTAAATATTAGTTTTTATTGGCATCTCTGTATTTCTGTTTTAATTTTAAAAGAGGACAATGGAAAACTAAGAAGGAATATCTTTCTGACTTATGTGATTATAAAAAGGTCTTGCATTGCACTCATGAGGCAAGTAAAAGCAATCTTTTCCATTATTCTGTCAATATTGACTTTTAGGAAATTGTTCATTTCAATTTAGGCTGGTATCCTATGAAGCAGCCTTAGTAATAAAGCTCCAGATCCTTTCTTGTTGACTAGTCACTTTAATTTTACCTTTTATTTAATATCAATTTCTTTTTCCTAATTCCGTGTTGTTCTTTTTTCCACATGTACTGGTCCTTCAAATGAAGTTTCTTATTTTTCAGGTTTTCCATTATTGTGAGTTGATTTTTTAGCATTGAAAAACATCAGGGGGTTCTGTTTTCCCTGAGTCTTTTTTTTTTTACTGAAAAATTTTCCTGAATCTTTATCCTCCAAGTATTCCTGATACATCTCAAAAATTGCATATTGAATTGGAGAAGCTTTCTAAGTAGTATATGATCCAGGTAGTTTTAAAGAACTAAATGAAATGAAGGAGAATGGCAAAAGAAGACAATTGGAGCTACCATTCCAATCACAAATATCAAAATAAAAATCATTTCATAGTAATAGAGTCAAATTCTCCTAATTTTCATACCTATAATGCCTGTCTAGTGGATCAGGAAAGATTCAATGAGAGAGCTAAAAGGTATAGTCATGAATGTTTAAATATGTAATGGTTTCAACCTCACCTCCTAAAAATCTCCATGGATCTCTAACCTGTGTCATTCCTGTGGAGCTTTGCTACTTTGATCCTTAGGTCCTGAGCCTGATTCTCCATTTTGTTTCTGCTCCCTCTCTTAGAAGGACAACCTCTTTCTATGCTGCCAAGGACAGCATCTGACTTAACATTTAGCTTTTAATTACTGATTACTCTATTAATATTTTGGTATTTCATGTTCTTTACCTAATGCAATGGCCCCAAACAACAGCGATCCAATCCCAGATTCCTCAAATTACTACCCCTCCAAACATCTCAAATACCTGAGGTATTGTTCCCACCAATGCATTCCACTCTGCCAATATCCCCTATGAGTTTACTGCAGAAGTAAAGTTTAACAGTTGTACAACCACAGCATGCCAATGCCTTTCAGTACTCCACCTGTCACCAGTGTTGAAGTCTGTTTTGTCAGCCAGCCTGCAGATAATCCATCTATACAGTAAATCACTTACATATGAGCCTTCAAATTGCAAATTTTCAAAGATGTGAATGTGCTTTCACATGTCCAATCATGTAAGTTAACATGTCTGGCGTACATTGTCATGTGTGTGCACCCTCTATAAGTGGTTGTGCTTTTGTGTACCCTGTTGTACACTACTGTATAGAGTAGTACAGAAACTTTATTTCAAGTCCCGAATGTCTGGTGTTAGTGTAAGTTGCTCAGTCGTGTCTGACTCTTTTGTGACTGCATGGACTGTAGCCTATCAGGCTGCTCTGTCCATGGAATTCTCCCAGCAAGAATACTGGAGTGGAACTAGTACAGCCACTATGGAGAACAGTGTGGAGATTCCTTAAAAAACTGGAAATAGAACTGCCATTTGACCCAGCAATCCCACTGCTGGGCATACACACTGAAGAAACCAGAACTGAAAGAGACACATGTGCCCCAGTGTTCATCACAGCACTGTTTATAATAGCTAGGAAATGGAAGCAACCTCGATGTCCATCAGCAGATGAATGGATAACAAAGTTGTGGTACATATACATAATGGAATATTACTCAGCTACTAAAAAGAACACATTTGAGTCAGTTTTAATGAAGTGGATGAAACTGGAGCCTATTATACAGAGTGAAGTAAGCCAGAAAGAAAAACACAAATCAAGTATATTAACACATATTTATGGAATTCAGAAAGATAGTAATGACAACCCTTCTATGTGAGACAGCAGAAGAGACACAGATATATAGAAGACTTTTGGACTCTGTGGGAGAAGGCGAGGGTGGGATGATTTGAGAGAATAGCAATGAAACATGTATATTACCATATGTGAAATACATGACCAGAGCAAGTTCAATGCATGAAGCCGGGCACTCAAAGCTGGTACACTGGGACAACCTAGTGGGATGGGATGGGGAGGGACATGGGATGGCGGTTCAGGATGGGGGGACACACGTACACTCATGGCTGATTCATGTCAATGTATGGCAAAATCGACCACAATAGTGTAAAGTAATTAACCTCCAATTAAAGTAAATAAATTAATTTTTAAGAAGAGAATACTGGAATGGGAAGCAAGTGTAAAAGCAGCAGCGGTGATGTAGCTGGTACTGCTAAAAAGTGTCAAGCGATGACAATGGAAACTAAAGTGAAAAAAATTGAGAGTAGAATGACAAGGGGAAGAAGTAACTGAAGAACAGAAGAGAATCATGACACAGGAAATGACAAAGGGCTTTTCTTCATTTGAGGAGCAACTATTAATTTTTGAGGCCGAGGACCTGAAAGTAGAACAGTACTGTGTCATCTGATGAGGGAAAAAAAGAGCTACTAGCACACAAACACACACATACACATGTACTCAGACATAACTGCATGGCTTTTTCAGGCTGCCATCTTTGGGATCGCACAGAGTTGGGCACAACTGAAGCGACTTAGCAGCAACTCTGCTATTTCTATTTCTCTTCCCTTTTAATATTAGTATATTGAGAGTAAGCTAGATAATTCTCTAATAAATATTGGTATTATTTATTTGTATATAACAAGTGGCTTGGGAGAAGGCAATGGCACCCCACTCCAGTACTGTTGCCCGGAAAATCCCATGGATGGAGGAGCCTGTAAGGCTGCAGTCCATGGGGTCGCTAAGAGTTGGACACAACTGAGTGACTTCACTTTCACTTTCCACTTTCATGTATTGGAGAAGGAAATGGCAACCCACTCCAGTGTTCTTGTCTGGAGAATCCCATGGACGGAGAAACCTGGTAGGCTGCAGTCCATGGGGTCACACAGAGTCGGACACAACTGAAGCGACTTAGCAGCAGCAGTGGCTTATTTTGTTAACAAATCCTTTGAACATGAGATGAAAGTGAAAACTTTTGGCAAAACACCACCACATCCATATGATATCCATCACAAAGAGACATATAATTGAATTAGGACAAGTACATTCAAGTAAAAAAATAAATCCACAGAAAAGGAAATTCAAATGGAAAAAATGTTCAGTCATATGAGAAATTAGGAAAATTTGAATTAAAAACATACATTTTTATTCATCAGATAATACATATGTGTAAAGACTGGTATTATTTATTAGTGATATGAGAAACACTGGGCTGGAAGAAGCACAAGCTGGAATCAAGATTTTCAGGAGAAATATCAATAACCTCAGATATGCAGATGACACCACCCTTATGGCAGAGACTGAAGAGGAACTAAAAAGCCTCTTGATGAAGGTGAAAGAGGAGAGTGAAAAAGTTGGCTTGAAACTCAACATTCAGAAAACCAAGATCATGGCATCTGGTCCCATCACTTCATGCAAAATAGATGGGGAAACAGTGGAAACAGTGTCAGACTTTAGTTTTGGGGGCTCCAAAATCACTGCACATGGTGACTGCAGCCATGAAATTAAAATACGCTTACTCCTTGGAAGAAAAGTTATGACCAACCTAGATAGCATATTCAAAAGCAGAGACATTACTTTGCCAACAAAGGTCCGTCTAGTCAAGGCTATGGTTTTTCTAGTGGTCATGTATGGATGTGAGAGTTGGACCATAAAGAAAGCTGAGCACCAAAGAATTGATGCTTTTGAAGTGTGGTGTTGGAGAAGACTCTTGAGAGTCCCTTGGACTGCAAGGAGATCCAACCAGTCCATTCTGAAGATCAGCCCTGGGATTTCTTTGGAAGGAATGATGTTAAAGCTGAAACTCCAGCACTTTGGCCACCTCATGCGAAGAGTTGACTTATTGGAAAAGACTCTGATGCTGGGGGTGGGGGGGTATTGGGGGCAGGAGGACAGGGGGACAACAGAGGATAAGATGGCTGGATGGCATCACTGACTCGATGGATGTGAGTGAACTCCGGGAGTTGGTGATGGACAGGGAGGCCCGGCGTGCTGCGATTCATGGGGTCGCAAAGAGTCGGACACGACTGAGTGACTGAACTGAACTGAACTGAAGAACAGAAATAGGAACATCACTCATTGCTAATAGGAATATGTCTGAGAACATTATTGGACAAATTGGACAATATTTGATAGCATTAAAATTAAAAAGAAAGTGCCTATTTCTTCAAAATTAACTTATAGATTTAAAGTAATACCAATGAAAAACCCAGATAATAATTTGTGTAATGTACAAGTTGACTCCAAAGCACAAATAAAAATGTAAAAGGTCAAAAATCATCAAGGTAGTCTTGAAGAAGAAAAGCAATTGGAAAGTTTTCATTACCAATCAGTCAGTTAGTTAGTTCAGTCACTCAGTCGTGTCTGACTCTTTGTGACCCCATGAATCACAGCATGGCAGGCCTCCCTGTCCATCACCAACTCCCGGAGTTCACTCAGACTCACGTCCATTGAGCCGGTGATGCCATCCAGCCATCTCATCCTCTGTCGTCCCCTTGTCCTCCTGCCCCCAATCCCTCGAGCATCAGAGTCTTTTCCAATGAGTCAACTCTTCACATGAGGTGGCCAAAGTATTGGAGTTTCAGCTTTAGCATCAGTCCTTCCAATGAACACCCAGGACTGATCTACTTCAGAATGGACTAGTTGGATCTCCTTGCAGGCCAAGGGACTCTCAAGAGTCTTCTCCAACACCACAGTTCAAAAGCATCAATTCTTCGGTGCTCAGCTTTTTTCTAGTCCAACTCTCATATCCATGCATGACCACTGGAAAAACCATAGCCTTGACTAGATGGACCTTTGTTGGCAAAGTAATGTCTCTGCTTTTGAATGTGCTATCTAAGTTGGTCATAACTTTCCTTCCAAGGAGTAAGCGTCTTTTAATTTCATGGCTGCAATAACCATCTGCAGTGATTTTGGAGCCCCCCAAAATAAAGTCTGACACTGTTTCCACTGTTTCCCCATCTATTTCGCATGAAGTGATGGGACCAGATGCCATGATCTTAGTTTTCTGAATGTTGAGCTTTAAGCCAACTTTTTCACTCTCCTCTTTCACCTTCATCAAGAGGCTGTTTAGTTCCTCTTCACTCTCTGCCATGAGGGTGGTGTCATCTGCATATCTGAGATTATTGATATTTCTTCTGGCAATCTTGATTGCAGCTTGTGCTTCTTCCAGCCAAGCATTTCTCATGATGTATTCTGCATGTAAGTTAAATAAGCAGGGTGACAGTATACATCCTTGACGTACTCCTTTTCCTATTTGGAACCAGTCTGTTGTTCCATGTCCAGTTCTAACTGTGGCTTCCTGACCTGCATACAGGTTTCTCAAGAAGCAGGTCAGGTGGTCTGGTATTCCCATCTCTTTCAGAATTTTCCACAGTTTATTGTGATCCACACAGTCAAAGGCTTTGGCATAGTCAATAAAGCAGAAATAGATGCTTTTCTGGAACTCTCTTGCTTTTTCCATGATCCAGCGGATGTCGGCAATTTGATCTCTGGTTCCTCTGCCTTTTCTAAAACCAGCTTGAACATCTGGAAGTTCACGGTTCACATATTGCTAAGGCCTGGCTTGGAGAATTTTGAGCATTACTTTACTAGCGTGTGAGATGAGTGCAATTGTGTGGTAGTTTGAGCATTCTTTGGCATTGCCTTTCTTTGGGATTGGAATGAAAACTGACCTTTTCCAGTCCTGGGGCCACTACTGAGTTTTTCAAATTTTCTGGCATATTGAGTGCAGCACTTTCACAGCATCATCTTTCAGGATTTGAAATAGCTCAATTGGAATTCCATCACCTCCACTAGCTTTGTTCATAGTGATGCTTTTGAAGGCCCACTTGACTTCACATTCCAGGATGTCTGGCTCTAGGTGAGTGATCACACCATCGTGATTATCTGGGTTGTGAAGCTCTTTTTTGTACAGTTCTTCTGAGTATTCTTGCCACCTCTTGTTAATATCTTCTGCTTCTGTTAGGTCCATACCATTTCTGTCCTTTATCAGCCCATCTTTGCATGAAATGTTCCCTTGGTATCTCTAATTTTCTTGAAGAGATCTCTAGTCTTTCCCAGTCTGTTGTTTTCCTCTATTTCTTTGCATTGATCGCTGAAGAAGACTTTCTTATCTCTTCTTGCTATTCTTTGGAACTCTGCATTCAGATGCTTATATCTTTCCTTTTCTCCTTTGCTTTTCACTTCTCTTCTTTTCACAGCTATTTGTAAGGCCTCCCCCAGACAGCCATTTTGCTTTTTTGCATTTCTTTTCCATGGGGATGGTCTTGATCCCTGTCTCCTGTACAGTGTCACGAACTTCCAACCATAGTTCATCAGGCACTCTATCTATCAAATCTAGTCCCTTAAATCTATTTCTCACTTCCACTATATAATCATAAGGGATTTGATTTAGGTCATACCTGAATGATCTAGTGGTTTTCCCTACTTTCTTCAATTCAAGTCAGAATTTGGCAATAAGGAGTTCATGATCTGAGCCACAGTCAGCTCCCAGTCTTGTTTTTGCTGACTTTATAAAGCTTCTCCATCTTTGGCTGCAAAGAATATAATCAATCTGATTTCGGTGTTGACCATCTGGTGATGTCCATGTGTAGAGTCTTCTCTTGTGTTGTTGGAAGAGGGTGTTTGCTATGACCAGTACATTCTCTTGGCAAAACTCTATTAGCCTTTGCCCTGCTTCATTCCGTATTCCAAGGCCAAATTTGCCTGTTACCCCAGGTGTTTCTTGACTTCCTACTTTTGCATTCCAGTCCTCTATAATGAAAAGGATACCTTTTTTGGGTGTTAGTTCTTAAAGGTCTTGTAAATCTTCATAGAACAGTTCAACTTCAGCTTCTTCAGCGTTACTGTTCGGGGCATAAGCTTGGATTACCATGATATTGAATGGTTTTCCTTGGAAACAAACAGAGATCATTCTGTCATTTTTGAGATTGCATCCAAGTACTGCATTTCGGAATCTTTTTTGACCATGATGGTTATTCCATTTCTTCAAAGGGATTCCTGCCCACAGTAGTAGATATAATGGTCATCTGAGTTAAATTCACCCATTCCAGTCTGTTTTAGTTCACTACTTCCTAGAATGTCGACGTTCACTCTTGCCATCTCCTGTTTGACCACTTCCAATTTGCCTTGATTCATGGACCTAACATTCCAGGTTCCTATGCAATATTGCTCTTTAGAGCATGGAACCTTGCTTCTTTCACCAGTCACATCCACAATGGTACTGTTTTTGCTTTGGCTCCATCCCTTCATTCTTTCTGGAGTTTTTTCTCCGCTGACCTCCAGTAGCATATTGGGCACCTACCAACCTGGAGAGTTCCTCTTTCAGTATCCTATCATTTTGCCTTTTCATACCGTTCATGGGGTTCTCAAGGCAAGAATACTGAAGTGGTTTGCCATTCTCTTCTCCAGTGGAGGGATTAAGATAGGGTGGTATTGGTATAAGATTTAAATAGTAAGCAAATAGAACATGGTAAGAAGCCAAGAAACAGACCATCTCAATCAACTAGTTTATAACCAAGCCAGCCATGAAATGTAGTAAGAATGGCAGACTTTTCAATAAATAGTGCTAAGTAATTAGATTTTCATATGGAAAAAAAATAAATCTTGACTCCTACTCATCTTATATTGAAAAATGAAATTAAAAAGAATAGAAACTAAAATAAAAAATAAACTACAAATGTCAGAGACCTAAATGTTAAAGGCAAAACAATGAAGTTTCTGAAATAGCACTATCCAATACCACTTTCTGAGATGATGGAGATACTGTCTTTCTGTGCTAACACAGTATCTACATGTGGTTATCGAGCACCTGACACTTGGCTCCTGTGACTGAGAAACTGGATTCTTAATTTTATTTAATTTCAATTAATTTCAACTTACATAGCCACACAGGGCTCCCATATTAACACTGCAGTTCTGAAAGGTAACATAGAAGAATATCTGTGATAACTATTTAATATGTTAACTTGACTAGGCTGAACTATAGTTTCAAAGGAGATTCTTTGGCAAGAGTGAGGAAATGGAAGGGAAGCAACAGCCATTTCGTAGCATGCTCAGGTCTAATCTGGGTGCCGTTGTAAAGGGATTTTTTAAATTTCTTTATTTTATATTGGAGTAGAGTTGATTAACAATGATGTGTTACTCTCAGGTGTACAGAAAAGTGATTCAGTTATACATCTATTTATTCTTTTTCAAATTCTTTTTCCACTTAGGTTACTACAGAACACTGAACAGAGTTCCCTGTGCTATATAGTAGGTCCTTGTTGGTTATCTATTTTAAACATAGTAGTGTGTATAGTACATGTCAATGCCAAATTTCCAATTTATACCTCCCTTCTCCTTTCTCCCTAGACCATTCAGGTATGACCTAAATCAAATCCCTTATGATTATACAGTGGAAGTGAGAAATAGATTTAAGGGACTAGATCTAATAGATAGAGTGCCTGATGAACTATGGTTGGAAGTTCATGACATTGTACAGGAGACAGGGATCAAGGCCATCCCCATGGAAAAGAAATGCAAAAAAGCAAAATGGCTGTCTGGGGGAGGCCTTACAAATAGCTGTGAAAAGAAGAGAAGTGAAAAGCAAAGGAGAAAAAGAAAGATATAAGCATCTGAATGCAGAGTTCCAAAGAATAGCAAGGAGAGATAAGAAAGCCTTTCTCAGTGATCAATGCAAAGAAATAGAGGAAAACAATAGAATGGGAAAGACTAGAGATCTCTTTGAGAAAATTAGAGATACTAAGGGAACATTTCATGCAAAGATGGGCTGATAAAGGACAGAAATGGTATGGACCTAACAGAAGCAGAAGATATTAAGAAGAGGTGGCAAGAATACACAGAAGTTCATTCTATAAGTCTTTGCTTCTGTTTTGTAAATAAATTCATTTGTATCACTTTTTAGATTCTGCATATAAGCAATATCATATATTTATCCTTCTCTATATGACTTATTTCACTTAGTATGATAATCTTCAGGTCCATTCGTGTTGCCACAAATGGCATTGTTTCATTCTTTTTAATGGCTGGGTAATATTCTATTGTATATATGTACCACACCTTCTCTAGCCATTCATTTTTCAGTGGCCATTTAGGTTGCTTCCATAGCTTGATTATTGTAAATAGTGCTGCCATGAACATAGGGGTGCATGTGTTCTTTTGAACCATGGTTTTCTCTGGACATATATCCAGCAGTGAGATTGCTGGATCATATGGTAGCTCCACTCTTAGTTTTTTAAGAAACCTCCATACTGTTCTCAGTAATGGTTGTATCAATTGACAGTGCCACCAACACTGTAGGAGGATTCCTGTAAAGGGATTTTGCAAATGTGATTCAAGTTCATAATTAGTTGACTTGTTTTTTTTTTAAATGTAAGTATAATTGATTTAGAATGTCATGTTAGTTTCAGGTATACAGCACAGTGATTCAATTATATATACATATAATAAATGTATATATTCTTTTTCAGATTCCTTTCCCTTACGTGTGTGTGTGCTTAGTCATGTCTGACTCTTTTGCAACCCTATGGACTGTAGCCTGCCAGGCTCCTCTGTCCATGGAATTTTCCAGGCAAGAATACTGGAGCATGCTGCCATTTCCTACTCCAGGGGATCTTCCTGATGCAGGGATTGAACCAAGGTCTTCTGCGTCTCCTGCATTGGCAGGCGGATTCTTTACCACTGTGTCACCTGGGAAGCCCCTTTCCCTTACAGGTTATTATAAAACATTGAAATATTGAATACAGTTCCCTGTGCTATACAGCAGGTCCTTGTTGGTTCAGCTGACTTTAAGTTAATCAAAAAGGACATTACCTTTGTGGACCTGATTTAAACAGCTGGAAGAGCTTTATTTAATAAAGGGCTTTAAGCCTTTTTTGAGTTCAGCAACTCCAAATGGCACCCGGGTCTGCAATGGCTCTCCCATTTCTCCTAGATGTTCTTTCCTAACTGCTGCCTGTGGACAATAAATGTAACTCAGGCTGTGCTGTCCAAGACTGCTGGAGATCTGCCATTTGACCTTCTTGCCTGTGAGTGAGCTTCAGCCGGTGCCCATAATGGGCTAGGCTGCTCATGGTCCTACCTTCCCAATTGCCTGCCCTACAGATTTAGGATTTGCTTAGCTAGTCCCTACAAAATGCACTAACAATAAAGAAAATCACTGGACAATTGCCACCCATTACAATTAGGAACCTCTCTTTATCAAAAGACAGTGAAGAAGCACAGCCCAGATTGGAGGAAGATATTTGAAATATATATATGTCATGTCTCCCGTCTGACTCTTTGAGACCCTGTGGACTGCAGCACACCAGGCCTCCCTGTCCATCACCAACTCCTGGAGCTTACTCAAATTCATGTCCATTGAGTTGGTGATCCCATCAAACCATCTCATCCTCTGTCATCCTCTTCTGCTCCCACTTTCAATCTTTTCCAGCATCAGGGTCTTTCCCAATGAGTCAGTTCTTCACATCTGGTGGCCAAAATATTGGAGTTTCAGTTTCAGTAACAGTCCTTCCAATGAATATTCAGGACTGATTTCCTTTAGGATGGACTGGTTGTATCTCCTTGCAGTCCAAGGGACTCTCAAGAGTCTTCTCCAACACCACAGTTCAAAAGCATCAATTCTTCAGTGCTCAGCTTTCTTTCTAGTCCAACTCTCACATCCATACATGACTACTGGAAAAACCATAGCTTTGACTAGATGGACCTTTGTTGGCAATATCTCTGCTTTTTAATATGCTGTCTAGATTGGTCATGTCTAGAATATATGTATTTTTAAATGCCTCCAGAGATAGGGACTTTAAAGAAATGATAATTGTTGGGGGCCAGAATGAGGTACTCCGCCCGTGACAAAGGTCATGAGGAAGGAGGCTCGACATACGCAAAGGCGGGATCGAGTCTCAGGAGTCCCCCTGGAAATCCTCGAGCGTCTACCCCCATAACCAGAGCCTGCCTACTTTACTACTTTGTGCTCTTACCTACACCTCTGACTTTACGGGGGGCTGTCCCCCACCACCTCTTTTGGAGAAGGAGTTAACTTAGAGCTCCAGTTTATAATAATTCCTGGGCGTGATAAGAGTGTTTTAACCTACAAACTCCTCTGAAGGTTCTCTGGCCTGCCTGACAGGCTTGTCCGGCCACATGTGATCGCTCACAGCCTCCCAACCGTGAGAGGCACAAGATGCTTTAAACCTTCTAAAAACAGGTTCCTTAGAAAAGTTAGAAAACTATTAGTATAAGTATAATGGGCTAATTAGAAATTGTGTTGGTGAAGGGTTTTTCATTTGTTGAGCCAATGTTTGTTGCTAAGTCTCCATATCCCCTGCCCTTACACACATTAATGAATATATAGAATTGACCTTTGATATTAATCACGTTAGACCTTAGGCTAAGTAAATTCTTTCCTTAACTAAAACCCACTACACCCTCACCCTGTAGGAGTGTAACTTTACTTGGGTGGCGTCTGTTTTGAGAATAATCAGCCCTGGAGAAATAAGTGTCCTGATTGACTGACCGCTGTCACAAGGAGAGGGTCGTAAATTGTCAGCAGGCCCCCCTGGCCAGAAGATGATGTAACACCCCTAAGACCTCTGTATACATTTGTGTGAAGCACCTGACTTTAATAAAAGTCAGGACTGCTGTCCCCACGTGACTTTTGTATAACATCTTAGTGTATAAAAACAGACTCTGGAAAATAAAGAATTGGGATCAGTTTCTCGAAATACTGGTCTCCCCATGTCGCTCTCTCTCTCACTCTGGTTGAGTCTCCATCTGGAGCGCGGAACCCACCATGCTTACTAATTATGCCTGGGCTTCTAAGATCCGACCGGGGAGGCCTCAGTGTCTCCTCTCCTTCAGGAGAACGGAAGGACGCCTGCGGCCTACGTAAGTGGTGCAAACTTCTTGTCTTGAAGTTTTATTGGTCTCCCGCGTAAACCAAGCTACTCAGCCTCTTTTCTCCACTGAATTTTCCTACTGAGCTATCCTTATTCTATTACTCTTTATATCCTTAATTAACGTTTAATTAAGCAATTGTTTCCTGATCTTCGCCTACGCCGTCTCTCCTTCGAATACCCTGGATCAGCCGGGGCTGGTCCCCGGCAGATAATGTTGAAAGGAAGTCACTAGGATGGGCTCTCATTCCATCGGATTGTGTCCTTATAAGAGGAAATTTGGACAGAGACACACATGGGGAAAGACCATATGGGGACACAGGGAGACACAGGGTCATAAGCCAAAGAGAGAGGCCTCAGAAGAAACTAACCCTTCTGACATGAGGATCTTGGACTTGCAGCTTTCAGAACTGTGAGCAAATAAACTTCTGTTGTTTAAACTGAAAACAACCGAACAAGAAAACAAAAGAAGCCTCGTAGTCAATAAGAGGAGAAGGCAATGGCAACCCACTCCAGTACTCTTGCCTGGAAAATCCCATGGACGGAGGAGCCTGGTGGGCTGCAGTCCATGGGGTCGCTGAGGGTCAGATACGACTGAGTGACTTCACTTTCACTTTTCACTTTCATGCATTGGAGAAGGAAATGGCAACCCACTCCAGTGTTCTTGCCTGGAGAATCCCAGGGACGGAGGAGCCTGGTTGGCTGCCGTCTATGGGGTCGCACAGAGTCGGACACAACTGAATTGACTTAGCAGTAGCAGTCAATAAGAAACAGATGCTCCATTTCTTTTTTCTTTTCAATGTATAAAAGAGTTTAACAGTCCATTCACAAAGGTGCTCAGTTAGAACCACAATGAGATACACACAAACCAGAATGGGTAAAATCAGAAACAGAAGAGTAAAGTTTAAAAACCTTATAGTACCATGTGTTGACCAAGATGCGCAGCAACTAGAAACTTCTTATGCTACTGATAGAAGTATAAATAGTAAATTTGCTTTGGAAATCAGAACAGAGGGGTGTGTTTGTGCTTGTTCAGTTTATTAATATCAGAATTTTTTATCTATGATTAGTGCTTCTTCTGTTCTGTTGAGAATTTTTACCAACTCCAGGATCATATATTAATATACTCATTATATGCTCCAATGCATATATGCTCCAATGCTCCAATGCATTTTCCAAGAGGCTTTATATTTTAAGCTTTAATATTTAGGTCTATGATACATATCAAATTAATATTTATATATGTAGGAGGTAGAGGTTAAGAATCATTTTTTCCCATACAATATTCAGACCCATTCAGTTATTGCTCACTGAAAAGACTCCCCTATCCTCCATCAAATTGCATTGGCATCTCTAGTTCCTTGTACCTTAAACTAAAAATAAAAGTTGCATGATACATAGGATTATCTTATTCTTTGGTAAAATAATTTTTTAAATTTTGGATATTTTAGTATGAGAATCTAGAAAGATATAGAAGTTACACACTGAACATTGAACATCAGTTTCCTTGAAGGAATGGAGGAGCAGATTATAAATTATTTCTTTATATGCCTTAGTATTACTTGATTTGTTGTTATGTGGTGTTTCTTTACTCTTGTAACTTACAAAAGTTTTGATAAAATGATAAGGCAAGACAACACAAGGAATGTGATCTTTCCCTCTTTTGAAATGTCTCTTCTGGGGCCTAACATCTACCTAGCATCAAAGATGGTTTGTGTTTCTGTCCTGGTTGCCACTCTTAAACAACTTGTCATCAAGTAGTGGGATCACTTGATGGTCTTCTTTGCAACTCCAGTGCCAGCCCCTTCCAGTGCCATGGAAGGTTGCAAACAGATGAAAGACAATAAACAAAGCAGGGCTTTCTCCTCAGTTTGGCTCCTCAGGTGATATTTGTGAATTAATTCTTTTATGGTAAATAATTATTTCCTTTGCATGAATGCTAGATCATTATATGCCCTCTTTCATTGTAAAATCTCATTATTAATAGGAGTACAAGCCTTTTAAACTAGATACAGAATAAGATGAGTTCAAAAGGCTAGCTTTGAAAACTAGCTCAGCCATTAACATGGACTATACTGCTTATAATCTGAAAACCATGCTGAGGATTCATCTATTTCTCTCTTTTAACTTTTGCATCTAATTAATCTTTGTCTGAAGGGCATATTCCTGGTATTCACAAGCATGCCTCAGTGGGGCTAATGTGCAGCAGAGTGACCTTGACTGAGAAAACAATTTTCACCCAATCTTTTTCTAGCCAATTATCCCCAAAGGTACAGAGAAGGAGTATTTATTATGCTCTTCTCTCTCACAAGGGAAGAATATCGAAAAATTAATTTTGTTTCCCTAGGAGAGATTGTAAACCTTCACATAATATATTATGAAAGGGCAAAGTATTGTTGACATGATTTCAATATATCTCTGAATTTTCAGGCAGGCCTAGGGGATCTCCAAATACTGTTTAGTTGCCTTTAATGTATGCCTAGTAAACAGGAAACTCCTAGAATGAAGACCTAAATATTGATATGGGAGCCTTTTTAAACACATGTGAAATTTTTACATATGCTGTGTAGAAGTTGTACTAATGAGCACTTAATCAAGTGGCATTTGGGGCCTCCCCAAAAGACACAAGGTTGGCAAGAAATTGCTCAAATAAATTAAAAGTTTTTCAAGCAACAAACTCCAACACCTACAATGCTATGCTTCTTTCTTATAGTTGTCACCAACACTAAGCACATGAAATGGTAGAAAAAAAAAATGTTGAAAATCCATAGCCTGCTGAAAAATTTTTTTAGATTAAGAGAAAAATTTTAAATCTATTTACCAGACTATAGTCAAGTCTCTAAAAAGTACAGTTAGATCGTGGAAGTCCCAAATGTCTTGCTTTGGAGTCTGTGGAGAGTCCATATGCTGATGTCATAGATCAGATATTGTCACAGATTCCCCAAAGGAATTTGATAAAATTCAATATCTTGTACTGGTAAAACTCAGTGAAAAAGTAACTATTTTATCATAGGAAATCATATATTGCATTGTGACCAGTACCATTCTATACATTTCACTATTTTTTGAACACATAAATTACTTAATCCTCAAAGCCAAATGTTAAAAATATTTTAGCATTTGGTAGTTTTATGGAACAGACACTTTAGTATAACCAGAGCAGAGGGTACAGAAAGGAAGTAGCTGAGGTTGGAAATGAAAGCAGGGGTTATATCATGAAAGTTCTTGAATGTCTTGCTAAAGAATTACACTTCATCTTATGCAAGTAGAATGAGTTCAAACAGGGGTGTGACATGATCAGATGAATGTTAAAGACAAGTGAATCCATGAAAGGAGAAATGCCATATAAACATCACTATAGATGCCACAAGGTGGCTCAGATGGTAAAGAATATGCCTGCAATGCGGGAGACCCAGGTTTGATCCCTGGATCAGGAAGATGCCCTGGAGAAAGGGAAGGCAACCCACTCTAGTATTCTCACCTGGAGAATCTTATGGACAGGGGAGCCTTCCAGCTACAGTTCATGGGATTGCAAAGAGCTGGACATGACTAAGTGACTAATACATACATACATAAATGCCACAAAGGCATTTGATAAAACTCAGTCTCTAATGTTGATAAAATTTTAATTAAATCATAACAATCATTAATAGTACCTATATAATACATGAAATATCATTGTTTTTATTAAATATATGTTGTACAACTATATATTGCACTATATTATGAGAGTTGGACTATAAAGAAAGCTGAGTGCTGAAAAATTGATGCTTTTGAACTGTGGTGTTGGAGAAGACTCTTGAGAGTCCCTTGGACTGCAAGGAGATACAACCAGTCCATCCTAAAGGAAATCAGTCCTGAATATTCATTGGAAGGACTGATGCTGAAGCTGAAACTCCAATACTTTGGCCACCTGATGTGAAGAACTGACTCATTGGGAAAGAGCCTGATACTGGGAAGGATTGAAGGCGGGAGGAGAAGGGGATGACAGAGGATGAAATGGTTTGATGGGATGGCCAACTCAATGGACATGAGTTTGAGTAAGCTCCAGGAGTTGGTGATGGACAGGGAAGCCTAGCGTGCTGCAGTCTATGAGGTTGCAAAGAGTCAGACACGACTGAGCGACTGAAATGAACTAAACTGATATTATGCCATATTATATGATACACAATTAAGCATTTATTTAGCAATTATTATGAACCAATTTAGCAATTTATTATTATTATATTATTAGCAATTTATTATTTTTATATTTTTAACATATTTAATGAATTTAATTTTGAAAAAGTCCTTTGAGGTAGTGTTATTATTGCCATAATATTCAGATGAAGAAATGAGCACTAAAAGTTTCAGTAGCTTGTCCAAACAAGTACATATTACACAGTACATAAGTGGCAGACCTAGAATTTGAGCCAGGATAGTTCTTTACGTGATGTATACCTCAAACCAAAGGCCAGCATCATGTTTAATAGTGAGAAACTCAACAAATTCTTATTAAAGCAAGAACAAGGCAAAAATATCCATTATCATCAGAAATTATTATGTTCTGCTTGCCAAGATGTTAAGTCGCTTCAATCATGTCCTACTATTTGCAACCTTATGGACCTTGGCCCTTCAGGTTCCTCTGTCCATGGGATTTCCCAGGCAAGAATACTGGAGTGGGTTGCCATTTCCTCCTCCAGTGGATCTCCCTGACCCAGGGGTCAAACCCATGTCTCTTGCGTCTTCTGCATTGGCAGGCAGGTTCTTTACCACTAGTGCCACCTGGGAAGCCCATAATGTTCTGGAAATACTAGTAAATATAAATAGACAAGAAAAAGAAATCAGAGGAATAAATGTTGGAAGAGAGAAGGTGAATTTTTTCGCAGCTTTTCTTTTTTGGCTGTGCCACATTTTTTTCTTTTTTTTGCAGGATCTTGTGCAGCATACAGGATCTTAGTTCCACAATAAGGGACTGAATCCATGCCACCTGCATTGATAGCATGCAGTCTTAACCATTGGATCACCAGGAAAGTCCCTGAAGGTGTGTGGTTTTAAGTCACTAAATTGGTGGCAATTTGTTACTACAGCAGTAATAAACAAACACAGAGCCCAATAAGAGAGTTCATAAAATGAACGTGTAGCCAACAGTGTCACGTGAGGCTAAAACAGCAAGTCTGAAGTCTTTGTATTTAGCAACATGGATATTACTGTTGTCCTTAGTGAGAGCCTTGTTGAGTGATGGGACCAAAAGCCAGATGGAAGCAGATGGAGAGAGGAGTGGGAGGCGAGGAAAGTTCTATATTCTGGAATCACAACTGGAAATAAGTGAGCATCTGAGGAGGCAAGGAGAGTTATTTTCCATTTGTAACACACTGTATTAGAAAAAAGAATAATTCTTGTCTTTGGTTTAAAAAATAGTGAAAAATGTCTAGTTTTATATGGTATAAATAAAAAATTATTTAAATAGCAAATGAAGAATAGATTGGATAGGAAAATTTGAAAGCATAGGGATCACCTAGGAGGTTAAAACAATAGTGTAAGTGAGCAATTATGACTTCAGTTGAGCTAATAGCATTGATGACAGAAAGGAAGAATAAATACAAGAGATATTAAAGACGATCTTCTTTTCCCCATCAAGTTATAAATTCATGAAAGTAGGGATGTTTCATTTATATTTTCTCTACCTTCCTTTGCCCCAGTGGGAACCAGGATCTACAGACAATCTCCCCCCTTTTAACTCAGACATTTGCTTAGCAGGAGTTTCTGTGTGTTCCATCCCATGAGAGATATAGTGCAGGGTGCAGGATTAATTGGAGAAGGCACTGGTGACCCACTCCAGTACTCTTGCCTGGAAACTTCCATGGACGGAGGAGCCTGGTAGGCTGCAGTCCATGGGATGGCTAAGAGTCGGACACGACTGAGCAACTTCACTTTCACTTTTCACTTTCGTGCATTGGAGAAGGAAATGGCAATCCACTCCAGTGTTCTTGCCTGGAGAATCCCAGGGACGGGGGAGCCTGGTGGGCTGCCGTCTATGGGGTCACACAGAGTCGGACACGACTGACGTGACTTAGCAGCAGCAGGATTAATAGAATGTTGTCCATATCTGTGGATCTGTGGAACTAAGGTCCAACCAGGGCTGTTGTGGTACTTTAGAAGTATTAGTTAGTGAAAAAGGAGACTAAGCTAGGACAGGAAAGTCTAGGAAAATTAGAGGTTTGCCTTAGCAAGGATAGCTAGACAGAGAAATTGACGGTCCTAAGGGTGTTGCATGTTTAGACTACAGGGGAGCAAAACTTGCCACTCCAAAATATCTCTTTGGCATGAGGAATATTTCAAGCTGAAAATAGTCAAAGCCCCCCAAACGCAGAAAGAAAGTTTGATCTTCCCCCTAACTGCCTAAAAAGAATGAAGATAGAAGGCCTGGTCCTAGAACAGAGCTATCATTTCTGCAGAGAATATGGTCTAGGTGCAGTAGGGGAAACTCTGCTGCTGCTTCTGCTAAGTCACTTCAGTCGTGTCTGACTCTGTGCGACCCCATAGACAGCAGTGCACCAGGCTCCCCCGTCCCAGGGATTCTCCAGGCAAGAACACTGGAGTGGGTTGCCATTTCCTTCTCCAATGCATGAAAGTGAAAAGTGAAAGTGAAGTCGATCAGTCGTATCTGACCCTCAGCGACCCCATGGACTACAGCCTCCTACCAGGCTCCTCCATCCATGGGATTTTCCAGGCAAGAGTACTGGAGTGGGGTGCCATTGCCTTCTCCGAGGGGAAACTCTAGGCAGGGCCTAAAAATCAGAGTCCTCTCTATGTCCCATTGTACCTTTGCAAGGCCCAGCTAATACTTACTTACCAAACTTTTGCTTTTCAATCTCCATACATCCCCAGCATACCTGATCCTTAGTGTATTGAATCAAAACTGAATTCTAAGTTCTTCTTGTTGATGAGTTGGAGCTTCAGATACTTATGGCATCTGGAATTCCCTCAGGGCCTAAGACATGACCTCACAGGTAGTCACCAATTTCTGCCACACTGCATTCCTGCATTTCTAGGAGCAGAGCATAGAGTCCTGAAACAGGTCATGTTTCTCCTTAAGGAACAATGTAATCATTGGGATTGTGTTTCTAACTGAGAATATGATATAAAATAAATTATAAGCATAAACAATAGTATGCTATAAAAGCCAAGATGTAACAACTACAGACCTCTGTAACAATTTAAAAGAGTAAAATTATGTGTCAAGTCCTATATAATGGGCAGAAATATATTTGCACATTGATTATGCAAAAGGGACTCCGATGTACCATAAAGACTACATATAGCACATAAAATTACAGCTCTCATGAATCATGAATTTGACCAAAACTATTATGCTAAGTATAACATTAAACATTTACTTAATAATTTCATGTGTCTTCTTAAAAAAATTCAAGGGCTTTTAAAGAGATGGTTTTGCCAACATCCCTTTGAAGAGATTGCATCCAACTCTTTGTGACCCCATGGACTGTAGCCCACCAGGTTCCTCTTGTACATGGAACTTTTCAGGCAAGAATACTGGAATGGGTTGCAATTTCTTCCTCCAGGGAACTTTGCAATAGTAATGTGTTGAAGATTATTTCACTGTCCTTAAGGATGCCATAATAACAGTAAGGTGATATTGTTTAATCCAACATACATTTATCATGTCTATTAAAAAATTGGGCCCTGTGTTAGGTACTAGAAACATAATGATGACAGAATATGCCTTTGTTCACAGTTCCTCAGAGTTGGCTTCTTCTAGTTACCTGTCCCTTCAGAGCAATGATATTGCAGCATTGGTTCTCATTTACATCTCTCTGTACCCAGCTAGACTGGGAGTTACTTGAGAACAAGAACCTCCTTTCTTTGTCCACACATCCTCAACTCTTAGCAATAAGCCCCCCTCAAAGAGTAAAAGTCAATGATATTTTTTTGTAGAAAACTACTGGATATATATTGCCTGTGATGATTTTCTTTTCTTTTGAAATTCAGGAGGGATTCAACATGATTGATTTTACCTACCCCTAACTCTTCTTAGGCTATTCAAAGGTATAATGCCAACTGTTCAGTCTCTAACCAGATAGCAGACCAAAGTACTGATGATAGGAGAGAGAAAAAAAACCCAGAAATGGTTGTTAAAGGCCTCTTTCTTAGTGCTCACAGCTACAGAGAAGATAAAGCTATTGACAGCTATTAGGAGGACTTCACACTTCATTGGAAAACCATAAAAAACAATTACCAGGTCTTTGGCACAGATTTTTCAAGAGGAGTTTCAAAACATCTCTCACAGAATTGCTAAGACAGGCATAAAACTGGAAACCCATTGTCTGCTCTTTCTGACTTTATACTTGGATTTTGATGGTATGACTCCTAAAGACTAGGTAAAGTGAGAGAAAATTGAAGCATGGATGTTAATTAATAAGCAAGTTTTCCTGGGGCTCACCAAAAGATAGAGATTGCCATAGAATAAGTGCATCCCTTTTAGAAAAAAAAAAATAGCGGGCAGTTAATAATTAGAGCTTCAGTGTTAAGCAAGGCTTGATGAAGGGGAAAAATTGAGTTTGAACACGGGAAGGGATTGGCGGAGGTGAGGACCTCAGTATAGACATGGATTTATAGGTGACCCTCATGTTTCCTAGTCAGTGAGAAAGCCAACTTGCATGCAATAGATTAGGTATGTTATTCACTAATAGGTTAGATTCACAAGATGCGGCAAAATCAACAGAAACTTGAAACAGGCTTCTGAGTTGACTCAATATTTTCCTTGATTAACAATTATATTCCAAGTGTGGACTAGACAAAGAGCAGGGCTATGTGGGACTCTTGGGCACAAAAGTCTTTCTGTATTCCCCATTCCTTTGATTATTGGAAATAGGCTTCATCCAGGCTTCATTACCTTTCCAGAGTTCCAACAGGCAAATTCAAACAATTGCTTATCAGGGAAGGGAGGGGACAGAAGAGGAAGGAGAAACAGTCAAGAGAAACAATAGTACAGCCTTGGGGCAAATTCCTGGTTCCCCCTCAAGGGACACATAACAATATCTTCTAGCTGTTTTGCAGATACTGAAACCCCCACTAGATGGGTGAAGTTAACTCTCTGCTGCCCACAAGCATGTAGACCCCAGACACAATAGAACCCGAAGGTTGATGATGCTGACTCCCACTTACCTCACCACCAACCAATCAGAAGAAGGTCTACAAGCTGATCACGCCCCCTTTGAACCATTACTATAAAACTCCTCACTACTCACTCCAGGTCAGTTCGGGACACACAGTTTTAAGGGTATTAACTCACCTTTCCCCACCCACCCTTTGCCTGGCAAAGCAATAAAGCTATTCTACTTCACCCAAAACTCTGTCTCTGAGATTTAAAACAGTGTCAGAGTACAGAGGCCAGATTCAGCTTCAGATTCATCGTTAATATAAAAAGTACATGTCTGGCAACCAATTTTTGTAATGAAAGTTCCAATTCAAATATCTTCCAACCATCCCTCCTGCATATATCAACTAAAATTTAGTTCTTAAGCATAGCCAATGACAACTCATATGAGTATACACACACTGAAATATGTGTGCTGATCTTCCCCATTTGTGGGTTAATGAGGTTACAAGCCTTCTTAGCATCAGACTCAACAAATTCCCAAGAATCTGAAAAAAAAAAAAAAAGTAGTGAAATATGGACCAAGGAATTTCCCTGATTTTCCTTCCAATTTGGGCAAGCCTAAGCATAGAGCTTCTAGGACCCTCAGTTCAGTTCAGTTCAGTTCAGTTGCTCAGTCGTATCTGACTCTGTGACCCCATGAACCGCAGCACGCCAGGCCTCCCTGTCCATCACCAACTCCTGGAGTTTACTCAGACTCATGTCCACTGAGTCAGTGATGCCATCTAACCATCTCATCCTCTGTCATCCCCTTCTCCTCCTGCCTTCAATCTTTCCCATCAGGGTCTTTTCAAATGAGTCAGCTCTTTGCATCAGGTAGCCAAAATACTGGAGTTTCAGCTTCAACATCAGTCCCTCCAATGAACATCTAGGACTGATTTATTTTAGGATGGACTGGTTGGATCTCCTTGCAGCCAAGGGACTCTCAAGAGTCTTCTCCAACACCACAGTTCAAAAGCATTAATTCTGCCCTCAGCTTTCTTTATAGTCCAACTCTTACATCCATACATGTCTACTGGAAAAACCATAGCCTTGACTAGAAGGACCTTTGTTGACAAAGTAACGTCTCTGCTTTTTAATATGCTGTCTGAGAACCTAGGATGGTATGAAAATGAATATGAGAATTCCAGTCTAAGCTCTGGAGATTAAAAGTGGCATCTATTCCTGGGGGCAAGACAATTTATCTCATTATAAATCAATGGAAGTGTTCTTTAAATGAAATTCCCACCAACTCCCAGCCTTTTGTGGCCTTTGAAATTCCGGGCAGTTGGATAGTTAAATGTTGTTGTTCAGTGGCTCGGTCATGTCAAACTCTTTGCGACCCCATGGACTGCAGCACACCAAGCTTCCCTGTCCTTCACTATTTCCCAGAGTTTGTTCAAACTCATGTCCATTGGGTCAATGATGCACTCTAACCATCTCACCTACTGTCACCCCCTTCTCCTCCTGCCCTTAAATACTCACTTAGAATAAAAGAAAGCTACATCTAATGCAGTTTTGGCCTTTTCTCCCCAGGAGTAAAAAATGCTGGGCTGCTGAACACAATATTTATCATACTTTGGTCTCTGGAACTCTACAAGTATGCTAAGCAGACCAAATCAGGTTATTTTTTTAAGCTATAAGAAATGGTAGATAACATGGAAATAAAGTCCACCATAAGATAAGCTACAATCAGACAACACTATACTAAAACAGTCTATTATGTCTCAAGGCTCCAAGTACTTGTTTTGTGACTTTGAATTTTTTCAACAAGGCTGCTCATTTCATTCCGAAAATAGATGCTTAGAATGAGAATGTACCAATGACGTATAGGGCATTGTTAGGAAGAAATTTTCCTCTACCCTTTTAGGTTCTTCTGGCTGCTTTAAAAGTTAAAATGACATGAGATAGATGAACAGGAGAAAATCAAACAAAAATTTAATAACATGTATACACGAGAGAAACTCAGGAGAATTGACTAATTCTCCAAATAGCCAAAATCCTCACCTTAAATATCATCTTCGGCTAAAGACAAAAGAGGATGTTGGGAGGAGTGTTTTAGAACTTATAAGAGGAAGAAGACAATTCACACAGAGATAGAAAAGCTAAACTGTTAGCAAACAGATGCTTGTTGGGCCATGGAGAGACAGGGGGATCCAGAGAGAAATTTTAACAGACTTTGCTAGGTTCCTCCTTGTCTACCATACCTAATTCATACCATAGTTGATTACTCCCTTCCTGGAACATTATTTTAGGCAGTTAGGAAGAAGGTCAAAGGTTCTTTTTGAGTCTCTGAGTCTTAAAAATAATCATCCTAAATTAATACTCATGCCAGAAACACAATTTGGAGGTGGTGAATTTTGTTCTCTTATACCACTGACCTTGACACCTAGTAAGTCACCAAAAAGTCAATTTAGTAGAGTATGATGTACAAAATCAATCTTCCATAGGAGCCAAAAATGAACATGGCTCAGAAGATGTGCTGGCCTCCATTTTTCTTTTACTTGCTAGGTACCTATTAATGCCTGACTGTAATATAAATGTAAGTGTCAGTTGGATGCTATGTAAATTAGCATTTGTGGTTCTACAGTTAGATTTTAACATGCATACAAAATAAAATCAAAAAATCATCATGTCTAGCCTCTTTTCAAAGAATAGAATGAACTCAAAGTTTTACTCTACTCTCTCATTTTCATATTACTGTATTTTAGCTCCTTCTTGTTTTAAACACCCCAAAGTTAGTCTTTTTTTCTTCTTTATCTCAATTCTCTCAATTATTCTGTAATTGTTTAGAATTACTATCATCCTTACCAATATCTTTGTTCACCATTGTTTTTTGTATCCTACATGTTCTTTCTGGATAATTGTTGAAGCATTTTCTTTTGTTCTTTCAGCAAGGTTCTGTGAATAGTAAACTTTCCTGGTTTTCATATAACACTAATGCCTTTTTCTGACATGGAATTCTAGTGTAACAAATACATACTTTCAACCTCAAAAATTTGGAAGTGCTATTCTTCCGTCATGACGGACCAAAAGCTTGCCGTCTATCTTTCTAGTTAAGGCTCTCGTTTCTCCTTGACTACTTTAAAAAATTTCTCTCTCTCTTTGTTATTCTTCACAAAGATTACAATGTATCCAGGTACTGAGTTTTAAAAAAATTCTTCTTGGGACTCAGCATGCAACTTTAATTTGTATTTCTATCTTGACTCAACTAACAAGACTTATTTTTCTTAATTTCCAGTAGATTGTTTTTTTCTGATTATATATTTGTCGTATTTTTGCAATGGAACAAAAGAATGTTTCTTGGCTTTGTTTTGTGTTTTATTTTTGGAATTAACTGAGCTTTTTGTTTTGTTTTATTGTTCTTCATAAGGCAATGTGCATGTGTGCTCAGTTGCTAAGTCGTATTCAACTCTTTGCAACCCTATGGACTGTAGCCCTCTAGGCTCCTCTCTCCATAGGATTTCCCAGGCAAGAATACTGGATCAGGATGCCATTGCATACTCCAGGAGATCTTCCCGACCCAGGGATTGAATCCTCATCTCTTGCATCTCTTGCATTGGCAGACAGATTCTTTACCACTGTGCCACCTGGGAAGTCTTCATAGACTAATACAAGGGTTTTTTTTTTTTTTTTTTTTCATGACTGCTTAATGGGTTCTAGAAAAGGTTAATTTTGTATTTTCACAATAGAGTTTGATATGTGTATATTAGATCTAGCTCTTTAATTACATTTGGACTTTATATTATCAGAAAACAGGTGGGGTATACTTCAATTGGATAATTTGAAAGTAGTTTAATAAAGTGAAAGTGAAAGTTGCTCAGTCATGTCAGACTCTTTGCATGGACTGCACAGTCCATGAAATTCTCCAGGCCAGAATACTGGAGTGGGTAGCTGTTACCTTCTCCAGGGGATCTTCCCAACCCAGGGACTGAACCCAGGTCTCCCAATTGCAGGCAGATTCTTTACCAATTGAGTCACCAGGGAAGCCCACGAATACTGGAGTGGGTAGCCTATCCCTTCTCCAGAGGATCCTCCCAACCCAGGAATTAAACAAGGGTTTCCTGCATTGCAGGCTGATTCTTTAGTGGCTGAGCTACCAAGGAAGTCAAAGGGATATGCAATGGTATATGCAGAGTGCTACTGCTACTGCTAAGTCGCTTCAGTCGTGTCCGACTCTATGCGACCCCATGACGGCAGCCCATCAGGCTCCACCGTCCCTGGGATTCTCCAGGCAAGAACACTGGAGTGGGTTGCCATTTCCTTCTCCAATGCATGAAAGTGGAAAGTGAAAGTGAAGTCGCTCAGTCATGTCCGACTCTTAGCGACCCCATGGACTGCAGCCTACCAGGCTCCTCCATCCATGGAATTTTCCAGGCAAGAGTACTGGAGTGGGGTGCCATATGCAGAGTAGAGGGAAAGCAAAAAATTAGAGCAGTAACTCAAATATTTGAGGGGCATGTCATTGCCATGTATTGGCTGGAAGGTAAAGGAGAAGGAGCAGTTACAGAACTTGAGATGTTAGGCATCATTCCATTTGTATGGGATGAGGCAAAAGTTTACCTTCTGTAACTTCTTGCTGACATAGGGCACCATATTCTTTGAGTGGAAGATGTTGACGTTGGTCTGTAGAATTTCTTTACTGACAGTTTTAGTTGTGTGGTTATGTATTAGCTACAATTATTTTGATGCCAGATGGTTAGATGGCCTCACCGACTCAACGGACGTGAGTTTAAGTAAGTATTTTGAGGCCAATTCTTGAAATTGTGCTAGCCATAGACTCAACACTGCTCAAGATGGCCAGCTTATGTTATGGTTACAGTCTGGTCACTACGCAGTTAGCCTTTTCCCTCTGGTGGCAGTTATATTATCTGTAAAAAACTCAGGAATGTGCATCAGACATTGAGTCTGTGACTCTATTATCTTCATCATTACCTGCTTGATCTTGCTCTTTAGTGGCTCTGGGAAGCCTTGGAGACTTCAGCTTTCTTTTCTACAAACAAGAGGCAGGGGACACAGAGGGGCCTTCTTACTTAGGGGTCCCATAAGGTTTTGCTTGGTTCCTTTTGTCAGTAGGTCTGATGTCTGGTCTTCTTCAGGGACACTTTCTATGGATATTTTCTCTGTTTATGTGTAAAGTTTTCTTGTTTATTTTCATTTTTTATAATTTAAATTTGTGTTGAAAATTGAACATTTGAAGTAATATAATGCAGTAACTCTGAAAATCAAATTATTTCCTCTCCCAAGTGTATGTCGTTGTTTACTTGTAGTTTTGGTTTTGGTTTTTTAGTAAGTTTTCTGAACTAATTCTGTAAAGTCTGTATCTTTGTCATATGTGGCCACTGAAGACTTAACTTGGTTAGATGAGTACTCAGCTAATAATTGGACAGAGATTTTCTTAAATGCCTGAGGTCAGTTCATCTCTCCCAGTATTTGCTGAGGGCTCTGTACCTGTGTTGGAGTATGCCTTCAATACTCAAGCCAAGTAGTTTAAAACTTTGACTTAGCCTTCATTTCCTACCTGTTGCAACCTCAAGACCAGCCAGAGGTGAGAGCTTAAGGCGTCCTCAGATCCTTCCTGTGAATGTGCATAGCCTTGGGTGTGTAAACACCCTGAGGCATGAAAACAGCTTTAGGCATATGCCAGGACTTATAGATTTCTGGGAATATATCAGAGATTTTGAAAGCCCCTATGGAATTTCATTCCCCAGCTTTTGCCTTCAAGTTTTCTGGTTAGTGTATTGTTTGCCTCTACTGTTATCCAGTGCCTCAGGCAGCCATGAAACTCAGCAATGGTCTGTAATTGCTTTTTGATAAATGTTCCTGAGTGATAAAGCTTTTCACACTGGCAAAGTCAGATAAGATACAGACAACTTGCAAATATGGTCTTGTAGGGGACCACCAGGCAGGTCACAAATTGACAATTTGGGGGAATGATGCTTGGAAAAAACTCCAGCCCTATTCTTCTCTCCTATAGTTGCCAGTCTTCACCATCAATGTGAGTTGTTATATTTCAAGGCAGCTGTGCTTCTGGAAATCAGAGAATAGGACTGGGAAAAGCTAAAATGTTCCAAGGCCTTGCTATTTTCACCAAGATCTCCCAACCGTTTCTCTTTAAGAAATATTCCCTGGGTTGCTACAACCATATAGTTAATTTCCAGAGTTCTTAAAAAGCTGATTTTGATCATTTTTGCCAGTTTTCTCATTGCTTTTATGAAGGAGTGAATTTTTGGAAGTCTTACTTTGCCATTTTTACTTTATAAATATAAATTCACACAATACCCTTAATCTTCCCTTTCTTAAGTAGTATCTACAATCTGAGTAATGATAAATTTAGTATAGTCTTCTTTCCTCTTCATTTCCTTGCTTCCCTTCTACCACGCAATTTTAGTTAATTATACTATATTTTTGTTTACCATTTATAGTTAACTATGCTTCTATGACTTTATTTGCAACTTTAAATTATCTCCTTGGACTCCCAGCAATTACAGATGAAGCAGATATGTATAATACTGTATAGTTTCTTTCTCCCTCCCCCAATCAATTTTCACTAGTTACATTGTCTTAATTTGGGTTCCCTCAGAGGCAGACCATGTGACAATGATTCAAGTGTAACTTCTTTATTTGTGAAGAACAAGAAATGTGTGTAGGGAAGTAAGGAAGTATACAGGAAAGGCAAAGCAACCAATATAAGAATTATTATGCCAGTTATTTATGTAAGTGACTAGAACCTAATAATACAAAGAATTTCTGGGAAAGATTGTAATACATATGCCTCGGCGTTATATGTATTCACCAAATCCATCAATCATTTGTTGAGGGTTTCTCCTGGGGGATTTTAACTTAATTGTAGTTCTTTTATGCTGCCCTCAGAAAAAAGACACATATATCATTAGATGGAATCAGCTAAGACAAACTAAAGTGGTAAAGCTGCAGTGATATAAATGGGACACTATTAAGAGTCCCCTACATATTACATCATTTCTCCATTATTATATAAACCTTTTACATTCTGTTTTGTGCTTCCTTCCTCACATGTGTTTTAAGCTTGTTTCTACTGTTAAATATATTAATAATTCATAGTGAGTTCTTTCTCCATAATTTCTCTATTAATCTCTTTATTGTCTTAAATTTGTCCTCCATTAATTTTCTCAGGAAGGGCTCATAGCAATGATATTCCCTGAGCTCTTGAATGTTCAAAACTTTTTGTTTTTATCCTTTTGTACTTTAAACACAATTTGATTGGATAAAATATTCTTGGCTCACATTTCTGCCAAACTGCTACAAGAAGTTATGAGCATCAGTGATGGTTTCTTACATGTCTTGACTTAACCGTTGCACTAAGCTGAATAGTGTCTCCCCAAAATTCATATCTACCTGGAACCTCAGAACATGACCTGATTTGGAAATAAGATCTTTTCGGATGTAATCAAGTTAAAATAAGATCATACTGGATTAGAATGGACCCTATTCCAAAAAGAGATTGGAGTGATGGCTATAAAAGAAGACTTAATAAGTTTTAAAGGATTGAAATCATACAAAATATGTTCTCCAACAACAATAAATTAAATTAGAAATCAATAATAGACAGTTTTAAAATAAAAGAAAATATGTGGAAATTACCCAATATACTCCTAAATAATCAGTAACCAAGAAATTGCAAAGAAAATGATCTAATAATTTGAGATGATGAAAAAATGAAAAGTCAACATATGAAAAAAATAGCACTTAGAGGGAAATACATGTGTATATTTTATATCTATACATATTACTTTCTTCAGGGGATCTTCCCAACCCACAGATCAAACCCAGGTCTCCTGAATTGCAGGCAGATTTTTTACTATCTGAGCCACTGGGGAAGCCTATATATACATATATTTACATTAAAAAGAATATCTAAAATCAATAACCTAACTTTTCACATTAAGAAACTATTACAATAAGAAGAAATTAAGTCCAAAGCAAGTAGAAGGAAATAATAAAGATTAGAACAGATTTGACTGGAATAAGAAAATAGAGAAAATCAATAAAACCATAACTGATTCTTTGAAAAGATCGATAAAATTTACACACTAGCTAAACTGAGTAAGATAAGAGAGAAAACTCAAATTGTTAAAATCAGGCACAAAAGAGGAGACATTACTACTGACCTTATATAAATAAAAATATTATAATTCTGTGAACTGCTGCATGCCAACAAATTAAATAACTTAGTCGAAGTGAACAAATTCTTAGACACAAACTACTGAAACTGACTCAAGAAGAATTAGAAAATGTGAATAGATGTATAACTAAAGAGATGTATAAAAACTAAAAACCTGAATTAGTAATTAATAAATTTCTCCCAGAGAAAAGCCCAGCAACAGATGACTTCACTACTGAATTCTACCAAACATTTAATAAAACATTAACACCAATATTTCACAAACTCTTCCAAAAAATTCAAGGGGAGAGAACACTTTCAAATCATTTTATAAGGCCAGAATTACCCTGATATTGAGTCCAGATAAAGTAGTCAAATGATATCAGATCAAGAAATAAATCAATTTAAGAAATTATAAGAACACAGATTTTAAAATTACAGATTAATATTTCTTATAAATATGAACACAAAAATCCTCAACAAAATATTAGCAAACCACATTCAGTAACATATAAAAGGATTTTACAACATGACTAATGGAATTTATTCCAGAAATGTATTATTGGTTTAATATCCATAAATTAACCAGTATAATACACAATACTAATAGAATTAAGGCCATTAAAAAATAACCATCTCAATATACAAAAAAATAAGTATTGGGAAAAATATCCAACTATCTTTTATGATGAAAACTCTGAAAAACTAGAAATAAAAAGGAACTTCCTCACCCTGTTAAAGACTATCTGTGAAAACTCCACAGATAATATCATACTTAATGGTAAAAGACTGAAAGCTTTCTCTCTAGTAACATCAGAAACAATATCAGGATGTCTATTCTTGCCATTCTATTCAACACTGTACTGGAATTTATAGCCAGAGCAATTAGGCAAAAAAGAAAGAATAAAAGAAAGAGGGGAGGGAAGGAGGAAGGGGGATAGAAAATAAGTAAATAAAAGGCATCTAAGCTGGAAAAGAAAAAGCAAAGCTATCTTTATTAAGAAATGATGTGATCTTAGGTATAGAAAATCCTAAAGAAACCACACACACAAAAAAAACTATTAGAATTAAAAAAACAAATTCAGCAAAGTTTCTGTGTACAAGATCAATACACAAAAATCAGTTGTATTTCTACATACTAGAAATGAACAATCTGAAAAATAAATTTTAAAAAGATCCATTTACAGGCTTCTCTGTGGCTCAGTGGTAAAGAATCCACCTGCAACGCAGGAGCCACAGGAGACATGGGTTCAGTCCCTGGGTCAGAAAGATCCCCTGGAGGAGGGCATGGCAACCCACTCCAGTATTGTCGTCTGGAGAATCCCATGGATAGAGAAGCCTGACAGGCTACAGTCCATGGGGTCGGAAAGAGTCGGACAGGACTGAAGCAACTTAGCTCGCAGGATGTACACATGCACTGGTGGTCCAGCAGACATGGGTTTGATTCCTGTTCCAGAAAGATCCCACATGCTGTGGCGAAACTAAGCCTGTGCGCCACAACTGCTGAAGCCCAGGCACCCAGAGCCCATCCTCTGCAACAAGAGAAGCCACTGCAATGAGAAGCCACGCCCTGTGACTAGAGAGTAGCCCTCCCCCATCCCCCGCCCCACTCGCCACAACTAGAGAAAGCCCTTCAAAGGCAGCAATGAAGACCCATAGCAGCCAAAAACTAAATAAATAAATAAATCATAAAAAATAAAAATTCCGTTTACAAGACCATCATAAAGAATAAAATACTTACGCAAAATTTAACCCAGCAAGTGGGTAGAAAACTTCTACACTTAAGACTATAAAGCATTGCTACAAGAAATGAAAGGGAACCTAAACAAATGGAAAGGCAGTTGGTGTTCTTGGATTTGAAGACTTAATAATGTTAACTTAATGATGTTAAGATAGTAATACTAACCAAAGCTATCTATGCTGCTGCTGCTGCTGCTGCCAAGTCGCCTCAGTCATGCTGAACTCTGTGTGACCCCAGAGACTGCAGCCCACCAGCCTCCCCCGTCCCTGGGATTCTCCAGGCAAGAACACTGGAGTGGGTTGACATTTCCTTCTCCAATGCATGAAAGTGAAAAGTGAAAGTGAAGTCGCTCAGTCGTGTCCGACTCCTAGCGACCCCATGGACTGCAGCCCACCAGGCTCCTCCGCCCATGGGATTTTCCAGGCAAGAGTACTGGAGTGGGGTGCCATTAGATTCAGTGAAATTTCTTTGACTACCCCAGGATGACATTCACTTGTTTATTTATTTTTATTCATTCATTTACCTATTTGCTTCTATTCAATAGAAATAGTTGGTGTCTTTTTTGTGAATACAAATCATCTGTGATCTGGAGTATTAATTAAATGTTTATTGTCTCTTTAGGCTTCCCCGGTGGTTCAGCTGATCTGCCTGCAATGGTCGACCTGGGTTCGACCCCTGGGTTGGGAAGATCCCCTGGAGAAGGGAACAGCTACCCACTCCAGTATTCTTGCCTGGAGAATTCCATGGACACGGTCCATGGCGTCACAAAGAGTCGTTCACGACTGAACAACTTTCACTTTATATGTTAGACTCAGTTTCACTTTAAATGATCATTTCTCTATATATTTCTTGCTCAAAGAGGAAACTCTGAGAGATGTTGGCAACACAATGGTAATTAAATAGTTTTTCTTTCTGTTTCATCTGTTAATATCACACCCTCTCCCCCAGTTTGGCACCAATCCACGACCTGGCAATTTCTTTTCTTTTACCACACAATTACCCTCGTGATAGAATACTCTGTACACAACACAATGGCCTCCCAAACTTCTCCCCAGCCCTTTCTCAAATTGAAGCTAGCTAGACCACCACTTCTCTGGCCCTGATTACTATCTAGTTCATTTGCATGCAACTTGTTTCATTTCTAACATGGGAAAAGGTTAGCAAGAAAATAAAGCAAGGGTTTTGGACAAGGTAGGATTCACATAAACTTTTCTGCTATTCCACTGGGTCCCCACTGCATTCTATTATCTTTGATTGTAAGAATGTATAAGTTATTTGATCTTTGTCATATTTCTATAAATATTAAAGTTCTCCTATTATATTTTCCTAAGTTGGTAAATAGCGTCAACCATAAAATATTCCCATTTATCATCCCATTATTGTCTTCCTCCTTTTGTAAGATCTCTCAGTAAAGGAAATTGTTATTTTATAACCTTTATGAATGATATCTGATAAAATTACTCTTTTGATTTTTACCAAACTCATCAATACATGCTTATCTCAGCAATATAAAAGCTTCACAAATTGCACTATATTTACCTCATTCATTCAAGTGTATTTTTTTAAACATATGCATCAAGCACTGTGCTAAGTGCTGAGATATGGTTCCTGAATCCCAGTAGCTCCTAGTCTTATGAATAATGTAATCAGCCCTGGAGCAGTGACATGTATGAAGTAGTAGAAAAGCATGGAGGAGATCATGCCTGGAGGCATCCAGGATAACTTCACGAGGAGGTCGATATTCACTATTTCAGTCCTCTGGTAAATTACTAAAATTTTAATAAAAAAATAAAAACCTTATCCTTTAAATCTAAGATGTGTTTCTTTCTACTTTTCCCTTTTGTCTTCACTGCTAACTGTATCCTATCATGTTATTTTTCTGCTAAGTACTGTTGAGACTGTGCAAAACATGTATGATTTTCCTTACTGACTTTTGAGCCCCTATTGGGCTTCCCTGGTAGCTCAGATGGTAAATAATCTGCCTGCAATGCAAGGGACCCGGTTCAATGCCTGGGTCAAGAAGATCCCCTGGAGAAGGGAATGGCATCCCATCCCAGTATCCTTGCCTGGAGAATCCCATGGACAGAGGAAGCCTAGTGGGTACAGTCCATGGGGTAGCAAAGAGTTGGACATGACTGAGCGACTAACACTTTCACTTTGAATCTGAATCTTATTATGAGCTGTGGCATGGCACAGATGGTAAAGAATCTGCCTGCAATGCAGGATACGCAGATTCGGTCCCTGAGTTGGGATGATCTCCTGGAGAAAGGAATGGCAACCCACTCCAGTATTTTTGCCTGGAGAATTCCATGGACACACGACTGAGTGACTAACACTTTCACTTACCTGTGCAGACAATAGAATATGTGACTCGCATTAGTCAGAATGCTAATATATCTTTTTTCAAGCAAGAAGCCATGAAGAGGGGGCCTCAAGATCCGTTTGACAGATCCAAGCCACCTCTGGTCTAGGAATTAATCTCAGGTGGATTGCTAGGCAGCACAAATGACATGAAATTTATATCTGATATTTTCTTTTAGAAAAAGTCTTCTACCACCCCCAACATTCATGAACTTTTCCCTTTAGAGGAGATCAGCTATAGAACTACTATAAATGGTTACCAAGCATTTTCTATAGGAGCTTATGGAATACCTTGAAATTTGGTCCATATTTCGGATATGAATATCAACAAGAAATGTAGCAGAAATAGTCTGGTAACCAGATTCTGATCTCTCGCTCTTTTCTATATGGGTATTTATTTTGTTAACCCTGACTTTAGGATATGACAGCTCTGTGGCAACACTGTATTCTACACAACTTCCTTCCTTCCTCACAGCTCTAACCAACTTTAAGCCAGAAATATTCCACTTCATCCTAGAATGATGTGTACTTTGGCCACCTGATTTGAAAAGCCAACACATTGGAAAAGACCCTGATGTTGGCAAAGATTGAAAGCAGGAGGAAATGGGGGTGACAGGAGATGAGATGGTTGGATGTCATCGCTGAATCAATGGACATGAGTTTAAGCAAACTCTGGGAGACGGTGAAGGACAGGGAACACTGGTGTGCTGCAGTCCATGGGGTCACAGAGTTGGACACAACTGAGTGACTGAACAACAACAATCCTGGAATGAAATCTACAATGACTCACCCTCTGACGGCTGTGATCATGTCAGAGTCACTTAGATGCCGTGAGAATCATTTATAATAGGAAACTCAATAAATAACAACATTTCTTACATTTCCCTTGGCATGATGCCTTTCTCTGTGACATCAGGGTACCTCAGTAATGAATGCTTACTTCTCTTCTTGATTAAGTTTCTGCTATCCCAGCCAATCACACAAGAGAAAGACTAGCTTGGCTTGAATCAGTCCTGAGTATTAGATTGCTACAAAATAGTCCCCAATAAATTATACTACCCTGCATTCATGACTCATAGAGTCTTGTCTAACGCTGAATTAAGGTTGACTTTCTTACTTACTTGGGCCAATAGAATGTGACAGAAATGATTCTGCACAGCCATAGACCTCTAAGGTCTTAAAACTTCTTATTTTGTTCTCTTGGACAGCTAAGATGATCATGCTGCAAGAAGGCTGGAGTGAAAAACCACCTGGGAAGAGAAGTTCAACCTCCTAGCTCTTCTAACAGAACTCAGTCCCCACCAGCCCTCTTCTGCTCAACACAGCTGTGTAAGTGATTCCAGGCAAAACCAACCTGAGAACCACCCAACTAACCCATGGAATGATGAGAAGTAATAACTTGTTGTTTAAAGCCATTAAATATGACCACAGATAAATGAGATGGCTATCATCAGTAAAGGTTTCAGGGCCTGGGATCCAGCTTCCCTTACAAGGCTAAACTACTTGGACTTAACAGTTCCAGGCTCCTGCATGGACCTATAGTTACAAGGAGAGTGGGAGCCAAATTTTTCATCTGAGCCTGCAAGGCAGAGTTTTACGATGATGAATGTTTCTCAGTTCCAGTTTATATTAGTATGTACAGAGTCTGAGAGTGCAGCAGAAGACATGACCTGCTTTTCTAAGAGCAACTGGCAAAGTGCCTAGTGAGCAAAGGAGAATACAAAAAGCTTTGCAAGTCTAGGCAACTCTGTCCATGTTTGATTATTTCATTTGGCAATGGCAATGTCCCAGCTGTGCTCTGATGTCTCTGCAGCTTACATCTATGTTCAAATGGGAAGTCTTCCTAATCTCTTTCTTCTGCTATTTTCTTATCCAAGTTTCTTGGTTTTCCTGCCCATTTATGATTGACATAGCTTTGGGTGAAGTACTTCTGTGCTTAGAGCATTATTTATGTTATTCATCACACTGTAAATAAGTGAGAACAGCCTCATTTTGCCAATACAGCCACCACCAAAAAGAGAACCTAACCATGAAAAGAGGCATAATAGTATGAAGGCAAAGCACATAGGTTCTGGAACAAGATTGCTTGGCTTTGAATTCTAGGTCTGTCAATTACTAACTGTATGATCTTGGATATATTATTTAACATATCTTTGCTTTATCTTTCTTATCTGTCAAATGTGGATGATAATAGTCAAATATAAATTGGAGATATTTTAAATTAAAATGTCAGCTTAGCACTTAGTAACTATAGTAGTTTGGCTGTTAGCATTATTTTGATTATTGTCAAAGAACTGAATAGTTGTAGACCCAGATCTTTGATAAACTAAACACTTGACCTTGAGTAAATTAATATGTATCTGGGTCTCAGTTTTTTCATCTGTGAAGTAAGTACAGTAAGGAACCTTTTGACTCTAAAATTCAAGAAATCTATGAAATGTGAAAAGAAAGGCTAATTTTGACCATTCAGATCATAACCACCAAGGGGAAGGCATTTATTTTCCTTGCCAAAAAGGGACCAGAGAAGTCCTGAAGCCTGCCATTGTTTCATCCATAAATCAAGGCCTCATTTTGTTTGAAAATCTGATTTCAATTGTAAACAGGGCTATTTCTCACCTGAGATCTGATGAATAAGGAATGGCAGAAATTAAGGATTAAATATATACATGACATCCAATGTTATATATATTAGCCAGTTGTTAATAATATCATATATGTATAAATATACACACACACGTATATGCATATATGGGGGCTTCCCAGGTGGCACTAGTGGTAAAGAACCCACCTGCCAATGCAGGAGACATAAGAGACATGGGTTCAATTCCTGGGTCAGGAAGATCCCCCTGGAAAAGGACATAGCAATCCACTCCACTATTTTTGCCTGGAAAATTTCATGGACAGAGGAGTCTAGCAGGCTACCGTCCATGAGGTCACAAAGAGTAAGACACGACTAAGCAACTTAGCATGGATGCATGCATATGTACATATATAAATCCTTTATATGTAAATAGAGAGAGGTTTATTATAAGGAATTGGCTCATGGTTACAGAGGCTGAGAAGTCCCAAGATCCACAGTCAGCAAGCTGGAAACCCACAAGGGCTGATGTGTAGTTCTGTCTGAGCCCAAAGGCCTGAGAACCAGGAGAGCTGATGATATAAGTTCCAGTTCAAAAGCTGGTGGGGTCAAGGCCCAAAGTCTCATCTTTCAGTCTAAGTTTTAGGACTGGAAAAAAACTCAATGTTCCAACTTAGTCAAACAGGAGGAATTCCTTCTTACCTAGCCTTTTTATTCTACTCAAGTCTTCAACTGATTGGATGAGGTTCACCCACATTCAGGAGGATAATCTGCTTTACTCAGATTAGGATCCAAATATTAATCTCATCCAGAAACATCCTCATGAACACCCCCAGAATAATGTTTGCCTAGTGGCCCTGGCAAGTTGATATATAAAATTAGCCATTACCGTTATCTTACTATAACTCCCAATTCTTGTGTTTGCTTTAAAAGTCAAGGATCTTCAGACATTTGGGGAAACATCTACACATGAGTCGAAAAAATTAAAATAAACAGAGAACTAGTTTTCTAGAGAAAGAGAGAGTTTTAGAAGCAGAGAAAGAGAGATAATTTTAGAAGCATATGAACACTTAAAAGAAAAGCAGTGTGCACAAAGATTTGTAGCATTATTACATATGTAAAACAAGAGGATGCAATAGTAAAGGGATGATCCAGGATTAATAAAGTTTTCTTTGAAATTAAAAATATATTTACTGGAATATCAAGCTCAAGAAATGGCTGTTAGATAAAGTTCTGATTCCTAAAAGACAAAGTGAATGAAATTATGAAAAATGTAACAGTGCAGAAAATTACATATATTTTAGAGACATATACCAAAAAGTACAGAGGATAAAGTTGATCAATAATAAGAAACTTTCCAAAATCCAAGGACAAAGATGATTCTTTAATTGGGAAGTCTAATTTAAAGATCTACTGGGTTAAATTAAAAAACTGAGATTTCAACATATTGAGAATAAAGAAAAAATTTCTAAAACCTTCCAGAGAAAAACAGGTGATTTTCATAAGCATGAGGATTACCTTACCCTAACATCATCATACACATTGAATGTCAGAAGAGAATGGAGCACTCTTTTAAACGTACCATTAAGTAATGGTTTTCAAGTAGAATTGCATTCCAACCAAATCATCTGTGTGTACTTAGTTGCTCAGTCGTGTCTGACTCTTTGCGACCCCATGGACTGTAACCCACAAGGCTCCTCTTTCCATGGGGATTCTCCAGGCAAGAATACTGGAGTGCATTGTCATGCCCTTCTTCAGGGGATCTTCCCAACCCAAGAATCAAACCCAGGTCTCCCACATTGCAGGTGAATTTTTACTGTGTGAGCCACCAGGGAAGCCCACTAGTCACTACTATAACAATTAATCAATAAATTGACAGCCAATCACAGAACTGTCTCACTCTAAAACAAGAAGGAAGCTATCAATCACTTCTGTCATTATGATATGTAGGCTCTTATGTGTTTTTCTATATTAATAAGAGCTGAAATGATTTTGTTTTGTTTGAACATAAATAGCGGCTTGCTTTCCAGCTTAAGAACATATCTATTCTCTATATGTATCCACCTAGGGACCCCACATCATTGTTTTTAACAACTGTGTCATATTTCAGAGTATGAATGCATGACCATTTATTCACTCATCTATCAATGGACATTTAGACTCTTCTCTAATTTTTGTTCTCTTTTATAAACAATCTGACAATGAACATCCTTGTACAAGTCTCTTGGTGTCTGGGGTTCTAATTTTCTGCACAAAATATTTATTTATTTTTCAGTCATTCATTCTTGCCTATGGATGGATGTTCCCAGGGCCTCCTTATTTCTTTGTCTTAGCTTTCTGTGAGTGTGACAAGTTTTGTTATGTAACTCGGGGTTCATGATCTTTTCTTTCCTTCTGTGTTGTGTTGAGTGAGATTAAGGGGCCTTCTGACAGAAATCTCTAAACTATCATTTTTATGATTCATTTCATTCATTTCTTAGACATTTATTCAGTATTATAGAATTATGATTTCTTATCTCAAGGACAAAAATAGGACTAAATTCCCTAAGATGCTTTTCTTGACAAATAACTTAAAGGTAAAAATCAAGCTGCTAAATCTTTTCCTTTTATGTCTGTTAGCTTTGGGTTATTCTACAACTTGGGCTATAAGGGTAAATTAGCTGTTTTAATCATTTCAGCTAAGAATTGGTCAGCAGTTAGTTCCTGAAAATCTATTCTTAAGATTTCTAAAATATCCATAATCCCCTTACATTACATCCTTCTTAGAAGTCTCTTTTTATAGAAATTTTCTTTCTGTGTTTAGTGATTGCTCTTGAAAGAAAGTCACAAACAAGAAATGCATTCAAATGCCTAAATATGCCATCAATGATTTAAGGAAAGACCAAGAATCAGTGACATTTATTGGTGTCGTAGATTTATGCATTATATAACTTAATCCTTATCATAAATATTAAAGGCAAATATTGCCTTCATTTTATAGAATTTCTAACTAAAATGTGGGAAGAAAAAGTAACTTTCTCCTAGTCTCGCAACTTGTAAGGGATACAAAGGACCTCAATATATCACACAATCTTGTTTGGTGCAATGAACACAATTTCAGTTTGAATCCCAACTAGACGTCTCTTTAATAATCTACTCTTCAGAAAATCATTTTCTGTTTCCCACATCTCCATTTTCTTCTCTATAAAATAGTGAAAACAAATTTGTTTACAGTCCTAAATTTATATGCATCATTTACTGAATACCTGTTAAATATTAGTGCTGATATTTAATGTTAGTGCTGATATTTAATACACATCTTTTACTGAATACCTGTTAAATATTAGTGCTGATATTTAATGATAGTGTTAAGTGTGTACTTACTCTATGAAAGATTAGTAAATGAAAGTAAGTAACTTTAAATGAAAATTTAAAATGCTCTATTCTAATTCCAGCTCTGGAAAGTTGGAGAAAGTCTCCCAGAGGAAGAGATTTTGATCTGAAAGAGAAATAGGAGTTATCTAGCATGGGAATGAGATTGGAGATGTGGAAGATCAACAAGTTTTAACATTGGAAGGGGCTTTCCTGGTGACTCAGACGGTAAACAATCTGCTGGCAATTCGGGAGACCTGGATTCGATCCTTGGGTTGGGAAGATCCCCTGGAGAAGGGAATTGCTACCCACTCCAGTATGCTTGCCTGGAGAATTCCATGAACAGAGGAGTCTGGCAGACTACAGTGCATGGAGTCAAAAAGAGTTGGACACAGCTAAGGAACTACACTTTCACTTTCACTTTGATAGGAGAGAATATGGCCAGCAGATGGACCCAAAAGAAAGTCAGTATGATTAAAACAGGGAAATCTAGAAGAATCATGGCATAAGATGAGGGGCCAGACCATCTAGGTATGTAGACCTTGTGAATATTCTGGTCTTCATCTTAAGAATTACAAAAAGGTAATTGGGGAAGAAGAGACTTGACTAACATGATCAGAATTGTCTTTTGAAAAGCATACTCAGGACACTTCAGTTCAGTCACTCAGTCATGTAGGGCTCTTTAAGCCCCCATGGACTGCAGCACACCAGGTTTCCCTGTCCATCACCAACTCCCAGAGCTTGCTCAAATTTATGCCCATCAAGTCGGTGATGCCATTCAACCATCTCATCCTCTGTCATCCCCTTCTCCTCCCACCTTCAATCTTTCCCAGCATCAGGGTCCTTTCTAATGAGTCAGTTCTTCACATCAGGTGAGCCAAAGTGTTCAAGTTTCAGCTTCAAGATCAGTCCTTCCAATGAATATTCAATTGATTTCCTTTAGGATTTACTGGTTGGATCTCCTTGCAGTCCAAGGGACTCTCAAGAGTCTTCTTCAACACCACAATTCAAAAGCATTGATTCTTCAGCACTCAGCTTCCTTTATAGTCCAACTCTCACATCCATACATGACTACTGGAAAAACCATAGCTTTTACTAGATGGACCTTAGTTGGCAAAGTAATGCCTCTGCTTTTTAGTATGCTGTCTAGGTTGGTCATAGCTTTTCTTCCAAGGAGTACGTGTCTTTATTTCATGGCTGAAGTCACCGTCTGCAGTGATTTTGGAGCTCCCCAAAATGAAATCTCTCACTGTTTCCATTGTTTACCCAACTATTTGCCATGAAGTGAGGGGACCAGTGCTATGATCTTAGTTTTCTGAATGTTGAATTTTTAAGCCAACTTTTTCACCCTCTTCTTTCACTTTTATCAAGAGGTTCTTTAGTTCTCCTTTGCTTTCTGACATAAGGGTGGTGTCATCTGAATATCTGAGGCTATTGATATTTCTCCCAGCAACCTTGATTCCAGCTTATGCTTCACCAGCCCAGCATTTCACATGATGTACTCAACTGCTGCTGCTGCTGCTAAGTCGCGTCAGTTGTGTCCGACTCTGTACAACTCCATAGACGGCAGCCCACCAGGCTCCCCCGTCCCTGGGATTCTCCAGGCAAGAACACTGGAGTGGGTTGCCATTTCCTTCTCCAATGCATGAAAGTGAAAAGTGAAAGTGAAGTCGCTCAGTCGTGTCTGACTCTTAGTGGCCCCATGGACTGTAGCTTATTAGGCTCCTCCGTCCATGGGATTTCCCAGGCAAGAGTACTGGAGTGGGGTGCCATTGCCTTCTCCGGATGTACTCAGCATATAAGTTAAATAAGAAGGGTGACAATATACAACCTTTACATACTCATTTCCCAATTTGGAACCAGTCTGTTGTTCTATGGCCAGTTCTAACTGTTGCTTCTTTACTTTCATACAGTTTTCTCAGGAGGCAGATAAGGTGTTCTGGTATTCCCATCTTTTTAAGAATGTTCCACAGTTTGTTGTGATCCACACAGTCAAAGGCTTTGGCATAGTCAATAAAGCAGAAGTAGATGTGTTTCTGAAACTCTCTTGCTTTTTCTATTATCCAACAGATGTTGGCCATTTGATCTCTGGTTCCTCTGCCTTTTCTAAATCCAGCTGGAACATCTGGAATTTCGGAGTTAACATACTGTTGAAGCCTGGCTTGGAGAATTTTGAGCATTATGTTGCTAGCCTGTGAGATGAGTACAATTGTGCAGTAGTTTGAACATTCTTTGGCATCAGGCTTCTTTGGGGTTGGATTGAAAACTGACCTTTTCCAGTCCTGTGGCCACTGCTGAGTTTTCCACGTTTGCTGGCATATTGAGTGCAGTACTTTCACAGCATTATCTTTTAGGATTTGAAATAGCTCAACTGAAATTCCATCACTTCCACTAGCTCCACTAGCTTTGTTGGTAGTGATGCCTCCTATGGCTCACTTGACTTCACATTCCAGGATGTGTGGCTCTAGGTGACTGATCACACCATCATGATTATCTGGATCATAAAGATCTTTTTTGTATAGTTCTGTGTATTCTTGCCACCTCTTCCTAACATCTTGTGCTTCTGTTAGGTCCATACCATTTCTGTCCTTTATTCTGCCCATCTTTGCATGAAATGTAACACCCTTGGTATCTCTAATTTTCCTGAAGAGATCTCTAGTCTTTCCCATTCTATTGCTTTCCTCTATTTCTTTGCATTGATCACTGAGGAAGGCTTTCTTATCTCTCCTTGCTATTCTTTGGAACTCTGCATTCAAATGGGTATATCTTTCCTTTTTTCCTTTGCCTTTAGCTTCTCTTCTTTTCTCAGCTATTTGTAAGGCCTCCTCAGACAACAATTTTGCCTTTTGCATTTCTTTTTCTTGGGGATGATCTTGATCCCTGCCTCCTGTACACAGTCATGAACCTCCACTCATAGTTCTTCAGGCACTCTGTCTATCATATTTAATCCCTTGAATCTATTAGTCACTTCCACTGTATAATCATAAGGGATTTGATTTATGTCATACCTAAATGGTCTAGTGGTTTTCCTTACTTTCTTCAATTTAAGTCTGAATTTGGCAATAAGGAGTTCCTGATCTGAGCCACAGTCAGCTCCTGGTCTTGTTTTTGCTGACTGTATAGAGCTTCTCCTCCTTTGACTGCAAAGAATGTAATCAATCTAATTTCAATATTGACCATCTGGTGATGTCCATGTCTAGAGTCTTCTCTTGCATTGTTGGAAAAAGGTGTTTGCTATGACCAGTGTGTTCTCTTGCTACTCTGTTAGCCTTTGCCCTGCTTCATTCTGTACTCCAAGGCCACATTTGCCTGTTTCTCCAGGTATCTCTTGACTTCATACTTTTCCATTCTAGTCCCCTATAATGAAAAGGACATCTTTTTAGGGTGTTAGTTCTAGAAGGTCTTGTAGGTCTTTATAGAGCTGTTCAGCTTCAGCTTCTTCAGCATTATTAGTTGGGGCATAGTGTTGGATTACTGTGGTATTGAATGGTTTGTTTGGAAATGAACAGAGATCATTCTGTCATTTTTGAGATTGCATCCAAGTACTGCATTTCAACTTTTTTGTTGACTATGAGGACTACTCGATTTCTTCTAAGGGAGAAGTAGTAGATATAATGGTCAACATTATATCTATAATGGTCTTGCCCACAGTAGTTGGAGAAGGAAATGGCAACCCACTCCAGTGTTCTTGCCTGGAGAATCCCAGGGATGGGGGAGCCTGGTGGGCTGCCGTTTATGGGGTCACACAGAGTTGGACATGACTGAAGCGATTTAGCAGCAGCAGCCCCCAGTAGTAGATATAATGGTCATCTGAGTTACATTCACCCATTCCAGTCCATTTGAGTTCACTGATTCTTAAAATGTCAATGTTCACTCTTGCCATCTCCTGTTTGACTATTTCCAATTTACCTTGATTCATGGACCTAAAATTCCAGGTTCCTATGCAGTATTGTTCTTTACTTCCAGCATCAGACTTTACTTCCATCACTAGTCACATCTACAACTGGGTGTTGTTTTTGCTTTGGCTCTGTCTCTTCATTCTTTATGGAGTTATTTCTCCACTGTTCTCCAGTAGCATATTGGCCAACTACCTACCTACCTGGGGATTTCATCTTTCAGTGTCCTATATTTTGCTTTTTTATACTTTTCATGGGGTTCTCAAAGCAAGAATACTGAAGTGGTTTTCCATTCCCTTCTCCAGTGGACCACATTTTGTCAGAACTTTCCACCATGACCCATCTGTTGGGATACATGGCATGGCTCATAGTTTCATTTAGTCAGACAAGGCTGTGGTCCATGTGATCAGATAGGTTAGTTTTCTGTGATTGTGGTTTTCATTCTGTCTACCCTCTGATGGAGAAGGATAAGAGGCTTATGGAAGCTTTCTGATGGGAGAGACTGACTGAGGAGGAAACTAGGTCTTGTTCTGATGGGCAGGGCCATGCTCAGTAAATCTTTAATCCAATTTTCTCTTGATGTGTGGGGCTGTGTTCCCTCCCTGTTGTTTGACCTGAGGCCAAACTATGGTGGGGGCAATGAAGATAATGGCAACCTCCTTCAAAAGGTCCCATGCATGCACTGCCACACTCAGTGCCCCTGACCCTGCAGCAGGCCACTGCCCACCCATGCCTCTGCCCACCCACACCTCCACTAGAGCCTCCTGGACACTCACGGGCAAGTCTGGGTCAGTCTCTTGTGGGGTCACTGCTCCTTTCTCCTGGGTCCTGGTGTGCAGAAGATTTTGTTTGTGCCATTGAAGAGTCTGTTTCCCCAGTCCTGTTTAAGTTCTGGTGGCTCTATGGTGGGGTTAATGGTGACCTCCTCCAAGAAGGCTTATGCCATAACCAGGTCTGTTGCACCCAGAGCCCCTGCCTCTGTGGCAAGCCACTGCTGACCCATATCTCTGCAGGAGACATTCAAACACTCATAGGTAGGTGGCTTAGTCTCTGTGGGGTCACCTGGTGCACACAAGGTTTTGTTTGAGCCCTCTGAGCATCTCTGGTGGGTATGGGGTTTGATTCTAAATGTGGTTTTGCACCTCCTACCATCTTTCTGGGGCTTCTCCTTGCCCCTGGACACAGGGTATCTTTTTTTGGTGGGATCCAACATTCTCTTGTTTATGGTTGTTCAGCAGTGAGTTGTAATTTTGGAGTTCTCACAGAGGAAAATTAGCACACATCCTTCTACTCTGCCATCTTGATTCTGTAGGCTTGACTTTTCTCCAGATTTTTCTCCCTCAGTCTCTTTGCTTTGTTTTTTTTTTTTTGAAACTACTTCATTACCTTCAATCAGCAATTTCAGGTAAAGTAATTTTGTACAGAGGCAATTTCCACATCCCTTACATCTTACTTCCCATTCTGGAAACTTATTTGCCCAATTGCCATCTGAGGAAGCCAAATTCAAATCAGTCACTGCCAGCTGAGCTTACACTTGGCTGCCTCCTCGGGAAGGAAACATTTTCTTGAAAACTTTCTAAGCCAGTCAATGTGGGCAGATTCTGAAGAAAACGGGATGGCCACACGTTTCTGTTAACCAATTCAATGCTGAGTAACAAATTTTATGAAGGAGTAAGGATGTGTGGGAATATTTTGCATCTCTCTAGCTTGGAGTTAACCCTGGATGCCCCCTCCCAGGCCCTGATGGCTACAACAGGTGCCAAGCCTGCAGGGGAGGAGCTTCTGCTGTCCAAGCTGAGCCAAAGGCTGTGCAGAGGAATGTCCATTCCTGGATGCCTAGTTGGAGCCCAGGTGCCGGGTTTCCCCTCTCAGGCCACCAACCGACAGGTTCGCAGTTGCCATCAGGATCCTTGCTGCTAAGTCACTTCAGTCGTGTCCAACTCTGTGCGACCCCATAGACAGCAGCCCACCAGGCTCCATCCCTGGGATTCTCCAGGCAAGAACACTGGAGTAGGTTGCCATTTCCTTCTCCAATGCATGAAAGTGAAAAGTCAAAATGAAGTCGCTCAGTCGTGTCCAACTCCTAGCGACTCCATGGACTGCAGCCTACCAGGCTCCTCCATCCATGGGATTTTCCAGGCAAGAGTACTGGAGTGGGGTGCCGTTGCCTTCTCTAGGATCCATGGTGGAGAAGGAATTAGAAGGAAACAATGGATGCAAGGAGCTCACTTAGGAGATTGTCCAAGTAAGAGGTGATCATAGATTGGACTGATGAAGCCATAGTAGAAATGGAGTTGAATGGATATACTCATTTTATTTTGGAGATGACAACAAAAAAGAATTGGCAATAGTTAGGAGTGATAGATAAAATATAGGGGATGCAGAAAAGAAAGATGTCAAGGGCGACTCTAGTCGTTATTTGCCTGCTTGCTTGATTTTGCACTACCAGGAGAGCTATGGTACTACTCACTGAAATAGGGCACAATAGAGGAAAAGTCAGACAGAAGTGATTGTGAACTTGGCTTTGAAGTTGCTGCATTTGAAAATATTTAAGACACAGAAGTAGAAATACCAACTAAGAACCTGGAAATCAATGATCTGGGTCAGAGATGTAAATATAACCAAAGAGTCACTGCATATAGTTGGAGATTAGAGCCTTGAGCATGGATGGGATGGCTTAGGGGCAGAGTAAAGAGGAAAAGAGAGAAGATCCAAGAATTTAGCTTCAAAGAAGGCTCTAATACATTCAAAAAACTAAGATCATGGCATCTGGTTCCATCACTTCATGGGAAATAGATGGGGAAACAGTGGAAACAGTGAGAGACTTTATTTTGGGGGGCTCCAAAATCACTGCAGATGGTGACTGCAGCCATGAAATTAAAAGATGCTTACTCCTTGGAAGAAAAGTTATGACCAACCTAGATAGCATATTCAAAAGCAGAGACATTACTTTGCCAACAAAGGTCCTTCTAGTCAAGGCTATGGTTTTTCCTGTGGTCATGTATGGATGTGAGAGTTGGACTGTGAAGAAAGCTGAGCGCTGAAGAATTGATGCTTTTGAACTCTGGTGTTGGAAAAGACTCTTGAGAGTCCCTTGGACTGCAAGGAGATCCAACCAGTCCATTCTGAAGGAGATCAGTCCTGGGTGTTCTTTGGAAGGAAAGATGCTAAAGCTGAAACTCCAGTACTTTGGCCACCTCATGCGAAGAGTTGACTCATTGGAAAAACTCTGATGCTGGGAGGGATTGGGGGCAGGAGGAGAAGGGGACGACAGAGGATGAGATGGCTGGATGGCATCACTAACTCGATGAGTTAGTTTGAGTGAACTCCAGGAGTTGGTGATGGACAGGGAGGCCTGGCATGCTGCAATTCATGGGGTCTCAAAGAATCGGATACGACTGAGAGACTGAACTGAACTGAACTAATACTTATCAATTGGTGGAAGAAAATGCACAAGTGGAGAAAAAGATTATAAACATTTATGGAGGTTTTTTATATGTTTCTGTGGCAAAATGTTTTCTGGGTCAAAACTGACCTGACCCATCTAAAATCTTTCAAATTTAATTTCTCTTAAATACTAGCCAAGCAAACAACTAATCTGTGGTCAAATGTGGCCTCTTGACAACCATATTGTGACTTTTAGGGAAATTAAAGAGTATCTGGGCATAGATAACATTTGGAAGAATTATGTGAGTGACAGTAAAGCACCACTCCTACTCAGGTTGGAAAAATAATTCTTGGGATGGGGGAAGAAGGATAGACAGAGGGGAAAGTGAGGAGAACAGAGGCTGGAATAATTCTGGGCCTTTCATTTTGGGTTAGTGTTCTAGGGAGTTGGAAAGCCCCAATGGGAAGCTAGAGGACCAAAGGGCCAAGGGATTTATACCGTATAAGTCTGCTTGGATTCCCAGGGTGACAACAAAGTCTACGAGAGAAAATTGTTGTGTAGGGGCCATGCAGAGAGGAATGAGGTGTCTCAATGTGGCCTTGAACAGACAGATGGCCAACAATCCAACAATGCCTTGGCATTTGACAAGGATATGTGGAAAGGGTCTTCCTCTTCAATACATTGTTTGTCATATGATTTGTGGGTATAAGTTTGGTATTACTTATCAACACAAATAGGGCTTCCCACCTGCCAATGCAGGAGATACAGCTTCCATCCCTGGGTTGGGAATATCCCCTGGAGAAGGAAATGGCAACCCACTCCAGTATTCTTGCCTGGTAAATCTTATGAACAGAGAAGCCTGGCGGGTTACAGTCCATGGGGTCCCAAAGAGATGGACACAGCTGAGCAATTGTGCACAAGCACATGATCAAGATAAATAATGTGTATGTTTTAAACAAGAAATTCTATGTAACAATTTAATCTGACAGTGAAAGAATTAGAGTGGTACTATTTTGCAGTCCAAAACTGTATTTAGTCAATGCAGAGATTCTGTGAGGTACCTTCCATTCTTTATTAGATACTCTTCTGTGGTGACTGCCTAGAATGGACTCTGTTGCTTACAACAAAGGATTCTGAATTATACACTAAGAATCACAGAATTTTGAAGACATTTAGAGCTCATTTTCTCCAAAGCCTTTTCAGCCCTAATAACTCACGTTTTTTATTTTTCCATTTGAAAATATTTTTCTAGAAAACAAAATTATCCTTGACTTGTTCATCCTTTTTATAAATAAAAGACACAAACTGCAAATTATTAACAGTTCAGTTGCTCAGTCGTGTTTGACTCTTTGCGACCCCATGGACTACAGGATGCCAGGCTTCCCTGTCCATCACCAACTCCCAGAGCTTGCTCAAACTCATATCTATAGACATGAACAGTAAGAAAAGGCAAATTATGATGGACTAATATAATTCTAAACAAAGGCAAAAATGGATATTGTATTTGCTCTCTACAAATACAATATGGATAAAATATCAGATTTTCATCATCATTCTTGTAATGTTAAAAATAGAGAGAATTCATTATTAATTTTTTGGTTCTAGTTTGAAAGATCCTGCTATATCCTTCTCATTTTTTTTGATGAATCAAGTACAGCTCAAGAATACGAATACTTTGTCTAAGATGATATAGCTAAATGAATGCAGAACTTGAATGAGATCCAGCCTTTGGATAATAACACACTTTATCAGGCACCAAGGAAAGATATAACACCTCTCCAAGACATTGCCATATGATTCATGAGTGCCTACTCTGGGCCTGGTACTGATTTTGGCACTGAGGATATACCAAGGAATAGGAGGCATAAGATCCTGCCTTTATACTAGTGGGAAAACACAGATAGCAAATGAGAAAATTGAGATAAACATAATTTTGGGTGGTGCTGAATGCTGTGTTAAATAATAATAATCAGAAGTGTAGAGAGTGTTTGGAGGGTGAGGGTGCTGATTTAGTATGGGTGGTCAAGGAAGGCCTCACTGAGGAAGTGCTCTTTGGGCTGAGACATAAAAGCTTTTCAATGCAAAAGATTAGAGACAGAGCACTTTAAACAGAGAGAACAGCAAATACTAAGTCCCCAAGGCTGAAGCAAACTGTGCATTTGGAGAAACAGCAAGATGGTGATTAAAGGGAAACAGTGAAAATGAGGCCAGAGAGGGAGGAGGTAGGATCAAAATAACACAACACCTATTGAAGGAGGAATTTGGATCCTTTTTCTGGAGTCAATGGAAGGACAATAAAGCCTTTTGAGCCAGGGAATAACATGATCTGTTTTACTTTTTTAAAAGATCACTCTGGCTCCTGCCTAGAGAATGAGTGTTAGAAGGGACAGAAGTGATCTGAATTCTTTGTACATAGTTGTATTTATTTGTTTGTTTATTTCAGGTTGGTATATAGACCTAACAGGGAAAACTAGAGAAAACAAACTGAAGGCAAAGTTCATTCATTTCCTCTGATACTAATAGCGTTGTTCAGTTGCCCAGTCGTGTCCGATTCTTTGCGACCCCATGGACTGCAGCATGCCAGGCTTCCCTGTCCATCACTGACTCCTGGAGTTTGCCCAAGTTCATGTCCATTGCATCAGTGATGCCATCCAGGCATCTCACTTTCTGATGCCCTCTTCTCCTTCTGCCCTCAATCTTTCCCAGCACCAGGGATTTTTCCAATGATATTTATAGTAATGAGGGCCTAACATATATTTGGGGGACAATAACAAGACTAACAGTTTATGTTATTTTAGGAAGATGCAAGCTTATGACCACTAAATTATTCAGCAAAAATGCCATGCCTTATAACCACACAGTCATACTGCGACAGATTTGAAATATTTGTTTTTCTATGATAAGCCTTAGTGCAGTAATTTTTCTTCATATCAGTTTCTACTATGTATATATAATATGTATTAATTTAATGACAGTTAAATATTTTAATTGAAGTACAGTTGATTTATGATGATATGTTAGTTTCAAGTGCACAGCAAAGTGATCCAGTTATATTTACATATATATATTTATATATATACAACCAGATTCTATTTTTAATTATAGGTTATTACAAGATATTGAGTATAGTTCCCTGTGCTATACAGGTCTTTGTTGTTTATCTATTTTGTATATAATAGTGTGTATATGTTAATCCCAAACTCCAAGTTTCTCTCTCCTTAACCCCCACTCCCATCATCTATTCCCTTTGTTAACCATAAGCTTGTTTTCTATGTTTGTGAGTCTGTTTTTATTCAGAAATAAGTTCATTTGCATCATGTTTTGAGGCTGCAGGAGGAACAGCTGGAATTTATTCCTTGTGGACAGATACTTCAAGATAAGGATAATGGCAGCACCAATGTGGGGTTGAGTACCTCTAAAGAGACCACATATTTCTCATCCTTGAGGTCAAGGAAACCCCACATGCCCAGAAAGGATTCTCAGGGTGCCAGACCATAATATGTTCTGTCAACTTCCCAGAGACCCTTGTGCTTGAATCTGTCTTGGCTGAAAAATATGCACACACACAGGGAAGCATCCTGAGTCAGACCAAATATAGGCCCAGAGCCAGACAAAGCAAGATGATTGACCAGAGGTAACCAGAAGAACCCCAATGCTCGTGTCTCTCTCTCTTCCTCTATCTGAGCCTGCCTGTGCTTTCTCTGCACCTATCTTCTCTCCTAATAAGCACTTTGTCTCACTACTTTTTGTCTCTTTGTTGAGTTTTTTTCTTCATAGCGGAGAAGAGCCAGGCCCTGCTCCTAGCCAATCTCTGGTGGTCTAGTGGTTAGGGTTCGGCACTCTTATCACTGCAGCCCAGGCTCAGTCCCTGTTGAGGAACTGAGATCCTGCTTCAAATATGCTGTGGACACTCCACAGCCTCACAAGGTCAATACCATATGATATTTGTCTTTCTCTGACAGTTGAATATTAAGATTTCTCATCATATAAATACTCTGAAGGAGCTGAAATAACCTGTCAATTAAAGAATATGTGCTTCAGAAGTACTTAACCAATAAACCACAATTTCTCAGAATGGGCTTGTTAAAGTAATGGGGAAACCAGTTCATGACAGCTCTTCTCAGGCCAGTGAGAGGACAAAAGATGCCTTCAGCACCACTCTGGACCAATCTGACCAAATAGATTCAAGCATAGGTTGCAAGAAAGTGTGATTTTAAAATATCATTTTACCTGTCTTCTCCTTTAAACTTTCTGATATTCAAGTCCCAGCCAAAGCAAAAGTTTAAAAGTAAATTATAGGGCTGGCCAAATAGCATGAAGCTGAGTCCGTGTGTTGGCTAGAACTTCTCCAATACAAATGCATAAGGATTTACAGTAAAATAAACTAAAATAAATATTCTCCTAGAATATATGTTTAGATTGTAAGTTTTATTGTTTTTTTTAAATTAAATTTATTTATTTTAATTAGAGGCTAATTACTTTACAATATTGTATTGGTTTTGAATTGAAGTATTTACATTTACAATGTTGTGTTAATTTCTGCTGTACAGCAAAGTAACTCAGTTATGTGTGTGTCTGTGTGTGTCTGTTAGTTGCTCAGTCATGTCCAACTCTGGGATCCCATGGACTATAGCCCACAAGGCTACTTAGTCCATGGAATTCTCCAGGCAAGAATATTGGTGTGGGTTGCCATTCCTTTCTCCAGGGCATCTTCCCAACCCAGGGATTGAACCTGGGTTTCCTGCATTTCAGGCAGATTCTTTACTATCTGAACCACCAGGGAAGCCCAACTCAGTTATACATGCACACACACACACACACACACATATATATTCTTTTTCATATTCATTTCCTTTATGATTTAGTACAGGATATTGAATATAGTTCTCTGTGCTATACAGCAGGACATTGTTTATCTATCTTGTGTATCAGTCAGTTCAGTTCAGTTGCTCAGCCATGTCCAACTCTTTGCAACCCCATGGACTGCGGCACGCTAGGCCTCCCTGTCCATCACCAACTCCCGGCTACTAAGTCGCTTCAGGCGTGTCCGACTCTGTGTGACCCCATAGACGGCAGCCCACCAGGCTCCCCCGTCCCTGGGATTCTCCAGGCAAGAACACTGGAGTGGGTTGCCATTTCCTTCTCCAATGCATGAAAGTGAAAAGTGAAAGTGAAGTCGCTCAGTCATGTCCAACTCTTAGCGACCCCATGGACTGCAGCCCACCAGGCTCCTCCATCCATGGGATTTTCCAGGCAAGAGTACTGGAGTGGGGACCAACTCCCAGAGCTTACTCAAACTCATGTCCATTGAGTCAGTGATGCCATACAACCATCTCATCCTCTGCCGTCCCCTTCTCCTCCCGCCTTCAATCTTTCCCAACATCAGGGTCTTTTCAAATGAGTCAGTTCTTCACATCAGGTGGCCAAAGTATTGGAGTTTCAGCTTCAACATCAGTATATATCAGTATATATATATACATATACAGTATATACTTATATATAAGTATATATATATGTAAGTATACAGTTTGTATATATATGTATACAGTATGTACATGTGTATACACACATATATGTATATATGTATACAGATAAATACATATACAGTATATATGTATACAGTATACATATATATATACTTGTGTATAGTATCTTCTAATCCCAAATTTATCCCTTCCACTTGTTTTATTCTTATCAGTAGTAATACTAGTTGACCTTGCTGATCACTTACCACATGCCAGGAGCTGAACTAATGTTCCACACAAAATCTCAGTTGATCCTTTCTACAACTCTGTCAAGATCTTGCTATTAGCAGGTATTCCCTGTGTCCATGCAAAAACAGAGGCTCAGAATGGTTAAGTAATTTCTTTAGGTTCACAAATACTCTAAGCTACAGAAATAAGGATAGAATCTGGGCTCCTCCATCCTTCCTGCATTCACTAAATTGTAACACCATTTGTCAGAAGTTATTGCCCTTTCATTAACTCCAAGTAGCATCAAAATGAGATCACCTGACATGACCCACACTACACAAGGTAATGTTTTGAAAATGGGCCTTTTATTAAACTGCCAAAGTCCACAACAGTTTTTCAACAGATCTCCTCTGGTTTATCTGACAAAATGATTTGCATCTTAAAAGGTGTAGAATTACATACAAACAAGTTCAAGGCTTGAAGGAATCTTTATAACTAATTCCCCTGAGGCAAGGAGTCTTTGTTCTCCTCTTCGAAAAGCAACTTCAAAATTCTGGAATGTCCTAGATCATCTAAAAAAAATCGCAGCATTAGATGATTTTTTGTCCTCAGATGGAGCCAAAATCCAAGGAAGCGTACATTTAAGGGTTACTGGCACAGTACAAAATATGGCCAAGCAGCTTTTTCTCCTAATTCACATAGTAAATACTCAGATTTCTCTTACTTGGAGGTTGAGCATGATAGTTGCTGAGTGACTGTGAAAATTTCCAGCATTCTGAGCTAAGGATGAGGACTCTTATTATATTGGTATTTCCTCCATCCTGCCCTCATTCCCTAATTCTACTGCCAAGATCAATATGTATGTCCGCTGGGTCTTTGTGCTAAGAATAGAAGTGTTTGTTCAATGAATGAATGAAATTCTGAAGATTGGAAAGAACTGGGGGTAAAAACTTTTATAAATATAATTGAGTAATTAAGTTCTATCTTGTGATATATTGATATTCTCTTCCCTGATAGTTATATATATATATATATATACATATATATACATAATTACATAATACATATATATGTACTCAATTATATAGTGTTTTCCAGTTTCTTTAGGGTAATCTTAGTACATTAAAAAGGCAAATAAAGTGCTTCTTTATCACAATTGTGGAATCAAGAAGAATCACTGTATTATATGATCAGTCATTAAACAAAATTGAGATAAAGACAAAATTTATCTAACTAATGTGTTGATTCTTATTGGATGTTGTCAAGGCCAAACATTTAATGGATATAAGTTATGCCCAGGTCTTCCCAGGTGGCTCTAATAGTAAAGAATCTGCCTGCCAATGAAGGAGATACAAGAGACATGGCTTTGATCCTTGGGTCTGGAAGATTCCCTTGAGTAGGCTATGTCAACCCACTCCAGTATTCTTGCCTGGGAAATCCCATGGACAGAGAAGTCCATGGAGCCACAAAGAGTTGGACCTGCCTGAGCACACACACATACAGACATGCCTCAGCCCTTTCCTTGACAGTCTATTCCTCTATCTACTTCCCAATTGTCCTGATACTGCAGGGCTAACACTGATTTATTAAAGACATATTTCTCAGGCACTTACTACTTATCAGACTTCATTGTAGGATCTTGGGATACATCTGATCCAGACAAAGATCTTGGCATTCATAGAACTTACATTCTACTGTCCTGGGAAAACACTATGATTGGTATTCATCTTCCTCTTAATAAAACTAGTTTGGATTGCAAAAATGGAATTAAAGCTCAAGAAAATTGCTTGAGAAAATTAGAAAAATGCTTGGTTGCTTTTTTCTAATAGACCTGCAATTATTGTTTCCAAAATATTAAATAAGAACAGCACCTTGCAGAAAAATTGATATACTTTGTTAAAAGTATGTTTATATAAATAGAAAAGTGCCATCAGGAAGTACACACCACAGTTAATGGAGGGTTGGAGGGAATACATAGAGTTGATCATTTCTTCCTTTGCACAGATATTCACTGTTTCAAGTTGTTGAATGGAGGTACATTATTTTTGTAAGTTAAAGATATCCAGTACAGGTTTATGTATTTATTTAATGTGACCTGATTTTCAAATTACTGATTGAGAGATTAAACTAAATTAGCAAATCTCAATTGTTTCTCTACTCATGGCAGATGACTTACACCTGTTTACCACATTCTCAAAGGCATAACCAGACCTATGTGTAATTTCCTGGCAGGAGTCTAGCTTTACTCTTCCACTAAGGATAGCATATCAGAAGTTAGATGTCAAGGAGAATAACATTATTAGGGGATAACCTTAAATGACTTTCATTCATAAATACAGATACAGAGACAGAGATAGAAATAGGCAATAATACAGCTACTCAAGGGAGTCGCAAAGAGTCAGATACAACTGAGTGACTGAGCACACACACACACACAATCTTATAGTTACAATGGAAGAAAAAACTTTGGTGATTTCCTAATATTGGTAACAAATTACCTGTGACATAATTACAAAACACTAGAATGTCTGAGAAGTGAAAGCAAAACAAAAATGGTCTTAGACCTTGCTACTCAATAGGTGCCCCACTGACCAGCAGTATTAGCCTTACCTGAGAGCTTGTTGCATGTGTGCTAAGTCGCTTCAGTGGTGTGTGACCATTTGAACTGTAGCCTGCCAGGCTCCTCTGTCCATGTGACTCTCCAGGCAAGAATACTGGAGTGGGTGGCCATGCCCTCCTCTAGGGGATCTTCCCAAGTCAGAGATACAACTCTCCTCTCTTGTGTCTCCTGAATTGGCAGGTGGGTTCTTTACCACTATCACCACCTGGGAAGCCTGTGAGCTTGTCATACCTACAGAATCTCAGGCCCCTCCTCCATGCCTGCTGAATCAAAATCTGCATTTTAACAAGAGCACCATATGATTCATGAGCACATTAAAGTTTGAGAAGCACTGGCCTAAATGTTGAGTTCCTTCTAACTCAGAGATTTGGGGAACCTAGGTAAAAATAGACCAGATATGACCTCAGTCCCTGCAATAAAATGTAACCCTCTATATACCGACTTCCAGGCTTCCAAAATTTCTGACTTCCTTTCTTCCTTCAAGCATTAACCATGCTACCAAATGAGACAAACTATTTTCTGGGGAACAGTTGCTATTCAGCATTAAGTAGCTGCCAGATTGCTTGCACACAAACTTGCAATTCATAACTCAGGCATCTGCTTTGACTTTCAAGATTCCAAGCATTAGGTGCAACAGTTTTGAGTTTGTGATTTCATCTTCGTACCCATCCTCACCCCCAGGACTGTTGGCACATATCTAAAGATCAATCAGAAAATAAAACCACAAAACAAAATGATACTGTAATTTGAAAGACAAGAGTGCTTTGAAACTTTTCATTATGCTGTCAAAAAAGAAAATTGGTGTTTGTAAGCATTCAATACTTTATGGTGGTTTTCTCATACAACACTTCGTATCTACTTTGTGATGCCCAGTATCAGTTTTGCAGCAATGCATTATGCATAGGGCTTCCCAGGTGGCACTAGTGGTAGAGAATCCACCTCCAATACAGGAGACATAAGAGATGTGTGTTCGATCCCTGGGTCGGGAAGATCCCCTGAAAAAGGGCATGGCAACCCACTACAGTATTCTTGCCTGGAGAATCTTCATGGACAGAGGAGACTGGGGGGCTACAGTCCATAGGGTTGCACAGAGTCAGACAAGACTGAAGTGACTTAGCACCCACACATGCATGCATTACGTACATACATAGGTCATAGTAATGATTTTTGTCTTGTAGTTTGGCACCGATCTGGAAAAGCCTTTCGCTAGTCTCTCTGATTGTCGCCCTGCTTATTCAATTTATATGCAGAGTACATCATGAGAAACGCTGGGCTGGAGGAAGCACAAGCTGGAATCAAGATTGCCGGGAGAAATATCAGTAACCTCGGATATGCAGATGACACCACCCTTATGGCAGAAAGTGAAGAGGAACTCAAAAGCCTCTTGATGAAAGTGAAAGTGGAGAGTGAAAAAGTTGGCTTAAAGCTCAACATTCAGAAAATGAAGATCATGGCATCTGGTCCCATCACTTCATGGGAAATAGATGGGGAAACAGTGGAAACAGTGTCAGACTTTATTTTTTGGGGCTCCAAAATCACTGCAGATGGTGATTGCAGCCATGAAATTAAAAGATGCTTACTCCTTGGAAGGAAAGTTATGACCAACCTAGATAGCATATTGAAAAGCAGAGACATTACTTTGCCAACAGAGGTCTGTCTAGTCAAGGCTATGGTTTTTCCTGTGGTCATGTATGGATGTGAGAGTTGGACTGTGAAGAAGGCCGAGCATCGAAGAATTGATGCTTTTGTTTTTTTTTTTTTTTAATGGTTAAAATTTTATTTTTTTTAATTTTATTTTTAAACTTTACATAATTGTATTAGTTTTGCCAAATATCAAAATGAATCCGCCACAGGTATACATGTGTTCCCCATCCTGAACCCTCCTCCCTCCTCCCTCCCCATACCATCTCTCTGGGTCGTCCCAGTGCACTAGCCCCAAGCATCCAGTATCGTGCATCGAACCTGGACTGGCAACTCGTTTCATACATGATATTTTACATGTTTCAGTGCCATTCTCCCAAATCTTCCCACCCTCTCCCTCTCCCACAGAGTCCATAAGACTGTTCTATACATCAGTGTCTCTTTTGCTGTCTCGTACACAGGGTTATTGTTACCGTCTTTCTAAATTCCATATATATGTGTTAGTATACTGTATTGGTGTTTTTCTTTCTGGCTTACTTCACTCTGTATAATAGGCTCCAGTTTCATCCACCTCATTAGAACTGATTCAAATGTAGTCTTTTTAATGGCTGAGTAATACTCCATTGTGTATATGTACCACAGCTTTCTTATCCATTCATCTGCTGATGGACATCTAGGTTGCTTCCATGTCCTGGCTATTATAAACAGCGCTACACTGAAACCAAGCACCACACAAGGGCCAACATGTTCCAGGGCAAGACATACCAAGCAAATTCTCCAGCAACAAAGGAACACAGCCCTGAGCTTCAAGATACAGGCTGCCCAAAGTCACCCCAAAACCATAGACATCTCATAACTCATTACTGGACATTTCATTGCACTCCAGAGAGAAGAAATACAGCTCCACTCACCAGAACACTGACACAAGCTTCCCTAACCAGGAAACCTTGACAAGCCACCTGTACAAACCCACACACAGCGAGGAAACGCCACAATAAACAGAACTCCACAAACTGCCAGAATTGATGCTTTTGAACTGTGGTGTTGGAGAAGACTCTTGAGAGTCCCTTGGACTGCAAGGAGATCCAACCAGTCCATTCTGAAGGAGATCAGCCCTGGGATTTCTTTGGAAGGAATGATGCTAAAGCTGAAACTCCAGTACTTTGGCCACCTCATATGAAGAGTTGACTCATTGGAAAAGATTCTGATGCTGGAAGGGATTGGGGGAAGGAGGAGAAGGAGACGACAGAGGATGAGATGGCTGGATGGCATCACTGACTCGATGGACGTGAGTCTGAGTGAACTCCGGGAGTTGGTGTTGGACAGGGAGGCCTGGCATGCTGCGATTCATGGGGTCGCAAAGAGTGGGACACAGCTGAGCGACTGAACTGAACTGAGTCTCTCTGATGAACAGACAATGGGAAGAATTTTTGGGGGTATGTGTGAGAAGATTGGGTCACTAGTGCAAGAAGCTTACTGAAAAGTAATAAACCTCATCATATACCAAATCGCACTTTTCTCATGTCTCTTTGCTTTACTCTGTTTTCCTCTATAGGAAGTTTTTCCAAATGCCTTTGAAAATGTTACCAGATCAAGCCTAAAAACCTAATTCATCTATTTTGCTTTCAGCTATTGTCTTCTCTTTGGCCCTTCATGTTTTTGTTTTAGAGTCCATGCATCTCAGTTTCTTGTTGATACTCAGAGGGGAAAATGTCATCTTAATAATAGTTATAAGTTGCCCAACAGCCATTTCTCATTAGGTGATGACAGGCCCTGTCATATTCAATACTTATCCATGAAAATGTAAAATGAAAAAAAAGGGACTTTATTTCTGAAATAGTTGGAAGTATTGCGGCACAGAGAAATAGGAAATGGAATAATTCAAGACACAACTGACCCTAGTAAGACTTCAACAAACAATAGAGACAGAGATACATTGCCTGAGCCATGAAGCAATATTTCGTTTTGTCTTTTTATAAGTGCACACTTCTCAAAAAAAAACTGATGATAAAATATGTCATTTTGAGCACAATTATTGAAAGTGAGGGGTTCCCTGGTGGCTCAGACTGTAAAGAATCTGCCTGCAATGCAGGAGACCTGGTTCAATTCCTGGGTCGGGAAGATCCCTTGGAGGAGGGCATGGCAACCCACTCCAGTATTCCTGCCTGGAGAATCCCATGGACAGAGGAGCCTGTGGGCTATAGTCCATGGGGTCACAAAGAGTAGGACACAACTGAGCGACTAACATACACACACATTGAAAGTGATAGTTTTTCATTAAGATGGCGACTAATCTCTTTGAATAGTTGAGTCCGTCCACTGCAGGAAGATTTTCTGTTAAGTTTAAGTCAGCCCTCAGCTAGAACAACCCTAAACAATGACCATCTGATGGGTTCACCTGCATTGATCCCTGCTATTTATTAATGAGAGCATGTCTCAGGCCCCTCCTGTGTGCATTAACAGCTATGGGGACACATTGGATATCGGAAACGTGATGCCCACATGTTATGTGCTTTCCACCTAGTGTTAATTGGAGCCTTTGTGAAAATTGAGCCATGGGAGCCACTGAGATTGGCTGTTGGATGCTTGGATGAATATGGCCAGCCTTACCTGCAGGGGATCATCTGGGAGATAAGATTTCAGAGGTGTCAAGAAAGTTGCACTGTCCAAAAGAACATACCCCTCAACCACCATTTAGATGCCTAAAATACCACCAGCCTGCCGTATGCATAGATCTGTGCAACCTGTTACATGACAACTCCTTGGGGGAAAGCTACCAGCTAAGAGAAATTTGCTCTGCCTTTCAGATCAGATCAAATCAGTAGCTCAGTTGTGTCCGACTCTGCAACCCCATGAATCGCAGCACGCCAGGCCTCCCTGTCCATCACTAACTCCCGGAGTCCACTCAGACTCACGTCCATCGAGTCAGTGATGCCATCCAGCCATCTCATCCTCTGTCGTCCCCTTCTCCTCTTGCCCCCAGTCCCTCCCAGCATCAGAGTCTTTTCCAATGAGTCAACTCTTCGCATGAGGTGGCCAAAGTACTGGAGTTTCAGCTTTAGCATCATTCCTTCCAAAGAAATCCCAGGGCTGATCTCCTTCAGAATGGACTGGTTGGATCTCCTTGCAGAGATTCTTGCCTTTGCAGAATAATTATTCCTGTGGTTCTGGTTTGTACTGAGAAAAATGCTGACAACAGTGGAGCACCCATTGGAGGGAATGCCAGGGAACACACTCTGCCAATTCCTTCTTTCACTTTTCTTTCTACTTGTGCAATCACCTCAAGTCATCAATGCGAAGATTTAATTAAGCAAAGAAGGATGGCTTCCTTCTTGTAGATCCTTATAAAGTGAGTAGCCACCCTACAGCTGCAATATGCATGCGTACTCAATCGCTTCAGTCGTGTCCTACTCTTTGTGGCCCCCAACACTGGAGCCTGCCAGGCTCCTCCACCCATGGGATTTCCCAGGCAAGAATACTGAAGTGGGCTGCCATGCCCTCCTCCAGGGGATCTTCCCAACCCAGGAATAGAACCTGCGTCTCCTGTGGCTCCAGCACTGCAGGTGAATTTTTTACCACTGAGCCACTGGGGAAGCCCTTACTGCTGCTGTGTATCATAAATCAATCCCCAAAGCCATTTGTACTCATCTACAACAGGCCACCTTCACCACCCTCTACCTGATATCACCTTACCTGGCCATTCTTCACCTCAGTGTCTGGTTCAAAAAAAGACCTATATACAAAGCCTTCTTGGTCCCCCTCAGGCAGAATGAATCTCTTTCCCTTGATACCCCGTTTTGTGCTTGCTTGGCTTTCCAGAGACTAGAGAGTATTATATCCAGCTGCAGATCTTGACTTGTCTGAGTCACCTGCCTGATGGAGCAAGATATTTTCTGAGACTTCAGTAGTTATAGCGGCTCCTGGATCAACTCATCCACATTACCTGGGAGCTTGTTAGAAATACAACTTCTCAGACTCAGCCCTAACTGAATCAGAAGCTCTGGGGGTGGGGCCCAGTATTCTGTGTTTTAACAAGCCTCCTCCCTGCTGCAGGGGGTTCTGATGTCCAACCAAGTTTGACAGCCACTGTTCTATGGTCTCTGACTCCCTCCTTTCTGTCACAGTGTCAGAGCGGCCACCATAAACTTTTTGCTGACTGTTTAAACACAACCAACATGTTGGCACAACTAAGATAGAACCAAAATCCACTGCTAGATGTACTTCTGTTGATGAGCGCTGAAATGTGTTAACCTTAGCTACTGGACTGATTGTCAGAAAGGAAGAAGATTTTGTTGGTTTACATCAGCCAGAATAAATTGCCAGCTGACACTCTTTGTATGTGGTAGTCACAAATACTATAAATCATTGACTGGAATTTGGTGACAGCTTTCCTGCCCCACCTCCCGGCAGACAGCATCTTGTTAGTGTGTCATGGGGATGCTAACAATATATTTACTGCATCTTCTAAGAAATCTGATGATTCTGGGAGTTATTTTTCTTTTTGTGTGTGGAACATCATAAAAAAGAATTGCAGTGTTTCATTTCTTTTTCTATTACACTCTCTTGCTGCTTTTATAATGCTCTTTCTAAAAAATATAGATATATAATAACAACAAAATTTGCTTCCAGAAGAGAATGGATCACACATTGTGTTATATCTGTGTGTGTGTGTGTGTGTGTTTCTCCCTAGCCATATTTGTACACATGGGAAATAATCCTGCTATAATGTCATCTTTAAAGGGCTGCCTCAAGGAATCTCAGTGTTGTTGGCAAAATTGAATTTTGCTGACCTAGATCACATTATTGCTTTTCTAATTTGACTATGGCTCATCCAGAGCTAGAAAACTTGGTCAGCTGGCCTATTGATTCGTTGCCCCAAAACTTTTGCACTTGTGCCTCCAGCTGAACTTGCCTCTGATATTTTAACTTGCTCTACAGAGGACCCAAGTTTCATGTTTTTAACCCTTTTGAAAATGGTGGTTTTGTTCTTTATTTTCTTCTTTTAAGTGCTGGTGCTACTGGAGAATTGCACAGGCCCAAGAAGGCAGAGATGAGAAGGGAAATTCCTATCAATATCTGATTGGAATATGAGACCCATGCTGGGACCCCTTCTAGAGGTGGCAGGTAGCAAATAGGAAAGTGAACATCCAGAGAAGGCCCAGAGGACCTGGACACTTAGTGCTGGCTGTGCCACTAACCACCTGTGTGACCCTGGGCAAGTCACCATACCTTTCTGGTCCTTAGTCTTCACAGCCAGGCAATGGGAACTTGGAGGATCTGACTTTCAGGATTTCCATCTAAGCCTTAATAATACGTTCTGGACTCTAATTTTATAATGCTTATAAATAAAAATAGTTGATAAGATTTTTAAGGATCATATGGCAGCTCTATTTTTAGTTTGTTAAGGAATATAATCAAGATTGCCAGAAAAAATATCAATAACATCAGATATGTGGATGACACAACCGTTATGGCGCAAAGCAAAGAGGAATTAAAGAGCCTCTTGATGAAAGTTAAAGAGAAGAGTAAAAAAGCTGACTTAAAACTCAGCATTCACAAAACTAAGATCATGGCATCCTGTCCCATCACATCATGGCAAATAGATGTGGAAACAGTGGAAACAGTGAGAGACTTTATTTTGGGGGGCTCCAAAATCACTGCAGATGGTGACTGCAGCCATGAAATTAAAAGATGCTTGCTCTTGGAAGAAAAACTATGACCAACCTAGACAGCATATTCAAAAGCAGAGACATTACTTTGCCAACAAAGTTCCATCTAGCCAAAGCTATGGTTTTTCCAGTAGTCATGTATGGATGTGAGAGTTGGACCATAAAGAAAGCTGAGCACCAAAGAATTGATGCTTTTGAACTGTGGTGTTGGAGAAGACTCTTGAGAGTCCCTTGGACTGCAAGGAGATCCAACCAGTAAATCCTAAAGGAAATCAGTCCTGAATATTCATTGGACGGACTGATGCTGAAGCTGAAACTCCAATTCTTTGGCCACCTGATGTAAGAAATTGACTCATGGGAAAAGATCCTGATGCTGGGAAAGATTGAAGGCAGGAGGAGAAGGGGACAACAGAGGATGAGATGGTTGGATGACATCACCAACATGATAGACATAAGTTTGAGAAAGCTCTGGGAGTTTGTGATGGACAGGGAAGCCTGATGTCCTGCAGGCAATGGTGTCTCAAAGAGTCAGACATGACTGAGTGACTGAACTGAACTGAACTGATATCCAGAGAAAACCATAATTATAAAATATATATGCACCCCAATGTTCATAGAAGCACTATTTACAATAGCAAAGACATGGAAGTAAACTCAGTGTCCACTGACAGGTGAATGGATAAAGAAGATGTGGCATAATCTTCTTTATCCATTTACCTGTAAATGGACATTGAGTTTACTTCCATGTCTTTGCTATTGTAAATATATATATACATATATATATATATATATATATATATATATATATATAAATAATCAGGCTTCCCTGATAGCTCAGTTGGTAAAGAATCCGCCTGCAATGCAGGAGACCTGGGTTGGATTCCTGGGTTGGGAAGATCCCCTGAAGAAGGCAAAGGCTGCCCACTCCAGTATTTTGGCCTGGAGAATTCCATGGACTGTATAGTCCATGGGGTGGCAAAGAGTCGGACATGACCGAGCGACTTTCACTTTCACATATATATAATGGAATTCTCTGTGTGTGTGCTCAGTTGTGTCTAACCCTTTGCAACCCCAAGGATTGTAGCCCACCAGGCTCCTCTGTCCATGGAATTTTCCAGGCAAGAATACTGGAGCAGCTTGCCATTTCCTCCTTCAGGGGATCTTCCCAATCTAGAGATCAAATCCATGTCTCCTGTATCTCCTACATTGGCAGGTGGATTCTTTACCACAGAGTCACTTGGGAAGACCAATGGAATACTACTGAGCCATTAAAAAAGAATGAAGTGATACTATTTACAGCAACATGGATGGACCTATAGATCATTATGTTAATGCAAGTCAGTCAGACAGAGAAAGACAAATATCATATGATATTATGGATATATGGAATCTGAAAAATGGCTACAAGTGCACTTATCTACAAAACCAAAATAGAGCTATAGATATAAGAAAATAAACTTATGGCTACCAGGGGTAAGGAGGGGAGGGATAAACTGGAAGATTGGGATTGACACATACACATTATTATATATAAAATAAACAACAAATACCCAGAAAAGTACTCTATATATTATAATAATGTATAAGGGAAAAGAATCTGAAATATATGTATATATATAGCTGAATATGTATAACTATATATAATACATAAATATGTATGTATAACTGAATTACTTTCTTATACAACTGAAACTAACACAACATTGTAAATCAACTATGCTTTAGTTAAAATAAAATAAATAATTGATAAGTGAAACCTCAATTTTATCAATAGCAGGGTCAAGCGCAAGAGGAGGTTGAGCACATTTTTATTTCCCTAGCCATGAAACCTTCAGGTACTTTAGGAAGCAGGAAGAACATTTCTCTACTACAGACTCTTTAGCCCATTTCTGCAGGGCCTGGCTTCTGATATCTTTGCCATTATTTTCTATGTAACTCCTGGCAGACATTCCCACTGATGACATTTTTCTTTACTAAACATTCCCAAACTAGATTACTCTTTTGGAAGGAGGCAAAGTTGATGTTTACCATGTAACTTCAGAAATTCTCACTGATGTCCCGGCTCCTTTGTGACCTACTCTCAATGAAAATGTTGGTTTGTTTTGCTGAAAATTTTACCTTCATTTTAGTTGTAAAGGATTTGTTACCAAAGCAAACCACTCATTATACACAAATATACAATTTCAATGTTTTATAGGAGACTATTTGACTTAATTTCAATAAACAGTCATTAGAAGGAAAGAAATAGAAACAATAGAGAGAAGTAACAGCACATACATCATCAAACTGGGCTGACCTACAACCAGACGTAAACAGTGCTGAAAAGTCGCGAGTAACAGCAATCTTGAGTTCCAATTGGGAAAGGGTCCTGGGCAGTGCATCCACCCCATGGATGAGACTTCAAAGTGCAGTTTTGTGGGCTCCTGCTTATAATTCCAAGCTGAAAACTGACATCATCAGTTTACACACAAAAATGCAGCTTCTTTTTTTAAGTTTTACAATGGTGTTTGTTTCACCTTGTGAGTCATAAGACTTAGACCCCGAGTGCTGGCCAGATCCTCAGAGGCTTACGAGATTCTAAAACCCACTCCCTTTCTTATCTAAATAACCATCTGACTTGTGCTTGCCAGCAGGCATGAAACTGGGCAGTGTCCAGGCATGTCAGAGGCCTTCTCTCCTGCTTCTAAAGCCTGAACAAGATTTTCTCCACTTTAATTTCCCTAACATGATCTGAATCTTCGCACTCCCATTCTCAGCTCCCATTCTTAAAACAGGTGATAACACAGAAAATCAGCCCTTGGGATCACATTGATTTGGGCAATGACTCTCTTACGAGGATTTTCCAATTGGCCCCTCTCCCCAAGTGCCAAGTGCCTGTGATGCCTCAGGAGCCATTTCTGAGATCCCAAGAAGTGAGAACTCTGGTGTCTCCACCTCCATTCTGACAGACCAACTCCATTGCTTCCTAGCTCCAATTGTACTGATTTTTATTCTGGAGTTCTACATAATGTTGAATTTAGGGGAAAAAAAGATTTATTGCCTTAAAACTTATAATGAAAAAGATGGAAAACCGCTGTCTTACTGAACGTCTCTGTTGCTGCTGCTGCTAAGTCGCGTCAGTCATGTAGATCTGCCCATATTTCCAGGCTCTTCCTTTCAAGGATTTTTGCTCATTTCCCTCAGTTCATTCATCCACTTCATAGAAATATGAACATCTGTCACAGAATGTGGACATGTTCCAGTTATTGTTTATGTGGAGGGGGGAGTAATAAAGATGAAACACGCAATCCTTGCCTTTGTTTGGGTTCCTACTGCAAAGGCAGAGCTGGAGAAAAAGGCTTTCCTTTAGGACTTGGATCCCAGGGAGCAGGATAGCAAAAGAGGGTTTGTGAAATAGGGAATAAAAGAAACCAGCATGGGTCTGCATCAGCAAGTTGGCCATCCACTTCCCAAGCTCCAGCCAGAATCCAAAGTGGCAGGGATTCATGCCTCTCCCCACTCCCAGAAGGACTGAAGTCAAGATGGCAGCAATTGATGTACAAATATACTCTCCCTCCCTCGCCAATGGGGTGGAGGTAGGCCATGGAGGTAACTCTTCTACACTGGCATCTAGAATTTCTCAGGAACATTAGACTCTGGTTGCTTATGGTAGGAACTGCTTTCTTAGTGCATCCTTTGCTTCCTGCCCTTCTCTGTCCCACTTCTCCACTCCCCTTACCAGTGCTTTGGGCAAATCTCCTCCCAAGTAAACTACTTGCACTTGAATCCTTATCTCATGGTCAGTTTCTAAGGGAACCCAATCTAAAACAAGGATATTTAATAGACTATCAGAAATTTGGGTTGGGAATATGAGAGAGAGAGAATAGGCAAATATATAGATTCAAAACCAAACAGCAGTTTTATTTTTATACTATGCAATATCCAACATAATTCTCCAAGTACTGTAGACAATTCTTGGATGGACTGATGTACACCTTGGGATGCTACACGGTTGACTAGTATTAAGCTCCACTTCTGGCAGCATGATTGATCCTGAAAACCCTGACTGCCTCTCAGTGTTTTAATAATTTCTCACCAATAGTACCTAGTAGGACATCAGGAATACCTTCTCTGTGGTAGCTTTTGGTTTCCTAGGTGTTCCCACTTTGGGCTGAGAATTTCTTGGATCCTGACTTAGCCCTCCTTTTGAACCAATCCCTGTATTTACACATTTTGACAATGTCTCCATGGAAAGGAGGTAATTCTCGGTGGAAGAAACAAAGTTGTGGAGTGATCTACTGCCAGTCTGAACAATCAGTTAATTTAAATATGATATTTTAAATGTATTTAAAAGTTGTGATGATAGAACAGCATGCATATTTAGATGTATTTATCAAATATTAATCTATTGAAGACCACTGAAGCACAACCTCACTTTCTGTGCCTTTAGAATAAAGGTTCTCTTACTAGACATAGTTGATGGTCACTAAATATTTGCTAGAAGAAGGGCTTTCTAAGACTGTATCTAAATTTCATATAATGTGTCATTGACTGGGAAAGTTTTAGTCAGTTTTAAGTGTGAGTGTGTGTGTGTGTGTGATGGAACCACAGAGCAATCTGCTCAGCCATTGCCTTAGGCAACAGCAACTGAGTCATATAAGGAACAATGTTGGAAGAAGTGTCAATCTTTTCTAACTTTTAGGCTTGTGATAATATTGACTAGACTGAGAATTTTTAGTTCAATGGCAAAAGCTCAAAATATGATTTTTTCTTAGGGCAATTTTCATGAACCAAATTATTAGCAAATGGTAGGTGAGAGGGATTACTTTGAAATAATGTTCAACTGAGATCTGCAACACTTGGTGATTTCTTTAAAAGATTTTGTTTGTGACCCATGGAGGTCACAATTACAATCCTTTTGCCCTAGTATGAACTGCCATTGTGTTACCATATGACAAATTTCAGAAAACTCAAGAACTTTGCGATGGCTGAGTGAGTGAGTGAAAGTCGCTGAGTCATGTCCGACTCTTTGAGACCCCCATGGACTCTAGCCTATGGAATTCTCCAGGCCAGAATACTGGAGTGGGTAGCCTTTCCCTTCTCCAGGGGATCTTTCCAACCCATGGATCAAACCCAGGTCTCCCACATTGCAGGCAGATTCTTTACCAGCTGAGCCACAAGGGAAGACCTTGGGATGGCTGATTCATTCTGTATTGAACAGCTTGGATATTCAGACCACAGTATGTGGGGGTGGGTGCTGTGTACACACAAAAGCAAAATCCCAATGCGCAGGAATCAGCATCTCCGTCAACACCCTGTTTACAGCTAAACACGCACAGACCCACTGTGCCTACCAGCCAGGACCAATTGCATTTGTGTGGGTCTGTGCTGCCTTTCAGACAGGTTTTTGAAAAGAGTAGCCTGGAGTATTTCTGAATACAGTAATGAAAGTTGTTGGTTTTTTTTTTTTTCCCCTCACATACCGGAGGGTTTTCCTATAGCCTTGAATATCAGCTTTTGAATCCCTGAAAGCTCTTAGCACACAATACAGTTTTGTTTTTTTTTTTTTATTCAAAGAGTACAGTATCAGTAAATTCTTTTTCTGAGATGAATAATACAGTTTTAAAGTGATTGCAGAGTTCCTGAAGTTAGTAGGACTTTGGAGAATACAGGACAACTTGAACCTAAGGTGCTTAAGACCCTTGTAAAAGTTTTATGGTTCTTTCATGCTTTTGCTTTTGTGTTTTAAAATGTGGAAAGACCTTGAGGGAGAGAAGAGGAAGCAAAATGTTATCAGAAGAGGAAAAAAAAATCTTGTGAATGCTACCTGCAGGGGAAAATGTGAAACTGGATCTGAATTTCCTTTTTGTTTTTGAGAAGAATGTTACTGCCTATGAAATATGAGGCCTGTGAAGGACAAAATGTTTCAAAGTCACTCTTTGGAACAGCCCCCAAATTCCACATGTGGGGTGTTTTTGTCACATGACTGAACAACTTGTAACTGACAGTGAAAGCTATGGAGTCTCCTTTTGTGAAATCAGAAATCTCAGACTTCCAATTACCTATCACCTATCACTTATTATGTGCTTCCCAGGTGGCTCAGTGGTAAAGAATCTGCCTGCCAGTGCAGGAGACACGAGAGATTAAGGTTCAATCCCTGGGTCAGGAAGATTATTTGGAGGAGGAAATGGCAACCCACTCCAGTATTCTTGCCTGGAGAATCTCCATGGACAGAGGAGCCTGGTGGGCTACAGTCCATGGGGTCACAAAGGGTCAGAAACAGCTGAGGATGCACAAAGTAGCCCTAGCCTATCACTTATTATTCATTCTGTAAAAATTATGGTAATATCTACTATGTACCAGGTACAGCATCATGTTGTGAAGATGAAGATAATGGTGAGAAAAAACTGACACCTTCCCTTGTGTCTTGGAGTTCACCATCTAGTGTACACAGATAACAGACATAATGGCCACAACTATGACTGATGCCAGAGACAATAGGAGAGGCCATGAAAACACAGGAAAGCTGATATGCTTTGGAGGTCAGGAAACAGGCTCCTGTAAGGCAGTCAGGACTGAGGTGAAATATCAAAGGACATTCCAGGTTGTGGGAAGAACCTAGAGAGAAACTCTGGGATAGGAAAGAAGGAAGGGGACTGCTCCTGGAACTAAAAAGCAGGGAGGAAAAGCTAGAGGTAGGATGGAGAGAAATGGCCGGGAGAGGGCTCCAAATTGGTATCACAGACCCTCATAGAGCTGCTTTTCCACCTCTTCTAGATTTCTGACTTTATGTTAAAAGAAAATGGACAGCCATTAAAGGGTTTGAAAGAGAGATGTGACAAGATTTGATGGTGTTTTTAAAAAACCACACTGAACGTGAGAGGTTGGAAGCCAGCAGGAGACCTGATGGGGTGAGCGATGGGGGCTAGTTCAAAGGCTGTGGCTGTAACCCTGACCAGAGATGGTAGTGTCAGAAGAGATAGAATCGGAGTTTCTTGAAATATTGATAGTTAAGCCAGTAGCGAAGGACTGGATGGGAGAGGAAGCAATAGGTGATCAGGGAAGATGTTGGGGTGGGCAGGGTGGGAGGAGGCGGTGAAGTTACCCGCGGTACCGTAAGTGGCTGAGCATCCAAACGATTAATCGCGGGGCTGGTCAGAAAGCGGGAAGGAGGGTTTGTGTGGGTGTGTAGGTACAAGGAAAGGGAGGTGTGAGTGGCAACAGGAGAGAGGGGCAGGGGTCATGTTTGTGGGGGAGGGGTGGAAGTGAATGGCCGCTCTAGCGCCTAGGCCTCCAGTCTTTCCAACCCAAGGAGTGGCTTTGAAACTTTGGACGATGACCCCCAGGGAGAAATACATTCTACACAGTCCGCCAGCACACAGACAGGGGATAGAGAAATTCACAAGACAGTGTTTCCTGGTTTCACATGCAACGAAGGGAGATTTCTTATTTTGTGTGTGTTAGTGGCTCAGTCATGTCCGACTCTTTGTGACCCCATGGCGTATGTAGCTCACCAGGCTCCTCTGTCCATGGGATTCTCCAGGCAAGAATATTGGAGTGGGTTGCCATGCCCTTCTCCAGATTTCCTAATCTTACACTTAAAAAAAAAAAAAAAGCGGTCAGCTTGGGCATCCCCCCGACTCTCCTGCACCCTTCCCCTAGGCGCTGATGGCGGTGCTGACGGCGGTGCTGATGGCGGCTGCGACCATTGTGGCGTCACCCGCGGGGTACTTTGTGACGCAGGAGCTGGGGCGAGGCCTATAGGGCAGGAGGCAGAACCCAGCAGCCAGACCGCGCAGCAGTTTGTGCCAGAAGCACGGCGGGCAGCTCCGGCGACCGAACACTCAGCGGCGGCCCTTCACTCACCAAAGATGTCAGCCTCCACCTCCTCTCGCCGGCCCATCAAGGGAATCCTGAAAAACAAAGGTTCCACCGCTTCCTCAGTAGCAGGCTCGGCCCAGCAGTCCGGTGGACCACTCCAGGAGGTCCATAGAAAGAAATCCCAAAAGTGGGACGAGTCGAACATCTTGGCGACCTACCGTCCAGAGTACAGAGACTACGATTTCATGAAGATGAATGAGCCCAGCACTCCCCAGTTCGGTCCGCAGAATCTTGGGGAAAGAAGTGCAGAGAGTGAAGCCACGGCCCTCGACAGCTTAACCAAGAGATTGGCCGCCACCCACACCTCCGATTCCAGCTATTCAGTGCGTGACCCCGAACTGGATGGAGCGCACAGCAGCAAAATCTACCTTGACAGGCAAGAGAAACGTCGGCAGTTTGAAATGAAAAGGAAACTTCACTACAGCGAAGGAAAGAACATCAAACTCGCCCGACAACTGATTTCCAGAGATCTACTGCATGACTACGAGGATGATAATAACGAAGAAAGTTCGCATGTCATCAGCCACGACAAGACTACCACCCAGGAAGAAGCAGAGCAAGGCGCCACCAGCGACGAAGGCCTGCAGACACAGACCTGCTGCTACCTCGGTGATGACGAAGACGACAAGTAGATCGGGTTTGATCGAGTAGACAATGCTCGATCCACGCTGCAATTGTTGGATCCACAACTTGTTCCTGTAATCTTCAGCTTCTTGTTCTGTGCAGCTCGTGCAAGTACTGAATTACTTACCAGTTACATTGCACTGTGATAATTCAATAGTAAACATAGCAAATAATAGCTTAACTGGAAAAAATCTCCGCTTGGTACTCTGGTTCTTTGCCATAAAGACCGATTCTGATATTCGTCTAAAACCCCATTACTTTGAGAAAATTGTTCGTTACCTTACATGTACATAGTATACAGCCTTTGATGTGTTAAAGGTTTAAAAAGGGTGGGGGGGACTAATTTATATTCACTTCTAGCCATACTAGCTTTAATAGAAACCGTTTTGTGACAAAGGGAAAATGCTATTGGTATAGTGGGTTATGTAGTCTGATGAATATTCAGGCTGCAAAACACTTGTCTTCAGGGTGATCGGCCTGTTTAATTGAGAGGGAATATATTATAACAGTTATTGTTGCATTTTAGCTTTAAATTTTATCTTAATTTGCTTTCAGTGTTTACAAGAAAATGACTAAATGTTTTCTTATTTAAAAAAGTCCTTTTCCCATGAATTATCAGGTTAAAATCATCCCAATATTCTACTCTGTCTTTGTGCACTATATGGGCAGATTTGATATCAATTATCCTTGAAAGTCTAATGTTATCTCAGTGGTCCCTTCTCCAGACCTGTCTTGCCCTCTCCTCTCCACTCTTTATTTCCTCATCCCCAGGAAGTCTTGCCCTCTCCACCCTTTGTTCCCTCATGCCCCAAGAGGACTGAGGAAACAAAGGGTGGAGAGAGTAAGACAGGTCTGGAGAAGGGACCACTGAGATAACATTAGACTTTCAAGGATAACTGATATCAAATCTGCCCATATAGTGCACACAGGCAGTGGACATTGAAACAATTTTAACCTGATAATTCATGGAAAAAGGACTATTTTTTATAAGAAAATGTTTAGTCGTTTTATTGTAAACATTGAAAGCAAATTAAGATAAAATTCACTTTCACTTTTCTGGGGCATACACAGCACAGTTTTTATGGAGTATCATAGATGGTAAAAACATTAGAAACCCTTCCTTCTCTCAAATATTCTCTCATTTGTTTCCACAGTGTCACTTCTGTTTCAAACATCATGGCCCCCTCAGTCTTCTAAGATGTGGAGAAAATAGACTGCATAGCAGAAGTGTAGTAGTCAGGAAATAGAATTTAGTTGCTAAATTTCTACACCTTTGGTTTCAGTTCAGTTCAGTTCAGTCGCTCAGTCGTGTCTGACTCTTTGCGACCCCATGAATCACAGCACACCAGGCCTCCCTGTCCATCACCAACTCCTGGAGTTCACTCAGACTCACATCCATCAAGTCAGTGATGCCATCCAGCCATTTCATCCTCTGTCATCCCCCTCTCCTCCTGCCCCCAATCCCTCCCAGCATCAGAGTCTTTTCCAGTGAGTCAACTCTTCGCATGAGGTGGCCAAAATACTGGAGTTTCAACTTTAGCATCATTCCTTCCAAAGAAATCCCAGGGCTGATCTCCTTCAGAATGGACTGGTTGGATCTCCTTGCAGTCCAAGGGACTCTCAAGAGTCTTCTCCAACACCTTTTTGATTTACAGCCTACTAAATAATCTGCTATTATTAGTTCATCATTTGTTCTAATTATCTTTTAGAGAACAACTGAGGTTTTTTCTCACAAGAGACTCCTGTGCAACCGGTGACATGATTACAGTCCCAGAATGTATGTGGACAGAAGACAGCTCAAAGGTTTTGTGTGTCTGTGTGTGTGTGTGTGTGTGTGTATTTACGTTTTTCTCTTTAAAACATTACTGAGGTAATTGTGGATTCACATGCTGTTGTGAAAAATAATACAGAAAAAGCCTGTGTACCCTTCACCCAGATTCCCCCTGGTAGCATATTGCAAAACTAGTACAACGTCATAACAAGATATTAACATCATCACTACAATCAAGATACAGAACATTCCATCACAGCAAGAATCCCTCAGATTGCCCTTTTGTAGCCACATGGTCTCCATCTCTATAATTTTGTCATTCAAGAATGTTACATAAATGGAAACATATAGCATGTAACCCTTTGGGATATACCAGATTTTTTTAGCCTTTTATCCATTCAAGGACATATGGACTAGTTCCAAGTTTTGGTATTACAAATGAAGCTGCTATGAACATTCATGTACAGGTTTTTGTGTGAGCATAAGTTTTCACTTCTCTGGGATAAATGCCCAGGAGTGCAATTGCTGGCTTGCATGGTAGTTTCAGTTTCCTAAGAAACTGCCAAATTGTTTTACAGAGTGACTGTGCCATTTTAAATTCCCACCAGCACCCAGCAACGTGTGAGCATTCCAGTTTCTCTGCATCCTCACCAGCATTTGGTGTTATATCCATTTTTTTATTTGTCATTTTTATATATGTGTACTGGTGTCTTAACTTGCCTTTTGCTAATAGCTAATGATGTTGAACATCTTTCCATGTGCTTATTTGCAATCTGTAGAGCCTCTTCAGTGAAATGCTTTCTGCTCATTTTCTATTTTGATCATTTTACTATTCAGCTTTGAGAGTTCTTTGCAATTTCTTTTTTCACAATTGGTAGCTTCTTATCCTCTTACAGACACTTTTGCAAAACAATAGATTTTGATTTTGATGTGATTCACTTTATCAAGTTTTCCTTTTCTTTGTGGTGATTTTGGTACTCTTGTCAAAAGTAATCTAGAAAGATTTTTTTCCAAATCATGATTTCCTAATTAAGTGACATGGTATTAGGATGCATAGAAAATGGACCTTTATTATTTAAGTTTGATTTTCCTTTGGAAAAAGGAATCTGATAATGTTCAGTTCCAGTTTCAACTTTTTATCAACATCACCTCCTCTGCTTAACTCCTTTGATGTCACCATTTGTTCACTCATTTTAAAGTATGAAATTCAGCCAGCCTGGCTATTTAAAACCTAGGACAGAAAATGATATAAATGGATTGCTAAAAAAGGGTAACTTCCACTTGAAGGTCAAAGCAAATCTATTTTCCCCCTAGACTTTGAAATTGCTTCCATTGTTTCCCCTCTACATTAGTATACTAAATAACATGCTGTAATAAGGCAGAGTATTATTTAAAAAAAAAAAATAATAGTCAAGAGCCACTAAATTGGTTCCTTTAAATTACAACCTCAATTTGACAAACACTGAACTCAAAGGATCAGAATTTTTTCTCTTAAAGGATTTTGTTCTGGGAGTAACACTGTAGGTACTTATCAACCTTTCACACCTTAGAGTAAATGAAGAACATGGTGTGAATATTGATGAAAGGGAGGGGATTATAAAAGTGAGAGAAAGAGGTACCCAGAAGTGAAGAGTTGGGAAGGGAGGGGGAAAAATTAGAAAAAAAAAAAAAAGGTGGAGGTTTAAGCTCACTAGCTTTAAAAGTTATGACTCGCTCTCAATGAGTCATTAACTCTGAACTGTCATCAAGAGGACACAAAATCTTAGTGAAGAAATGATGAGGAAGAGAAGAGTTCTCCACTCAGCCAAATAATTACAGCAATACTATCACCACTGGCACTACTACTAATCACCATTTATTGAGTATATGCAGTGTATCAGACATGGTACCAGGGCTTTGAAAGCCTTATCTCTTTCAGTGATGCCAATGATCCTTTGAAATAGTATTTTGCCCATTTGAGAAATGAGAAAATTTCAAATAAATAACATTGCATAATTGGCCCAAATGTATAGCTGCTAGGTGGTAGAATCAGGATTCATACCCAGGCCTGTCTGGCTGACTCAGTCATGGTGTTTCCCCCACCATACAACACTGGCTCTGTGCAGGTCCTTAATGGTGGTGGAAGCCACCCCATCCCACCCCGCCCCACCCCTCCTCCCTAATCACATATGTCTGCCCTGACCTTGTAGCAGGGGCTGCTTTTCTGTATAGACAGTGCAACTGGTCTAAGGAGAATGTCCTCCAGTCTATTCTAAGAGGTGCCTGTGACCTCTGCCACACTGCCCACATCCTCCTGCTACCACCTCCCATCCCCTGCTCTGAGGTTGTGCTCAACCAGGAGCCTGAGACATTCATTCATACAAAGATGCCACCAGGGGCAAGTATATTTGTCAATTGCACTTTGAAGTGCACAAATTTTTTGTGTGTGCATTTACCAAGTATGGCCCTGTGTCAGGTGCAGTAGCCAGAAAGAAAGATGAATGAAACACAATCTCTGCCCTCAAGGAGGTCTAAGTCTAGTTACGGGAGACCTGTATGGTTCTGAAATGTTCATTGATGAAGACTTTCAAAGAAGAGGATGCCTGTATTTAAACAGGGACAAGTCCTGATTTAGATTACATTAAAGGCTTGAAAGCAACGAAGGGATTTCCACATGCCTGTGGAGCAAGCAGCAGCCTTCAGAGGAGCTCTGGTCTCCTGAGGTGAGGATGGAGGGAGCCTAGCCCTTGAGACCTGGTCTAGGTCATTAGCATCAGACACCCTGCTCACACCTGGCTGGGGTTGGGGAGGCGAGCAGTAAAGAGTGATTAGGGGCCAACCACGGAAGGATTCACAAGTAGGGAGGTAAACAGAGATGAGGACCTCTGAGGCAGTAACAAATGATTCTGCCTTGTTTTCTGGGAGAATCCTTTTCTGCAATGCTCAGAGTTTTTATCTTATTTGAATGAGGAATTGTAGATGCTTTGTCTCAGAAGTGAAGCAGTTACGTAAAATCTGAACCATGCTTCCTTTTTTTTGGTTCCTGCTTTATGCCACTGTATTGTCCTCTTTTGGAACATTGGGGCTCATGGTTGAAACCGTGGGTTGGGGAAGGTGCTGGATTGTGCTGGGAGGAGAGAGGGACCCATCTTCATCCTTCCCCAGATGGCTGGGGAGGAGGGGTGGAGGAAAGCCAGGAGAGTGGCAGCAAGAGAGGCCAGCCAGGCTGGAGCCTGACAGAAGGAAAACACTAAGGGAGGAAAACAGAAGACGAAAGACTCCAGTTGTGTAGGGAAATACTGAGATAGAAATGATAACATTCAAGACCATAAACCTCTTGCATTTTTCTACTGTGTTAAAATTTTATGTCCCTTACTTGGGCCATTGAGCCAGTTCCTGTCTGTTTTACAAATGAGTTCTGCCACTCCTGTGCTACCCTGGTGACAAATCAGGTCTTTGGGGAGGGCCCCCTGGCAAGAGGCTGGCAAGTGGGGACAAAAGTGAGGAGTGGGGAAGAGCCAAGGTGAACAGAATGAGGTGGCTGGATAGGTGATTTGGGAATCACAGGGGAGTAAGATGATGTCCTGTGTGAGACCACACCACTCAGAAGCCACTTTTTAAAAATTGAAGTATAGTTGATTTACAGTGTTGTGTTAGTTTCTGGTGTACAGGAAAGTGATTCAGTTATATAACTGTATACTGTGAAGTAAAAATGAAAGTGTTAGTTGATCAGTTGTGTCCAACTCTTTGCAACCCCAGGGACTGTAGCCCACCAGGCTCCTCTGTGCTTAGGATTCTCCAGGCAAGAATACTGGAGTGGGTTGCCATGCCCTTCTCCAGGGGAACTTCCTGACCCAGGCAGGGATCAAACTGAGGTCTCCTGCGTTGCAGGCAGATTCTTTACCACCTGAGCTACCAGGGAAGCCCTATATACTATACTATACTTCAATTAAATGTATATATTCTTTTTGATTATGGCTTATTACAGGATATTGACTCTAGTTCCTCATGCTATACAGCAGTAGGTCCTTGTTTATCTATTTTATTTGTAATAGTTTGTATCTGCTAATCCCCAGGAGCCACTTCTGTGCACTGCCCCTCTCCCCAACTTGCTCTGGCTTCTTTACTGCCCCTCACTTCCGTCTCAGGTGGCAGCCTACACTTTCCCCCAGGGGCGTTGTTGACTGCTTACATTATTGTTGGCCCAACAAAATACCATGCATGCATGCTGTGTGCTCAGTGCTGTCTGGCTGTTTGCCACCCCATGGTCTGTAGCCCGCTAAGCTTCTCTGTCCATGGGATTTCCCAGGCAAGAATACTGGAGTGGGTTGCCATTTCCTCCTCCAGGGGATCTTCCCTACCCAAGGATCGAACCCGCCTCTCCTGTGTCTCCTGCATGACAGACAGATTCTTTACCGCTTGAGCCATCAAGGAAGCCCAACAATATCATGCTTAGATCATTAAGATTATTAGGGAGAAAGGTGGGCAGGGAGAGGGATGAGGGATGGAACCTCCAAAACCCAAATGTAAGGAAGAATACACCCAGAAATCTTTGATAAGAAACTTGATCAAATTAGCACTATCATTTTAAAATGGAAAAGTTAGTCCCTAAGCTGCAAGAGGCAGCATTTATATACATTCGTAGGCGATGGGGCAGGGGGAGGAAAGATTGAACTCTTTGCTGGTGTCCACATGGGTCGGGGTTTAGCAGCTGAAGCTGCATGTGCAGGGGCTTTGGGGGGATTTAAGGACGCAGGCTGCAAAAAATCTGGGGAAAACTGAAAATTGCTGGTGTGTGTCTGTATTTGTGGCGGGGAGGGGGACTGCGGCGAAAGCTGCCTTAGGCATTTTTTTCTCACCAGTATAAACACAGTTCTCTAATATAAGGTTTTACATTATTAGCTCTTAAAAATATAAAAAATGGTTTTTATCATTGTGTAGGCAGAGCATATTTGCATCACTGAACCTGCCTATGCATGCTGGGTACAAATATCTTATTCTTTCCTCTTCTTTTTTTTCTTGTTTTAAAGCAGACTCTGAAAGGTGCATATGAGCCCAGTTTCCATAGCAATTGCAAGTATCAGTGATAACCCAGAGCTTCTAAGTTATAATATACAGGCTACCCTATTAATGAGTTTCAAACTGCATTTCCCTGAGACAACGGCTCAGCCACTGATAGATAAGGTCAAACCCCATCTCCAAACTTTAAATTAAATCAGGATAGATCAAAATGCAACAGAAGGAGTGTCCTTTTGGAAAGTGTGCTGTTAAAAAAAAAAATACATTCTTTGTGGAGGCAAAACAGTTGCTTTTCTGGTTTGTAGTGCCCAGATGGAAAAATCCTAAAACAGATACTGCTTCTTCTGGGTTATTAATGGCATGTTGTCATTTCCTTATGCTATTTGTGAGTGAGTTTTTCCCATGGTAGCTCAGACTCTAAGAAAGCACATAATCCTTTACCCCAGGAAGAGCAGATATTATGGTTAATACTTGATAGATCTGAAATGACACTAGTTCAACTGTAATTGATCAACTTGCTTATTCATGTACTTAGTGCCAAGACTCAGTGCCTGCCTTCAAGGAGCCCCTGGATTAGTGACAACTCAGCCTTGTCACCAGACCATTTCTATACTGTGCAAGAGAGCTTTACAGAGGCCTTCAAGGGGCATTGCCAAGGTCTTAAAAGCCCTTTCCATGGAGGTGATTTTGAGGACAATACTTCCAAGTAAAGTGGAACTTAGCCAAATGAAGAGAGGTGGGCCAAGGGAGATTGGCATTCCAGATGCAGGTCAAAGGCAATGTGGTTTGTTTCAGGGACCTGCATGGTGTCTTATGAAAGAGAATGTGAGGGATTAAAAAGGTAAGAAGGGAGCTGAAAGGTTTCACCTACAGTGCCAAGGTCAAGGGAGCTACTGCCATTTTATTTATTTATTTTTAATCAGAAGACAATTATTTCACAATGTTGTGGTGGTTTCTGCCATACATCAACATGAATCAGCCATTGGTATACGTATGCCCCTTCCCTCTTGAACCTCTCTCCAAACTTGTACCCCATCCCACCCCTCTAGGTTGTCATAGAGCACCAGATTTGGGCTCCCTGCGTCATACAGCAAATTTCCACTGGCTATCTAATTTTACATATGGTAATATGTATGTTTCAATTCTACTCTCTCAATTCATCCCACCTTCTCCTCCCACCCCCGCCCCTGTGTCCACAAGTGTGCCACTGCCATTTTTAAGAAGGAGGGTGACGTAATCAGACTCCTGCCTTTGAAAAACTGTATGCTACAGGATGGGGCCTGGAAGAAACAAGGTGGAGAGGGCAAAGCTGGAGACAGGAACACAGACCCGACATTAGTCTCAGGAAGCTGATGATTTTTAACATTCTAATGTGGACCCTCTTCACTTCTCACTCACAACAAAGGCACACCCCACTCTCCACCAGCACCAGGCAAAGCTTGGTCCCCAGAACAGCAGCATCAGCATCACCCAGAAGCTGGTTAGAAATGCAAATTCTCAGGGCCCACCCCAGACTTATGAAATCAGCATCGCCAGGGCTAGTGCCCAGCAATCTCAGCAGGCTTTAACAAGCTTCCTGGGGGATGCTCATGGATGTTCAAGTTTGAGACCCTCTGCAGTACTATGCAGTTTTTTAATGAGCTGAGCTCAACTCTCTGTGGGACAGATCTCACTGTTACTGTGTGTGTGCATGTGTGTGTAAAGTGTATGCAATTTTGAAAAAATTCATCACATTAGGTGTCACAACAATGCACAGATTTGGTGAGAGTGAACAAGTATGTGTCCTGATTCAGATTACAACTCTACTCTAGCTGTCCCCCACCTGTCCCTATGTAACTCTTCCCCAGCCCCTCCTCCTCATCTTTCTGTATACTGTCCCCCCGATATACATCCACACACTCACTTGTGCAGTGGATGTCCCTGTCGCTCCTTGCTCAGAGTCCCAGGATTTATCTGTATTTTCATCTTCTCTTGGGCTACTCATTTTTCCCAGAATATGTGTCTTCCTGTTTTTATCACATATCGTATTCAGTCTTCCACATTTCATATCAACCACACCACAGTCTCCTAAGTCAGAATAGTAGGCGCCCGCCTTGGGGGAATGCAAAAGAATATAGTAATTGACAGTGAAATATTTAAAGTCAAAAAAATCTAGGTGTGCCCTATGTTCACAGCAGCACTATTCACAATAGCCAAGACATGGAAATAACCTAAATGTCCATCCACAGATGAGTGGATAAAGAAGCTGTGGTACATACAATATATACAATAGAATACTGCTGCTGCTAAGTCATTTCAGTCATGCCTGGCTCTGTGCAACCCCATAGACGGCATCCCACCAGGCTCCAACATCCCTGGGATTCTCTAGGCAAGAACACTGGAGTGGGTTGCCATTTCCTTCTCCAATGCATGAAAGTGAAAAGTGAAAGTGAAGCTGCTCAGTCATGTCAGACTCTTAGCGACCCCATGGACTGCAGCCTATCAGGCTCCTCCATCCATGGGATTTTCCAGGCAAGAGTACTGGAGTGGGGTGCCACTGCCTTCTCCAGAGACAATAGAATACTACTCAGGGGCAAAAACAGGAATGAAATAATGCCATTTGCAGCAACATGGATGGAGCCAGAGATTATCATGCTAAGTGAAATAAGTCATAAAGAGAAAAACAAATGTCATGTGATATCACTTATTTATAGAATCTAAAATATAACACAAATGAACCTATCTACAAAACAGAAAAAGACTCACAGAAACAGAGAACAGACTTGTGGTTGCCAAGGGGGAGGGGAGAGATGGACTAGGATTCTGGTGTTAGTAAATGCAAACTATTATGTATAGGATGGATAAACAACCAGGTCCTACTGTATAGCACAGGAAACTATATTCAATATCCTGGGATAAATCATAATGGGAAAGAATATAGGAAAGAATTATATATGTGTATAACTGAGTCATCTTGCTGTACAACAGAAGTTAATACAACATTCAGTTCAGTTCAGTTGCTCAGTTGTGTCCAACTCTTTGCAACCCCATGAGCCGCAGCACACCAAGCCTCCCTGTCCATCACCAACTCCCAGAGTTTACCCAAACTCATGGCCATTGAGTCAGTGATGCCATCCAACCATCTCATCCTCTGTCATCCCCTTCTCCTCCCGCCCTCAATCTTTTCCGGCATCAGGGTCTTTTAAATGAGTCAGCTCTTCACATCAGGTGGCCAAAGTATTGGAGTTTCAGCTTCAACATCAGTCCTTCCAATGAATACCCAGGACTGATCTCCTTTAGAATGGACTGGTTGGATCTCCTTGCAGCCAAGGGACTCTCAAGAGTCTTCTCCAACACCACAGTTCAAAAGCATCAATTCTTCAGCACTCAGCTTTCTTCCTAGTCCAAATCTCACATCCATACATGACCACTGGAAAAACCATAGCCTTGACTAGACGGACCTTTGTTGGCAAAGTAATGTCTCTGCTTTTTATTTTATATTATATTATTTTTTTTTGCTTTTGTGTAATAAAGTTTTATTAAAGTATAAAGGAGACAGAGAAAGCTTCTGACATAGGCATCAGAAGGAGGCAGAAAGAGTATCCCCCTGGCTAGTCTTCAGCTGGATATATAGTCACTGCTGCTGCTAAGTCGCTTCAGTCGTGTCCAACTCTGTGCGACCCCATAGACGGCAGCCCACCAGGCTCCCCCATCCCTGGGATTCTCCAAGCAAGAACACTGGAGTGGGTTGCCATTTCCTTCTCCATGTCTCTGCTTTTTAATACAACATTGTAAATTATAATTCAATAAAAATAGATTTATTTTACACACAGTGTATATGTCAATACTACTCTCTCAATTAGTCCCACCCTCTCCTTCCCCTACTGTGTCCACAGTCTGTTCTCTATGCCTGCATCTGTATTCCTGCCCTGCAAACAGGTTCATCAGTACCTTCTTTCTAGTTTCCATGTATATATATATAAATATATAAAATCTATTTTTCTCTTTCTGACTTACTTTACTCTGTATAACGGGCTTTAGGTTCATCCAGTGGGCAGAGGCTATATGGGCACAGGGAGTTAACCTGGTGCTCTGTGACAACTCAGAGGGGTGGGATGGGGTTGGAGGGGAGATTCAGGAGGGAGGGAACATATGTGTACATGTGGCTGATTCACATTTTTGTATGGCAGAAGCCAACACAATATTGTAAAACACTTATCCTCCAATTAAAAAAAAAGAATAATTTATGCTTTAGCAGGATAGTTCTCAGACAAACAAAACAAAACTAATACATTTTAACAATCAAGGTTTGAATACAAGCATTACCATAAATTAGGTGAGTGACCCAAGGGAAACCATGTTACCTCTTTAAACTAAGTTTAATAATAACAGTGGCTTTCAAGTATGATTGTTGGAATGATTAAGTGAAAAGAGCTTAGGGAAACACGTGGCCTCTAATAAGTGCTCCACAAACGGGCGCCGTTATTGTTATTTTTCTCATCTGCCCACATTCCTTTTCTCCATCTGTTAAACTGCTGATCATTTCTGGAAGAGTGCTGGACATACCCGAGTCTGTCTCTTCTCTCCCCCTAGACTGAGGGCCACTTGTAGACAGGAACTGTGACCACATGTCTGATGCCCCCCGGCACAGTGCCTTCTACCCAGATGTGAGAGAACTGAGCTGAGAAGTTGCATCTGGAAATTTCTTCCTCCTGTCCAAATTGGATTCTCTCATTCACCTACCATTTACCTACTCAAACACAGTTTTTTCTTCCCTGAGGCTCCTCAAGCTTCAGCACCATGAGCTGTGAGGGGCACAGGTGAAAACAAAGTGAAAAGGTGACAGTCCCCAAAGCCACGCTTGAGTGGCAGCTGCTTCAAGTAACCTTCTCTTTGAAGATGTCCTTGGTGTTTTCATCACCACTAAGTCTGCAAAGTAGGAGATGAAATGGAAGGGCAGCAAGCAGGATTTAGATATAAAGCCAGTCTCAATTTTAATTTTAAAATGCATTGAAACTTCTAGGACACAGCCAAGTTTATGAAATAAAGAAATTAATGCTGTCTCATGAATCCAAACCACCGGTAAGAACCTCATTCCGTTATTAATAGCAATACCTGACACTTTATATTCTCAGGGTGTTTCTAAATCTTTTTTCTTCTGAATTTGCTTTATTAATTGTTATCAACTTTGATAGCAACATAAAATTTTTAGAGCTGGGAGGAGTCTTAAAGTCTCTTTAGTCCAACTAAAGGGTTACCTCTAGCTCACCTTAGAGGTTAGTGTCTCCATTTCATAAGTACTTACAGAGACCAAAAAGTCACCCAAGGCATATGAAGCCGAGGGGAAGTGATATTTGTATATAGCCACACAATCTCTTCCTTTATATCTGGGGAACATAAATTGAAGACAGATTGAAGTGTGTTTTCAAATTGATTTGGGCACCGCTCTTGTATTTAGAACTCAGAAAAGCCTTCAGGGAGACTGTCCTTTCTCAGAAAGCCTGACTCCAGACCAGCCCCTTATATCCTCTCTGGCTGACATTCTGCCTCTTCCAGCTGTGCAGGGAGGAGCACCTTGGTACTCTGGGAGTATCCAAGCATAAAGACAATGCGGGAAAATAAGAAAGATGGGCAGCGCACATGGGACCATTCATGACTCCTGAATTCCTCATCTTCTCTGAGTGAGGGAGGAGGAGACACCCCTGGTCCTTTCCCTGCCTGTGTCCTTTCAGCTTCTTTAACAAATATGAGATGCAAAACTACCTGCATCATGGGGTTGTGTGGAAGATTTGTGAAGTAACACCTGGAGAGGGCATAGGACAGTGTCAGACAGCGTTAGCATAACTTAATATTCTCGCTGTTGTGAGAACTGTCATGAAGCACTCCATCGGAGCTCTGGGATCAATCCCAGTCATCCAGGGCTCTACCTTTAGACGTGGCCTTAAACAAAGGCAAAGTTTGCTGCTCACAGTCGGGGTAGTGCACATCCCAGGAGCCAGTGTTACTTAGAGTTAGTCGCTCAATCAGGTCCGACTCTTTGTGACCCCCATGGGCTGTAGCCCATCAGGCTCCTCTGTCCATGAGATCTTCCAGGTAAGAATACTGGAGTGGGTAGCCATTCCCTTCTCCAGATCTTCCCGACCCAGGGATCAAACCCTGGTCTCCTGCATTGCAGATGGATTCTTTACCATCTGAGCCACCAGGAAAGCCCTGTATGCTAATGTCTAAATCAGAATCTCTTTCCCCCAGGAATCCAACCTAGGACTGACCTCTACCACATGCTGAGCTGAGTATGATCTAATGTCAAACCCTAAGCTCTCTGCCCAGTCCTCAGAAATGGGCCATCTGAAGTCCATTCTAGCTGCTGACGTTTCAGAGGTATGTCTGGCTATTGGGTTTTTCATAGCAGAGCAGCACACAAAGCTAGGACTAGAAGGTTGTTAGCAGCAGGAAATAAACACGGGACAGATCACCCACCTTAAGCACTGCTACACTTAAGTACTGCTTTGACAAGACTCTCCTGCCCCCAAATCTTGACATGGGACCCAGGAAAAGCCAATGCTGATTTTTTCCAGTTGGTTCTGTTGGAGCTTTAATCAGTTTGTTCTTAGGACGCTCCACTTTCCTTTTAGTCAGAATTTATTAGGGATTTCTGACCCATTAGTTCATCAGACTCTGATTGAGTTGTGGTTGTCAGTATGGACACTGTTTTGATAACAATCTTAAGTTCAACTGACAATAAATAAATACCAGTACATTTTTAAAAATCCCTCCAACATACATAAAAATGTGGATGGCCATGCCATCAGTTAGAAAGTACATGCAAGTTATCATCATGAGATGGAAGCTCTTCCATGTTTTGAAATTTTAGTTTTAGTTTTGAAATTCACTAAAAGTTTCTCACCATATTTGAATGCTATTTATAGCTTTGGTGTATCAATTACAAGACTCTAATCTGTGCCCTTCTGATCCCCTGTGATAAGGAAGAAAAATTACATTCTAATGTTCTGTCTGCCTCTTCTATTGCTAAAAACAATCTTCTGTCTGTGACATAGGATTTAGGGGAAAATATGGTGGAGAAGAGTGAAAATAATGTGCATGCTCTTTAGATTATACTTATTTGTTTTCATGCAACATCATTAATATCCCTGGTGTATCCAAACCTGTTTATATCCCATCTGTTTTCTTCCTGCCACAAACAAAACTTCCGTGCCCTGGAAGACTTTGATTCCACTGTTCTGAAGCTTCAGAGACAATGTGTGCAAACATTCTGTATTATATCAGCATCATGTGAGCAGAAGAAAAAAATTGGAAAAGAAAAACAATGAAAGCAAAGGAATTCTAGAATCTATAAAGTTAAACCTCATCTTAGGATCAGAAATGAGAGCAATCACAAGTGGAAGATCTTATGTGCATTGGTGGGTTCTTGACCAGTTGAGCCTACAACCATTTTGTTTGCTTAAACATTAATCCTTCATGTATTGATGTGCTGCAAGTTTAGCTCATTTGGGTTCATAGTGGCATGTAGTGGCATGCCACTTTCCTAAAGAACAGCAATGGAATGCTCTTTCCTAAAAAGTCCACAAAGTGAGTCTCACTTTTTTAAGTTCATTGTCTCTAGAGGGCCCAAGAATGTAGGAGTACACAGATTTGGTATTGTTCTAATGTCCCTTTGGCTAAGTAACTTTCATCAAATATCCTTAAACTTGAAATGTTATATATGTTTTGTTTATGGCTCTGAGAATGCAAAAATGAATGATCAGATCCATGCTCTCAATGAACTTCTTTAACTGGGGCAAAGGTTTGCTTAATAGATAGAGCATGTTGCAGCAAATATTTAATAGGTTAGTGTTGAGGAAGCACAGATAAAGGATACTGAATGTCTATTTCAAATAGACTACCTCCCCTCTCCCTAGCCAAATTTCTATTTGTAGCAGCACATCTTTGGTAAATGATTAAGGACAGCAGAATTTTCTGATCACCCCCAATGTCCATCTTTAATCTTCTTAGCATGTTGAAACAACATGTTGTATTGGAAATACCTTGAATTTGGAGTTAGAACACATTAATTTGTATCCAGGATCTGTGTCTTATTAACTGAGCTTAGAAGGAAATGGCAACCCACTCCAGTACTCTTGCCTAGAAAATTCCATGGATGGAGGAGCCTGGTGGGCTACAGTCCATGGGGTCACAAAGAGTTGGACATGACTGAGCGACTTCACTTTAAGACTTAACTGATGTCACATAATTTTGTCATCTGTTAAAGGGTATAAGAGACAATTATGAAGAAAAATAATAACAATAGGTAATATTTCTTGAGTGCTTACTATGTACCAGGCCCTGTTCTAAGTGTTTACAGGTGTTTGCATTTCTTATCATAATCCTTTGAGGGCGCTAACATCATTAATCTAAGTTTGCTGTGCTGTGTGCTGTACTTAGTCGCTCAGTCGTGTCTGACTCTTTGCAATCCCATGGACTGTAGCCCGCCAGTCTCCTCTGTCCATTGGATTTTCCAGGCAAGAACACTGGAGTGGGTTGCCATGGCCTTCCCCAGGGGATCTTCCCGACCCAGGGATTTAACCCAGGTCTCCTGCATTACAGGCAGATTCTTTACCAGCTGAGCTACCAGGGAAGCCCAATCTAATAAGTTGACAGATGAGAAATTGGATGTAAGAAAAGTTAAGTAGTTTATAGGACATTAAGATAGTTTTCTGCAAATTAACTGGCTAACTCCAGGAGTAGAAACAAGACAGTCTAATCATCTTCACCACTATGCAGAAGCTAATATAACCTGATATACCTATTTCAAAGGCTTGTAATGATGCTGAACTGAGATATATGTAAATACTTTGTAAGTTATAAACTTTATAAACATGTGAATACAGATTTTAATAGTGCAGTATGAGTAGTTTAACAACAATTAGCGCTTGCATACAATTGTTAAATTTGCATCATGTATAATTTAGTAATAGAGTATGCCAACCAGCATTTTAATATTTAGAATGCCACAGAACCTTCTGGGAACAGAATCTGAAAGATGGAACTACTACATAAAAATTAGCATAAATAGCCTGACTACTTTCTGTAATTCTCTTTCCCTTGGAGCAGACTTCAATAGAATGAGGTTTATCTAAAATTCATTCAGCCTGCTTCAGGATGGCAGGGTTTACTTTTTTTTTTTTTTTCCCAAACCTCACTGAAATGACAGTTAAAGAATTATAAAAGGGAATACATTTATAATAGAACTAAAAGGGGGATAAAGTCCCAAGGATTGACCAGAGATTTTGACAAATGTCTGAAAGACTGAAAACATATGGAGTTATTTAACAGACGAAATAGTTGTGGAAGTAACAGCTCACAACACAGAAGGCAGATGGGGAAGAGGCAGCTGAAGGTGGAGCAATTCTGAACGAGGAGCTCGTAGATACAAAGAGTTGAACTGAGAAATGGTGTGGAACTCACAGTGATTAATTGAAATACTGTGTCGAAAGTATTTATACCATGTCCTTCACCCCCACATCCTCATGTGAAGAGGCTGTCTCTACTTTCAAATAGGAGAATAGTTCTACATAGAAATTGAAAGGTCTGGAGACCTACTGTGGTTCTTGGGTACCCTATGGTAAAGGTCTCTTTGTTTTGACTATATGGAAAATGTCCAACTTGCCTCCCTTATTTCTGTCTCTTCACCCTCCAAAATAAAGCTTCCCAACAAATGATATGCCTTCCCTTTCAGGTGGAGAAATATCTACTGAGCACCAAAGAAAATAAATGCCTATTATTTTTTTTTTTAAATAAACCTATTTCTATACTTTTTAAAAAAAAATACATTTTTGTCTGCCCTGCAGGGCATGTGGAATCTTAGGTCCCCAATCAGGGAGCAAAGCTGTGCCCCCTGCATTGGAAGCACTGAGTCTCAACAACTGGACTGCTAGGGAAGTCTCTATTCCCACATTTCTAAGTCCAAATATACAATGTAGGATGACATGACATTTGAAGAAACCAACAACTCACATTAGAAGAACCTAATATAATTTTTTTTAACCCAGAGGAGAGAATTGAAGGAATAGAAAATAAGTTAAAATCAAATCTATTAAAAATCCTTCAAGAGATTTGAGAAAATATTCATAGGTAAAATAATAAGATGTTGTAAAGAGGAACATGCAAAAAATAAACAGTCATGAAAGTTTAAAATATGATTTGCTAAATACATATTAGAAAAGAGAAAAAAGAAAACTAAGATATAGAGAAAATCACAAATCGGAGGCTGGAATTCTAATCAGAGTTCCAGAAAGATGGAGCAAGAAAATGGAGAGAAGGAAATAACCAGAGAAACAATAGAAGAAAATTTCCTAGAGTTTAATTAAATATCAACTTTAAGGAGCCCAATAAATGTTCAGCAGAATAAGCACAGAAATGCTCACACTGAAATATGTAACTAAAATTTTGTAATAACAGTGATAAAGGCATGATCCTAAAAGCTTCTGTTGATAAAAGGTCAGTGGGGAATGGAAAAAGAAACCATCTTGATAAATAGTATTACAAACACCACTTGCTAGAAGACAATGGGACAATGTCTCAAAATTTCAAAGGAACATTTTTTTTCAACATACTATTCTTTATCCTAAATATAAAGACCTTTTCAGACAAGCAAGGACTGGGGAAGTTTAACAACTACACACACTTCTGAAAAAAAAATTAAAGTTGCTTAAGAATGTGATTCAGCAAAACCTGAAATGGAATTCAAGAATAAGAAAAATTAGGAAGACTTTAGAGCCAAGGATCAACACAATGAAAATAAATTCCAGGCAACAATTCTATAGCAAGCCTCTAACACAACAAGTCATTAAATACAGACATATGAGGGCTCTATAAAGAATTTCTAAGCACATGGATTTATTTTAACAAAGTGTATGATTTTGAAGTGGTGGTCTTGCTGTTCAGGTGAAAACATGGGCTGCATTTGTGAACAAGGAAAAAACTGGACAATTAAAAACACAAAGAAAAAAAATAATCAAAAAGAACATGGTCAATGGGAGTTCCCTGGTGGTCTGCTGATTAGGACTCTGCACTCTTACTGCCGAGGGCCCCAGTTTAACCCCTGGTTGGAGGAAAGAAAAGAAAGTACCACAAAATTTGATATAGCTTTTACCAGGTGACATAGGGAAGGCAACAGAGGGCAGAAGGTTTGAGGGTATGTTTTGGTGGGGAGGGAAAAGTTGTGAAATAATAGTGTTCTAACAAGTGTTAATGCATTTCCTTTTATCTAAAAGGTTATTAATAGTAATCAAATGTCCATTAGCTAGAAATAAACTAACTACACCACTGTTGTGTCCAACTCTTTGCAATTCCCTGTACTGTAGCCCCTCTGTCAATGGGGTTTCCCAGGCAAGAATATTGGAGTAGGTTGCCATTTCCTCCTGCAGGGGATCTTCCTGACATAGGATCAAACCTGTGTCTCCTGTGTTTCCTGCATTGCAGGAGGATTCTTTACCACTGAGCCACTAGGGAAGTACAACTACACCTCATAGACATTTAAAACTTTGCAAAGAAATGATACATAGAAAAATGCATTTAACACTAAAACCACTTTGAATGTAATTTAGTCTTGGGTAATGCAGAAAAAATTCTAAGATCAGGTATTGATCAAAGGTCATGATTGTGACTGTCTTATCCAGATGCAGTATAGACGTATTGGGTAGTTTGTCTGGAGGATAAAAAGCTAGAAAGAGGTCTTTATTTTATGGCACACACACACACATACAGATAGATACTGAGGGACAGCATTCAAGACTATCAGAGTTTTCTTAACAGTGACTGGTGCTATGAACACTCACACATGTTCTCCACGGACATTGCACTCTAGAATGTTCTAATCATAAATTCATCAGTGGCAGGAATAATGGGAACCATCTGCTTCAACTCTTCACCCCATCACCACCTCCACAGATGATTTCATCTGCTCTTGAGCAGCAGAGAATTTTTCTTTTTTTAAAGAATAACCCATGGAACATAGAAATGGCATAGAAGGGATTCAGGTGCTCAGATTTTGGAATGGGTGGAGAAATACCTAATCTATTCATCTCTACTACTTCTTAATTAACAGGGAGGGAACACAGCCCCACCCATCAACTTAAATTGGATTAAAGATATACTGAGCATTGTACTGACCATCAGAACAAGACCCAGTTTCCCTTGCAGTCAGTCTCTCCCATCAGGAAGCTTCCATAAGTCTCTTATCCCTCTCCACAGAGGGCAGACAGACTGAAAACCACAATCACAGAAAACTAACCAATCTCATCTGGAGAAGGCAATGGCAACCCACTCCAGTATTCTGTCCTGGAGAATCCCAGGGGCAGAGGAGCCTAGTGGGCTGCCTTCTATGGGGTCGCACAGAGTTGGACACAACTGAAGTGACTTAGCAGCAGCAGCAGCAGCAACCAATCTCATCACATGGACCATAACTTTGTCTAACACAATGAAACTATGAGCCATGCCATGTAGGGCCACCCAAGATGAACAGGTCATGGTGGGGATTTCTGACAAAATGTGGTCCACTGGAGAAGGGAATGGTAAACCACTTCAGTATTCTTGCCTTAGAACCCCATCAACACTATGAAAAGGCAAAAAGATAGGAAACTGAAAGAGAATTTCCCAGGTCAGTAGGTGCCTAATATGATACTAGAGAAGAGTGGAGCAATATAATACTGGAGAAGAGTGGAAAAATAACTCCAGAAGGAATAAAGAGACAAAGCCAAAGCAAAACCAACATTAAGTTGTGGGTGTGACTGGTTATGGAAGTAAAGTCTGATGCTGTAAGAGCAATATTGCATAGGAACCTGAAATGTTAGGTCCATGAATCAAGGCAAATTGGAAGTGTTCAAACAGGAGATGGCAAGAGTGAACAGTGACAGTTTAGGAATCAGCAAACTAAAATGGACTGGAATGGGTGAATTTAACTCAGATGACCATTATATCTACTACTATGGGCAAGAATCCCTTAGAAGAAATGGAGTAGCCATCACATCCAACAAGAGTCTGAAATGCAGTACTTGGATGCAATCTCAAACACAACCCAATGATCTCTGTTTGTTTCCAAGGCAAACCATTCAATACCACAGTAATCCAAGTCTATGCCCAAACTAGTAATGCTGAAGAAGCTGAAGTTGAACAGTTCCATGAAGACCTACAAGACCTTCTAGAACTAACACCCCCCAAAAGTTGTCTTTTTCATTATAGGGGACTGGATTGCAAACGTAGGAAGTTAAGAAACACCTGGAATAACAGGCAAATTTGGCTTTGGAGTACAGAATGAAGCAGGGCAAAGGCTAACAGAGTTTCGCCAAGAGAGCACACTGGTCATAGCAAGCACCCTCTTCCAACAACAAAAGAGAAGACTCTACACATGGACGTCACCAGATGGTCAATACCAAAATCAGACTGATTGTATTCTTTGCAAAGATGGAGAAGCTCAATACAGTCAGCAAAAACAAGACCAGGAGCTGACTGTGGCTCAGATCATGAACTCCTTATTGCCAAATTCAGACTTAAATTGAAGAAAGTAGGGAAAACCACTAGACCACTCAGGTATGATTTAAATCAAATCTCTTACAGTGGAAATGACTAATAGATCCAAGGAATTAGGTCTGATAGAGTGCCTGAAGAACTATGGACAGAAGTTCATGACATTGTACAGGCGGCAGGGATCAAGACAATCCCCAAGAAAAAGAAATGCAAAAGGCAAAATGGCTGTCTGAGGAGGCCTTACAAATAGCTGTGAAAAGAAGAGAAGCTAAAGGCAAAGCAGAAAAGGAAAGATATAGCCCTTTGAATGCAGAGTTCCAAAGAATAGCAAAGAGATATAAAAAAGCCTTCCTCAGTGATCAATGCAAAGAAACAGAGAAAAATAATAGAATGGGAAAGACTAGCCATCTCTTCAAGATAATTAGAGATACCAAGGGAATGTTTCATGCAAAGATGGGCACAATAAAGGACAGAAATGGTATGGACCTAACAGAAGCAGAAGATATTAAGAAGAGATGACAAAAATACACAGAAGAACTATATATAAAAAAGATCTTCACAAGCCAGATAATCATGATGGTATGCTCACTCAACTAGAGCCAGACATCCTAGAATGTGAAGTCAAGTGAGCCTTAGGAAGCATCACTACGAACAAAGCTAGTGGTGATGATGGAATTCCAGTTGACGTATTTCAAATCTTAAAAGATGATGCTGTGAAAGTGCTGCACTCAGTATGCCAGCAAATTTGGAAAAGTCAGCAGTGGCCACAGGATTGGAAAAGGTCAGCTTTCATTCTAATCCCAAAGAAAGGCAATGCCAAAAAGAATGCTCAAACTACTGCACAATTGCACTCATCTCACACAATAGCAAAGGAATGCTCAAAATTCTCCAAGCCAGGCTTCAACAGTACCCGAACTGTGAATTTACAGATGTTCAAGCTGGATTTAGAAAAGGCAGAAGAACCAGAGATCAAACTGCCAACATCTGTTGGATCATAGAAAAAGCAAGAGAGTTTCAGAAAAATATCTACTTCTGCTTTATTGACTACACCAAAGCCTTTGACTATGTGGATCACAATAAACTGTGGAAAATTCTGAAAGAGATGGGAATACCAGACCATCTGATCTGCCTCTTGAGAAACCTGTATACAGGTCAGGAAGCAACAGTTGGAACTGGACATGGAACAGCAGACTGGTTCCAAATAGGAAAGGGAGTGTGTCAAGGCTGTATATTGTCACCCTGCTTATTTAACTTATATACAGAGTACATCATGAGAAATGCTGGGCTGGAGGAAGTACAAGCTGGAATCAAGATTGCCAGGAGAAATATCAATAACCTCAGATATGCAGATGACACCACCCTTATGGCAGAAAGTGAAGAAGAACTAAAAAGCCTCTTGATGAAAGTGAAAGAGGAGAGTGAAAAGTTGGCTTAAAGCTCAACATTCAGAAAACCAAGATCATGGCATCTGGTCCCATCACTTCATGGGAAATAGATGGGGAAACAGTGGAAACAGTGTCAGACTTTATTTTGGGGGGCTCCAATATCCCTGCAGATGATAACTGCAGCAATGAAATGAAAAGACACTTGCTCCATGCAAGAAAAGTTATGACTAACCTAGACAGCATATTAAAAAGCAGAGACATTACTTCACCTGCAAAGGTCTGTCTAGTCAAAACTATGTTTTTTCCAGTAGCCAAATATGGATGTGAGAGTTGGACTATAAAGAAAGCTGAGCACCAAAGAATTGATGCTTTTGAACTATGGTGTTGGAGAAAACTCTTGAGAGTCCCTTGGACTGCAAGGAGATCCAACCAGTCAATCCTAAAGGAAATCAGTCCTGAATATTCATTGGAAGGACTGATACTGAAGCTGAAACCCCAGTACTTTGACTACCTGATGCAAAGAACTGATTCATTGGAAAAGACCCTGATGCTGGGAAAGATTGAAGGCAGGAGGAGAAGGGGACAACAGAGGATGAGATGGTGGGATGGCATCACTGACTCGATGGACATGAGTTTGAGCAAGGTCCAGGAGTTGGTGATGGATGGGGAAGCATGGCGTGCGGCAGTCTATGGGATCGCAAAGAATTGGACACGACTGAGAGACAGGACTGAAACTGAAATCATGAATTTGGACTGTGAGTCTGTCTCCAACATGGAAATCTATAACATATTGTTTGACTTAGGGCAGTATCTCTGCTGCCTCTGGTCCTTTGAATCACGTGAAACTACCCAGTTCCATAGGGGCTTCCCCTATAGCTCAGCGGTAAAGAATTTGCCTGCCAATGTAGGAGATGCAAGGAGTGTGGATTCAGGTTTGATCTCTGGGTTGGGAAGATCTCCTGGAGAAGAGCATGGCAACTCACTCCAGTATTCTTGCCTGGGAAATCCCATGGACAGAGGAGCCTTGCTGGCTACAGTCCAGGGGCTTTCAAAAGAGTCAGACATGACTGAGAAACTGAGCATGCACTCAGTTCTATAAATACCCAGCCACAGAGATCATTATTCTGAAGATCGTACTATACAGGGTCCCTTTCCTTTGCTGCTTAAGACTGTCTCCTTCTTGAATTCCTTCTTGAGCACTTCCTACCTTTGGCACTGTACATTGGTCTCAGGACCTACCTTTGTATTTCCTGCTTTAACATCCCATTGAGCTGTTGTCAACTCACATCACTCAAATTTCTACTTTGCCCCCACAGTTTTGCATTGCTCCAGATTGGGGATATCCCTTAAGAACCACAGACTCAACTCTGCCTCCCCTAAGGTTTCATTAAAACAGCTGATCAAACACAATGATGAGCTCCCTCTGAAAACTCAGTTTGTGGCAGGCATGGCAAGAGAACCAGAAAGCATCCATCCACATGGATATGAGAATTCTGTAGGCTGCCTTCTGCCTGACATAGTCTGGGATTCAGGAAGTCATGCAGGCTGAGCATCCTCCAGGGGCCGCAGGTCCGCCTACACGATTGCATTCCCTGAAAGGCAAACTCTGCCCTACTTATTCTATGACTCACTCGGCGCCTGTTCCCTCTTGGAATTCACCCAAGGAAAAGAGTCCTCTCAGCAAAACAAAGTTTGCCTGCTTCCTTGTGTGTGGCCTGCTTATGTTATTTTTTTGGAGTTTTACTTTACAAGTGTTCAGCAGCCTGAGGGCCCTTTCTCTCCATTTTGTTTTGTGTGTCTTCTTCAAACTGGAGCTTGGCTAGAACTGCTTTTTCTTCCTTGGTGGTTTTAAAACTCACGAGGTGAACTGTGACCCTGAAAGATCAAAGGGAATCCCCTCAGGGTAAGTAAAAAGAGTATCATGTATCTGATAAACTTGCTTCCCAGGGCTAGAATGGGGGCCTCAGGAAGAACGATTCTAATTCTTTCCTGGTTATTGGAAAATGGGACCAAGGGGACTAGAAGTATTAATATTTCAGGGTAACTTCAGGGCAGAGTTTAAAACCCAGTAGATACCTGAAGCCAGGGAGAAGTATATTTGAAAAATGCTCTGTGTTTGGGAATGAGATGACAAGACTATTTCCTCATTCCTCTGAATGGCAAATTCTGATGATTGGATTTTACAGGTCTTAGCCTGGGCTATATAGGAATCAGAATTTTAGGCAAAAACCTTATATGGCGACTTTATCAGAGGGAGCAAATCCGAGAATCCCAGAGTGAGGAGAAAGGGAAGAAGTACTTCCCTGAAGTAGGGAAGGCAGGACACAAATAAAAGAGATCATGTTTTCAAGCTAGTCACAGCTTCGTAACTAGTGGAAGCAATTGCCTGATCTTACGAGGCCTCTTCAGAAAGGCTGTATGAGCTATTGCATTTCAGAACAGTTCATCATGATGGAAGAAAGAAAACAAATGTATCCTCTGGACAAAGCAGACTCCTGTCATGTGAGAAGATCTCAAACAAAGAGATACAGACGCTGGCAGTTGGAAGTCAGGCCAGGATGCACTAAAACTGGTTGCACATAGGGGAATATGAAGGAGATATCAATAGTATCTGCTGGGCTGATTTGGGAAATGTACTGGTTTTCAATTTCTACTAGTTATATTTTAGAGATAATTTTTGGGTTATGGAGAGATTGTGATGGAGAGATTCCAAAATGGCCCCCAATTTTCCCTGCCTCTTGCTATTCATATCTTTGTGTGATCCCCTCCACTCTAGTGTTCGAAGGACCTGTGACTTTCTTCCGACTGCTGGGATAATTGATGGGCTGGCCCTTCCACAATCAGGCCACATAAAATTGTGACTTCTATCGGCCTAGCACATTTTCTGCCTTTCTGTATTTGATGAAGTAAGCTACCATGTTGGAGAGGTCCACATGGCAAGGAAACATAGGTGGTCTTTTGGCTAACAGCCCCCAAGGAACTGAATGCTCTCACAACACATGCACCTAGCGTTACCTAATGGAGAAGGCAATGGCACCCCACTCCAGTACTCTTGCCTGGAAAATCCCATGGACGGAGGAGCCTGGTGGGCTGCAGTCCATGGGGTCAATAAGAGTCAGACAAGACTGAGCGACTTCACTTTCACTTTTCACTTTCATGCATTGGAGAAGGAAATGGCAACCCACTCCAGTGTTCTTGCCTGGAGAATCCCAGGGACAGGGGAGCCTGGTAGGCTGCCATCTATGGGGTCGCACAGAGTCGGACATGACTGAAGCAACTTAGCAGCAGCAGCAGCAGTGTTACTTAGTGTTAACACTTAGAGTTACCGAACTTGGGACCTGCACATAGTAAAGCCAATTGACTGACATCAGGTTGTGGTGAAGGAAAGTGCAGTGTTTATTGTAAGGTACCATACAAGTCATCTGGGCCAGCTAGTGCTTTAAAAAACCTCAACCCCCCAGTGGGTTTCAGCAAAGCATTTTTAAAGGCCAGGTAAGGCAAGGGAGTCCCAGGGTATGAGGTCAGCTTGGGTACAATTCTCTGATTGGTCTATGGTGAGATAACCATGCAGTTTCACAGGTGTTAGCATTATCTACCCCTTGGCACCAGTAGGTCTAGGGGCTCATAGTCATGATGTAGTTACCATCTTCCATTTAGTGGGAGTTTTAGTATCTGTAAAACAACTCAGGAACTGTGAATCTGATACTGTTATCTAGATACTTCAGAGAGGAGCTACAGTGGAGGATCTGGGGGAGAAGTCTGTCCAGGGAAGGCCCCCATAATATCCTGCTCAATTATACTAGAAGCAGATCTAGTATAATTTGAGCTTCAGATGAGACTCTAGCTCTGGCCAACACCCAGGCTTCATGATGCAATGTTGTTGTTATTTAGTCACTCAGTCGTGTCTGACTTTTTGTAATCCCATAGACTGTAGCCCGCCAGGCTCCTATCCATGGAACTTCCAGCCAAGAATAGTGAAGTGGGCTGTCATTCCCTTCTCCAGGGGATATTCCCAACCCAAGGATTGAACCCACTTCTCCTGCATCTGCAGGCAGATTCTTTACCACTGAGCCACCAGGGAAGCCCTTCATGACACACAGGACCCAGCTATTCCTGACCTATAGACAGTGAGATAATAAGTGTATATTGTTTTAAGCTGCTAAGTTTGTGGTAATATTGCTATTCAGCCACAGATAACTAATATAGAAGGAGGCATGGCTAAGAAGTTTTGTTACAGGACAAGATGAGCCTCTGGTGAATATTAGGAAATTTAAAATAAAAAAGACCTGGAAAATGGAACAGGCTGGAGATCAAGTGCAGACACGATGATCCTTTCAGCAATAGGAAGGATCCTGAAATGCTACTGCCAAGTGGAAAGACATTTTTAGGACATTGTAATTAGAATGCTCAATGGACAGAAACAGACTCACAGACATAGAAAACACACTTATGGTCACCAAAGGGGGAAGGGGGTAGGGGAGGGATAAATTAGGAGTTTGAGATTATCAGATACACACTACTATATGCAAAAAAGATAACCAGAAAAATCCTACTTATAGCATAAGAAACTGTATTCAATATCCTGTGTAACCTATAAGGAAAACGAATATGAAAAATAACTGAATCACTTTGCTATACACTAGAAACTAACACAACATTGGAAATCAACTATACTTCAATTTTTAAAAAAGGAAATACTCAATGACAAGAGTGATCAATGAGAACATGTGATTTATGTGTTAGAGCTCATTAGACACTGAAGAATGAACATGTCTGGAGGACTTCCCTGGTGGTCCAGTGGCTAAAACTGCGAGCTCCCAATGCAGGGGGCCCAGGTTCAATCCCTGGTTAGGGAACTAAAGCCCACCTGCTGCAACTAAGAGTTTGAATGCCACAACTAAAGATTATGTACGCCACAGTGAGATGTTTACACCAAGACTTGCACGTAGTAAGACTTCTACAGATGGTTTTAAGTTGACTGTGTCCCTTTGCTATAAGGAACTGTAAGCTTACAGTAATGATGCATCTGGGCTGGGGGTTCAGTGAAGCAAAGATTTCTCAAAGCCCATACCCTCTAGGAGAGACACTGAGAAAAGGGAAATGCAGTAGTAAAAGGAAGACTGAACTTAAGGCTGAGCGCCGAAGAGTTGATGCTTTTGAACTGTGGTGTTGGAGAAGACTCTTGAGAGTCCCTTGGACTGAGAAGAGATCAAACCAGTCAATCCTAAAGGAAATCAACCCTGAATATTCATTGGAAGGACTAATGCTGAAGCTCCAATACTTTGGTCACCTGATGAGCTGACTCATTAGAAAAGACCCCAGTGATGGGAAAGATTGAAAGCAGGAGAAGAAGGGGATGACAGAGGATGAGATGGTTGGATGGTATCACTAACTCAATGGACATGAGTTTGAACAAGCTCCAGGAGATGGTGAAGGACAGGGAAACCTGGCGGCTGCAGTCCATGGGGTTGCAAAGAGTCAGACATGACTGAGCAACTAAACAACAACAACCTGTCCCAGGGGGACTCAGAAAAGAAGAGATGATGGAAGAGTCTCACCGAATGCATAGGACACAATATTGCAGCCCTGAAAGATGATGGTGCATGTGTGAGTGCTCAGTGCTTCCGTAGTGTCTGACTCTTTGCGACCCTATGGACTGTAGCCTGCCAGGTTCCTCTGTCCACGGGATTCCCCAGGCAAGAACATTGGAGTAGGTTGCTGTGCCCTCCTCCAGGGGATCTTTCTGACCCAGGGATGGAACCAGGGTTTCCTGTGTCTGCTGCATTGCAGGCAGATTCTTTACCACTGAGCCACTGGGGAAGCCTGAAAGATGATGGTAGGATAATTAAAATTTTTTCCTGTATTTGATGCTATAGTAAGATAATCCATACATGCAAGAGTGAATCTCTGGTCTCAGGAAGACATGGTATGGTAGTTTGGATCATGGGGGAATGTTGTTTTATTCAGGCTTTCTTCAGCCACAGAATCCAGTAGCAATAAGAATTTTGTGTGCTCAGAAGGAGAGAGAGGGGAACTTTTTCACCTGTAATCCATATTTCCTACATATGGGCTGAAGCATCCTATTCTTTTTTCTCTACCATTTTGTGATGGTTTGATTTCCTACAAATAGTTCTGAGGCTTAAGCTACAAAATAGTTGCTTTACAGCTAAATGAGGGATTTGAGAATTATCAGATGTGGTATCCATGGTTGATTCGGGGCTAGGGAGTGGCCAGAGGGGGAGCAATCTAAATCCCAGGATACAGTGTTTTATTCCTTCCTCTAAGACTATGGCTGTTTATAAAATACTGTGGAAATTATAGAGTTCCTTCTATATTTGAAAGCACTGTCTTGGGCCTTCTAGAATAATCAAAGAAATAGCTCAAGATAAAAAAAAAAAAAGCGCTTAGCAAGCACCTGAAGCACTGAGCTAACACCATCAAAACACTTTGGGTTAGAACACTTGGTGGGGAAACCATCCCCAGAACAATTGATTTTTCAGTACATTCAACAATCGCCAAATAGTTATACCCATCAGCTTAATGGAGAAAATATACACTGCCATATAAACCTCTGAATGTGTTTTACAATAGCTACAATTTAAGAGAGATGAGACCTTATTTAAAAGATGGATTCTTAAAGCTGTTGCAATTTTTGAGTAACACTAATGAGCGGGGGAGGAGCTTTATTTAAAAAAAAAAACCCTGTATACGAGACAGCAAAAGAGACACTGATGTATAGAACAGTCTTTTGGACTCTGTGGGAGAGGGAGAGGGTGGGATGATTTGGGAGAATGGCATTGAAATATGTATAATATCATATATGAAATGAGTCGCCAGTCCAGATTCTATGCACAATACTGGATGCTTGGGGCTGGTGCACTGGGATGACCCAGAGGGATGGTATGGGGAGGGAGGAGGGAGGAGGGTTTAGGATGGGGAACATATGTATGCCTGTGGCGGATTCATTTCAATATATGGCAGAACCAATACAATATTGTAAAGTTTAAAAATAAAATAAAATTTTAAAAAAATGCAACTCAACAGCCCACATCCTGTTTTTTGTTCTATACAATTCCTGTTACCCAAGGCAGGGTGCCAGGGAGAGGGGAAAGATCTAACAGAAAGATCGAATCACAGAGGACCCCAGCAAACAGGACCCCTCCTGACACTCTCACCAGACAGCCAACTTCCTATCCAATATTGCTTTTAGAATGTGAACAATGTACAGATGTCTCTTAAAGGGAAAGCAACAAAGACAAGTGTTATCTGCACTTATTTCTTCTTATATTATTTAAATATGTAGGAAGATTATACTAGGTATAAAAATCTGTTCATAGGTATTATTATTGTACAAATGCAAGTCAAAACTAGCTTTACACATGAGATATGAGCAAAGCTACAAAATGATAAAATACAATTTAACATTAATGTAGTAAATAAGGTAGATGTGATGAAGTCAAACTGGGGCTCACAGTGTACGTATCATTCACTCATGCATTTGTTTATTTATTCAACATGCAATCACAGAATACCTGTTTCCAATGGGATTCTCCTGGGGGCTGCAGATAAGTCAGTGAGTAAGATAAACTTTTCTACCTTCATGGAACTTACATTCTAGTGGGATAAGACAGATAATAAGCCAAATAAATGAGTGAAATATATAGTGTGTCTGATGAAAATGAGCACTAAGGAGAAAAATCTAGGGAAGGAGAGAGGAAGATGTGCGGGGCAAGGGAGTTGCAATTTGCAATATAAGAAAAACCTCACAGAGAAGGTGAAATTTGTATAAAAACTTGAAGAAAGTGGAAGAGTTAATATTTGGGTATTATTTGGGGCGGGGGGGGGGGGGGTAGGGGGAAGCAGTGGTGAGTGTTCCAGAGGGAACAGTGGGTGTGAAACTTCTCAGGCAGAGGTGAGCCTGTTTCTAAATAGTTCTGTTATAAGGACAGGTACTTTTGAGTTTAGCGATCATTTATTGCCACTTGCCATAGGACAACTCGGTTTCCCCACCATTTTTCCTTTTTTTTAAGCCACTGTGAAAACTTTGCTTTTATTGGGCGGCTGTTAGATCATTTGTATTGTACTAGAGGCTAAAGATGTTCTTATTACATCCATTTTCTTTTTTAAAAAGTTATGTAATGTAATGGTTGGGGCTTCCCTAGTGGCTCAGCTGGTAAAGAATCTGCCTGCAATGCAGGAGACCCAGGTTCAATCCCTGGGTCATGAAGATCCCCTGGAGAAGGGAATGGTAACCCACTCCAGTATTCTTGCCTGGAGAATCCCATGGACGGAGGAGCCAGGCAGGCTACAGTCCATGAGGTCGCAAAGAGTCAGACACGACTGAGTGACTAACACTTAATGTAATGGTTAATTGTGTGTCAACTTGACTGACCTCAAGGATGCCCAGACAGCTGGTAAAACATTATTTCTGGATGTGTCTGTGAGAGTTTTTCTGGAAGAGAATAGCATTTAATTCAGCAGACTGAGTGGAGAAATCGACCCTCGCCAATGTGGGTGGGCAACATCCAACCTCCACGGGCCCAAATGAAACAAAAAGGACAAAGAAGGGCAAATTCTCTCTTCTTAAGCTGGAATGTCCATCTTCTCATCCCCTTGAACCTCAGAGTTCCTGGTTCTCAAATGATCAGACTCCTGGGATTACATCCGTGGCCCTGTGGTTCTCAGGCCTTTGGGACTGGGCTGAATTATATCACTGACTTTCTCAGTCTTCCAGCTTGCAAATGGCAGACTGTGGGACTTCTCGGCCTCCATAACCACTTGAGCCAATTTCTATAATAAATTTCCTCTTCTATCTATCTATTCCCTATTGATTGTTTCTCTGGAGAACCCTAATAGAAGTAATGACAGTACAGTGGTTGTGTAACATCAACATAAACTTCGTCACGTATAGAGGCATTGAAACACAGTGACACGGCTCACCAGTAATTGGGCAGTGGGATTATATGGATGATGCTTAATTTAATACTTTTTCATTACCATCAAAGTCGAAATATTGAATTAGCAGAATTTCACAGAACATTCACAAACTTCTGATGATATGTCCATGGACCCTCTGGACCCTCTATGATCTGGGGAGTCCCACTTTAATAAGCAAGGAGATTATTTTGAAGGTGGCCTTCTTATGGTCTAGCTTATGGCTGTGCATTACTCTAGTGAGTATGGATGATGATATGGGTGAATGATTCAACACATGGTTGGGAAATTTTCAGGTTGTGTGGCTAGAAAATAAATCCAACACAACATTCTTGGTTCTTTTTTGTCATACTCACCTGTGAGAAATGTTTCTGTGATTTAGACTATGTTATCACCCAGATCTTCTGTTCACAATCATTAGGGCAGGAAACAACTTTGTCAGTTTTTCAGCATAGAGAGATTAAAGTCTGGGCAAAGCAGCATCTGCACGTCTTCTACTGCACCTCAGATCTGTGGCTTAGACAGGATGGAGAGCCTGAAAGCAAATTTTGCCATGCTGCCCCATTAGTCAAATGGCAAGACCAGGTCTTAAGAGTGTGGGGGAAATGGCATGTCAGGTAATGAAAGCTCAGGCAGAATGTCTTTTTGCCCATATCTAAGGAGGCTCACAGTTCTGAAAAAAATTCTTTTCCAAAAAGCATAACATTAGAGTGGTAAGTAAGACCCCATCATTAGAAATGAATGTAGCTGGCAATATCTGTTACAATAACTGGTGCATATCCTTGACATTTAAGGTGAGATTGGAAGAACTCCAAGATATTTTGTAAAGAAATTGAGCATGATTAAAAAAAAAAAATTTTTTTTTACCATAGTTACATGTTCTTGACCAAAGTTAACTTCACAGGAGAAGTTATTTTATAGATGAGTAAACTGAAGCACAGAGAAGGTTAAGTAATTCACTCAACTGCTTTTAGTAGCAGAGATTGGGGAAGCAGATTGTTCTGATAGGCTATCCAGATTAAACTGAACTGGATAGAACCGATTTAAGTTTCTGTCCTTAAATTTTTCTCATCAGGAGTAATCTTAGACCAGTCCTCCTTAGACTAGTCCTCCTAACTTCTAGTGTAGACTTCCATGATATTCTAGGGTATAATCTTGGCAGAACCATGTGATTATTGCCTTTTAGAATAAGAACATTAATTTTGTGGTCCATATATACAATGGAATATTACTCTGACATGAAAAGGAAATTGTGCCGTTTGCAGAGACACAGATGGACCTAGAAATTGTCACAGAGTGAAGTAAGTCAGAGAGAGAAAAACAAACATGGTATATTAACGCATATATGTGGAATCTAGAAAAATGGTATAGACGAACTTGTTTGCAAAACAGAAATAGAGACACTGACATAGAGAACATATGGATATCAAAGGGGAAAGGGGAGTGAGCTGAATTTGGAGATTGGTATCAGCATTTATACACTACTATGTATAAAAGACTGGAGAAGGCAATGGCACCCCACTCCAGTACTCTTGCCTGGAAAATCCCATGGACAGAGGAGCCTGTCGGAAACGACTGAGCGACTTCACTTTCACTTTTCACTTTTCACTTTCATGCATTGGAGAAGGAAATGGCAACCCACTCCAGTGCTCTTGCCTAGAGAATCCCAGGGACAGGGGAGCCTGGTGGGCTGCCGTCTCTGGGGTCGCACAGAGTCAAACATGAGTGAAGCGACTTAGCAGCAGCATGTATAAAAGACATAACAAATAAGAACCAATTCTATAGAACAGGGAACTCTACTCAATGTTCTGTGCTCAGTCATTCAATCCTGTCGGACTCTCTGCAACCCCATGGACTGTAGCCCGCCAGGCTCCTCTGTCCATGGAATTTTCCAAGCAAGAATACTGGAGTGGGTTGCCATTTCCTCCTCCAGGGGATCTTCTCAACTCATGGATCGAACCTGAATGTCTTGCATCTCCTGCATTGACAGGTGGATTCTTCATCACCAGGCCACCTGGAAGCCCTACTCAGTGTTCTATGGTGACCTAAATGGGAAGGAAATCCAAGGAGGAGTGGACATATGCATACATGTGACTGATTTATTTTGCTATACAGCAGAAACTAACACAACATTGTAAAGCAACTATACTCCAGTAAAAAAAAAAAAAAAAGAATATCAATTTCATCTGTGCAAAAATCTTTTACTTATATCCTCTGCTTATGCCCTTTACACCAGTACCACTTTCCTTCCAACACACACAAATTACGTACACAAGGTACATTTAAGAGAGAACTGTCTGGGATCCCAAAGGATTAACATATCATTTGATCAGCTCTAAGAGGTGAGAAATGGAAATCTCATATTCAAGAGCTTACTTTTTCTTTCCTGTGGGGTATCAGAAGACACATGGCCTCAGCATTAGATAACATCAAGGAGCATAGCATAAGGATGAGGAGCAGGAACTCTAGAGATAGACTTACCTGTCAGCTTTACTACTAATCAGGTGGGTGAGTTACTTAATCTTCTTTGTGCCTCAGTTTGCTCATCTGTAAAATGACTTTAATAATTTTACCTAATTCATCAGGTTATTATGAGAATTAAATGAATTAATATTTGTGAAGAACATAGAGCAGTGCCTGGCACATCATACATACTATATAAGTAATACACTGAAATAAATAAGCAAATAAATAATACACTGAAGTAAATAAGCAAATAATAAATGAAAAAGTAAGGGAATTATTATAAATTATGAAGACATGACAATGAGGTTGTCAGAAAGTGTCAGAATCCTGAAATAACAGTAGGTTTTTAGTTTTCAATTTGTGTGGGGTTTTGGTTATGCAAATGGTATTGTTCTCGAGTAGAAAGCAATCAATGACTTCAGAACTATCAGGGATTTTTTCCCCTTAAGGTGAAGCATGAGTTGTAAGAAAAAAATAATACATATTCATGAAAATACACTGATAGGATGAGAAATCAACAATTGCTTGATATTCCTAAAATGTCTTCTTTCAGTATATCACAAAGGACCTCAGGAATGAGTAACATTTATAGAATAAGAACTCAGTAGGCATTAAGACCCAGAAAGACCCAAATATCTTAATTGTTGCAGGAGTACTTGCTTTATACTTTATGAGAACTGTAGTACATGCTGTCATGCACTGCTAAGATGCTACCTGAAGGCTGAAGCACTTGTTCTCTCAACTTTGGGGACTGTTGGCAGCTAAAAGCCTTTAGCTGTTAGCCCGCTCTAGAAATTGTCCTCTGCTGAAGACATCTGCTTCAATCAAGGTCAGACCCCCTTCCTATGGGTCCTTCCTATCAGAGACCAGAATCCAATGACTGCTCAGATGAATCTATAAAAACCTCTCCCAATGATCCATTTTGGAAGAGTTCTTCAGGGTTCTTCAGGACCTCCTAGGTCTTCATCTCCCCCACAGGACTGGCTAAGGCCTTTGTTGTAATTGCTTCTCAATTCAATGGCTCCATCTACCCAAACCTGCTTCTATTCTCCCACAGTTGTTAATTCCCAAAGCACTCCCCAATAAACCTTCCTCATGGAAATCTCTGTCTCAGAGCCTAATTTTTGAGAACCTGACCTACAACAGGTACTTGTTGAGTAGGGTGTATACCAGCTGCAGTGATATGAAGCCATGGGCATTCTGATATTTCATTTCCCCTTTTTCACAAGTATATCTTCATGTTTTCAATCTTCTTTAAGGGTTTCCTTAGTTTCTTTAACCAGGTCATTATTTATTGGTCCCTGGATCAGATCTCATCAAAGCACAAGGCTACAGTCAGAATCCAAAAATACAAGATCTCCATAGAACAATGGCCAAGTCCAGGGTGAATAGAATTTCCAGTCAAAGGTCCTATATTTAAACAGATCTTTGATGAATGAGTGTTTAAGTGGTTCTGATTATGATTGTTAAAGAACAGCTAAGGTCCAATCAGGCAACACCCTCCCCTCAAAATTACACAAAGCAATTTTCAAATGGCCCAAAAAAGGGATAGTTCTGTTTAAATGCCTTGTTCTTCAAAGAGCTCACATAATCACATCAAACTTACTCTTATCATTGAGCATAAATGGAAGGTATAATCAGTGTAGCTGAGAAAACTTGAACAGTGTGTTTGGTTTAAAGACACCCTGTCTGAGTAAATGCTGAAGATTTTATTTTTCACCTTAGGCTTATAGAAACAGGTATACTTCTATTCTTCATGTGAAGTGAGGCAAGATCTGGATCCAGCAGAAATGGATTCATTTATCTTTGTGAGTTCCTAAGTTCTCACACAGTGCCTTGAGAATGCTATTACAAAATTCCTGAAGATACATAATTCTGACAGTAGTAATGGCCTGAACCCTGATACCCAGTATGAGAAACCATCCAGGTGCTAAGTTTTCTGTAGTCTTTTGTAACAACACATAGCATCCAACGGTACAAGTATATTGGATAAGTATCACTGTTTACTAAACACACAAAAGAATAACGATGGTAGCAAAATTAATTATGCCAATTTAGTGTAGATTATAGCCACATGATACATTCATAAAGTTATGATGAGTGGTATCTTGATGAATACTTGGTAATTCTAACAACACTGACAAATAACATTTTGTAAAAATGAGATTGAATATATGATTACCAGTTAGGGATTCAACACATCAGACACCTCCATTTGGAATCCAGAGCCAGCACTACACATTATTAAAACATACCACATGGTGCAAAAGCATGTTGATAGTGAAGTGGGGTCATGCGACCTGCTCTCATACCTCTTGGACTGAATTTAACAGGTTTTGATTGGCATCATCTTTCAAAGGCAGTTTAACTTCAGGTGCAATCTGCATTTCACATCCTTGAAGGCATAAATATACACCTCCCTGTACCAGGATGGTTGATATATACCCGGGTTAATCAATAGACTTCCATGTTATGCCAGTCCAGATGACAAAAAGTCTAAGTCTCTGGCTTATGTTCAACACTTACTCCATAAAACAAACTGTGTCTCATCTCTGACCCCTGCCCTCAATAGATTTTACATTTTGTTGAAAGTTATTTCAAATCTTGGTGAAGAATGGGTCTCTCTTGCTGGATAATTTTCTTGAGCATCAAAAATTATAACATTTCCTTTCATCAAGAAACTCCATTGAATTGCTTTGTCGTCGACTCAATGTACAAGACATTCCTTTATATATTATGGAAGGATATTTTCTTGGATTGCAGTGCTGAAATAAATGACACAGCACTGTGAGGTAAACAGCAATTCCTTTAGCAGATTGATTCTGTTTGTGACAGTTAAGTCTCTACACCATGACTGATTGTACTAGGGAACAGGGTGTGGCAGATTACATTTTTCAAAAATGGCCCACCCCACAGATTCTTCTGCAATGTGACCTTGCTCCTGCCTCAGCAAGAGGTGGAGCCTATTTCTTTACCTTGTCAATCTGCAGGCTCAGTGATTGTCTAGATCTTTAGAATATGGGAGAAGTGACATTGCCAATTCTAGGCAAAGTCATTAGTTGGCCTGGCAAATTCTCCTTCCTACATCCTGGAAGCCAGCCTCCAGGTTAGAAGTATAACAGCACTGAAGGCACCATACTATGAGAAGTCCAAGCCACATGGAGGATGAAATCCCATGTGAAGACAGAGAGACGGGGAAAGAGAAGGAACAAAGCACCAAGCATGTATATGAAGAAGTCACCTTGGAAGTTGCTCTAGCCCCGGTTGCCCCAACTAATGCTGCATCAGTTCAGGAAGGGCCCAGCTAAACTTTCCCTGAATTTCTGACTCCTAAAATCATTAACAAAATAAAATGATTTTTTTCCCCATCCATGAAGTTTGGGGATAGCTTGTTACATAGCAACAGATAACTGAAGCAAAGGGCTTTGCTAATAACCTGATTAATGAAATGCTTAGGGATGCTGAACTGAACTAAGATGGAGAGACTGTCAACTTATTTTTTCCTGCGAACTTTCTGCATATATTGGCAGCATTGATCTTTCTTTATTCATCTAATTTTGGGCCTGCTACCCAATTTTCTAAAAACAAGCAATTAATTTACTTATGGATTTAAAAAACTTGATTAATTGATTGAATATTCTGAAAAGTATAGGAGGTTAGGTGCATGATTGAGACAAAGAAGCCACATGCCTGCTTTTACATTCCAGCAGTGCCACTTGGAAGCTCTATGGTGTTAAGCAACTCACGATTTGCATCTGTAAAATAGGGACAATAATAACAATTACCTCACCAGGTTGTTAAGAGGATTTAATTAATTCAAACTTACAATCATGTCTGGAACTTTGGAAGTGTTATATAGATTTTAGCTGGTATTACTTGGATATGTAGCTTGGCCTCTACAGTGTTGGCCAGTGAAGTGCCCTTCTGTTCAGCATTGTGGGAGTTTGTCTTCAGATTGTCTTCAGTTTGTCTTCAGAGCTGAGGCCGAATCCTAGATCAACCATGTCTGTTTAAGTCTGGAACCCTGTCTGGGCCTCAATTTTCCCATCTGTAGTCTACAGATAGTAATACTGACTTCTCAAGGTTGTTGTGAAGATTAGATGTGCTCACCAGGCAAAGTACTGGGTTTGGAGCCTGACATGTGGGTTAGTGTGCTGTACTTGTTGATTTCCTTGGCACCCCAACCTCCCTATTTGTTTACACATAGGCTGAGACTAGGGGCTTCCCTGGTGGCTCAGATGGTAAAGAATCCTCCTGCAATGCAGGAGACCTGAGTTCAACTCCTGGGTTGCGAAGATCCCCTGGAGAAGGGAACGGCTACCCATTCCAGTATTCTTGCCTAAAAAACTCCCATGGGCAGAAAAGCCTGACAAGAAGAGTCTGACTGGTTTTCAATTTTTCAGCCATGTTAGGCAGAGAGTGTATGTACTTAAGTCCATTCAGCCGTTTTCAAGAAAAACCTGGAAGTGTACCTATTTCCAAGAGTAACCTGCTGATATCAGGTTTTCTTTTCTTTTAACAGAATGCCATTCTTGTCATACAAAACTGTACCATTTGGGTAGCAGTAACTGACTGAGGATGAGTGGCATCAATTATCTATTACAACTCCAAGCTATCAATCAAAACACATGCTATTTCCTATGCCCCAGGCAACAAAAGGCATCAAACTAACAAGAACTCAGAGGAGCAAATAAACATGAATGTTGAGCTACAAAGTTCCCAGGAACACAAATGCACAATAGTAGTCTTTAGTCCCCATCAGCTCACTCTGGCTGGTACCAGATGCAGGTGAAAACAGAGGTGTGGTGGTGGAGGAAGAATGGGGTGAAAAAAAAATCCCCACGATGGGGGCTGGCATAAACTTAAAAGAGAATATAAACACCAACTCTCTGGCAGGGAATAAACAAAACTTCATTGAAATCAAGTTAGGAGGGCTTGGCCAGTGATTTCTGGAGACTTGCCCCCCTGGACAAAAACAGTAAGAAAACTGAGAATGATGTCCACTCATGAGAAAATAATGGCCAAGTCAGAAAAAATAGAGAAGTGAATCAGAATAAATCACCTTTTAAGTGAGCAGAGTCAGAGACCAGGAAGGACAAAATTCCCAATACCTGTTTTGTATCAACATGGGAAACTAGCTCATTTTAACCTGTCACGGTACATAAATCACTCTTAAAAGTTGGTGGAGGCAAGAATTCTCCCTCTAATACATCATATTTACCTGAAAATGGGCTTCCATAAAACTATAATGGCAATGTAAAACCTGTAAGGATTAACCCCCAAGAGAAGATAATTTTGAGAGGAACAGGTGACATGTATCCTTTAAAGACATTAAAGCATGATCAAATTCTTGGTATAATGGGAAAAATAAAGGAAAATGTAAAATCACAGCATAGATCACTACTATTAGTTCTAACTAATAGTAGTAGGAGCACTAAATTCCAGATTCCTAGTGGAAGTAATCTAGTGACCTCAACCCTACATCAAGATCCCAATAAATCATATCATAATGTGATGTTTATTGAGTACCAATTGTGTGCTAGATTAAGTCCTCTTCTTTTCAAATGTCTGGCTTTATGTAATCCTTACAATAACTCTCTGGTGCAGGAACTCTTTCTAACCCTCATTATGTAGGGAAATAAACTGAGATAGAGAAATTAACTTACTTGCCCAAAATCACATCACTACGTGTCTAAGTCAGGATTTGAATTTAAAACTCCTTGATTCCAGAGTCAATATTCTCAAGATCTGTGCTATACTACCTCTAGATAATACCTTCTAGATAATCCTTATGTGCCTTATGAAGATTTCTCTAACTTGATTACCTAGAGCATTCCATGTCATCAGATCACTTTTACTCTCTACATTCTATAACTATAGAGTAAATAAAACTAAAAGTAAATATAAATTCCATTATAACAGGAGAAGACAAGGCAAATGTTTTAGGAAATATTCAAGCATATTTTATACTATTCAAACACTTCCTACAAAGAAAAAGTACACAACAGATATTGTTCACTGACTGACAAACAACTATCTGGAAGAAACATTTTTGCAAGGCTTAACAGTGAAAACAGTGACAGACTTTATTTTCTTCGGTTCCAAAATCACTGCAGATGGTGACCGCAGCCATGAAATTAAAAGATGCTTGCTCCTTGGAAGAAAAGCTATACCCAACCTAGACAGCATATTAAAAAGCAAGACATTACTTTGCCAACAAAGGTCCATCTAGTCAAAGCTATGGTTTTTCCATCAGTCATGTATGGATGTGAAAGTTGCACCATAAAGAAGGCTGAGCCCCGAAGCATTGATGCTTTTGAACTGTGGTATTGGAGAAGAATCTTGAGAGTCCCTTGGACTGCAAAGAGATCCAACCAGTCCATCCTAAAGGAAATCAGTCCTGAATATTCATTGGAAGGCCTGATGCTGAAACTGAAGCTCCAATACTTTGGCCACCTGATGTGAAGAGCCGACTCATTAGAAAAGACCCTGATGATGGGAAAGATTGAAGGCAGGAAGAGAAGGGGATGACAGAGGGTGAGATGGTTGGATGGCATCACTGACTCAATGGACATGAGTTTGAGCAAGCTCTGGGAGATGGTGAAGGACAGGGAAGCCTGGCATGCTGCAGTCCATGGGGTTGTGAAGAGTTAGATAGGACTGAGCGACTGAACAACAACAAACAAAGTGAGTCAAGAGCCTATGGTAGCCTCTAAGAGGGCCCCTAGTGGCTCCTGTCTCCTGGAATGCATGCCTTTGTGTAACCCCTTCCCCTTGAGGGTGGGCTGGACCTAGAAGCTTTATCCTAATTAGTAGGGTATGGCAGCAGTCATGAGATGTCCCTTGTGAGATGAGGTTACAGAAAGCCTTCTGTCTCTTTCTCTCAGAGTCCTCACTCTAGAGGAAGCAAACTGCCATGTTGTAAACTGCCCTATGGATATTTCCACATGGTGAGAAATTAAAGGTAGTCTCTGGCCAATAGCCAGCAAGAACCTGAACCATCAAACAATTACCCAAATGGAATCCTGCCAAGAACTATGTGAGTGAGCTTAGAGTTTGATCCTCACAGAGGCAAGACACCTTGATTGCAGCCTACCAGGGATCTGGAGTCAGAGGACCGAATCTAGCTGCTCTCAGATTCTGGATCCACAGAAAGCAGGGGGTAATAAATGTTTGTCATTGGAAGGCACTAAGTTTTGGGGTAATTTGTTACACAGCCATAGGTAATGAACACAGTGCCCCTTTCTTCTTGTGATATAAGGGTGGTGGCACTGCAGATATTTCCATCTAAGTAAGTCAAATTAGGAAAAAAACAAAAACAAAAAACCTCTCGGAGGAAATCATTGCCATGGCAACAGTTACTGTTTTTCTCTGTCCAGTGTAAATACTGGATAAGAATCCCAGTAGTTCTTAGCCCACAATTTCCTCCATTAAAAGGGGAATTAAATGTTGAGGGAAGTGTAGCTAGTAGGCGTCTCATATGGCCTTTGGGCCAGGAATCATACCACAGTGGTTTCTCCCACATTCCAGTACTTACTTCAGGACTGAGTGGAAGAAACAGTACAGGGAGTTATTACTTAGTCTTTGGCCAGAAGAATGGCGGTAAATGCAAGCCAGTTAGATCTCCCACTTCCAGCCAAAAAAGAGGACATTGGTTTCAAAAGGAGAAATGGGAGTGTGGAAAACAAGCTGAATGCTTTTCATTTGTTAAATGCTCCATCCACTGACATGATGCTGTCTCATCGGCCCCTCACTGATTTACACTTGAGGTGGTCAAAGTATGTTTTTGTGATTTTGGCCTTGTATTCAAAATATTAAGAGTAACTATTAGAGAAGTGACCATTCTGATACACAAATTTGGAGCCGACAGAAGTAGGGTGAGAACCGAGTGTTTATTTCCCCATAGCTAAGCCTTTCTTTTCCATGGCCCCTCTCTACTGAGTAGATACCTCTCCAACTAACATTTCTGTCCTTCTCTGGTAATACGGGAGTACCACTTCAGGGACACTGCCCCTGGGCCACCACTGGCCACACAAAGTTCATATGTCTTTCCCAGGAATTTCTGCCCTTACATCCCAGAGGCTGTTCACATTTTACAAATTGAGGTCATTCTTGAAACTTGTTTATACACTAGCACTTTTTAAAACTTGATGTACCCAGAGCTACTCAGGAACAGAGTTAATGTTCAGAATCACAGGCCCTGCATCCCAGAGATTCTGACTCATTAGAACTGAAATGAGGCCCAAGACTGCATTTTCCCAGCATTTCCATGTGATTGATTCTGTTGGAAGCGATACACAGCCATCTTTGATGAATGTTGCCTGGAAAATTTATCCTTATCAAAACGGTGCTGTAACAAAGAGCTAAAAGATACACATGAGCACATATATGAACACACACACACAGAGGAGTATCTTGTTATATGCAGTAAATTGTTTCTAAAAAGGTTGTATGTGTATCACATTTTATATATCAGTTCACATGTGAAATGCTTGGCATTCACATGGCATTTCCTTTCAGGAAAAGGACTGTACCTTCAAGGTTATTTCATCTGTGGCACCTAGCATGGTGCCTGGCACTTGGTATTGGTTGAATTAGTATTCATTGAATGAATGACTGACTATTCAATTTGTTCAAAGTGAGGGTAATGGGATGACAAGTCAGATATATTCAGCCTACAGCAGAGTATCTTAACATCATTCACTCCTATCTCCATTTAATAATGGTAACGTACTGCTCTTATTTTATGTCTCAGAAGGGTGAAAACAAAATATAAGAGGGACACTGAAACAGCTCTGTGAATGAGAAGCCTGCTTAGTGTCTTCTTTTCCTCTCTAACCTGAAAAGTTATAACCTAAGCCTTGCCAGGAGACTTTATGATCTATTATATTTGTAACTCCAAGGAGAAAGAGAAAGGATGTGATAAATGGAACCAATGTAAGGCCTCAAATTCCTCTTTTGCAAGTAACAGAGAAGACAAGCTTTCTTCTTGAACCAACAGATTACAAGATAGGTAGAGCCGGGTGAATCAGACTCTCCCAAATAGGTATGGAACAGTGGTACAGATTCTAAAACAGAAACTGGTGAGAATTTTGCTAGCCAAGCATCTGAAACTAAAAAATACCGCAAAGAACTGCCTTTGGTTGGCCTCTGGAGCAGACTTTTTTTTTTTAAACTGCTAATAGGAGGTTTTTCAGCTAGTTTGTTTATGTGACAGCTTGCCTGTTAACAGAAAAATATTGATTCCTCTGGCTCAGCAATGGGGCCCCTAAAACATTTCATCCCCAAACTCATAAATTTGTAATAAAAAAATTAAGCTTTCCCAAGGAATTTGCTTGGCCTCAAATGTTTGATTGAACAAGGCACAGATATTTTTCCTGATTCTGCAGTTAAAAGCCAGACTTTCCACTTTCTCTGGTTTGACTTATTGAGTAAGCCTTTTGAAAAATGGAACTTGTACTCAGTGTGTTTTATTTTAACCTCACTGATGATCTGCATCTCAGCAGTAAATTTTTAAATAGCTGTGTTATATATGCTGAATAAATGATGAACCCTATTGTGCTTTGAGCTATCCTCATAGAGCATCAGGCAGGGTCAAGATTGAGAGACAGAAAGAAAAGGAGGAAGAAAGATTTAATATATGGCATGTTCTGACAACTGAAGAATTATTGATTGATGCCAAACTAGGCTCAAATAAACTAAAACCACTATATATGGTACAATCATTAGTGACATATTCGCCACATGCCAAGAAGGGTCTTCTGAAAAATGTGTGTAAATAAACTTCATGATCAGTGTTTAATAAAGGTGATCAGGTATAAGTGCAGATAATAACAGCTGCTCACGTTGTATCCTTTCAAATAAGAGTTATGATCATTGTTTTTTAATTTTCAACAGCTTTATTGAGACATAATTGATATATGATATTCTGCACATATTTTAAGTATATAGTCTGATAAGTTTTGACATATGCACACACCTGTGAAGCTATTACCACAATCAGGAAGCTGAATATATGTATCACCTCTGAAAGTTTTCTTATGCTGCTTTATAATCTCTCCCTTCACTCCTCCCACCCCTTGCTCAAGTAGCTATTACTCTGCTTTCTGTCATAATGGATTAGTTTGCATTTTCTAAAAATTTATGTAAATAGAATCATATACTACATACTCTTCTTTTGTTGTTGCTGGGACTCACTCAGCACAATTCTTTTGAGTTTCATCCACATTGCTGTATGTATCAAATTTCATTAAGTTTTTTTTAATTGTTGAGTAGCATTCCATCCTAAGGCCATATGACAATGTTGATACATCAACCTGTTGAGTGGTTTCCAGTTTGGGGCTATATTACAAATAAAGTTGCTAGGAACATTCATGCACACATGTCTGTAAGAATACATGCTTTCTTTTATCTCTTGGGTAAATGCTTGCTTGCAAAATACTTGCAGGAATCCAGACATGGCTTAGCTGGATGTCTCTGCTTCAATGATTCTCATAAAGCTGTGATCAAGGTATTAGCTGTGTCTGTTGTTTTATCTGAAGCCTGAGTTTAGGGAGGATTTGTTTCCAAACTCACTCCTGTGGTTGCTGGCAGGTTCATTTCCTCACAGGCTGTTTGATTATGGGTGTAAGTCCCTCTCTGGCTATGGACCGGGGAATGCCATCAGTTCTTTGACACATGGGGTTATCCATAGGGCAGCTCATCTTCCCCTCAGAGCAAGCCAACAAGAGAGCAAGAGAGGGCAAGCAAGAAGGAAGTCACTTTCATTTTATAAGCTTATCTCAGAACTGTCATCATATTGCTTTTGCAGAATTCTATTTATAAAAAGTGAATCACCCCTGGGTCTGGCCCACACTCAGGGGAAGGGCTTATATAGGAGATAACGATCATTGGAAGCCATCTTAGAGTCAGTTGTCAGCCTACCACAATGCCCTTTATCGAGCTGAGGAAGTTTCTTCCTGTTCATTTTTTAAGGGATTGCAGTTTTTATTTATTTTTAAAAGTTATTTATTTATTTATTCATTAGGTTCAGATGTGCGGCTTGCAGGATCTTAGTTCCCCCACCAGGGATTGAACCTGTGCCCTTGGCAGTGAAAGTCTGGACTCCTAACCACTGCACTGTCAAGGAATTCCCAGAGTTTTTATCAGACAAGTTTGTTAGATTATGTCAAATGAATTTTACTACAGTTGAAATAATCACTTTTTTTTTTAGTTCATTAACATGGCGACGTTTTAAAGTTTGTTTACATTGATTGATTTTCAAATGTTACCAAAATGGAATCTCTGGGATAACATCACTCCATTTTGATGTATTAATCTTTTTATATATTGTTTGATTCTACTTGATAAAATTTTGTTTATAGTTTTTGCATCTATATTAATGCAATATGAGGGATATTGGTCTGTATTTTTTTCCTTGTAATATATTTGTTGAGTTTTCATGAGAGGATGGTAGTTGTTGGCCCCATAGAACCAGTTAATAAATTTAAGTGCTTTGGGCTTCGTCACTCAGTCATGTCCAACTCTACAGTCCATGGGGTCACAAAGAATCGGATATGACTGAGCAACAAAGCACAAAGCATCTCCTCTTAAATTTTTGGGAAAAGTTTGTATAAAATTGATATTATTTCTTCCTTATATATTTGGTAGAATTTATCAGTGAAGTTATTTGGGCCTAGAGTTTTCTTTGTGGGAAGTTTTTTTTTTGTTTGTTTTTGTTTTTACTACAAGTTCAATTTTCTTAGCAGATATAGGCCCATTCAGGTAGTCTATATCTTCTTGAGTAAGCTTGGTAGTTCAGGTCCTTCAAGAAATCTTTTAATTTCATCTAGGTTGTCAAATTTATTAGCATAAAGTTGTTCATAACATTCTCTATTTGCCCAAGAGATTGTCATACTGAGTGAAGTCAGATAGAGAAAGACAAATATCTATGATAACTTTTATATGTGTGTGCTAAGTTGCTTCTGGAGAAGGCAATGGCACCCCACTCCAGTACTCTTGCCTGGAAAATCCCATGGACGGAGGAGCCTGGTGGGCTGAAGTCCATGGGGTCGTTAAGAGTCGGACACGACTGAACGACTTCACTTTCACTTTTCACTTTCATGCATTGGAGAAGGAAATGGCAACCCACTTCAGTGTTCTGCCTGGAGAATCCCAGGGACAGAGGATCCTGGTGGGCTGCCGTCTATGGGGTCTCACAGAGTCAGACACGACTGAAGCTACTTAGCAGCAGCAGCAGCTTCTACTTGTTCTATTAATTATTGAGAGAGAAGTGGTTTTAAAATCTCCAGTTACAATTGTGTATTTGTCTATTTCTCCTTACAGCTCTATCAGTTCTTACTTCATGTATCTTAAAGCTGTTTTATCAGGTTAATACATGTTTCGAGTTGTTGTGTCCTCTTGTTGAGTTAACCTTGTTTTCATTGTGGAATAACCTTCTGTATCCCTGGTAATATTCTTTGCTCTAAAACCGAGTTTGCTATTAATATAGCCACTAAAGCTTTCTTTGGGCTTCCCAGGTGACTCAGTGGTAAAGAACCTGACTGCCAAGCAGGAAACACAGGTTTAATCCCTGGAGAAGGAAATGGCAACCCACTCCAGTAGTCTTGCCTGGAGAATCCCATGGACAGAGAAGCCTGGCGGGCTACAGTACATGAGGTCACAAAAAGTCAGACACAACTGAGCACGCATGTGAGTTTTCTTTAGATCACTGTTTGTATGATTAGTTTTCACTGTCCTTTTACTTTTAACCTATCTGTGTCATAATATAAAGCTGGCTTTAAATTGGATTTTTAGACCCTTACATTTAAGGTGATTATTGTCATTCTATAGCTGATATCTACTATCTCGCTCTTAATATTTGTTTTCTATTATTTGTCCCACTTGTTCATTGTTTCCATCTTTCTTCTTTTTCTGCCTTCTTTATATTGTTTTTACATTTTATATCTTCTGTTGACTTAGTAGCTGTGACTTTGTTTTGTTGCATTAGTAGTTGCTTTATGGTTTATAGTATGCTTCTTTCATTTATCATAGTTTACCTTCATGTGATTCTATAATACTTCACACAGAATATAAGAATCTTACCATAGCAGTTTCAACAATTCAACTTGATTAATTAATTGATTGATTAATTATTCTTCTCATTATGAGTCTTATTTTTCTGCTTCTTTACATACCTTGCACTCTTTGGCTTGATGCCAGTCATGTGAATTTCACCTTGTTCGGTTCTGTATATTTTTGTATTCCTATAATAATTCTTGAGTTTTGTTCAGAGATTTTTGTTGTTCAGTCACTCAGTCGTGTCTGACTCTGCAACCCCATGGACTACAGTACACCAGGCTTCCCTGTCCTTTACTATCTCCCGGGGTTTTCTTAAACTCACATCCATTGGGTCAGTGATGCTATCTAGCCATCTCATCTTCTGATGCCTGATTCAGTTCAGTTCAGTTCAGTCCCTCAGTCGTGTCCAACTCTTTGTGACCCGGCACACCAGGCCTCCCTGTCCATCACCAATTCCCAGAGTCCACCCAAACCCATGTCCATTGTGTCGGTGATGCCATGCAACCATCTCATCCTCTGTCATCCCCTTCTCCTCCTGCCCTTAATCTTTCCCAGATTCAGGGTCTTTTCAAATGAGTCAGCTCTCCACATCAGGTGGCCAAAGTACTGGAGTTTCAGCTTCAACATCAGTCCCTCCAATGAACACCCAGGACTGATCTCCTTTAGGATGGACTAGTTGGATCTCCTTGCAGTCCAAGGGACTCTCAAGAGTCTTCTCCAACACCACAGTTCAAAAGCATCAATTCTTCTGCGCTCAGCTTTCTTTATAGTCCAACTCTCACATCCATACATGACTACCGGAAAAACCATAGCCTTGACTAGACAGATCTTTGTTGGCAAAGTAATGTCTCTGCTTTTTAATGTGCTATCTAGTTTGGTCTTAACTTTCCTTCCAAGGAGTAAGCATCTTTTAATTTCATGGCTGCAATCACCATCCGCAGTTATTTTGGAGCCCAGAAAAATAAAGTCAGCCACTGTTTCCACTGTTTCCCCATCTATTTCCCATGAAGTGATGGGACCAGATGCCATGATCTTAGTTTTCTGAATGTGGAGCTTTAAGCCACCTTTTTCACTCTCCTCTTTCACTTTCATCAAGAGGCTTTTTAGTTCTTCACTTTCTGCCATAAGGGTGGTATCATCAGCATATCTGAGGTTATTGATATTTCTCCTGGCAATCTTGATTCCAGCTTGTACTTTCTCCAGCCCAGCATTTCTCATGATGTACTCTGCATATAAGTTAAATAAGCAGGGTGACAATATACAGCCTTGACACACTCCCTTTCCTATTTGGAATCAGTCTGTTGTTCCATGTCCAGTTCCAACTATTGCTTCCTGACCTGTACACAGGTTTCTCAAGAGGCAGGTCAGATGGTCTGGTATTCCCATCTCTTTCAGAATTTTCCACAGTTTATTGTGATCCACACCTGATTACATTATTTGAAAAGAGTCAAACCTTTTCAGATAGTGCTTTTATGACTTGTTTGTTAGGCAGGTCTGGAGCAGTGTTCAATTGAGAACTAACTATTCCCTATTCCAGAGGCAAGAACTTCCTGAATACTCTACCCAACACCCCATAAATTATGATTTTTCTGTCTTGCAGGTGATAACACATTATCCTGGTTAAATGTGAGTATCAGGCACTGTTCTTCCTTATTCTTTCTGATGTTTTTCTCCCCAACTTCACTTCTACACTTCTACCCTCCCTGGGGCTCTGCCCAACTATCTGTAGTTGCCTTGATCCCCCCATACTCTAAGCTCTTTCTCTTCAACTTAGGCTCTGCCTGGGTTCTCCTTCCTGTACCACAGCCTGAAAACACTCTTAAATGGTGAGTTGGGACTAATCATAGTTTTCACCTCATTTCTTTCCCTCTCTCAGGGATCATCATCCTTTACTGTCTGATTTCCAGTGACTTGAACAGTGTTGTTTCAAATATTTTGTCTAGTTTCTGTGGTTGTTTCAGGCAGGAATACAAATCCTGTCCACCTTGCTCTTTCCTGGCTAGAGGTAGAGATATGATTGTTTCATTTTAAGATGAAGAAATGACCTCAAGTCTGAGAACTTCAAGATGACTTAGTGTGACAGTAAATGACAGTGCTGGAATTCATGTGCAGTTCTTTTGACCCCTTCTTTAAAAACATTATCTTGGAAGTATCTGTATGACCAGAAAAACTACAGGTTCTTTTCCTCTCAGTGTACAGTGTTTTTTTGTTTGTTTGTTTGTTTTAATAATTGTTCACTTTATGTTTAACCCCTGGGTTGTTTGTTTTTAGGAATAAAGGTTAGTAGCTATTTGGGGCTGTTTATCTACTGTGCATCTTTCTTTTCAAGGAAAATAATAGCCTTAACAGCTCCTTAATACCTGGGGTTTGCTGTGAATCAATAGAGAAACTTTTCTGTGTTTGGACCTTGGGTAAAAGTTCAACCTCTGCTCTTACCTCTTAGGCTCCCTTATAGGTTATACCCTCGCCCAGTTCAGTTCCTTTGTTCGTTCCTTCCACTGGTAGAGTACTCTTCTATCATTCTTCTCCACCAATTCCACCCATCATTTCAACCCCATCTGAAGCTCTATTTCTACTATAAAGCTTTCCCAACTACTTAGTCAAATCAGGTTCATTTGGACAAGATACTATTGGGGGGTCCCTTCCAGCCCTGAAACAAGTTTTGTGGGGAGCTAATATGCTCTCCCCCTTCTTTAAATTATATCATATGGCATTAATTGACCCTGTGCTATGTGCTTAGTTGCTCAGTCATGCCCTACTCTTTGCGACCTCATGGACTGCAGCCCGCCAGGCTCCTTGGTCCATGGGGATTCTCCAGGCAAGAATACTGGAGTAGGTTGCTATGCCCTCCTCCAGGGGATCTTCCCAACCCAAGGATAAAAGCCAGGTCTCCTGCATTGCAGGCAGATTCTTTACCAGCTAATCTACTAGGGAAGCCCTAATTAACCCTGAATTATATTCTAAAATTGAATCATATATCTTTCCACTCTGTCCGGCAAACTGTGCATCATTAATAAGTTCTGAATAAATCTTGTTGAAAGAGTGAGCGAGTGGCATTTATTTCCTAGTCATTAAATTTTTTTTTCCTTTTTAACCAGAAAATAAGTTTCCTGAGGGCAGATTTAGTGTCTCTTGCTTATTTTATGCTACATAAGGACCTACACTATGCTGGAAGTAGTGAGTGTCTGCAGACATGTGTGCTCAGTTGCTCAGTCGTGTCCAACCCTTTGCAGGCTTATGGACTGTAGCCTGCTAGGCTCCTCTGTCCATGGCAAGATTATCCAGGCAGCAACACTGGAGTGGGTTGCCATTTCCTACTCCAGGGAATATTCCCAAGCCCAGAGATAGAACCTGCATCTCCGGCACCTCCTGCACTGCCAGGCAGATTCTTTACCACTGCACCACCTAGAAACCACTGGCAACCTGATTTTCCAGAATCATGGTACTAAGCTCAACCGATAATATATAGTCCCAAAGTAAATATATGTTGAATGAACAATGAGATGATTTTGGAATAGAGAGTTTAGCAGGACATTCATGCTTACACGGAGAAACAAAGATGCAGATAGTGCAGACACACTCAAATTTTATTGTTTGTTTGATACATCTGCTGCTTTGAGGCTTATACTTAATGTGAGTCTGTTGAATGATTTACAGGTATACTCATACACAGAGATGAAGGGCTTTATTATAAATCATCCTTGTGCTGTAGGATACTGTGCATTTTTCAATGCTGTAAACATAAATAGAAAAGTGTTTTGTCTGTGACAAGGACAAACGTCAGTTGGCAAAGCTCTTAAAGATGCAGAGTTTTGAATTTGAGTTCTCATTATTATAGTGTCCCGATTCAAGAGATAAGCATAAAAAATGCCTTATTCTTATAAATTTTATTCCATAAACCTTTGCAATAAGAAAAATGTAATAAAAGTTATTATACAAAAGTAATACATGTAGAAAATAGTGTTAAGCAAAAATAAGAAAATCCATCTCTATCTCCAACATAGTTAACCATGGATAACATTTTAGAGCATATTCTCCCAATCTTTTTATATACATATTTCATTCAAAAATGTAATTATACTGAACATATTATTTTGTTACATGATTTTTCATTTACTGTCATGGAAACTATTCAGCATATATTCATAAAAATTCTCCAGATCATCATTTCTCACTGCTGCTTAGAATTTTAATGTATGGATCTACTGTAATTTACTTATCCAAACCCTTAATTTGGGTCATTTTGGTTGTTTTCAATATTTTTGCTGTCATGAAATTGGAGGAATGTGTCCTTGCAGATTTATTTCCTTAAAATAAATCTCTGTAAGTGGAATTCTTGGGTCAAGTAGTGTGCAAAATTCTTAGGCTTTTGACACCAAAACTACCCTCACTGCAATTTAATCTCCCAGCAATGCATGAAGTACCTTTTAAATGTGGTTTCACCTGTACTTATAACCTTTATGCAAGAGAAGTTTAAAGCATTCATATTTAGTAGTTGGAGAAATCAGGGTGCAGAAGAATCAAGGGTACACAGCATCAAAAGCAGAACTATAACCCCACTTTCTACATTCCTTAGAATGTACTCTTAGAACAGTGCTCATTGCATCTATCCAAGTAGTGCTTGGAAAAAGTGAGTTGCGGAGATTCTCTGAGTAAAATTAGGGTCTTTTAGTCAAACATGTATTGAAAATGTTAAACTGGTTGCAAAGCCTATTGTGGTAATGGAATGAGTCATGTCTGTAGTGTGGTCTCTGCAATTTAAGTTATTTGCCACCAGGAGGCAGCAGAAAGTCATGTTTGTTCTTTTTCCAAGGATGAAGTGTGGTTTTCCTGAGAAGATGGTCTCCTTTCCACCTTCCCACTTATGGCGTAATCACAAGTTACAGAACTTGCCTTGTACCCATATTGATTTATAAATTTATAAAATTAGGACTTCCAGTTTGGTTCAGATAGAGATAAAAAAATAAGTTTATGTATTTCCTCGTGAAATCTTAGCTCTTCTTAAACCTATTTTTTTTAAAAATAGGGGATTATTTCACTATATGCTTTGCAGTAGACTTGAGAAAGTTGATTTCTTTTCAAAAACAACAAGATTTTAACTCCAATATAATTTATTGCTCTTGATCTAGTTAGTTTTATGATCTCTACTTTTCCTGGATGTAATGGCAAATGAAAAAAAAATGAAAATAAAAAGACACAGTATGAAATATAGATCAATGGAACAAAATAGAAAGCCCAGAGATAAATCCACCCACCTATGGGCACCTTAACTGTGACAAAGGAGGCAAAAATATACAATGGAGAAAAGACAATCTCTTTAACAAGTGGTGCTGGGAAAACTGATCAACCACCTGTAAAAGAATGAAACTAGAACCCACTTTCTAACACCATACACAAAAGTAAACTCAAAATGGATTAAAGTTCTAAGTGTAAGACCAGAAACTATAAAAACTCTTAGAGGAAAACATAGGCAGAACACTTTCTGACATAAATCACAGCAAGATCCTCTACAACCCACCTCCCAGAGTAATGGAAAAAAGAAAATAAAAATAAACAAATGGGACCTAATTAAACTCAAAAGCTTTTGCACAATGAAGGAAACTATAAGCAAGGTGAAAAGGCAGCCTTCAGAATGGGAGAAAATAATGGCTAATGAAGCAACTGACAAAGAAGTAATCTCCAAAATATACAAGCATCTCAATACCAGAAAAATAAATGACCCGATCAAAAAATGGGCCAAAAAACTAAATAGACATTTATCCAAAGAAGATGCACAGATGGCTAACAAACACATGAAAAGATGCTCAACATCACTCATTATCAGAGAAATGCAAATCAAAACCACAATGAGGTACCATCTCATGCTGGTCAGAATGGCTGCCAGAATTGAAAGAGACACATGTACCCCAATGTTCATTGCAGCACTGTTTACAATAGCTAGGACATGGAAGCAACTTAGATGTCCATCGGCAGATGAATGGATAAGAAAGTTGTGATACATATACACAATGGAATATTACCCAGCTCTAAAAAAAGAACACATTTGAGTCAGTTCTAATGAGGTGGATGAAACTAGAGCCTGTTATACAGAGTGAAATAAGCCAGAAAAAGAAACACCAATACAGTATATTAACGCATATATATGGAATTTAGAAAGACGGTAAGGACAACCCTATATGCAAGACAGCAAAAGAGACACAGATGTAAAAAACAGGCATTTGTACTCTATGGGAAAAGGTGAAGGTGGGAAGATATAAGAGAACAGCATTGAAACAAGTATATTACCATACGTAAAATAGATGACCAGTGCAAGTTCAATACGTGAAGCAGGGCACTCAAAGCTGGTGCTCTGGGACAACCCAGAGGGATGGGGTAGGGAGGGAGGTAGAAGGGGGGTTCAGGATGGTGGGACACATATAAACCCATGGCTGATTCATGTCAATGTATGGCAAAAACCACCACAATATTGTAAAGTAATTAGCTTCCAATTAAAATAAATTAATTAATTTATAAATATTTTTAAAAAGAAAAAAAATAGGGGATTTTTTTTACTATATACTTTGTGCTAGACTTGAGAAAGTTGATTGCTTTTTACAAACAACAAGATTTTAACGCAAATATAATTTATTGCTCTTGATCTAGTTAGTTTTATGATTTCTAATTTTCTTGGATGTGATGGCAAATGAAAAAATAAAAAGACACAGCATGATACAATTCCTCACTAACAAACAATACCTTAATTCTTTCCAACCTGGGAGACATATTATTAACCTGATAGGTGCTTTTCAATATTAAACCTCCTATTCCAAGGTAGATTGATTGTAAAAATGGCACAACTATCCATGCCCCTCTTAATGCATGCCCCTTTCAACATGACTTTGAAACTTCTCCCATCAAGAAGTGGAGTTTAAAGCCCCACCCTTTGAAACCGTGCCAGCCCTGTGATTTGCTTTGCCAAGAGAATGCAGTGGAATTGATGTGTTGTAGTTCCAAGCCTAGTAGACCTCATGGGGCCTTGCACAGTTATGCTTGCTCTCTTGGACCCCAGAGATCTATGTGAATAAGACTGAACCAGCCTACTGGAGGACGAGAGATCAGATGGAGGAGAACTGTCTCAAACAAGGCCATCAGAGATGTTCCAGTGCCCAAGAGATCAGCCAGCTAACTACTGACACACAGATGCTTCCAGACAAGATCATCTCAGCCTGTCCCAGACCATAGGAACCACCCAGCTGACCCATAGACTCAAGAGTTATAGATTTATTATTTTTTTTGAGGGGGGAGAGAGTTATGCAGTATTATTTATGGTAACAGATAACTGACAGTTTGAGTCTAAAACAATTGAGCTAATAATGATTATGTACCATTCCTCCACCTGGAATTCAGGATAAAATAAGCCTGTGAGAGATAAGACTCTCTAATTTGGCAGGTTTTATGAACATAGATCAATGAAGTGGTTTGACTATATTTATATCACTAGACACTTAGGAATTAACTTAAAAATAATTCATTGGCCTGGTGCCCAGCCATTCCCAATCATATGTCATGACTACATGAAACCAGTCCTTGTTCCCCAAACATCAGAAAGGCTATAACACTGGCACAGGCCTACATTTAAACCTGATTATCTTTCCTTCCTTCTCTTTTTATCAAAATATTTTGGGTGATCTAAGAACCAGCTGAAGTCATTAAAGTTCGTCTCCTCTGTGAAACGTTCTTGATCACAGGTCTCCAACCTCCAGTACAATAAATTTCTCTTTCTTCTCTGCTTAATAACTATTTTGTAGTGCCTATTTCAGTTTGACTTCACATCAAACATCTAAAATTCTTCCAGTATTATCTAATCTGGGAGACTAAAAAGGAGTAAAGCAAGTTTTCAGGTAGTGTTTTAAATATTTTCTTACAGAATATTGTCATGAATTTCTCCCTGGGTTGGGGGGGGCTGTGGGGAAGAGGTCAAAGCATTTTAGCCATGTTTAGAGTTCAGAGAGTGAGTATATTTTGCCTTAAAATATACCACAGAATCAGAATTAACTTAGTACTGGCCATCATGACATAGCCAAAGAAGTGTTCTTATTTCTACTATTAAACTCTTATCTCCTTATGAAAAATGGAGCAGACCTCTACCACTAAACAACTGGCACTGAGAGAGAGAAACAAGAAAGACCTGGCTCAGTCCAGGTGGAGAGGAGTGACTCATATCACGAGATACTCATCAGTGTTTTGGATGCTACAGCTGGAATTCCATCCATCTTGTTAATGAGCCTAAACTCAAGGCTCTGACTCCACTGTAGTTCAAGGCCAGCACAGCTAAGCCTTAATCTTATAGAAAGACTTAAATGTCTCCATAACTGTGACCTACTTCTATCCTAAAAGTAAAAGTTCACAGTCTATAAACATGTTTTGAAGTGAAAGTTGCTCAGTTGTGCCTGACTCTTTGTGATCCCATGGACTATACAGTACATGGAATTCTTCAGGCCAGAATACTGGAGTGGGTAGCTTTCCCTTCTCCAGGGTATCTTCCCAACCCAAGGATTGAACCCAGGTCTCTTTCATTGCAGGCAGATTCTTTACCAGCTGAGTCATAAGGGAAGCCCAAGAATACTGGAGTGGGTAGCCTATCCCTTCCCCAGTGGATCTTTCTGACCCAGGAATTGAACCGGGGCAGGGTCTCCTGCATTGCAGGTGGAATCTTTACGAACTCAGCCATCAGGGTAGCCTATAAACATATTTTATCAGTCCTATTTACCATATGACCAAGAGGGAAGAGTTAAGGGATAGATATTTGATGCTGATTTGTTTAAAACATACATCTAAATAAGTCTCTTTTCCTTTGTTAAAGAACTTTTTATAAAAATGTTACTTTTAATTGAAGCATGTTGGTTAGCTAAGGAGGAATAAAATACATTCATAAATCAATAAGCAAAGCTAGAAGCCTTTTTGCAGGACAGAGTCAGGGAAACAAGGTTTTGAATTCCATTGGCTAGCATGATATGCTGCTGCTGCTGCTGCTAAGTCGCTTCAGTCGTGTCCGACTCTGTGCGACCCCATAGACGCCAGCCCACCAGGCTCCCCTGTCCCTGGGATTCTCCAGGCAAGGACACTGGAGTGGGTTGCCATTTCCTTCTCCAATGCATGAAAGTGAAAAGTGAAAGTGAAGTCGCTCAGTCGTGTCTGACTCTTCGCGACCCCATGGACTTCAGCCTACCAGGCTCCTCCGTCCATGGGATTTTCCAGGCAAGAGTGCTGGAGTGGGGTGCCATTGCCTTCTTCGAGCATGATATAGTCCATAGTAGTAAAGACTTAAAAAAAGTTTCTGTGTGCAAAGCAAAAATGATATAATTGAACCAACAGAGTTTTTAATGATATCGAATAGAACATCAATAGTAAAAATAAGAAGAAAACTGATTAATATCACAAAGTCATTGTGGATCAATAATATACAGTAACATGGACATGAGAAGCAGTCGGTTACAGAAGACATTCAATGATTCACGAGCATATTAAGTTCCTGAAAATAATAAGCCCACACCATCACATATTATCATTTTCTGGACCAATAGCTATGCAATTGAGTCAGTGAAAGTGGAACATTTTTTAAAGGTACAATAATAAAGGTGACAAAGCTGCACAAAGCTACTTGCCTATATAGCATCATAAGTATAAAAATGAAAAGCTTTAGCATGGAATAAATCCAGAAATGTTCCCCATGCATGCATGCTCAGTTGTTTCAGTCATGTCTGACTCTTCGTGACCCTGACTGTAGCCTGCCAGGCTCCTGTATCCATGGAATTCTCCAGGCAAGAATACTCAAGTGGGTTGCCATGCCCTGCTCCAGGGGATCTTTCAGACCTAGGGGTAGAACCTGTGTCTCCTGTGTCTCCTGCATGGCAGGCGGATTCTTTATCCACTGAGCCACCTGGGAAGCCCAGAAACATTCCCCATAACACTGTTATTAGTAGACACGTGGTTGGACCATGGTTAATTTTATGTCTCAAGGAATGGTTCTCTGCTTAAGCATCTCTTTTACAGGATAGAAAAACTTCTGTTTATTTACCTGCTTCTACTGGTTCATAAAGGAGACAGGGTGTTAATAGCAGTGCAAGTACCCCCAAGCCCCATCCCACTCCAGGAATTCTAACTAGTGTGAGACGAGGACAGAGGACCCAGAAGATCTCCAGAGAGAAACGACAGGTAGTAAAACCTATTTTCTGACCTCCACCACACAATGTTGTCTCTTTCAGCAACCAAATTTATTTTAAAAAGGGTACATTCAGAATCTCAAAATATTCCTTTCCTGAAATAGTCCTTACTCTGAATGAAGGTTCTCATCATACCTCTTATGTCAGTTCCTTTAGAAAGCCTTTCATTTTATTTCTGTCTCTCTGTCTGTCTGTCTCTCTCATACAGACACACACACACACAGAGAAAACATCAGAGTCTCAACTCCTAAACCAAGAATGGAGATCATGAAGATAAAAAATGAAACATGATTTTAAAAGAATAGATACTTGTATAACTGAATCACTTTGCTGTACATCTGAAACTAACACAATATTGTTAATCAACTATGCTTCAATATATATTAATATAAAAAATCCTTGCTCGATTATTCTGAAACAATACAAAATAGAGATTCTAAGCCATGAAAACCTATATCCAGGTCTTTATTTGAGTGTGCCTGTTTCTAGCTATGTTTTTACGTTCATGTGGGTTTCCATGTGTGTTCCTTTCTCTTCTGTTACTATATTTAAATCCTTTGCCCAACCCATTTCTCCCTCTTTTAATCCCTTTTCTTATTCCTGTAACTATGGACAATAGGGAATGAAATAAGAAAGTGCATATACATTTTAATTGTTCTATTTATTGAATTTTTAATATTCTCTATTCTTTTTATATAACCCAGAAGAGTCTAATGTTTTAAATTTCTCTTAAAAAATAAAAACCCAGTTAAATTGTCTTTTGCATATCAATCATCAATGGTTTCTACCCTCTTTGAGTCACTGATCCTAAAAAGAAACAAAACTCATCTTCTGTTCTTAACTTATTATTTAAAAAAATTTTTTAAATGTGGACCGTTTTTTGTCTTTGCTGAATTTGCTACAACATTCTTTCTGTTTTATATTTTGATTTTTGACCTTGAGGCATGTGGGATCTTAGCTCTCCAACCAGGGATCAAACCCATACCCCTTGCATTGGAAGGTGAAGTTTTAACCACTGGACTTCCAGGGAACTCCCTTAACTTATTTTTATGAAGTCAGAGTTTTCATTTTTAGAAAAAAAAAATGGGGAAAGCTTCCAGTTTTTTCTTGCACCCAGAATTTTAGTTATTACTACTTTTGGACTTCAGTTCTTGACTTTTCTTTCTTAAAAATGAGAATTAATATTTATTTGACTATAATTTGCTGCGTACATCATTGTCTATGCCTAGCCTAAAATCCATTCTAGCCTTGCCACACTTTACCTCACCCTTTGAAATGAAGGATTCTGCTTAGGAGAAATTCTTTTCTCTCTTTTTACATTTTCATCCAGTCCAAACAATTTTCTTGCTTCTGAAGCTCTCATTCATTTCCCGATTTAAGCAGAAAACAGCATGTTCTAAAAGTATAGCATCTTGGGGTTAGAAGGGATGAGTCAATATATCTAACTTTATTTTTATTTTTTTTAACACCAAAAACATTTTGTATTGGGGTATAGCCAATTAACAATGTTGTCATAATTTCAGGTGAACAATGAAGGGATTCAGCCATACATATACATGTATCCATTCTCCCCCAAATTCCCCTCTCATAAAAATAAAATTTAAAAAAAAATTGTAACTTTCATAAAATTTAAAAAATAAATAAAAAATAAAACTATACATTTATTTATATATACATATGTATATACATATATCTAACTTGACTTAGTGGCCCCATAGTTTTAGTGTTTTTGGCTTAAAGATGAGACAAGGAATAAGACCTATTAATGATTTAGCTCTACCCACCTTTACAAAGTGAGGCACTGACAGACACTGGGGATTCAGAAATGAATAATACGTGGTTCCTATCTTCAGGAAGCCCATAATCTAGTGACTGGAAAGATAAGTAAACACTCAGTGTGTAAATAAGATCATTTCTATTAATATGAGAGATTTTGGGAGCATATAACCCAGGCTGTGGGATATTCTTAAGAAGGGGATGCCTGATCTGGGCCTTGAAGGATGAAGCCTCAAAAATCCTCAGACTCTTGAAAGACTATCTGTGTGAAAAGCGTATGATGTTCAAAAAATGCAGTTGCAGTTGGAGAGGTTACTATAGGAATAACTGTTAAAATGTCACCTTTATACTCAAGATAGCACGGCATGGTGTCTGTGTGGTTTATTGGCAATGGCAGGCTTATTACTTTTAATGCTGTAATTTTCCCAGGGTCACCGTTCTACTTTCCCTGTTATATGTGTTACATAAAACTGTACTTCTTTGCTGCTACTGGAAAAAGCAAGAATGCCAGCAGAGGAAGTTGCTTTTGGATAATAGCATATTTTCCATGAAGAAAATGAAACTTCCACACACTCCTTTTATTTTTTTTTTTAATTTTATTTTATTTTTAAAACTTTACAATATTGTATTAGTTTTGCCAAATATCGAAATGAATCCGCCACAGGTATACCCACGTTCCCCATCCTGAACCCTCCTCCCTCCTCCCTCCCCTACCCTCCCTCTGGGTCGTCCCAGTGCACCAGCCCTAAGCATCCAGTACCGTGCATCGAACCCGGACTGGCGACTTGTTTCATACATGATATTATACATGTTTCAATGCTATTCTCCCAAATCTCCCCACCCTCTCCCTCTCCCACAGAGTCCATAAGACTGATCTATACATCGGTGTCTCTTTTGCTGTCTCATACACAGGGTTATTGTTACCATCTTTCTAAATTCCATATATATGCGTTAGTATACTGTATTGGTGTTTTTCTTTCTGGCTTACTTCACTCTGTATAATAGGTTCCAGTTTCATCCATCTCATTAGAACTGATTCAAATGTATTCTTTTTAATGGCTGAGTAATACTCCAGTATGTACCACAGCTTTCTTATCCATTCATCTGCTGATGGGCATCTAGGTTGCTTCCATGTCCTGGCTATTATAAACAGTGCTGCGATGAACATTGGGGTACACATGTCTCTTTCCCTTCTGGTTTCCTCAGCACACACTCCTTTTATTATGCTTTGTTCCCTCCTTCATGGCTGTTGCTCCCACATCACTCCTTCTTTCCTTCTCCCCAGCGGTGCCCTCCTGTTGCCCTGGTGATGCTGGCAGGTCCAGTGTTCTTGTTAAAGCTGTGACAACTCAATGTGTAGACGGATGATTTTCCAATTATCTTTTATGAATGGATATTTTAGCCAAAATACATCTACTCTCATTCAAGGCCATAAGAAGTGTCTGGACCTTTTTCAGGCTTTCTAGAATGCTGTTCAGTGTCATAGGATACAGATGTTCTTGCTTAAAAGCTTTGTAACAGCCTTTCAGAAAGTGAATTTGTACAAGCAAGGACATTAGTTTCAATAAACTTTTGTTTTCATATTCACTAAAATGCTGTGTCATTGGTATCAGAGAGCAGGGGCTACCCAGATCAAACTTATTCTATATGTGGGATGTTAAGGACCATGAACCCATTCCAGGGCTGCAAAAAAGATAGAAGAATGCCATGAGGTAGGAAGATGAGTCTTGGGAACAGGAGTTTGAGTGGAATAGTGACTGGAAAATCGAGCCCTACTGACAAAACTGCTGTGTTTATCGCAACCTGGTGAGGAACAAAGATACTGACCAAGGTGGGAGATCAAAAGTGGGCACTAGGGGCGCTCGCCAACAGACAGCAGGCACGTAAGCTTACTGGCACACCTCAGATGGCCATGCTGGCTGCAAAAGCCATCTTGCTCTCAACCATGCCAGTTTTGCAGCCTCACACCCTCCTCGCTGGCAGGGCTAGGCACTGGCCCCCGTTCAAGCATAATGAGAAGGTTTCTATAATTATCGCTCCAGCCCTGGCATTTGCACACAGCTGCGTTATCACACACTGATCGGCCCAGTCCCAGAGAGTGAGTTCCAAAGTGCTTGACAATGCCCCTGTCTCCAGGGCCCTAGACCATTCCTGGTCCCTGCTATGACCAAAGTGTGAAGCTGACCCAGGAACTGAGATGGTGGCTCTCTTATTTTGTATAGGGTTTAATTTGAAAAAAAAAAAAGAAAAGAAAAGAAAAGAATAGCAAACTTGTCTAATATCCTAGAGAGCCAGGGATTAGCAGGCTGAAGGTTGGACACTGGTAGAACCATTCCCTGGAACTCATTGTGGTCAGTGCCCTTCCTGTGTCAGTAGGGTGAGAGGAACGTAAACACTAAAGCCCCATGTGTTCTCAGAGATTCGGGTCTAGAATGTGCCTCTGGTTTTCTAGGCCCAACAGGAGGAACTGGGAAAGAAGAAGATGCCTTTTTACTGCCCATTGTGAATGGTGGTGCATGAATTCTCAAACCTTTGTGTCTTATATCCCACTGTGGAACATGGGGGGCAGACCAGAAAGAATATCAGAATTTGCAAAAGTAGAAAGGATCACAGATGTCTCCCAGTCCAATTATCCACTAAGTGCAGTTTTTCCCCCTTGAAAATATCCTGGAGCTGTCACCCAGACTCTTTCTGCTTCCAGGAACTGGCTGCTTGTTCCTTAGCAAGGTAACTTGATTTATATCTGAACAGGTTTGATTTTTGGACATACTTGCTCCCTTCCAGCTGCAATGGAAAGAGAAAGTTGTACTGGGTACCTCCTTTGCTTTAACACTTTCAAGGGATTTCCACGGTCTTTGGGAACTTCCCTGGTGGCTCAGATGATAAAGAATCAGCCTGCAATGCAGGAGACCCAGGAATCAAACCTGGGTCAAACACACTTCAGTATTGCACTCTGAGTCACTCAGTTGTGTCCAACTCTGTGACCCCATGGACTATAGCACACCAAGCTTCTCTGTCCATGGGATTTTTCAGGGCAGAAATACTGGAGTGAGTTGTCATTTCCTTCTCCAGGGGATCTTCCCAACCCAGGGATCGAACCTGCATCTCCTATGTCTCTTGCATTGCAGGCAGATTCTTCACCCAATAAGTATTCTTGCCCGGGAAATCCCATGGACACAGGAGCCTGGTGTGCTACAGTCCATGGAGTCACAAAGAGCTGGATAGGACTGAGTGACTAACACTTTCACTCTCACCCGAGGTCTTTGGGATCAAGTCTGTGTTCACAGCAGCTCTGCGTGTTCAACCCTCCTCCCTCCCCCAGCCTCAAACGTTAATGTTCTCTTTCCAACCGAAAGTCAGAGAAACTAGACACTGGGGCTGTCTTTCACTTCCCAGAACAAATCCCTTTTACTCTCATGTCCGGCCTTCTCACATATAAGCTCCTCTTCCTGGAACATTCTGACCAAGCTCTCCTTTCTTTCCCCTTTAATCCTTACTCATCTTTTAGATCTTTTCCTGGGAGGCCTCCCTTATTTCTAGTCAAGATTAACTCACTTCGTTATAAGCTTGTAGAGCAATGCTTCATCCTTAACACAATGCTTGGTATATCGTACAGGCTTAATAAGATTAGATGAATGAATAAAGGAGGAGATGAATTCAATCTCCCATAGCTTCCACTCTCTCGTCTTAATTCCACCCTCTTTCAGAGGACAGCCCTTGAAATATTTGAAAATAATTACCCTAATCATTCCAGCATCAGTATGAGTCTGGTCCCAGCAGGAAATAGATGACACACTCAAGCAGGGTAATTGAAGAGAGCATCATCAAAGGGTATTTATGAAGATGTGAACAGGGTTAGGCAAATCCTAGCAACCTCCTCCCTGCCACCCCCACCCCAGAGCAAGCAAGGACAGACAGGAGCTTAAGCCTGAAGGGTCAAGGTGATGGAAAGGTCATCTGAGATCAGAAGGGGTAGCTGAAGCTGGAGGAGAGAGCCACCCAGCAAACCAGCAGGGAGGCAGCCAAGGGAACCCACCTTACTCTCCGCTTACACTCTAATCTCCCTCAGTACCTTGCACTGGCAAATAAAGGGCAGGGAGTCTCCTAGGATACAAACCACGATGGAGAAGAATGGAGAATGAATGAACCGAGGGAAAGAAATGAAAAACATCCAGTGTAATCATCTGCTCCCAACAGCCACCCAGAATCTACTGTTGCCAGACTAAACAGCTTGAGTTATTTCTACTATTGCTCAAAAGATGGTGGTGGCCAATGCCATCTGGAAGGTTCTGGATTGCTTGTCCCGAAGCACACTGCCAGGAACATCACAGTGCTCCAGACACCCTCTGACCAGCACAGTGGCCAGGGAATGGATATGGATCTCTGCCACTCTGAACACTATCTTTGTATCCAAGCAGAAGGTGAGGGTGGGATGATTTGAGAGAATAGCATTGAAACATGTACATTACCCTATGTAAAATAGATGGCCAGTACAAGTTCAATGCATGAAGCAGGGCACCCAAAGACAGTGCTCTGGGACAATCCAGAGGGATAGGGTGGGGAGGAAGGTGGGAGAGGGGTTCAGGATGGGGAAGACACATGCATCCCTGTGACTGATTCATGTTGATGTATGGCAAAAACCATCACAATATTGCAAAGTCATTATCCTCCAATTAAAATAATTATTTAAAAACTGTCTGTTTTTTTTTTTGTTTGTTTTTGTTTTAAATCACTCAGTGGTGTCCACCTCTTTTCACCTCATGGACTATATAGTCCATGGAATTCTCCAGGCTAGAATACTGGAGTGGGTAGCTTTCCCTTCTCCAGGGGATCTTCCCAACCTAGGGATCAAACCCAGGTCTCCTGCATTGCAGGCAGATTCTTTACCAGCTGAGCCACAAGGGAAGGCCAAGAATACTGGAGTGGGTAGCATATTCCTTCTCCAGCAGATCTTCCTGACCCAGGAATTGAACTGGGGTCTCCTGCATTGCAGGTGGATTCTTTACCAACTGAGCTAGTACTTCCTTGCTTATTGAATACATTTCTATTGTTCCTTATTGGGTTTATGATCAATTAAATTCCCCAGGCTTCCTCACACAAAAACCTGTGAAATCAAGCTTTCTCCAAAATTGTACTCATATTATGGATTTTTGTTTTAACCTAACTTTCAGATTTTACATTTACCCTGTCAGATTGTATCTGATTACTCCTGTCCACTGTGCCAGGTTCAGTTCAGTTCAGTTCAGTTCAGTCGCTCAGTCATGTCCAACTCTTTGCGACCCCATGAATCACAGCACGCCAGGCCTCCCTGTCCATCACCAACTCCCGGAGTTCACTCAGACTCTTCGAGTCAGTGATGCCATCCAGCCATCTCATCCTCTGTCATCCCCTTCTCCTCCTGCCCCCAATCCCTCCCAGCATCAGAGTCTTTTCCAATGAGTCAACTCTTCGCATGAGGTGGCCAAAGTCCTGGAGTTCCAGCTTTAGCATCATTCCTTCCAAAGAAATCCCAGGGCTGATCTCCTTCAGAATGGACTGGTTGGATCTCCTTGCAGTCCAAGGGACTCTCAAGAGTCTTCTCCAACACCACAGTTCAAAAGCATCAATTCTTCAGTGCTTAGCCTTCTTCACAGTCCAACTCTCACATCCATACATGACCACAGGAAAAACCATAGCCTTGACTAGACGAACCTTTGTTGGCAAAGTAATGTCTCTGCTTTTGAATATGCTATCTAGGTTGGTCATAACTTTCCTTCCAAGGAATAAGCATCTTTTAATTTCATGGCTGCAGTCACCATCTGTAGTGATTTTGGAGCCCAGAAAAATAAAGTCTGACACTGTTTCCCCATCTATTTCCCATGAAGTGGTGGGACCAGATGCCATGATTTTCGTTTTCTGAATGTTGAGCTTTAAGCCAACTTTTTCACTCTCCTCTTTCACTTTCATCAAGAGGCTTTTTAGTTCCTCTTCACTTTCTGCCATAAGGGTGGTGTCATCTGCATATCTGAGGTTATTGATATTTCTCCCGGCAATCTTGATTCCAGCTTGTGCTTCTTCCAGCCCAGCGTTTCTCATGATGTACTCTGCATAGATGTTAAACAAGCAGGGTGACAATATACAGCCTTGACGTACGACTTTTCCTATTTGGAACCAGTCTGTTGTTGCTTCCTGACCTGCATATAGGTTTCTTAAGAGGCAGGTCAGGTGGTCTGGTATTCCCATCTCTTTCAGAATTTTCCACAGTTTATTGTGATCCACACAGTCAAAGCCTTTGGCATAGTCAATAAAGCAGAAATGTGCCAGGTTATAAATCCTTATTTTGTTATCTAGTGCAGCAGCTTTTCTTCTCCATTTTGAGTCACGAGCTAATTTGATTAGGTCATTCTCTTTGTTTACATCTATATTGGTGATGAGTGAACAGAATCTCAGAGAGTTGGCCATTGAAAACCTCCTCTGGTTGAGAGACTGAGTAGCATAGTATGGCAAGTGTGTGAAACAGAACACTATTTCTGCCGTCTGTTAGTGGTACAGTGGAGAGTAAAAGATTTATGATGAGTTAATTTGGGGGAAATCCTAGATTACACAAGGTAAACAACTTTCTTTCCTAAAGTGTCCCTCAGAGCTTTTAATATGCTAACATACATGAACTGTCTCTGGAATCAAATATTGAAGATTCTACTGGACTGATTTGACTATGGAACACACATGTGTTTGTGTGTATGTGTATATTTGTACACATGTGTATATGTAGTGTTTTGTGGGATAGTCTTTCATAAAACACACCTTGGAAAATGCTGGCTGTGGAATCTAAGAGAACTGAGTTTCAGTCCCAGTTCTACCACTTACCAGTTTAGGACAAGTTGTTTAATCTCCCTAATCCTCAATTTTCTTATCTATTAAATGGGCCTAAAATAAGATGTCATCTCATAGATTTGTGGTAAGAACAAAGTAAAATAATACATAAATGAATGAATGCCTCTTACCATGCAAGAATAGTGAATACTCAGTTGGTGTTAGGCAACATTAAACAATATATTTAATATTATATTCATTATCGTTAATGTTATTTTGACATTGATCCACTACTTAGACTTCTTAAAGCAAGTATATAAAATATAATAATCTAACCTAAAAAAAGCTAATAGATACATAAAAAACTAGAAATATGTTTCTAATTTATAACCTATGACTGATAAATGATGAATATTAAGATCTGAAAAATTCTCATGAATCAACAATAAGAAAAAAATGTAGATCCTAATGAAAAATGGGAAAAGGACATGGGCAGATAATCTGCAAAGAAATATAAGTGGCCTTAAGCATAAATTTTTATTTTTAATGAAAATCCCCATGGGTAGCTATTGTGCTGAAAGATGGGAACCTTTATTTACTGCTAGTGCCACTGCAAAATGACAGCAACAATAATAATAGGTTGCTGGACTCCTTATTATCTAAGCCAATGCCATCTGGAAGGTTCTGGATTGCCATTCATTGCCTGTCCCAAAGTATGATGCCAGGAACATCATAGTGTTCCAGACACCCTCTGACTAGCACAGCGGCTTGTTGGCTTGAGCTGCTACTGAGATTAACATAAGATCCTAAGGTCCTACTGGTCGGTGGCCAGACCATGGACTCTTTGAATTGGAAAAACTCTACTAGCAAAAAAAAATGTTTACAGAGTTCTCATCACAAAGAATTGTCTGGTACTGATGGAAAGATCAAATTTTTAAAAAGACACAAAAGATTATGATGGCTAGTCTTAGGGACTCCCTTCAAAAATGAAATTACAAATCTCTTTTTGAATCCACTTTCAGAAGATCCTATCAAATTTATGGAGGAGTTAGAAAGATTATTTGGCCATTCAGAAACCCTACTCACAGGTACCTTGATTGGCTGCTAAGGTCTATTCTTCCTATCCTTGATTATACTATAGTTATCAGACAAGCAAAATGGCCCCTTGGGGAAAACCTCATTTCATGGAGGAAACAGATGACCAGAATTTATCCTAGGCCCTTATAGAAATGATCAGCTGAAGGATGATAAAATCAATAGTAGAGGTTTCCTCCCCTAAGGTGAATTAGTCCAAAGCTGAATTGCACTCAAAAAGAAGGTCTTTGTTGAATGATTTATATAGACATTTTTAAAGTCATACTGCATCAAACCCTGAAGTTCTTGAGCATAGAAATATTTTGATTTACATCTTAGTTAGAAATCTCTCTGATATAAAGAAGTAAATTAAAGAAAATGTAGTTAGATGAATGAATCAGCCTTTTGATATCACTGAAGCTACAATTCAACTTTTTGAGAAACATCAAACAACTGTCTTTGTCTTGCAAATATGTATGAAACCAGAAATTCAGTTCTAGAAGCAATTCAAAATCTACCTATCCTTTTGACCAATTCCCAAACCTTTCTTATTCATCTCAAAGTGTTTGCAGATACTGTAAAAGATTAGGACATTTAAAACAGAACTGTCTTGCACTTAAGAAAAATAAGGAAAAATTTTAAAGAGTAATTACACTATACCTCTGAAAACAGATAAATATATCTTAAAACTCCTTGGAAAAAAACTTGGATACTTTCTCTGTGCTTCTTGAGATATAAATATTCTACCCCCATCTTCTCTAGGACCTACAAGAGAGCCATTCTTTGAAATGCAAACTGTAAAGAAATGTTTTTCAACAACAACAAAAAAGAGGAGCTGTTGGACTATGGGCAAATATTCCAAAAATATTTATGGAAAAATCTTAAATATCTTCTCTATAATTATTAGTTTAAAAGAAACTTCAGCCCTCTGAGTGGGGAAGTTTATTCCAAACTGCCAGAAACAAAATTTGGATCCAACTGTTACATATAAACTAGTGAGTTTTGTATCTAAATCATGACTAAAATTCTAGAACAATAGCTATAAGGTCTCTGTTGGCATCTGTCTGTATGTTTATTTGTGTCGATGTGTATGTGATATTTTTCTACCTTCAGATGATATTGCCGAAATTAATTTTTAAAAGACGTCTGTTTCGTTGATTTGAAGGACAAGCTCTTGTAAGAAATGGGTATTCCAATACTCTCAGAAAGAGAGAAACTAATCCAAATTTTTTGCAAGTTCACAATATCTGAGATAATCTTCAGTAAATAAAGCTTGTTTAAATTTGTTGATTAATTCAAATGGATAAAAGGCAGGAGATAGATGGGCCCCAGGCTGAGCAGCTGGATTTTGTCCCCTGTGGACAGATATGCCAAAACACCAAGAGTGAGAGAAGAGCTGAGCTCTGCCAAGATAAGAGATTTAAAAAATCACATATTCCTCATTCTCAAGGTCAAGGAGACCTTCCTAACTACACATGTGCAGAAAGGCTCCTTAGAGGTCAAAAGAAAGGGGGTATCACCTCATAGTAAATGATGTCAATCTACCCATAGGTCTCTTCACTAGAATCCATCTTGGCTGAGAAATGCACACACACACACACACACACACACACACACACACACAGGAAGACACTGAGATAAATCAAACATGGACTCAGAACCAGACAAAGCAAGATGATTAGACAAGAAAACCTGGAAGAAATGCCCCATGTGAGTGACTCAAACTCCCATATGGGTGCAACTCTCTCTGAATCTGCCTGTCCACACATATCTTTTTTCCTCCAAATAAACACTTTACTTGTTTCACTGCTTTCCATCTCCTTACGGAAATTCACTTCTATAAAGCCAAATGGGCCAGGGCTGTGTCATTGGTCAATAGTCTAGTGGCTAGGATTTGGTGCTCCTAGCCACAACCTGACTTCAATTCTCTGACTGAGGAACTGAAATTCTGCTTCAAGCCACTACAGGCTGAGGCCACTTGAGATTAGATACATATTCAGAGGTATCAGCATCACATATAATGCAGACACACAACTTTTATTCTGAGTTTACTAGCCATAAGTTCATGTTAGCTCTGTTACAAAATCTATCAGGAAAAGAAAGAAAATAGCTCAAGATGATAGCTGACTTTGTCTAATGTCCCATGAAGTTTTTTATGGGTAGTCTAAAGCTGTGGTTTTTCCAGTAGTCATGTATGGATGTGAGAGTTGGACCATAAAGAAAGCTGAGCATCAAAGAATTGATGCTTTTGAACTGTGGTGTTGGAGAAGAATCTTGAGCATCCCCTGGACTGCAAGGAGATCCAACTAGTCAATCCTAAAGGAAATCAGTCCTGAATATTCATTGGAAGGACTGACGCTGAAGCTGAAGCTCCAATAGTTTGGCCACCTGATGCAAAGAACTAAGTCATTGGAAAAGACCCTGATGCTGGGAAAGATTGAAGGTAGGAGAAGGGGATGACAGAGAATGAGATGGTTGGATGGCATCACCGATTCAATGGACATGAGTTTGAACAAGCTCCAGGAGTTGGTGATGGACAGGGAGGCCTGGCGTGCTGCAGTCCATGGGGTCACAAAGAGTTGGATGCAACTGAGAGACTGAACTGAACTGACTGAGACATAATTGTTAAGAACAGTGATTTAGCTACATATAAGTGGGATAAGAATTTTTAGGTGAACTTTTCAGCAATAATTATGTTTTATGGTATGCTTACTTAAAAATAGTTTCCCAAGTCTTTTGGTAATTTCCATCACCCAAAACTGTTGATTTTGCTAAGTTCAGTTAAATGACAGCACTTATACATGGAATCTAAAAAACGCAAAAACCACCATCTATGGCAAAACCCACCACAATATTGTGAAGTAATTGGCCTCCAATTAAAAAAAAAACCAGAGACTTAAATGGTGGTTACCAGGGGTGGGGATGTAAAAGTGACAGTGTTGAAGGTTACCAACTTGCAATGAGTAGTTAACAAGTTATAAAGATCTAATGAATAGTATGATGAATATAGACAGTACTATTGTACTATAATTATATAATGTGATAAATATTACTTCAATGATAATTATTTTGCAATGTATAAATGTATCAAAGTAACAAGCTTAAATTTACAAACTGTAACATGCCACATTTATAAAACAGAATTTAGTGTTTAGTATATTCTAGGTAATATTATAAGCATATTACATTTACTCATTTAATTCTCACAGTGAAAGCTTTATGAAGTAGATCTTTTAGTTTCTATTTTACAGATGGAAAAAACAGGTACAAGAGATTAAGTATAACCTTGCTGGAACATTTTTTTTTTTTTTTTTGGCTGTGCAGTTTGTGAGATCTTAGTTCTCTAACCAGGTATCGAACCTGTGCCCTCGTCAGTGAAAGCTCAGAGTCCTAAACACCAGACCTCCAGGGAATTCCTGAAATGTGAAATTCTTGACAGTGGTCTATCAAGAGCCTTAAGATATGTGTCTGCTTTGATTCAGTCTATCAGAAGCCATTATACATTGCCCAGATCCCCTTCAGGTCTTATTTCTCCAGCCATTCCCAGGTGATGGCCCTGAACAGCCCTCTCTAGATATTTCCCTCAGCTGGAGACATCTGCCTCTCCGATGTATGACTTTGGACCAAACTTCCGCATGTTAATCTCTGTCTTAGAGTTTGTTTCCTAGAGAACACACACTGAAATACCTAGTAATCTAATACCCAAGGATATCAACTAAATAAAATTCAACTATGAACATGAATAATTATATGTGGGCCCTAGTGGATACTAAAACCACCAGAGAATGGAGCCTAGGTCTCTGAATAAATACATGTAAATTTCACCCACCAGTTTCACCTTGGAGATGTAGAGGGCTGGAAAAAGTGTTGCTCCAATTCTTTCAACAACAACAAGGAAGGTGAACAAACTACAAATTAATGTTTTCTAATTAAACACATGAGATGACTAAGGTTACAGGGCAAACGACTACCTGAATCTAGAGATAGATGGATGGCTGCGAAGAAAAACAGGATGCTAGTACTAACCTGGCACAGAGGCTACCATACAAGCCAGGAAGAAGATTTAGCCACATTTTAAAAAAAATCAAATTACTACAGGCTGAATGTGGACTAGTATGAGAGTATGAGGTCCCTGATGGCTGCAGACATAGAAAATTTCACACTTCCTAATAGTATTTTTCCTATTGGAATCCCATAGGTGCTCACTAGGAAGGTGGAGGGAATCCTGAGAAAGCTTCACCCTCCTCTTTGTGCTGCTGACTAGCGGAGAGGAGAAGCAGGCAGTGCTGAAACTTCACTCAGATTCCATTCCTATCTCCTGTAAGAAACAGAAACAACCTGCAGTGACAAGGGAAACAAAAACTGTAGCCTGATGGCACCAATAGAAACCAAATTTCAGCTAGGAACAACTAAAAAGAGGACAAAAACTTCCCCTGGGATGAGACAAGAATGTGGGATTGGCCCAGCATTATGTCTGAAAGAGGAGCAGGAATACTTCTGAAGGCCACATTCCCAACTCAGGTTCATAGCATCTGCCTAAGATTGGGGCTTACTCAGAATATTGGAGAATAGCCCCCTCCCTCCTCAATACCACCACCACCATGCTAACAAGTGTCAAGTAAAAATAACAAGGAAATAGAGTTGGACGAGAAGCACAAGAAAGATTCTCTTTGGGGAGCATGACAAGGAGAAGACCCAAAGCCAAGTGTAAAGCAAACTTCAAATCCAGCCCATCTCCTGATTGTGTTACTACAAATTTTCACACCAAAGGCATAGCAAAAGGAATGGCATGCTCCCCTCCAAGCATTAAAAAATATATACCTTAGAATCTACTGTCTGATATAGCATGCCCAGCTTTCCACAAAAAATTTCAGAGGCATACAGACGAAAGCTGGAGTAGCTACATTAATTACAACAAAAGTAAACCTTATAACAAGAAATATTATCAGGGATAAAAAGGGATATTACATAATGATAAAAATAATAATAATTCTAAATGTTTATGTGCCTAACAGGAGAAATTCAAAATATATAAAGGGAAAGAAATGTTAGTCCTGAAAAGACAAATAGACAAATCCACAATTCTAGTTGGAATATATTGGTTAATATTTTACCTATAAAATACCAGTAAATATTTAGATGAGTTGAGCAACACTAGTAACCAACTTGACCTAGTAGACATTTATCAGATCAGATCAGTTCAGTTGCTCAGTCCTGTCCGACTCTTTGCAACCCCATGAATCGCAGCACGCCAGGCCTCCCTGTCCATCACCAACTCCCAGAGTTCACTCAGACTCACGTCCATCAAGTCGGTGATGCCATCCAGCCATCTCATCCTCTGTCGTCCCCTTCTCCTCCTGCCCCCAATCCCTCCCAGCATCAGAGTCTTTTCCAATGAGTCAACTCTTCGCATGAGGTGGCCAAAGTCCTGGAGTTTCAGCTTTAGCATCATTCCCTCCAAAGAAATCCCAGGGCTGATCTCCTTCAGAATGCACTGGTTGGATCTCCTTGCAGTCCAAGGGACTCTCAAGAGTCTTCTCCAACACCACAGTTCAAAAGCATCAATTCTTCAGTGCTTAGCCTTCTTCACAGTCCAACTCTCACATCCATACATGACCACAGGAAAAACCATAGCCTTGACTAGACGAACCTTTGTTGGCAAAGTAATGTCTCTGCTTTTGAATATGCTATCTAGGTTGGTCATAACTTTCCTTCCAAGGAGTAAGCGTCTTTTAATTTCATAGCTGCAGTCACCATCTGTAGTGATTTTGGAGCCCAGAAAAATAAAGTCTGACACTGTTTCCCCATCTATTTCCCATGAAGTGGTGGGACCGGATGCCATAATCTTCGTTTTCTGAATGTTGAGCTTTAAGCCAACTGCTGCACTCAATATGCCAGCAAATTTGGAAAACTCAGCAGTGGCCACAGGACTGGAAAAGGTCAGTTTTCATTCCAATCCCAAAGAAAGGCAATGCCAAAGAATGCTCAAGCTACCACACAATTGCACTCATCTCACGCTAGTAAAGTAATGCTCAAAATTCTCCAAGCCAGGCTTCAGCAATATGTGAACCGTGAACTTCCTGATGTTCAAACTGGTTTTAGAAAAGGCAGAGGAACCAGAGATCAAATTGCCAACATCCGCTGGATCATGGAAAAAGCAAGAGAGTTCCAGAAAAACATCTATTTCTGCTTTATTGACTATGCCAACGCCTTTGACTGTGTGGATCACAATAAACTGTGGAAAATTCTGAAAGAGATGGGAATACCAGAATACCTGATCTGCCTCTTGAGAAATTTGTATGCAGGTCAGGAAGCAACAGTTAGAACTGAACATGAAACAACAGACTGGTTCCAAATAGGAAAAGGAGTTCATCAAGGCTGTATATTGTCACCCTGTTTATTTAACTTCTATGCAGAGTACATCATGAGAAACGCTGGACTGGAAGAAACACAAGCTGGAATCAAGATTGCCGGGAGAAATCTCAATAACCTCACATATGCAGATGACACCACCCTTATGGCAGAAAGTGAAGAGGACCTAAAAAGCCTCTTGATGAAAGTGAAAGTTGACATTTATAGAGTGCTCTAAATAAACAACAGCTGAATACACATTCTTCCTAAGTACACATGGAAAATTTACCAAGATAGACCACATTCTGGACCATAAAACAAACCTTGTAAAATTTAAAATAGAAGTCCTACAAAGTATGTTCTTGGACCACACCAGAATTTAACTAGAAATCAATAATGGAATGTTATTTATAAAATCATCAAATATTTGAAAAGTAAACAACGTACTTCCAAGTAAGTTATGAGTCAAAAGGAAGTCTCAGTGGAAGTTGAAAACATTTTGACTTAAATGAAAATGAAAATACAACGTATGAAAATTTGTCTGATTCTAAGGTTCAGGTGGGAAATAATCCTGGAGCACCTTGTGATGATAACAGAAAGCAAGGGAGTTTATGAATTAATAAATAAATAAAAGTAAATAAGAAATAATTTAAGTGGAAGTATATCAAAAGGGCACAAGAGACAACCTGAAAGAGCTCTTAGTGCCCAAAGCTGCAACAGTTTGAACAACAAAATGTAAATTTTGCATTATAAACCCAAAGAACAAATAAACATTCATGATTTCATATTGATATAAATGATTGAATAAATAAATAAATGGGGAGATGGAAAAATGTGTTATAATCCCAAATAATACATGTAGAATTAATGAGAGAAATAGAAAGTTGGCATTAGAACAACACAGTAATAATTTCTAAAGGCAGTCTCCTGATGAATGCAAAAATTAGCGGGAAAAACTTTTAAGGAGAAACAAAATATTTGCATAGCTTCAAAGTGCATGTGTGCATACTCAGTCTCATCCCACTCTTTGCAACCCCTTGGACTATAGTCTGCCAGGCTCCTCTGTCCATGGGATTTCCCAGGCAAGAATACTGGAGTGGGTTGTCATTTCCTTCTTCAGTGGACCTTCCTGACTCAGGGATCGAACCCTTGCCTCCTGCATTGGCAGGTGGATTCTTTACCACTGAGCCACTAGGGAAGCCCAGCTTCAAAGTATCTTACCCTAAATATTCAGTAATTATTGTGGTAGTTTTAACATATGTCCACAATTCCTTTCTGCTTCTTCCTCTAGAAAGTGGAGCTTAATTCTTTTCCCCTTGAACATGGGCTGCATTTAATGACTTGCTTGCAAAGAATAGTATATGGAAAAAGCAATAACTTTATAATGGAGAAAACTTGCAGACATTGCCTTAACCAAGGTGATGAAGGCAGACATAATCAGTGATAAGTCATGTGGATATCAAATATTCCCTGATATGATGTAATGAGAAGTTATTCTCCAAATTCCATAACCCTAGTCTAATCACAAGAATACCTCAGACAAACTCAAATTGCTGGATATTCTACAATCCATCTGTCTTCAAAAGTGCCAAAATTGGGTGGTGGTGAGGGGAGAGGGATAAATTAGGAGTTTGGGATTAACATATACACACTACTATATATAACAGAGATAATTAAAAAGGACCTACTGTATAGTGCAGGGAACTTTGCTCAATATTTTGCAATAACCTATAAGGGAAAAGAATCTGAAAAAAAAAACAGTCATATATATGTATGTAAAAAATATGAAGTTTTTGTCTAGTTAAAAAAAATTGTAATTGAAGTAAAACTGTCACGTGATCATGTATGTAGCAAATGTGATGAAGCCTATACCTTTGTGAGTGATCCCCAGCCAAACCACGCTGAGTTCAGCCCCATTAGCTGCTGACGTTCCTTCCTGTTTCCAGGCATCTGTATAACAGGCACCAGTGGGACTTTCTTCTGCTAACACTACTGGCCACAGGACTGCCATAAGAATAGGGTTGGGGTATTTGGAGGATCCACAAACTCTACAGCACCTAGTAGATGTTGCTCTCTGCGGGTATGTGAGGTTTCTATCCCCTTCCAGAGTTGGGACCAATATCCTAGAATTTCTCTCTCCTTGTATCTTTATCACAGTACCCAAGCATCCAGAGTCACAGACACAAGTAATTCAAATAGTAGCCATGCTTCGGAGAGATGCCCGCCTAACTTTGCAAAATGGCATTTTATGTTCCCCAACTTACACTCTACTCTAGCTTCTCTGGTTGCTCAGATGATAAAGAATCTGCCCTGCAATGTGGGAGACCCGGGTTTGATCCCAGGGTTTGGAAAATCCCCTGGAGAAGGGGATGGATACCCACTCCAATATTCTTGCCTGGAGAATCCCATGGACAGAGGAGCCTGGCAGGCTACAGTCCATGGGGTGGCAAAGAGTCAGACATGGCTGAGCAACTAACACTTTTCACTTTCTTCACTTTTCTGCTACCTTGTCTGTCCACCTGCCCCTAAGCTGGCAATGAAGTGAACCATCATGCATCCTTCTAACTTCTAACCACAGCTCTTCTTCCAACATTCTAACTTGAACTTCTGCCTCTAGCTGGACATCAGTGGCCAGTGATCGGCCCACAGAGAGGCCAACTGCTATGCAGACATGCATCCCCATCTTTGCCACAGTATACCATGTGCAGCCCCTCCAACAAGCACATCAGACCAGCTGGCTTTGGGAGTCTCTGTACTCACATGACAGTCCACAAGCATCTATATGCCACCCCTCCCCAAACAGATATGAGTGACCAACTCAGGATTTCCCCCTTGCTATTGCTATGTCACTTCAGTCGTGTCTGACTCTGTGTGACCCCATAGATGGCAACCCACCAGGCTTCCCTATCCCTGGGATTCTCCAGGCAAGAACACTGGAGTGGGTTGCCATTTCCTTCTCCAACGCATAAAAGTGAAAAGTGAAAGTGAAGTCGCTCAGTCACGTCTGACCCTCAGTGATCCCATGGACTAAAGCCTTCCAGGCTCCATCCATGGGATTTTCCCAGCAAGAGTACTGGAGTGGGGTGCCATTGCCTTCTCTGTTTCCTCCTTAGATGTACCTTTTTCAAAGCCCATGTCTTCTGTCTCCTTGGCTGGCTTGCCAACATTTGCTTTTACAACCTAGCTCCTGCAAGGCAAAGAGGGACCAAAGAAGGAGGCAGATCACTTTAGATCAGCAGGTGGCAGCTTTAATAAGCAAGGGAATTTACCCAGGAGGCTTCTCTTGAGCAGCCGCAAACCAAGGAGATCTCTGCACTTGCCTGCCAGAATCTTAAAGTTTATACAGAGCTCTTAAAGGGGATTTGGGCTTCCCAGGTGGCACAGTGGTAAAGAATCCGTCTGCCAACACAGGAGATGCAGGAGATGTGGGTTCGATCCCTCGGTTGGGAAGATCCCCCGAAGGAGGAAATGACAAGTCACCCCAGTATTCTTGCCTGGAAAATTCCATGGACAGAGGAGCCTGGTGGGCTACAGTCCATGGGGTCGCAAATTGGACAGGACTGAGCACACATCCAGGTGCTTAATGGGATTCAGTCCCACGTATATCGTCCAGATGGTCTCAACACCACATCACTATCTTAAAGCTGGTTCCTAGAGGCAGATTCTAGTGCTTGGAAGGCAAGCAGAATGCATGACCTGGTCAAGCTCATGGGTCAGCTGGCAGTCACGTCCTCTGTGTGACCTCTTCCAACAACTATTGATACATGAAACAGCAGGGATGAATCATAAAATAATTAGGCTGAGTTCAAGAAGCCAAATAAAGAGGAATAGGAAGGAAAAATGACAGAAGGTCATGAAGAAATTTTTGAGGGTGATGGATATGTGCATTTCTTGACAATTCCATGGGGGAGGGGTGTGTGTGTATGTATCTATATAAATATATATCTCAGATGTACCAAATTGTACACTTCAGACGTGTGTAGTTTATTGAATATTGAATATTCCTCATTAGAGATATTTTTTAGATATGGAAAGGCCAATTTTTCACCAAATAACTGCCCCAAATAACTACTATTGTGTAGTATTTTTTTTTTAAAGTACCAAGATCATGAAAAACAAGTCAAGACTAAGAAATTGTCACAGATTGGAGGAGACTAAAGAGACATGACAACTAAATGCAATGTGGTGTTCTGGGTTGGACACTGGGACAGGAAAAGGATATAAATGCACAAACTGGTGAAATTTGATTAAAATTTGTAGTTTAGTTAATAGAGCTACACTGATGATAATTCTATAGCTTTAATTAATGCACTATGATTATAAACCCTGTTAATATTAGGAAAAACTGAAGAAGGCTACCTGAGAACTCTCTGCTCAACCTTTGCCATTCCTCCATTGGCTTAAAATTCTTTTAAAATAAAAGGTTTTCAAAGTAATCCATATTCTAAGTACACCCACACTGGACCTGTATGTAAGAAATTAAATTCTATTGTGTCAAGCCTTTTAAACTTTGAGAGTTTTTCTTAATTGAAACTAGTGTCATCTTAATACACTGCTGATAATGAGTATTAAGGCACATCTTTTCAAATTAATTCTATTCCATGAACATATAGTTGGCCACTCAATCAAGAAAAGATTGCATATTTGTTGTAAGTTGTCATAAGAGAGCCAGAAAAAGTTGACCAGCTGTTCTCCTTTTTATAATTAGTTCTCCAAAATTAAACTCTAAGTTATTCTCTACTTTTTTCAATTATTTTAATCTTTACAACTATATTGTAAGTATAAGAAGATCATTAAGATGAGAAGTACTAGACAAGTCTGAAAGCTAAATCCGAGCAGGACTTTGAATGACAGGTGACAGATCTAATATAATAAATTCAGATGCCTTTGGGGCCAGGGAAGTAATGTGCCTGCTTGACTTGAGTTTGAGTAGGTAGCAGGGAGTAGTAGGGCCTACCAGGAACTGAAGAATGCATGTCCATATATATATATATATATATATATATATATAGTGCTAAAAGGCAAGAAGTCTGCCATTAAAATGGCCTAAGGGTGAGAGACTGTGACCACCAATAGAGATAAAAATGGAGAGGATACCAGAACACCTTTCAAGTATGAGGAACCTCCAGATGAAAGGTAGGTATAAGGAGAGCAGGTTCAGAGGATGATGGAAATCCAGCTTGGACTTTTAAGGAGAGAAGGTAGCATGCCTAGGGCATCAGACTCAGAAGGGATTTGGTGCTCCTGTAATTGGGTAGTATGCAGTGTGACTTTTCATTGCCCAGGGGTTCATAGAACCCTCCCAAGGCCTGAGGAGAGGAATCCCACACTCATCTCCCAAATCCATTTTTTTTTTTTTTTTGTATGGTAGTTCCCTGTGAGAGGTCATTTGAATAAATAGCTCTGTGGCAAAAAAAGGTTTGAAAAACACTGATTTAAGATTCCCTAAGTCTTTTCATCTGTGATAAGGAGGCCCAAGGAGTGACTTGTTCAAGGTTCCAAACTTATGTAGGTTTCCTTAGCCTTGACCTGCAAATCTGGCCCCAAGCCAGTGCTCTTTCTACTATTACAGGTCCAGATAGACTTGGAACAAATATGCTTCTTGGGAGGACTTTTATTTTACTATTCCTTGCTCTCTGAGTTCCACGGCAGGTGTTGATCAAGAATTTAGGAAGGAAGGTAAGACTTTGAATTAGTTTCATTTATTTCTTAGGCGAATGAAACATCTGAAAGCAGGTTTTAATAAATAGTAAAGAACAGTGGACATTTGCAGGACTGGCAATAACAACAATAGTATCAATAATAAGTTAAATTTACTGAATACTTGTTATGTGTTCAGCACTATCTCAAGTAGCTTATATTTTTTGTTTAATGCTCACAACAACCCTTCTAGGTAACAAGTGTTCAGTTCAGTTCAGTTCAGTCGCTCAGTCATGTCCAACTCTTTGTGACCCCATGAACTGCAGCATGCCAGGCCTCCCTGTCCATCACCAACTCCCAGAGTGCATCCAAATTCATGTCCATTGTGTCGGTGATGCCATGCAACCATCTCATCCTCTGTCATCCCCTTCTCCTCCTGCCCTCAATCTTTCCCAGAAAGTGTTATCCCCATTTAATAGTAAGGAAATAACACCTAATTAGGAGTTTCTCTGGTGGCTCAGACTGTAAAGAATCCTCCTGCAATGTGACAGACCTGGGTTTGATCCCTGGGTTGGGAACATCCCCTGGAGGAGGGCATGGCAACCCATTCCAGTATTCTTGCCTGGAGAGTCCTATGGACAGAGGAGGCTGGTGGGCTTTAGTCCAGAGGGTCACAAAGAGTCAGACATGACTGAGCGACTAAGCACACAACACCTAATTAGAGAAGTTAAGAAATTTTCCCCAAGTCAAATTATATTATTATTAATTATAGAATTATTAATATATTGTTGGAATTTGTTTGAAAGAAGCTCAGGGCCTGGATAAGCCTATTCCCCTTCACTGTTTTGTCCAGAGCTGTATCTACTGCTGTGAGAATATTAGCCTTCTGTTAATGGGGCAGTTGCTCCCAGCCACCCCTCAGACACTCTCCTCCAGATAGCCTTTGGAAAATGGGCTCTTCTTGATTCCAATAAAAAGGGCTTAGCAGATATAGGTGCAAACGTTCCTATAGAGATAGCATGTCAATGTCAAGGCAATAAAGCCACAAGAACACCAGGAAAGAGGGAACCCAGCTGTAGTTTGCCCTCATCAAATGACTCAGATAGTTTTCAGATGTGGTGGGTGGGATGAAACTCAAAGCTTGTTGAACTTCAAACATTTCCCCCTCTGTTTAACACATCCTGTGTGTTCTCCAGTGGAAATGCAATCCCTTATAATTCCGAGATTCAACACAGTTGTTGCTTTTAAGTATATTTGAAATCCCAGAGGCCCCTTGGGCAAATCCTTTTAAGTGAGAAAGCTACATTTTACTGAGTCAGATAACTCAATTTTGAGTTCCAAGAAGCTTGGGATGTGATTTGAAACTTCCAACCATTAAAGTATGAGATGGTGTGAAAGGTGGAAAAGTGCATCTCATCTTCGTCTGACACCAGAAGCTGGGAACGCCCCTCACCCACCTATCATTTCAATGTATATGAAGCAAGAAAGGCCAATTCCCACACAGTCAGGGTGGGAGACTTAGTTCCTGCTTCTTTTGTCTCATCCACTAGAGAAGGAAGTAGTAGGATTAGCACTCCTGGATCTAGATTGCAGCTTGATAGTGTCTGGACTACAACATCCTATGGTACACAGGTAGGGATTACTGTTTGAGGTGGAATCCAATTTCTGCCACTTTCAAACTGTGTGACTTCAAGAGTCACTGAACTCTCTGTGCTTCAGCTTTCTCACATCTAAAATGAGGATAATAGTAGCTTCCACCTCATTAGGTTGTTGAGAAACTTCTATGAGTTAATCACATAATGTGCACAGGCCCATGCCTGGCACATTGTAGGAACTCAATAAAGGTTAATGATATTAAAGCTATAATAATCATTTCTAAGAGGTTCTGGGGAAACAAAGGAATCCTAAGGCTCTAGAGCTCTGGCCATGATTTTGTCTCTCAGCAGCTCTCTAAATCATGGGGGCTAGTTTACAATGAGATTAAGAGGTCGTTTGGGAGTGGTCTGATACATTATGACTATTGGTGTGGTCTCAAACTTGTTCTGACAGAATGACTATGGTCTCCTGGTACTATTTCAGGCCCTATATATGAACACTAAAGGAAGAAATGCTATAACATAAAGTGTCACTGTAACTCAAACCACATGGTAAGTATGGGTAGAATGCTAGCTGATGGTTGAGCAAGATGGCGACACAACTCAGGTAATGCTAATGGAAGTTGCATCTGAGGGAGATATAGATTCTGAATGGGAAGATCTCCTGGAGGGGGGCATGGCAACCCACTCCAATATTCTTGCATGGAGAATCCCTAGGACAGAGGAGCCTGGCAGGCTACAGTCCATAGCATCACAAAGAATCAAACATGACTGAAGCACCTTAACATGCATGCATGCATAGATTCTGAATATGGGTCATTGGCTGAGGTGTTAACTAATTCTGGGGGCAGGAGGAGTCCTGTATTGCAGGGTTCCCAGCCTCTGGGATCTAACAACTAATGATCTGAGCTAAATCTAATATAATAATAATAATAATAATAGAAATAAAGTACACAATAAATGTAATGTGCCTGAATCATCCCAAAACCATTTCCCCACCCTTGGCCTGTTCTGTGGAAAAAACTGTCTTCCACAAAATCAGTTTCTGGTGCCAAACTGTTTAGGGACCACTGCTGTAGTGGATTTCTGTTCAATGAAAAGAAGTAAAAAAATATTCAATGAACACCTTCTAAACACCTACACTGCACTTGGTATGTTGTAAGATGGTTATTTCCACAAATATTAACTGAACACCTACTATGTACCAGCATACTTCAAGGCCCTAGGTATACAACAGTGGATAATTTAGATCAAAATCCCTACCCAAATGGCAGTTATATTTCAGTAGACTAGGCAAACTATCAATAAGATAAATAATTAAAATATCTAGTATTGTTACTCATGGACAGTAGTAAGTGCTGAGGTGAAAAATAAAGCAGGTAATGGAGATGTGTGTTTGTGTGTGTGTGTGTGTGTGTGTGTGTGTGTGCTCAGTCATGTCTGACTCTTTACAACTCATGGACTGTAGCCTGCCTGGCTTTTCTGTCCATGGAGTTTTCCGGGCAAGAAGACTGGAGTGGCTTGCCATTTCCTTCTCCAGGAGATCTTCCTGATCCATGGATCAAACCCGCATCTCTTGTGTCTCCTGCATTCACAGGTGGATTCTTTACCTCTGTGCCACCTGGGAAGCCCCTAGGTAATGGAGATATACACCCGTGGCAGGTTCATGTTGATGTATGGCAAAACCAATACAATATTGTAAAGTAATTAGCCTCTAATTAAAATAAATAAATTTAAGTTTAAAAAGAAATTAAAAAATAAAATTAAAAAAAAAAAACAAAGATGGAGTGATGATTGCATTTTAGATAGACCTGAAGGAGCTGAGGGAGTATGCCATATGAATACTCAGAGAAGGAGCATTCTATGCAGAGGAAAGAACAGATGCAAAAGCTCTAATGCAGAAGTGTGCATAGAATGGTCAGAAAATGACAAGAAAGCTTCAGGGTCTTTGAGTGGTAGGAGATGAGGTTAGAGATTTGGTAACTGACTAGATCTTGTAAGGCCTGCTAGATTATTGTAAGGACTTTTAACTTTTACACAGTGTGAGCTAGGAAGTCACTGTAGGGTTATAAGCAAAGAAATGATATGTTCAGCCTATGCTTGGTAGGATTACTTTGGCTACCATGTTTAGAAACAAGGATAGAAGTAACAAGGCTGTTGAAGCAATCTAAGTGCAAAATAACAGTTGCTTGGGCTAGAGGTATAAATGGCAGATATATTTGAAAGAAGATCCATCAGGATTTTCCGATGAACTTGACATGCAGTGTGAAAAAGAGGAGTCAAGGATGCCTTTAAGGTTTCTGGCCTGAATGACTAGAAAATTTCAACTGTCATAAACTGACTTTGATGATGGAAGGGAGACTTCAGTAGGAAGAGATTAGGAGAAAAAGATCAGAAGCTCAGTTAATTTGCATGGAGATGTCAGGCAGATGGATACATCTGAAGTTCAAGAGAAGTTCTGAGATAGAGATTCAAGGTAGAGACTCATAGAAAATTATGAGATTGAATGAGACTATCAAGGCAGTGAGCATATCCAGAAAGGAAAAGTTCAATGATTAAGCCCTGTGGCTTCAATTAGACGTCAGTGGGAGGAGGAGGAAGTAGCAAAAGGATGGGGAAGAAGCATCTAATAAAGTAAGAAGCAAGCAGGAGAGTGTGGTGTCCTGGAAACCAAGTGAAGAAAGTGTGTCAACAGGAAGAGAGCACTCGACGGGGTAAAATGCTGCTCATCTATCAAGTAAATGCAGAGTCAGAATGGACCACTGGAGAATTCCATGGACCACTGGAGAATTCCATGGACTGTATAGTCCATGGGGTTGCAAAGAGTTGGACACGACTGAGGGACTTTTACTTTCACTTTCATGAGCTTCCTTAGTGGCTCAGTGGTAAAGAATCTGCCTGCAATGCAGGAAACCCAAGTTCCATCCCTGGGTCAGGAAGATCCCCTGGAGGAGGGCATGGCAACCCACTCCAGTATTCTTGCCTGGAGAATCCCACAGACAGAGGAGCCGGGCCGGGTGCAGTCCATGGGGTCGCCAAGAGTCAGACAGGACTGAAGTGACTAAACCACAATAACAAAGGAAGAATGATCTGGAAGAGATCATGAGGAGGAAGGATGACACCATCTCACATCTAGACTCAGTGATATGAAGGATCTGGGAGAGAAAACAGCCATCACCTGAGGAGGCTTCAAGGAATTAGTGACCTCTGAGTAGAGCTAAGTTTCAGTTGGAGCAAGAAAATGAGGGGTCAATCTAGGAAGTGTGAGGGGATATGGGGAATTTGCCTGGTGATTGGTCCAGTACTTTCAGGAGATGGGGCAGAGGGAGAGGAGATGGAGTCTAGAGCAACAAAATTATATACCACGGGATGTGGGGTGGGGGGACTGAAGCTCTTGATTTATGCTGGTGACTGACATGAGCAGGAATATAAAACTCTATGGCCCAAAGCAGATAGTACTTGTAAGGTCAGGCATTTGAAAGGAGTATTGGGAGAATACGAAATTTGGAAGCAATATCTTGACTCTTACGGTGGAGGATGGAGCCTGCACAAACAAAACCTTGCTCCCAGCATGTGGGGCTTCCTCTCTCTGATGTAACTGAGGGACTAAAGGAGAGGTGATCTTACATTGAATTCACAGGAAACTCTTGACCCCTGGTGATGGTTGCTTGCTCAGCCAATACAAGAGCTGCATATATTTCCCAACTTCAGCGGGTGAGGGGTTACCACTACAATGGGCACACTAGGCAGTCACTTATGCCCAATCTTCATTCTCAGCCTTCTGACAAAAAGCCAATGTAGAACCATTCCCTCGATCATTGGATTTATTCATTTAATAGGAATATTCTCTCTGGTCGTTCTCTGCCAGCTTTGTTCCAAACTTGTCCAAATGTATTTTCATGTGGTTGAAAGGGTTTAAACCCTCTGACATTTCAATCTGGAGATATGGCTGAATGAACTTCCATAGTATTTGGCACAGACGTGTTGCTTAATTCTTATCTGACTCTGATCACCAAGCAGGAACGTAAGAAGTGGCAGGTACTTACTCCCTAAGGAGATACAGAAAGCTAATGTTTGCTCATGATTACAGGGCACTGTGGATGCAGGGCTTCCTAGGCGGTGTTGGTGATAAAGAACCCGCCTGCTAATGCAGGAAATGAAAGAGATGCAGGTTCGATACCTGGGTCGGGGAGATCTGGAGGAGAGCATGGCATCCCACTCCAGTACTCTTGCCTGGAGAATCCCATGGACAAAGGAGCCTGGAGGCCTGTAGTCCATAGGGTCACAAAGAGTCAGACACGACTGAAGTGACTACCATGCAAGCACATACATGGATGCAAAGATGTTCTGAGTTCAGTGGCAAATAGTGGGTATTACTTTGCCTGAAAATTAGTAGAAATTAAGAATTTTGAGAGGTCTAAAGTCTTCAGGACACCAACACAACTTTTTTATTTTCCCCGAGATGTTCAAAAGTGCTTTACAGCTGACTCTCGGTCTTTAAGCTTCGACCCTATTATCAGAATACTGCTAACAGAATACCAAAACATAAAGTAACCTACTAAGATTATACTGGAGAACTTTCATGTATCTAGCACTTAGTAATTTAGAGTTTAAATACCTGAAGTATATTGTTTGGTAATAAGTGTAATATATACTAATCTTCATTTTACAGATGAGTAAATTTTTTCTCTGTAACTCCTCAGATGGGACTTCCTTCCACTAAACTATACCATTTTTTCACTCATCCATTCATTTATTCAATATGGCTTCATTTAGCCTAATAAGCAGAAAAGGCAATGGCACCCCACTCCAGTGCTCTTGCCTGGAAAATCCCATGGATGGAGGAGCCTGGTGGGCTGCAGTCCATGGGGTCGTTAAGAGTCGGACACGACTGAGTGACTTCACTTTCACTTTTCACTTTCATGCATTGGAGAAGGAAATGGCAACCCACTCCAGTGTTCTTGCCTGGAGAATCCCAGGGTTGGGGGAGCCTGGTGGGCAGCCGTCTATGGGGTCACACAGAGTTGGACACGACTAAATCGACTTAACAGCAGCAGCAGCAACAGCAGCCTAATAAGGGCTCATCAATATTTTCATAGTCAATACTTCTGTTTAAGACTTGAACATTTAAACAAATAGCTACTCAATTCCTACTATTTATGATATTGTATTAAGAACTATTATCAGGAAGATACAAAGATGCCTAGAATATGGACTCTGTCCTAAATAAGCTCAAGGTCACATTTACAATGTTTATTCTAAACTTCTCAACTGAAACTCAAGCTGAGATGTATATCAGGTTTTTTTCAGCTTTTTTCAGTGTATCTGTATCAGTTAAAGTAACCCTAAATCCTGCAATAAATAAATCCAAACATATGTAATACTTCCAATGTAACAGAAGTGAATTTCTTGCTATGTTAAGTCCAAAATGGGTGGTCCAATTGGTGGGCAGCAATCCTCCAAGTAGTGATTCAAAGATCCAGGCTTCTTCCATGATGATTGGCACCTCAGCTTGTTGAGCTCATTTGTTTTAAGTCGGTTGAAAGGGAAACCACAGGGAAGGTAGCATGTGAGAGGATATTATGGGACAGATATGAAAGTGACACACAACAGTTCCCAACAAGCTATCAACTAGGACTTAGTCACGTGACCATGCCTAACCTCAAGAGATGTTTGCAAATGTGATCCAGGGGTGTGCTCAGGAAGTCAAGGAAAAGGTTTAATGAATAGCTGCCATTGTTCATGAGGGAGAGAATAGCTTTGGGTATGAGTGGGTTCATCTGGAGCAAGATGGATATAAGTGGGGTAGCAGATATAAGGCAGTGGGCTTCTCCATAGACATCTCAGGTCTCCTGAGAGGAGTGAGCTGTGGTCATCTCCAGGAGCAGGGAAATCTCCTCTTCATGAAGGTGATTCATGTTTGAGAAAGGAATGTGAAAGAATCCTCCAAGACAAAGGAGCGTTCTATAACTTCCAGTTCTTCTTGTCCCTGGTGCATTTGTTCTGCTGTTGATGTGATTTAATCTAATCTTTTGCCCTTCGCCTTTGATACTCTTCTGGTCCCTGAAGGATTTTACTTTCCATTCAGGGATGAAATTTCCAGACTTTCCTTGACTCTTCTGATCCTGGATCACAGATAGTCCTAACTTTCAGATCAACCTCAGCCTATGGGCCTGTGGGACAGACAGAAGTTACTAGGTTGAATTCACACATTTGTTAACAGGCATAGTCAGTTGGCTGATCACACAATAAAGACTTTTCTGTCTCAAGTTCTAACAACTCATGTTGTTAGATGTCTCTAAGAGAGGTACTTCATCTTTCTCTCTAGTTGTTTTTTTTTTCCCCCCTTGGGGAAAAATAGAAATGGCATTTTACACAGCAGAGCTATCTTGAGGGCACATGGTGGTTTTCCAATAAATGCTGTCGACACACTAGCCTTCAGTAAAAAGTGACTCTGAAGCTTTCTGCAAATCCAAAAATATCAGAGAAGGGTTCCTTATTGCTAAGTCTGTGGGTTCTTCCAAGTGTTGGTTGAGGGGAAAAAATAGCTTCTTCATACTGTTTGTTTTGTAATTGGATGTTAAAATTGAAATTTCTGCCGAAACTCTGATAGATACCAGATACCAAAATGAGTTGTGAGATAGAGTTTTCTATAGGATTTGCTGAAAGATATGGCCCCAAACCAATCTTATGAGTTTTGTGACTCACATACACTATGAGCATGAAGGATTTAGGGTTAGAGTTTAGAGCAAGATTTTCTTAGGTATATTTTATTTAAGAAAGATCTATTGAAAAAGCCACAAAGTGTCTTGACCTCAAATCAAGAGAGAGAGGCTTCTAGGAGACCCTTTGGTGGGTTAATATCTGTTGTCTAACATTTGAGGGGGAGACACAGTGGATTAATGTTTATCTTATATGTGCAATGAACAGACTGGCTGTTGTGGTGAGTGGTTACATTGGGATTGACCAATGCTCCTGGAATTTATTGGAGAAAAGGATGCATAATTGTTTGCTGTGAAACGTGTTTGAATTGGTATGTGTGTGTGAGAGAGAGACAGACATAGAATGAACAAGCAGCATAGAATCAATTTAGGAAGTATTCAGGAGGACCTGCTTGGAAGAATGAAAGGATCTTCAGAGAATAAAGCTAACAATGAACCCAAGAGGGCAGCCAGCAACTGAGTAAACAGCAAAGAGATGAGACCAGAGAGAGTCCATCACCTGGGATAAGAGGACTACAGGTGAGAGGTTCGCAGCATTTGGTCAGGGAAAGGACCTCCAAAAACCTCAGAAGAGCATTCAAGAAGAAGAGAGTCAGTGTATCTTGTCAATCAGGCTCATAGAAGAAAGAGCTCATAAGTGTTCCAGTTGCTAAAGGGCTGTCTTTCTCTGTGTACTTCTCCTTCCCTGCACACCAGTGCAGGAGGGGTGAGGAGCCAGCTGAGCAGCTGGGGGAAAAAAAAGAAGCACTGCTTTTTCTTCTCCAGATAAAAACCTGACCATATTTCTCTCCATGCAATCTCTGCTCCAGGCTTCCTATCAGAATCAAGTCATGTTTGGGAGTTCCCCAGTGGCCTACTGGTTAGGATTCCATGATTTCACTACCATGGCCTGGGTTCAACCTCTGGTCCAGGAACTGACATCCTGCAAGCCAAATAATAGTAATAATAGTAAAAACTAAAATACACTAAGTTTTTTTTTTTTTTTTTTTTAAGAATAAAAAAATCAGGTCATGTTTAAAGTTGTGATCATTACCTGGACCTAGAAATGATAGTGCTGATAATCATGAAAAAGAAAAAGTGTTTCGGGCTTAAAGTTGCCACAGGAATTTTTATTACCTAAGCACTCCAGAGGGCTTCCCATGTGGCACTTATAGTAAAGAATCCGCCTGCAATGGAGGAGACAGAGGAGATGCAGGTTCTATCCCTGGGTTAGGAAGATCCCTTGGAGGAGGGCATGGTAACCCACTTGGGTATTCTTGCCTGGAGGATCCCAATGGACAGAGGAGCCTGGCGGGCTACAGTCCTTAGGGTTGCACAGAGTCAGACACGACTGAATTGACTTAGCAGGCATGCAAGCACTCCAGGAAAGAAATCTGGCTTTTGTCTAGGGGCTAGGAAGGAATTATCCTTCTGAATAAATGCAAAGGAGTAGTGGGAGACCCAAAGTAAGTTACCTTGTGTTTCTGTGATAACATGATTACAACCCCTTCAGAATACATTGAGAATGTTTATTATGACCTCCAGGACACAGATCCTGAATGGAGGCAGATTGCTCTCTTTTACGGCCATATAAATACCTCTCAGCCTATATTGTATCCTTTTTCCTCACCCTGATCTCCAAGGAAATGGAGATATCCTCATTTTTATTACCTGTGCTTATTATTATTTTGCTCATAGTGCTTAAAGGAATTATTTTGGAGTCCGTATCTAAATTTGGGGATGCTTAATTAAATAAATCCATGCAAATTTTAGGTTCATTGCTTCTGCTTAAACAAATGGCCACACATTTATTGCTGTAAAACTGTGCTTTTCTCCAGCATTTAACCATAGTTGTGAGCATCTCAGTATTGCACTCTAAAATGACACAATTATTTCAGCATCAGGCTCCATTTCAAACAATACTTCATATGCCAGTATGTCTCCAAGGAATTTATTTCCCCTCTCTCCTTATTTACTTATTTTATTTCTTTGTATTGCAGTAAAATTCAAGGCTGAGAAAGCTCTAGCTCTCTGAATCCCAGGCTGGGAGTAAATAATTCAGCACAGTGTGGCACGGAAAATGCTTCCCTCTGTCTCATTAAAAAAAAAAAAAAAAAAAGTCTGTGTGGATTCAAGATCATGCTGAGCACTCTGATGTAGAACAGGGCAGATGTCCTGGCTGCAAAGGGGAGATACAGACTCAGTGAGGTGTAAGTCATGAGACAATTGGCTGTTCTGAAACTGGATGGAAAATGACACGGCCTTGAATGCTTTTGTTTTTAAGCAGAGTCAGGGCTATTAGGTATCTTTTGCAGCCTGGTTAGAGCAATATACAGACATTCTATGCAAAGCAGCATGAGTTCTTTCTGGCTACTTTGCTTGGGTGTACATGTTCCTCTTTTGCTTCTGGATTGAGAGTTTAGAATCCTGGGTACTAATCATTTGTTAATTACCAGCTGATATATTGGCTACTCTGCTCTCCCACCCACTTGGTAATATCTTTCTCCCTCACTCCCAGAACCATAAAAAAGTACCCAAGTTTTTACCTCCTGTGTTTCACTACAAATTCCACTGCCCAATATGGTATTTGCCCAACAATGCTGTAGCCTTCAAACCAACCATGTTGGCTTGATTTTGTGTCAAGTAGAATTCCATTTGGATTCAGCAATTTCAGGCACCGTATTAAGTGGGTAGAGACCATATGGATGATAAGTACTCTCCTGCAAATGACAATGTAGCAGGTACTGCTGATGCCCCACCCATATCCAGTTCATCGCCCTCAAAATGACTTCCAACTACCAGCATCTGCATCAGGACCACAGTCAGGAGGCCATTTCCAGAATTACACATGGTCACTCTGCTTGTGCATGGGTACAGGCTGGAAGAGAGTTAACATTAACATTTCCCAAGAGCGACTGTCAACCAATGATGCTCAAGAGTTGGTATACAAATACTCTAAACTGTCAACTAATGATGGTCAACAGTAGGCATACAAATACTCTAAATCCTTTGCCTCCTAAGTGGGAATGTTACTAAGATGTGTATATTATACTAGTTCCCAGAATTTACCCATGGAATTAGTGTCTGTCACTCAATTATTATTGATAATTGGATTGATAATACCTCCTTTCTTGGTTTTCCTCCCTCACTTCACTCGAATTTCCATGCTGGTATTCTCTGAACCTACCTAATAAATTACTTATACTCAAATCCTTCTATCTTTGTGTCTGTTCTTTGGGAACCTAAGCCAAAAAGCAGTTCAGATCAGATCAGATCAGATCAGTCACTCAGTCGTGTCCGACTCTTCGCGACCCCATGAATCGCAGCACGCCAGGCCTCCCTGTCCATCACCAACTCCCGGAGTTCACTGAGACTCACGTCCATCGACTCAGTGATGCCATCCAGCCATCTCATCCTCTGTCGTCCCCTTCTCCTCCTGCCCCCAATCCCTCCCAGCATCAGAGTCTTTTCCAATGAGTCAACTCTTCGCATGAGGTGTCTGAAAAGGACTTTAAGCTCGATATCAAATAACCAGGTACAGTAGGATAACTTCTTTAAACAAACAGGTCCTAGGGATGAAACAGTGACTACCCTCCACAGCTCTTAAGTGTCTTTCCTTGACCACTCTGTTCAGGACCACTGCAGTGTGGACAGAAATGGAAGATGCTCTAAGTTCCACAGCATCCTTTTAACTGATCTCTGTGCCTTCAACTTCTCCTCCTTCTGATTTGCCCTGTATCACACTGCTTGGCCAGTTCTTCTAATACCCCATTTTTATGGATTGCTCACTGTTCAAACCTCTGTAAAGACCTCTTATCAGACAGCAATGGTAAAATGTCTTGGCCTCATCCTAAACCTCTGTCATGTTTTGGGGAGAGAAGTTGGGTTGTTTCTAGCCCTGCCCCCTTCCTCCTGGTCAGTGGCTTGGGAGTGGCTGCACTCTTCCAGTGAAGGTCATAGCTCCTGATGGATGTCCTTCTCGTGTAAGCTATAGCTGTAGCTACATTTCCAGGTGACATGAGCCACTATCTCCTTTTAACCATCCAGGCTAGTTTCCTGCCTCAAGGCACTTTACTATTGCTTGTTAGTTATCTTCATTAAGCTCTCTTCAGTCATTCTTTTGATTGTGCCATCTGTTTCCTGCCAGAGCCCTGGGCAATACCAGCACTGATGTTCTGGGTTCCAGATTTGCCTCTGCCACTTTCTACCTTGTGTCACTTTGCATCTTAATTATCTCTGAGTGTCTCTGAGTCTTGTAGTCATTTGTTAATGGGAATAATAAGGCCTCTGTAGCATACCTCGTAAAGTTGCTATGCTAATCAAATCCAGTTTTGTGATAGAAAAGACATTGTTTTATAAATGTGAAAAACAAGATAAATCTAAGGGTTTTTAAAAAGCATAATATAGAGAAGAATCTTGAGTGAGACCCCAAAAGCTCATTACCAAAAAAGGAAGGGACCAGGAATAAGGGCACAGGAGGAAACAGACAACTCGAGAGAAATGTCCACGCCACTTACAAGTCACTTACAGCAGTGATTCATCTAGTGTCGTCCTCACTCAGGGCCTCAAGCACAGGGCAACCCTGTGTGTGTTGCCATAGCAACTACCAGCCAGAACCTGGAAATTCCAGCAGCTTATAATATCAGTCACCATGAGAAAAAGGGTCACAGCAAACTGCAAAAAAGAAAAAAAAAAAATGTATATCACAGAGGCCACAGAAAGAAGAACTGGAGAAAAGGCAGTAGTTCTCAAACATTGGCCCTGAACCAACGGCATCAACGTCCCTGGGCATTTATTAAACATGTAGGTCCTTGAATCATGCTCAATCCCTACTGAATGGGAAACTCCAGGGTCTCAAACAGTCTGTTTTAAAAAGCTCTCCAGGTGAGTCTGATGCATGCTAAAATATGAGAACCATGGATCTAAGGGTCAGGAAATTTGGCTTCAGCTCCCAATATCCAAAAGTGCAGAAGGTGGATAATAAAGAAACTAAAATAAAAGTTTTAAAATGGAAGGCAAATATGATCTCATAATTTCCCTGTGGTTTACCTGAGTAGGAATGGTGACTAAAATACAGCAATGGAAAATCTGACTGTATTAGTTTTCTATTTCTGCATAACGACCACACATTTAGTAGCTTAAAACAACACATATTCATTATCTCATAGTTTCTGTGGGTCACAAGTCTAGGCATGACTTAACTGGGTTCTCTGCTTATTGTCTCACAAAGTTGCCATCAAGGTGTCGGCCAGGACTGGGTTCCCATTAGAGGCTTGAATGGAGAAGGATGTGCTTCCAAGTTCCTTTCAGTCGTTGGCAGAATTCATTGCCTTGTGGTCAAAGGATTGGTGGTAATTTGCTTCTTCAAAGCCAGCAAAGGAGTGAGAGACTGTTAGCTAAATGAAGTCTTATATAACATAAGGCTTCCTGGGTGGCACTAGTGGTAAAGACCCCATCTAACAATGCACCAGAAGACTTAAGAGACGTAGGTTCGATCCCTGGCTTGGGAAGATCCCCTAGAGGAGGGCATGGCAACCCACTCTAGTATTCTTGCCTGGAGGATTCCACTGACAGAGGAGCCTGGTGGGCTACAGTCCACAGGGTCACAAAGAGTTGGATATGACTAATGTGACTTAGCAGGCACGCATAGCATAAGACAATCATGGGAGTGGCCATCCATCACCTTGCAATATTCTAGGTTAGAAGTAAGTCACAGATTTCCCCTACCGTCAAGAAGAGTAGCAGTAGTAGCAATAGTTGCTCAGTCGTGTCTGATTCTTTGTGACCCCATGGACTGTAGCCCACCAGGTTCCTCTGTCATGGAATTCTCCATGCAAGAATACTTGAGTGGGTTTCCATTCCCTTTTCCAGGGAATCTTATTCTTTACTATCTGAGCCACCAAGGAAGCCCCATATTCAAGAGAAGAGTAGGGGATTATCAAAGGGTATGAACATAAGGAGGTGGGGATCATAGGAGACACCTTCAAGTCTTCCCTAATCTGCCCTCTGGCATCCCATTGATGATCCATGTCTCTCTCACATGGAAAGTTCATTGCAAGTGTGTGTTCAGTCATGTCCAACTCTTTGCAGCCCCACGGGCTGTAGCTCACCTCTGTCTCCTCTGTGCATGGAATTCTCCAGGCAAGAATACTGCCCATGCCCTCCTCAAGCGGATCTTCTTGATCCAGGGATTCAACCTATATCTCCTACATTGGCAGGCAGATTCTTTACCACTATTGCCACCTGAGAAGCCCCTGGAAAATATATTATCCATGTTCAAATGTTCTCAAAATCTCATCCCATTATAGCATGAGCTCAAAGTCCAACATCTCATAATTTAAATCAAGTCCAGGTGTGAAGGAGGTTCCTGGCTTTACTTGTTTAAGTGCAGCTCCTGGGCCATAATTGCTTTCCATCTATGGACATGTAAAACCCAAGGGACCCATGATATGCTCCCAATGCATCCAACATACAATGGTGAGATGAGCACAGCTTAACAGCTATAGATATTCCAGATAAAAAATGGGGGAAATGGAAAGTAAAAAGGTGTCAATGAGTCACAACAGTTCTGGAGCCTAGTCAGGCAAATAATAGGGGTTACTTGATCCAGTTTCAAAATCTGGGAATCATTCTTCATGGCTCTCAGCTCCACCCTCTGGAGTTTTTATTCTGTGTTAATAATCCTTCCATTTTCATGAAAGGTAGCATGTATCTGCTGCTGATTCATTTTATTAGCCTGCTTCCTGTCACTATAATTTTGAAGATTCAATGGCCTCCCTTCATTGTGTACTCTTTGGGTCCCCTTCAGTTCAAGCTGGCAGTGTTTATTATAAAATAACTTTCTCAGAAACTTTGGGGGTCCCATGGATTTCAGTGGTCTTTACTCCTATGATCCCTATGGAGATTACTGGAACCATCTTAAAAATCTGTTTTCCACAATGACCCTTTTAAAGATAAACAGGACAAACAGAATTTGGAGGGAGAGAATCCCTTCAAGTTAAGAACACATGTAAATTGAAACCTAGGAACTCAAGGATGGAAGGAAAGAGAAAAGTCAATTACGTGTAGAAGAAAGTTTAAAACATTTTCACTATAGACTGCTAAGAGAGGTGAGGAGGATGCTTTGCTAATACAGAGTCAAAATTAGGGAAAGATTATCAAGGATAACATGATTTTGGAAAGATATGTAGGTGAGGTAGAATTAAAATGTAGTTTGAGTGATGGATGGTATTTAGAGATGAAGAGACCATTCCATTACATAGGGAAGGCATGAATACTATTTGGAATTGCTAACAAGCATGGAATATACAGGGGACAACTAGGAGACCAAAGTGTCTCAAGGGTTTTCAACTTTTTCCACATATCAGAATCTTCTTAGAAACTTTAGAAAATACTGATACCCAGGCCCATATCAGTTATTCTGTTTCCACTGGTAGAGGATGAAGCCCAGAAGTCAGTGGTTTATAAAAGCTCCTGAGGTAAACTTAGTGTACATCAGAGCTGAGTGCCACAAGACTGATTAAAAGAGCAAACTCATGTGAAACAAAGTGGTAGGTTACATGTGTCAAGTAGTATTCATTGTCTATGACATGCATCATCTAGGACATGGAACACAAAGACTATTGAGGACTTACCCCAGTTCTTAATGATCATGGAACAGAGAAGTGTCAGACATTTGGGAATTCCATTTCAGATTATCTTGGCTTCATCAGTTTTGTTTTGTTTTCAAGTGCTGTGGGAATAACCAGAGTTCCTTGCCTCCTACTTGCACCTGAAGCCTCTTTCCTTGGTACTCTGTCCTGGACCCTCATCCTGGCCTGCATAAACCATTGGTGTAGGCAAGTTAATATCCTGTGGAGTAAACCTTTGGCCAAGGGAAGCAGAAACCAGTAAACAAATCATTTCCTCGTTATCAACACTGTCCCCAGTGGAGTCCTTGAGCACATTTTATAGAGAGAGTTTCTTGGACACTGAGTGCCAATTATCTAGCATTCTGTTGCACTTAGCAACAGCAAACAACAGCACAGTATTATGTTTGTTCTCCATTAGCTGCTCCACTCTCTTTGTTCCTCTCCTGCCCCCCTGAAATAATATCCATGATAAAATACAAGCACACAAGCACTCAAGCTCTGCTTTCTGCTAAAACCAAGTCACAAAGGCAGGGACCTTGAAATAGGTAATTTGGGAGGTTACATGTCTATGAGGAAGGTGAAAGAGGAGAGTGAAAAACCTGGCTTAAAACTCAGCATTCAAAAAACTAAGATCGTGGCATCCAGTCCCATCACTTCATGGCAAGTAGATGGGAAAACAATGGAAACGGTGAAAGACTTGATTTTCTTGGGCTCCAAAATCACTGCAGATGATGACTGTAGCCATGAATTAAAAGACACCTGCTCCTTTGGAAGAAAAGCTATGACAAGCTTAGACATCGTATTAAAAAGCAGAGAGACATTACTTTGTCGACAAAGGTCTGTAGAGTCAAAGCCGTGGTTTTTCCAGTAGTCAAGTATGGATGCAAGAGATGGATCATAAAGAAGGCTGAGCGCCAAAGAACTGATGCTTTTGAACTGTGGTGCTGGAGAAGACTCCTGAGAGTTCCTTGGACAGCAAGGAGATCCAACCAGTCCATCCTAAAGGAAATCAGTCTTGAATATTCATTGGAAGGACTGATGCTAAAGCTGAAGTTCCAATACTTTGGACACTTGATGTGAAGAGCCGACTCATTTGAAAAGACCCTGATGCAGGGAAAGATAGATGGCAGGAGGAAAAGGGAACAACAGAGGATGAGATGGTTGGATGGCATCACCAACTCAATGGATGTGAGTTTAAACAAACTCTGGGAGATAGCGAAGGACAGGGAAGCCTGGCATGCTGCAGACCATAGGGTTGCAAAGAGTCAGACACGGCTGAGTGAATGAACAACAACAATAAATGTCTATAGTAAAAATTATATTTAAAACATTTTTTTGCATTTAGATACTGGTTGGGAGGGATCTGGGGGCAGGAGGAGAAGGGGACAACAGAGGATGAGATGGCTGGATGGCATCACTGACTCGATGGACGTGAGTCTGAGTGAACTCCGGGAGTTGGTGATGGACAGGGAGGCCTGGCGTGCTGCGATTCATGGGGTTGCAAAGAGTTGGACATGACTGACTGAATGAACTGAACTGACTGAACATTTGAAAACAAAATACTGTGTGTGAGAAGTCTTATGCATGCTAAGTCGCTTCAGTCCTGTCTGACTCTTTGCGACCCTATGGACTGGAGTCTGCCTGGATCCTCTGTCCATGGGATTCTTCAGGCAAGAATACTAGAGTGGGTTGCCATGCCCTTCTCCAGGAGATCTTCCCAACCCAGGGATGGAATCCATGTCTCTTAGTCTCCTGCACTGGCAGGCGAGTTCTTTACCACTAGTGCCACCTGTGAAGTCCTAAGTAACATTCTAAATAAAATTAGTAGAACGTCATAATACATGAAGAAGACATTTTTAAAAAGACAACAAAAGGGGTGTGAAACTAGCATATTGATGCTAAGAAAAGCAAGGTAACTTTCAGGAACTCCAATTAAATGTGTATTAGTACACTTGCTGTTGTTCCACAAATCATGGATGCTCTTTTCATTTTTATTCATTTTTTTCCTCTGTGTTTTATTTTCTAGTTTCTTTTTATATCTTCACATTTGCTAATTGTTTCTTCTCCAATGACTAATCTGCCATTAATTCTATCTTGCATATTTTGCATCTCTGACATTACAGGTTTCATTTCTAGAATTTTTATTTGAGTCATCTACTGTATCTTCCATATCTCTATTTAACATTTTGAACATGGAATTCAATGATAATAACTGTTTAATGTCATTTTTTACTTATTCAAACCACTTTACCAGTTCTGGTTCAGCTTATTTACTTATTTATTTGACTGTGTTGGGTCTTAGTTGTGGCATGCAGGATTCTTTGTTGTGGTGCTTGGGCTTCTCTGTAGTTGTGGTGTGTGGGCACTACAGAGCACATGTTTAGTTGCCCCATGGCACGTGGATCTTAATTTCCCGACCAGGGATCAAACCTCTGTCCCCTTTATCGCAAGACGGATTCTTAACCACTGGACCATCAGGGAAGCCCCTGGGTCAGATTTAATTGTGGGATCATTTTTGTCATTACAGACATATCTTACTTTATTGCACATCGCAGATATTGTGGTTTTTACAAATTAGAGGTTTGCAGCAACCCTACATCAAGCAAGTCTCCTGGCACTATTTTTCCAACAGTATTTGCTCACTTCATGTTTCTGTCACATTTTGGTAGTTCTTGCCATATTTCCAACACTGTACCAACAAAAAGATCACAATGCACTGAAGGTTCAGATGATGGTTAGCATTTTTTAGCAAATTAAGTATTTTTAAGTTAAGATATATACATCGGGGGCTTTTTCTTAAAAAAAGGTATAATGCTATTGTGTACTTAATACACTACAGTATAGTATAAATATAACTTTTATATGCACTGGAGAACCAGAAAATTCATGTGACTCACTTTATTATGACATTTGTTTTATTGTGGTGGTCTTGAACTGAACCCACAGCATCTCCAAGGTATGCCTGTATGGATCATATATTCCTGTTTTTATGCATGCCTGGTAATTTTGTATTAAATGCCTTATATTCTGAGTTTTGCTTTTAAAATTCATTAGGTGGAAGAGCCGAATCCTAAAAATAAATAAAATAAAATAAAATGAATTAGTAGCATTACAAAAAAAAAAAAAAATTCATTAGGTGGAACTGGAACAGTGCTGTCTGATAATAATCATTCCCCACTACTGAGATAAGACCCTTCTGCGTCCCTTGCCTAACCCTTCATGCATTATGAAGTTTTCCAGTACAGCTAGCAGGATTATTCCTGACTCAGTGTGAGCACTGTGCACTATTACTTGCAATCCTTTGGGGTGGTTCTCTCAGCCTCCAGACTTTTCACACTTGCATGCACTGATCAGTACTCTGCTAAATACTCAAGAGTAATTGCTTACAAATCACGAGTTTTCTCTTTGTGCGGTTTTCTCCTCTTTGATATTCTATCTTGCAAACTCAAGCCATATTCTTCTTTCCAGACTCTCATGCACATCTCCTCAACTCAGGGAATCTTTTTGGTTCTCCTTTAGTCTCCACTCCCTGCACTTCAGCCTAGAAATTCTTTCAAGTCAGTAAACTGAGCCAGTTCATTAGGCTTACCTCATTATTTTCTCATTCCTCAAGAAGCACTGTCTTTTGTTGTATCATGTCCAGTGTCCTAAAAACTGTTGTTTCATATGTTTAGCCACAGTTTTGGTTGTTTCTGTTCGGTGGATAAATCTGGTACCTGTTACTCCATTTCGGCTAGAAGTGAAAAGTCCAGTTGTTCATTGACTACACTGACTGTTTGCATGTCAGGAAGTGATAGTTTGAGCATTTTACATCTCAACACAATTTATTGTTATTTACATGTTGGCATTTGACTGTGTTTTAGCTATGCTTTGAGAAATTGGTGAGCTGATTTTGGTGACATTGACAATTAACCCATTTTTTTTCTCATTTAAAATAATGGGAAATACGTTCCCAGTTAGCATTTTAATGTAATATGTCTTTACTGCAATGGATTATTGATGTTAAGTGAGAACTGCTTATATTTAACTTAGACTTATTTCTCTCACCTGAAAATAATCTAGAAGTAGCCTGTCCAGAGTTGTCATGGCAGGTCCATAAAGTTTTCAGAGACAAGTGCCTTCTGTTTTTCTGCTCCTTAGCACATGAATTCTATCTCCCTAACTAACATCCATCAAGTCTACATTCTAGCTCCTCCTAGCTAAGCCAGCCATTTTTTAATAAATTTTTCTAGGAGCTTATTCAGTACTTTCTTCTTATGGGGATGAACAGGTCATTCATATCTTCAAAAAAGACTTATGTATCACTAGGCATCTTGCTGCCTGAAGAAAACTAGACCTCTGTTATTAAGGCACAAGGGGAAAAGAGACATGGATAAGTCATCAGGAGTGTCTGCCACATTTGGCAAAGGACAGTAATGACAAGCTAGGTATTGTATACGCATTTTGAACATGGAAATGGCATAAGGTTTAAAGAGGATTTTTCTGGAAGCATAGGGTAAGATATTGTGGAATGGGAGAGGCTGGAAACAGCTTTATATTTAGTATCTCCATGACAATAATCCAGGAATTCAATGCTGAGGACTGGCAATGGAAAAGATACAGGAAACACTTCAAAATACTTTTCTAAGGAAGAAACCTAAGAAAGAACTTGGTGGCAGATGGGATATAAAAAGCAGGTACAACAAAGAGGGGATGCTGCAAGGCAAGAAAGGATTATAAAAGGAGTGTCAGAAAACTCATGAAAGCCACTAGTCTGTACAACTGGAAAGTTCAACCCTCCTCAGGACTTGAGATAATGATGTTTGGCTCATGCACTAAAGACTCTGTTGGCCATAAGAGTGTTGATGAAGTCTGGCACTAACACATCTGGTGTCTGCAATGAGGTCAGATGGGCAGAGCACAACCTACTAATGTGTAGACTAACCCCCATCAAAGATGGTCAGCTCACTGGCATCTTGAATGCCCACGCCTTGCAACCCTGAATGCCTTAGAGCAGGTTATCTTCTGTACCCAAAGCTGATTCTATCTTTTTCAATATCAAAGTAATAATAGGAAAACAATAAACATGCCACAGCAGAAGAGTAAGGAATCTGGAGTCAGACAGATCAGAACAGAGTTATTGTTAGTTGGGTGATCTTGGGCAAGTTATGTTGTCTCTGAGCCACATTTACTGATCTGAAAAAAAAAAAGGAGAATTATTACAATAATACCTGCCCTATATAAATTTTTGTGAGGTTTAGTCATGTTTGTCAGGGGAAGGGAACATGACCATTAGAGGGTTCTGACTACCCTGGACTCGATTTATTTACTTCATGTGTCAACTTTCAAACCACTTCACCCCTCTGAATCTTGATTTTCTTATCTGGCCTTTCCCAGAGCTTCAAAATTAGTTTTGGGAATCTGGTATCTGCTCAATAATTATATGTTGAATAAAATTCTGTTGCATCTATAAAATGAAAGGATTCATTTAGATTAGCATTTCCCAAAGTATGTGTTGTGAAAGTGAAAGTGTTAGTAACTTAGTCGTGTCCAACTCTTTGTGACCCCATGGACTGCAGCCCGCTAGGCCCCTCTGTCCAGGGGATTCTCCAGGCAAGAATACTGGAGTGGGTTGCCATTTCCTACTCTAGGGAATCTTCCTAACTCAGGGATCGAACTCAGTTCTCCTGCATTGCATTGCAGGCAGATTCTTTACCATCTGAGCTACTAGGGTTGTGAGATGTGTTGTGAGATGCTGATAAATTGATAACGCATATTGTAAACCCATATGCTTGAGATGATGCAGCAGAAAAAGCCAAGGAGACAATGTCCTTGACAACACTTTGTCGTACCTCTTTTTCTCTAGCTCTGAATTTAATGTTATCTGAAATAAAAATAAACCCCTATCTTTGATGCTATGCTATGCTATGCTAAGTCACTTCAGTCGTGTCCAACTCTGTGTGACCCCATAGATGGCAGCCACCAGGCTCCCCTGTCCCTGGGATTCTCCAGGCAAGAACACTGGAGTGGGTTGCCATTTCCTCCTCCAATGCATGAAAGTGAAAAGTGAAAGTGAAGTTGCTCAGTCGTGTCCGACTCTTAGCGACCCCATGGACTGCAGCCTTCCAGGCTCCTCCATCCATGGGATTTTCCAGGCAAAAGTACTGGAGTGGGGTGCCATTGCCTTCTCCACCTATCTTTGATAAGATGTTCTTATTTGGGTGCCTATTACTGCAGCCAAACCGAATTCTTTACTGATTTACATTATTAATGTTTATCAATAGTATTTTACAAAAAGATTAACTATTTTCCCTCAACTTCTGCTCATTGACTTCTTTCAATCTTCAATCAATTCATTAATTAAATATTCTCAGACACTTATTACATGTGTTATGTGCTAAATGGTACTGAAATGAAGCATAAAATCCCAATTCTTGCCACTAAGAAACCCACAGTCTATTAGAATATAGGGGAATATTGATTCAGTTAAGTCATAATATTAGTTGATGACCGTAAATTAGACTGTAATTTTCCTGAAGGCAGTGACTGAGTTTTCATCAACCTATATGCTTGTCTATGCCCCTGATGTAAAGTATAATAGGAACATGAGACATGCACGCTCCACAGCTGTTTTAATTTGTACACCTTGTAGCCCAGTTTCTCAACCAATTGGCTTTCCTATTGAAATGACAGCTAATTTAAAAGAATAAATGGCTATTTAATAGAATGGAAAACCATTAAACTCAACCTTCTAATAAAGACTGGTTCTTATGTAAGTCTTATGAAGTGCTAATTTCTGGCTCCAGAGAAAAGAAAAGAATAAAAATTGTCTTCGAGAAAATTGTTACCTCCCTATGAAACCTGAAACTCTGAATAATACTGAAAACTCTAATAATAATAAAGATGGTGCTCATGTTCCTTTATATTTTAGTAGTACTTTGTGGTTTACAAGTGTTTTCATAAAAATTTGGAGAAATAACTGAATGTAAAGGAAAGTGAATAGGCTATGGATTCTGTTAGATCAGAGTTCAAATTCAACCTCTACTGTCTGTGCAGTCAATTCTATCATCTGAAAACAAGAATGATAATACATATCGTCCATGCTTTGGGACTAAATGGAAGACCCCCTTAAAAATTAGAAACCAGAAAAATCCAATTATAATCTGAAAATTAAGCTCTAATATTAATACAATGACCCACTACCCAATAGCCCTAAAAAGAATGTCTGTAAGGTCTGGTAGCAAATGCAATCAGAATAAGACTCACAGTTAGTCACAGAAATATAGCAGATCACACACAATTGTCCAAATATTGGTAAAGGGAGACAGAATGTAAGCCAACAATTTCTGAGTGTTTCTTGGTCAACAGGATAGACCATTTCTAACATGGGTGTGGTAGATTTAAAGCTCCTTCCATCAAGAGGTAGAGTCTAGTCCTCCAAACTTGAATCTGGTTTTGTCAATGTGACTTTCTCTGGCCAATACGATACCGGCATATATTACCCAAGCATAGATACCCAAGCACATTGGGGCTTGCCTTCCCTTGCTGCTGGGAACTCTTCCCCCATCATGTGAGTAAGCCTGGGCTAACCTCGTAGATGATAAGAGCCTATCTGTACAGAGGCTTTAGCTATCTGGCCATCTCAGCCATCTCACTGTGAAGCCCCTTATATGTGAGTGAGGCCGTCCTAGAACATCTAGCACCTAAGAAGTTGCCAGCTCAGAAGAAGCACTCAGCTAACCTAAAGAATTATGAAAAATTATTGTTTATTGATTTAAGTCACTAAGTTTTGGGATGGTTTCTTATGCAGCAATAAATACCAGAGGGCTTTTCAGCTTTCAGCATTCTAGTCCCAAGAATGAATTCATCGCTTCTTTAATATCAATATATCAGGCAGCTTCCCTGGTGTCTCAGACGGTAAAGCGTCTGCCTGCAATGTGGGAGACCTAGGTTTGATCCCTGGGTCGGGAAGATCCCGTGGAGAAGGAAATGGCAACCCACTCCAGTACTCTTGCCTGGAAAATTCCATGGATGGATGAGCCTGGTAGGCTACAGTCCTTGGGATTCCAAAGAGTCGGGCACGACTGGGCAACTTCACTGGTTTACTGGGATCAGGCAATCTTATATTGATATCATTAATTACTCCTATTTTCCCTTACTAAATCCATGCTTACCAACATATTTCTAATTATGATCTGACCTTTCACATAGTCTGCTTACAGTGGGCAATGGGTTGACCACAGAAACTCCAAGGGTCCCTTGGTATGGTTATTGTTCATGATAAGTTGAAGTGAATTCTGACCAAGGTTTGGTTTAAGGAGATGTTCAATGTCTCTGAATATTTACTCTCCACCTTTCTCTATCCTACTCTGTACTCTAGGCAGTTGACCTCCATCGATTGCCTCAAGGAAAAATCTTGCCTGTGGCTTCTTATTGGGTTTCTCTAATGAAGCCCTATCTGGAAACTGGAGAAGAAAACAGTGATTTCAGAACATTTGTTTATTCCTACAGCTTTCTCCTTGTTAAGACTGGTTTGTGTAGACTGAGTCCCTCAGGACAACATTGTGACTCCTGTCCAGGTGGTTCCTTCTCTAAAGCTGTCTCTTTGAGACCACTCCCTCCCCTCATCCTGTCAGGCCTACAAGTGGAAATAGAACAATTTTTACTAGCCTTCAGTTCTGTACAATCCTGTATGGTTTCCCTATTCCTACCTACACTTTTGTAAGTAACTCCTTTATTAAACCCTCCTCCAATGATTGTAGTACCAGCATGCCATCTGTCTCCTGTTGAGCCCCTGACTGATAGATACATATGCTGAGCATGTGGGTTTGAGTATCTGGTGTGTCTCATGGTGATTTCTCTTTGACTTATGATTTATCTCTGAAAGATAGCTCCACATTCACCGAATCAGTATAGTCAAGTTTATAGGCCAATGAGCTGAGTCATGCTGAACTTCACAAAGGGAACAAATTTCTCTAGGAGCCAGCTGGCTGACGTTTTCCCTCTGAAATGGGGCATAAGAACTGTACTTTTCTACATTTCTACAATACCCACTTTTCAGGATTGCTATTAGGATTTGATGAACTACATGCCAATTGTTTTGTACCTTTGCATGTGCCTGCAACCTTGTGAGTTCCCAACATGTTAAGCATTGCTACTGTTTTGTTTAATATCCCTTTGATTGTATAATCTGGTCTTTACTGATCAAACAATGTATAATATTTTTCTTGGACTTCTTTTTTGGATGTTTTTGTTAATTGAGATTATGGGAGTTGGTGTAAAGAAAGAGAATATATGTGCAGCATGACTTATAAATAACAAACATAGCTTCTAAAGCCTTACAACAGAGCCATCAAATGGAAAGTATCCTGACTTAGCAATTGGTGCATAAACATATTTAATGAGTGCAACATGGAGCAGAAATGACACTCTAAGGAAAACAAATAGTCTTGCCAGTCCATTGAAACTAGGCCTTCATGAAGCCCTTGGCTCACCTGTGCTCAGAAAGGTTGATATAATACAGTAAGGGGGTGGCACCTGGGCACCCTCTGGGTCACAGCTTGGTGGCAAGATGTGCAGGCTTCCTTGTTACCTACTAATGAGTAAGTAGAGTCAAGTAAAAAGACTCTTCAGCATTCTCTTCTTATCAGAGAAAGCCAGTATCCTGGATGACAAATTGGTGTATGCTATGGAGCAGGAATTATGCCTCTACCCTACCTCCCAGGCAGCCAGATAGGTCCCTGGTAATATCACTTATATGTCTTCCCACTGGAGTTTCCGGTTAGTCTCTGTTCTGTGAGATCCTTCCTCTGTTTCACTTCAGGCTGCAAATATTTTCCTATTCACATACACACAGGCACACACACCCCAGCATGTGTGGAGAACCATTCAAAATAAATCTCAGGAGACAGAGGTGTGGAAATGCCTGTGGAGGAAAGCTGGGCAGCCATGGAAGCAAGGTGATACTGCTGAGTCATGTGTAGGGGGTGGAGTCATCACCATAGCCTCTCTCTCCCTGCGTGCCAGCATCGGCAGTTGAACAATAGAGAGGCTTACCCATCAAACCTCTGATGCACTGAACTACTGAGTAGGACCCCACTCAGGGTGCCCCTTTAAGTGCCTGATGTGCCAATCTACACAGTAGGACCCCAGCCAGGGGGGCCCCTCTATGTGCCTGATGTGCCAAACAACAGAAACAGACCCCAGGCAAGGGAGCTCTCTATGTGTCTGAACAGGCACAGCTATGGAGAAATATTGGACAAGGAGGTCTTCTGATCGCCAGCTACAAGAGGCTCAAAAAAAAAAAAAAAAAAAACAACTCTGATAGGGCCATAATTCCTGTGGCAGAGGCAGTCCGTGTTCCTGCACACTTGGTGCTGCCAGGGTCCCCACAAGCCAAGCAGCTGTGCCACCTTCATGCTCAGCTCTTACTGGGGCAGAGCTGTCACAGGCAAAAAAAGTCTTGTGTCTATGCACACAGGGTCGCTTTTGTTGTGTCCGGACTCTTTGCAACCCTGTAGACTGCGGCCTACCAGGATTCTCTGTCAGAGAGGGGGTTCTCCAGGCAAGAATACTGGAGCATATTGACCAATACTGGTTGCAATACCCTTCTAGAGCACATTTCCTGCTGCCCTAGCCACCAACTCTCCTGAGTACCTGGTGCTGCCAGAACCCCTGCAACCCAAGCAGCTGCATCACCTCCACACCTGGCCCTCACAGGGGCAAACCCAAGCCCTCCAGGGCAGCCTCAGGAGCAAACCCCAGTGGATGACCCACATGTAGAGGTGGAAATAAAACCACAGTTGAAACCCAGGGGCAGTGTGGCTAAGGAAGAAGACCGAAAACCTTCCCACCAGCTGTACAAGCTGCAGATTAAATCCACACTAGTCAGACTCTGTGTCTATGGAATATATAAAAGGTCATTGAGAGCTCCCACAAAAGAAAACACACTAGTTCTGATAGCTGTGGACATTGGAGGCAAGAACACACAGGAGTAGGACAAGATTAGAATCTGAGCTGCCTTCACAGCAGGTCCAGAGATCAGCACAGTGTTGGAGGGCATCCTAGGGAGATGAGGTGGACTGTGACTCCCAGCGAGGGAAAGGCGTCTGGCAGCAGTGACTCCAGAAAAACATTTGTTATTCTTATGTTTTGACTTGTTCTATAGATTCTTTTGGATTTTTCCTCCTTTTTCTCACCTCTGCTGTAGCTGTCAATTTTATTGGCACTATGAAATCTAATTAAGCTTTTTAGCTTTTTTTTCCCCCTCAGTCACAGTTTTTATTGTTGTTATAAATCTCAGTCTCTACATTGGGCTTTTGCATTTTTGTGGAGTTTTCCTTTTTTTTCCTCTCTCTTTTTTAATTTTAATTTTTTAAATCTATTATTGTTTTTCTACATTTATTCCTTTGTTTCGCCTACTGTTCCTTTTCCCTTGCAGTTAATTTTTAATGTATATACATCTTCTTCATCTACCTCTATTTAACTTTGCATATCTATTCTTTCTTTCTTTTCTTTCTTTCTTTTCTTTCTTCCCTTTCCTCTCAACATATTTGTTAGTTTTATTTTCATTGCTTTATTCCAAATTGGCACCTTACTTTAGTTTTGTTTCCAGTTTGTGCTTTAGTTAGTTTTGCTCTGGTCTTTATAATTTTTGGTTTCCTTTGTTTGCTAGGTCAATCTATTGTACTTTATTTTTGTTGATCTGTTTTGACTTTGCTTATGGGTGTATATGTATATGTGTATATTCAATCACTCTTTTTATTGTTGCTATAAACCTCTGCCTCTACATTGGGCTTTTGCAGTTCTGTGGAGTTTTCCTTTTTCCTTTCTTCTTCTGTTTTATTTTTCTTTTCCCTTTTCTATGATTTTAAGTTTTAATTTTTTAACCTATTGTATTTTTCTACATGTATTCCTTCATTTGCCTTTCCTACTGTTCTTTTCCCTTTGCAGTTAATCTTTAATGTATATAAATCTTCTTCATCTACCTCTACTTAACTTTATCTATTCTCTCTTTCTTTTCTTTCTTTCCTTTCCTGTCAATATGTTAGTTAGTTTTGTTTTCATTGCTTTATTCCCCACTTGGCACCTTGCTTTAGTTTTGTTTTCCAGCTTGTGTTTTAGTTACTTTTGTTCTTAACTGGTAAATATAATTTTTGATTTCCTTTGTTCACCGGGTAAATAAACTTTATTTTTGTTGGACTGTTTTGGCTTTGCTCATGGATGTATATGTATATGTGTATATTCCATTATTTTAATTATTATTTGCCTGATTTTGTAACTGCCATTTGTCTGAGGCTCATCTTTGGTTTCTCATTTTTGTATATTTGTTTTAATCTCACTTAATGCCATAAGAAACCACTTGTGGAATTTTCATTCCTGACTAGAGATCAAGCCCCGAGCCTTTGGAGCAGGAACACTGACTCCAAGACCCTAGACTATCAGAGAACTAACCCTAGGGAGTATGAGATAGTGAGAGCTCACACAAAGGAAACCACTTGAATACAAGACCCGGCATCACCCAACCACCAGTAGCACCCTGTGCAGGACTCCTCATCTAAACAACAAACAGAACAAACATACAAAGTCAATCATCAGAAGGCAGGAGTACCGCCTCACTCAGCCTTGCCCATCAGAGGAAAAACAAACAAAAACTCAGCACAAATCTCACCTGATAGGGAGCCTACACAAACCACTGGACCAACCTTAGGAGGGCAGAAGCCCAAAGGAAGAAAGAATTCAACCTTGAAGCCTGGAAAAAGGAGACCTCAAACACAATCAGTTTAAAAAAAATAATGAAAAGGCAGATAAATACTACACAAATGAAGGAACAAACTAGAAACATAGAAGTTCAAATAAATGAATAGGAAATAGGCAGACTACCTGAAAAAGAATTCAGAATAGTGATAGTAAAGATGATCAAAAACCTTGAAAACCAAACGGAGAAAATGCAAGAATCAATTTAGAAAGACCTAGAAGAATTAAAGAATAAACATACAGAGACAAACAACACAATTACTGAAATTAAAAATACTCTGGAAGGAATCAATAGCAGAGTATCTGAAGCAGGAGAACGAATCAGTGAGTGGGAAGATAAAGTGGTGGAAATAGTTTCTGAAGAGCAGAATAAAGTAAAAAGAATGAAAAGAACTGAGGATAGCCTCAGAGACCTCTGGGAAAATATCAAATGCACCAACATTTGAATTATAGGGGTCCCAGAAGAAGAAGAGAAAAATAAGGGAAAGAGAAAATTTTTGAAGAGATTATAGTTGAAAATTTCCCCAAAATGGAAAAGGAAATAGCCAATCAAGTCCAAGAGACACAAATAGTCATACCAGATAAACCCAAAGAGAAACACGCCTAGACACATACTAATCAAACTAACAAAGACTAACACAAAGAAAGAATATTAAAAGCAGCAAGGAAGAAGCAACAAATAACATACAAGGGAAACTCCATATGCTTAACAACTTATCTTTCAGCAGAAACTCTACAGGCCAGAAGGGAATGGCAGGATATAAGTATTGAAAGGAAAAAATCTACAGCCAATATTATCGTACCCAGCAAGGATCTCATTCAAAATTGATGGAGAAATCAAAAGGTTTTCATACAAGCAAAAATTAAGAGAATTCAGTACCACCAAACCAGCTTTACAACAAATGTTAAAGGGGACTTATATAGTCAAGAAATACAAGAGAAATAAAAAGATCTACAAAATCAAACCCAAACAATTAGAAAATGGCAAAAGGAACACATATATCAATAATTACTTTAAATGTAAATGGATTAAATGCTCCAACCAAAAGACACAGACTGGCTGAATGGATACAAAAACAAGACCCATACATATGCTGTCTACAAGAAACCCACTTCAGACCTCAAGACACATATAGACTGAAAGTGAGAGGATGGAAAAATATCTTCCATGCAAATGGGAAGCAAAAGAAAGTTGGAGTAGCAATCCTCATATCAGACAAAATAGACCTTAAAATAAAGAAGATTACAAGAGATAAGGAAAGACACTACATAATGATCAAGGGATCAATCCAAGAGGAAGACATAACAATTGTAAATAACTATGTACCCAACATAGGAGCACCTCAATACATAAGACAAATACTTACAGATGTAAAAGGAGAAATTGACAGTAACACAATAATAGTAGGAGACTTTAACACCTCACTCACACAAATTGAAAGATCATCAAAACAGAAAAAAAAATTAATAATGAAACAAAAGTCTTAAGTGATACATTAGATGAGACAGGTCTCACTGATATATTCAGAGCATTCCATCCAAATACAGAAGAATACACCTTCTTCTCAAGTGAACACGGTACATTCTCGAGGATAGACCACATCTTGGGTCACAAATTAAGCCTCAATAAATCTAAGAAAATTGAAATTATATCAAGCATCTTTTCTGACCACAACACAATGAGACTAGACATCAATTACAAAAAAAAAAAAAAAAACTGTAAGAAACACAAACACATAGACATGAAGCAACATGTTCCCAAATAATCTACAGGTTACTAAAGATATCAAAAGGGAAATAAAAATATTTCTAGAAACAAATGACAATGAAACAAGACAACTCAAAACCTATGGGATGCAGCAAAAACAGTTCTGAGAGGGAGGTTTATAACAATACAATCCTGCCTCAAGAAACAAGAAAAACATCGAATAGACAACCTAACTTTATACCTAAAAAAACTGGAAAAAGGAGAAGGAAAAAAATAGTAGAAGGAAAGAAATCATAAAGATCTGAGCAGAAATAAATGAAAAAGAAATGAAACAAACAGTAAAGATTAATAAAACTAAAAGCTGGTTCTTTGAGAAGATAAACAAAATTGACAAACCCTTAGCTAGACTAATCAAGAAAAAAAGAGAGAAGAATCAAATCAACAAAATTAGAAATGAGAAAGGAGAGGTTACAATAGAAAATACAGAAATACAAAGGATTATAAGAGACTATTATGAACAACCATATGTCAGTGAAGTGGATAACCTGGAGGAAATGGGCATATTCTTATAAAAGTTCAATCTTCCAAGACTGAACCAGGAAGAAATAGAAATTATGAACAATGCAATTGCCATTGAAATTGAAGCTGTGATTAAAAATCTCCCAAGAAACAAAAGCCCAGGACCAGAAGGCTTCACAAGAGAATTCTATCAAATATTTAGAGAAGAGCTAATGCCTATCCTTCTAAAACTTTTTCAACAAATTGCAGAGGAAGGAACACTTCCAAACTCATTCTATGAGGCCACCATCACCCTGATACCAAAATGAGACAGTTCAGTTCAGTTCAGTTGCTCAATCATGTCCGACTCTTTGTGACCCCATGAATCGCAGCACGACAGGCCTCCCTGTCCATTACCAACTCCCGGAGTTCACTGAGACTCACGTCCACTGAGTCAATGATGCCATCCAGCCATCTCATCCTCTGTCATCCCCTTCTCCTGCCCTGAATCCCTCCCAGCATCAGAGTCTTTTCCAATGAGTCAACACTTCACATGAGGTGGCCAAAGTACTGGAGTTTCAGCTTTAGCATCATTCCTTCCAAAGAAATCCCAGGGCTGATCTCCTTCAGAATGGACTGGTTGGATCTCCTTGCAGTCCAAGGGACTCTCAAAAGTTTTCTCCAACACCACAGTTCAAAAGCATCAATTCTTTGGCACTCAGCTTTCTTCACAGTCCAACTCTCACACCCATACATGACCACTGGAAAAACCATAGCCTTGACTAGATGGACCTTTGTTTGCTAAGTAATATCCCTGCTTTTGAATATGCTATCTAGGTTGGTCATAACTTTCCTTCCAAGGAGTAAGCGTCTTTTAATTTCATGGCTGCAGTCACCATTTGCGGTGATTTTGGAGCCCCCCAAAATAAAGTCTGACACTGTTTCCCCATCTATTTCCCATGAAGTGATGGGACCAGATGCCATGATCTTCGTTTTCTGAATGTTGACCTTTAAGCCAATTTTTTCACTCTCCACTTTCACTTTCATCAAGAGGCTTTTTAGGTCCTCTTCACTTTCTGCCATAAGGGTGGTGTCATCTGCATATCTGAGGTTATTGATATTTCTCCCAGCAGTCTTGATTCCAGCTTGTGCTTCTTCCAGCCCAGCGTTTCTCATGATGTACTCTGCATAGAAGTTAAATAAGCAGGATGACAATATACAGCCTTGACATACTCCTTTTCCTATTTGGAACCAGTCTGTTGTTCCATGTCCAGTTCTAACTGTTGCTTCCTGACCTGCATATAGGTTTCTCAAGAGGCAGGTCAGATGGTCTGGTATTCCCAATTCTTGAAGAATTTTCTACATTTTATCGTGATCCACACAGTCAACGGCTTTGGCATAGTCAATAAAGCAGAAATAGATGTTTTTCTGGAACTCTCTTGCTTTTTCCATGATCCAGTGGATGTTGGCAATTTGATCTCTGGTTCCTCTGCCTTTTATAAACCAGCTTGAACACCTGGAAGTTCTCGGTTCACATATTGCTGAAGCCCAGCTTGGAGAATTTTGAGCATTACTTTACTAGCGTGTGAGATGAGTGCAATTGTGCAGTATTTTGAGCATTCTTTGGCATTGCCTTTCTTTGGGATTGGAATGAAAACTGACCTTTTCCAGTCCTGTGGCCATGGCTGAGTTTTCCAAATTTGCTGGCATATTGAGTGCAGCACTTTCACAGCATCATCTTTCAGGATTTGAAATAGCTCAACTGGAATTCTAACACCTCCACTAGCTTTGTTCATAGTGCTGCTTTTTAAGGCCCACTTGACTTCACATTCCAGGATGTCTGGCTCTAGATGAGTGATCACACCATCGTAATTATCTTGGTTGTGAAGATCTTTTTTGTACAGTTCTTCTGTGTATTCCTGCCACCTCTTCTTAATATCTTCTGCTTCTGTTAGGTCCATACCATTTCTGTCCTTTATCGAGCCCATCTTTGCATGAAATGTTCCCTTGGTATCTCTAATTTTCTTGAAGAGATCTCTAGTCTTTTCCATTCTGTTGTTTTCCTCTATTTCTTTGCATTGGTCGCTGAGGAAGGCTTTCTTATCTCTTCTTGCTATTCTTTGGAGCTCTGCATTCAGATGCTTATATCTTTCCTTTTCTCCTTTGCTTTTTGCTTCTCTTCTTTTCACAGCTATTCGTAAGGCCTCCTCAGACAGCCATTTTGCTTTTTTGCATTTCTTTTCACAGAAAACTAGTCAATCTAATCACAGTAGGACCACAGCCTTGTCTAACTCAATGAAACTAAGCCATGCCCGTGGGGCCACCCAAGACGGGCGGGTCATGGTGGAGAGGTCTGACAGAATGTGGTCCACTGGAGAAGGGAATGGCAAACCATTTCAGTATTCTTGCCTTGAGAATCCCATGAACAGTATGAAAAGGCAAAATGGTAGGATACTGAAAGAGGAACTCCCCAGGTCAGTAGGGGCCCAATATGCTACTGGAGATTGATGGAGAAATAACTCCAGAAAGAATGAAGGGATGGAGACAAAACAAAAACAATACCCAGTTGTGGATGTGACTTGTGATAGAAGCAAGGTCTGATGCTGTAAAAAGCAATATTGCATAGGAACCTGGAATGTCAGGTCCGTGAGTCAAGGCAAATTGGAAGTGGTCAAACAGGAGATGGAAAGAGTGAACATCGACATTCTAGGAATTGGCAAACTAAAATGGACTGGAATGGGTGAATTTAACTCAGATGACCGTTATATCTACTACTGTGGGCAGGAATCCCTTAGAAGAAATGGAGTAGCCATCATGGTCAACAAAAGTGTCTGAAATGCAGTACTTGGATGCAATCTTAAAAACGACAGAATGATCTCTGTTCGTTTCCAAGGCAAACCATTCAATATCACAGTAATCCAAGCCTATGCCCCAACCAGTAATGCTGAAGAAGCTGAAGTTGAACGGTTCTACGAAGACCTACAAGACCTTTTAGAACTAACACCCAAAAAAATGTCTTTTTCATTATAGGGGACTGGAATGCAAAAGTAGGAAGTCAAGAAACACCTGGAGTAACAGGCAAATTTGGCCTTGGAATACAGAATGAAGCAAGGCAAAGACTAATAGAGTTTTGCCAAGAAAATGCACTGGTCATAGCAAACACCCTCTTCCAACAACACAAGAGAAGACTCTACACATGGACATCACCAGATGGTCAACACCGAAATCAGACTGATTATATTCTTTGCAGCCAAAGATGGAGAAGCTCTATACAGTCAGCAAAAACAAGACCAGAGCTGACTGTGGCTCAGACCATGAACTCCTTATTGCCAAATACAGACTTAAATTGAAGAAAGTAGGGAAAACCACTAGACCATTCAGGTATGACCTAAATCAAATCCCTTATGGTTATACAGTGGAAGTGAGACATAGATTGAAGGGACTAGATCTGATAGATAGAGTGCCTGATGAACTATGGACTGAGGTTTGTGACATTGTACAGGAGACAGGGATCAAGACCATCCCCATGGAAAAGAGATGCAAAAAAAAAAAAAAAAACGAGATAAAGACAACACAAAAAAAGAAAACTACATCCCAATATCATTGATTAACATAGATGCAAAAATCCTCAACAAAATTTTAGCAAACAGAATTTAGCAATACATCAAAAAGCTCATACAACATGATCAAGTTGGGTTTATTCCAAAGATGCAAGGATCTTCAATATACAGAAATTAATCAATGTGATACACCATATTAACAAATTGAAAGATAAAAACCATATGATCATCTCAGTAGATACACAAAAAGCCTTTGACAAAATTCAGCACCAATTTATGATTAAAACTCTTTAAAAAACGGGCACAGAAGGAACATACCTCAACATAGTAAAGGCCATATATGATAAGCCTACAGCAAACATTATTCTCAATGGTGAAAAACTGAAAGTATTCTCCTAAGATCAGGAACAAGACGGGGGTGTCCACTTTCAGCACTATTATTCAACATAGTTCTGGAAGTCCTAGCTTCAGCATTCAAAGAAGAAAAACAAATAAAAGGAATCCAGATCAGAAGAGAAGAAGTAAAGCTCTCACTGTTTGCAGATGACATGATACTGCACATAGAAGACCCCAAAGTCAGTATAAGAAAATTACTGGAGCTAATTAGTGAATTTAGCAAAGTTGCAGGATACAAAATCAGTACACAGAAATTACTTGCATTTCTATAAACTAACAATGAAAAATCAGACAGAAATTAAGGAATCAATCTCATTCACCATTGCAACAAAAAGAATTAAATATCTAGGAATAAACTTACCTAAGGAGACAAAAGAACTATACACAGAAAATCAGAAGACACTAATGAAAGAAATCTGGGCTTCCCTTGTTCGATCCCTGGGTTGGGAAGATCCCCTGGAGAAGGAAGTGGCAACCCACTCCAGTATCCTTGCCTGGAAAATCTCATGGACAGAGGAGTCTGGTGGACTGCAGTCCATGGGGTCGTAAAAAGTCGGGCATGACTGAGTGACTAACACTTACTTACTTACTTACTTAAAGAAAGAAATCAAAGATGACATAAACAGATGGAGAGATAGTCCATGTTCCTGGGTAAGAACCAATATTGTGAAAATGACTATGCAATCTATAAATTCGATGTGAACCCTATCAAATTACTAATGGCATTTTTTCACAGAACTAGAACAAAAATATCATAATTCATATGGAAACAGAAAAGACCTCGAATAGCCAAAGCAGTCTTGAGAAAGAAGAATGCAGCTGGAGGAATCAACCTACCTGACTTCAGATTATACTACAAAGCTACAGTCATCAAGACAGTATGGCACTGGCACAAAAACAGAAATATAGACTAATGGAACAAGAAAAAAAGCCCAGAAATAAACCCATGCACCTATGAGTACCTTATTTTTTACAAAGGAGGCAATAATATACAATGGTGTGAAGGCAGCCTCTTCCATAAATGGTGATGGGGAAACTGGACAGCTACGTGTAAAAGAATGAAATTAGAACACTTCCTAACACCATACACAAAGATAAACTCAAAATGGATTAAAGACCTAAATGAAAGAGCAGAAACCATAAGACCCTTAGAGGAAAACATAGGCAGAACACTCAGCGACATAAATCAAAGCAAGATCATCTATGACCCACCTCCTAGAGTAACAGAAATAAAAACAGAAGTAAACAAGTGGGATCTGATTAAACTTAAAAGCTTTTGCACAGCAAAAGAAACTATAAGCAAGGTGAAAAGACAACGCTCAGAATGGGAAAAAATAAAAGCAAATGAAACAATTGACAAACGATTAATTTCCAAAATATACAAACAGCTCATATAACTCAATGCCAGAAAAACAAACAACCCAATCAAAATGTAGGGAAAAGACCTAAACAGACATGTCTCCAAAGAAGACATACAGATGGCTAATAAACACATGAAAAGATGCTCAACATCGCTCATTATTAGAGAAATGCAAATCAAAACTACAATGAGATATCACCTCACCCCGGTCAGAATGGCCCTCATCCAAATGTCTACAAACAATAAATGCTGGAAAGGGTGTGGAGCAAAGGGAATGCTCTGTCACTGTTGGTGGGAATGTAAACTGATACAGCCACTGTGGAAGACAGTATGGAGATTCCTTAAAAAATTGGAATAAAACCACCATACGACCCAGCAATCCCACTCCTAGGCATTTATCCTGAGGAAACCAAAATTGAAAAAGACATGTATCCCATTGTTCATTACAGCACTATTTACAATAGCTAGAATGAGGAAGCAACTTAGATGTCCATCGACAGATGAATAGATAAAGAATTTGTGGTATATATACACAATGGAATATTACTCAGCCATAAAAAAGAACACATTTGAGTCAGTCCTGATGAGGTGGATGAACCTAGAACCTATTATACAAAGTGAAGTAAGTCAGAGAAAGATAAATATCGTATTCTAATGCATATATATGGAATCTAGAAAATTGGTATGGAAGAATTTATTTACAGGGCAGCAATGGAGAAACAGACATAGAGAATAGACTTATGGACATGGGGAGAGGGCAGGGGAGAGTGAGATGTATGTAAAGAACAACATGGAAACATACGTTATCATAAAATAGATAGCCAATGGGAATTTGCTGTATGGCTCATAAAACTCAAACAGGGGCTCTGTGTCAACCTAGAGGGGTGGGATGGGGAGGGAGATGGGAAAGAGTTTCAAAAGGGAGGGGATATATGTATACCTATGGCTGATTCATGTTGAGGTTTTATAGTAAACAACAAAATTCTGTAAAGCAATTATCCTTCAATAAAAAAATAAATAAAAAATCTTAATCTTTTTTATTCTTGACAAATGCCATTCTTTTCTGATGCATGCTTGGGTTAAGAATTGCTTGCTTACTTTAGATGGTTTGTCATGGGGCCTCAATTTCATGTCCTTATCAATTCAAAACCGAATGTGACCTTGGAGGAACTCTAGGGCATCTCAGGAAGAGTTAGACAAGGAGCCTTCATGAATGGGAACAGAATGAGCAGAGGTCCTCATGAAAATGTTGCTATAATTTGCATAGGGCCACAAGGCGAACATTGATCTGAAGTGTTCCTGTGAATGACCAGTGGACAGAACAGAGAAACAGACAGTAAATCAGAAGGTGGTGTATAAGATGGAATGTAAGCCTGGGAGAAGTAAATAAAGGGATGCCATGTCAAGGTCACCAGAACCTTGACAGTCATGGAGATGTAGATTAGAAAATTGATTCATAAATTCTAATATAAAACATAACTTCCCAAACTTGAAGTCAGGTGGGCATCAGATGAAAAATAAAGAGGAATCTGATTCAGATAGGCAGTTAAAAACTGGCCATGTTAAGGGGCCAAGAAATGTTAGCAATACTGATAATGAAGAAAAAATGAAAATTGTATAAAATATTGGATACTGAGTGGGAACCTATGGGACCCTCCAGAGTACAAAGTCTTTCCATACCCCCTGTTTCTTATTTGCAGGATAAAGATTTCAGCCTCTGGACCTTTCTGAATACCAAAGAGAAGATTCAGACAGTTACTAATCAGGGGAGTAAGGGAAAGCAGAAGCAAAGGAGGAGCATTCAAATAACAATAGTACAGCCATTAAAGGAGGATCTTGGTGCGTGCTCAAGGAGCATTCCATCACAATATCTCTGAGTTTTTCTATAGGACTAAGGCCCCCACCCAGGTGGAGGATGGTAACTTCAGGCTGAGAATAAGATTCCTAGAGCACCACTCTGTTACCTCACCTCAACCCATCAAGAAAGTCACACACCATGCAGCCCTCACCCCAAATTTTTCCTAATAAAAACTTTTCCCTGAAAATCATCATGGAATTTGGGGTTTTTGAGCATGAGCCACCATTTTTGCTTCACCCTGCTATCAACCTTTCTCTACCCTGTGCATGCATGTTCATTCATGCCTGACTCCTTTGCAACACCATAGACTGTAGCCCACCAGGTTTCTCTGTCCATGGGATTTGCCAGGCAAGAATACTGGAGTGGGTTACCATTTCCTCCTCCAGGGAATCTCCCTGACCCAAGAATCGAAATCGCATCTCCTGTGTTTCCTGTATTGAAGGTAGGTTCTTTACTGTTTGAGCCATCAGGGAAGCCCTAACTCCCACAGTTTGGCTTGCTTGGCCTTACTGTGCATCAGGCACTCAAAGTTGCATTCAGTTACAAGTTAACTAGAAAGCAGGTTAACTAAGGCAGGAAAAAAATATGAAAAAAGAAAAAAAAAGAATACTATCAAAATTAATATAGACTATCTTGGAAGGAAAGTTATGACCAACCTAGATAGCATATTCAAAAGCAGAGACATTACTTTGCCAACAAAGGTCCATCTAGTCAAGGCTATGGTTTTTCCAGTGGTCATGTATGGATGTGAGAGTTGGACTGTGAAGAAAGCCGAGCACCAAAGAATTGATGCTTTTGAACTGTGGTGTTGGAGAAGACCCTTGAGAGTCCTTTGGACTGCAAAGAGATCCAACCAGTCCATTCTGAAGGAGATCAGCCCTGGGATTTCTTTGGAAGGAATGATGCTAAAGCTGAAACTCCAGTACTTTGGCCACCTCATGCGAAGAGTTGACTCATTGGAAAAGACTGATGCTGGGAGGGATTGGGGGCAGGAAGAGAAGGGGACGACAGAGGATGAGATGGCTGGATGGCATCACCGACTTGATGGATGTGAGTCTGAGTGAACTCCAGGAGTTGATGATGGACAGGGAGGCCTGGCGTGCTGTGATTCATGGGGTCGCAAAGAGTCGGACACGACTGAGTGACTGAACTGAACTGAACTGATCCAGTTTATAACACTTAATCAGCAAATGATCAGATGAGCTTTTCTTTGAGGAATAAGAAGATAAGGGAATTCAGCCCTGAGTAGGTAAAATAACCTTAGCTAGATGTCTTGGTATCTTTTTAGCCTGAGAGGTATTATCTAACTCTAGAGTTCAGTGTCACAATTAAGTGGGGTTTTGAAAGAGAAATGAAAGTGTTAGCTGCTCAGTCAGGTCCAACTCTTTGTGACTCCATGGACTGTACCCCACCAGGCTCCTCTGTCCATGGAATTCTCCAGGCAAAAATGCTGGAATGGGTTGCATTCCCTTCTCCAGGGGATCTTCCTGACCTCGGAATAAACCTTGGTCTCCTGCATTGCAGGCAGATTCTTTACTGTGTGAGCCAACAGGAAGCCCTAAATGGGTTGTAGAGACACTGTTTTTTTCATTTCCTTCAATTTCCTAGCCCCTTCTTTTCTCAGAACTGTACTAACAACACAATTGCTCTGGAGAGCAGGGCTCCTTTTCACATTTAAAATATGGGCTGCTGTTCTGTCTCTCCTTGCTTATTATTTCTAAGCCTGACCTGGGGCCCCATGGCTTTGGAGGAGCCAAGTGCTGACTCAGGAAAGGGAAAGGAGACACGAGGCCAGTTCTCCAAGGAGCGGAAAGCACTGCAGATTAGGAAGGCCTTTGTCATCTGTAATCTGACTATACCTACTTGAATAAGAAAGAACTGGAGGCCTTAGAGAAAATTTGTCCTCTTAAATGAATAATAATTATAGTGCAAAAGAGAAGAAGAAAAAAAGAGGAAACAAAATGAGAATGCTTTTCTTTCTTTCTTTTTTCTCCACTGAGAATGCCTAAGGTTTCATTAATGAAACTTGGATCCTTTCTCAGTAAATAAGGTTCTGACTTGCTGGCAAAAGACTGATGCAGAAATATCATATAATTAATAAAGCCTTGAAGGGAAATGTGCTTTAGGTGTTTCATGTTTTATTCATTTAATGTGACTTTTCAATTTTTTTTATTTTTTTTTTAATTATGAAAGTATGATAACACATTTACAGGTGACTTGGAAAATAAAGAACAAGGTTACATATAGTTCCACTCTATATTAAAATTGTTTTCTAAAATATATAAGATTTTTTAGTTGGAACTTCAATATCAAACTCTCAAAAATTAACAGAATGAATATACAGAGAAGTAGAAGGATATAATAGACCTGAAAAACACTGAAATAAATTATTTTTTATGCCCACCTTGCTGACTGATTTTAGGGTGACTTACATAAATACATTTAATAAGATAAGAAGCAATTAATAAGAAGCAAATAATAAAATCAAGGTAAAGGAAAAAATTCAAGTAGTTAAGGTATAGTGGAGCCAGGGGTAATATTGGTACTGAAATGTATGTTCTAAGTCCTCAGAATTCTGACAGAGACATGAGATGTGAGAGACAAAACCAGACACGTGATTTACAACTGCCATAAGATAAAAATCAAACCTGATGTTCAGGAGAACCAGAGGGAAATGTCTCCCTTGGGTCCTCATAAACAGGAATATAATAGACAACTTCCTCAACAGCATCCTTACAGTAAATACGGAAACAGGTTTCAGAGGGCAGTTTCTTATATTTCCCTTGGTGCCATTGTAGAAACATGATCCAGGAAAAGCCATTTGGCAGGGGAACCCACACACAACTCTAAGAGCCTGGCTTTCTTCGGGGAAGGATATTAGCTTGTGCAAAGAATGGATGGATGCACTGCACATCACCGATTCAATAGCCCAGAAATATTTGTGTTTTCATTCAAGCTTGTGAGGAGCACAGAGTTCAGGCTGACACCCTGGACAAGAAACTGGAGAGCAACTGTTCTGTGTTGCCAGCTTGGCCAAGTTAGGAACAAAAATGATTTCTTGGAGATGTTGAGGAACTCTGACTTCTGGGCCAACTTCCCTTTATGCATATAAGAAGCTGCTCCCTTTATTCACTCCACAATAAATCTGAATCATAAAACCAATTGGAGGAGGATCCCAGTTTATTAGGCCAAAAGACTATAGAATTCTTAGAGTCACTTTAGAAGATGGATACAAAATCAACCACAAAAGTTAATTAAGGATAAGAAAAGGAATCAAATAACAAAAATTTTAAAACCTGGCAAATATCATAAAAAATCTCTAAAAATTAAATAATGTTTAAATGAATTAACTGCTCAACAAACCTCTATAATATAATTTTCCTACATTTTCAGCCACACATTCCTTGAGTTTTTAGAGAATTCCTTTCTATATAGAAAAGAGAAAGATAACTCGGTCTCTCTTTCAGCATGGATGATAAAATTTTGGCTTTATCTTAATCTTTTAGGAAAAGTTTCTTTCCATTTCACAACTCTATTATAGACAGTGACATGTACATTTTTAGGATTATTATCAATTTAGGAAAATCTCTGTCTTTTTTTTTATAGATATTTATAGAGCAATTTTTCACAGATCAGGTTCAGTCTCCCTACATTTGTCTTTCCTCTATTACTTTCTACATACTTCTAGCTCCAGGCCCCACAACACATACGAAAGTCACTCAGTTATGTCCAACTCTTTACGACCCCATGGACTACATAATCCATGGAATTGTCCATACCAGAATACCGGAGTGGGTAGCTGTTCCCTTCTCCAGGGGATCTTCCCAACCCAGGGATCAAAACCAGGTCTCCTGCATTGCAGGTGGATTTTTTTTTTTTTTTTTTTTTACCAACTGAGCCACCAGGGAAGCCCCCAGACCCCACAGGGAAGGTTTATATTACAATATGGTCCTATACCTTTGTGTTACAATACGAGGTGAGTCAGCACCTTGGGAAGAAGGATTATTCTATCAAGATGCTTAGCAACAGCTTAACTGTACAAGGAAATGGGGCTTCAAATCTGCATAGATATATCCCACTAAGCATGACTAACAGTGTCCTGTTGTAGGTTGAATCATGGCAACCCAAGGATATCAGGCCTTAATCCCTGGAATGTGCAGATGTTACTTTATAAGCAAAAAGGATCTAGAGGATATGATTTAGAATCCTGAGATAAGAAAATTATCCTGGACTATCCAGGTGAGCCCTAAAGACCATCACAAGTGTCCTTGTAAGAAACAGCAAGACAATCACACACACACAGAGGAGAAGGTGACATGAAGACAGAGGCAGAGATTGGAATAATGTGGTCACAAGCCAAGGAACACCAAGAAAGACTGGCAGCCACCAGATGCTAGAAGAGGTAAGGAATGAGTTCTCCCCCAGAACCTCCTGAGGGTCCTGCTGCTGCCTTGATGTTGGACTTCTGGCCTTCAGAACTATAGAGAATACATTTCTATTGTTTCAAGCCACCGGATTTGTGACCATTTATTAAAATGGCCTGAGGGACCCAGGATGGATTCCTGGTTCAGGTTCCTTGTAGCCAGAGTCAACACTGGGCCACAGCTTCTCCAGCACCACTTTACATTAGAGGAAGTGGAGAAGAAGGAGAGGAAGGAGACAACGATCTTAAGCAATTGCTGTTGAAATATATACTTTTTGGAAACTGTATAAAATCATATGACAATGTGAGCCTATCATGGAAGCTCCTTTCAGGACCTTAGAAGGGGCTCCGGGGAATGAGGGGCTCTGAAACTTCAGATTCATGAACTTCACAGTAAATCCCCTTCAGCCTCAGCACAGCCTCAGTGGTTGTGTTGAGGAAGGTCTAAAACAAAGGTCTAATATTTTTGTGGCAAGGAAGGACTGGTTTGGAAGAAAGCAGGATCTTCAGAGCCTGAGTATAGTGGAAAGTAATTTATAGTGGGGGTGAAGATGACAGAATCTAGAAGAAATAGAGTGTGATAATAGCAAAGCAGAAACAGAGACACAGATGCAGAAAACAAACATATGGACTCCAAGCAGTGGGGGATGAGATGGATTCGGAGACTGGGATTGACATATATATACATATACATATATATATATATATATATATATATATATATATATAAAATATAGTATGGCATAGTGAAAGTCACTCAGTCGTGTCCAACTCTTTGCAACCCCATGGACTATACAGTCCATGGAATTCTCCAGGCCAGAATACTGGAATGGGTAGCCTTTCCCTTCTCCAAGGGATTGTTCCAAGCCAGGAATCAAACCCAGGTTTCCCACATTTCAGGTGGATTCTTTACCAGCTGAGCCACAGAGGTAGCCCAATATATACACTATTATGTATGTTAGGTGGTTAGAATAGGAAAAAGGAGTCCAGAATGGCAGTGGCTAAAAGAAGGGGAAAGCCCATGAAAATAGAACAAAGGAAGGTCTGAGGACTGGACTGAGGACCTCAGGTAAAACAAACAGCCCTCCTGGCTAGCCCAATTTACATAAGGCAGGCTCAGGGGGAGGAGGAAAAAACATATAAAAAGAGGAGCCAAAATTGAACCAGGGGCTTCTCTACTCTTTGCATCTTTTGGGTCGGCCCATCCTGATGCCTCAAGGATGTATTTTGCTTTGCTTTCTACATAAAACTGAGCTATAACACTGGTCCATCCATTGCTTCAAATTTTTGTTGCAGTGAGACAGAACTGAGGAAATTACACACTCCCCCAACATGTATAAAATAGATAACTACTGAGAATCTTCTGTATAGCACAGGGAACTCTATTCAATGCTCTGTGGTGACCTAAATGGGAAAGAAATCCAAAAAAGAGGGGATGTATGTATACATGTAGCTGATTCACTTTACTGTACAGCAGAAACTAACACAACATTGCAAAGCAACTATATTCCAATACAATTTTTTCTTAAGTGCTGCATTTAAAAAAAAAATGTCCTCTCCTTCCTGCTGGAAGAGGTGGGAAAGTTGAAGCTTTCTTCTTGTCTCTGCATGTTCCCAAGTCCAGGCTCACTCTGCTTGCTGCATAACAGGTCAATGAATCCGAGAGATGAGGTGTTGAGGCAAGGAAGAGACTTTAATCGGGGAGCTGACTAGTGCCTCAAAATGATCATCATATTGGGTTTGGATGCCAGCTTATTTTATAGATCAGAGAGAATGAAGCAATGAGGAACTAAATTCAAAAGCCAGAATAGAGAGGGAGAGGCAGTGGGGAATTAAAGTGAAAGGGTTTTCAGTCTTGCAAAACATCTACAAGGGAATGGCCAGTCTTTGGAAGAGGTGTGTTAATCTCTTCTATTCACAGGTGGGCAGGGACAAACTATCTCTTCAGGAGCTGAACAAAGGCACTGTAGTTTATATTCAAGCAGACGGGCTAGGTCCTCCAGGCAAGCCATTGAGTATGATTATAATCACAAGAGCAACAAAAAGCAAGTCAAAGAAACAGTTTCCAACATGGAGTCAGAATTGGCTTCCTCCCAATAAGTTGCACACCCTACCCACCCCACCCCCCAAGAGACACTGACTTCCTCTTCTTCTCCAGTAACAATTGCACTTCTTGTATTTAAATTTTAGCCAAATGGTCTATAATTATTTCTTTGCATATCTATTCCTTCCCCCAAGGTTTTGAGCTCCAGGATAATAAGAAATATGCCTGATTTATCTTGTTAAACTTGTTGAATTAAAAAGAATTGTAAGAGATTAAGAAAACCTGAGAAGGAGTCCTCAGTACACACTGAGACCACCCCCACCAGCCCATTTTCCATCTGAATGCCCTCTTCTATCACCCTGGCAATATATTCTTTCTCAAGTCAAGGGAAGGAGAGCTGACCTTCTCAGCATGTATTATCACCAGTCTACTCTTTATAGCCTAAATATTAATCTTTGGTATTCAAAACACCATGCTGTTGAGACTCAAAACCCATTCTTTTAACCTATTGTTTTGGCTAGTAGCTTCAACCATCTATTTGGAAATCACCCACCAATGCCCACCCCAGCCGAGGCATTATTCTTTTGCTCTGCTGTATTTTTCCTTCACTGATTCAGTAACTCCTGGGTGGCCAAGGAGATGAGGTGAGATAGGTGAGTCATGGGCCAAAGGTACTTACCAAAAATTAAAACACGTATCAGTTAATATTAAACTATTACCCCACTACCATTATGTCTGTATATCAGATCATCTGTCCCCAAACCTCATACATCCAGCTGGTAGGCCAGCTTTGTCATATTTTGGAAACTCTAAAATAGATCATGTGGAAATTCAGGTAGTTAGTGATAGTTGTTCATGCTCTTCACAAATGTTTCAGTTCTCTTTCCTTCCCAGTGCACATGGCAAGAATTTTTTTCATGCCACTTGAAATGAGTTGTACCCATTTGTGTCACATTGGCCAGTGAAATGTGAGTGCGTAGAGTGTGTCTTAGATCAAAAAAGGAGCTCTTAGAGCTGCAATGGGATTCACTGTGCTCTCTTTTCCTTAAGTCTGAGTAATGGAGTGAGGAGACATAGAGAAGGGCTCCCAGCTGACCCTCAATAGTAGTACAAGTGAGAAATGGACGGTTATTTGATTGTTATATTTCTTTTGCAATCTTAGTGTCTCGCCCAGGGATGGAACCTGGCCCCTCAGTAGTGGCAGTGTGGAGTCTTAACCACTGGGATGCCAGGGTAGTCTCTAGACCCATTATTTGTACAATCTCTGAACTAACTTTTCCTGATTATTACAAACATGAGAACACAGCTCTTCCACCAAACAGTCATAGCCTCAAGTCTTCAATGCAGGAGACATTACAATGCATTTCCAATGCAGGAGAGGGGTTTGATCCTTGGGTTGGGAAGATCCTCCCACGAGGGAAATGGCTGCCCACTCTAGTATCTGTGACTGGAGAATTCCATGGACAGAGGAGGCTGGTGGGTCCATGGGATCACAAGAGAGTGGGACATGACTGAGCAACTAACACACACATTTCCTTCATTTAAATGAAAAGACAGATATTTATAAAAGGTGTGCATGTATAGCTACTGGCACCTGCATATTACTTGAATTAAATGGATAACAAGCTAATTTGGGAGAAGAGGGGAAGCTGTGCTGCCAAAGAAACCACAGGCCTGGAAAAGAAAGTCTGTGACAGGTTGACATGACTGAGGAAAAACAGATTGAGAAAATTGCTCAAAGAAGGTATGTTCTCTCATGCCTTTGTACATGAGGCCAAGGAGGATGACTAAAGGCTACGAAGTAGTTGGGGCTGAATAATTATGACCTACCTCCCAATAGAAACCTTCCAGTGTCTGCCTGGTAGAATTTCTAAAGACCAAGGTCTTCCATTTTTCCAATGTTATTTATTTATTCATGTATTGGCTCCACCACACAGCATGCAGGATCTTAGTTCCCTGACCAGGGTTTGAACCCATGCCCCCTGCAGTTGGAAGTGTGGAATCCTAACCACTAGACCAGCAGGGAATTCTGTTTTTAAATAAAAAGGTTTAGGGCTATTAGCCTGCTTCTGTTCTAGCATATGGGTGGTCTATGTGTGTTAGTCGCTCAGTTGTGTCTGACTCTGCAACCCCATGGACTGTAGCCCACCAGGCCCCTCTGTCTATGAAATTTCCCAGGCAAGAATACTGGAGTGGGTTGCATTTCCTTCTCCAGGGGATCTTCCCGACCCAGGGATGGAACCCATATCTCTTATGTCTCCTGCATTGGCAGACAGGTTCTTTAACACTGAGCTACCTAGCAAGCCCTAAAAGGAAAATTGGGGAGAGGAAATTTACAGAATTTTAAAATTTACAATAGAATGTTTCTTGGCTAAGACCAGTGTTTGATGTGTATAGAGGTTTAGCTTTATCTCTACTGGATGGACAAAGCTGAGCTGGGGGAGCATTGAATAAAGTGGTTTGCCATGCCCTCCTCCATGGGATCTTCCCAACCCAGGGATCAGACCCACTTCTCCTGTGTCTTCTGCATTGCTGGCAGATTCTTTACTGCTGAGCCACTGGTTTAAGACATTTACCTTTGTTCAGATGGAACGCCACAGTTGTAAAATGGAGAAAATAATACCTCTCTTACAAGATTCTTATAAGCATGATTCAGGTGACACTTATGCAAATTCTTCTTTAGAAGCTTAAAGCCCTTGACCCTGAACATGGATTTATTAGTTCTTCTGTCTCTCAAGAAAAATATGGGAATATAAAACTGTCTATTAACTCTTCTTAAATTACTACAAATAATTCTGAGTGTTCCTTTTGCATAAAGATATATTTCATGTTACTGCAGTGAATGGAACATGTGATGCTCACATAGTCTCTAACAGGTGTCTTTGTCCAAAGCTTACACCAGCAGACGTTCAATATTGGGTCTAAACCATAGGAAAAGACCTTTCCATTGATCCATCTCAATAAGGGATGGCATTTTGGTTGGATCTCACCATAGCTGATCATTTCTGCTATAGAAAAAACTATAAAATGATTGACAGTCCTGGTTTTAAAACAGATGCCCAGCGTATGCGTAAAACTTCCTGTGTCTGTCCATCTACTCCATCCCTACCTCAGAATGGCAGTCTGTCTGCTTAGACATGTGACTAGGAGAACTCTCACATGCAAAAAGGCTGAAGCTGGTAAGGGTCAGAGCTGGCTGTTGTGTAACATTTTTCTAGCAGTAGTATGGGTGCTCAGTCATCTCTGACTCTTTGTAAACCCAGGGACTGTAGCCCACCAGGCTCCTCTGTCTATGGAGTTTTCCAGTCAAGAATACTGGAGTAGGTAGCTATTTCCTCTTCCAGAGGATCTTTCTGACCCAAGGATTGAACCTGCCTCTCTTCAGCAAGTGGAATCTTTACCACTGCACCACCTGGGAAACCCAATATTGTTCTAAGTAGATAATAAAAGACAGTTAAAACACCCATCACCTATTGCCTAGATTTTTGTTACCCTAAAATTTCCATCTCTTTGCTTATCATAAAAATAAGCCCAGATTTCCAGTCTAGCATAGACCCCTTTTGCCTAGGTTCTCTCTATCAAGCACAACTATAACCCCTGGAGATTATAAAAGAAAGCACTGAAGGAGAAGTTGGAAAGGTGGTAAGAAGAAGATAAACTCTTTTGAGACCCCTGGATTGGAGGAACAACTCAATAACACAGTATCTTATGCGTTAATTCCTCCACCCCATGGAATAAGACAACCCAGAGTGAATATTTCCTACCCATGACCTAGCAACATCAGACAGCCCAAGTAGGCTCCTCAGTCTCCTTCCTTCCCCATATTGAAAGGGATTACATCTGAAAACATCAGTCAAGACATCATTCATGAGGAGTCTTACTAACAGTAAGCAGCCTGAAGAAGCACGCTCCATCTTAATTGTGCCTTTGATTCCCCTACCTCACAGAGAGATACTCAGGCTGGTGGGTGGAACCAGCAAGAGACAACTCCACTACAACAAGTGGCTCCATCCAGGAAGCTTCTTCAATCCCTTGAGCCTTAAACTCTCTTCGTTCACTCAGAGGGATCCTGCAATTGAATTCTCAGGCACTTATTCTAGAGAAATGGACACTCATGTCCACACAACAACCTATACAAAAATATCACACAACCTATACACAAATAGCAGGGTTTTTTTTTGTTATATTCATGTATACTCTTTATTTTTATTAAACACATTTTAGTGCATTTAAGGCTTACAGCAAAATTGCAAGAAAGGTACATAGATTTCCCACATACTCCCAGCTTCCATATGCTTTGCCTCCCCCATTATCAGCATCATTCAAGGGAATGGTGCATTTTTTGTTTTTAACAAGATAAGTCTACATTGACATATACCAATCCACCAAAGCCCACAGTTTATATTAATGTTCACCCTTGATGTTGTAAATTCTATGTACATAAACCATATCTTTTAAGTTTTATGAATCATTCTAATGTAGATTTATCATCTAAAGAGAATGGTGTCTATATGGCAATGTAATTGAAAAATGTCTTCTTTCCAGAAGTGCATTTACTATTTTTGATGTAACAGATATGACTAATTTTTTTTCTCATTTAAATTAATTAATTTATTTTAATTGGAGGCTAATTACTTCACAATATTGTGATGGTTTTTGCCATACATTGACATGAATCAGCCATGGGTGTACATGTGTTCCCCATCCCGAACCCCCTTCGCATCTCCTTCCCCATCCCATCCCTCTGGGTTGTCCCAGGGCACTGGCTTTGAGTGCCCTGTTTCATGCATTGAACATGGACAGGTCATCTATTTCACATATGGTAATATACATGTTTCAATACTAGTCTCTCAAATCATCCTACCCTCGCCTTCTCCCACAGAGTCCAAAAGTCTGTTCTTTACGTCTATGTCTCTTTTGCTGTCTTCCATATAGGGTTGTTGTTACTATCTTTCTAAATTCCACATATATGAGCTAATATACTGTATTGGTGTTTCTCTTTCTGACTTACTTAACTCTAACAGGCTCCAGTTTTATCCACCTCACTAGAAATGATTAAAATGTGTTCTTTTTAATAGCTGAGTAATATTCAATTGTGTTTATGTACCACAACTTTCTTATCCATTCGTCTGCCAATGGACATCTAGGCTGCTTCCATGTCCTAGCTATTGTAAACAGTGTTGTGATGAAAATTGGGGTACACATGTTTCTTTCAATTCTGGTTTCCTCGGTGTGTATGCCCAGTAATGGGATTGCTGGGTCATATGGCAGATCTATTTTGAGATTTTTAAGGAATCTTCACGCTGTTCTCCATAGAGGCTGTACTAGTTTGCATTCCCACCAACAGTGTGAGAGGGTTCCCTTTTCTCCACACCATCTCCAGCATTTATTGTTTGTAGACTTTTTGATAACAGCCATTCTGACCAACATGAGATGGTACCTCATTGTTTTGATTTGCATTTCTCTGATAATGAGTGATGTTGAGCATCTTTTTATGTGTTTATTAGCCATCTGTATGTCTTCTTTGGAGAAATGTCTGTTAAGTTCTTTGGCCCACTTTTTGGATTGGGCCATTTATTTTTCTGGTATTAAGCTGCAAGAGCTGTTTGTATATTTTTGAGATTAATTCTTTGTCAATTGCTTCATTTGCTATTGGGAGAAGGCAATGGCTTTTTTTCCCATTCTGAAGGCTGTCTTTTCACTTTGCTTATAGTTTCCTTCGTTGTGCAAAAGCTTTTAAATTTTATTAGGTCCCATTTATTTATTTTAGCTTTTATTTCCATTACTCTGGTAGGTGGATCATAGAGGATCTTGCTGTGATTTATGTCAGACAGTGTTTTGCCTACTCTACAAGTTTTATAGTTTATGGTCTTACATTTAGATCTTTAATCCACTTTGAGATTATTTTTGTGTATGGTGTTAGAAAGTGTTCTAGTTTCATTCTTTTACTGGTGGTTGACCAGTTTTCCCAGCACCACTTGTTAAAGAGATTGTCTTTTCTCCATTGTATATTCTTGACTCCTTTGTCAAAGATAAGGTGTCCATAAGTGGGTGGATTTATCTCTGGGCTTTCTATTTTGTTCCATTTATCTATATTTCTATCTTTGTGCCAGTACCATTCTATCTTGATGACTGTAGCTTTGTAATATAGTCTGAAGTCAGGCAGTTCCATTCTTCTTTCTCAAGATGGCTTTGGCTATTCAAGGCTTTTTGTATTTCCATACAAATTGTGAAATTATTTGTTCTAGTTCTGAGAAAAATGCTGTTGGTAGCTTGATAGGGATTGCATTGAATCTGTAGATTGCTTTGGGTAGTATACTCATTTTCACTATATTGATTCTTCCAATCCATGAATATGGTATATTTCTCCATCTATTTGTGTCATCTTTGATTTCTTTCAGCAGTGTTTTATAGTTATGTATAGGTCTTTTGTTTCTTCAGGTAGATTTATTCCTTAGTATTTTATTCTTCTTGTCACAATGGTGAATGAGATTATTTCCTTAATTTCTCTTTCTGTTTTCTCATTGTTAGTATATAGAAATGCAAGGGATTTCTGTGTATTAATTTTATATGCTGAAACTTTACTATGTTCATTGATTAGCCCTAGAAATTTTCTGGTGGTGTCTTTAGGGTTTTCTATGTAGAGGATCTTGTCATCTGCAAACAGTGAGAATTTTACTTCTTCTTTTCCAATCTTGATTCCTTTTATTTCTATTTCTTCTCTGATTGCTGTGGCTAAAACTTCCAAAACTATATTGAATAGTAGTGGTGAGAGTGGGCACCCTTGTCTTGTTCCTGACCTTGGGGGAAATGTTTTCAATTTTTTGCAATTGAGGATAATGTTTGCTGTGGGTTTATCATATATGGCTTTTATTATGTTGAGGTATGTTCCTTCTATGCCTGCTTTCTGAGAGTTTTTATCATAAATGGGTGTTGAATTTTGTCAAAGGTGTTCTCTGTATCTATTGAGATAATCATTTAGTTTTATCCTTTAATTTGTTAATATGGTGTATCACATTGATTGATTTGCAAATTCTGAAGAATCCTTGCATCCCTGCGATAAAGTCCACTTAGTCATGATATATGATTTTTTTAATATGTGTTGGATTCTGTCTGCTAGAATTTTGTTGAGGATTTCTGCATCTATGTTCATCTATGTAGTTTTCTTTTTTCATGGCATCTTTGTCTGGTTTTGGCATTAGGGTGATGGTGACCTCATAGAATGAGTTTGGAAGTTTACCTTCCTCTGCAATTTTCTGGAAGAGTTTGAATAGGATAGGTGTTAGCTCGTCTCTAAATTTTTGGTAGAATTCACCTGTGACGACATCTGGTCCTGGGATTTTGTTTGTTTGAAGAGTTTTTATTACAGTTTCTCTTTCCATGCTTGTGATGGGTCTGTTAAGATTTTCTATTTCTTCCTGGTTCAGTTTTGGAAGGTTATACTTTTCTAAGAATTCATCCATTTTTCCAAGTTGTCCATTTTATTGGCATATAGTTGCTTATCGGAGAAGGCAATGGCACCCCACTCCAGTACTCTTGCCTGGAAAATCCCACAGACGGAGGAGCCTGTTAGGCTGCAATCCATGGGGTCGCTAAGAGTTGGACACGACTGAGCAACTTCACTTTCACTTTTCACTTTCATGCATTGGAGAAGGAAATGGCAACCCACTCCAGTGTTCTTGCCTGGAGAATCCCAGGGATGGGGAAGCCTGGTGGGCTGCCGTCTATGGGGTTGCACAGAGTCGGACACGACTGGAGTGACTTAGCATAGCATAGTTGCTTATGATCCTTCATATTTCTGTGTTGTTTGTTGTGATTTCTCCATTTTCATTTATAATTTTGTTGATTTGATTCTTCTCCCTTTTTTCTTGATGAGTCTGGCTAATGGTTTGTCTATTTTATTTACCTTCTCAAGAATCAGCTTTTAGTTTTGTTGATTCTTGCTATAGTCTCCTTTGTTTCTTTTTCATTTATTTCTGCCCTAATTTTTATGATTTATTTCCTTCTACTAACCCTGAGGTTCTTCATTTCTTCTTTTTATAGTTGCTTTAGGTGTAAAGTTAGGATATTATTTCGATTTTTATCTTGTTTCTTGAGGTAAGCTTGTATTGCTATGAACCTTCCCTTTAGCCCTACTTTTCTGAATCCCATAGGTTTTGGGTTGTCGTGTTTTCACTTTCATTTGTTTCTATGCATACTTTGATTTCCCTTTTTATTTCTTCCATAATTTGTTGGTTATTCAGAAGTGTGTTATTTAGCCTCCATATGTTTGTATTTTTAATAGTTTTTTTTTTCTTGTAGTTGACATCTAATCTTACAGCATTGTGATCAGAAAAGATGCTTTAAATGATTTGAATCTTTTTGAATTTACCAAGATTAGATTTATGTCCCAAGATGTGATCTATCCTGGAGAATATTCCATGTGCACTTGAGAAAAAGATGAAATTCATTGTTTTGGGGTGAAATGTCCTGTAGGTATCAATTAGGTCTAACTGGTCCATTGTATCATTTAAAGCTTGTGTTCCCTTGCTAATTTTCTGTTTAGTTGATCTATCCATAGGTGTGAGTGGGGTATTGAAGTCTCCCACTATTATTGTGTTACTGTTAATTTCCCCTTTCATACTTGTTAGCATTTGCCTTATGTATTGAGGTGCTCCTCCGTTGGGTACATATATATTTACAGTTGTTATATCTTCTTCTTGGATTGATCCTTTGATCATTATGTAGTGTCCTTCTTTGTCTCTTTTCACAGCCTTTATTTCTAAGTCTATTTTATCTACTATGAGTATTGCTATTCCTGCTTTCTTTTGGTGTCCATTTTCATGAAATATGTTTTTCCAGCCATTCACTTTCAGTATGTATGTGTCCCTTGGTTTGAGATGGGTTTCTTGTAGACAGCATATATAAAGGTCTTGTTTTTGTATCCATTCAGCTAGTCTTTGTCTTTTCATTGGGGCATTCAACCTATTTACATTTAAGGTAATTATTAATAACTAAGATCCCATTGCTATTCACTTTGTTGTTATGGGTTCAAGTTTATAAACCTTTTCTATGTTTCCTGTCTAGAGAAGATCCTTTAGCATTTGTTGAAGACCTTGTTTGGTGGTGCTTAATTCTCTCAGCTTTTGCTTGTCTGTAAAGCTTTTGATTTCTCCTTCATATTTGAATGAGATCCTTGCTGGGTATAGTAATCTGGGTTGTAGGTTTTTCTCTTTCATCACTTTAAGTATGTCCTGCAATTCCCTTGTGGCCTGAAGAGTTTCTATGGAAAGATCAGTTGTTATCCTTATGGGGATCCCCTTGTGTGTTATTTGTTGCTTTTCCCTTGTTGCTTTTAATATTTGCTCTTTGTCTTTGATGTTTGTTAGCTTAACTAATATGTGTCTCAGGTGTTTCACCTTGGGTTTAATCCTGTTTGGTACTCTCTGTGTTTCATGGACTCGGGTGGCTATTTCCTTCTCCATTTTAGGGAAGTTTTCAACTATTATCTCCTCAAGTATTTTCTTATGCCCTTTCTTCTTGTCTTCATCTTCTGGGACTTCTATGACTCAAGTGTTGGGGCATTTAACATTGTCCCAGAGGTCTCTAAGATTGTCCTCATTTCTTTAAATTCTTTTTTCCTCTCTGCTTCATTTATTTCCACAATTCTATCTTCCACCTCACTTATCCTATCTTCTGCTTAAGTTATTCTACTGTTGGTTACCTCCAGAGTGCTTTTGGTCTCAGTTATTGTATTATTCATTACTGATTGACTCTTTTTTTATTTCTTCTAGGTCCTTGTTAAACATTTCTTGCATCTTGTCAATCCTTGTCTCCAGGCTATTTATTTATAACTCAATTTCGTTTTCAAGATTTTGGATCATTTTTACTATCATTATTCTGAATTCTTTTTCAGGTAGACGCCCTATCTCTTCTTCTTCTTCTTTTTTTTTTTTTTGTCTGTTTCATGGACATTTATCATGTTCCTTTATCTGCTGAATATTTCTCTGCTTTTTCATTTTGTTTAGATTGCTGTGTTTGGGGTGCCCATTCTGTAGGCTGGAAGTTTGTGTTTCCACTTTATTGTGGAGCCTGCTCCCTGTGGGTGTGGTTGGACTAGCGGCTTGTCAAGGTTTCCTGGTTAGGGGAGCTTGCCTCTGTGTTCTGGTGGGTGGAGCTGGATCTCTTCTCTCTGAAGTGCAATGAAGTGTCCAATAGTAAGTTTGGGGGTGTCTATGGATTTGGCATGGTTTTGGGCAGCCTGTCTTTTAATGCTCAAGGCTATGTTCCTGCTTTTCTGGAGAATTAGCATGGTATATCTTGCTCTGGAACTTGTCGGCTCTTGGATGGAGCTTCGTTTCAGTGTAGGTATCGAGGCTTTTGGATGAGCTCTTGTCTATTAATGTTCCCTGGAATCAGGAGTTCTCTGCTATTCTCAAGTTTTAAAATTAAGCCTCCTGCCTCTGGTTTTCAGTCTTATTCTTACAGTAGCCTCAAGACTTTCCAATCCATACAGTGCAGATGATAAAACATCTAGGTTAATGGTGAAACAATTCTCCACAGCAAGGGACACCCATAGCGGTTCACAGAGTTACATGGAGAAGAGAAGAGGGAGAAGGGAGATAGAGGTGACTAGGAGAAGAGGGGGAGTCAAAAGGGGAGAGAGCAATCAAGCCAGTAATCAATTCCCTATGTGCTCTCCACAGTCTGGAACACCAAGAAATATTCACAGAGTTACACAGAGAAGAGAAGAGGGAGGAGAGAGATAGTGGTGACCAGGAGGAGAAGAGGGGTTAGTCCAAAGAGGAGAGACCAATCTAGCCAGTAATCAGCTCCGCAAGTGTTTTCCACAGCCCAGAACACCCAGAGAGATTCACAGAGTTAAGTAGAGAAGAGAAGGGGGAGGGAGGAGATAGAGGTAACCTGGGGGGAAAAGGCAGAGTCAAAAGGGGAGACAGAAATCAAGCCAGTAATCACACCCCTAAGTGAAAATGGATACTGAAGGTTAGATTCTTAAAGGTACAAAATTGATAACAAATACCAAAAAGCAAAGATTAAAAATTTAGAGTAGAGGTTAGACTCTCAAAAATACAATATTAAAAATACAAAACAAAATCAGTGACAATTTGCTTTAAAAATCGGGTCTTTTTTGCAAGGTAATAGTAGGTTATAAAAATGAAAATTAAAGGAGTAATAAAGAACTTAAACTTAAAAAAAATAAAAAGTGATAATAGTAAAAATATATCTAGGAATTTCTCTGAAGCTGTTGTGGGCAGTGTGGGGTCAGTTCAGTTTCAGATAGTTCCTTGTTCCAGCTTGTACTTGTTCTTAAGGTCTATAGGCCCCCTCCAATGCTTAGTCAATGTTAACTACAGGGTTTTAATCTGTTGCACCTGTCACTTCCAGAGCGGTTCCCTCTTCTTTTTTTATTTTAACTTCCTCTATTTGCAAGTCTCTTCAGTGTCTAATCTCTGCCCTGACACAAGGGGGTGAAGGTGGCCACTTATTTAGGCTCACTTGTTCAGTTGTGTTGTGGTAAGGGAGGAACACTGCAAACAAATATTGCTGGTGTGTGTGGGGCGTGCTCACAATGTATGGACTATATTGGGTTTGCCCCAGCTCACAGCAGTGTATGCTTTCCGGGTCTACACTGCTCAGGCTCCAGGGTGCTCTGCAGGGCACTGTCCAAAGTGGGCCCTGCGCTTGTGCACTTCCCAGGTCTAAAGCTGCTCAGATTCAGATTCTCGAGTACTCCACAAGGGCACAGACTCAGTTTGGCATGCGTTTTGTGCCCTTCCCAGGTCCGAGCAGCTCAGGTGACCAGGTGCTTGGTGAGTGCACTGTCCCAGGTGGGCTGTGTATCTTAATCACCTTCCTGGTCCTGGCCGCTTGGTTTCCCAGTTGCACCATGAGAGCACCGTCAGGTGTGCTGTGTGTCTCCTCTGGGGAGCTGATCTCAGGCTGTGACCTTCCTGGCAGATGTCAACCGTTGAAGATCCCAGGAAGATGTGGTTAGCAAATGGGAGCCTGCTCACAGTTTGGTGGAGGATGCCAGTCTCTGGGGCTGAGATTGGAGCGGCCCCTTGCCTTCCATCTCTGGCTGCCTCCGGCAGAAGGGGGTCGGGTGGGGGGGGGAGGGGCCTGTATGCAGCCGGCTAGCTCTCCTTTGGTATTTGCTCAATCCTTTTTTTTGTGAGCGGGCCAGGCTGCGAGTTAGAGCCTTTCATGGGAAAGTTTCTCTCTCTCTCTCTCTCTCTCTCTCTTTCTTCCTCTCTGGTGATCCCACAGTTTGGGTTGCTATCTCACAATGGCTCCCTCAGATTGTCCTCAGGGCACTCAGGCCCCGTCCTTATCCTAAGGACCAACGATGCTGTTGTCGACGCCTCCCTGTCCAGCTCCGCTCCCCCCGCCCTTGCTGGTGGCCGATGCAAGCGTCTGGGCTACTTCTCTGCTGGCAATTGCAGTTAGGCGCCTATTCTGTGGGGTATTTTTTTTTCCTCCTGGTAATATTGCCCTTTGAGATTCCAAAACTCCCCACAGACCCACCTGTGAGAGAGTTTCCTACCGTGGAAACTTCTCCTTCATGACTCCCTCCCCAGGATGGGTCTCCATCCCTAACTCTTGTCTCTCTTTTTGTCTTTTATATTTTGCCCTACTTCCTTTTGAAGAGAATGGGCTGCCTTTCTGGATGCCTGGTGTCCTTTGCCAGCCTTCAAAAGTTGTTTTGTGGAAGTCGTTCAGCATTCCAATGATCTTTTGATGAATTTGTTGGGGAGAAAGTGGTCTCCCCATCCTATTCCTCTACCATCTTGGGACTGCCTCCCTCAATAGCAGTTTTAATTTAATTGTGATAATAATTTAATTTAATTGTGATGATTTAATTGTGATAGCAAAGATTGGAACTGGTCTAGATATCCTTCAACAGTTGAATGGCTAAACAAACTATGGTATATGTGTATATATATATATATATATACACACACATATGCAATACAATTAATTCAGCAATAAAAAGGGATGAACTATTGATACCCACAACACTTTGGATGAATATTTGAAACTACACTGAGAGAAAAAGAGCCAATCGCAAAGGGTTATATACTGTATGATTTCATTACTGTAACATTTTTTGAAATGACAAAATTATAGAAAGGAAGATTAGATTAGTCATTGTCAGGGATTCAGCAAAGGGAAGGAGCTGGGGATAGTATGAGAAGAGAACACAATGTATCCTTGTGTTGATAGAACTGCTTGTTCTGGGTCTTAACTGTGGTGGTGGATACACAAACCTATGCATTGAATAAAACTGGATAGAACCAAACACACACACACACACACACACACACACACAGCATACACTTTTTTATTCTCACTCAAAATCATGGAGTTTATCAAATTGTCCTTCACCCAGAATGCAATAAAACCAAGCCACAGAGTCCTGTACAGACTATAGCCCTAACACCCTTGCAGTGGGTTGACTCCTGCTGTATTCCAGGACTCTTCTACAGTTAGCCTGATGCAGTACAGTCCTTGGAACTGAACAGGTTACTGCAGGCTGCAAGGACCCTTGCCCAAAGAGCCCTAGAGGTCACCAAGGAGCTCACTGCCAATAGACAAAAAAAGACTCCTATGTAATTAGAATAAATCTTATAAAAGAAGTTGATCGTCTTTCAGAGGATGTATACAAGAGGGATTAAGGGAATGAGCTGTGGATTAATTCAGACCTGGAATTTAGTACTAAGTCTACCTAAAATTATCAGAAGCGTAACTTTGTGTAAAGTAAATCTCAGTTTCCGCACAGGTAAAATAGGGAGGACAAGAGCATCTTTTTATCTCATGGAGCTGTTGAGAGGATTACCTGAGATTTTTATGTAAAGTGGGTAATGCACTGTTCTGGACAAAATCATGTCCCTGCTAAATGCATATGGTGAAGTGGAAACCCCCAGAGTAACTGAATTTGCAGATGGAGCCTTTAAAGAAGCTATTAAGGTTAAATGTGGTCATAGGGGCAGGGCCCTAATCCAGTAAGACTGGTATCTTTATAAGAAGAGAAAGAGACACCAGAGATGAGCACACACAGAGGAAAGACCATGTGAGGACACAGTGAGAAGGCAACCCAAGGAGAAAGGGCCCAGTAAAAACCAAGCTGCCGGTACTTTGACCTTGGACATCCAGCCTCCTGAACTGTAAGAAATACATTTCTATTCTCTAAGCCACACAGCCTATAGTATGTTGTTATGAAAATCTGAGCTGACTAATACATATACCATCAGACACAGAGTTATGTGCTCAATAAATATGAGCTATAATGGTGATGTTTCTTGTTATAATTAATGTAAGTAAATTTTCAGGCCCTGTGGCAAAAGATGTTTCCTACATTCTTAAAGGCTCAAGAGGCTTCTGTTGGTAGGTACGGGGCTGTGATCAAAAGAAAAGAGTTCAAAGGATGGAGAATAAGCAACGTGAAGTGGGCTGTGGGCTTTTCCAACATGTGCTCCTGTAAAGAGGAGATGACCATATAGAGCAAGAGCAGGAGCTCAGTGGAAAGACAGACAGCTGGTGAAGCAGCCTCTAGCGGCAGGGAAGAGTCACGCAGGTAGGGCAGCACTGCAGCTGAGTTCTGGGACCAGAGCCAGTTTAGGGCTGGACATGGAACAACAGACTGGTTCCAAATAGGAAAAGGAGTACATCAAGGCTATATATTGTCACCCTGCTTATTTAACTTATATGCAGAGTACATCATGAGAAACGCTGGCCTGGAAGAAACACAAGCTGGAATCAAGATTGCCAGGAGAAATATCAATAACCTCAGATATGCAGATGACACCACCCTTATGGCAGAAAGGGAAGAGGAACTCAAAAGCCTCTTGATGAAAGTGAAAGTGGAGAGTGAAAAAGTTGGCTTAAAGCTCAACATTCAGAAAACGAAGATCATGGCATCCGGTCCCATCACTTCATGGGAAATAGATGGGGAAACAGTGTCAGACTTTATTTTGGGGGGCTCCAAAATCACTGCAGATGGTGACTGCAGCCATGAAATTAAAAGACACTTGCTCCTTAGAAGGAAAGTTATGACCAACCTAGATAGCATATTCAAAAGCACAGACATTACTTTGCAAACAAAGGTTTGTCTAGTCAAGGCTATGGTTTTTCCTGTGGTCATGTACGGATGTGAGTGTTGGACTGTGAAGAATGCTGAGCACCGAAGAATTGATGCTTTTGAGGTGTGGTGTTGGAGAAGACTCTTGAGAGTCCCTTGGACTGCAAGGAGATCCAACCAGTCCATTCTGAAGGAGATCAGCCCTGGGATTTCTTTGGAAGGAATGATGCTAAAGCTGAAACTCCAGTACTTTGGCCACCTCATGTGAAGAGTTGACTCATTGGAAAAGACTCTGATGCTGGGAGGGATTGGGGGCAGGAAGAGAAGGGGACGACAGAGGATGAGATGGCTGGATGGCATCACTGACTCGATGGACGTGAGTCTGGGTGAACTCCGGGAGTTGGTGATGGACAGGGAGGCCTGGCGTGCTGCGATTCATGGGGTCGCAAAGAGTCAGACACGACTGAGTGACTGAACTGAACTGATGGCATAGCCATGAGCAGAAGAAGGAAAAAGCCAACATGAGTCAAAATTCCTAGAGAACGCTGAAGATCAATACTTGGAAGATCATGTTTAAAGGTCAAGTCCAAATTGCTGGGGCAGGGAAAAACATGAGAGACAGGGACAAGGGTCAACAGCAAGGAGAAATTGGAACACATTCCACAGAAAACTGTGGAGAACAGCACTGACATATTCGCTGTTTGCTTTTGTTTGTGACTCCATGCTGCACAGTGGGTATGACTAGTTGAAAATTAAAAGGTTAGTGAGAGAGGTCCCAAGTCCAGGTTTTATAATAAGAAGAAACAACTAATATGCAAAGCACTACAATAGACTTTGTTTTTTTTAATATAAATTTATTTATTTTAATTGGAAGCTAATTACTTTACAATATTGTATTGGTTTTGCCACACATCAACATGAATCTGCCACGGGTATACACATGTTCCCCATCCTGAACCCCCCTCCCACTTCCCTCCCCATACCATCCCTCTAGGTCATCCCAGTGCACCAGCCCCAAGCATCCTGTATCATGCATCGAACCTGGGCTGGCAATTTGTTTTGTATATGATATTATGCATGTTTCAATGCCATTCTCCCAAATCATCCCACCCTCTCCCTCTCCCACAGAGTCCAAAAGACTGTTCTATACATCTGTGTCTCTTTTGCTCTCTCACATACAGGGTTATCATTACCATCTTTCTAAATTCCACATATATGCATTAGTATACTGTATTGGTGTTTTCTTTCTGGCTTACTTCACTCTGTATAATAGGCTCCAGTTTCATCCACCTCATTAGAACTGATTCAAATGTATTCTTTTTAATGGCTGAGTTTGAAATGAGCAAAAGGAATCACAGTACAGGCCAGAATTCAGTAGGACCTGCACACAAACTTACCTGAACAAAACTGACCCTAAATCATTGCTCATTACCTGGTAGCTAGCACAAACAATGTTTACATAAGAAAATAGGCTACCAGCCCCACCAACATTAACTGGGCTTTCCACGGATGACCTTAGACTGTACTTCTTTGAGATAAGTGAGAGGTCAGAAAACTTTTTCTATAAGGACCAGCTAATAAATATTTTAGCCTTTGTGGGCTATATAATCTCCGTCACAATAATTCAACACTTAGAGACCAAAAGCAACCACTGACTACATGTAAATGAATGCACAAGGCTATGTACCAATAAAACTCGTATGTGGACACTGAAATTTGAATTTAATATAATTTTTGTGTCCTGAAAGATTATTTTTGTTTTGATTCTTTTCAACCACTTAAAAATATAAAAACCATTCTTAGTTTGTGGACCACAAGAAAGCATGCAGCAGGCCAGATTTGTCTTAGGGAATATAGTTTGCTGATCTCAGATATAAAGAGTACACAGCCCACCAGAGATGAAACAACCTAATCCTAAAGGAAATCAACCTTGAATATTCATTGGAAGGACTAGTGCTGAAGCTGAAGCTCCAATACTTTGGCCACTTGATGTGAAGAGTTGAGTCATTGGAAAAGACCCTGATGCTGGGAAAGATGGAAGGCAGAAGAAGGGGATGACAGAGGATGAGAAGGTTGGATGGCATCACTGACTCAATCGACATGAGTTTGAGAAAACTCAGGGAGATAGTGATGAATCCTGGCATACTGTAGTCCATGGGGTCACAAAGAGTTGGACACCACTTAGTGAATGCATAACAACGACAAGCCCACCAGCATGAACTGTACACTTCACCAGGTAATTTTTGTTTCTGTGACATAAACAATTCAGGTTATGAATATAAGAGGCGACTTGATTTTATTTGTAACTTAAACAATACTTGTGATTGTAAACTAGTTAGCCATGTTTTTAATCAACTCTTTTGTTTCTGATGCTAATTGTTGAAGCTTATAGCTGCTTTGATGGGCAGAAGAGCATTGCTTGATCCCTTGAAGCTATGCTCTTAGAAAATACCCTGAACCCATTCATTTCTCATTTCTCTAGATTAATCATCTCTTGCCTGGATGACAATATCTTCCCAATTTTCTCTTTTCCCTCTACAGTTTCTTCTGCATACAACAGCCAAGTAACCCCTTTAAAAGATAAGACTTTGAAAAATTGTCTACTTAGGACTTCCATCCATTTTTTGATTGGGTTAGTTTTTTTGATATTGAGCTCCATGAGCTGTTTGAATATTTTGGAGATTAATCCTTTGTTCATTGCTTCATTTGCAAATACTTTCTCCCATTCTAAGGGCTGTCTTTTCATTCTGTGTATGTTTTCCTTTGCTGTGCAAAAACTTTTAAGCTTAATTAGGTCCCATTTGTTTATTTTTGTTTTTATTTTCATTACTCTAGGAGATGGGTCAAAAAAGATCTTGCTGTGATTCATGTCAAACAGTTTTTTTCCTATGTTTTCCTCTAAGAGTTTTATAGTGTCTGGTCTTACATTTAGATCTTAAAGGGAGGGTAGGACAAATTAGGAGAATAGTATTGACATATATACACTACCATGTGTAAAACAGATAGCTAGTGGGAAGCTGCTGTATAGCACAGGGAGTCCAGCTTGGCTCTCTATGATGACCTGTAAAGGTGAGATTGGGGGTGTGAGGGAGGGAGGCTCAAGAGGGAGGGGATATCTGTATACATGTAGCTGAAATACTTTGCTGTAAAGCAGAAACTAACACAACATTGTAAAGAAACTATACTCCAATAACAAAAAGATAAGACTAATTGCAACACTCCTCTGCTTAGAATGGAGAAGGAAATGGCAATCCACTCCAGTACTCTTGCCTGGAAAATCCCATGGACAGAGGAGCGTGGTAGGCTATAGCCCATGGGGTTGCAAAGAGTCAGACACGACTGAGCAACTTCACTTTCTTTCTGCTTAGAACCCTACAGAATCTTTCCATAGTACTTCTAATTACCTATATAAGTCCTTATCAAACTCTGCTGCAGTCTGGATTCTCCATCTGAGATGGAGTTTAGAGGGCAGGGTATTTATTAGGGAGTGCCCTTGGGATCAGCATAAGTGGAAAGGAGGGCAACAAGGTAAAACGTGGCAGAGGAAGACATTCAATTACAATAGTCCTGACCAATCTCATAGGGGAGCACTGGAGCTGGAATGGCCCTTTATAGTTGTTCCAAGTTAGACCAAGATACCAGGCCTTCACACTCCTTCAGTGACCACTCATCAGATGTAGGCAGGTTGAGAAGGAGCATGGCCTTAGTTGACATGAAAGTGAAAAGTGAAAGTCACTCAGTCATGTCTGACTCTTTGCAATTCTTTGGACTCTATACAGTCCATGGACTTCTCCAGGCCAGAATACTGGAGTGGGTAGCCTTTCCCTTCTCCAGGGGATCTTCCCAACCCAGGGATCAAACCCAGGTCTCCCACATTGCAGGCAGATTCTTTATCAACTGAGCCACAAGGGAAGCCCAAGAATACAGGATTAGGTAGCCTATCCCTTCTCCAGTGGATCTTTCCAACCCAGGAATCAAACCGGTGTCTCCTGCATTTCAGGCAGATTCTTGACCAACTAAGCTATCAGGGTTCTCAGCAAATGGGGCAGTCCCCTAAAGGTCTGTCCATGGCACTCCTAGAGCTGGGGAAGCAGGTCCATTAAAGAGGATTTGGTCAGCACTTTCCCTGATGGCTCAGTGGGTAAAGAATCAGCCTGCAATGCAGGACACACAGGAGATGTGTGTTGGATCCCTGGGTCAGGAAGATCCCCTGGAGGAGGAAATGGCAACCCACTCTGGTATTCTTGCATGGAAAATTCCAAGGAAGAGGAGCCTGTCGGGCTACAGTCCATAGGGTCACAAAGAGTTGGACACAACTGAGTGCCTAAGTACACAGGCTTATAGTGCCCAACACACTGTTCTACCTCACCTCCCATCATTCTTGCACTAGTCAGTCACCTCCACATAAAATAGCCATCTTGTGGCTGCTCAAGTAAGTCAAGTACAATATGCCTCAGAAACTTTTCCCTAGCTCTTCTTTCTCTGAAAGTGAAGTGAAAGTGTTAGTCGCTCAGTTGTGTCCAACTCTTTGCAACCCCATGGATGGTAGCCCACCAAGCTCCTCTGTCCATGGAATTCTCCAGGCAAGAATACTGGTGGGTAGTCATTCCCTTCTCCAGGGGATCTTCCTGACCCAGGGATCAGACACGGTTCTTCTGCAGTTCAGGCAGATTCTTTCCCATCTAAATCACCTGGAGCATCCTTATCTGCTTGAATTAACTTTATCCAAGTCTCTTCTCAAAATAAGCCACCTTAGAGACAGAACTTCTTTAACAGCTCTGCCCAAAACAGCAGGCCTTGTCACCCTCTGTCTTGCTATCCTACTTAATTTCTCTTCATAGTACTTATTACTATTTGATACCTAGAATATATTTTTGCTTCTTTGATGGCTTATTATCTCTCTTACTAGAATATAAGCTCCTTGAACAGACTTGTGGTTGCCAATGGGGAGGTGGGTGGGGGAGGGGGTTGATGCAAACTATAATATTATATATAGAATGGATAAACAACAAGGTCCTATTATATTGCACAGGAAAATATATTTAATATCTTGTGATAAACTATAATGAAAAATAAAAAAATTAAATAAATAGAATACAAGCTCCTTGAATTCAAGATGTTACCCATCTCATTCATTGTTCTATCTCCAGGGCCTAGAGCAACACATGATACAAAACAAGTCTTCAACCAATGATTGTAGAATGAACACAAAAAGGAATGATCTGCTTGACATTGATTCATAACACTGGCATCCAAAGGATCAGCTTCTGATTGTTTAAATACAGATAATGGCTTCACTTCTCTGACACTGGCCATTCTCCACCCCCTCTGCTGCAGCTGGCTAGCAGATTCCCCTCCCTAGAACACATAGTTCAGTCCATAGGTCCATTTTCATAGCCAACACAGTTTCCCAGCTTTCTCTCTCACCATATTCTCTCCCCCATCTTTTCTTTAATGTCTTTGACACATAATTCCAAACCAACTTCCTCTGACTTTATTACATGAACGTGCTTGGGGAAGGCAAGAAGAAGGAAAGGAAAGGGGAGAGCATGAACTATTAGTCTAACAATGACATTAGATGAATGACATTGAAAATCCATCCTTTCATTCTTATTTTATCTAATTTTTGCCTGAAGGCTGCACTTAGAATCATTCACCATTTTAGAACTGTCTAGTTCCAAAAATTGATTTGACTAAATTGAATTCAAAGCAGTCTGAATTCAGTAAAATCTTCTGTTTCTCTTTTATGACACTGATTTTAATTTTAAGTAACTCGTGTATTTCCTACCTCAGTCCAAAAAGAATAGTATCTCCTTATTGAGCCATGTATGCACTGTGCTAATGACTCTTTTTCTGATGTTATTGAGATGATATCAGTTAGTAAAATATTTATTCAGCATGTACGCTTTTTTTAAGGATGCTACTATGTCCCTGGGGTTAAAAAGTATAATTTCTGCTTCAAGTCCAACACAACTGAAGCAACTCAGCACACACTCTGTATATAAGTTAAATAAGCAGGGTGACAATAAACAGCCTTGTCATACTCCTTTCTCAATTCTGAATGAGTCAGTTGTTCTATGTCCAGTTCTAACTGTTGCCTCTTGGCCCGCATACAGGCTTCTCAGGAGATCAGTAAGGTGGTTTGGTACCCCCATCTCCTTAAGAATTTTCCACAGTTTGTTATTATTCTTACCACTATTAGCATCTAATAGGTCTAACTAGGTCACCTGCCAGTACTCAAGCTACAAGGGAGCCTGGGGAAACAAGTGTTTTGGGTTTCAGCTTTTACAGTGGGCAATTTTCCAAATCAAGACTGGTCCATCAGATGCTAAGCATGAAAAACAAAAACAACAGATACATAAGAAATAGTGAATCCTGTCACTGCCCTTTAAGAAACTGGCAGTTTAGATGATGAAATAGGCCTTCACAATTTTACTGATCAATCAACATTTTAGCTTCTACTATGTGCAAGTGTTGTGTTAAGGGCTATAAGGCTGTGAATATTCTAAATAAGAGAAACACAATTCTTGCCTTAAATAACTTATTCCTCTTGGAAGGGTAAAGATAGTGTCAAGATAACAGAGTTTAGGAGCAAGACTAACTCTTGCTGATTCTTAAATGCAATAAATACTGTTTTTAATTCCTGTTTGAGTAATAACTGTGAGACAGCCATATTTTGAACAGAGTTTGATATATTGTTGATGTCCAATAAATATTTTTAATAATGACTGTTTCTGGAGGAATAACATCCAAGAGTATTCCAGCAGATGGTAAAACATTTTTGCACATTTAATTTCTGCCAAAGCAATCCTCTATCTTACTTGTGAGTGGTGGAAAATCAAACAGAAAATTAGAGACAGCTAGACAAAGCATGAGAAATGTCTGGCATGAGCTGCTGAGGAGGCTTATTCATTTGCCATGGTTGGACTAACTGTATCTTTCCTTTAGCTCTCATGAAGAAACAGAAGGGGGAAAATGTCAGTATGCACAGGGTATACATTGTATTATCTCTTATTTGAATCTACAGGATCATTGGGAAAAAATTAACAATCCCATATTTAAAATAAACTTGTTTCTTGTATGTCAAAGTAATAGCAAGGAATTCCTAACATTGTTAAACTTCCATCAGGAAGTGACTAGACTCTATTCTGTGCTGTGTGCTGTGCTAAGTTGCTTCAGTCATGTCTGACTCTTTGAGACCCTATGAACCATAGCCTGCCAGGCTCCTCTGTCCATGGAATTCCATTCCAGGCAAGAATACTGGAGTGGGTTGCCATTTGCTACTCCAGAGGATCTTTTCAACCCAAGGATTGAACCCGCGTCTCTTATGTCTCCTGCTTTGGCAGGTGGGTTCTTTACCACTAGCGCCACCTATTCTAATCATCCCAAATTTATAACTGACCAAAAAGGCAACTGAGGCACAAAGAGTTTGAATCACTGTGTGGGCTAAACCATGCTGACTCTGTTTTGCCAGTTCCATTTTGGGTCTGCACTCCTACACCCTCCCCTTTTGGTCTTACTGAGCATTAGCCCACTCATGAGGAATGCACCCAAGTCAGATAAGTTCTCAATCAACTTTTACCTGTGTCTTCAGCTGATATGAAAACCAGAAGAGTGCCTTTTGCTGATTAATCTTTAATGCCTTTTGCTGGTTAATCATCATGAGACTCTCCATGGGGGAGGGGCAGTCCGTGCTTCTGGTCCGTGTGGATTGCTTTTCAACTTGGTAGTCAGATTCTGTTTTTAGCTTTGGCCCTTTCAAATTACTGTGTACCCTTTTTAGCCATGTGGAGTGTAGCTGTGAATGCCTCTGGATCTTCCAACTGCCTGATCCTTCCTGCCTAAAAGTTATTGTTGGTGTTGAGTCACTAAGTCGTGTCTGACTCTTTTGTGACCCCATGGACTGTAGCCTGTCAGGCTCCTGTGTCCATGGGATTCTCCAGGCAAGAATACTGGAATGGGTTGCCATTTCCTTTTCCAAGGGATCTTCCTGACCCAGGGATCGAACCTGCATTTCCTGTGTGTCTCCTGCTTGGCAGGCAAATTCTTTCCCACTGAGTCACCTGGGAAGTTGACAGTCAAGTTGACTTGACTGTAACTGCCTGTAACTTACCCACAATAAACTTCATAATTACACTTTGCAGAGTTGCCCACTTCATTTTTTGGTCTCAAAATTCTATTTCTACTTCCCAACAGTGGTTTACTAGAGACCAGAAATTAAAACTGGATGTTCCATCAGTACAGTGCATGTCTTAGAGTTGTTTTAGAACATACATCTTGTTCAAACAATCCTAAAGGATGCTGTGGGATATGAGAAGATGGGAAAGATTCTCCACTCTATAACTCAAGCATTAGGACAGTTAAGACTCCACAAAATAGCATATTTTTTTCTGGTTCTGTTCAACATTGTGCTGAAAGCGTCTCTGTCAATCAGTATGGTACAAATGAAAATAGGAAGGGCCCTGTGTTCTTTTCAGACTATATGTCCACTAAATACAGTAAATTAAGGTGATAATGTGTGTGTGTTTGTATGTATGTGAATATGCATAATGTGTGTGCTCGCATACAATATAGTGAAAATAACCCAGACACAGTAAGTGTATATAATACTCTCTTACACACCAGGAAGCATGCATTATTTCAAACCTGGGAAAGAAAAGGAAACTTCCACCATGTTGATCCTGTCATTCATTTCCTACTTTGAGTTAGCAGTTTCTGTGAACTTTTTGGCACTCACTTGAAAACGGGATGTAGAATGAGGGACTGACTCCTTCTTAATTGCATCGCAGCAACCTTATGACATCTGAGTTTAAGATTCCTCCATAAGAACAGTTGCCCTTACTACATTCCAGGATACTTATCTTTTTTTTTTTCCATATAAATCCTCTACTCCTTCATAATTGCTCCCTCTGATTCCCTTATCAGGATAACTGGACAAAGTAAGATTTATATTTCTTAAGAATGTTTGCTCAAAGGCATCAACCTATTATCCATGAGTGTATTACCTCCAGACTTTTAAATTTACTGAATGGACATCTCTCAGTTTATTTATCCAAAAAGTGGGAATAATCATTCATGCTTCACTTACTTTTTAGGATTATTTTGTTAGAAAAAATATCCATAAAATATCATTTTCATTGTCAACTGTAATACGTGATATAATCTAACTTGCTGTAGATTGGAAATGGCAACCCACTCCAGTACTCTTGCCTAGAGAATTCCATAGACAGAGGAGCCTGGTGGGCTGCTGTCCATGGGGTCGCAGAGTCAGACACGACTGAAGCGACAGCAGCAGCAGCAGCAGCTGTAGATTACCTGATATATTTCAAGATTGTAGGCATTTTTGATGACCCAAAAGAAGTGGGCACTAGGGAATCCTGTTGCCAATTGGCACAAAAAATGAGGAAATCAATGTGTTTATTTCACTTGAAAGAAAGATTGGCTTCATCATTAGCTCCTTTGAGGCTCTCTGACTCAGAATTGTAAAATCCTCCCATACCACTTCTTTTTCCAAACTCAACTGTAAGCTTTTTGAAGGCAAGGGCTCTTTGTCATGCTTTTCTTTGCCCCTTGCTAGTTTTTTTTTTTTTTTCTTTTTTCTACCATGTCACAGGGCATATGGGATCTTAGTTCCTGGAGCAGGGATTGAACTCATGCCCCCTGCAGAGTCTTGACCACTGGACCACAAGGGAAGCCCCTACTCATTGCTAATTTCTTAACAAATATCAGTTGCCTCTAGAAAATTTAACACAAATCACTGGAGATGAAAGAGCTAGATCTTATCAGTTCAGGCCTTTTCCCCTCCTCTTTTTATTATGTAAATCATGATTATCTTTTGTATTAAGGTTTAAATATACAATAACTCAAATCTCTTAAAGTGACTTTCCTTAAAATCACACAGTTGAGGAAAATCTCTCAAATTCTGATATGGTCTTAATCTGAAGAGAAAGGAAATTAAACCAAGAAATGAGCCCAAAGAGTATATTACAAGTACCCAGAAATTGCAAATGACCTAGAGTCAGAGCAGTTGATATGGTTGATGCAAATGAGTTTAGTCTGTTTGGGGTCTGTTGGTACATATAAAAGGACACTCAGTGGACTGGCCCTCCACCGCATTCACCCCTGTGCACCTGAAGTCCCATTCATCTCATCATTTTCATCTTCTCATATTTTGACAATTTTCCTCAGTCCTTTCAAAGTCTCATTGATTTCACTAATGAACAGAGTGGTGAAAATTTGCTAATTTTCAAACCTATGGTTTCACGGCCAAGCTGCTGCTATCTTTTCCCAGATGACATTTCCAGAATTGAAAGCACCCGCATATAGAGCAGCCCTCATAGGATGCAAATGCATTCATGGATGAGAAATGAAATTGCAAGTTTATGGAGTGTCATTTCATATCTAGGCAGACACGTTGTGCCTGGGTCTTTGGTTCAAACAATTAGTAGTATTATTGCTCTGATAGAAAAAAATTAGTCAATTTCATGAATTTTGGGGTCTTTCACAGCAGGCTTTTCCCTTTCCCTGATGATGAAAAATATTTAATGGGAATTCATAGAACTGTCATCAGGACTTTGAGATACAGGATTAGGGAACATTCACTCATTCAATAACTGTGGACTTGGACAGAGTACTGAAACCTGAGGCTCATTTCTTTGACATTTATTTCAGTTATCTATTGCTATATAGCAAACTTGGAGAAGGCAATGGCACCCCACTCCAGTACTCTTGCCTGGAAAATCCCATGGATGGAGGAGCCTGGTGGGCTGCAGTCCATGGGGTCGCTAAGAGTCGGACACGACTGAGCGACTTCACTCTCACTTTTCACTTTCATGCATTGGAGAAGGAAATGGCAACCCACTCCAGTGTTCTTGCATGGAGAATCCCAGGGACGGGGGAGCCTTGTGGGCTGACGTCTATGGGGTCACACAGAGTCGGACACGACTGAAGTGAGTTAGCAGCAGCATATAGCAAACTACTGCAAAACTTGTTAATTAAAACAATATTCCTTTTCTTTTCTTACAATTTTGTGGCTTGAGCTGTGCTCAGCTAGGGGTTCTTTTGTTAGTCCTCCCATCGGTCAGTAGTGTGGCTAAAGTCAGCAGGCCTAGTGACTGGGGGCTGAGCTCAGCCAGGATCCTGGAAGAGCTTTCTCTCTCTCCATGAGGCCTCTCTATATGATGTGTACACACAGATAGTGTCTTCCACACAATAGACAGACTTCTTTCATGATATCCCAGGCTCCCAAGAGTATAAAGCAGAAGATGGCAGACCTCCTTAAGGCTTAGGCCCAGAGATGGCATAGCAGCAATCTCACCATATTCTTTGGCTAATACCAACACAGACTCAGCCCAGATATAAGGTAGAAGAACATACAAAGGCATGGCTACCAAGTGGTTTATTTGGGACCAGCAATGCCACAAACAAGCTGAATATTAGCACCAGGGTCTCTCTCACACACACACATACACACACACACACACACACACACACCATGTATAGGTGTATATTTGAGTTCCTCAGGCAATTTGAGATGCTTTCCAATGGCCACTATGTAATGAACACGCTCCAGTGGCTAATGGCTTCCCCGGTGGCTCAGCAGTAAAGAATCCACCTACAATGCAGGAGATATAGGAGACGTGGGTTTGATCCCTGGGTCAGGAAGATCCCCTGGAGAAGGAAACAGTAATCCACTCCAGTATTCCTGCTGAGAAAATCCCATGGACAGAGGAGCCTGGTGGGCTGCAGTCCATGGGATTGCAGAGTCGGACATGACTAAAGCGACTGAGCAAGAGTGCAATGAATATTAATATCTGTGACCAGCAGAGAGAAAGAAGAAAAACACCTATTTTGGAGACAGGAAAAGTAAATTAAAGGTCTGACATTGCCAAGTTACATAATCTCTTTGAGCCTTAGTACATTCTTATGAAAAACAAAAATAATGGTTCATATACACCTACTTCAAAGGATTATTGTATTAAGAAAACATCTGTGAAATTGTTTTTCAAAGTGTAAGGCATAATATAAATGTAAGTTGCTATTAAAACAGCTGATGAATTTCATGACTGTCATTTTGTGTTTTGTTTTCAGTCCTCTGTGATTTTTGAATTATGTTTGTAATTTTGGATGAGAATTCATATAGCTAACTTTTAGCGACACTAGAATATTATTAATGGTTCCACAGTTCTTATTATGTTTAATTTCCTTTTTCAGCAACCAATTTGGATAATGGCTTTAAAATCATGATAGAATATTTGGTTATTATATTATCCTGGATTGATTTTAGGGATAAACATTGTGTATCTTGTGATTAAATAATTTTTCATGCCATCTCCCTAATAGTGGAAGATTAAGATAATTTCCTGCCCCAAGTATTAGAGAGATACTAATAAGTTATTCACAGTGCTCTGATTCATTATTTTTCCACATACAAGCTTACACTATTTAAAAAATATCATTAAAAGTAAAAATGACAGAATTTTAGTCAGATCCACAGTATCATATATGATCTTTCTCTGACATTACAGCCCTCAAACTACTAAAAGTGGGAGAAGGGATTACAGAGGCTAATTTAGGTCTTTCTCATGTGTAGTGTGGACAGCTGGAAAAATCTGACCAGCATCAGAAAGTTCTGTAACTGGGAGACCAAATAAGAGTGGCAGCCTCTGCGTATATTCCTCCTGACAACCAGCTGGGCAGTAGTTCCTGCTGGAATCATGCTAATGCAGTCCCAATGGGATTCACTGCTGAGAACTGCAGGCCACTGCATTTGATGCCTCCTCCTGGTGCAGGTTTCTATAGTGACTCCCAGTGAAGCCTTAGATCCTGACAAGCTTTATGATTTGCTGCTGTTAGTTTTACCAAAGCGGAAATTTTTTGGTATAATGTGCTTCCTAAATTTATATTGAATTACACATGTATTCATTTTATTATTTTATTGAAATATAGTTAATGTACAATGTTGTATCATTTCAGGTATACAGCACAGGGATTCATATATATATATATATATATATATATTCTTTTTTGTTATCTTTCTTATATGGAGCCACAAAAAACTTGAAATAGCAATATGGTGTATTACCATATTGAATATAGTTCTCTGGGCTCTACAGCAGGACTTTGTTGTTTATATATTTTATAGATAGTAGTTTATATCTGATACATATTACCAAAATGAAGGATAAAAATCATCTGATCATCCCAATAAATGCAGAAAAAGCATTTTTCATAATGTAACATCTTTTCTGATAAAAACTTTCAATAAACTGGACATATAAGCCATGTGTGTGCATGTGTACTTAGTCGCTTGAGTCATGTCTGACTCTGAGACCACATGGACTGTAGCCCGCCAGGCTCCTCTGTCCAGGGGATTCTTCAGGTGAGAATATTGGAATGGGTTGCCATTCCCTTCTCCAGGGGATCTTCCTGACCCAGGGATCGAACCTGTGTCTCCTGCGGCCCCTGCATTGCAGGAGGATTCTTTACTGCTGAGCCATTGGGGAAGCCCATAAAAGCAATGCACCTCGCTATAATAAAATCTATGCATGACAAGCTCACAGCTAGCATCATAATTAAAGATGAAAAGCTGAAAACTATTCCTCTAAGATCAGAAACAAGACAAGAGTGCCCACTCTCACCATTTTTATTCACCATAAATAAGCCAAAGCAATTCGGGTAGGAAAAGAAATAAAGGCATCCAAAAAAGAAGAAAATAAGTAAAATTATTTCTGTTTGCAGATGACATATTATATACAGAAACCCTGACACCATAAAAAAAACTGTTAGAACTAATAAGTGACTTCAGTAAAGTTGCAGGATACAAAACTAATATACAAAATCAGTTGCAATTCTATACACTAGTAACAAATCATCAGAAAGAGAAATTAAGAAAATGATACCATTTATAATAACATCAAAAATAGTAAAATACTTAGAAATACATTTAACCAAGGACATTAATGATCTTTATACTGAAAACTATAAGATATTTGTGAAAGAAATTAAAGAAGACACAAAGAAATGGAAAGATATTCCATACTGTGGATTGGAGTAATTAATATTGTTAAAAAGTCCATACTATCCAGGTTTCCAAGGTGGCACTAGTGGTAAAGAATCCACCTGTTAAAGCAGGAAACACAAGAGACATGTATGGGTTTGATCCCTGGGTTGGGAAGATCCCCTGGAGTAGGAAACAGCAACCCGCTCTAGTATTCTTGCCTGGAAAATTCCATGGACAGAGGAGCCTGGCAAGCTATAGTCCATGAGGCTGAAAAGAGTCAGACACAACTGAGTGACTAAGCACACCATATTACTCAAAGTGATCTACAGATTCAATCAACCCCTATCAAAATTCCAATGGTATTTTTCACAGAAATAGAAAAAAATCTTAGAATTCATATGGAGCCACAAAAAAACTTGAAAAAGCAAAAACAATCTTGAGAAAAAAGAACAAAACTGGAGGCATCACACATTCTGATTTCAAACTATATTACAATGCTATAGTAATCAAAACAGTATCAAATTGGCATAAAAACAGACCTTAGATCAACAGAACATAATAGACAGCCCAGAAATAAACCCATGCACATGTGGTCAATTAATTTATGAAAAACCAGCCAAGAATATATTCTTGTATACAATTGTATACAATGAAGAAACTACAGTTCCTTCAATCAATGATGTTAAGTAAACCGGAAAGCCACAAGCCAAAGAATGAAACTGGACCTCTTTATTGAACCATACACAAAAACCAACTCAAAACAGATTGAAGACTTCAACATATGCCCTAAAACCATAAAATTCCTAGAAGAAAACACAGGGGATAAGCTCCTTGATATTGATCTTGCCAATTAGTTTTTGGATTTGATACCAAAAGCAAAAGCAAGAAAAGCAAAAATAAGCATTGTTACCACATCAAACTAAAAAGCTTCTGTACATCAAAAGAAACCTTCAATGAAATGAAGAAGCAAACTAAAGAGTAGGAAAAAATATCTACAAAGTGTATCTGATAAGGAGTTAATATACAAAATGTATAAAGAACTCATACAACTCAATAGTAAAAAAAAATCAAACCATCTGATTAAAAATTTGCAAAGGGTGATTGACATATACACACTATTATATTTAAAATAGATAACCAACAAGGACCTATTGTATAGTACAGGTAACTCTGCTCAATGTTCTGTAATAACCTAAATGGGAAAGAATTTGAAAAAAGAATAGATTCATGTGTATAACTGAATTGCTTTGCTGTACACCTGAAACTAACACAGGATTATTAATCAACTATTCAGTCATGTTCTTTGCAATGCCATGGACTGTAGCCCGCCAGGCTCCTCTGTCCATGGAATTTTCCAGGTGAGAATACTGGATAGGGTTGTCATTTCCTCTTTCAGGGGATCTTCCTAACCCAGGGATCAAACCTGCATCTCCTGTCTGTCCTGCATTGCAGGCGGATTCTTTAATGCTGAGCCATTCGGGAAGCCTATTAATCAACTATACTCCAACATAAAATAAACATTTTTTAAATGTGCAAAGGAATGGAATAGACATTTTTTCAAAGACATACAAATGGCCACCAGGTACATGAAACAGTGCTCAACACTGAAATGTAAATCAAAATCACAATGAGCTATCATCTCACACCTGTTAAAATGGCTACAATTAAAAAGAAAAGAGATAACAAGTGCTGTTGAGGCTGTGAAAAAAAAGGAACTCTTTTGCAATGGAAGTGGGAATATAAATTGGTGCAGTCACTATAGAAAACAGTATGGAGGCTCCTCAAAAAACAGAGATGACTCTACACATGGACATTACCAGATGGTAAGCATCGAAATCAGATTGATTATAGTCTTTGCAGTCAAAGATGGAGAAGCTCTATACAGTCAGCAAAAACAAGACCAGGAGCTGACTGTGTCTCAGATCATGAACTCCTTATTGTCAAATTCGACTTAAATTGAAGAAAGTAGGGAAAACCACTAGACCATTCAGGTATGACCTAAATGAAATACCCTATGATTATACAGTGGAAATGACAAATAGATTCAAGGCATTAGATCTAATAGATAGAGTGCCTGAAGAACTATGGAAGGAGGTTCATAACATTGTACAGGAAGTGGTGATCAAAACCATTACAAAGAAGAAGAAACGCAAAATGGTTGTCTGAGGAGGCCTTACAAATAGCTATGAAAAGAAGTGAAGTGAAAGGAAAGGAAAAATGGAAAGATATACCCATCTGCATGCAGAGTTCCAAAGAATAGCAAGGAGAGATAAGAAAGCCTTCCTCATTGATCAATGAAAAGAAATAGAGGAAAACAATAGAATGGGAAAGACTAGAGATCTCTTCAAGAAAATTAGAGATACCAGGGGAATATTTCATGCAAAGATGGGCAGAATAAAGGACAGAAATGGTATGGACCTAACAAAAGAAGAAGATATTAAGAAAATCTGGCAAGACTACAAGGAAGAACTATTGAAAAAAGATCTTAATAACCCAGATAACCACAATGGTGTGATCACTCACCTAGAGCCAGACATCCTGGAGTATGAAGTCAAGTGGGCCTTAGGAAGCATCACTATGGACAAAGCTAGTGGAGGCGATGGAATTCCAGTTGAGCTATTTCAAATCCTAAAAGATGATACTGTGAAAATGTTACACTCAATATGCCAGCAAATTTGGAAAACTCAGCCATGGCCACATGACTGGAAAAGGTCAGTTTTCATTCTAATCCCAAAGAAGGGCAATGCCAAAGAATGTTCAAACTACCACACTATTACACTCATCTCACAGGCTAGCAAAGTAATGCTCAAAATTCTCCAAGCTAGGCTTCAACAGGATGTGAACTGAGAACTTCCAGATGTTCCAGCTGGATTTAGAAAAGGCAGATGAACCAGAGATCAAATTGCCAACATCTGTTGGATCATTGAAAAAGCAAGAGAATTCCAGAAAAACATATACTTCTGCTTCATTGACTATGCTAAAGCCTTTGACTGTGTGGATCACAACAAACTGTGGAACATTCTTAAAGAGATGGAAAGACCAGACCACCTAACCTGCCTCCTGAGAAATCTGTATGCAGGTCAAGAAGCAACAGTTAGAACTGGACATGGAACAACAGATTGGTTCCAAATTGGGAAAGGAGTATGTCAAAGTTGCGTATTGTCACTCTGTTTATTTAACTTATATGAAGTTAAATCATGTGAAATACCAGGCTGGATGAATCACAAGCTAGAATCAGGATTGTTGGGAGAAATATCAGTAACCTCAGATACGCAGATGACACCACCCTTATGGCAGAAAGGGAAGAGGAACTAAAAATTCTCTTAATGAAAGTGAAAGAGGAGAGTGAAAAAGTTGGCTTAAAGCTCAACATTCAAAAAATTAAGATCATGGCATCTGGTCCCATCACTGCATGAAAATAGATGGGGAAACAATGGAAATAGTGAGAAACTTTATTTTCTTGGGCTCCAAACTCACTGCAGATGGTGATTGTAGTCATGAAATTAAAAGGTGCTTGGTCCTTGGAAGAAAAGCTATGACAAACCAAGAGAGCATATTAAAAAGCAGAGACATTACTTTGCTGACAAATGTCTGTATAGTCAAAGTTATGGTTTTCCTAGTTGTCATGTATGGAGGTAAGAGTGGACCATAAAGAAAGCTAAGTGCCAAAGAATTGATGTTTTTGAACTGTGGTATTGGAGAAGACTCTTGAGAGTCCCTTGGACTGCAAGGAGATCAAACCAATCAATCCTAAATGAAATCAGTTCTGAATATTCATTGGAAGGACTGACGCTGAAGCTGAAACTCCAATACTTTGGCCACCTGATGCGAAGAACTGACTCATTTGAAAAGACCCTGATGCTGGGAAAGATTGAAGATGGGGGGAGAAGGGGACAGCAGAGGATGAGATGGTTGGATGGCATCACCGACTTGATGGACATGAGTTTGAGAAAGCTCCAGGAGTTAGTGATGGACAGGGAAACCTGGCATGCTGCAGTCCATGGGGTTGCAGGGTCAGACATGACTGAGCAACTGAATTTACTTCTGACTTCACAAACTAAAAATAAAAGTACCACATCATCCAGTGATTTCACCTCTGGGTATATATCCACAGGAAATGAAAACAGGATATCAAAAGATATCTGCACTTTCATATTCATTGCCACATCATTCACAGTAGCAAAGATATGGAAATAACTTATATTTCTCTTACCTGATGAATAGGTTAAAAAGGTGTGATATAGATATAAACATTATTCAGCCTTGAGAAAGAAGATCATCCTGCCTCTTGTGGCAACATGGATGAAACTTGAGGGCATTATACTAAGGAAATAAGTCAGAAAGGAAAAGAAAAAGAAAGGAAATAAGTCAGAAAGGAAAAGAAAAAGAAAAAGTATGATATCAGTTCAGTTCAGTTCAGTCGTGCAGTCATGTCTGACTCTTTGTGACTCCATGAACCACAGCACCCCAGGCCTCCCTGTCCATCACCAACTCCCGGAATTCACCCAAACCCACGTCCATCTAGTTGGTGATGCCATCCAACCATCTCATCCTGTGTTGTCCCCTTCTCCTCCTGCCCTCAATCTTTCCCAGCATCAGGGCCTTTTCAAATTACTCAGCTCTTCGCATCAGGTGGCCAAACTATTGGAGTTTCAGTTTCAACATCAGTCCTTCCAATGAGCACCCAGGACTGAGCTCCTTTAGGATGGACTGGTTGGATCTCCTTGCAGTCCAAGGGACTCTCAAGAGTCTTTTCCAACACTATAGTTCAAAAGCATCAACTCTTCTGCACTCAGCTTTCTTTATAGTCCAACTCTCACATCCATACATGACCACTGGAAAAACCATAGCCTTGACTAGACAGACCTTTGTTGGCAAAGTAATGTCTCTGCTTTTTAATATGCTGTCTAGGTTGGTCATAACTTTCCTTCCAAGGAGTAAGCAGCTTTTAATTTCACGGCTGCAATCACCATCTGCAGTGATTTTGGAGCCCAGAAAAATAGTCAGCCACTGTTTCCACTGTTTCCCCATCTATTTGCCATGAAGTGATGGGACTGGATGCCATGATCTTAGTTTTCTGAATGTTGAGCTTTAAGCCAACTTTTTCACTCTCCTCTTTCACTCTCCTCAAGAAGCTCTTTAGTTCTTCTTCACTTTCTGCCATAAGGGTGGTGTCATCTGCATATCTGAGGTTATTGATATTTCACTTAAATGTAAAATCTAAAATAGCTGAACTCATAGTAACACACTAGAATAGTGGTTACTAAGGGCTGGGTGGTGGAGGAAAGGGGGAGATTAAAATGTGACAAATGATCCATGTTTAAGAACTCCCAAAGAACTGTTTCAATAAATATTAAGAAAAATTTGTAATACTAAAAAAGTGAATGCTAATCTACAGATTCAATGTGATCCCTATGAAATTATCAATGGCATTTTTCACAGAACTAGAACAAAAAATTTCATAATTCATATGGAAACACGAAAGACCCTGAATAGCCAAAGCAGTCTTGAAAAGAAAAATGCAGCTGGAGGAATCAACCTTCTTGACTTCGGATTATACTACAAAACTACAGTCATCAAGACAGTATGGTACTTGCACAAAAACAGAAATATAGACCAATGGAACAAGATAAAAAGCCCAGAAATAAACCCATGCACATATGGTTACCTTATTTTTGACACAGTAGGTAAGAATATACAATGGGACAAAGACAACCTCTTCAATAAATTGTGCTGGGAAAACTGGATAGCTACATGTAAAAGAATGAAATTAGAACGTTTCCTAACACCATACACAAAGATAAACTCAAAATGGATTAAAGATCCAAATGTAAGACCAGAAAATATAAAACTCTTAGAGGAAAATATAGACAGAACACTTGATGATGTAAATCAAAGCAAGATCCTCTATGACCCACCTCCTAGAATAAGGGAAATAAAATCAAAAGTAAGCAAATGGTACCTAATTAAACTTAAAAGCTTTTGCACAGCAAAGGAAACTATAAGCAAGGTGAAAAGACAATCCTTAGAATGGGAGAAAATAATAGCAAATGAAACAGCAGACAAAAGATTAATTTCCAAAATATACAAGCAGCTCATACAACTCAATGCCAGAAAAACAAACAACCCAATCAAAAAGTGGCAAAAAGACCTAAATAGACATTTCTCCAAAGAAGGCATATAGATGGATAACAAACACATGAAAAGATGCTCAACATTGCTCATTATTAGAGAAGTGCAAATCAAAACTACAATGAGATATCACCTCATACCAGTCAGAATGGCCATCATCAAATGTTTATGAATGATAAATGCTGGTGAGGGTGTGGAGAAAAGGGAACCCTGTTGCACTGTTGGTGGGAATGTAAATTGATACAGCTACTATGGAAGATGGTATGGAGATTCCTTTAAAAAACTAGGAATATGCACAGTGGAGTATTACTCAGCCATTAAAAAGAATACATTTGAATCAGTTCTAATGAGGTGGATGAAACTGGAGCCGATTATACAGAGTGAAGTAAGCCAGAAAGAAAAACACCAATACAGTATACTAATGCATATATATGGAATTTAGAAAGATGGTAATGATAACCCTGTATGTGAGACAGCAAAAGAGACACAGATGTATAGAACAGTCTTTTGGACTCTGTGGGAAAGGGAGGCGGAGGATGATCTGGGAGAATGGCATTGAAAATTGTATAATATCATATAAGAAACGAATCACCAGTCCAGATTCGATGCAGGATACAGGAAGCTTGGGGCTGGTGCACTGGGATGACCCAGAGGGATGGTATGGGGATGGAGGTGGGAGGGGGGTTCAGGATTGGGAACACGTGTACACCCATGGTGGATTCATGTTGATGTATGGCAAAACCAATACAATATTGTAAAGTAGTTAGCCTCTAATTAAAATAAATAAATTTAAAAAAAAACTAGGAATAAAACCACCATAGGACCCAGCAATCCCACTCCTAGGCATATACCCTGAGGAAATAAAGATTGCAAAAGACACATATACCCCAATGTTCACTGCAGCACTATTTACAATAGCTACAACATGGAAGTATCCTAGATGTCCATTGACAGATGAATGGATTAAGAAGCTGTGGTACATATACACAATGAAATATTACTCAGCCATAAAAAGGAATACATTTGAGTTAGCTCTAATGAGGTGGGTGAATCTAGAGCCTATTATACAGAGTGAAGTAAGTCAGAAAGAGAAAGATAAACACCATATACAATGCATATGTATGGAATCTAGAAAGATGGTACCAAGGAATTTATTTGCAGGGCAGCAATGGAGAAACAGACATAAAGAACAGACTTGTGGACATGGGGGGAGGGGAGGAGTGGGTGAGATGTATGGAGAGAGTAACATGGAAATTTACATTATCATATGTAAAATAGACAGCCAATGGGAATTTGCTATAGGTCTCAGTGAACTCAAACAGGGGCTCTGTATCAACCTAGAGGGGTGAGATGGGGAGGGAAATGGGAGGGAGTTTCAAGAGGGAGAGGACATATGTATACCTATTCATGTTGAGGTTTGACAGAATGCAAAATTCTGTAAAGCAATTATCCTTCAATCAAAAAAATAAATTAATTTTTAAAAGAAAGAAAGAACACACATACACACACAAAAAGTGAATCTGGAGAAGAAAGGGTTGTCAAACTTGGTCAGACATTTGCGCTACAAATGACCCACAGAAGATCTATTATGTATGTCTGGCCCAGCCTTGTGGGATGCTCTGTGCACCAAGCAGATCGGGGAACACACAGGGCCTAAGTCCCAATGACTAAATGTACCTTTTAGTCTCAGAGATGTGAGTTCAAGCCCTGACTCACAAGGTGCAAGAATTTGAGGAAGTTCACTAAGCTTCCTAAAGCTGTTTTATCTATAATAACATTATTAAAATTTTTATTTATAGATTCTGCTGAGCAGAGAAGATAATGTGTAGAAAAACCTTAACCAAATGTTTAGAATGATTTATCTTAACCCCTGAAACTATAACTAAACTATAATATAACAAATCCCTGAATTTGTACAGGGTTAATTTCTTTCTGGCTTAACCATCTTCATATTTTAAGATTGTCCATCTAAAATTTTTTAAAAAACTATCTGAAATTACTTGGAAACTCTAAATTTCTGAAATGTGCTGCATTTTTTAAAAAAGAGAGCAAACCAAGCATGTTGCTACTCTTGACTGTTTCTGTCTTAGTTTTCATTATCTTTCCTTGATTTTATGTTAAAGAACACTTGGTCTATTTTTGTCAAGTCTCTTTTCATTTCCTAATTTTATTTATATTTGAAAATCAAATTTATCTTATCCAGCGACCCAGATATAAATTAAATGTTATCTCACAATTTGTTTATTTAAGCAGATTTCACCCCCTAAATCTCTTTTTAAAAAAAGATTCTAGGTCTCCTGAAATGTCATTCAGTATTAAATCCGTCTTTGTCAGAACTTTTGTTCAGGTACCTTGGGCAAAAATGATGTATGCTTAAATAAGTACATCAGCTACATTTTCTGCCTCTCAGCTCAAATAATTAGGTCCATTTCACATTAAATATTTTTCAGAGTCCAAGATTATCTAGATAGATTTTTTAGTAATGTAACCTTAATTCTCACACTTGGCAAATTTCTCAAATGGTCCAATTTATCCTGTCACTCCTTTTCAATGTGACCTTATTAAAAGCCATTATTACATTTCCTCTTAATTTCATTTAGAGGACACTCATCTACTCTCAGCCTCTAGTTTCACCCCCGGACCTGTGGAGACACTTACCCTATCACATATATGGTCATTCCAAATCTTTTGCTTGCTAAGAAATGGAGGCAGAAATTGGTTGTAAAGTGGAAAGTACTGTAAAAACCACATGGAAAGGTGGATTCTTTGTTTAGCAGACCAATGATGAAGCATATACACATATAAGTTTAACTTGGCCTTGAGAACACACAGACCCAGAGGAGCACTTTAACAGTGTGTTACTCCCCAGGCCTCCCTGGAAACCCCTAGCTGAACCCAGCTCTGACAGCCTTGGCCAAGCCAAGAAGATGAAATGTCCGGAGTCCATGTTTGGAATGAAAAGCTACCCTCGGGATTTGCTTACCATCTCCAGGGCTGTATTCTCTTTCCACCCTCTGTGGGGGGCACTAGTGACACTGTAGCAGGAAATTTTGAATAATTTCTATTTATATGAACTTTCTTGGGCCATTGCCCTTTAAAGTCTATGTCTCAGACCTCCCTGCCATGTAATATTGCACTCAACAACTTCTGTCATATAATTGGGTAACTTTAGTAAGACCAGATTCGATTTATAGTTGGGAGAATACACATACATTTGGGTGTTTCTTTGATCACTGTCAATAATCATTTTTTTACTGTATTTTAGCCCTGATTCCTTAAAAATCAGAAATCAAGAATAGACTCTTATACTTTAACCCTTAATTAGGGAATGTAATTCCAAGTTCTGGAGAAGGGAATGGCTACCCATTCCTGTATTCTTGCCTGGAGAATTCCATGGACAGAGGAGCCTGGAAAGCTCAGCTATGACAAATCTAGACAGTGCATTATAAAACAGAGACATTACTTTGTCAACAAAAGTCCATATAGTCAAAGCTATGGTTTTTCGAGTAGCCATTTATGGATGTGAGAGTTGGACCATAAAGAAGGCTGAGCACCAAAGAACTGATACTTTCGAACTGTGGTGCTGGAAAAGACTTTTGAGACTTCAGGGAAATCAAACCAGTCAATCCTAAAGGAAATCAACTCTGAATATTCATTGGGAGGACTGATGCTGAAGCTCCAGTACTTTGGCCACCTGATGCGAAGAGCGGACTCATTGGAAAAGACCCTGATGCTGGGAAAGATTGAAGGCAGGAGGAGAAGGGGACAACAGAGGATGAGATGGTTGGATGGCATCACCAATTCAATGGACATGAGTTTGAGCAAACTCCAGGAGGTGGTTAAGGACAGAGAAACCTGGTGTGCTGCAGTCCATGGGGTTGCAAAGAGTTGGACACAACTGATCAACTGAACAACAGTCCCAAGTTAGCAAGAAGAAGGGGAAAAAATGGAAGTGAAGCTGGGAACGAAAGAGGGCAAATAAAAGATGGTGCATCATGGGATTGACCAAAGCCACACAGCAAAACACAACTCACTCACATAGAATGGGTCCAGAGAGGCTGCAGGTCTTAAAACAGTACATTAGGGGGAAAAGGAAGAACAATAACTTCTTCCCATCTCCAGTTTCTTATTGGTCTACAAGACATTAGCTTATTTACACTTTTGGGTTAAGTTACCTGGGCCTCCTGGGAAACCCTTAGGAAAACAGGTCTTTTGTGGGGCCCAGTCCAATGTGCTGGCATGGTGGTTTCCCTTTATCAGTCAGCTCAGCATGTGGGGGCTCCTCTGATTATGGCAAGAGGGGCATCCAGTGTTAAAGATGCCAGGAAAAACACAAGTGCTAAGAAAGGCCTTTCCTTAGGGCCACTCCTACTGGCAAGCAAGGGATGTGACAAGGTCCAGGAGAGACCTGGTAGATGAGAAGTAACATAAGCTGAGTACAGTATACTGAGTATCACATTATACGTGACAATGAGCTAGACACAGCAAGTGGAGCCCCTGGGGATAATGGATGAAGGATGGGCTTATGCTTAGGCAAAATAGACAGCTAGCTATATGGTGTGGTTTGAGGAAAATCAAGAAATCTCCTCCCTCCCACATAGTTCCCCAATCAAGCTGCTCAACTAAAAATGACCACAGTTTGAATCTATTCTTTGCTTGAGGCTCTGAGAGATTCTGTTAAGATGTAAGCATATTAGATAAAGTATAACATATTGAATCAATGTTCCCGATTGCTTTATTTATAAAGAGTAAGACTCGGGGGGAGTGAACTTCAGGAAGGATAGTTTCATTAGGGTAAAACAAAATGAGGGCTGAGGGTGAAATAGTCAAATTCCACTTGGTACTGCCCAAGGAGCATATATCTGGTTAGGAAACAACTGAGGAGTCCTGAGTAATTGGAGGGCAGACTGAAATTGGAGAGTTTGAAGTGAGGAAGGGAGAGGAGAGAATGAATGGGCAGTGTTAAAGATCAATTTCTCTACCTCACCTTTGGCCTTGGTTCATTCAGTGGTCCCTTTTCCATGAGTCAAATTACAGAAAGGATGAACACTGTGTGGAACTCTGGCTTCAGGCCTCACTCTGCAAGTGCTTCTCTCAAACTTAATTAGCTCAGAATTCCATTAAGGGATCTTTGGCCCTATGGCATGTCTACATTATGTTGGTCTCTCCTTCACCCTCCAAAAATCTCTGGCAAAGACTCTTTCTCCCTTCCCCCTTTCTCCTTTCCCCTTCTTCCTTCTCCATTGTTGGAAAGCCAGGCTTCAAGTCTAGAGAGAAGCCACATGTATACCTGTGGTGGATTCATGTTGATGTATGGCAAAACCAATACAATATTGTAAAGTAATTAACCTCCAATTAAAATAAATAAATTTATATTAAAAAAAAACATTCCTAAAAGTGCTTTCAGAAGGAAATTCTACAAAGAAATCTCTTCAATCAAGCACCCCTTCTCCATTTCCCAACACACACACACACACACACACAATTTTTTCCATACATCATTTAAGGAGAAAAACAAATAACTGTTGTTTGCATAGTTCTAGAAATCTTGGTGACCTCATGGTGGCCCATCTATTAATGGTTTGGGGATGTGAAATTCAAGGTCATGTTAAGTGTGAATATTTGGGATGATTTCTATTGCTGTCTCATATGGTTTTCTGATTCTTCTGTTCATAGATCAAGTCAAGTATCTCCTCCTAAGATCCTGCCCCTGATTCACTGCACCACTTACATTCCACATTTAAAAGACATCTCCCTATGACACTAAAATGTTTGATGTTATTAAAATCATGCTATTGATATTCATATCAATTATGTTGTGAGTGTGATACTTAGTATATCTATTAATAAAACTTGGATTTTCCTCTTTTGGGGTTTCTGCAAAAATAATTTATAGAGACACAAATAGTAATATTAAAGCTATCAACCATAAAAGTCAGTACTTGACAGCATCTTGTAATTTAAGAGTTGCATACATACGAATTCAGATCCTGTGCTTTCTAAATGTACATACATTAGCTGCACACCAGAAGTTTAGAGTTTCAGAAGCAGCAAGCTGTCAAATGATAGAGCACTGATGTTTTGAAAATGAACTTTTCAGCAAAGCAGGAAAATTGACAAAAAGGGTTAGCACATAAAATACATATGTCTCTTTGTTCCACTAAATTGTCCTTAGGTATATCCATTAACACTGTTTCTTTGCTGAATCTTTCTTTTTGAAAAAGATTTCATATTAGCTTTGAAGTGAGAATTTTCCAGAAAGGGGAAAAGCTTTGCTTATGATTTTAGAAGCTCATTTGCAAATACTATAAAGCATAATCTTCAATTTAAAAATTCACAACTATATTAATAAGATTATAATCATCTTGTCACTATATTTCTCAAGTCCAAAATATTTTCACAATAAAAAAAGGATCAACAGAGGAAAATAATTTACTGTTTCGGGAAGTGAGTTTATTCAAAATGATCTGTGTTTTTGGACCTATTTGAGAATTCAAGTTCAGTTATTTGTAATGTAAGTTTCCCCACAACTTTCCAGCCAATGGGCACAAATGTAGGGGGAGCAGAGATGTTACTTCAATTGTAACAACACTTGTTTCATTGACTTTTTTTGCTGGTTGTTCCTTTTTTTAAATTAAAATATAGCTGATTTACAATGTTGTGCTAGTTTCATGTGTATAGCAAAGTGATGCAGTTATATATATATATATATATGTATATGTATATGTATATGTATCATGCATACATATATGGTTTTCAGATTCTTTTCCCTTAAATTTCAAGTGTAGTTCCCTGTGCTATATGGTAGGTCCTTGTTGTTTGTCTACTATATATAGTACTATTAAACACAAACTCCTAATTTATTCCTTTTCCCATTTTCCCTTTGGTAACCATAAGTTTCTTTTCCATGTCTGTGGATCTATTTCTGTTTCATACGTAAGTTCATTTGTATCATTTTTCCTTGATTCTACATGTAGGTGATATCATATGATATTTGTCTTTCTCTGCCTAGCTTACTTCTCTTAGTATGATAATCTCTAGGTTCATCCATGTTGCTGCAAGTTTCATTGACTTTTGCTACCCACTCTATGCAAAGTAGGCTTCCTGGTGACTCAGATGGTAAAGAATCTGCCTGCAACGCAGGAGACCTGGGTTCTATCCCTGGGTTGGGAAGATTCTCTGGAAAAGGGAATGACTACCCACTCTAATATTCTTGCCCAGGAAATCCCATGGACAGAGGAGCCTGGAGGGCTACAGTCCATGGGATTCTAAAGAGTCAGACACAACTTTGCGACTGAACAACAACACTTTGGCTATGGGGAAATGGTACCAATATTGGTCATTGGTAGAAAGCATATCACATCCTTGAGTTCCCCAGCCTCATAGATACAAGTTCCTTCTGTAATTGGCATCATAGCCATATCTTCAGTAAGCTATGTCAACCTTCGAGGAAACCATCTGCTTTTTGAGTAAGGGAGCACATGGCAAAGAGGAGTGAATTTCAGGGTCAAGAGGCCAAGCCACATTTCTTTTCCTGAAAAATTAGATGTTTGATGGAAATCAATGTTATGTGAAAAAAAAATTTGATAGTGAATAGTTCATTATGTAAATCTATGAATGGTTGTACTGGCAATAGTATCATTGGCAGGAATGGCAATCTATATTCAGAATACATATATTGGCTGGCCAAAAAGTTCATTTGGGGGTATTTGTAAACCCAAATGAACTTTTTGGCCAACCCAAATATAGTCCAGTGACAACAAATTGCTGCTCTCTCTATGATGAAAGAGGTTGAAAGTAATCAGTCTCCCACTAAACAGCTGGCTGATCTCCCCTACCTGCCCCATCCAGTGTTGGAAGACAGGCCACTCTATAGTGATGGTAGCCAGAGCAGCCTGAGTAAGGTAAAGTCAATGTGGTTGAGCCCATGCCTACTCCCTGTTCTTGCTGCCATAGTCACTTTGCACCTTGAGTAATCTGTCACAAGGTAACTTGGGAAAGAAGCCAACTAAAATCCACAGGATGGTTATTTGGCATGACCAGCTTTGCTACTGGTGAAAGTGGAGAAAGTGAAAAATCTCCACTTTTTCACTGGAGAAAGTGAAAAATCTCCACTTTTTCACTGGAGAAAGTGAAAAAATTGATCATATTTGCATGAGCAGATAGAAAGGAACAGATGTTAGTTTAAGCAAAAGAATAAAGGCAGGGATAATCATAGTGTCTGGCAAAGCATGGGGAATCCAGGCTAACTGGAGGCAAGTTTGTGTTATAATGAACGTTTTGGGGGGGAAAAACCCACAAAGGTTAGAAAGGAAGAGTGTGGTAAAGTTCTATTAATAACAACAACACATAGTAATATTATCTTACATTTACCAAGTCCTTAAGGTTTACTGTGCTGAGCACTTTATATGTATTATATTATTTAAACCTTAAAAATCATATGAGCTAAATAGTGATACTACTTGCAATGGACTGAATGTTTGTGCCTCCCCCCACCCAAATTCATTGGTGAAACCCTAATTCTAATGTGATGGAGTTTGGAGATGGAACCTTTGGAAAATAATGAGGTCAGGGTGGTAGAGCCTTCATGTATGGAATTTGCGTCCTTATAAGAAGAGGTCATAGAGCTAGCAAGTGCTCTTTTTACCCTGTGAGTATACAAGAATCCAGCACTTTGCAACTGGGAAGAGGACTCTTTCTAGAACCCAATGATGCTGACACTCTAATGTTGTACTTTCAGCCTGCAGAGCTGTGAGAAATACATTTCTATTGTAGATCAGCCACCCAGTTTTTGGCATTTTGTTATAGCACCCCTAAATGACTAATACACTATTATTATGCCCATTTTAGAGAACAGTTCCATGAGGTTAAGTAGGAAAATATAGAGGCCCTCTTGACAGTGACACACAGAAGACAACAGAAGTTGTTTAAACTGGGTTATACTGCCTTGCCATTCAAGCTGAGTAGTATTGACTCTAATGTTAGATGAAGGGGAATGATTAGGGACACGTGAGCAAAAACAAAGCTTGGAGAAAATTAATCTAGCAATGTTATAAAGATTAGTCTCTTTCTCTATTGGGGGATGATTAAGGGGAAATCAAATGGGAAAGGTTTGAGCCTTGAAGATAGTCCCAGGTTTGTATCTCAGGTCTGTCTCATGGCCTGCAAAATTCTTAATTTTATGTTATTTTATTTTATTTTATGTTCCTCATCAGTAATAAGACTATTTTAAAGAATAAATGGTGTCAAGTGTATTATGCTTGTATGTGATACAGAGTCAATAGTCCCTAAATGTTGATCCTCTTCTTTGCATCCCCTTTCTCCCCAGTAGTGACTGTTGGAATAGGTTTCTGGAAGCTTTTCAAAATGGGAATCTCATTGTTCTAGAATTCTTTAAATGGCACTCTTTCAGAGAGTGGATAATAGCTTGGACACAAATCCATCCAACAAACATTTATTACTAGTTATGTGCCTTTCTTAATATTGGGCTCTGGAGGGACAAAAACCCATGCAGTATGGCATTTGGCCAATGGATAGATAAGTCTAAACTAGTGGTATAGGGGCCATAGGAAAGTTTGTACCAGGAAACACAGGAAAACAGTTGGGGGAGTGTAGGAGTCTATGATCAGTTCCCACAATGGAAATCAATTTCCATTGATTATATTTAAAGTTCAGAAAAGAACAGCATCACTCCAAAAGTCTTACATCATCCTCTTTTTAAAAAAAAAAGTTTACAAATTATCTCTCCTCTCCTCCTCAAAAGAAAGAAGATGATTGGAGAAATGAAGATCATCAGCGAATAAGGCAGTAGTCTCAAGTTTCTCTCTTGGTCACTAAGAAACTAACTGGTACAAGGCAAAAAGCAAAACAAGGGGCCTAAGTATTTTTCCAAACAGATCCAATGGCAAATAATGGGGATGGAGAATAAAAAAAGAGGACCTCAATACTCTTTGAATGCTAATGGAAAATAATAATTTGGTTGAGAAGGAAAGAACAATTGGAGAGAAAGGAAGATACTTCCTTTTCATCTTTTGAGAGCGCAAATGGGGAAAGACAGGTCAGGAACAAGGATGGAGTTGATAACTTGCCTGTGAGAACTTCAACTTACCAGACTGTCTCCAAAAAAACTGGAAAAAATCATGATATAGCACTGAATTTTAACTTGTTCCCATCATAAATAGATTTTTTCCCCTGGTCCTTCAGTAAAATTTATCCTACCCTTCCTGCTTGTGTGGAGACATAGTATCAGTAACAAACAGAAGCACAGGATGAACATTGGGGTACACATGTGTTTTTCCCTTCTGGTTTCCTCAGTGTGTATGCCCAGCAGTGGGATTGCTGGATCATAAGGTAGTTTTATTTCCAGTTTTTTAAGGAATCTCCACACTGTTCTCCATAGTGGCTGTACTAGTTTGCATTCCCACCAGCAGTGTAAGAGGGTTCCCTTTTCTCCACACCCTCTCCAGCATTTATTGCTTGTAGACTTTTGGATTGCAGCCATTCTGACTGGCATGAAATGGTACCTCATAGTGGTTTTGATTTGCATTTCTCTGATAAGGAGTGATGTTGAGCACCTTTTCATGTGTTTGTTAGCCATCTGTATGTCTTCTTTGGAGAAATGTCTATTTAGTTCTTTGGCCCATTTTTTGATTGGGTCATTTATTTTTCTGGAGTTGAGCTGTAGGAGTTGCTTGTATATTTTTGAGATTACCCTAATGTTCATCACAGCACTGTTTATAATAGCCAGGACATGGGAGCAACCTAGATGTCCATCAGCAGATGAATGGATAAGAAAGCTGTGGTACATATACACAATGGAGTATTACTCAGCCATTAAAAAGAATACATTTGAATCAGTTCTAATGAGGTGGATGAAACTGGAACCTATTATACAGAGTGAAGTAAGCCAGAAAGAAAACACCAATACAGTATACTAACGCATATATATGGAATTTAGAAAGATGGTAACAATAACCCTGTGTACGAGACAGCAAAAGAGACACTGATGTATAGAACAGTCTTATGGACTCTGTGGGAGAGGGAGAGGGTGGGAAGATTTGGGAGAATGGCATTGAAGCATGTATAATATCATGTATAAAACGAGTTGCCAGTCCAGGTTCGATGCATGATACTGGATGCTTGGGGCTGGTGCACTGGGATGACCCAGAGGGATGGTATGGGGAGGGAGGAGGGAGGAGGGTTCAGGATGGGGAACACATGTATACCTGTGGCAGATTCATTTAGATATTTGGCAAAACTAACACAATATTGTAAAGTTTAAAAATAAAATAAAATTTAAAAAAATAAAATGTAAAAAAAATAAAGAAAAAAAAAGAAATAAATAAATGAATGAACTAAAAAAAAAAAAAAGAAGCACAGGATGTCAAAGGGAAGTGTGGCTGGTCCCATTACAAACTAACCGTGGCTTTTCTGAACTAACAGCCCTGAGAAAATGGGTTTAGGGTGTTCAGATGTTGAACCAGCGGTCACAGAGCCACCAGGGAGGAGCGAGGTTTGCACTGACGGCTGGACAATTGAAACAGAAATGATATGAAACTTCCTCTGACCCCGGTTGAAGATGAACTTTGAAAACTGAAGAGGCAACTTTGAAGAGGGTACTACGTCCTGTCCCTTGACAGGACTCTATAATATACATATTATATTTGTAACAAGATTCATTCATTTTTTTGCTTTTCTCTCTAAACAGAAATTCTATGCACTGTCACTGTTTCATTAACTTCCCTCGGAAGAATGTCATTACCACTTCTGTGACAATCCAGGTGTCCAAGTCTAACTCTGACGCAAGGACTCTATATACTGAGCCTTCCACGTACTCACACGACACAAAATACTCTGCCAAGTGGTGCAAACTGGAAACGAAGATGTTTTAAAAAATAAACCTCACCTGTTCACAGCTGACAGCCTTGTGCCCCATGGGAAATTTGGACAAAGAAAAGCAGTGGCTGTTACTCAGCTTCCCCAAAGCTTCAGGGACTCACAGGAGTCTATTATCAGTGGTGATTGCTGTCCAGAATGAAACATTTTCAAACAAGGGCAAATTGTGATGCAGGTCCCCAACCTGTTGATAAAAATTTCAATATTTTCTAAAGTTCAAATGAAACTTCATATGGGTGTTATTGACAGGGTGTTGATGCATCTTATGAAGTAGAAAATATGATTTGATATTTCTACTCCCTCCTACATGCAAGTAAAAGGAAATTCTCCATGAACCATCTTCACTCCTGTGATGTGTAGTTCCTCTTCATCATTTTAGCAATTCTGGGTTTAAGACCTGTCAACACATGACTGAATTAAGCTAGAAACGAGTAATATGTATACATATACACACGTATATATAGGGGCTTCCCAGTGCGCTAGTGGTAAAGAACCCGCCTGCCAATGCAGGAGATGTAAGAGACATGGGTTCGATCCCTGAGTTGGGAAGATCCCCTGGAGGAGGGCACGGTCACTCTCTCCAATATTCTTGCCTGGAGACTCCCATGGACAGTCCATAGGGTCACAAATAGTCTGACATGACTGAAGTGACTTAGCACGCATGCATGCATACATACACATATATAAAATATGTAATATTATATATAATTTATTTGTATATATTCATTGCTAATTTACAACATATATTTATCATTGAAATTATTAGACAACCATATACAACTCTCCTTTCCCTTCCTCATCTACCCTCAGCCCCCATCCCTACACACTACAACCTATGCCACAACCACCAGGTTATTTGTTTTTTCTTGAACCCAACTAACGTTTTCAAGCCTTAGATCAACAGTTCTTAACCTTTGCCCCAAAGCGATACATATAAGGTATGTACGCCCATGTGCAACAAAACAACTCATGTAGCCATGTCTAGATGTTGACAAACCCCAAAATTCTGCAGAGAAGTAAAACAGTGTCACAAGTCAAAACAACCCAGATATTAACTGGAGGTAACAGGCTGCTGGTGAGGCACGATTCCCTCTGAGCAAACTCTTGAGAACTAAGTTCTCTCCCACTCAAAGCAAGGGGGTGAGAATGAATATTTATAGGTATAACCTTGAATTTCCTCTAATTTTAAAAATATGAATCATATTCAAACTTTGGTGCTTTATTATATTTGCCATGGACCACACACATGCTGCCTTAGTCCTTCCTACTCTTGTATGCTAAAATGCTTATCCTCATATCACGACATCGTCTAAGGTTCAATTTAAATACCACCTCCTCCAGGGAAGCAGATGCTGTGTGCGCCTCAGCCAAATTCTGTCTCCATGCACCACGCAAGTTTATAGCTCTCTGTCTGAGACCTTTCAATGATTGGACAGGAATGGACTAGCCCATATGTGGGACAGCTCAGAAGTACTGGAAAGTTAACACCGCTGGGCAGAACTCTCAAACAATGATGAGGATTTGGTAAAACAATATCTCATCTTCCTTCCTCTTCAAGTAGAACAACACTGATATGTGCTCTTCACCACCTCCCAATTGTATCCCCAACGGGACTGGGCCCCAATTGCCCATAACAAGTGACATGCCTAGCACCCTCTTTGGCTTCCTGAGACCACCTCCCAAATAAACCTTGTGTTGAAATACTACTCTCGGTCTCTGCTTCTAGGGGAATCCAACCTAAGATTTCTTGGAAATCCTTTTCCAGTGACCCCATAGAAAATAACTCTTTGGCCATTAAAAGGAATAGAATAATGCCATTCACAGCAACATGGAAGGACTTAGAGATTGTCATGCTGAGTGAAGTAAGACAAAGAAAGACAAACAGCAGATGATATCACTTATATGTGGAATCTTAAAAAATGATAAAAATGAACTTATTTATGAAACCGAACAGACTCAGAGAATGAACTTACAGTTGTCATGGGGGAAGAATGGGGAAAACAGATAGGCAGTTTGGGATCAGCATCAACAGTCTGCTATATTTAAAATGGTTAACCAACAAGGACCTACTGTATAGCATGGGGAACTCTGCTCAGTGTTATGTGGCAGCCCAGATAGGTGGGAAGTTTGGAGGAGAATAGACACATGTATATGTATCACTGAGATGCTTTGCTGTCCACCAGAAACTATCATAACATTGCTAATAGATTAGACTCCAATATAAAGTTAAAAGTTGAAAAAAAAAAAAAAAGAAAAGAACTCCTTCCCCTTCTGATCTCCCTTAAGACTTTGCTAAAATGTGACAAATGGAATATAAAAAAGACACAGTGAATAATAGATATATCTGTCCCTCCTCCTAAGCATTTGAAGGTAAGGATTTTGATTCTCTATACAGCTTCAAATCGCTGAGCACAGCACTTTGCACATTCTTAGTGCTTCATAAATATTTTTTTTTCATTTGAATGAATATCAATACAATGATAGCATCAAAGATAGCAATTTTTAATGTTTTCTTCTTCCTGGAATATTATTAAAGAACAAACACGGCGAAGAGAGTGAAGGTTTAGCACCACAATGATAGCTAGCTAAAGCATTTAATTCAACGTCTTCTCAGATTCATTTCAAAAATGTATAGTAACTTAACAAAAGGGAAACATTATGGTAGCATGATAAATGAATTCTGAGAATAAGATAGCACAATAAACCAGGGAGAGGTTTCCAGCAGCTTGTGTAAGCAGGGAGAAACTTTCATCAATTTCATGACATGTAAGTGTGGATTAGGAAACACAATCAATAATCAAGGCATGCTCAAACTCTGAGCAGAAAAGCACAGCTTGGAAGTGAGTGGAAGAAGGTTAGGACAGCTTAGAAGTGAATGGAAGAAGGTTAAGACCACCACCACTTTCTGCCTTCAGCTCAGAGCACAAAGTTATAGTAGGACAAAAGCCAGTGTCACTCTTTTAACTTCACAGGGACTATCTGCAAGTGCAGAGGAGGCATCATTCTCCCAACACCTTCTCCAGCCTCCTTTTATGTAGGTCCATGTGCAACATGACGGAGAAGGCAATGGCACTCCACTCCAGTACTCTTGCCTGGAAAATCCCATGGATGGAGGAGCCTGGAAGGTTGCAGTCCATGGGGTCTCTAAGAGTCAGACATGACTGAGCAACTTGACTTTCACTTTTCACTTTCATGCATTGGAGAAGGAAATGGCAACCCACTCCAGTGTTCTTGCCTGGAGAATCCCAGGGACGGGGGAGCCTGGTGGGCTGCCATCTGTGGGGTCACACAGAGTCGGACACAACTGAAGTGACTTAGCATAGCATATGTGCAACATGATGGTTCAAAGCAGTGGGGAGGATTAAAAATGGACCAAGGAATCCTGAGATACCCTCTAGGGCAAAGCATGCCATGTGCAAAGAGGACAAGGGTAGAGTGGCATGAACCATCGTGGTCAAAAATAACTTCTATGGAATAAAGCATTGCATGATGGTCAGGAATAGACTGAAATCAGACAGACCTGAGGTGGAGTCCTACCTCTTCTTACTACTTGTCCCAAGATTTTGAGTTACTTAATTTAGTCAAAACTTAGGGTCCTTATAAGTAATATCAAATAAGAATTGTAGCTTTCTCACAGAGTTCTTAAGAGAGGTAAATCAGATAATTAATATAAAGATGTTACAGAAGTACCCAATAGAGTCACTAAGATTATTTTCTCCTCCTTCTCCTCCTCCTCCAATACCACCATCACTCATGCATTCTGCAGAGTCAAAGAATGATGCAGTTGAAGAGGAAAAGTTTCCCTTCCAGTTTGGCAGATCTATAAGAAATGAATGCTTACAGAGTAATGGATTTGGGGCTCAGGGTTATGCAAATCAAACTAGCATCTGCCTTTATAGCTGAGAAGGGAATTCTCTCAGCTTCCAAGTAGACAGTTGAAGCAAATAAGGGTGATCAAGCCCCTACCTGTTACAAACATGGGGCCAGTATAGATTTCTTCTCATTTGGTATGATTGGAAATAAAACAGTTGAAAATGCAGGGCCTAGGAAATTTTCTAGTCTACTTATAATAAAATGTATTCCCTGGACAATTCAGAAAAGGGAACAGATTCAATGACATGTAATCATAGCAGAAACTGAAAGAAAATTTTAGAAAATTTCTGTTCTGATCTCAATAAAATTAATAACATTCATGCTAATGTTAATCTAGAACAGATTTATGATAAAAAAGGTAGGATAAGATAAAAAGAAAAGAAGTGTTACATATGAAAAGTTTACAAGCTTACTCAAAAGGAGTAATAGAATGAAAATCTACATTGGAAACCATAACTAGAAAAATTGACTAAGCAGAAAATTGAATGCAAAATATAAGCAGAAAAAATTTAGAAATTCTCCCAGAGCACAGAGGAAAAGATGTGTGTGTGCTCAGTCATGTTTGACTCTTTGCAACCCCATGGACTGTAGCCTGCCAGGCTCCTCTGTCCATGGGATTCTCCAGGAAAGAATACTGGAGTGGGTTGCCATGTCTTCCTCTGGGGATCTTCCAGACTCAGGGATTGAACCTGGGTCTCCTGCATTGCAGGCAGATTCTTTACCATGCCTCACACATAGGAACATAACAAATCATATTGCTTATTCTTCAGGTCACACTTAAAATTATAAATTTACCCCAAGCTACAATACACAATCCCCTCCACAGAGCCAGAGGTGCTACTTCAAGTTCCTACTTCTTTACCTACTCTGCCTGGGTGAAAAGAATAAGAAGAGAAGGATCCACAGGCTTGTGGGGTTGCCCTGGCTGCTGTCTCTAGCTCTGGGCTGAAGCAGATTTCCTGTGCTCCTGTTGCTCCTACCTGTGGCTGAGATGCTCAGTCTGCACCATCCCAGCTCAAATTTGGCAGATGTAGTTGGTGGCTGCATCCCCACCTCTGTTAGGTATGGCTTTCTCTCTGTATTACTATCTGGAGCACTGATTATCAAACTTGAGCATGTATCAGAATCACCTGGAGGGCTTGTAAAACATAAGTCACTGGGTCAGAAGGTCTGGGATAGGGCCTGAGAATTTGCATTTCTAAACATATGCCAGGGAATGCTAATGCTGCTAATCTGGATATCACATTTTAATAACCATTGGTTCTAGAGGAGGGGTTGGCAAATGTTTTCTGCATGGGCCAAGTAGTAAATATTACAGGCTTACAAGCCATACAGTCCCTGTCACTCTGCTACTGTAGCTTTAAAAACAGCCAGAAACAATACATAAGTAAATGGTGATGATTTAAATAGAACTTTATTTACAAAAACAGGTGATTGGACTGTGGGCTCTAATTTGCCAACCTGCTTGATCTAGAATACAACAGATGATTCTGAGACCCTAATTCTTGGAACCTAATATGTAATTAGCAAGTAGAAGAGGATGATCTGCAAAAGAAACAAGATAGGGTCAAAGATGTAGAAAGAGAATCAGGAGCATTATGTCACGGAAGCCAAAGAAAAATGGATTGGTCAACATAGAGAATGCTCTGGCAATCAGTAAGCTGAGATGAACAACTTCTATAGGATGTAGTGAGTCAGAATAATGCTTTATCATCATAGAGAGGGCTATTTTAGGGAAGGAATGAGGCCAGAACTCAAAGAAGATGGAAGATTTAGTTGGAATAAGAAAATGCAGGAGCTGGAGACTTCCCTGGTAGTCCAGTGGTTACGACTTCACCTTTCAGTGCAGGGGGTATGGGTTTGATCCCTGGTAGGGGAGCTAAGACCCCACATGCCTCAAGGTCAAAACAATCAAACCATAAAACAGAAGCAATACTGTAAAAAAAAAATCAATAAAGTCTTTAATAATGGTCCACATTTTTAAAAATGATCTTAAAAAAGGAGAAACAAAACAAAACGGGAGTTTCAAGAATGCTGCCCTATTTCAGATCTCCGAAACAGAGACGTGGTCAATTTCAAATGGCCACAATTTCTTTGCTACTCCTGCCATTGAGAGGAGTCTAACTTCTCTGCCTTTGAATCTGGGTGGGCTTTAGTGACTTGCTTAGCCGATAGAATATATCTTAAGTTATATTCTGGGCTAAACCATGAGAAGTCTTGTGGCTTCTACCTGAATCTCCTGGGACGTTCACTCTGGAGAAAGTTGTGGACTCTGTAACAAAATGATCTACTCTGAGACTACCATGCTGTGAGGATGTGATAGATTTGGGGAGCTAGAGAGGCCAAGAAGCACTGAGACACCAGAAATGTGACTGAAGAAGCCATCTTGGAAGTGGAGGCTCTGGCCTTAGCTGCCGCAGCCTGTGCCACATGGATTAGAGAAAAAATTCCCACCTAAGCCGGCCCTGAACTCCAGATCTACAATATCCTGAGCAAAATGAAAATGGTGTTTTAAAGTCTTCAGTTTTATGATACTCTGTGATGGTGTAAGAGACATGGTAAATTACAAAGACTCTTGAGAGTCCCTTGAACTGCAAGGAGACAAAACAAGTCAATCCTAAAGGAAACTAACCCTGGATATTCTTTGGAAGGATTGATGCTGAAGCTGAAGCTCCAGTACTTTGGCCACCTGATGGGAAGAGCTGACTCATTGGAAAAAGGCCCTGATACTGGGAAATATTGAAGGCAAAAGGAGAAGAGGATAGCAGAGGATGAGATGGTTAGATAGCATCACTGACTCAATGGACATGAACTTGAGCCAACTCCAGGAGATAGTGGAGGACAGGGAAGCCTGCATGCTGCTGACCATGGGGTTGCAGAGAGTTGGACATGACTTAGTGACTAAACAACAACAATATGTGGGCAGACAGGGTACCAGAAGAGTTTACTTTTTAAGTGGTGGGAAGATGGGGGACTTGGGTGGATTTAATGAACCTCAATAACCCATTTGGAGGTGAAAACATCAGGATGTGGCTCTGTCAAATTTACAAGTTGCTCATGTATTGACATAGCACAAAACCTCCATTTGGCTTTGAGAGTAGGAAGGGAATCCGGCTTTTTTAATTGCCAATAATTTACTCAGAGTCTGTGTGAGGGACTTTTAGGATCTGAACCCTCAAGAGTGGGGCAGTCCATGGTTGGTGGATAACAAAAAAAGAGGAAAACTCAGAGTAATAGAAAACCCCTCTCAAATCCTGCATCTCGACTTTCAATCTTTCCCCGTCATTGGTTGATCTACAGAGTCTCTCCAGAGGTGCTTGGGATTTGTGTAAAAGCACAAGACGGTATTTTTTTCTTTCATTTTTGAGTCCGCCAAAGGAGCCAGAGACAACAGGGCAGAGTGTGCTGCATTATTAACAGAAAAAGTATTTTCCATATTATTAAGAATATTTATACTCGTAAAGCTCCACAAATGTTAAATTTTGCCAGGTGAAAGACTGAACAAACCACCCAGATTTGCACCACTGCCGTGTGCTGGATTTCCAGAGTCGTCTTGCCAAATGTGAAATTAACAGGAACATGGTTTCCAGAGCCATTGCAACTTGCGTCTGAATTGCACAAAGGATGTCTCAGGAACTGTGTGGTGACAAGCAACATATCTGACAACAGGGCAATCCCTGGTTCGATGGAAGGAACCAAGTACATGCAAGTGTGGAATCAGAATGCAGAGTCTTTCAACTCTCTGGATTGCCGTTAAAATGTAAACTAGAGAACTAAGTCAAAAACCAATGACACCATTAGAACCATTTTATAGGCAGGATAAACAAGACAGCTCTACAAGAACAGATATTGCAAGTAGGAAGGTAGGAAATAAAATCAAATTCCAGGTGCTGTTTGTTTCCCATGGGGGGAAAAATTTTGTGACTAGAAGTTCCAAAGAAAAGGGCCAAGAACAATGTCTTCCTAACACCTGGCTTTGAAAGCAGATGACTTTAACAATTAAATGCCAACAAACTCACCCAAGTTAATAAATACATGGGTATTTAATTTCCAGGAATATTCCCTCATGAAAAGGTCTCTGCTCACTAAAATCATAACCTTTTGTTATGAGATATCTGACAGAAATGTTGTCTTTTGCTCTTCTTCTAAACATTACTTTAAGATTCTAGACTCTAATTCCATCAGTCAGTTTAATAAGCCAACAGCCTTTGGAAAGAATGGGAGACAACATAAGACTGAAAAATAGAGTTCAAATTAGACCATATTTTCAGGTAGTTCACATACTTACAGTGTCAAATGCAAGCACAGTCTGAGGCCTGGTTGCTAATTTATTTCTAACTGTAAGTTGAAAAAAATCATTGCCCTAGATGAAATATGCTAGGTTGCTATAGAAACAGACCCCTCTCCCACCTCGTATTTTACTGTTCACAGCTTTCCAAGTGAAGCTGTGCTATGTCGCTTCTTTGACTGACTGAAGAGGCAGTTTCTACAATTTTTTTTTCCACCACTCATATTGCCCTTTGCAAAGTCTAAAGAGGTTGATATTTCCTCTTCCTTCTGGGTATGAAGTGAGATAATTCAACAGAGTAATTATAATAAACAATTTATCCCATTCAGGTTTACTGTCTCATCCTTGCTTTCTTTTCCAAGAGCATTAGAAATCCATCACCGGTTTGAGATCTCTTTAAAAATGCATGAAGGGAAGAGAATTGGCAGCACAGTTAAATGAATTTAATTCAGCCAGATTTTACATTATTAACTCACTTCCGAAGAGCTGAATGCAGGGAACGAGGGAAGAAGAAAGTGGAACTAAAATTGGACCATTGATCCTGGCAGTCTCAGTGCCAGGCAGACGTGGGAAACAGGCTAGAAAAACTGTAAATGTCTTTTGACACCAGTTAGAGATACAGAGCATTCATTTATTTTAATCAGTATGAGATATGTATTAGTTGGATTGTGCCTCCTGACTCACTATCCAATGCACCCTGATCCTGACTTAACTGATGCCAGAGTTGGCAGCCTCACAGTCCAGCATTGTTTGGAATAGCATATTAGAGCAACAGGACTTCTCTCTTCCTCTGTTGTTAAAAAGAAACAGCAAATGCCTAAAAACCAATAGAAGAGGACACTCAGCATTCAAGTGATTACACTCTAGCTCTGAGATTGAGATTCTGTCTTTGGAAGGAAGAAGAAGTCAATGTACATAATAAAGTATTCAGGCAATGAAACAAAGTTCTGAATGCATGTGCTTTACGTTGTTCCATAGATAAAACAGCGAGATGTTTATCCCCTTCAATTCCCATCTGAATGCTGAATGATGAAAATACAGGCCTTCTGATATCAAAGACATAACTTCTATCTTACTTGGTCTTTGCCTTTAAAAATAGATTGCTTTTCTACAAGGATTAACACCTTTCTGGTTTCTAATGCACTACTCACTTGTTAAGTGACTCAATCTATTTATTGTAAATGATTAAGAAGCCAGATAACCATCCTTTTTAAAAAGTCACTGAAATGAGATTTTTAAAATGTTAAGATATACTAGTCATTGGGCAGTTCACAAATAGCTTGCTCCCCTTCTGGCATAGGATGGGATTATACCTCCCTGCCGTGTCTGACTCTTTGCGATCCCATTGACTGTAGCCTACCAGGCTCCTCCATCTGTGGGATTCTCCAGGCAAGAATACTGGAGTGGGTTGCCATTTCCTTCTCCAGGAGATCTTCCCAACCTAGGGATCGAACCCGGGTTGGGATCTCCCGCATTGCAGGCAGACGCTTTACCATCTGAGCTACTAGGGAAGCTCTCACTTGAAATCAGGTAAGGCTATATGACTTTCTTTGGTCAATGAAAGAGTGTTAAAGTGATATTTCTGTGTAGAAGCTTTAAGAGCCGGAACGTGATTCACTACATTTCTTTTCCCTGCTGGAGCGATAAAGCAAGCAGTGATCAAGCGGAATCTCCTTAAGCCTAGAACAATGAGATTCCTCCAGATGACATATATTGGACAAAGATTAAGAATGAAAAATAAACTTGTCTTATATAAAGCTCATGAAATTTTGGGATTGATTGTTACTACAGCGGTACTTAGCCTGCCTTGACCCATGTTTTCATTAAAATTCTCATAAAAGAGAAAAATAAGATACAAAGCCATAACAATGAAAACGTGAGTAATGCCCAATTATTGGCTAAATCCTACAAGGACTTTTCACGAAATGCAGTGGAGATGAGACTAAATTTAGAAAAATATTATGGATCTCTCTTCTGAAATAGAGGTTTTGAAGGATAGATTGGGCCTTTGACCCACCCTGACTGTCTTCCCCTAGAGACTGCAAGGTCTGTGGGAAAAATACACTAGGCAGCCACTGCAAACCTGCACTGAAATTTCTTTTTAAAGCAGATAGGAGTGAGCCTCACCAACTCGTTAGTTTCCATCAATATCCTTCTTTTCATGGTTGTCAGAAGTGACCATTTTGGCCACCACAGAGGTGGTTTGATGTCAGGTTGTATGGTGGTTGATGACTGCAGCGGCCATCAAGAATAGCCTTACTGAAGACAATGTGAACAATGCATATGAAGAGGATGCCTAAACTTTATTGAAAGATTATTTAAATGACTCAGATAAATGAAGGGATACATCATTTTGTATATAAATTCAAAATATCTTGAAGATTCTGTTTATTCCCAGATGTTTGTGTTGTTTCAATGTAATTGTCAGTCAAGTACCAAATGGAATTTATTTTTGAATATTAAAATAATTCTGAAAGTCAACTGCAGAGAAGTGGATAGATAAGAATATGGTTTTAAAAAAGGGTATTACAGGAATTACCAGTTATTAAAATACATTGTAAACCTATAATAATTATAACATTTTAATTCTGGCGCAAGGATAGACAAATCAATTAATGCCACAGTAGAGACAGCAACATGTGTGTGTGTGTGAGTGAAATAAGTCATCAGAACGGAAGAATTGAACTGTAATAGAAAAATTAAGGACTATTCAATGACAAGTGCTGACAAGATTAATGTAGACATCCTTCTCATATTATAGAAAATAAGTTCCTGACTTGATCAAAGAATTTTTAAAATCATAAATAAACATTCACAGATACATAGACAAGAAAGAAGAAATTGTAGGTGAGGTAAAGACATTCTAAGCTTAAAAATAATGTAGAGAAACAGAAAAGAATGTATGATACTTTTATATCTAAAAACAACTTTATAATATTTTGGCATAAATTAAATTAAAAGAAGCATGACAAAGATTTAATGATATTCATATATACAGGAAGTATATAATTGATTTTTAACAAGAATTCTATAGAATAATAAATAAAGATTCACAAAAGAGAAAATAAAAATCTGTAACAGAGATGCCATTAATACCTGTAAACTAAGCAAAGATTTTAAAAGATATGCTACTTAATTCTGACAACAGTGAAATTTGCATATAGTATGATTGCAAAAATTTCATATATATGCACATATATTTGTGCATCTATATGCATGTTTAATATTAATACTTACATAGACATATTTAGAAAAAAGACTGGAAATAAATATATCCAAATACTAACTATAATTATTTCTGAGTGGTGAGATTATAGTGGAGATTATTTTCTTCTTTATTCTTTTTTAAAGCATTTTTCTTAACCTTTTTCTTGTATTTTCTAAATGTTCCACAATGAATATGGATTATTTTCATAATCAAGGAAAAATTTAAGTCTCTTGAATCAACATACAGAATCACAAGATTTCCAAATGAGCTCTTGGGAAATTTCTTGATAGAAATCTGTAGCACATTAGTACCCCACACCTGATAGTCTCACTTCATTGTATATATTCAGATAAAAATGTAGAGAGGACAAAATAATCTAATTTAAGGAAAAATTAAAAATAATCAGAACAATCAGAATTGCCAGAAGCTTTGAACTGAATTAATTGTTTTGTGTTATGATCTTTGTATTTCAGGTATAGAAAGTTACATTCATCATACCTTTCATTTCATGGTATAATCTTTGGTTTGTGCAAGACTTAGCTTTTATTTTATTTACTTATTTATTCCCTTTTGGTCTCTTACTCATGTCCAGTACCCCACCCTTCAGCAACTATTCTTCATGGTTCATTTAAGCTCTTGTCAAATATGGATGGGTATTCTGTACTGATGACATTTTAATTTATGAAATTGATACTTTGTTATCTATCTCTTTTTTTTTCTTACTTTTTGCCCCCACTTTGCACTCTTTTTAGGATCCATACATATTCTAAATTCTTGCCTCTACTTCCTGTATGATACTCCAAGATGAATATCCACTATTTTTCTTTTCTCCAGTCTCCCAGTGAATGGATACCCAGGTAGCGTCAACTCATGACTGCAATAAAGCAGTTAAGAACCCCATGCATTTCCCTTTATGGAGCTATGTGAGGACTGCTTATAGATTAGTCCCAGATGAAGAATTGCTAGGTCATAGTGTATGCATATTGTTGCTTAGTCTAAGGAGTATCAAATTGTTCAGAATGGCTGCTTTGGTTCTTGCTCTCATTCAGCAATACATCCCTACATTCCCAGCAATACCTGGCATTAACAAATTTCCTTATTTTTTCCAGTCAGATGTAAAGTGGATTCTCATTATTGTTTTAATATTCATTTCTCTAATTACTCTTGATTTTGAGTAAATTCACATAATGCTTGTTGGCTTTTTAAATTTATCCTTCAAATTTTTTATAAATATTTTTGCCCAGTTTTCTATGAAGAGTATCTTCTCTTCTTGCTTATTTGCTGGAATTGCCTATATATTCTAGATATTAATTCCATGTCAGTTTCAGGCAAATGCTTTCTCTCATTTTTTAACCAACCTGCTATCAACTTTGTCCATACTGTGTCTAATTTTGGTGTCATTTTCCATGTGTTTATGCTTTTATAAGAAGTCCGTCCCTGCCCCTAAGTCACAAGGATATTTGTGGCCAATATTTTCATCACCCTTGCCAATATTTTCATCACCCTTGTCTAGGCCATATACCTCAAAGAACTAATAAAATTCCAAATTTCAATAAATTCAATGAGGTTTAATTAAAATATGGCACAGTTCAATTCAGTTCAGTTCAGTCGCTCAGTCATGTCTGACTCTTTGTGACCCCATGAATCGCAGCACGCCAGGTCTCCCTGTCCATCACCAACTTCCAGAGTTCACTCAAGCTCACGTCCATCAAGTTGGTGATGCCATCCAGCCATCTCATCCTCTGTTGTCCCCTTCTCCTCCTGCCCCCAAACCCTCCCAGCATCAGAGTCTTTTCCAATGAGTCAACTCTTTGCATGAGGTGGCCAAAGTACTGGAGTTTCAGCTTTAGCATCATTCCTTCCAAAGAACACCCATGACCAATCTCCTTTAGAATGGACTGGTTGGATCTCCTTGCAGTCCAAGGGACTTTCAAGAGTCTTCTCCAACACCACAGTTCAAAAGCATCAATTCTTTGGCGCTCAGCCTTCTTCACAGTCCAACTCTCACATCCATACATGATCACTGGAAAAACCATAGCCTTGACTAGATGGACCACAGTAGTTCATGAATCAAATTTTCAGCTTGGTTTCCCAATCTCTGAACTAGATTCCATAGAGGTGGAGATGTCTCTTACACAAAGCATCATTAGAGCTTCTAGGGTGATCTCTATTTCCCAGTTCTCTCTATATATATATATGCCATTTGTTCCAAGTATCTATTGCTATATAACAAATTACCCTTAAATTAGTGATATGAGACAAGCATTTTCTCATGTTCATGGACTCTGTGGATCAGGGATTTGAAGAGGACAGAGTGGGAATGAATTGTATCTGTTTAATGATATATGTAGCCTCTGCAAGAAAGACCTGAAGGCTGGGGATGGTTTCATAGCTACAGGCTGGAATCATATGAAGATGTGTCTACTCTGTAGCCTGGCACCTGGGCTAAAATAACTTGAATACTGGGTGCAGTTGGAACTATTGGCTGGAGAGTCCACAAAAAGCCTCTATTTGTGGCTTGAGTTTTGTCAAAAAAAAATGGCAGCCTGAGGTTTGGATTTCTCAGGTGGTCCAAGAAAAACCATGGAGGAAGCAACATGGCCTTTTCTGACCTAGTGCAATTCTGTTGCACTCTGTTGGATAATTCAAAATATCAACTCTACTTCTTGGTTAGAAGAATGTCAGTGATTTTGTGAACATGTTTTAAAACCACTAAACCATTCATTTTACCTAATCCTGAAATAATTCATTAAAATTCAGCTTAGATAATACTGCCTTTCTCAGCAAAGTCTCCAATGGCTTGCCTTATTGATAACAATTGAGGAGATATGCCAAAACTCCTCAAGCCAAAGCCCTTTACAACTGTACTTCAATTCATATTTCAGCCATCCCTCCTCACTAATTTCTCGTATATAGTCTTTAAATCCCAACTAAACTAGACTTCTAAATGCTAACTTCTTTAGTCAATCCATACTTTTCAATATCCCTACATATTTATTCCTGAGTACCTTCTACCTGGAATATTCTTTCCAAATAATTCTCAAACTCTTCCCTCTTTTTTTTCATGTCTATTTCAAAATTCAGACTTCATGAAGATTTTTTATTACACCACTCACCCATCACTTCCCTACCCTCCATATACTCATATGCGTGACACACTACTTAAAGTAAAATTGCAAAGTAACACATATGTAAACACTACATTGTCTTTTCTCATTTAGTCACAATTTAATGAGGGTATCTTCTCTGACTGACGCTAGTCCAAAATTTAGAGATTTTTCTGCCGTATACATCTATCTCAGGGTGTTAGCCATAGCACTTAGTATTTTTTTTTATTGTAATTGAATAAAGGATCATTTAGAATGGAATACACTATTGCATTTATTGCTGAGCATACAGCACAAATGAAATGAGTATCTCCAAGGGACAAGAGCCTGTACTCAGCACTGTGTGAAAGTGAGTGTTAGTTGCTCAGTCGTGTCTGACTTTTTTCAATCCCATGGACTGTAGCCTATCAGGCTTCTCTGTCCATGGAATTCTCCAGGCAAGAATACTGGAGTGGATTGCCATGCCCTCCTCCAGGGGATCTTCCCAACCCAGGGATTGAACCTGTATCTCCTGCATTGGCAGGCAAGTTCTTTACCATCTGAGCCACCAGGGAAGCCCTGTGTAGAGAGTGGTAAATAAAACAGTTATAATCTCTGCCATCATCCAGCTTACAATCTAGAAAGGGAACCAAGTAAATATATAGTAAAACAGATAGCATCAAATAGTAATCCAGGTCAAGAAAAAAATAAAACAGGGTGATGAATAAAGGTTCTCAATTTTGTTTCCAAATACAGAGCAGTTTATTGCATTTTTAAAGTATCCATAATCTAAAATATCCTGTTTAAAATTCCTCCAAAATCCCTTTATAGCACACAACACCAAATATTGAAATAGCATTCTCACAGTATCACACTTGAAAATACAAATCAGGAATAATATTTTAGGAAAGAGAGGGTTTAAGGCAAGGTATTCATTTGTAAAAGTTAATTTCTCCCAATCATCCAGATTGGCATAGTTAATTTTCCACTTCTTTAATGTCTTGGGATATGCAACATACATTCAGCCACAGGGCATGCATGAATAGTCAGAAAAGGAAGACTTCGTGGAAGAGGAGGCTACTGAAGTTGAAAGGAAGGAACAAAGTTTGGAGGTGGGAAGCAAGTGAGGAAATTTAAGTGAATGAAGAGTCCCATGTAGCTGGACCACAGAAGGTAAGTAGGAGGGTAAAAAAAAGAAAAAAAAGATGAGATTGGAGAGGAATCTATAGTCAACTCATACAACTCATTAGAAAGATTTTTCATTTTTTTTCCTAAGAGAAGTGGAAAACAGCTGAAGAGTTCTAAGCAGAAGAATGAAATAATCATATTTGTTGTTGTAGAGTTTCTTCTAGCTGTGATGTAGAGAATGAATAGGAGGTGGGCAAGAACAGAAGCATGGGAACTAGTTAGGAAACTGTGGCCCTGGCTCAGGTAAATAAGTGATGGTGAGTTGGATCAGGGAAACGGCAATGGGGATGGAGAGAAGTGGCAGGTTTTCCAAATAAATTTTGGAAGTAGAAACAACAATATTCATAGTTGAATTGGATGTAGGAAGGTGATGAAGAAGGAAGAATCAAAAATAATAATGCTAAATAATAATCCCTGGTAGAACATGGCAATGAGGTTTGAGTCAAGAGATCAAAGTTTCATTTTGCACATGAAAGTGTTACATTTGAAGAATATATGACAACCAAGGGAAGATTTCAGGTAATCAGTTGGATATATGAGCCTATACTCAGAAGAATGTTTTCTTTTGGGGGTGGTATTTTCTTAGTTGGGCTTCCCTGGTGGCTCAAATGGTAAAGAATTTGCCTGCAATGCAGGAAACCCAGGTTCGATCCCTGGGTTGGGAAGATCCCCGGAGAAGGGAATGGCAACCCACTCCAGTACTCTTGCCTGGAGAATACCATAGAGGAGTCTGGTGAGCTATAGTCCATGGGGTTGCTTTACAACTCTTTAGTTGGACATGACTGAGTGACTAACACATACACAGACATACACGTTTTCCTGATTACTTTACAGACACCCGAAATCTGCTCATTCCCCATTTTCAACACTTCAGTACATGTAAACTCTATTTATTCAGGCCAACAACCTTAGAGTCATCATGCCTCCTCTTTTTCTGTCATATTCCATAGGCAGTCCATCAGCAAATTTCTTTCTTTAAAATTCATCCAATATATTAATCACTTTTATCCACCTTCATCACTACTATCTTGGTTCAGGCCATCATTATCCCTACCCTGAATTATTGAAAAATCCTTTTAAGAGGTGTCCTCACTTCTGCCCTTGTTCCCCACTGTCTATTTTACACAGAGCGTCCAGATTCATTTAAACTGAAAAAAGTCACATCTTTTCTCCATTCAAAACCTTCTAATGGCTTTCTAGCTTATTCTGACTTAAAAGCCAATGGCCTTAGAATACAAGACCCTAAATGATCTGAACCCCACTCCCATCTTTCTCACTCACACACACAAACTTCTTTGATCTCATCTCCTTTCATCTTTTCCTTCATTCACCTTTCTCCAGCCTCTCTGATATTATTTTCATTCATACCAAGAACACTCCCACCTTGGATCTTATTCTGAAGTGATCTTTTCCCTCCTCATAAGGAACCCTATCCTCATTCTCCATCTCTACTTATCTCTCTTACCCTGTGTCTTAGTCCATTTGGGCTGTCATAACCAAATACCACAGATAAGGTAGCCTGTTGTTGTTTAGTTGCTAAATTGTGTCCAAATCTTTATGATCCCATTAACTGCAGCACACCAGTCTTCCCTGTCCCTCACTATCTCCTGGAGTTCGCTCAAATTCATGTCCATTTAGTTGGTGATGCTACCTAACCATCTCATATTCTGAAGGTGGCTTGTAACCATGACATTCATTTCTCATAGTTTTGAAGGCTGGAAGTTCAAGATTAATGTGCTGGCAGATTAGGTGCCTGGTGAGGATCCACTTTCTGATTTGCAGCTAGCCATCTTCTCACTGTGTCCTCATGTGGCAGAAGAGATGGGGGAACTCTTTGGGGTCTTGCTTATAAGGGCACTGATCTCAACCATGAGGGCTCCACCCTCATAACCTAATCACCTCTCATAGGTCCCATTTCCTAATATCATCACATTGAGGGTTAGGCTTCAACATGTGAATTTGGGAAATTCCGTGGCATCCCAATGGTTAGGACTCCACTCTTCCACTGTCAGGGCATTCAGGCTTTATCCCTCGTCAGGAAACCAAGATCCCAGAAGCTACATGGTGTGACCAAAAAATATGAATTTGAATGGCAGGATACAGGCATTCATACCATAACACCCTGCTTTATTTTTCTCCTTGGCACTTGACACCATCTGATATGCTCAAACTTTTCTTACATTTTGTTTATTGTCTACCTCCTTCTACTAATGTAAACTTCTTGGGATTAGAGACTTTGCTTTATCTGCTATGATAGCTTCAGCATCTAAAACATTACTTGGCAGATGATAAGGATTTAATAAATATTTGTCAAATAAATTGATGAATAAATGAATTAATATGTATTGGGGAATATCAGAATATTGACTGTTTCTAATTGCTCTTACCAGGCTAGGAATCTCTTTGACCCAAAAAAGAATGGTAACAAATGGAAGTTAAATTCTATAGTCTCTCTTCCAGAAGCATAACTCAAGGTCAGTTATCATCATAGATTTTTTACTTTTAGTCCTCTACACCACAGGCTTCTCTATACTACACTTCAATCTAAAAGGGGAAGATGCAAGGAGGGGCAATGAAGCACTTGAAAATCTTCAAGCTTTTTCAGCAAGAACTGTGTAAAAAGTGTCAGTACTCATTTACTCGTAGCCTTTCTTCCTATTTGGGGGGAATCTTTCCCTCTTTCTATCTGGCACAGAGCATGTTCAAAATAGCTTTAGACAAAGCATGCTCACAGAAAATTACTGCCTTTGCCCAAACACTTCAGGGTTTAATAAATCCTGCTCTAGCTTGGAAGATAATCATTTTAGGTGGATATGATTAAATCTCTAAAAATGCTATAAAAAGGCAGGGACAGTGGGACAGGCATATGTCTTTATCTACACATACATAAAGAAAGGGGGTCTCCTCTCTCAACTTTAAATGAATAAGTCAGCAGGGTTGGTCCCCTTTCTGAGTTTAATTCTGTTTTAATGTTTTATGAAGCTTACACCAAGGAATATTAATGCCGGATGCCAGAACAAGTCACTTGAGCCTTTCATACAAAGACAGAATTTTTCGTCTGATCTGAGAGATAATTTTTCTAAACAATATCAACATAGTCAATAGAAGTTATAATTAATTCATACATTGAGAATGTAATTAGCATTTGAATGAGAGAAATGATTGCTGTACAGCTTTATATGAAACCACCCCCCATTATTATATTTGATACAAATACAAAATGCTGAAAATTTTTCCATATTAGCTTTTGGCATGATGTGATCTTTCTTTTCCAGAGTCCCTCCAGTTTAAAAGCAATAGATCAAGTAAAGCAAATGGTATGGCTCTGATGGCAAGCTTGTCCTTTAATATTTAGTATTGAAATGCAACCTATCTTCCCTGCCTTCATGTCTTTCTAAGCAATCAAGTTCATATTGCACCTTTCACTGATTTATAGGTAGGAAACATGAATAGCTGAAAGAGACTAACAGGAACACCTTTATATCAACTAATATGTCATTGACTAAGGTAGGATTGTCCTCTAGTGATAAGAGCATTTGTTTAGGAAAAAGAAGCAATATATTGAAGCTTAATGTCATCCCATTCCCTGTGAAATATTTCTGCTATAATCATCTGGAGAAAACAGAAGGCTACCAAGAGAACATGTTTGGGGAAAAGCAAAATCAGAGACTCAAGGCCAAAGAGTTTATTGATTCACCAACCACTTATCTGCTGCTTGATAAAAACCAAAAGGCAATCATTGATGTGCTCTAAAACTGGAAAGAGAGGGGGAAATATGAAGGACATAAAATCGCAAATATTGTGTGAGCCACGGTTATTTTTAAGTGAATATTTCTTACATTATTATTCTCTCTTTTTAGAACTTCTAAAAATATATAACAACTTCATATAGGTGTTTATTTCTTTCAATTTATGGGATGGGGAGGGAGGCGGGAGGTGGGGCTCAGCATGGGGAACACAAGTACACCCATGGTTGATTCATGTCAATATATGGCAAAAACCACTACAATATTGTAAAGTAATTAGCCCCCAATTAAAATAAATTAATTAAAAAAACCTTTCATATGTATTATTAAACTGGCTCTTCCCAATAACTCTACAAAGCAGGCTGACCAGGTATCACTGATCTTAATTATGAGATGAAGGAACTGAAGAATAGAATATATATGACTTGCTTGCTGTTGCTGCTGCTGCTGCTGCTCTTGAGTCTCCAAGTCATGCTTGACTTTTTTGCGACCGCAAGGACCGTAACCCGCCAGGCTCCTCTGTCCATGCGATTTCCCAGGCAAGAATACTGGAGTGGGTTGCCATTTCGTTCTCCAGGGGATCTTCCCGACCCAGGGATCAAGCCCATATCTCCTGCTTGGCAGGCAGATTCTTTACCAGAGTCACCTGGGAAGCTCATTGCTTGCTTAAGCTCACTCAGATAATTTGCACCCCAAACCAGGATTAAAACCCATTTTCCCATCCTCCTAGAATGAGTTTTCAAAGTGTGGTCCTTGAAGAAGCACCTTCAGCATCACTTGGAACTTGTTAGAAATGTAAATTCTCTGGCTCACCTTAGACCTACAGAATCAGAAATTCTGAAGCTGTGGTCCAGCGATTTGTGTGTGAATAAATCCTCCAGGGTATTTCTGATACATGCTCAAGTTTGCAAACCACTGATCTGGAGATATATTCTCTACCTACGTGAGAAAGACAAACCATTCACATGTTGTAAATTTCAGGTGAATTATAAAACACAAAACTGTATGACATTACCCTATTTTGTGAACATGGGTTATGTATAACCCTAAACTGAAAAGTAAAACTTTGCTCAACCTAAAAGAAAGAGACAGAAGCAAAATGAATAAAAAAAGGTCAAACTATTTATTGCCAAATTGCAAACTGAGGGACTAATTTTATAGTAAGTCTGATTTCAGACTATATAACTGGCCAATAAAATTAATCATAAGTAGGCATTACTAAATCTCAGGGAAATGAAAGGCTGTGGAAATATTAATCAGCAAAAATATCCATCAGCAAGTATAGGCTTGGAAATTCAAAAAGGTACAGAATCGTGTGCACGTGTGCATGAGTGCACACACACACGTCTCAGGCAGCCCAGGATTCTATTGGCAGAACTAATTCTTTTTTTTATTATTATTATTTTATTTTAATTTTTAACTTCACAATATTGTATTGGTTTTGCCATATATCAACATGAATCCACCACAGGTATACACGTGTTTCCCATCCTGAACCCTCCTCCCTCCTCCCTCCCCGTACCATCCCTCTGGGTCGTCCCAGTGCTCCAGCCACAAGGACCCAGTATCGTGCATCAAACCTGGACTGGCGACTCGTTTCATATATGATATTATAATGTTTCAATGCCATTCTCTCAAATCATCCCACTAATTCTAAACTGAGTGTTAAAAACAAAAATAAAAATAAATGTGGTTTGGATAAAGACTTCAGGGCAGGTTAGTAATCATTTCCAGTGGATGACCTAATACACCACAAGAACAGGCAGAAGCTTGATTTAAAGACTGTGAGGATAAAAGCTGCTCCTTATTGTCTCTTGATTCTTATGAGTCTTATGTGCCTATAATCCATGAGACATTCTGGAATGGTTTAATTTCAAATATTCTATTCTAGCAAATCCATAAACCATTGAAATGTGTGAGACATTCAAAATTTTGATCTCCAACTTATATATCTATACTGGCTTTTCACATCCAGATACAGTCCAAACTCTTGTCAAACCCTATGTTCTGGAAAATTCTGGAAAATGTAATCAGTAATAATGAATAGGTATATTAGCAATTAAGTTGCCCCTTTTAATATAATAAGATAAAAACATTAAATTTAAATGTACTAGAATACTTACTGAAGCAATTCAATCCTTTTGGAAAATGAATAATTTTCTCTAATTTATCATCACCAAAGTTGAATGGTCAAGTATTAGTGCATTTAAAACTGGGGAGAGCTTCTGCCCATTTTTTGACTAGGCTGTTTGTTTTGATAATATTAAGCTGTGTGAGCTGTTTGTAAACTTCGGAGACCAATCCCTTGTCAGTCACATCATTTGCAATTATTTTCTCCCATTCTACGTCTTTTCATTCGGTTTATGGTTTACTTTGAAGACCTAAGTAGACATTTCTCCAAAGAAGACATACAGATGGCCAAGAGGCACACAAAAAATGTTCAATACAGCTAATGATTAGAGAAATGCAAATCAAAACTACAATGAGATATCACTTCCCACCAGTCAGAATGGCCATTATCAAAAAAAAAAAAAAAATCCACAAACTATGAATTCTGGAGAGGGCGTAGAGAGAAGAGAATCCTCCTGCACTGTTGTGGGGATGTAAATTAGTGTAGCCACTATGGAAAATAATATGGAGGTTCCTCAAGAAACTAAAAATAGAACTATCATATGATTCTGCAATCCCATTTCTAAGTATATACCCAGAGAAAAACACGGTTGGAAAGGATACATACACCCCAGTGTTCGTTGCAGCACTATTTACAATAGCCAAGACATGCAAGCAACCTAAATGCCCATTGACAGAAGAATGTATAAAGAAGATGTGGTACATATATACAATGGAATATTACTCAGTCATTAAAAAGAATGAGACAATGCCATTTGCAGTAACATGGATGGACCTAGAGATTGTCGTATTAAGTGAAATATGTCAGACAGAAAAAAACAAGCATCATATGATATCACATATATGTGGAATCTATTGTTAAAAAAAAATTATAAAATGAACTTATTTACAAAACAAAAACAGACTCACAGACTTAGGGAGGGAACTTATGGCTACTGAGGGGAAGGGTGGGGAGTAGGGATAGTTAGGGAGCTTGACATTGACATGTACACACTGCCATATTTAAAATGGAAAACCAACAAGGACCTACTATATAGCCAGGGAATTCTGCTCAATATTATGTAACAATCCAATTGGGAAAGAATTTGAAAAATAATAGGTACATATATCTGCCTCTTGAGAAATTTGTATGCAGGTCAGGAAGCAACAGTTAGAACTGGACATGGAACAACAGACTGGTTCCAAATAGGAAAAGGAGTATATTGTCACCCTGTTTATTTAACTTATATGCAGAGTACATCATGAGAAACACTGGACTGGAAGAAGCACAGGCTGGAATCAAGATTGCCAGGAGAAATATCAATAACCTCAGATATGCAGATGACACCACCCTTATGGAAAAAAGTGAAGAGGAACTAAAAAGCCTCTTGATGAAAGTGAAAGTGGAGAGTGAAAGAGTTGGCTTAAAGCTCAACATTCAGAAAACGAAGATCATGGCATCTGGTCCCATCACTTCATGGGAAATAGATGGGGAAACAGTGGAAACAGTGTCAGACTTTATTTTTTGGGGCTCCAAAATCACTGCAGATGGTGACTGCAGCCATGAAATTAAAAGCCACTTACTCCTTGGAAGGAAAGTTATGACCAACCTAGATAGCATATGCAAAAGCAGAGACATTACTTTGCCAACAAAGGTCCATCTAGTCAAGGCTATGGTTTTTCCTGGGCAAAGGTCCATCTAGTCAAGGCTATGGTTTTTCCTGTGGTCATGTATGGATGTGAGTGTTGGACTGTGAAGAAGGCTGAGCACTGAAGAATTGATGCTTTTGAACTGTGGTGTTGGAGAAGACTCTTGAGAGTGCCTTGGACTGCAAGGAGATCCAACCAGTCCATCCTGAAGGAGATCGGCCCTGGGATTTCTTTGCAAGGAATGATGCTAAAGCTGAAACTCCAGTACTTTGGCCACCTCATGCGAAGAGTTGACTCATTGGAAAAGACTCTGATGCTGGGAGGGATTGGGGGCAAGAGCAGAAGGGGACTACAGAGGATGAGATGGCTGGATGGCATCACTGACTCGATGGACGTGAGTCTGAGTGAACTCCAGGAGTTGGTAATGGACAGGGAAGCCTGGCGTGCTGCAATTCATGGGGTCGCAAAGAGTCGGACATGACTGAGCGACTGAACTGAACTGATATATGTATAACTGAATCACTTTGCTGTACAACTCAAACTATCAAAACATTGTTAATCAACTATGCTCCAATATAAAATAAAAAGTTTAAAAAATAAAACTGGGTAGAAAAATTACATCATCATATCAATTGACAAAAAAAAAGGATCTTACAAATATTTAATAGCTCTTCATGACAAAAAACTCTCAGTAAACTAGAAATAAAGGGACTTTCCTAGTCTTGATAAAGAATTTCTATAAAAACTTTTACAGATAACATCAATCTTAATGATTAAAACAGAATGTCTTTAACAAGCAACAAAGCAAGGATACCCACTTTCACCACTCTTAATTAACATAGAAGTTCTCCTCAGCTCCACAAGGCAAGAAAAGGAAATAAAGGACATTCAAATTGGAAAGAAAGAAAGAAAACTCTCCTTCTTTGCAGATAGCATGATGGTCTCTATTGAAAATCCCAAGGAATGAACCAAACCCCCCCCCCAAACAAGCCATAAAACCTCCTGCAACTAATAAGTGAATTCAGCAAAATCAAAGGACCAAGATCTAACATACAAGACTCAAATATATTTCTATACACTAGCAATGAACACATTGAAACAAAAAGTGTAAAAACAGTCATTAATTCAAAAACTGAAACAGGTATACATCTAACAACAATGTACAGGACTGTGTGCTGAAAACTACAAAATATGGATGAAAGAAATCAAAGAAGATCTAACAAAATGGTAAGACATTTTGTGCTCATGTATTGGAACACTAAACAGGAAATATGTCACTTCTCTCCAAATAATCTATAGATTTCATGCAATTTCTATCAAAATCCCAACAAAATACTTTGTACATATATAAAAGTTTAAAGTATAAAAATTAAATGTAAACCACTTGAACTAAAATCTGGCTGGTAGTATAAGACATATAAATATTAGCTATTATTTTAATAGTAGTAATAGTACTATACTTACATGAAAGTTGCTAGGATAGTTCATAGACTGTAAGCTATAGATTGCATTAATGAAATGAGGAGAAAGATATAACAAAGATATCTTCTCAAAATGAATTTACAAAACAACATTCCAAAACAAAAAAACAAAACTTTGGGCAGTAAAGAAAACCAATATGCTCAACAATTAGCAAATGACTATCATACTATGGGACATTTCAACAAATACTTTAACATGAGTATGATTTTAAAAATAGGGTGGCAGTCTCTAGTGGTTCAGTGGTTAAGATTCTGCCTTTCCACTGCACGGGGCACAGGTTCAATCCTGCTGATTACAACTGAAAACAGGACAACACACACGCATACAAAAAAATCCTACCTGAAGACTCAGAATACAGAATAGCAAGCAGAAGGAAGGAAGGAAAAAATTGGAGAAATGACCTGCAGAGAGAAGAGTTTCTGAATTTTTAAAATCTCTTTTCTTATATGGATTTGCCCCCAAAGTAGGTCTAATTTCTTGAATTGCTGACTGAATCTTACTGGCCAGGCACTGGGACGACCCAGAGGGATGGTATGGGGAGGGAGGAGGGAGGAAGGTTCAGGATGGGGAGCACGTGTATACCTGTGGTGGATTCATTTTGATATTTGGCAAAAATAATACAATTATGTAAAGTTTAAAAATAAAATAAAAATTAAAAAAAAAGAAACATAACTTTGCAGGCCATAGAGTGTAAGAAGAACCATGGCGAGAAGAGATGCAAAGAAAGGGATTCCCTAATTTTGTGTATGAACTCAAATAATCTCAGACTCATTCTTGGACTATACATGTGTGGACTAGATCCAAACCAGCATAGCAAAGGTCTAGGAAACTGAACTGAGATTGAAACCCACCACCAACAGCAGCTAATGCAGAGATTGTGGTTTAAACCTAACTGGGTTGATACCCTACTAAACCAAACAAAAATAAAATAAAAAATCTCTAGAGGATTATAACAGGACCAAGAGTCTGTATACCAGAACACTCACAATGCCTATGGTATAATCCAAAATTTGCTCAGAACACAGAGTCACAGAAACTGTAGTCACTTCTAGAGACTTGGTGTACTTTGAGAGGCTGTGTTGTTTTTTGCCCTTTTTTTATACTTGCTATGTCTGGACGTGGCAAACAAGGAGGTAAGGCGCGAGCAAAGGCCAAGTCTCGTTCTTCGCGGGCGGGGCTCCAGTTCCCGGTGGGGAGAGTCCATCGTCTACTACGTAAGGGCAATTACGCCGAGCGTGTAGGCGCTGGGGCCCCGGTGTACCTGGCGGCGGTGTTGGAGTACCTGACGGCCGAGATCTTGGAGCTGGCGGGCAACGCGGCGCGCAACAACAAGAAGACCCGTATCATCCCGCGCCATTTACAGCTGGCCATCCGCAACGACGAGGAGCTCAACAAGCTGCTGGGTCGTGTGACAATCGCTCAGGGTGGTGTGCTGCCCAACATCCAGGCGGTGCTGCTGCCAATTAAAAAAAAAAAGAAACTGTAGTCACTTCTAAAGAGTGACTACACTCTTCCCTGGTGGCTCAGACAGTAAAAGCGTCTGCCTACAATGTGGGTTTGATCCTTGGGTTGGGAAGATCCCCCTGGAGAAGGAAATGGCAACCCACTCCAGTACTCTTGCCTGGAAAATCCCATGGATGGATGGAGGAGCCTGGTAGACTACAGTCCATGGGGTCCCAAAGTGTCAGACATGACTGAGGGATTTCACTTTCTAAAGAGAAATGAAAATCATTAGATAACAATTCCTGAAAGACCTAAATGTTGGAAGTGTCAACAACAACAACAGATATCTAAACTATTCTTATAAGGAAAAGATAAACCTGCTAACATGCTTGAAGTAAATGGAAAGACCAAGTAGCTAAAAGAGAAGTGTAAGCTGTGAATAAAATCAAACAGATCTCCTAGAACTGAAAATTATAATATCTGAAATTTTAAAATCACTTGATGGAATCAACCGTACAATGGAGATGACAGAAGGAATAGTCAATGATCCTGAAGACAGATCAATAGAAAATACATAATATAAGTAACAAAGAGAAAGAACAATGAAATTTGAATAAAGTTTTGGGGATTCGTAGGATAATATCAAATGGTATAACAGGGGTCATCAGGAGTCTTGGAATAAATGGAGAAAACAACTGATATACAAAATGTACTTGAAGAAATAATGAGGAAAATTTCCCCAAATGTAGTAAAAGACATACGTTTATAAATTTAAGAAAATCATCAGACCCCCCAAACAGAAAAATTCAAACAGGGATAAATCTAGACACATCATAATCCAACTGCTGAAAACCAAAGATAAAGAAAAATCCTTGAAAGCAGATAGGTTGACATGACATGCAGAAGAATAAAGATTTAAATGACTTCAATTTTTTCATCAAAAATCATGGAGGTCAAAAGACAGTAAAACATCTTTAACATGCTGAAAGTAAAGAACTGCCAACCCCAACTTAAATATCCATAAAAAAAAAAAAAAAAACCTGTCAGGAATAAAGGCAAAATAAAGACATACTCAGATGTGCAGAACAGAGGACAAGATGGTTGTATGGCATCACCAACTCAATGGACATGAGTTTGAGCAAACTCCGGGAGATGGTGAAGGACAGGGAGACCTGGCGTGCTGCAGTCCATGGGGTTGCAAAGAGTTGGACACAACTGAGCGCCTGAACAACAACAACAGATGTGCTCAGTCATGTCTGACTCTCTGTGGCCCCATACACTGCAGCCCGCCAGACTTCTCTGTCCGTGGAATGTCCCAGGTAAGAATAGTGGAGTGGGTTGCCATTTCCTACTCCAGGGGATCTTCCCAACCCAGGGATCGAACCCACTTCTCTTGGGTCTTCTGCATAGGCAGGTGGATTCTTTACCACTAGCACCACCTGGGAAGTCCATTCTCAGATGAAGGACAACTAATAGAATTTGTCACCAGAAAACTGCTCTACAAGAAATGCTGAAAGAAATTCTTCAGGACGAAGAGAAATGATACCAGAAGGAAATCTGGATCTTCTGAAATGAAGCAATAGATATGGTAAGTATCTGGGTAAATATAAAATGAATCCTCTTAAGTTCTTTAAAATATATAATATGTGCACCCCAATGTTCATTGAAGACTATTTACAAAAGCCAAGACATGGAAGCAACCTAAATGTTCATTGACAGAGGAATGGATAAAGAAACAAAAAAGATGTACACACACACACACACACACAGACACACACACAATGGAATATTACTCAGCCATAGAAAAGAATGAAATTACTATATATAAAATAGATAAACAACAAGTATAGCACAGGAAACTATATTTACTATCTTGTAATAACCTATAAGGGAAAAGAATCTGAAAAAGAATACATACACACATATATATTTTTTTTTCTGTATAACTGAAACATTGTAAATCAACTATAGTTCAGCTATACATGGCTACTGCCACAAGAAACAATCATGTTTTTAGCAGGATTTGTAATATACTCTATACAAATTCTTTGTATGAGCTGCCTCCTCTAACTTTTCCCTGGTTCTCCTTACTGTTTTATGACACATGAGTCATTAGACCTTGTAGTTAAGTACCATGCTTTTAATTACTGGTTTGAACCTCCTATTCAGACTCTACTTGGCTTCTTCCCTCCTGGCCACAATCTCACTTCTCCCCCTCTCCACCCCCTACAATAAATGTCCTATTCTGCCATCTTGGGTTAACCATGACTATTTAAAATCCTTCAATAATCCACTTGATCAGTAGAATTACTCAAATATTACAGCAAGGCAACCAAGTTCTTTCACAGTCTTACCCAAACTCCCACTCCCTGCCACTTCTTGATTCAGCCAAAGGTATCTCATCAAATTTCCAATTGTGTTTCACCCCAGCTTGCATTCCAACATTCCTGTATCCTATTTCTACAGCCTACAACACCTTTCCTATCTTCATGAAAAAAGCTCAACTAAGATAATATTTCATAACAAATCTCTTCCTAACAAACTGAACATTCCCAGAGTTAAGCACCAGTGCTGTTTCTCTTTCACGTTCTCAGTGTTATTAAGAAGAATAGCTTCAAAAAGAAAAATACCTACCAAGTTTCAAGGGCCTCCTTTGTTACAGGTATAGTGCTAAGATCTTTATATATGATACCCCATTTTACCCTGAAAACAACCCTGTAAGAGAAATGGGTATTATAATTGCCATTTTTCAACGGAATAATGAGAGTCAGAGGGGTAACTGACTTATCAATGATAATACAGCCAGTTAGTAGCAGAACTGAGATTAGCAACCTGATTTATCCCTGTGTATCCTTCTTCAATTGCACATAAACAATCAGTAATTACAATGCTTTGAGATGTCTCATAAATATCAAACGGAAAGTTGCTTAGACTCTCTGAGCTTTAGTTTTTTCTCAATAAAAATTAAGTTTAATTAAGATTAATATATATTATATGCATGTACATAGGCTGTATAGTAAAATGTATAGAGCTGATGCTGTGTTTAACATAAATCATATTGGTCTATAACTTGCTTTTTCTACTTAACAATATATTTTGAAGATCTATCCATGTTAGTATTGATAGCTCTATTCATTCATTCAAGCTAGAATTAGACAATTAACCATTTTCTTATTATTGGACAATTAGTTCCTTTCCAATTTTTCACTGTTTCAGACACTGCTGCAGTAAACATTATTGCATATTCTTCGTGCACATGTGCAACTAGGTCTCCAGGGAAGATGATGCTAAGAAGTGAAATTGCTGAGTCATGAGGTATAGATAGATACTAGCTTCAATGCAGCTCATTCAACTTACACTGACATCACCTGTCTCAGAGCTCTTATTTCAGGATTAAATTTGATAATTCACACACAACACTCAATTAATAGGAGTTATTATTACTATTTTCTTCATTTTCACCTTATATTATCAACTTGCAAATTGTTACAAATAATAAGAGGTAATATTTTGTTACTTTAGCTTGTATTTCCCTAATTGAGCATTTTTTCACTTATGCTTTGTTTATACTCCTGTTTCCATGAATCAAGTGTTAGCCCAAAATCTTCATTTTTCAATAGTGTATTTTTGTCTTCATATTCATTTACAGAATCTTACTGTGTATTTTCAGTACTAATGTTTTGCCCTTTATATACATAGCAAATATCTTTCCTCAGTTTATATCTTGCCTTTAAGTTTTGTTAATGGTGTATTTCTCCATACAGGTTTTCATTTTGATAAGCTCCAATGTGTCAAACTTTTCCTTTCCAGTTTGTACATGTTGTATTTTATTAAGGTTTTCCCAACCCCAGGACAATTTTACCAAGCAGCGAAGCTTCTGAAGATTTCTATTTTTTTTTAAGGGTCTTCAAATTCTGAGTAGGTAGGCAAGAGACTGATAATTATGAAATTTTTCATCTATATTTTCTTTACAAAATTATATGTCTTGTTACACACACACACACACAAATAATATTGGGGAAACATGAATTAGATCAGTGGACTCTATCAATGTTAATATTCTGGTTGTGATATTGTACTTCAGTTTTACAAGATGCTATAATCAGGGGAAAGAGTATACAATATATCTCTGCATTATTATTGTTTTTGCAACTGCATGTGAATCTACAATTATCTCAAAACCAAAACTTTATCAATACTCTTGAAGAGACAGAGTATTCTAAATTACTGTATCTTGAAGACATTCCCAAAAGAGAAGTCTTAGCCATGACAGTATCTCTGAAATAAACATATAGCTTTTAAAGGGCACTGCTTAGAAAAGGAAAACCATAACATATTAAAGCAAATCTCCTGGCCTCATTTTTTCAATAAGTTCAATATGCTTCTTTTTTTTTTTCCTGGCCAACTTCACAAACTTCTTACAATATTTTTTTAATATTGAGTATTTTGTCATGCTTTTCATACTTAATCTCATTCATACCTGACAGTGACATCTAAGACAGTTTTTCCTTCTTTTTTGAGGAAACTGTGTCTCAGAGAGGTTAAATGACTAAGAACACACAGCTAGTTTGGTCCCTCATTCTTTGTATCTTGGTTATTATGCCTCTGTCGGTCACTCATCTTGCTTTCCATTTTCAAGGTGAAAGCCACTGTCCTGCTTAATTTCCTCACATAAAAAAATCTTACTCTCCTTTCTTTCTTTTTTTCCCTTACAGCTATTCCAGTGGGGAGTTGCAAGGTAAATACTTTTTTACTCATCAATGCTGTATGCTGGTCCAAAAGCAATTATGAGAGATGCAATTCTGAAACTGAATAAGTAAGCAGGCCAGAAGTTTCCTGAACATGATAAACAAAAAAGTAAAATTGATTACTCATTTAAATGTCCCCTCTGGAGACACTACAATTGACAGGTTTCTATCACCCCTTTCTCTCATACTTCCTTCCTTCTTGTCACAGGGCTTTCTTCAACTTCAAAGAATGCTCTGGGCATTAAAAAGAGCTGAAGGAGTATGTAACAGAGATGAATAGGAAATAATATACTTAGGTTACAAGACAATTCTTGCAGCTCATGAGGCCTTCAAACTTTTATGCTAATGTATCTTTTAAAAGCTTTATTAAACTAAATACTCTTTCACAAATTTTAAGTTGACCTTTAAATGTTTTCATTAGAATGTTAAGTATGTGCAAAGGAGATATTTAAAGTTTTGCCATTTTGAAACAAACTATTATATCACTCTTAAAGGTACTGAAAGGAATCACTATAATTTACTTAAAAAATTATGTGAACAAGTCTTCTTTAACTGTCAGAAATTTTACATTTTTTATTTTTTACTTTCTATTTCTGGTGCCTTCTCTCTCAGAATTTTTAGGTACTGTAATATATTTTTCCTTGAAGACCTTCTACTAATTAACCTACTTTTCTTTTATGCAATAAATATTGTATTGAAATTGAAGTCTATTTTTTTTAATTTCCTTTGATCAGATGGCATTACATATTAAAATTTTCTTCAGGATTGAAATATCATTACAATCATCATTTTAAAACTGATTGAAAACAACAAATATAGTTTTGACAAATAATTATTAAACATAAAAACATAATCTTAATGGAAATACACTTCTTAATAAGGTAGCTAAAATCATCTTTACATGATCAGTTTATGAATCCATGAATGAATGCACCTTATCCTTAGAATGAAACAAGATGCAACAAAAATTTGCTTCTTCTGTTCCATTTGTATACTAATAAAACTTGTCACTTAAATAAGAAGATGGGAATTGAAGTAGCTTTGTTATAAAATTGCCACTCCACTCTTAGAACGCCTTCTAAGTTACATGACAAAATTAAAATTCTGATCTGTCATCACGAATCATTCTTAATAGTCTATCAGTTGGTAACCTGTTTAGGTCGTCCTTCACTTACATTCACAACAGAGAATTAGAAACCCCTGAAATGTAAAGAATATTGTTGCCCAGTCTTAAAAGTCACTCACTTTCTCAACACTTTTACCGATACTTTAAATTACCCTTTGGTTGGCACTCTGGAGTGTGTTGGACTCCAGGGCAATGAGCCTGGAGATAATAAGATTCAATACGAGAGCCTCTTTTCTGTAGAAAGAGAAAAGGGCTATTGCAAAAGGGAACCAGCCTCAATGGCAGGCTTGCCCTGGGCAGTCTATTTTTAGGAAAGAGAGTTCTGTGAAGCAACCTCTCTGTGCTTCAGTTTCTTTCTTTGTAAAATGGAAACTGAAAGGGTATATATCTCAGCTGAGCTTCCCTGATGACTCAAACAGTAAAGAGTCTGCCTGCAATGCAGAAGACCTGGGTTCGATCCCTGGGTCAAGAAGATCCCCTGGAGAAAGAAATGGCAACCCACTCCAGTATTCTTGCCTGGATAATCCCATGGATAGAAGAGCCTGGTGAGTCCCAGTTCATGGGGTAGCTAAGAGTCAGACATGACTGAGTGACTAACACTTCACTTCATAGCTCAGTTACTGCTAAGAGTAACTGAATCAGCATGTGTAAAGTATTCAGAATAATGTTCACTATCATCGTTATCATCATTATTACCACCACCATCATCACTACCATAGAAATGACTGGTGATCTGGGATGAAGAGGGAGAAAATATGATTAAAAGAAGAAGGGAAAATGGCAGATGTAAATATGTGTTTGTATATGTGCATGCATGCTGTGATGTAGGTCCATCTCAGAATCTAGAAATAATTAGAAAAGTTATATTATTCAGATGCAAACTCCTCAAAGGTATTGTCCCTGTAGCCTACCCCCACTTTGTCCTCCTTCATATTTCTTAGCTCATTGCTTTATCCACAAAAAAATCTCAATAAATGGATAACAGAACGAGGAGAGAAAAATCAGTGCTGGTTAAGTCACAAGTTATGAAAGCAAATTTTTAAAAGTAGTGCAGGTCCATCCACAGATAGTCATGGTCGTGGAAAACCAGTGTTTTCTCCTAAAACTGATTTTCAGGATCCTGCCCCACACCATTCGTTTATTCTTGCTGATTCCATTTCTCTGACCTAAAGCTCACTGCATAATTTGCAGGCCCCAGTGCAAAAGGAAAATGCAGAGCCCCCTGTTCAAAACACAGGAAAAAATGACTGTGTTAAAAAATAAAGCCTTTTTCTTTCTTCCTGCAGTTTCTCTCTAGGCTTGCCATTGTTTTTTTTTTTAATCAGCGATTTAATGTCATTCTAAGTAAAGAAAAATTAAAATTGTAAACAATTAACATAAATATTACTGTTTATGTTTATTTTGTGTGATGTTAGTATTAAATGCAGATATAAGAGTAGTTAACTCATGTAGGATAGCTGAAATCACAATTCATGTTTCATAGTAAGTATATTCATGTATATTTCTGTTCTTACCAGAAAAATGGAAACACTGTAAAAACTAACAACTGTTTTTATCTCACTTCTCTCTTTTACTGACTTTTTAAATTGGAATGTAATTGCTTTACAATGTTGTGTTAGTTTCTGCTGTACAATGAAGTAAATTAGCTATATGTATACAAATGTCCCCTCCCTCTTGGATCTCCTTCCTAGCCCCTCCCCTCTTCCCACCCATCTATGTCAACACAACACTAACCTGAGCTTCCTGTGCCCTATCACAGGTTCCCACTAGCTATCTATTTTACACGTGATGCTGGGAAAGATTGAGGGCAAGAGGAGAAGGGAGCAACAGAGGATGAGATAGTTGGATGGCATCACTGACTCAATGGACATAGTTTGAGCAAACTCAGGGAGAGAGTGAAGGACAGGGAAGCCTGGCATGCAGCAGTTCGTGTTGCAGAGTTGGACACAATGACTGAATAACAGCAACAGTGTATATCAGTTCAGTTCAGTCGCTCAGTCATGTCTGACTCTTTGCGGCCCCATGAATTGCAGCATGCCAGGCCTCTGTCCATCACCAACTCCTAGAGTTCACTCAGACTCACGTCCATCGAGTCAGTGATGCCATCCAGCCATCTCATCCTCTGTCATCCCCTTCTCCTCTTGCCCCCAATCCCTCCCAGCATCAGAGTCTTTTCCAATGAGTCAACTCTTTGCATGAGGTGGCCAAAGTACTGGAGTTTCAGCTTTAGCATCATTCCTTGCAAAGAAATCCCAGGGCTGATCTCCTTCAGAATGGACTAGTTGGATCTCCTTGCAGTCCAAGGGACTCTCAAGAGTCTTCTCCAACACCACAGTTCAAAAGTATCAATTCTTCGATGCTCAGCCTTCTTCATAGTCCAACTCTCACATTCATACATGACCACAGGAAAAACCATAGCCTTGACTAGACGAACCTTTGTTGGCAAAGTAATGTCTCTGCTTATATATACTAATCTTCGAATTTATCTCACCCTCCCATTCTCTCTCTGTGTCCACATGTCTGTTCTCTATGTCTGAGTCTCTATTCCTTCCCTGGAAATAGGATCATGTATACCATTTTTCTTTGCATTATAAGGGGCTGAAATGCAAAAGTAGGAAGTCAAGAAATACTTGGAGTAACAGTCAAATTTGGCCTCGAAATACAAAATGAAGCAGGGCAAAGGCTAACAGACTTTTGCCAAGAGAACACACTGGTCATAGTAAAACCCTCTTCTAATGACACAAGAGAAGACTCTACACATGGACATCACCAGATTGTCAATACCAAAATCAAATTGATTATATTCTTTGTAGCCAAAGATGGAGAAGCTCTATACAGTCAGCAAAAACAAGACTGGGATCTGACTGTGGCTCAGATCATAAACTCCTTATTGCCAAATTCAGACCTAAACTGAAGAAAGTAGGGAAAACCACCAGACCATTCAGGTATGAAATAAATAAAATCTTTTATGATTACACAGTGGAAGTGACAAATAGATTCCAGGGATTAGCTCTGATAGACAGAGTGCCTGAAGAACTTTGGACAGAGGTTTGGACATTCTACAGGAGGCAGTGACCAGGACCATCCCCAAGAAAAAGAAATGCAAACAGGCAAAATGGTTGTCTGAGGAGGCCTTACAAATAGCTATGAAAATAAGAGAAGTGAAAGGCAAAGGAGAAAAGGAAAGATATACCCATTTGAATGCAGAGTTCCAAAGAATAGCAAGGGGAGATAAGGAAGCCTTCTTCAGTGATCAATGCAAAGAAATAGAGGAAAACAATAGAATGGGAAAGATTGGAGATCTCTTCAAGAAAATTAGAGATGCCAAGAGAACTTTTCATCCAAAGATGGGCACAATAAAGGATAGAAATGGTATGGACTAACAAGCAGAAGATATTAAGAAGTGGCAAGAATACACAGAAGAACTATACAAAAAAGACCTTCATGACTGAGATAATCAAGATGGTGTGATCACTCACCTAGAGCCAGACATCCTGGAATGTGAAGTCAAATGGACCTTAGGAAGCATCACTATGAACAAAGCTAGTGGTGGTGATGGAATTCCAGTTGAGCTATTTCAAATCCTAAGAGATTATACTGTGAAAGTGCTGCACTCAACACGCCAGCAAATTTGGAAAACTCAGCCATGGCCACAGGACTGGAAAAGGTCAGTTTTCATTCCAATCCCAAAGAAAGGCAATGCCAAAGAATGCTTAAACTACCGCACAATTGCACTCATCTCACAGGCTAGCAAAGTAATGCTCAAAATTCTCCAAGCCAGGCTTCAACAGTATGTGAACCATGAACTTTCAGATATTCAAGCTGGATTTAGAAAAGGCAGAGGAACCAGAGATCAAATTGCCAACATCTATTGGATTATTGAAAAAGCAAGAGAGTTCCAGAAAAACATCTACTTCTGCCTTTGACTTTGTGGATCACCACAAACTGTGGAAAATTCTTGAAGAGAGAGATGGGACTATCAGACCACTTGACCTGCCTCCTGAGAAATCTGTATGCAGGTCAGTTCAGTTCAGTTCAGTCGCTCAGTCGTGTCCGAATCTTTGCGACCCCATGAATGGCAGCACGCCAGGCCTCCCTGTCCATCACCAACTCCCGGAGTTCACCCAGACTCACGTCCATCGAGTCAGTGATGCCATCCAGCCATCTCATCCTCTGTTGTCCCCTTCTCCTCCTGCCCCCAATCCCTCCCAGCATCAGAGTCTTTTCCAATGAGACAACTCTTTGCATGAGGTGGCCAAAGTACTGGAGTTTCAGCTTTAGCATCATTCCTTCCAAAGAAATCCCAGGGCTGATCTCCTTCAGAATGGACTGGTTGGATCTCCTTGCAGTCCAAGGGACTCTCAAGAGTCTTCTCCAACACCACAGTTCAGAAGCATCAATTCTTCGGCTCTTAGCCTTCTTCACAGTCCAACTCTCACATCCATACATGACCACAGGAAAAACCATAGCCTTGACTAGACGAAACTTTGTTGGCAAAGTAATGTCTCTGCTTTTGAATATGCTATCTAGGTTGGTCATAACTTTCCTTCCAAGGAGTAAGCGTCTCTTAATTTCATGGCTGCAATCATCATCTGTAGTGATTTTGGAGCCCAGAAAAATAAAATCTGACACTGTTTCCACTGTTTCCCCATCTATTTCCCATGAAGTGATGGGACCAGATGCCATGATCTTCGTTTTCTGAATGTTGAGCTTAAAGCCAACTTTTTCACTCTCCACTTTCACTTTCATCAAGAGGCTTTGTCGTTCCTCTTCACTTTCTGCCATAAGGGTGGTGTCATCTGCATATCTGAGGTTATTGATATTTCTCCCGGCAATCTTGATTCCAGCTTGTGTTTCTTCCAGTCCAGCGTTTCTCATGATGTACTCTGCATAGAAGTTAAATAAACAGGGTGACAATATACAGCCTTGAAGAACTCCTTTTCCTATTTGGAACCAGTCTGTTGTTCCATGTCCAGTTCTAACAGTTGCTTCTTGACCTGCATACAGATTTCTCAAGAGGCAGATCAGGTGGTCTGGTATTCCCATCTCTTTCAGAATTTTCCACAGTTTATTGTGATCCACACAGTCAAAGGCTTTGGCATAGTCAATAAAGCAGAAATAGATGTTTTTCTGGAACTCTCTTGCTTTTTCCATGATCCAGTGGATGTTGGCAATTTGATCTCTGGTTCTTCTGTCTTTTCTAAAACCAACTTGAACAATGGAAGTTCACGGTTCATGTATTGCTGAAGCCTGGCTTGAAGAATTTTGAGCATTACTTTACTAGCGTGTGAGATGAGTGCAATTGTGCAGTAGTTTGAGTATTCTTTGGCATTGCCTTTCTTTGGGATTGGGATGAAAACTGACCTTTTCCAGTCCTGTGGCCACTGCTGAGTTTTCCACATTTGCTGGCATATTGAGTGCAGCACTTTCACAGCATCATCTTTCAGGATTTGGAATAGCTCAACTGGAACTCCATCACCTCCACTAGCTTTGTTCGTAGTGATGCTTTCTAAGGCCCACTTGACTTCACATTCCAGGATGTCTGGCTCTAGGTCAGTAATTATCTAGGTTGTAATTATCTGGGTCGTGAGGATCTTTTTTATACAGTTCTTCTGTGTATTCTTGCCATCTCTTCTTAATATCTTCTGCTTCTGTTAGGTCCATACCATTTCTGTCCTTTATCGAGTTCATCTTTGCATGAAATGTTCCCTTGGTATCTCTAATTTTCTTGAAGAGATCTCTAGTCTTTCCCATTCTGTTGTTTTCCTCTATTTCTTTGCATTGATCACTGAAGAAGGCTTTCTTATCTCTTCTTGCTATTCTTTGGAACTCTGCATTCAGATCTTATATCTTTCCTTTTCTCCTTTGCTTTTTGCTTCTCTTCTTTTCACAGCTATTTGTAAGGCCTCCCCAGACAGCCATTTTGCTTTTTTGCATTTCTTTTCCATGGGGGTGGTCCTGATCCCTGTCTCCTGTACCATATCACGAACCTCAGTCCATAGTTCATCAGGCACTCTATCTATCAGATCTAGGCCCTTAAATCTATTTCTCACTTCCACTGTATAATCATAAGGGATTTGATTTAGGTCATACCTAAATGGTCTAGTGGTTTTCCCTACTTTCTTCAATTTAAGTCTGAATTTGGCAATAAGGAGTTCATGGTCTGAGCCACAGTCAGCTCCTGGTCTTGTTTTTGCTAACTGTATAGAGCTTCTCCATGTTTGGCTGCAAAGAATATAATCAATCTGATTTCGGTGTTGACCATCTGGTGATGTCCATGTATAGAGTCTTCTCTTGTGTTGTTGGAAGAGGGTGTTTGTTATGACCAGTGCATTTCTTGGCAAAACTCTATTAGTCTTTGCTCTGCTTCATTCTGTATTCCAAGGCCAAATTTGCCTGTTACTCCAGATGTTTCTTGACTTCCTACTTTTGCATTCCTGTCCCGTATAATGAAAAGGACATCTTTTTGGGGTGTTAGTTCTAAAAGGTCTTGTAGGTCTTCTTAGAACCGTTCAAAGCCTTGTCTAACTCAGTGAAACTAAGCCAGTATGCAGATCAAGAAGCTACAGTTAGAACTGGACATGGAACAACAGACTGGTTCCAAATCGGGAAAGCAGTATGTCAAGGCTGTATATTATCACCCTGCTTATTTAATTTATGTGCAAAGTACATCATGAGAAATGCTGGGCTGGAAGAAGCACAATCTAGAATCAAGATTCCCGGGAGAAATACCAATAACCTCAGATATGCAGGTAACAGCACTCTTAGGGCAGAAAGCAAAGAAGAACTAGAGAGCCTCTTGTTGAAAGTGAAAGAAGAGAGTGAAAAAGTTGGCTTAAAGCTCAACATTCAGAAAATTAAGATCATGGTATCTAGTTCTATCACTTCATGGGAAATAGATGTGGAAACAGTGGAAATAGTGACAGACTTTTTTTTGGGGGGGGGGGCTCCAAAATCACTGCAGATGATGACTGCAGCCATGAAATTAAAAGACGCTTGCTCCTTAGAAGAAAAGTTATGACCAACCTAGACAGCATATTAAAAAGCAGAGACATTACTTTGCCAACAAAGATCCATCTAATCAAAGCTATTGTTTTCCCAGTAGTCATGTGTGGATGTGAGAATTGGACCATAAGGAAACCTGAGTTACAAAGAACTGATGCTTTTGAAGTGTGGTGTTGGAGAAGACTCTTGAGAGTCCCTTGGACAGCAAGGAGATCTAACCAGTCCATCCTAAACGAAATCAGTCCTGAATATTCATTGGAAGGACTGATGCTGATGCTGAAACGCCAATATTTTGGCCACCTGATGCAAAGAATTGACTCATTTGAAAAGACCCTGACGCTGGGAATAATTGAAGGCAGATGGAGAAGGGGACAACAGAAGATGAGATGGTTGGAGGGCATCATTGACTCAATGGACATGAGTTTGAGTAAACTCCGGGAGTTGGTGATGGACAGGGATGCCTGATGTGCTGCAGTCCATGGGGTCACAAAGAGTCGGACATGACTGAGTGACTGAACTGAACTGAACTGAACTGGTACCATTTTTCTAGATTCCACTTATATGCATTAATACATGATGTTTGTTTTTCTCTGACTTACTTCACTCTGCATGACAGACTATGTCCATCCATGTCCCTACAAATGACCCTATTTTGTTCCTTTTAGTGGCTCAGTAACATTCCATTGTTTATATGTACCACATCTTTATCTATTTGTCTTTTGTTGGACATTGAGAACAGTATGGAGGTTCCTTAAAAAACTAAAAATATGAGCTATCCCATATAGTATTGCAATGCAAAATCCCACTACTGACCATAAACCATGAGAAAATCATAATTCAAAAGGACATGTTCTCCAATGATCACTACAACACTACTTACAATAGTCATAACATGGAAACAATCATTTTACTTCTTGATACACATACATTCTATCAACACTCTCCCTTTAGTTTACTGATGAGTTTAGATCTGAGAGAAAAGAAAAAACAACTGTGGGCTGCTCCATCTTTCCTTTTCTATGTCATCATTTTCAGCATAAGTGGTTAGCTAATACAGGGAAATAATGTGAGTAAGAAAGAACATGGTAGAGCTCCTTGATCATTTGTATTTCTTAGAATATAAATGTGTTCTTTCTGAAGTCAAAATTCTAATTCAAGTAGAAATATGTCCTTTGGGGGCTCATCAGTCATAGATGTAGTCTATGTACCTTCTGTTCACTTTGAGTCTCATTGAACTCCCAGGTAGAGTTAATCCACCTGAATTCTGTGCTCATGGTGTATCTCAAACTTATTCATGAATGAGGACATAAGGAATGGCAGACAGTCATACTGTGTATTCATGTCCTCTGCTCACAGGCACACTCCATTGTCCCATCAGATTTCACTAACAAAAGATCAAAGATAAAATGACTAAGAATTGTAAGACAGAAACTTCTAAGCAAGAAACCAAATGCAGGGTCTTCCTGAGCATGGGGCCCTGGGCGACTGCAGTAGTCACACATCCATAAAGTTGGCCCTGTTCTGAGCTCCTCAGTTCAGATGTCTCTTCCATGGATATATTCTCAGCCTCACTGCTTTCACAGTTAACTGAAAAGGGCTTTGTTGTTAACTTATTCATTTGCAGTACCAACACGAGTCCATCACTAAGCAGCAAAGTGTGGAGTTGCTGGAGTTCCTTTGTTATAACCCTATCTGTAACTTTAAGTTTATGCCAAGACTTCTCTTGGTTATGAATCTGTAGGGAACACAGATATAAGCCTCCAAGATCTCCCTTCAAGGAAAGGTTTGTTGCCCCAGCTCTCATTTCCTTTAGGGTCTGCCTGAGAGAGGACAACTTAAATCGGATCTGCTGCAGAGAGCCACCTTTTCCAAGGTCATACTTTTCCTGGGCTGGCCCACAGTCAATGACTGATCAAAATTCAGGAATAAAGATTCAGACAGCCTGATCCAATGAGAGTAGAGTTGGCAGACAAAATATTGCATGGGACAAATATTGCATGGGACATACTTATGCTAAAAAGTTGCCTGTTGTTTATCTGAAATTCAAATTAACTGGGTATCCTGTATTTTTATTTACTAAATCTGGCAATCTTAAATGGGGGACAGCTCTGAAGGGTTGTCTCTGGGGGCACCTGTAAGTACCCCCCAGGCTCTCCCAGGCCTGCTTTGCTGTTCAGTTTCTCTCTCAGCCAAATCCTGCTCCTTTTCCTTTTTAAACAAACACCTCTCATGCCAAATTCTATCTCAAAGTCTGCTTCTAGAGAATCCAATGTGAATTAACACTGATAACAAAACCCTGATAAAGGTATCTTGTGATCTCTTGAGAAAGTTGCTCAGTCAAATCTGAGCACAAATTCAGGATTGTTCACCATCTACTGAGGCCTAGCAGAACTCCTACTGAAGCTGGAAAGACTCGGAAGAAAGGCTTCAGAACAAAGAGAACAGATTTCACAATTGGATTTTATGACTTTCACATCACTATAAATACTTATTCACACACACGCACTACCCATTTTTAATGCTTGCATGCCTTTTAAGTCGTTTCAGTCATGTCCAACTCTTTGCGCCCCTATAGACTGTAGCCTGCCAGGCTTCTCAGCCCATGGGATTCTCCAGGCAAGAATACTGGAGTGGGTTGTCATTTCCTCCTCCAGGGGAACTTCCCGACCCTGAGATCAAACACACGTCTCTTACTTCTCCTGCATTGGCAGGCAGAGTCCTTACCACTAGCACCACCTGGGAAGTCCATCCATTTGTAATAGAAGTTAGCAAAGGATGTTAGAGTTTTAGACTAAAGCAAATGATAATTGTACTTTTACTGATTTCTTGAGGGTTTTTTTTTTTTTAATTGTGCAGGAAATCAATGAAGACTCATTACCTTAAAAAGCAGATACATGAACCCTTAAATTCCTATTTGTTTTTGGTTATGAATCAATAAATGATCATGACCAAGAATTTGGCTTCTGGAGTTGAATGGAGATGAATGCATAGCCTGAGTTTGACACTTACTAGCTGTATGATTTCTGGCAAATTATAACTTTTCTAAGTATCAGCATACTCATTTGCAAAATGATGATAATAATCATACTTAGTCCAGAAGGTTATCATAAATTTTAAAAGAAATAAAGCATGTAAAACACTTAGTTCATGGTTTTTTCAATAATATTTTTATTAATAATATTTTTTATTGTTAAAAGAAAGGGGAAATCTTTCTTAGTGCATGGTTCTTAATTGGCAATAACCATGAGGTGCCAAGTATATTTTCTGGGCTATATTAATAGTTCATTTATCCTCTTTATTTTACAGGAGTCTTAGTCTATTAATGTAAATTCTTACCTCTAGGAAAAATGCTGAAATACATATTGAGTTGAAAACGTTATTAATATTACAATGATTATTCGTATAGTGGCAATAGTTATGTTATTTTTATTTTATTCTCATATAACTGTAGGAACACTTTTAAAAGACAGGACACTAGTCTAACTAAGAAAATAAACCTAATCCAAATGATTACTGCCTAATAGCAACCAAGTAGTAGACTTGATTCTTCCTTTACTTTAAGGCAAAGATACATTTTTTCTACATCTTAGTATTTCTTTTTTCTTTACTTGATATATGTATATATTGTGAAAGAATTTCCTCCATAGAGTTAATTAACACATTCATCATCTAACAGATCTACTTCTCTTAGCATGTGGGAACATTTAAGTTCTATTATCTCAGCAAATTTCAGTTATATAATACAGTGTTTCCAACTATAGTCACCATGTTACACATTAGATCTTCAGAACATATTCATCTTATAACTGAAAGTTTGTACCCTTTTAAAACCTCTCCCTAGTTCATTAGCCATTAGCAAGCCATTAGCAAGCACCATTCTACTCTGTTTCTATGAGTTCGACTTTTTTTGTTGTTGTTTTTGTTTCACATGTAAGCGAGATCATGCAGTATTTGTCTTTCTGTGTCTGGCTTATTTCACATAGCATAATGCTTTCCAGGTTCATTCATGTTATGCCAAATGATAGGATTTCCTTCCTTTCTTAAGGCTTAAAGACATTCCATTGTACATATATACCAACAATTCTTGATCCATTGATTCAATGAGACATTAAGGTTGTTTCCATACCCTGGCTATTGTGAATAATGCCACAATGAAGATGGGAATATAGTATCTCTTCAGGATAATGGTTTTCTTTCTTTTGGATATATACCCAGAAGGGGATTGCTGGATCACATGGTAGCTCAGTTTTTCATTTCTAGAGTTGATATTTCTTTCTTTTTTTTTAATTGGAGAACAACTGCTTTACAATGTTGTGTTAGTTTCTGCTGCACAACAAAGTGAATCAGCTGTATATATGCATATATTTCTTCCCTCTTGAACCTCCCTCCCACATCGCCCCAAACCACCCTTCTAAGTCTTTACAGACCATGGAGCTTTCTTAATTGCACAAATATGGTAGCTCATTTTCAGAGAAGTAGTAACAGACAAGGCAGAGTAGGAGCTCTTTGTTAACATGGGTTGGTCACAGTGACTATGGAAAGGTTACCTGGAAGAGTTGCTAAAAAGTATTTGTAAAACTGTGAATTGGTGCCTTTTAAGTAGATGCATCACAATCTTAATGGATTTGTTATTGTCTTCAGGATAGATTTTTAAAGTTTGCATAAAATATATGGGTTTGAAGATTAAAACTCTCATGATTCTCATAGAAATCCTTTGATGTGGTCTGGAGAAATATTGATATACCTATATTAAATAGGAAAAAACCAGAATCTAGGGGACAATTGCTATGTGGATAAAGAATGTTGCCTGCAATGTCAATAAATAAAGGATGTTTCAGCCATAAAGCCATCAGCCACCACCACTGACACTGACAGCGCAGCCTGAGGGAAATTCAAGATAGAGAAAAGCAAGTTGTTGCCCTCAAGCCATCAGCCACGGCAGCTGCACCCCTCCCCCACCATGGTGCACCCTAAAGGAATTCAGATGGAGAAAAACAGGATACTGGCCCTAGATAGTTAAGGTGCATATCTAATGAATAATTTCAGTAAGTGCAGAATTTGCATCCTCCCATACATAAAAAAGCATTAAAACCATTAACTTGAGATGTCTCAGATTTTTTTTTAAAATAATTCAGTTCAGTTCAGTCGCTCAGTTGTGTCCAGCTCTTTGAGACCCCATGGACTACAGCACGCCAGGCTTCCCTCTCCATCATCAACTGTTGGAGCTTGCTCAAACTCATGTCCATCGAGTTGGTGATGCCATCCAACGAACTCATCCTCAGTCATCCCCTTCTTCTCCTGCCTTCAATCTTTCCCAGTGTCAGGGTCTTTTCAAATGAGTCAGTTCTCCACATCAGGTAGCCAAAGTATTGAAGTCTCAGCTTCAGCATCAATCCTTCTAATGAATATTCAGGACTGATTTCCTTTAGGATTGACTGGTTTGAGCTCCTTGCAGTCCAAGGGACTCTCAAGAGTCTTCTCCAACACCACAGTTAGAAAGCATCATTTTTATAATTAGCAGTAATCTTTTGATGTTTGTCTAACTGGGTATTATTTTTTTTCCCCCAAAATTCCCATATATCCTGGCTCTTCCCTTATCTCTTTAGAGCAGTCCCTTAGGGCTATTTGAGAGGCTATATCCCAGGCTTAAGGGCTCAGTAAGTCCACAGAATAAAACATAATTCTCAACTTTCAGGTTGTGCTTTTCTTTTCTTTTTTTCAGTCAATTGCTACCTCAAGTAAGCTCCATCAGTCTTCTGATAAGATGACAGTCATCCACTATCCCAGTCTTTGCCCAACCTTCTTGGTCAGAAGAAATTCTTGTTGTACTACCTTTGGAGATTCTCAGATGATGGCTAAGAAATTATATTTTTGACATGTGTTTCAGGTGATTTTTATATGAGACTAGTTTGGGGAAGCACTAACCTCCTTCATACTCTACTTTGTTTTAATAAATAGCTCCCTTTGGCTCAAATTCAAGCTACCCTACAATCACACAAAACAATTTTTGTACCTCATAGAGACTACTTGTCAGATGGAATAAATTGAAAAAAGAGAGAATCCAGTGTTAAAGACACAGGCCTTTAAATATGTCTATAAATCCAAGAAAACATTTGTACTGGGAAGTAGAGCTACCCTCATAAGCCTTTATGGGCTTCCCAGGTGGCTCAGTGGTAAAGAGTCTGCCTGCCAATGCAGGAGACCCAGGTTCAATCCCTGGGCCAAGAAGATCCCCTGGAGAAGGAAATGGCAACCCACTCCAGTATTCTTTCTTGGGAAATCCCGTGGCCAGAGGAGCCTGGCAGGCTACAATCCAAGGGGTCACAAAGAGTTGGACACAACTGAGCACACACACACACACACACAAGCATTTATAGTGTGTGACTCTTAATGTATTCATCATTTTACTTGTTCCTGGTCTTATTCATTCAGTTACTCATTCATTAAACTTTTACCAGGCATTTACTCCATACCAAACATTATACTGAGAATCTGGGCATTTACTCCATACCAAACATTATACTGAGAATTATACAAGCATTATACTTAGAATTAGGGAACAAAATCACGTGTATTAAAAGATTCTCCTACTTCAAAACATTGCAAATGGCCAGACCCCTAAGATGAACTGCGTTTTCATGTATTCCTAGAGATTTTTAGCTAAAGTGCTCTATAATTCTCAACTGCGATACCCAGCAAAAATGGTATTTATCATAAGCACATACACTGAAAAGAATCTCTTGCTCTTTATCCCATTTTGTTCTTTTTAAAAAACAGAATATGCTAAGAAATTTATTGGCTAAAGTAATATCTCTATTGTACTATAAAGGGATTGTTTTTCCAAGAAAATCGATCAAATGCTTTCATAACTTGTTACTAATAATACTAATATAGAATAATGGGTAAACTAGTTTGGGTAACTTCCCAAAATAATTGGGTTTTCCAGGAACATTACAGAAGATAAACAGCAAGATCAATAAGTCCTGAGGTTGCAGGAGTCATTATTGATTTATGACCTTGCTTACTTCCTAGCAAAATAATTGCTATAGAGCAGTTGGCTCTTGCTTACAAATCATGATAAACTTGTGAGAATGTCTTTCTTAGCTCAAAGTTTAAACACTAGAAAGAAGTGATTTAAAAAGGTTATTATTGTGCTGAAATTCATGATTAGTAATACCTATCATTCATTCAAAAGCAGAGACATTACTCTGCCAACAAAGGTCCACCTAGTCAAGGCTATGGTTTTTCCAGTGGTCATGTATGGATGTGAGAGTTGGACTGTGAAGAAAGCTGAGCACTGAAGAATTGATGCTTTTGAACTGTAGTGTTGGACAAGACTCTTGAGAGTCCCTTGGACTGCAAGGAGATCCAACCAGTCCATCCTAAAGGAGATCAGTCCTGGGTATTCTTTGGAAGGAATGATGCTAAAGCTGAAACTCCAATACTTTGGCCACCTCATGCAAAGAGTTGACTCATTGGAAAAGACTCTGATGCTAGGAGGGATTAGGGGCAGGAGGAGAAGGAGACGACAGAGGATGAGATGGCTGGATGGCATCACCAACTCAATGGACATGAGTTTGGGTGAACTCCGGGAGTTGGTGATGGACAGGGAGACCTGGAGTGCTGCAATTCATGGGGTCGCAAAGAGTCGGACACGACTGAGCGACTGAACTGAACTGAACCATTCACTGAGTGCTTATTTTATGGCACATGCTTTATGTGAGTATAACATTTCTTTAAATTATGAAAACAATCCTACAAGAGCTATTATTATCCTTATTTCACAGGTTAGAAAAACTGAAGTTCAAAGAAGTCAAGTAACTTGTCTAAGGGCACATACACCACTCAGAAAGTTCCAGAGCTGGGATTCAAACTCAAGTGTTCTTACCTCATGCTTTGATGTTTCTAAAGATCATACAGTTTTGGCCTAGAATTAATAAACTTTAAGGTACTTAAAATGCTTGGCAGACACAATCAATTATTTGCATATTTATGACATCACTGCAGCTGTTACTTGACAGTGGAATTCTCATCACCATTTCCAGAATATCAACATTCCTGGAAAGATATATCTGAAGACAGACAATGATCAAGCAGTCAAAGATTCATGAGAATAGATCATGTGTGGCTTGATTAGTGATTGTTGATGCTAGTACTGACTCAGTATTCAATATTAATTCAAATGTCTTCCTGACCAAGGATTTCCTTTTTAATTCATTCCTTTTAGCTATGCACGACTGTGTATGGCTGTCCTTTCTTTAGAGCTCACTGAGTTCTGCTTAATTTCTCCCAACCATAGACAAGCCCTCTGGAAATGCCACTGATTCACAGCTGTAATACTTAGATCAGTTTGTATCCCAGTAAGATAAGTAATGAATTTTTGTAGTTGACCTTGTTTGACTGATATGCATCTGATATGCTGAGAAATTAGATGGCTTTCTGAAAGTCTGAGGCAAGGGTGAACATAAAGTGAAGTCTTTATCTTTATCTCCATTCAATAATGAGAGCCTTTACATAGTCTACAAATGCTTTGCAGCCATTACAATAGGAATAATATGAGAGTCTAAAATAGAAGAAGCCTTACATGGTACCTATTCTTTTAACACTCATCACTGATGATTGGTTGAGTATCAGAGACTATACTCCTTTAAATTATCCATCCAAAGGAGCACAAGATTGAATATTCCAAAAGAAAGAACAAAGGCTTGGACATGGGTTGATTTCTCAGTTTCTACATTCTCCACTCCTTGAAATTCTTGCCTTCTTTTTCTCTCATTTTTCAGGGACAAGAAGAGACCAGAGATACTAAGACCATGGACAGGACTTTAGAGAACTATGTAGCAAGAATATATACCAGTGCTTTCTACCAAGGTAGGAACAGGAAGGTAGATGAGTTATACTCTGTGATTTTTCATATCACAGAGTACATGATATACTCTACATAAAGATGTAAGTTGCTTGTCCTTCATTAGACTTTAAGATCACTGAAGACAGACACTGCATCTGTTTTACTTACCATTTTATTCCTATAATCTCAAATAGTGTCTGACACATAATGGACAATCAGTAGATACCTGTTTAATGAACAAATATAAGAGAAAGTTATCTTAGCCATTATCTATATGCATTCTCCCCAACTCCCTAAACCACGAGAGGCTGAGTGGTAATTGGGAAGGATTCAGAACTTAAGTTTCCAAATTTCACCATCATTCTATGGGAAAAGCAGCAGAATTAACTTAGCCTTGGATTCTCTTCTTGTCACCTCCATGGGAGGAGGGTGAGGCACTGTGCAGCTTATTTCAATTACCTAATGTGAGTTTATCATGAAGCTAATTGAGTTTACACAGTTCCCTTCCAAGGCCACAGAAGAGGCCTGCACAATATATTAACAGCACATATTCTTGTAAAAGTTGCAAAATAAAATATTTTAATAATAGTTGGTTAACCACTGACTACTTTTATGACAATTTCTTTTTGTCATATTTATACTTGTGTCAGGGTAGCAATGATGTGGCCACAGACATTTTTGGGGATTCTGTTAAAGGGATCTTGAGTTGGGTTTACTTTTCATGTAGAGTTAGTGAAGTATATTTACGTGGGAGACAGTCACTTCTGTGGAGAGTTAAGGTAATGTTAGCCAATCAAGAGTAAGCCTGGCTTCCAGAAATACTTCCATCCCTCATTATGCCAACAAATCCAGCATTTCTATGCCAGTGCAGGGCCAGAGGTTGTAATGGAACAAGGACATAATAATCTTTAGACCCTACAGATCCTAGATCTGTCTCTGGCTAATAACCCTCACACCAGGGTAATACACCCATGTCAGGATATGTTCCACAGTGATAGAAAGGTAGCATCCCACTGTAAACACTTTCCCCTTTCTTATCAGTTTCCTTCATTACAGCTGTCTGTCTTGCCCTCATTGGTTACTATCTAAGATTCCTTCTCCATCTAAAGATAGAATAATTTTACTAAAATTATTAATAATTGTGGACATTAATTATGAAAATTAAACACTAGCATCAACACAGACATAGAGAACAAACTTGTGATTGTCAAGGGAGTAGGGGGGAGGGCAGGGATAGATTGAGAATTTGGGGTTAACAGATGCAAAGTCTTATATATAGAATGGATAAATAACAAAGTCCTACACACAGGGAACTATATTCAATATCCTGTGATAAACCATAATGGAAAAGAATATAGAAAAGAATATATATATATATATGTGTGTGTGTGTGTATAACTGAATTACTTTGTTATATAGCAGAAATTAATACCACATTGTAAATCAACTATAATTTTTAAAAGTGTAAAAATAAATAAATAAATATTAGAGTCAACAGTGATCAAGTGAATAATACTCCACTTGTATTTCATAAGGTATAACCTTTAATAAACTTAAACAATGTATATGTCTATGGTTAAAGGGTAAGTATATGTGTACCATGAAACATTTGTATGTTTGAGAAATATAGTGTTTCAGGCAGGCTGTGAATTGATGGGTAGAAAGAGCACACAAACATACAAATATATACTTAAGATAGAAATTCTCAATTATTTTACCAGGGCGATAGAAAAAGGTGACTACACAGAGCATGAGCAGATATCATGTATCTTTACAGGATTTTGCCTTCATGCCGGCTTTTCTATGGGTTATGGGACTGCCTGTCATTTTCCATGCAGGTAGAGGCTTTCTAGAATGGAGAAATAATCAAGAGCTTGCTATCCTACTTTCTTTTGAATTTATGTATTTACCTTACTGTTTCAGGAGTACTTACACCAATGACTCCACTTAAGGAATTTTTTTTTATAAACATGAGGCTTCATGATGTGCTGGGTATTTTCCATTGCCTGACCCAGATCTCTGCCTACTCTGTGCCCAAGGAAACTGGCTTGTGAGAACAATAGCAGTGGGGTTCTTTGCCCTCTGGCATCTGGTTGGGTTCAGCCAATAGGAGACCTGGCTGAGATGGGAATATGGGAGAAGAATGAAGTAGGGATATTTGTATTTCCCCGTCTTTCTCTCGACAGGATCACCATGGGTTGGCTACTTTTCTCTACTGAAGGCCACAACTTCTTTCAGTCAGTCTTCTTAGTACATATCTCCTCTCTGAGTTCCAACACGTGTGCCCTTCTTTTGTACTTTCAGGCCAGAGGGTGGTATGGGTCTCACTATTGCCAGATGTAAAGAACTAAATTGTCCTTTGTTGACTTTTTTTTAATCCCTTGTGCCCATGCATTTGCAACTATTCCCTTTATTTGATAAATAAATACATGAATAAATTTTAAAATTATAAATAAACTTAAACTATAAACTTAAAATAATAAATTTAAACAATACATTTAAAATAAACAATAAATTTAAAATAAATAAAATTTAAAAGCAAACAATAAATTAAAATTTTAAATAAACAATGTATTTATAAATAATGTGTTTAAATAAATATATTTAAAAATAATAAAAAAGAAAATAAATGTTAAAATGATAAAAATGCATTAAAAAATAATAAATTTAATTAAATTCTCCTCAAATTGCCCAGTTTGAGTAGGTCTTTTATTTTGCTGACATGTTATCCAAAACACTTACTTTTTAAACAAACTCAGCCCCAGCAAGGGTACATGGTCATTCTCATGAGAGGGAACAGAGGCAGTGCCTAGCAACCCCCAAACCCCATCTCGTCTCATAGTGCTCCAGGGTCACAAAAAGCCTGTACTCCCACAAAAGCACCCCTTGGTTCAGGGTTTTAGAGAATGTCAGACCTCTGTTTTAGAGAAAGCAGGAGGTACAATGCAGAAGACAGTGTTATAACTAGGAAGCAATATAAAGAAGAAACATGAAAGCCTTGGTTTTACATTTTGAACATGAATGAACACACTTTATATTTCTTATGTATCTTATTATGTAAAGTTTTTTATTTGAAACTGATGATTGTTTTGCAATATAGAAAAAGGCAACTGACAGCATTAATTATATTTATGTACTATAGTGCTAAAAGGTGGACCATCTCAGCAAAATTGGTTAACAGTTTAGTTAATATCACTGTCAAAACACTTTAAGCAAGCAAAACTATTTTTAAAATAGTGCAATTATCTAGCAATCAGTAAATGAGGCATTACCAGTAAACTGGTAAAAGGAATAAAGATATGACATAGAATTGGAAGTCCCTCATATTGGAATAAAATCCTTCTGCTTCCAGCTTCTCAAAGCCAGTGACCAGCAATGACTGTGGTTGGAATTATTTTTTGAAAATAAATAATGAATATAAAATTAACCTTCTACTCTAGAGTCTTACTTTTTAAAATTTATTTTTAATTGGAGGACAATTGCTTTACAATATTGTACTAGCTTCTGCCATACAACAATGTGAATCAGCCAGAAGTATACATATGTCTCTGCCCTCTTGAAGGGCTTCCCTGATAGCTCTGTTGATAAAGAATCTGCCCGCAATGCAGCCAATCTGGGTTCAATCCCTGGGTTGGGAAGATTCTCCTGGAGAAGGGAACGGCTACCCACTCCAGTATTCTGGCCTGGAGAATTCCACGGGGTTGTAAAGAGTCAGACACGACTGAGAGACTTTCACTCCCTCTCCAACCTCCCATCCCACCCCTCTTGGTCATCACAGAGTACCTCATTGAGCTCCTGTAGAGTCTTACATTTGTAAGTCTCCAAATCTGCTTTTCATTCTTTTTTTTTTTTTTTGCCTCTCTTTACCACATATTGCCAGGTATTTAAGTAGAACATTCATCATGGAGCAGAGAGTTCAGGGTAAATGCGTAAAAATAAACCTCAGAGAAAAGAGACAAGTTGGAAAATAAAAGCACTTAGTATTTTAAAAAGGATTCATAATGTTACTATATTGATGCAACAGGAAAAGGAGGCTGAGAGAAAAAAACAAGAAAGAGCTTCATGAAATAAATGAATACGATGACTTCTGAAATTTAAAAAATATGTTTAAGATGGAAGATAAAGTCAAGAAAATCTTCTGGAGATCATATCAAAAAGAAACAGAGATGGAAAAGGCAAGAGTATTTACATGTGTTTTTTTCTCTTCATGTAATGATTCTTTCCTAAAGTCAGTTACCTAAAAGTAAAGGCATCAGAGTGTGAAACCTCAACTGCATTTCCTGGATCTGCATTTTATAATATGACAAACTCATACTTTCTAATGATGTACTTCTCTGGCTTGTATCCATTTGGGCACATGGTCCAATTCAAAATTCTGTAAGATTTATTTTTTCTTTTGATCTAGTGACTTTTACCCAGATATACAGAAAAGGGAGGTAACTGCTTTTTGACTGATAGGAAAAGTGAATCTGTATCTCAAATGCTCTGAGTAGTCTCCTTTACAGCTCCTGGGACCACTCTCATGCTGGAAACACACAAGTGTCAGTATTCAGTCCTGAGGTTTCAATAAACTCTCAGCTCATGTTATTATGTATATCATTACTGTACATTCCATTTTTCCATAAGAGGTTTCCAAATATTTAAAAACAGAAAAAAAATGGGCTATGATAGTTTCCTTTTTGAAAGTCACAAGCTTCCATTTTTTTACCCACTTGGAAGAAGTTGAAGAACATCTCTGAAGACTCTGAAATCAATCCTATGAGGGGAAAAGTAAAGCACCCTGGGGTGTTTCCATCCCTTTTTACTTCCTTGTTTGGGTAGCAACCAGTAATTTTGATAAGTCTTGAAACATTCTGTAAGAGGTAGTGACAATATGCCATGTCAAATAGTATGTAAACATTTCTGTATTCCTCAGAAGAGAGGTGCCACTTCCTCATTCACCCCTTTGTTGAACTGACATGTATGGAATGTTTCTTATGCATAAAATTCTATTCAAGCGTAGGTTATCAGACAGGAGCAAAGAGGACATCATCCTCAACTTCAAGAAGCTTACAGTCCTTTTGGATGGCCAGTGGATGACTCTCATTTGCTGTTGCCTATGCATCTTCTTTTGGGATTTCAGAACCCCTGACTGTTGTGTCAAACTTCCCCAGTGGCTCAGTGGTAAAGAATCTGCCTGCAATGCAGGAGACCCAGGTTCAATCCCTGGGTCAGGAAGATCCCCTGGAAGAGGGCATGGCAACCCACTCCAGTGTTCTTGCCTAGAGAATCCCATGGACAGAGAAGCCTGGCAGGCTACAGTTCATGGGATCACAAAAGAGTCAGACATGACTTAGCAACTAAACAACAACAACAGAAGGTCATATAAGTGAGTTTTAAGACAGTGGGAACAGAGGACTCTGGGTTAAGGAATGAATATAAGGCTGGAGTAAGCTTGGGAAGGCTCATGTCTCTCTCTGTCTCTTTCTCTCTGTCTCTCTCTTTCACACACACACACGTATACAGATACTTTTTTAAAAAATTTAACAAAATTACATCTTTCTATAATCCTTGAGATATAAAATGCTTTGCCTCAGAAGGCATTCACTAAATACCTGCCTATTCAATGCCCTAAAGTTCACATGCCTGCTACAAAAGCATTGACTGACAGAATTTATGTAGATTTAATATTCACTTCAAAAATGTTTTAAGACAGATTCTTATTGCACTTTGCATTACTTTTAAAATCTAAGTGGTCACTGCAGCTTTGTGGCTTTTAAATCAAGTCTATGTGTTACTCCTCATGAAGTGATTTTATAGGTTTTTGACCATTTTATGGGACATTCTTGCTATTATTGTCTGAGTGGCATGCTGATCCCTGCTGGGGGAGGGTGGCAGTAAGTATATTTTATTCTGTTGTCATGTACTTTGATGTTGTAGACTGGCCCAAGCAAACCAAATCAGACTAACACATTTATAGGCTGAACAATTCCCAGGGCCCATGGCAATGACCAGGCTTCTGGGGTTGAAAACAGAATTTGCAACTTTCTCTGATATCTCTCTGTCACTCTCACTCTAGGAGGGTCCACCTCAGTAACTGCAACTGCATTATTTCTCTTTGTTTTTTCCCTGATGTTCTGCTTATAAATCTTCTGCTATTGTGATCTGGCTTCTATACTTGACTCCTAAGCTCTGTGGCACCTGCGCAGATCAATCCACCTCATGATAGTCATGACAAATTAGAATTTTATAAATAACTTTACTGAGAATTGAGAGAGTTGGACCATAAAGAAGGCTGAGCACCTAAGAGTTGATGCTTTCAAACTGTGGTGTTGGAAAAGACTCTTGAGAGTCCCTTGGACTGCAAGAAGAGCAAACCAGTCAATCCTAAAAGAAATAAATACCGAATACTCACTGGAAGGACTGATGCTGAAGCTGAAGCTCCAATACTTTGGCCACCAGGTGCAAAGAGCCAACTCAATGGAAAAGACCTTGATGCTGGGAAAGATTGAGGGCAGGTGGAGAAGGGGATGACAGAGGATGAGATGGTTGGATGCCATCATCGACTCAATGGACCTGAGTTTGAGCAAACTCCTGGAGATACTGAAGGACAGGGAAGCCTGGCGTGCTGCAGTCCATGGGGTCACAAAGAGCAGGACACAATTGAGTGAATGAACAACAACAATGGAAATGAAGAATTTACAAAAGTATAGCAAATGTCTCAGCATACAGATTCCTGATCTTGACACTACAAGTCCGGCAAGACTATCAGCTGCTTTGACAACATGAATTCAGGACCTAAGCTTCATTCTTTCCTCTCTTCCTAATTTGAAATGTTAGAAACCATACATCCAGAAATCTACAAGATTAAAGTTAAGAGAGAGAGAGCTTCTGATAAGAACTTCCCTGAGACTCACTGTAATTATTCCTCTTCCCCAAAGCCTATTTCTAGATCTTCTCTCTGACTGCAGCCAACTAGCCATTCCTTAGGACCTGGCACTCTCATTGATTCATTTGTCCATTCCACAGATATTTTTCTTTGAAGCAACTGTCAAATATATCACAAGTATGGCCCTGAAGGATTTCCCAACCTAGTGTGGGTCTTCTTTGCATCCTAGTACTTTAAGAGAAAGAAATTTTCTCTCCCAAGTATCTCCAGGATCCCTTCCCTGGAGGCTTTAAAGTGAGCAAGCATAAATTCTTTCTTGAATTCTCTCTGGCTCTGGGCACTAGGATTCTAGAAGTACAACGTGCATGCATGCGTGCAAAGTCACTTCTGTCATGTCCAACTCTTTGGACCCTTGGACTATAGCCCGCCAGGCTCCTCTGTCCATGGGATTTTCCCAGCAAGAATACTGGAGTGGGTTGCCTTGCCCTCCTCCATGGGATCTTCCCGACCCAGGGATCAAACCCACATCTCCTATGGCTCCTGTACTGCAGGCGGATTATTTACCACTGCACCACCAGGGAAGCCTAGAAGTACAACTCTCATCCCCAATTCCATTCCCTCTCTAATTGTCTAATGCCTGTTATTAAGCCAATCTAAAATAATTTATTATGAAACAAATATAGATTCACAGGAAGTTGTAAAGGTAGCACACAGAGACTCTCCACATACCCTCACCCAGTTTCCCAGAGTGGTTACAACTAAGGCAACTGTAGTGCAGTATCAAAACCAGAAATTAACATTGGTACAACATGGGCATAGTTCTCTATTATTTTATCACATATGTAGATTTGAGTAACCACTGCTGCAATCAAGCGAACTGTTCCATTACCACAATGGTCTCCCTCATGCTACCCCTTTATAGTCTCATCAACTTCCTCCCCTCAACCATTCTTAAACCTTGGCAACCACTAATCTGGTCTTTATAATTTTGTCACATAAAGAATGCTATATAAATTAGATTATGTAGTATGTAACCTTTTGAGGTTGCTTTTTTTCACTCAGCATAATACTCTTGCTAGCCATCCAAGGTTTTGCATGTGTCAATAGTTCATTTCTCTTTATTGCAGAGTAGTATTTCTTCTAGGACATAGCCCAACCTTATTTCTCCTCTCCTAACATTCTGATGACACAAATGTTAGATCTTCTGTTATAGTTCTACATGTCCCTGGAGATCTATTATTTATTTTAGTCTATTTTTTTCCTGTTCCGTTTGAGTAATTTCTACTGCTCTATTTTCCAGCTCATTGATTCTTTCTGCCTCCTACTGAATATCAAGCTCTATTTTCAGCATCAGGGATAAGTTGCAACCCTTGGCTTCCAGGAGTTGACCATAGTAAGAAGGAAGATCTTACCTTGTTACATAACTGTCAAAGGGCTTATGTGGTTACTCAGATGTAATGTGCACAGCATGCAAAAGGAGGGAGCAAGAAAAGCACCACTTCCCAGGGGAAGAAAGGTGCATCTTAGGATACGGACAAGCTTCCTTGGAGTAACTTATAAAGAGTGAATAAGAACTGGCTACTGAAGGAAGACGCTTGTAGGCTTTTTTCAATGGTAGACGAAAGAAGAGGAATTTCAGAGAGAAGGTATAGTTCACCCAAAGGCAAGGAGATGAAGGGATTGTGGCAGAATATTCTAAAACTATGATAACTATCCAGGTGGTGCTAATAGTAAAGAACTCACCTGCCAACGCAGGAGACTTAAGAGACAGGGTTTCGATCCCTGGTTCGGGAAGATTCCCCTGAAGAAGGAAATGGCAATGAATAGAACCCTGTTGACTGAGGAGCCTGGCAGACTACAATCCTTGGGGTCACAGTCAGATATGACTGAAGTGACTTAGCACAGCTCAAGACATGACAACTATACCTTGACAGGTGTTTCTACATTTAAGCATACAGATTCTTCTGGAATATTTGTTACAATGAAGACTACTGATGTTCCACCACATCTGAGGATTGTGATTCAGAAGATCTGGTTAAGGGCACTAGAAATTTGAACACGTTCTAAAGTGATATTAATACTGATGATCGGGATACCATAATTTAGTCAGTTTGGGTACAAAGGACCTAGACCACAATGAAATGCCATTCAGCCTGAGTTCCAACCACACCTCCAGGGGATACACTGAGAGACCTAATGTGCACTCCAAGTAATAAAATGCAATCTGTGTAAAACAATACAGAAATTCTGGCAAAAGCTTAAAGGTCACTTTACAAAGCAGGGGAAGAGGAACTTGTTGAACAAATGAATGTATTAATGGAGATTAGAGAAGAAACTAGTCATTTACCTATTAAGGGAATAGATTGATTCTTGGTGTGGTTGCATTAGAAAAGCATGTATGTCACTAATTATAAGTCATTTTTATTTGTTCAGTAAAGGAGACCTTCCACCAGATGATACAGGATTAGCTTGTTCCTATTTCTAGGTGAACATCAGAGAACTAAAACCATCTTCCCCCAGGTAAACAGCAATCATAAAGCTTGACTGCTGGGGTCCAGCCCCGGCTAATCCAGGGTATTAGAAGGGGAGACAGCTTCAGCAACTATTTAAATATTCATCAAAGATATAAAGAGTAATAGAATGAGGATAGCTCAGTAGGAAAATTCAGTGGAGAAAAGAGGCTGAGTAGCTTGGTTTACGCGGGAGACCAATAAAACTTCAAGACAAGAAGCTTGCACCACTTACGTAGGCCGTAGGCGTCCTTCTGTTCTCCTGAAGGAGAGGAGACACTGAGGCCTCCCCGGTCGGATCTTAGAAGCCCAGGCATAATTAGTAAGCATGGGGGGTTCTGCGCTCCAGATGGAGACTCAGCCAGAGTGAGAGAGAGAGCGACATGGGGAGACCAGTATTTCGAGAAACTGATCCCAATTCTTTATTTTCCAGAGTCTGTTTTTATACACTGAGATGTTATACAAAAGTCATGTGGGGACAGCAGTCCTGACTTTTATTAAAGTCAGGTACTTCATACAAATGTATTCAGAGGTCTTAGGGGTGTTACATCATCTTCTGGCCAGGGGGGCCTGCTGCAATTTATGAACCTCTCCTTGTGACAGTGGTCAGTCAACCAGGACACTTATTTCTCCAGGGGTGATTATTCTTAAAACAGATGCCACCCAAATAAAGTTACATTCCTATAGGGTGAGGGTGTAGTGGGTTTTAGTTAAGGAAAGAATTTACTTGGCCTAAGGTCTAACGTGATTTATATCAAAGGTTAATACTTATTTCTTCTATATATTCATTAATGTGTATAAGGGCAGAGGAAGTGGAGACTTAGCAGTAAACATTGGCTCAACAAATGAAAAACCCTTCACCAATACAATTTCTAATCAGCCCACTATACTTATACTAATGGTTTTCTAACTTTTCTAAGGAACCTGTTTTTAGAAGGTTTAAAGCATCTCGTGCCTCTCACGGTTGGGAGGCTGGGAGCAATCACATGTGGCCAGACAAGCCTGTCAGGCAGGCTAGAGAACCTTCAGAGGAGTTTGTAAGTTGAAACACTCCTGTCACGCCCAGGAATTATTATTAACTGGAGCTCTAAGTTAACTCCTTCTCCGAAAGAGGTGGTGGGGGACAGCCCCCCGTAAAGTCAGAGATGTAGGTGAGAGCACAAAGTAGTAAAGTAGGCAGGCTCTGGTTATGGGGGTAGATGCTCGAGGATTTCCAGGGGGACTCCTGAGGCTTGATCCCGCCTTTGCGTATGTCGAGCCTCCTTCCTCATGACCTTTGTCACGGGCGGAGTGCCTCATGCTGGCCCCCAACACTTGACCACCACACTAATACCTTCCCAAAACGGGAAGGGAGCCTCAGTCGAAGTCCTTGATCTATACTGTCTTTTCCTGGTTACTTATTGTTAAGGATATTTTCAAAGAGATATACACACCATCTTTGTAGTTTGGTGTATTGTTTAAGAATTCATGGTTTCCCGATGTTTCTCTGCAGTCTGAAGATTTTTCTCTCAGCTGATATTGTCAGGTGAATGTTGTGAAAATATGTTTGCTGCTGCTGCTGCTGCTAAGTCGCTTCAGTCGTGTCCAACTCTGTGCGACCCCATAGACGGCAGCCCACCAGGCTCCCCCGTCCCTGGGATTCTCCAGGCAAGAAGACCGGAGTGGGTTGCCATTTCCTTCTCCAATGCAAGAAAGTGAAAAGTGAAAGTGAAGTTGCTCAGTCGTGTCCGACCCTCAGCAACCCCATGGACCTCATGGAGCCTTCCAGGCTCCTCTGTCCATGGGATTTTCCAGGCAAGAGTACTGGAGTGGGGTGCCATTGCCTTCTCTGGAAAATATGTTTAGGACACTGTAAATGATGTACCAGTGGGAAAACACAGCCTGAACTGATGAGCGCAAAGGGCTGTTAATGAGATAAACTGTTAAAAAGAATCTTTATGAGACATATGCAAACCAGGCATTTTGAAGCCCCAAATTATGTGTCTTTTGAAGATGTTTCTATTTCCAAAGGCAGAATTTAGCACTTAGAGGTATTAAATATGATACTACCACTTAAACCATCCTTCCTTCAGTTCCGTTCAGTCACTCAGTCGTGTCCGACTCTTTGCAACCCCATGAATCGCAGCACGCCAGGCCTCCCTGTCCATCACCAACTCCCGGAGTTCACTCAGACTCACATCCATTGAGTGAGTGATGCCATCCAGCCATCTCATCCTCTGTCATCCCCTTCTCCTCCTGCCCCCAATCCCTCCCAGCATCAGGGTCTTTTCCAATGAGTCAACTCTTCGCATGAGGTGGCCAAAGTACTGGAGTTTCAGCTTTAGCATCATTCCTTCCAAAGAAATCCCAGGGCTGATCTCCTTCAGAATGGACTGGTTGGATCTCCTTGCAGTCCAAGGGACTCTCAAGGGTCTTCTCCAACACCACACTTCAAAAGCATCAATTCTTTGGCGCTCAGCCTTCTTCACAGTCCAACTCTCACATCCATACATAACCACAGGAAAAACCATAGCCTTGACTAGTCGAACCTTTGTTGGATTCAGTACTACTAAATATGATGGGTACTGGGAGACATAATTTCCATTTAAAAACCAAACTCATAAAGAAACTGAAAGGTATTTCATAGAACCCACATGATACCAACAGGGCTAATGCTATATATACAAAGGACATGACCAAGTGGCATTTGATAGATGAATATCAAGTAATTGAGTGAAACAAGACCCAACATACAATGTCATTCCTTGTAACTGTCCACACATGCATGGCCTGATCATCCTATACATTAACAGGTAATTTATAGATTAAAACATAAACATCTAATTTGTAATAACTGATCATTAAGAGAAAAAACAGATTAGAAGAATATGAAAGTTCAAGAATTACTTCAAAATGTAGGATTGTGTTTTAGTTTTCCATGAACCATGAAAAAATGTTTACTCTGTTAAACAGCTTTACCTCTGCACTGTTTCACAGAGCTATAAGCTTTCTTCAGAAGGAACTATATTTTAATGCCATCTAATTTTGGTGATACACTTCAAAGCATTAACTAGACACACTCCTAATTATAGTATATGTTGTTTAAGGCACTCAAAAATAATGATTATGCTAAGACTCCCAGATTCAAAGTAATGTTTTGCATTATGAAATTTAATGGAAATTATCATGACTCTAAATGGAAATCCCAGCATGATAGAGCCTGTGCTTGATTTTCTTCTTCAACCACTCCCATGAGACTTGATAACAGCTAAAGAGGCTATAGTGTGTGAAATCTGCCTGTTCTTCACTAAGTCTGAGAGAGATTTGCCTGAGACATAAATAAAAGGACACATAAAGGCATACACTTGCATCAGACTGCTTCTGGCTCATTCTAGAGAACACTATACTTGAGTCTTTACTTTTCATATTGATTACTTGGGTGTCACAAAGAAGCTCTTGGTCTGTTGTCTTATTTCCTCCATACTAAACAATCCCCTTCAATAGGTGTATTTTCTTTGAATAAAATGAATATTTTCAAAAATGTCTAAGTTGAGATTTTCTTCTCATTCTCATGTGGAGCAAAGCAGTTTGCTGTAGAAGTCTGTATCATTTCCATTGAAAAAATAATCTGGGTTTCTTAGGACTTCCCTGGTGATCTAGTGGTTAAGAATCCATGCTCCCAATGCAGGGGGCCCAGGTTTGATCCCTGGTGAGTGAACTAGATCCCGCATGCCATAGCTAAGACCTAGAGCACCCAAATGAAAAAGAATCTGGGTTTCTTATTTGTAAAGGATCATATACTTGGGAGACCCCCACATCCCCAACAATTGAAATTGGCTTAGAATTAGTTGAAATGTGATTTTCTCTAAAAAAAAAAAAAAAAAAAAAAAAACCTTGCTTCTAATAAAACTCAAATGAATTAAGAAGACCTATGTTTTGAATGAGATTATTAAAAAGCAATGTGCATGATGTAGAGCAACTAGAACTGTCATATATTGCTGGTGGAAATGCAAATTGATAAAATCACTTTGGAAAACAGTTTAGTTATATCTACTAAAACTGCATATCAGTTCAGTTCAGTTCAGAAGCTCAGTCGGGTCCAACTATTTATGACCCCATGAATCACAGCATGCCAGGCCTCCCTGTCCATCACCAACTCCCAGAGTTTACTCAAACTTATGTCCATCGAGTCGATGATGCCATCCAACCATCTCATCCTCTGTCGTCCCCTTCTCCTCCTGCCCCTAATCCTTCCCAGCATCAGGGTCTTTTCCAATGAGTCAGCTCTTCACATGAAGTGGCCAAAGTATTGGAGTTTCAGCTTCAACATCAGTCCTCCCAATGAACACCCAGGACTGATCTCCTTTAGGATGGACTGGTTGGATCTCCTTGCAGTCCAAGGGACTTTCAAGAGTCTTCTCCAACACCACAGTTCAAAAGCATCAATTCTTCAGCACTCAGCTTTCTTCACAGTCCAACTCTCACATCCGTACATGACCACTGGAAAAACCATAACCTTGACTAGACGGACCTTTGTTGGCAAAGTAATGTCTCTGCTTTTGAATATGCTATCTAGGTTGGTCATAACTTTCTTTCCAAGGAGTAAGCGCCTTTTAATTTCATGGCTGCAATCACCATCTGCAGTGATTTTGGAACCCCCCAAAATTAAGTCTGACACTGTTTCCACTGTTTCCCCATCTATTTCCCATGAAGTGATGCACGTGTCATAAAACATGGCAGTTCTGGGACTTCCCTGGCAGTCCAATGGTTAAGACTCCATGCTTCCAAAGCTGAGGCCACAATGTTCAATCACTGTTCAGGGAAATAAGATCCCACATGCCATGTGGTGTGGTCAAATTAAAAAAAAAAAAAACCAACAGTTCTATTCCTATAAAAATGTGTGGTTTTATCTACAAAAATATATATACAAGAATGTTCAGAGAGCAGTAATCATAATTGTAAAAAAATAAAACTGGAAACCAAGTCAAATGTCTGGGCTATGTTCACACAATGGAATATAACAATGAAAAATGAACTATCCCTACATGCAACAAGACACTGTGGAATAAAAGGATGTACACACAAAAGACTAAATATGGTATGATCCCATTTATACCAGTTCAAAAACAGGTAAGACTATGTTGTAGGAGGTGAGGAAAGCAGTTGCTTTGGGGCAAAGGTTTTGACTGAAAGGGGACATGAAGGAGTCTAGTGATATTTTGCAGATGTTCCACATTTTTATATAGGTAAAAATTCATCAAGTTGTATGTACTTAAGATCTATGTACTTTACTATTTGGAAATTATACCTAGTTAAAAAATTTTAAAGCAGCATACTTAAACCATGGCAAGACATGTTTATAGCCAATTAATATATAACATAGTAGATTCAGTTTTTATAAGGGATTAATCAAAGAAATATTTCCTTTAAATTAAATAAAGGACATTAAGTGACACATTTTCATGGCAAATGGGGAAACAGTGGAAACAGTGACAGACTATTTTTTTGGGCTCCAAAATCACTGCAGATGGTGATTGCAGCCATGAAATTAAAAGACGCTTGCTCCTCGAAAGGAAATCTATGACCAACCTAGACAGCATATTAAAAAGCAGAGACATTACTTTGCCAACAAATGTCCGTCTAGTCAAGGCTATGGTTTTTCCAGTAGTCATGTATGGATGTGAGAGTTGGGGTATAAAGAAAGCTGAGCACCAAAGAATTGATGCTTTTTAACTGTGGTGTTGGAGAAGACTCTTAAGAGTCCCTTGGACTGCAAGGAGATCCACCCAGCCCATCCTAAAGGAAATCAGTCCTGAATATTCATTGGAAGGACTGATGTTGAAGCTGAAACTCCAATACTTTGGCCACCTCATGTGAAGAGTTTACTCATTGGAAAAGACCCTGATGCTGGGAGGGATTAGGGGCAGGAGGAGAAGGGGACGACAGAGGATGAGATGGCTGGATGGCATCACTGACTCGATGGACATGAGTTTGGGTAAACTTCGGGAGTTGGTGATAGACAGGGAGGCCTGGAGTGCTGAAGTCCGTGGGGTCGCAAAAGTCAGACACGACTGAGACTGAACTGAACTGAAGTGACACACTAGACAGTGTATTTGATTATGATTTTGCAAAAGACATAAATATTATTTACTTAAATGTCCATATGTTGCATTATATTGCCACTTAATTTTCAAGGAAAATTTTTCATTCATTGTTCATTCTTCCATACAACATTATTTCCAAAGAATTTGTTTTTCCTGAGCAATGCATTTTTCTTTTTTGTATAGCTATAAGAAAGCAAATAATTACAAGAATTATTTAAATCTTTTAAGTATTTACTGCTAGGTGTCTCTTAATAAATTTTAATCCCTTTGTTGTATGTTCTATTCTATTACTCTATAGAGCTTTTAGCTTGAGAAATAAATATAGAAAGTACACAATTTCGAACATGCCTACACATCTTTCTCTCTTTCTCATGCATATATACATACATATACATAGAAATGGTAAAGAAATGCAAAAAATTTCACCATAAAAAAGCAGTTTTATGTACTTTTGTCACATGGGCTTGTCTTTAGACTTTCAATGTAAATTTGTTTTAAAGATCTAAGTAAATGACTTCACATTTTTAGGTAAGCTGCATGGGCCAAATTTCCTGCTTAATAATTTTGTTGTTTATCTCATTGTGGCAGATGCCTGTCCTTGATTTCCAGCAGCTTTGTAAGGTTCTATGAAATGTAAAAGCTGGATAATAACAGAATTATTGAGAGTCAAACTAGCCATCATATGCTAGTTTGACTCCCAGCAAAATTAATATTTATCAAATTCCCACGAGGAGACATGAAATTGTATTAGAACATATATCACATACTAAACTCTAATTTTGGCTATTTTTGGTATATAATTCAGGTTGACATGTCAATGAAATATTTAAACAGGTAATTATATTCATGGATTTTTGGAGAAACTTCCAGCTGTGAAGGAATATAAGATTTCTAGTCCAGGTTTGATAGAGAGAGAGAGAGAGAGAAAGAAAGAATAAAAAAAAGTCCATGTACAAGTTTTTTACTATTCATAAACAGTCATTTATTGAACATCTAATATGTATAGGGGATTCAGTGAGATGGGTCACAAATCATCTGGTCTATGTAGCAAAAAATTAATTGAACAAGGGAGAGAATTATTCATTTGAGTCATAGGGGCAGGGGTGAGTTTGGTGTTAATCTCATTGTGTCAAATTTCTAAATTTTCAACTTCTAATCTTTTTATTCCTTTCACACCCAGCAGTGCCAGATTAAAACAGATAATTATAATTAGATTCTACTATCATTCTAATGACTCCTCCATCTGCTTTGCCAGCTTAATTTTCTCTGGCCTTGAAGTAAAGCTTTTCCCAGGGACATGGGAAGAAGCAGCAAATTTGTGGGAAGAAACTATTAGTTCTATTTAAAACATATTGAATTTGAGGTAAGTATTGAGGGAAATTCAGGTGAAGGTCAAGTAAAATGGGAACACAGATATAGTAATCAATATTAGATTAACAGTGGTGACATCAGCAGGAAAGAGAACAAGGACCTCTACAAAGCTAGCCCCTCTCCACACACACACATAAAAGCTGTGAGATTGTGAGATTGCTGGCAAAAATATGTCAAGATCAACATTTCCAGAACTCTGAAAATTAACCAAAGGATTGCAACCATTTGAGGAGTATTTATTAAAGAAAAATGACTAAATTTCATGAAGAACAGTGAGGTATTTTTCATTGTAACTTTCACTATTCCCATTCCAACAGCTCCACAGACACTAGAGGGGGCAGAATATGTTAGGAACCCCTTCAAAACATCACTCTCAGAAAGCTGTCATTAGTTTATCTGTCTAGCACATATATACATATATAGAAATCCCAGTTCTCAGGGTTTGTCTTTATTTGACCTGACTCAGACCTCACTAAGTGCAGACAGCCTTCTCCGTGGAGGCATTTGTGAAAATAATCTTTAGCAATTGTTAAACAATGCAGCTCCTTGAGGTAGTGATGACAACTAGAGCAAATAAAAACTAGCCAAAAAAAAAAAAAAAGAAAGGAAAAGTTAGAGAATGAAATGTCCATAGGGAATTTTAATAAGCTCCAACATATTTCTAAGAATCTAAAAAGCTATAGACATGCATAGGATGGGGTATAATCCCAAGGTTAAGCTCATGTCCGGGAAAGACATGAGAAGTCTCCAAACACTCACCTTTAGCTGACAGTGAGGCTCTGCAGTGGCAGGAAGTGAAAACTGTAATAGCATTATAAATCACATGACTGAGTGCTGAAGGCATAACCAAAACACATACAGAATTTCTTGGCTAAGACTAGAATTATTGACTTGAGGCATTTAAGGGAATTTCAACCCAATTATTAGCTGAAAATTAAGCTAACAAAAAAGAAACTTCTATAGCCAAACATGCCAAAGAGTACAGACTTTACAGAATTAATTCATAAAAGTTGCTAAGCAAGTAATAATAGAAAGTAACAACAAGAAGAAGAGGGTAGAACCATATTCCCAGAGTTTCTACAATCTATTATTTCCAGTTTTCAACAAAAAATTATGAAACATGAGAAGAAAATATGACCCATCCACAGGAAAATATGTAGTCAATAGAAACTGTCCTTGAGCAAGCACAGAGGTTGGATTTACTACACAAAATTTTCAATCAGCTATTTTCAACATATTCAAAGAACCAAAGCAAACTATGCCTAAAGAACTAAAGGAAAGTATGATAATGATGTCTACCAATTGGGAAAAATTAATAAAGACATAGAAATTATTTTAAAAGCAGAAATTACGTAGTTGAAAAGTACAATACTGAAATGAAAAATTCACTAGAAGAGTTCAACATCAGATTTGAGCTGGCATAAGACAAAAACAGCTCATTTGAATAGAGGCCAATAGAGTTTCTCAAGTCTAAAGAACAGAAAAAAATAATTAAGAAAAATGAAAAGAACCTCAGAGAGCTGTGGAATACCATCTTGCATACCAACATATACATAATGGGAATCTCAAAAGTAAAGGAGAGATAAAATGGGAATGAAAGCATCGCTGAAGAAATAACAGCTGAAAATTCCACAAATTAAATTAAAAAAAAAATAAGTTAAATATCCAAGATGCTCAAAGAAATCCAAATAAGATAAATTCAAAGAGGTCCACACTTAAACCCACCATAATCATACTGTTAACACTCAACAGCAAAGAGAGAATCTTGAAAGCAGCCTGAGAAAAGGAAATCATCACATACACAGATCTTCAATAAGATTAACAGCTGATTTCTATCAGAAAATATGGAGGCCTGAAGACAGTGAAAAGACAAAACTCAGGAGTTGCTGAAAGAAAATGACTGTCAACCAAACATTCCATATTTGGCAAAACTATCCTGATAAAAAGGAAGAAAAATTAAGATAAGCAAAATTTGAGAGAACTAGTTGCTATCAGTGCTTCCCAACAATAAATGCTAAAGGAAATACTTCAGTCTGAAATGAAATGACACTAGATAGTAGTTCAAATATTCATGAAGAAATGAAAAGCACTGGAACTTTTTTTTTCTGATGTGTAGAATCCAACAAAAAGAATCAAGGAAAATGAAGAATCAGAAGGATATGTTTCAAACAACAACAATAAAGATAAATCTCCAGAATCTGATCTTAATGAAATGAAGATAAGTGATTTATTCAATAGAGAGTTCAAAATAATGGTCATAAAGATGCTCATTGAGGTCAGAAAACAATACATGAAAAAAATGTTATTTCAACAAACAGAAAATATTAAAAAGAGTGAAGATAGCTTAAAGGACTTATGAGACACCATCAAATGAATCAATATATGCATTAGAGTATCACAAAATGAGAAGACAGAGAGAAAGGAGCATAAGGCTCATTCAAAGAAGTAACATCCCAGGTTGCTCAGTGGTAAAGAATCCACCTGCTAATGCAGGAGACGAAGATTCAATTCCTGGGTTGGGAAGATCCCCTGGAGAAAGGAATGGCAACCCACTTCAATATTCTTGCCTGGAAAATCCCATGGACAGAGAGCCTGGCAGTCTACGGTCCATGGCATCACAGAGTTGGACACTACTAAGCATGCATGCACCAGTATAGAAGGATCCAGTAAGCCCATAAGTCCCCAAAAAGATGAATCTAAAGAGACTCACACTGAGAAATATTATGATTCAGCTGTCTAAAGTTAAAGATAAAGTTAGAATCTTAAACGCAGCAAGAAGAAAGCTTCTTTTCATGTATAAGGGAAGGCTCTTAAGATTATCAGCAGATTTTTCAAAGCAAAAGCTTTGTAGGCCAGAAAGGAGTAGAAGGATATATTTAAAGTGCTGAAAGAAAAAATCTGCCAACCAAGAATATGCTACCCGGCAAAGTTGTCCTTCAAAATTGAAGAAGAGTTAAAGAGTTTTCCAGACAAGCAAAGCTGAAGGAGTTCATCACTTCTTGACTTGCCTTACAAGAAATATTAAGGAATTCTTACAGCTGAAAGAAAAGGATAGTAATGAGTAACATGAAAACAAATGAAAGTATAAAATTCAATTGCCAGAGGCAATTAGGCTATAAAAGTAAATAAAAGGCATCTAAATCAGAAAGAAATAAAAATGTCTGTATTTGCAGGGAGACATGATATTATATAGAAAAAACCCTAAAGACTCCATCAAAAACAAACAAAGAAAAAAAACTGCTAGAACTAATAAATGAATTCAGTTAAGGTGCACATCTCTAGAACATGCCTCTCAATAAGAGAAGAATATACATTTCCCACATAAAATATCTCCAGGATAGACCATATGCTAGGCCATAAAAGAAATCTCAATAAAGTTAACTGAAGAAATTATACAAAGTATGTTCTCTAAAAACAGTGGAGTGAAATTAGAAAGTAATTAGGAAATTTGAGGAATTCACAAATATATGGAAACTAAAATGTACTCCTAAATAACAAATGGGTCAAAAAAGAAATCACAGGGAAAATAGAAAATAGTTTGAGATTAATGAAAATAAAAATACATATATCAAAACATATGAGATGCAATGAAAGAAGTGCTTAATAGGAAATTTATACTTATAAATACTTATGTTAAAAATGAAGATAATGCTGTATACATGAAACTTGAAGTTATAAACCAATGTTACCTCAATACATTTTTAAATTAATTTAAAAATTCATGTTGATGTATGGCAAAACCAATACAATATTGTAATTAGCCTCCAATTAAAATAAATATATTTAAGTTTAAAAAATGTAAATTAAAAAATAATAAAATAATTTTTAAATAAATAAAAGCTTAATTTTTTAAATGAAGAAAGATTTCAAATCAATAACATAAACTTCTACCACAGGACATAAGAAAAAAGAAAATGAACCAAAGCCAGAGCAAGGAGAAGGAAGAAAATAACAAATATTAGAAGAACATTTAATTAGATAAAGAACAGAAAAACAATGGAGAGAATCAATTAATCCAAACTTAGTTCTTTGAAATAATCAACAAAATTTATAAGCTATTAGTTAGAGTGACTAAGGCAAAAAGAGATGCATCTCCAGGCACTAAAGTCAGGTAAGAATGAGAGGACATTATCACACACATTGTCAAGATAAAAATAATTATATGGCAGTACTATGGAGACCAGTATGGCAATAAATTGGATAAACAAAATGGGCAAATTCTTAGAAAGAAACAAGCTACAAAAGCTGACTCAAGAAAAAATAGAAAATATGCATAGGCTTATAACAAATGAAGAAATTGAATTTATAATAAAAATAAAGTTACTGTAAAGAAAGCTCTGTTCCAAATGACTTCACTGGTGAACTCCACCAAATGTTTAAAGAAATACCAACACCAAACCTCACAAACTCTTCCAAAAAAACAGAAGTAAAGGAAATATTTTCTTATTGAAGTCAAATTTGAGGACTCACAAAAATCAACTGGAAAGCTAAAATAATCAAGACCTTGGTCTTGACATAAGAACAGATATATCATATGATATCACTTAAATGCAGAATCTAAAAAATGATACAAACTTATTTACAAAACAGAATCAGACTTAGAGAACAAACCAAGGTGGGTCAGGGGGGAATCAGGGGAAGGGATAGATTGAGAGGTTGGGATTTACAGGTACAACTGCTATATTTAAAATAGATAAGCAACAAGGACCTACTGTGTAGCACAGGGAACTCTGCTCAATAGTCTGTAATAACCTATGGATCATCAGCTAGAAAGAGAAGAGCAGGGGGAACAAAACCTTCACTAAAGGAGAAATGATGGAATCAGAGCCAAAAACAGAGAAGGAGAAGGCAAATGACAATTAATAGAAAAGAAACAGAGAGAAATTGTTGTAAGAAGCCAAGAGAGGGGAAAATTGAATAAGGAGAAGATGGTCCTCAGGATAAAACTTCAGAGTGAGAGAACAGGAGGAAAAGTGAAAAAAAAGCATTTGATTTGACAATTCTGAAGTCTCTGGGAAACATCAAGAAAATAATTTCAGTGAAGTGCTGAGGTTGGTAGGAGTGAGTGAATGAGGTGATGTAAGCAGTGTCAGTACTCCATGATTTTAAGGTAGACATTGATGTAGCTGAAATAGGAAGTTAGCTCCTTCTGACTTCAAAGCCCATAGGAAGTCAGCTCCTTCTGACATCAAAGCCCATATTTTAGCCATAACACACCTTCTGACTTCAAAGCCCATATTTTAGCCATAACACAGTGACATTTGCTTAAAGCATATGAAGGTGTTCATTCTGAAGGAAGTTACATAGAATTGGTTTCAATTCTGAAGATGAGTTGTGACTAACATGTCTATGTAGTTAGTATATGAATGTAATGCCATTGTCTCCTCCTCCTAGATTCATGAAAGCTGCTCTAGTAGACAAAGCTAAAGATGATTTTCCCTTTCCTTCAGTTTATTTTTATGGATAATTTTGACTGTACATTTTTTGTGTGCAAGAAAAAAATCAGCAGAGATATTTGTGGCATGTAATAAATCCCGAGAAAACACAAATAGCCAATAAATATATGAAAATATGTGCAATACCACCAGTAATCAGGGAAACATAAATTAAAATTATAATGAAAGAACATCTTTTACTCATCAGACTAACCAGAATTAAAAAGTGTGGGGACTTCCCTGTTGATCCAGTGGTTAAGACTCTGTGTTTCCAGGGCAGGGGTTGTGGGTTCGATCCCTTGTCAGGGAAATAAGAACCCACATGCCACAATGTGGCCAGAAATAAATAAATAAACATTTAAAAAGTGTGACAAGCACCAGTGTAGAGGAGGAGGATGGGTAAACAGATAATCTCAGACCATTCTTATGGGTATGTGAACTGGAACAGCCACGTGGGAGAGCAATGTGACAGTAAAATCCGAAAGGTGTTAACTCTATAACCTAGGATTTCCATTTCTGGGTATACACCCTAGAGAAACATTTGTATACACACATGAGGGGACACACAAATGGATGTTGATTACAGTACTGCCAGAAATAGCAAAACAAAAAGGAACAACCCAAATGTTCATTACTAAAGAAATGGATAAGATATGGTATCCTCATAGAAGGTATTGCTGTATAGATAAAAGGGACCAGAGCTATATGAGTCAATAAGGATAAGTCTAGAACTATTAATATTAAAATTTTTAAATGTTTTAGAATGAAATGTATAAGATGCTTCCTTACTCAAAATTTATTTTCCAAGCCCATAGAAACATTACATTTTGTTTCTGAATTTCTACTGATGTATGTAAAAGTATTTAAAAGGATGACTATCAAACTCATATGGAGGAGGGCACAGCAATCCACTCCAGCATTCTTGCCTGGAGAATCCCATGGACAGAAGAACCTGGTGGGCTATAGTCCATGGGGTTGCAAAGAGTTGGACGTGACTGAAGCGATTTAGCACACATCAAACTCACAGTAGATCTATCCCTCAGAAACAGATAGAGGGCAAAAAGTCTGGAGACGTGGCCAAATGGGAGTTTTAAATCTTATTATTTTTTTTCCTAAAAATAAGAGATGCATATATAATATGTGAGTTTTTTCAAAATATACACACATCAAAAGTTAGAAAGAAATATAAAAATTATTAATAATTTTAATATCTGGGGCATGGTAATATGGGTGTTTGCTATAGATTATTGGTTTAAAAAGTAAGTGTGGCTTTCTAAAGGAAAATCAAGTCCCTTACCATTATTCCATTAGAAGCAGTGTTGGTTTATTGGTTTCAGGGAAAGAGAAAAATAAGGCTTTGTTATAAATGGTGAAAGCACCAAAGAATTGATGCTTTAGAACTGTGATATTGGAGAAGACTCTTGACAGTCCCTTAGACTGCAAGAAGATCCAACCAGTTCATCCTAAATGAAATCAGTCCTGAATATTCATTGGAAGGACTGATGCTGAAGCTGAAACTCCAATACTTTGGCCACCTGATGCAAAGAATTGACTTATTTGAAAAAAACTTGATGCTGGGAAAAATTGAAGGCAGGAGGAAAAGGGGACGACAGAGGATGAGATGGTTGGATGACATCACTGACTCAATGGACATGAGTTTGAATAAATTCTGGGAATTGGTGATGGATAGGGAGGCCTGGCATGCTGCAGTCCATGGGGCTGCAAAGAGTCAGACATGACTGAGCGACTGAACTGAACTGAGAAGTGGTTAAGTGGGCAGACTACACACTGGATCTTCATGTTCTGTGACTTGTTCAGACATGTCCATCAGTGTGTGGACTCTCAGGCTAGCAATATGCACATATTCTTCTGTGGCAATCTCACAGGAATCTTTAGAGAATGATTCCATTTCAAACTTAGACATTTAAGAAAGTCACCTTTACGTAGTGGAATTTGAAGGAACTAGCCACTCCAATAAAGACCAGACAAAAGAAATTCTTCCTTGGGAGATGAAAAGTGCAGAAGATAATAGAATATTTAGGTTGCTTCTACTTCACACAATCCTCCTTCCAGCTGGGCAGTTTCTTCTAGCACGCATTGTTCTTGTCACCATTCTTGGAATAACTCTTGGGTCTCAGTCTTACGCTCTGTCTGTGACTATAAACAACTTTTCCTCCACAGTTAGCACAGCCATAGAATAATGACACTGCATTAGAGACATGAATCACAGCATAAATACTTTTTTTATTATCATAAAATAAATCACTGCTTGTCGGTTTCTATAGACAGGCAGAAAATGCATCAGGCTTTCTTTCTTATTATGCACTGGAACAGAGACCATCACTTGTTGAACAGTATGTGTTTTAAAAACGTCTCAATGTCTATAATGAAACAGATGATATGTGATCCTGCAGATCCTTAGGCCAAGCCTGGGTGACTGTTTTCCTACAGAAGAAAAGAATCTTAACACCTCCAATATGATAGATAAAGAAGCATAGTAGCAAGGTAGGAAAAGAACGATGAGAGGGGAGCAAGAAAGAGGAAAATGAAGCTGAAGATATAATAGTTTCTGTAAATATATCACCCTATGTTGAAACTAAAGAACTAAAGGGGGTTGTCATGGCGGTGTCTCTTCAGTCATAGTAAATTACATAGTAAATTACATAGTCCTGCACTGGATAGGAAAGTATTGAGCCTTTGTGCTAATCAGGATGAGCTAGGGTGCACTAGAGTAACAAACAAGCTCCAGTAGCCTAAAGGTTAATTTCTCACTTTAGTGACAGTTCTAGAAGGTGACTTGGGACTGCATTGTTGCCATCATCATCCTTTTGAGTCTCAGGCTATTGGAGCAGCCAATGTGGATATTTCCAGTCACCAGGACAAAAGGAAAAAAGAGCCTCACATGGATTCTTGAAGCTTCTGCCAAAGGTGACTCACATCCTTTCTCCTAGTGAATCACTGGTCAAGACAAGCCACATGGCTAAGCCTGACAGCACAATGGGAAGGTATTCTCCTCCTATAGCTCCCAGCTTGCAGAACCATACTTCAGTGGATTTCATATTTATTGAGATATCCAGATTTCAGGAGAGCATCTTCTCTTAAAGAAAGACAAAATGTGGGGCAGTCAAGTGATTTCAGTGGTAAAAGTGCCCCTTTTCAGTGATATGAAAGAATCACGGCCCACTCCATCCATGGATAGAGCAATGATATTGTCAGAGAAGAACTTTGAAGGAAGATGTCTGGGAAATGCCAGGGAAAGTAGAAAAACTTAAAGGGCTCCTTCTTTCCAAGAATTGACCAAAGTGTCCCCCAAACCTATTCTTCACCCTTCCCAACATCAATAGAAATCCGGAACTGCTTAAGTAGATAAGAACTTTTGAGACTGAAACCTTCTTTGAAAATATAAAGAAACTGAGTCACGGAAGTGAGTCCAAGAACTCAAAAAACTGAAGCAGATACTGGTGTGCAGGAGGTGGGAGAATGGTGTACCAGATGATAAGGCTTCACCACCCATAGGAAGCCTTATGGTGGGAGGAAAGCTGGAGGTTTCGTGGTGATTTGGTATGTGAGCATTTTTATGCCCAATTCAGCTGGCAATGTTGCCACCTCCTCCTACTTCCACTCTTCCTGCTGCTGCCCAGGGCCATCTTGACACTGCTTCCCTCCTTCTCCACCACCACAGGAAACTCCAGGACAAAAACGATGGGAAACTGAAGTTGTCACCCTAGGACAGCCCTGTCTACAGTCCTCTTTCAAGGGTAACTGGAATTGTCCCTGGAGCAGGCTTTCTCCAACCTCTGCCATGCTCTCAGTCCTCCTCCTAAGTACCTCTTACAGATAAAGGCAGAGAAATCAATAATGAATATGTCAAACTACGTGGGATAAGGAATCTTTGACAAAATGGAGTTTTCTATTGGTCCTAATGTCCAACAATTCATGCTTGGTCAGTTCTTATACAATACAGTGCTGATGCACCTACTGAATTCTCATTGTGTCATTGAATGTCATAAGTACAGGAAATGCAGAATGGGTACATGAAGGTTGGGAAAAGAAATTACCACTTCTCTTAATCACCTTTCTGGCTTTGCTGATTCCCAGTGAAGTTTCATCTTTCCCTTCATTCTAAAACTCCTGAAAGCAAGCTCTAAGTAAGAAATACTAAAGACCTGTTTTGTTTGAAGAATAATAACAATAAAACAATAATAAGTGTGTATATGGCAGATGTTGTAGAGACATTATTCTAATCCTTTCACCAATCCAATGAAGGGGCAATATTATCCATTCCATTTAGAGATGAGATAAACATCACACATAAGTCTCAACCATGGAGTTCATGGATGTAATAGGTACAATAATCCCCTCCACTGAGCAATCATATCTACACCCTAATCCCCAGAACCTATGAATAGGTTACCTTACATTGCAAAAGGGATTTTGAAGATGTGTTAAGGGCAAAAGCGTTTACATGGGGGAGGTGGCTCAGATGGTAAAGAATCTTTCTGCAATGTGGAAGACCTGGGTTCGATCCCTGGGTCAGGAAGATCCCCTGGAGAAGGAAATGGCAACCCACACCAGTATTCTTGCCTGGAGAATTCCATGGACAGAGGAGCCTGGTGGGCTATCTATAGTCCACAGTGTTTCAGACTTGGGCATGACTGAGTGACTAACAACAATATCTGAACTGTCTGGTTCAACCTAATCACAGGTATTCCAAAAATCAGAGAATCTTTCCCAAATGGGTCAGAGAAAGATGTGACAATGAAAGGAGAGTTAGAGAGATGACAGCATGAGAAGGGTTCAGCATCCTGAATTTATGGCTGCTTCTGGGATAAAAGGGGCCACATGCCAGGATTGGAAAGAGATTTTCACAAGCTTGGGATATCCCTCAGCTTCTAGTCAATGAGAAAATGGGGACCTCAGTTAGACACCACAAGGAACTGAATTCTGTCAACAATCTGGATGAGCAGGAAATAAATCTCCCCTGAGCTTCCAGAAAGGAACACAGCCTGCCAATACTTTGACTTTTGTCCTATGAACTTGTAGCTGACAAACCCGCAAGATAAGAAATTTGTGTTATTTTAGGCCACTAAGTCTGTGGAAGTTTGTTAAAGCAGCAATTGGAAACTAATACAGGCATTATCTCTTGTTTACATAGTCACAAAAGCCTTTTAAGTTGACTGATCTATCTGCTTCCATCCTTAGCCTCCCTCCAGTGTATTCTCAACACAGAAATCTGAGCAATCTTTTTTAAAACATATCAGACCATGTCAGTTTTTGGCACAAAATGCCCAGTGGCTTCTCAGGCTGACTAGAATAAAAGCCAAAGTCATTACAATGGTCTCTAAGGTGACAATCTTATTGTCTTTTTCTGATCCTTACTCCTACTACCCTCAATCTTTCTTACTCCACTCCAGTCATACTGTCTCCATTGCTGCTCCTGAATATGCAGACCTGGGCCCCCATCTAAGTGCATCTGTACTATCCAGTCTCTGCCTAAGACAGTCTTCCCTTAGATACCTACATGGCTTTCTTATTCTTCAGTTTCTGCTTGACTCTTTCTTAGGCTTTCCAGGCTTCACAGGTGAATTCTACCAAAAATATAGAGAAGCACTAATACCTATCCTATTCAAACTCTTCCAGAAAATTGCAGAGGAAGGTAAACTCCATAACTCATTCTATGAGGCCACCAGCACCCTAATGCCAAAACCAGACAAAGATGCCACAAAAAAAGAAAACTACAGGCCAATATCACTGATGAACATACATGCAAAAATCCTCAACAAAATTCTAGCAAACAGAATCCAACAACATATTAAAAAGATCATACATCAAGACCAAGTGGACTTAATCCCAGGGATGCAAGGATTCTTCTATATTCACAAATCAATCAGTGTGATACATCGCATTAACAAATTAAAAGATAAAAACCATGTGATTATCTTAATAGATGTAGAGAAAGCCTTTGACAAAATTCAACACCGATTTATGATAACAACTCTCCAGAAAGCGGCATAAAAGGAACATACTTCAACATAGTAAAGGCCATATATGATAAACCCACAGCAAACATTATCCTCAGTGGTGAAAATTGAAAGCATTTCCACTAAAGTCAGGAACAAGACAAGGGTGCCCACTCTTAGCACTACTATCCAATATAGTTTTGGAAGTTTTAGCCACAGCAATCCAAGAAGGAAAAGGAATAAAAGGAATCCAAATTGAAAAAGAAGAAGTAAAACTCTTACTGTTGGCAGATGACATGATCCTCTACATAGAAAACCCTAAAGACACCACCAGAAAATAACTAGAGCTAATCAACGAATATAGTAAAGTTGTAGGATATAAAATTAGTACACAGAAATCCCTTGCATTCCTATACAGTAACAATGAGAAAACAGAAAGAGAAATTAAGGAAACAATCCCATTCACCAATGCAATGAAAAGAATAAAATACTTAGGAATAAATCTACCTAAAGAAACAAAAGACCTATATATAGAAAACTATAAAACACTAATGAAAGAAATCAAAGATGACACGAATAAATGGAGAAATATACCACGTTCATGGATCGGAAGAATCAATATACTGAAGAATGAGTATACTACTCAAAGCAATCTATAGATTCAATGCAATCCCTATCAAGTACCAACAGTATTTTTCACAGAACTAGAGCAAATAATTTCACAATTTGTATGGAAATACAAAAAACCTCGAATAGCCAAAGCGATCTTGAGAAAGAAGAATGGAACTGGAGGAATCACCCTGCCTGACTTATGACTATACTACAAAGCTATAGTCATCAAGAAAGTATGGTACTGGCACAAAGACAGAAATATAGATCAATGGAACAAAATAGAAAGCCCAGAGATAAATCCACACACCTATGGACACCTTATCTTTGACAAAGGAGTCAAGAATATACAATGAAGAAAAGACAATCTCTTTAACAAGTTGTGTAAGGAAAACTGGTCAACCACTTGTAAAAGAATGAAACTAGAATACTTTCTAACACCATACACAAAAATAAACTCAAAATGGATTAAAGATCTAAATGTAAGACCAGAAACTGTAAAACTCTTAGAGGAAAACATAGGCAAAACACTCTCTGACATAAATCACAGCAAGATCCTCTATGACCCACCCCCCAGAGTAATGGAAATAAAAGCTAAAATAAACAAATGGGGCCTAACAAAATTTAAAAGCTTTTGCACAACCAAGGAAACTATAAGCAAGGTGAAAAGACATCCTTCAGAATGGGAGAAAATAATAGCAAATGAAGCAACTGACAAAGAATTAATCTCCAAAATATCCAAGCAGCTCATGCAGCTCAATACTAGAAAAATAAATGACCTGATCCAAAAACAGGCCAAAGAACTAAACAGACATTTCTCCAAAGAAGACATACATTGCTAATAAACACATGAAAAGATGCTCAACATCACTCATTACCAGAGAAATGCAAATCAAAACTACAATGAGGTACCATCTCATGCCTGTCAGAATCAGTTCAGTTCAGTTCCATCCCTCAGTCATGTCCGACTCTTTGCAACCCCATGAACTGCAGCACGCCAGGCCTCCCTGTCCATCACCAAAGTCCACCCAAACCCATGTCCATCGAGTCGATGATGCCACCCAACCATCTCATCCTCTGTCATCCCCTTCTCCTGCCCTCAATCTTTCCAATGAGCCAGTCAGAATGGCTGCTATCAAAAAGTCTACAAACAATAAATGCTGAAGAGGGTGTGGAGAAAAGAGAACCCTCTTACACTGTTGGTGGGAATGCAAACTAGTACAGGCACTGTGGAGAACAGTGTGGATATTCCTTAAAACACTGGAAATAGAACTACCATATGACCCAGCAATCCCACTGCTGGGCATACACACTGAGGAAACCAGAATCGAAAGAGACACGTGTACCCCAATGTTCACTGCAGCATTGTTTACAATAGCCAGGACATGGAAGAAACCTAGATGTCCATTGGCAGATGAATGGAGAAGAAAGTTGTGGTATATATACACAATGGAATATTACACAGCTATTTAAAAGAATGGATTTGAATCAGTTCTAATGAGGTGGATGAAACTGGAGCCTATTATACAGAGTGAAGTAAGTCAGAAAGAGAAACACCAATATAGTATATTAACATATATATATATATGAAATTTAGAAAGATGGTAATGGTGACCCTATATGCGAGACAGCAAAAGAGACACAGATATAAAGAACAGACTTTTGGACTCTGTGGGAGGAGTCAAGGGTGGGATGATTTGAGAGAATAGAATTGAAATATGTATATTACCATATGTGAAATAGATGACCCGTGCAAGTTCGATGCATGAAACAGGGCACTCAAAGCCAATGGACTGGGACAAGCCAGAGGGATGGGATGGGGAGAGAGGTGGGAAGTGGGTTTCGGATAGGGGACATATGTACACCCGTGGTTGATTCATGTCAATGTATGGCAAAACCCACCACAATACTGTAAAGTTATTAGCCTGCAATTAATAATATAAATTAATTTTAAAAAATATAATTACAACACCTTATCAGTACTTTATTTTATTTTTTCTCAATAGCACCTTTTGTTTTCAAATACATCCCTTATTTTGCTTATGTCTTCCTGTACTAGAATTTGAGCCCAATGAGTGAGAGGGTATGTGATATATTTGGTTATATATGTAATATATTTTGGTTACTGATATATCCTCAACACCTAGTCTGGTGCCTAGGAGGCCCTCAATAAATATTTATTGAATAGGTGAATGGATAAATGTGTGAATAAATAAATAAGCAAATAAATGAATTAATGGAAAGAACTCAGAGCTTCTGGGTGAATCATAGTAATCATAATTTAGTGGCATAATGCTGGTGGGTCCTGCCAGCCCACTATTGGGGGCTCCCACAGTCTCTGCTCATATCCATGTTTATACACACACTCTGCAGACTCTTCCAATATTTGCATATCTGTATCTCCCATGGCAAAAAAAAAAGTTCCTGATGAAGTATTTCCAAATCCCATTTATTTTAAGCAACATCTGTTATCATGATAATTTTGAATAAAGGGAAAAAATCAGATCATGGCTGTGGAAGACAAGTATAAGGTAGAGTGGTTAAGAATATAGTCATACCAGAATTTAAATCCTGTTTATACCACTTACTAGTTACAAGACATTAGGTAAGGTTCTGTGGGCTTCCCTGGTGGCTCAGTGGTAAAGAATCTGCCTGTAAAGCAGGAGACCTGGGTTTGATCCCTAGTTAAGAAGACCCCCTGGAGGAGGGCATGGCAACCCACTCCAGTATTCTTGCCTGGAGAAAACCCATGGACAGAGGAGCCTGGCAGGCTACAGTACATAGGGTCACACAGATTCAGAAGCAACTAAGCAGAAGCAGCAGCAAGGTCTGTATTTAGTCACTGCTAACTTGAGAGTCCCTTGGACTGCAAGGAGATCCAACCAGTCCATTCTGAAGGAGATCAGCCCTGGGATTTCTTTGGAAGGAATGATGCTAAAGCTGAAACTTCAGTACTTTGGCCACCTCATGTGAAGAGTTGACTCATTGGAAAGGACTCTGATGTTGGGAAGGATAGGGGGCAGGAGGAGAAGGGGACAACAGAGGATGAGATGGCTGGATGGCATCACTGACTCGATGGACATGAGTCTGAGTGAACTCCGGGAGTTGGTGATGGACAGGGAGGCCTGGCGTGCTGCGATTCATGGGGTCACAAAGAGTTGGAAACGACTGAGTGACTGAACTGAACTGAACTGAACCTCAGTTTCCAGAGAAGGCAATGGGACCCCACTCCAGTACTCTTGTCTGGAAAATCCCATGGATGGAGGAGCCTGGTGAGCTGCAGTCCATGGGGTCGCTAAGAGTCGGACATGACTAAGCGACTTCACTTTCACTTTTCACTTTCATGCATTGGAGAGGGAAATGGCAACCCACTCCAGTGTTCTTGCCTAGAGAATCCCAGGGACGGGGAAGCCTGGTGGGCTGCTGTCTGTGGGGTCGCACAGAGTCGGACACAACTGAAGCGACTTAGCAGCAGCAACCTCAGTTTCATCATGTGTTATTAATAATACTTAACTCACAGGGTTATAGAGGGAACTCAATAAGTTAATTAAAGCATTTAGTGTAGTCCCAGCACATGGTAGTTATGCCATACTTGGTAATTATGACTGTGAGCACAAGGATATTTCTCATTCTTAACCAACTCCAGGTCTGCTTTACCTTCAGTGCAAATCATGAGCTCTGCCTTGGAGCAGACCTACCGTCTGACATAAACACCTGCCTCCACCTGCCACCATTATGCCCTCTCTCCCCTAGATCCTAAACTTAAAGCTGCTGATTGTTTCCCTTAGAAGTGGGAGGCAGACCTGGGCCTGAAACTCTACTGTGTCCTGGAGGAAGATTGATCAGAGAACCCCATAGAGATACAGATGAAAGGGTGGGTGGTAGGATCTTACATCCCAAGTTGTAATTTTATATTTCCTTCTCTTTCCTGTTTTACCCACTTGTGCAGGGACCCTGGAAGCCAGGAGATTCTTTTATTAAATTCTTAGAGACAGCCTTACTAGAATTAAAGAAACACATCACAGAGCAGAGAATGTTAGACTCAAAGACCATGCCACGGTATCAACCAAACAACCCGTTCTTCCCGTGGGTGAAGCAATTTCACAACCATTCATGGAGGAAACAGGACTCAAACCCAGATCACAGTTCTTCTGGTAGGAGTTCTTCTTAGATACTTGCAGGGTAGCAAACGGGAAGAGACCTCATTCGTTTCTACATTTCCCAGAGCTATATTAACTGACCTTACCTTACACTTTTCTTTTTCTATTACATTGGAACAGGAGTCAAGGCATAGTAATGAAGGAAGTAGCATTTTTTTTCATAAAAGAACTTTAGACCCAAGGTACTGTGTTATCTCCTCTGAATTAAGTCCCAGCTGTTGTGTCAGACAGACTCCACTTTTAAAAATGAGAGGCTTGAATTTAATCAATTGATTTTTTCCAACTCACTAGAAAATTTTCCTTCTTATTAAAATGTTCTCTTTAGTATTTAAAGGTAAACCAGACTGTTGAACAAGACAGAAGAAGGTGAATGACTCAGTACTATCTACCATGACTGTTTAGACAACAATTCAGAAATATCTTGCTTATTGTTGAAGACTGTGTTGTATTAGTAGAGGGCAAAGGATAGAATTTACACACACACACACACACACACACACACACACACACACACACACCATGTGTTAAGCTAACACAGCAAGCCCTCTGTAGCATTTCTGGATGAGGCAATATCTTTAAAGTTTTCAGCAGTTAAAGTTTCAGTGGACCCTGAAGAGTCTAAAGGCAGGGCTCAACCTCTGGAAGACTTCACAGTAGCATTTAAGAGGCTGACACTTAAAACTCTGTTGATGCAAGAAAATGGTTATAATCCCCATTCTGTTAAAATAAATGTTTCCAAATAACCATCATAGAATGAAGTAGCAGGCTTCCATCAGTAGAAAATACTTACTTTCATAGCTTCCACTTTCTCCAAGAAAGCAAGGAATTTTTTTCCAAAGAGACAATCTTTTCAGCATCTATGCATAGCAGTTTCACAACTCTGTTTTCTAACTCTGTATTTGGTGGAGTAATAAATTAAGATATATAAGGTAGTGTTTTTTTAAACTGACTTCACTTTATAGAAATAACTAATTGATCATGCCCATGACTGTCCTGTTTACAAATAACACACTGTAATTCATTCCTACTCAATCTACTTTTCAAAGCATAAAGGCCTGGAAAGCTATGCAAAAGGGCATTGAATTTATCCCATTAATAATGAATTTAGCAAAAGTTTTTGAAAAATAGTTTCTTTCAGTTCAGTTCAGTCGTGTCCGACTCTTTGTGACCCTATGAATCGCAGCATGCCAGGCCTCCCTGTCCGTCACCAATTCCTGGAGTCTACCCAAACCCATGTTCATTGAGTCGGTGATGCCATCCAACCATCTCATCCTCTGCCATCCCCTTCTCCTCCTGCCCTCAACCTTTCCCAGCATCAGGGTCTTTTCAAATGAGTCAGCTCTTCATATCAGGTGGCCAAAGTATTGGAGTTTCAGCTTCAACATCAGTCCTTCCAATGAACACCCAGGACTGCTCTCCTTTAGGATGGACTGGCTGGATCTCCTTGCAGTCCAAGGGACCCCCAAGAGTCTTCTCCAACACCATAGTTTCTTTGGAGTAGAGCAATAAAGCACGAGACATGAAATCTGAAGATATGGCTGAAATATTAGCTTTGTAATCTATAATCCTCAGTTTAGCCATCTGGGAATATCTTCATAGGATTATTCTGAGAGTCACATTAAGCAATATATGTCATAGACTGTAAAGTGACATGGAAATACTTGTTGCATAGCATAAGCATATTGGTTATCTGCAATGCCCATGAAGAAAAATGCATCTGTATTCCTTGTCTTAAATTTTTTTCTTAATTTAGTACACATGGAACATTGAAAAAATAGTTGGCACTTGTAATTATGAAATATGGTCAAAATAGTATTTAATAATTCCAAATATTTTCAGTAAGAACATATCCGTGAATGAGTAAAATATCCTAAATTTTCAGGATCTTTGTTAGAGAAATTCTACAAATTCTTAAATTCAGTTTTTGGATAGAGAGAGCTTTCATAGCTCAGTTGACAAAGGATGACTTTGAATGGGAATGAAAACCTTAATCTTATTTTGAAAATATCAATTGTCTAATTATTATGGGCTCTGTATGTTCTTTTTCAATAACTGTGGCAAAGAGAATTTCATAGTCAACGCCTTCTGCAAATATGCTTTTGTGGTAGGGAGAACAAATACATTTTGCAAAGGAAAATAACCAGATTTAGAGAATTAGACTGATTTGTTGACTCACTGGCTGAATTAAATAATTCTCCCCTCAGACAGTTGGCAGAGTGAAAAATCAAGCCCTTCAACTTCATGGCTGCCTCTGTTTGCTTTTACTTGGTTTGTTTTCTCTTAGGTCCCAAAATGCAAAATAGAAGTGTTTTGCTACCTGATGACAGTTATAAGTGACAAACTTCTTAAGTTTTAACTCTATAAACATAGAAGAAGTCAGGATTCTGTCTGTCTATGGCTAGTATTCTAAATGAATACTTTCTTTACTGTCTTCCCCATGGTTATAAACAACTCAATTAAAAACAACAACTTCTATAGTAGACTACACTCAACTGTGGGCTTCCCTGGTAGCACAGATGGTAAAGAATCTGCCTGTAATGCAGGAGACCAGTGTTTGATCCCTGGGTCGGAAAGATCCCCTGTAGAAGGGAATGGCTACCTACTCCAGTATTCCTGGAGAATTCCATAAACAGAGGAGCCTGGTGGGCTACAGTCCATGGGGTCACAAAGAGTCAGACATGACTTAGTGACTAACACACACAGACTGTACTGAAGAAAAGAAATGATGCAAAGGTAAAGAACACCATAACTGGGCCCAACTTATTTGCAATGACATTTAGAGGTTTTATAAAATAATCATACACTTAGTTGTAATTAATAATTAATTAATTTCTCAAGAAAGTTATTTGCCTCATTTAGTAAACATTTATAGTATTTCAGTTATAAGCCAGGCATGGTGCTAAGTGATAGGGAGTAACTCAAGATATTCCCAGCTCTAATAGAGCCATTCATTTAAATGAGGAAATAGACATTAATCCACTGATTATACTGATGTGAATACATAATTACAAATGGAGAAAAAAATATTATGAAAGAAAAGGGTGTGAGCCTCTTAAGTAAGTTACAAAGAAAACTGTTACAGCCTGAGAGTTCAGAGAGGATGGGCTTTCTTTAGGAGGCAAAGTTGAAAGAAGGGACTTCCCTGGTGTGCAGTGGATAAGAATCTGCCTGCCAATACAGGGGACACAGGTTCAATCCCTACTCCAGGAGGATTCCACATGCTTCAGAGCAACCAAGCCCATAAGCTGCAATGACTGAGCCCATGTGCTACAAGTACTGAAACCTGTGCACCCTAAAGCCTGTGCTCTGAAGCAAAAGAAGTCACTGCAATGAGAAGCCCGAGTACCACAATTAAGAGTAGCCCCCACTAGCCACAACTAGAGAAAGCCTGCACAAAGCAATGAAGACCCAGCACAGCCAAAAATAAAATGAAACTAAATTTTTTTAAAGTAAAATAAAAGTTGAAGGAAGTGATAAGAACTCATTAAGTGAAGGAGGACTACAAACTCAGACTAAGGAGATGGTGTGTGCAAAGATCCTTCAGTGAGGGACTTCCCTGGAGTTATAGTAGCTAAGACTCCATGCTCCCAATGCAGGAGGCCTGGGTTTGATCCCTGGTCAGGGAACTAGACCCCACATGCCACAACTAAGGATCCCACATGCAACTAAAAGATACTGCTTGCCACAATGAAGATCAAAGATCTCAGGTGCTGCAACTAACACCCAGTGTAGCCAAAGTAAAAAAAAAAAATACCCTTTGGGAAGAGAGGGAAGGATTTGAGAAGCTTAAAGAAGCCCAGTTTGATGGCCATGAGTTACTCTGTGGGTTACCAAGAGTAATAAGCCTCTGGGAAGGACACTGATGAAAGATAATACTGGAGCACTAAGCAGGACAAAGTGATGCTGTGTCATATAGACCAAGTTAAAGATATTGGTTTTTAACATCTAACAGGAGATGTTTGTTTATGTTTTCAGTAAATACAGTGCTTCCTATTGCCAGTCTTCTAGATGCTCAGGATAGAGTAATAAATTAAAAAATACATGATCACATTTGTACTTATCCTGTTTTCAGGATAAAATATGGATTGGGGGGGTGTTCAGCATTGATGTCTGGAGACTAATTTGTAAGCTTCTGTAGCAGTTCAAATGAAATATAAACTTGAAATCACCAGATTATAAACTTGATGAAAGGAGGATCTACTTCTATTTTTGCTCACAATTGGAATTTTAGAAGAATGTATCTGACACATACTAGGTGCTCAATAAGTATTTGTTAAATGATGACTACTCAACATATGAACCTAGAACTCTTAAAATTTCTTATATAAGCTTACACAATCACACTTGTTGGGATTCCTCTGGAAACAGTATAGTACATTTTGCCTCTCCTGTGCCAAAAACGGTGAGCAAAATATCAACATAATTAATTTATGAAAGTAACAAATCCTTATCTATAAATAAATCTGGTAAAAAATATATACACCTGAATGCAGAAAACCAGGTGGCGAGCACTACATGTTTGTGGATATTTCAATAAAAATCCGAACAGTTGGGGAGAACAAGATGGTGGGAGAATAGGTGGACATGGAGTACATCTCTCTCCATGGATACATCAGGAATACACCTCCAGACACAGAAGTGCATGCAGAACAACAGCTGGGAGTGGACAGGAGGACCTGACCAGTTGAAAAGAATATATAGAACCACACAAAACTTGGTAGGATGAAGGAACTGGAGGGAAAAACTGGAGTGTTAGTAGGACTGGACTTACCGTTCACAGGTTGGGGAGCTGAAACAGGGGTCCGATCCCCAGTGGGGCAATTGTCTGAGTCAGAGGAGAAACATTTAAGGCTGAGAGTGGAACAGCTGATCTGTGGCAGCCTAAATGGAATGAGAGTCAGACAGTCCTTGCTGCAGCCATACATATGCCAGGCAGGAATGTCAGTCTCCTGGAAGAGGCAGCAGCTGGGACCTGGAGTTTAGGGATTGTGGGGCAATCCAGGTGCGAGGGCTGCTGTTGACTATGGAGGGACAGATTGAGGGGATGGAAGGGAGTAGATCATGGTGGGATATGCCTGTGGAGGAAAGCAAGATGGGCATGGAAGCAAGGCGATACTGCTGAGTCACACATAGGGGTGGAGCCATCACCATAGCTTCTCTCTCTCCACATGACAGCATTGGCAGCTGAACAATAGAGAGGCTGACCCATCAAATGCCTGACGCACTGCACTACAGAGTAGGACCCCATCCAGGGTGCTCCTTTAAGTGACTGATGCACCGATCTACAGAGTAGAACCCCAGTCAGGGGGGCCTCTCTATATGCCTGATGCACCAACCAACAGAGAAGGATCCCAGGCAAGGGATCCTTCTAAGTGCCTGAATGGGCAGAGCTATGGAGAAAGACTGGCAAAGAAGCTTTCTGATTGCCAGCTACAAGAAGCTCAAAAAAAAAAATCTCTGATAAGGCCATAACTCCTGCCACGGAGGCAGTTTGTGTCCTTGAACACTTGGCGTTGCCAGGGTCCCTGCAAGCCAAGCAACTGCACCACCTTCAGGCTCAACTCTCACTGGGGCAGAGCTGCCACAACAACAACAACAACAACAACAACAAAAGATTGTGTTTATGCTCGTAAGGTCACTTCGGTCCTGTCCGACTCTTTGTGACCCTGTAGACTGTGGCCTGCCAGGCTTCTCTGTCAGAGAGGGGGTTCTCCAGGCAAGAGTACTGGAGTGTATTGGCCAATACTGGTTGCTATACCCTTCTAGAGCACTATTTTTCCTGCTGCCTTAGCCGCCAACACCCCTGAGTACCTGGTGCTGCCAGAACCCCTGTGACCCAAGCAGATGGACCACCTCCACACCTGGCCCTAACAGAGGCAAACACAAGCCCTACAGGGCAGCTCAGGAGCTAAACCCCAATGGATGACTCACAGGTAGAGGTGGAAATAAAACCACAATTGAAACCCAGGGGTAGGGTGGCTAAAAAAGAGGATCCAAAACCTTCCCACCAGCTGTACAAGCTGCAGATTAAATCCACATGATCAACTAGGCAGACTCTGTGTTTACAGAATATATAAAAGGCCATTGAGAGCTTCGACAAAAGAAAATGCACTAGCTCTGATAGCTGTGGACATTGGAGGCAAGAACACATGGGAGTAGGACCAGACTAGAATCTGAGCACCTCCCACAGCAGGTTCAGAGATCAGTACAGTGTTGGAGGGCATCCTAGGGAGGTAAGGTGGACTGTGATTCCCAGAGCGGGAAAGGACACTGACAGCAGTGACTCAAGAAAAATATTTTTTATTCTTGTTCTTTAACTTGTTCTGTAGATTCTTTTTTCTTTTTTTCTTTTTTTTTTCTTTTTTCCCCCTCTGTTGTAGTTGTTGATATTATTGTCACTAAGAAATCCAATTAAGATTTTGAGGTTTTTTTTTTTTTTTTCTTTTTCCTCAGTCACATTTTTTACTGTTGTCATAAACCTCTGTCTCTATGTTGGGCTTTTACAGTTCTGTGGAGTTTTCCTCTTTCTTTTTCCTTTCTCTTTTTAAAATTTTAATTTTTAATTTTTTAAATCTATTATTATTTTTTCTACATTTATTCCTTTGTCTGCTTTTCCTACTGTTCTTTTCCCCTTGCAGTTAAGCTTCAACATATATAAATCTTCTTTATCTACCTCTATTTAAGTTTGTATATCTATTCTTTCTTTCTTTTCTTTCTCTCCTTTCCTCTCAACATATTAGTTTGTTTTATTTTCATTGCTTTATTCCCCAATTGGCACCTTGCTTTAATTATGTTTTCCAGTTTGTGCTTTAGCTTTGTTCTGGTAGATATAATTTTTGGTTTCTCTTGTTTGCCAGGTCAATCTATTATACTTAATTTTTGATGGGCTATTTTGATTTTGCTTATGGATGTATATACATGTGAATATTCAGTCACACTTTCTATTGTTATCAACCTCTGCCTCTACATTGGGCTTTTGCAATTCTGTGGAGTTTTCCTTTTTTCCCCTTTTTTCTTTCTTCTTCCTTTTTTTCTCTTTTCTCTTTTTTATAACTTTAATTTTTTTAAACCTAGTATATTTTTCCTATATTTATTCCTTTGTTTGCCTTTCCTATTGTTCTTTTCCCCTTGCAGTTAAACTTCAATGTATATAAATCTTCTTCATCTACCTCTATTTAAATTTGCATATCTATTCTTTCTTTCCTTTCCTTTCAACATATTTGTTAGTTTTGTTTTCACTGCTTTATTTCCCACTTGGCACCTTGCTTTAATTTTGTTTTCCAGTTTGTTCATAAGTTAGCTTTCTTCTTAACTGGTAAATATAATTTTGATTTCCTTTTTTGCCATATCAGTCTACTGTACTTTATTTTTGTTGGACTGTTTTCACTTTGCTCATGGGTGTAAATGTATGTGTGTGTATTCCATTATTTTAATCATTATTTGCCTGATCTTTTTTTTATTTAAATTTATTTATTTTAATTGGAGGCTAATTACTGTACAATATTGTATTGATTTTGCCATACATCAACATGAATCCACCACGGGTGTACACGTGTTCCCCATCCTGAACACCCCCCCTCCTCCCTCCCCGTACCATCCCTCTGGGTCATCCCAGTGCACCAGCCCCAAGCATCCTGTATCCTGCATCGAACCTGGATGGGCAATTATTATTTGCCTGATCTTATAACTGCCATTTGTCTGGGGTTCATCTTTGGTTTCTCATTTTTTGATATTTTACTGTCACTTAATGCCATAACAAACCACTTGTGGAATCTTCATTCCTGACCAGAGATCAAACCCTGAGCCTATGCAGCAGGAGCACTGACTCTAAGACCTTAGACTACCAGAGAACTAACCCTAGGGAGTATCAAATAGTGAGAGCTCACACAAAGGAAACCACTTGAATATAAGACCCGCATCACCCAACCACCAGTAGCACCTTGTGCAGGACACCTCATCTAAACAATAAACAGAACAAAAATACAAAGTCAATCATCAGAAGGCAGGAGTACCACCTCACTCAGCCTTGCCCATCAGAGGAAAAACAAACAAACAAAAACTCAGCACAAATCTCACCATATGCGAAGCTTACACAAACCACTGGACCAACTTTAGGAGGGCAGAAACCAAAAGGAAGAAAGAATTCTAACTTCTTCAAGGAAAGAATTCAACTTTCATTGAAGCCTGGGAAAAAACACAATAACTTAAAAAAAAATGAAAAGGCAGATAAATACTGCACAAATGAAGGAGCAAACTAGAAATACAGAAGTCCAAATAAATGAAGAGGAAATAGAAAAAGTACCTGGAAAAGAATTCAGAATAATGATAGTAAAGATGATCAAAAACCTTGAAAACAAAATGGAGAAAATGTATGAATTAACAAAGACCTAGAAGAATTAAAGAATAAGCATACAGAGACAAACAATACAATTACTGAAATTAAAAATACTCTAGAAGGAATCAATAGCAGAATATCTGAAGCAGAAGAACCAATCAGTGAACTAGAAGATAAAATAGTGAAAATAACTTCTGAAGTGCAGAATAAAGTAAAAAGAATGAAAAGTGCTGAGGATAGCCTCAAAGACCTCTGGGACCATATCAAACACACCAACATTTGAATTATAGGGGTCCCAGAAAGAGAAGATAAGCCTACAGCAAACATTATTCTCAATGGTGAAAAACTAAAATTATTCCCCCTAAGATCAGGAACAAGACAAGGGTGTCCACTTTCACCACTATCATTCAACACAGTTGTGGAATTCCTAGCCTCAGCTATCAGAGAATAAAAATAAATAAAAGGAATCCAGTTCAGAAAAGAAGTAAAGCTCTCACTGTTTGCAGATGACATGATACTGTACATAGAAAACCCTAAAGAGAATATAGAAAAATTACTAGAGCTAATCAGTGAATTTAGCAAAGTTTAAGGACACAAAAGCAATACACAGAAATAACTTGCATTTCTATATACTAACAATGAAAAACCAGAAAGAGCAATGAAGGAATCAATCCCGTTCACCGTTGCAACAAAAAGAATTAAATATCTAGGAATAAACTTACCTAAGGAGACAAAAGAACTGTATGCAGAAAATTATAAGACACTAATGAAAGAAACCAAAGATGGCATAAACAGATGGAGAGATATTCCATGTTTCTGGGTAGGAAGAATCAATATTGTGAAAATGACTATACTACCAAACACAATCTACAGATTTAATGCAATCCCTATCAAATTACCAATGGCATTTTTAACATAATTAGAACAAAAAATTTTACAATTCATGTGGAAACACAAAAAGATACCAAATAGCCAAAGCAGTCTTGAGAAAGAAGAATGCAGCTGGAGGAATCAAGCTTCCTGACTTCAGGTTATAGTACAAAGCTACGGTCATCAAGAGAGTATGGTACTGGCACAAAAACAGAAATATACACCAATGGAGCAAGATAAAAAGCCCAGAAATAAACCCATGCACCTACAGGTCCCTTATTTTTGACAAAGGAGGCAATAATATACAATGGGGGCAAGGACAGCCTCTTCAATAAATGGTTCTGGGAAAACTGGACAGCTATGTGTAAAAGAATGAAATTAGAACACTTTGTAATGCCATACACAAAGATAAACTCAAAATGTATTAAAGACCTAAATGTAAGACCAGAAACTATAAAATTCTTAGAGGAAAACATAGGCAGAATGCTCGATGACATAAATCAAAGCAAGAGCCTTTATGACCCACCTCCCAGAGTAATGGAAATAAAAACAAAAGTAAACAAGTCGGACCTGATTAGACTTAAAATCTTTTGCACAGCAAAGGAAACTATAACCAAGGTGAAAAGACAACCCTCAGAATGGGAGAAAATAATAGCAAATGAAACAACTGACAAAAGATTAATTTCCAAAATATACAAGCAGCTCATACAACTCAATACCAGTAAATCAAACAACCCAATCAAAAAGTGGGGAAAGGACCTAAACAGACCTGTCTCCAAAGAAGATATACAGATGGCTAACAAACACATGAAAAGATGCCCAACATTGCTCATTATTAGAGAAATGCAAATCAAAACTACAATGAGATTTCACCTCACACTGGTCAGAATGGCCCTCATCAAAAAGTCTACAAACAATAAATGCTTGAAAGGGTGTGGAGAAAAGGGAACACTCCTGCACTGTTGGTGGGAATGTAAGTTGATATAGCCAGTATGGAAGATGGTATGGAGATTCCTTAAAAAACTAGGAATAAAACCACATGATCCAGCAATCCCACTTCTAGGCATATACCCTGAGGAAACCAAAGTTGAAAGAGACACATGTATCCCATTGTTCACTGCAGCACTATTTACAATAGCTAGAACATGGAAGCAACCTAGATGTCCATCAACAGATGAATGGATAAAGAAGTTGTGGTATATATACACAATGGAATATTATTCAGCCATAAAAAATGAACTTATTTGAGTCCATTTTAATGAGGTGGATGAACCTACAACCTATCATACAGAGTGAAGTGAATCAGAAAGAGAAAGATAAATACCATATTCTAACACATATATACAGAATCTAGAAAAATGATACTGAAGAATTTATTTACAGGGCAACAATGGAGAAACAGATATAGAGAATAGACTTATGGACATGGAGAGAGGGGATGAGAGGTTGAGATGTATGGAAAGAGTAACATCAAAACTTACATTACCATATGTAAAATAGATAGCCAACGGGAATTTGCTGTATGGCTCAGGAAACTCAAACAGGGGCTCTTTATCAACCTAGAGGGGTGGGATGGGGAGGGAAATGGGAGGGAGTTTCAAAAGGGAGGGGATATATGTATAGCTATGGCTGATTCTTGTTGAGGTTTGACAGAAAACAGCAAAGTTCTATAAAGCAATTATCCTTCAATACAAAGTTAATTTAAAAAAATCCCAACAGTTTCATGGATATATGTGTGTTTTGGTAAAATGACCTTAAAATCAAACACATATAAAACAGGTAACTAATAAGAACCTCCTGTATAGCACAGGGAACTCTACTCAATACCCTGTAATGACCTATATGGGATAAGAATCCATAAAAGCGTGGATGTATGTATAACTGAATCACTTTGCTGTACACTTGAAACTAACCCAACATTGTAAGTTAACTATATGCCAATAAAAATTAATTAAAAGAAAAAAAGAATGAGTCCAGTTTTTGTCTGAATATCTTCCATGGCCATTGTATTGTGAAATCAAAGCTTACAGAATATGTAGAATGCTTTGGAAGAAAATTATGAAGACAATAGAGCATCACACTTTTAAAAAATGTTTGCATCATCAATGTTCTAGTTGGCACAGAGGACATTACTAGTGAAGAAAAAAACATGGACATCAATCAATAACTTTTCAGCCAAGAACTGAGTCAAAAGATTCAAACTTTCTCTAAATGTGAAAATGTTTTAGGAATGCATTAATCAATTTATTTCACTCATGTTTCCCTTTTTATATATGAACAATTGTGACATATGATAAAATCTATATTCACATAAGTCTGAAAGACCTCTTTCAGGTGGTAGTACTAATAGAAATTCCAGGTGATAAGAAATATTTATGCCATAGTTTAAATAGCAGTATTTTACTGTTACATAAAGTTATGGCATATCTGACGATCAATGGCATTGCAGCATGGATGAAATATAGTAGGATAATCTACACAGAGCACAAAGCAGTGGCCATGACAACAAATAGACATCAGATCTCTTTACAAGGTTACCAGAAAAGCTGAAAATAAATCCAATTTAACAAAAATGAGATGCAACTCAGAACAGACATGTTTGCCTTTAATTTGAGGCTGGTTCTTTTAAAATGAAATAAAACTTTTCAAAAAATATTGGAGTCAATAAGGTTTATCCTAAGAGGTGTTCATAGAATATTACGCTACTATTTTTTTCACTGCTGATATTTTTCGAGTCACACAAGCACCTTGGAGAGATTTTTGCCCAGTGTTATGCAAGGACAGTTGTTACTGTGGGTAACTTGTTGCCGCCCATCCCCCCCAAAAAATTGTGTTCCCATATCCTGAAGTGCTGTGTTGATTCACATCCATTAACCTTGAAAATATTTTCTATAAACTGTTTTCAGTATCCTTGCTCGTGAAGAAAGATTTTATGCTTGGAGAATATAGTTTAACACAATACATTATGTAACCTTAAGTGAAGTATTAGTAGTTCACTCGTGTCTGACTTTTTTGTGACCCCATGGACTGTAGCCAACCATGCTCCTCTGTCCAGGGGATTCTCCAGGCAAGAATCGATCCAGGGATCAAACCCAGGGTCTCCTGTATTGGAGGCAGATTCTTTACCACTGAGCTACCTGGGAAGCTCATAATGTAATCTAGTAAATCTAAATTATAATATGTTCCAAGTTAACATTCCTGTGACACACTGTTTCTCCTCTATTTGGGGTATTCTAAATATTAACCAAAATAACTGAGACACAGGATATATTAAGAGAAATTTTTAAAGACATTTTTGAGCAATTATATAGCCAGGCACTATATTAAGAACGTTCACATACTGTCTCACTTTAAACATCACAGTTCCCTAGGAAATGCATGATTATACTAGTTTTAGTTGAGGAAACTTAGACTTCTGTGAATTAATTTGCACAAAATCTCCAGGGTGGTAAAAGTCAGAGCTGGACTTCACTGCAAGACAAGTTCAATTCCAGGTCTGGGAACCTTAGCTGCCAGGGAGTTCCACCTCATATTTTAGAGCCCAGCATCTAGTTTCTTGCTGAATTTGTTGTTGCTGTTCAGTTTCTCAGGTGTGTCCAACTCTTTGCAACCTCATGGACTGCAGCATGCCAGGCTTCCCTGTCCTTCATTATCTCCCAGAGTTTGCTCAAATTCATGTCCATTGAGTTGATGATGCTGTCAAACCATCTCATCCTCTGCTGCCCCCTTCTCCTTTTGCCTTCAATCGTTTGTTTCTTGTTGAATAGCTCTCAGTAAATTATTATTGTTTTTAATATAGTTAAGCTTTCAACTTTTAGCAAAGGTGACTATCAAAAAATGATTAACCTTAGGACTCTTACTTCTGCATGACTTGCTTATCACTTAATACTCCTACATAATGTCCCCTGTGATGCATTGTTCCCTGAGACTGGAACCAGGGGAAAAAAGAATGGCTTCTTTCAAAGAACTTAAAGCCTATTATCTCAACATACACATTTATCCATTTCCCTACTCATCAGATTTTTCCCTATTATTGCTTACATTTTTCTCTACATAAACCCTTTCAAGTACACTTGGAATAGGCAAGAAGTAAACAAATAGTGGCACCCCACTCCAGTACTCCTGCCTGGAAAATCCCATGGATGGAGGAGCCTGGTGGGCTGGAGTCCATGGGGTCGCTACGAGTCAGATACGACTGAGCTACTTCACTTTCACTTTTCACATTCATGCATTGGAGAAGGAAATGGCAACCCACTCCAGTGTTCTTGCCTGGAGAATCCCAGGGACGGGGGAGCCTGGTGGGCTGCCATCTCTGGGGTCGCACAGAGTCGGACATGACTGAAGCGACTTAGCAGCAGCAGCAAACAAATAGTAAGTTCAACAGCTTTCTTTCTAGATATTGACAAGCCCAGCCAATATACTAAGGAGCCCACTGTAAATCTGAAAGTGATAAGCTTGCAAAACAGCACTTAGAGTGACTGTGGAGAAGTTAAACTTCCACTCCCCAAAATTCTCCCACTCTAGATTCTTTTTCCAACTGCCCAAAATTTCGACCTTCACAAGATCAAGGATCTAGCCCAGATGCTCAATCTAGCATCAGGTAGATCCTGGGAACTTTTTGTATGGTTCTTGACAACCCAAAACATTTGCAAGGGCTCTGCATGTTTTCTGCCTAACATTTTTAACTACTATTCAATTGATACAAGTGTTCTTACTGAGCATCTTCTAAGTGGCCCTCTCTGGACTATTGCCTGGCTTTATAGAATGAAACACACCCCTATCTGGAGAAGTTCACAGTCTGAATAGATAAATATATAAAAATAAAGTTACATTTATAAGAGATCATGCTTTGTATCTGATTGTTTTTTCTTTGATTAAAAATTTTTGATTCCTCAAGGCTGAAACTGAATGGAGTTTCAAAACCCATCATCACAATAAACCCAAACTCAACTTCACTGAAGCCTTTGTTTCATTTGTCAGGGCACTGGTTCCTCTTTCACTGAGTGTGAATACCATCAGGGCAAATGAGATTTATCTTTTACAAATCACAACTTCTGTGAAAGAATTAATGACTTTGGGAAGTGGCTCAGAGCATATGACATTATGAGTCATTTTAGGTCCAAATTGACTTGGATTTCTCATCTTCCCATTTTTCAGCCATCTCTCGAACTGCCTGACAAGCTGAAGCTCTCCTGCATCTGAGGTTCCCTCTCTAGAAGCTTCTTCTTTTAATGAGAAAAGGAGGTACATTTGGTTGCATAGAAGCTGATTCATTAGAAGCACAACACATTATGACTGCTATAGGACACAGGGCAGTGCTGACTAAGAACACAGTGGGTCTCATTCTGATTCCAGCCCCAAGATGATCTTGGTTCTCTCTGGTTGAAAGTCCTCATGGAAGCCTGAGTGCTAGTTTCTGGCACATTTCTACCAGAGGAGCCTAGTCTATCTAGATGTCATTTGTCAGTGAGCTACCTGGTAAAGCCATATAAATGATAGTACCAAGGTGATATGCCTGGAAAGGATAAATAATTTTTAAAAAAGCAGCACTTGAAATATTTGCAAAGCATCCCCCAATACCCAAACACCCTCACCTGCTTGTTTTCTCTTTCTGAAGCCTAATTTATTGGCTTTTCTGAGAAAGGAAACTGCACTTGCCCAATGTAAGCCTATAAAACAACCCCAGCCATTAGCTGCTCCTCCTTCTGCCCTTCTGGCATTTCACAGCCCTCATTGATCCTTTTTCTTCTCCCCATTCATATCTAATTTTCCAATTACACAGAGTACAACAATGTCCTTGAAAAAGGAGAAACAAACCAACCCAAGCAACCTTCCTTGAAATACTTTCTTAAAATATTCACCTCTAATACCTATTAGTTATTTCCAAGATGAGATATTCAAAATGAGTCCCTTGGGGGGTGGTTCTGAATGCTATGTGCATTTATTTTTATGAATACTCAAACCCCAATAAAAATTGTGTCATCTGGTGTCACTGTTTGGGTCTAATTTGCATGCACACCTCAGGAAGCCCTGAGGTGTTTAGGCAGGACCTGGGGCTCCATGAGTGGAGGAATTTCTTGATCCCAAAGGAAGGACTGTGTGTAAAATTTTGGAACTTATGGTTTACCACCATCACCCCCAACACACACGCACACTGCAATCCTAGAAGCAGACAGCCAAAGAATACCACCTGCTTCAAATTATGCAGCCAGATAGGGAGGCAAGATCAAACCAGTCCATCCTAAAGGAAATCAGTCCTGAATATTCATTGGAAGGACTGATGCTGAAGCTGAAACTCCAATACTTTGGCCATCTTATGTGAAGAACTGACTCCTTGGAAAAGACCCTGATGCTGGGAAAGATTGAAGTCAAGAGGAGAAAGGGATGACAGAGGATAAGATGGTTAGATGGCACCACTGACTGGATGAACATGAGTTTGAACAAGCTCCAGGAGTTGGTGAAAGACAAGGAATCCTGGCATGCTGTAGTCCATGGGGTTGCAAAGAGTCTGACATGACTGAGTGACTGAACTGAACTGAGGGAGCAAAGAGAACTGAACTTGAGCCTTCCCTAGTGCAATCTCCAAGGACATGAATAAATCCCAAAGAATAACTGGGTGAGATAGTAAGTAAGTAGAGGTGAAAGTGTTAGTTGCTCAGTCATGTCTGACTCTTTGTGATCCTATGGACTGTAGTCCACCAGGTTCCTCTGTCTGTGGAATTCTCCAGGCAAGAATACTGGAGTGGGTTGTCATGCCCTTCTCCAGGGGATCTTCCCAACCCAGGGATCGAACCCAGGTCTTCTGCATTACACATGGATTCTTTACCATTTGAGCCACAAGTGAAGCCTGAGTGAGATAAGGGAAAGGGAAAAAAGCTACTTGGAAGATAATGCATCTTACCAGCAGAGATGACCTAAAGGAGGGGTAAGCAGTTGGCTCTGGTCAGTAGGTGGATAGCTGGCAAGCAAAGGGCTTGAGTGCTCAGGAACCAAATTATGAATGAGGAAGTAAAAGAAGCCCTAGCAGTGTTTGTGACCCCATAGATAGATCTGAGAGCTCAAGGTTGCTGGTTTCCCTGCTTTGAAATCCTAGCTTATCCATCATTCCATAAACACACTTGCATATTTCATATGTGTGTCTCTTGGCTGGAATATCCTTCAGACTACAGTCTGAATCCTACCAGCCTTCCTCAGCCTACCTTTCCTAAGACCATTCCAATCCACTGGGATCACTCAGTCTTCTGAGCTTCTTTTATTGTATTTTGCTTTTGCTATTGTCTTTTGGCTTCCCAGGTGGATCAGGTAAAGAATCAGCCTACCAATGCAGGAGCCCCAGGAGACATGGGTTTGATCCCTGGGTTGGGAAGATCCCCTGGAGGAGGAAATGGCAAACCACTATAATTTCAGGTATTCTTGCCTAGAAAATTCCATGGACAAAGGAGCCTGACAGACTACAGTCCATGAGGTCACAAAGAATCAGACTTGACTGAGCATGCACGCACTGTCTTTTATTGTATTGTCATTTTCTTTTTTCATATAAATGTCCCATCTTTCAAAACAACTTAGAAGTCCCTTGAAGGCAGCAAAATCAGGCTGGGGTGCCCTGTATTTTTTTCTTATTTATCTCCCCATAGCACTCAGCACAGTGCATTGCATATAGTAGATACTCAATAAATGCAAGCTGAAGAGATGTGTAAATAAGTGAGAAAAGTACTGTAAGTACACTGCATTCTGATATCTATACTCCTGGGTATATAAGAATATATAGGAATTTGTATTTCTCATAAATAGTAGGTGATATTAATACTGCTGGTCTAGGGACCACATTTTGAGATAATGATGAAACCACATTTTGAGATAATGATGAAACTTAAGAATTGGTAGCAAGTAGGTACAGGTGACTTTCTTGATTTAGAGTACTACAGAAGAACTTGGACATACAGGAAGCCAGGTGAAGTCTTTTGGTGAGAGAACATTAGTAGAAGCCAGGCAAGATGGGCAGGTCCTAACCAGTCAATATGGGTCCAGGACAGGCCTGCAGACCCAAATACACCTTAGTGCATTAGAAAACCAATGCAAGGACTTCTCTGGACCTAGTTGGAGTCAAATTCATAAAGCAGGGAGGAAATGAGGTCAGACCAGGCAGGGTTGTCAGCTAAGGCAGCACATGGTGGCTTATCCATCTAGCCATTGGGGCAAATTACCAGAAGTGCGATTTTAAAAATGCCAGGATGAAACAAGAGCAAGTAACGGTGTAAGTTAGAGCACTCAAATATTGTGGATGCCAAATAGGAACACCTGGGAAATCAGGAAATAAGAAAGAGATGAAGAAACAGGTTAATATGCAACAGAGAAGATGTGAGGCTCAGATCAGAAGGTCCAAGATTTCAGCTCCAGCGTGGACACGGGTCAGTGTGCATTTTCTGCATTTTGCCTAAGTCTTAATAAAACGTGGTTGGGTTTCAAACTAGCTAAGATAGCAAAGGTCAAAGGGAAAGGAGACATCCCAGTGAGCATATTCTATGGCTACCAGGCTGAAGGAGAATTAGATTTCCTAATTCCCCAGGTTTTCTGAGCACTGACTTGGCAGGGGCAGAACTAAAGCTGAACATCAAGACTCTCAATCCCCACGAAAGACAGAAAGACAGGAAGGAAGGGCATTAAGGAGGGAATTAGTTTCTGACCACTAGGAGTTTACAACTTACGTCTAAGTCATTCAGTTGCACTGTCTTATTGGTTTATCTAGTTACACAAGTAATATATAAATATGTTCATGAGACATTTCAAACAATACAAATATATCTAGGAAAAACATTAAAATTTCCTTTTTGCTGGCTCACTCCCAATCAAGTTTGTGTATAAATATTTAGATGTACAAAGATATAAACATCTGAATGAAGAGTTCCAAAGAATAGCAAAGAGAAAAGAAAGCCTTCTTCAGTGATCAATGCAAAGAAATAGAGGAAAACAACAGAATGGGAAAGACTAGAGGTCCCTTCAAGAAAATCAGAGATACCAAAGGAACATTTCATGCAAAGATGGGCTCGATAAAGGACAGAAATGGTATGGACCTAACAGAAGCAGAAGATATTAAGAAGAGATGGCAAGAATACACAGAAGAACTGTACAAAAAAGATCTTCACGACCCAGATAATCACGATGGTGTGATCACTCACCTAGAGCCAGACATCCTGGAATGTGAAGTCAAGTGAGCCTTAGAAAGCATCACTACGAACAAAGATAGTGGAGGTGATGGAATTCCAGGTGAGCTATTCCAAATCCTGAAAGATGATGCTGTGAAAGTGCTGCACTCAATATGCCAGCAAATTTGGAAAACTCAGCAGTGGCCACAGGACTGGAAAAGGTCAGTTTTTATCCCAATCCCAAAGAAAGGCAATGCCAAAGAATACTCAAACTACCGCACAATTGCACTCATCTCACACGCTAGTAAAGTAATGCTCAAAATTCTTCAAGCCAGGCTTCAGCAATACGTGAACCGTGAACTTCCAGATGTTCAAACTGGCTTTAGAAAAGGCAGAGGAACCAGAGATCAAATTGCCAACATCCGCTGGATCATGGAAAAAGCAAGAGAGTTCCAGGAAAATATCTATTTCTGCTTTATTGACTATGCCAAAGCCTTTGACTGTGTGGATCACAATAAACTGTGGAAAATTCTGAAAGAGATGGGAATACCAGACCACCTGACCTGCCTCTTCAGAAATTTGTATGCAGGTCAGGAAGCAACAGTTAGAACTGGACCTGGAACAACAGACTGGTTCCAAATAGGAAAAGGAGTTCATAAAGGCTGTATATTGTCACCCTGTTTATTTAACTTATATGCAGAGTACATCATGAGAAACGCTGGACTGGAAGAAACACAAACTGGAATCAAGATTGCCGGGAGAAATATCAATAACCTCAGATATGCAGATGACACCACCCTTATGGCAGAAAGTGAAGAGGAACTCAAAAGCCTCTTGATGAAAGTGAAAGTGGAGAGTGAAAAAGTTGGCTTAAAGCTCAACATTCAGAAAACGAAAATCATGGCATCCGGTCCCACCATTTCATGGGAAATAGATGGGGAAACAGTGGAAACAGTGTCAGACTTTATTTTTCTGGGCTCCAAAATCACTGCAGATGGTGACTGCAGCCAAGAAATTAAAAGACGCTTACTCCTTGGAAGGAAGGTTATGACCAACCTAGATTTCATATTCAAAAGCAGAGACATTACTTTGCCAACAAAGGTCCATCTAGTCAAGGCTCTGGTTTTTACTGTGGTCATGTATGGGTGTGAGAGTTGGACTGTGAAGAAGGCTGAGCGCCGAAGAATTGATGCTTTTGAACTGTGGTGTTGGAGAAGACTCTTGAGAGTCCCTTGGACTGCAAGGAGATCCAACCAGTCCATTCTGAAGGAGATCGGCCCTGGGATTTCTTTGGAAGGAATGATGCTAAAGCTGAAACTCCAGTACTTTGGCCACCTCATGCGAAGAGTTGACTCATTGGAAAAGACTCTGATGCTGGGAGGGATTGGGGGCAGGCGGAGAAGGGGACGACAGAGGATGAGATGGCTGGATGGCATCACTGACTCGATGCACATGAGTCTGAGTGAACTCCGGGAGTTGGTGATGGACAGGGAGGCCTGGAGTGCTGCGATTCATGGGGTCGCAAAGAGTCGGACACGACTGAGCGACTGATCTGATCTGATTGATGATTGTGGGTTTTTTCCCCCCAAACAAAAAATAGGATCAGACTTTATATATTAATCTGCAACTTGGATTTTTTTTGTTTGCTGGTTTCACTTTTTTTTTTTTTTTACACAACCACACTTTTTGGGTGCTTCCATATCTGCCCATGTTGATTCTATCTTATTTTTCCTAATAGCTACATAGTATCCCATAATATGAATATACCCTTAGTAATAGTGGGCATTTAGGTCCTTTCTAGTTTTTCTCTATTCTGAAGAAATGCTATACTGATTATCTTTGAAAACCTGTTGAAACAATTCTTTAGAAAGCATTGTAAGAATAGACTTGCTGAGTCAAAAGGTATATTCATGTGCCAGATGTTTTATTTGTCCCTGAAGACTCACTCTTCATCCTTTAGAATCCTGCCTGAGGAGGATGACTCATATGGACTGCACTGACTTCTTTGCCTATGGTTTCTGGTCAATTTTGCTGCTGGGAGATGCTGACAAGAGACTGCAAGAAGAGAAGAGAGTGAGTTTGAGGTATTTGTTTCTCCCAGCACTCCTACTACCAGCACATTCTTCTACCAAAATATGGCTGCATCCTTCTACCAAGATCTCAGCTCAGGTAGGGTACCCTTCCATACAGCTCCAAGTTCTCTTAACCACTGCCTCCTCTTGCCCCTTCAGCCCTAAGGTATTAATGGTTCCTCACTCTGGTTGGTCTCAGGTATTGTACCAGCCCTTGTCAATTTCCCTAAGGTCTTACTGCATGCATGTTCTCAATACCCTGTTTAGAAGCACCATCTGTTCTGTGCCAGGACCCTAAATGATGCCATGCTTTTAAAATCTTGATACATATTCCTAAACTGTCTACCAAAATACTATAGTCATTTATCCTCCTGCCAACAGTTCATAAGAGGACCCAGTTAACTCACTTTGTGCCCACTGGAGAGGGAGTACTGTATTAATAAGATCTTAACAAATGGTTTGAGAGTCAATGATGTACACAGTGATGGTCCATTCATCATGATGAATAAAAGGTCAGAGCTGCTCAAGATTCCTTCTCCCTGTGCCATGCAAGAACAATTCTTGAGCTGACCAAGGACCTTCAGGAAAGCTTTCTATGTGACTTTACTCTCAAAATTCCTTCTTTAAATCCCACTGCATCATTCCTGACTATTGGCAGGCTCAGCCAACATGTGTTAAACAGAGCTATTACTGAGCCAAAAGGAACATCTCTCTTGGCATCAGTTGCTAGTTTTATGTGTTGGCTTAACCACAGATTCCATAGGTATCTCAAGAAAGGCTCTGAATAACCACTATAACCAACAGTGCCTACTTTAGGGAGTATTCTTCAACATATCCTGGAAATAGAGCAAACCACAATGAACCCACAAATGGTCAAGTCTCAAAACTCCTTGTAGTGCTTGGCCTTCTCTCCAACAGTTGTGTCTGATTCTTTGAGACCCCATGGGCTGTAGCCTGCTGGGCTCCTCTGTCCATGGAACTTCCCAGGCAAGAATACTGGAGTGGGGTGCCATTTCCTCCTCCAGGGGATCATCCCAACCCAGGGATCGAACCTGCATCTCTTACATCCTCCTACACTGGCAGAAGGATTCTTTACTACTAGTGCTCCCAGGGAAGCTTCTCTCCAACTATGCTTTTTAATTCTACCTCTCACCTTCAACTTCTCCAAGTGTTTTGTCTTACAAGAAGTAATCAACAAGTCTTCATAGCTAGTAACTACAAATTAGATTGTAGAAGTTAAAGCAAAATTCAGGAGAAAATGTTGTCTTAATCTTATTATGCTAGCATCACCAACTCAATGGACATGAGTTAGAGCAAACTCCAAGAGATAGTGAAGGACAGGGGAGCCTGGTATGCTGTAGTACATGGGGTCACAGAGTCGGACATGACTTAGTAACTAAACAAAAACAACAGAAACATATTATTGGGGCTACTGTTTCTCTCTACCATGATGGAGAACCAAATGGCACTGAAGAGAACTTTCTGACTCTCTGTGAGTACAGGCTTTCATCTGGCAGCTTTAAAGCCAAGGCTCTTCCCTTAGCCCCTCATTAATGCAGGATTCTTGCTCATTGTCTTTAACTGGAGTCTGAAGTTCAGACTCCATCTTTTAATCTTCCCATCTTATAGTCCCTATTCAGCTTGCAGAATTCTGATTTTTCTTCATTATATCCTCACTGTGAGAACAAGATAATCTTTTTCTGCAGTCTATTACAATTGCCCACTATCTACTCATATGTATATGTTAATATTACATGAATAATTTTTTGTATCAGGCTTACTAGAAGAAAAGAATCTCTCTTTATAAAGATTTCTTAATTGGGGTATTGCCTTATACACTTTTTCCTGGATTTAAAAGCTACGGGAGGAGGGCAGTGTCTAGCCTTCAATTTTCAACAGAAAAACACTGTCACTTAGCTGTTAAAATAGCTGCTTCAGGTCTATGCCTTCTTTGTGGTGGGAACAGTGATGGATCCAGCAGCAAGGTTTGTTTATTTCAAGTAAAATAGCAGATCTTATCACAATAATGCAATGGTCTGAGTTTCATTTATGAAGATAACACTATTGACCTACCACAAGGAGCCATGTGCCTTGAATTGTTTTTTCCCAAATTGGGCTGAAGTAGCTACAATCACCTTTTTATACTTCCATATGGTCAAAAGCCAGCAAGATGGATGACTAGGGCCACAGAGGCTATAGAAAATTCTATTTGGTTAGACCTCACAGCTGACAAGTGTCACCCTATGCTACTCATAAAAATTACTAACATTGCTGAGTTCCAACAATGTGCTAGGCACTATGCTATGCACTTTCCAAGCATTGATCCCTTTAATCCTCCCAGAGTTCTAAGAGATCAGTACTATCATTATCCACATTTTATCAAGGCACAATAGAGGGATTAGTGACTTGCCTAAGGTCACACAGCTAATAGATGTCAGAACTGGGATTTGAATTCAAATATCTTAAATCAGGTTCATCAGAAGCAGATCCTAATATGAGATTCAGGTGAAGGTTATTTATTAAGCAGATAGTACTAGGAGAAAATGGGCTTCCCCAGTGGCTCAGTGGTAAAGAATTTTCCTGCAATGTGGGAGATGTGGGTTGGATCCCTGGGTCACAAAGATCCCCTGGAGGAGGAAATGGCTAGCCACTCCAGTATTCTTGCCTGGAAAATCCCATGGACAGAAGAGCCTGGTCGGCTACAGTCCACAGGGTCACAAAGAGTCAGATGCAACTGAGCACCAGGAGAAAACAAAGAGTGGAGGAAACAGTATGTATCCATTTTGTATTGCTACATTAAAAAAGCAATTTTGCTACCTCAAAACTTGGCTTAAAATAACAAGAATTTTTATCTCACACGTGTTCTGAGGGGCAGGAATTCAGGAGTGGCTTAAGATGAATAGTTTTTAGCTCAGGGTCTCTCATGAGGTTTAAGTTGCAGGGGAGCAAAATATGCCACCCCAAAATATTTATTTGGTATGTGCATTATTTCAAGTTGAAAATAATCAAGGTCCAAAAGACCCAGGAAGAAACTTTGGCCTTCCCCCAATTGCCAAAAAAAATTTTTTTTTGATAGAGAACCTGTTCCCAGAACAGAACTACCATCAGAGATATTTGTAAAATACATGGCATGGTGTGGTGGGGAAACTCTTAAGAGATCAAAGTCCACTCTGTGTACCATTGTCTCTGCATGGCCCAGAAAACATTTGTTTATCAAACATTTGCATGTGAATTTCCTTCCTCATCTTTGAAATCCCAAACCACTACTCCCAACACCCTCTTTTGTCTTTAGCTGAATTAATATTCATGGTGAGGGTTTCGGTCATTTGAGGGAGTTACTTATTTTTACTGGGTCTCTCTCTTGTATATTGTACACATTACAAAACTTTTGTGTGATGTTCTCCTGTTAATCAACCCAACCCAATATTCATTGGAAGGACTGATGCTGAAGCTCCAATACTTTGACCACCTGATGAGAACAGCCAACTCACTGGAAAAGACCCCAATGCTGGGAAAAGATTGAAGGCAGGAGGAGAAGGTAACGATAGAGGATGAAATGGTTGGATGGTATCACCAACTCAATGGACATGAGTTTGAGCAAACTTCAGGAGCTGGTGAGGGACAGGGAAGCCTGGCATAGTGCAGTCCATGGGTCTTGCAGTCCTTGGACTCTTGCAGTCCAAGAGTCAGACATGACTTAGCAACTGAATAACAACTCCTGTTAATCTGTCCCATGTCAATTTAATTTTTAGACAAGCCAGAAAAACTTCAAAGGGTAGAGAAGAATTTCTTCCTCCTCGATACAGTCAAGAAGTGAGCCAAGGCTGCAGCCATCTGAAGATTTGACTGGGGTTGAATGAACCACCTCCTGAATAACTCACCCATGGGAATGGCAAGTCTGTGCTACCTAAAGGTGAAAGGGCTCTGTTCTTTGCCACATGGACCTTAGAGTTATTTGAGTGTCTGCCTCACATGACAAATGGCTTCCCTTAAAGAGGATAACACAAAAGAGGGCAAGGTGGAAGCTACAATGACTTTAATGATCCAGCCTCAGAAGTCACACACCATCATCCTTATTATATCCTATTGGTTACATAGGTCAGGGGTTCCCAACCCCCAGGCCACTGATGGGTAACAGTCTGTGGCCTGTTAGGAATGGGGCCACACAGCAGAAGGTGAGTGGCAGGTGAGCAAATGAAGCTTCATCTTTATTTACAGCTGCTCCCCATTGCTAGCATTACTGCTTGAACTCAGGAAAAACACACTTGGGGCTCCCACTGATTCTACATTACAGTGAGCTGTATAATTATTTCATCATATATCACAGTGTAGTGATAATAATAGAAATAAAGTGCACAATAAATGTAATGTGCTTGAATCATCTCTAAACCATACCCCCTCCCCCAGTATGTGGAAAAACTGTCTTCCACAAAACCAGTCCCTGGTGCCAGAAAAGTTGGGGACTGCTGACATAGGTCAACCCTATTCATTGTGAGAGAAGACGATGGCCATTTTGGGGGCTAGTTAAATATAGGATGAGAAGGGATAAGAGCTAAGCAAAGACAAGATTTCAGGCAAAGTCCCAGCCTCCAGCCTGATCCAGCAGCCAGCTCTGGAAGTGTTAATTACACCTCAAAGTTTGTCTCACCCCTAGAAAAGGAATCTGACCTTTTATAATCCCACAACAGGAAGGTATTGAAATGATATGTGAACTCCCAAGTTTTTCTCTCTAAGCCAAGAAAACAGCTCCAGTAATCCAAAAGACAGCACTAGGAAGGCCACAGACGTTAGCTGTTTAAAACACAGAGAAGCTGGAGAGTGGGCTCAGATAATCAGTCAATGTCTCTCTAGTATGTCCTACTCTAGAATTCTCACTCATAATGCTTTCTGTCTTGTAACATTTGGCTTTTGACTTTGTCAATATCCTCTGCTTTGCAACTGTGATCAAGAAATGGACACTTTGTCAACTATACCTCAATAAAAACAAGAATAGAAGCCCCCTAATTTAGACCAGAAAAAAAGGAAAAGAAATGCACACATTTTACACACCTCTCTAGGGAGAAATATGACTTTTTAAAAGTCCCAGTTGACAGAATGCTGATCAAAAACATGCTCTCCATATTGGTTTCCTAGGTTTTTCTTTTTTTAATATGTACTATTTACAGTCTGAGTTGAGCCTCAGTGAAACAGTTCAATAGACAAATTTGCTTTTGGCAAACTTTGTTCTTCCTTTTGTCTCTCCTTTGGGCCCCTCATCCTGACTTCTCACGAATTATTTATTTTCCAGCCACTTCTAGCTCTGAGCCAACTCATTTCAACTATTATTTTCCAAGCTGAATAATATTCTAGTACATAAGCCCTTTCAAGGGCATTTATTTTCAAAGTATTAATAGGAAGACATGAATATATATAGGTATTATTCTAGAAATTAGTTAGAATCTCATATTTGTGGGTATTAGAGAAACTTAGTCCTAGCAAGCCCAAACCTGAGCTCACCAAAATTGGTAAGCAATCTCTTACACTTCAGTGTACACAGCACACCACACATACACACACACACACACACACACATACGTACGTGCGTACACAATCAGAAGGCCAATAAAGTAAATTAAGTGATGCAATGGCCAAGTAAGAGAAATAATTTAAAGAACTTTAGCATTCTCATCCTCAAACTGCAGAATCAAAAGTTTGTTGTTGTTTAGTCACTAAGTCATGTCCAACTCTTTTTCAACCCCATGGACTGTAACCCGCCAGGCTCCTATGTCCATGGAATCTTCCAGGCAAGAATACCAGAGTGGTATGACCATTATATCTACTACTGCGGGCAGGAATCCCTCAGAAGAAATGGAGTGGCCGTCATGGTCAACAAAAGAGTCCGAAATGCAGTACTTGGATGCAATCTCAAAAACGACAGAATGATCTCTGTTCGTTTCCAAGGCAAACCATTCAATATCACAGTAGTCCAAGTCTATGCCCCAACTAGTAATGCTGAAGAAGCTGAAGTTGAACGGTTCTATGAAGACCTTCAAGACCTTTTAGAACTAACACCCAAAAAAGATGTCCTTTTCATTATAGGGGACTGGAATGCAAAAGTAGGAAGTCAAGAAACACCTGGAGTAACAGGCAAATTTGGCCTTGGAATACGGAATGAAGCAGGGCAAAGACTAATAGAGTTTTGCCAAGAAAATGCACTGGTCATAACAAACACCCTCTTCCAACAACACAAGAGAAGACTCTATACATGGACATCACCAGATGGTCAACACTGAAATCAGATTGATTCTATTCTTTGCAGCCAAACATGGAGAAGCTCTATACAGTCAGCAAAAACAAGACGAGGAGCTGACTGTGGCTCAGACCATGAACTGCTTATTGCCAAATTCAGACTGAAATTGAAGAAAGTAGGGAAAACCACTAGACCATTCAGGTATGACCTAAATCAAATCCCTTATGATTATACAGTGGAAGTGAGAAATAGATTTAAGGGCCTAGATCTGATAGATAGAGTGCCTGATGAACTATGGACTGAGGTTCGTGATATGGTACAGGAGACAGGGATCAGGACCATCCCCATGGAAAAGAAATGCAAAAAAGCAAAATGGCTGTCTGGGGAGGCCTTACAAATAGCTGTGAAAAAAAGAAGTGAAAAGCAAAGGAGAAAAGGAAAGATATAAGCATCTGAATGCAGAGTTCCAAAGAATAGCAAGAAGAGATAAGAAAGCCTTCTTCAGCGATCAATGCAAAGAAATAGAGGAAAACAAAAGAATGGGAAAGACTAGGGATCTCTTCAAGAAAATCAGAGATACCAAAGGAACATTTCATGCAAAGATGAGCTCGATAAAGGATAGAAATGGTATGGACCTAACAGAAGCAGAAGATATTAAGAAGAGATGGCAAGAATACACAGAAGAACTGTACAAAAAAGATCTTCACAACCCAGATAATCACGATGGTGTGATCACTCACCTAGAGCCAGACATCCTGGAATATGAAGTCAAGTGGGCCTTAGAAAGCATCACTATGAACAAAGCTAGTGGAGGTGATAGAATTCCAGTTGAGCTATTCCAAATCCTGAAAGATGATGCTGTGAAAGTGCTTCACTCAATATGCCAGCAAATTTGGAAAACTCAGCAGTGGCCACAGGACTGGAAAAGGTCAGTTTTCATCCCAATCCCAAAGAAAGGCAATGCCAAAGAATGCTCAAACTACCACACAGTTGCACTCATCTCACACACTAGTAAAGTAATGCTCAAAATTCTCCAAGCCAGGCTTCAGCAATATGTGAACCGTGAACTTCCTGACGTTCAAGCTGGTTTTACAAAAAGACAGAGGAACCAGAGATCAAATTGCCAACATCCGCTGGATCATGGAAAAAGCAAGAGAGTTCCAGAAAAACATCTATTTCTGCTTTATTAACTATGCCAAAGCCTTTGATTATATGGATCACAATAAACTGTGGAAAATTCTGAAAGAGATGGGAATACCAGACCACCTGATCTGACTCTTGAGAAATTTGTATGCAGGTCAGGAAGCAACAGTTAGAACTGGACCTGGAACAACAGACTGGTTCCAAGTAGGAAAAGGAGTTCATAAAGGCTGTATATTGTCACCCTGCTTATTGAACTTCTATACAGAGTACATCATGAGAAACGCTGGACTGGAAGAAACACAAGCTGGAATCAAGATTGCCGGGATAAATATCAATAACCTCAGATATGCAGATGACACCACCCTTATGGCAGAAAGTGAAGAGGAACTCAAAGGCCTCTTGATGAAAGTGAAAGTGGAGAGTGAAAAAGTTGGCTTAAAGCTCAACATTCAGAAAACGAAGATCATGGCATCTGGTCCCAAGACTTCATGGGAAATAGATGGGGAAACAGTGGAAACAGTGTCAGATTTTATTTTTCTGGGCTCCAAAATCACTGCAGATGGTGACTGCAGCCATGAAATGAAAAGACGCTTACTCCTTGGAAGGAAGGTTATGACCAACCTAGATTTCATATTCAAAAGCAGAGACATTACTTTGCCAACAAAGGTTGCTCTAGTCAAGGCTATGGTTTTTCCTGTGGTTATGTATGGATGTGAGAGTTGGACTGTGAAGAAGGCTGAGCGCCGAAGAATTGATGCTTTTGAAGTGTGGTGTTGGAGAAGACTCTTGAGAGTCCCTTGGACTGCAAGGAGATCCAACCAGTCCATTCTGAAGGAGATCAGCCCTGGGTGTTCTTTGGAAGGAATGATGCTAAAGCTGAAACTCCAGTACTTTGGCCACCTCATGCGAAGAGTTGACTCATTGGAAAAGACTCTGATGCTGGGAGGGATTGGGGGCAGGAGGAGAAGGGGACGACAGAGGATGAGATGGCTAGATGGCATCACTCACTCGATGGACGTGAGTCTCAGTGAACTCCGGGAGTTGGTGATGGACAGGGAGGCCTGGCATGCTGCGATTCATGGGGTCGCAAAGAGTCGGACACGATTGAGTGACTGATCTGATCTTGCCATTTCCTTCTCCAGGGAATCTTCCCAGCCCAGGGATTGAACCTGCATCTCCTGTATTGGCAGGTAGATTCTTTACCATTGAGCCACCAGTGTCAAAGTTAGAGGTGTCCAAAGTAAGGCTTCTTTTTTTTTTTTTTTTTTTTTGCCACTTTTTGTGTTTTCTTCCTTAGTGTTTATGGGAAGGATATAAAAGCAATACTCTAATGACTTGGCTTGTCACAGGAAATTTAGATTCATTAAAAGCAAGTCACTCAACTACACAGTTCAAAATTGACTTTTGAGACTTTGGTGTATATTTTTCTTGTGCTTACTTCAGTAGTTGAGCTCTGGTTCTCTTTTATAACCCACAGTACCTCGTTATATTTGTTAAGCTGTTTTAATATAGTGTAGGGCATGCCTACAGCAATCTCACAATAATACTGCCAAGTTTTCTCCAGATTTACTCGGAAATCAATTGAATTCAAATTGAAATAGTAATTAATGCTAAAGTTCTCTGTTTTCAGCAAGTTGGCGTCTGTTTCCATGGAAACAGGCTTCTCTACACTGTGCAGTAAAAAACACCAAGGATTGCTTTTCAGTTTTGGTGAGCTCTGGCTGGGACCTGCTCTGACTAAAATTTTCAAACACCAACAGATAAGAGATTCCAACTAATATTTAGAATGAAGGGTTTTTTTTCTTTTTCCACAAAAAGAAAATGTATAACCAAGGACTAGTTACCTGAGGCAAAGAGTATTAACTAATGACTGCTGACTCAAATGTTTAGCTGTAGCATCTATTTATACATAACTGCCCAGTGCCTCCTCAATAATTTTGTTTTAAGTTGATTTGTGTTGTAGAAGTTACCTATTCAAATTTCCACCAGTGAGGGGGGTAGGATGCTTCCAGAATTCTTTAATCATTTAAAAAGTCTTATCAAATCTTCAGTGATCTAACAGTTCCAATAGGCTTCTTTTCCTGCATGTATCATTTAAGCAAGAAGGTCCATTTATTTCAACAAATGTTTCTTGAGTGATCTAAAATTCTAGGCCAGGAATTGCAAGCTGTATTTTATTTGGCTATTTTGTCCTGTATTTTATTTGGCTATTTTATCCTGGCTATTTTATTTAAAATCCAGAATCCTAGGCCTTACCTCCTAGAGCGTCCGATTAGTATATCTTTTGTAGGACCCACACTCTAAAATTTACAGCCTCTCTTCTCTCCGCATGTAATTTTGATCTCAGTGGTCCCCAGACTACAATTTGAAAAACATTCCCCTAGGTATTTTCACTAGGAGCTAAAGGAAAAGGAAAGCCAAATAAATATTATTAATTAATGAAATTATGCCCGACTCTTTGCGACTCCATAGACTGTAGCCTATCAGGCTCCTCCATCCATGGGATTTTTCAGGCAGGAGTGCTGGAGTGGATTGCCATTTCCTTTTCCAGGGGATCCTCCCGACCCAGGAATCGAACCCGGGTCTCCCCCATTGCAGGCAGATGCTTTATCGTCTGAGACACCAGGGAAGCCCTGAAAAGGTAACAGTCTACCACACATGGAAAACATACCAAAGATACATTACAATACATATTCCTAAAATGCCTGGTACCCCAGGGACACCCAGAATACCCATATTAAAAGGAGACCCTTTGGCTCCTTCTATCTTGTTGCTCAAAACTGCATCACAACTTTGTTAGTACACAAGACTTCCAGTTAATATCAGATCAGATCAGGCTCAGCCTTATCTGACTCTTTGCGACCGCATGAATCACAGCACACCAGGCCTCCCTGTTCATCATCAACTCCCGGAGTTCACTGAGACTCACATCCACGCTCCCAGCACCCGCCCACCACCCTCCACCCTCCCACCTCCTGCCCACCTCCCGCCCACCTCCCACCCACCTACCTCCAATCCACCCTCCCATTCATCTTCCCACCCCTGTGGAGTAGGTTCAAATCGGAGAACCTGTTTTCTTATACATAAAATGGGAGCATCTAGCTTGATCTTGGTTTATAAACTTGACCTTTTAGACCTCTAGGGTATCCAGGATTTATTGGCTTTCTGTGTTGTGATTCTGGGTGAGATTTCATCCAAAGAAAGATAGAGAGACACCATATGGCTTCCCTATCTGCACCCCTCTAGAAAAAGGGTTACTGTGCCATGTTCATTATTTCATCACCAGGGTCTACTGCATCCCACAGAAGACCCTCAATAAATATTATATGGAAGGAAAGACATGAAGGGAGAGAAGCAAAGAGAGGGGTAATGAGAGTGTGGGTGGATAGGAGGAGAGATGGGAGGATGGGTGAGAGGATGGTGGGAGGATGGTGGGAGCGTGCTGGAAGGATGGTGGAAGGATGGTGGAATCCATCCAGTCACATCCTCTCATATCCTCTCATTCATCCTCCCATCTACCTTCCCACCATCCTTCCACCATCCTTCCACCATCCTTCCATCTCATCCTATGTCATCCCCTTGTCCTCTTGCCCCCAATCCCTCCCAGCATCAGAGTCTTTTCCAATGAGTCAACACTTTGCATGAGGTGGCCAAAGTACTGGAGTTTCAGCTTTAGCATCATTCCTTCCAAAGAAATCCCAGGGCCGATCTCCTTCAGAATGGACTGGTTGGATCTCCTTGCAGTCCAAGGGACTCCCAAGAGTCTTCTCCAACACCACACTTCAAAAGCATCAATTCTTTGGCGCTAAGCCTTCTTCACAGTCCAACTCTCACATCCATACATGACCACAGGAAAAACCATAGCCTTGACTAGACGAACCTTTGTTGGCAAAGTAATGTCGCTGCTTTAGAATATGCTATCTAGGTTGGTCATAACTTTCTTTCCAAGGAGTAAGCATCTTTTAATTTCACTGCTGCAGTCACCATCTGCAGTGATTTTGGAGCCCAGAAAAATAAAGTCTGACACTGTCTCCACTGTTTCCCCATCTATTTCCCATGAAGTCTTGGGACCAGATGCCATGATCTTCATTTTCTGAATGTTGAGCTTTAAGCCAACTTTGTCACTCTCCACTTTCACTTTCATCAAGAGGCTTTTGAGTTCCTCTTCACTTTCTGCCATAAGGGTGGTGTCATCTGCATATCTGAGGTTATTGATATTTATCCCGGCAATCTTGATTCCAGTTTGTGTTTCTTCCAGCCCAGCGTTTTTCATGATGTACTCTGCATATAAGTTCAATAAGCAGGGTGACAATATACAGCCTTGACGTACTCCTTTTCCTATTTGGAACCAGTCTGTTGTCCTATGTCCAGTTCTAACTGTTGCTTCCTGACCTGCATACAAATTTCTCAAGAGTCAGATCAGGTGGTCTGGTATTCCCATCTCTTTCAGAATTTTCCACAGTTTATTGTGATCCACACAGTCAAAGGCTTTGGCATAGTCAATAAAGCAGAAATAGATGTTTTTCTGGAACTCTCTTGCTTTTTCCATGATCCAGCGGATGTTGGCAATTTGATCTCTGGTTCCTCTGTCTTTTTGTAAAACCAGCTTGAACGTCAGGAAGTTCACGGTTCACATATTGCTGAAGCCTGGCTTGGAGAATTTTGAGCATTACTTTACTAGTGTGTGAGATGAGTGCAACTGTGCGGTAGTTTGAGCATTCTTTGGCATTGCCTTTCTTTGGGATTGGGATGAAAACTGACCTTTTCCAGTCCTGTGGCCACTGCTGAGTTTTCCAAATTTGCTGGCATATTGAGTGAAGCACTTTCACAGCATCATCTTTCAGGATTTGGAATAGCTCAACTGGAATTCTATCACCTCCACTAGCTTTGTTCGTAGTGATGCTTTCTAAGGCCCACTTGACTTCATATTCCAGGATGTCTGGCTCTAGGTGAGTGATCACACCATCGTGATTATCTGGGTCGTGAAGATCTTTTTTGTACAGTTCTTCTGTGTATTCTTGCCATCTCTTCTTAATATCTTCTGCTTCTGTTAGGTCCATACCATTTCTGTCCTTTATCTTTACATGAAATGTTCCTTTGGTATCTCTGATTTTCTTGAAGAGACCTCTAGTCTTTCCCATTCTTTTGTTTTCCTCTATTTCTTTGCATTGATCACTGAAGAAGGCTTTCTTATCTCTTCTTGCTATTCTTTGGAACTCAGCATTCAGATTCTTATATCTTTCCTTTTCTCCTTTGCTTTTCGCTTCTCTTCTTTACACAGCTATTTGTAAGGCCTCCCCAGACAGCCATTTTGCTTTTTTGCATTTCTTTTCCATGGGGATGGTCTTGATCCCTGTCTCCTGTACAATGTCACAAACCTCTGTCCATCGTTCATCAGGCACTCTATCTATCAGATCTAGGCCCTTAAATCTATTTCTCACTTCCACTGTATAATCATAAGGGATTTGATTTAGGTCATACCTGAATGGTCTAGTGGTTTTCCCTACTTTATTCAATTTAAGTCTGAATTTGGCAATAAGGAGTTCATGGTCTGAGCCACAGTCAGCTCCTCGTCTTGTTTTTGCTGACTGTATAGAGCTTCTCCATGTTTGGCTGCAAAGAATATAATCAATCTGATTTCGGTGTTGACCATCTGGTGATGTCCATGTATAGAGTCTTCTCTTGTGTTGTTGGAAGAGGGTGTTTGTTATGACCAGTGCATTTTCTTGGCAAAACTCTATTAGTCTTTGCCCTGCTTCAGTCCATATTCCAAGGCCAAATTTGCCTGTTACTCCAGGTGTTTCTTGACTTCCTACTTTTGCATTCCAGTCCCCTATAATGAAAAGGACATCTTTTTTGGGTGTTAGTTCTAAAAGGTCTTGTAGGTCTTCATAGAACCGTTCAACTTCAGCTTCTTCAGTGTTACTGGTTGGGGCATAGACTTGGACTACTGTGATATTGAATGGTTTGCCTTGGAAACGAACAGAAATCATTCTGTCATTTTTGAGATTGCATCCAAGTACTGCATTTCGGACTCTTTTGTTGACCATGACGGCCACTCCATTTCTTCTGAGGGATTCCTGCCCGCAGTAGTAGATATAATGGTCATCTGAGTTAAATTCACCCATTCTAGTCCATTTTAGTTCGCTGATTCCTAGAATGTCAACATTCACTCTTGCCATCTCTTGTTTGACCACTTCCAATTTGCCTTGATTCATGGACCTGACATTCCAGGTTCCTATGCAATATTGCTCTTTACAGCATCGAACCTTGCTTCTATCACCAGTCACATCCACAGCTGGGTACTCTTTTTGCTTTGGCTCCATCCCTTCATTCTTTCTGGAGTTATTTCTCCACTGATCTCCAGTAGCATATTGGGCATCTACTGACCTGGGGAGTTTCTCTTTCAGTATCCTATCATTTTGCCTTTTCATACTGTTCATGGGGTTCTCAAGGCAAGAATACTGAAGTGGTTTGCCATTCCCTTCTCCAGTGGACCACATTCTGTCAGATCTCTCCACCATGACCCGCCCGTCTTGGGTTGCCCCATGGGCATGGCTTAGTTTCATTGAGTTAGACAAGGCTGTGGTCCTAGTGTGATTAGATTGACTAGTTTTCTGTGAGTATGGTTTCAGTGTGTTTGCCCTCTGATGCCCTCTTGCAACACCTACCATCTTACTTGGGTTTCTCTTACCTTGGGCGTGGGGTATCTCTTCATGGCTGCTCCAGCAAAGCGCAGCGATTGCTCCTTACCTTGGACGAGGGGTAACTCCTCACCGCCACCCTTCCTGACCTTCAGTGTGGGATAGCTCCTCTAGGCCCTCCTGCGCCCGTGCAGCCACGGCTCCAGTTAATAGTAAACAAGGGGAAATATTAGGACATATATTCCTAGGACTTAGGAGCCATCATTAGCCTAAGCAAAGTAAGAAAAGAAAGGAGATCTCAAAAGTAAAGAATAAAAGGACAAAATAGAACAATCTCAAGGTAAGAGAGAAAGACAAAGGATCAAGGCCTATCAAGAGTGAATGTGCTGCAGGTTAAGACATTTGGATGTCTCAATCCCTACAGACTGCTCAGTGGAGAGAGAATGAGCTAATCTACTTTTCTCTGCCTCTATATCTTGAGCTTTCTCAACTGTTGGTATATCAAATCAAGATCCCCAAAAGTGGACCATAAGATGAAGATTCATATGCAAACAATTTTTAGTGGAATATAATTGTTTTACAATGTTGTGTTTGTTTGTGCTGTACAATGAGGTGAATCAGCTATATGTGTATATATATATATACCTCCTCCCTCTTGAACCTCCCTCCTACCCTGCTATTCCACCCCTCTAGGCCATCACACACAAACATACACACAAAATACACAAACACACATATAATAAAGGATGGAATCAACTCAAATGTCCTTCAATAGGGGCTGTACAAATAAACTATGTTATAGCTACAACATGGAGATGAAACTATGGAAAATAATGAGGAAGAGCTCTATAGCTGAAAGGAAATAACTTCCAGGATATACTGTTAAGAGAAAAATGCAAGGCACATAATGTATATATAGCAGGCTGCCATATGGATAAGAAAGAAAGGGAAATAAAAATACATATAGAAAAATGAGCACTGAAAAGGTAAACCAGGAAACTAAAAAAAGGCAGATTTCTCTGAGTACCTCTTTGCATATGTTTTGATGCATGAACTGTGTAAATGTTCTGCTATATTCAAAAATAGAATTTTAAAAACCTTAAAATTGCAAACAAGTAGGAGAAAAATGATCCTGTGTGTCAAAATGGCTAAAAAAGAAAGAAAGTGAAAATTATTTCAAGTGATTATAGAACATAGTACTCTGATTGTACATCTTTATTGGCATAATAGTAAGAACAGAAAGAACTGTACAGAAATTATGATAATCTTTCTTCAGTTAATAGTAGTATTTTAATAGTGATTTTGAAATCTTAATCCTATTAGAAACCATATTTTCTGTGTAAGAGAAAAGAAAAAAATAAAAGTCAAGTCAAATAAATTAAGTAAAAATTCTTATTGCTAAATTTGGATTGAAAATCTCAGGTGGACTTGAGAAATGAGGCCACTAAAAGGGCCAAAAAAGAATCACACATCCAGTTGCAATGGGTACTTTTAGCTTTCACATCTCGTTTTCCCTCTAAAATGGATCAGAGCTCATTGGAGAAATGGTTAATTCCAGGTCTGGATCAGGAAAAATTTTAAGTGACTGTCATTCGTCACTTGGCAAAAGTAAGGAAGTGCTCAAAGCTGATGGAAGCATGCCAAAAGTAAGCAGGTTTTTAAAAATTCCTATTGGTCTGGAGTATTACTCAGCTGTACAAAGAATGAAATAATGCCATTTGCAGCAACATGGATGGACCTAGAGATTATCATATTAAGGGACCTAGCTCAGAGAAAGACAAATATTATATGACATCACTTTTAAGTAGAATCTAAAAACAAATCTACTTACAGAACAGAAATAGAGGTCTTCCCTAATGGTCCAGTGGTTAGGAATCCATCTGTCAATGCAAGAGACATTGGTTCAGTCCTAGTCCAGGAAGATCCCACATGCTGCAGGGCAACTAAGCCTGTGCACCACAACTACTGAGCGCATGCTCTAGGGCCTATGCTCTGCAACAAGAGAAGCCACTGCAATGAGAAGTCTGAGCACCGTAACTAAAGAGTAGCCTCCATCACTGTAACTAGAGAAACCTCACATGCAGCAGTAAAGACCCAGTAACAAAAAAGTAACAAAAAAGAGAAAAAGAAACAAAAAAAAACAGAAATAGACTCACACACATAGAAAACAATTTTTTTAATTTAAATTTATTTATTTTAATTGGAGGCTAATTACTTTACAATATTGTATTGGTTCTGCCACACATCAACATGAATCTACCACAGGCGTACACGTGTTCCCCATCTGGAATCCCCCTCCCACGTTCCTCCCCGTACTATCCCTCTGGGTCATCCCAGTGCACCAGCCCCAAGGATCCTGTATGGAATCTGGACTGGCGATTCATTTCTTATATGATATTATACATGTTTCCATTACATTCCCCCAAATCATCCCACCCTCTCGCTCTCCCACAGAGTCCAAAAGACTGTTCTATACATCTGTGTCTCTTTTGCTGTCTCGCATACAGGGTTATCGTTACCATCTTTCTAAATTCCATATATATGTGTTAGTATACTGTATTGGTGTTTTTCTTTCTGGCATACTTCACTCTGTATAATAGGTTCCAGTTTCATCCACCTCATTAGAACTGATTCAAATGTATTCTTTTTAATGGCTGAGTAATACTCCATTGTGTATATGTACCACTGCTTTCTTATCCATTCATCTGCTGATGGACATCTAGGTTGCTTCCATGTCCTGGCTATTGTACACAGTGCTGCGATGTGAACACTGGGGTACACGTGTCTCTTTCAATTCTGGTTTTCTCAGTGTGTATGCCCAGCAGTGGATTGCTGGTTCATAAGGCAGTTCTATTTCCAGTTTTTTAAGGAATCTCCACACTGTTCTCCATAGTGGCTGTACTAGTTTGCATTCCCACCAACAGTGTAAGAGGGTTCCCTTTTCTCCACACCCTCTCCTGCATTTATTGCTTGTAGACTTCTGGATCACAGACATTCTGACTGGCGTGAAATGATACCTCATTGTGGTCTTGATTTGCATTTCTCTGATAATGAGTGATGTTGAGCATCTTTTCATGTGTTTGTTAGCCATCTGTATGTCTTCTTTGGAGAAATGTCTATTTAGTTCTTTGGCCCATTTTTTGATTGGGTCATTTATTTTTCTGGAATTGAGCTGCAGGAGTTGCTTGTATATTTTTGAGATTAGTTCTTTGTCAGTTGCTTCATTTGCTATTATTTTCTCCCATTCTGAAGGCTGTCTTTTCCCCTTGCTTATAGTTTCCTTTGTTGTGCAGAAGCTTTTAATTTTAATTAGGTCCCATTTGTTTATTTTGCTTTTATTTCCAATATTCTGGGAGGTGAGTCATAGAGGATCCTGCTGTGATTTATGTCAGAGAATGTTTTGCCTATGTTTTCCTCTAAGAGTTTTATAGTTTCTGGTCTTACGTTGAGATCTTTAATCCATTTTGAGTTTATTTTTGTGTATGGTGTTAGAAAGTGTTCTAGTTTCATTCTTTTACAAGTGGTTGACCAGTTTTCCCCACACCATTTGTTAAAGAGATTGTCTTTTCTCCATTGTATATTCTTTACTCCTTTGTCAAAGATAAGGTGTCCATAGGTGCGTGGATTTATCTCTGGGCTTTCTATTTTGTTCCATTGATTGATATTTCTGTCTCTGTGCCAGTACCATACTGTCTTGATGACTGTGGCTTTGTAGTAGAGCCTGAAGTCAGGCAGGTTAATTCCTCCAGTTCCATTCTTCTTTCTCAAGATTGCTTTGGCTATTCGAGATTTTTTGTTTTTCCATACAAATTGTGAAATTATTTGTTCTAGTTCTCTGAAAAATACCATTGGTAGCTTGATAGGGATTGCATTGAATCTATAGATTGCTTTGGGTAGTATTAGAAAACAAATTTATGGTTACCAAAGAGGATAGGGAGAGGAGGGATAAATTAGGAGTATGGGATTAATATATACACACTACTATATAGAAAACAGATAAGTAACAAGGATTTACTGTATAACACAAATGACAAAATTCACTATTTTATAATAACCTATAATGGAAAATAATCTTACAAAAATAATATATGTATTTGACTGAATCATTTTGCTGTAAACCTGAAATAAAATAATATTATAAATCAACCATACTTCAATTTTTAAACTTTACCATTGGTCAATTTGGGGAGACTTTAAGCATCAAAAATCTTAACCTTAAATGATGATGTCCTACTGCTACCCCTTAGTTAGTGGACTTCCGACCGTCAGCACCTGTATTTCTTTGCCTGGAGGCTTTTTCTGAATATTGAAGCCCCTTTGGATGATGATGTCAGGGAATTAATGCTCCCTAGTAACAGTCTTCAAAGAATGACTGACAGAAGATAATGGATAAATACCCCCCAAATGAAATAACTCAAAGACACATGTACTACACTAGCTCTCTGAGTTCTGCAAGCAGGATTAATTAATTAATTGTAGTGGTTAATTGCAGTGGTAAACAGCTAAGTACCCCAGAGAAGGAAATGGCAACCCACTCCAGTATTCTTGCCTGGGAAATCCCATGGATAGAGGAGCCTGGCGGGCTATAGTCCATGAGGCGGCAAAAGAGTCAGACACAACTTAGCAATTAAACAACAACAACAAAATAGCTAAGTAACACTCCCTGATTATTTTACTTCTCTCCCTGTCTCATTTCCTTACCCCTCTGCCAGTGGTTTTGGAATCACCTCGCAAGTAACTACCTGTACTTGAGTCTTATCTCACAGTCTGTTTCTGGGAAAACCCATAATTAGCCTATTATTCTCAAAGTAAAAAGGGGGGAAATGAAATCATTTGCCATCACTAGAGATGATTTACTCTGAAAATTGCTAGTTAAAGGGAAAGAATGAAGTAATCACCCTAGATGAGGAACTTAAATGTATTCCCAGTTGAATGAATGTTCTTCTTCACAGCAGAATGGCAACTAATAAATTTAACTGACAGAATTAGAAAATTATCATTCTAGAATTAGAAATGATATCATTGATCCAGGCATCAATGTACATTAAAACCATTATGTAAAAGGGTGATGGGAAAGAAGAAAACTTTCAATTTTCAGGATATATATTAAAGGTAGATGTTAAATTAAAACATAAGGAAAAATTCTGAGAAATCCAGATTATGAGATATGCCTCTAGTCAATTGTCCTGATCACTTTAGAAAGCCAATATCATAAGAATAAGTTGTAGGGATGACTATTCTAGGCTAAGAGTTTGAGGAAACCAAACCAAATGTATTGAGTGAAACTTGATTAGATATTGTGTATAAAAAATTGTTATAAAAAGAACATTTGGGGGAAAATTGCCATTTTTAAATGGGCAGAGCATTACATGAATTAAAGGAACCATTTATTTTCCTAGTTGCAATAATGATGTGGCGGTTATATAGGAGATGACCTTATTCTTAGGAAATGTATGTGGAAGTATTTAGGGATAAATTGTCATGATGATGCCTGCAACTTAAGTTTAAATATTTCTCGTGTGTGTGTGTGTGTGTGTGTGTGTGTGTGTGTGTGTGTTTTGAGAAAGAGGTGGTAATGGAAGAAATGAGGGTGAAAGAATAATATGATAAAACATTAACAATTGTTTTAAATCAGTATTAAATATACTACCAGGGGCTTCCCTGGTAGCTCAGTTGGTAAAGAATCTGCCTACAATGCAGGAGACCTGAGTTCAATTTCTGGGTTGGGGAGATCTCCTGGAGAGGGGAATGCAACCTACTCCAGTATTCTTACTTGGAGAATTCCATGGACAGAGGAGCCTGACAGGCTACTGTCCAAGGGATCGCAAAGAGTCGGACATGACTGAGCACATACACACACACACACACACACACACACAAATATATGGGAGTTCTTTGTACTATTCTTTTACCTTTCTATATGTCTGAAAATGTTCATCATAAAAACTGAAAAAAAAACATGCATCTGAGGTAAATATGGCAAAATATCAATATTTTAAAAACAGATGGTGCAGACATCCTTGTTTATTATGTTACTATCTCTGTTTCTCTTTATGGTTAATTGCTTCACAACATAAGTTAATAAATAAATAACCAAAAGCAAAACAAAACACTAAAGAAATAAGTTGGAGTTTATGAGTTGAAGAAAGGGAAGACTGTATTTGAAGTTGAAGGAACAAAAGATGTAAAGCCTATGGCACATGGGACCATGGTTTCTTCATTCAATATGGCTTCCCTGGTTACTGGGGAAGGGTCTGGAGGAATGTACCATGAGGCTAGATGGGCTAGCAGGAGAACCATGCAAGGCCTTGAAGATAGGCAAAAGGGCACAGAATTTAAGATGAAGGGAATGAAGAACTACAAAAAGCCTTCAGGCTAAGGAGAAACATAAATCAGAGAAGCATAGGCAAAAATAAGGAGACGTCAGGAATCTGTGGCAACAGTCGAGGTGAGTGGTGCTGCTGTGCTAGGCTCAGTTGTGTCTGACTCTTTGCGACCCCAGGGACTGTAGCCCACCAGGCTCCTCTGTCCATGGAATTCTCCAGGCTCAAGAATACCAGAGTGGGTTGCCATGCCCTCCTTCAGGGGGTCTTCCTAACCCAGGGACCAAACCCAGGTCTCTTGCATCTCCTGCATTGGCAGGTGGATTCTTTACCACTAGTGCCAGCTGGGAAGCCCTCAAGGTGAGTGATCACTCAGGCTTAATCCCTTCCTGGACCAATGGGAACAGAGAAGGTTTTGAAGAAGGAGAAATTTATTTTCAAGAATTGCCCATTCAATGCACTATAGCTCATAATACTGTCCAATTAGAGGAACCTAAAGAAACTGGATCAACACTAATGAGTAACCTCATTAGAAAGTAAATGCTTTCTAAATTCACTAAGATAAACACACAACTTTTAACAAATGCATATTTATAGAACCTGTGTGGGAGATATTTTGTCTGATCAAAAGAAGAATTTGAGCCAAGAGATATTTTCAATTGTGGTGGTTTATTTATTGAAATTTCTCTTTTCCAAAACCAGGCACATTCTAATAAATGTTATCAAGATGGAACTCTTATAAAACTGCACTATGATTACATTCTTGCAGATTTTAGTCACTTTCTGTCACTTCATAAATACACATCTATCACTTGGCTTACATTTTAGCACTACTTTAGCCAGAAAAATATAGAGGAAAAAAGAGATGGGAAAACAGCTGCTACCAACCTGGATGAGCCCTTTGTGTGAATTAGAAGAAGGCTTTGCTTTCTCAATAATGCCTTAATAAAGGACTACATTGTAGCAGGCAAACACTAAATGGCTCCATGATCTCTACCTCCTGGAGTTCACACCTGTGTATGGTTCCCTCAACTTGAGTGTAGGTGGAGCCTATGACTTGCCTCTAACCAATAGAATATAGCAAAGGTGATGGGGTGCCACTCCCACAGTTCCATTACATGACATGACTCCATCTTGCAAGCAAATGTGCTACCTTTCTCCCTTGTTGGCTTTTGAGAAGTAAGCTGCCATGTGGCAAGAGGACCTTTGGAGAGGGACACAAAGGAACTACTGGCAGCTTCTAGAAGCTGAGCATTGCCTCCAGCCAATAACCAGCACAAAGCTAGAGCCCTTGGCATTATAGCCATGAGAAAGTGAATCCTGCCAATGACCCCCAGAGCCTGGTAGCAGATCCACTGCCACTAGAACCTCCAGATGAGAACCCGGCTCTGGCCAATACCTGGGTTGCAGTCTGAGGACCCAGCTGCACCATGCCCATAGTCCTGATCCACAGAAACTGTGAGAATAAACATGTGTTGTTGTAAGTAACAAAGTTTGTTGTCATTTGACATGCAGCAACAGAAAACTAATACATACAGTAATACACAATCTCAGCAACCATAGACAGCAAACAGCTATTGACCCTTGCAGCTACATAGGGGATTGTATCTGCCTCAAAACTCCCTCTGCCTTTCTATTCTAAGAATACATGTGATTGCATATATACCCACCAGAATAATCCAAGATAAACTTCACATCTTAAGATCCTTAATCACATCTTTTGCCTAATAAGTAATATTCACATGTTCTTGGGATTGGAAAGTACATATACCTCGGGGAGGGGGGCTTCCCTGTGGCATTAGTGGTAAAGAACCCACCTGCCAATGCAGGAGACATAACAGATGTGGGTTCAATCCCTGAGTCAGGAAGATCCCCTGGAGGATGGCACAGCAACCCACTCCAGTATTCCTGCCTGGAGAATCCCCATGGACAGAGGAGCCTGACAGGCTACAGTCCATGGGGTCGCACAGAGTTGGACACAACTGAAGTGACTTAGCATGCATGCATACCTCAGGTGGTTACTTTTACAGGCTACCACAGTGATCCCAGCAGTGGCCTATGTGAAAAAAAAAAAAAAAAACAGAAAGGGACAGGAGAGGAACACAGGAAAGCAGTGGAACACTATCTCCAGGGCTAAAGCAATAACATGCAGTGAGGTTGTAACTTAGATGGCTTTGTAAGTGGCTGGCTAGAGCACATGCATCTCACTACAATTTGAACCAGGCCTGTTCAAATGCACCCCATGTGAGCCCGAAGATAGTTTCAGGTCTGAGAGCAGCAGGTGCTTGTGCCCAGATACACCGCAGCCCTCCATCACTGCACACTTCTACCCTGCCCAACACACAAGCCCCACAGTCTACACAGGTCCCAGCCCCAGATGAGCTGACTGTGACAAGAGCAGAGTAAGGGAACTGCTTACTGAAGGAATCCAGACACGCAAAGTACAGTCAGCGGACGTGTGACTGTGTACTCCGGGACTCAGCCAAGAGCCCTGAAATGTCTACACTCCCTGCAGTGCTCCCATGTAAGTTAATTCTGTGTTGTTGGTGCTCAGTTGCCAAGTTGTGTTTGACTCTTAGTGACCCCATGGACTGCAGCATGCCAGGCTTCCCTGTTCCTCACCATCTCCCGGAGTTGGCCCAAGTTCATGTCCATGTAATCAGTGATACCATCCAACTATCTCATCCTCTGTTGCCCCCTTCTCCTCCTGCCCTCAATCTGTCCAGCATCAGGGTCTTCTCCAATGAGTAGGCTATTCGCATCAGGTGGCCAAAGTATTGGAACTTCAGCATCAGCATCCATTAATTCTGTCAATGTCCACAATGCCTAGATTGTAACATTGTAGATATGGGAACATTGTACCTTGCACAATCTAAGCAACTTTACACAGAGACTAGGGGAAGGTGTCATTTAGGAGCAGTGCTCATTCTAGGATCCTGAAACCACATTGCAAAACCAAATCTCCAGAAGATTCGGTTCAGTTGGCTGCCTCAAAGGAGATAAACATCTAAAAATAATAACCTCAATATGTGAATACCTCTCCTATTTTAAAGCATTCCATAATTGCTAGTAATGGGCAGCATATGGCTCTGCTAACATCTTAGTGGTGTGTTGCTCCTACTCACATTTTATGTGTTTGTGAGAAGATGAATTCAAATATTGGCACTTCAGTCTATGGAAGACCCTTAGATATGGCTATCTCACAGGCAATGTGAGTCAGTCACCGACCTTGGCTAAGCTTCAAAAGTTCTCTGTGGTTTTGGCATTGCATACATACAGCTCAATAACAGCCAAGTCAGTGGGAAAAATTTGTCACGGTTACTTGTGACCACTTGAAAGAAAAAGTAAAAGTGTTAGTAGCTCAGTCGTGTCTGACTCTTTGAGACCCCATGGACTGCAGTCTGCCAGGCTCCTCTGTCCATGGAATTATCCAGGCAAGAATACTAGAGTGGGTTGCCATTCCCTTCACCAGGGGATCTTCCCAACCCACTTAAGTCAGACTCAAAAGAAGATGACAAACATCTATGGAAACATCCTAAATTCATTTAGGGACCTATAAACCCATTCCCAAGTATAGTCATGCTGACTTCAACAAATCACAATTTATTTTAGGTTTTTCATGTATACACTGACTACCATGATGACCCGTTACTTCCTATTAACTTCCTAGTAGATATCTAAGAATAGCAGATAAATCTTTCTGTCTTTTGGAGGAGGATATCACTTTAGTATAATCAACGCTACACTGATGTCTGTGTAGATTACATCTATTGCTTCCTTTATATCTGCAGGGTCTGTCAATCTATCAAACAAAGACCCTTATCAATTCTAGCATGATCATTCCTGCTGCTTGAACTCGTCTAGTAATTGCCAATTTAAAAATAAATAGTTCTGTTATCATCCTAGTTGTTGAAGCTAAGCTTACTCATTCATGAGCACCAGGCTTAGGCACTTTCACAGTGTGCACAAGCCAGATACATATCACTTTCTTGAAGAGAAGATGAGTCACAAGACTGATCAGTCAGTCCCCAAGTCCCCAAACATATGTTGGTACCCTGAAATTTCATTCTAACTGAAAAAAAAAAAATAGCTCCAGAGAAAATGTCTTCCAAAATAGTATTCTTTCAGTACTCCACCTCGTCGTTCTCAACCATAGTAAAATCAAAATAAGTTCTTCCAGAAATATTGTCCTGCATAGGGCTCAAGTATGAGTTTTCACTAGGCCTCATAAAGCTTCATCTGACTAGAGAAAGGCTGATCCCAAATGTCTTCTCCCCTAAGAAGTCAATTCAAATTGCTATTAACTGTATTTTTATATTTTCCCCAAATGATCTATTTTACTTACATAGAGCTAACCTCAGGAGACTTAAAGGGTAATAGACCTATATACCAAAATGAGAACAGAAAAGTCTTAGCCACGCCCTTTTCAAAATAAAGTGGAACCAAGCAAACTTCAGAGTTCGGTTATTTTTCTTTTTCTCTATGTTAGTTCTGAGATTTTTTATTTTTTAAATCGCCTATTGCACTGTCAAACCTCTAGTACAATGATGAATAGAAGGGGTGATGACAGGCAACATTATCTGGTTTTCAGTCACAAAGTAAAAGTTTTCAACCACCATAATATTGTAAAGAAATTATCCTCCAATTAAAATAAATAATTTTTTTAAAAGTAAAGCTTTCACCATTTCATGGTTAAGAATAGTACTTGTGCTCAGCTTGCTGCTCTGTGATGATTGAGAGTGATGGGATGGTGGGAGATGGAAGGGAGATTCAAGAGAGAGGGGATATATGTATATGTGTTACTGATTCACTTTGTGGTACAGCAGAAACTAACACAATATTGTAAAGCAATTATACTCCAATAAAAAGAAAAGAATAGTACTCATTGTAGATTTTTTTCTGTAGATAACTTTATTAGTTTCAGAAAGTCTATTGCTAGTTTGCTTATCAGAGATTTTACCTCCATAAATGGACATAGACTCTTATCAGTTATTTTCAGCATCTTATAGAGATGATCATATGACTTCTGTCCTTAATCCTGTTACTGCCAGAATTACAGATTAATTTTCTAGTATGAAACCAACCTTGTCTTTCTTGAATAAACCCAACTTGACACAGAGGTATTATATATTTTATATATTGCTAAATTTGAATGATTATTAGATTGCTTGTATATTGCAACATGTTCTCAAGTGACATTGTCCTGAAGTATTATTTCTTACGATATCCTTTTCAGATTTTTATTAGCTTTGTTATATTGGTCTCATAAAGTGAGTTGGAACATGTTCCATTTTTTCCCCTATATTCGATAAGGTTTAGACAGGCATTTTATTTTCCTTAAATGTTTGGCAGAATTTACTAGTGAAGTCATTTGGAAATTTTCTTTGTAGAAAATCTCCTAAATTCCGTTTTTTAAAATGCTTTATTCAGATTTTCTATTCTTGTGCTGGCTTATAAAATTGTTGTTGTTAGTTGCTAAGTCATGTCTGACTCTTTTGTGATCCCATGGACTGCAATCCACCAGGCTCCTCTGTCCATGGAATTTTCCAGGCAAGCATACTGTAGTGGGGTGCCATTTCCTTCTCCAGGAATCTTCCTGACCCAGGGACCAAACCTGCGTTTCCTGCATCTCCTGCATTGTCAAGCATATTCTTTACCACTGAGCCACCTGGGAAGCCCAGTTGTATCTTTCTATAAATGTGTGTGGTTAATATAAATTTTAAAAATTTATTTGCATAAAGTTATTTATAATGGTTTCTAACATATTTTTATATCTGTAGGATTTACAGTGACATTTTAAGATTTTTTTATCTATTTTATTTGATTCAAAGTACCAATTGTATCCTTGCTGATTCTTTTTATTGTACCTTTTCCCCATTTGATTAATTTCTGGTTTTATTATTTTCTTCTTTCTACTTCCTCTGAGTTTAATTTGCCTTCCTTTTCCTAATTTCTTAAAATGAATGATTAACTCATTCATTTTCAGCCTTTCTCTTATGATACATGGATTGAAACCTGCAGCTTCTGATGGCCAGCAAGAACTGAGGCTCTTGAATGCCGCCAGCAACCACATGAGCTTGGAATGAAAAACTTGTTCTGGCTAACACCTTCACTGAAACTTTGCAAAGGACCTAGCTAATCCATGTACAGTCTCCTGACCCATGTAAACTATGAGTTAATAAATACCTATTATTTTAAGCCACCAAGTTTGTGGCAATATGACTAAGGAGGAACAGATAACTAAAACAATGCATTAATGTCAGCTTAATTACTGAAGGAGATGACCATTGAGTATAGAATTCTAGGATGGTGGTTGTTTTCTTTCAGTATCTTAAAGATGACATCCCAAGGTATTGGGCTTGTCTCTATGTATTAGGTTAATTTTTATTTGCCAGATACTATATTTATAAACTATTTATAGAAATAATATGAGGCATAGGATCATGTTAGCCTCCTTCAGAGTAGGTTTTCATTTCTTCATGCTTTGGTCTGGGGACACTGGTAATTCAAGAACTCTTCAATCCACTCAAGGATTGAGATAAATTGGACTTCAGTATCAGTCGAGGGTGCACACTCAAATCTAGGATACAGGCTGTCTATGGTTCCAAGGCCATAAAGTCCTGAATGCCATATCCTGTATCTCTATCCTTATAAAACTGTCAAAAGTGACATTCAATGATGCTCAAATTCATGCATTTTAGGCTCTCAGTCACCTGGCAAGGAATTATCAAATGTCCCAGGGGAAAAGTGGCCACAAACTCTGGTTTACTCCCTGGGTATCCATCATCTTCCCTATTGACCTTGGCCTAGTAATTCTTGACTCTAGTTTAGCTATCTGAACTGGCATTTTGCAGAATATTTTATAATATAATGCAATATATTAATAATTAATAGATATATATTGTTAATAACAATATTATAACTATAATTAATAACAATATCAGTGATTATATTAATAACTATATATCATTATTATCTTGTATTAGTAATAACATGGGTTTCCCTGGTGGCTCAGTTGATAAAGAATCTGCCTGCAATGTAGGAGACTTGGGTTTAATCTCTGGGTGGGGAAGATCCCCTGGAGGAGGGCATGGTAACCCACTCCAGCATTCTTGCCTGGAGAATCCCATGGACAGAGGAGCCTGGTGAGCTGCAGTCCATTGGATCACAAAGAATCAGACAGGACTGAGTGACTAAGCACAGCACAGTAATAATATATATTATATGTAATATAGGTATAAATAATGTATTTTATTAGTTATTATGTATCTATATATCTCCCAGCTTTTTTTTCGTTGTCTTCAGCAGGAGGGTTGGCCTTTTTTTTTATAAAAACTTTTTATTTTACATTGGGGTAGAACTAATTAGGGCTTCCCTAATAGCTCAGTTGGTAAAGAATCTGCCTGCAATGCAGGAGACCCCGGTTTGATCCCTGGTTTGGGAAGATTCCCTGGAGAAGGGAAAGGCTACCCACTCCAGTATTCTTCCCTTGTGGCTTAGCTGGTAAAGAATTGGCCTGCAATGCGGGAGACCTGGGTTTGATCCCTGGGTTGGGAAGATCCCCAGGAGAAGGGAAAGGCTACCCACTCCAGTATTCTGGTCTGGAGAATTCCATGGACTGTATAGTCAATGGGATAGTAAAGAGTCGGACATGACTGAGCGACTTTCACTTTCAGAACTAATTAACAATGCTGTAAAAAGGACTCACCATACACATACATGTATCTGTTGCTGTTAAGTCGCTTCAGTCGTGTCCGACTCTGTGCAACCCCAGAGACAGCAGCCCACCAGGCTTCCCCATCCCTGGGATTCTCCAGGCAAGAACACTGGAGTGGGTTGCCATTTCCTTCTCCAATGCGTGAAAGTGAAAAGTGAAAGTGAAGTCGCTCAGTCGTGTCCGACTCTAGCGACCCCATGGACTGCAGCCCACCAGGCTCCTCCGTCCATGGGATTTTCCAGGCAAAAGTGCTGGAGTGGGGTGCCATTGCCTTCTCCGATACATGTATCTATTCTCCCTCAAACTCAGAAGGGGTGGTCTTTTTTTTTTTTTTTTCTTCCAATTTTATTTTATTTTTAAACTTTACATAATTGTATTAGTTTTGCCAAATATCAAAATGAATCCTCCACAGGTATACATGCGCTCCCCATCCCGAACCCTCCTCCCTCCTCCCTCCCCATACCATCCCTCTGGGCCGTCCCAGTGCACCAGCCCCAAGCATCCAGCATCATGCATCGAACCTGGACTGGCAACTCGTTTCCTACATGATATTTTATATGTTTCATTGCCATTCTCCCAAATCTTCCCACCCTCTCCCTCTCCCACAGAGTCCATAAGACTGTTCTATACATCAGTGTCTCTTTAGCTGTCTCGTACACCAGGTTATTGTTACCATCTTTCTAAATTCCATATATATGCGTTAGTATACTGTATTTATGTTTTTCCTTCTGGCTTACTTCACTCTGTACAATAGGCTCCAGTTTCATCCACCTCATTAGAACTGATTCAAATGTATTCTTTTTAATGGCTGAGTAATACTCCATTGTGTATATGTACCACAGCTTTCCTATCCATTCATCCGCTGATGGACATCTAGGTTGCTTCCATGTCTTGGCTATTATAAACAGTGCTGCGATGAACATTGGGGTACACGTGTCTCTTTCCCTTCTGGTTTCCTCAGTGTGTATGCCCAGCAGTGGGATTGCTGGATCATAAGGCAGTTCTATTTCCAGTTTTTTAAGGAATCTCCACACTGTTCTCCATAGTGGCTGTACTAGTTTGCATTCCCACCAACAGTGTAAGAGGGTTCCCTTTTCTCCACACCCTCTCCAGCATTTATTATTTGTAGACTTTTGGATCGCAGCCATTCTGACTGGTGTGAAATGGTACCTCATAGTGGTTTTGATTTGCATTTCTCTGATAATGAGTGATGTTGAGCATCTTTTCATGTGTTTGTTAGCCATCTGTATGTCTTTTTTGGAGAAATGTCTATTTAGTTCTTTGGCCCATTTTTTGATTGGGTCGTTTATTTTTCTGGAGTTGAGCTGTAGGAGTTGCTTGTATATTTTTGAGATTAGTTGTTTGTCGGTTGCTTCATTTGCTATTATTTTCTCCCATTCTGAAGGCTGTCTTTTCACCTTGCTAATAGTTTCCTTTGATGTGCAGAAGCTTTTAAGGTTAATTAGGTCCCATTTGTTTATTTTTGCTTTTATTTCCGATATTCTGGGAGGTGGGTCATAGAGGATCCTGCTGTGATGTATGTCGGAGAGTGTTTTGCCTATGTTCTCCTCTAGGAGTTTTATAGTTTCTGGTCTTACGTTTAGATCTTTAATCCATTTTGAGTTTATTTTTGTGTATGGTGTTAGAAAGTGGTCCAGTTTCATTCTTTTACAAGTGGTTGACCAGATTTCCCAGCACCACTTGTTAAAGAGATTGTCTTTAATCCATTGTATATTCTTGCCTCCTTTGTCGAAGATAAGGTGTCCATATGTGCGTGGATTTATCTCTGGGCTTTCTATTTTGTTCCATTGATCAATATTTCTGTCTTTGTGCCAGTACCATACTGTCTTGATAACTGTGGCTTTGTAGTAGAGCCTGAAGTCAGGTAGGTTGATTCCTCCAGTTCCATTCTTCTTTCTCAAGATACCTTTGGCTATTCGAGGTTTTTTGTATTTCCATACAAATTGTGAAATTATTTGTTCTAGCTCTGTGAAGAATACTGTTGGTAGCTTGATAGGGATTGCGTTGAATCTATAAATTGCTTTGGGTAGTATACTCATTTTCACTATATTGATTCTTCCAATCCATGAACATGGTATATTTCTCCATCTATTAGTGTCCTCTTTGATTTCTTTCACCAGTGTTTTATAGTTTTCTATATATAGGTCTTTAGTTTCTTTAGGTAGATATATTCCTAAGTATTTTATTCTTTCCGTTGCAATGGTGAATGGAATTGTTTCCTTAATTTCTCTTTCTGTTTTCTCATTATTAGTGTATAGGAATGCAAGGGATTTCTGTGTGTTGATTTTATATCCTGCAACTTTACTGTAGTCATTGATTATTTCTAGTAATTTTCTGGTGGACTCTTTAGGGTTTTCTATGTAGAGGATCATGTCATCTGCAAATAGTGAGAGTTTTACTTCTTCTTTTCCAATTTGGATTCCTTTTATTTCTTTTTCTGCTCTGATTGCTGTGGCCAAAACTTCCAAAACTATGTTGAATAGTAATGGTGAAAGTGGGCACCCTTGTCTTGTTCCTGACTTTAGAGGAAATGCTTTCAACTTTTCACCATTGAGGATAATGTTTGCTGTGGGTTTGTCATATATAGCTTTTATTATGTTGAGGTATGTTCCTTCTATTCCTGCTTTCTGGAGAGTTTTTATCATAAATGGATGTTGAATTTTGTCAAAGGCTTTCTCTGCATCTATTGAGATAATCATATGGTTTTTATTTTTCAATTTGTTAATGTGGTGTATTACATTGATTGATTTGCGGATATTGAAGAATCCTTGCATCCCTGGGATAAAGCCCACTTGATCATGGTGTATGATCTTTTTAATGTGTTGTTGGATTCTGATTGCTAGAATTTTGTTAAGGATTTTTGCATCTATGTTCATCAGTGATATTGGCCTGTAGTTTTCTTTTTTTGTGGGATCTTTGTCAGGTTTTGGTATTAGGGTGATGGTGGCCTCATAGAATGAGTTTGGAAGTTTACCTTCCTCTGCAATTTTCTGGAAGAGTTTGAGCAGGATAGGTGTTAGCTCTTCTCTAAATTTTTGGTAGAATTCAGCTGTGAAGCCGTCTGGACCGGGGCTTTTGTTTGCTGGAAGATTTTTGATTACAGTTTCAATTTCCATGCTTGTGATGGGTCTGTTAAGATTTTCTATTTCTTCCTGGTCCAGTTTTGGAAAGTTGTACTTTTCTAAGAATTTGTCCATTTCTTCCACGTTGTCCATTTTATTGGCATATAATTGTTGATAGTAGTCTCTTATGATCCTTTGTATTTCTGTGTTGTCTGTTGTGATCTCTCCATTTTCGTTTCTAATTTTGTTGATTTGATTTTTCTCCCTTTGTTTCTTGATGAGTCTGGCTAATGGTTTGTCAATTTTATTTATCCTTTCAAAGAACCAGCTTTTGGTTTTGTTGATTTTTGCTATGGTCTCTTTTGTTTCTTTTGCATTTATTTCTGCTCTAATTTTTAAGATTTCTTTCCTTCTACTAACCCTGGGGTTCTTCATTTCTTCCTTTTCTAGTTGCTTTAGGTGTAGAGTTAGGTTATTTATTTGACTTTTTTCTTGTTTCTTGAGGTGTGCCTGTATTGCTATGAACTTTCCCCTTAGGACTGCTTTTACCGTGTCCCACAGGTTTTGGGTTGTTGTGTTTTCATTTTCATTCGTTTCTATGCAAATTTTGATTTCTTTTTTGATTTCTTCTGTGATTTGTTGGTTATTCAGCAGCGTGTTGTTCAGCCTCCATATGTTGGCATTTTTAATAGTTTTTCTCCTGTAATTGAGATCTAATCTTACTGCATTGTGGTCAGAAAAAATGCTTGGAATGATTTCTATTTTTTTGAATTTACCAAGGCTAGCTTTATGGCCCAGGATGTGATCTATCCTGGAGAAGGTTCCATGTGCGCTTGAGAAAAAGGTGAAATTCATTGTTTTGGGATGAAATGACCTATAGATATCAATTAGGTCTAACTGGTCTATTGTATCGTTTAAAGTTTGTGTTTCCTTGTTAATTTTCTGTTTAGTTGATCTATCCATAGGTGTAAGTGGGGTATTAAAGTCTCCCACTATTATTGTGTTATTGTTAATTTCTCCTTTCATACTTGTTAGCATTTGTCTTACGTACTGTGGTGCTCCCGTGTTGGGTGCATATATATTTATAATTGTTATATCTTCTTCTTGGATTGATCCTTTGATCATTATGTAGTGACCTTCTTTGTCTCTTTTCACAGCCTTTGTTTTAAAGTCTATTTTATCTGATATGAGTATTGCTACTCCTGCTTTCTTTTGGTCCCTATTTGCATGGAAAATCTTTTTCCAGCCCTTCACTTTTAGTCTGTATGTGTCCCCTGTTTTGAGGTGGGTCTCTTGTAGACAACATATGTAGGGGTCTTGTTTTTGTATCCATTCAGCCAGTCTTTGTCTTTTGGTTGGGGCATTCAACCCATTTACATTTAAGGTAATTACTGATAAGTATGTTCCCGTTGCCATTTACTTTATTGTTTTGGGTTCGAGTTTATACACCGTTTTTGTGTTTCCTGTCTAGAGAATATCCTTTAGTATTTGTTGGAGAGCTGGTTTGGTGGTGCAGAATTCTCTCAGCCTTTGCTTGTCTGAAAAGCTTTTGATTTCTCCTTCATACTTGAATGAGATCCTTGCTGGGTACAATAATCTGGGCTGTAGGTTATTTTCTTTCATCATTTTAAGTATGTCTTGCCATTCCCTCCTGGCTTGAAGAGTTTCTATTGAAAGATCAGCTGTTATCCTTACGGGAATTCCCTTGTGTGTTATTTGTTGTTTTTCCCTTGCTGCTTTTAATATTTGTTCTTTGTGTTTGATCTTTGTTAATTTGATTAATATGTGTCTTGGGGTGTTTCTCCTTGGGTTTATCCTGTTTGGGACTCTCTGGGTTTCTTGGACTTGGGTGATTATTTCCTTCCCCATTTTAGGGAAGTTTTCCACTATTATCTCCTCAAGTATTTTCTCATGGTCTTTCTTTTTGTCTTCTTCTTCTGGAACCCCTATGATTCGAATGTTGTAGCGTTTAATATTGTCCTGGAGGTCTCTGAGATTGTCCTCATTTCTTTTAATTCGTTTTTCTTTTATCCTCTCTGATTCATTTATTTCTACCATTCTATCTTCTAATTCACTAATCCTGTCTTCTGCCTCTGTTATTCTACTATTTGTTGCCTCCAGAGTGTTTTTAATTTCACTTATTGCATTATTCATTATATATTGACTCTTTTTTATTTCTTCTAGGTCCTTGTTAAACCTTTCTTGCATCTTCTCAATCCTTGTCTCCAGGCTATTTATCTGTGATTCCATTTTAGTTTCAAGATTTTGGATCAATTTCACTATCATTATTCGGAATTCTTTATCAGGTAGATTCCCTATCTCTTCCTCTTTTGTTTGGTTTGGTGGGCATTTATCCTGTTCCTTTATCTGCTGAGTATTCCTCTGTCTCTTCATCTTGTTTAAATTGCTGAGTTTGGGGTGTCCTTTCTGTATTCTGGCAGTTTGTGGAGTTCTCTTTATTATGGCGTTTCCTCACTGTGTGTGGGTTTGTACAGGTGGCTTGTCAAGGTTTCCTGGTTAGGGAAGCTTGTGTCGGTGTTCTGGTGGGTGGAGCTGTATTTCTTCTCTCTGGAGTGCAATGAAATGTCCAGTAATGAGTTATGAGATGTCTATAGTTTTGGGGTGACTTTCGGCAGCCTGTATCTTGAAGCTCAGGGCTGTGTTCCTTTGTTGCTGGAGAATTTGCTTGGTATGTCTTGCCCTGGAACTTATTGGCCCTTGTGTGGTGCTTGGTTTCAGTGTCGGTATGGAGGCAATTGATGAGCTCCTGTCAATGAATGTTCCTTGGAGTCAGGAGTTCCCTGGAGTCAGGGTTTGGACTTAAGTCTCCTGCTTCCGATTATCGGTCTTATTTTTACAGTAGTTTCAAAACTTCTCCTTCTATACAGCACCACTGATAAAACATCTACATTAAAGATGATAAGTTTCTCTACAGTGAGGGTCACTCAGAGAGGTTCACAGGGTTACATGGAGAAGAGAAGAGGGAGGAGGGAGTTAGAGGTGACCCAAATGAGATGAGGTGAATCAATAGTGGAGAGAGTGGGCTAGCCAGTAGTCACTTCCTTATGTGCACTCCACAACTGGACCACTCAGAGATGTTCACGGGGTTATACAGAGAAGAGAAGAAGGAGGAAGGTAACAGAGGTGGCCAGAAGGATAAAAGGGGGGAATGAAAAGGAGGGAGACAGATCCAGCCAGTAATCAGTTCCCTAAGTGTTCTCCACCGTCTGGAACACACAGAAATTCACAGAGTTGGGTAGAGTAGAGAGGGGTTAGGGAGGAGACACAGGCGACCTGGTGGAGAAAAAGGAGGGTCCAAAGGGAGAGAGAGCAGTCAAGCCAGTAATCTCACTCCCTAGTGAAAAATGGGTCCTGAAGATTGGGTCCTTAAAGGTACAAAATTGGTAACAAATACATAAAAGCAAAAATTAAAAATCTAGAGTAGAGTTTGGAATTTCAAAAATACGATGTTAAAGAAAAGAAGAAGGAAAAGAAAGAGAGAAAGAACGAACAAACAAAAACAAACAAGGTCGTGAAAATTATAAAGAAAGTACAGGTACAAAATTGATAACTAATACCAGAAAGCGAAAATTAAAAATCTAGAGTACAGTTTGGAATTTCAAAAATACGATGTTAAAGAAAAGAAGAAGGAAAAGAAAGAAAAAACGAACAAACAAAAACAAACAAGGTCGCAAAAATTATAAAGAAAGTACAGGTACAAAATTGATAACTAATACCAGAAAGCAAAAATTAAAAATCTAGAGTAGAGTTTGGAATTTCAAAAATACAATGTTAAAAAAAAAAAAAAAGAAGAAGAAAAATAAAGAGAGAAAACAAACAAACAAATACGAACAATGTCACAAAAATTATAAAGAAAATACAGGTACAAAATTGATATCAAATACCAAAAAGCATAAATTAAAAATCTAGAGTAAAGTTTGGAATTTCAGATATACAATGTTATATAAAAGAAGAAGAGAAAGAAACAGAGAAGAAGAAGAAAAAAAAAAAAAAAAAGTCACAGAAATTATATAAAAAAAAACTATAGGTACAAAATTGATAACATATACCAAAAAGCGAAAATTAAAAATCTAGAGTAGAGTTTGGAATTTCAAAAATACAGTGTTAAAGAAAAGAAGAAAAAAACAAACAAAAAAAAAACAAGGTCAAAAAATTATAAAATATATATATATGAAGTTTGCTGAAGAAGAAAAAAAATAGGGTCTTTTTTTTTTTTTTTTTTTTGCAAAGTAATAGGTTATAAAAGTGAAAATTAAAGGAACAATAGAGGACTTAAAATTTTTTTTTTTTTTATTAAAAAAAAAAAAAGAAAGAATGATCGTAAAAATAATAAAAATATATCTAGGGCTTTTTTGGGTTTTTTTTTTTTTGTGGGTGTTGTGGGTTCAGTTCATTTTTGGCTAGTTCCTTGGTCAGATTTATATTTCTCAAGATCTATAGGCCCCTTCCTATGTAGTCCGTAGTAACCACAGGGTTTTGATCTATTGCCTGTAGCTTCCAAGGCGTTTCCCTCTGTTATATCTTCTTCTGTTTGCTAGTCTCTTCAGTATCTGGTTTCCACCCTGACTCAAAGGGCACGGTGGAGGACACTTTTTTTTTTTTTTTTTTTAGGCTTACTTGTTCAGTCGCGCTGTGGGGAGGGAGGGAGGGATGCTGCAAACAAATAACACTGGCGTGGGCTCGCAGTGCCTCAGCCACCCTGGGTCTGCCCCCGCTCACGGCGCGTGTAGCCTCCCTGTCCACACTGCTCGGACTCTAGGTTGTTCCGCCGGGAACAATCCGAGGCTGGCCCTGGGCTGCATGCACCTCCCAGGTCCAAGCCGCTCAGGTTCAGGCACTCGGGTAGTCCTCAGAGGCGCAGACTCAGTTGGGCCTGCGTTTTGTGCTCTTCCCAGGTCCGAGCGCCAATTTGCTCTTCCCAGGCGAGCGCCAATGCTGCGACTTATCGCCTCCCCGCCACTCGGATATCTGGATGTAAAACCGGCGCACCTTCTCAGGCAGATGTTGACCGTCCAGACCCCCAAGAAGTTTTAGTTAGCAAAGAAGCCTGCTTACAGTTTAATAGATAATGTCTCTCTGGGGCTGCGATTGCCCTCTTCCGGCTCTGGCTGCCTGTCACCGGAGGGGCAAGGTCTGCAGCCGGCTATCTCTGTTCAGTCCTTTGTTCCGTGCGCGGGCCTGGCGGTCTTAGGTTAGGGCTGGCTTTTCGCGTGGTAGGTATCCCACAGTCTGGTTTGCTAGCCCAAATTATTTCGCTCAGATAGCGCTCAGGGTATTCAGGCCAGATTCTTACTCTCAGCGATGCAGCCCGCGCCGCGCCTCCCTGCCCAGCCCCGGCTTGCTAATGGCGGATGCAGGCGTCTGCGCTGCTTCTCTGCTGGGGGAGTTACCATAGGGCTCGCAATCTGCGAGTTTTAAATTGTTTATTTATTTTTTCTCCCTGTTATATTGCCCTCTGTGCTTCCAAAGCTCGGCGCAGATTCGGCAGTGAGAAGGTTTCCTGATGTTTGGAAACTTCTCTCTTTTTAAGATTCCCTTCCCGGGACGGAACTCCGTCCCTCCCTCTTTTGTCTCTTTTTTTTTGTTTTTAATATTTTTTCCTACCTCCTTTCGAAGAGTTGGGTTGCTTTTCTGGGTGCCTGATGTCCTCTGGCGGCATTCAGAAGTTGTTTTGTGGAATTTACTCGACGTTTAAATGCTCTTTTGATGAATTTGTGGGGGAGAAAGTGTTCTCCCCGTCCTACTCCTCCACCATCTTGGCTCCTCCAGAAGGGGTGGTCTTAATTAACTGGTCCACCCTTACCAGCCGAAGTTCTGTACCCAGGATCAGCACAGTCATCACCTGGGTTCCTCTCTGACCGCCTCCACCACGCCCCCCTGCCCCGACTTACCCCAGGTTCTCTGCTCTTCCCATTTAACAGGCATCACTACCCTGATGGTGTCCCTTCTACTCCATTCTTATTCTGCTTCCAATCTTCTAGAGCCTGTGGAAGATTCAGGAATGCTGAGAGCATCATCCACAGAGCAGTTCATGCATTTATTTACACTGAAGACTATCTCAATTCCAAACTCCAATGAAGGAAACCTTAATTTTCTCTTCACCAGCTCCACATCTAGATTTTTATCAATTATCCAATTTAGCTAGCACTCAGAGACAGAACTTAGGCAGAACTAATCTAGTTCTATTTTTATTTTTTCTGTGAAATGGCAGTCATATATCCAGCTCTCTGACAAGTGAGGAACTGGATGTAAAAATGTCTTTTAAAACTGCAATGCTCTATCCAGAAATGTGGTTGCATCTGCAATTCTAGGCCTTTTACATTGACTACTTTCGTTCCTCTGTCTCTAACAGTAGTACGTAGTCTCTAGTCTTTCCTTCTCTCAATAGAAACTTTTAAAAGCACCTTACCCCAGGCATATAATTTAACACATTTATTCCTCCACCCTTTACCTCCTTAAATCTTCTTACCTCTTAAAATTTTAATAAGTGGTACTTCTAATATTATAATCATCATCTTCTCAGTATTATTTTTGCTATGTTGAAGCACAGAAAAGTGGACCAAGCTCCAGGTACAGAATTCATCTACCTACCAGCTAAATTCAAAGAACTAGAATTTAATAAATTTGCTATTCACTATTAAGGTGGATTCATATATAGTTCATACCATAAACAAAAGAAGTTTTAAAGTCTCTCAGGTGTGATTGTTAAAATACTTTTAATGTGTTTTCTTTTCCTCATGGATATCTCTAAAGGTCAATCAGTATTGATCATATTCAATTTTAATAGCTGTGTAGTATGAAATATTACAATTTATTTGATAATTTTCCTATGGATGTGTGTTTGGATTGTTTACAGGCTTTTTTGGTCACTGTAAACAATGATACAATAAATATTATTAAGCGTAAGCCCACTTGTTCAAAGAGAATCAGTTTGCCAGGTAGTATAGAAGTGTTCCTCAGTCAAAAGTGTCAATTACCTGCTCACTTTCAGACCTTCATACACTTAACACAAGTTTGAGTAAACTATTTAGTCCTACATCACTCTGGTCACAGGCAAAGTCATGCCAACAAACTCCCACATTATATAACCCTGTTGCCCTTGCTTCTCAGAGATGCCCAACTTTAAGCCAACATCATCAATAACAACAAAAGCCCACATTGTTTTTAATCAAAAACTTTAAAATGATTGTGCAAGATGCATTCTGCAGCATAAACACTGACCTTTGTTTTAACCCTCATCTCATTTTCAGCTAGGGTAGAAATTTTAGAAGGGGTCATAACAACTGTGATCATGGCCTCTGCCTGCACGGCCCAGGTTTCATTTATCCAGGCCTGCTGCTGATTTACTAGCAATGTCAATTCCCTGGTAATGCGATGATTTCATTGGTTTCACATATCTAACACCTGTTGTCTTTTCTTAAACAGTGAGTTCATTCAGCCACGAGTCGATTATTGCTTGGCCCTGAATCTTCTGTCAGATATTTTGCATCCTTTTTCTCCCCTCTCTGGCCCTCAACTTCAATGCCTCTCCCTCATCATGGTACTGTTCTGATTGGAGGGGTTGTATTTTTTTTTTTTTAATTTTCAAAGAGTTGGTTCTATGACCCATGCCATTAGTGAATGCCAGTTAGCTTCTGTTTTCCACCACCATTAAACTGTTATGGAATAAACACAGAACTATTGAGACAACAGCACTACTATTACTGGATCTTAAACCCGATCTTTGATCTGGGTCCTCACATTGTGTGATAAGCCAATATTTTGGCATCTGCTTCGCTAAAAGAGTCCAGAATACACCACTGTGACTTAAAAATTATTTTGAGCAGAAGGCATTTGAGTTCCTGAAATTCCTTCTCTGCCTAAAAGCAGAGCCTCCCACAAGATTTCAGGCGTTATCAATTTCCTCCCCAGGAACAACCAAGGAAGACTGAGTCATTACTGAAGATGAAAAGCCTTCACACTGCACCTAAACAGATATTGTCCAAAAATATCGTTTCTCTCTCTCCTAAGGGCCCACTTGTCTCTCCACAAAGTCATTCATTGTCCCGTAATGCTCTTCATCCTCTCCCCCTTCCCCTATTAAGATGGTATATAAACCCCAAATTCTAAACACCCCTTTGAGTTACTTTTCTTTGTGAACTCCCCTATGTACATGATTGGAATCTGCCTTTTCTTTTGCTGATCTGTCTCTTGTCAATTTAATTTGCAATCCCCAAACATTGAATAAAGAGGGTAGAGGAAAAGTTTTTCCTCCATGGTGTTACTAATGAAGAGGAAGATAAAGGTGAGACATGGAAAAAGCAATGGTTTCATGGCAGAGAAAATAAAAGCTAAAAGCAGATTTGCTATATCCTCTCAATCTACTTCTATTATTATATTCCTGACATCCTTCTAAAACAGAAAATTTAAATAACTTTGAGTAGTGCAATTAGACAGGAAGAGGAACTAGAATGAATTATCGAAACTTCATAACTAAAAGACGTCACTTAAAAATACACTTTTTTTTCCAGTTACACATGTACAAGAGGCCCATACCTACCTTGCTCTTTTCCAGAGAGAAACTGTTAACTTGATTTTTAAGAAATTTGTTTTTCAACAAATATTTTTTTTTATTATTAAATGCTTCAATCATTCTCCAGAAATACTCTTGGCAGTGTTTCATTTCTTAGAAAATTCTACTGAATTCCACACTAATAGAGGGTCTATTATGAGAGCCAGAGCAGGAACTAACTAATATGAACAAGACAATTCTTCCTGGGGTAGAGCTTAACTTGATCCGTCAGCGTGGCCATAGAGGTACCCCAAAGGCCCTCTTGAAGAGACCCTGCTTGGATGAGCATCATTCACTGACAGCCCCTAGCTGCTGTGCCTTTAGGACCCACTGCAGCATTCCTGCCAAGGCCACTCATGCCCCAGGATTTCCCACTCAGTGGTGACAAGGTGGGGGCACCAGATCTGGGCCATTCTGCCTGACACAGGACTTCTCTGATGGACAGTCTTGGTTCTGGGGCTCCCCATCTGCCTGGCTGAGACTTTCTCAGAGGTAGGCTATGTCTGAGGCTCTTCCAATCCCATCCTTTGTCCTTCCTTTTCCTTTCTTAGGGGTCAGACCTGCATCACAGTCTGAAGACTCTCCCTGCCTACTCCTGCACCTTCCCCTTTTAGCATTCACACTTATTTCTCCCTATAAATCTCCTTTGTATCTAATCCCATCCTCTATGAGGGACTGAATGGACTCAGTCCACAATCACTGCAAATCCTGAAGTATTATGGTTCATTTTTGCATAGTATCAGATATAGCATGGGCTCCCCAGGTAGCACCAGTGGTAAAGAATCTGCCTGCCAATGCAGGAGACACAAGGGGCGTGGGTTAGATCCCTGGGTTGGGAAGATCCCTTGGAGAAGGAAATGGCAAACCACTCCAGTATTCTTGCCTGGAAAATTCCATGGACAGAGGAGCCTGGCAGGCTTCAGTCTATGGGGTCGCAAAGAGTTGGACACAACTGAGCACACAAGCACATAGGTATAGAATAAGCCAAACTTGTCTCTCTAGATACTATAGAAAGTCCACAGAGTAATATAAGCTATCATTCATTCATCAGTTTCCATGTACCAGTCACTACATTCAATTCTTTTTGTAAGTAATTTCAGTTAAGCCTTATAGAAAACATATAAGTAATATTATCACAGTTTTACAGTAATATGCCCAAGGACACATTGCTACTTATGTTTAAAAAACAAAAAGACACTGGGATTTAAATCCAATTCTATCAAATTTCAAAACACATGTTCTTCTCTATACTATACTGCCTTCCAGCAGTAATAATAACAATTACTCTAAATGCCAGCTTCTATTAAGTGCTGGGCACTCAGCTAAGAATTTTATGAACGTTACCTCATGCAATTATCACAACAGCCTCACAAAATTGACATTATCATTATTTCCCATTTTACATATCCAGAAACTGAAGCTTAACAAACAAATAACATATCACAGATCATTGTTTGCTGGGACAAACTGAAAGGGTTATTCCATTATAACAAATCTTATGATAGAGGTAAATCGATACAATTTTATTGAATTGTGATTTTGCTAATGGCAATGTCATTGAGATATCTTCTCCAAAATTCTGGCCTTGTTGGAATGCTTGTATACTGAGCATTCCAAAGCTCTTTCTTAGCTCTCTTGGGCCTCCTATGTTGAGCCTTCAACACTGTAGTTCAAGAGAACCTCTGACTCATTGTTTAGCCAATGTTACTCTCTAGCCCCAGGACATTTCAAAAACAACAGGTTAATTCTAAAAAAAAAAAAAAAAAAACAACTTCCCCAGCATACAAATCTAGTTTCCTAGAAAATATAGCTCTAAATTTGTTAACAAAGGGTATGATCTACGCAGAGTTGATTTTGCTTTTTGCGTAGTTTGGAAGCTGTTCTATTATGTTCTTTCCTGAGCTGCATATTAACTATAAAGAATGTACCACCATGTAACAGTTAATACATTTTTTCCCTCAGAAACACACTTGGATTTCTTTCTCTTTCCTCTGATGTGATTGCCACCCACACGCACCCACCAGTAAGATTAAATATTCTTTAACAAGAAAATAATAAAAGCTGAATAAATGCCCTCCAGCATCAAAAAATTGCAGCAGAAGCAGTAGGGAAAAATTCTGAGTTTGGCTTTTGTGATTATGTTTAAGACATTGAAGGAGGGCTGCTCTTGTTCTTCCAAGAGGCTTCTGGATGTTTTTTGTAAATCTAGCTCTCTGCCCTGCCCAGTGGCAGTGGGTGGATAAATGTGGAAGGGGTGGAAAAAAGGAACAAAAGTGTATTTCAAGACTGGGTGGGGTAGGGGCTGGGGTTAGTCAAGGGTTTGTGACTCTCTGTTCATGAGCTACCATATTCCTGGTTGCTACAGAGCACCTCACATTTTGCATGGCTCAAGACATCTCAAAACTGTCTACACTAAAGTCTTGGACCAGAGTTCATAGATACTGTAGCAGGCAATCTGATCCAGCTGACCCACAGAATTGGGAACTATGTAAATGGTTGTTAAGCTACATAATTGGAGTAGGAAATGGCGACCCACTCCAGTATTCTTGCCTGGAAAATCCCACGGACAGAGGAGCCTGGCAGGTTACGGTCCATGGGGTCACAGAGAGTTGGACATGACCAAGTGACTACACACAGCACAGCATTAACACATTTTACCTTTAATACATATTTATTAAATTGTATATTAATAGTTTTTTTTTTTTTTATTTTTTAGAGACCACAGTGAATTTGAAGCAGGGGCAGGAACCTAGCTGGATGGGAGAGCAGTAAGACAATATATGATTCATTAAATTATGATGCTCATGGCTTTTTATCCTCCACTCAAAAATCACTGTGTACATCAATCCCAAATTCATCATGCTGCAATTTAAGCTGATTTTCTCTTCTGTTGTCCTCACAGGAAACTGAGTAGGTTTCATCTCCTTTGCTACGTTTTTTAAAGACATTTTAAAATTTCTCCTTGATCTTTCCTTTGGTTGACTAAAAAGCTCAGACTCCCTACCATGTTATCGTGTTTTATACATAACCTTTAAATCACCCTCTGGCTCTCTGTGAACTTTCTCCAAGTTCTTCTCGCCTCTCATTATGGATGTCTACAACTGCCTAACAAACCACCGTGATCATAAGAGCATTAAAACAGCAACAATTATTTATCAATATATCTCGTCGGTCTGGGGAGCTAACTGTGCTCAATGAGCCAGTTTTCCCTTGGAGTTCGAGCATGTGGTTTTAGCCACTTACTGGGGCTGGAGTCGTCTTGAAAGCTTCCTTTCTTACCTTTCTGGAGAACAATGCTTCTTGTCAGCTAGGGCCCCAGCTGGGGCTGCCAGCCAGAATGTGTCCCATCTCTGTTGCCTAAGTTGGGTTCCAAGAGACTCCCAAGAGATACGGAGAGTCACACCAAAGCTGTCTCTTCCTTTATACTGCATCTGCAATCATAGAGAGTCGCATTCACCACGTTTTGTGCATCAGAAGAAAATCACTATGGCCGGCCCATGTTCAAGGAGAGGGGAATTTAAAGGTCCACCTCTTAAAGGGAGGGGCTTCTCAGGTGGTGCTAGTGGTAAAGAATTCACCTCCCAGTGCAAGAGACAAAAGAGACCCAGATTAGATCCCTGGGTCAGGAAGATCCCCTGTAGAAGGAAATGGCAACCCACTCTAGTATTCTTGCTTGGAGAATCCTGTGGACAAAGGAGCCTGGTGGGCTACAGTCCATAGGGTCGCAAAGAGTGGGACACGATGGAAGCAACTTAGCACTCTTAAAGGGAGGGATAACAAAATGTTGGCAGCCATGTGTTAAGACTGTGACATACCTCTTTAGTTGGGAAACCCATTGTCCTTTCAGTGTGTAGGAAACACGTGGAGCTGGCCATGAGGAGCTAGAATTAGAACTCAGGGCATCTGTCAGGGAGTTTTAAAGGCTGTCTGTGGCCATGGCCAGAGAAAATGTAAAAAAGAGCCCATAGATGCCAGGGACAAGGTCCAGAATGGGTAGGTCAGTGGAAATTGCTGTGGGAAAATGCTGGCCCCAAAGGGAAACCAGACCTGAGGATAAAGGCTGTTTAATGTAAGGGTAAACGGCAACCCACTCCAGTATTCTTGCCTGGAGAATCTCAAGAACAGAGGAGCCTGGCGGGCTACAGTCCATGGGGTTGCAAAGAGTCAGACATGACTGAGCAATTAACACACAACATATATGCAGAGAGAATGAACCCAGAAGAGCAGCAGTCAAAATGAAAGTGCATTTAGCGAGCCACCCCTGATAAGTACGATGTGAGTATTGTTTCCAGGGCTACCACTGTGGTATCACCCAGGCTTGACTCAGAGCTCTTCCCATGAGCAGACCCGTGCTGAGTACACAGGAGGCTTCGTGTCACAGCACCCACCTCTGATCACTAACCCTGCCTCACTGATGACTGCCATTGCCTGAGAAGAAGGGCAGAACCACCCCGAAAGGAATAAGGCTGCTCTTAGTAGTCTGAGTTTCTAAGTTGCCACACAGAAAAGCATGATGATGTTCATAAAGTATGCAGCAGACCACAGCTTTGTAAGTTCGGCTACGTCTCCAGAAAGGGTTTGCAGAATGGGCCCCTGCTTTTCCATAGAAACAAACTGGATTCTGCTGAAATCCTTTTATTTCTTCACCTAAAAAGAGAATAAGGTGAGGAAGGAGGCAGAGGCAGTGAGTTTTAACTTGAGAAGAAGCAGACTGACTGGATCCAGGGAGGCTCAAGACTAGAAGCACGATATTTGCAAGTCAACCTCCAAGAAGAGACCTGTTAGATACACACTGGTACCATATGTAAAATAGATTAACAGCAACGACCTACTGTATAGCACAGAAAATATGAAATGAGTCGCCAGTCCAGGTTCGATGCATGATACTGGATGCTTGGGGCTGGTGCACTGGGATGACCCAGAGGGATGGTATGTGGAGGAAGGAGGGAGGAGGATTCAGGATGGGGAACACATGTATACCTGTGGCGAATTCATTTCGATATATGGCAAAACCAATACAATATTGTAAAGTTAAAAAATAAAATTAAAAAAAGAATCTGAAAAAGAATGTTATATGTATATGTATAACTGAGTCACTTTGCTGTATACCTAAAACTAACACAACACTCTAAATCAACTTTACTCCAATAAAAAGAGAGAACAATAAAGCTCCAAAAATATATTCGGTGAAAACGCCCCTCAAAAGAATGAAGTACTGATACATTCTACAACACGGATGAATCTCCAAACATGCTAACTAGAGTAAACCAGTCACAAAAGAAAAAAAAGAGAGAGAGAGAGAGAGACACCTGTTTGCTTTAGAACTGGCAACCAGTGTGTGCTCATTGAATGCTTTTGCTAAATCCTACAGAACTGAGAGAAACCACCTTGACCCAGGAAAAGCAGGGGTCAGTTCTGTGGCTTCTTTTGTGTGTAGTGAGAAAGGGAAAAGCAGGAGAACTTTAAAACACAAAATGTATCCTGCCCCTCTAAATTTCATGTCCATCCAAACAACAGAAATGACTTTTCACTGTGAGTTTATATTTAGATTGTAATCTCATGCCCAAACCTACACACACATGCACTCATACACACACATACACAAGCACCCTGCCAGTTCCTTTCCCCATAACAGCAACTCCCTCTGTGAAGTATACACAGCTCCTGGGAGAACTGGTGCCATGGTTACATCTATGTGTAAATGAGTTGTCACACTGATGGAACACGGTGGGACCATGCCCTTATTGTTCATTCAGACAGTGTTTACGGACCCCAGGCCAGGCAGGGCACTAGGCAGAATGGAGTTGGCAAAGATGGATAAGGTTGAGCCCTGCCCCCCAGGAGTGACAAATGAGCAACAGGACTTGAAAAATCCTTCACACCACAGCCTAAAAACCTAGAGAAAATTTGGCTTCTTTGATCGCATCTATAAGTAATCTCATGCCCTCCTGTGAGTAAGCAGGAGAGCCAATGAGTTAAGGGCCCAGTCTGGTTCAAGTGTATGTCTATTCACCAGCCTCTCAACCTGCCATCCTCTCTGAGATGGTGAGGCAGCCAGGGTCATGGGAGTATGACACTATCCAGACAGGATCCTCTAAGCATTAAGAGGGATGCTACAACCATCACACTGGGACAATTGGAATCTACTGGGACCATCGGAGGCAAACCAGGACAAAAAGTCATTCCACCCAGCAGCAAACCACACGCAAAGTGGGGTTGTTTAATTAAAAGACTGTTGTCACAAATGAACTTACTTGTGAAACATAAAACAGACTTACAGACACAGAAAACCAACTTAAGTTTACCAAAGGAGAAGAAGGGTGAGGGAGGGTTGGATTGGGAGTTTGGGATTAGCAGACACCAACTATTTTATGTAGAATGGATAAACAACAAGGTCCTACTGTATGGCACAGGGAAATATATTCAATATCCTGTGATAAACCATAATGGAAATTAGTATTAAAAAGAATATATATATATATATAAAATATACATTATATATATATCACTTTTCTATAAAGCAGAAAGTAACACAACACTTTAAATCAACTATCCTTCAATTTAAAAAGAAAAAGATTATTGTTAACAGTGTTGATAGGGTTATGTGTGCATGCTAAGAAGCTCTAGTCATGTCCAACTCTTTAAGATCCTATGGACTGTAGCCTGCCAGTCTCCTCTGTCAATGGGATTCTCCAGGCAGAGATAGTGGAGTGGGTTGCCATGCCCTCCTCCAGGGGATCTTCCTGACACAGGGATCAAACCTGCATCTCCTGCATTGGCAGGGGGGTTCTTTACCCAATGAGCCACCTGGGAAGCCCAAGGTTGATAGGTTGATAGAGTTAAGAGAAGCCAAGGAGAGATGGGGAAGCACGCAAGGTTCAGAAGTCTAAACGGGTAAAAAGAGGGAAGGGTTCTAGAGCCAGATGAGACTTCTAGATTCAGGAGAGGGCTGTGCATCGGTCCTTGGGCAGAGGAATGCAGTCACTTATAAGCTATTGCCAGATAGGGAGGGAGCAGAAGGAAAATAACCCGTCTCTCTTTCCACCCACATGCTGGTCCCCAGGTGGTGCCTTCCATTGGTGAGAGGTGCCCAGAAGCCAGAGGGCAAGCCAGTTGATGCAGCCTGTGAAAAGTCAGCCTCCTGAGACCCAGAACAAAATGCAAAAGGGTGGAAATGGATCTTGTGTTGGGAGATGTGCATGCTAAGTTGCTTCAGTTGTGTCTGATTCTGTGCAACCCTATGGACTGTTGCCTGCCAGTCTCCTCTGTCCATGGGACAGAATACTCCAGGAAAGAATACTGGAGTGGGTTGCCACGCCCTCCTCCAGGGGATCTTCCCGACCCAGGGATCAAACCCATGTCTTTTACATCTCCTGCATGGGCAATTGGGTTCTTTACCACTAGCGCCAGCAGGGAGATGGGGCAAGAATAAATAACACATGGTTCAGTGGAGAAAAGGAACTTATAGACCCTCATGATGACAGGAAAGGTGTGAGGTCCTCAGACAAGGTCATTTCTGCTTCCAAGGCAACAAGGGAGCCCTCAGTTCCCTTGAGTGTCCTGCCCACCATGCCAGCGCCATCCACTGAGGGCTGTGCATGGTAGAACCCCAGGCTGCTAACCCTCTCGCCTTGCGTAAGGCTCAGTGGTGATTCTAGCCTCACCTCAACCATCACAGGTCACTGACCCATCCCTGGGTCTCTGCCAAGGGCTTCATCCCATCTGCCAGCCCAGCACCCCAACCTAAGATTCAGATGAAGTGTCCCTCATCCTCCCACAGGGGGTCCTTATAAAAAGTCAATGGGTACTCAACTCTAAGTTTATGGCACATAGGAACTGAGAGCTGGCATTGCCACTAAATGAAACTCAGGATCTTCCTGTGTCTGGCCATGCCATGCCTGATTCATTCTTGGAGTCACCCTTGTTTTTGTTCAGTAGCTAAGTCATGTCCAACTCTTTGTGACCCCATGGACTGCAGCATGCCAGGTTTCCCTGTCCATTACCATCTCCCAGAGTTTGCCCAAGTTCATGTCCATGGAATCAGTGATGCCATCCAACCATCTCATCCTCTTTTGCCTTCCATCTTTCCCAGCATCAGGGTCTTTTCCAATGAGTTGGCACTTTACATCAGGGGGTCGAATTAGGAGTCACCCTAATTTCTAACTAAGTCACCACCACCCCCATCTTCTCACTGAAACCTGGAAAGGTAAGAATCAGGATCCACACCAGCTTGGTTTTTTTCTCCCTTTTCTTCCTCTCTCTTTCTCTTTCCCACTTTCCTCTTGAGGGAAAGGGGCACAGCTGTCTCCTACTTTCCTGGGGTCACATTCTCCTTGCACTGAAGCAACGAGAGTCATCATTTTGCTATGTGAACTCAGTGTGTTTCTGTTATGCTCTGGGTCCTTGATGCTGGAGATGCTGAGGTGCAAGAGGGGAGTGAGAAGAGGGGTCTGCTTTCAAAATTGAGCAAATCTTTTCTTTTTTAAATTTATTTACTTTACATTGAAGGATAATTGCTTTACAATGTTGTGTCGATTTCTGCTATACATCAACATGAATCAGCTTTACGTATTACATGTCCCCTCCCTCTTGAATCTCCCTCCCACCCTCTACTCCATCCCATCCATCTACATTGTCACAGAGCACCTACTTGAGCTCCCTGAGTCATACAGCAAATTCCTACTGGCTACTTTACATATGGTGATATATGTTTCCCTGCTACTCTCTCCATTCATCCCACCCTCTTCTTCCCCCGCCCCGTGTCCACAAGCCTGTTCTCTATGTCTGCGTTTCCATTGCTGCCCTGCAAATAGATTCATCAATACCATCTTTCTAGACTCCATATATATGCATTAATATATGCTAAAAAATTGAGCAAATCCTTTCTGAAAACCATAGCTGAACTTACAAAGCTGTGGTCTGCTGCATAATCTTATTTTTGTGAACATCCTCCTATGTTTCTGTATTTCTTCTTTAACACTTCTTATCACTAGTGTACACACACACACACACAAAAAAAAACCTCAAAAAATGTCTAGGCTATCGAGTATCCTAGGCTGTCCAGGGTAAGATCACATGCTCAGGAAAGTAGAATAGAAAATGACATCAATATTTTTAAAATATTAATCCCCCTTAAAATTTTAATTTCCTTTTCCTAGCTACATTCTGGAAGCCTGAGCTTTCAAGTGAAGGGCACGCAACACCTGGGCTAGGGCAGCAGTACACGAAGCAATGCGTGAACTTGGGTCGGAACCCGATCTCTGCCCCTTCTTTGCCATGTAACCTTGAGCAGGACACTTCACCTCTATGAGCTTCACTTTCCTGCCATGTGAAATGAGGATGCTCACATCCACCCCTCAATATCATGGTGAGGGATAAAGAGAAATAAAGATAAAGAACTGGATAAAGAATTGGCAAAGAGCCTGGCCCATTCTAGGGGTTTCAGTGACATTCATTTCCTGCCCAGAGAGCTAACCCTGAGCAAGAGCAGAACTACAGTTCCTAGAGTTGTTTGAAAACACAGGGGCTAGAATTTCCAGACCTTAGATTCTTTATATCACAGAATGGAGCCAGGTGGGACAGAAACTAGAATTGATGGAGTTGTCTCCTATGGGAAAGACACAGGAGTAGAGCTCTGTTAGTCCTTATAAATGATCTCATCTCCAATGAACAGGAGAAAATGAGGCTCAGAGAGATTAAGTAATTTGCTTGAGTCGTTCACTTCTTGTTAGTAGCCGTGGAAGTGCTTTTCATTAGAAATACATCATTCTTAAAACACTTTGTCTGCACTTTAGCGGATACCGTGGGCTCTGTCCCAGTCCCCTTGTCAGGGCTGGTGCTCCCATCCCCAGCTGTTGTGATGATCAGTTGCAGACACAGCTGGGATGCTTAGCTTGAAGTGCTCTTGGCTCCAGGAAGCAGCTTTGTTTGTCCAAGTTTATGTCTCCTCCAAGGAGTTCAGCCTCAGTGTCCGATTTGGAGATTCAAGTTCTGGGCCCTCAACCTCAATTCGGGATGACTCAGGACGGCCTTCCCAGCTCCATCACTCCCTGTACGATCAGCTGAGACCTCTGTGGCAACCACATGGAGAGTCAGCTTCTGCCTGTCTCCAATCCTGCCCCCTCACTTCCTCATGGGTCTGTCTCCCTAGTGACATGCTCAGTGAGTGACATGCTCAGTGAGTGACATGTTCAGGCACTCAGTCATGTCCAACTCTTTGTGACCCTATGGACTGTAGCCCACCAAGCTCCTCTGTCCATGGAATTCTCCAGGCAAGAATACTCAAGTGGGTTGCCATTTCCTTCTCCAGGAGATCTTCCCAACTCAGGGACCAAACCCGTGTCTCTGATGTCTCCTGCATTGGCAGGCAGATTCTTTACCACTGTGCCACTTGGGAAGCCATATCTCCTTAGAGCACCTCCTAATAAACCTTTGCACACAATGTGATCTCAGTCAGTTTCCAGGGAACTCAGCCTAAGGTGTAGACTTAAACCTGAATGTTAGGGAAAATGAACAAACAAGCAAGCACCCACTGGGCCTCAAAACCCAAATCTTATCTCAATTATGTTGACCAAATATAAAATCTTTAAATCTTATTTATCTATTTGGCTGTGCCAGGTCTTAGTTGAGTCACTCAGGATATTTAATTCCCTGACTAGGGATTGTACCCAGTCCTCCTGCATTGGGAGTACAGAGACTTAGCCACTGGACCACCAGGGAAGTTCCAGAATCTTTAAATCTTAAAGGCTCTTAATGTAATCTTGTATATCTATGTACAAATCATACATAAATTTCACTTTATGTAAAACATGAAAGAGGGAATTTCAAATCACACTAAACATAATAAATATAGAACTTGCTTTGTTAAAACTCTACTGTATACATTCAAGTAAAGGCTAAATTTCAAATGCCAACAATATATGACATAAAATTAAACATTTATAATAATCACTTTCTTAAAGTGCTATTTTTAATACCCATAAGAGAAAACTCATTCTAATGCTTTTTTTCCATCCAAACCTCTCTACATTCCTTTACTTTCAGAACCAGATGCTTCTGTAACTAATGGTGGTATGAAGAGTGACTGGTGTAAGTGGAATGGAGTGAACACTTCTCGAGAGGAAGCAGGACTAAGAGAGGAAAAAGGATGCTCGAATGCTCCATATGCCAATGGTACACTTAGGACTTTTGAAATTAATCAATGGCCTCCTGGGTATGGCAGGCTCTGTCTGGTGTCCATATACAAAGGATTTAATTGTAGACAGGGTTCTCAGCTACAAGATAAGAAAGAAAGAAAAATAATAGTAACTAGTGGTAATATTAACAGTAATATTAATAACTAACACTTATATAGCATGCATTGTTCTCAGTCCTTTAAACATATTAAATCATTTAACCTTTAAAATAATCCCATGAGATAGTCACTACTATTGTCACCATGGTAAGGAAATTGAGGCATAGAAAGACCTAGCGATTTGTCCAATGTCATTCAACTAATAAGCTGAGCTTTTATCCAGATTATTTGGCTTCATAGTTTTTGCTCATAACTATGCCCTAAGGGGGAAAGGCCACTGCCCTCATAGATGTGGGAATCATCCCAGAAGCCATACCTTGTCTAGAAATCACCAGTCCCAGGAACTACTGTGGCAGCACAAAGACATCACTATCAATCCTCATTTCCTGAACCCACTGACAATTAACTACTTAGCTACTGAAGGTGTTCATTATACACCCTGGGTTGCTTTAGCTAGATATTAATTTACATGAGGTATAAAAATATTATTTTATATATAACTATGCCATTTTAAAGAAATGGCTTTGTTTCCCAGCCTAGGTTAACTGAGGGGACACAGTAGTAAATGGATACCTTGTGCTACTGTTGAGAACATCACTTCACACAAAATAAATGAAGGCTAAGTTTTCATGGTAGTTTGGGTACTGACCCATAATTGGTAATCATCTCCAAAAAGGCCAGCAAAAACTCATAGATCATAGATCTTACATGCCAGTGAAGATTGGTTGACCCATTTGTTATTTATATCAGTTAATTTGACCAAAGCTTTCTTCATTAACCTCTGCTGAGAAGTCCAGGAGGAGCACTACTCATCCAGTATGTGATCACTTAATGGTATATTCTCCTTACTGCTGTTATTCCTGTTATAATTTTGAAGTAAACATTGATTTGTCAAAGGTCTGGAGCTAATTTTACACATACCAGAATATTTCAGTGGATGAAAAGTCTGAGACACTAGGAAGTAATAACTAAAGGTGTGTATCAGATATCTACTGCTGTGTAACAAACTGCTCCAAAGCCTAATGGCTCAATACAAGAATCAGTGATTTTGCTCATGAATCTGCATGTTGAGGAGAGTTGGGGAGGGAAAGAGGCTTTCTGCTTTATGCAGCATCAGCTTGGGCAGCTCAACTGGAGGCTGGAGGACTCGTTTTCAAAATGGCTCACTCATATGGCTGGTAACTTGGTGCTGGCTGCCAGTTGAGAGCTTAGCAGGGGATAGGGACAAGGGAGCTCAGTTTCTTTCCATGGTGGGTCTTTCCACAGGATGTTTGGGCTTCCTTAGGGCTTGGTGGGAGAAGGCAATGGCACCCCACTCCAGTACTCTTGCCTGGAAAATCCCATGGACGGAGGAGCCTCGTAGGCTGCAGTCCATGGGGTCGCGAAGAGTCGGACACGACTGAGCGACTTCACTTTCACTTTTCACTTTCATGCATTGGAGAAGGAAATGGCAACCCACTCCAGTGTTCTTGCCTGGAGAATCCCAGGGACGGCAGGGCCTGGTGGCCTGCCGTCTATGGGGTCGCACAGAGTTGGACACGACTGAAGCGACTTAGCAGCAGCAGCAGCAGCAGGGCTTGGTAGTTTGGTTTCAACCATGAACATCCAAGAAGCAGAAAGAAGCTGTCAACTTCTTCGATTGGGCCTAGAAACTGGCACAGTATGACTTCTACTATATTTTCTTGATAATCAGTCACAGAACCCAGATTGAGGGGGAGGGAACATAGACCCCCACCCCTCCATGGGAAAACAGTCAGAGAATGTTTGGGTAACATTTCAAATCACCACACAATGGTAGTCACAGAATGTCAGGCATATAACATCTCTATTCCACATTGTTTTTTTGGCATATGTGAAAAACAGTTTAGAGAGGTGAAGTTAATCCCCAAGAACACACAGCAAGATAGTTAGAGCCAAATCTAGAATTCAAGCCTTGATTCCTGGCTTTGTTCATCTTACTGAAAAGCAGAGCACTCTATTCAAATTGCCCTGACAGACTAATTCATAGACGTTCTGAAGATAACTCTTTAAAAATTACAGCTAGCTGCAAATGGCTAAATTCCTCAAAGATACACATTTACCACTATTATAGAGCATTGACATGTTAATATATTATAATAATATAATCATATAATGGCCATAAAAAGATAATGATACATTAATCAACTTTCATCAGACATTACAGTACAGAGGCTACAGCAGTGAGCAAGAAACAGCCTCACCCTCCTAGAGTGTACAGGCCAATGGGAGTTACAGACAATTAAACAAGAAAGCACAATGCAGTTTGATTGTGGAAAATGCTATGATGAGGGACATCTATTTTGTTTTGAAAGCACACAGAAGGGGAGAAGCGAAACCTTTGTTTGCAGGACAAGAAATTCTTCCCAAATAATGGGATGCAGAAACCAAAAGCAGACGGATAAGTAGGGATTATTCAGGACAAAGATGAGAAAATTTCAGGCAAAAAGAATAACATGTATAAAGACATATTAAGAATAAGACTCTAGATTGTGTACAAGACTGAATAGACTCAAACTATCACAGTCTCTAGCAGATGAATCAATGAATAGTAGTTGAACTAAAGAAAACACAGGTGATTCCTTGAGTATCTCAAGTCACCAGGAAAGAATTAATCTTTCTTGGTTCTTTCTCAGACTTGACATAAGACTAGAGGTTGTTGGGTTAAGAGAGGAACAGAAAGACATGGTTAATCCACCCACATGGCAACTATACTATACCACATATTATTGCCCAGGACAGCCTAGAAAGTCTGTTTTCTTCCTTTTACCACCAATGCTGAAGCTATTTGTTTCTCTTTGTAAATGCTTAATGCATTCTGGAAAGGGTATAGACAAATACTCTTGGTGAAATTATGCAATCTTACTTGTCAGATTGAAATAAATGTTTCATCTTTCTGCACTAATTGCTAATTATGAACTAGCTGATATAGTTCTCCAATGACCTTAATTTTCTCTCATAGCCTCTGTCTTTTCTGAGCCTTGCAAAAGTGATTCTCAGGAGTCTCAGCTGACATTCCAGTTTCCCCAGAGAGTTTCCCATGATTACTACCAAGGACTTCCAGAAAACATATATTTGACTTCAAAGGGAGATATTTCTTCATTGTGTAGCACCCACTTCCTCCACCCCGCCCACATATACTGTTCACTTCTCATCTGAGCTCTTTAATTCAGTTCTACAAATAATTTGAATAAATTATGTTCAAGACACTGAATTGGGTACCATAAGGGTCCTGAGGATGAATATGACACAGATTGTAAACTCCTTGAAAGTGAATACCACTGAGAAAAAAATACATGTGAAATAATACAGTGTAATACATGGCAGAGCGTGGTACATGCCCTCAGAAGTAAAATGTCAGGCCATAGTAGTTTATTCATTTTCCAGCAAAAAGAATCCAGGAAGACTATGGTAGAAGCAGCATCTTAGTTGAAATTAAATGGATAAGTAGGTAGGATTATATAGACTTTCATATGAACAGATAATTGTAGAATCAGATAGGCAATACCTATTTTTTTTTTTTTTTTTGCAGAGTTTAGGGAACTAAAGACTCAGCTGTATGTAGTAAACAGCTATGCTTCACTAATATTTGTTGCTCATTCATATGGGAGGATTACACTTCTCCATCCTATTAAAACTACATATGGCCAAGTCACTTACCTTGACCAATGAGTGAGCAGAAGTATCCATTCTGGATGGAGGCTTTAAGGACCAATGCCTTCCTCACCATGTTTTCCTTTCCATCTGCCACAGCTACTGGTAACATTGCAAACAGAGGCTGCTCCCCTCTTGCATTCCAGAGAGAAGATGATATGGAATAGAACCAGGGTCAACCTACAGTGACTAAATAACACGAGCAAGAAATCAACCTTTGTTGTTGTGAGACAGTGAGATTTTAGGTTTGTTCATGTAACAATATAAACCAGCCCATCCTGATTAAACAGACACCAAACTTGTCCTAGCCAGTTGAGGACTTCAAAAGTATAATATAGGGCTAAAAAATGGAGTGACTTGTGACTTGTTAGACGCTCAGTCATGTCCAACTCTTTGGGATTCCATGAACTGTAGTCCACCAGGCTCCTATGTCCATGGAATTCCACAGGCAAGAATATTGGAGTGGGTTGCCATTCCCTTCTCCAGGGGAATGTCCCAACCCAGGGATTGAACCCATGACTCCTGCATTGCAGGAAGATTCTTTACCATCTGAACCACCAGGGAAGTTATTATTTTACTGTTCCCTAATGTTCCAGGCATTCTATGAGGCACTCTACATACACTATTTCAATTAAATCTCACAGCTTCACAATGTTTAAATCATTACTCCCTTCATACAGATATAGACACTCAGAGAGGTTAAGAAATTTGCCCAAGGTCACACAGCAGGTAGGAATCATTGTGGAGATTCTAATCTCATGTTGTGTAATATGGAATCTGGTCCTTTTGCGGTGATACATGGTCGGGTGTCACAGTGGTAAAGAATCTGCCTGCCAATGCAGGAAACAAAAGAGAACTGCGTTTGATCCTTGGGTCGGGAAGACCCCTTAGAATAGGAAATAGCAACCCACTCCAGTATTCTTACCTGGGAAATCCCATGGACAGAGGAGTCTGCAGACTACAGTCTATGGGGTCACAAAGAGTCAGACAAGACTGAGCAACTGAGCACACACACAGCCTGCCAAGTCACAAAGATACTACAAGCTTAACTTTCCTAACAAATGATATCTCTTGTTTTGAACTTGATGGTCACGTTACCTAAACCGACTTTGGAAATAAGTGGATGAAAACGCTGATACCAGCCCCATTATGTGTTGGAAATATGGGCCCCTGATCAATAATAAATAATTTCATTTAAAGCAAGAGAAAGAGGGAGTTGCCTTGTGATCTAGTGCTTAGGTTTCATCACTTTCACTGATATGGCCCAGGTTCAATCCCTGGTCAAGGAACCAAGACCCTACAAGCTGTGAAGTGTGGACAAAAATAAATAAATAAAATCAAGAGAGAGATTAATCTCAGAAATTAATGAAATCCACTGTATCCCATCAAACTCAAGTGCCATCTTGGATTCTAGGTGCTTTTCTTTCTTTGTGATGATGGATAACGTTACAAGGTTAGATTTCCTTTAGATACCATAGGACCACAAAGGAAGATTACATAGTTCAGTAGAAACAGAGTGTTCCCCAAGGCTTGGCTTCGTCTATGTGGCTCACTCAGAAACATGGGACTGCAAATCTCTCATCTCATCCACTCTGCTTTTACAGGCTGAAAATTCTGCTACAAAAAGCCAGAAATGGGACTTCCCTGGTGGTCCAGTGGCTAAGACTCAGTGTTCTCAATGCAGAGGGCTCGGGTTTGATCCCTGGTTGGGTAACTAGATCCCACATGCCTCAACTAAAGATCCCACATGCTGCAACAAAGATTGAAGATCCTACATGCCATGACTATGACCCAATGCAGTCAAATAAGTAAACAACTTAAAAAAAAAAAAAAGCCAGACATATACAATCAGTGAAAGTGAAAGTCATTCATTCGTATCCGACTCTTTGTGACCCCGTGGACTATATAGTCCATGGAACTCTCCAGGCCAGAATACTAGACTGGGTAGCCTATCCCTTCTCCAGTAGATCTTCCTGACCCAGGAATGAAACCAGGGCCTCCTGCATTGCAGGCAGATTCTTTACCAACTAAGGTACTTAGGGAAGCCCTAGGAAAACTAGTCAAGATAGATTAAACAAGTATGCAATGGATCTCAGAATGTTAGTCCGTCAGTTGTGTCTGACCCTTTGTGACTCCATGGACTGTAGCACATCAGGCTCCTCTGTCCATGGAATTCTTCAGGCAAGAATACTGGAGTGGTTTGCGATTTCCTTCTCCAGGGGATCTTCCCGACCCAGGGATTGAACCCAGGTCTCCTGCACTACAGGCAGATTCTTTACCATCTGAGCTACCAGGGAAGCCCAGATTTAGGAGAGTTGGTCACAAAAAAAGGAGATGTCTTCAGGCTATGGTGGAGTTAGAAGGAGAGCAGAAGCTTTGAGAGAAACTCTAACTTATTATCTCCTTTTCTCTCCAGTTCACCTCCTCTTGGCTCTTCCCTGCCATGAATGTGGCTACTTACAGTTGGTGGTCACTGATAGAGAAGTCTATACTTCTCTTTTATCAAAAATCTAGTACATTTTTGGTAGTCTCTAGTTGAATTTTTCTTTTAAATTTTACATATCACTTCCTAGGTATAGTTATCCCAACCACAATGTCAGGGTTTTTAGCTGATATTTGGAGGTTTTTTTTTTTTTTGTTAGCTAGCAGCTTTTATGTTTTGATATATACATATCTGAACCACACAAAAAACACAGAAAGACACAAGAATAAGTTCAGTTCAGTTCAGTTCAGTTGCTCAGTCATGTCCGACTCTTTGCGACCCCATGAATCACAGCACACCAGGCCTCCCTGTCCATCACCAACTCCAGGAGTTCACTCAGACTCATGTCCATCGAGTCAGTGATGCCATCCAGCCATTTCATCCTCTGTCGTCTCCTTCTCCACCTGCCCCCAATCCCTCCCAGCATCAGAGTCTTTTCCAATGAGTCAACTCTTCGCATGAGGTAGCCAAAGTACTGGAGTTTCAGCTTCAGCATCATTCCTTCCAAAGAAATCCCAGGGCTGATCTCCTTCAGAATGGACTGGTTGAATCTCCTTGCAGTCCAAGGGACTCTCAAGAGTCTTCTCCAACACCACAGTTCAAAAGCATCAATTCTTCAGCGTTCAGCTTTCTTCACAGTCCAACAGTCACATCCATACATGACCACTGGAAAAACCATAGCCTTGACTAGACAGACCTTTGTTGGCAAAGTAATGTCTCTGCTTTTCAATATGCCATCTAGGTTGCTCATAACTTTCCTTCCAAGGAGTAAGCGTCTTTTAATTTCATGGCTGCAGTCACCATCTGCAGTGATTTTGGAGCCCTCCAAAATAAAGTCTGACAGACACAAGAATAATGGGACATAAATCAGACACTGATCATGGAGTCTCAGGCCTTGCAGCTGAGTAGTTTACAGAAAGCCAGGTAAAAGGCAAGGGATAACTGGTGAGACAACCCATCAACGGAGCTGAGCAAGTGATGATGTAGAAATAAGATGCCAAATGTACCAACATGCCAGTGAGCATCTTTCATGCTTTTCCTGAAACTTATTTTCAATAATTTTGATTAAATGGCTTTTTAGCAGGTTCTAAACTTTGACACCGAGATTCTTTACCATGAATAAGCATTATTTAAAGTTGGTCAATTAGATGCCATTTGTTCTTTTTTTCTTTTGTTAAAATTTTAATTTTGATCTACTTAAAACATACACACACAACATGAAGAATATTGTAGAAGACATCCAGTTACCATTAACCTTCCTCACCCTGTAGCCTGCTCTGTGACATTACTTCTTATAGGAAAACTAGAGTGAAACCCATAGCTTTTTTGCTTACTCTCAAATATACTGAAAAATTCTCTTCAATTCCCCAAACAACTTCATGTCAGTTATTTCCCTCTGGAATAACAGTAAAAATGTCAAACTCCTCTCAGAGTCAGAGCTTCTCCATTCTCCTAGCTGAGCCCTTAGCCAGGTGGAAAACTTGCATTGAGAAGACAGACAAGTTTGCTTCCTCTCTAGTTTACCACCTTGAATATCTACACTTCTTTCCCTAACTTACTAACTGTCATTTCTAACCCCTCTGGAGCCAAATTTTGGGGAGACAAGAGGGAAACAGAAAAAGGCCTTGTGAGGGAGTGTTAATTTCCTCCTTTAGATATGATGAATTTTTAATTTTATCCCTCTTGTGGAATGCCCCATGGGTTTTTTGAAGACCTCATCCATACTCATCACCAAGAACGTTCTACCCGCTGTCCCCGACATGAGTGATACATTCTCCACCTGGCCTTTTGAGAATCTACCCTTGACCCACTATTTCTTTGCATTCTTCCTCCACACAGACCTTGTACTATTACTTCTCTTAAGGCCCTCTTAGGCAAAATCCCTTTGAGTAGTTTCAGACTCACCTACTTTCTCTATACATATTTAGTCCATCAGAAACTCAAACCTTTGACCAGTCATCAATGGGTATCACTTTACTCCCCAGCCACAATGGTAAGTTGCTTCAGCCAGGCCCTAGAACTTTATTTCTTGTTTGTTTTTATTAATTTTTATTGTAAAACAACAATGTTGGCTTAGTTTCCACTGTACAGCAAAGTGAATCAGCTATATGTATACATATATGCCCTATTTTTTGGATTTCCTTCCCATTCAGGTTACCACAGAGCACTGAGTAGAGTTCCCTGTGCTATTCAGTAGGTTCTCCTTAGTTATCTAGTTCACATATAGTATCGCTAGTGCATATGTGTCAATATCAATTTCCCAATTCCTCTCACCTCTGCTTTCCCTTTTGGTGTCTGTATATTTGTTCTCTAAGTCTCTGGAACTTTAGATTCCTCACAAGTATAATATATACCTGGGTACAGCACCTCCCAAACTCCAGAGGACGACATACTAAAATCTGGAAGTAGTCTCACTGATGGCTTTCTCAAAAGAGACTTGAGGTGATGGGCAAGGGCTTCTCCCCCTTTTCCATGGTAACAGGGCACATACAATGCCCAACAGTGTTCTTTAAAGAATGAGCTAATATCCAACTCGCTCATTTTCTTCAAATGTTTTTATAAGTTGGAATTGCTTCACTGGTCTAGCCCTTCATTTCCTCTACTGTCCTGGAGTCTCAGTCAGAATGGAAACTATATCCCATTTCAACATCTTGCTTACATTTACTTTTATACTGTACACTCTATTAGAGCTTATATTTGTTTAACATAATTCAGTGCAAACAAACTTTGTAGTATTCTATGGAATTCATGTTTGTTCACATCTGACTTTTTGTAGCATGCTAGTAATTTGAAAAAGATCAGGGGCAAGCTTTCTCATAATTAAAGAGAAAGCCCTAGCAATATATAAAGACTTTTTTAATCAGTTCAGGCTGTTAAAGCAAAATATCACAGACTGAGTGCCTTTTATATGACAGAAATTTGTTTCTCACAGTTCTGGAGGCTGAAAGTTCTAGATCAAGGAGCCAGCATAGTCAGGTTCTGGTAAGAGCCCTCTTCTGGATTGCAGACTACCAACTGATATATCCTCACATGGTAGAGGGAAAAAGCTCCCTGGGATTCCTTTTATAAGGACATTAATCTCATTCATGAGAGCTCCACTCTCAAGACCCATAATCACCTCCTAAAGGCTCCATCTTCTATTATCATCACATTGGGGGTTATCATTTTAATATAAAAATTTGGCCAGGGGGGGACACAAGCATTTAGTCCACTACAAAGACATTAAGGATACTGGTGGGAAGTCCATCCAAAGTCCCTTCCTTTTAAGTAGTGGCTAGTTTAGTCAATCAAGAAAACCACCACAATTTCCATTATGTTAAACTATCTGAAGAAGCTACAAAGATATTTCTCACTGTATTGGAAGGGAGGATGGATGGGAGGGACGGAAGGAGGAAGGAAGGAAGGGAGGAAGGGAGGAAGGGAGGAAGGAAATGGTGGCAGGGAGGGAAGAAGGACCATAATTTGAAATATTCTACACTCTAGATAAAACTATTTTTATCCAAATTAAACAGCACTGCTATCGTTTAATGGACACAAAGTTTCGGTTGTGCAAGATGGAAAGAGTTCTGGAAGTGAAGGGTGGTGATGGTTGTACAGCAGTATGAATGTTATTCAATGCCATTGAACTGGACACTTACAATGAATAAGATGGTAAATTTGATGCTATGTATATTTTACCACAATTTATAAAAGAAAAAAATTTTAAACTAAAAAAGAATTAAATGTCCCCAATATCGTACATCACTTCATCAATATCAGTCCCATCACTTCATGGCAAATAGATGGGGAAACAATTGAAACAGTGAGAGACTTTATTTTGGGGGGCTCCAAAATCACTGCAGATGGTGATTTCAGCCATGACATTAAAAGATGTTTGCTCCTTGGAAGAAAAGCTATGACCAACTGAGATAGCATATTAAAAAACAGAGACGTTACTTTGCCAACAAAGGTCTGTCTAGTCAAGCCTATGGTTTTTCCAGTAGTCATGTATGGATGTGAGAGTTAGACCATAAAGAAAGCTGAGTGCAGAAGAATTGATGCTTTTGAACTGTGGTATTGGAGAAGACTCTTGAGAGTCCCTTGGACAGCAAGGAGACCCAACCAGTCCATCCTAAAGGAAATCAGTCCTGAATATGCATTAGAAGGACTGATGCTGAAGCTGAAGCTCCAATACTTTGGCTACCTGATGCGAAGAACTGACTCACTGGAAAAGACCCTGTTGCTGGGAAAGATTGAAGACAAAAGGAAAAGGGGACAACAGAGAATGAGTTGGTTGGATGGCATCACTGACTCGATGGACGTGAGTTTGAGCAAACTCCAGGAGTTGGTAATGGACAGGGAAGCCTGGTGCACTGCAGTCCATGGGATCACAAAGAGTCGGACACTACTGAGTGACTGAACTGAACTGAACTGAATATCGTACATCTCAAAGATGAAAGCATGAGTCCCTGGCCAAGAGCAGAGAAGTTTCCTATGATAAATGGTCTACTTTCCCACTGTCTTAATTATATATATATATACATATATAGTGGTTTAGTCACTAAGTCATATCCAGCTCTGCTACCCCATGGACTGTAGCCCGCCAAGCTGCTCCATCCATGGGATTTTTCAGGCAAGAATACTGGACTGGGTTGCCATTTCCTACTGCAGGGGATTTTCCCAACCCAGGGATCGAACCTGGGTCTCCAGCATTGCAGGCAGATTCTTTACCGACTGAGCCACCAGGGAAGCCATATAGATATAGATATAGATATAGATATAGATATAGATATAGATAGATAGGTAGATAGATAGATATAGGTAGAGAGAGGCTATTTTTTCCATTTTGCTTTTATTTTTTTTAAGTGTCTTCATGTCTCTGACTTTTTACTATCCTGTCTAAATTTTTTAAAATTTTTATTGGAGTATAGTCAGTTTACAATGTTGTGTTAGTTTCAGGTGTACAGGAAAGTGAATCAGTTATACATATACATATATCTACTCTTTTTTAGATTCTTTTTCCATACAGGCCATTACAGAGTACTGAGTAAAGTTCCCTGTGCTATACAGCAAGCTCTTATTAGCTACCTATTTTATATCTGTTTGCATTTTAAAATCATTTTATCAAAAGACACACCCACTAAACTGTTGGGATTTTTATCAAAATATCCACAAACTTATAGTGCACTGCACCTGGCTTTCTACATTCAGGTATATATATTTTTTATCAGATTTATTTATAGATAAGCATTTGTTACTTTTATGAATTGCATTCTTTTTTATGAATTGCATTCTTTTTTATGAATTGCATTCTTAAAATTATATTTTCTAATTGGCTGTTGCTGATGTATTAGAATATTATTGATTTTTAAGTTTTGTTTTTACCCATTAAACTTGTTGAAATTTCTTAATAGTTCTAATAGCTTTTTGAGTCTCTTGAATTTTCTATGGAAGGAACTCAGTTCAGTTCAGTTCAGTTCATTCACTCAGTCATGTCCAACGCTTTGCATCTCCGTGGACTGTGGCACCCCAGGCTTCACTGTCCATCATCAATTCCCAGAGCTTACTCAAACTCACGTCCATAGAGTCAGTGATACCATCCAACCATCTCATCCTCTATCATCCCCTTCTCCTCCCACCTTCAATCTTTCCCAGCATCAGAGACTTTTCCAATGAGTCAGTTCTTCTCATCAGGTGGCCAAACTATTGCAGTTTCAGCTTCAGCATCAGTCCTTCCATTGAATATTCAGGACTGATTTCCTTTAGGATGGACTGGTTGGATCTCCTGCAGTCCAAGGGACTCGCAAGAGTCTTCTCCCACACCACAGTTCAAAAGCATCAATTCTTCGGCGCTCAGCCTTCTTCACAGTCCAACTCTAACACCCATACATGACCACAGGAAAAACCATAGCCTTGACTAGACGGACCTTTGTTGGCAAAATGATGTCTCTACTTTTGAATATGCTATCTAGGTTGGACATAACTTTCCTTCCAAGGAGTAAGCGTCTTTTAATTTCATGGCTGCAGTCACCATCTGCAGTGATTTTGGAGCCCAAAAAAATAAAGTCTGACACTGTTTCCACTGTTTCCCATCTATTTCCCATGAAGTGACGGGACCAGATGCTTTTTTAATTAATTTATTTTTAATTGGTAATTGTTTACAATATTGCTTGTTTCTGCTGTACATCAACATGAATCAGCCACAGGTGTACCTATGACCCCTCCTTCTTGAACCTCCCTCCCACCTCCCACCCTTTCCCACCCCATCCCACCCCTCTAGGTTGCCACAGAGCCCCAGTTTGAGCTTCCTGCATCATACAGCAAATTTCCACTGGCTATCTATTGTACATGTGGGAGTATATATGTTTCCATGCTACTCTCTCCACTCATCTCACCCTCTCCTTCCTCCCTCTTGCCCTTGTCCACAAGTCTGTTCTCCATGTCCAATTCACTGTAGGTGTTTAGAGTCACATTCAGAGATTGCTGTTCTTCCAGATTACTCGGTGTGAATGGCCTTTGTCATGTATCAGAGGTTCTAATCAGCAGCAAAACTGTCCCTAGAGCACTGTTCTGGGAAATAGAAGCAGTTAAGTGACTTCCTGGAGGAGGGTCATAAGCCAGTCTCTGGAAAAACAGTGTGGAGTTATTTTCTACTGTGCTTGTCTTCATCAACTCCATCTAAAATGCATCCTTTGCTCATTGGCTCCATCTCTGCATTGTTTTGAAATTTTCCGTGCATTTGCTTGTTTCCCTCCAAGTAGATTATTGGATCCTTGAGGATAAGGGCTAAATAGTCCCCTTCTTTTATCTCACATAAACTCTTTAGAATATAAACCCTATGAGGAAAGAGACTTGGCCTATGTTGTTACTGCTGTTTCCAGTGCCTAGTATAGTGCCGAGCACTGTGGGCACTAATTTTCAATGAATGAGTCAGCCTTAGGCTTCAGTCCATGTTTGGCAATTTGCTGAATGCATTCAGAAATGGTGATAGAATGAATGAGCCCGCCTAGCCCGTAGTCTTTCATTTTGATTCCACCATTCTTTCACCTGGACATCTCTATTTCTAAACAGCTTAAGTAAAGCTTGATGTTGAGGTTTTTGTCAATGCCCATAAAAAAATGTTTGACAAGTGTGCAATCTAACTTCATGAATTTCAAAACAGATGACACCCATTTTGATAAATGCATATGATTCCGCAGCTGATGAAAAAGAAAAATGAAAATGGGGCCAAATTACAGTTTGGTACCTAAGACAATAATCAATCTTTCATCACACTAATGGTCTGTCATGAGAATGTAAAACCACACGAAGACAGGAAACAGGAAAGACCTCACACCAGCTCTCCAAGACAGTCAACATAATTTGGTTAACAAGACATACTTATCTGTGAATGAATTATAGCTAAGTGTGAACCTGGCAGTTCAATTATAAAATGTCAAAGCTTTCCAGAAACGATTACCACCATAGCATTGAGTAAGTTTACCATGGGCAGAACAGACTAATTGGTAGAGTTAGGTCTATTTTTAAATGTCAAACAACATACTACTCCTCTTCTAGTGCTGCTCTATGTATCTTAACTGGGAACACTAACTACCTTCAGGTTTATCATTCCCACCATAATGATCTATCCATGTTTGTTTTTTAAATCACATAGTAGGGGAGAGATACACAGAAATCTGATAATAAAGTCCTGGTCCTGCCTTCTAAGGGGTGGCAGTAACATAGGGAGAAATTAAAAGATGCTTGCTCCTTGGAAGAAAAGCTATGACCAACCTAGACAGCATATTAAAAAGCAGAGACATTACTTTGTCAACAAAGGTCAATCTGGTCAAAGATATGGTTTTTCCAATAGTCATGTATGGATGTGAGAGTTGGACCATAAAGAAAACTGAGTGCCAAAGAATTGATGCCTTTGAACTGTGATGTTGGAGAAGACTCTTGAGAGTCCTTTGGACTGCAAGGAGATCAAACCAGTCCATCCTAAAGGAAATCAGTCCTGAATATTCATTGGAAGGACTGATGCTGACACTTCACCTGATGTGAAGAGCTGATTCATTAGAAAAGACCCTGATGCTGGGAAAGATTAAAGGCAGGAGAAGGGTGGGGGGGACGACAGAAGACGAGATTGTTGGATGGCATCACCGACTCAATCGACATGAGTTTGAGCAAGCTCCAGGAGTTGGTGATGAACAGAGAAGCCTGGCATGCTGCAGTCCATGAGGTTGCTAAGAGTTGGCCATGACTGAGCGACTGAACTGAACTGAACATAAGTAGGGAAAGGAGAGAACTTTTGTTGCATGCCTTTATTTGCCACTGCCAAATTCAAACTCTTTTCCTGCCCTTCAAGTGCTCTCTTTCAGCTGCATGAACTCAGTTACCTATTCACCTGCCCCTTTATTTCAAAGCAGAAAGCCTTCCCCCTTGATGTCATTATAAACTTCCTGAATATTTTTTATGTTGTGAATCCATAAGGTCACTCATCATCATCCTCCCATTTTCCCTTTATGGACTCTAGCTGTTACCCTCCCTCCCTAAACATACTTGTAGAAACAGCCTCTAGATTCCCAACTGTCTTAGTTTGGATTGCCCAAGATGCCAACTCTGAGTCAAGGATTTGGATGAAAATAGCATTTTTGAAAGTGATCCAGAAAATAACAGAAACGGAGTGAAGAAGTGAGACAGGGAAGAAAAGAAAGGCAATAAAAAGGGCACAATCATGAAGTCACTGTGCTGTGCTTAGTTGCTCAGTCATGTCTGACTCTTTGCAACCCCATGGACTGTATCCCACCAGGCACCTCTGTCCATTGGGATTCTCCAGGCAAGAATACTAGAGTGGGTTGCCATGCTCTCCTCTAGGGAATCTTCCCAACCCAGGGGTCTAACCCAAGTCTCCTGCATTGCAGGCAGATTCTTTTAACATCTGAGCCACCAAGGAAGCCCCATGAAGTCACTACTGGGGGCAATGTGAGCTCAGTTCCACTGGTAACTATGGGAAATGGTGTAGAACACATACCTCAGAGTCACACTATCCAAGGGGCAAAAGGGCCAAGGCATTTATTTATTCAGCTGTTCCTATCAGCCATTGCTTGAAGACTGCTCCTAGGTGGCATGAATTTCCTGGTACCTCTGGAAAGGAAGAGTTGACTCAAGCTGCCAGAGGAAGCCCTGAGTTGCCATTTCTGACATTTGAAGTTGGTCCAGCATGCAATGAAATAGTTAAGGCTGAGGAAAGATGGATGAGGCCCTGACAGCATCTGCTATCTCAACCATTTGGGGGTAATGTGGTAATTTTGTATATCTAGGTAGAAGTCCTTTCAGCAGCCTTTACAACAGAAAAGAAACTAAGATGCAAATCCCCATGCAATGTTCTAACTATTCCAACTATACCCAAGTGTCAGGAGCCGCGTTAGACATTACTGACAAAATGGAGGCATGGCGCCAACCCCCTCTCCTCATCTCGCAGGCATAGTACCAGGATGAAGGAGTTAGGCCTTGTGATTCTGACTTGTTCTTTCCTTTCTTCGGTTGAGTTGGCTGGAAAGAATGTTAAGGTGCTTGAGAGAAGCATGAGAAAGCACAAAGCGTTCTAAAGTTGTGCCCAGAAAATAATCTATAAAGTAACCATTAACATTTGTTCAATGATCTTTACAAAGAATGTCCCAGGATGAGCACGTAGGCCGCAGCTTGAGGCCATGGGAAGGATTATTATCTGAGACCTGTTTGTGAAGGAAATATTTATGGCAAAAGAAGTTTGCTGAGTTCAGGGTTTAGGAATAATTAAGAATAGCTAGAAGCCTTTTTAGGAGATAGTGATCTTAAGATGCTAGGGGCAAACAGGATTTAGAAAGATAAGAAATAAACTGAGGAATGTAGCATGAGTTACAATGTAATCACAAGTTAAGTATAGGACACATAAGAAGCAATAGATAATAGATAGCAAAGCTGATTCTGAGAGAATCGCTGAAGAGGAACTCTGTTTGTAAGACAACAGTGATTTCTGGAGACAGTAAATCTGGGTGGGGGAAACTGAAAATGTCAAACCTCTGACCTAATGCTTTTGTCAAAGTATAAAAGAGAACCTGAAGCTTGAAATAAACATGTAGTTCCATACTATGAGTCAGAGGCTACATCATCGTCCACCAACACCACTCACCCCTTCAGGCTGATTCCCTG